>NC_059157.1:19658390-22158390 GCF_019923935.1 Bubalus bubalis | reverse complement strand
ATATTTTAATTACTTTAGGTCTTCATTTCCCCAAGGAATTCTTTTATTCATTTCTTACTAGGTTTCAATCACGGAATTTTTTACAACCCATGACCTAAGAGACTTTATAAATTAGATGAAAGATTATCAGAGACACAGGTATATCTCCTCACAGTGCACTTAATTCAATACAAATCCATTAAAAATAATTGAGAATTATATAAGGTGGGATCCCAAATAGTCTGAACAGCTGGCACAACTTCTAGAAGAAATGCATACTTTCTATTGATTTTTCAGATTAAAGTTCTGGTACTGCCATCTGTGTCAGCTTCTCCAAATAATAACATCAGGTAGTGCTTCTGATTTAGGCAAGGCTCAGTGGAGAATGGGCTTCCCTGGTAGCTCAGCTGGTAAAGAATCTGCCTGCAATGCAGGAAACCCTGGTTCAATTCCCAGGACAGGAAGATCCACTGGAGAAGGGATAGACTACCCACTCCAGTGTTCTTGGACTTGCCTGGTGGCTCAGCTGGTAAAGAATCCGCTTGCAACGTGGGAGACCTGGGTTCGATACCTGAGTTGGGAAGATCCCCTGGAGAAGGGAATGGCCACTTACTCCAGTATTCTGTCCCGGAGAATTCCACGGACTATATAGTCCATGGGGTCACAAAAAGTTGAACATGACTGAGTGACTTTCAGTGGAGAATAGTGAACCAATTGAGGATGTTAAACTTGAATCAGATTATCCAATATGCTCATAGGTCATGCAAACTGATACATACATAGTTAGAGATTCACTTTCCTTTCTCAACTGTACATTTTACTTATTAGATAAGATTTTTCTAATGTTTTTTCTTCCTTCAGAATTATCTTGGGTATTTAAGAAACTTTGCATCTCCCAATTTAAAATTACTTTGTCAATTTCTACCAAAAGAGAGAGATTTTAATTTGTATTAAATTTATGTATTAAACATGGCTAGAATTGATATTTCAGTTTTGAGTCTTCTAATCTATGTATTTGGTATCTGTGTCCACTTATTTAGATATTTGTTAGTCTTTTAATAATGTTTCATAATTCTCTGAGAGAATGATTCCACAGGTTTTGTAGTTTATTCCTAGATGTTTATGTTCTTGGTTAATCTTTTATTTCTGCCTTCTTCATCAGTATTTGGTAATAAAATCATTATAAAAGTAAGACTTTTCATTCTTCTGTCATGACTATTTTGACTAATTAAAAAAGCAGAAAAAAAATCCACCTTCCCCTAGTTCTATTTTAATAATAAACAAAAATTTTCCCACTCATAGATTTTGATTTTGTACAAGTTTTCTTCTTCTATTCAAGTCACTTTGAGTTATTTATTATTGTTCTATAACACTACTCATTTTATTGAATGTGCAAAATCAGCAACATGAAGTTAACATAATGATCTTTATAATTCTCTAATTGCTCCCACTATTGTGAGTATATCTACTTTATAATTTCTAATGGCATATATATATTTTTTTCCTTTTGTCACACATGAGAGGGGTATTTTTATTATTGCTCTTGCCATAGAAGCAGACTTTTTCAATCAGTATACTTGTTTTCTTTCTAATTCACAATTTTCAGGTTTCATCTGTTTCATTTAATTTTCTTCTGCTACTTCTGTTTGCCCTATTTTTTTGTATTAAAGTTAAATGTTCAATTTATTTTCAGTTCTTGTTCAGTTATAGAAGCAATGAAGGCTATAATTTTTTAGAGTATAACTACAGACGTAGATCACTTTTACATTTATGTTTTATACAGAATCTCATATTTTCTTATTTGAAAAATGAAATAATAGTTTTGCAATGATAACATTCCAAATGGCAAAATATTTCCTAATTGTTTTTCAAACTTTTAGCTCATTCATGGAATGAGGCAATGTTAACATAACAGCATACACTAGGGAACTGACTTTGGGCTGATTTGTTATATACTAAGGCTATTGTGTAAATTGACTTATCTAATACTGATTAATTAAAGCAAAGTAATAAAAGTAATACAATGGTAATAAATTTAGCATTGAGTCATTTAAAGAAAAATCCAGTGCATGCAAATGCAAATATGTTAATATCAGCTTGTAAACTGAAACAAAATAAAGATAACTAGGGAAATTTTATCATACTTTTAGGCTTATAAAAGAATGTGAAAATAGCAGATTATTTCTAAAAGGGATCTTAGGAAGCATTTGGCAGCCACTCTTATATTTTATTCAGTCAAGAAACTCTTCAAAGAAAATATTTGTTGGGTATGTAAATAATGAAACTGACCAAAGCAGATCCGCTCTGGGCTCAGCAGTCCCATTTCCCCCCAGCCTGCTCAGTGTAGAGCAACCCCTAAAAGGGCTTGAATCAGCAGCAGGCACTAAACACTGTGTGTTTGTGCTAAGTTGCTTCACTCCTGACTCTTTGCAACCCTATGGACTGTAGCCCACCAGGCTCTTCTGTCCATGAGATTCTCCAGGCCAGGATACTGGAGTGGGTCACCATGGCATCCTCCAAGAGATCTTCCTGACCCAGGGATTGAACCGGAGTCTCCTGCACTGGCAGGCGGATTCTTTACCACTGAGCCACCAGGGAAGCCCAACAGTTCAGATTTTTAAGTAAAATTAGAATTATTAAAATGTCAAAAAAATTCAGAGAGGTATTACAAAGAAAATAAAATCAGACTAAAATTTCACCATGGTTTCCCTGGTGATTTAGTGGTAAAGAATCCACCTGCCAACATGGTAGACACGGGTTCGATTCCTGGTCCAGGAAGATCCCACATGCCTTGGAGAAACTAAGCCCATGCTCCACAACTATTGAACCTGAGCCCTAGAGCTCATGGTCTTACTACAATAATAGAAGCCATTGCAATGAGAAGTCCATGGGTTACAACTAGAGAGTAGCCCTTACTCTCTGCAACAAGAGAAAAGCCACTGCAGCAACAAAGACCAGCACAGTCAAAATTAACAGGAGATTTAAAAAATGTTTTTAATCTCCTGTTAATACAAATACTCTAGAAAATAAGCTTCTCAATTGGATGAGAAAATCAACACCTAGAGGGATTTTTTTTTTTAAGAGAAAAAAGAAAACATTACTAGTGCCAGAGAAAAACTAGTAATCAGACTCTTGATAACACTTTTCTTTTTTTTTATATAAATTTCCTTAGCTCACAATAATTTATTCAAGTCTACATTCCTCACAAAAGGGGCTAAATTTAGTTGTCTGGTGGCTCTCTTATTCTATATATGATGTAATTCCAAATCTTGGATAGAGTAATTCAAGTTAAAAATAGATGAGAATATGTCTACAAGTTTTTTTTTAACTTAGTCATTCTATGCAGTTATGAAAGGTATTTTCAGTGGTGATCTGCAAGAGAGCATGATGTTGACTTTGAATAAGAATATCTTCACTAAATATATATCTGTATACATACACACACATTTCATATATCATAATATCATTTGTTAGAGCCTGGTCAATGCCTCTGATGTTTGTGTACACTGTAATTCTATTAATGCTTTTATCCTCCATCACACACACACACGCGTGTGCGTGCACACACACACACACACACACACACATACACACTATGACCTTTATCCTAGTGTAGATACATTAAATAAAATTTGCTTATTTTAACTAAAAAGAGCAAAATATCTAAATTTATCAATATGCTAAGAAGGATAGCCTGATAAATGTGGATGGTGTTTTAGGCAAATTTTTTTTACAAGTTTTAACATGGTATTAAAACTCATTCAAGTGGCTAAAATTAGCAGTCTCAACAAAGATTGGATGATTAATTGGCATGAGACATGGGAGAAGAAAAGCAGATGGCCCAGTCACTTTTTATGTCATTTCTCTAGTTTGAAAATGGTCCAATGTCATCTATAATAAAAGCTTGAGATATAAGCTGGAAATGCATCCATCTTTCAGCTGAATTTTTTTTCCAAATTAAATGTGGATAATCTGATTCAGAATGTTAAAATAATATCAATAAATGTGATAAGAACTTTTGGTTCCAGTAGTGTAAAAATAATACTATTGATATCTGGCCAATGAAAGTTCAAGTGGGCATAGTCAGATGAAAAAAATCTAAATTTTTCTTGCTCTTGTTGGACTTTTTATGAAGAACAAGATGGCACCACTGTTTTAATCTCTCCTTCAAACAACTGAACACTGAAGAATAAGAGTGTGTATATGTCATTTACAGTTCGGGGTACTGATCTGCACCCCACTACCCCTGCACTGGGTGCACAGGCATTTAGCAGGATAGAACAATTACCATTCTAAAATAATTGCCTTTTTCAGGATTTGCCTATGACAAGTGTTTGATAAGAATGCTTTCCTGAGGTTTAACTTCTTAGCAAAACTGTGGTTTATGTGAAGTGTTACATGTGATTATTGTCAGTTCTGTGAAGCCAAGGTTTTGGAAGGAAAACCTTGGGGATCCTTGGAAAATTTACAAAGAAAGTAAAACCTTCATTGGAAAATATGTATCCATATGTAACTCAGTGAGCTTCCCTGTTCTCTCTCTGCCTCCTTCCTCAGATTATAGGCTCTCATTCAAAATGCAAGTACCCCTGAACACCCAGATTCTGCTCTTCGGTGAACTTCCTAAGCAGTCCAAGAGCTAGCTTTTCCATAAAGATATCAAGTACATTTAGAGAAAGTGCTCTAGAAATCTGATTATCAGAATGTGTGAAGAGGGTTAGGAAATTTCCACAGATCCTCTGTGGCAGAACCTGAAATAAGAGACACTTGAGGCTGAAGGCTGTTGCTTCCAGGTTTTGTGAGCCATAAGAGCCGGAGGGCTTTGCCAAGAAGGCCACCCTTCGATCCTCTAACTGTCTCCAATCTCACCATCCAGCTACTTCCAGAAGACAAAGCAATCATGAAATCAGAAGCCACGTTTGAGAGATTCCTTATGTTTTTTGTGCTGAGGCAGCCACAGGTAAATGACTATAAGATGAAGATGTGACACTATTGGAATCCATTTATTCATCCTTTTCACTTTCTCCATGATTAAACAGAATTAAATCATTTTCATCTCAAAAGAACATACCCAAAGTAAACCATTTGGTATAGGTATGCTAAAAACTATCTAATTCAGGGACTTGTTAAGCTCATCACATATAGTTCTAAAATAGTGGTCTCCAACATTTTTGGCACCAGGAACCAGTTTTGTGGAAGACAAGTTTTCTATAGACCAGGGGGATAGAAGGATGGTTTCAGGATGATTCAAGAACATTACATTTATTGTGCACTCTATTTCTATTATTAATACATTAGTTTCACCTCAGATCATCAGACATTAATTAGATCCTGGAGGTCGGGGATCCCTGTTTTAGAATACATATGCATATATAATGGTTGCTCTATAAAAAGAGGACTTCTTACTATCTTATTTTTCTAGATCATTTTCGAGTGACATATTTAGAAACAAAAACTCCAATACCATAACATGCAATGATCACAGATTTCCCACAAAATTTATTGAAACCATTTTACTAAGGTTGATTTAACATTTGTGGGTCTACAGGGGAAAAAAATGTGCCTTTCTATTTAAAGATCTTTTTAAAGATATTAGTGTAATAAACCAGAGGCAACTTTTGGCACTGTATTAATGATACATATTTTCACAATTAGTAATCTTTCTCTACTTGAGAGTATGTTTATGTTTAAATATGTATCTCTAGTAGTTACCAGCATATCTTTCACCCTGGTTTTTTTTTCCTTTAACTCAGAGTCATAGCTCTTCAACAAATTTGGTGCATGCTTACTTCTTTTTCCTAAATTGCTTCTTTGATGATTGTAAAATGTCTTTGAAGACTTCAAGATTAAAAATAAGTTTTAATATTTACTCAGAACTCATCTTATTTTGGTGAATTTCTCTTTGGCAAGATTCCAAAAACACAGATGACTTTTGAATACTGAAAGATACGTTGTTTCTGTTTACCTAATTGTTTTTTCATTATTCCAAGATGTTGTACTCATAATGTTGGTTTGATAGTGTATGTTCATGAAAATAAACACACTTATCATAGAACAGTCAGGAGAATTGTCACCTGACATCTAGAACACTACCCTCATTCAAAAGGAGCATGCTTGTGATTTTTTATTAGCCAAAAAATTTGAAAGTAACTAAATGTGCCTTTGATTTGGGAGGGTAGGAAGCATCTCCATCCTTTCTTTCTCAGTGATCTTAATGCTTGTGACTGTGTAAAACAGTCATGATTACACTTCACAAATGACCTTTAGTCATTCCAGTCAGATTCTCTAGATGTCTGAAGAGAAAAATGGTGTCTGTGATTCAGACTATCCCATTTTTTTTTTCTCAGCGAATAAAGACAACTGTACAATAATCTATAGAAACTCACAGTAAAATAGAAATCAAAGAGTGAGAGTCAATCAGTTGTCAAATCTTAGAGGAGCTTCCACAGTCTATAAGATTGATTGAGAGGGAAGGTGAAATAAATTGGCTTAAACATGCATTGTATGAAGCTTTAAAATAAAAACAACCCAAAATGAGGTTATCACTCAACTTGCTTGAAAACTTTCGGCAACAATCCCTACATTGCAAGTATATATCTTGAAGGTGGTCAGCCGATTGTTTTGAGGGCTTCCCTGGTAGCTCAGCTGGTAAGAATCTGCATGCAATGCAGGAGACCCTGGTTCGATCTCTGGGTCGAGAAGATCTGGTGGAGAAGGGATAGGTTACCCACTCCAGTATTCTTGGGCTTCCTGGTGGGAATCTGCCTGCAATGCGGGAGACCTGGGTTAGATTCCCTGGAGAAGGGAAAGGCTCCCCACTCCAGTATTCTGGCCTGGAGAATTCCATGGCCTGTGTAGTCCATGGGGTAGCATGACACGCTTTTAACTTGCTTGAAAACTTTCTGTAACAATCCCTACATTGCAAGTATATGTCTTAAAGGTGGTCAGCAGATTGTTTTGAAAAGACAACAACATGAGAAGTAAAGAAATTGGCTTTAAGAGAAAAGGAATGATATCTGCACAATTAAAACAAGGGCTGCAGATACCAAAAAGAAAAGCAAAGAACTGATGTAAAAATGGTCAATTTGTGAAATATCTCAGAATGCAGGCAAATAATGGAAGTAATTTGGGAGAATTTGGCATAAATGTTAGGATAGATAGTGAAAGAATAAGTAAATAGCTTGTTGCTAAAAAATAAAAATAACTTCTATAGAATCAACAACTGTAGAAAACTGCTCTAAACTAAACACAGACCCAAGTAGGTCACATGGGTGGCCTTCCCTGGTGGTTCAGATGGTAAAGAATCTGCCTGGAATGCAGGAGACCCAGGCTTGATCCCTGGGCCAGAAAGATTACCCTGGAGAAGGAAATGACAAGCCACTCCAGTATTTCTTGCCTGGAAAATTCCATGGACAGAGGAGCCTGGTGGGCTATAGTCCAAGGGGTCACAAAGAGTCAGACACAAGTGAGCAATTAACACACACACACATACAACTAGGCCACGCAGAAAGCTCTTACACTGTCCCAGGCAAGGTCAATAAGGGGCCTGTACTTTAGAAGATCAGGAAGTTTTTTGTTTAAACAAGGAGGCCTTATATTTAGGCTTTATGTTTATTTTAGCATTTTCATTTTAATATGGTGAGAAGATCTTTACATGAACATTTTCTCTCAATTGCTTGGCCTGCGCTTTGCCACAATATGATAAGTTTCACCCTTATGTGTACAGCAGGGTACCTGTTATAAGCTCAACCACAAGGATGAAGGTCTGCCCACACCAAAGCCTTCCCTCAGGGTGTGCACAACTGATTTCCTAATCAATTTTTACTATATCACTTCTGGATGTGACTAGTGTCAACGTCTTCTTTCACAGAATGTTGTCCAGTCAGGCCAGTCCCAGTGAAAGTGAAAGTTGCTCAGTCCTGTCCAACTCTTTGCTGCCCCATGGACCATACTGTTCATAGAATTCTCCAGGCCAGAATACTGGAGTGAGAAGGCTTTCTCTTCTCCAGGGGATCTTCCCAACCCAGGGATCAAACCCAGGTCTCCTGCATTGCAGGCAGATTCTTTACCAGCTGAGCCAGCAGGGAAGCCCAGTCCCAGTAACCTACTTTAAATTACCAATTCTGTATCTGTCAGGGGGCACACTGTTAGACTGTAACAATAAATGACCTGGTAAGGAAAGAGATTTAAAATAATTTGGGTTTGTTATTCCGTCAAAACTTGTGGCTGCTGCTGTCTCATGCTGGACGGCGTCCAGCACCCAGGCTGCCAGGACAGCTACTCTGTAGAACTGGCAGGTTGGTGAACAGTGAATTGACCCTTAGGGCTTCCGTCAGAGTGACACGCATCACCTCCACTCAATATCTCACTGATCAGACCAGCTCAGGTGAAATAGTTTTAGGGTAGCAAAGAATTGCCATTCCACATGGACCCAGAAGAAGACCTGGCAATATCTGATGAATAGAACTCATGGCTGCCACATGTTCCCAGTTGAATTGAGGCAGTTAAATTCTCTGATATTCCTAAAGCAGGTGTGATGATAAAAAAAAAAAAAAGTAACCCCGAGGGATGGAGGCAATGGAAATAAAGATGCCAGACTCCCTCTCCAAAACACCTCCTCTTGGCCTGTTGCTAACAAGACTGATGATGGTGCTTATTAAAAATTCCTTGCAACTGGGACACTAATTGGGTGAGGTGCAGTGGGAAATACTGCAGTACAGAGTCATAAGAAATGTGAACAGCTGTGCTACCTTAGATCGTAATATCTTATTCCTACATTGAAGCTAAATCCCTTAAAAAGAAATAAAAAGGAAATAGCGCTCAAACTTGGAATATTTGGAGGAAAAAAAGGGAGGAGGACATAAGGGTGGGACCCTGTTTAAAGAGCATGACTCAATAAGATTCTGGGATTAATTACAAGGCAACAGATTCAAATAGAATAGTTGGAAAGCTAACATGACCAAACCTGTTTAACAGAGATTAATCATTGCTTAGTCACTAAAAAGTAGTAAGGCTCACAGATATGTACCAAAATGAACTTGTTGGCTCAGGGAGTAGGGTCTTCTGCTGAGCTCTGCTCTTAATGCCCTACTTAGGGTTAGGACTCAGAATACTGAGGGAAACCCTCTCAGTGGGAAGAACCTTGGCAGCAAGATTGACTACCCAAGGTTCACTCCAAAGTTTCAAGAAATGTCTGCTCAGTTATCAAAATACATTCCAGATGAATTAGAGAGTGAGAGTTTTTTTTTTTAAGACTTCATAAAAACTGAGAGAAATATATTGGTCCATGTTTAGTAAATTTGGGTTGGACGAGAACACTTGAAGAAAAAAAAGCAATGCATTATTTTGTACACTAAAAAATCAATAGATTTGGCTACAAAAAGCAGAGATATCAAAAGATAAATGAAATCAAAGACAAATGGGGTGCATGGAATTTAAGCATTTTGTTATATATAACAAAGAGTCCATGTCTTTGGTGCATGAAAAAAGTTCAACGATAATTCACAAATATCCTAATAGAAAAAATAGGGGTGATGGGCAGAACAGTTGAATTTAAAACTTCTAAAGTCATTTCAAAAAGTCAATAAATATAAGATCTTTTGCCCCAATGTAGCTACTGTTTTTCATTCGACTTGCTTGATCCTCTTTCTCTGGTTTCTGACCGCTGGGTTGCTCAGGGACCTCATCCTTCTTGGCATGTTTCTTTATAAGCAGGTGCTCCCTAGGTGACCTCACCCAGTTCTAAGCCTCTAAAGCCCATATACCAATGAAGAAATATCTGATCTCTAGAAGCTTCCCAGGCGGCGCAGTGGTAAAGAAACCGCCTGCCAATGCAGGAGACGCAGGTTCGATTGCTGGGTCAGGAAGATCCCCTGGAGTAGGAAATGGTAACTCACTCCAGTATTCTTGTCTGGAAAATCCTGTGGACAGAGGAGCCTGGTGGGCTCCAGTCCTTGGCGTCGCGAAAGAGTCAGACACGACTGAGCTACTGAGCAGGAGCACTCTACCCACCAACTCCAGGTATTTATTTCCAACTGCTGATTTTAAATTCCCACAGTATGGAAAAGGTTCACTCACTACACTTCACAGGGTCAAAGGGAATCTTGGCTTTCTCTCCCTGCTTCATAAATCTAATCTTCCCTTAGTTGTCTGCACGTTAGTGTATTTCACCACCATCCATCTCACTTGTCCAAGTCAAAATTTATTTATCACCAATAATCCACTCTCTCCTTTTATCTGTGAGGGAAAAAAAAAAGAACATTTCATATAGAACTGGGTAGGAAAGAGACAACGAATAAGCCGTAAGATAAGAAACACGGAAGTAGCTAATCAACATGAAAAAAGATTCTCAAGGTCACTAAAATAAGATAAATGCAAATTTAAAATGTTTCTCAGTGAACCAATAGCTGAGCTTCTGAACAGCAGAAAATCAACTCAACAGAAGTCACAAACACCTGAATGTGATTGCACATGTCATCTACCCAACAGACGAAGATCTGCTAAAATTTTCCCAGAAGAAATGGAGAGTCATTGCCCTTGACTAGTGCAACAGCAAGTGTTTTTCCTTTAGACCTTCCCAAATAGTCTTACAAAGATTTGATTTTGCTTTTTTGTTTTTCCATTAGCTTTTTCTGTAATTACATGAACTCCAAAAACCTCCATTTGTTGTAAATTTAAAGAAGCTTGTCTGGGCTAAGAATGGTTAAGTTTCGTAAACTAACAACAGCCTGTTGTTTAGACAGATGAAGGATAGTGTAATCAAGAATATGGATCATGTGGTTAAAATACAAAGAAAAACTTGGCAAGGACTGGCTTTGGTATTTGACTTCTCACTGTGCACTAGCAACTCATAATTGTTATCAGATTCTGTTTTATGTTGAGTGGATATGGTCCAGAACTGTGAAAAATATCTTCTCGTATAGGAATGTGAGGGCAATCTGACTCCATTTGTCACCTGGTCAACTGCCCTGGGGTGATCTAGCTTGTTAGCCAGGTGATCCTCTCTTTTCTCTCTTATCTCAAAACTGTATGCTTGGTCACGGAATAAAGGAATTTCCCTAAATGTGGAACAAAAGGGTAGCCATGACCTCTCCCAGCCCCCATACTTCTCCTAGTCTAATAAATATCACTTAACCATGAATTCCAAGTCTGTATCTTTAGTCTTTGTGAAAACAGCTGCTGAGATAGTAAAGTAGCCATAATTTCTGAATCATCTTATTTTGAGCCAAAAGTTCAAGGTAAATGGTACCAAGATTTTTATTTGAACTTTCGTTTAATACTCTTTCTGTCATTTTTATGGAATACACTTTAATTTTATTGCATTATTATCCAGTAAAATTGGGGGTTTTAAATACACAATACACTTAGGCTGTATTTTTTCTGTAGTGGACTGAATTTATATTTAATGGTCTTGTGTTGGATGAACATGGTGATTGTAATTTTCTGCTGCCTCCAAAATTTTTATCTTTGCCTCTCTTTCTCTGGCTCTTAGCTGCTGTGGAGTAAATATATTCACCTAGTTGTCATACACCAAATTCAAAATAATTATTTCCTCCTCATTCTGCCAAACCTGTCTTTCCTGGACTCTCTCTTAGGTAATACAAACTATAGCTTAAGGAAAACATCATGCTTGATACCATTTTCTCTTTTTCAATCAATTTGTCACCAAGGCTGACCCATTTTATTATCTGCAATCTTTTTCTTTTTTTCAATTTTCCATCTGTTGGCTCTGCCATTATTTCACACCCTCAAAACTCATCAGTTGGGTTAGCACAATGGACTCTTTGCAAAACGTGCTTGTAGTTGGAAGAACTAGAATTTGAACCAAAGACTTTTTAAAACCTAGGCCTCAATACCTGCTGAAAAGTGAAGTAGGACCTACAAAATAAAAGCCAAGGATTTGTGATTTTAGTCTATACACAGTGGAAGTGATGTTACCAAAAGTGTTTTTAAGAGATTAATTTTGAGTTATTATTTAGAGTGTATTAGTATAAAAGCATACTGCCTTCAGTGAAAGAGAGAAAATTATTATAGTAATTGGAGCATGACATGACAAAGGCCTAGCAATAGTAATTCTGGAGAGGAGATTAAAGGGAAAAGATAAAGTACTGACAGAAACTTGAAAGACTGGTTAGCACACTGTTTCAGTTTTCTAAATATCAACATATAATAAAAGACTTCATTTTTACTTCCCAGATAAATACTGGTTAGAGACCCAGAATTCAAGTTGACAACACCACCCAATTTCAAATGTAAATTAATGTCATATCACCCACTGAAAACTGTATTTGTGATGTTTAAAGTTTTAGTTTTATGTTTGAAAAGCACACCAGTACTTTTTATTCTATAAAGCTCTTCGAAGAAAAAGGGAATCATACATGTCCCTTCCACATTTATCATTTTGTTCAGCAGAGTTTTGTTTGGAAAACGTCTGTGATATCCAAAAACAAAGTTCCAGCAGATGGAGGAGGTGAAAATAGACACATGTTCCAGCTGTTTTTAATCTTTTTTTTTTTTTTTTTTGGCTGCAGTTAAAATGAAAGTACACCCTTTAAAAGGCAGAATCGTCACTCTCTTTGAATATGAGTTCGTCTAAGTGGTCACTCACAAAATTGTGTGTCTTCTAATAGTAGTTGCACCTGTGTGTAAACACGCTTGTGGAGTATGTGTGCACGCATCTCTGGATGTGCATGCATGGCTAAGTGTGTGTTTAAAGAATTTCCCCAAGGAGATCTTGTTCTATAGGTGAAGTGGTTGCCTATGTGTACTCCCAAGTCACTGCTAGATATTATGTAAATCCAAAGTTTAAAAAAAAATCCTTGTTCTATATTATTACTTTGAGGTACTGAAGTAGGTTGATCTTAGTTTTGGCAGATTTCTGGTACTTTTAGAGTGATCAATACCAGACAAGAGCACTTCTTATACCATGCCACCTTAACAAATCTCATGTAATCACTATCCATAGGCACCTCAAGCTCATTATATCCCAGTTTGATGGAATTGTTCTGTATCTCGACTGCATCAGTGTCAACATCTTGCTGTGATGTTGGACTATAGCTTTGCAAGCTGTTACCCTAGAAAGAAACTGTGTGAATGGTATATGGGATTTTTTTTGTATTATTTCTTAGAACTGCATGTCAATCTACAGTGATCTCAAAAAGAGTAAGTTAATTGCTAAAAAGACCTCAATTCAATTATCACGCTTTCTCCAAAGAAAACAAACTTTAATTTGTAACATCTTCTGACAACACCAGCATACACCTGATGGGAACTAACCTGTCCCCTTTTGCTCCTCCCTACTGCGCCTGTCCCCTCCAGTCCAGTTCAGTTCAGTTCAGTCACTCAGTCGTGTCCGACTCTTTTGAGACCCCGTGGACTACAGCATGTCAGGCTTCCCTGTCCATCACCAACTCCTGGAGCTTGCTCAAACTCATGTCCATCGAGTGGGTGATGCCATCCAAGCATCTCATCCTCTGTCTCCCCCTTCTCCTGCCTTCAATCTTTCTCATCATCAGAGTCTTTTCTAATGAGTCAGCTCTTGACATCAAGTGGCCAAAGTATTGGAGTTTCAGCTTCTGCATCAGTCCTTCCAATGAATATTCAAGACTGATTTCCTTTAGGATGAACTGGTTTGATCCCTCCAATTCAATGAGTCATCAAGTCCTGCTGATTTACTTCCTGTTTCTACAAAATATCTATTTCTTCCTCTTTTCCAGTGCTGATGCCATGTTTCAGAGCCTTGTTATCTCTTTCCTTGATGAACAAAACAGCCCTCAAATTGGTCTTCCTGCTTCAAGCTTTATCATCCCAAAACAGTTGCTCTAAACGCAGCTGTATATTATACTCTGAGGAAATTTTTTGAAAATACTGCCAGATCTCCACTCAGCAACATTTAAATAAGAATATACAGAAGGAGGGCCCAGGCATGGGTATATTTTGAAAGCGTCTCAGATAATTCTAACGTGCAGCAATGGTTGAAAATTGTTACCTTGAGCATCTCTCTTTAATTAAGATTCTAGAATAGGTTCACTGAGATGAAATTCTGGGTGTTTCATTCTTCTGCTTTAGTGCTCTCTCTGTTATAGCTAGAGTATGTTTCTCTCCAAATGCACATGTTCAAGTTCTAACTCATATTCCCTCAGAAAGTGACTTTATTTGGAGAATCTTTAAAGAGGTGATCAGGTGAGGTCATTGGAGTGAGCCCAAATACTAATGACCGGTGTCCTTCGTAGAAGGAGATTTTGGACACGGATATACATACATGGTGAATGTAGTGTGAGCATGAAGGCAAAGACTGGGGTGATGTGTCTATAGGCTAAAGAGCATCAAAAATGGTCAGCAAACCACCAGAAATTAAGCGAGGGCATAGCACAGATTCTTGCTCACAGCCTTACTTCCTTTTCCCCTAAAGAATCAACATATGGCTAAATATGTAATTACTTTATCAGTGTGGCCAATACTGTGAAATGAAAATATTAAATAGCACATTTGTGATGTCTTGAAGAGTGGTTGCAGAATTTTTTTTTTTTTTTCCCTCAATACTTACTTCATTGTGAGAGAAAATCTCTCTGGGGTGTGCACTGCCACATCCTGACTTTTGGAAAATCTGTTGACCTAGAGCTCTGTGTGATTACTCCCATGGGTTATAGAAATAGTCTCTTGTATGAGAGATGAAGTTATTCTCCAGAGGGTGTTATTTTCCGAAACTTTCTCTCCCAGGGACCCTATGAAACTAGAATTTTTTTTCCATCTGCTCTACCTCCTTCATACACAGACATACACACAAGTTTTTATTTTATTTTTTAATGCATTAAAAATGTTTTCTAGGTGACTGATGTGGATACTTTAAGTTGCATAAAATACAATAAAACTCTTTTTAGGTAGGAAGATAAAACTGAAAAAAAAAAAAAAAGAGAGAGAGAGAGAAGATGAGGAAGAATAAAGTGCGAGTGTTAATCACTCAGTCATGTCCAACTCTTTGCAACCCCATGGACTATAACCTGCCAGGCTCCTCTGTCCTTGTCTCCAGGCAAGGATACTGGAGTGGGTTGCCATTCCCTTCTCCAAGGGATCGTCCTAACCCAGGCAGACTCTTTACCATCTGAGCCACATGGGAGAGGAGGGGAGCTCAGAAATGGGGGTGGTTGGGGTGGGAGGGTATTCCTGCATTTAGTACAAAGCCCTACAACCCTGGTGAAATTTCTGAAAGTATTTGGTAACCTGAGGACCCTGGCATCTCTGTCAAGAAGCAGCAGTTGACCTTCTCTGCACTCACAATGTTAAACAAGCCCAGTATCTTTTAGGCCTTTGGGGGATCTGGAGGCAACATATTCTTCATTTACAAGTTTTATTAAGCTTTTTTATGCTGTTATTCACAATTTGTCCCATCTTGAATTGGCGCTCCCCTCCAACAAAGGACTCTGGAATGTCTGAGAGGCAGTCCAGCAGGCTCTCCCCTTAGAGTTCCCATTCCCTGCCCCCAGAGAACCATTCACTGCAGAAGCTGGAGCAAAGGCCTCTCATAGCTCCTGAAACCTCTGCACCACCCATGATGACTGTAAGTTGCTTGTGGACTTCTGGTATGAGAAACTGCCCTCCTGAGCCTCATACTATATACCACTAGAGTGGTTACTGGAGACTGCCTATTGGTCCCCTAGAAATACATATCCACTCTCGCAGTCCCTGAGCCTCTGCAGCTCCATACCTTTCTGTGGGGCAGCCTTTTATGAACTCAGCCTAGCCATCGAGACCTCCTTGCTAAGCAGAAGTGTTAGCTGCAGCCTGGACCTAAGTTGGGGTCCTCTGGAGTACCCCACCTGTAGGAAAAAGGTGGGGTACTCTGACCTCAGACCCTTGCCAGTTGAGAGTTAACTTCTCTCTGTGCCCTTGGCAGTTGACTCCTTGGAGTCGAATGAGTGAAAGGAGTAGGAGTTTGTACACTTTATGGACAAAACTGCATGTTATAGAGCTTTCCAGAGAGCTGCTACTTTGAATTCCCTAATCCAGGCATCCTTGACAAAGGATGGGCTTCAAGGATCAGCAAAATTAGCTGGATTTCATGCAGGCAACAGCTTTACTCTGCCCAACAACTGCCTGCATCCGTGTTTGTTTACAGACTCTAGGGCCATTGCAGTGTTCTAGCCACCTAGTTCCACCAGTGGTAACCACAGCAATTATTTATCCAAGTTTTCCATCCTTGGGGAAAATAACTATGGGAGTCTCTTGCCTCACAGATACCCAAAATATAAATCAAGGTGACATATTAAAGCCACAATACAGGCCTCACTTTATCCACGTTGAGATGCCAGATGTTAAGGGTGACCATTTCAGTTCTAAAAATACACAATGTTGAGCTCTTGAGCAAGGTGTTCAATGGAACTTTCCCCACCCCTGTCTGTCTCAGGTTACAAGCCTCATAGAGTTCTCTTACTCAAGCATACTCAAGAAAGATAAATTTTAATTAAATGAAATATGACGTTTTTTATCAACAGTCAAACATCAAGGATGACCGGTAATAAAGAGTCTGATTCCATTTTTGATGTTTGACAGTCAAAAACGTGCACGCCCACCTTTCACTCCCACTCCACCTTTGCACTAGCTGATAAAATCCCAGGGGCTCCCTTTGGTACTGGCAGGAAGTTCAGACCATGTAAGCCCAGTCCACAGGTGTGAATCCTCACCTGAGTCCCACTCTCTGATCACAGTAAAATCCAAACCAGTATCTTTCCTCTCTCTCCAGCCATTTTTAGATCAGCTTGGGAGTTTGTCCTGTGTCCCTCAGAAGCAACTTTCAATATGTGAGCGATAGACCTTTTCAGACCTTCTTAGACTTCATGTGGGGTCATCAGTCTTGACATTCAAAGCAAATTTGGGATGGAATGACCATAACATACTTTCTCCTAAACCCCAATTAATACCCCAACAGTGGGCTCATCAAAACTAGGCTCTGGGATTATTGGAGCCACTCTGATAGAATTTTGTAATATCCATTGTAATTTGAGTTTACAGAAAATTGGAGAATTTGAAATTCTCTATTGCAGAGGGCATTGTCAACTGAGAATTCAGCTGTCTTTTCCTTTTCTGTCTCAGATTAACTATTTGTGTATGTACTTTTCATCTGTCAATTCCAGAAAAAAATTGAAGGAGAACCCATACCCATGTAGAACCACAATTCTTATTTTCTTTGCAGCCTGTTTAACTATGTTGCTGCAGAAACAACTATGTTACTATATTAGGCTTCATCATGAAATAAACTAACATGTTTAAAACTGGAGGTATTCTGAGCTGGGTGTCCCAAATATTCCTAAACAGTTCTGAGACTGGAATTTGAATGACTCAGAGGTTCAGGACTGAACTTTCTTTTCTCTCAATCTGGCACATCAC
Organism: Bubalus bubalis; assembly: GCF_019923935.1. Lineage (NCBI taxonomy): Eukaryota > Metazoa > Chordata > Mammalia > Artiodactyla > Bovidae > Bubalus > Bubalus bubalis. The sequence goes on along the minus strand of NC_059157.1, from coordinate 22,141,032 downwards.
TTACTTCTGTTCCAAGGATTTTGTTTTTCTAATACTCGTTAAATGCATAGATTTCTCAGTGCAGAATTTGTTTTCATTAAAAACCTAGATAAAAAACATAAACTACATGGACACATATTTATAGATTGTCTATATTATAGTTACATATGCTGCATTTATTTAATCCTGTACCAAGTTGCCAGATACATTTTTAGTGTATTGGGGAAATATGTGGTTTCTTAGCATCTGATCTGATAGATTTTCCTTTCCAGACTTACTGGAATCTCTTGGGTGCTGCTATAAAGGATTTGGAGAAAGGATATTCATTCCTTTTGAATTTGTTCAGAAGAATTAAAAACTATTTTTTGAATTTGAGCATCAAGAATTTCTACCTCATTTCAAAATTGCAAAAAGTCATGAATTATCTTTGAAGTTAACAAGTCACATAAATGTTTTTCTATCTGAAAACATGAATTCCAGAGAGATATTTTTATATTCTTTTAAATGAATACTGTATTAATTGGCTGCATATGGAAAGATATCAAAAAGTGTTCCACTAATTCGCCACTGAGAGAAAGTATTAATGTACATGATAAAAAGGAATCCAAGCCATGGAGAGAAAGAGAACACTTATAGAAAATAGCCACACAAAGGCAAAACAATAGCAGATTATTTTCTTGTTCTGATGCAAAAGACATATTAAATCTCATTATTTGGATGCACTTATTTTTCCATCATTGAAACTTTTCTTGAGCACCATCCTGTGTCAGGCATTGTGCTAAGTCCTGTAGAAAGTGTATAAGATGGAACCTCTACCCTCCAGTTGTTCAAATCAAGGAAAAAAGAAAAGATTATGAAGACACAAGTGTTATAAATTTATATTAGTGCTTTAGCATACAGACTACAACTAATTCTGATTAGTCAGTGTTTCAAGGTTATGGGCTGAGTGCAAAGAAGGTGAGGCATGAGAATGGGTTAAGGAGTACATCAAACTACATGATATCTCAACTGATGAAATACCCCTTTATGATACAAAAACATTCAACAAACTAAGAATAGAAAGGAACTTACTCCAAATGAAAAAGGCCATTTATGAAAAACCCACAAACATACTCAATGGTTAAAAACTGAAAGCTCTTCCCCTAAGATCGGAAATAAGACAAGAGTATTCACTTCACTACTTCTATTCATTACAGTACTGGAAATTAGAGCCAGGGCAATTAGGCAAGAAAAAAAAATGTCCAAATCAAAAGAAAGAAGTAAAATTATCTCTGTTTACAAATGACAAAATCTTCTAGCTCTAAAATCCTAAAGAATCCATTTTCTTAAAAACTGTTAGTGCAAATCAATAAATTCAGCAGTTTCAAGATATAAAATCAGCAGGCAAAAATCTGTTGTATTTCTACACACTAATAATTAACATCCAAAAAGAAAATGAATTGAAAAAAAAATCCATTTACTATAGCAAACAATGGAGTAAAATACTTAGGAATAAAGGAAGCACACAACTTGTATGCACAAAACTAGTTTTGAAACAAAACTTGTTTCAAAATTAAAGACCTAAACAAAATTTAAAATCTCTTGTGCATGGATTGGAAGGCCTAATTGACTGAAGGGATGAATTATGACCCTTAATGGGAAAATAATTCAGAATTTTTTATACTAATATGGCAAAGATAAAGCATGACATAGTGTGGATTTCAAATAAAAAGTTACTATGAAAATGGTAATGATTTCATTTCCCATTTTATCTAGGAATGACTAATAGAAATACAATAAATTTTATAGAAAAAAAGGAGCATGTTTATACATAAATGAAGGTCTAAAGGCAAAGACTGCTGCTGCTGCTGCTAAGTCGCTTCAGTCGTATCCGACTCTGTGCGACCCCATAGATGGCAGCCCACCAGGCTCCCCCGTCCCTGGAATTCTCCAGGCAAGAACACTGGAGTGGGTTGCCATTTCCTTCTCCAATGCATGAAAGTGAAAGTGAAGTCGCTCAGTCGTGTCTGACTCCTAGCGACCCCATGGCCTGCAGCCCACCAGGTCCCTCCGTCCATGGGATTTTCCAGGCAAGAGTACTGGAGTGGGGTGCCACTGCCTTCTCCAAGGCAAAGACTAGTACTGAAGAATTGAAATATGATACAAAAACTATTTTTTGCTGATTTTTACAAGTTTTTGATTATTATAGGTTAGGTGTAAAGACATGTAGAAAAATTATCTCCTCTGCTCTCCTTCCACAGCTAAACTTCATGGAGTCTACATACCACTTCCTTTGAAAATAAGATTAGTAACAATTTGTAAGTCATCTAGAAAACTGGTGACATTTACTCAGAATGTAAGAAATTACTCAGAATTTCAGAAATAAGCAGCATTCATAACAGAATTGGACTGTTGTTAATCATGATTTGGACAACAAAATGCAGGGGGCACTAGATCAGCCCTTTATGCTTTCTGATATTTTTAACTGTACTAAAAATAAAGGAGCTTTTCAAGTTAAAAAAAAAAAAAAGTCTATACCCATATTCCTCATGTCCTTAGCTTACAATTATTCCTCAATCTGCTTTGTCAGTCTGCCCAGATTCTAAGAGTAAACTGACTGCTGTTAAGGCCAAGAGGCCAATATGTGACTAAACTATCTCCTGTGAACTCTGTTGGGTTGGCATGCTTCAACAGCCCATCCTTCTTGAAATCTTCTCTTTCTCTGCTCTCTGATACTACACTTTCCTGTTTTCCTTTATTCTTCTAGGATGACTCCTCCTCAGTCTCCTTTGCTGGCTTATTCTCCTCTGTTGTTGCTGTTGTTCAGTTGCTAAGTTGTGTCCAACTCTTTTGGAACCCCACGGACTGTTCCCTGCCAGGTTCCTGCGTCCATGGGATTTCCCAAGCAAGAGCACTGGAGTGGACTGGCATTTCCTTCTCCAGGGGATCTTCTCAACTTAAGAATCAAACCCACAACTCCTCTGCTAAGTCGCTTCAGTCATGTCCGACTCTGTGCAACCCCAAGATGGCAGCCCACCAGGCCCCGCTGTCCCTGGGATTCTCCAGGCAAGAACATTGGAGTGGGTTGCCATTTCCTCCTCCAATGCATGAAAGTAAAAAGTGAAAGTGAAGTCGCTCAGTTGTATCCGAGTCTTAGCGACCCCATGTACTGCAGCCTACCAGGCTCCTCCATCCATGGGATTTTCCAGACAAGAGTACTGGAGTAGGGTGTCATTGCCTTCTCCTATTCTCCTCTACCCAGCCACTAATTGGTGAATTTCTCAAGAACTGGTCATAGCCTTTCTTCTCTTCTCATTCTGTTTTCTTCAAGAAGAGCTCACCACATCTATAACTTCAATTTCTAACTACAGTATCTTCCAGTGATCCCATCCCCCTCAACCCTTTACTTCAAATCTCTAGGTTAGACCTTGTCTTCAGATCACAAGCACACATAACCAAATGTTCATCAACCTCTCAATGTGAATGCCCCAAATATTTCTCAAACTAATCATGTCCACATAATTGCCTTCTTAATCAAATACCATCCTCTTTCATTGTTCCTATCTCAATGAAATTATCCTATCGTACAAATGTACAAGTCAGAAACTTAGTCAATTCTTAACATTTACCTTTTATTAAACCCCTATATTCATTTCTTCACCAAAGAATGCCTTCTAAATCCTTGTTAGATTTCTGTTTTTCTTTCTACCTGTACAGTCAAAATCCTAATCCAAAATGCCAGTATCTCTCTCCTGGATTGTTATAAAAACTTTGTAACTCTTTCAACTAAAATGTTGCCTTCTATAATATGAAAAAACACTGGGTGGAAAGTTTTAGTCCTTAAATCTGTGAGGGAAGAATAGTAAACTCTTGTTTCCAAAGTGCCTGTAGAAATGTTATAGAATGCAGGTCCATGTGCCCACACACAGTAAGGCCAAAGGATATTAAAACATCAAGAGTTTGGAGCATAGAACGGTTTACTGTAAGGCCATGCTTTAAGAACCCCATAATGCCCCAAAAGCTTTCAACAAATCCCCTTAATAGGAAAGGTGAGGGAGGGTGTGTTAGTTGTTACAAATTTGTTAGTGGCAGATCCTTTGTTCCTGAGGTCTGGTCCATGGCTCATTCCTCATAAACCTTCACCAAAATAAATGTTATTCTCAGTTCAGACAAGAAAAGGCAAGATCCCAAAGCTCAACTTTCACCCTCTGAGGTCCAGGCTTGGCTAAGAGGAGGGTGATCCTTGCACAGGCCAATAACTGCCTGAAGCGCTTGTCATGCACCCAGTTTGGGTCCTCCCGCCAGGGCCCAGGCCTAGCTGAGGAGGCAGATCTTAGCTGACAGGCACCCTCATGGCTAAGTCCCCAGTCCCTGCCCAGCTGGGAACCCATAACCCAACTGACTCTCAGTCTTATTTAAATTGGAGAGAATCATTTGTTTAGGATCGATAGGAATATGTGCTGTAGCAAATACCAATCATGTGAATTCCTAGCTCAAACAATTGCCCTTCTTTGAAAAGAGACCCAACCACAGTGGTGGACCTGAAGTAGATGCTCCATATCTGTGCAAATTATCCCTGACCTCTGGCCACTTCCTCAGGATAGACAACCGATCTAAGCTGGACCAGTTTCTGAAACTTGAACAGAGAGACTGAAGCTGGTTGAAGCTGTTACCTGAGTGGCAGATTCCCCGTTTACTCCAGTTGCTGAGGCCTCCTTGAACTGCCAGGCATGGATACCACAGGTCCTGGAGGTGAGGATGGGAAAGAGGTTCGCTGCTCCTTTAAGGCCTGGGCCTGGCCAGTTAGGAGGCCATGCCAGGTTTCTGGGGCTCTTCAGGACAGCCCTCAGCCTGTCCCCAGGCATGGCCCCATGACTGCTTCGCACCCCATGCTCTGCCACGATGGCCACTGGGGGGTGACCACAGGCAGAGTGGGACCTTGAGGACTGCTGTCCTCAAGGTCTCCCAATAACCGTGGCGACGCTAAGGATTGGGTGCTATAGGCTGCGTGCCCGCTCCACCCCTATTACAGAGATGATAATTATTCAAATACACAACAGAAACATTTACCCACATGACACATTATCATTAATAAACACCACCCTCTGTTTGGTTAAGAATAAGAGGTTTGCGAATAAGCAGACAAAAAGGTGAATGACAAGCACTATTTCCATTCTGCTACATTTTCTGCTTTATATCTGACCTTTCAAAAACCAGAGTCTCCAATTTTACTTTTCTCTCATTCAGTCTTTCCCAGATTCTTCTGGGGTCATCTGAAAGCCTGGGAAGGCTCTGGTGTGCTTCTCTGACAAGGGTAAGGAAGTCTTTCGTATGAAGATGTTCATCTATTTTCTCTTGGAGTAGAAGTGACTCCAATAAAGTCTTCTTCTGTTTCAGGAAGGCAGATTGGGCCAATTCTGCCCTTTTTCTGATACAGTCGGGACACCGAGAAGAAATGTGTTGCTTGGCTGTTCCCACCTGTTTGGGTGTTGTCCTCATGTTTTTAAAATAGATTCTATTCAAAAGCTCGTCAGGGACAGTACACTTTAAGGCATCTACCTCTGAAGCTTCTGCCTCGGGTCCAAGCTGCAGCTTTTTATGTCTGCTGCTCTTTTTCCCCTTGGAGTTCGCTCTATGGTGGATCAGGTTTACCTTAACGGTGCAGAAAGACTGCAGGGCATTCAGTTCTTCAGGGGATGCCTGAGTGATTTCTGTTTGATGGTTAGTGTCCGGTCGGTACTGTTCAGAGTTCGTTTCCTTGCCCTTGAGGTTGTGGATCCATTTTCTGCTCAATTTCTTTACATTAGCTTTGAAGTCCGAAAGCTCAGATTGGTTGTCTCCATATTCCGAGCGGGAAGGCAGCGATCCACTCTCAGACTTGCTCCCAGAGGCATAAGACCAGGGCTGCAGCCCTCCAGAGGAACTGAATGAACCGGAACTCTTTACCACATCAGTCAAGGACTCCAAGGTCTCCTTAGAAAGGTCTGCCATAGTCCCGGTGTCCGCTGGGGCCAATTCTCCCTGTTTCTCTGAATCCTCCGACTCCTAGGAGGATGGCCATCACACTGCATCAGGGTCTGAGCCTCATCTGCTTTGCCGTGGTCAAGACTGCCTCAGGAACTGGTCAGTCCTGAGCCCCTCGGGGATGAGTTTTAGGAGCCGGCTGTTCCTCAAGGGAAGCCCTTCCGGGCGACTCCGTCCCGCTGCCTTGGCAACCAGAGGCGGTCATGCGCAGAGGGTCGCTGGGGGGGTGCCGCGCTCCTTCCCTTCCCCCACGCTCCTCGGAGCCGACTCCACCCGCACAGTTCGTGTAGTTTTTCGGAGCCTCCCTCTCTTCTGGCTCTCCCGAGTCTCCGCCTCCTCGGTGCTATTTTAGTACAAAATCCAATAACGATCAAGAAAAGGTTGCAAACTCTCCTTCCCCAGGGGTCAAAAAAGTAAACACGCCTCTTTCCCAACAGGAATAGATGGCCTCTGACTAATCCGATAATGCACACGCGGGCTAAATGCATCCAAAAAAAAGAAAAAGAAAAGCCCCAAACAAACAAAAACATACCTCCTCCTGCTGGCCAGAAAAACACAAGCAAAAACGTATCTGCCTATCAAATAGCTAAGAGCTCATCTAATCGCAGAGCACATCTTTGAAAATCTAAATACTGAAACCACCCTGTGAGACTCCTGCGTGGCAGGGCACCGACTTTACCGCTTGCTCCGGCCTCGTCTTGCACAGCTTTTTGTGCTCCGGCATTTTTGGACGACTTTGCAGTTTTCCCAGATCTCAGTTTCCCAGGCCTTTGTTCCGGCAGTGCTCCTCTGAATGGCACTTCAACTGCTGCTCTTCCCTCTTCGTTAAGTACTGCTCCTCTTTCAAGTCCACCCCCCCGCCCCCCCACACACCTTTTTTTTTTTTTTTTCTGGAAGAGCTTCATATCCACCACTGACCCCAACAGTTTACTGCACAGCCTTTCTTTCCGGGTTTGCAACTCTGTATTTTATACACATTTGATAATACCTCCCACACCGCCGCCTCCAGATTAAAAACCCCATGAAAGCAGAAATCCTGTGTCTTGTGCTGCAGTCTCAACGGGTACCTGATACATAGAAAGTGCTCAATAAATTGTTACTGAGTAAATGTGTTGAATGACTATGCAAACAGAAATAAATATTGCCTCGCACAGGTACGCGCCTCAGTCTTGAGGCATAAGTACTACAAGGTCTAGGAACTACAGTCTTTCAAATGAGATAATTCCACATGAGATAATTTCCCTCTCTCAGTTCTCTCCGGGTTGGGGGCGGAGGGTGGGGAGGGCCGGGGAGTGGGGGATGGGGGCAGTTATTCAAGTCTGGCCAGATATATTTAAGGTTATTACAAAAGTGCTCACTTTGGCAGTAAGTCAAAACTCTGCTATGTTCGACAAGCATCTCTCAAATATGAGCCAGTTCATATTGAAGATGAAGAGATCTCAGCTTCATTCATTCCACCCAAATCATATTTTATCATATAATATTAATCTTTAAAAAGAGGTAATATATAATTTGTGGTTAAAGCCAAGTAATCTCCAGTTCAAGGACTCAAGATTTTAATTTTAATTTTTGTTTCAAAAGTCTCCCTCATTCCCTGAAATATTTACACATTCATGTGAAAAGTGGGAAAGTGTTAGTCGCTCAGTCTGTCTGACTCTTTGCCACCCCATGGACTGTAGCCCACTAGGCTCCTCTGTCCATGGGTTTCTCCAGGCAAGAATACTGGAGTGGGTTGCCAGGCAGTCCTCCAAGGGATCTTCCCCAGCCAGGGATTGAACCCAGGACTCTTTCTTTGCATATGAGCATGGTCAGTGATACACATGTGAAAACAAAATCTCAGAACGGTCCATGAGCAGTACTGGCAAGAAATATATATAATCTGAATTCTTAACAGAATTGTGAACAAGTGTGTTGTCTTTAATCTTTTTCCTTAGATATCTCAAGTGAGAGCAAAAAATAAAAAGTAAAAAAAAAATTTTTTTTAAGAACAGGAATATATAAAGAAGAAAAGAGAAGGAGAAACAGTTGCAACTTCCCATCTTATCTAAAATCTTTTTACTATCCCAATGGATACAAGTCACTCCTACTCACTCTACTCCTACTCACTCTACTGAAAGCAGATTTTATCAAGCTTTTCAGGGGGGAAAAAAAAACAAAGTATGTCATTAAAAAAAATTTTTTTTTGTTTTTATCAGGAAAAGAAACATCGAGGAATTAACAGGAAACATTTGTAGCTGTCCCAGAAAATTCATAGAAACATTTCAGTGTTTCAGTAACTGTTATATAATTGCTTCTTTATTTATCAAATATCTGTGAAGTTCAGAATAGTTTTTGCAAAAACTGAAATTAACTAAAACTAAAAACAACAAAAAAATTGGCTATCAGTATTCAAATATGCCAAGAACATGCTACATTTTAACCTTGTTTTAATGTCATCTTCTTATATGTTCTCACTCATTTTGATAGCTATGAAAAACTATTAACCTGATAATTAAAGATGTCCCGATAGTCTCAGTCTCATTTTGGCAAATCTTCAGTCAATGTTAATACCACTTCTAACAGAGCTCTTTCTTCTTTCACACTTCTTCCTTCTTTCTCTCTCTTCCTTCACTCTCTTCCTTCCCAAGACAGTGCTTTGCAGAGGGAAAATCCTTATTATCTTTGTGACATCTGATGTAGGGGGCCCTAACTTTGTGCCAGTCTCTTTGTTGGTCTCCACTGCAAACTGCAGGTGATACTTGGATGTGTGCTGTTTCCCACCAAGGCACAGTTATTCTGGTCCCTTCCAGTACCCTGACAAAATCCTAGGCTACTGGACCTTGTCAAACCCTCTCTGGGCTCTCTTGCCTGCATCTTGACACCCACAGGTAACTTCATTTCTTTCAAAAGCTTCTGACAAGTGGTGGAGAAAAGGGAGAATGTTTTCCGGGAGACACAGCATAGCCTAAAGCCTTTGCAACCTCCTCATCACTCAGACAACTTTCGGTGGCAAGTCCTCCTCCAGAAATCTCAGGCATCGTACCATCTCTTAGGAGCTAATTGTAACACTGAGTCCTTTAGAAACAGCAGTGTGACTGAACGTTGCCTGAGGTAGAGGTGGAAAGTCCTAAGAGGGAAAGAGACCAATCAGGCGCTCCGGGCCGACTTATGTCGCAGCACTATTTTTATTGGCCCGCTGTCACCGTCTCTTCCCTCGAAGTCCTTAAGGAGAGCAAAAGCTCTCCTTCCAGCTTTTCCTGAACAATCAAATATACTTTGCAGCTACGGGACTTAACCCCAGAGACAGGAGGTCAAAACATATTAGTCTTCCTGTCAGATTCTTTCTCTCTCTCATTTCTCTTTCCTCGGAGGCAGAAGGGCAAGCTTTCAGCCTCTTCCCGTCAGGCAAGCACTTCTCCTCCAAGGAATCACAGTGGCCTCCTCTCCAGGATGGCATTCTGTACCCTTTCCAGGAGCCACTGGGGTGGACCCAGGGTACCAAGAGGGAATCTAGTTTATGAATAAGAGAAATTAAGTGGACAGATTCTTTACAAACAGTCTACCCTCTACATAAACTTCATAACACTGTGCCTGGTTCTGTGATCAAGCAAAATGAAAAATTACTTCCTCTCCTAAGGGGTTAGGTTGAAGGTATCAGAAATCTCATTGTGAGAAACCATTTTTGAGGAGACAGGAATCTTACATCATTCGTGATAAAAAATGATTTCAATTTACAGTGCAGTAGCTGTTCTTCATATTTGAAAAATGTTTTACCAGACAAATATCTCAATCTTTACATTATTTTTTTCTATGTCTTCAGTGTTACTATTTTTCTGAAATTGATGAATTGCTTGATGAAGAACTCTCTTTTACTTTAATAGCTATTCTATTTTGCAAAGATAACATATGTTGATTGTCAGTAGTTTAAAAGATAAAGATAAACTACTAATATCCCCAGTGGCTCAGTGGTAAAGAATTTGCCTGCCAATGAAGGAGACACAGGAGATGCGGGTTCGAGCCCTGGGTTGGGAAGATCCCCGGGTGGAGGAAATGGCAACCCACTCCAGTACTGCTGCCTGAGAAATCCCATGGACAAAGGAGACTGGCAGACTACAGTCCTTAGGGTTGCAGAGTTGGACACAACTTTGTGACTAAACAACGAATTTAAGTAAATGTTGCCTGAATTCTGATTTCCCTAAAATAGTCACTAAAAACACTTGCATAATACCTTAAGATTTTTCCTTGAAGAATTTTTTCTTAATAAAAGCTAAATTATATTGGATTATGGTTTTATGAATTCTTCCTTAGCAATAATATGAACATTTTTCCACTCAATTTATAAAAATTCTTTTTCAACATAATTTTAAAGGTGATATTGCATTATTTGATTTATTTAACTAATACAATTATTTAAACACAAGGCATTTCCACGTTTTTGCCACTAAAAACTTCTGGAATAAGTATTTCTCTAGCTAAATCTTTATACACATTCATAACTATATATTTAGGATAAATTCTAGAAATTGTAATTGAGAGGTCAAAATGTATGTATAATGTTAAGGCTTTTGAGGTATCTAACCCCCTCCCTTCTGCAGTATTTAAAAATCCAAGATATAATATTATTTTGTCTGTAATACCTGAGTTTATATCTCTAGTAGGTAAGAGCTTTTTAAAAACATAACCACATGATTCTGATTGTCACATCTAAAACACAACATTATAATAATTCCTTAATATCACCTAATAATTATTCTGTATTTACATTTTTCTGGTTGTTTCAAAAATCTGTTTTGGGAATTGCAGTTTTGAATCAAAATCCAAACAAGGTCCATACACTGCATTTGGCTAATCTGGTTCTCATGTCTCATATTCCACATCACTTACAATGTAAAACAATTTAAAAACCTGAAAAGAAAAAATAGAGCAGGCAGAACTTTGTTCTATTTACTGTAATGTTTCCTATATCGTTATTCTAACGTTTTTGATGTATCCTTCCAAGTTTATTTTTTAAAATCAATATATACTTGAATCCCCTTTCTTATGAAAAAAATATATTCAGCATATTCTACACATTGGTTCACATCTTTTTTTTTTTTCTCTTAAAAATATATTCTGCATATTACTTTACATCAACCTATAGATACCTTCCTCTTTTCTCTCTATGGCTGCATGGTATTCCATTGTGGGAATGTTTTTCCCACAGTGATTCCACATGTTGATGGACTTTCTGTGATTATAAAAAATTCAATTTTTCTGTGCATTTTTGGAGATGTAACTCAAGCAAGACTTCTAGAAGTCAGATTATTGGATCCAAGAATCAATGTACATATAGTTTCTTCGAGTATTTCCAAATTTCCCACTATATGGAGTGTGCATTTTGCATTCTTGCCAGTAAACGTGTGAGAGTGGCTATTCTCAAGAGCCTGGCCTACAGGAGTTGCACTTAAATTTAAATTTTTGTGATTCTAAGGGAAGAGAAATGGTATTGCAGTGTAATTTTAAATTGAATTCCTCTTATTTTAAGTGAGATTAAACACCTTCCATGTGTATAAGAGACATCTACATTTCTTCTTATGTGTACTGTTTATTCATTTATTTGACCCATTTTCCATAACATTCTTGTTTTATTCTTCTCAATTCTTGAAACCCACTTAAAAATCAAAATATTATTATTCATTTTTCTGTGACATAAGCTCTAAATGATTTCCCCAGTTTGTCTTTTTACTTACTTATGCTGTTTTCCATGCAAAACGTTTTTATTTCATAGAACAAATTTATCAATCATTTTCCTTATTGTTCTTGGATTCTTAGCCACACTTAGAAAAATCTCCTATGCCCATGTTATAAAGATATTTACTCATATTTCCTTGTAGTACTTGTGATTCTTTTTATTCCCTTGCTTTAAAACTCTGATCTTTTTATGGTTACTTCTCTAGTACAGTATGAAGAATGAGTTTAATTTTATTTTCTTCCATATGGCTAGCCAGTGAGCCCAACAATATTTTATATCCTTTAGGTGCTGCCTTTTGTCATAAATTCCCATATGCACTTAGTCTTTTTTTTTTCCCTTGATTTTCAAGTCTAGTACATTGGTCTGTTTTTCTATTCACATATCAATATCATAGAGTTTTAAAGGGCTTTATAATGTTTTAGGGCTTCCCAGGTGGCTCAGTGGTAACGAATCCACCTGCCAATACAGGAACCACAGGAGACGTGGGTTCAATCTCTGATTCAGGGAGATTCCCTGGAGAAGAAAATGACCGTCCACTCCAGTATTCTTTCCTGGAGAATCCCATAGACAGAGGATCCTGATGGGCTGTAGTCCATGGGGTCACAAAAGAGTTGGACATGACTGAGCATATATGCATAATGTTTTAATCTCTCATTGGGCCAGACTCCTGTCATCCATTTCAGCAACTTCTTGGATGTTCTTGTTTATTATTCCAGATGAACTTTGTAACCAACTTGTCTTGATCTAGGATAAAAGTAAAAAAACATATGGTATTTTATTGAAATGCACTGAACTTATAAACACTGAGGATTTTTTTTAAATTGGTCTTCCTAACCAGAAATACAGGATTCCCAGGTGGCTCAGTGGATAAAGAATCCACTTGAAATGCAGGAGATGCAAGAGACATGGGTTTGATCCATGGCGGGAAAGATCCCCTTGAGTAGGAAGTGGCAACTCACTCTAGTATTCTTGCCTGGAGTATCTCATGAACAGAGGAGCCAGGCGGACTATAGTCCATAGGGTGGCAAAGAGTCAGACATGACTGAGCAACTGAGCACACATCCGACCCTAATGACCTCATTTTAACTTATCTCTGTAAAAACCCTATCTCCAAATAAAGACACCCTGAGTCACTGTCGGTTAGAACTTCAACATAAGAATTGGGGGATGGGGAAGATAATTCAATCTATAAAATATGTGATTTATATGAAAACCAGATTAAGGACTGACTGTGATTTGCTAAGCGAGAAAAATAAAATAGAATTAAGTACAAGGACTTAAGACAAACTGCTTTATAGGTGAGCCTAAAGCTACATTACAGTGTGCTTAATCATTAAGTCATGTCCAACTCTTTCATGACCCCATGGACTGTAGCCAGCCAGGCTCCCCTGTCCATGGAATTCTCCAGGCAAGCATACTGAAGTGGGTTGCCATTTTCTTCTTCAGGAGATCTTCTCTACCCAGGAACCAAACCCAAGTCTCCTGCATTGGCAGGCAGATTCTTTATCACTGGGCCTCCTGGGAAGCCCAAGAAAAATTCATACAGGGAGACAACAGATGGGGAAAGACTTTTGAGTTCCCCAGTAGCTGGAACATTAACAGAACAGGATGAGATTTTAACAGAAAACTCACTTCCCCTTCCCCTTTGTATTATTCTTTATGTAGGTCATCATGGCAGTGTTCTTTGTTAATTCCAATATGCTGCTTCTTAATTGCAAGCTGAACAGCCCTAAATCCTGTAATTCTTGTCATTGTAACGGGACAAGCCCTGTAACAGTCAGCAGGGTTAAAAAAAAAAAAAAAAAGAGAGATTACAGAAAGAAAAACCTCCTACCAAATTTATTGGGTGAAAGGGATTACAGAAGGGAGAAACTCCCACCTGCTTTACTGGGAGAAGTGGGAAAAATATCAATTGCAGTGAGTATCACTTATTTCTCTGTGAATTAAGAAGCATATTTGTTTTAGATGGCAACCCATGGGTGCCTTTGTGAGTGCAAGTCATACTTTCTGACACTATCTCGAACTTGACTGGCTAGACTGTAGATTGCTTATATCTAGTATTTTAGGTTAGAAATTATTGTTCTTATTGAAAAACAAGTAATTTAAAATTTTAATGTTATGTAGTTTTTTAAAGATATTTTGATTGGTATATTTCAGTATTTTTAATGTTTGCAGGCATTAAACAATGACTTCCCACAGCTTCACCATACTATCTAGTAAAATTTCAAAGAAGTATAGATCATAAATTACTCAATTATTTTAGAAACAAATATCTTCAATATTTTAAGGGCAGTGATGATGATACTATTCACAAGGAACAGAATTAAGTGTGAACTTGAAATGTATGGTATATTTCACCATTTTATTTTGAAAATTCTGTAATAACAACATAATATATACGTTTTTCTACCCTTATTTAGTTCCCCTTCATTGTAGTTTAAATTTGGAGCTGTTCTCAGCATCTTTATGCAATTTCATGCAGCTAGGTCCCTGAGCCTTCCAGCAACACGATTTAAGATTGACCTTGGCATTGAGCAAATTATTATAAATTTAAACCCAAATATAATGTATTTCTCTTCAAAGATATATGAACTGAATTCAGTGATGTTGCCATTGATTTGAATTTGAGTTAAATAGTTTTGTTTTCCTTGAGGGAGAGAGGTCTGTGTCTCTAAATGACTAGGTAAAAGATCAAAATTCACAGTGGTTTCCTGAAAAACTACTGCATAGAATTATTTTTCTTCTGCTCAATATCACTGTAATTTTCCTACTTACAAAGTCAGCTTTCACTGTACAATGAATATTCATGTGATTGCATAGGGTTGAATGACACAGAAATTGCAAATAATTTCATCTGAGACCAATCGTTCTGTAGAAGTATTCTATTGAAGTCTTCACAGTCATCATAAAAATATCACTGTGCTCTGGAAAGACATCTAATGCAATAAATTGAACTCACAGTCTTAACTTGTTTTATCTCTTTATTTTAGATAGGCATTTTCCAAAAACAAACTCTATCACTGAAGAATGTAGGACTGTTTCTTTAGAGCCTTCCATGCTTAACTTGAAAGCTGTCAACCCAGGAGGCTGAAACAGAGCGAGATTATGAAACCTGAGTGAATAGCTCATTCTTTGCGCCCTTGCCCTTGCTGCTTGCTGCCCCATGGTACGGGCCTGGGAGGTATGCACTATGATAGCTAATGAAGCACTTCCTTTATGTCCCGCTGACCAGAACTCTTATTTGAAGCCCACATATTATGCCACTGCAATCGCACAATGTCAGCCTTTGTTCTGGCTAGTAGAAGCTGTTTCTTGTCTTTTCTGTGGCTAAATTTTATGCATCAAACTTGTGAGACCCTTTACTCTCTGTCATTAAGCTGCTCTGCTGTTTGTGAAGTCGGTTTTGTTTGTTTGGTTTTGTTCTCCCCTCTTTTATTATAGCATCTCCTCAAAGTCACAAATTTATAATTTGGAAATCACTTGGAGATAAAGGCTTAGGGGTGAAAACTCTCCTGCAAGGCCTTCCTCTATGTTAAATATAGTGATAACAACTAATACTATAAAAATGAGAACAAGAATTTAATTCATCCAGAATGAAAAGAAAGGCATCAAAGAGATCAAAATTATTTGGACTGCCTAATCCTAAATGTAGTTGGAAAGTATTGAAAGTGCTCCACTTGTTATATTTTAACATGCTGTTCTCCTACTGTGTGATCTGATTAGTCATCTTCTTTCCTCCGCTGTTGTTATATAGATATGTCCCAATGCAAGCTTTGGTAAAATGACCTATAAAACAATAGTGATTGCCATGAAAGTGAAAGTTGGCCACTCAATTGTGTCCGACTCTTTTGCGACCCCATGGACTGTAGCCCACCAGGTTTCTTTGTCCATGGAATTCTCCAGGCAAGAATACTGAAGTTTGGGTATCCATTTCCTTCTCCAGGCGATCTTCCCCACCCAGGGATCCAACCTGGGTCTCCCACATTGCAGGCAGATTTTTTACCATCTGAGTCACCAAGGAAGCCCCAGTCATTGCCACAGGGCTCTAAAAAATATGAACTTCTGTTAACCTAGATATACACAATAAACATTGAAAGGTTTGTCAGAGCACATGAATTTTAAAAAGAAAAAAAGTTATGAAGGAGTTGCATCAATTCCTTCATCTTTGTCTCTTATAATATGACAGGGACAGCAGCCATCTTTTGGGGGTGGTATTAAGTATTAAATGAGATAATATGGAGAACTCGTTACTCATACATGACACTGTGGTCACCACCATGATTACAGTTTTGGAGTAGATTTCATAATGAAGCTGAAGACGGAGATCTTTCTAATACTGGCTCTTCATGGTGAATTATCTAATTTTTAAGAAGTGTTTTACTTTTCTGATTATTTCCCATTTTTATCCTACCTACCCAATAATATGATCCAAAGCACTCTCCTGATCTTAAAAGCAAATTTGAACAGCAAATAACTTCAAGTTGCTTGCTGGAATTAAAAAAAAAAAAGCGATGAAAACATGTGAGTTCCTTGGGCTCTGCTAGTTCAACATTGCTACCACCTTCATATTTTTTCTGATTCTCTAATCTCCCAACTTTAGTGAGATGATCAAAATGTTCAGGTAAATAGAATACAAGTGCCAGAAAAATAAACTTCACAAAGCCAGCCCCTGTTCTAACCAGCAGAGGTTAAGTTCTGTCCTCTTCCCTGCTAAAACACATGCACTGAACGTGTTAAATTCTTTGCATATAGATTCATATTCCTACACAGAATTTGTTTTCCTGGTTTCACTTCATATTTTTATATTAAAAAATGTTTTATATCAAATATCCTGGTTTTTGATTAATGAACATGCTGTAAGTAACCTAAAGCTATAATCTTAATTAGCTTTAGATTTGTATTTAATGTTGGAACATATCTAATAACAGAATAATTCATGTATTATAATACTAATAAAAGCATTAATGCATTTGTGTCAGACTTTTACTATTCCCAATAATTGCTGAATCACCTCTCTATATCACATATTAAGGTATTTTTTAAAGTATACTTTAAAAAGCTATTGGATTCTCATAATTTTTCAAAAAATGATTATTTTTTTAAGATAATTCTCCATTCTTCACCTAACACTTGTATTGCTTAGAAGTATGTTAGAGATCAAAATCAACTTTGAAGTGGTAATCGTTTGGAGTAGGAGTTTAAAACTACAAATACAGTTTCTGCCAACCTTTAAAATATGTATATGCAGATTTTTTTTTCTAAGTATTTCACTTTCTCTTTATGGCTCAGCTGGTAAAGAATCCACCTGTAATGCAGGAGACCTGGGTTCAATTCCTGGGTTGGGAAGATCCTCTGGAGAAGGGAAAGGCTATTCACTCCAGTATTCTTGCCTGGAGAATTCCATGGACTATATAGCTGTTCGTGGGGCTGCGAAGTGTCAGACACAACTGAGTGACTTTCACTTTCACTTTCAGAAAAAGATATCTCAGTTAAGTATTGATTTTGTATTTGATGAGTGTATCTGAAGTGAAGTGTGAAGTGAAAGTCGCTCAGTTGTGTCCAACTCTTTGCGATACCATGGACTGTAATGTATCAGAACAACATGATTAACTAACGTAGACAAATTCCATATGAGATTATCATGCTATTTTGTCAATATTCTTGGCAATTTCTGTTTGAGTTCCAAATTATCATCTTGATTGGATGTTCTTAGGGTAGCTAATATTTTTTCCAAGTCTTTGGCATGCCCACCCTCCACCCCTCAGCATAAAACTGTATCTCACCATCAGATCTGCCTTAGTCCAGTGACTCCAAAACATCATATTCTAAGAATCACAGGACAAAAGGAATTCAAACGAAATGGTCAGCAACATGCTTCCACTTATATAGTATTCCATTCCTCACTAAAGAAATGGCAATTTTTAAAAAATTTCTATGTAATTTGATTTCCTACTGTTTTTCATACTAAGTACTTGAAGATACTTATGTCATTGAAAGTCTAGAATTACTAGATATTAAAAGTAATCAGATAATAAAAGAGACTGCATACTTGGAATATAGTCAAGAGATATGGTTATGAGGTTAAAAACTCATGAAACACAGAGCAGAAACCCACTAATGAGCACAGCACTCTAAATTCTAAGACCATCTGTAGGTCCGTCCTCTCCCCCATCACCCCTCCAGTCAGTCCCACAACCCTGTAGTAACAACACTTCTACAAGCTGGCTGCTTCCCTCTAGTGACTTCTTAAATGTCCTAGTCAAGGACACCACCATTTTTCACTGGACTTAATGCACCTGTCTTCAAGTTGCCTTCACAAGCTCTAGACTCCTCACATTCTTCACTTCATCTCTTCCTCCCTTCCACTGCAACTCCTTTTTAAACAATTATCTCCACTCAGCTCAAATTCTATCCCTCCTTTCCATGTTCCTTATAGCTTCTCCTCATTTTGTCTTGTCTAAAACCACTGGTTTCAAACTTCTTCCTCGGATATGAATTGGCTTTTCCAAATTGCAAAAGAAACCAAGAACAAAGTGAAGCATTTGGGATAATGCTGTTACTAAAGGCTTTCTGTAAAAACACACTGGGGAAAAAGAGAAAGAAAATTGTTTACGCATCTGAGAACTATCCTTAGAAATAGACTAACACTTTGTATTCAACAGCAGTTCCCCCCCGCTTCCGACCCAGGTCTCCTGATGACCACTCACCCTTCAGACCTCAGTTTATCTGTCATTTCTTCAGGCAAGCTTTGCCCTCCACTCCCTACTACTCATGATTTCAGTACCCAGAATGTTCATAGAACAATTACCACATTATCAATAATTCACAATTGGATAACAATTTTCTGTCCCTCATAACTAAAAGCTTGAAAGCCCTACCAAGCCTGGGAAAACTCTGTCTTCTCCACCATTAAATTATATGCCTTACACATGCCCGATCATCAATACATATGGAAAATAATAAATGAATGAAATGATTAAGTGATTGATTTGATGGCCTGGCAACAGCTCTAACAAGTCAGCAGTATCGCTTATAGCTTTCTTCTCCGAAGTCGGCATATGTTTTCCCTACTGTTGCACTGCTCGTAAAGGTGATTCAGGTTCCTGAAACAGTGGACCAGCCAGGCCTCCTTCAGAAGAAGCACACCTGTCAGGTAACCAGCCTAGGTCTGCCTGTGTCCTAATCCCTGGTCCATCAGTTGGTACAGTTCAGTGACCTCTGCCACAAAACCCCCAGCAGATGGCAGGAAGTTGACACCTCGAAGGAGTTCTCACAAGAGGCAATGAGTCAGGAAGGCACCTGGCCTTGATCCCTTAGAGTAGCTTGTAAAGTCTGCTGTGGTTTGCAGTCACTTCTGGGATGGGGGTCAGCCCACATCCAGTGGCAGTTAAATCAGAATCTTAGGGGTTGGACCCCGTATTTTCTTCCACTTTTTCAGGGATTCTACCAGCGATCGACAACCAGTGTTGGGCATCACCTGGGGGAGACCCACAGGGACAGAACCACAGCCCCTCCCAGACCAACTGACTTGGAATTTGCTTATTAATACAAAATCCCTCTGTGATTCCCATGCAGATTGAGGTTGAGGAGCACTGCACTGTGATGCTTGTTCAAAACATCCTTTCATAAAATAATCACCCTTAGTACCGCTGTTACTACCTTATGCCTCGCCACTGTCTTTCTTTTCTTTGCCTTTTTCTCTCTCCTGCTATCTGTCCCTCTCCCCCACCCACACTCCAGCCATTCAGATGTGCTCCATTTATGATGTGCTCACTCCTTTCACAGCAAATTGTTCTCTTAAAACATTATGCTTTAAACATTCAGAAATTTCAAAGGAAAAATACAACTAAAACCCTTGTATGCACCATCGATTGTTACCAGAATGATCTCTTACCATAACTGGGTCCTTTATTATTAAAAAAATAACATGTTACAAATAATAAAACTAAAGCCACCTATTTGTCCCCATTCAGTTTTATTCCATACCATCCCTCCCTAAATATACTCACTGTTCCAAAGTTGGTATACTGTACATATTTTATCTTTTCAAACACTCCTTTTTTTTCCATTTGAAATATCCTGGCTAATAAAGCACATAAGAAAGCTTGTCTTCTCAGAGTTCATATTCTACTGTGTGGAGACATATAATAAGTAGAACAGTAGGTAAATTCCATTAGAGAGCTAGATGATATGAAGAAAAACAAAGCACCAAAGAGTGTGAGAAAGTTCTGAAGAGTGTTGTTATTTTAAACACAGTGGTCACGGAAGATCTCTCTGAAGAGATGAAACCTGAACAGACAAGAAAGAGGTGAGGAAATGAGCCATGAGGTTGCTGAGGAAAAGTGTTACAGATGGAGGGAACAGCAAGAATAAATATCCTCCTCTGAGAGCAGCCTGGCACATACAAAGAATACCACAGTTACCTGGCTGGAGCAGATCAAAGGAACTGGAGGTTAATAATAGTGGAGACTTAGTAAGAACCCAATCAGGTAGGGTCTTGTAGGCTATTGAGAACTCTTCAGGATTATCTCTAAGAAAAATAGCCATGGAATATTCAAGCAGATATTTTAACAGGACATCTCTGGCTGCTGTGACAGACTTTGGATAAGGACGGGAAAGCAAGATGGGGGTTGGTGCACAAAGATAAAAGCCTGAGCAAGACATGATAGTTTCTGGAACCAGAAGGACAGCAGTGGAGTTGCTAAGAAATGGTCTTATTTTGGAGACATTTTTAATTTTGAGCTTAAAAGATTTCTCGATGGCATTGGGCATATGAGATATGAGGAAAGAAAAGCATCAAGGATAAGAAACTAGAAAGACTGAGATATCATTAGTGGAAACAGATTAAATGCAAGAAAAACAATTGGAAAGGAAGAACGGAAATGGGGTGTTTGGAAATTCTGAGATGTCTTTTAGCCACCATGTACAGATATCAAGTAGGTATTGCAGTATACAAATCTGGAGACCAAGAAAAAAAACACGGAGATGGCAGTGTAGAGGGCTGAAAGTCATAAGCATGGAGATTGTATTTGAAGCCGAGAAGCTAAAGGAAGTCATATGAGAAGTGATTACAGATAAGAAGAGACACAAGTAAGCCCTATGTCCAAAGACTGGGACTGTCAAGGGCCCAGAAAAGGACCCTGAGGAGTGGCAAGGGGCATACAAAAAAAAAAAAAAAAACAAACAGGAAAATGTGGTGTACTGGAAGCTCAGTGAAGAAAATATTTCAAAGAGAAGGAAGTGATCAACCATATCCAATGCCCTGAAGTAAGACAAGGGCTGAGAATTAACCATTAGATTTATTAATGGGGGAGACTGGGATGACGTTGACAAGAGTGGCTTTGAAGCGATAGGGATCAAAGACACAAGGACATTAGTTTTGTAGAGGATTGGAAGAGAGAAAACAGAGACAATGAGTATAGATAACTCTGGGAATTTATTTCTATAAAAGGCAATAGAAAAAGGAGAAAGAGCTGGCGGAATCAGCGGAATCAAAAGGGCATTGTGTTTTTTTTTTTTATTTTTTAAATTATAAAAGTTGGAGGGGATTGTTTTTAATATTAAAGAGAATAGTACAACATAGAGATTCAAGAGACAGAGAGAAAAAGGCTTAGGTGATACCTCTAGCAAGTGGGAGAGGAGGGACTTTAGTACACGGATGAAGGACTAGTCTCAGACAGGCACACAGACTCATCGAAAATAATAGGAAGAAAGGTAGTAGATACATACATGAAATCCAATGGGTATTGAGTTTACAATATAATGACTTATACAGG
The DNA here is from genome assembly GCF_019923935.1 of Bubalus bubalis. Lineage (NCBI taxonomy): Eukaryota > Metazoa > Chordata > Mammalia > Artiodactyla > Bovidae > Bubalus > Bubalus bubalis. The sequence goes on along the minus strand of NC_059157.1, from coordinate 22,119,564 downwards.
TCGCTTCCTTGATCATTAATAATCCATGGCACATTAGTGGCAAATGCCATCAAAATGTAAGTATGTTTATGTTCTATGGGTGTTAATAACTATTACATTGATGAGACCAATATTATGTAAGCTGAAATAACAAGCTTTTTCATTTAATAGTACTCTTTATAATTCTGTGGATAGCCAATGACAGCCAGGTAAATTTCTTAAAAGCATATGGCTTTTCTATAAAAGTAAATCATTTTTCCCAGTGTATCAAATAAAAAGAAAGGGTATCTTGGAAGACGTTATAGGAAAGATGAAAGCAATCTGCCCCGATGATCAACTCAACTCACAGGCTTGCTCTTAATACAAATCAATTTTAAGAAACAGATATGACACTATAGTCCCTTAAAACTATCTATGCCAACGTATGTCAGGAAAATCCCTAAGTTCTCTGAGAGTTATGTGTATGCAAATTGAAGACCATAGTTTAAAAGAATGAGTGCTAATTGAAAATCTAAAAGCAAGATTCTTAATCTTGGCTCACTGTAACTGATTTTTGACTGTGTAAATCATTTCACCCACTGAATCTTAATTCTGTCTCTGCAAAATAAGGGAGTTGGGCAAAAGCAATATCTTCCAAAGAGTTTTCCAGTGCATATTCCCATGAAGTGTTCATACTCTTGCAAGTTCCCATTAAGTGTGTGCATAGTCAGAGTACTTTGGTAAATACAATAAGCCATGCTGTCTCTCTCTTTTTTTTTTTTTTTTTTTTTTGAATCCAGAATGTATTTTGAAAACTTTTACACTGATACCAAAGCCAGGCAAAGACACCACAAGAACATCACAAATATCCTTTACTAATATTAACATGAAAATCCCGAACAAAATCTGAGCAAACCAAAGCAGTACATTAAAAGGGTTATACACCATGACCGAGCAGAATCCACTCCTGGAATTTTAGAATGGGTCAACAAACAAAAATCAGTGTGATATGTCACCTTAACAGAATGAAAGAAAAAAGACCCAAGTCATCTCAACTGATGCAACAAAAAACTTGACAAAATTCCACACCTTTTCACAACAAAAACACTTAGTGAACCAGAAATAAAAGAAACCTACCATGACAAAGGCGATATATGAAAAACCCATGGCCAGGAACACACCCAGTGGTAAAAAACTAAAGTCCTTTCCCCCAGAACAAGGAACACAACTTTCGCCACTTCCAGTTAACATTATGTTAGACTTTCTATGTGCTGTCTATTTGTGGGGGAAAAAAAATACACATTGGGAGAGTAAATTCAGTGAAATTTCCTTAAGAAGAAAACCCAGTTTCACTTCATTTAGCCCATTAATTTCTAAACTATTTGACCATAAAAACTTTTATTTTGTATTATAAAACACACTTCAAGAATCTTGGAACTATAGTCTATGATTCTTTCTAGCTTATGATTCTATGATTAAACATAAATCATGCAGCTAGATTCAAGTGATAACTGCCGTCAACAATCTAATTAAATTACTTATCTGTTCAACAAGAGTTAAGCTTATTTTAAAAGAGTTGAAGTTGCTTTACAAATAACTAAAAAATGTACAAAATGACATTTTGCTTTAGGATTCTGGTTATATCATTTCTTTTCTATTTCTACAAAGTGTTTCTGCAGAACACCATATGCCTTCCTGTATATTTCATCATCATTAGATGGGAATGAGGACTATCCTCAGCTTTAATTTTAAAATTCAAATTTCCCTTAAACATCTCAAGCAGATCATGTAAAATCTGTCTGGATTAGTGTTTGTCTCTATTGTGTTGTCAAAATAGTTGCCTGGCTTCCAGACCAGACATCTTAGGATGAAGATATATCACTCTAATATCAATCATAGCCCAGCACGTAGTAGGCACAATGAATGTAAATGTTCCTGCCTGTCCCTATGTATCTCTAAAACAAGCCAGAGCTTCATCTTTGAAAACAATGGGAAGGATAAAAGGATAACTCATTGCTAGACTGACCCTTTAAGCTCCAGCATTTTCATATGATCCTTGAAAATCCAAATGTATTACATCCTTGAACTGCCTTTGTCTATGTTGGCAGTAATACTCTCAGAGTTCTTTTGGAGATTAGTTTAATATGATCTTCCATTTCTGAAACCATGCAGGCCTATTTCAATCAACCTGTTCTTTTCCAGATGTTTTTTTTCCACCACATCCTTTAACATGGCTTAAAAATTAATTCCTCTGCTGTTTAATGTATCAACCTTTTTTAGACCAGTTGTGTCACTTACATGAGTTATGCTATGAGTATTAGCTACACAGCGATGTTTCTGTGTAATTTCACTGGGATGTCTTAGGGAAATGTGGACGCACAGAGAGTGGAAATTGTAATTGTAGGGTTGAAACCATTAAATTTGCTTACCTCATCTAGTGCTCCATAGAGAGTTTTTGAAGCAATTTTCAACTCAGATAGAAGTGTTTTCTAATACAGTTTATAATTTTCTTCAGGATAATGAGTTGCTAAAGAAAAGGCTTTTTAAAAAGCTATTGAGTCTCTTGTAATCATTTTGACCTGTCCTTCAGAGTTTTGTCCTATTACTCACAGACCTGTCACCTCATGCAGATACACCTGTCTTTAGAAGACTTGACTTCAAGTAATCTCTACTTAACGTGCTTATTTTTCTCCTGTATTTTTACTGCTAATTTTTGCCAGCTCTAGAGTGCGAAAATGTCTTTTTAATGGGTGGATTACTCATTTCTTGATTTTTAACATAATTGGTTGATTATAACTATTAAGTTTAATGGAAGGGGGAAAGTCCAGAAATTGGATAAACTTCTTATATTTTATAAATTGAGTGGATAAAGTATAAAAAGAGACAAGACAGATTTCACTGAAATTCAGTCATTATAATTGTCTTCTCACGTGACGTATTTCAACATTTTTCCAGAGGCCCTAAAAAGTATTTTCTAAAAAGAGAAATTCTGTTGTCAAAAACAATATGAGAGGCTTCCTATGACTCAGCTAAGAATATAATCAGTAATAATATCAATCCATAGAAACTAGATTGTATTGGTGACCGGCTATCTTGCTTATTTACCCGTGTGTGCTCAGGCGCGTCCGACTCTCTTTGACCCCATGGACTGCAGTCCACCAGGTTCCTCTCCATGGAAATTTCCAAGCAAGAATACTGGAGAAAGTTGCCATTTCCTACTCCAGGGGATCTTCTCAGCAAGGACTGAACCTGTGTCTCCTGAGTCTCCTGTATTGGCAGGCAGATTTTTTACCACTGAGTCACCTGGGAAGCCTTGTTTATCTGTATGCTGTCATAGAAATACTTCATATTTCTATGCTATCAAGAGGTGGTGTGCTCTTAAGATATGAGGTAAACTGAAGCTGCTGCATTACTAATTCCATATGAGAGCTGGCCAAGGTTAAGAATAGTATCCTGAACCTCTGTTAAAATTTTTATATCAAAGTTCTTTTTCCAGAAGTGATCATATGTATGCATATTTTTACAGTTATATTATTGTTCGGAAGGGCAATACTTTACACTATTTGTTAAACACCTATTATATGCCAGTTATAGACAATAAAAAGAATTATATCATGCTTAAATGAGGGGTGTTTTTTTTCTTGAAGAAGATATAAACAAGGCACATTGACTTTGAAGAAGATATTTTGGCAGTTGATGTAAGGCAGCTGAGTATCTCTAATGGAACCGGAGTAAAAGGATAAGGGAGTAAAATCATTCATTTAACAATTCCCTACCATTTCCAGATTAACAACCCCTTGGAGTATCAAAGAAAATGCCTCAAATATCCCTTCTTTTATTTTTGTAAATATTTATTGTACATTCCTCATAGCTTTTTTATTTTATTTTAAAATCCTGTAATGTTATCCATTGTCTCCATTTCTACTTCTGTATTCCAGACCCTCGTGTATCTCTGCAAATACCATCTCCTATTCTCCCTTTGGAAACTAATTTGTTAATTCAGCTTAATACTGGATTCTTGGTTTAAAATAATGAATGAGACATACACAGGAAGACAAATACTAGTTGAGTACATGAGTGTTAAAAATCCAATATGCGAGTACAGAATGCTTTGGAAACATAGAGTTAACTAATCTAGTATGGTGGGAAGAGGGTGAGATGAGGGTAAGGAGAGGATAATTAAACTTAGCAAGAAGAACTAATTTAAAAAAAAGAAACATGTTGAGTTCTTGCTCTGTGCCAGGCCCCATGCCTATGTATGCATATGTCTCCAATGCAAGAGACTCAAGAGATGCAGGTTCGATCCCTGGGTTGGGAAGATCCCCTAGAAGAGGGCATGGCAACCCACTCTAGTATTCTTGCCTGGAGAATCCTATGGACAGAGAAGCCTGGAGGGCTACAGTTCATGGGATGACAAAGAGTTGGACACGACTGAAGCAACTAAGCACTGAGCACATATATATGCCTATATATAATAGTCTAATATATTAATATATATAAGCACTTAATATTTTAGGACTTAGTATTAGCATTAATGTTAGCATTTCATATTTTAACTATTATTTTAGATCAATCCATGTTGAAGCGGGGGTTCTTGAGAAAATTTCAAAGAAGTGTTAACTCAAATAGATTCTTGAAGATGAAAATTTTTCACCCACAAGACAAGAGTGATTTCAAAGAAGGAACAACCAGTGAAAACTGAATGAGAGATAAAGGTGTTGTAGATAAAGCGTTTAGAGAGAGGCAGGTCTGAGAGAAGAAATTGGCAAGAGAGGAGGAGTCAGATATATGAAGGCGGGAACTGAGGCAAACAAAGTACAAATAGAGGCTAAACATTTAACTTACAAGTCAAGCAACCAAACGCCTACATAAAGTCTGCTGTATTTTCCAGCCTTGACAAATATGCCTTCTAAATGCATGAGCTGTGTCTGTCTCTGCTGCCAGCAGAGGCAAAACCCATAAACCTTTACAACATTCATAGCAATAGGATGTACTCACCTTTCTTTTTCATACAAAGAACAAGAGATGGAGAGAAATATTTCCCTGGAGCCTGAACAGTATTAAGTCAAGAGAATGATATCTATGGTTCCACTTCTGCTTTGTCAGACAGATGTACCCATTTTCTTCTTCAATAAATTTAATAAATGTGACTTACTAGGGAATGATCGGAGCTTTCCACAGTAGCTCAGCAGTAAAGAATCTGCCTGCAATGCAGGAGACGCAGGAGATGTGGGTTTGATCCCCAGGTTGGGAAGATCCCCTGGAGGAGGGCGTGGCAACCCATTCCAGAATACTGGCCTGGAGAATCCCATGGACAGAGGAGCCTGGTGGGGTCCATGGGGTCGCAAAGAGTCAGACACGACAAAAGGAACTGAGCACACACTCACCAAGAAAGACCAATAATTAATCAATAATAACTTTCAAGAATTTCCCAAAGGCTATACAAATAGCTCTGTCTTAATCATAAGTTCTGAATTGAAAATATTATTAATTTTCCAAATAAACTGCTTTGATATAAGGTAATGCTGTATTTTCATTATATCATCAACTTTCTGTCAGATAGTGTGAAATTTTCCTCATTATTTTATGAAACAGTCCACATGCAATCAAAGTAGTTGATGCAAAACATTTTAAGGAATTATTGGTCATAGATATTTAGCATATGATTATTATTAAGAGTATTTTTTATATACAACTTAATTCAAGAAGAAAGAACTTCTCCAAAGATTTCTTCACCCTTGAACACGTAGAATGTCTATTTCAGGAAACGTAGGATTGTTTTAACAATATACAGCATTCTAGAGACTCTTGCCAAGTTATGACAGAAAACCATGATTGATGAATACAATACAGACGATGGAAAGAAGCCTAAACCTGGGATATAATATTCCTGAGTAATTAGGGCCAATTACTAAGATTTTGACCCCATTGGAAGCATGGCCTATCTTCTAATGCTGGCTTTCATTATCAAGAGGCAGTACAGACTGTGTGGATCCTATAATAAAAGACCCAAGAGAACAGAGGACTCTGGTATTTCCTTAGTTTGCAGGAAACTTCAATGCGGAAGAAGAATGACATGTTGGTGATTCATGGATGAACTAGTCATAATCTATTAATGAGACATCTGGAAGGTGATTTCAAGTTGCACCTTAAACATAATCTTGCAAAACTTTGCAGCTAAATATGGCTTTTTAAAAAGTTCCTCTGTCGATTCCACTATAAAGGATGTAATTCAATCCTGTCAAGGCTTTTTAAAGTGTTCCAAAGTATTTCATCATATTAAAATAGTTTTTCAAGATTGAGATTCATAAACATTTTACATTGCAACTGATTAAAAGAAAACAAATTCTCAAATTCTTGGTCTATTTTTAATGCTTGGGCATTAAATTGCAGAATAATATCAGACCAAGAAACTCCATGGGTATTTAGAATTTATGGTGGTCTGCGATTATTGCTGAAATAAAGATTAATGACCAATCTGAGAAAACCATTACATCTGACAAGCTGACCATCGGCCCTACAAATAGCATATCCTTTATAAGATTTTCAAAACTGTTTTTGACTTTATAATAGATAAGAGTTCCAAGATGCCGTAAAAAAGTTTTCTTAATCTGCTCTCTTATTCTCGTCAACATACCTTTGAAGCCAATGCACATATCTAATGACTATGTATGAATTCTTGTGCTTGGCTGGTATCCCAATGTGCCTTTAAAGAAATCAATAAACTTAAAAATTGAAAAAATGGTTAATTTTTAATATGTCTCATAGAGTGGGTGGCATTTTATTCATCTTGAAGTATGAAAACACTGGATTCTAAATTGCTTAATTGCTATCCATAACAGTATAATAATGCTGAAGTTTTACTAACCTTGTAGATAAACAGAAGATAGAAGGCAAATACAAGGTTTTTTTTCCAAATATAATATCATTTATGTTAGCATAGATGGTTTAGCCAGATGTAGAATTTTAATCCCCAGATTTCAAATTCAACATGTTGTCATCATTAGTATCATCATCTGGCTAAATGCTCTCTATATGGTAGGAAACTAGAACTGACAAAGTAAATTAAATACAGTTCAACATCACCACAGAATCAGTTTACAATAGACTGAGATTTTAGGAGCAGAGAATGAGAAGGGTAAGCCTTGTCCCTATGATGCTCCATGATCCAGTCCTGGGAATGCAGAGAGCCACGTTGGGCTCCACTTTTGGCCAGTAAAGACAGGGCCAGTCCTAGCAGGCGAAGGTGAACTTAGAGGAAACCATAAGCTTTCCTCCAAGACACTCATGAAGGTGAAGTTTTCCCAGTTCTTTCCTTTTCTTTACAGACACTTCCCTATTACCTTTATTTTTTTTTTTTTAGTTGTTTATTTTTGGCTGTGCTGGGTCTTCGTTGCTGCATGGATTTTTTTTCTCTCTTGCAGCAAACAGGGGCTGCTCTCTGCTTGCAGTGCACTGGTTTGTCATTGCAGAGGCTTCTCTTGTTATGGAGCATGGGCTCTAGGGATTGTGGGCTTCAGTAGTTGCAGCTTCTGGGCTCTGGAGCACAGACTCAATAGTTGTGGCGCACAGGCTTACTTGCTCCATGGCATGTGGAATCCTTCCCGATCAGGGATCAAACCCGTGTCTCCTGCATTGGCAGGTGGGCTCTTTACCACTGAGCCATCAGGGAAGCCCCCTATGACTTTTCAATCACATGTTCTGCTCTCACTTACATAGGATATCCTGAATGTTTTGGTCATTTAATAAATGAGTATTTAATGAAGTATTTATTCTTCTGATAACTATTTCTTCAAACATTCTGTTTCTAAATGTTACTGTTTAATTTTAGTTACAGTTGTATTCATCCATAATTAATTCTTTTAACTGCTACTAAGTATCTACTGTGAACCATGCATTGTGTCCTAGCACTGAGGATATTGAAAGGGAACAAAACAGAAATATTCAGTTCTGGCCCCTGTAAACAGGGCTGCCATACTGCACAATTCTGGAGGGGGGATACTATTAAACTGTAAGTTTATACGAAGAGCATCCCCTTAGGCTGGCAGTGTATGGACTGTGTGACCCTTACCCTGAGTGGCGGTGACTGCTCCAGAATACATCAAACTCCTCATTTAAGCAGCATAACTGAACAAAGAGATGTTGAAGTGTATTTCCCAAGTGAATTTCCCAAGAGAAAGAAAGCTTACTCCAAGAAGTGCCAAAATATTTTTAACTATTTTAACGGACAGCTTTTTAAAATGGATTATACACTGCCATGCCTTGTTGAGCAGAATATACTGATCAGACTTAACTTATTCTTAATGACTCCATTTCATCATCTTGAACATAGGCTATTAGGCTGTGCTAAAATTCTGTGATTATACTCAGGAGCATGAATCATGCGCAATAGTATGCAGTCACTGAGCAGCCCCAGCTGCTACACTTTTCAGTTCTTTTGTCTGCTTTTTGTAATCTTTCCCTTCATGCTGTCTCACTCAGATCCTCCCGTCTCTGCACCTATGGCTGAGTTTCACCTCCTCATGCTAAATTACTTTGTTTAACCCATGATGCAAAGATTAGTCACATGGCAAAACTTGCTCTAAACAATTATATCACATTCTCTCCCTTATACATAAAGGTTATATATGTTACATAAGAGCATGGGGGAAAACATGAAAAGGAAAATCACTGACAAAACTTAACTCAGTTTGGTGGCTCTGAGAGCTTTGCTTGGCCTCTAGTTTGCAAGTTGTTGGGTTTGTCATTTAAGTGACCAATATATTAGAGCTTCCCTGTGGCTCAGACTGTAAAGAATCCACCTGTAGAGCAGGAGTCTAGGTTTGATCCCTGGGTCAGGAAGATCCCCTGGAGAAGGAAATGACAACCCTCTCCAGTATTCTTGTCTGGGAAATCCCATTGACAGAGAAGCTGACCAATATATTAAGGTACTTTTTATTTGCCTACATGTGTGTGCTTGTGAGTATGTGTTAGTGAACATGTTGTGGCAGGCAATGTGCTTGTGTATGTGACAGAAAGACAGACAGACAGAGAGAATGACAGAGAGGAGAGATAAATTGACTTATTTGTGTGAATATATACAATTTATGTACATATCTGTTATATATGGGATGCAAATGATAAAAAATAATGAATAGTAAAATTGTCATCTTTGTCTTTCTGTATTTGTTTGATGGGTGCATAGGCTATTTGGTCTAAATTATCTATTTCTGAATTTAAGGAAATTTACAACACACAAAAAACTGCACAATTCTGCAAAAAGGCACTACTTCAGGAAAGCCTGAAAAGTTATACTTTCTCTAAGTCTAACCCTTCAAAAATTTCTTTCCTAGTTTGCATTCACTTCTTTTAACTGACTATATTTAAAAGTAAATATTTACTAAGTGAAAATCACATACAGGGCACAGAATCATTAAAACCAGCAATAGCTTCTTCCTCTTCAATTTATCACATCATTGCCAAGCAGAGTTTGTCCACATGCAAAGCTAGTTTATGATTAGAAAATCAATGTAACTTATGACATGAAAAAGAAAAAAATCATATAATTAACGTATAATAAATGACAAGTACATGTTTGTTAAATAAACATTTGACAAATTTCTTTTGACATTAATTGCAGTATATAATAAGAACATATTTGTTAAATAGACATTTGACAAGTATATAACTGACTTTTTTGGAGAAGGCAATGGCACCCCACTCTGGTACTCTTGTCTGGAAAAATCCCATGGACGGAGGAGCCTGGTTAGGCTGCAGTTCATGAGGTCACTAAGAGTCGGACACGACTGCGCGACTTCACTTTCACTTTTCACTTTCATGCATTGGAGAAGGAAATGGCAACCCACTCCAGTGTTCTTGCCTGGAGAATCCCAGGGACAGTGGGACCTGGTGGGCTGCCGTCTATGGGGTCACACAGAGTCGGACACAACTGAAGCAATTTAGCAGCAGCAGCAGCAGCATAACTGACTTTTTACAAGTATGTATTAAATAAAACTATATTTATTAATAGACAACATAATTATCTAAGTAGAAAACTTTAAGAAATCCAGGTTCAATGCACGATACTGGATGCTTGAGGCTGGTGCACTGGGACGACCCAGAGGGATGGTATGGGGAGGGAGGAGGGAGGAGGGTTCAGGATGGGGAACACATGTATGCCTGTGGTGGATTCATTTCGATATATGGCAGAACCAATACAATATTGTAAATTTTAAAAAGAAAATAAAATTTTAAAAAAAAAGAAAAGAAATCCACAGAAAAGCTATTAGATCTAATAAGTTATATAATCATATCACAAATCACAGTTCAATATACAAAAATCAATTATGTTATTATACATTCAGTTCAGTTCAGTCGCTCAGTCGTGTCCAACTCTTTGCAACCCCATGGACTGCAGCTCACCAGGCTTCCCTGTCCATCAACAACTCCTGGAGCTTGCTCAAACTCATGTCCATCGAGTCACTGATGCCATCCAACCATCTCATCCTCTGTTGTCCCCTTCTCCTCCTGCCTTCAATCTTTCCCAGCCTCAGGATCTTTTCCAGTGAGTCAGTTCTTCGCATCAGGTGGCCAAAATATTGGAGTTCAGTAACCAACAATTAAAACTATTAAGAATAACATCAAAAGTAGAAAATATTTTTGAGTAAATTTAACCAAAAAATGCAAAACTTATTAACTGAAAACTATAAAACATCATTGAATGTTTAAAAGACCTAAATAAATCTAGAGATATCTCCTGTTTATTGATCTGGAAATCAGTAGTGTTAAAAGGTGTCTTTTCCTCAAATTGATCTACAGATTCAACTCAATCTCAGTCAAGATTTCAGAAGACTTTCTTCTGAAGAAATTCATAAACTGTTTCTTAAAATTATATGAAAATTCAAAGCACCTAAAATAACCAAAATAAGTTTAAAAAATAAAAACTTCATATAAGTTTACAGTAGTCAAGAAAGTACCACATTATCAAAAGATAGACTTATGACCACTAGAACAGAGGAAAGACTTCAGAAAGAAGTCCACACATACATAGGTAATTTAATAGGTACTTTAATGTCAATTAAAGTACAAAGCCAATTCAGTAGTTAAAAGATTGTCTTTTCAACAAAGGTTACAAAAAAACTTGTATATCCATATGCAATATACATGGGGCTTCTCAGGTGGCACTAGTGGTAAAGAATCCACCTGCCAGTGCAAGAAACGTAAGAGACATGGGTTCAACCCCTGGGTCAGGAAGATCCCCTGGAGCAGGGCATGGCAACCTACTGAAATATTCTTGCCTGGAAAATCCCATGGACAAAGGAGCCTGGCGAGCTAAAGTCCAACGGGTTAAGAAGGGTCAGACACACCTGAAGTGACTTAGCACACACACACACAAGATATATATATGTGTGTGTATGTATATATCTTGTATGTATATATATGTATATGTATATATGTGTATATATGTATATATGCACATATATATACATATATGTATATGTCTATATATGTATATGCATATACATGTATGTATATGTATATATATACATATACATATGTATGTGTATATATATGTATATGTATATATATATACATATATATATATATCTTTGTTCTCACTTCATACCATATACAACAATTATCTCTACTTACATCACTTACCTAAATATAAAAGCTATAAAAAATAAATATAAAAACTGAAAAAAAAATATAAAAGCTAAAGCTATAAACCACCTTAAACAAAACATGGAGGAAAATGTTTGTGATCTTAAGCTATATAAATGTTTATTAAATAAGACAGAAAAATCTCAGACCACAAAACAATGAAAAAATGAACTTCATCATGATTAAAAACATTTGTCCTACCAAAAGACACTCTTAATAAAATGAAAGCCACAGACTGGGAGAAAATACTAGTAAAATGTGTAGTGACAAAGGACTTATATTCAGAATTTATTAGAGATCTTACAACTCACTAATTGGAAAACAAAACCCAAGTGAAAAATTAGCCAAAGATTTAAATGACACCTCACCAAAGGCAATGCATAAACATCAAATAAATACATGAAAAAATATTCAATATTATTTGGAAAATGAAAATAATATCACGATTAGATACCACCACACACCCACTAGAATGGCTAAAATTTAAAAATTTGACCATACCAAGTATATTCAAGATGTAAAGCAACTGGACCTCCCAGAAATTGCTGGATATCAAAAAAGTTCATCTAGGGAAATATGCTCAATATTTTTTAATAACTTATAAAGTAAAGGAATCTGAAAAATATATATGTATAAAAGAATATGCATAGAAAATGGAATCATTTTGCTATATGCTTGAAACTAACAAAACATTGTAGATCTATTTTTTAAAAACTTCAGCTACACTAAAGAACAATTTAGCAGCTTTTTCTATAACTGCTGCTGCTGCTTAGTCACTTCAGTCGTGTCCGACTCTGTGTGACCCCATAGATGGCAGACCACCAGGCTCCGCTGTCTCTGGGGTTCTCCAGGCAAGAACACTGGAGTGGGTAGCCATTTCCTTCTCCAATGCAGGAAAGTGAAAAGTTAAGTTGCTCAGTCGTGTCCGACCCTCAGCGACCCCATGGACTGCAGCCTTCGAAGCTCCTTCATCTAGATACACATTTAACACATGACCCAAGAATTACATTCTTAGGTACTTACCGAAGAGAAAGAAAAACATGTCTCAACCCAAAGACTTGCCCTTGACTATTTGTATCAACTTGATCTGCTATAACCCCAAACAGGAAATAATCCACATGTCCATCAACTTGTGAATAAGCACAAAATGATACATCCATGTGGCTTCCCTGGTGGCTCAGTCAGTCAAGAGTCCACCCGCAATGTGGGAGACCTGGGTTTGGTCCCTGGGTCGGGAAGATCCCCTGGTACATCCATACAGTGGAATCCCACTCAGAAAAAAGGGTTGAATTACTGCCACACACAATGATCTGGATGAATATCAAAACCATTATCCTGAATGAAAAAAGTCAGATCCAAAAGAAAATATAATGTATGATTTCACTTGTATGAAATTCTAGAAAAAGAAAAAACTCTAGTGTTAGAAAGATCAATGGTTGCCAGCGCCAAGGGTTAAGAGAAAGGAACTGTTGTAAAGGATACAGGGAAATTTCTGGTGTGAATGTGATGTTCCATAGCATAGTTTTGGTGGTGATTACAAGACTCTGTATATTTATCAAAACTCATCAAATTGTAAACTTGAAATTTGTAACTTTACTGTGTGTAAATTATAATTCAATGAAGACAATAATAATAATAAAGAATTACTCTGTTAAATTGTTTATTTGATAGCATAATAATTTGAAGTATGTTCCATGTCCCTCAAAGAGAATTCTAAACAGTTAAGATCCTGCATTTATTGTATAAAAAAAATAACATAGATTTGCTAACTCCTGAGAGGGTAGTTTCAACCCTTTCTTGCCCTGGTTTTCTTCTGTAGTCAGGGTCTGTTCTGACATTCAGAACTGTGTTTATAGATGGCTATTTGAACAAATCCCCAGATAAGTGATGTCCTGAGGCCTCATTAACAAACTGGGGTTTCTTATCTTGTTTTAACAACCTCATTACCAACTTCAGGAATAATTAATTTAAAGCCTAGCAAACATTTTCATGATAACAAAAGTTAATTGAGTCAAACGTATACTTTTTGAACAATACTTAAGGAGAAAATGTGTGACATAACCAAAGCCAGAATTTGTCCAGACACGATTTTGTAGGGAGGGGAAAGTAACTTATTTGGTGTATCCAGTTCAAGAATTGGAATATTGAATGGGATTTTCTGTCAAGTACCAGCCTTCAATCACCTCACTTTAATCATATCTGGAAAGGCTCATTTAACCTGGAATTTCATAAAGGCCACAAAAACCATTCACTAAGTATGGATATTTACTGTGGAGTGGAGTATACGAATGGTTAATTTAAGTTTAGACCTATTTTTAATCATAGCAGTACTTTAAGGGAGTAGTGAAACGCTTATCTGGAGTGACAGAGCTGACCATAGTGAATTTTGACTGGGTCTTCTCCAGCTCTTGCTGTTTCTGAACTGCCTATCTGTTCACTTATTTTTGAGGTCTGTGTTTCTCAATATCCCATATCTACCGTTATATTTCCATTATACCTTCCTTTTATCAGGACTGATATACTGTGGTCAGCATGCCCTCAGAATCTATGTGATTATCAAAAATTCAAAGTCCCCTGTGACTAAGTTTATAAAGCTCTATTCACACATCTCTGTGAACCAGGTTTCTTCTCAAGCTTTTCAAAAAAATATATACCTGTGACTAATGTTAATCTTTCCTCTCTTCATTGCTGCATTGGAAAAGATTTTCAAGTTTATCCCGGGTTTGGTCAAGAAAATTAAAGCAGTCATTTAAATCACTGCTACCCAAAATCTTTTTATTTTTCTTTCTCATCACCCCATCCTACCCCATTACTTAGAAACAGTTCACTCTACAGATTCTTTCAATGTTTAGTATAGAACACCTCCCCTCTTCCCACCTTCCCTCCACTCCCTGCAACTCTCCAATGCCGCATCTCCAGGAGCAGAAGCAAATAATAAAAGCTATTAACTTGCTGACCTGTAGAAGATTTTATATTTAACCTGAAAGACATTTCCTGGGCACCCACTCTGCTAAGAGCAGGAGGCATCCAGCCACAAGGGGTAAATTGAAGGGAGGTCAGTAAACATGTAGGAAGTAGCTCTCAGCTTACTGATCTCCTCTGAGCTTTCACTGAGATATAATTAGTAGATCTAGCAAAAAAAAAGCATATTTAAATGTCACCAATACTTTACATAAATAATGATTATGATCGAATGTGACAGTAGGATGTGAAATTACTCAAAAGAATAATATTTTAAAAGATTTAAGAGTAAAGACTTATCTATGAAGAACAGAAGAATATAAAGGACTAAATAGAAAAGAAATGACAGGTGTTTAAATGGCCATGTGTTTTCAGAGTGAGAGGAAAATGTGAAAATAGGAAAACTTTATGAAATTAAATTATTGCTTGTGGGCAAAGGGGAAAAAATGTCGATAATATCTACCCTCTCAGTGGACATTGTTATCCACTTAGCTGGGGGGCAGGGGAGGGACTATTTTTTCAACCAGTACTTTATGTACACAGAATGAGGGGATAATAAGCAAAGAGTTGAGGTTGAAACCTGCCTCCACCACTTATCACTTGAATGACTGTGGACAAGACACAGAGTGACACTAAGCCTCTGATTCTCCATCTGTAAAATGGGGACATTCATCTCACCCTGGTTCAGTGTGCCAGAGAAGAACCGATAGAAGCAATGCCAACATGTCACACCCATGGAAACACCATGCATGGAAGCATGAGAGTCAGTTCCTCGTTTGAACAGCCAAGTGAAAGTCACTCAGTCATGTCTGACTCCTTGCTACCCCATGGTCTATACAGTATATGGAGTTCTCCAGGCCAGAATACAGGAGTGGGTAGCCATTCCTTTCTCCAAGGGATCTTCCCAACCCAGGGATTGAACCCAGGTCTCCCTCATTGCAGGCGGATTCTTTACCAGCTGAGCCACAGGGGAAGCCCAAGTACACACTCAAAACATCTCTGAAGCAAGAGGGCCACACAGCATGAGAGTAAGTGCAACCTGGGATTGTGTCCTGTTGAATTTTTCATCCTTACCAAGGGCACACAGCTGCCCTTGACACCATCTGCCACCTGCAGAGTAGGGTGTCACCAGAGCAGGAAACTCTAATTCTGGATGTTCTGCTATACTTTCATAATTAGTATCTACATCATCATTCCGGAAGGGCCTGTCCAACATAAATATATTACCATTTTCAAGAATGTTTACAGACTAGTTTCTCTGGGTTCTGGATCCACATTCAAGCTCGCAAGTCCCCTTCCTCAGCTGGAGGGAAAAGGTGGTATCCATGCTCAGGGGACCCTAGTAATGATCTCTGCTCCCACTTGCCAGCATTTGAGACTGTAGTTAATAATGCTGTATTGCATATTTGAAAGTTGTTGACTAAGTAAATCTTGAAAGTTCTTATCACACAAAAATTTGTTTTAATTATGTGTGGTGACAGATATTAACTAATTATGGTGATCATTTCACAATTTATACAAATACGAAATCATTCTGTTGTGCAATGGAAACTAATATAAGGTTATATGTCAGTTATATCAAACCTTGATATTTAAAAAAAAAAAAGCCTATTTCCCTGCAGAACTTTGAAGCGTTTTGTGAAATTAAATGATATAATCCTATAAAGTCTTAGGCACATAGTGAGTGCTCAATTATTTAATAATTATTTAAATTATTTCAAAAATAATTTTAATTATTTTTATTACACTTCATGGAATCTTTAAATGTGGTCACTGATGCCAAATGCCTAGTTCAGAGCATAGGACATACTAAGCTTTCAAGAGTTGGCTGTTACTGCTATTACTGTTAGCAGTAGTGTTAGTCGCTCAGTCATGTCTGGCTCTTTGTGACCCCATGGACTGTAGCCTGCCAGGCTCCTCTGTCCATGGAATTCTTCAGGCAAGAATACTGGCATGTGTTGCCATTGCCTTCTCCAGGGCATCTTCCTGAGCCCGGGTCTCCTGCATTGTAGGCAGATTCTTTACCATCTGAGATACAGGGAAGCCCTGTACTGTTAAAAACAATTAATTCTTGCTGTTGTCATTATTATCCATAGTTGCTCTCACTCTGCACTAGTCTTGTACCTCAGTTCAGTTCAGTTCAGTTGCTCAGCTGTGTCCGACTCTTTGTGACCCCATGAATCACAGCACGCCAGACCTCCCTGTCCATCACCAACTCCCAGAGTTCACTCAAACTCATGTCCGTCGAGTTGGTGATGACATCCAGCCATCTCATCCTCTGTCGTCCCCTTCTCCTCCTGCCCCCAATCCCTCCCAGCATCAGGGTCTTTTCCAATGAGTCAACTCTTTGCATGAGGTGGCCAAAGTACTGGAGTTTCAGCTTCAGTATCAGTCCTTCCAAAGAACACCTAGGAATGATCTCCTTTAGGATGGACTGGTTGGATCTCCTTGCAGTCCAATGGACTATCAAGAGTCTTCTCCAACACCACAGTTCAAAAGCATCAATTCTTCGGCACTCAGCTTTCTTCACAGTCCAACTCTCACATCCATACATGACCACTGGAAAAACCATAGCCTTGACTAGATGGACCTTTGTTGTCAAAGTAATATCTCTACTTTTGAATATGCTATCTAGGTTGGTCATAACTTTCCTTCCAAGGAGTAAGCGTCTTTTAATTTCATGGCTGCAATAACCATCTGCAATGATTTTGCAGCCTAAAAAAATAAAGTCTGACACTGTTTCCACTGTTTCCCCATCTATTTCCCATGAAGTGATGGGACCGGATGCCATGATCTTCGTTTTCTGAATGTTGAGCTTTAGGCCAACTTTTTCACTCTCCACTTTCACTTTCATCAAGAGGCTTTTGAGTTCCTCTTCACTTTCTGCCATAAGGGTGGTGTCATCTGCATATCTGAGGTTACTGATATTTTTCCTGGAAATCTTGATTCCAGCTTGTGCTTCTTCCAGCCCAGTGTTTCTCATGATGTATTCTGCATAGAAGTTAAATAAACAGGGTGACAATATACAGCCTTGACGTACTCCTTTTCCTATTTGGAACCAGTCTGTTGTTCCATGTCCAGTTCTAACTGTTGCTTCCTGACCTGCATACAGGTTTCTCAAGAGGCAGGTCAGGTGGTCTGGTATGCCCATCTCTTGAAGAATTTTCCACAGTTTATCGTGATCCACACAGTCAAAGGCTTTGGTATAGTCAATAAAGCAGAAATAGATGTTTTTCTGGAACTCTCTTGCTTTTACCATGACCCAGCAGATGTTGGCAATTTGATCTCTGGTTCCTCTGCCTTTTCTAAAACCAGCTTGAACATCTGGAAGTTCATGGTTCACATATTGCTGAAGCCTGGCTTGGAGAATTTTGAGCATTATTTTACTAGCGTGTGAGGTTAGTGTAATTGTGCGGTAGTTTGAGCATTCTTTCGCATTGCCTTTCTTTGGGATTGGAATGAAAACTGACTTTTTCCAGTCCTGTAACCACTGCTGAGTTTTCCAAATTTGCTGGCATATTGAATACAGCACTTTCACAGCATCATCTTTTAGGATTTGAAATAGCTCAACTGGAATTCCATCACCTCCACTAGCTTTGTTCATAGTGATGCTTTCTAAGGCCCACTTGACTTCACATTCCAGGATGTCTGGCCCTAGGTGAGTGATCACACCATTGTGATAATCTGGGTCATGAAGATCTTTTTTGTACAATTCTTCTGTGTATTCTTGCCACATCTTCCTAATATCTCCTGCTTCTGTTAGGTCCCTACCATTTCTGTCCTTTATCGAGCTCATCTTTCCATGAAATGTTCCCTTGGTATCTCAAATTTTCTTGAAGAGATCTCTAGTCTTTCCCATTCTGTTGTTTCCCTCTATTTCTTTGCATTGATGGCTGAGGAAGGCTTTCCTATCTCTCCTTGCTATTGTTTGGAACTCTGCATTCAGATGCTTATATCTTTCCTTTTCTCCTTTGCTTTTTGCTTTTCTTCTTTTCACAGCTATTTGTAAGGCCTCCTCAGACAGCCATTTTGCTTTTTTGCATTTCTTTTCCATGGGGATGGTCTTGATCCCTGTCTCCTGTACAATGTCACAAACCTCCGTCCATAGTTCATCAGGCACTCTGTCTATCAGATCTAGTCCCTTAAATCTATTTCTCACTTCCACTGTATAATCATAGGGATTTGATTTATGTCATACCTGAATGGTCTAGTGGTTTTCCCCACTTTCTTCAATTTCAGTCTGAATTTGGCAATAAGGAGTTCATGATCTGAGCCACAGCCAGCTTCTGGTCTTGTTTTTGCTGACTGTATAGAGATTCTCCATCTTTGGCTGCAAAGAATATCATCAATCTGATTTCAATGTTGACTATCTGGTGATGTCCATGTGTAGAGTCTTCTCTTGTGTTGTTGGAAGAGGGTGTTTGCTATAACCAGTGTGTTCTTTTAGCAAAATTCTATTAGCCTTTGCCCTGCTTCATTCGGTACTCCAAGGCCATATTTGCCTGTTACTCCAGGTGTTTCTTGACTTCCTACTTTTGCATTCCAGTCCCCTATAATGAAAAGGACATCTTTTTGGGGGTTAGTTCTAAAAGGTCTTGTGGGTCTTCATAGAACCGTTCAACTTCAGATTCTTTAGCATCACTGGTCAGGGCATAGACTTGGATTACCGTGATATTGAACGGTTTGCCTTGGAAATGAACAGAGATCATTCTGTCGTTTTTGAGATTGCATCCAAGTACTGCATTTTCGGACTCTTTTGTTGACCGTGATGGCTAATCCATTTCTTCTAAGGGATTCCTGCCCACAATAGTAGATATAATGGTCATCTGAGTTAAATTTACCCATTCCAGTCCATTTTAGTTCGCTGAGACCTAGAATGTAGACGTTCATTTTTGCCATCTCTTGTTTGACCACTTCCAATTTGCCTTGATTCATGGACCTGACATTCCAGGTTCCTATGCAATATTGCTCTTTACAGCATCAGACCTTGCTTCTGTCACCAGTCACATCCACAGGTGGGTATTCTTTTTGCTTTGGCTCCATCCCTTCATTCTTTCTGGAGTTATTTCTCCACTGATCTCCAGTAGCATAATGGGCACATACCGACCCGGGGAGTTCCCTTTTCAGTATCCTATCATTTTGCCTTTTCATACTGTTCATGGGGTTCTCAAGGCAAGAATACTGAAGTGGTTTGCCATTCCCTTCTCCAGTGGACCACATTTTATCAGACCTCTCCACCATGACCTATCCATCTTGGGTGGCCCCCCGTGGCATGGCTTAATTTCATTGAGTTAGACAAGGCTGTGGTCCAGTGTGATTAGTTTGACTAGTTTTCTGTGAGTATGGTTTCAGGGCGTCTGCCCTCTGATGCCCTCTTGCAACACCTACTGTCTTATTTGGGTTTCTCATACCTTGGACGTGGGGTATCTCTTCACAGCTGTTCCAGCAAAGCACAGCTGCTGCTCCTTACCTTGGATGAGGGGTATCTCCTCACGGCCGCCCCTCCTGACCTTGAACCTGGAGTAGCTCCTCTCGGCCCTCCTGCTCCCATGCAGCCGCCGCTCCTTGGACTTGGGGTTGCTCCTCTCGGCCGCCGCCCCTGCCCTTGGATGTGGGGTAGCTCCTCTTGGCTGCTCCTGTGCCGACGCAGCCTGGCACTCTCGGTCACCACCCCTGACCTTGGGCGAGGCGTAGCTCCTCTCGGCCGCGCTTCTGCCTAAACAGCTCAAAATCTCATAGCTTGTGTGTACTTTTTAAACTGAAACCTGGCTTCCCTGGTGTTCTCAGATGGTAAAGCGTCTGTCTGCAACTGGGAGACCTGGGATCTATCCCTGGGTCAGGAAGATCCCCTGGAGAAGGAAATGGCAACCTACTCCAGTACTCTTTCCTGGAAAATCCCATGGACAGAGGAGCTTGGTAGGCTACAGTCCATTGGGTTGCAAAGAGTAGGACACGACTGAGCAACTTCTCTTTCTTGGCTCAAGATGTTTCATAATTTGAACAACTTGCATTATTTCTGAAAGAAATAGCATGGAATCTTGCACTTTGCAGACATTATCCATGGTGTGTTATGCTCCAAATGACAAAAGAACAATCAGTGAGATTCAGTGTTGCCATTCACACTGTTTGACAATATGTGTTAGAATGATTAAGCCTAGTTAACATTAAACAGACCAAATGGTCATGATTTTTTGTGGCGGGTATAAAAAACCAAACCAGAACACAACTACAAAAGGTGATTCTTGCAGTATTAATGGAAAAACAGAACCTTTATCATCCTTGTTTTTGTTTTCTTGATCCAAAAACAAGAAAGATCTTTCTAGCCTGTGTTTGTGCTCATATATAGCAGACTAGTGTGTTTTTGGAAAAGGCAATGGCAACCCACTCCAGTACTCTTGCCTGGAAAATCCCATGGATGGAGGAGCCTGGTAGGCTGCTGTCCATGGGGTCGCTAAGAGTCAGACATGACTGAGTGACTTCACTTTCACTTTTCACTTTCATGCATTGGAGAAGGAAATGGCAACCCACTCCAGTGTTCTTGCCTGGAGAATCCCAGGGACGGCGGGGCCTAGTGGGCTGCCATCTATGGGGTCGCACAGAGTCGGACACGACTGTAGCGATTTAGCAGCAGCAGCAGCAGCAGTGTGTTTTTACTTACTGTTTAGATTTTTTACTAAATGTATGATGTGCTTAAAGGAGAAACATCAAGACTCACAAACATACCACCTTATCAATTGCATAAGTCTTTTGTAAATCTTTTCTAAATCTTATAGAAGTATAATGGCTATTCCACAAAAAGATATTAATAATTTTGGAATTTTAACATAAAATTCCCTTACATCTTATAACACATAATAACGTGCTTTCCAAAAATATGGTAATTTTGGAACAGATTCCTGGATGCACTGAGACATTTTTAAAGTTCAGATGGTCTAATACTTCATAGTTACAAAGAAGCAAAGAGAACATGATTGAAAATTCTCTAAATACATGGCTATGTCATCATGTTATATGAATATATAATATCTCTTCTATAAAATTCACTACTGGCTTACAGCTAGGGGTCCCTGAGCAAGGCCAGCCCATGATTTTGAAATCAAGAGGTACCTGGGACAGTGGATGGAGACTGTGACTATGGATAATGTAACTTGGGTTTGCCCTGCCCTGAAACTCACTAACAACCTGCCAAGGAGCAAGGCACTTAATCCATCTGAGCATTTGTAAAACAGAACATAGGTGTAATTTCCTTGCTGCTTCATATAGTTAAAGTTCCAATTAAGTTTTGAATATAGAGAAACTTGTTCTTAGGACTTTCGTTCCTCCTTCATTGGACCACTCCTACAAATACGCACATCTCTTACCTATCACTCTAAATAATTTTAAATCAAAGCTTTGAACTATGTAATTCCCTGTGATTATAACCTGTAAGGATGGAAACTCTTAACTTCCTTTGCCTCTCTATTGAATCAGGTCAGCCTCCTCTCTGTGTTTTGTATGAAGCAGCTACCATTACAAGTTATATATGCTCACTTGCTTAATATCTGGGTTCCCCTTTAGCATATAAACTTCAAAAGGAGGAAGGGACTTTGTCTCATTCTTGATCTGTGACCAAAACCTTGGTCAGCACCTAACACATAATGAACATTCAATAACTATATGTTGAGTAATGGATTGAATGATTATGAAGAGATAAGGCATCTCCTATAACTTATCAAAAGGTGAATGAGAGTCCAAAAGGGTTAGGTCAGTTATGGGAATGTGGGCCAGGGTTGCACGGGGCAGATGTGATGTTCAGTGTAAGGTCATTTAGATTTTCCTCCATTACAATTACCAAAGATGCAGGAAGGGATGCAACAGCAAAACTACTGTAATAAAAACTAAACTCTCTAAGGAAGACCAAGACAACAAAATAATGGTAGCACTGGTCTCAGTTTTTGAAGTCAAGAGAGAGAAGGCAATGGCATGAGGGTTGCCAATGCCTGGCTCTGGTTGAGACAGTGATGGATAAACATCCACATGAGCATATTCTTTGCCTGGTTAGTAGGGTTCAGTTCAGTTCAGTCGCTCAGTCATGTCCAACTCTTTGCAACCTCATGGACTGCAGCATGCCAGGCTTCCTTGTCCATCACCAACTCCCAAAGCTTACTCAAACTCATGTCCATTGAGTCTATGATGCCATCCAACCAGCTCATCCTCTGTTATCCCCTTCTCCTCCTGCCTTCAATCTTTCCCAGCATCAGGGTCTTTTCCAATGAGTCAGTTCTTCACATCAGTGGCCAAAGTATTAGAATTTCAGCTTCAGCATCAGTCCTTCCAATGAATATTCAGGATTCATTGATTTCCTTTAGGATAGACTGGTTGGATCTCCTTGCAGTCCAAGGGGACTCTCAAGAGTCTTCTCCAACATCACAGTTCAAAAGCATCAATTCTTCGGCATTCAACTTTCTTTATGGTCCAACTCTCACATCTATACATGACTACTGGAAAAACCATAGCTCTGACTAGACAGACCTTTGTTGGCAAAGTAATGTCTCTGCTTTTAATATGCTATCTAGGTTGGTCATAGCTTTTCTTCCAAGGAGCAAGCATCTTTCATTTCCTGGCTACAGTCACCATCTGCAGTAATTTTGGAGCCCAAGAAAATAAAGGCTGTCACTGTTTCCACTGTTTCCCCATCTATTTGCCATGAAGTGATGGGACCAAATGCCATGCTCTTAGTTTTCTGAATGTTAAGTTTTAAGCCACCTTCTTCACTCTCCTCCTTCACTTTCATCAAGAGGCTTTTTAGTTCTTCACTTTCTGCCATAAGGGTGGTGTCATCTGCATATCTGAGGTTCTTGATATTTCTCACGGCATTCTTGATTGCAGCTTGTGTTTCATTCAGCCTGGCATTTTGCATGGCGTAATCTACATATAAGTTAAATAAGCAGGGTGACAACATGCAGCCTTGATGTACTCCTTTCCTGATTTGGAACCAGTCTGTTGTTCCATGTCCGGTTCTGACTATTGCTTCTTGACCTGCATACAGATTTCTCAAGAGGCAGGTCAGGTGGTCTTCTGGTATTCACATCTTTTTAAGAATTTTCCACAGTTTGTTGTGATCCATGCAGTCAAAGGCTTTGGCATAGTCAATAAAGCAGAAATAGACGTCTTTCTGGAACTTTCTTCCTTTTTTGATGATCCAACGGATGTTGGCAACTTGATCTCTGGATAGTAGGGTTGGTGGTGTCTTTTCTGGAGTTTGGGACTTCCGTGGTGGGTCAGAAGGTAAATAATTCACCTTCATGCAGGAGACCCAGATTCAATCCCTGGGTTGGGAAGATGCCCTGGGGAAGGAAATGGCAACCCACTCCAGTTTTCTTGCCTAGAGAATTCCATGGACAGAGGAGCCTGGAAACCTGTCCACGGGGTTGCAAAGAGTCAGACACGACTGAGCAACTAAAACACACTTTTCTGGAGGTCAGTACCTTAACTTCCATGTAGGACCTCCAGGGCAATTGGAGAATAAAAGGAGGAAAATGGTGCCTACCATACAGGCACTGAAAGTTTACAGAACATATATGCTACTTTACGGGGACTTCAAAACAATGCGCAGTATAATCCTCCAAATTATTATAATCTGCAAAACCTAAGTTAAAATGTGCTGACCTGTCTAGTGATTTGCAATTGGTAAAGTGTGTGTGTAAGAGTTAAATACAATATCAACAAAAGATATAGTCCTTATTGTTAATGAAGTTAGAGCAGACACAAACATGTAAGGTCTTCATATCCTCATTGTGTATGTGCCAAAAGTGGTGAAAATATACAGTCAGCTGGGCTGATTGAACACAGTTTTTTTGGAGAAAAAGGAAAGATAGTCAGGAATTGCTAGCATAAATGGGAAAGAATCAATTGAACGAGACCTAAAAACTTGGAAGGAATTTGAAGGTAATAGTCAAAAGAATGACATGAAGAAAGGAGGTCATAAGTAATAAGAACTATATGAACATAGCATATAAAATATTTGTGATGGAGGAGATTTTAGGTATCCTCTTTGGAAATACATGGGTTTGATTTTTGGTCCTTACCACACAATGTTTGTTTCTTAAGTGCTCAGAAATTCGACTTTTTCATCCATAAAAAGTTAGCTGATATTGTCTACTTTTCATGACTACATGGAAGATTTTAAGAGTTACTGTAAATGAAAGTTACAGCATGATATATGGGAGTTGTAATTAATATTTAGTCCCTTGTGCTCTTTTTACAAATGAGGAAACTGAGATCCAAAGAAATTATTTACCTGAGACCACAGGTATTTGCTGACTAAGGATCATGATATCTCAGCTCTTGTACATATACTATTTCTACAAGATTTCAAAAGTGTTTTGTCCTTCCACTATTGAAGTATTAGGGCTTCCCTGGTGGCTCAGTGGGAAAGAATCCACCTGCCAATGCAGGAGACACAGGTTTGATCCCAGGGTTGGAGAAGGGAATGGCTACACTCCAGTATTCCTGCCTGGGAAATCCCACAGACAAAGGAGTCTGGCAGGCCGTGGTCCATGGGGTCAAAAATGAATTGGGCACAACTTAGCTACTAAACAAGAATGGAAAACTTAGATACTACTAAAAATTAAGAGAACACAGAAATATCTCACCAAGATCTATTACTCAAAGATAATCACTGTTATATTTTGCTGTGTTTTTTTTTTAACATTCCTCTCTATGGGATGGATTTTTGTGAGTTTTTGTTTTTACTTCATGGTGGTTTTATTGCTTCCAGTTTAATTAATTAGTATTCTAATTTAAGCATTATTAATGGCACACAGCATTTCAACTAATGCATACTCCAAGTTTATCAGCATTTATTCACATTTATTCAACAGGTCACTTCCAAATTTTCACATGGAATTATGCCTTTGGCTTCCCTAATGGCTCAGTGGGTAAGGAATCTGCCTGCAATACAGGTGACACAGGAGATGTGGGTTTGATCCGTGGATTGGGAAGACCCTGTGGAGAAGGAGATGGCAACCCACTCCAGTATTCTTGCCTAGAAAATCCCATGGACAGAGGAGCCTGGTGGGCTGCAGTGCGTGGGGTCCCAAAGAGTCGAACACAACTGAGCGACTAAGGAACAAAAACAACTTGGAATCTAATTTTAAAATAATTGGCATTTAAAATATTTATCCTTTCTATTCATCTTATACCTTTCGATGTATACTACTGGATGATTTCAGGCCAATATTGAGAGGAACTTGGTAAAGGGACAAGCACAGTAGTTTAGAAATGGAAGGATAAGTGTCAACAGGGTGAGAAAGGGTAGTAAGCAGTATAACACACACACATAGAAAGGCAGGAGTCAAGAGCATGTGCTTTGAAGTTCAACACTTTCCAATGTGAGAAGTTTGACAAGTTAGTTAAACACCTCGGCCTCAGTTACCTTATCTATACAAGGAGCATATTAATAGATCCTAGCTCCTAGGATTGTTGTCAGGTTTAAGTAGCAGACCAGTATAGCCCTGAGAATATGGTCTGACAATTAGTGAACACTCAATGCATATCTGTTATGATTCCCAAAGCTTTAGTAACAAAAAACAGAGTCAGGAATTAAGAGTTCCAAGTGGAGACAGGATTGAATGATGGCTTCCTCCTTTTAGGAAAAGTTGAAGTGTATGTAAGTAGACAAATAAAGAAACAGATGGACCGGGCTGCTGAGAGATAAGTCATCCTTAAAATATCCCTTAGATTGTGGGGGGAATCAAGTTTAGAAGAGCCTCTTCCCATTCATTTTCTTAGTCCCATTCCACCCCAATAGGCAGTTCAGTGCCAATTGCCTCCTGGGAAGAGATGTGTTAGCAGAAAGGAAGGAAAGAAAGTCTCTTCAGGCTTTTGAAAGAAGCCCCAAATTTCTTTACTTTATCTTGCCTCTTTTAGCTCTAATTAGGTCTTAATGCGGAGAAGGCAATGGCACCCCACTCCAGTACTTTTGCCTGGAAAATCCCATGGACGGAGGAACCTGGTGGGCTGCAGTCCATAGGGTTGCTAAGAGTCAGACACGACTGAGCGACTTCACTTTCACTTTTCACTTTCATGCATTGGAGAAGGAGGTGGCAACCCACTCCAGTGTTCTTGCCTGGAGAATCCCAGGGACGGGGGAGCCTGGTGGGCTGCCGTCTATGGGGTCGCACAGAGTCGGACACGACTGAAGTGACTTAGTAGTAGTAGTAGGTCTTAATGAATCCTGAGCACAGACAAACTATTTCTATTTCAAACTATTTATGAGAAAAACATCATAGGATACAGTTAGGCTTTTATGCTGAGACTGAAAGAACTTTCCCTGGGCTGGGAGGAGGGAGCCTTGTCACTAACTGGCTAAGTGACTAGAACAGTCACCTACCTAATTGAAATTCTATAACTGGATCTATTTTTTAAAGGAGCAGAAATATATGGTGTTTTCCTCTTTGTAATATATGTGAAGTCTTCTTTTAAAATAGGGGTGCAAAAAGTTTTAATTCCTCTTACAGACAGCAGAGCTGAGAATGGTTCATGTGCTCAATGTCTATTATAGCACCAACATTTACTTAGAAGGAATAATAAAATTTCACCCTCATCTTAATTTACTTTGCCCCAGGCATTTTAGCAAGACAGAAAGGATAAGTCATAAAATTCCATTATCCCATCATCATCATTATTACTACTACTATTACTTATATAGACATTCAGTTTCTAGTATTGAGTTTAACTTTAAATGAAGCTTCCAAACTTGACCATGCTCTATTATTTCAGGCTGCTGTAACAAAATATGATAGACTGGATGGGTTAACAATGGACATTTATTTCTTATAGTTCCTGAGGCTGAGAAATCCAAGATTAAGGTGCTGGACAGTTTGGTTTCTGATCAGGTCCCTCTTCCTTATTGGGTGTGCAAATGACTTCCTGTGTGTCCTGGGTCCTCACATGGCAGAGAGTGACCTCTGCTGTCTTTCTCTCTCTCTCTTTCTTCTTACAAGGTTTCTAGTCCCATCATTATCCCACAAAGGGTTCCACCTTCATGGCTTCATCTAAATCTAATTATATCCAAATATGACACATTACAGAGTTAGGGCTTCCAAATATGTATTTGGAGTATGTGTGTTGGGGGGTGGGGTTCACAGTGCAATCCATAGCAAATGCTAAAATACTGACATAGATAAAACAAAAAAGCAAATTGACTCCAATATTCGATTCCATAATAGCTTGGATCTGAAACTAGATTTTGTTGGTATTTGAAAATCTTGATAGAACACACTCTTCCTTTCCTTATTAAAATATGAGTACTAACGTAAAATTGGAACAATATGTCATCTGATTTACTATATTTTGGGTCAAGTGGTGAAAGAACTATTCAGACAACCTGCCAGATTCTGTTAGGTTACACCCAGAGCTTCACGGTTTAAGACAAACCCAGGCTGAAGTTTTGACTCATAGGCATGTGGTCTGGCTCAAGTTATGCTACATGTCCCTGGAAATACACACACACGCACACACACACATACACACATATACAGACATGGAGCCAAGAAACACAGAAATGTCTTCGGAGAATGAAAGCAAAAACCAGAACTGAGTATCTTGTCCTACCAATTTCCGCCATCCCTTAGAGAAGCAGCTAAGAATTTCCTTTGTGGTTTCCATTTCAAGGAATTTTTAAAACTCAGCAGTAACTACGTTTCTTTTTGTATTATCTCATAATTCTATTTCTCTCAAGAAATGGGTGTATTAACCTTGCGACACCAGTAAGTTTATGATAAGCACAGACAACATAGAAAAAGCATTTAAACATGATATGAAAAAAGAAAAGTCACACACTGCTCAACTACACATAAGGTCGCAAAATAGCCCTTTTTGTTTTGTTTTGTTTTGACTTTTAACTTCAATCCCTTAGGTGCCATCATGTTTCACTCTGGTTTCCCATAAGCCCCAAAGTGTCATTATAGACCAGCTGCTCAATCCCACTCTGCCCACACATGCCACTTGTTCTAAATTACCCTCCTTGGTTCTCCTAACCCTCCTCCCCACAGTCCACACTAATCAAAATTCCTGTTCCTATGGATAGGAGGAAAAAATCTAATTAAACTAATGCTCAAATGTGATTCCCTGATAACTTTCCATGCTCCACCCCCAGCTCTTAATTGTGTAGTGTTAGGAATAAAATTGTAAGTAGGACATGGAACTTGAACAGGAGAATCAGATATGATTCATCTTAGCAGGCAGGACAGTAACATATATTTACAACACAGGAAAAACTAGGTTTTTGGCAGTGATATCCCATTAATTTCTAGAATTTTGCTGTTTCATCTTTCTTGCACGACAGATGTTCCCTTTTTTCTTATTTATCTTCTTTCTTCCATCCTGAAATTTTTATTTCAGTTACAAGAAATGATCTCTCTAAATGGCAAAGATCAGTCTTTAATTTAGGGTATTTCTTTAGCAAATCTCCCTTACAATAGTCCCCAAACAAGAGGCATGTTTGAAAAGAGGTATAAATACAGTATTGTGTGTTAGTTGCTCAGTCATGTCCTATTCATTGCAATCGCATGGACTGTAGCCCATCAGGCTCCTCTGTCCATGGGATTCTCCAGACAAGAATATTGGAGTGGGTTGCCATTCCCTTCTCCAGGGGATCTTCCCCACCCAGGGATAGAACCTGGGTCTCCTGTATTGCAGGCAAATTCTTTACTGTCTGAGTCAGCAGGGAAGCAAGTACAATATTAAAAGAAAATAAAGAAAAGAGTAGTTACATATAATTTTTGGGTCATCTGGAAAGGCATTTACAGAGAAGTAGATATTATTAGAATTAGGCCTTAGGATAACAAACATTTCGAGAGAAATGTTAAAATGACTTTCACTTAAAATGGAAAATAAAACAGTACCAAATGCTTGCAAAGTGTATGCATGTCTAAATTTTTTATTATATTATAAAGTAATTATTTCAATTTTATTTAAATTGTCACAATTATCTTTAAAATCACTAACAACAGTGGGCCTTGCTGTGAGTGTGTGTTAGTTGCTCAGTTGTGGACTATAGCCCACCAAGCTCCTCTGTCCACTGGATTCTCCAGGCAAGAATACTGGAGTGGGTAGCATTTCATCCTCCAGGGGATCTTTCTGACTCAGGGATCAAACCCAGGTATCCTGCATTGTAAAGAATCAAGTGGATTCTTTACCGCCTGAGCTGCCAGGGAAGCTGTGAGTCTTGCTGTAGGTAACAAAAACATTTGTTGTGTTTAAGACTTTTTTCCTAATCACCTCTTGGCAAAAAAGAGGCTAACACAATTATTTGATCCATTTCTTTAAATATTTCTAATTCACTTATTCTATTTGCTTATATATCTGTACATGCTGTGGTTTCTATCCAATTTAGTTTTTAACAGTAATTATCATTATTATTATTTTCCCATCTAAAAAAGAAGCAAATAGTCATCCTGGCATGGGCTATATGGTGATTTAGTCACTAAGGTATGTCTGATTCTTGCAACCCCATGGACTGTAAGTAGCCTGCCAGGTTCCTCTGTCCATGGGATTTCTCAGGCAAGAATACTGGAGTGGGTTTCCAGCTCTTTCTCCAGGGGATCTTTCGATCCAGGGATCAAACCTGTGTTTCCTGCACTGCGGGGAAACCCATGGGCTATACAGACATACGGTAAAACAATTTTTCTTACATGTAAAGTTTTGAGATACATGCCAGTGATAGAAGACTCCTCTCTCATGAGCTTCAGTATCATCAGACTGGCTTCCCTGATGCAGAGCCCAAAGAAAACAGGCCTGGGGCCCATCACTCAGGGAATTCTGTTTCCAAGTTCAGTGTGTCTGTTGCTCAAGATGACTTAGCATGTGGAGTTGTTTTTGCCCTAAACTTTAAAGTCAAATGTCTGTGTTTTTGATAGTTCACACTTTCATCTCAAAACCCCAAATATTATTTTAACTCATTAAAAATCTTGCAGCTCAGCAAGGCCCCAAATAAAATAGCTACTGTGTTTCTCTGATTCATTTGTCTACATAGGAACTTGGCAACTGTAATTGACACTCCATTTTGACCCACGAATACCTAATATAAGGAGAGGAAACTCTCCTATATTTTATTCCACAATAGGATTATTTTCATAGTGAAATTCAACTTTCCAACATAAAGATAGAGGAAACCCATTGTGACACATGTTTTACAAACTCTTTTGAACTATTTTTCTAACATTTGAATTTTGGCAATGGTTTTGCTCCATTCTGCCCAACATACGTTCCTTCAACTTAAAATGAGATATATATAATTTCATGAAAACATTAATTTTAAAGTTTAAAATTTTTTTTCTCTTCTTATACAAAATGGAAACTGGTCACTGCAATTTATGAAAGAAAACACTGTTCTATATTGTTTTACCCAAGAAAATAAATTAAGATCAGGCTGTAGAAGTGATACTATACAAATGGGAACTTGTCCTATTGGATAACCGAACAGATTATCAACATTTTGCAAGAGTTTGAGAAGCAACCTTTCACTTCTAATTGTGTTCTTTATTACTAATGGCTTATATATCACTTCTATCAAGGCTGATAACCCATTGAAACTAATGGTTCTTTGATTATATACCTCCAGTTTATATATAATAGATGCTATTTCATTCCTGCTTGACAGAATAGTGGTGAAAGTTTTCAGTTCTCTAGATTTTGATCATGTATTTTATCTATAAAAACATTACTAAAAAAGAAAAACCCACATTCTTTTCAAATGAACTATATGTTTAGCCATAAAACAACTCAATAAAAATTCAAATCATCCATAGTGATTCTCCAGTCATAATGAAATTAAATTAGAAATCAACAACAAAGATAACAAGAAAATAACATACTGTTAACCCTTTTGAACATAGCTGCAAAAATTCTTAACAATATTTTAGTAAGTTAGTCAATAGTATATGAGAAAATATACATCATGACAAAGTTTTTGGGCTCCAAAATCACTGCAGATGGTTACTGCAGCCATGAAATTAAAGATGTTTGCTCCTTGGAAGAAAAGCCACAACAAACCTAGACAGTGTATTAAAAAGCAGAGACATTACTTTGCTGACAAAGGTCCATATAGTCAAAGCTATGGTTTTTCAGTAGTCATGTATGGATGTGAAAGCTGGACCATAAAGAAGGCTGAACACCAAAGAATTGGTGTGTTTGAATTGTGGTCCTGGAGAAGACTCTTGAGAGTCCCTTGGACTGCAAGGAAATCCAAGGAAATCAACCCTAAATATTCACTGGAAGGACTGATGCTGAAGCTGAAGCTCCAAAAATTTGGCCACCTAATTCGAAGAGCTGACTCATTGGGAAAGACCTTGATGCTGGAAAGGATTGAAGGCAGGAGGACAAGGGGACAAGAGAAGATGAGACGGTTGGATGGCATCACTGACTCGATGGACGTGAATTTGAGCAAGCTTCGGGAGATGGAGAGGAAAACCTGTCATGCTGCAGTCTATGAGGTCACAAAGAGTCGGACATGACAGAGAGTGAAGAACAACAACAATGTTTTATGCCAGGAACGGAAGATTTGTTTAAAGTTTGAAAACCAATTGATGACATGCAGCATTATTAACAGACTTATAAAAACTTTATACAGACTAAAAAATAAAAATCTTATTCAGAAAAATCTATTTTGGATTGAAGTATCATTTCCTGATTAAAAAGAACTCTCAACAGACTAGAAGTAGGGAAGGGTTTCTCAACCTCAACATGGTCGACATTTTGGTCAGATAATTATTTGCTGTGGGAACCTGACATTTTGGATCAGATAATCATTTGTTGTGGCAAACTGTAATTGTGCATTACAGTATATTTTGGAGCCAGAAGCACCACTCTGTTCAGTTGCATGACCAAAAAATATCTCCAAACATCTGTAAACATCCTTATTAAATAAAATCCTACTCCTGGTTGAGAACCACTGAAATGGAAGGAAATTCCCTCATCTGATAAAGAACATCTACAAAAAAAAAAAAATCCTTGCAGCTAATATAATAATTAATGGTAAGAGTCCAAATGCTTTCTTCTTTAGACCCAAGACAAGACAAAACTGTTCACTTTTACCTATGTTATTCAACATTGCAGTGCAGATTCTAGCCTGTGGAATAAAACAACAACAACAAATAAAAAAAGTAACAGGACTTCCCTGGTGGTGTAGTGGAAAAGAATCTGCCTGCCAATGCAGGCAATTCCGGGTTCGGGAAGATTCCACATTTTGTGGCGCAACTAAGCCCCTGAACCACAGCTACTGAAGCCTGTGTGCCTAGAGACCGTGCTCAGCAACAGGAGAACCGCAGCAGTGAGAAGTCCATATACTGCAACCAAGAACAGTCCCTGCTCATTGCAACTAGAGAAAGCCTGTGCAAAGCAACGAAGACCCAAAACAGCCAAAATTAATTAATTAAAAAATTAAAATGTTCACATTGAAAAAGAAGAAGCAAAACTATCTAATCCCATGCAACATAATCTATGTTGGAAATCTTAGGGACCATCAAAAACCTACTGAAATTAGTGAGTTTTGCAAGTTTGAAGGATACAAATTCAAATACAAAAATAAAGTGTGTTCTATGTAACAGCAATAAACAATTGGAAATGGAATTTTTGGAATAAACCATTTACAATATTCTCAAAACTATGAAATACTTAGAGATAAGTCTGACAAAAATGTGCAAAACTATTACAGTGAAAAGAAGGAAACACTTGTAAGAGAAACTAAAAACCTAAATAAAAGAAGAGACAGATTGTGTTCACGAAACAGAAGACAATGTTATTAAGACGTTACTTCTGCCCTAAATTGATCAAAATTCCAGCAAGCACTTACATGGAAATGGACAAGCTGCTTCTAAGATTCATATAGAAGTGTAATCGTCCTAGATTGTCCAAACAACTTTGAAAAAGAAGAACAAAGTTAGAATATTTATACTACTTTATTTCAAATCCCACTATAAAGCTACAGTAATGAATATTATGTGGTATTGCATAAGAGATAGACAAATAAGTCAATGGAACAGAATAGAGTCAAGAAATAGAACATCACATATTTGGTCAATTGATTCTTGTTAAAGGGATAAAGACAATTCTGTAGAGGAAAGCTATTACAAATGGCACTGGAGCAACTGGGTATCCTCATTACAAAAAAAAAAAGTTTAATCCACCCTCTTACTATGGCATATAAAAAAATTAACTTTAAATGTATCAAAGAGCCTAAATGTAAAATCTAAAGCCATAAAACTTCCAGCGTAACATATAGAAGAAAATCTTTGTGATCTTAGATCGGGCGATGAAACCTAATTTCTTTGCCTTGAGACTGGAAACACAATCCACAAAAGAAAAAATTTGTTTATATTTTTCTTTTCTCAAAATTAAGAACTTCACTTTATAAAAGGCACTGTTAAAAAATGAAACGACAAATTAAACTGGGAAGAAATATTTGCAAATCATCTGATAAAGACCTTGTATGCAGAATACACCAAGATATCTCCACTTTTACTTCTTATGTAGCACATCTAATTCTTCAGGAAAGATCTCTTGGCATCACACACTGAAAAAAGTTCACCTTTCTCATCGCCTCCATCAAAGCCCCTCATGTCTCTCACCTGGATTTCCAAAGTAACCTCCTACCTGGTCCTTTTTTGACCCTTAGTTCCTCTCAGCCTATTAATACAGCAGCCAGAGTAACCCCATTCCAGTGTAAAGCAGATCTTGCCACTCAGCCTTGCCAGGGCACCTATTTTCAGAATCAAAGCCAAAGTCCTTACAAGATACCACCTAACTAACTCACTCTTCCTTACCTTCCTGCGTGCATCTTGTCCTTCCTACCCTTTCCTCCTTCCATCCCAGCCTCATTGATTTCCTTGCTATTTGGGGAAACTGCCAGGCACACTCTTTTTTAAGATCTTGTTTACACTGCCTAGACTCTATGACCCTCAGATATCTATATGGCCATCTCCCTCTCCTTTTAAAACTTTTACTAAAACGTTCCTGAGAGAGATTTCCCCTGATATCCCTTAGTTAATTCTGTAACATGATTGTCCCTCACTCCTCATATTCTTTATCATGCTCTGCATTTTCTGCTTCCCTTAGTAATTATTCACATACTAGATAATTTATGTACTTATGCTTGTTGTGCATTACTAACCCTCTACCCTCCATTTTAAGGTCTGTGAGGGCAAAGTCCTTTTTTCCCTTTTGGTTGGGGGGTGTTTAATGATATTTTCTACATGCACAGAACAGTACCATGAATATAGCAAATACAAAGTAAATATTGCTTGAGTGTGGGGACAGATATTAAGTATGTCACTCGATAAGTATTCTGAGGCTTTCCAGTGGTTAGGTTTTAAAGAGACAAATATGAGAAGTATACTTGTATTTTAACAGAAATTGAACAGATACCCCTTCAAGGCTACAAGCCTTGGTAACAAGTTCATGACTCCCATCCCTGCCGCTCCCCCTCCAGCGGTATACTGAGGACGCTGCCCTGGATGCTGGAGTATAGGATAAGGAGTCAGGTGGAATGACTCTCAAAGGGTAGAGATTTAACTGGAGCAGAAGTTTTATGAGTTTTATGAAGAAATCTGGACACAGATAGTTTCACCTTTTCCAGGCAAACAGAGGGTGCAAGAGACAATGTACAAGAACAATAAGAGCATTTGAAAGGATGACAAGAGAAGCTAGAGAGAGCATGAGCTTTTAGCCTAAAGAGAAGAGGAAACATTTTTTGAATAGACTGAAGATACAAGGAAATGAGAATTTCAGAGAACGTTATATTAACCTCAACAAGGATGCTAAAGAGTACCGAATGGCCATGTTAGCCTAAGTTTTCATACAGAACAAATCTTTGTGGAACATAAAACTAACCTTCGCCTCCACTAGCTGGGCACACCTAGACCTCTCTTAAGTATCTTTCACGCCTTGGGATCTTCATGCTTCTAAGAATATCCTGGCCTTTTTGAACAGGCAGGGAGATTCAATGTTTTCGGAGACCATATATATTGAGCCAGTGTAGTTTTTCTTTCTTCCTTTTTTTTTTTAATGTGTTCTAAGTTTATGTTTTAATTTCTATTGGAAATTTATCAGTATACTTTTTTTCAAAGCTATTCCTGAGTTGTAATCATTTTCAATGAAGGGAAGCTATGTATATAATAATCCAAAAAGCAGATATAATGAGTTTTGGAGAATTTATACGGTTTTGCTACTTTTGTCAGTTTAATGTCAAACTTGTGTTCCTTTAATAAATTCTTCTGGATGAATACTAAATGTTTGGCAAAATGTGGTATCAAAAGTGTGACAACATTGATCCAAAAACTAACCAATCAAAATTACATTGATAAAAAATCAGTGATAAAAAATAAAAAATCAACATTTATCAAGAGCTAACCAAATTTGGATCATTGACAACATTGATCCAAAACTAATATGCATATGCAGATTATTAAAACTACAAAATTGTATTTTTTTCCTACATGGGTATGTGTCTATCAAAATGAGCCTATTGGAAGAAAGTACATGTAAATATTGCTGAAAAAATAACTAGAAATCTATCAAATACTACATCTTTATTGCTCTGACACACATGTGGTTACTTCAATAAATTGCAAGCAAAGCTTTTACGTAGATTTTTGAACGATCAGTTTTCATAGACAGTTTCTTCATAGCTTCCTAGGTGGCGCTAGAGGTAAAGAATCTGCCTGCCAGTGCAGGAAATGCAACAGGCAGGAGTTCAATCCCTTGGTCAGGAAGATCCCCTGGACGAGGGCGTGACAGCCCATTCCAGTATTCTTGCTTGGAGAATCCCCATGAACAAAGGAGCCTGGAGGGCTACAGTCCGTGGGGTTGCAAAGAGTTGAAGACGACTGAGTGACTAAGCACAGCATATACTTGTGTGGACAATTCTAAAGTGCTTTAAAGACACTCTCTATATTAATTTTAAGTTCATTACTATTAGGACACTATTCTTTCACTAAAACCGAAAAATAAAAGCCTGCTTATACTCACACTATCACAAATGTTAAATGTGAGTGCTGAATTAATGATGTTTGGTACTCAATTCATAAAGGGCTAAACACTATTTTCAAAGGATAGGTCCCACTTTGCACAATCAAAAGGTTGTTGGACCTTAGAGTCCTTGAACAATTCTATAACAGTGCAGATTTAAATTTCCCAATGATAGTTGAGGATTAGCTATCCAATCATAGCCAGTGTTTATTATTTAGATCCTAGTACATGGGAAGAAGGACAGGGAAGCCTGGCATGATGCAGTTCATGGGGTTACAAAGAGTCAGATACAACTTTGTGACTGAACAACAATAACAGCATGGAAAAAAAGCTAATCTTCACAATAGCTTATGATCCTCGTTCTGCAATTCCTTTTTCTTAAAGAAAAAAAAAAAGTACCTAATTGCTCCACCAATAAAGTTGTTCCAAATGTATACATTTAACTGAGCTCAGTAGATACAAGTCTTCAGGAAAACAATCATAGAATAGAGATGCAAACATGAAAAAGGCAATTATTTAAATGGTAAAAATAATTCTAGATAACAATGACTGCCACACCAGCCATGAAGTCTAATGACTTGACATGGACTATCATCTCTAATTTTGAAAAACCCTTAGATCCAGAGACTAAAACCAAGGTTTATGCAGGATAAGTAATTCGAATAGGGTCATCACGATTGTTAGTTTTGGAGCCAGAGTCCTTTCCTGATACTTTGCTTTCAACTTTTTAACTGCCTCTCTACCATATTTTATTAGCTGAATAATATGCA
This sequence comes from Bubalus bubalis, assembly GCF_019923935.1. Taxonomy (NCBI): domain Eukaryota; kingdom Metazoa; phylum Chordata; class Mammalia; order Artiodactyla; family Bovidae; genus Bubalus; species Bubalus bubalis. The sequence continues at coordinate 22,082,224 of NC_059157.1, read as the reverse complement.
AACATTTAAAGGAGTTTTGTATTGAGATTTACAAGTGGATAGGAGAAGAGGACAGATATCTTGGACCCCTTCTATGTGCCTGACACTACGTTAAATATTTAGGAAACGATCTCATTAGTTATCTTTATCCTCATATTTGGTAAAGCATTTATGAGTATATAAGTTCTGGGATTTGTTTGGAGTCAGGCAACTGAAGGATGAAAAATAAAGAAGAGTGATTAAAGATTTGGGAAGTAATCCTTCTAAATAATAGAGTAAATCATGAAGTCTTATTTGTTTAGGGAAGAGAACGTTAAGGAGAAAATTACTAATAAGAGTATCTGGATATCTAAAAAACCATTTATAAATCTATGTGAACAGGGTTTTGTTGTTTCCTCAGGCCAATATAAACAGAAACAAGGCTAAATTATACAAGAGGGGGATTATAGTACTCAGGAGGAGAATCTACTCAAGAAGAATTAGCGGAGTGAGACTGTTTATTGAGTGCCCTCTGTTACCAGAGGCAGAGCTACAACCAGATAGGTATAGAGATACACAAGTTATTTTAGGAAAGAACTTACATCAATTCTCATTCCATTCTGCTCCAGTGTTTTCTGAAGGGAAAGAGATAAATTTATAAATATATCTGTATATAAATTTAATCCTATTTTCCAATCTGGGAGTTATGTGGAATTGTCCTTATTTATAACAAGGAATCTGAAACTCAGAGAGTTTAAGAAGTCTTCCTAGTTTCACACAGCAATTAAGAGAGAGTCAAGAGAGACAGTTGAACTCAGGGTGTTACAGTTAGAAAATTTGGGTTCCAAAGTAGACTTGGCTACTGTCCATCATTTGATTGTGAGAAAATTACTCTCATAAATTTCTAATACTTCATCTGTAAGATAAAAATAAGAATACACACAATGATAGTTGGGAAGATTAAATAGTTTCAGTGGAAGTATTTTGAATATGAACATAAATGACCCTTTAAAGAATTTATGAAGTTGTGGACTTCCTTCTTGTGGCTGAAGGTTAACTTCAAGGAATCTAAATGCCCATTTTTTAATCAGTAATATTTTGAGATAAACTCCTAAAAATTGCTTCTCCCTCCAGGTTATTTGAATGCTCTTCATCTGAAAATTATGTATAAAATGTTATCCCTGCCACTTACCATTTTAACCAAATTTAACATACAAACCAAATGTTAAGCATTGGGTTTGATATTTCTGATAGTCCATGCTTTGCACTAACTTTGAGAGATTTTAACTACCAAATAAGAAAAGAAATAGTGGCTAGAACATAATACTCTGACTTGTCATCTACTCAGGAGTATCAGGAAGTACTCAAAACATGATCATTATGCTATCTAAGTGTCTGTCAGTCTTGATAAAAATTAAAGAATAAATGTGAATAATGAAAACTGCTTACAATTTCAGAGATGTATCACATACATCTAGGGCTAATAGGTTTAATATTTCTTATATCCCTTTTTAAGTTCCTCTTTTATCATATATAAATTGGGATTGTTCCTCTCATTATTGGAAATCTCTGGGTAGTTGCAAGCCCCGTGTAGACCCAATGATCAGGTTAATCTGATCACTAATCCCTGAAAGAAATACTTATGTCATAAACCGCAAGAGAATCCATTGATTGTAAATAAAGTAGAAGGGAGGCATTACTGAACAGTTTCAACCAAGCAAGATAATTAAACTCAGAGATGCTGTTTCCTGTTTCTCTGGTATAAACAACCAGCCTGCTGCACCCGCCTCTACACAACCTGGATGTCCCAAGGCCACAGCACTCTTCTTTCCTTCCACTTTCCCCAAAGAGAATCCTGGGTCATAAAGCAAGAACTGGTGCAACTTCTTTCCTGAAACGACTTGCGCTTCCTCTGCCTTGATATTTGTGTCATCTTATTATAAGAGGAGCGAACATCTATTATTAATTGACGCACTAATTAAAGCCATACTTGCTGTTTCCATTAGCTTATTCCCTACATTCTCCAGAGTTGGCTGTCTGGTTTTAATCAAAACCAAATGGTAGTCCAAGTTCCCAGCCTAGAGCAGCTAGGAGGAAGTCATCCAGTGGAGGCACAAGAAAGCAGAAAAGATAAACAGATGATAGTTCACAACATTTGTGTCGGAGGAAGGATACAGATACTGTGAGCTGCTTGAGAGATGTGAGTCCCAGACGGTGTTCTGCGGGATGGAAGCAGTTGCAAGTGGTTAATGTCAGCAAGACTGTAATAGGATCAAGATGGAGTCTGTCTTCTGCTTTTCCAGCACTAGATGTGTGTGACTGGAGGATTCTGGCCAGAAGCAAGGCTGCCTGGGCCCTGACACAAACTACTTTATTTCCGGGAAGGATTCTTGGGATCAGAGATCTTGAAGAAAACGTTCTGTTTGCTGGATTCCTAGGATCTCACTTAACAGATCTCAGGTACGGTGTGTAATCTGGCTGCAGCATTTTAAATGAAGGAACGGTCAAAAGGTTTTCAAATTTAGAAGAATTACGGTATTAAAAAACTCTAACTGCATCTTGCTCCCTTAAAAGATCTTTTGAAAGGAGTCCTGCAAAGGTATTTTGATTACATTGTGTGTATACACTGAATACAGTGGAAAAGTTGTAGAGGAAGGAAAGAACTATGTTTTCTATCTTTTTTTTTTCCATAAGCAGTGTGGGATAGAAAAAGGCTTTACGGCTTTATGACTCTCCAGCTAATCACCTCAAGGGTTTTGACAAACTCACTTCAGTTCTGTGTAAAATCAGAACTCCTAAATCGCCGGCCTCAGGGCTCCCCCCTCCCCTCCTCCCGGCTCAGTCTTTCTCACACGCACACCACTCAGAGGCAGGAAATGCTTCGCAGGCAATCTGGGCCTGGTTGTGGAGGCCCCTTTTGCAAAACATCAGTCTGAATTTACTAGACAGAAGTCACTAGGAACGCCTTGACAGACTCCGGCTTCGGCTAAGGCTCCCTCCAGCTGCGGAGGCTGTTTTTGTTAGAATCACACACTGCGCAGAACCGCTTAGAATAGAGCCATGATCTCAACCACGAAATGTGAACTTATATTTTGGAGAAAGTAACGGAGACGGACTCCTCTCCTAGGCTGAGTGTTGAAGCATGTCATGCCTCGGCGTTTCAGCTCCTCCTCGTCTAGGTAAGACGCTGTGGACTATCTATCTCTCCGCTTTGAGGCAATCTACAGAGAGGCAGAAAGATTGAGAGACATGTTAGCATCTTGCACGGAGTGGGTGATTTCTTGGGTGTTAGAGCTGAGCCACGAAATCAGAAGTGGAAAAGGTTTAATAAGAAGAAAACTGTGGGTCAAACTGTTTTAGCAGAATGTCAATTCGGAAATAGGCTCCAGGGAGACTTCACTCTTTTTCTCCGCAAAGTAAGATCTTATTTTCAAGTCCTTTTCATCCTTAACTTATTTATGACTAAAGCCAGAAGACCAGTTTCCCTATTTTATGACTTTTGTGAAACAAATACATTATTGTCACACATTAAGTGTGAAGTGTAAATGATTTTTTTTTTCTTTCCCCGTCTTTTGCCAACAGAAGAGTAGTTCCTACTAGAATGACTTTATTTCTTAATAATGCATCTTTCAAAGAAAAGTTTGTGTCTCATTTAAAATATGAAGATTGGATTCTTCAGTATGTCCCCACCCAGTTTCAACTACAGGTCAAACTGCTAATGTACAGCTTGCTAATAAATGGTTTATTTATTTATTTTTCAAAAAAGTAAACACATGAAAGTTTACAACTTATTTCTATCCTAAATAGAATTTACTCTGATTTTTAAAAATTTAAATATCAGAATTAGATTTAAGATACATATTAACTTACCTGAATTTTAACTATTCACTGCTCAAATTCTGTGTGAATATTTTTGAATAATTAAAGTAAATCTCAATGACAATGACATTCCTTATTACCATTTTAAGGTTGCTGGAGATCACTAAAATCATATGAAAAGCTGATCTGTGTCCATAATTCATGTAATCATAAAATTACATTTCCACAGGACTGTAGTGTTTTTAAGTTATGTTTACACGTGCAGTGTATAAGGAAAGAAATATAGTAATGACTGAAATAGCAGAGTTTTAATAGATAACATAGTGTTATATTTATACTTCTGAATACTTAGAATGAAAACCATTATTTTTATAGAAATAATATGGAAAGATATGTGAAAGAAACAAATAGCCATGCATATTTCCAAATTTATTAGATGAACACAAAATATCCTAAATGAAATATGAAAGCTATTTGACAGTTGGATCATATGAAGTCAAAGTTTTCATCATAAACTTTGACATGGTATAAGGTGACCATTTGCTGTATTAGCTAATCATGCTTAAATTTTATGCTAGAATAACTTGTGTTGACAAATTCTAACTATTCACTAACAATTTAAGTCATGTTAAGACTTAAAAGTGATAAAAAGAATCTGTTTAATATGTTAAAATATTGACTTTTCTAAATTATAATTTAATAAAATTCCTCAATAGAATTTTAAGGAAGGAAAAAAATATGAGAGGTCACCTCTTCTAACACTGTCTTAAAGGTGCCAATAAAGAAGCTGAAGTATGACATTCAAAAATGACCTGTCCAAAGTCAAACTGCTAGTTGAAAAGATGACATTGGAACCACCATACCCTGTGTCATAATTCAGATAACTTTATATCACATCATCTTGCTCCCAAATAATAATTATGCATAATAGGGTATGAACATATCCATATCCGGTAGAAGGCTACCTTTAAACAGAAAATTGAAATGCTTCTTAAAAAAAAAAAGGCTTACAGCTGCCACTAGTATTACAGCATGGGGGGAAAAGAAAATTCCTGGTTTTAAAAAAGAATCAAGTTTACTAAGTAATGAAATTTCCTCAAATGCAAAAGTTTTCTTCTACCTTCAACAAACACTTTAAAGGAGTAACTTGTTTGTGACCGTTTTGTTACATTTCATGTTTATGCCCAGAAAATCAATCCATATGCTAATAATTATATTAATTTTAAACTGATGTTTCTTAAAAACATAGAGTTAAAAAGGAGGTTGTCTGATTCATATTTTTGTATCTAAATGGTATCATTATAACCCAACCCAACCAGTGACGTTCAGGAAAGATTTTACTGCCCCCCATTGGAATCAGTTTAAGAATCTTACATACCCAGACATGTTTTTATTTAAATAACCTAAATCTCCATTGCTATAGCCTGTTTCCAGGTCTATGCATTTTTACCTCAGTGGAAATGTGAAAAGGCTAAATGGACATGTGAAAATATGTGTACATTTTGAGGCCAAATAAACCCACTTCTTTTCATCATGCCTTCAACAGCTTATTTTTAGTCCTTTAATTGCTTCATATATCTACTCTGAGCCTTCTACAAAGTGCTTTAGTTGTAGAATGCAGAATTTGTTATGGTATATAAATAAATGGCTGACCAGTGCAGTGTTAAATGGAGGAGTTGGCTGTTTCATCTGTACCATTCCTCATATATGACAGTATATGTTGCTAATCATGCTGAAACACTGCACTTTTCATGGCAAGGGCCTTTCTAATAAAACTAATATGTTCCATTTTTAGTACATCCCATGTTGTTAGAGAAAATGTGAGTCATGACCCTTTTCCCCCCATTTTTATGAACCAGATTGGATTGCCTGATGTTATTACCACTTAAAAGATAAGCTATTCAACACTTCCAATGTCTCCACACTCTACATGATTGGAATGAGGAATAAACATGTAAAGCAATAGCCCATATAACTGATTGCATGATTAACTAAAGGGCTTAGTAAAAGAGAGTAGTACATCATTTAATTTATTTTTTTCTTGAGTATATTATAATAAAAAAGAGAATTTTTCTGGCCCTATCCAAGTCTGCCCATACCATACGTGCGTGCCAAGTCCCTTCAGTCATGTGCGACTCTTTGCAGCCTTATGGACTGTAGCCCGCCAGGCTCCTCTGTCCATGGGATTCTCCAGGCAAGAATCCTGGAGTCGGGGGCTGTGCCCTCCTCTGGTGGATCTTCCCGACCCAGGGATGGAGCGCGCATCTCTCAAGTCTCCTGCACTGGGAAGCGGGTTCTTTACGGCTAGCACCACCTGGGAAGCCTCTACCCATACCTACACCTGTTTTTGTTTAGTCAGCAAGTCGGGTCTGACTCTTGGGGACCATGGGGTAGACTTACTGAGTCTACCTGAAGCCTTTCAGGTTTCTCTGTCCATGGGATTCTCCAGGCAAGAATGCTAGAGTGTGTTGCCATTCTCTTCTCCAGGGGATCTTCCTGACTCAGGGATTGAACCTGCATCTCCTGCATTGGCAGGTGAGTTCTTTACCGCTGAGCCACCAGGAAGGCCCACAAATGCTTTAGGCATAGTTTAATCTTACTTATAGAGAAAGAGTCTTATAGGATTGTCTTTTTGGTTTTGTTTTGTTTTTACTGTGCTGAGTCTTGGTTGGGCATGTACTATCTTTAGTTGCAGCATGTGAGCTCTTGGTTGACGCTTATGGGATCTAGTTCTGTGACTGGGTATTGAACCCAGGCCCCCATGCATTGGGAGTGCAGAGTCTTAGCCACTGGACCATCCTTTCATTGATTTTCTTTTTAGAGAATGAATGAATTGGCATCAATATCATCTTACAATGAGAATTCTCTCTGTAGATATCATTACAGTACAGCAAAGTTCCAAATGAGCGATGATTTAGGTTTAGATCAGTTATTATTTGAATAAATGTTAAGAATTTTACATCAGAATTTAAAGAGAATGAGGGAAAATTCCTCCAGATTTTAAGAAAATAGTATAAATATTGAGCCTTCTTCTTCCAAGTGAATGATAAGGCCCTTATTTGTACAATTTAAGTCAAACAGGTTTATAGAGAAGCCCAAATTCAGATTGTCTTTGGTGTGGATACAGAAATACAGCATGTATTTCTGCCATTCTCATTTGGCACTAAACTGCTGGTCTGCTCATAGAGTTTTGAGAAATAGATGGGTTTAGTTTTTGAGGAAGTTATTCAGAATAAAGGGGAAGGTGGACCTTGAGACCTAGTTTAAAAGAGATTATTTATTTTGATTCAGTGTATTATAAAGTATAATAAGTGAACTTGAAAATATTAAATAGGAATTTTTGTGTTTAAAAAAAAAGGCAGTGTAAACAGCATGTATGTGAACTTGTTCATGAAAGAAGATAGAGGATTGAAAAAAGCAGTTGTAACTGCTTGTATGTATGAAAGTGAAGTGAAAGTCACTCAGTCATGCCCGACTCTTTGCAACCCCATGGACTATATAGTCCGTGGAATTCTCCAGGCCAGAATACCGGAGTGGGTAGCCTTTTTCTTCTCCAGGGGATCTTCCCAACCCAGGGATGGAACCCAGGTCTCCCACATCGCAGGTGGATTCTTTACCAGCTGAGCCACAAGGGAAGACCTCTATGTATGAAAAGGTTGTCTTAGACTGAAATAACAGAATGGCTTTAGCAATACAGTTCAGATAATCCAGAGGGAATCAGTCCATTAGTAGAAATGAGATAGAAAGAAAGTAGGAAGAGCAGAAAGCAAGATCAGAAATTCAGTAAGTGTTGCTTTTTATTCCCAGCAATTAGCAAAATATCTAGTGTGTCAGGTACTGTCAATACCTGTTTTTTTAGTAAATGTTTGTGGAGTAAATAGGAGGGAAAGAAGAAAGGAAAGGAAAACCAATGTTGAAGAGTGGGTGTTGTGAGACTTTTTTTTTTAAGTTTTCCAGACATCCTGTAATGACTGAATAATAATTTTTAAAGAGGAAGGAAAATAAGAGGTTGGCAAGAGTCATCAGAGCCTGAGGCCAGAGGTTAACAACACTCTCATAAGATGACATTACAAGTTCATTAAGAACCAGAGGGAAGCGTGAGCATCCAAAAATAGTTCAAAGTTAAAAGTTACATGAGGCCAGTGAGAGCAGAGCACTGGTGAATTTTCCACAATTTAAATGGGGTGGTGTACTGGAAAGCTCATGGGAAGAGACGGAAAACGGGCTCGGTCTTGCATCTTTGCCATTTGAATCTGCTCTGTGGTTTCAAGCATGCCCCATATCTGCTCTGAGCTTCTGCTTTTTATTGGTAAAATCTGGAAGATACTGTAAATATTTATATCACCGGGTCATTTTGAGCATCAGATGAGACTTTGTATGTGCCAGTTGGGTCACATACAGTATAACAAACAAATTTCTGTTTGGTTTTTTTTTTTTTAAAAAGCAGAGGTCAAATGAATCAAGAAAGAAAGAATCATGGCGTTTCACTCTGTGGTCAAATCACTCATCTGTATTGAAATAACCCGGGCATACAAGGGATAGTTCCAGCTCCTCCTCAGTTAAGGATTCTGCAGCTAAGATCTGTCAAAATAAAGGAATTACTGCTGTCACCATCTTCATCATCATCGTCGTCTTCTAGTATCTAGTTTTATTGCACTATGCCACGGATTAAGTGCCTTACATGTATTATCAGCTCATCATCATTATTATAGCCCAATATTACTATTTCTCTCAATGATTTTCATTATTCCTATTCTTGAAGTGAGAAAACTGGTGAAGACAGAACCTAAGTAATGAATGCAAATCACCAGAAAAAGAAAAAGATTCTTTAACAGACATCTTGCCCTCACAAAAAAATATAGATAATAAACACCAGCCACCAATAGGTGTTGGACTTTGACGTATTCCTTAGTCCTGCCAAAACGTCTCTGTATAAAATAGGATAATAACAGTACCCACTACATAGAGTACTTATTGCTCATGAATATTGTTACTAAGGAGACAATGAAAGGACAACACCAAATGCAGGGCCTGATCCACTGTTGCTGCTAAGTCGCTTCAGTCGTGTCCGACTCTGTGCGACCCCATAGACAGCAGCCCACTAGGCTCCTCTGTCCCTGGCATTTTCCAGGCAAGAATACTGGAGTGGGTTGCCATTTCCTTCTCCAGTGCATGAAAGTGAAAAGTGAAAGGGAAGTCGCTCAGACGTGTCCAACTCTTAGCGACCCCATGGACTGCAGCCCACCAGGCTCCTCCGTCCATGGGATTTTCCAGACAAGGGTACAGGAGTGGGGTGCCATTGCCTTCTCCGAGGGCCTGATCCACAGTAAACACTTAATACATGGAAGCTTTTTTACTATCACTATTACCATGATCATCAAAAGTTTCTAATGCACCAACTATTTCTTGGGTATTGGGGACAGTTGGTAGTAAAAACAATCTAAAATGTACATAAGGAGATGAAAAAAAAAAGCTGAGAATGATAGATATTAAATATAGAAGGATACCCCTGGTGGCTCAGCATCTGCAATGCAAGATACATGGGTTCAATCCCTCAGCTGGAAAGATCATCTGGAGAAGGAACTGGCAACCCACATCCATATTCTTGCCTGGAAAATCCCATAGACAAAGGAGCCTGGCAGGCTACAGTCCATGGGTTCGCAAAGAGCTGGACACGACTAAACCACCACTACCGCAGAGGACAAAAGTTGATATCAGAGGCATCAATCCCTGATGGGAGACCAACCTAACAGAAGTAACTGAGCTCTCAAATGATTTCATGTTCCTGATTTCAGTGAAAGTTGTACTTATCAAATGGCTGAAATCTCAGGATCATGTTGTCACTGAGCTGTTTGAGCACCTGTGTTGCTGTAGCCCTATCTCTTATTTATATTTAGTGATTACTATGTCTACCGTTGGAGTGTTCTTAGAAATGATAGCAAAGCTAAAAATAGAAAGTGACCACTTAAAGCAAAGCCACATCTCACTATGCTGATGATAAAGCATTATAATTCATGTCTGTTGTGGAATAGAAGTATCTTTTTACAAAAAGGCAGAAATCACATTTCAGTCACATTGCTTTGCCATAAAAAAAGACAATGAAACATTTGATATAAAATTGAATTTTAAACTGCTTCCTGTTGCATCAAAAATTTCAAGTGAAACAAGTTCAGAGCGAAAGCAATACTATTCTTTGGTTTTAAGGGAGTTTGCAGAAAAGATATGAAGTCAAAATGCCAAATAATTAATCATTCGTTAATGAATTTATTTGCAGAAATACCTAAGCTACAGTGTAGTTCTAGATGCTCAAAGGGATCTGCATGTAATGGAACACTTATTGAGAAGACTATGTACATAAAAAAAGAAAATAAAACATGGAATCCCAAAGGAAATATAGATATCTAGAAATTACTGCATCCATGATACAATATTATCCCCCAAGACTGCGTTAATTCTGGGATCTCTTGGAAACCAATTATCTCCAGAAAACTTTTAGTGATATCAGGCAAATATCATGACATTTTAAAAGATTTAGTCACATTACATGTGGTTATTTAAGAAAATGTTCTGGGAATATGCAAACCTGGCTGACTTGAGCTATAAAGTGGTGATAAGTCAGACACTGCCAGTATCTGAGCTCCTCCCTGCAAGGGAATTGGAAACTACCAGGGACAGAGGAGCCTGGTGGGCTACAGTCCATGGGGTCACAGAGAATCGGACTGAGTGACTACACACACACACACACACACACACACACACACACACACACACAGGGCTACATTATGTAGGAGGAAGCTGGAGGTAAAAATAGGACAACTCAGAAATAATAATTCGCAATTTTTTAACAGCTTTCTTTTTTCTGATGAGCTGACTTCTAGTGGATTGACTGTGTTAATTTTCAAATATACTTGCTTCGTGGAACATATTTGACTCTGAGAGCTAAGAAGGAGAAAAGATTACCAAGCTCAGTAAAACTAATATATACATGAAAATAGGTAAACATTTTAAAAAATATTTTAATTGGGTACCTATTTCTTCATTCTTTTTCTTAAGATCAAAAATGATGGAAGCTTAGATGTGTCTGCCGGAAAAAGTCATGTACTACTTACTCCATTCTAGGTGGTTTACCCTACAATTTAAAAGGCTGTTGATAATTTCCAGACAGCCTAAAGACATAGAAGCTTTTTCAGATATAATATTTTAAGCTCCATTAAGTAATTTATCAATAAAGAATTTTATAGGAGTTTGTTTTTTCCACAGACAGCTGATGAGGGATAATGAGTAACTTCCAACATTTGACACAGTATGTAAAAGTAGATGAATAATGACTTTGTGAAGGAATGAGACCCAGATTGCCACTAAAAAAAGGAAATCTGTGTACAATCATATAGTGAGAGATTTTTCAATCATGTTATGCAAAAACATTAGGCTTAAGGAGAGGAGGAGGTTTCTCTCTCCTTAAGCCTAGTTCTAACCCTGTCTAATTTGGATTAGAGAACATGAATATTTTAAAGAATAAGTGCTAATTGTGTTTTATTAAAAGTTGGCTACCCTGACTAGACTCATAGAAATGCTTTTTTAAAATATGTGATTTTTTTTTTTGGCTATTTGTTCATCATGCATTTACATACAGGGATTAAGATTAACCATGTCTGTCCCAGGCTTTCTCACTGATCCTAAGCCTCCTGAATATGTGACACCAGTTTTGCATGTTAAAGCACTCCTCTCATGTTATCATTGAGTTGGGGGCAGTGGAAGGTGCCCAGATGTGGTACAATTTAGTTTGCTAGATGATTTGTTCTCTGACAGCTCCATCAAGAAAATGAATTCCATTTCGACCTCCACCCATGCTCACTGTCAGGAAGATTTACTTTGCCATTCGTGAGCACACATTTGAAGACCTGTGTCTGTTTGACTGTTGTTGATCCTGTTCTGATTGTCTAATTCAATTCAAAAAGTGTTTGGGTGGCATAATGATATGCAAAGTTGACTCCCCGAGTGCAGGCCAAGATCCAGTAAGATGTCAAATCATTATAGGATGCTCAGATTCCCCATCTCTCCATGTCACCAACTTGACCCTTATATTAGTAACAGCATGGGCCATTGTATTAATAGAAATGTTCTTTTCTTGGTTCAGGAGCATTCTCTACTCTTGCAAGAGTTCATGTTAGGGAATTTAATCTGTGTGTGTGTGCATAGTTGCTCAGTCGTGTCCAGCAGTTTGCCACCCCAATGGACTGTAGTCCACCAGGCTTCTCTGACCATGGGGTTTCCCAGGCAAGAATACTGGAGTGGGTTGCCATTTCCTACCCTGGGGAATCTTCCCAACCAAGGGATCGAACCCTTGTCTCCTGTGTGTTCTGCATTATAGGTGGATTCTTTACCTACTGAGCCATCAGGGAAGGAGCTTAACTTACTTTTAATTAAAAGGAGATTATTCCCCTTATAATATTCATTCCTTCTCCCAGTGACTGAATACATACTATGTGGTAACTATTTCCCACGCACACATGCGCACACATATATGCACATATGCGTTACAACAGTAGTAGGAGAAAAACATGACCTAGAAATTTAATACAGGATGGGTAATTAAGAAGAAAGACGTAAAGGAAAACCAGAAGTAATTCCAGCCAAGCCATCTAGAAGAAAGTAGGAAAATACAGAGAAACCAACAGTACTATTATGCCTTTATTTTCTCTTCTGTTAATATGCAGCATCTGTGTGAGGGTGTCTAAAAACAACCCAGGAGTCAATCATGTGCGTGTGTGTGTATTTATATATGTGCACGTATATCTATATATGTCATCTGTGCTCTGAAAGGACAAAACAACTTAATATATATTTAGGTTTATATTCCCAGTGTTTAGCAGACTGTCAGCAGCCCAGGCATGCATGCTCAGTCACTCAGTCGTGTCTGACTTTTTGCGACCCCGTGGACTATAGCCCACCAGGCTCCTTTGTCCATGGTGTTTCCCAAGCAAAAATACTGGAGTGGGTTGCCATTTCCTACTCCAGGAGATCATCTCAATCCAGGGATCAAACCCGTGTCTCTTGCGTCTCCTGCATTCACAGGCGGGTTCTTTACCACTGCGCCACCTGGGAAGCCTTCTGTAGCCTGTTCAGTCCTAAATAAATACTTGTTGAATAAATGACTATGATCAGGCAGTGTTGCTGTCAGTTCTAAGGTACTGCCCACTTGATTTCAGCCACAAGTACTTCATTTGCCCCGAGTTCTCCCAGACTATCATGTCAGCAGTAGTGATTCCCTTTGGAATCAAGTCAGCAAGGTCTTCCCTGAGGACCACTGCCAGGTCAAAATACAAAATGTGTGTTCATTTCAGAAGCAGTTGCAAAAGAGAACATGATAGCTTGATGTCAGAAATAAGTCAGGGATTCTCAAACTAGAATATCTTGCATTGTTTTTAGTACTATATTCAACTTTGATTCATTTTAAAATATAGACTGTATGCCACAAAATGCTTATGTTAAAGGGTGGTAAGTATTACAAAATGAGCCCACATAATACATTTTAAATCACTCTGTGAACAAACATCCCATGCCCTAGCATCACAAAAAGCAAATGTGGACATTTCACAAATATTTTCCAGAATCATTACATAATTAGAGGTACACAGGGTTTCTTGTTATATTAATACAGTGGTGTTTAAACACATACATTTAAAAAAGTGAAAAATCCCCATGGAAATTCACTTCATAAAATCAACACCCTAGAATGACTTACACTTTTCCAGATCCCTCATCCAAACCCTGAGCAGCTGAGCTCATTCTGAACGAAACTACATAATAACGATTATTTTACAAAATGGTAATAGAAGTTTGCAAAGTAAGTAATCAGTAGTTAGAAATGTAATTTTGAATAAGACAGCCTAGTGAGAAGGCTCAAAGGGAAACTTAGGTCTTTTACAAAGACTTCTGAATCTTACAGGACAGATCCAAGTCAATTCAGATGACTTAGAAAATGAGTCCTGGGTGCTCATATGTGATAGACAATAATGTTCTCAGTCACTCAGTCGTGTCCGACTCTGTGACCCAATGGACTGTAGCCCGCCAGGCTCCTCTGTCCATGGAATTGGAATTTTTCAGGCAAGAGTATTGGAGTGGGTTGCCATTTTCCTATTCCAGTGGATCTTCCTGACCCAGCAATAGAACCCGCGTCCCTTGCATCTTCTGCATTGGCAGTCAGATTCTTTACCCCTAGCACCCTCTGGGCAGCCCAGACAATAATAATCATATTTTAATTAATACTGTCTTCAGCCTTTAGATCCTGCAGACAGATTTTTAACTATGAATCTTACAAATCAGAATTTAATTAAGAAGTGTGAATAAGAAAGCTCGTTGAGATAATTAAAAAAAAAAAATCTATCAGACCACAGGATTTGGAGTGAACGTCCACACTATAGTGGTGATGGTCATAATGAAAATTAGAAAATTTTATGTCTTTGAGATTAAGACACTATAAATTCACAGGAATGATATTGGAAATGTCCAAAGGACCTAGATAAGAAATTAGGACAGAAGGAGTTAATGCTGTATGAACCTAATTTACAGTCTCTCTTTGCATCTAGATTGTCTCAGAACTGTTTAACTGTCTTCCTTTGATGTTATAAAAATACTTGCTAAAGTTGAGTGCAATAAGTTAACTAATATTATGGTAAGGACTTAAAGGCAAAACTTTTATGTAATCTGTTCCCCAGGGGGTTAATAAAACTCTTTCACCTTCTTCATCAAAGAAATAAAACCAGAAGTCAGCCTCAACTTAAATGTAAATGTGGCTTAGAAATGACACAGTAATACCACTTGGCATTTCTTAAGTTAGCCTGCTCTTTCTACGCTGGATAAAAATAAAGAAAAGAAAGCATCTAAAACAGAACCGCCCTATTACAACCCAAATTTGCCCATGAAAGCAGAAATTTTCTGGCCTGCATCTATGCGTTTTTTCCACTTTCCGTAGCCTCCCACACGATAATGACTTATGCATGGAATTCAGGGACTTTATATTTTTCTTTTGAATGCAAAATGAATGCCAACATGGAAAATGTGAACCCTGGTCATTTTCAAAAAGATACACACTGACCTCTAAGGAAACCAAATAGCATCCAGAATGCTATTTGGTCAGTCTGGGGTACCAGAATTCTAGTACATTCCTGGTCTTTACAGGATGAGAATATTTACCTTTCTGGCATGTGCTTAGTCAGAATAGCTTGAAATTTTTGGTGGGCAGTCAGACTCCTTTTCAATAGACTGAAGTGACCCAAAACCAGCACCGTGGTTAATCTTGTTTATGACTGAAACCAATAAGCCAGTCCATGTTATGTGCTGACCATTCTTGTGTGGCGTAGAAACTAGAAGTGTCTGCTCTTGAATGAGATTTTTATTTTACAATTCAGTCATTAGGTTTCATTATGGGACACAATTTGGATTAGTCATTTTTATAAGGTTGCGTTTACATTGGTGTAATTTGTTGCCTTTAACTAAGGCTTTGAATAATTCAAGGCAGAGAGGATGGATGGATATCTGGAATGTGTTTATATCCTGACCTTATCTTATGCTTGGTTTTCTTGTTTACTTAAAATTTTTATGGCCAAATTCTAACAGAAATATACAAACTAAACTCCTTGGAAGCCAAACAGAATGAGACTGAAATTCCTAAAGAACTGTTTCAATTGTCTTACTGTGCTCACATCTTCTTTTTGATTCACCTGAATCCTTACCTAAAGAGTTTAGATTTTATACCTATTAAAGGTGTCTGGGGGGAAAGGAGGCTGTAGAATCTCATTCCATGGAGACAATGAAGTTTGTTGCCTCGCTGGGTCTTAGAACTGGTGCCTACTTTGAATCCAGGCTTACCCTGAGATATGTAGCCTTAAGCAAGTCATTTAACTTCTCTAAGCTTTAACAATACTAGCTTGCAAACTGGTCATAGTAGCGAAGGGATGTATGTAAATATATTTAACCTGAAAGTGGGCTAAGGCGTGTCCTATTCTTTGCGACCCCATGGACTAGAGCCTACCAGGCTCCTCCGTCCATGGAATTTTCCAGGCAAGAGTACTGGAGTGGGTTGCCATTTCCTTCTCCAGGGGATCTTCCCGACCCAGGGATTGAACCCAGATCTCCCTCATTGCAGGCAGACACTTTACCATCTGAGCCACCTGGAAAGCCCATTTAACCAAAGGCATTGCAAATGGTGTGTGGTATTCTTTCTTATGCATGAATTATGTGTTAATATGAGCTAAACTGATTACCCCGGAGTTTCTTAGTCACTCCCTGGGGTAAATGTGTCCTGGTGATTTGGGGTCTGTATTAGCTCTTTCACATGCTAATATATTACATGTGTTGTCTCTGTAGCTCAGGTTTTGCACAAGTAGTTCCCTGGTGACCTTTGGTGCAATTCAAACCAAACAGCCAATAGATTTCTGTAGCAATTCGTTTCCACAAAAGTTAACCAGGGAAGCGTGTAAGCTAGAGCAACTAGTTTCTTCTGGTGAATTATTAAGTATAGCAGTCCAGTTATTTTCCTAGTGGAATTTTTAATTATACACACACACACACACACACACACACACGCTCGTGCTCCTGCTCAGTCGCTCAGTCATGTCTAACTCTCTGTGACCCCGTGCACTGTAGCCCGCCAGGCTCCCCTGTCCTTGGGATTCTCCAGGCAAGAATACTGGAGTGTGTTGCCATCTCTTCCTCCAGGGATCTTCCCAACCCAGGGATCAAACCCACATCTCTTGTGTCTCCTGCATTGACAGGCAGGTTCTTTACCACTAGCGCTACTGGGTTATTCATTAATAGGTCAATCAATCCAGCTACATTTAAAAGTATTGTCAATGATTTTTGACCAGAGATACTAAATGTAAAATTTTCTTCTATTAGCCTGCTTCTTGAAGAAGTAACCCTATTAAGGTTGTTAATTGGAAGCTTTATTGAAACCTCTTATTTAATCTTTCATAGCATTGCTTAAGCACTCTCTTTTCTAAGATAGATTTTGACTTTAGAATTATATCCTGAACTATATGTGTATATTTTATTTTTTTAATAGGTGGTGAAATGACAAAACTTCTTCTCTTCTTCAATCAGTGAATTTGAAGTAATCTTTCATCAAGTTTCATCTCCTTTAGTCTCATACGGAATGTATCTCTCTGTCTGTTGTTAAACTACGATGACATGTCTGTAGCTATCAGAAAGAGAAGCTGGGAAGAACATGTGACCCAATGGATGGGACAGCCTTTTAGTTCTGATGATTGTAACACAGCATGTCATCATGGACTAGTAGCTGACAGCTTGCAGGCAAGTATGGAAAAAGATGCAACTCTAAATGTGGACCGCAAAGAGAGGTGTGTTTCACTCCCAGACTGCTGTCATGGCTCAGACCTGAGAGAGATTCCTGGGGGGCCAATGGGTCACATTTCAAAGGAGGTGGATGAAGATGACAGCCATGAAGGTGAAGATCAGTTCCTTTCTCTGGAGGCCAGCACAGAAACACTCGTGCATGTTTCTGATGAGGACACCGATTCTGATCTGTACCTCACAGATGATAAACAGATTCTAACTACTCAAGGGCCTGAAACATCAGACCAACATAGCGTCAAAGGAGCAGGCTCCTTAGTAAAGACGCTGCCCATTGTGGAAAATAACCAAGATTCTTATGACTCCTGGGGAATGGCTGGTGGAGTTGATTTAGGGCTGGTTGAGGAAAAGGGGGACAAGAAAGTTGTTGACATGGTGAGTAAAAGCCTGGAGCTTTGTAAGGAGATAAGCTTAAGTGAAATAAAAGATCGGTCCAAAATGAATGCTTGCAGTTCTTTGAATGTGAAAGATATTGTGCCAGAAGAGCAGTTGCTTAATTCTGCTGTAATTGCTCGACATCGAAGGAAACCCGACTTCCCTAAAGATGAATATGAAAGCAACACCTGCAGTGCAGTACAAGATAAGTTATTGGCTATTCCTCGTATGGACAGAGGACTGCCATTATTAAAAACAGATCCTGGAAGCTGCCTTCTGCAGCCTCCTTCCTGCCCTAGTGGAATGTCAGCTGAAAATGGCCTGGAGACGAGTGGTTTCTCAGAACATCAAAACAAAAGTCTTCCAAAGTTCAACTCAGGAGATGGCATGCAGTGTTTACACTTCAAGGAGACTCTGGCCACCCAGGAACCCACAGATAACCAAGTCAGACTTCGTAAAAGAAAGGTAAGACGCATGCACCAATTATCTGACTTTTGGAATTTTGTAAATATCCTTGTTTCCATCATTTATTATTCTTGCTAGGGTTAAAAAGATATGTTGCTGTTTCTTTTGCCCCATAGTGTAGCTGTGTGACTTAAAGAGAATCTTGGGAAAATCATCACAAAATGTAAAAATTAAAACAGGATAACCTGTTTCACTAGTGATATTTATAATGGTTCCTGAACATTTTATTTTGGAATTGTGTTGAAGACAGAACTGATTTCACTTTCTTTGGAATTAAATAGCTACCAGATAGCTCATAGATCTGAAGGGCAATCTCTAATTTTCTGAAAGAATATCATGATATCTTTAAATTAAAATTATATATTTCAGTTTGTTTCTCTTTCCCCTTTAGAAAATATATTTTATTATAATAAAAGTGGTATAAGTCACATATTTTAAATGAGCCCTTTGCATATACCAAGGCAAAAGTACCCCCTTCCCCCAAAATATGCTAATGCTGTTTTAAATGATACCCTGGCACATTTGCTATCCATAGCTATATGAACTTCCTGTTAACTTTTAACCAAAAGGATCAATAACCGAAATAAAATTTTATGCTGGGGCACCTTTGACTAATCCTGTAGATACCATGATCCCTTAAGAAGTGTGCAAGTGAGAGACACAAGGATTGGAGACAAACTGCATGAATCATGGTTTGGTTAGAGAACTCTTGACTAAAGTTTGTCATACCTTCAGGATTTCCCCAGCATTCTTCCCACAGTGTAGTACTCTAAAGTTCTGATGTAAATACGAGTACCATTTCTTCTGTAAATCTAACATGCCATTGACATTAAAAAAACCCCTGCAGATTGGACATTTCAGGGCAGCAACCTTGCCCTTCTTGATACAATATGAGTCCATAATTCCAACTCTCCTAAGACAAAACTAAACTTCTCAGTTCTGCACAACTGGAGCTATCAACAATGAGAAGCAAAAACTCCAGCTCCCTTTTGGTGAAGAAATCTGGTTTCCATAAACCATAAACGTCGTTTTGCTAACAAACTAGATCAGTAATGTGTCGTAAGTTTAAGTGAAGTAAAAACTTTACAGCAAAGATCAATGTGCACAAACTGTTAATACATACCCACAGAGCATTCTGTGCTTCTGGCGAACTCTTCCTTCCTTGCATAAATTGTACTAGAATGTTAATGCTGCATAAAGTTGTTATGATTGGAATGCTCAGGTTGCTTTTTCAGAAATGTCCATATAGTCAATCAAATCTGTTGGAGGGAATGCAATAATGACATAAGAAAGTATTAACTGACCTATGACATAGTTCCCCTAAAATATGACAGACCCTGCCCAACTGCCGACAGGAACATTAAACATTCCAGAAACATATGCTCACCACTTGGACACTTATATCAATTCTAAGAATGCAGGAAGGAATTTGCTCTTGGATGTGTCACTATAGCATGGTTGTATTACGAGAGCCATAATTATATCTCATTTACAAGTTCTAACATAAATGTGCTATTTTAAGCATTTCATCATTCTAAAGTTTTATGACATTGTCTGGAGGAGTGTTTGTTTTGACTCTACAGCTCATTTGGGGTGCTTTGTAATAAACAGATTAAATTAAAAATTTGAGGTTTGGAAATTACTCTGGAAAAGTATGGTTACAAAAGAAGAAACCTCTAGAATCAGTGTGTAGGAAGTTTTGTTCCATTTGATTTTGAATGCATGTTATAATAGCTTCAAGTTGCCCACTAGCCATTTTAGAACTTTACCAAAAGAAATAATAAAACAAATGCATAAATATATATGTACAGATATGTCCATCATTGTATGTTACTGACGAAAAGGACATAATATAAATTTCCATCAATTAAGGATGTATAATCATTGTTTAGTGTATAATGATTGTTTAATCTGTAGTTTGGAATGGTATGCAGCCATAAAAAAGATGGAGTGAGATCATGTTCTCTAACCAAACGGTACTCATGATATAGTGTGTGTAGAAAAAGACAGTGGCAGGCCAATATTTGTAGTGTGTCTCAGTCTGATAATATGAAATATGTGGATACAGACATAGATAGAAATATAGATGGGTTATGACCCTCTCTAAATGCCTACCTAAATAAGAATATGCAAAATTCTAGATAAATAGGCACAAAATTGTTGACAACATTTACTTTGAGATAACAGAAATATAAGGTTAGAGGCAGGGCGTTTTCCATTTTTGGCCTATATATTTTTTATAAAAGGTGTTGTGTCTGACTCTTTGAGATTCCATGGACTATACGGTCCATGGAATTCTCCAGACCAGAATACTGGAGTGGGTAGCTGTTCCCTTCTTCAGGGTATCTTCCCAATCC
Organism: Bubalus bubalis; assembly: GCF_019923935.1. Taxonomy (NCBI): domain Eukaryota; kingdom Metazoa; phylum Chordata; class Mammalia; order Artiodactyla; family Bovidae; genus Bubalus; species Bubalus bubalis. The sequence goes on along the minus strand of NC_059157.1, from coordinate 22,061,876 downwards.
AGGGATCAAACCCAGGTCTCTTGCATGGCAGGTGGATTCTTTACCAGCTGAGCCTCCAGGGGAACTCAAAGGTAGTACTATTCTGAGCAAAATGCATACAATGAACAGATACAAAAACAAAATAATATTAGATCCTAATATTAGACTGTCTTCCTAGGTGGCTCAGTAGTAAACAATCCACCTGCCAATACAAGAGACTCAGGAGATGCGGATTCAGTTAACTATTAGAAGCATTTTCTACATGGCATAAGATGACCCTTTATTTATACAGTTATTATGATTATTATTACTTTTATGACATGGAAGCAAATACAGACTTTTTCAGAATATCAACAAAAGTTTCAATCAACTACACAATTCTAGTGTAGCTAGTTTAAAACTTATCTCCAGATAAGCCTCTGGAGAGACACATGGACCACATTTTCATGTCTAAGGTCTTAGGGGGCCAGATTGTGAAAGCAGTTTGCTAAGTTGTCTGTATATTTTAAACTATTTCTCAAGCATGGTGACAGCTTTGAGATTAGAGCTTAGAAAGGTAAAGCAGAATAAACTAATAAAACTTTAGAGAACTTTAATCAGCTCATTATCTGATGGGCATATGAGTGAACCAAATCTGTCATTGAATTTATGAACATGAATTTTTTGCAGGAGGGAGTATAATCAGGTTCTAAGACTTGGAAAGAAAACAAAAACAAAAACAGAGTTTCTAAGAGTCGTTCTTAGAATGCACTGAAATACTACTCCAGAGTTATCATTGTAATTTAGACATAAATTCCTTCAAACCTATAAATATTGGCAGGCATTTGTTGTTCAGCATGTTGTATTTTTTCTTGTTTTCCAGTGATATTTCTGGCCATCAAAGATAGCCAGACATACTTATTAGAAGTCTCAGTTGAGGAGTGACTACATTTGTAATAAATATAGATAAATATTGACCTTTTAAGCTAATAATTCCCTTCAATATGGTGAAATATATCATTAAATCAAGGCCACTGAAATCAAAGGAAAACCAAATAGATCATGAGCAGACATCAGTACATGAGCCAAGAAGGTCATGTGGCATGTGACCAGAGCTTATAGGCTGTGGGTGGGTCTTTGGGGTAAGGCAGCTGGTTAAGAGCAATTCTCAGAGACAAGTTCCAAAGAAATGTGGGGGAGGAAGACAGTCTAAGAAGTGGTCTCTTCAAACCAGATGGGATGTGAAGATGGAAAACATGTAGGGAAACACTTGAGGTTAGACTTTTTTTTTTAAGAGCCAGTATATTTGTTCTTGATGGTGGTTTACTAATTAAAGAGAGTCCAAAATTTAGTCTTCTCTAGAGACTATTTAAATAGTTCCCCAATTTTTTAATAGCCATAATAGTTGTATAAATATATAAAATATTTTTATTGGCTTTCATAAGACATAGTCCATGTTACCAAGAAGAACAAACTACAAAATATAATATAAAAATGATTTGAGCTTTGACATCCAATTTTCCCGTTTGAACAAAAACGTCACATTCCAACAGGCAACAAAAGTATCCTTTGTGTTATCGATCTGATTGCTTTCACAGAAAATCAGCATAAACATGGCTTAACCAACATCTTTCTCTTACACATACATAATAATTGGGTATAGGTAATTCTGGAATGGTATGTTTTCTAAACCTTATACCTTCTTATCCAACTTGTCTCCACCTTGAGCATTTATCCATATTCCGATTAGGAGGGAAGTGTACTGGGATGACCACACTCCTGGGTAAAGGCAGGACCCAGAAAGAGCACATTTCTTTGTTTCTAATATTTCATGTTCTAGAACTTAGCTGTATGGCCACATCTAGCAATAAGCACTGAGAAATAGAGTTTACATCCTGGGCAATCTGGTGTCTGCTAAAAATTCTATTATCAAAGAAGAAGAAAAAAATGTATATTGAAGGATAAGTGATAACATGAATATGTTGAGGAATTGCCCAAATTGCCCAAAGCCAAAACAGTATACTGTATACAGTAGTGTGGTGTTAGTTGCTCAGTCGTGTCTCACTCTTTGCGTCCCTATGGACTGTAGCCCACCAGGCTCCTCTGTCCATGGGATTCTCCTGGCAAGAATACTGGGGTGGATTGCCATGCTCTCCTCCAAGATATCTTCCTGACCCAGGGATCGAACTTGGGTTTCCTGCATTGCAGGCAGACTCTTTACCATCTGAGCCACCAGGGAAGCAGTGGTAGCTCAGACGGTAAATACTATACTGTACTATACTTAAGTATAGTACATACTATACTTAAGTATAGTATGTACTATACTTTATCTTTGGACAAATATAATACATTCATTGTTGTTGTTTAGTCACTAAGTCTTGTCTGACTCTTTTGCAAACCCACGGATCATAGCCTGCCAGGCTCCTCTGTTCATGGGATTGCCCAGGCAAGAGTCGGTCGCCAGTTTCTTCTTCAGGGGATCTTTCTGACTCAGGGATTGAACTCGTATCTCCTACTTGGCAGGAGTGTTCTTTCCCACTGAGCCACCGGGGAAACCCAAGACATTCTGAAATGACTGAAAAAAATTAGCAATGACTGAAAAAAATAAAATATTTTCTTCTTCAGTTCAGTTCAGTCGCTCAGCCGTGTCTGACTCTTTGTGACCCCATGAACTGCAGCACGCCAAGCCTCCCTGTCCATCACCAGATCCCGGAGTTCACCCAAACTCATGTGCCTCGAGTCGGTGATGCCATCCAGCCGTCTCATCCTCTGTCGTCCCCTTCTCCTCCTGCCCCCAATCCCTCCCAGAATCAAGGTCTTTTCCAATGAGTCAGCTCTTTGCATGAGGTGGCCAAAGTACTGGAGTTTCAGCTTCAGCATCATTCCTTCCAATGAACATCCAGGACTGGTCTCCTTTAGGATGGACTGGTTGGATCTCCTTGCAGTCCAAGGGACTCTCAAGAGTCTTCTCCAACACCACAGTTCAAAAGCATCAATTCTTCGGCACTCAGCTTTCTTCACAGTCCAACTCTCACATCCATACATGACCACTGGAAAAACCATAGCCTTGCCTAGATGGACCTTTGTTGGCAAAGTAATGTCTCTGCTTTTGAATATGCTAAGTTGGTCATAACTTTTCTTCCAAGGAGTAAGCGTCTTTTAATTTCATGGCTGCAGTCACCATCTGCAGTGATTTTGGAGCCCAAAAGATTAAAGTCTGACACTGTTTCTACTGTTTCCCCATCTATTTCTCATGAAGTGATGGGACCAGGTGCCATGATCTTAGTTTTCTGAATGTTGAGCTTTAAGCCAACTTTTTTACTCTCCTCTTTCACTTTCATCAACAGGCTTTTTAGTTCCTCTTCACTTTCTGCCATAAGGGTGGTGTCATCTGCATATCTGAGGTTATTAATATTTCTCCTGGCAATCTTGATTCCAGCTTGTGCTCCTTCCAGCCCAGCGTTTCTCATGATGTACTCTGCATAGAAGTTAAATAAGCAGGGTGACAATATACAGCCTTGACGAACTCCTTTTCCTATTTGGAACCAGTCTGTTGTTCCATGTCCAGTTCTAACTGTTGCTTCCTGACCTGCATATAGGTTTCTCAAGAGGCAGGTCAGGTGGTCTGGAATTCCAATCTCTTTCAGAATTGTCCACAGTTTATTGTGATCCACACAGTCAAAGGCTTTGGCATAGTCAATAAAGCAGAAATAGATGTTTTTCTGGAACTCGCTTGCTTTTTCCATGATCCAGCAGATGTTGGCAATTTGGTCCCTGGTTCCTCTGTCTTTCCTAAAACCAGCTTGAACATCTGGAAGTTCACGGTTTGCCTACTGCTGAAGCCTGTCTTGGAGAATTTTGAGCATTACTTTACTAGCGTGTGAGATGAGTGCAATTGTGCGGTAGTTCGAGCATTCTTTGGCATTGCCTTTCTTTGGGATTGGAATGAAAACTGACCTTTTCCAGTCCTGTGGCCACTGCTGAGTCTTCCAAATTTGCTGGCATATTGAGTGCAGCACTTTCACAGCATCATCTTTCAGGATTTGAAATAGCTCAACTTGAATTCCATCACTTCCACTAGCTTTGTTCATAGTGATGCTTTCTAAGGCCCACTTTACTTCACATTCCAGGATGTCTGGCTCTAGGTCAGTGATCACACCATCGTGATTATCTTGGTCATGAAGATCTTTTTTGTACAGTTCTTCTGTGTAGTCTTGCCATCTCTTCTTAATATCTTCTGCTTCTATTAGGTCCATACCATTTCTGTCCTTTATTGAGCCCATCTTTGCATGAAATGTTCCCTTGGTATACATATTTGGTAAAAGTACACCTATATCTGAAATGACTTTCTTATTTCTTTCTATGACCTTCCTGATCTTTTCTGTCTCCTGAATACCTATATTAGGGTTTAGTAGCATGAGAAGGCTAACATTGGCCAATGGGTGACATAGAGAACATAATAAATTATGCAGAATATAGGATGGACTGAGATAAGAGGCCAGCTGGAAGAATATAAAAATGAAGAAAAAATTGTCTAAGAAATGAAAACCTAAAGATGGCTAAGCTGTGGCTCCAACATTGAATGAAATCAAGGACTAGTGGAAGATTTAGAGTTTGTTCTTCAGTTGCCCATGAGGGAAGGACTGGGAAACACAGTTAAGTCTACATAGCTCTGCAGATAGATTTTTAATGACAATATGATTTTACATGAAGATCACACTGGTTTTAAAGACATAGGCTTACTGAGCAGACTGTATTGTTTTTAAACCTTTTTCCCTAGCTCTAACACTAGGGCTGGCAGAGAAAAGTTGTTACCAGGTAGAAAATCTATGTGTAGATGGATAACACAGGTCTTCTCAGCCATATTTTTAGCAGGATTTGTGTCCCAGGTAAAACTGGTAGTTTTGTAAGTAGCTCATTTTGTGTGTTATGCCAGCAAAAACCGTCAAATTATTACATGCCATTTAAACTGGGGTTTTGCCTCAAAAACAACTGGAAAGCCAAAAAAATATTTACAGATAGTTGGGGCTCAAATATTTTGCCTCACAGCAAACATAATTCCCTGAAATCAACCAGAATGCAAAAAACATTTAATTATATGATAAACGATAACACTAGATGTATTGTCTGGTAAAATTAATAAGTAATTAATATTGATCATCTTCAGTATCCCAGGTCCCGTTCTGTGGACCATGGTGACGGTGAAAGTGAAAGTGAAGTCGCTCAGTCGTGTCCGACTCTTTGCGACCCCACATGGACTGTAGCTACCAGGCTCCTCTGTCCATGGGATTTTCCAGGCAAGAGTACTGGAGTGGGTTGCCATTGCCTTCTCCAGGGACCATGGTACACCACCATAAGCTGAATGGCAGAGTTCATTACACTGTGAAGCATATAGTCCCTGAAATGCTACTGGTATCCCCAGATACAGCTTTTGTTCAACTAACACACAATGCCAGCACTGAGGGAGGGAACAGTAGTGAGAAAGGAAGAGAGGATGGCATGGAACGAATAGGATCAGGGAGAAGAAGGCAAACAGGAAGAGAGAGAGGCAGAGAGGGATACAGAGAGAGAAGGATGGGCTAAACTGGGTACCAAGGGAAGCACCAGTCAATTGGAAAAGAAAGCAACTATATAGTTCCTTGACATTTTTAGCAGGCAGAAATCAGAACTCTTTCAACATGATGGAGTTACAGTCACCACCAGTACAAGTTTAATAAGGAGAAAAGAAACACGACTTTAACTCCAGTGATTACAGAGCAGGTGGAGACAAATAATACTTCCTGCCATTTCACAGGAGGAACTCTGCCAACTAGAGGCAGTGTTCATGCCCTGCGTCTCCAACAGGCTGAAAGCAAACACCTGATAAGCTCATATTTTAAAATCCTCAAGTGTCTTCACCTTGAAGGGACTTTCCCCAGTTTCCTCAGCCGGATCTGTTGCTTGATTGTCTTCACCCATAGAGGACTTACTCTGATTAGAATGTTTATTGCAAATACACCTGGTCCCACCATTACTAACGAAAACGTCAGCTCATTTGGGGGAAGTTTTATGTCTGTAGCGATTCAGTTTTGTGTCTGTAGCATCCATCTCAGTGCTTAGAATCCTGTTCATAAGTGCTTAAATGAATGAATAGCCATGCCAGGGTAAAGGATTTATTTTCAGAAGACAATATCAGATGTCAAGAACCCATGTCATAAGGGTACAGAAGAAATGAGGCTTATATAGCCAAAAATCACTGACCAATTATCTCATACTTCATAATCTCCTCTATATTCTCCCTGCTATTAATAGTTCCTTGCTAAAAGAGGGATGATTGGAGAAGGAAATGGCAACCCACTCCAGTGTTCTTGCCTGGAGAATCCCAGGGACGGGGGAGCCTGGTGGGCTGCCGTCTCTAGGGTCGCACAGAGTTGGACACGACTGAAGCGACTTAGCAGCAGCAGCAAAAGAGGGATGAGAGGACGAGAGGGAAGAGATAATCATGTAAATTCTGGTCTCTGACGCATCCTTCAAATCTAAGATGGTTATTACCTTTTGCCACCAAACAGTTCATTGTGACTAGTTATATAGCAGTTGGAGTGGTGAATGTTATTTAGAAACTATTCAGTTGTCTTCAGAAAAGAATGGGCAAGGGTGATTGTAAAGAGGAAAATATTAGAATATCCGTTCACATTTGTTTGTTTGTTTGTTTTTGGCCACTCCTCTCGGCATGTGGGAACTTAGTTTCCCGGACCAGGGATCAAACCCACACGCCCTGCAGTGGACGCACAGATTCTTAACCACTGGACTGCCAGGGAAGTCCCCACTCACATTTATTTGTCATTTATCCTTTAATTTTGTATATATTTTATAAGATATATGATATGTTGCTACCAAAGTATAAGTAAATAGTATATACATGCTTGCTGAAAAGTACATAATCAAAAATGTTGGGAGGCCACTGGTTTAGAATATCTCTAGCTTTTCTAGTTTTTTGTCATTTTTTGTCATTTTGGGGACATTGGAAGTAGAAACGAGATGATGGAAATAATAGAGTAAGAAATTAAAGAACAAATGAATAAGGGAGATGGAGAGACTTTTGTTTAGAGTGTCAGACAATAGTAAATTTATTTTCAATTTCTGTGTGGAAACCACATAAAGTAGAGGGATTTGATGCCAGGTGCCAGCAGAAAAATATACTCTGAATGAGAGTGATTAGATTTAAATGTTTCTTATTCCAGATATTTTTGAAAAAAGTAGTTATGATGTGTGATAGACCTCTGATCCAAGCAGTGACTTTGACCAAAACAGCAAATTTACATTATTAGTAACAAGATCATTATTAAGTTCACATTAACCCAACATCAGCTTTTATTGGAACAGAAATAATCTACTTTTATGATGTTATTTTAAATAATTAACGGGTGTTTCAGAGCCAGTTGCACATTAGAGGCTATCTTAATAGTGAAACTGATTTAGTTTCTTCCTGGTGGGTTTCTGTTTCTATAAACCAGGACCAATTATTAATCTTTTAATACCAACAAAACTACCAAAGGTTTTGGCTGCCTCCCTCAAAGAAACGCCAGTATCCACAAAAGTTGGGATAGCTAGCAAAACCTTCAAAACAGGGCCCTGCCTCTGTTATCTGGGCATTAAGCACAGTGGTGCCAAGGAATCTGTTCATTTTCTGGCTCATGTTCTCAGAAATAAAGTACTTATCCCTGCTGCCAACAAGATCTCGATTCTACAAATAATTTTATGTTGAGAAAATTATAGTGCTACTTTAGAGATAACCTCAAAATGTTCAAAGGAAATACAAGCAAATAGGAAAGTCCACTTTTATTCTTTTTTCAGTTCTATTTCTACATTGGCATAGGAATAAAACTAGTGATTAATGAACCTCTTCCATTTTGGGTTCTATTTTTTGAGCCAGTAAAACTTCAAAAGGATATACTGCTTTTTATATACATTGAAAGTTAACCCAGAGTTTTGTTGGTTTTTTTTTTTTTTAGTTGAAATAGCATCATTATTTGGTCTAGAAAATGAATAGCTTGGTCTGAGCTTGATTTTCTAACCAAGAAATTAAGCTGTAATGAGGAGGAGCATTGTCTAAATTGAAGGGTGTTTTTAATCTGTGTGAGCTTTATGTATTCTTGAAAAATGCAGACAACAGACCCTACATCACAGGTTGTTAGGTTATTAAATGAGATGGAAAATGTGGTTCAATGCTACATATCACAACCACTAGAAAAGTCCATTATTTAGCCAAAATTTGAGTTGAAGATTTGACAGATAAATAACTGAAGAATTGCAGAATTAGATCTGGGAATTGATCAAATTCTTGTGGAACCTAGAGTCACAGTATATATAGCCAATAAGGGTATAGTAGCTACTTTAGTTGGTGATCTCTAGAACACTTCATAGCTCATGGTAAATCTCCACAGCTCCTACACCATGGTTCTGTAAAAAGTAATTAAGCCAATGAACTCTAAAAGCAAACTGCTTCCCTCACACACAGCTTTGTAATCATTAGGTTATTTACTGTCTCTGTACCTCAATTTTCTCACCTATATAACGAGATGCTTCATTTTTTTTCTCAAGAAGATAAAGTTCATATGTATGCAGTAATTAGAACAGGGCCTGACACCTAGCAAACACTGTGTAACTTCATCTCTTAGCAGTAGGAGTTGTTATTTTCTGTTTGTCTTATTAAAATGCCCTAGTCACAGATCCAAGAATAAGCTGAACTGTCTGGGAATAATTATGGAAAAAGACTGACAACATTTGAGAGAGGATTTAGAAAGTAAGTCAACCCACACATACACACATACATTGCTATCTAATTATCGTTATAGAGTACAGTCTTGAATATGCATTCCCCCATGCACTTTGCCATGTATGGTGTAGAATCTGAATAAGCATCATATATGCATCCTTACCTCAAGAAGCTTACACAGTGGTAGGGGCAATATAATACTTACACAGTGGTAGGGGCAATATAATACAAATAACAAATAACAAAATATTCAGTTAAACAAACTTTTAACCTTAACACTTATTTACTGTTAGAACCTAATGTAATACTAGGTTTTGAAGCACCAGTACAGTAATGCCCTGGCTCAGCCTAATGCACTGGTACACAGTATTAAGATCTATGGAGTGGGATATTCCTGGTGATCTAATGGTTGGGGCTTCACCTTCCAATGCAGGGGATGTGGGTTCGATCCCTGATCAGGGAGCTAAGATCCCACATGCCTCCGGCCAGGATGGGGAACCCCTGCAGATGAGCGGGTCAGGGAAGGCTTCACCCAGGGTGTGCCTGAGCTGAGCTTGGAAGGCACTAGAGACTTTCCGTTTGTGAGAATAAGGGAGAGGGATCTCTTGGTGCTTCCTTTAAACTGTTCTTGGAAAATACCATTTTATTTTTAAATACACAGACTTAAGGAAGTAAGTGAAATAAGCAAATACTTCAAAAGGCCATTTTGTAAACAGACACTTTTAAATATTAAGGTTTTTTTCTTTTTTGAAGAATATTTCATAGTGATATGAAAATCGAAATAGGATGGATGGTACCTCATGTACCAGGCTTTAGCTTCAGCAAAACAGTTTTCTGTTCTTAAACTTAGATTTTTAGCTAAGTAGTTTCTGGGCTCACTTTATCTTAAATAAATACATAAACAAATAATCTCAGTTTCAACATACTAATGGGTTCTGAAAAAAACGCTAGCCATGTTAATTTGCTCCCCAGCTAGTATTTGATTAGTTAGCAGAAAAGCGAAACGAATCATGGAAATTTGCTTGATGACTAAAGCATCAACAGAATGGTTCAGTTATATAATAATGATGAAATGAGATGAGACAGTGATTCCTACTTTTATATGTTCATAGATATGTTAAAATCATTTATGGCTGTGTGTGAGCATGCTCAGTTGTGTCTGACTCTTTGCAACCTCATGGACTGTAGGCCACCAGCCTCCTCTGTCCATGGAGTTTTCCAGGTAAGAATACTGGAGTGGGTTGCTGTTTCCTTCTCCAGGGATCTTCCCAACCCAGAGACTGAACCCGCATCTGTTGAGTCTCCTGCATTGGTGGGCAGATTCTTTACCACTGCATACAAAGTTCATTTATGAATTTCTCAATAAATTAAACTTTTTCTTAAGAGAATTACAGAATGTATAAATCCTAAATCTATAGCAAGAAATCTAAGAGTAAAATAAGTTCATTTAATAATATACTATATATGTATAATATATAGTATATAATGACTACATTATATACCCATGTACCTAATTTTCAATATATGCAGTAATCAAGCACAATTTGAGATGTGATATTTGCCTGCCTGCAGTAAGTACAGTCTTTACTGAGACATGGAATAGAGGATAGATAACATAAGAACTAAGTGGTTGCGCTTGCCAAGAGGTTAGTAAGTCAGCTGATGGTGCTCTGTTTCCTCAGTGCAAAAGAAACTAGAAGCAGACTCTGCCTCTATGGTGAATATCATCTTTGAGACCTGTGGACCTTTTCCTCACACTCTCACTCCTCAAAGGCACAGGGAAGTAGCGTTTGAGTCAACACAGCTGACCAGAGCCTGCATTAAGGAATAGCTGAATTCTTGGTGCAGAATATCTGTCTCAGAATGCATTTGCCATTGTGTAGCTGAGACTTTTGATTTTCAATCCATCCCTAAAATCCCTTGCATTTTGTCTTCATTTTGCTGTAAGATGGTCACATGATGTTGAATGTCCTGTCACATGTTGATTGACCCTACAAGCAGCATGTCGCTCAACTGCCTGGACTGTTGTAGGTAGCATGGTATAAACAGATAAGATATGGAGAATTTGGTTTTCATAGGTTCATGGACTGTTCCAACAGGAAGAGACTTTAAACATCCATGCATTTCACTTTAACTGGAATAATGTGTGTATCTTGACAAGGCCAAAGAGCTGTAATTTAGCATGTTAACAGAGGTATGTCCCGTTACCAAGGCAAAGTTGCTGCCCCACGGGAAAGATGCTGACTTGCATATTATCCTGCAAAAGCTGTAATTTAAAAGTAATCAGAAAGAATTGGCCAACACTGAAATGTAACACAAACCTAATATTAAGGTTTTTTTGAACGATGAAAGGAAATGTTTTATCCTCCTATTTCAGACATTTGTCCACTCTGTGTGCAGGAAAAAAAAAATGTCTTTGTGAACTGAACTACCATTTCAGGTATATGTTGACAAAAATATAAATTTTTAGAAGCTGAAAATGGAGTCAAAAATGAAGATTTTCTCAGCTTCTCTTGCTTTCTAGTTTAATAGTAAAAGGTCACTCTTTCCTGAGACATGAATTTTCATTTAATTCAGTTATTCTGTACCCTTTCCCTATGATCAACCTAGACCTTTATCATAAATATTATCTCTGTCCACTTAGAAGTTACAAAGTGCTTTCTCTCAGATGTCCACAGTGTTTGGGTTGAGGCATGATAAATTTTAAACAAGCTGAAAAGTATTTCAAACAACTTCCATACTGTGAACAATCCTTAAGGAGGCCAGAAGAGAAAAGAAGCTAGCCAGTCATTTCAGTATCATCTTCATGAAAATTTTTCTTTTAAACATATCGATAATCATGTAAAGCACTAAATTTTTATGCCTATAATTCTATCTAGATTAGAAACAAAGAGCATGCAACATTGTACATCAGCCTGTTCTGGACAACTTACAATGAAAACAAATCTTATTTTTTCCCATGCAGTACCTTATAATTATTGTAATCCTAAATTTCCAACCCTGACCACTAAGAAAAATGTATGTTTTTGATACAGAATGAATGGGCAATAGTTGTATTGCTTGCATGAAGCCAGATGATGAAGAAATTAAATTTCTAACTTTAATATAAATCTTTTCATTTTTAAGAGAACTGCATTTACTCAGGAGATGTAAGGTAAGTCACAACATTAATAAAGTGAGTGATGCATTTGAGTTGCTACTCAGTTTGTATATGTGCCATGCTGATCTGGAGTGCTGGTTATTGTGCAGATTGTTATAGCAAAAATTGGCACACACATAGTTGTTTAAGATAGGGAAGAATGGGCTTCCCAGGTGGCACAGTGGTAAAAAAAAATTGCCTGCGAACTCAGGAGATACAGGTTCGATCCCTGGGTCAGGAAGATCCCCTGAAGGAGGAAATGGCAACCCACTATCAGTATTCTTGCCTGGGAAATCCCACGGACAGGGGTTCCTGGCAGGCTGCAGTCCATAGGGTTGCAAAGAGTCGGACACAACTGAGCATCCACACAGGGAAGAATAGGTGGGGATGGTATTTGAGAACAAGGAGTGTGCAGGCTTAGTGAGGGAAGAAACATTTTTAGGCTACTATTTATCAATCTACATTCAAGTTGTTTTAAATCTGGGTTTATGCTGAAAGACCAAAGCAGAATGTTGGGAATAACCAAAATGATCACTCTATGGTTTCCTATACAATATTGGGGCTTGTAGCAGAAAGAGTATGTCAGTGTCTCCTAGGGAGGAAATAGTAGATGTGTGTTAATTGGAAGGGAGTATCATGCAGCCACAAAGTCATGCTTAAAATACCATAGGGATGTAGTCAACACTGTTAAGGTGGATCAGAACCTTGTCTAGGGATGTTTAATGATGCTGTTCTATATTTCAAATCCATGGGAGTTATACGTGACACAGTATATTGAAGTCATTGTTACCGCTTCATCAATAAAACAATACTGGAAGAATTATTAGCAAATTAGCAAATATTTCTACCTGATGTTGTTGGCCAGGCCATTTTCAGGTGCCTGGGAATCTGTCTTCTGCAGGCCAGTTATTATGCAACCCTCTGTCGGGGCCAGTGGACACCCAGGTGAGAAGGAGTGAACTGGATTGCCTATGTTCTCAGTGACATATTATCTCCCAGTGGTACAGATTTCCTTTGCCACTCTGAGAACACCCTTCTGCATTCCTTTTCTCATGCAACTTTTTGAAGCCAAAACAATTGAACAGATGTATACAGTTAAGATGGAGAAGGCAATGGCACCCCACTCCAGTACTCTTGCCTGGAAAATCCCATGGATGGAGGAGCCTGATGGGCTGTAGTCCATGGGGTCGCTAAGAGTCGGATACAACTGAGCGACTTCCCTTTCACTTTTCACTTTCATGCATTGGAGAAGGAAATGGCAACCCACTCCAATGTTCTTGCCTGGAGAATCCCAGGGAGGGGGGAGCCTGGTGGGCTGCCGTCTCTGGGGTCGCACAGAGTCAGACAAGACTGAAGCGACTTAGCGGCAGCAGCATACAGTTAAGGGGCTCCCCTGGTGGCTCAGATAGTAAAGAATCTGCCTGCAATGCAGGAGACCCAGGTTCCTTCCCTGGGTGGGGAAGATCCCCTGAAGAAGGGAATGGCTACCCACTCCAGTATTCTTGCCTGGTGAATCCCATGGACAGAGGAGCCTAGTGGACCCCTCCTTCACAAGTCCATGGGATTGCAAAGAGTTGGACACGACTGACTGACTAACATTTTCACTTTCATACAATTAAGAGTGAGTCATAAGCAATATCTACCACCCAAACATACACTCCCATCCCTTCAATTTGGAATGAATTTATATTTACCAGCAAAGAGAGAGCAGAAAGCATACTTCATACTTCTTCACCTTCCCTCCTGTTACAGGTATGAACTCTCAGTTTCAATCTAAGCCTAGTCCCACCACTGGGCCCTGGGCCCCCTCCTGTCTCATCAGTTCAAGGGCATCACTCCTAGAACAGCCTTCTCTCTTGGATCAGTGATGTTTCCTTTACTGGGTCATTTCTGTCAGCTTCCAAATATGATATCCAAAAATATCCCATTAAAATTTAAAAAGAAATCTCTCTTGACACCACATCCTCCTCTTTCTTTGTGTTCCTTTATAGCAATTATTAAATCATTATTTAATAGTTGGCCTTGCTCACTTTCTTCAATTCCTGTCCTCCCTTTTGTTCTCAACCTCACTGAAAGCAAGCATCTGCTCCTATCCAAACTGCTATGAACAAGCTGGCCAATGAACTTGATGTTTCTCAGTGCCAAATTTCTCCTTGATCAACCCATGGCATTTGTAAAGTTTGATTTCCCTCTTCTTTTAGAATCTGCTTCTTAACACAACCTCTAGGATCCTAGTCTTGATTCTTTTCCTGCCTTTGTTTGGCCCATTCCTTAGTTGGTCTGTTTTATGCTTCCTTAAACTAGAAAGTAAGTTCTTTTGAGAGAAGATGTTGTTTTGTATCCCTCACATCCAGAAGAGTGCTTGGTACATTGTAAGTGCTCGATAACCCTGTATTGACTAGGTGATTGAATGAAAACAGGAAAAGAGCTGTGTAAGTTAAACATATGACCTAAACAAGTGTTTTAATTGATGGCGAATAATAAAATGGATACATCCAAAGACCAAACTGTTGATCTGGTACAGGGAGTCAATGAACTCTCATAGTTAATAAAGCAAAAATAAGAGAAATATCAAATAATAGATGGAAATTAAGAGACTTAGATGCAGGTTATTCAAAAACATCTAATAGGAATTCCAGGCAGAAACAACAGAAACGATAGGAGGTAGCAATACTCATAAAATATTGAAAGGAGTATTTCCTAAGCTGGTAAAGGGCATGGCGCTTCAGATTTAAAGATCTTAGTAAACATTAAATTATGCTCAAAAGAAGCAAAGCTGCTCTTAGTTACATCCTGATAAGTGTTATATATCCAAGGATTAAGAAAATGCCTTTAACATATTCAGAGACTTGAAAACAAAGCAACAACAACAAAAAACAAGTTATCACTGTGACATCGATATTCATGGTTTAAATACAGGGTCACAGGAAAGTTAAGGAATACCATCAAATAAACTTAGAATTCTAAACCTGTTTAATCATTGAAGTGTGGGCAAGATGATTCTTATGGATGTTAAAGAACTTAAAAATATGTACCCTCATAGCTTGAGGTCCTTAACTTAATCACATCTGCAAAGACCATTTTTCTAAATAAGATCACACTCATAGATTCTAGGCTGTAGGACACACACATTCCTTCTGGGGGCCACAATTCAACTACTGCAGTACGAAGAAGTTAATTGATGATACCAACACTGAGAGATAAGTGCAGTGCAGGCCTACACAGGGGCAGAGGACACCTGGAACGAGGTTCAAGTTCAGTCTGAGGGGTTCTGGGAGGCCTTTTGAGTGAACTTTTAAGAGAAAACCTGAAGAATGGCAAGGGCAGGAAGGTGGACTGGGAAGAGCTTTCTGAGAGAAAGAAGAGAGAGAGAAGAATACAGAGAGCCTCAGCAACTAGAAGTTGAATGTGGCTATAAAATATGAAATGAACAGAAGCACAGAATGAGACTGGGGAGGCACACAGGGCCCAGAGTGTGACTGTCCTTGAAAACCTTGACTAGCACCTTGGAATTTTAAAGCTAAGAATGGGAACATGACAGAACCATATCGTATAGGTATATTTGGATGTAGTATGGATAATGGACTGACAGCAATTAGAACTGGAATCAAAGAAACCAGTTAGGATGATGTAGCAGTAAATTGGGCAAGAGATGGTGGGAAGATTTAAGGGGCTTGGCATGAAAAATATTGAGGATGTAGAATTATTATTTCCATAATAACAGCTCATTACAGCTAAACTCACAAGTACTTTTCTACATGTTTCTAAAGTAAAGATGGATTCCAAATCTCTAAATTTCTGCCTGAACTTTCTAGAATTATGACCAGCCCAACAGATATATACAGACATGGAGCATGATGTGTCTAATAACAGTTTATAATAGACATTTTGAATTTCTGAAACACATCTTTGATACGTGGATTAATTTCCTGTAGTTTTAAGAGCTTTACTCACATTGGTTCAAAGTAAATTTAAATTGCACATGAGGTTTTGAGGTTTTCAATATGTTGTTGGTATTACCTGAATTATTTCTTTTTGTACCATGGTCTGTCTCCCTGCTATTGATTTTTCTTAAAGATACAGTGATTTTGGTTAGCCTTTCCTAGTAAGGCTAAGGAAAACTGGTTAGAATAGGTGACTGCTGTTCGATCTCTCTGTGATTCTTCTAGGAATGTATCATTTATATATCTCCATTTCCCATATGTCCACCTTATCTAGATGCTCATGTTAGAATAAAAAGGTACTATAATAAATCCCTTGCTATCTCCCTGAATCTAGTATTTTCTCTTATTCTAGCACCTTCTACATAGTATAATCAGCTTAACCTTCCTAAGAAAACATCATTAGCAGGTGATTTCCCTTCATTAAACAGATCTAATCTCTTAGTTTTTATCAGATAAAGTTCATATTCCCCCAGCTTGCATGTTAAAGTCCTCTGTATTTGGTCCTTCTTGAATTTTAAGGCTGTTCTCACCACTCTAATGAGATTCCTATAGAAACACTACAGATCCATGCTCTTTGGCCATCGTGGATTCATAGCGGTTACTCTGTACACCGACTTGCCTCAGTTCAGCCTCACTTTGGAACTTACCTGTTCCAAACTCATCCCACTTTCTTTAAGTTTGCAAAGCTATTTCTTCCTCTTCTCTCCCTGAAAATGTCTTCATTAAGGAAAGACATAAAATGAATGAAGGTTAATATTTTTTTCATCTTGCTTGACGATGAACTTAATAAATGCCCTCATTTGGTGGTACTCATATGCTCATTGAGGGCAAATAACATGGGTTTCCCCTGTGTAGCTTCAGTGACCAGTATGGATAGTGAAAAATAGAAGTCGTCTAGTGGATGGATGGATGGATGAATGGATGGATGAATTGAATGGATGGGCTCGTGGACAAACTAATGAGTGAGTCTGTACTCTAACCACAACTGACTACAGAACTATCTCCAATTTCATTAAGGTTGATATAAGAGAAAAATACAGCTTCCTTTACTAGGGAAGAAGGGAAAAAGAAATACTAACTATGCTAGCTTCTCATGTCCTTTATTCTGAATGTTTTAATCTTTGATTTCACATACATGAAGAAGTGTACCCCACAATAAAATTACACTTGTTTGTAATTTTGTTAATTCACTCAATCATTATTCATTTAGCATTTCTTACCATCTAAACTTTAAGTATTATATTAGTTTCCAGATAATCACGGAGAAGGCAATGGCACCCCACTCTAGTACTCTTGCCTGGAAAATCCCATGGATGGAGGAGCCTGGTAGCTATAGTCCATGGGGTTGCTAAGAGTTGGATACGACTGAGTGACTTCACTTTGACTTTTCACTTTCATGCATTGGAGAAGGAAATGGCAACCCACTCCAGTGTTCTTGCCTGAAGAATCCCAGGTACAGGGGAGCCTGGTGGGCTTCCATCTATGGGGTCACACAGAGTCGGACACGACTGAAGTGACTTAGCATCAATCAAAGATGAATAAGTTACTGTCATTTTTCCCAAGAAACTCAAAAACCTTGAAGGCAAAACATTCATAACTCTCTCATGGTACATGCTCCATTAGCATGGTGACTATTCATCTTGGTTGGTCCAGCCACTTTGGTTATGCCATTTTCCCCACATCCTGTCTTCTTAGCTCCCACTTTCACTCTGAAGTGTCCCATTTGGGTGACAAATTACATAGTTGACTTATGAACTAGCCCTACTAAAAAGAACTGTGCCATTGATGTGTATGTAAAAATGAAAATGTCCTTTGTCTCCTCTCTCTAAATTTAAACTTCCTGGAGGCATTAGAAAATTCTGTTGAAATTATTAGACTATATTTGCATATGTTTTTAATTTTCCTAATATTTGGAAACCTCAATCCAACTTTTTGGACAGAGATTCAGCTTTGGATAATTGGTATAATGTTTTAAAACCATCATAAAAATAAAGCTCTTACAGCTGGATGTTCACAGAAAGTCATGGAGGAGTGAATATTCACAAAGCAGTAAATGATTTGCAAAGCAATTAGGCTGTTGAAGTAGTACTAAAATAATTTCTCATTTATTCTAAAGTTCAAAAAGTATAAATGCCTATTGCTTTTAAATGGATATCTTTTCATCATCACAGTTCACTCCTACAGCTTTGTTGTTGTTGTTCCAAGAGGCAACATACTCACTTCTCTGATTCCCTGGGAGATAGTAAATGTACTGAGAACTGACTCTTGTAGAAGTTTTTCCATCACCCATTCGTAATTCAGTGAAGACCTGATTATGAAATAATGACCCAAGCATGCAGGAACTACAGAAAATACTGGGTTGAAGGAAATGATGAGAGTATAAGTGAGTCTGTAACATTTCACTCTTGCTAATTAGTCTTCCAAAATGACATCCTGGTCTCTTTCACATCACAAACTCAATTAATACCACATATGCATCACGTGTCAATCACTGACCTCAGTCCTTAGTATGTTCTTCTAAGGACCTGAGTAGCAGCCTCAGGGTTTGCATTTCTTCCAGTTTACCTCAGGGCTGAAATTCACCTAGGAGTCTCCCCATCTCTGGAAGAGATTTTGTGGTTACAGTTATGTCTTTCTTTGCATCATGAAACTACTACTGTTTATAAGCTTTATTTTCTATGGTTGCTATTCATAATAGAGTCTTTTATTCACTTTCTTTCTCTAATTCACTAAGTATGTCCAAAAATCTCCATGGCTTCTGGGCACATACTAAGAATAACAGGAAATTCATTATTTGAACCACTATTTTTTAACCAAAGACCTGATAGGAAAGATGGCCTTTTGCTGGGCCCTTCAGAGTCAGAAGATTTGAGTCTTTTTGAACGAAAATGGAAAATCAATTTTTTTTTCAAGGTAAAGATTTTCAGAAACAACTTTAATTATTAAGATATCTCTACTGTACTTCAAACCACTTTTTGAAGACTGTTGAGCAATTCAACCCTGATACAACATATTTTTTAAGTCAAAAAAAATTACAAATATTAACTAATTTCTTCTTTTTAAAACTGAGATTACAGTGTGGTCTTCTTTGTTTATGAAAAATGCCATTATATCACTCTCAAAATATGTTCTCATTCAATTGCCCTTTGATTTAGTGTAAAATCACAGGAAACTTAGTGACCAAATGAAAGAAAACAGAAAAAAATGAGGGAGTGAATCTCAGATGTATTTTATTCTCATGAAGCCAGCCAGATTCACATGTTTTCACATAAATACTACAGAACAGAAACACTGAATCTGTTATTGCTTC
Organism: Bubalus bubalis; assembly: GCF_019923935.1. Lineage (NCBI taxonomy): Eukaryota > Metazoa > Chordata > Mammalia > Artiodactyla > Bovidae > Bubalus > Bubalus bubalis. Next base: position 22,042,770 of record NC_059157.1, on the reverse strand, counting down.
TTACATTATGATCTAGGGGACACAGAGTTAGGTCATGGAAAAGTGTTGACAACATCTCTGAAAACACCTTTGAGCAAATCTGTCCCCTCCTCAGGCTTGTGTCGGGGTGTTGAATTAGAAACCTTCACATTCCTCTCAGCTCCTCACTTCTCTAATCCCCACATACTTGTTTGTTAGTAAATTGTATTCGTGCCTCAATGTAGTGATTTGTCAGTGTTTACTCTCAAGCATCAGAATTTCTCTCTCACACCCACACTAAGTTGTCACTGCAACTGAGTTCTAAGAGCATCATAAAAATAAAAGAACTTAAAAATTCTCTTTCAGAAAAATGTCTTCTTGTTTCATGTGGGTTGAATGCTTTACTCAGAGATTCCACCTGAGTCGCTACAGTTGTGTCTGACTCTTTGCAACCCCATGGATGATAGTCCGCCAGGCTCCTCCATCCATGGGATTCTTCAGGCAAGAATACGGGAGCAGGTTGCCATTTCCTTCTCTACGGGGCCTTCCCGACCCAGGGACCAAACCCACGTCATTCACGTCTCCTGCATTGGCAGGCAGCATACCACTAGCGCTACTGGAAACACTGTTTACAATATAGTGTAGTCTATTAAGGACACAACTGAAGCGACTTAGCAGCAGCAGCCACTGTCTAAAAAAAAAAAAAAAAAAAAAAAAGGATTTACCTTCATTAAAAAATACTTGTCGCCGAAAAAAACCACCAAAGCAATTACATCAGCAACATAAAAGATCACAGATCACCATATAAAGGTATAACTGCTAAGTCGCTTCAGTCGTGTCCGACTCTGCAACCCCATAGACGGCAGCCCACCTGGCTCCGCTGTCCCTGGGATTCTCCAGGCAAGAACACGTTTCCTTCTCCAATGCATGCAAGTGAAAAGTAAAAGTGAAATCGCTCAGTCGTGTCCGACTCTTAGCGATCCAATGGACTGCAGCCTACCAGGCTCCTCGGTCCATGGGATTTGCAAGGCAAGAGTACTGGCGTAGGCTGACCGCCTTCTCCGATAAAGGTATAAAGGTAACGAAAAAGTGAACTCTCGCGAGAATTACCGCAAAAAACGTACATGACGTGAGCAAGTGCGGTGGGAAACCTGCCGCAATTCTCTCCTTCCACGCAGCCGTCATCACAGACCTTCAATTTCTTAAAAAAACAAAGCGTAGTAACCGCTAAGCCCGGTAAGGCGAACAGTGAAATGAGGTACAGCGGTGTTTCTCTTTTCAATTATAACTTCTTTAAAGTAAAGATAGGTTTTCTTTTTTCCTTACTCCCACAGTGACTTCCTATTCAGACCCTCAGTGAACATTTATCAATAGATTGATAGACCCTTTGTAGTGCTGAGTGAAAGATTTTAAGAAAAAAATGATAAAGTTAATAAGTTTGAATTTGTGAAGACTACAAATTTAGCATTCTGCTGTAATGGCTTAGACGGTAATGAATCTGCCTGCAGTGCAGAAGACCCAGCTTTGATTCCTGGGTCAGGATAATCCCCTGGAGAAAGGAATGGCAACCCAATCCAATATTCTTGCCTGGAGAATTCCATGGACAGAAGAAGCTGGCAGCATACAGTCCATGAGATCGCAAAGACTCAGACACGACTGAGCGACTAACACGTTCTTTCACCCTCTGTTGTTACACCCATTCTGCTGTAATCAGTGTGTTACAATTTAAGTTTTAATAGTCATTGTGTTTCTTTTGAACAGAGAATCTCTGCTACTACAAGAAATGTTTGAATCACTCTTTAGCAAGTGGCATGGTTTTGCTTAAGACCCACGCACTCCCTGCCAATTGGAGCCCTTTCCAGGATGTCTCCCCTGGGATGCCTAACCCAGCAAACCATTAGCGGGGTGCAACTGTGACCTAGGAGACGGATGCCGAAGATTTCTCGAGACAGGCCAAGTCTAACAGTGGGAGAAGAAACCCTAAGGATTAATGGCCATTTGTTCAAGATAGTTAAGGAATTCCTACACAAGAATATGAGTTAATTACATGCTGTTTGGAGGAAGTTATAGCAAACTAAACATTGAACGAAGATATAAATATTTGTGCAAAATTGCCATCTTCTCATCTCCTCTCTCATTCTCTTCCCCCAAGACTGTGAACAACCACTCACTTCCCTCAGTGTATGTCTGTCTGTCTGCATACAAGTAAATCTGTAGGGAGAAAAGCCTTAGCTTCTTCTGGAAGGAGCCTTGGATTCCTAAGGTGAAGGACACTGCTCTCAGCCTCTCAACCATTCCCTGGGAAAGTTAAAAATAAGTCCTGCTGAAAAAAAAAAAAAAAATAAGTTGGCACTTGTTATTTGAGAAAATTGCTTTATTCCAGGAACTGCCTCATGTAGCAGAAATTTATTTACCATCTGTGTGGACTTTAAAAATTTTCCATCTTAACTGATACACAACTGAAATAGAAACAGACTTTCCGTGCGTAGGTTTTCCACAGGCCTCAATTTTTTAAAGAGTGTTAGCTAAGAAGCTTTTGGGATTTTTGTGGTCCCAAAGTGGGAGAGCTTCATGACTGCCCCCCAGCCCTGAAATGTCCTTCTGGGGTAAGGGCCCAAGCTGATGTCACTCAGTGGAGTGGGTGGGAGCGGAAGAGCTGAGGGAATCCGCCAGGAGCATTCCAGGGACTTTACTGAAAGGCATTCTTTATACTAAATGGCCATTAGAATAGTCACCTAGCACATTATGCTCAAATAATAAAATAAAATAAAAGTCCCTTGGGCAGTAAATTACTTTTTTTCTGAATCACTTTTAAGTGATATAGTCAGATAAGACAAATGTGCTTTCCTCTTTTCCAGTTTTATCAAAGGATTATTTTATTCAAATGTCATATTAAATTCTTCCACAAGAGGAAGTAACTTTGTTCACCAAGGGGGAAAAAAAAAACGTGAGGTTGGAAGGGTGGCTGAACACAAGTGGATTTATTGTTAGGAAGAGCTTTATATAAGCGACTTAAAAATTAACAGAAATCCAATTGACACTTTTTATACAAAAATAAACTGCCCCATGTGGATGTTCTCCTACAATGTTGAGCTATTATGCCGCTATTCTGGTGGATGGAAACTAGAATTGCATATATATATATATATATATATATATATGCTGCTGCTAAGTCGCTTCAGTCGTGTCCGACTCTGTGAGACCCCATAGACGGCAGCCCACCAGGCTCCACCGCCCCTGGGATTCTCCAGGCAAGAACACTGGAGTGGGTTGCCATTTCCTCCTGCAATGCATGAAAGTGAAAAGTGAGTGAAGTCACTCAGTCGTGTCCGACTCTTAGCGACCCCATGGACTGCAGCCTACCAGGCTCTTCCGTCCATGGGATTTTCGAGGCAAGAGTACTGGAGTGGGGTTCCATTGCCTTCTCCATATATATATAATTTTCTTCACAATTTATCCTCTCCCTGCAGGAAAACTCAAGAGCTTTAGACTGTTTAGATAGTTGAAGTGGATTTAGTCTGTATAGATTTTAGCAAAGCGATATCACACTTGTCTAGACATGCAAACTTTAACAACTAAAGTTGTTTAGAAGGTCAAAATCATGTCAAATTAGGTTACATATTTCAGGAAATCTATCAATCATTTCTTATTGAAGTTATTGCATGTTAATCTTAACCTTCAAATACAAATTTTAATAAAACTATCAGGATTTGGAAAATTGTGCGACTTGTATATACTTTAACTTTGCAAATACCTGTAATTCCTTTTATGTGAGCATTAAGTATGCATCGGCATCAGATCCAGACTCCTTATGTGCATGATCTCATTTATTTACTTATTTTTTAATTTATCAGGATATAGTTGCTTTACAATGTTGTGTTTATGCTGTACAACAAAGTGAATCAGCTATATGTATACCTGTATCCCTTCTGTCTGGAACCTCTCTCACATCCCCCCACCCCACCCATCTAGGCCATCATACAACATCAAGCGGAGCTTCCTGCGCTGGTTCCCACTATCCCTCTGTCTTACAATGGTAGTACATATATGTCAATCCCATCCTCCCAGTTCACCCCCCCCCTCCAGGCAACCCCATGTCCACATGTCTGTTCTTGGTGTCTGAGTTCTGCCCTGCAAATAGGTTCATCTGTACCATTTTTCTAGATTTCACATATAAGCATTAATATATGTTTGTTTTTCTCTTTCTGATTTATTAATTGTCACAACAACTTACACATTAGGTACAAAATGGTAGATGAGAAAACTGAGGCCTTGACAAATAAGGAAGATACTTCTGGATCACAGAGCAGTTAAGTGTCAGAGCTTTTATTCAGAGCTTAGTGAATTAGGGCTCCCAAGCCCGTTATTCTGGCCATGGTATGGACTAGCCTAGATCTAATGGAATACAAAGGATTTTTTAGAAAAGCAATATTAATCTCACTTTCTAAGGCTTTATTTAAACTATAGATGAAGTCTAGAACTTCCAAAGCTATAAAAAAGAAAGGGACTTTTATTCTTTGGCCTGTGCATTGGAACATGGGCCTATGGAAATCTAAATGGCAGTGCTGCTATTCAGACTATAATCACTGTCCCATTCATTCTCAATCCTCGAAAGCAGTGCTGCTATGTAAAATTCATAAAAGCTAGAAAATGTAAGAGAATGCATTCTGGAAAGAGAATTCAATTTGATTCTGGAACTTCACCATATATGAGATTGTGACAATGAGGAAGTTATTTAATCTGTTAGTTGTATCTATGTGGTTGGAGTAACAGTGAGATGCAAGTATGGAAAATTATCACAAAATCTGTCACAAAGGAGACAAAGAAATGAATTCCTGCACAAGAATTTGTGTTATTTTTATACTGTTTAGAGTAAGTTGATGGCAATGATCTGAGTCATGGGAACTGATGGTGGTAGGGATTGGTGGTACTAGGAAAATGTGAGGAGATGGATTGGGCTTCCTTGGTAGCTCAGAGGGAAAAAAAAACCCACCTGCAGTGCAGGAGACACAGATTCGACCCCTGGGTCAGAAAGATTCTCTGAAGAAGGAAATGGCAACCCACTCCAGTATTCTTGCCTGCAGAATTCCATGGACAGAGGAGCCTGGCAGGCTATACAGTCCATGGGGTCGCAAAGAGTCGGACACTACTTGAGCGACTTTCAGGTCACGTTAAACCTTGGAAGGTGGTACGTTGGTAAAGAATCCACCTGTCAATGCAGGAGACACCAGAGACATGTGTTCAATCTTTTGAAGATCCCCTGGAGCAGGGAACAGCTACCCACTCCTGTATTCTTGCCTGAAAAATTCCATGGACAGAGGAGCCTAGTGGCTACAGTCCATCGTGTCTTAAAGAGTTGAATACAGCTGAGCATAACACCAAAGAAGGAAAAAACACAACAAAACCTTGGAAAGGACTCTCTCAGCTGCCGTTGTTTTCACAAGGGGTAAGGAAGGTCACCAGTGAGCATCTCTTCGTGTGCTAGGAACAAAAGGAAGACCTGGAACCTTGATAGGAGCCTGAGCAGTGGACAGACACAGCAGGGTTGCCTGAGGACACATGCTAAGAGCAGCATAACAACTGGGAAAGTGAATCTCCAGCCAGCTTCAGTCTGGGAAGGAGAGGCCATGCTGAGCTAAGTCCCTCAAATTTGGTAGCATCTCCTAGCTACGGGCAGAAGCAAAACCTCTGTGGCAAAAAAAAAAAAAAAAAGTGGTCCCAACCCCATTTATGGCCACTGACATCTTACCTATTAAGATCAATAAAGAGATTCAATCACAGATTATAAAACACAGAAGGCAGCTACTATAAGGAAACCTCAGAAGAGGGATGATCAAAGTTAAAAAGCTCAAAGTTTATTCTACCTTTCAAGAAAGTAAAGGTTAAGTTTTTTGTTTTTTTAACTTTAGATTTTTTTTTTTGGTTTGTTTGTTTTTTTTCTTTTTTTATTATTATTTTTTTTTTACTTTACAATATTGTATTGGTTTTGCCATACATCAACATTTAGATTTTATAAGTGTTCCATGCTAAAAATAAATGGTAAATTTTTAAGAATAATTGCTAAAGGAATGGAATTGGGTAAACAAATTCCAGAAAACAGGACTGGATGCAAACAAATAAAGAAGCCAATCAGTACCCAAATAAAAGGAAAACACATTAAAAATGTAATAAATAAAATAAAAAAGTATTAATATGGTATGACAAAATCTAACTGTATCACTAATCACAATAAATGTCAGTGAATTTCAATAGTCAATTAAAAGTTTATTATATGGAAAAAAATTTCAACCTAATGCTGTAAAGTATAAGGACTTGGAAAAGAAAAAGAAAAAATAAAAGGTAAATGCAAAAGAAATAAAGATATTTCAGACAAAGAAATTATTAAAATCACCACACAAAATTATGTCACCAACACTGATAAAAGTTTCAATTCACCATAAAAATACGGTTAATTTAAACAGCATACAGCAAATAGAAAAGACTAAAATATATAAAGAAAGCATTAACAATAACTAGGTAGAAATTTTGAGAAATCTACAGTTTTGGTATGATACTGTCAGATGTCTTGATTATTAAGAGTGCAAGTAAAAAATTAATAAAGGACCAGCTGATTTAAGCAGCACAGTAATCAAGCTTGATCTGATGCACATACAAAACTCTGAACATAATAATTAGAAAATACCTATTATTCTCAGTCACACATGGAGCATTTTGAAAACTGACATTGTAGACCATGAAGTATGTCTCAATGAATTTAAAAAAAAAATGCTATCAGAGACCACATACTCAGGAGCCATGAATGTTAAATTAGACAATTAGGTTGTAATTTAATAATTGAAATTCCCATACATTTGGAAATTAAAACATATTCACCTTTATCATTCAAGAAATACTCATAATTTAAATTTTAAAAATAATAATTCAGTGGTAATAAAATCAATAATGTACATCTAAACCTGTGGAATTCAATAAAAGAGGTGCTTGTAGGGAAATGTAAAATCTTAAGCACTTGTGTTATAAAAGAAGAAAAGCTGAAGAATAATGAGGCAAGTGTATTAAGCAGTAAAAAAGTAGAATACTATAAACCCAATTAAAGGAAATAAGATAAAAACAAAAATCAAGGGAAAAAGCAAGCATAAAATTGAAAGAATCAGTGATAACAAAAACGTTGATTATTTGGAAAACCTAAAAATAAATATAACAACTTTTATCAAATCAAGAAAGAAAAAGAAAGTAGAATATAATGACAAATAAAGATGATTTAGAGAATACAATGCAAAACTTTAGGTCAATAAACTTGAAAAATTAGATAAAATAGACAAATTACTAGAAAAATATAACAACTAAACCAAGAAAAAAATATAATTTTATAAAAATAAAATGTCTTTAAAATTCTCCTACAAAGAAAACAGCAGACCCAGATGGTTTTACAAGCAAATTCTACTCAGCTCTGAAAAACCAAATCATTTCAACCCCTTGTAAACTCTTCCAAAGAATGGGAAAGGATGAATCTCACTCATGAACACAGACGCAAAACCGGAACAGAATATTAGCAAACAGAATTCAGAAGTATAAAGCAAGATTAACATCAGAACCAAGTTTGGTTCATATCGTAATTAAAGGGTTGTTTAACACTAGAAAATCTGTATGTGTTATTTTAAGCATTTCTTTATTGGTTAAAGGAGAAAAAAATGTATTATCATCTTAAGAGATGCAGAGAAAGTCTTTAGCAAAATCCAAACCCATTTATGGCTTGTTTGCTTTTTCAATTAAAAACATAGGAACACACTAGAACTATCTTAAACCAACAAAGTATTATCTATTTTGGTTTTTTTAAGCCTCCAGCAAATGGTATTTCTAATGGGGACTCACTTCCATGGTCTCTCTGGAGAGGCTTACCATGGGGGAAGAGCAGCAGCGATAAGTCTAAGAATCAGATACTTGGAAGATGATATCATTGCCTGTCAGAAATCCCCACAAAAATTACTGAAAATAATAAAAGAGCTTAGTACACCCACAAAAATTTAGAAAATGTATGTTTTAAAATTTGCCATTTATGAAAGCAATAAGAAGTATAAGTCACAGAGAAGTAAATCTTTAAGTGTTGTACCTTTTTATGTTATACTTTATATAGGAAATTATAAAACTTGAGTGAAAGATTTTAAAGATGATCTAAATAAGTAGAGGGATACATCATACTCACAAGTAGAAAGACTCAATATTGTAACAATATCAGTGTTTCCATAATTGGTCCATCATTTCTATTAAAATCAAATTCAATTAAAATCAAAGTCTCAACAGAGTTTTTCAAGAACCTTGACAAACTGATTCTAAAATGTATATGAAAAGTAACAGAGAGTACAGCAAAGAGATTATGGAAGAAGGAGCCTAAGGTGAGCGGCTGACCCACCAAATGTCAAAATATTAAGTATTGAATTAGCATAATGTAATATTTATGAAGGACAGACAAATTAACTAATGGAACAGAAGGACCCCATGTAGATAGAGACTTTAATATAGAGTGTGTGCATGTGTGCTCAGTCGTGTCCAACTCTTTGGCAGCCAGGCTCCTCTTTCCATGGAATTTTCCAGGCAAGAATTCTGAGCGGGTTGTGATTCCCCACTCCAGGGGATCTTCCCTAGCCAGGGATCAAACTCACATCTCCTGCAATGGCAGGTGGATTCTTCACCACTGAGCCACCTTGGAAGCCCTAGATAGAAGGGGATGAAGGAAAGGGGGGTGATATCTGGAAAATTGATTATATAGAAAAGGGTAAAATTAAATCCATCACCTCTCTCTCTCTCTCTCTCTCATACACACACACACACACACACACACACACACACACACATAATTGAGATGGATTAATGATTTAAAGGGCTTCCCTGGTAGCTCAGATGGTAAAGAACTCGCCTGCAATACGAGAGACCGGGGTTCGATCCCTGGGTTGGGAAGATTCCCTGAAGGGAGGGCATGGCAACCCACTCCAGTACTCTTGCCTTGGAGAATCCCTGTGGACAGAGGAGCCTGGCAGGCTAGAGTCCATAAGGGTCAGAGTTGGACACGACTGAGGGACTAAGCACAGCACAGTGATTTAAATATGAAAAGAAAACTTGAAATATTTAAAAAGCAAAAACAGATAAATTTATGACCTTGAGTTTCTATAGTAAGGAGTTAATAAATAATACAGAGTGAACACTGAGTGAATACAGAGTGTACATAAGAAAAGATGGCTATATTTAATATGTTAAAATTCAGAAACCCTATTTACCAAAACACAATATAAAGGAAGCATTTTAAAGTGCTTTCAAATCAGATAAATGATAATTAAAATCACAGTGATATACCGTTTTACCCCCTTAAGATTATCATTAATTACAGAGTCTAACATATGAAGTGTCAAGAGTTGATTAGGCTTAATGAAAACGCGTATACATTCTGGGTATCAAAATAATTGATAACAACAAACTTAGAGAGCAATTTGGCATTATTTCTTCATGTTGTGTGCTAAGTCACTTCAGTTATATCTGACTCTTTGCAATCCTGTGGACTGTAGCCCACCAGGCTGCTCTGTCCATGGGATTCTCCAGGCAAGAGTACTGGAGTGGATTGCTGTGTTCTCCTCTAGGAGATCTTCCTGACTCAGGGATCAAACCTACATCTCTTATGTCTCTTTCATTGGCAGGTGGGTGAGTTCTTTACCACTAGCGCCACATGGGAAGCCCATAACTTAATGTTAAATATTAATATACTCTAGAAATAGCCAGTATTACTCCTAGATACATCCTTAGAAATAATCTTGAATTTGTCCTCCAAGAAATTTATACAAGAATGTGTGTTACATTATTGTTCATAATAACAAAAAACTAGAAAAATTCAAATATTCATTGATAAGAAAAATATATTGTAGTCTGTTAATATAGTGGCATATTATACAGATGTAAAGTAAATTAGGGGCTTTTCTGATAGCTCAATGATAAAGAATCTGCCTGCAATGCAGGAGACCTGTATTGGGTCCCTGGGTCGGAAAGATCCCCCGGAGAAGGGAATGGCAACCTACTCCAGTATTCTTGCCTGGAGAATCCCATGGACAGAGGAACCAGGTGGGCTATAGTCCATGGGGTCACAAAGAGTCAGATAATATTGACTAACACTTTCACTTTTTTCAAAGTGAATTAAACACCTCGACCCAACAGTGGGTATTTGTAAAATAATGTAGAGAATGAAGAAAGCAAGTTTCAGGAAACTACATAAAAGTTCAATGCATTTATAGAGCTGAAAATAAAGCTAAGTAATATCTTATTTAGGCATACATATATGCAATTTCGGAGAAGGCAATGGCACCCCACTCCAGTACTCTTGCCTGGAAAATCCCATGGACGGAGGAGCCTGGTAGGCTGCAGTCCATGGGGTCACTAGGAGTTGGACATGACTGAGTGACTTCACTTTCACTTTTCACTTTCATGCGTTGGAGAAGGAAATGGCAACCCACCCCAGTGTTCTTGCCTGGAGAATCCCAGGGACGGGGGAGCCTGGCGGGCTGCCGTCTCTGGGGTCGCACAGAGTCGGACACGACTGAAGCGACTTAGCAACAGCAGCAGCATATGCAATTTAAAAATTATATTTTTAAGAAAGGAAAGGAATGAAACACAAAAGCAAAAAGCGTAAAGTAAAGGGAGGTGAGGATAAGAAAGAAAAGGAACATGTAAGTGGATTTAAATCATTGGTCATGTTCCAGTGCTGCAGTGAGATGGTGGATTCAGAGGGAATCCGTGTGATCACTGTAATCATGCTTTCAAATTTGCATATATGGAATACATTTCATATATAAATTGATGTATTAAAGAGAAATGCTTAAATGTGATAACAAATGTGAATATGCTTTCCTGTAAAAATTTAAAAAGAGTTTTATTTCCACATTTTAAAATTCTTGTGTTTGAAATCTATTTTACCTAGTTCGGTGATAAACTGCCCAAAGGCCAAGATTATGACTTTAATTCTAACGTTGTTGAAGATGAAAGAGTGCTGTTGCCTTTGGTTTGTCTGTGTTGCTGTTTTGTTTGGGTGAGTCCAGATGAGTTTGGACCCAGTGTGCTTGGTTACAGCACATCTAGATCTCCAGACTAATAGGATAATGGTCTCTCTTCCTGAGGTGCTCAGGGCTTTAGGAAGCTTTATTCTCTGTGTCCTGCAACACCAACACTATAAATTGCCCCAGGACCTCTGCCCACATCAATGAAGCTTCAGTTTTTATTCACTTTCAGCCTTAAGCTTGAGTCTTTCTTGACTCGGGGTGGGGATGGGATGGTGGGGGACACTTTTCACTGTATTTAAATTTTGTCTTTTTTCTCCTTTATTGTAGTTTATCTCTTAGATTTATTTCATCCCTTGGACTGCAGAAAAGGAAGTATTTTAGCTGTCATTTTCTCCTTCGAGCTCTTCTGAGCTCTTTCATGTCCCCACAAATAGAACTGCCACTCTAGTCCCAGATGGCCCTCTTTCCCTAACAGACATCTCTCTAGGGAAGGGTGATAATCCCAGTCTTTAAAGACATAGGTCCTGGGAATCCAGCAAAATGTCAGGTTTCTGTTTCCTCCTCAGAGACTAATAAGCCAAAAATAATAGCCCTAAACAGCTATTAGAACAATGTTTCTTCCCCATGGCCGGAAATGACCAGTCTCAGTTTGGAGACAATTAGGCACAAAATCAAGATTAAAAAAAAATTATCTAATCTACATGAAATCTTTACCAGATTCACTAGCTCCAATCGACCTATTGCAAAAGTAAATACAGTTAAGGTTTTTTAGTAAACAAATATCTATAAGTAACCAATAGAAAAAGCAAGACAGTGAATAGCCAGGTGTTCTGAAAATGTATCAAATTAGTCTTTTATTCCTTGAGTAGATACGAAGAAACTAATCTATGTGGTATCAAGTCTTATTTTTAAATATTTCCTTTCCATGATTCCTCCATCTTATCTCCAAGAAGTCAGATTCACCCCTAAGCAGTTATTCTTCTTTGCACCTAATAGAATCTGAAACTTGTGGTCCTAGTCAAGGCTCAAATTCCAGTGATCATTTTCCCACGGAATTGCAAACCTAATATGTATTCAGTCACACCAAGTTATCATGCTAGATAATAGTCTTTTGTGAAGTTCCCTGAATGCTGGCAACCAGATAAAAAGCATCTCCCAAACTCCTCTGCTTGCTTTTCTAAGAATGTAGAAGAGGCTATCTTGCATATTTGAGATATTTCAATTCAGAACTGCCAGATGTATGGTGTCTGTAATGACAAAGAAAAAAGCTAGTAAGTTTTGATTTATTTACATGAATGGTACCTGTGTATCATAATGATCAACAATCAAACCATAGAGCTACGAGAGCTCCAGAAGCAGTTGCAGCAACTAATAAAACATGTTCAGTGATCGTTCTAAAGGCTCTGGGTAGAACATGAACTTCAGCACCTTGTAAAGTTCTTTGATTACGTCCCTGTCCATTTCTTCCCCTTTCAGAGGGGTATTATATTGAGATGTAAAAACAGACGTGTGCAATAAGAACAAGGATGGCAAAGGTATTTCATTCCTCTTCTTCAGGATGGATTACCAGCCGAATTATAGAAGAAAAGTTCCCAGGTGGACTCAGGATTTCTGTTATTCTTGGCACATATGGTTTATGTTACTGTAGGCTACAGGATGAAATGACAGCTGAAGAGTTAGAAGATTTTGAATAAAAATTATCTTGAATATATTTGAATAGAATTTGTGTGGACTAAGTTGAAAATGTTTGCTGAATGATAAGATCTGTGTAGCCCTTGACTTTGCAGCCATAGATCTGTGCCTTCCTAGGAAGGGGCAGGGGTGGAAGGACACTTAAGAGGCTCATCAGACCCCATCAATCCCTGTTAGGTGACTTTCCCCCTTGCAGTGCAAGTATAGAGCAGGGTGATAAAAGCAGATGCTAGAACCGAGCTTTCTCTCCGATATTGCTAATGTAGAAAGCGCTAAATATTAGCCGAGATAAATGCCCCACTAGAGTTGCTGCTGCCAGATGTGCAGAAACATCATGTATTAACAGCATAGCTTAGGCAGCGTTCTTACACACCTTGCATGCTGACTTGTCCACAAGTCAGAAAGATACTGTGTGTTGACAGAAGAGTGCTTGTGTCAGAGAGAAAGGTGAGGCTCGGCCCCGCTCTACCCCTAACTATCTCTGTGATCTGGAGTAAATCAATGAACCTGTTTCTAAGCCTGAAGGAAAAGGGGGACTGAATGTAACACTATGCAAGGGGGTTAATGAGGGGCTTGGGAAAATGCCCCTTTTAAAATACCATGTGTAGTTTGAAATCATCCCAAGACACGTTGGTATAGGAATCTAATTCACTGGCATGGCGGTTTCTACACATTTAGAATTCATTCACTTACTTTCGGCTTCATTAGGTCTTCATTGCTGTGCAGGCTTTTCTCTAGTTGCAGCGAGGGTGAGTGGGTGCTTCTCTCTAGTTGGGTGTGCTGATTTCCCCTTGCCGTGGCTTCTCTTGTTGCAGAGCACAGGCTCTAGGTGACTGGGCTTCTGCAGTAGTTGTGGCATAAGGGCTTAGTTGCCCCATGGCATGTGGAATGTTCCAGACCAGAGATCAAACCTGTGTCCCTTGCATTGGCAGGTGGATTCTTAACCACTGGACCAATATTTTTATATCTGTGGGGATGTGAAGCATGAACATAGTTCCATACAAGAAAGGAATCTGTCTTCAGTGTTAGCCGTCACAGCAGTAGCGTTTGCTGTGTCATTGGGATTCCTAGGTATGCCTGGCCTTTAACATTGCCTGGCCTTTAATATTAGACATCTACTCCTCACTAGTGGTGATCTTTGTTACCCTTTAAATAGCAGGGGTGTGGCAGCAGGAAACACAGGAGGTAAGTGTCTCCTTGTGCCCCTAAATTTGATCCACATCATCACCTTCCCAAGTGTGCCCTTGCTTTCTTGTGTCCCATCTCAGAACGCTGTACATGCTCCTGCAGGTGTATTGTCTTCCTATTAGATGGACACTCATGACCTTGAACTGTCAGTGTCTATTAACTTTGTCCCTACCCTAGGAAATTAGATGCTTTGAGGTAAAGACCATTTTTTATTTGCCTTTGCAACTCCAGCCCATAACGAGGTCTATATAACTGTCATGATGACTAAATGAACAGATGCATAGAACATTTACAATAAGCATGGGGAAAATCATTATGGAAAATTTTTAATTAGACAACCAACATTTGCCGGGCGTTTATCATGAACTGGAAAGGCACTTCACAAGGAGCTGGGAGAGAGAAACATTTGCTAAGAAGAAAAGAAACAGCTCTTTAAATGCTAAATCAATTAGATGAACCTATTCACGTGTAAATGTACAAGACTATTTTAAAAACTTGCAAGGGATACAGACAATACATATCTCACAGTCAGGTATCCTCACTGACTGCTGGGGTTCATTTGTTCATGTGCTCAACAATCTTTATTAAGTGCTGAATAGTTTCCAAGCACTGCCCCAGATGCTAATCCTTCAGCAGTGAGCAGAATCATCTGGAGAAGTTTCAGAAGGAAGTTATTTCAGTTTCATGGAAGGAGGGGGGGTGGTTTGGGAAACAGGCAGAGTGGAATCAGGATGGCATTCCAGGCACATGTTGGGTGAGCTGGAGGGGGTGTTCCCCAGGCAATCCTCTTACTCATAAACTTATAAAAAGAGTTGTGTGCAAAAATATTTTTATAGAGTATGTTATGTGACATTTGTATCTTTCTACTTTTATTATGCTTATTCACAGGAAGTAGTTTTTACATAACATTTCCCTTTTCTCAGAATCAAAGAGGCCACTCTTTAGACCAGATGGGAAAGGGAAATCATAACAGCAAACTTTCAGAAATGTTTCTGTGTCGCAGAAATAGGTTGAGCAGTATTAGAATAGAACACACTGATGCCAGGGAGCCCAGGGCCTGTGGACCAGAGGGCTCGACACTGTGCACCCCCAGCTCCCACCCACACCCCCCACCCCCGTCAGGCAAACAGTACAGTTTCAATGAGCAAAGAGATAATACTTGTTTCTCTAAAAGCCTAGTAATTAGCCTCAAAGGAGTCTGTCTACTTGATGATTTTACAGCTATGGGGAAGGAGGAGGAGAGAAAACATTTAGAACTCATGTATTGACACAATTATCTGAAATAAAAAATCAGGAAGAAGTCTAAGATCAGAATCCTTTAAGATCACTTTCTGAGATTGGAAAAGATCCAGATAAGATCAACACCCTCAACTTCCTGTCCCAGGAAGAGAGTTAAAAAAAAAAAAAAAAAGAAAGAAAGAAACAGAAACAGAATGAATGAGGAGAGAAAGAAAGAAATCTGAAAAACATAGAGCTTCATAGAACTTAGAAATCTTCCAGAGATAAAGCCCGGAAAAAAAGAACTTTCAAAGGAGGAAAAAAAGAACTTTCAAGAGTTCTTTTTTCTTAGAACTTTTAGCACATTTTCTTCGAGAACTTTTAGAAGATGTGCTAAGTTTAGAAAATCAAACTATAGTTTTATTGGTTGCTTAAAAATTGCATTTTATTAGGAAAGAATTCTTATTCACTAGCTGGACACAAGAAATATATTAATCTGTAATAATGGAACTGTATTGAAGGCATTAACTTTTTAGGTTGTTAGTGAATTAGTTGGATTTTATTCAACAAAAGGATGGTCTATATTATTGTGTCATGAGACTTTATCTTTATCCTGGCTTACAAAATTGGTTACAAAGTTAGCAATATGTAAATCTGGGGGGGATTTTTAACCAAAAGAGATAAGTAAACTTTTTTCCTAACTGAAAAAAAACTGTAGGCTTGTTTTTTAGTGTTCATTATAAATGACAGTGGTAGGAGAGTGGTAGAAATGCTTTGAGAGGGAAAATAATTGCAATTATAGATTGAACCCATATTTCAAAAGTTCATTTGAAGTACTTTCAACTTCTGACTTATAATGTGTCAGCAACATCTGTGATTTCAAAATTGTAATAGTGACTTAATATCAGATCACTGTTTTCATATGCTGTACAGTGTGAGCTGTGTGGTAACAGAGAACAAAGTATTATTTTGGAGTTTTCTCAAATGTCAACTTAGCATTTCAAATAACAAGGGAATTATTTATTGGGTTCACCCCATGTTGGAACATTTTATTGACTATATCTTATCAAGGCTCCAAGAAAAAAACTTCAATTAGTAGAAGTAGGAGTGGACTGAGAGTTAGAAGTTCTGTGTTTTACTTCTTACCCAAGTTGACCCTGGGAAAGTGACTTTATCTCTCTGGACTTCATGCCCATTATCGGAAATGCAAAGGAGTGAGACTAGATGTTGGTTAAGGTTTTCTCCAACTCTCAAATCATTAATCTTGCCAAAATGGCTCCATTGAAGTTGTGCATCTAATAATTATAAACTTATAACACTCAAATTTTGAATAACATTAATTTTTTAAACTCTGATAGTATATGATTGTAGAATATTCATATGGGAGCTTCCCAGGTGTCACTGGTAGCAAAGAATCTCCCTACCAAAGGAAGAGATGTAAGAGACATGGGTTTGATCCCTGGGTCAAGAAGATCCCCTGGAGGAGGGAATGGCAACCCACTCCAATATTGTTGCCTGGAGAATCCCGTGGACAGAGCAGCCTGGTGGACTACAATCTATAGCGTCACAGAGAGTCGGACATGACTGAAGTGACTTAGCATGAACGTATATTCATATGACTTAAACTTTGTGCTCTGTAATTCCTGGAATTATTCTGTTTTCTTTTTGAAAGAAATGTGACTTTGCACAAACCCTTTCCCAACATTTAGAGAATTTTTCTGGTGTCTACTGATACCTTGAGATTTGCACCATCTCAAAGTTCTCGTACTTATTACTTTACTGTCTAACGTTGTGGTCTGTATTGGTTCTTCTTGAACATATTCTATATTTTAATACAGTATTTTTGAGAAGATGATAAGTGATGATAATTTGGAGAAATAACAAATAATCCCTCTTTTCAAGTATTCTCATACTCTGTAGTCCCATAATACAGAGGTAACCAATGAAGGTTTAATTACTACTTGGATGTGTAAGAGTGTGAGTGTGACTAAATCATATGATAAACTAAACCACCGGATTTCCAAGGAGAATTTGTGTGAACTTTGTTTTCACTTTCATATTCTCACTTAGCATCATTTGTTTATACATTGGCTTTTTCTAGACAACTGCTCATATTTTATTCTTCTTAATGTCCTTAGAATTTCCTATAACATCAAGTTATTTAATTAAATTAATTAACTGATCTTGCCTTGCTGTCTTAAAAATGAATAACTATTATGTAAGTTTTCTCTTTTTTCCTCAGTAATGATATATTTGTAAAATAATTTTCAACTTCATTTTATATATTCTGTAAGACACATCTTTCTTCTAGTCTCATCTCTCCTGATTTCAAGTTTAAGAAACTTCCAAGATGTCTAGGAAGTCTAATAAATGTCTTATTAGACATTATTATAATAATTTATTAAGACAGGAGTGTATTTTATAATATACAGTAATTTTTGTTTGATAGAAGAATATTTTAAATTCAAAAAAATAGACATAATTATGTCTATTTTGTCTTATACTTTTTAAAGTATTTTGTCTTAATTCTTTTATTTAGTAAACATTTGTCAAATAGTTAACATGAGTAGGGCATAGTGCTAGATTCAGGAAAGGAGTTTACAATACTCTGAGAAAGAGAGATGCATTTTTATTTTTTCTCCCAGTTTTATTGAGGTAGAATTGATATACAACACTGTATAAGTTTAAGCTATACAGCATAGTTATTTGATATACATACATGAAATGATTTTCACAAGCTTAATGATTGCCCATCATCTCATATAGTTATAAAATTAAAGAAATAGGAAAAGTTTTTTTTTTTCCTTATGATGAGAGCTCTTAGGATTTACGCTTTTAATGACTTTCATATATAACATACACTAGTGTCAGCTATCAGAGAAGGCAATGGCACCCCACTCCAGTACTCTTGCCTGGAAAAATCCCATGGATGGAGGGGCCTGGTAGGCTGCAGTCCATGGGGTCGCTAGGTGTCAGACACGACTGAGCGACTTCACTTTCACTCTTCGCTTTCATGCATTGGAGGGGGAAATGGCAACCCACTCCAGTGTTCTTGCCTTGAGAATCCCAGGGATGGGGAAGCCTGGTTGGGCTGCTGTCTATGGAGTCGCACAGAGTCAGACACAACTGAAGCGACTTAGCAGCAGCAGCAGTAGCAGCAGTGTTAGCTATATGTATCAGGTTTAACCTTACGTCCCTTATAAGATATTTAAGTACTTATTTATCTTATAACTGGTAGTTGTATGTTTGACCACATTCATCTAATTCCCCTTCTTCCAACCTCCCACATCTGGTAACTGCAAATCTGATTTCTTTTTCCATAGGTTTATTTGTTTGTCTGCTTGTTTTTGTAGTATAACTGACCTACAACACATTAGTTCCTGTTACACAACATCATGATTTGATATTTCTATACATTTCAAACTAATCACCACAATAAGTCTAGTTATGAAATGTCATTATACTAAGATATGACATAGTCATTGGCTGTATTCTCCATACTGTACATCCTGCTCGTAACTTACTTTTTCTGTAGAGAATCTCATTTTATTTATTTATTTTTTTTATTTTTTTTCTTTTTTTTTTAATTTTATTTTATTTTTAAACTTTACATAACAGTATTAGTTTTGCCAAATATCAAAATGAATCCGCCACAGGTATCTCATTTTAAAATTCTGAGTATAGAGTCATGCATAAGAATAGAAAGTGTATTAAGAACCAAAGACTTTAAATCCGATTTTTGAAATAATTACAGATAATCTAATTCACAATTAAAGTTGTATTCTAAAAATGGGATAGTGTTTTCAATTATGACAACTACAAAATAAAATAAGCATGCTACCATTCAAGCCCACTGATAGCATAGCAGATTTAATTATATTGTTGTGAGTTGATTTTCTGAAGCTTGATACACAGCCAGACTAGCCTGTGCAGACACTCAGAAGAGTGCTGCAGTACGAACTCAGTCAATATTAGTAGAATCTGGACTTCTCTGGTGGTGCAGTGGTTAAGAATCTGCCTGCCAATGCAGGGGACAGTGGTTCGATCCCTGGTCTGGGACAATTCCACATGCTAATTGAAGCAACTAGGCCCGTCTGCCACAACTACTGAGCCCAAGTTCCTCTACTACTGAAGCCTACGAGCCCTAGAGCCTGTGCTTTGCAGCAAGAGAATCCACGGCAACAAGAAACCCATGCACCACAATGAAGACCCAGCACAACCAAAAAAAAAAAACCAAAACAAAACAAAAAACCAACCATATTAGTAGAATCTGTATTTTGAGCTGATTGCAGTTTTCAAACCTGAGGGCCACAAAGGCCATCTTATTTGGGGGACCTACTAGCTGTCAAGTCCCATATAAAAGAAAAGGAAGCACATAATTCCTGCTTTCAAAGGCTACGTAGGAAGACAACTTTCACTTGTGAAACTGCAAGTACTACACTGGATGATGCTGGACTTGAAAGTAAAAATAATTGAGAAGAGAGAGGACAATGGGAACAAAAACAATAGAGAATTGCAACCTAAAGGAACCAGCTAGAGATGGAAAAGCCAAAAAGGTTATAAACTATATAGAAAGATGTCATGCAAGGCTTCTAAAATTTCATTTTGCCTGAGCTGTTTACATTGCTCTGCATGTTTACTTGACAGCATTGAAAAATTCAGTAAATGTCTTGAGTGTTACAGGAAATGTTATGGCTACTATATTGCAAAGGTCTCTTGAATTCTTTATGAAAGAAGCTCATCAGAAAGTATCCACATAGAGTAAAAGAACCTTGGACTTAACTTTGAAAACTAGGTTAAGTCACTTCTCCCCAGCCTCAGTTACCTTGCCGGGGAACAGAGAAACTACCTACCTTTATAGGCGTCACTGTCCTGCTGAGATGGTCAGATGTAAGTGATACTATATAACCTTGAAAACAGCCAGGTGAAATGGTTGTCATAGTTGAGAGGTCACAACCTACTGGCAGCAGTGAATCTTGAAATTTTGATTACAAGTCAATTGGGAAAATGGCTGCAAAATATTTTATCTCTTGCCCATATTCCAGAGATTCTGGCTTCACTGTGTCTAGAGGGGGCCCAGGAATGTACAATTTTTATAAGCACCCCCCAACATTGGTTATATCAATATAGATGGTAAGGAGACCATACTTTTGTAAATACTGTCTGAGTATGTGACAAACACTGTGACCTATTTTACCAGAAAAATAAGTACTATGCATAATACAAGTTAGCCTGAAAATACACAGGTTCAGAGACTCTTTCTGAAATTGTTAGGGATCTGTGAACGCCACATTAAAAACCTTTAATCTAGGACTTTACTTTTAGAAAACTCTATTGCATGAAAACTCTTGAGAGTCCCTTGGACTGCAAGGAGATCCAACCAGTCCATTCTGAAGGAGCCCTGGGATTTCTTTGGAAGGAATGATGCTAAAGCTGAAACTCCAGTACTTTGGCCACCTTATGCGAAAAGTTGACTCATTGGAAAAGACTCTGACGCTGGGAGGGATTGGGGGCAGGAGGAGAAGGGGACGACAGAGGATGAGATGGCTGGATGGCATCACTGACTCGATGGACGTGAGTCGCAGTGAACTCTGGGAGTTGGTGATGGACAGGGAGGCCTGGCGTGCTGCGATTCATGGGGTCGCAAAGAGTCGGACATGACTGAGCGACTGATCTGATCTGATCTGATTGCATGAAAGCTGCAGAAGAATTGATGTTTTTCCTTGTTTATCTCTTTATAATAGTTGCCATTTTGCTTAATAATTGTCATTTGCATCTTTGAAAATTTTGGAAATGAAGGAAAACAGATGTTGTTCAACAGAAAGCCTCAAAATTTTTGTTAATTTGGTTAATTTATTCATTTGTTTATCATTAATTCAACAAATGCTGTCTTTCAGACAATGTTCTAAAGAGTTAGGATACAAAATAGACACAAAAACTACAAAACAGACAAAAATCCCTACCCCCATGAGGCTTACATTACTGTGAGGAAGACATAACATAAAAGGTATATAAGTAAAATATATAGGAAGGTATATGTGATAAGTGAAAATGAAGCAGGAAAAAAACCAGGAGATGCAATTTTAGACAAGATGGCCAGTGCATCCCTGTTGAGAGATGATAGTGGAGTAAAGACCTAAAGTAGATGAGGGGATGAGCCAGCTTTTCAGGGTGGGGGTCAGGGAACTGCAGTGCCCATGGGTAGAGCCAGCAGGAAGTGCTTGAAATAGGAGCTGGGGAGGCAGGTGTGGTTGGAGCAGAGTGAGAGGGATGAAACCTGTAGGAGAAAAGGTCCAAGAAATGATGGTATTTGAGGACTTTGGGCCCTAACTCTGAATGTCTTGTGAGCCTTTGGAGGATGAAACCTGTAGGATGAAACCTGTAGGATGAAACCTGTAGAAGAAAAGGTCCAAGAAATGATGGTATTTGAGGACTTTGGGCCCTAACTCTGCATGTGTTGTGAGCCTTTGGAGGGTTTCCTAGGAGAAGAGTAACATGATCTGATACACACATTTTAACAGGCCAGACAAGTCGATTTCTTTGTGGGCAACACGTGTACAGTGTATACATCTGAACACATCTGATTCTGTTAGTACAACATTCTGTCTCCTCCCTTTTCTATGTGTGTGTGTGTTTGTGCTCGGTCACCTAGCCAAGTCCAACTCTTTGTGACCCCATGGAGTCCACTAGGAGTCCACTAGGCTCCTCTGTCCATGGGATTTCCCAGGCAAGAATACTGGAGTGGATTGCCATTCCCTCCTCCAAGGGATCATCCCCACCCAGGGACTGAACCCGTGTCTCTTGCATCTCTTTCACTGGCAGGCAGATTCTTTACCACTGCGCCTGGGAAGCCCTATTCTTTACCAAAGGCAATTATTTTTGTGCTTGTTTATACTTTTTTGTAATATTTGCTTTTGGAAACAAAGGAGTCATTTCGCCTATTTTGTGATGAACTGTCCACAGATTCTAGTATCAAATCAATTCTCACACCTTTGTCTAATTAGCTTGTTTGCTTTTACTCATCTGTTTGCTGTTTGTTCAGTTGTTCAGCAGTTATTTGTTGAGTCTCCCATGTGCTGAGTGTTAGTGGTGAATGAAACCAGTAGGATCCCAACGCTGATAGAGGTCACAGCCACCCTTGACTGGGCTGCATAATCTTTCCCACCTCCACACCTCCACCACTCTGTCCCAATACTGCCCATTCTACAACTGTTCTGAAGCTCTTTTCATACCCACTTCTTATTACATCAGGCAGTTCTGTTCCTAGCTTAACTCCTCTCTTCTCTGTAAAAATGCTAAAATTTTATCATTTCCCTTTTCTTTCTCAGCAACTTGTTGGAAATGATCTTTTAAGGAAATAATGTACTTTGTAAACACATTTTGCATATGAACTATTATTTTAAGAAGACAGTAACTTATTATTTTTTTCCTTAATAGATGTTTCAACTAACAGAATCACATTTTTCCCCAACCACTTCTTTACTTTCTCGTATTACATGCTAGTGTGCTTTTACAAGATTTTTTTATGCTCATGAAGCTATGACCTTGTATAAGTTTCCCAGGAGACACAACTCTCAGCGTTTTGTTGGACAAACATTTGTTTTTTTGTAACTACATGAACAAGCCAAACTGCACGTAGTCCAAAAACTAATTCTTCCTTTTTCATTACACAATTTTAAAATGCCATTACAAGGAATTCTAATATAGTGGCAATGAAAACATTTTAGTTTTACCATTTAATCATGAAGATTTTAAAACTTAGCACATTTAGTAAAAAAAATTTAATATTATTATATTAGAAAGGTTTTGCAGTGGGTTCTCAATTTTTGATTGTCAGCTGAATGGACATGAATTAAAAAGAAGGCAGCCATGTTTTGCAAATTCAGAATGTATTTATTTACATAAATAATTAGCAGAAATCAGTATCTTTTACATTCAAAAACAGATGTTAGCATACAGAGATGGAGTATTTGTAATTAAATTTAACTGTGAAATAATAACATTTCTACAATGATAATTGAGTACTATTGACTTTCAAAACACAGGAAGTTGAATAAAAAGAAAATCTAGCCAGTCTAGTGGCATTTCTATAAATTCTTTTGAGGATAGTCATGAAATTTCCAGTGAAATATGCTTTCTTAAACCAGAGAAATGAATTGACTACTCAATTTAGACTCAGTAAACATATCTATCTGAAAAAAACAAAAATTAAAATATCCTAGGCTGTGTATTCTGTTAATAAATATGTAGGGAATTTCTCTCTATTTTCATAACTATAACAAACAAAAAGGAATAGCTATAAATGACTTACTGATTTATCAGTCTTTTTTGATAAAATTAATCTGTTTTAGTTACTATGTATCTAATTATATCCCACTTCTCTTTATTTTTATAAATAATTATATATAAAGTATTGCATCCTTTGATTTTGATAAAAATACTGAAGACACTCATTGTAATGTGGCTAGTTAGATCACTTATCTGTTTCTCAGTTTTTGTGTAAGTTCAGTTCAGTTCAGTTGAGTCGCTCAGTCGTGTCTGACTCTTTGCGACCCCATGAATCGCAGCACGCCAGGCCTCCCTGTCCATCACCAACTCCCGGAGTTCACTCAGACTCAGGTCCATCGAGTCAGTGAAGCCATCCAGCCATCTCATCCTCTGTCGTCCCCTTCTCCTCCCACCCCCAATCCCTCGCAGCATCAGGGTCTTTTCCAATGAGTCAACTCTTCACATGAGGTGGTCAAAGTACCGGAGCTTCGGCTTTAGCATCATTCCTTCCAAAGAAATCCCACGGCTGATCTCCTCCAGAATGGACTGGTTGGATCTCCTTGCAGTCCAAGGGACTCTCAAGCATCTTCTCCAACACCACAGTTCAAAAGCATCAATTCTTCGGCGCTTAGCCTTCTTCACAGTCCAACTCTCACATCCATACATGACCACAGGAAAAACCGTAGCCTTGACTAGATGGACCTTTGTTGGCAAAGTAATGTCTCTGCTCTTCAATATGCTATCTAGGTTGGTCATAACTTTTCTTCCAAGGAGTAAGCATCTTTTAATTTCATGGCTGCAGTTACCATCTGCAGTGATTTTGGAGCCCAAAAAAATAAAGCCTGACACTGTTTCCCCATCTATTTCCCATGAAGTGATGGGACCAGATGCCATGATCTTCGTTTTCTGAATGTTGAGCTTTAAGCCAACTTTTTCACTCTCCACTTTCACTTTCATCAGAGGCTTTTTAGTTCCTATTCACTTTGTGCCATAAGGATGGTGTCATCTGCATATCTGAGGTTATTGATATTTCTCCCGGCATTCTTGATTCCAGCTTGTGCTTCTTCCAGCCCAGCATTTCTCATGATGTACTCTGCGTAGAAGTTAAATAAGCAGGGTGACAATATACAGCCTTGACGTACTCCTTTTCCTATTTGGAACCAGTCTGTTGTTCCATGTCCAGTTCTAACTGTTGCTTCCTGACCTGTCTATAGGTTTCTCAAGAGGCAGGTCAGGTGGTCTGGTATTCCCATCTCTTTCAGAATTTTCCACAGTTTATTGTGATCCACACAGTCAAAGTCTTTGGCATAGTCAATAAATGATAGTGTGATCACTGACCTAGAGCCAGACATCCTGGAATGTGAAGCAAGTGGGCCTTAGAAAGCATCACTATGAACAAAGCTAGTGGAGGTGATGGAATTCCAGTTGAGCTATTTCAAATCCTGAAAGATAATGCTGTGAAAGTGCTGCACTCAATATGCCAGCAAATTTGGAAAACACAGCAGTGGCCACAGGACTGGAAAAGGGCAGTTTTCATTCCAATCCCAAAGAAAGGCAATGCCAAAGAATGCTCAAACTACCGCACAGTTGCACTCATCTCACACGCTAGTAAAGTAATGCTCAAAATTCTCCAAGCCAGGCTTCAGCAATACGTGAACCGTCAACTTCCAGATGTTCAAGCTGGTTTTAGAAAAGGCAGAGGAACCAGAGATCAAATTGCCAACATCCTCTGGATCATGGAAAAAGCAAGAGAGTGTTTTTGTAAAATAAGAATTAAATTGCCTGATAGGGTTGTTGTGAAGAGCAAGTGAGGAAAGACTATACTCTTGCTGAAAGGGACAAAGACAAAATTGTAAGCCACTTTTGTTGTTGTTTAGTTGCTAAGTTGTTTCCGACCCTTTTTGCAACACCACAGACTGTAGCCTGCCATGCTCCTCTGTCCATGGGATTTCCCAGCAAGAATACTAGAGTGGGTTGCCATTTCCTTCTCCAGGACATCTTCCCGACCCAGAGATTGAACCCACATCTCCTGTATCACAGGCAGATTCTTTACCACTGAGCCACCAGGGAAGCTCAAGCCACTTTGTTACATCATTATTATTATTCATACTATAGCCATTCTCCTCTGGAAGCTGCAGCCAGCTCAGCTGTGAAGGCAGCCAAGCAAACACAGCCATAATAGACCATCTTGACATTAGATGTCCCAGGGAGGAAACCCAGCAGTCCCAGAACCACTGAGCACGTATGCCTGGTGGGCTTACCCTAACCTTGAGACTCTAGATATAGCCAGATGAGATCAGCATGGTTTGGATGGTTTGTATCAAATGTATAGCCAAGGCAGCCATTCTCAGATCTAGGTTACCCCTGTTGCTCTATGCAGGGTACCATTGTTTTCATTCTAAGATCACTTGTGATCAGTGTTCTCTCCTGAAATGGTTGAAGGAGAACAGAGCAATAATTTCAATTAACTACTTTATTTTTTTACCAGTGATTACATGATAGTTATTGGTATCTAATGCTTCAGCTAATGGTTGAAAAGTAAAAATCCTTGTGAAATACAGAAATTGCATCACCAACTTAGCATGAGGATATCTGGATAATTTGATATTAGGTAGAAAATATTTCAGTATCTCCACCAGCCATCCATAGGATAACATGAGTTGAGTAACTCTTTTACTCTCATGTCATGCTGTTTAATTTCTAGAACAGATATTAACTACTAAGGTGAGTCAGATTATAGGTAGATGTAGATATAATTATGATCTGCTACAATTTTTTGAATCAACTAATGTTTAATATATTTATAAACATATATATTTATGTATAAAAATTAATTAACTATTGTTTGAATGCATGTGTGTGTGCTAGATTGCCTTAGTTGCCTCAGACTCTTTGTGACCCTATGGACTGTAGCCTGCCAGGCCTTTTCTCATTAGATGACTCCTCAAATGTTGCTGCAGTCTTATTGTTTTTTTTATGTAAGATTTCTAAACACTGTCTCTCAAACAAAATTTGATGCTAGATGCTGCTGAAAAAACAAGTCAGGCTTAAAGGCAATAAGTCTGTTTAAAAAATTGCCAGTTGTGACTTCCCTAGTAGTCCAGGGGCTAAGACTCCATGATCCCAACTCAGGGGGCTCAGGTTTAATCCTTGATCAGAGAGCTAGATCCCAGATGCTACAACTAAGAAGTCACATTCTGCAACTAAAAGATACTGCATACCACAGCAAAGGGCTTCCCTGGTAGCTCAGTTGGCAAAGGAACCGCCTGCAATGCAGGAGACCCTGGTTTGATTCCTGGGTCAGGAAGATCTGCTAGAGAAGGGATAGGCTACCCACTCCAGTGTTGTTGGGCTTCCCTTGTGGTTCAGCTGGTAAAGAATCTGCCTGCAATGCGGGAGACCAGGGTTTGATCCCTGGGTTGGGAAGATCTGCTGGAGAAGGGAAAGGCTACCCACTCCAGTATTCTGGCCTGGAGAATTCCATGGACTACAAAGTCCATGGGGTCGCAAAGAGTCGGACACAACTGAGGGACTTGCACTTGATGATGCTTATCACAGCAAAGACCAAAGATCTCATGAGCCGCAACTAAGGCCCAGCACAGCCAAATAAAGAAATAAATCAAAAAAGAAGAAATCACCAGTAAATGAAATGTGACCTAAATCACGCAAAAAATGATTTTACACCTCTTTTCCAAATATGTTTACTCTCTATTTTTCTTTATCTTACAGTTATCTTAAGGAAATTTGACATATGTATATGTAGGCTTTTATTTTTGTTCTGATGATAGTAGTATTTGGAAAAATTTATTCATGGCCGTTAATTTTGTAAGATTATTCAGGAAAACTTTTCAGTCTTAAACTATAAAATTGTAAAATATTATTAAGTTATATTGGAGAAGGAAAAGGTAACCCATTCCAGTATTCTTGCCTAGAGAATCCCATGGAGAGAGGAGCCTGGCAGGCCCTGGTCCATAGGATTGCAGAGAGTCAGATACGACTAAAGTGACTAAGCATTAATTTATATACTAGAAAAATGTTCAGAAAATAAAAAGATATAATTTCAGTTAAAAATATTAATAAATCTACTTATCAAAATCTAGTTCTAATTTTATTCTTATACTAAACTGTCTAACTTACATTACCTCTACTTTTAATATGTTTTATTGTAACATTTCTCCTTGATTTGTTAAAAACATGTTTTCCTAAATGTATAAGAAAATGATATCAAAAGACTCATGAATTATGTTTAGGTTCAGAGACTAAAACCTGAGAATCCCAATGGCACACATAATTACTTTCACAATAATTCTGGAGAAGGAAATGGCAACCGACTCCAGTACTCTTGCCTGGAGAATTCCATGGATGGAGGAGCCTGATGGGCTGCAGTCCACGGGGTCACAAAGAGTCAGACACGACTGAGCGACCAACACTTCACAATAATTCACATTTAGGGAAATTTGTAATCTGATATTACCAAGTTTTATCTGCCACCAAATGAAAACTTTCCTCAGTTAGATAATATCCCATTCTGTTCTTGATCAAGATTTTCATTTTCCTACACATCTCATCACACCCTGCCACTGGCACAAAAGGGGACGGCATGGAATTTCTGTCTCCCAAGTCTGATTCCTAAATCCTGTCTTATGTTTGACAGTGATGCATACAACACCCAGTAAGTAATAAGTAAAGCTTGAAAATTGCACTTCTTGAGTTAATTAAAACAAATACCAGTATATTCTCCTCTTTGAAAGAGGCAGTTATCCTTCATTTGACACTAGAAATATTGTCTAATGAATTCCAAAATGACCTTTCCTTGTTTTTTTTCTCTTGCAAAGGCAAAGGCTACTTCTGTTTCTGTTTTATCAACTGCATTGGAGCTGAGCTATCTGCCAATCTCCACATCTCCAAAGACTATTATTTACTCAAGTCCAACTGTATACTTAGCTTTCTACATAAAAAGCGCCTTTGTCAAGCCCAGTGATCTCTGATTCTAGGTCATTTCACAATACTGGGGTGATTTTTCTTAATTGCTTCATAAGGTTAACCTCTGGAATGATTGTGGCTTGTAAGGTACAAGATGTTCATTAAATTGGTTTTTTCAGTAATCCATGAAGTACCAGCAAACAGATCAGAGTTGCCTGAGTTCATCCTGGTCTCAAAACAAAATGGTTAAAGGGCTCTTAGAAGGAAAGCACAAATGCCCCCAAGTCCCTGTAGGTCCCAGAAAATGTTCAAAAACAATGGCGTTTCTTTTGTTGCCACATCTGCTAGTGTGCCTTTGTGGAAGTATATTCGAAGCTACATCACCTGCACCCAAAATGTTCTAAACCAAGATGGTATGTTTCTGAAATTAAAATGAAAAATTGAACACTGTGGAGAAAAGAGATGGATGGGATTCATTTTATGAATAATGTAGATTCTACTCCTAAAAGAAATGTTATAGATACAAAAGAAAAATTATTCTTTCAACCCTGGGAAATCCCATGAATGTTGCTTGAAAATATACTTCTATTCCAGGACTTCATGATTCATTACCAGGCTTTTTTCCGTGTGTCAGTGGATACCCACAGTGACGTACCATAGACTGAGCATTTGTGAATGTGAGTGAGTCACCTGGTAAGAGCCCTGTCCAGCTATAATCACTGATGTTGACCAAGTTGACTGGGGATAGATTCCAAGATGAGTTTTATTTCAAAAATTGGGCTCTTCAGAGTAAAATATGTGTTAATACTTAGTTATCCATACTGCCAGTATCCTGGACCTTGAATCTTTCCCATATATCACTATACTAAGGACACAGTTTAGGAAGATTTACACATACAGAATTCAGAAATACTTCAGAGCTTGATAGAATGAACTTCTGAAAATATATCTAAAGTAGTTTAAAATTCTGAAAGAGATGGGAATACCAGACCACCTTATCTGCCTCCTGACAAACCTGTATGCAGGTCAAGAGCAACAGTTAGAACCGGACGGGGAACTGGTTCAAAACTGGAAAAGGAATACATCAAGGCTGTATATGTATATTGTCACCTACTTATTTAACTTCTATGCAGAGTACATGCAAAATTCCAGGCTGGATGAATCAAAAGCTGGAATCAAGATTGCCGAGAGAAATATCAATAACCTCAGATATGCAGATGACACCACCCTTATGGCAGAAAGTGAAGAAGAACTAAAGAGCCTCTTGATGAAGGTGAAAGGGCAGAGTGAAAAAGCTGGCTTACAACTACACATTCAAAAAACTAAGATCATGGCGTCCAATCTCATCACTTCATGGCAAATGTATGGAGAAACAATGGAAATAGTGCCAGATTTTCTTTTCTGGGGCTCCAAAATCACTGCAGATGGTGACTGCAGCCATGAAATTTAAAGATGTTTGCTCCTTGGAAGAAAAGCTATGACCAACCTAGACAGGGTATTAAAAAGCAGAGACATCATTTTGCCAACAATGGTTCATCTAGTCAAAGTTATGTTTTTTCCAGTAGTCATGCATGGATATGAGAGTTGGACCATAAAGAAGGCTGAGCACTGAAGTATTGATGCTTTCAAACTGTGATGTTGGAAACTCTTGAGAGTCCCTTGGACAGCAAGGAAACTTGAGACATCAAGGAAACTTGAGAGTCCCTTGGACAGCAAGGAAACTCTTGAGAGTCCCTTGGACAGCAAGAAGATCAAACCAGCCAATCCTAAGGAAATCAACCCTAAATATTCATGGGGAGGACACATGCTGAAGCTCCAATAATTTGGCCACCTGATGCAAAGAAGTGACTCATAGGAAAAGACCCTGATGCTGGGAAAGACTGAGGGCATGAGGACAAGGAGGCAATAGAGAATGAAATGGTTGGATGGCATCACTGACTCAATGGACATGAATTTGAGCAAACTCTGGGAGGTTGTGAAGGACAGGGAAGCCTGACGTGCTGCAGTCTGTAGAGTTGCAAAGTGTGGGACATGACTTAGCTACTGAACAAAAACAGAAACCTTTCTTTAAAAATGTGAAATTAACAGGGTATTTTTATATTTGAAATTAGTTTGCAAAGTATTCTCAAAAGATCAGGAAAATCAATTTGGCTGTCTAATTAAAAAAAAAACAACCTACAGTTTGAAAACTGAAAATAAAAGGACAAACTGCAACCACAACTTCCACTCTAGAATGGTAGCAAATACTAGAAAAAAAGTTTTCTTGTGTGACTTGTACCTGAAATCTTAGCCTATCATCTGTATAAACCTAAATAGACAAACTCTAGGAAGATTTTATTGTAAGATTTATCACATAAAAGAAATAGAGACATAGTATCTAATAAGCAAGTTTTTCTTTTCTAATGTAGTATTGAGAGGCAATAAAAAGCCAAGGCCCTGGAGTCAGATTATCTGGACAGAAATCTCCACCACTTTCTAGTTGGGAGAATCTGGTCAATAAAGATAAAATATTTGACAATGTATGGCAGACCAGTTCTTCACAACCACATGTTCACTAAACCAAATCTAATGTATGCCAAGTAGATATTACTTGATGTCATAAAGAGTAGCATAAATTGTGTACTTGGTAAGAAAACGTGAATGTACAAAAAATGTTTAGTAAAAAACAGAATATATTTTAATCTCAGTGTTGAAGATAGGTCAACTTCCAGAGACATCTTTTTATTTCTTGGGAAAATGAATCATATTCTGATTCCAAAAATCAACATAGGGAAAACGAGTTGTTAATAATTTGAGACTCATAGGATACATATTACTCAATGCAGTGAAGGCTGGAGCCCTGAACACAGTAAAAGTTTGGGGAACTGTTTTAAAGTCACAAGAGACATAAGAACTAAGACCTACTTCTTGTTGTTTTTCTTTTTTTTTTCTGGTTTTTGTTTTGTTTTAATTTACACAGAGCCAAAAATTTCTGCTTCAAGTGTATGATTTAAAACTTAGTCATGACTAAATGAACAAGCCCAGGCCATGGTTTCCAACAACAATTTTTTCCATTGGGAAAGGTTTATGGAAATCAAGAAACCAAAACAAAAATGAATGTTATTTTTTTTCATTCCTCACAATTTGAAAATAATGCAATAAGGAAACAAATAAGCGTACTTAAAATCCATGAGATTAAATTCTGTCATAGTATTGCTGAAATACATTATAATACCATACATTTTATATTCCTAAGGATTGTTGTTTGAGTAGCACCATGGCAGTAAGATAAGCATGATTAGAAATCTCATTGATGCTGCTATTTTCTATCCTCATTTTTCATGTTTCTTTGTTCTCAATTGTGAAACTTATGTCTGTGTCAATTTTTATTCTTTTCAGAAGGAATTTTACCATTGTTTCACCAAATATCATAATTAGACATTGGGGAGTTTTTTGTTTGTTTAATTTTTAGAAAACAAATTGAAGGTTTTTTGTCTTAATGTGATATTCTGCTTTGTGATCAATATACTACTAAAATTTTCAGGTAGTTAGCATGGATAAAAACAATTTTACCAATGGGCTGATCACTATTTCAGTCAACAACCTTATGATTCAGTAATGGCTTACACTACCTCCTAAGTCTTTTCTTGGGATTCTCTAAACCTTCCTTAATGAAATGAATATATTCAGATTAATATGGGTACATTGAAATATGTTCAGATGAATATGGATACACTGAAATGTGTGTCTCTTTATATCTCTCAGTTGCATGTAGATATGCTGAAATAAGCCT
This sequence comes from Bubalus bubalis, assembly GCF_019923935.1. Taxonomy (NCBI): domain Eukaryota; kingdom Metazoa; phylum Chordata; class Mammalia; order Artiodactyla; family Bovidae; genus Bubalus; species Bubalus bubalis. Next base: position 22,010,715 of record NC_059157.1, on the reverse strand, counting down.
AGACAGCATATTAAAAAGCAGAGACATCACTTTGCCAACAAAGGTCCACCTAGTCAAGGCTATGGTCTTTCCAGTAGTCGTGTGTGGATGTGAGAGTTGGGCTATAAAGACGGCTGAGGGTCGAAGAATTGATGCTTTTGAGCTGTGGTGTTGGAGAAGACTCTTGAGAGTCCCTTGGACTACAAGGAGATCCAACCAGTCCATTCAAAAGGAAATCAGTCCTGAATATTCATTAGAAAGACTGATGCTGAAGCTGAAGCTCCAGTACTTCGGCCACTGGATGCAAAGACTCATGAGAAAAGACCCTGATGCTGGGAAAAATTGAAGGCAGAAGGAGAAGGGGATGACAGAGAATGAGATGGTTGGATGGCATCATCAACTCAGTGGATATGAGGTTGAGCAAGCTCTGGGAGTTGGTGATGGACAGGGAAGCCTGGTGTGCTGCAGTCCATGGCGTTGCAAAGAGCCAGACACAACTGAGCGGCTGAACAACATGCTGAATTAGGTTTGGTCCCTTGAAAAACTCTTAGGTGCTGAGTATGCAGATTCCTTGGGGTTTTAACCTAGAGAAAGAGAGATGTCTGGGTTATTTTTGCTTTGTTTTCCTTTCTTTTACAGCTGTTGCACCTCAGGGTAGGATGATATCACTCAAAAAAGAAGCCTCCCTACAGTAATGTCTAGTTACGTTTGTAGTCACCAGCATGTCATAGGTGCTAATTCTGTCCCTACCCATTACTGTGGCTTTTGTGGAATTAGCCAGATGTTCTGTTTTGGGGGGGTTGTTCTAGGTAATAGCTTTAATAATTGGTGGTTCTTTACTCTGTGCCTGTGTTTATATCTTTGGGTTTAGGATGGAAAGTCAGATGCTACAAGCCCTGCAGCTGTTGTTCCATCCCCTGGTTTACAAGCTCAGTGGAGATCTAGGCTGTGTGTTTGAGTTTTTGTCTCTGAAGTACAGGCTTATGTTTGTTAGTGCCTAGAGCTTCCTCCTTCTTTCTTCAGATTCCTCCTTTACTCTCCTGCCTCTCTCTCCTCCAAAATAATTCTGCTTTCTGTTCCTGGTTAAACATGTAATAAGCAGAGCAAACTGTGGCCAGCTGCCTACTGACTTTTGGACAAAAGCGGAAAGACACTAAGAGCATGCACTGAAATCAAACCATGAAAATGTTAACTAATTCTGTCTCTCCATCTCACTTTCTTTCTTCCTCCCTCTCTCTTCCTTCAGTCTTTCTCACTTTTCTTCCTCCCGTTTGCTTTATTCTTTCTCCTTTCCTCCTTCTCTCCTTCCCATCTTCCTTCCTTCCTTTGTCCCTCCCATCTTCCCTCACTTTCTTCCTTGCTTCTTTCCTGCCTTTCTGCCTTTCTTCTTATATGTTTTAAATATGGAGTTTGGAGAATACATGACCTTATACATGAACATCCTGGCCTTTTCCCTTTTTTGTGTAATCAGTGGCCTGAATGACTTCCTTAATGCAGGGGGTGTTTTACATTTGAAAATTTTACAATTCGCTACACAATTAATACCCTTAAATGGCATTTCCTTCCACTGTTGCTCCATGTCACATTCAAGACAACTAAGATGTTTTGTATTGCATTTTCATTTGTCAAATCCCAGTGCTTTTTTAAGTCAGTTGAGTCCTTCATCACTCAATCATTTTAGAGACAAGCTTTGACTTCCACTTAGATTAAATACCATTGCTTCTGCCTTTTCCCCTCTACTTTGCTGATGCTGATCCAATTAAAAATCCCATAAAAGCCAATCCAAAATAAAAATACTGAAAATGATCAATTACATGAATGTTATCTTGGAAAATATAAAGCAGATAATTTTTATCTAATTGTATTTCCATATATTTTTCATATCTTGCTTTTTGTCCTCTGACAATTTCAAGAACTGCTACAAATACAAGTAAAAATAAATGCAGTGATATCCACTTTTACAGAGAAGGCAATGGCACCCCACTTCAGTACTCTTGCCTGGCAAATCCCATGGACCGAGGAGCCTGGAAGGTCCATGGGGTTGCTAAGAGTCGGGCTCGACAGAGCGACTTCACTTTCACTTTCCACTTACATGCATTGGAGAAGGAAATGGCAACCCACTCCAGTGTTCTTGCCTGGAGAATCCCAGGGATGGGGGAGCCTGGTGGGCTGCCGTCTATGGGGTCGCACAGAGTCGGACGCGACTGACGCAAGTTAGCAGCATCCACTTTTAGGGAAGTCATCATTTAAAAAAGCAATCAAAGTGATAATCTTAAAAAGTAGTGAAAAGCATGAAGTAAACCAGACAGAAATAGACAAATATCACATAATATCATATAAAAAATTATACAAATGAACTTGTTTATGAAACCAAAATAGACTCACAGATATAGAACACAAACTTATGGTTACCAAAGAGAAAATGTTGAGGGGTAGGGATAAATTGGGAGTTTTGGATTAAAATATACACACTGCTGTGCTGTGGTGTACTTAGTCATTCAGTTGTGTCTGACTCTGCAACCCCATGGACTCTAGCCCACCAGGCTCCTCTCCAGGCAGGATTACTGGAGTGGGTTGCCATGCACTCCTCCAGGGGATCTTCTCCACCCAGGAATGGAACCAGGGTCTCCTGCATTGCAGGTGGATTCTTTACCACCTGAACTACCAGGGAAGCCCAAAATATACACACTGCTGCTGCTGCTGCTAAGTCGCTTCAGTCGTATCTGACTCTGTGCGACTCCATAGATGGCAGCCCACCAGGCTCCCCCGTCCCTGGGATTCTCCAGGCAAGAACACTGGAGTGGGTTGCCATTTCCTTTTCCAATGCATGAAAGTGAAAAGTGAAAGTGAAGTCACTCAGTCATGTCCGACTTCTAGCGACCTCATGGACTGCAGCCTACCAGTCTCCTCCATCCATGGGATTTTCCAGGCAAGAGTACTGAAGTGGGTTGCCATTGCCTTCTCCAAATATACACACTACTATATATTAAATAGATAACCAACTAGGACCTGTTATATAGCACAGGGAACTATACCCAATATCTTGTAATAACCTACAATGGAAGAGAATGTTATAAAAGAATATATGTATATGTATATACACATGTAAAAAATAAATAGAAATTCAGTCATTACTGCTTAAAATTAAGTAGAGAAAAACAGCTATACATTTAAAAGGCAATAAGACCTAAAGGAACAAAAGTCTCAGCAAAGAATAAATATGCATATTCCTGGAATCAGATATCATGGAGCATACATTTGAGGAGAAAGAAGAGAAAAGGCTAGACCATGTGTAAGTGTTTGACTATCGGTTTTTTAATAACAAATTAATGAACAAAGGGACTAGATCATATACAGTCTCCAGTTAAGAAAGAAGAAAATGGAGCTGTGCAAACTAATAAGAAATATAATTAGAGACATAAAGCAAAGCTTTAATTATTACTGAAATGGAATGACTGTTTTTTTTTTCAAATTGCATTGAAAACTTCCGTGAACCATAACTGTCACTAAATATTATAGATAATCACCCTGAATCTCCTCTAACAATGAATGATAGTTGCTTGTATTATTGTGATTTTACAAAAACAATACAGTAGAATAATATTTTATACTAAAAACTGGATCATAACAAATATATGAGATGAGAAATATTGTAGCTTATAATAATAAATACTCTATTATTTTGGTCTTCACAATAATCCATTAAAGTGTTTAACATAGTCATTTTCTTCATTCATTAAAATGCATCTAAACTTACTGCATCAATCACTGAAATCTTCTGTCACTCATTTGAAGGCTGAGAATTCTAAACCTATCCTCTGAACTTATGATTCTGAAATATTTTTGCTTTGTTTTACAAATATTTTTGCTTGCATTATGTGTTTACTCTAGAGCTTAAAAGAATATATTGCTGTATTTACTTCATGGGTATGAACGACAATGATGTTTTGCGGGGCTTCCCTGGTGGCTCAGGCAGTAAAGAATCCGCTGGCAATGCAGGTTCGATCCCTGGGTCAGGAAGATCCCCAAAGAAGGGAATGGCAACCCATTCCAGTATTCTTGCCTGGAAAATTCCATCGACTGAGGAGCCTGGCGGGCTACAGTCCATGCAGTCGCAAAGAGTCAGACATGATTGAGCTTAATGACTAAAACTAAACTATGGATATTTTGTGGATTCTAGATACTGCTGGCTAAACTTACCCCTTAAATAAGAATAGCAAATCCTGGGTAAAAGGGATAGATAAAAATGCTAAACATTTGCCTAGTTTAAGAAACAGAGGCACTTGTTAGCAAAGACGTGTTCTAGAAATGCGATACAACAGTTGCCTTTTGAGACTACATAAAGCTCCTGATCACAGGAAGGCTGAGAGAAGTATCACAGCCTCTTTGAGGTGCTTGCTTGTATTTAACATAGTATTTCCCTAATTAAATAGCCCCCCAGAATTATTTTTTTCACTAAAGACCTTTTTAGTATTTATGAAATTAACATCCGATGGAACACTTTAATAAAGTATTAAATAGTCAAGAACTTCAGATTCAAGTTTAATGATTAAAGGAAAAGACAGAGATTCATAAAAAAAAAAAAAAAAAAAAAAAAACTTCAGCTGTCCTTGAAACTTCCATTGGCCATGAGGGATGATTTCATATTACGTCAACATAATTTAATAGATCATGGAAGATCAATGTGTCTAAAAGACAAGTTAAGACACTGACATTGTAACTCTTTGTATGTATTATATATCTAGTTTGTTCTTTTTAATACTAAAAGGGCTGTGGGTAATGAATTAACAGGGACGCAAAGCTGTGTTCCTAAAATTTCCTTCATATTCCCTTTGGTTTTAATTATGAAAGAAATATATACAGAGTACCATGTTTTTTCTGGCTTTCTAATCAGACACATTTGTCCACATGGGGGTTTTGAACATATTGACAATGAATGAAATTCTTCATAATGGTAGTTTGGTTAGAAAGATCCCAGGATATATTCCAAATTTGAACTGTTTGAGTGTTAATATCACCTATCATAATTAGGAGTCACTTTATGAGGAAGCTGAATAAAGCAGTGTTCTTAGAAAATATTTCTAAGCATACATACAGATAGTGGGAAGTAAAAGCAGTTCAACACAAAATTCTAGGTAGGAAAGTGAAAAGGAAATTACTGCTGAAAAGAAGTAGTTACTGCTCTTTCTGCCTTTTTAAACTGACTTCCTTCTATTAGCTGGCAGTGTTTCTTTGGTTTACTTTTTCATAAACATTACTCTCTTACGAGGTTTAATTTTAGAGGAATTATGATGACCTACTTTGAAATATATCTGTATTACACAGAAATAGAACTAGATGCTTCATCTTAGAAACAAAAAACGATCATGTTTGCTTTAATGTCCTTTAATATTTTTATTGAAATTTTAAATATGCAAAAGCAGTATCACTGTATCTGGGCATTACATTGAGATACATAGCTAATCAACAAGAACTAAGATAGGTATTTGAGATTTGTATGGACAAACTACTTCATATATCTATTTATATTTCTTAACATATTTTCAAATAATCAAAGAAGTTTGTATCAGTGACATTTCCAGAGGTTATTAAATAATTTTAATGGGTGTCAAATTTAATTGTTTTTCTCAAGGTGGATTTTATGAAACCCTACTTCTGTGATATATACTACAAGTTTCTATGATCAGAAAAGATTGAGAAACCTGTATATGCTCTAGCTCCTTCTTGAAAATTCGTAACAAATCAAAGTATCCCCTGACCTTTTTATCCAGGATGTTCCTGCAGTAAAGAAACTAGTAGTTCCCAAATTTATGTGACCAAAAACTTTTTCCACCTAAAAACCTAATATCATTTCACAAATGCAGTGTTCAGTGGAATGCACTTTGTGCTGTGCTGTGCTGTGCTTGGTCGCTCAGTCATTTCCAACTCTTTGCGACCCGTGGACTGCAGTCCACCAGGCTCCCCTGTCCATGAGATTCTTCAGGCAAGAATACTGGAGTAGGTTGCCATGCCCTCCTCCAGGGGATCTTCCCAACCCTGGGACTGAACCCAGATCTCCCACATTGCAGGTGGATTCTTTACCATTGGAGAAGGAAATGGCAACCCACTCCAGTACTCTTGCCTGGAAAATCCCATGGATGGAAGAGCCTGGTAGGCTACCGTCCATGGGGTCACAAAGAGTTGGACATGACTAAGCGATTTCACTTCTTTACTTCTTTACTGTCTGAGCCACCAGGAATACACTTTGAGGAACACAAGACTGTTTTTATGGACATTTCATCTTCCCACTAGGAAGCATATCCTTACAGTAAATTCAAAAGGCTGAGGGGTCAGAAAAAGATGTCTACCAGGTTTAAGATGTTTATCATACTCTTCTTCATCAAAGATGAGTTGTCAAGAGAAGGACATTCTTTCTTAAACTAAGCAGGTTTACAAAACACAGAGACACCAAGGGATGTTCAGCAGCTGGATAGTAGTACTCAGAAGACAAGGTAAATCTTCTTTCTATGAATCACAAACAACTAGCAGTAGTATTTTGATGTTAGATCTGCTACAAATCCCCAAAGTACTGGAGAACAAATAGCTAGCTTGGGTTTTATCCCTCAAAGGATTTTTTGGCTCAAAGAAAGCACACAAGATATATGTTTCCATTACAATTGGAAAGAATACCAGGATTGGTTCAAATAGTAATTACATTTGAAATTTGCTAATTTACACTTGGATGCATTAATTTGGAATATCTTTAGTGGAGGTGATTTTATCAGTAACAGAAAATGCAGTGCCTAAACCCGTTACTGTACTGTGTGTGCTTAGTCCTGTCCAACTCTTGAGACCCCATAGACTGTAGCCCGCCAGGCTCCTCTGCCCATGGGATTTCCCAGACAAGAATACTGGAGTGGGTGCCCATTTTCTTCTCCAGGGGATCTTCCCAACCCAGGAAACGAACCTGGGTCTCCTGCATTGCAGGCCGACTCTTTACTGACTTAGCTACAGGGGAAACCTGTGGTCAAGTGCAGCCTGAAAATATTAAACAGAATATTCCAGAAGTAAACAATCCTTACGTTTTGAGTAGTGCATCATGTGAAGTAGCATGATGAAATCTCGCTAGATCCAGTTCCGTCTGTCCAGGTTGTGAACCACCCCTTTGTCTGCCTGATGGTTAGTCGCTTTGTAGCCACCTGAGTTATGAGGGGACTGTCATGGTATTGCAGCATTTGTATTCAGGTGATTCTTGTTTTACTTAATAATGATGCCAAAGCACAACACTTGTGACACTAGCAATTTCCATATGCCAAAGAGAAGCTGTGAAGTGCTTCTTTAAGGAAAAGAAAGGTCTCGACCTATAAGGAAAAACATCATATCCTGAGGTTGCTAAGTTCTACAGTAAGAAAGAATCTTCTATCCCTTAGAAAGCATTGAAGGAAAAAGAAATCCATCCGGTTTTACTGTTGCATCTCTAACTGCAAAAATTATGGCCCCACCACGTGATTAAGTGCTTTAGTTAAAAGGGTGGTTGTGGGTCCCTATCAACCCTTATTTTTCCGTGGTGGTGGTGATTACTCATGGTGGTGGCGCGTGCATGCTCAGTCAACTCAGTTGTGTCCTACGCTTCCGACCCCATGGACTGTAGCTCATCCGGCTCCTCTGTCCATGGGATTTCCCAGGCAAGAAAGTGGGTTGCCATTACTGTCTCCAGGGGATCTTCCTGGCCTAGGGATAGAACTGGAATCTGCTGCATTGCAGGCAGACACTTCACCACTGAGCCACCAGGGAAGCCCACAGTTAAGATGGGAAAAGCATTACATTTTTATAAAAGATATTTTGAGAAAGAAAGAGACATATTCACGTAACTTTTAATGTAGTATATTGTTATTTTTGTTCTATTTGCTATTTTTTGTTAATATCTTACTGTGCCTAATTTATAAAATAAACTTCATCACAGTTACGTATGTATAGGAAAAAACATAGTATCTCAAGGATTCGGTACTGTTGTGGTTTCAGGCATCACTGGGGTCTTGGAACACATTCACTTGTTTACATATTGCCTGCAGTTCCATTTCTTGAAATCTAGTTTTATTAAATACTGCTTCTTTGGCATGTGTTTAGAACAACTCTCAAAACATTTTCATGTAAGGATTCAAAATAGTCATATTAAAATACAGCTTTAATATAAAGTTTATCACAGTTTTACAGTATTCAAAAATGATGAACCTTCCCGAAAAACCAAAAGGACCATTACACCCAAGACATAAGAAAACAAATAAACAAGTTTGGCATTTCCATAACTTTGTGTCCACGTATTCTTTTTTTTGTTTCTTTGCATAGCAGAGCTTGTAAGATCTTAGTTCCCTAACCAAGGATTGAACCCCTGCCCCCCAGCAGGGAAAGTGTGGAGTCCTAACCACCAGACATGCAGGGAATTCTTTTTTTTAAAGCGACTTCTATTTTATTATTTACAAATACCTAGCGATCATAAGTAGAGAAGGCAATGGCACCCCACTCCAATACTCTTGCCTGGAAAATCCCATGGACGGAGGAGCCTGGTAGGCTGCAGTCCACGGGGTCGCTAAGAGTCGGGCACGACTGAGCGACTTCACTTTCACTTTTCACTTTTCACTTTCGTGCGTTGGAGAAGGAAATGGCAACCCACTCCAGTGTTCTTGCCTGGAGAATCCCAGGGACAGAGGAGCCTAGTGGGCTGCCATCTATGGGGTCGCACGGAGTCGGACACGACTGAAGCGACTTAGCAGCAGCAGCGATCATAAGTGTACATGTCACAAATTAAAAATGGGAAAAGTAGAGACAAATGCTTGAGGGGAGTTGTTTTTTCATTTTTGTTTTTAGTATCTTAGGGATTTTTAAAAAAAATTTTAAGGAAATAAAATATATACTTTCTGCCAGGGCCATATTAGCAGTAAAGCATTTTTAACTGTGGTAATTGTGGCTTTGGTTCAGAAATAATTTGTATATTTTTCACCCCTGATGATGGAAGACAAATCAGTGTTGTATCTTCATAGGTTGCTCACCTATGGAGATCAGCAGTTACTGTGACTAAGTTGGCCCATTCTGTTTAGAAACATGTTTTAAATATTTAGCAATTAACATGTGGTTGTCCTTGATTACGTTCATAGATTTCACCAAGCAGGCACTGATAAGAGTAAAGCTGAGTAGTTATGAAAGAGATCATATGATGTGCGAAGTCTGACATGTTTACTGTTTAGCCCTTTATAGAAAGATTTGCTGTTCCCTGGTGTTAAAGGGTCTTGTGTGTATTGATAAGTGCAATGAATCACAGTCAGTAGACGAAGAGTAATCCCAGAAGGGAAGTGGCTCTTTGGGATAGAAAAGTCTCAGTATGAAAATGACATTTGAGCATATAGAGACCTGAAAAAGTGAGCAGGCCAGCCTGTAAAAATCCGAGGAAGAGTTTTTTTGGCAACAGCACTCCACTTGGCATGCTTGAGAAACAGCTGGAAATCAAGAGGGGAGGTGAGTGATGTGAGAGATACATGGGTCTTAGGAGATGTGGCCTTAGGGGTGGGCCAGATCACAGCCTCTTTTTAGACACAGTAAATTTGGATGTTAAGTGATAAGGCTTTGAATTTTTTTGAGCTAAGGAAGTAACGTGAACTGATTTGTTTTAAAACAATAGTTCCAGCTATTTTGTTGAAAACTGACTCCAGAGAGACAACTAAGAAAGAAACAGGGCAATTCCAAACTAAAACATTAGCATTTAGTCTACTATCAGGCTACAAAGATACTATTGTTAAACACCTGTCATCATAAAGGTGATATATTAAATCAGTGGTTTCAGCTCTGATGGCACATTAAAATCTCAGCAGCTTTAATTGGATTTGCAGAAAAAGTTGGTTCAGATTTTCCTGTAACATAGCATGGAAAAACCTGAACGAACTTTCTGGCCAACCCTTAAAAATATCAGTGCTAGAGTCCACAAGGAGATTCTGATTTAATTTGTTCCAAGTAGAGTTTGAGAATCAGTGTTTTGTTTCTTTTAAGCTCTCCAGATCTCCTTAATGTGCAACCAGGATTGAGAACCATCACTTTTAGAGAAAAATACAAAGACAAAAAAAAACCAAAACCAAGTTTTATAGGATAGCTAAGAGCAGTTCAGTATGCAGCATAAATTATCTAGGAGTTCACTTTTCCTGGAGATTGTATAAGAATTTCAAAATTATTCAGTGTCCTGGACAGTTTTAAAATCAGACTGGGAACCCATTTGTCTGAAGCAGACATTATTCAGCTTAGGAGCTGTGTCAGTATCAGATGGCCTTTAGCGGTCCCAGACAGCCTCCTGATTCTGTTACTTGAATCAATTTGTACTGCATTTATGACCTGATGGTGCTTGCTGGGGGGAATGGCATAGTTTGGGAGTTTTAAACACCATCATCTGTACCCAGATCATCCCCTAAAAGATAGCGAGACGGCCCCTGCAGGTCTGCATACCCAGTGGTCTTTAGGAGCTAGTTACCCGAGTAATACAACGATATTATTTGCCATATGTAAGCATGTGGACCTTCTGAGCCTCAGGCATAGCCATTACATGAGGTCATGTGTGCTGATGTGATTTGTTGAAAGAAATAAACACAGAGTTAATCACCAGAAAGGAAACCTTATTACTTAATGTGAAAATGATTCACTTGGCATAGATCATGTGTAAGATAGAACTCTGTGTTTTGACTGTAAGAAAATAAAAGACATATTTCAACTTTCAAAAGATGCTCAAAGGACTAACATATCCACTAACATGTCATAGAAATATAAGAAATCAGCGTGGACCTAAAAGAAAGCCAGCAGCAAGTCTAATGACCATCAAGTAGAGGGCCTTCAAATGCATTCCCTTTGCCTTCATCTTCTGACCATTTTTTCGTCACCTTGATTAATGTTTTCATTGAAGGGAAAACTGAGTCTCTTTGCTAACATCTTTGTTTCTTAACTCATCAACTTGAGAAACAGTAGGAGTGGCAGAGAAAAAGGGAGGAGGGCAAAAAGAGGTGGGAGCTATATAAATTTTGAGGACAAGGTCAAAGTTCTGTGTGCCATCAGAGCTTTTGGGAAATCTCTGAGAGATGATGGAAAACCATTTTAATGTCCTACATGACATTAAGACGCCTCAAGATAACATTATCACAACTCAAGATGAACAACTCAAAAACTATGTGACTAGAAACTCAAATATATTCTCTCAAAGTTTGCCTTTTAATAATATATTTTTAGAAATGTGGATTTTATAGAATATTTTATATAAGAAACCATCAATCTCTTTTTTAACTCAGGACTGAGTCATGTCAACTCCTCCCCTGCCCCTGTCCCTCCAAAAGTACAAAGATACAGGGAAAGTTCCTTTTTTAAACCTCAAATCTGTGAGAGTCCAGTGACCAAATACATTCTCACATTTCTGGTATTATGGGAATTTTTTAATATTCTCTGCATTTTGGCAAGGGGTAAGATAAATAGGACATTGTAGCATCAAACATCTTCACATGGCACAAGATCTTAAAAGACACAGCAATGAAACAGACCTCTGGGAAAACACAATTTCCTCCTTAGCTTACCTGTTATCCGCACTTTTCAGTTGCCGTGTGTTAAAAGTGTTAGTCGCTCAATCATGTCCAACTCTTTGCAACCCTATAGACTGTCTCTTCTGTCCATGGGATTCTCCAGGCAAGAATACTGGAGTGGGTAGCTATTCCCTTCTCTAGGGGATCTTCTCAACCCAGGTATTGAACTCGGGTCTCCTGCATTGCAGGCAGATTCTTTCCCATCGGAGCCACCAGGGAAGCCCCATGTGTTAAAAAGCTGCTTAAAAAGTAAAAAAGGTTTTTGGTTGCTCCTAAAGGAGCTTCTGAATTTGTACAGCCCCAATTGTCCTGGGATTTCTTTGGAGGGAATGATGCTGAAGCTGAAACTCCAGTACTTTGGCCACTTCATGCGAAGAGTTGACTCATTGGAAAAGACTCTGGTGCTGGGAGGGATTGGGGGCAGGAGGAGAAGGGGATGACAGAGGATGAGATGGCTGGATGGCATCACTGACTCGATGGACGTGAGTCTGGGTGAACTCCGGGAGTTGGTGATGGACAGGGAGGCCTGGTGTGCTGCGATTCATGGGGTTGCAAAGAGTTGGACACGACTGAGCGACTGAACTGAACTGAATTGTCCAGATAATTATATTCTTTGCAGCCAAAGATGGAGAAGCTCTATAATGCAGTCAGCAAAAAGAAGAGTGGGAGCTGACTGTGGCTCAGATCATGAACTCCTTATTGCCAAATTCAGACTTAAATTGAAGAAAGTAGGGAAAACCACTAGACCATTCAGGTATGACCTAAATCAATCCCTAACGATTATACAGTGGAAGTGAGAAATAGGTTTAAGGGACTAGATCTGATAGACAGAGTGCCTGATGAACTATGGTCGGAGGTTCGGGACATTGTACAGGAGACAGGGAGCAAGACCATCCCCAAGAAAAAGAAATGCTAAAAAGCAAAATGGCTATCTGAGGAGGCCTTACAAATAGCTGTGAAAAGAAGAGAAGTGAAAAGCAAATGAGGAAAGGAAAGATACACACATTTGAATGCTGAGTTCCAAATAATAGCAAGGAGAGATAAGAAAGCCTCCTCAGTGATCAGTGCAAAGAAATAGAGGAAAGCAACAGAATGGGAAAGACTAGAGATCTCTTCAAGAAAATTAGAGATACCAAGGGATCATTTCATGCAAAGTTGGGCTCAATAAAGGACAGAAATGGCATCGACCTAACAGAAGCAGAAGATATTAAGAAGAGGTGGCAAGAACACACAGAAGAACTGTATTTCATGATCTGTACTTCATGACCCAGATAATCACGGTGGTGTGATCACTCACCTAGAGCCGAACATCTTGGAATGTGAAGTCAAGTGGGCCTTAGGAAGTACTACTATAAACAAAGCTAGTGGAGGTGATGGAATTCCAGTTGAGCTATTTCAAATCCTAAAAGATGATGCTGTGAAAGTGCTATACTCAGTAGGCCAGTAAATTTGGAAAACTCAGCAGTGGCCACAAGACTGGAAAAGGTCAGTTTTCATTCTAATCCCTAAGAAAGGCCATGCCAAAGAATGCTCAAACTACCACACAATTGCATTCATCTCACACGCCAGTAAAGTAATGCTCAAAATTCTCCAAGCCACCCTTCAGCAGTAGGCAAATGGTGAACTTCCAGATGTTCAAGCTGGTTTTAGAAAAGGCAGAGGAACCAGAGATCAAATTGCCAACATCTGCTGGATCATGGAAAAAGCAAGAGAGTTCCAGAAAAACATCTATTTCTGCTTTATTGACTATGCCAAAGCCTTTGACTGTGTGCATCACAATAAACTGTGGAAAATTCTGAAGGAGATGGGAATACCAGACCACCTGACCTGCATCTTGAGAAACCTGTAGACAGGTCAGGAAGCAACAGTTAGAACTGGACATGGAACAACAGACTGGTTCCAAATAGGAAAAGGAGTACATCAAGGCTGTATATTGTCACCCTGCTTATTTAACTCATATGCAGAGTACATCATGAGAAACGCTGGGCTGGATAAAGCACAAGCTGGAATCAAGATTGCGGGGAGAAATATCAATAACCTCAGATATGCAGATGACACCACCCTTATGGCAGAAAGTGAAGAAGAACTAAAGAGCCTCTGATGAAAGTGAAAGACAAGAGTGTAAAAGTTAGCTTAAAGCTCAACATTCAGAAAACGAAGATCATGGCATCTGGTCCCATCACTTCATGGCAAATAGATGGAGAAACAGTGGAAACAGTGTCAGACTTTATTTTTGGGGGCTCCAAAATCACTGCAGATGGTGACTGCAGCCATGAAATTAAAAGACGCTTACTCCTTGGAAGAAAAGCCTAGACCAACCTAGAAAGGGTATTAAAAAGCAGAGACATCACTTTGCCAACAAAGGTCTGTCTAGTCAAAGCTGTTGTTTTTCCAGTGGTCATGTATGGATGTGAGAGTTGGACTATAAAGAAAGCTGAGCACAGAAGAATTGATGCTTTTGAACCGTGGTGTTGGAAAAGACTCTTGAGAGTTCCTTGGACTGCAAGGAGATCCAACCAGTCCATCCTAAAGGAGATCAGTCCTGAGTGTTCATTGGAAGGACTGATGTTGAAGCTGAAACTCCAATACTTTGGCCACCTGATGTGAAGACCTGACTCATTTGAGAAGACACTGATGCTGGGAAACATTGAAGGCAGGAGGAGAAGGGGACGCCAGAGGATGAGATGGTTGGAGGGCATCACAGACTCAATGGACATGAGTTTGAGTAAACTCCGGGAGTTGGTAATGGACAGGGAGGCCTGGCGTGCTGCAGTCCATGGGGTCGCAAATAACTGGACACAAGTGAGCAACTGAATTGAACTGAACTGAATTGTCCAGACAATGATAAATATATATATTTAAATCTCAAAATCTGTTTTTATGGAAGAGTCTGGAAAAGTGAAGATAATGAATATTGAAAAAGAGTCAGTCCTTTTGGTATACCAACACAGTCACTTCAAGGATTAGTCTTGATAGGTAATTAATATTGGATTGATGTGTATAAAATTTGACATGTTACTTTCAAGAAAGCCACAAAACCTGGTGAACAAATACAATAAGGCAAAATCAGAAATAGAATGTGTCTCTTTTTCTAATGTGTCTCTCCAGAGTGCAGCATGTTTCCTACATACATTTGAACAACATGAAAAAGAAAGTTAGGATGGGAAGTAAGATACCTGGATTCTGGTTCCCGCTTCCCATTAATCAGTTTGGGGGAGGTAGTTGTTATCTCAGTAGTCCTAAATCTTCTCATTTACAATTGAGAAAGTTGTACTAAGCTCTGAAATTCCTTATCTCTATCTTATTCTTGGTAAACTCACATTTGGATCCTTTCTGTGTGTTATCAGAAACCTTGTGTATTAGTTTCCTAAGGCTGTGGAACAAAGTATTACAAAGTGGGAGGCTTAAAACCACTGAAGTTAATTTTCTTATAGTTCTAGAAACTAGAAGTCCAAAGTTAAGGTGTCAGAAGGGCCATGTTACCTTTGAAGGCTCTAGGGAAGAATCCACCCATTTCTTCTTTCTAGCTTCTGTGGTCATCAGGAATTCTCAGCATTCCTTGTCTTAAAGGGGTATCATTCCAGTCTATCCCTTTGTTTTCTCGTAGCCTTCTCCCGTGTGGGTCTATATCTGTGTCCAAATGTCCCTCTTCTGTTTTGTTAGAAGACCAATGGCTTAGAAGTCATTAGTCTATCTCAACTCTATTGTTACAGGAATTCTATATAGAATATCATCCTCATTTGTAAAACTACAGAATTAAATTAGAGTTTATCATAAACCCATGCTTATATATGAACATCCTCTTTTCTTTCTCCCTCCAATCAACACATTATAATTGGGGGAAACTTTGTCATTTTTTCGTATTTGTTCCCAAAAAAGAAGGGTTTTGTGTGTGTGTGTGTGTGAGTCAACAGAGCATCTTGCAAAATTTATAGGACCAAAGTACCCTGACATCATACATAATTGAAAACAACAACCTGCATATAATTATATAATCTCACGTTAGTCTGTCAGCTTTAGAGATAAAACAAAAATCAGTTACTTGCTATTTTGAAGGAAGAAAGCTTAAGAATCATACAACTTGTATTTATCATTTAGATATTTGACAGTTAATCAGAAAAATAGACTTGGTGTTAATGCTTCCCAGTTGAGACAGGCCTTTGTGATTGATTTGTATTTAAGAGTAGCTTTCAATCCATGCCTTTGCCTAACCTGCAGCTGCCATAATAGAAATTTCCTTTGTGAAAATATGACACTCCCCACCCCTGGAATGGCTATTTCAAAGATTTCTTTCACCACACTCCTCAAGCCTTATGGGGGACACTTGCCCCAGAACACCCTGACACACCTTCAGCAGTGAAACCTGCCTCTTTGTTCAAAGAGAAGATAGAGTGATGGGTGAGACAATTCCTTCACATCCCTGTCCTCTCCCCTCATCTGAATTCTTCCTTTTGTGAAACGCATTCCTTTTCCCTCCCCCAACCAACATCTTCCCCTGTGTTCCACATCCCATCCCTTCTTCCTAAATCAATTTTCCTAAATTTCTGTGCTATTAACAACTTTTGTTCTCTAGTTTTTGTCTTCAACCTGCAAATTAGATTTAGTCTCCCCAGTGTTTGAAAAGGGAAAAGGGAAAAAAAATGAAGAGGCAGGATGGGACAAGAAAAGGAAAGGAACCCGAAGCAATTGAACATAAAGAGATAGCAGCTACCTTTGAGCATGTTTTTTCTTCTTAGCCCAGCTTTTTGTAAGGCTAGTCTAATATCATTGTCTTCATGTTTTCACCTCCTGTTTACACTTCATGCAACTGTCTTGCAGCTTTACGACTCTACTGGAGCTACCTTACAAATGTCCCTAACCATCTCCAGGTCACCAAAATTTCAAAGCATTTGAATCTTCTTGCATTTTTACTCAGGCAGTTCATACTCTGCATTCATTGTCAAAATATCTTCCTTTGGGTAAGAGATTTTCCAGCCCTGAATGGTGTAAAGCAAAGATCAACCATAAAACTAACTTAGAATATTGCCTTTTTTGGCCTTCCCTGGTGGCTTAGACGGTAAAGAATCTGCCTGCAATGCAGGAAACCCAGGTTTGATCCCTGGGTTGGGAAGATCCCATTGAGAAGTGAATGGCAACCCCTCCAGTATTCTTGCCTGGAGAATTCCATGGACAGAGGAGCATAGCGGGCTACAGTCCATGGAGTTCTAAAAACTGTACATGACTGAGCTTAATGACTAAACTATTGCCTTTCTTAGTGAAAAGAGTTGAACACTTCTACAATAATGTTTAATAGAATGTAAATAAACCTGTTATGTGTATGCTGCTGCTGCTGCTAAGTCTCTTCAGTCGTGTCCGACTCTGTGTGACCCCATAGATGGCAACCCACCAGGCCCCACGTCCCTGGGATTCTCCAGGCAAGAACATGGGAGTGGGTTGCCATTTCCTCCTCCAATGCATGAAAGTGAAAAGTGAAAGTGAAGTCGCTCAGTCGTGTTTGACTCTTAGTGACCCCATGGACTGCAGCCTACCAGGCTCCTCCGTCCATTGGGTTTTCCAGGCAAGAGTACTGGAGTGGGGTGCCATTGCCTTATGTGTATAGGAGTTATAAAACTGTAGGATTAAAATGAAAATTCTAATCTTATTAGCATGAGTGCATATAGGATGTATTATATCATTTAATGACTGGGGATATATTGTCTTAAAATTACTCACAGTAATTTTTATTGGTGTATGTTTTGCTCTCAAACTAGTTCATGATTCCCATGTATACTATTTTTAAGCTATCATTCATTCGCATTTGCTTATATTGAATAGCCAAAAAATGCAATAAATATGTTATTAAGCTTACTATACTTAGTTTTCATTTAAAATAGAATGCATTGGTGAGTTGATTACAATTTGTGAAAGTGGACTTATTTTAGTCAAAGGTAGTAGCCTATTGATACTGTTAACTTTGTTCCATCATTTAAAAATGTCAATGTAAGAATGCTTTCCAATAAATAAATGTTTGTTACTGTTAACAAGAAAATTTAATAGTGAGGCAGAAAACCACTGACTGAAATAGACAAACATAAGACCTGTGATAAAATGTTACATGTGAATTTCTAAGATCTGGTAAAAGAAATATTCCTTTCTTTGGACTTATTTTCTGTACTATTATGGGAAGCCATTGACTTTTATGTGCCCAGAATATTTTTATTTCTGTATCTGCTCTTCTTGGCTGAAGGAGACTGTCAATCCCATGACCCTCTTCCCCAATTCTGCACCCTTTCCCACCCACAACTCTCTATTTCAAAACCTAGGCATCTACAAACATATCACCCATTCTGGCCACTCATAACTTACTTCCCTCGCCACAGTTACCCAGTTTTGTTTTGCTTTGTTTTGTTTTCTGAGAGTACTTTGTCCAAGAAAGATTGTCTTGAAAGTATCTTGTACTCAGTCTTAAGCTCCAGGTACCCAGGTTTGGTATCACATTGAGAAAATCTACCTGGAAATGAAGTCATCATAGAGACAAGAGAGACAGAGTTGTAATAACTTTGGTATTCCTTTAAAAATGATATAAGTGAACTTACTTACAAAACAGAAACAGATTCACAGACTTTGAAAAAAAATTTGGTTACCAAAGGGAAAAAGTGGGAGGAGGGTTAAATTAGGAGTTTCAGATTAACGTATATACACTACTGTATATAAAATAGATAATCCACAAAGACCTACTGTATAGCATAGGGAACTATATTCAGCATTCTGCAATAACCCTCATGGGAAGGGAATCGGAGGGAGAACAGATGTGTTTATGTGACTGAATGGCTTTGCTGCACACCCAGAACTAACACAACATTGTAAATCAACTATAATATAAAATAAAAACCCAGTTTCTAAAATGTACAAAGACTAAAAAGAAGCACAAACTTTGGTAGATTCCTAAGTACATCTGTGCCTGCATCCCTGAACCCATGTCCTAGATTCTTGGTGATATCCCCCAAACATTTCCTTTTTACTTCAACTAGTTTGAATAGTATTTCTATGAGGGACTCAAACTGATGCTATAGCTTAATCAACCCTTGCTTGACTAACATGGAAGAAACATTGTCGATCTTAGAGTTTATCCTCATGTTGTTGAGGACTTTATAACTTATCCTCATTTGTTGTCTATTCATTCTCTTATTTTTTAAATGTATCACTGTCTTTCATGCAACCAGATGTGATGGGAATTAACTGCACAAGCCATATTTTAATGTTTTTAAACATAAAAATATATTCTGAATTTTACTATCTCAGTAACTATTTATCCATAATATAATCCATTGTTGGTAATTTAATGGCCATAAAACGCATTTTGCAAAAAATCTAATGGTTTATAAAATTCTGTTTACTATTTAGTTTTAAGGTGGAAAATGTATTAAGCAATGTAATGTTGAGTCTTCTCAGCCTTCTCTTATATAGAGTTTTTAAAAATCAGTTACCAAATTTCATAAGCCAAAATATTTCAGATAATTTTCCCAATTTTTTATTTAATGGATAAAGTATGTTTCCAAGTTGAACCTTTTTTTACCTTCCAAAGTTCAGTAGAGAAAAAGAGACAGTGAGCAGCACCTTTAAAAATAACTAAAAATCATCTTTCAAAATACTGACGTAAGGTGACTTAAGGTAACTGAAGATGTCTCGGTGGTCCGTTGTCCTCAGGCGTGTCTCCTGGTGCAGTTAGTGGTTGATCACAAGCGCCCAGGACTCAGATATGTAACTGGTACCTAGCATCCATCACAGATCAGGGGTCTCCAGTCATGTCCCCTGGTAAAGGGTAATTAAACAGAATTGGAACAATAGGTCACATTTTTACTTCTAATGCTAGCATTTACTTTTAGATTTCCTTTTAGAATTTGTTTAATTTTTCCCCCCACCAACTTTAGTTTCTCAAATACACCCCTGCAGTACAATCACATCTAAATTTTTAGATAAACCTATTGAATCAGAATCTCAGTTGTAGGAGAAAAGGGAATTTGCATTTCCAATAAACCCTCCAGGTGACTTTTATGGATTCTCTAACTTGAGAACTATTGGCCAAAACTAGAACCTTGCCTTCACCTTGGAATTCCTTAGAGAGGTTTATAAAATGCTGGAGGTAGGTTCCACCCCTAGAGATCCTGATATAACTATTCAGGAGCATGGCCTGGGTATCATCAAGCTTTAAAAAAAGGTTTAGTCCAGAACAACTTAGATGCTCATGAAAGAATCACTTAGTTTTTAAATATGAAATGTATAATTAAAAATAAAAGCCATCAAAAACACATGAGGATTTAACCTTTGGATTTTGTGTTCCTACCACAACAAGAGACATCACAAAAAAAAAAAAAAAAAAAAGAAATGCAAGCGTGCTTCCAGTAAATATATACTTACTGAGCATTACTTTATGCTCTGTACCTCATGGGAAAAAGATATTTAAAACTTTCTCTTTTTTGCTTTAATTACTGGAAAACTCAAAGCTAAACTTGCTGCATAATGACAGCAACTGTACACATCTCAAAGTTTGGAATTTTACTTCTCTTTACCCTGTATCAGTGCTTCTCAGCAGTACACAGAAAATTACTTCTGAAAGTTTTTGAAAAGTACAGATGCCTGGACATCATCCAAAATGTATTAAATCAGAACTTACGGCAGAAGTAGCCAGGTACTTAAACTGCACAAAACTTAATGGTTGATCCTTATGTGCACCGTTGTTTAAAATCACTGCTCTATATCATTGATTTTCAAACCTCTATGTTTATACGAATCAGCTTGGGGACTTGGTAAACTACAAATGTTCAGGTCTCACCCATTATGATTCACTTGGTCTCAAAGGAGACCAATGATCTGGCATCTCTAAAAAGCATCACAGTGTTTCTGATGCAGGCTTTCAGTGAACCACATCTTAAAAATCATTATGGGATATGGATTTTATTTTATGATTTTGTTTGTCATGATATGTTCACTTATTGTAGTATAAACTGCTAAAATTCCTCTGGTGATTAAATGCAGTCTTTAAAGTCTTAAAAAAAGAAACAAACTTAAATATCATTGAATCCAGTGGTTTTCTAGATTTCTGTGCAACTTTATGATTAATTGAAGCTCTACAAAGAGTAGAAGGATTGTGCAAGAGAAAAGTCTCTGCCTTCCCCACCCCCCATGTTGCCCTGCAGCCCTACTAAGGTCTACTTTGATCTCTTCATATGTTGGGTTGCTGTTGTTGTTTAGTTGCTAAGTTGTGTCTGACTCTTTTGTGACCCCATGGACTGTAGACTATGAGACTCCTCTGTCCATGGGATTTCTCAGGCAAGAATACTGGAATGGGTTGCCATTGCCTTCTCCAGTGGATCTTCCTGACCCAGGGATTGAACCCATGACTCCTGCTTGGCAGGCAGATTCTTTACAACTAAGTACCTAGGAAGCCCCCAAATTGGGTTTACTATGTAGTATATTCTTGGAAGAAACAGTTCTAAATCTCCAAGGTATTTGAAAACCACACATTAGTCCAATGTTTGTGTTTCACAGATGAGATAACAAAGTCCTTAGAGAAGTTTTCTTTGCTGGCCACAAGCATGAAACTAGAAAATGCAAGAGTCTGGAAAAGCAGAAAACAAGAAAGTAAAATTAAAATTTACAAAATAATAATAAGGTATGTCCCTTGTTCTCAAAGAACCTCAAGTGTAACTGTGAGACAACAATGTTGGAAATGGAATAAGAAACAAAGTGCACTAGTGTCCATTTTCTTCTGTAGAATGTGCTTTGGGGTGACTAAGAGAGGCTATATGAAAAAAGCAGAATTTGAGCTAGGCTCTCACATTGAGTATGAATTAGAAAGAAAAGGAAAGCATGGAAGCACACAGCCTGTGTCCTTTTGTGAAGGAGGAGCTTAGCGTGGCATTTGAACAGGCTAAGGAAGAGACTAGACTAAATGGGCCTTACAGCTCTGGGTTGAGGAAAAGGAGAAAGTAGGTTTGAATCAATGGTTTAGAATTGTTATATGAAGGACCTTTTGAAAAACAATATGAATAATTCCTTCCTAACTTGCTTCTTAACTTTTCAAACCTCCCAATTCCTCTTTGTCTCTACTCAGAAATTGTGTTCTAAAAGACTATCAAATAAATGCAAGCAAATGATCAGGCAGAACACTCATAGACTTTCTAGAATGGCATATGTTGGGGAATACACAGACAGAATGCTCCTCACACTCAAGTGCAATACATTGGAACAGACAACAGATCCTGAGAAAGTCAGAGCTGGAACCAAATAGCCACATGCCATTGCAGAACCTTGGCCCCTAGCTCTGTTCTGCCATTCCAGCCTTCCTTGCTTGGGGAGAACCAACCCTTTTGCTGGAATCCTAATAGCGCTGGGGTCCACAATAGCCCAGTGGCTTCCAGACTTTATCCACCATCTAAACACTCTACTATCTTGCTACTTAAAGGGCTTCCTAAAGACCAACATTATCAGTATCAGCTTGGACTTTATTAGAAATTCAGAATCTCAGGCTGCAACCCAGACCTACTAAATTAGAATCTCTATTTTAACAAGATATCCAGGGTATATGTAAGTCCATTAAAGTTTGAGAAACACCAATTAATTAAAATTGATTTACTTCAGCATTAGCTATAGCTCTTGTCTTCGGCAACTTAATTCTTACCTCTCAGAGACTCAACAGATGGAGTCCTACCATTTCCCAGGGAGAACCTTTTCTTCTGAACTTGAGTCACCCCGGAGTAACTGGGTCAGCATTCCTCAAACTAGTGTTCTGTGAAAAATGAACAAATGGGTAAAAGCATGCCATGCTCAGATGTGTTTGAGAAATGCTTGGTTAAATAAACCTAAATAATTTTATTTACTTCAGGAATTCTCAAAGCTTACAATATGCTAATGGACATTATAATGCTTCAGTAAACGATCGTGGGAAATACACATCACAGAAAAGAGAATTTCGCTAATTTATTTGACTATTCAGACATTTTTCTCAAGTCAGAACTATTAACATCTCAAGTGAAAAATCCCTGCTAGGATCCTCAGATACCGGTTTGGGGAACATTAAGCTAGATCACGTGTGTGCTGTAAACAGCTGATAAAAGCGGCGCATAGCAGCTCTTGCCAGTGACATGTTTTCTTATCCCAAGACTCTAGTGGACTCAATGCATGTATTTCTGACTTCAATCCCTCTCTTCTCTTTTGCATTGTTATCTTTGTACATTGTCACATGACCACCCAAAGACCTAGAAATGGCTGAGATTAAAAGACTAATAAGAAGAACTAAATCCCTTTCTTCCTGAGCCCTAAATGTTAACCATAACCCTTCCCTTGTGTCCAAATCCATCTGTACAGGGGCTTTTGTCTCTCAGAGACCAAACTGGGAACTCTGCTACCAGATTTCTGGTCGGATGGTCAAGCAGTCAGAGGGTCCAGTGACCTCCATGTGCTCAACGTTTTATTAGCTATGGTGAGGGGTGCAAAGGAGTAAGAAGACATTCTCTCTGCATCTGAGAGCGTCAGCCTAATGAAGGATTAAGAATATGTTTCTAGAAAAGGCAGAAATTATAAAAGACTCAAGGGAAAACCATGGGATTTAAAGAAACAAGATTTATTCTTGACCCTAAGGAGTTTACAATTTTTTAAGAAAATAGACAAAAATGACTATAAGAGAACAAGGGGCCCACAAGTACAGGGCAAAGGGGTTGATTAATTGTTGGGAAAAGGGAATAGGAAAGGAGTCATAGAGAGGACAACTAATAAATTATGCCCTGGAGAATGAGTAGGATTTTCCACATGGAGTAGGAAATGAGGTGAATTCTGAGCTGAAGAGTAGCATCGATTTCAAGCTGACACGAGAGAGACACAGATCAAGAAAGATTTGTCTGATCTTCACGCGTGTTAAAAAAAATCCCACTCTGTACAAGTAGAGAGAACTGGTGTGAAATTAAGTTGCAGTCCCTAGACTGGCGATACAAATGCAAAGGAGGAAGAAATGAGTAAAGAGCAGAGTGGTTCTTGGGAGCTGAGCCAGCTGTCCTTGTGTGGGAAGCCGGAGGAGAGAACAGAGCAGTCCAGTGTCAGGACAGTGCAAGAGGGTGGAATCAAAGCTAAGAGCAGGAAGTCCCAAAATACAGATTAAAGTTTGGGTCACATCTGCGTCAGACAAAGGCGCTTAGAGGTGGTCAGTTGTGTGCTGACACTGGGCAACATCGAGAAAAGCCCACATAACAAGAAACGTTTCAGTAGGGTCTCATTGTGAGTTATCTTGAGATAAGCTCTAATGCCGGTAGGGAGAATTGGAGGAAATCCTAGAGTGAGAGATAAATGTAGGCAATGTTTAAACAGAAGGGAAAATATATGTAAAATAAAGCAACGGCACTATAAAATTCGTAATCCCTCTGAGAAATGAAGTACATAGGAAAAGTCATGGAACACATCTGGGAGGGGGAAGGGCTGGTTTCTGGATCAGCCTTGTCCTGACTAAGCCTCTTCTTGGTCTCAGTTGTCACGTTGCCTTAAAAATAAAGATAATCTGAATGGTCTCAAGTTTTCCTTTGAGCTTTAAATTCTATGATCCTCAAAACAAAGATGGCACAGAGTGAGAAAATGAAGCAAAAAGACTGAGAGCACGGTTTACTTGAATGTAGACACTGAGTAGAATTCTATCTGAGATATAAAAGATGGTTTTTATTACAATATAGAAGTAAATATTCAGATAACTGAAAATATTAGTATGTACTTACCACTGCATTTATTACTACTAATAAAACCTCTTCCCTGCTCTATCACTGTATGTAATTTAGAAAATGCTATTGAGGCTAAGAAAATAAGAGAAAAGAAATTTGTTGAGTGCCTACTGCTTATCAGTTTGTATACATAATGCCTGAAATTTCTGTATGTGGAAAAAATGACTGTTACTTAACAATTACTTGGAATATTAAGCATAAGCATCTGTTCAATTTGTATACAATCAGATTGGTCCATTCAAAAAAGGGAGGAAATAATTTGTAGATGTTTTGGTTGGGGGTGGGCAGTATGGGGGTAGGTTGTTTTTGCTTTACATGTTAAACTACAGTTACTGTGACCTTGGCAATATGGCATGGTCACATTTGCTGCAACATACTATAATAGTGGCATTGATCCAATACATAAAAAATCCCAGCAAAATCCAATTTCTCATTAACCAGGAGGGCTTTTTAATATCCCATGTCACCTTCTGCTGAAAAAGAACCCTCTGCCTCCCCGGATTGGATAAATCAGAGATTGATTGAGATTGTGACCCACCTTCTCTCTATATATCAATCTAAAGATGTCAGGCAGACTGTTAGTGCTGCTTGTACCGTTCCCACTGCTGTTTGTTTGTTTTCGGAGTGTTCCTCTTTGGATGAATAAAAATACTCTGTCCTGTGAGCTCTAAGAGCAAAATGTGCCACTCTCTTGACCCCCCCCCCACCACGGCTCCATCAATATTGATTTGAAACAAACCCCTAGGGTCGTCTGTGTTCCTGGCAACGTTTCAATACTAACATGTGGTTAATTTTTTAGAGGGTTTTTCTTTCCCTTCCTGTGCTCAAGAGGAGCCGTGGAGTGTGTGGGAAACAGCAGCTTGATGGGCGCATCTGTGGCGCTTGCATATTTTCCTTAGAGATAGTGACCCTTTCTTCCTAACCCTTCTCCTTCCACTGCACGTTGTGTCCTAGGAACTCAGAAAGACACACATCTCCCAAATGCTTGGAGGCCTTGTAAGAACATTCCTAGTGACCTGGTATATGAGAAAGTTCATAGAATTCTTACTACTCTCTTCCTCACAAAATTTATCGATGTTAATGCATATTATCACATTTACAGCCATTTATATTCAATATGTGTTGGTGCATTGTGTTACTGAATGCAGAGGCTCTTATAAATACTTGCTCAAAGGATGTCAGTTCTATTAAATAACTAATTTCTGACCCAGAGCAGAAGAAACATCTTTAGGTAAATAATGGAGCTCTGACTTTTTTTTTTTTTAACCACTGCTCTTATCTTTTCCAGGTAGGGCAATGAGTTGTGTTGTTTTAATTTGAAAATTTTGTGAGAACTGTCAGCCAGAAGAGTATTGCTGTTTCTATTTTCAGTAACATAAGAAACCACCCACCTTAAAATCCTATTGTATTGAATAAACACATTTCTTAAGATTATTTAACTTACTTCCTATTTTTATAGACATACTAAAACTCACATTTTGGTTATATTTTGCTCAGCAAATAACAATTTTAAAGATTATAATTCTTATTTTCTCCTTGGTTGGACTTTCTAAGTTTGTAATGAATCGATGCTTTCAATCCAGAAGACCTTTACAATAGGAACACCCAATTCTTTAACTTGCTCACAGTAGAAAAATATGTACTTCAAATTATTTTATCAGTAATGGTGTCAGGTTCTATGAAAAAATCTATGTTTTCTCATGTATTTGACCATTAGTTATCTGCAAACATCTGTGGTTAAATAAAATTTGAATAGAATTTTATCAAATTGAATAATGACACACACCAAAGCAGAAATCCTGTGGAAATGCCATTTCTGATTAAATAGCCACAGAATGTTTAAGAAATGCCTGAAAATTTGATAAATGTAAAAAAAAAAATTATTCTTAAAACTTTATACTAGGGCTCAACTGTTACCAGAAGAACAGAGTGGTGAAACTTTACCAATCTAGCAAGAGATCCTCCGCAACAGCTTATAAAACAGGTCTGCTCCTGCAAATCACTTCACTGGTAAATTTAGGTTCACCTTGAAAAAAATAAGGGAAATATGGGCTTCCCAGGTTGCGCTAGTGGTCAAGAATCTGCCTGCAGTGTAGGAGACCCGGGTTTGATCCCTGGCTGGGGAAGATCCCCTGGAGAAGGAAATGGCAACCCACTCCAGTACTCCTTTCTGGAGAATCCCATGGACAGAGGAGTCTGGAGGGCTACAGTCCATCAGGTCACAGAGAGTCGGACATGACTGAAGTGACTTAGCATGCATAAACACCCAAATACCCCAGACAGAGGTGACACCATGAGGCAGTGGGGATTTCAGAGAGAGAAGAAAGGGATCATTTGCTTTTTGTAGTTCTAGTATATTTTTACAAAAATACAGTTATTTATTTCATAGAAGTAGCATAATGAAGACCTGGAAAAGGAAATTTGGTGAGTAAAGAGAAAAAATAGAAAGATACGTGCATGGCAAGCTTGAGGGACAGGGTGAACCTGTGGAGTTCAAGTCAACTGCTCTCTGTGTATTTGGTTTTATCTTTGCTGTGCTTCACACAAGCCTTTAGTCAGAGCTAATCTCGGATCGTGCCTCAACTCAATCAGTGTAAATCTATTTTTCAAACATGTTTCGTGTCCTGTATTTCCAGAACCCCTTGTACTTCCATGCCATCCATCCTTCTGAGTCTTATTCAATTTTCAAGGCTCAGTTTAATTGCCTTCTTTATGAAGCTGACCCCATATCTCCCAAATAGAATCTCTCTCTTTTTTTTTTTTTTTTTGCTTTCATGGCACTCTGCTCTAGCTCTAAACTCATACTCATCCCATTTTGTTTTGGCTGCTTGTTTTCATGACAGTCTACTAGATGTAATATGAACTTCTTAAATGAAGAGAAGATTTGTTTTATCTCCCATATACAATACAGTGTTATTGACCTAAGAGTTGCTCAGTAAATATGGGGGAAAAATGTATACAACCACTTACCTGAAACCCAGACCTAAAAAAAAAGAGAGGTGGGCCAAGTTTGCACTATATGTAACTTAAACATTCAAAAAGAAGAGATTCACATGGGCTAACATACCAATTTGTCAACTAATGTGTACATTAATCGTGTGTAGTTTTCCAGAGTATATATTTTAACCTTCTCTCTGGAGAAGACTCTTGGGAGTCCTTTGGACTGCCAGGAGATCAAACCAGTCAATCCTAAAGGAAATCAACCATGAATATTCTGAATATGCTGAAGCTGAAGCTCTAATACTTTGGCCACCTGATGTGAAGAGCTGACTCATTGGAAAAGACCCCAATCCTGGGAAAAATTGAAGGCAAAAGGAGAAGGGGACAGCAGACGATGAGATGGTTAGATAGCGTCATCTACTCAATGGACATGAATTTGAGCAGTCTCTGGGAGACAGTGGAGGACAGAGGAACCTGGTGTGCTACAGTCCACGGGGTCGAAAAGAGTTGAACACAACTTAGAGACTGAACACAACAACTAGTTATCATCTCTTACAGTCAGAACCTAGCAAGCCAATCGTTTCTTGATTTACTAATCTTAGACAATTTTTTCATTGGTAAAAAAGCTATAAGCAACTCATGTCCTTTCCAGCTTTAAATTGCTACTCCATGGTCTGTTTGTTTCATAACTTCACCATGAAAATAACAGATATTTATCACTAAGTACTATCCCATCTTCCTTGGGCTTCTGAGAAGAATGATACTGTACTATCTTAAACCCACCTTCTGAAAACAGAGAAAGTTACTTTTATTTGTTGTTTCAACCTCCATTAAATATGTATACTGTATGTACATGGGGCTTCCCAGGAGACGCTAGTCTTAAAAAGAGTGCAGGAAGGTAAGAGACATGGGTTCGATCCCTGGGTCAGGAAGATCCCCTGGAGCAAAGCATGGCAGCCCACTCCAATATTCTTGCCTGGAGAATCCCATGGACAGAGGAGCCTGGCAGGGTATAGTCCAAAGGTTCACAAAGAATTGGACACGACTGAAGTGACTTAGCACGCACACACATGTATTTATTTATACCTCAAACCCAAATATTTTAAGCAAACTCAATCCCATTTTCAAGTGCTATTTAATATTATTCTTAAAGTAACTTGCAAGCTTTATCAGTCACATTTTATTAATACTCTGTGCTTATTTGTGTTTATACAATTAGTAGCTAAATAATTACTATTCATTGTAGTAAGCAGTTAACTCCACAGGAGACTTGTATTATTGAATATGACCATTTGAATTAAAAACCATCGAAACTTATGGGTCCTTTTCATGGGCCCATGGTTTATACAGAGAAAAGCTAGGCATGTAGACAGAGACCCTCTTCAGTGTGCTGGAGAGAGTCCCCAGGCAGAAATTTGGGTTAAGAGTTATGGCCATATTGGGAAAGAAGAGGCATGTTTGGTTTCTTATGCACAAGAGAAAAGCAAACAAACAGGTCTTAATGATCTCAGGGAATTGGAGGATGAGTAACCGCAATATTTTGGAAGTAAAAGGCTATTTTTCAAATGTCCCTTTCACTCCAAGAAATATTATACCACAAAGACGTTTTTGAGTTTTCACTGAGTCTTGTAAGGACACAAACAATGAACCACTCTACTGCCAGCACATGTTCTCATCAGTGCATCGGAAAAGTTCTCTCCAATTAAAAAGGCAAGTTCCCATAGTAGCTGTTTATGTTTTCTCTCTTTAGAAACTTTGACTCTTAGAGCGTGACAGTATTATGTGGATGTTCACTAAAGAGTGGAATTTTGTAGATAACTGATTATTAATTAATCAAAAGATACTTTTGAATCCTACTATTGGCAGTTTCTTTGCTAGGTCCTTCAGTGGTTACAGGAAGCTTGAGTTCCCATCTCTTCTCATGTGGGTTTTAAAAATTAATTCAGGCATCTATATGTGCAGGAAATACTTGATGATACAAGGGAGCTATTGTGTTGCACTGCGCTTAGTTGGTCAGTTGTGTCTGACTCTGTGACCCTGTAGACTGACTAGCTATTTCTTTTCTAATTACTAATCATCAAAAAGAGATCAGTGAAAGAAATATATGTGCTAAAAGTAAATGATATACAACCTGGATTTTTTTTAACTTTCCTGAAGAACGATTGATAAATATATTTGTGTATACTTGAGTATACAACATGATGATTTGATATTCATATATGTTGTGGAATGATCACCGAAATCAAGATAATTGACTTAGTTGTCACTTCACATAGTTAACTCATGTGTGCGTGTGTGTGTGTGTGGCGAGAAGACTTAAGATGTCCTCTCAGCAGCTTTCAAATATTAAGTACCACGTTATTAACTATAGTCACCACGCTGTACGTTGGAGTCTCAGAACTTCTTCTTCTAAGTGAAAATTTATGTATTTTCACCTGTATTTCCCCATTTTCCCCTTCCCCACAGCCCCTGGCAACCACCATTCTCCTTTCTGTTTCTATGAAATAAGTTATATTGATAAGATTGTCTTTCCCCCAATGTGTGTTCTTGATCACCTTGTCAAGTATTAGTTGCCCATATATGCATTGTTTTATTCTGGGTTCTATTGCATTTCACAGAGAAGGCAATGGCACCCCACTCCAGTACTCTTGCCTGGAAAATCCCACGGACGGAGGAGCCTGGTAGGCTGCAGTCCATGGGGTCTCGAAGAGTCAGACACGACTGAGCGACTTCACTTTCACTTTTCCCTTTCATGCATTGGAGAAGGAAATGGCAACCCACTCCAGTGTTCTTGCCTGGAGAATCCCAGGGACAGGGGAGCCTGGTGGGCTTCCGTCTATGGGGTCTCACAGAGTCAGACACGACTGAAGTGACTTAGCAGCCGCAGCAGCATTGCATTTCAGTGGAATCTTCTGGTTTTTATGTCAGTCCCATATTGTTCTGATTACTATAGATTTGGTATATACTTTGAAATTCGGAAATATGCCTCCAGTTTTGTTCTTTCTCAAGATTGCTTTAGCTATTCAGTCTTCTGTGATTCCATATGAGTTTAGGATTGTTTGTTCTATTTTGTAAGAAACACCATTTGAATTTTGACAGGAATTGCACTGAATATGTAGATCACTTTAGGTCACATGAATATTTTTGTAATATTAATTCTTCCAATTCAAGAGCATGTGATATCTTTGCAATTATTTTTATCTTCTTCAGTTACTTTCATCTGTGTCTTGTAGTTTTTAGTGAACAGGTTTTTCTTTTTTTTTTGGTTAAATTTATTTCGAAGTATTTCATTGTTTTTGGTGCTATTGTAAATGAGATAGCTAATTTCTCTCTCACGTAGTTAATTGTTAATGCATAGATGCAACTGGTTTCGTATGTTGATTTTGTATCCTGCAACTTTACTGATTTCATTTACTAGTCCTAACAGGTTTTTTAGTGGAGTCTTTAGGGTTTTCTATAAATAAAATTATATCACTTGGAAATAGAGATAATTTTACTTCTTCTTTTCTGATTTTAATGTATTTTATTTCTTTTCATGGCCTAATTTTTATTGCTAGGACTTCCAGTACTATATTAAATAGAAGTCATGATAGTGGGCATCCTTGTCTTATTTCTGATCTTAGAGGAAAAGCATTTAATTTTTGACAACTAAGTACAATGTCAGCTGTGGGCTTGTCATGTATGTCCTTTATTAAACATGATTGGTTGAGAGTTTTTATCATGAATAAGCGTTGAATTTTGTCAAATTCTTGTTCTGCATCTATTGAAATGATAATATGATTTTTGTCCTTCATTCTGTTAATGTAGTGTATCATAGTTATTTTTTTGCAAATGTTAAACCTTGCGTCACAGGGATAAATCCCACTTGATCATGGTATAGGATCCTTTTAATGTGATCTTGAATTCAGTTCACTAGTATTTTGCTGAGGATTTTTGCATCTGGGTTCATCAGAGACATTGACTTGTAATTTTATTTCCTTGGAGTGTACTTTTTCAACATTGATATTAGCATGATGCTGACCTTATGTCTTTCAAGTATTTCTTCCTCTTCACTTTTTGGAAGTATTTGAAGATTGGTATTAATTCATTTTCAAATATTTGGTAGAATTCACCAGTGAAACTGTCTTGTCTGGGCTTTTATTTGCTGGGAGAGTTTTGATTACTGTTCCAATCTCCTTGCTCCTTCGTCTGTTCATATTTTCTGACTTCATGATTTTGTCTTGGTATGTTGTATGTTTCTAGAAATTTAGCATTTATTCTAAGCTATCTAATTTGTTGATATATATTTGTTCATAGTAGTCTCTTATAATTCTTAGAATTTATAATTGTATTAATTTTAGTCATCCCTCTTTTTTTCTTAGTCTAACTAAAAATGCTGGGAAAGATTGAGGGCAGGAGGAGAAGGGGACGACAGAGGATGAAATGGTTGGATGGCATCACCAACTCAATGGACATGGGTTTGGGTGGACTCCGGGAGTTGGCGATGGACAGGGAGGCCTGGCGTGCTGTGGTTCATGGGGTCGCAAAGAGTTGAACATGACTGAGCAACTGAACTGAACTGAACTAAAGATTTGTCACTTTTGTTTATCTTTTCCCAAAAACAACTCTTACTTTTGTTTATCTTTTCTATTGTCTTTCTGGTATCTATTTCATTTATATCTGCTCTAATCTTTATTATTTCTTTCCTTCTGCTAACTTTGGGCTCAATTTGTTCTTTTTATTTTTTCCTTGAGGTATAAATTAGATTGTTTTTTTTTTTTGAGATCTTTCTTTTTTCTTAATGTAGGCACTTATTGCTATAATCTTCCCTCTTGGAATTGCTCTTGCTGCATTCCGTAAGTTTTGGTAGGTTGTGTTTTTACATTTTCATTTGTCTTGAAATATTCTTTTATTTACCCCTTTGCTCCTTCCCCATTCTACCCCATCCCCCAATATGGGTATCCTTTCCAGATCTTTTTTCATGCAGCTGTATGTGTATAGAAATACAGAATTTTACTTTGGGGGGTGTGTGTGTACGCGCACGCACATGCATGTGTACATTAGCATGTTCATTCAGTCTGTAAAGGATTTCAAGCTACAGGGTGTTGCTTTCTACCTTTATTTCTCCGCTTAACAAACCGTCTTGAAGCACTTTCCCAATGAATAGCAGTGTTCTAAGTTCACTTGTGTAGGTGTTGTCCTGCACAAGGACATGAGACTGAAGCACTTAGTTGGGGCTGATGGGCAGTTTTATTCATTAAACAATGGACCTTGGCTTGGGGCTGCATCTCTTCCAAAGGGCACAGTTTTCTAACTCAAATTGAAGTGCTGGACAGGATACTGTGGCTGTGTCAGTGCCTGTGAATCTACAGCATATTTGAAACTACTGGGTGCTTATCTAGGGAATCATGGTGCCATAATTTTTACCCTAAAAAAGTTTCTGCTGATAGCCGCATAGGATATTTCCAGTTCTTTGGCCACTAGTAAAAAGAATTACTTAACAAATAGTACTGGGCATACAAATTTTTGACATAAATGCAAGTAATTCTCTAGGTTAGTTATCTAAAATTAGAGTGACAGGTTGAAGAATATGTCCTACCTTAATTTTAACACATTCTGCTAAATAGCCTTCCAAGTAAGCTATAAACTTGTATTTCTGAAGACGTGGTCAAGATATTTTTTTTTCTTGACAATCTGATATGTGAAAAATAATAATTCCTATTCTTTACTTAATTTGCATTGTTTTGATTACCAGAGAAGCCTAGGATTTTATGTCATTATTAATTCTTCTGTGAATAGTCTTGTATGTTTAGACCATTTTTACTAGGTTGCCTTTTTATAATTTCTTAATTTTTCATTACATATGATCCAAATTGTTTCTCAACTTGGCAACTGTCTTTTAACTTGTGCTAGTCTTTTCATTTGTTGATTATTATACTGTGTCATGTTTCATAAAATATTTGAGTTGTTTTGTTTTTAGGATATTTATGATTAATATGCCTTTCCTCTTGCAAGAGAATTTTAAAATCAATTTATCAAATGTAAGTGAAATATGGGCTGGAAGAAGCACAAGCTGGAATCAAGATTGCCAGGAGAAATATCTATAACTTCAGATATGCAGATGACACCACCCTTATGGCAGAAAGTGAAGAGGAACTCAAAAGCCTCTTGATGAAAGTGAAAGAGGAGAGTGAAAAAGTTGGCTTAAAGTTCAGAAAATGAAGATCATGGCATCTGGTCCCATCACTTCACGGGAAATAGATGGGGAAACAGTGGAAACAATGGCTGACTTCATTTTTTGGGCTCCAAAATCACTGCAGATGGTGACTGCAGCCATGAAATTGAAAGACGCTTATTCCTTGGAAGAAAAGTTATGACCAACCTAGATAGCATATTAAAAAGCTGAGACATTACTTTGCCAACAAAGGTCTGTCTAGTCAAGACTATGGTTTTTCCAGTGGTCATGTATGGATGTGAGAGTTGGACTGTGAAGAAACCGAACACCGAAGAATTAATGCTTTTGAACTGTGATGTTGGAGAAGACTCTTGAGAGTCCATTGGACTGCAAGGAGATCCAACCAGTCCATTCTAAAGGAGATCAGTCCTGGGTATTCATTGGAAGGACTGATGCTGAAGCTGAAACTCCAATACTTTGGCCACCTCATGCGAAGAGTTGACTCATTGGATAAGACCCTGATGCTGGGAGGGATTGGGGGCAGGAAGAGAAGGGGACAACAGAGGATGAGAAGCCTGGATGGCATCACCAACTCAATGGACATGAGTTTGAGTGAACTCTAGGAGTTGGTGATGGACAGGGAGGCCTGGCGTGCTGCGATTCATGGGGTCACAAAGAGTTGGACACAACTGAGCGACTGAACTGAACTGAAGTGAAATATGTTTTTTAAAAAATAAAGATAAAGTAAAATTGACAAAATAATGACAACTTTTAAGCCGAAAGGCACACAGTGTTTATTATATTATCTTTGTCTCTCTTTTTTTTTTTTTTTTTTTTTTTTGGTGGGGCTTCCCTGGTAGCTCAGTTGGTAAAGAATCCGCCTGTAATGCAGGAGACCCCAGTTCAGTTCCTGGGTTGGGAGGATCCCCTGGAGAAGGGATAGGCTACCCACTCTAGTTTTCTTGGGCTTCCCTTGTAGCTCAGTTGATAAAGAATCTGCAATGCTGGAGACCTGGGTTTGATCCCTGGGTTGGTAAGATCCCCTGAAGAAGAGAACAGCTACCCACTCCAGTATTCTGGCCTGGGGTTGCAAAGAATTGCTACTGAGTGATTTTCACTTTCTTTTTTGGTATATATTTAAAGAAATTCATCAAAAAATGTTTTTTATCTATTTCTTTTGGGATTTTTTCCTTATCTTTATTTTTACTTTTTAATAATCAGCTCTCCACGTTCCATTAAAAATCACATGGGATTTTGGGTTAGACTGCTTTGGATTTATAAATGAATTGGAGGGCAGCATTTCATTCATTCATTCAGTCAGTCAACTTTTATTGTGTGACAATAATATGTCTACCACTGCTCTAGATTCCTGGGTTGTATCAATGAGCCAAGCAGGCAACAATTGCTACATTCTAGTGGTGAAAGACAATATACATAATATGTATATGTAATATATACACAAGATGTGAAGCATGTTAGAATTTTCCTATTCAGAACCACATATCTCCTCATTTGTTCAGTGTTCTTTTAGTATTTTTTGGTGACATTTTTGGTTTTCTCTGTAAAAGTTCTTATTTTTTCTCATTCAGTTACTTCTATATATTGTATGATTCTTTGTTGTTATTGTGATTTTTTTCTATTCCATTTTTTAAATGTTTAAAGACAGTGCACACGAATGCGTCTATGTTTTACTTTGTTGAACCAAATCCTTTTGTTGTTGTTGTTGTTCTAATAAGTTTTCAGATGATTCTCTGAGATTTTAAAGGCACTAATTTTCTTCCTTTGTAATATAATCCTCACTGATTTGTTGTTGCTGCTATTATTTTTGTTGTATCAGGCAGAACTTCAAGTACAGTGTTGAATAGAATTTGTGATAATGAGCATTTTTACTTTTTCTTAATATTGTAGGAGTGTTTCTAATGTTTCACCATTATCCTCAATATTTACTCTAATTATCTGATACTGTTTTAATCAAGTTAAGAATGTTGCCTTTCAAAAACTTGCTACTTGAGACACTTTTTGTTTTGTTGTTGTTCTTTTTATCAAATCACTAACAGTTGGTCTTAAATAGGTTTTCAATGTTATGAATGCCTTTATGACATTTTTGGTGTATAGTTGCCATTAATCTATTACCATAGGGAATCAATGGATTTCTTGTGGAATTACTCCGGGTCGGAATCTAGTTTTTATTCTCATTTTTGTCTGAAGCCATAGAAATGGCTGTCTCTGTAACATGTTTCAGTGTTCCTCAACCCTCACTATTCTTTGAATGCATCTGTGGAACTTTCAGAACGCACTAACATGGCTCCGTGCTACACAACTGAATCAGAATTTGGTCAGTGGAGCCTTAGCATGTCAAAGTTTTCAAAGCTCTACAAGAACCCTTATAATCAGCCACTGCTGGCTATTGCTCCACTGTGTGTGTGTTCACGTGTGTGCTGAGCAGTTTCAGTCATGTCTGATTCTATGCGACTCTATGGACTATAGCCTGCCAGGTTCAGAGGTTCTCCTGTGTGGCTCCTGGCAGCAGTAGCACTAGCTGGGAACTTACTAAAAATGCAGTGTTCTATCTCCGTCAGACACCTGCAAGTCAGCAGTTCTCTGTGTTTAGGAAGTTCTTCAGATCATGTTGATGTGCACTAATATATAAGAACTCCTGATAGAGTTCGTTGTAGACAGGACAGAAAGAAGGGAAAGGGGGAGAAAAGGGAGAGGAGGGGAGGAAAGGGAGAAAAAAGAATAAAGGTGGGTGGTTTATCTTCTAAATTTCTAGATTAATAGCAGTAAGATGGTGCCAGTCAATGCGTGACTAAATCTACTTTTTAATCTACATGTATTCAACTCAAATCTCTCACTTCACTTGAATTTGCATGGGCAATATAGCCTTTTGGGTCACCTTTAGAATTGAAGAAAATGCCTTAAAGGACTAAAAGTGTTAGTGGTTTCTAATCGGGTAATAAGAAGCAAAGCTGAGTTGAATCTGGACACTCAGAGTTTCCAGTTCTGCCATTTACTATGTCTGTAGCCTTGGGAAAGTCTTAACTTGCCAAGGTTATCATCACATGGGGGAAAAAAATGAGAGGATTGGCCTAGATAAATAGTTCTCATACTTCTTCAATGTGAGGGCTCTTCATTAATGTCAGAAAACCCACAAACACACATAACATGTTGATAGTTATAAAATATACAATGGCAAAAAATTTACTCTGAATTTACTCTCTCATGGAAGATTTAGTACAAAACAGTAACAATTTAAGTAAATGTGTAATCCTAAAAATACCATGAGAGTAGCCTTATGCACTTTTCACATTTAATTTTGCTACTAAAGAGAAAACAAAGTGCCAATTCTTAGATTTACTTGGGATTATTATCTGAATAATATTCAGATACTACTCTGAATAAGATACTGAGAAACAATTCCCATTCTTTGAAGTTGTATCACTAAACTTGAAAGGCAGTTAATGTTCTTTCATTCAAGGAAACAACCTTATGAAAAAGTTCTCCATTGGAGTGACATTGAATTTGAAACCAAGGGGTTTCCTCTGATATACTCAGGCAAGGGAGAGGTGTTTTAAGCCAAAGGAGCATTATTACTGAGTCAAAAATAGAGTTGCCAACAGATCCTCTTCCGAGGATGAATAAATTAACAAACTGTGGTACATTCAATAGTGGAATCCTATTCAGTGCTGAAAAGGAATGAGCTATCTTAAATGCATATTACTAAGTGAAAGAAGCCAATGTGAAAAGGCTACATGCTGTATAATTCCAACAAAATACATTCTAGAAAAGGCAAAACTAATGAGACAGTAAAAGGATCAGTGATTGCAGGGGTGAGGGGAGGGAGGGAGGGATGAGCAGACAGAGCACAGAGGGTTTTTTAGGACAGTGAAAACACTCTGTCAGGTGCCCTATTGATGGATGCATGTCATTGTATGTTTTTTCAAACCCACAGAGTGTACAATTGAGTGTACAATTCAAGCGTGAATCCTAAAGTAAACTATGGACTTTGAGTATGATGTGTCAATATAAGTTCATCAGTTGTAACAAATGTTCCATCTGGTGAGGAATGTTAACAATGAGGGAGGCTTTGTGTGTGCATGCCTGTGTGTGTGTGTGTGTGTGTGTGCGTTGGAGGGGCAGGGAGGGTAAAGGGTATATGGGACATATCTGTACCTTCCTTGCAATTTTGCTGTGCATCTAAAACTGGTCTTAAAAAATAAATGAATAAAGGCTTAAAACTCCCCCCCAAAAAAATAGAGTTGTCAGATAAAATACAGAATTCGCAATTACACTTGAATTTCAAATAAACACCAAAACATGTTTAGAATAAGTATATCCCATACAGTACTATCTCACTCAATATTTGGGACTTTACTAAAAATATATATTTTGTGTTTATCTGAAATTCAAATGTAATTTTTTTTGGCTAAATCTGGTAATCTTAGTTGCAAATGAGAAAGAACACGGCATATTTGAGAACCCAAAAGTTCTGTACTTCTAGTACAGTATTTCCTAAAATATAGTATGGTTTATGTGTGGTTACATCAGATAGTGTAAAGATTTTTTATTTTAATAATTTTGTCATTTTATAGAAAAAATATAAGAAATAAAAGATTTTCATTTTTATTTTATGCAGCATTATATATTAAAAGTTCATTGTTTCCATTGAGATATATATGATTGACATATAACATATTAGTATTAGGTGTAGATAGTAATGATGTGAATTTTGTATATATTGCAAAATGATCACTACACTGAAGCCTAGTTAACTTTTAGCATTATACATAGTTACAGTTTTTTTGTAATGAAAACTTTTGCGATCTACTCTGTTAGTAACTTTCAAATACACAATGCAGTATTACTAATGTATAGTGCTATATAGTACACTCCATGACTTTTATTTTATAACTGAAAATTTGTACTTTTTGACTCCCTTCACCCACTTTTCCCACCACATCCCCAACCAGCCTGCCTAGTAAGCACCAATCTGTTCTCTGTATCTATGAGTTTAGTTTTTGTTTTTGTTTGTCTGTTTATTTTAGATTCCACATTTGAATGAGAGCATATAGTAGTTTTCTTTCTCTGTCTGATTTATTTCACTTAGTGTAATACTGTCAAGGTCCATTCATGTTGTCACAAATGGCACGATTTCATTCTTATTTGTGGCTGAATAATATTCCATTGTTCATTTTCTTTATTTTCTTTACTCATTCATCCATCACTGGACTCTTCACTTGTCTCCATATCTTAACTATTTAAATAACACTGCCATGAACATAATGATACATTTATCTTTTCCAGTTAGTATTTTTGTTTTCTTCAGATAAATACTTAGAAGTGGAATGGCTGGATCAATTTCTTTATTTTTTTGAGGAACCTCTGTACATTTTTCCATACTGGCTGTACCAGTTGACATTCCCATCAACAATGAGCAAAGGTTTCCTTTTCTCTACATCCTCACCAACACTTATTATTTCTTATCTTTTTCATAATAGCCATTCTGACAACTATCTGTGAAGAGATATCTGATGCTTTTTTGATTTGCATTTCTTTGATAACTCGTGATGTTGAGCAACTTTTCATGTATCTGTTATCTCTACATCTTATTTGAAAAAAATGTCTATTCAGATCCTAAAAGTGCATTTAAAAATTTTTTTATTGAAGTACAATTGCTATACAGTATTGTATTAGCTTCTGCTGTACAGCAAAATGAAGCAGTTATACATATACATAAATCCCCTCTTTTTTAGATTTCCTTCCCATTTAGCTTAGAAATGCATTTTTAACTGTGAAACATTAAGTCTACTTAAAGATAAATATCAAGAAATATGGAGTTGTCCTCAGAATGATTGAATTTGAGGAACACTGGGCAGGATCAGAAAGTGCTGAGAGGTAAAATTAGAAAAGTAGACAGAAGTGAGGTCAATAAAGGACTTTTCTTCTGAATTAAGTCATGTATTTTTCTGGAAAAGAAGTAAATTTTTATTTATGCCTTTGTTATCTACGCCTAAGGAAAGACCATCATAATACTCTTGGAAATAATTTATGGAATTTTAATGTTAAGTAGATGTTTTCCTTATGTTTTCAAGCCAGAATAAGTCCTGTATCCTTTAATATCTGAGCTAGCAAAGAGCTTCTGAGAATTGTAAACAAAACAACAACAACAACAAAAAAACTACAGGGATTTTCAGGTTATTGTGTAGGCATGATGACACAGAACACAGAATAATCCATAAAGGCTGATTTTGTGTCTAAATAAATATATACATTAATTGACCTTGAGTGTCAATCTAAAGCTTTAGCACTTAAAGTGAAAACTGATTACGGAATGCTTACAAAATTATTTAGCTAGAAATTATATCCCAACCAAAAATGAGCCTTTAAAGCCAGTGGAGGAAGTCATCCTCAGATTCCCCTGAGATAGAGAGGAATTGCTGCCCACACACCTTGGTTCACACTTGCCACTTCTGAGTACTCCTTAGGACCTGCTGCATAAATGTCCTTTGAAACCATTTAGGAGACTGTGTAGGAAATTTACAAAGTCTGGGCTAAGAAATGCTCCATTTGAAGCCTCACTGAAGTTTAAAAATTGAGCAAATATGTGACCAATTTTTTTTACATCCCTTTTAAATGGGAGGGGAGATTAATAGAGAGTGAACTACCACACAATTGCAGTCATCTCACACGCTAGTAAAGTAATGCTCAAATTCTCCAAGCCAGGCTTCAGCAGTATATGAACAATGAACTTCCAGATGTTCAAGCTGGTTTTAGAAAAGGCAGAGGAACCAGAGATCAAATTGCCAACATCCGCTGGATCATGGAAAAAGCAAGAGAGTTCCAGAAAAACATCTATTTCTGCTTTATTGACTATGCCAAAGCCTTTGACTGTGTGCATCACAATAAACTGTGGAAAATTCTGAAGGAGATGGGAATACCAGACCACCTAACCTGCCTCTTGAGAAACCTGTATGCAGGTCAGGAAGCAACAATTAGAACTGAACATGGAACAACAGACTGGTTCCAAATAGGAAAAGGAGTACATCAAGGCTGTATACTGTCACCCTGTTTATTTAACTTATATGCAAAGTACATCATGCAAAATGCTGAGCTGGATAGAGTACAAGCTGGAATCAAGATTGATGGGAAAAATATCAATAACCTCAGATATGCAGATGACACCACCCTTAGGGCAGAAAGTGAAGAAGAACTAAAGAGCCTCTTGATGAAAGTGAAAGAGGAGAGTGAAAAAGTTGGCTTAAAGCTCAACATTCAGAAAACGAAGCTCATGGTATCCGGTCCCATCACTTCATAGCAAGTAGATGGAGAAACAGTGGAAACAGTGGCTGACTTTAATTTTCGGGGCTCCAAAATCACTGCAGACGGTGATTGCAGCCATGAAATTAAGACACTTACTCCTTGGAAGAAAAGTTATGACCAACCTAGACAGCATATTAAAAAGCAGAGACATTACTTTGTCAACAAAAGTCCATCTAGTCAAGGCTATGGTTTTTCCAGTATTCATGTATGTATGTGAGATTTGGACTATAAAGAAAGCTGAGCACTGAAGAATTGATGCTTTTGAACTGTGGTGTTGGAGAAGACTCTTGCAAGTCCCTTGGACTGCAAGGAGATCCAACCAGTCCATCCTAAAGGAGATCAGTCCTGGGTGTTCATTGGAAGGACTGATGTTGAAGCTGAAACTCCAATACTTTGGCCACTTGGTGTGAAGAGCTGACTCATTTGAAAAGACCCTTATGCTGGGAAAGATTGAAGGCAGGAGGAGAAGGGGACGCCAGAGGATGAGATGGTTGGATGACATCACCAACTCAATGGACATGGGTTTGGGTAGACTCCGGCAGTTGGTGATGGACAGGGAGGCTTGGTGTGCTGTGGTTCATGGGGTTGCAAAGAGTCAGACATGACTGAGTGACTGAACTGAACTAAACACAGACACTTAATATGATGCTACAATGTATATATCAAACTTTAAATGAGGGTGATATTTATCTCTGTGTGTCATCTAATATTAAAATGATATTGGCATATGTTATTATTCCTTAAAGATAACATACAAAGATTTTGTGGTTGAACAGATTATATCTGGCAAGTGGGAGATAGTAGTTGTGTTTTTTTTATTACCTCTGTTTACCTTTATTACCAGTCTGCATAAATTTTATCTCAAAATGCACCTGAATAAAAATTAAGGCTGACTTATTGAACTTGCCTAGAAATTCTGGCATAAAATAATTACATTATTTTTAGCTTCTGCCAGTCAACTCAGATGAAAATCTTCACTGCTTCTGAAGAAACAAAGATTTAATCACTTTCTGATTCTTCAAGCAGGATATTATGTTAAGAAAGGAAAGTCTAGAATGAGGAATTTATTGTCAAATGAAATTTATAACACTAATATGAGATTTCATACTAGTCCAGCTGGCTTTAGATCAAATAATTCAGAGTGAAGTTGAGCCAAGCTCTTTGCTGAAAGGTCTCTTTCTTTTACGGGTGAGCAAGGAGTATTAGCAGCCCAGAATAGCCAGTAAGATGTGTATGGAATCAAAGACAGTGTAGAGGCCAGAACCTTGGCTTGTGAATCAGGAAGTCTTAATTCTATTCCTGGCCTAGCCTTTAATTTATTATGCCTGTCTATGGGATGCCACAACTCATTGACAAGCAGAACATTCAGGCAGTGCTGAATTTGCTGAGCCAAATATCTTCTATTTGGAAGCATCCGGGTATTTCACTGAATTTTTTGGTTCCCTTCCAAATGCTTGGCATAAGGAAAACGGAGCCTGTGCAGCTCTAAGGGAGGCACCCTTTGCTCTGGACCTCATGTTTGCCCAGTCTGTGAAATGTCCAATAACTTACACATCATCCCCACTCCCTGTGTATGTGCTGTGTTCTATGCTGTTCAATAAAGAGCCTTTGGAGAAAGAGAGAGGGTCAGATTATCTTCCTCAGAGGGAAGGAAAGAGGGGTCACAGAAGCTCCCGTTCAATGGATTCCAGTTTATGACCCTGGAGAGAATGATCCCCTAAAATCTCTGTTTATCTTCCCCTATACCATTGTGATCAAAGTGACTTCACTGCCCAGGGACTAAGTAGCTCAAGGGAGTAAAGAAGGAGCTCTTTCCAATTGCCCAATTAACACTGCGTGGCTTGGCCATCTTAGGTTTTGACAACAAATCAGATTGAAAGGAGGTTTTTCTCGTAATTTGCCTAAGTATACACTGACTTGTGTTTGAAAAAGAAACAACTGGAAATCTGTTCCACAGCAGCTGCGTACATTATCTATACCTTGACAACAGCTGGTTATAGTCTCAAGACAACAGGATGTTTCTGTTCTTAGCAGGACACAGGCACATACTGGGAGAAAGAGACATATATCACATGGTTGACTCAAGGTCAAAAAAACCCTTCTCATTAAAAAAGCAGATTGAGACTATCCCATTAAGAATAGCCTGTTCAAGTTCTCAACAGGCACTTAATTCTTAGGCTGTGTTAAAGAGGGTATACGGAACATGGAGAAATACTTGCCTTCTCTGTCTTCATGGTCAGAAAACATGTAAAGTAATATATGTAATCCTTGGTACCAGCCATTAGTTGGGTCACTGATAGAACTATCTCATATCCAGAGAAGAGTAAACAGAACTAATAAGGATTTGAAAACATTATAATTATGTTTTCATATATATATATATAAACAATATAACAGAAATAATTAAAGGAACTGAGAATGATTTACCATGAAAAAGAAAATAAGTGCAACATAGTTTTTCAAATATTTGAAAGGCTGTTTCGTGGAACAGGCTTTACTTAGGCTGTCTAGTTCTGGAGGGAGAAACTGGGAAGGTAGAGGAAGGCAGAATCTGTCTCCATAACATTTCTAAATGGCAGAGGATGAGATGGTTGGATGGCATCACCAACTCAATGAACATGAACTTTGGCAAACTCAGGGAGATAGTTTGGGACAGGGAGGTCTGGCATGCTGCAGCCCATGGGTTGCAAAGAGTCAGACATGACCTAGCAACTGAACAATAGCAACAGCATTTCTAAAACTTATGCTGTAAAAATACGAAAGCAGTAGCGTCCTAGGAAACGATGCAGTGCATGCAGTAGATGGTCAATAAACATATCCTGAATGATTGTTAAATAAAAGCATAAAGAATTGGGCCAGATGCTTCAAAGATATCTTGTAATAAGTTGTGGTCATTGGCGTTCTTCCAAAACATAGTTTCTATATGTTAGAAAGAATATAAACCAGGGTGTGGGAGTTGGAAGAGAGTGTGCATGATGTGGAAATGATTACTAAACTAATTGTGGAAGGAAGGCAAAGTGGAAAGAGACTAGGGCAAGGCACAGGGAGAGCCAGCTTTAGGCCTGTCAGTTTACCAACAGAAATGTGACCTGGACCTAAAACTCGCTGGAATCACTTTCCTCACCTGCAAAGTCAGAACATTGGTGTCCTGGACCTGTAGGTTTCAAAAGTCTCAGGTGTTGAATGAAGTATCCAAGTGGCATAATGAGTAACCTAAAGAAACAAATTTTGACTTACTTAAGTAAAAATACAAATAGATATGCTCATGATAATACATTTTAGGGAATTTTGCAAACATAGATAAGGGATGATACCAAGAAAGTAAATAAAGGAGCCACTACCAGAAAAAAAGAGAACCTTCCAGAAGGTCATTAAATTTAAACCTGCAATATATACTGAACTCTACCTGGGCAATGGAAGCAAATATTAGGGAGAGTAAATGCATCAAATAAATAAAATGCATTATTCCAATATATGATTATGTTGACTACACCTTCATTACAGCTGTTGGTTTAATTGTCAATATTTCCGTTCAAGTCAGATTCTGAGAATGATTCTCTATCTTACTGGTCCCCGCTCCTAGTGTGTGTGTGTTGGAGCCCCTGTGCATTACCTCGCCACAGACCATAAGAGCCAACTGTGTGCATCTCTCCCAAAACTGCACTCAGTAATGTCTAGCTGGGAGCTTGAAAT
The DNA here is from genome assembly GCF_019923935.1 of Bubalus bubalis. Classification (NCBI taxonomy): domain Eukaryota; kingdom Metazoa; phylum Chordata; class Mammalia; order Artiodactyla; family Bovidae; genus Bubalus; species Bubalus bubalis. The sequence goes on along the minus strand of NC_059157.1, from coordinate 21,966,310 downwards.
TGGCCATGGATGTATTTACACTACAGAGAAGTCGGCACACACTACAAATCAGGGCTTCTTTTTATTTGGAGATCCAGTTGCTAAAGATTTTCTGACGTATCACTGCCCACTCACTCCCTACTTCCAAGAAATAGGATCCCTAAACAGTTACTTCTTTTTCACTTCGATCTCAAAATATAGGACTTGATTATATAAATAGGACTTGATTATAGGACTTGATTATAAAAATTTCTATTATTTCCTTATAATCACTGTAACATGGGACCTCAGCAGAAAAAAGGACTATGGCTAGAACTAGAAGAATCATCTTAGGATAAACTAAACTGTTTCACCTGTATTTGTTGTGTGGCATTGCTAGACATAAAATGTGATGAGGTTCCAAAAATGTTTGGTTGTCAAAATGTGGCAAGAACTCTGAAAGTTTGAAAATCACACTGAGTCACTCATTTGCTTATATCCTGCCCGTGGCCCCACTACACAAAGAATAAAATTGACCTCCTTACAGTGACCTTCATAACAGAATACAGTTTGGCTCCTGTTTATAGTCAGCCTCATTTTGTCCTAGCGCCCACTCACTCTCCCACTCACTTTCCCTCCCCTGGCTTTCCTAACCTTTTTTCACTTCCTCTTATTCACCACACTTGTTCTCACCCCAGCGTCCTCATATCGCTCTTCACCCCGCATGGGACGCTGATTTCCAGGTTCTACTACCCACTCTTCTCCTCCTCCTCCCTTCCCTCCCTGCCTCACATCCCCCTTTCCTTCCTTATTTCTCTCTTTCTCTCTCTCCGTTTCTATCTTTGTCTCTTTCTCTCCTCTACCTCATTTTTTTTTTTTTCATCAAATCATGGTTTACTCTTACTTCGGCAGAAAGCTCTTTTCTGACCACACTCCACCAGATGGGACACTTCCCCTGCAGTTACTGTGTACCTCATTACCCTATCTATTTTCTTCTTACCCTTGTTCCTATCAGAAAATATGTATATGCATTTTTTTACTTTCCTTATGTCTTCTCATGTTGACTATAATATTGAAGACAGCAGAGATTTTCTATCTCTTATTCACTGATGAACGTTTTGTTCCCTTTCACAGAGCAGTTGTGACTGCAGGGAAGATAGGAGGGGAAAAAATGTCACATCTTGGCTTTGATTTAAGGGGATTAAGTTACTGAAATGCATAGAACTAAGGCTGCCTCGCTCATTAAGAAGTTCCTCTTCCCCTGGCCTGTAGGGACAGCATGAAATGAAAGCCCTGCTGTAGAGTTCAACCTTGCCAGAATCTGCAAACACACAGCTTTGTTTTCAGACATGAGCTATTTGCTGGAGTTTAGCCATGGACATATGAAAAGTTAGAACTTTGCAAAATATTCATACTTGAGCTTTAACAACAAGGACAGAAGATGTATCCAAAGCATCTGATTTGTAGCCAACTCTTATTTTGTGATGTTTAACGGGTAATGTTTGATGCTAGTCTGTGTACCTTACATTTCAGGCTGAACGTTGTAATAGGTGATGAACAAGGGAGCATCCATGAATGAAAGGGAAATGCAATAAGCTTATTTCTCTAAAGAAATATCTTAGACCAAGGCTGCTTGATTTTATTCTTTTGGCAGGTCATTTAAAATAATTCGATGCTCAGCCCATAGACTTGAAAAAGTTTTTAAAGCACAATCTCAGCATCCAGTTAATACAAATTGTTTCTAAGTCTACTGTTGATAGGTAGGATAGCTTCAGGGTATACTGTTTTATCCAACGTTAACTGAGTAGCTGGAAAAATATCAAGACATATTTTCTAACACTCCGGGAAATGTTGTTTCACTGGCTCCTATTGATTTCATTAATATTTTTATTCCTGTAAAAGTGTTGCATATACAGTGTAAAACTTGACTCTGTGTCTGCCTGGTGGTAAAACCTCATCTTTATGCTTGAGGATGTTATGACTGGTGAATGAAAGACAATCACACAAAAGCATACGTGAACATAGAGATATGCAAAGAACGTTACTTTGCCAAACACAAGTTTGGTTTAAATGAGAAGGAAATTATATAACAAATACATTGAGGGAGTAATTAAGGCGATTTTAAGTCTTCTATTCAGGCAGATTCTTCCATTTTCTGTATTATTTAGAAGAGAATTATTTTTTTTTAATATTTCTGGGACTCTATTTTAAAGTATAAGCAGGTTTTACTATAAATAACATTTTAAAAATATATAACAAAGTTCTGTAGCATTGAGGAATATGATAATGAGTAATGTTCAGGTCTGTTTGCAAATATCCTGGCCCTTCTTAAGCACAATGCAACTTTATGATCACAAAAGTTCTGTAATTCTCTGTCAGAGCCTCATTAAATGTTTTAGACAACACAGATGATGGCAGGAAACTGAAGAAATAATTACACTATAGTACTCTGAGGGAATTAACATAACTCAGAAAAATTCTTAATGTATTCTCAAAATTAATGACTTTATGGAAGTAGGACTCAGTCTTTCAGTTTGACATTAAACTTTCAACCAAGCACAGGTTCAGCTTACCCAAATAATTTCTTAATGGTAGCTGAACTAATGATTTTTTGACCAACTTCATCTAATAAACCAATTATTTGACTTGTGAAAAATAGTTTTTGTTAATATTAAGTCTGCTTTACCTGTTTGAAGCACAGAGACCACTATGGCATTAGATGACTCCATGCAATTACCCTAGACCTTGTTCTTTGGGGTCTGCCCTAATGGTGATTAGGGAATTAAGGGTGATTAAAAGAAAAAGTCCAAAAACAAAATCAAAGATCTGATTCAAGCAGTCACCTCATTCATGCCACTACTCATCCATCCCCTTAGCAAAACCTCCTAACTACTCCCTTGTACCCACTCTTCAGGCTTTCATCACAGTAGAATTTCCCTTTGAGGTCACTGCTGATGGTCCTTTCAAAGCTGATTTCACCCAGGTAGATATCTTAGACAGATGAGAAAATGGCAACATGTGTCACAAATGACGATTTACCTCAAAAGCGCTGGTCCTGAGTCCATGACACCTCTCAGTAGATCTTGCTTCTAAGGAAACTTACAGTGCTTTCATGTTTTGTTTTTTTTTTAATTTCGTTTACCCTTATTCTGCCCAACCCTGATACTTTGCACATTACAGAACATTTTAAAGTTTCCTAATACTAATGACTTGAACACACAAGAATAGTAAACAGTCATGTGCAAATAACTCTGTATGGTCAGTGAGAAGCTTAACTATTTTTATAAGAAAAAGTATTTCCATAAATATATGTTTATGTTATAGAGAATTCAAAGTAAGTAACCACAATTCATGTGATTGTAGAGGCTTTTTTTTTCCAAAAGTGTGTGAAAGAAGGTTGAAAATGATATTGGCTTATTAAGCACTATAATATTGCAAAGTAATTAGCCTCCAATTAAATAAATTTATATTAAAAAGAAAAATAAAATTTAAAAAAAGGAAATGAATATAGGCAATAACATAGCTTGAAAAAGCAGTAAGTAAGTGGCCTCACGCAAAAAACAAAACAAACAAAAATTTCTGCCTTGTTTGATTCTTTTCCTGTTTTTTTTTTTACTATACTCAGAAATAGTCATCCAAAAATATTATCTTGTATGCATCCTTAAATGTCTAACCTGAAAACAATTATTAGTATGTTATAAATGATTTGTGTGTATAACTGATTTGACAAAAGAAAATATACAACTTTTCCCAAGAATAATTAATCTGAAAATAATGAATGTATCAGTATCATTGATGTTAAGCCTCTTTTTCATTTTGCCTTGCTCTAGAAAATATGTATTTAATATTCCTGTAAAAATGCCTTCTTGGCAGGAGGTCGGTATTTTCCCAGTGCAGAGTCCACTGATGGTACAGAATAGAACGTTCCTGCCCCCTTAAATAGAAGACTGCATATTATTGTGTCCTTTGTGTCCCATTGAAGAACAGGGAACTTTTTATTCTTTCCAAGAATAAAAACATTTTGGCATGTTTTTTCAGTAATGGCATGTTCTGTTCCTCAGGAAATAAGAGAAGATCGGGATAGGGCACGACTAGACTCGATGGTGCTGCTGATCATGAAACTGGACCAGCTCGATCAGGACATTGAGAATGCCCTTAGCTCCAGCTCCTCTCCGTCCAGCACACCAACCAGCCTGCGGCGGCAAGTCCCTGTGAGCTTCCCACCTCCCGCTTCCCACGTGTGAATGTGTCCCTGCACCTATAGAGGCCCTCTTGAGAATGAAACATCTTGGATGGCCCAGTCTACCCTCTTGCGACCCTTATAGTGTTCCATAAAGATCACTCAAATCATTCTAGGCCTCACACAGAGTCCATAAGAGATGTGTGTGATTCAAAAGAAAATGGTTATTATTAGACAGGAAAGAGGGTCACTTTGGGAAGTTACTTTGCTTCCTAGTGATCAAGTTCTCTTCATTGCTGTTGTTTCCCTCATTGTCAGTCTTCTCTGATATGCTGTAAACACCATTAGCGATGCTCTGTTTATCTTGTTTAGTATTTTATTTCCAGTATCCCACAAATTTACACTGGATATATAAGATGGTTAATAAATATCTGTGGATGAATGGATGAATGATTGGATGGATGGATGAGTGGGTGGATGAGTGGGCAAGTAGATGGGTGGATGGGTAGGCACGTGGATGGATGGAGGAATGAATGCTGATTGAACTAACTCAGCAGATTACAAGAAAGAATTTACCTGAAATCAACTTGAGAACACTCTAAAATTCACTCAGTGAAACATAATGAATAGGACAGAGGTGAAAACTTTATTCTACTGTGCGTTAATTTCATTAATTTCATCTCTTTTGAGAGTCTAACACCGAAGATAAAATTTAGAAGACATAGATGCCAAAATGTCTATACACTTCACATATTTAATATTATGTTCATATTAAACAGCTTAGTTTTTGCATATCTAGCAAACGTGATGGTAGAATTTACTTATAATTAAGCCATGGACCCCTTTTGAGAACCTACCAAAATAGAACTATTCTGTATCAAATTATTTTGAATAGTTCTACTATTGATTATGAAGTTATTCAAGACTTATTATGACTGTTTTACAGAATATTTCACAGAAAATAAGCAAGTTAAATTAGTAGCTAACCTTAGTATATATGAATGCATTACATAGCTTGCATTACGTATGCTAACACATTCCTTCCTTATAACATTGTTCGGAGTAAAAAGAATAGAAAAGTTAGTAATTGTATGTACAAGAGCCATGTCATTCAACCACTATCCCATACTTCTTTTCATAGCTGACTATTATGGGAATCTGATACCTTGAGTAAAAAACAATTTTAATTTAAAAATGAAAAAAATATGACATTAAATACTTCAGTCTAGACCTAGAAAGCCAGTAGAAATGACATTTTTCTCCTTGTTTGTAACCTTCGGGATAATTTTTCCTTATCCTTCAGGATTCATCTCAGATGTTTTCTTTACAGTGAAGTCTTCCCTAAATCTCCATATGTCTTCCCAGACAGAATCACTTACTCCTCTCCTGGTGCCATAGGGTCTCACACATACTTCAGTAGGACAGGCATCCAAGTGAAGGAAACACAACCAAAGTAGCCTCCTGAAGACCAATAAGAAGGGTGTTTTAACCTTGTTTACAGATGAAAGGTGTAGAGAAGCTTCATGCTCATTTTCACCATTTCACTTTGTGCTCATTTTCATCATTTTCAGTAAATGTAAAGCCCTGTTTTTCAATAGGAGAGGCTTCTCAGTATTTTTTTTGCCATTAATGTACATGTGGGATACATTTTCTCTTTTAAAGTTTTCTATTATGAATTGCTAATCTCTCCCTATCTCTTTAATGGTTCTTCTTTTCCTTCTATATTGACCTTTCCTCAGTACTAGATATTTAGGGGAAAAAAGCACAGCACAGATTTCTGCTAAATAAAACTCCACATTATTGTCTGCAGCTCAGAGAGCAAAACAGCCCTTACCTGCTACATGTGGTTCTTCGTTGAAAGGTAAAGACAATACAAAACAAGAGCTAAGGTGGGTGATGATTAGGATTTGCCTACATCTATTTCTTCTCCCTCCATTTCAAGTGTAAACTGGATTTTATATCACATGCACTGTCTCATGGACCATCACCATCCTCGCTGAGCAGTGGTTGATTCTGTAAATAAAAATGTGTTTCTGAGTTTTTAGTTCAGCAGATAATTGAAATAAGCCCAATAATACAATAGAAACATAACCTTTAGAGTATGCAGGCCTGGGTTCAGATGCCAGCTCTGCAACTGAATGTCTGAGAACATAAGAAAAGTATTTAATTTCTCAACTTCAAGTTCACGTAAAAGCAGGAGAGATTGTTTCCTACTTAATGGCTTATTGGGAGGAGTTAATGAAAGAAGATATGTAAATGCATTTAAAGATCTGATACAGACTATGTATTTGGTATTTGTTAATTCATTTTCCTTCTCCCATGTCTTCACTCACACCAGACACTGGGCTAAAGATGAATAAGACATAGCCTGAATCCCTCAAAATTTCTTTTTGGTCTCTGTGTTTTTCTAAGTCATCCCTTTTTCTTTATTTCTGTTCCTTGGTATTTAAAGCTAATTTTAACATTCTCTCATCATCAAAAATTTTTCCACATGTGATTTCCATTCCATTTGATAATTGTGCCATGGAATAAGTGGGTTGTAACAGATGATTATGACTTTGACTGTCCATCAAGGAGCTCTGTCCTAGATTCAGAGGAGAAGCCTCCTCTGACACACCCTCATACTCCACTGTGAATCTACAGTTTAGGACGGAGGGGAAGACATACAATGAAACAGTGACCTCAGTTTGAAATTATTTATAAGAAAAGGTTAGAGTGAGTTCTACATATAATGTGCTGTGTGCTTAGTCACTCAGTCGTGTCCGACTCTTTGCAACCCTGTGGACTATAGCCTGCCGGGCTCCTCTCTCCATAGGGATTCTCCAGGCAAGAATCCTGGTGTGGGTTGCCATACCCTCCTCCAGGAGATCTTCCCAACCCAGGGATCAAACCCAGGTCTCCCACATTGCAGGCAGATTCTCTATAATAAAGGGAGTGGTAAAAAATAATATGAGCTGGAGTCTTAAAGAATGGCTTTAAAAATAAAATAAGGGTTTTTTTAATTGGAGTATAGTTTCTGCTGTACAACAAAGTGAATCAGCTATATGTACACTTGTATACCTCCCTCTTGGACCTCCCTCCCAAACCCCATCCCAGCCCTACCCATTTAGGTGACCACAAAGCACCAAGTTGAGCTCCTGTGCGACACAGCAGCTTCCCCCGGCTCTCTCGCTTATGAATGGTAGTGTATATATGTCAACCCCAGTCTCCCAGTTCATCCCACCCACCTCCCCACCATGTCCACATGTCTGTTCGGTGTCTGTGTCTCTCTTCCTGCCCTGCAAATAGGTTCATAAGGGTAGAGCTAACATTTATGAAGGCTGCCTTGATAGAGCTGGACAAGTGAGGGTCGGACAGATCTGAGTTTTAATGTCAGCCCTGCCGCAGACTGTGAATTTAGTCAAGTTACTTGCTTTAAGCTTTGGCTTCATCATCCATCAGGTGATAATAATAATATCTTCCAAAGAGTTTGTGAACATGGAACAGTACAGTATTGTCTATAAATGGTAAAAGCACAATTAGTGATGGATTTTTAAAATATTTATTATTTTACCTCAGAATTATTATATTGTTAGAAAGGTGCAAGGTTACCCTCTTATTTACCTAATTAATTCATAAACAGGAAGGAAAAGTAATGCAAATGGTTTCTGATTAACATAAATGTCAAATAGAAATGGCTTAAAAACTACCTGCTATTTAAGATTATGCATTTGATGTTTATAAATTACTTATGATTATCCATTTAATGTTGGTTCAATATGAAATTTTAATACATTATTTTTCTCTTATGGTAAAATGTCAAATGTCTTTCCCATGCAAAAAAAAAAAAGAAAAGAATATGTATCCCTTAATCTGAAATCACTCGGGAATGAGAAATTTAGTTAGGGTTATATATACACACACATACTTAAATACTGTTGTATTGTTTCATATTTATTATTCTTTTGTATGTATTTTATACACCTTCTTTGTTTTCCACCTTTTAAATTTCTATTTGGGGCTTTATTGAGATATAGTTGACATATAACAACATTTAAGGTGTATGATGTAATGATTTGTTACAGTTTTTGATTTGTTACAGTATTCTGCAAAATAATAACCAAATAAGGTTAGTTAACACGTCCATTAACTAGTATAATTACAATTGTGTGCCTGTGTATATGTATGTGGTAAGAACACTTAATATCTAATCTCTTAGCAACTTTCAAGTATATAATAGAGTGATGTTAATACTGTCACGAAAGTGAAGATTAGATCCCCAGAACTTAAACATTTTATAACTGGAAACTTGTACCCTCTGACCCAATGTCCCCATTTTCCCCATCTCCCAGCCCCTGGCAACCACCCCTCTACCTTGTTTCTGTTTTGCCCTATTTTAGATTTCACATACAAGTGAGATTTAAACAGTATTTGTGTCTCTCTTATTCCATTTCACGTAATGCTTTTTAGGTCCTTCCATGTTGTCAGAGGAGAAGGCAATGGCACCCACCTCCAGTACTCTTGCCTGGAAAATCCCATGGGCTGCGAAGCCTGGTAGGCTGCAGTCCATGGGGTCGCTAGGAGTCGGATACGACTGAGCAACTTCACTTTCACTTTTCACTTTCGTGCATTGGAGAAGGAAATGGCAACCCACTCCACTGTTCTTGCCTGGAGAATCCCAGGGACGGGGAAGCCTGGTGGGCTGCCATCTATGAGGTCGCACAGAGTCGGACACGACTGAAGAGATTTAGCAGCAGCAGCAGCAATGTTGTCAGAAGAGGCAGAATTTCCTTCTTTTCTGTAGATAAACAGTATTCCATTGTGTGTGTATATGTGTGTGTATTTGTATATGTGTATCTCACATGTTCTGTATCCATTTATCCATCAATAGACACTTTGGTTGTTTCCATGTCTTGGCTTTTGTGAATAATATAACAATTAACAGAAGGATGCAGATGTGTCTTCAAGACAGTGATTTCATTTCCTTTGGATGTATACCCAAACATGGAATTGCTGGATTATATGTTGTTCTATTTTTAACTTTGTGAGGAACCTCCATACTGTTTTCCATAGTAACTATCTTCATTTATATTCCCACCAAAAGTGTAGTAGAATTCCCTTTTTTTCCACGTTCTCATCAGCACTCATTATCTCTTGTCTTTTTTATGATACCCATTCTGACAGGTGTGAGGTGATGTCTCACCGTGGTTTTAATTTGCATTTCCCTGATAATTAGTGACGTTGAGCATCATTTTGTGTACCTGTCGCCTATTTGTATGTCTTTGGAAAAATGTCTACTCGCACTCTGCTCATTTTTTAGTCAGATTTGTTTTTTGCTAGTAAGTTGTATAAGTTCCTGATATATTTTGTATGTTAACTACTTATCCAGTATTAGGTTTGAGATATTTTCTCCTAATCCTATCGGCTACATCTTCACTCTGTTGTTTGCTTTGCTGTGCAGAAGCCGTATAGTTAGATACAGTCCCGTTTGTTTACTTTTTCTTCTATTGCTTGTGCTCTTGGTGTCATACCCAAGAAAATTGTTGCCAAGACCAGTGTCAAGAAGCATTTTCTCTATGCTTTCTTATAGGAGTTTTACAGTTTCAGATCTTACATTGACATCTGTAATTCACTTGAAGTTAAATTTTGTGAGGGGTATAAGACAGGGGTCCAATTTAATTTATTTGCATGTGAATATCTGATTTTCCCAACATCATTTATTGAAAAGACTGCTTTTCCCCATTGAGTATTCTTAACCCCACTGTCTAATGTTAGTTGACTGTACATGCCTGCTTTTATTTCTAGGCTCTCTATGCTCTTCCACTGATCTCTGTGTCTGTTTCTGTGCCAGTACCATACTGTTTTGATTACTATAGTACTAAAATTTGAAATAGGAGAATGTGATGCCTCCAGCTTTGTTATTATTTTTGAAGATTGCTTTGGCTATCCACAGTCTTTTGTGGTTCCATCCAAATTTTAGGCTTTATTTTTTCCTTTTCTATGAAAAATGTCATTGGCATTCTGACAGGGATTGCACTGAATCTATACATCACTTTGGGTAGCATGATATTTTTCACAATTTTATTTTTTCCAATTCAGGAGCATGAGATGGCTTTTCAATTATTTGTGTCTTCTTCAATTTCTTTCATCAATATCTTATAGTTTCTAATGTAGAGATGCTGTGCCTCCTTGAAAGTGCAAGTCGCTCAGTTGTGTCTGACTCTTTGCGAACCCATGGACTATACAGTCCATGGAATTCTCCAGGCCAGGATACTGGAGTGGGTAGCCTTCCCTTCTCCAGGGGATTCTTCCCAACCTAGGGATTGAACCCAGGTCTCCTGCATTGCAGGCAGATTCTTTACCAGCTGAGCCACAAGGGAAGCCCTTGGTTAAATATTAATGTTGTCAGTCTAGTTATTCTTTCATACAACAATATTTATGAGCATATTCTAAGTGCCAGGTACTACTATAAGCCTGGTGAATGTATCAGTGAACAAGACAGGTGAAACCCCTACTCTGGTGATACATAGATTCCCAATAAAGGGAGACATAAAAGGATTAGATATAGAAATGAATGAAAGGTGGATAGATGATACATACATAGGTAAAGATGGTTGATGGATAAAATTGATATATGGTAAATAAATAAGGTGATAAGATTGTAAAACAGAGAATGATATGCTATGGAGGTCGGAGGGAAGAAACTATTTGAGCTTGGAATGTCAAAGGATGCTTCTCTGAAGAAGTGATATTCAAACTGAGAGCTGAGTGACAAGGGCCGGCAAAGGGAAATACTTGGGCAAGGGATTAGAAAGGGCACAGTTGCTATAGGAACCACCTTGGTGTGCTAGAAGGACTGACAAACAGCAAGTATAGCGGAAGCAAACAGAAACAAGAGAATGGTGGAACATGAGACCAGAGAGTTGGGGTACAGGGCAGATGATGTGTAAGCATGTGGGCCATGGTACAGTTGAGATGTATAAAGAGTAGACACAAAGGTATTTAAATCATAATTTTCTCAGGATAAAATTATTAAGTGATGTATGCCTTCACTTCCCGCCCACCCACCACCCTTTGCATTCTCCTCATCCTTGCCTTTCCTTTGTGTTCTCAGGCTACTGTATAACATGCAGATAGCATTTAGTAAATTAAAGGCACAATCTTTGGAGCGATTACTGAGTAACTGCGTTCATTGAACAGGCATGTCTTATCCACATATTGTGTACTAGTTGCTCAGAAAACATAATGATATTAATAATAACATTATTTACAGTAATGCCTAGCATTTAATGAAATTGAATATGTGCTTTTTGCATACAATTTGCATTATCTTGCTTAATCTTCATAAGCCTCTATGAGTGCCTGCGATTATTATACTCATTTTCAAATGTGGGAATTGAATTACATATGACAAAGTGTAATTCTGCCCTTAAATAGCTTTTAGTTCATTAGATAGACATACCCTTGAGCTAAATGATTCCAGGCCATGATGGTAGGTGTCACCATGGAGATTTAATGGGAACATAGAAGAGAGTGAGGTGAGAAGAAATGAGAACTATCTTTTCATTTGACACCCATAACTCCATTGCATGAGGAATGTAAAGTGAGTTACTCAGGGTCATACAATGAGCCAGGGTTGTCTGTGGGCTTATATTAATATCTGCCGACTTATTGCAGTGTCCTAGCTAGCTACCTGGAGAAGGCAATGGCACCCCGCTCCAGTACTCTTGCCTGGAAAATCCCATGGACGGAGGAGCCTGGTAGGCTGCAGACCATGGGGTTGCGAAGAGTTGGACACGACAAAGTGACTTCACTTTCACTTTTCCCTTTCATTCACTGGAGAAGGAAATGGCAACCCACTCCAGTGTTCTTGCCTGGAGAATCCCAGGGACGGGGGAGCCTGGTGGGCTGCCGTCTATGGGGTCGCACAGAGTCAGACACGACTGAAGCAACTTAGCAGCAGCAGCAGCTAGCTACCACTACTGCCCTTTCCAATGCACAGTTGGCTGTTAAGTTACTAAAGGAGTGTATTACCTCTTTTCAGTATTTACATTCTAAAGTGAGACCCTCTAAAGAGTACAGTCATTAATACAAAATAGTGCATGGTTATGTGTGACAGGCCAGTGTTGGTTGTCATAACTATGTGGTGTGTCTGTGTGTGTTGGGAGGAGGAGGAGGTGAAAATGTGTGGGAGGCAGGGAGAAAGGCATGTAGAGAGTGTGGATATATCCTTCATATCAATTAATTTTTTAATAGGATCTGGAATCAGGACCTGAGAGTGGAACAGATACCACTTCGATAAATCAGACACAAGTAAATTTGTCTTCTAACACTGAGTCCACTGACCCACAGTCCTCCACCCCAGTGGCCAATTCTGGAACCAAACCCAAGTCTATGGTAAGTTATATGGGATAACAGTTTCAGCATGAAGTGTTGATGATCATCATGTAAGAGTTGATATCTCATCTATTCAATTTAGAAGAAATACTCTTGGATTCTTAGTTGTAGTGACTTGAAATGTTTAACTATAACCCAACAAATGTTATTTTTTTTGTTTTATAGATGATTATACAAGTACTTTCCTAAAATGGGTCATTGTTCTAAAATTATGCAAAATATGGTATTAAATTTTGTTGCTGGATACTCAGAACTTTAAAGAAATAAGAATGAAAATCTTCACATGATTTTCCCTGTATTATTATTTTGACTACAAGGCTTGCTGCTGCTGCTGCTATTATGTCGCTTCAGTCGTGTCCAACTCTGTGCGACCCCAAAGACGGCAGCCCACCAGGCTCCCCCGTCCCTGGGATTCTCCAGGCAAGAACACTGGAGTGGGTTACCATTTCCTTCTCCAATGCATGAAAGTGAAAAGTGAAAAAAGTGAAGTCGCTCAGTCATATCCGACTCTTAGCTACCCCATGGTCTGCAGCCTACCAGGCTTTGCAGCCCATGGGATTTTCCAGGCAAGAGTACTGGAGTGGGGTGCCATTGCCTTCTCCGGACTACAAGGCTTACCAATGGGAAAATTAATGGATGGATGGATGGATGGATAGGTAGGTACATAAACAGATAGATGGATAGATTAAAGGGTAGAGATAGGTATATAATTTCACACATATGATAAGTTTTGTGTGGGTATGTCAAGTGCTTGGTAAAATGCTTGGCACAGAAAAAAAACTGAAAAAGTGTAAACTACTGTCATTATTATGATGTTTAGTGGACTTTGCAATGCTACAAAAACAAATGAAAAGAAGAATTACCACATATAGTAGTATAGTATGGTGAATTGTGAATAAAAGACATTTTCCTTTAAGTAAAAAAGTTGAACTGCAACAGGAAAGCAGTATTTGACTCTAAAGGTAACATTTATGGAGGAAGTAATTACTACTTCAAATATCTAAAGTCCCAGGCTCCAAAATAACCTTTCCTAGTTTAGTGAAAATCATAGTGTCGTATTATTTTTTTTTAAATGTCCATGTTAGCTTAACACAGAGAAATGAGTTTGGATTGCTCTTTTTGCCTGCCTTTAAAATAAAAGGCAAATTTGAAATAAAACTCAAAAGAGAATACTTGAATTTAAAACATAGTAGATATGTTCCATTGCAAGAATGTCTAGATTACTTTTGATGGAGTAAATATTTATTGAACACCTATGATGTGCCATGTGTTATGCTAGATGAAACAGACTTAGAGAGCAATGAAAATATATTCTCTGTCTTTAACTATCGCACAGTCTAGCAAAAGAGGAAGGCGTGTAAGCAGTGAAATGCAATGACATGCTACATGTTAGTGCTGTATTTATTGGAAATGGGAAGAACCAATGACATACTACTCAGTGCTATTTTATGGTACGTTGAAAAAATAGGGTCCAATATGCATGCCACTGGGCAGACTGCAGTGACATGGGTCTCTCCCTTTCCACAATGAATAGAGAAAGTTGAAATGCAGAATACAAGTAGAAGCCAAACCATCTGATTTTACCACATTCTTATTAAGGGAAAAGATCAACACCTCTTGAGAGTTTTAGCTTGAAGATTTGGGAAACGTTGGAGCACTGGCTTTCTGAACACTGGAAATAGGTGTGGGGCTGATATATGAGAAAGAAATAGAAAGGGAGGTGAATTCCTTTTGTATGGTATTTATGCTTACATCAGTTTTTAGAGCACCTTTTAATGACCTTTAGAGTGTTCTTTTTACTATAACATTTATTCTGTGTTCATCTTTTACTTTAGAATAATCACTGTTGGTATCTGCTATTTCTCCCTTGAAATGTAAATGTTTTAGTGTGTGGTCACCTTATAATTTGTAAAACTTGCTGCCACTCTCTATACAGTTCCTTAGTCTTTCTTCAGTACTCCCGTGTTTATAGATGTGGCCATTATGTTTCTATTGAGATGTGTATGTGTTTTTATGGTAACCATGTTCAGTAGGCTTTCAGAATAAGAAACATAAAGCCATCGGTTTCCCTAGGACTTTAGTCAAATTCTCTAGCTGGCCATGAGAGGTACCCAGAGTGGGAGAGAAGCACTCTACTGTCGAAGGCAACTGACTTTTAGGAAATTTCTTAAAGAAAAAGAACAATTGAAAAAGTACCTTGAAAAACAAGCTTTTGTGTTAGCAGAAGGGCCACTTTAACGTGCACGTTTGTGTATTTTTTGCTGGTTTTGGTGTTACTATTATTTTGAGTATTCCTTTTTAGTAAAGTTAGATAAGAAGTCTTTTGCAATGGATCAGTTTTATGTTTTCAGTTCTCCCTAGGTTAAAATATTAGAATGAGGAATTTTACCTATTTTATGAGGTATTAAATACGTACTTCCCCTCAATTTGGAGCTTAGGGAATAATGACAGACTGGCTACTTTGTGAAAAATGGAAAGAACTGTAGAATCCTACAGAGTAGTTGTTTTCACTGTGAACTAAAATTTCAACTTTAATATTAAGTAGAAACATTAAATTCAAAGAACACCTACTTCAAATAGCCACGTAAAATGAACTAAATTTCTGTTCTGTGTACTTCTCTCATATTTTTACAGGATGCTTACTTTCATTTCAGAATGATTTAATGGTACATTTGATTTGCTGCTATGAATCTGTTTATAATGGTGACTACCTACCATAAATATTTGGCTTTCCTTTTGTGTGTAAGGTCTCTGGATTCCTAAGTGCTGATGTTTCAATAAGATTTCTACTTTTATATTTATTATTAGAAGGGGACCGATGAGGAAGCTTCAGATTTTTCATAAATACCATGTATATATCAAGCTGAAAACTGAGCATTCAAGTAGATTTCTGAGATGTATTTGACACACAAAAATTAAAAAGCTAGAAGGTAAGATATCTACTACCAAAAAACACATTATTAAAAACAAGGTCTGGTGCTTTATTTCAAAAATCTCATCCATCTCTCTTTTTTGTTTTTACTAGGTGTAAATGTTTATTTCAGTCCCTACTTTACACACAATGTACAGCAAGTAACTAAAAAGTACATGACTCACAAATAGGTATAAAATGTGATTTACAGTAAAAAGAGGGAACACCCAACTGAAACAGGCACTGAGATGGTCCCAGATGCAACAATTACCAGAGAAAAAAAATCTCATCCATTTCTTACTTAACTTCTTTGTTTTGTTCCTTTGAGGCAGTCTTGTAATGCCTCTCACACTAGACACTTAGGCAAACAACCCGTGTGTAGTCATACCATCTTCATATAGTGTTTTCATCCACTGCAGAACAGTGTTCTGACATCCTGTGACCAGGATAATCGGTTGCTTGAGTTGTTCCTGCATTAAATAGTATAGGGTTTTTATATGAAAGATTTTAAAGCTGGGCACCAAAACCCCAGAAATATTGTTGTGGTGGTTGTTTTACTTAAAGCTACTGATCAGTATAGGTGGTCATTAAATCACTGTTAATCACGATTAACCTATCTTAGTCAGCTTTGTCTAACCTGCTGTTTAATCCACACTGAGCTCTTTAGTTACTGTATTTTTCAGTACTAAAATTTCTGTTCGATTCTTCCTTTTTTTAACATTGAGCCAATGTACCAAACAATTCACCATGCGCTTCTTGGGCATGTGTATACCTTCTTTAGAGAAATGTCTGTGCAACCCTTTTGCCTTTTTAAAGACTAGGTTTTTTCTCTATTACTGAATTGTAAGAGTTCTTTATATATTCTGAATATATGAAGAAAGAGGCCAAGCCTGAGATAAGAAAAAGCACAGATTTTATTTGTAAAATAAGTACTGCTGGAACAAGGAGGGTGTTCTGCGCTATACAGTAATATCAGCTTCATAGAAAAACAACCCCCCTCATTGCCATGTGAGAATTCCAACAACCACAGAACTGAGAACCTCAATCAATCATCTGGGGCATTTGGGAACCCCAGCTAGACAGCTTTGAGTGTATCTTCAACTATCAAAAGGAATGTTGGAGGATATTGGCATTCATATTAGAGTGTATTGAACACTGGAATCACAAAATAACCCTCCTTTGAAGACATCAAACACAGCAGGAATTATTAACCTTCATTACTGTAATTGCCGCAGGGTGAAAATAGACAGATATATCTTATTCCAGCTCAGTGTGGCAACAGTAGCTCTACTTCCACAGACCAAATACATCCCTAATCTTTCCATCATTACTGCCAAAGTGCCCACAATGCGGGAGGCCTGCCCACAATGCGGGAGGCCTGCCCACAATGCGGGAGGCCTGCCCACAATGCAGGAGACCTGCCCACAATGCGGGAGACCTGCCCACAATGCGGGAGACCTGGGTTCCACCCCTGGGTTGGGAAGATCCCCTAGAGAAGGGAAAGACGACCCACTCATTCTGGCCTGGAGAATTCCATGGGCTTTATATAGTCCGTGGGGTCACAAAGAGTCGGACACAACCGAGTGACTTTCACCAAAGTAGCAATGAGATAGATAAGGGTGGAGACACAGCTCATGGAGGAGGTGGGAGCTGAGGGTAGATAGAATGCCACCCAGCCAGGGACTGCCAACTCCTCCCAAGAATGGTTCAGAGTAAGTCCTACCTAAATACTACTGGAGGGTGACCGAAATAAAGCTTCAAGAGCATGTCCTGACTGCAAGTTCATGGTCATTTCTAGGTGACTTTAAAAAAGAAGGAATTCCAGTGCCACAGTCAACAGTTTCAAAGTCTGCGTGATCATTGTAACCTATCCTTGAAGAAAAACAAAAAAACAAAAAACTCTCAATATGTCTCTGAAACACAACTGTGAGGCACTTACATAAATCTATTTTTCTCCTCTCTGGCATAATAGAAGCAAACAGTAATCCGGGAGTCTTACATTCACTTGTCAATAGTACTGTCCTCCCTAAAAAGCATAAGTGTTTTGACGTGGAGATAAAAAGAAGGGTGATGACTTTGTATATGAATTTTGACTTGATGTTATTTTTAATGAATGCTATTAACATTTAAGTCATTTAAAAACAAAATCTTATTTTCTCCTTTTTTTCATCCAATATGATACGGTCTAATCTGCTATGAAACTATAAAATGTTGTTGTCATTTGTCCTAATTATATAGCATATTAAGGAAATTAAAACTTATTCAAGAAAGAAAAGAAAAACCATCAGAGATTCCCCATAAAGCTTCCAATGTAAACCGCATTTATACAAGTTGTAATCACACCTCTCATAAATATAATTATTAAGCTAAAGGCATTATGCATGTGACATATTATTAATATACGGTAGGCAGTAAAACTGAAAAACAGCCTGTAGATTCAGGAGTTCAAATCACATGCTTTTCAAGGATCATTTAAGACGCAATTCATATGCAAAATTTTAGGTCTGTATTTTGTTTTCCCAAGATATTATTCTGTATTTTTGCTAAAGTGATTATCAGATTTTTTAACAAAGCTAGTAATTTTGTCTAATGCTGTCCACTATTTAAAACAAAGGGATGAAACATTAACTTTTTTTTGCAAACAGGAACTGCAAATACTCCTTTTTACTGATTTCTTAGAGGGAAAATACATAAAATTACTAGAATTTAAATATTGTTTCATAATGTCACTTATGGTAAGTAAGGAAAATAGCATAGTAAAAGAAAAAATAACCACACAGAATTTGTAGAGTTTAGTCCAATTCTTCTAAAACATCAAAAAATTTGAATTAGTGAACTTTACCACTTTGTGAAGAAAAATGTAATGGTCTTAGAAAAATGCCTTTGATTGTAATGCTTTTGAATGTGACAATTTAATTTTGACCTAGCTAAGCAATAACATTAAAGTATGTGGATTTTTAAAGTATTTTTCTTTGTTCATTAAGATCCTCATTGTTCATGAGAGAGAAAAATAAGGCAAATTTTATAGTGTTTTTAAGGAAAAATGAGCCACAAGAGAGCTGAGGAAAACATTTTTCTAAAAAGGAAATCATTCTGTGATTATTACAATGAGATATTTCTTAACATAGAGGATTCCATTCACATATTCTGGATTTTGAAATTATAAATAAATATTAATTCATTAAGCTTGGCTCTGAAAAATAGAAACATTTTTCATAACCATTTACTTTTCTACTTAAAATTATTCACAGTTCTCTCATTTCTTGTGCTTGAAGTTACTGACATCTGTTTCCATTCCAAATGCACATTAATTCCTGATAGTATTGTTTGGGATGGGCTATCAGATCTCCACAATAACCTCCTCACGTAAGATTTTTTCACTTTGAATCTAAGAGTTTCATTGTGCCAAGAATAAGTGTAACTTGCATCCAGATACACTAATCCTTCATACTAAAGTCTGAGCACATGGTAGTTATGTTTTTTTTTTAATTGGAAAATATGTTTTTCTGTCTTGTTCATATTTCATTCATAATAGCCTGGTTAATTAGACATCTGGAGCAGAATTCCTACAACTAGAAGAAAGATGGGGGAAATGAAACATATAAATGAGGACAAGAAATGGTAAAAAAAAAATCCTGCAACCTAGGATTTGGTCATATGAATAGTACTTTTGTATGTTATCATCATTACAATAAGAAAAATTTAGTTTTTCCATGTGCTGATGTTACTTCTCGAATCCAGCTCATATTTTCATCCAAGAGAAATAACAACTTCCAGTTATTTCTGGGCAATGTAAAATGGCAAGCCAACGGCATGCCACATCACAGCAACCAAGAATATAATTCATAGCACTGAGCAGTAATAATAACCCATAAGCCTTTTTCACAGCGCTTTCTTCATTTCAAACTGAGTTGTCCCCAAGTTCTAATTACATATTCAGTGTTTCCATTCTTTTTGTAATTTCATACTTTGATTTTTGATTGATAATTAATGCTGCCCCTGATGTTTGATGGCCTCCTCAGTGCTCACTTCAACAGAGTCAGTTGAAATGTTTAACTGGATTTTCCATGTGACTATTCAGTAGCTTTTACACTAAATTTACACAGAGAGTTTTCTTGACTATAGTTTTGAACTATCTACCACAAACCAGATTTCTAAATGAAAAAGTAAAAACAGCCACAGAGCATTTTGCATATTCTGAATGTCACCCATCTAAACAGTTGCAATCATGTAACAAAAATATGAAAATAAAGGAGTTTTTTATTCTTCATTGGGTCCTAAGACACAATCACTTGAAAGCTACCAGTGTTCTTGATATTCTGGTTAGTTAATGAGCATTTTGTATGTTACTTTCTTATTTTTGAATGGAATGAATAGTTCATATTCCGTACTTTATTGTTGCCACTCTCACTTTTTAGTGACTCTCTATTCTTTCCACTGTGACAACTTGGTGTAAGGGAGGCAACTTCTGGATTATTAAACACCTTCAAAAGAAGATCAGTGGACACTCATGAAAACGGGGCTTCCCAAGTGTCACTAATGGTAAAGAACCCGCCTGCCAGTGCAGGAGATATAAATTGGCAAGACCCCCTGGAGGAGGGCATGGCAACCCACTCCAGTATTCTTGCCTGGAGAATCCCATGGACAGAGGAGCCTAGTGGGCAACAGTCCATGGGGTCACACAGAGTCGGACAGGATTGAAGTGATTAAGCAGCAGCAGCAGATCATGAAAACAACTCCAGTTACTTCCTTTTTACCGTAGATTGTTTTGTCCATTTTATTTTGTTGTGGTCTGTTGACTCGTTTTGAAGGCACTACCTTTATATAAACACTATGATACCAAATGGGCATTACCAAACCAGTCATACTGTGAAATGCAGAGAATCATACAAACAAGGAAATAAAAATAATAAATCAGTGCTATTCAGACTGCGCTCTGGGCACCCCTGAAACTGCCTTCCTCCATCTGTCTCAGCCAGACTTACTTTCATCCCTCTTATATATAAGCCTTCCAAAATGTTGGAGAATTTTTTTGGGGGTCCAGATAGCCTCTGATATCTGTCTACTTTATATCCAAGAGCATCCTAGTAAAGCTGAACTTTAACTCAGAACTTCTGTGCTGCTCGGGCAACACTTTCAGTCACAAAGTTTCATCATCACTGAGTCCTGAGCTCTGGGTGCCAATCAAAAACAAAAAGGTGGGACAGAGCAGGCCCTGGATCAGAGCAACTCACCTTAGCCTGGGTCTGGAATTCTACTGGTTCAGATCATTAAATTCTCTATTTCAGACACTGAACTGTAAGTAGATAGTTTTACTTTTTAAAAAACTGTCTATTGGGGAGTTAAGTCAGAATTTTAAATAACTGTTATGAGATAAAAACATTTAGAACTCAGAACTAGTAGAATTTCTATGTAAATGTGTTTCCTAAGCAAATTTAAATTTTACGTTTTGAATTTTGGAATATATCAAAATTGTGCAATCATTTCCCTACTGATAGCACATTTGTAGTTTTTTTCTGTAATAAATACAATATTATATAGCACTATAAAGAATAGTTCTACATATATTTTTGTCTGCATTTCTAATATTCTCTTATGTAGTTACATAGACTAAAAAAGGGCTCACATATTTATTAAAGAGTAATTTTCTATTTCTCCTAATATTGAACTTTTAAAATATTTATTAGATATTTGAACATCTTAATCAGAATGTAAAAAAATTTACTAGCCATGTGTAATATATCTAAATGATGTATTCATGCCTTATGAAATTATTCTACATTTTGTTAAACAAAAGCCTTTCTAATTTATAATGTAGCTGAACTTGAATACTATTAATGTTGTAAACATTAATGTTACAAATCTTAATTATTTTTTTCCCCCCCAAAAAACCCTTAAGAACTCACTATGGGCTTGTGTAAGCCATTGTGCTAGGTGGTGGGATAGAATAGGCTGGGTCAGGCTCCTGGGGACCTCATGTTGTACTTGACACATCACCCTTTCCATGTCTGAAGGGTTCCATTGAGGTTCCTCTATCCAGCCTTGAAATGAGAACAGGCTCCCTACTAACCTTTCCTTGTAGGGAAAAATGTGAAAGAGGACTCACAGAACCCAAATCCCTCTCCAAAATCACTTTTCCCCAAATGTTCTTATTCTTCATCCTATTAGATCCTTTGGGGATTAGGGGAGATTGAGAGTTCTCTAATGCATTCTCCTCCAAATCTTTTTATAAGATCTACATTTTTTTTTCCTGTATCACAACTCACTTTGATATTGAATCTGTCACCTTAGGGTTTAAGTCAGAACTTCAGTTTTAACATCCTGTCACACAGATCTGTGTCTGATGAGCTGTGATGATGGCTGCCAGGGCAGCACGTTTCTTCTCTGCTGCTGTCTGAAAGGTAAGAACACCGAGCAAGATAAAACCACCGATTCAAGGTTATGGTGGTACCTTTTTGTTGTTCTCTGAAACTGTATTCAGATAAGACTAAAGACCGGTAGGCACACACCCAAATGGCGTGAATACCACTTTTCAGTTCCTTGATTGGCCCAGCTGAAGGCAGAACTCATAGCCCCTAAAGGAGGGGAAACTATTTAAAAAATGGGTTTTCCGTAAAAACATCAAGTCAGAAAACATACTGATTAGATGGCACGTTAAAATACTCCAACATGGTTTGTCTGTTGACAGACAATTGAGCTGTTGGTGTTATTTGTTGTTCAGTCACTAAATTGTATCCAACTCTTTACAACCCCATGGACTGCAGCACACCGGGCCTCCTGGTCCTTCACTATCTCCCGGAGTTTGCTCAAACAGATGTCCGTTGAGTCAGTGATACCAATTGAGCTGTAGATTAACAAATTTGAACACAATTTTAAAAATGAATGATGCCAAAGGTTTAAAATAAATAACTGTATTCTTGCAGAGAGGTAAAATCTGAGTGTTTAGCTGTTTGACTAGACTTTTACTTTTTTCTACTTTGGGGGTCTACATAGCATAATTTTTTTTGTCTGTTAGAGGGCTTGATTTCTTCTTCAGCTCCAACAAGTACTGAAGAAACACCCTTCTGCATGAGTCCATTTCTTGGGAATTGTGATGGGGACGAGGTCTAATGCAGTGACAAGGGATGAACCCTGCCTGGCAGAGCTACTGGACATTTAGTTTGTGGCTGAACTCTAGAAGCGCGAGTAGCTTCTTGGCATAAAGAAGGATGGATTTCAGCAATAAGTACACTTACTGGGTCTCAAATGGTCAGATCAAGCATAGATGGAGGGAATTAGGTCAGTCTAACTTAGTGGAGGGACTTACCTGGTAGCTCAGCTGCAGTGAGAATCTGCCTGCAGTGCAGGAGACCTTGGCTCGATTCCTGGATGGGGAAGATTCCTTGGAGAAGGGATAGGCTACCTATTCCAGTATTCTTGGGCTTCCCTGGTGCCTCAGGTGGGTAAGAATCTGCCTACAATGCAGGAGACCTGGGTTCGATCCATGGGTTGGAAAGATCCCCTTGCAGAGGGCATGGCAACTCACTCCAGTATTCTTGCCTGGAGAATCCCATGGACAGAGCAGCCTGGCAGGCTACAGTCCATGGGGTCACAAAGAGTCGGATACAACTGAGTGACTAAGCACAGCACAGCACAACTTAATGGAGTAAATGGATATATTCTGACTTACAAACTGCCTGGGTGGCAGGAATTGACCCCAAGGATACCTGCTTATATTCAGACTCAGGCTGAAGGACTATTTTTCTTAAGTGTTTGAAGCAATAGGATACTAAATGTAATTTTTTTCTTACCAAATACCTGAAAACTTTAATTAATAATATTACTATCAAGCCAGAAAATAATTTTATGGCAAAAACTATATGATTCCATTTAAAAGCAAAAGACATAAAATTTAAATCATTTCAATATTTTTATTAGTTACCATCATATATTTATTATTTTCCACAATTATCCTAGCATATTTCTGAGTTACACAGAATAAACAACATTACTCATTAACTGGTTTGAAGAATACTGTCATTGCGGATGATCCATAATTCTATTTGCTGTACAAATTGGAAGAGACATTAAAAGGACATGGAGTATATGCTCCCCTGTGTATCTTTTTAGTTCAGTTCAGTTCAGTTCAAGCTGTTAGTTAAGTTAAGCACATAGGAAAATTCTG
The DNA here is from genome assembly GCF_019923935.1 of Bubalus bubalis. NCBI lineage: Eukaryota > Metazoa > Chordata > Mammalia > Artiodactyla > Bovidae > Bubalus > Bubalus bubalis. The sequence continues at coordinate 21,942,721 of NC_059157.1, read as the reverse complement.
TTACTCTTTCAGGCTGATGTAGGACTTTTTCTTTTTTAATGATTTGTAAATAAAATTATATATAGATATATAATGAGATATATAATTCTTTATGGAAGAATATTTTCATGTTTTTTAAATTATGTTTCTATATAATGCATTTTGTAGTACACAAGAACTTTCTCCACCCCAAACAGATATTTTAGAGAAAATTCTAATGCAGTTAATATCTTTCTGGGACATAAATTTGAGTACCATATATATTATTTTAGAATATTATTTTTACTCCAAGCGAAAATGAATACACTACTGACTTAAAATTCGATCTAGATGTAATTATTGGATCTTTGAAAGGACTTTCTTCTTTAATGAGAAAATAGTACAGGTAGGCTCTTATGCGGAGAAGGCAATGGCACCCCACTCCAGTACTCTTGCCTGGAAAATTCCATGGACAGGGGAGCCTGGTAGGCTGCAGTCCATGGGGTCGCTAGAGTCGGACATGACTGATCGACTTCACTTTCACTTTTCACTTTCATGCACTGGAGAAGGAAATGGCAACCCACTCCAGTGTTCTTGCCTGGAGAATCCCAGGGGCGGGGAAGCCTGTGGGCTGCCGTCTATGGGGTCGCACAGAGTCAGACACGACTGAAGCGACTTAGCAGCAGCAGCAGCAGGCTCTTATGAGTACTCAAGTTACTATTCTTAGGATTAGGAAATATTATACCTTGAAACAAATAAATTATACAAAAAGTTAACACATTGAAATAGTCATCCTTAAACCCTTGAACAGCATGATGATTGGTATATCTTGCCTTTTGTTTTCCTGTTTGCTTTCTTGTTTTCTTTTTTCCTTTCAGATTGCTGCCATCTTCTGGTCAAATTTTGTATCACTTCATACACAAAATAGGAGACCCATACTATGAGGCAATTTAGTTATGTAAATTCACCTTTTATCATTAGGAGTCACTTATTTAAGATTTGTACTTCCAACGCTCCAAAACCAGAGAACTTGAAGTGACTTTTCAGGAACTTTAAGAATTCACCGAGGATATTTGAGGACTTGCAGTGCTATCCAGAAGTGTATGTTGCACAATAAGTGCCAAAAGTACAGATAAGACCAAGTATATTGAGGGAATATTTGTTGTATTTCTGTAAGGATCTATGGATTAACTGAGCAATTTTGATATATATTTTGTATTTCCTTTCTACAAATTTTTAGTGGTTCCCTTGATAATTATTTTATAGTGTTTTATAAACACCATTAATAAATGTCCTCTTCACAACAGAGAATTCTTGTGACAGACATGCCTTCTTGTCATAGAATTGTTCGTATTTTTAACTTCTTTTAGAATGATTAAATGATATGTAATATAAAGGGCTAGATTTGATACACGTATGATTACTTCCTACTTCTACTAGTTTTTACTCCTTCTCATTGCTTCCTTGAACAAAAAGTGGAGTTCTTACATGTACCAATATCTCTATCATAGGCACTTAAAATGAAAAGCATGCAATTTAGTGGGTTCTTTTGAGCCAAGCCCTAATAATCTTCACTGTACCACACTAGATAACCAACTTATCCACCAAAAACATCTTCATCTACCAAGACCAAAAGCTGAAAAGTCACAGTGCAAGAGTTTAGAACAACTGAAAGACTCATTAGCTACTTTTTTTTGTCACAGATGGTTTCTACAAGATTTTCATTTTTTTCTCCCATGTTATTTATAATCTTCTGACACATATAATCCACCCTGAATAGCCATGAAATCAGCCACAGTAATCAATATTTAACAGGTGGAGACTCTTGACACACTGAGACCCACTGACGTGAGTCACATGACAAGAAGTAGGATTAAATAATGGCTGAAAAGACCAGTCTTGTCTTACTTCCCGTCACATGGAAGACTTCAGTAGGTAAAAGCAGGCAGTTACTTTGTCAGAGCTTTGGAATGATATCATGAGACAGAATTTTCAAGGAAGATGAAGTGTCCTGACAACTCTAGATTTCCACCCTCCCCGTGCTAGTTATATGAATCCATGAAACAAAGCATGCCTCCCGTCTCCCACACACTTACCTGCCTTATTTCTTAACATTTCTAACTCTGTTATCCCCAAATCACACTTTCTATTCTAATGATTTTGTCTTTCTCATGTTCAAAAATTGCCTGATGAGTAGGGTGGTCATGGTCAGGGAGAAGGGGAAGGAAAGGGTTCTGGGCTTCAGATGAGGGTGTGACTGGGAGGGTTCCCAAGCCCTCTCAGTGCCAGGTCCCAGGGAAGGCTGCCTGTAAGGAAGACCTAGAGGCAGTAGGAATACTGGTTATTGTTTAGTCACCCAGTCATGTCCGACTCTTGCAACCCGATTTTGCAACCCTTGCCTGGGATTTCTCAGGCAACAATACTCCATCCATGCATGTTAAGTTGCTTCAGTCCTGTCCAATTCTGTGCAACCCTATGGACTGCAGCCCGCCATGCTCCTCTGTCCATAGGACTCCCCAAGCAAGAATACTGGAGTGGGTTGCCATTTCCTCTCTCCAGGGAATCTTCCCAACCTAGGGATCAAATACACATCTCTTAACCATGTTTCTGGCATTGCAGGCAGGTCTTTACCCCTGAGCCATGGGGAAAGTCACATCCTTACTAATGCTCCCAGCTGGGGCAGCACCTCATTGTCCTCTGCCTTATTAAAAGGAAACAGGGAAGTGATCGCATGCATTATTGAATGGAGTTTACAGGGTGGTGTAAACATCCTCTTCATATTCTCTGTAAGAGAAGATAGAAGCCACTGCACAGACAGCATAAGAATGAATGGGATTAGTTAGTTCCTCACAGTGAAACCATCTCTTCACCCAGAAGACACACGAAGACTACATGGGAACATCTTTCTTCTTTTTGATAATTTTTCTTAGAGCAGTAGCTAGAATACAATTTAAATCTTTCCAGTGTTCGTGCTCTCAAAAGTAACTAGGAGAAATTAGAAGAGAATCCACAAGCCACTCTAATAAGAATCCTAGATATCAATAATTCCTGATATTTTTAAGTTAACAATATGTATATAATACACAGTATTGTTGCAGGAAGGGGGAACCTTTCCAGGGCCAAAACTGGGCTCTTGTCTAACACTCGGAAATGAATTGTCTGAGGAGACACATGTGCTGACAAAGCAAGAGATTTTATTGGGAAAGTGCGCCTGGGTGGAGAGCAGTAGGGTCAGGGAACCCAGGAGAACAGTTCTGCCACATGGCTTGCAGTCTCGGGTTTTATGGTGATGGGATTAGTTTCCGGGTTGTCTTCAGCCAATCATTCTGACTCAGAGTCCTTTCTGGGGGTGCACGCCTTGTTCAGCCAAGATGGATGCCAGAGAGAAGGATTCTGGGAGGTGGTTGGACATGTGGTGTCTCCTTTTGACCTTTCCCGAACTCTTCCGGTTGGTGGAGGCTTATTAGTTCTGTGTTCCTTACCAGGACCTCCTGTTGTAAAACAACTCATGCAAATAGTTACTATGGTGCCTGGCCAGGGTGGGCGGTTTCAGTCAGTGTGTTTCCTCTAACAGTATTATAATGATAATATATAATAACATATGAAAATGAAAGTGTCAGTTATCCAGTCATGTCTGACTCTTTGTGACCCCATGGACTATATAGCCAGCTGGGCTCCTCTGTCCATGGAATTCTCCAGGCCAGATTAGTGGAGTGGGTAGCCATGCCTCCTCCAGGGGATCTTCCCGACCCAGAGATCAAACCTAGGTCTCCTGCATTGCAGGCAGATTCTTTACTGTCTGATCCACTGGAGGAGTGGTATATAATAATATATAAGATATTATATATGTCCTATATAGTATATAAGATATATAATATATAAGATATTATATATATATATAGTCTCACAAGTTTAATACATGACTCATAGTTACATGTATTTTATGCTTTTTGAATTAGAGTGGTAGCCAAGCTTTGAAATATACGAACAATTTAAAAACTTTTCATCACATGCAAAAAAATAATCACTGTTGAAATTTCCAATTTAGATAGTAAATTTAAAGAATTTAGGGTTGAGTCAGCTTGCCCTTTGGCCTCTTGGGACAGAGGTTAAGTTGAAGCTTGGATGTGAAGTGCTCACTGTGGGGGATCTAAATCCTTAACAATACATGGCCATTAATGTAGTATTTCTATTCCATTGAGACCTAGTTCAAGAGGCAAAATTTTAAATATTAAAAAGTAGATATAGTTCTTTCATTTATGACATTTCCACACAAACCTTTTAAGCAGAGAATGACTTGTTATAGTTTGCTATATAACTTGTCCTTTTACGAGTTTTTAAAAATTCTTTTGGAAAATTATTAGATTTAGGTTAAATTTTGATAAAGCACTCCAAACCAAGAAATTATGGTAAATATTTTCATGAAGCAGAGCAATATAGCTTTATACAATATTCTGTAATGATAATTTATACTCATAATAATTATAGTAAATTATAAAAATACTTTATATATGAATGTATGCATTTTATTTTTATTATTTATAATAAGCCAGTTTTAAAATATATTAATTTTAATTAAATCATTCAACTAGTCCTTTTTAAAGGCTACTCATGAAGATTCAGTGATTACAGAAATAAGTCCCTTGGCAGAGTACTCAGTGCAGTGTGCTCTCTAGCAGTGATTGCCGTTATACTTCAGTCTATATAATAGATGCACTCTTTAAAAGGAGTACGTAAAGTTACTTTGGTGAATCAATTAGTATTTAAATAGCATGTATGTTTGCATTTTGCTTTAATTCTATGGCAGTTTGTTCTTTGAACTGAAGCAAATTCCGGTATTTTCCATGCTAGGGTGAATTAGGGAGACACATGTGTGTAATTTAGAAAAGGACCAAGACAATTGAGTTAACTAAGCAGATCAACAGCCCATAAAGGACATGCTTGTCCTACATGCCCTAGCATTAGATGAGGAGTGATTATTAGAGTCAAGTTCCCAGGAAGATCGGGATATTCCACCACAGGGAAAAGTGAAAGAGGAAGGAGCCCTTTCATCAGCAGGGGAAACCCAACAGCGCACTTTTGTCTTCAGAATGACACTAATGAATGTGGTCATTATCTGGGAAGCTGAGGATGACGGAAAAAGATGAATAATTCAGTCACCCCTGTCTGCATCCATCTTAATAGCTGTCCTTTGAGTTTCAGTCCCAGCCATCTTTGCTTCTCCAGCTGCTTCTTTGTTGCTGTTTTCTGAGCCAGGGCTTGGTAGATGCTGGGTCATGGTGTGGGTGGCATCCCCACCATCCTTCCTCATTGGGAATCCTCTGAAGTACATATATTATACATTAGAAATACATACATCTCCAGAAAACGTGTTGTCTGGCTTCTTAATGACCTAATACATAGGCTTCTTTCTGTACGAGCGAAAATCTGTGCTAAACAGAATATTAAGAGGAATTCTGTGTCTTTTGAAATGAAGCATCGGTGTACCCTTGTCAGTTTTTCCATGTCTATCAATGGCATATTCCTTTGTACTCAAGGAGATGAGAAAACACCTCTGTACTACGTGCTGTGCTTAGTCGCCCAGTCGTGTCCGACTCTGTGATCCTTTGCACTGTAGCCTTGCCAAACTCCTCTGTCCATGAGATTTTTCAGGCAAGAGGACTGGAGTGGGTTTCCATTTCCTCCTCCAGGAGGAAATACTTTTACCTTTGGTCAGAATATGATGGAGAGTACACAAAACATATTTTGTCTCATAATTGTAATAATTCAGATGCCATCAAGTAATCATCTTTTTTATCATGAGGAACACAAACACTTAGAAAGGCTTTCTGCACTGTGTTGGTGCCTCTGAAGAAATGATGTTCTGGTAACATTACCAGAGAAGAATTTGTTTGAATATTTTCTTGAAAGGCTAGTGAACTGGTTACCGACCTTAGAATAATACTGCTGTTTGTGTACAAAATGGTTGTAAACAGGCTACCCATGGAAACAATGACATATCGGCTGCAGTTCTCTCTATAAATGTTTAATCTTTATTAGCAATTACCAAGGAAAACAAGATTTTGAACCTTTGTTTTGGAATTTTCTGGGACTTTTAAAATAATCCCTGATAAAGGTCAATTCCCTTCAGCCCCATTTTCTTCAGACATTTAGTATACTATTTCCCATATTCAAAAACACACATGCACACATTTTAGAAAGAAGCAATAAGTGAAGTGTAAATAGAAAAGGAACTATAGCTGTTTCCCAATAAACACAATCTCAAACTGCAGGTCAGATGAATCATCTCCCAATCTATTTTAATGCATCTGTTACCTGCGTCCATCACTCCTGTTAAGTGTTTACAAGAGGATTTGGCCCTTCAGAATGAAGTGTTATAGACCCAAAACTTTTAGTTGATCTTTTTACAGTGTATTTGCTCAGTAGTGAAGATGCTTTTATATGCCAAATTTACCTTTTGGTTATTTACAGTTTATTTCCTTACTCATCAATAATTTATTGAGTGCCTACTATGTGCCAAGCACGTGCTAGATACTCAAGATAAAACAGACTTCCTCAGGGAGCTCACAGCTAAACAGGGAGACACACTAATAAACAATCAATTCTAACTTACAGGCAGACACCTACACTAGTTTTGAGGGAATCAGGGAAAGATGATATGATGTGTGTGTTGTAAAGTATTTCTTAAGTATTTCAAGACAGATGGAGCTACCTTAGTGGAGGTGTCAAAAACCAAGAATTTTCCAGCAAAATGGTCACATCTGGGGACTGGCAGGTGATTTGGTCTGGCCTAAGTGCAGGCTCTGAGCTCAGTTCAGTTCAGTTGCTCAGTTGTGTCTGACTCTTTGTGACACCAGGCTTCCCTGTCCATCACCAACTCCCGGAGCTTGCTCAAACTCATGTCCATTGAGTTGGGTGATGCCATCCATCTCATCCTCTGTTGTCCCCTTCTCTGCCTTCAATCTTTCCCAGCATCAGGGTCTTTTCCAATGAGTCAGTTCACATCAGGTGGCCAAAGTACTGGACTTTCAGCTTCAGCATCAGTCCTTCCAATTAATATTCAGGTCTTATTTCCTTTAGAATTGACTGATTGGATCTCCTTGCAGTCCAAGGGACTCTCAAGAGTCTTATCCAGCACTGCAATTCAAAAGCATCAATTCTTCGGTGCTCAGCTTTCTTTATAGTCCAACTCTCACATCCATACATGACTACTGGCAAAACCATAGCTTTGACTAGACGGACCTTTGTCAGCAAAGTAACATCTCTAGTTTTTAATATACTGCCTAGGTTGGTCATAGCTTTTCTTCAAGATATGTTAAAAAAATTATAATTCATGCAGTCATGCATTGAATGTAGAGAGTAAAGAGGAGGGAGGAAGCAAGGCCACTTAATGACTGAATACAAAAGAACATCATTTTGAGAAGGAGGACACAGTTAACACTTTTAAATGTCTAAGAAAAACCAAGGAAATAAAGAGTAAAAATTGACTATTTGATTGAACAACAAAAGAAGAAGCAGGTCTTTGTTGACTTAGGTGAAAAAAATCATCTTTTTTCCCCCAAAGTTAATGATACCAAACTTACTAGACTATGAAAGGAGATATATCTACAGATTGAATGGAAAGAATGAACCTATTAGAAGCTCAACCAGATTCAACAAATCTATGCACAGCAGGGTGAGATGGGGAGAAGCTGGAGACATGGTGTTTAGGGACCACAGGCTGCCAATATGAAGGTGAGCCCAGCCGTCATACACAGTGCTCCTTTAATGTCGTTGGAGAGGGGTTGAGCAGAAGGAGCATTGCTAACATCAGTACCGCTTCTCTGCTCAGAAAAAAAAAAAAAAACAAAACAAAACAAACAAAAAAAAAAACCTTCTGTTTATTCTAGAAACTGTGAACCTTTCACATGCAACCCTCACCTGTCCTGCAAGGTCTGTTTAGCCTGAAAGCTCAGAGTATATGTGTTTGTACCAGACTACCTAGATTCACCTCCCAGGAAGCACCTCAGTACATGCCTAAGAATGCCTAATGTGGAAGGTGCCCCCACTGATAAAACATTAATGTTTTGTAAGATTCTTTTTTACATGTTGGGAAGAATTACCTTGCATTTTCAGTTGGGTAAGGTCCCTTTATATCAACCTCAGGTCCTTCGTGATTTTCCTGGAGCAAATAACTTGACCTTATTATTAGTTCTGTTGCATGAAATGTAAAGGCAACGCTTCAATCAGCCAGAGATGCCCTGACCTTGAAGGAGAAGGGGCCAGGGCTCCGTGGAAAAAGAGTCAGGGAGACTGGAAAGGGAAGGAAGAAAAAGACCTCGTGAACTTGGGTCTGGTGTCATGGAAAATGTATTTCCCAAGGAGACAGATGACGAGCCACTTAAGGACCTTCATCACTGTGGGGCATTCATCTGTCGGCTCTGAAGTAGGGATAAAAACTCTATCTGTTTGAAAATTCACTATCACTAATTCCAGCAAAACAGCTCAGATTTTCTTTTCCACGCTGAGTCAGACATTACTGGGAAAAAAAGATTCAGCCATTTGGAACACAGTGGTCACTTGAGGTCAGGGTCAAAGATTCAGCCCTTGATTGAACTGATGAGGTTACACACAGAAAACTGTCCGAGCACCACATTCAGACCCCACAAAACAACTGATAATCAGAGCTAGAAGACAGAGTATGCTTATTTCTGTAAAATCTCTCAGTTGAAAATTTCCCCAAGGCTCCTTTCCTAATAATATCATATCACCCTCATTTGCCAATTTAACTCAAAAATCTCTCAAAACTTAATTCTATCCTGCCTGCTTTGCACTGGTGCTGGCGTGTAGGAGAAGCATTAAATTCATCCTCAATTAGTTCAGTTTGATGAAAGAAAATACACAGAAGAGAAGAATAAACCACAAAATGTTTCGCTTCTACAAACAGTATTAACTAAAGATAATGGACAATTGATTTTAGGATTTCGAAGGGTACAGGAGAGAGTCAGTGTGTTGGCCTGTGTAAAAACAACCTCTTCTTCTCGAAAGCAAGCACTCTTTAGTTTTGTTTTGTACTATAATAAAGAAACAGTTCATGAGAAGTTCTTTAACAGGTGGAGGCTGCTTTTCCCTTTCCTTCCATCGTGTCCCCTAACAAGGACTGAGTGATAAGGGCTCACATGTGAGCAGCTCCCAACAACAAGATGCTGCGTGCATTATACGATCATCGCCAGCAACTCTATATCGTGTGTCCCAGCAGGTAAAGGTCTGGACTGGATGGACTGAGTAAGGCACATTCCACATCCTGAGTCATACGCACTGCAGGTTGCTGTTCTTCATGTAAAAGCTGATCGGATCTAACCTTACTGGAGACAGGACTGCAGGTGGTTACAAATGTGAAGAGGACAGAGGCACCGCAGGCAGGAAGCTGAAGTTGAAAGTGAAGCCTGTGACGGTTGCTCAGGAGTGTCCAACTCTTTGTGACCCCATGGACTGATTCTCCAAGCAAGAATACTAGAGTGCCATTCCCTCCTCCAGGGCATATTCCCAAGCCAGGGATCAAACCCGGGTCTCCTGCATTGCAGGCAGATCCTTTACCGTCTGAGCCACCAGGAAAGCCCTCTAAAGTTGAAACCCAACACTTAAAAGAGAGTGAGGGCTGGGCTTCCTTGGTGGTCCAGTGGTGAGAATTTTGCCTGCTAATGCAGGAGACATAGGTTCTATCCCTGATCCAAGAGGATCCCACAAATCGAGGAGCAGCTAAGCCCATGCACCACAACTATTGAGCCTGTGCTCTTAGAGCCGGGGAGCTGCAGCTATTGAAGCCCGCATGTGCTCCACAGCAAGAGAAGCCACTGAAATGAGCACCACTGAAATGAGCCCGTGCACCACAACCAGAGTAGACCCAGCTCTCCACAACCAGAGAAAAGCCCACACAGCCACAAAAACCCAACACAACCAAAAATAATTAAATATGTAATTAAAAAAAAAAGAGTGAGAGCTTTTAAACAGACAGTGAGAGAACAAGACAGAAACACACTCAAAGGGAAAACACATGAAATTGTATCCCGCCCCATCCTGGTTTTCAGCATTATGAAAGTACTGTAACAGAGCCCCAGCGGGGACAGAGAAAGGAAAGGGAAAGAGACAAAGGTCGCCTTTGGGAGACTGAGCAGCAGGAATGGGGGCTGGAGGGAAAGTATTCCCCGTGCATGGGGGAGGGGAAGGAAGGAAGTGATGCAGGGCAGAGAAGAATGCCAGAGCCCCAGGGATTACACAGAGACCTGTGCAGACCAAGTGAACAGACCGAGACTGAAGGGGAGGCTCCTGGAACAAAGAGCAGTCAGATGGATGACCTCCTATCAGAGGTGAATCAGAGACACTGGTCTGGAAGAAATGAGGCCTATGCATCTGATGTCCCCCAAGCCCAAGAATGGGTATAGAGCATGGACTGCAGCCTGAGAGAATGCTTGAATGAGCACACATAGAGATAAAACCTAGTCATGAACTGAAATTCACATCCTCTGAAGTTGAGCATATTTCTGAATTTTTTTTGTATTCCTTTCTCTACCTATCTGGGCTCTGGGCTTAGGAGGAAGAACATAGAAATATAAGTCACAGCATCTAGATTTTTCCAATAGTCATGTATGGATGTAAGAGTTGGACCATAAAGAAAGCAGAGCATTGAAGAATTGATGCTTTCAAAGCGTGGTGTTGGAGAAGACTCCTGAGAGTCCCTTGAACTGCAAGGAGATCCAACCAGTCAATCCTAAAGCAAATCAATCCTTAATATTCATTGGAAGGACTGATACTGAAGCTGAAGCCCCAATACTTTGGTAACCTGATATGAAGAGTCAACTCATTGGAAAAGATCCTGATGCTGGGAAGGACTGAAGTAAGAGGAGAAGGGAGAGATGGTTGGATGGCATCATCGACTCAATGGACATGAGTTTGAGCAAACTCGGGGAGATAATAAAGGACAGGGAAGCCTGCCGTGCTGCTGTCCATGGGTTACAAAGAGTTGAACATGACTGAGTGACTGAACAACAACTTCAGTTAATTATTTGGAGGGCTTCATCTCTCTGGGCCTCAGTTTGTTCATCCTCAGAGTGAGCATGTTAGCACTCACACACCTCCCAACAGCCCACAAAGAACCTTGCTGAAGCTATAGGCTCCATGAGGCCAGGGCCACATCTATCTTGGTCTCTATCACATAGACCATACTTGGAACATTGCCAGTAGCATAGTAGATGTTCAGTGAATATATGTTAAATGAATTAAATTCATCATCACCGGAATCTATGAAGCAGCGAAAAGCAGAGCTCTCCTGGCTGTGGCAACAGGGCATCTCCCACTCCAGCTGCCCTCTGCACCCTGGAGTCCTGGGGTGGGGGTGGGGGAATCACCAGGACTTCAGGGAACCTCGTGTGAACACCGTTGGGCTGGATGTAGAACTTCTCTGCTACAAATTGTAACTCTATGGTCCTCACGCAGCACACACTGAAGTATAGAAATTAATCTGGTCTGCCCCACATTCACCTGACCGGGGGATCACTTTTCCCACTTCACCCTCTACTTCAAAGACTTGGTCTTTAAACCTTCTTGCTGGTACCGTTTCCCCCCGCCTCCCATCCCAGAAGATGAAAGCATTTTTCCAGACAGGCCTGCTGTGAGTGACTTCATGGAAATGAATATCTTGTGTCCCTAATGTGCCTCTCACACGAGGAACTCCTTGTATTTATTTATTTTTAAGAATAGGGCTAGGAGGTTGACGTTTCCATTAGCAGTTGAGTGATATTTTTTTAAATAAAAACCCTCCTCCTCAGTGAGACATGCCTCACATTCCCGTCTCCCCACTTCAGGCAGTTATGCCCTACTAAATATGCAGTGGAAATGACACATGTCTGGAAACCCAGCAGCAACACCGTCTCGAGGCTGCTAGCTCTGAGGTATACAATGAAGGTGTTGTAGGAGGTTAATTGAGGAAGGCAGACACCCAGATTCTCAAAATCGACATCTGTGGCACCCTCTGCATTTGAATCCCATGTACTCCAAGGTGCCTTGTATTTGAGGGCTGATCACATCTATAGCAGGATGAAGGCACAGAATCATTCGCCTTCCAGAGGATCCTGGAAATACCGTGGTGTCTTCAGGTGAACTGAGACCAGTAAGTCCTCCTACAAGGAAGGAGGATGCTGCTGCTGCTAAGTTGCTTCAGTCGTGTCTGACTCTGTGTGACCCCATAGACGGCAGCCCACCAGGCTCCCCCATCCCTAGGATTCTCCAGGCAAGAACACTGGAGTGGGTTGCCATTTCCTTCTCCAGTGCATGAAAGTGAAAAGTGAAAGTGAAGTCGCTCAGTCATGTCCAACTCTCAGCGACCCCATGGACTGCAGCCCACCAGCCTCCTCCGTTCACGGGATTTTCCAAGCAGGAGTACTGGAGTGGGGTGCCATTGCCTTCTCCGACAAGGGAGGATAACACACCACAAAAGGGGATGGATCAGTTCCTTCTACATAACCTGAGCACAAGCCACGTGGTCACTTGACTAATTAGATTTCATAGCCCAGTGTGCGACTCATTGCGAAGGACAGGAGTAATCAGTTTAACTCAAAGTAATTTTTCTCTGTTTATGTCAACAAATGTATTCCTACAGGGTACTCTCTTGACGTACATGAAAGCTAGTAATAGGATAGAGATTGTGAAATGGACATTAAAAATGGAATTAGATGGCTAAGGATTATACTAATGGAATGCAGATTGGATTAAATGTAAATTACTTATCAGAACAGGAGGACATTTGTCCCAGATGAAGAAAGTGTTGAAAGTCTCTGGGCACTGATTTATCATCCAATCTCAAACATACCAAACTTAATCCTTGGCAGAATATGAGGTTACTTAAATATGAAGGGAAAACTTTTCAGTTACCTTTTAACAAACTCAAAAGAGATTTGTAGGCAACAATTAGTTCTTATTGTTCTGATGGTTTACAGGTATTTGAATTAGAAATATGAGACAATTTTTCTTAAAATATACATGTTTTTATTTAATTAGGGGAAAGATGTTTAGTTTTGATTGATCTTTGGAAGGTTGGAAAGAAGTCTTTGGTATGTGATAAATTTAAAAATCACCTAACTCTATTCCAAGAAGGAAATCTTCTTGAGTTGAGATTGTTTTGTTCCAGTACTTAACTCTATTCCAAGAAGGAAATCTCCTTGAGTTTTGTTCCAGGACTTAAGGTCACCAACACGAGGAGGACTAGGAGTGGCTTTACCAGAGACCTGGAAACTTGAAAACAATGCTTGTGAGGAGAGAAGCAAGCTGCAGGGAGCACATCTGAAAATAAAGCTGATAGGCTGACATTCTGTGCAAGGTTCAGAGTGTCATCTGAGAATCTCAGTCAGAAACCACCTTATTAGTACTCTCTGGCTCCCCTTGAGCTCTTGACTTTTCTCTAAAGCTGGAGGCTAGACCTGTATTATCCGAGATCTGAAAGGAGAGATCTTGGAGGGAAAAACAGAGGATATAAAAGCAAATATGTGAGCAAAACGCACACCTGCGCACACATACACACACACACACACACACACACACGTGCAAGTCTCTCCCTGCTAACACTCATGTATCATAATTAACAGAAACCACTGTAGGCATTTCTTCCAAATTTCCGAGAACTTCTTAGAGAACAGAAAGAGTTAAGAGAGTATGTACCTTTGTACCTGGTTTCCTTTAGCCAAGTCAAGCAAATGCCACACAAGCATACAGCTTTGTTCTTGATTGTTCAAGTTGCCGTTTTGGTGCCAAATATAAAGAGATCCAAACGAAATCCAATTTTGCAATCACTAAACACCAGAAATATTTGAGCTTGCCTGGCAAGGTCAGAGTTTGTTGATCCTGAGATGCTATTGGAAAATAAAGTTGTAAGATTCTTTTGCATGGTATCAGGTCGGTTGGTTTGTTTTGATTTTTGCCCAGGAAAATGATCGCTTACGTTCTACATCAGAGTAAAGCAATTTACGGTAATTTTTTCTTTGCCTCTCCCATACCTTTTGTGAAATAGAAAGAGCAATAACTTGGAATATGAGCTAGTTCAACTTCTGTCACCAGTTTCATAACCTTGAACTAATGTCTTATCTGAGCTTCAGTGCTGTTAATCCATGAAATTAGGATAATTGTACGCAGTTCTCATGGTCACCATGACGTATAACAGAAAGAGTAAATGTAAATGCTTGGCATTCATTTATTCAGTAACATCTGTTAAATGTGCATACTGTGAAGCTATAGTGCACAACCAGATAGAAAGCCAGGACTCTGCCCTTAGGAAACACATATTCAAGCCGGAGACAGATAACAAACCACAGAGAAATCCAAAGTCAGATACTTACAGGTTAGTTCCACAGGCTCTCATTCATAGATCTTAACAGAGTTAGGAATTTGCAGTGATTTATGAGAGTGTATGAGCCCTGTTTCTACCCCCAACTAAAGTGTAGTCTCCTGGAGACCAACTATTGTATGCCATTACCATGCGCAGAGAAGGCAAATACACATCATTCTGGAATAAATGAATGACTGCATTGTGATAAGGAAAGTAATAGAAAAGACAGAGATAAAAGGAAGTAAATCTTTGAGTAGGATAATCTAGAAAGCCTCTCTAGGATGTTGTAATACTTGAATGATGAGAAGAAGCCATTCATGGGGATGAAAAGAGCCAGAAGAGGAGAATTCTAGATAGGAAATACGGGCAAAGGCTCTGCAACAGGAAAGTATGTGAAATGCTTAGGGAATGGGAAGGGACCAGCAGAGAGGTTACACAGGGACCCAGACTAGGGTAAATTTGAGCATTATTCTAAACACAATGTAAGTTCCGTTCTCTCGTCCACACCTTCCCTTGTTTATAGTTTTGTTTTAGTAACAAGATTAGCATGCATATAAAAATCAGGCAATAATACAAAGGGCAAATTCCCTTGTTGGCTCAGATGGTAAAGAATCTGCCTGCTAATGCAGGAGACCTGGATTCGATCCCTGGGTTGGAAAGATCCCCTGGAGAAGGGCATGGCAACCCATTCCAGTATTCTTGCCTGGAGAATCCCATGGACCGAGGAGCCTGCTGGGCTACAGTCCATAGGGTCACACAGAGTTGGACATGACTGAAGCGACTTAGCACCGCCCAGCACAGCATGGGAAACAGATGTCCCTGTTCAGAAATGGAAGCGTTGTGAGCTGAGGCATCTTAGAAAGGTGACACTACATCAGAGTTTACCTCTCACTTCAAGCTCAGCCTTGAAATGATTACACTATCAGGTGCTTGGCCCCCACTTAGAGAGTGCCCAGAAATCTGCCTGCACCGAGTGTTCTAATTTCACACTCTAGTACTTCCATTCTGGAGAAGGATGTCAAGGAAATTTTTCCAAGCCAGACTATTTACAGTGTCCCAGACCTGGATTCTTTCTCCCGTTTTACTGGTTAACTTCCAGCAGGTGATTGACGCTTCGTTGCTCGGCTTCTGCATCCTTTAGTGCCATTGAGTTCACCTTTTCTGCAAATTTTATCTTCAGCTTCTAGACTGACTCCACAGACTAGATGAAGCTAGTTTGTGCTAATTCATCTTAGCTTCAGCTTAAGCCACCACTCAATACTTTCCCTCTTTTGGGACAGAAAACTGGCAAGTTCTGCTGATTTTCTCAGATACTTAGTGGTTGGCATCTATTGATTGTGATTCAGTGACTCTAGCTCTGAGTTCAGATTTATTTCTTTGGCTTTAGGATATTCTCTGTTCATCCCTCTTCTTGCCTCAACCATTGGAGGTCTGTCTTAGCTTGGCCGAACATTGTAACCATGACCTGGCCCAGTGCTCAGCATCCAGGGCCATAACTTTCTTGTAGAGGGTCATTGTTTAATGGAATTGATGAGGAGAACTTGGCAGCAATACCAATGTCAGCTTCATGAGTTCTGCCTTGAACAAGAAGCTTGAGGTTTCTCCTTCCTCGGGGAAACTTGATTTTGGTAGGGGAAGTTTGCCAAAAAATGTTCCTAGATAATTTGTCTGGAATTTTCTTTGAAATATGCAAAATAATAATATGTAATGGAGGCTTTTTAAAGGTAGGCAGGCTACTTCTTTAAAATGATATCTGAAATGGATACCAAATGACATTAAAAATATTGTCAAATGCCAGAGAAGGAGAAATATCATATAATATCTCTTATATGTGGAATTTAAAAAGAAATGATACAAATAAACTTACAAAACAGACAGAGATTCACAGACTTGGAGAATGGACTTATGGTTGCCTGGAGGAGGGATGGGGGAAGGGATAGTTGGGGAGTTGAGGATGGACGTGTACATACTGCTATATTTAAAATGGTTAACAAGGACCTACTGTATAGCAAATAGAACTCTGCTCAGTGTTGTGTAGTGGCCTGGATGGGAGGGGAGTTTGAGGGAGAAGGAATACATGTGTCTGTGTGGCTGAGTCCCTTCACTCTTTGCCTGAAACTGTCAATCAGCTATATCCCAATACAAAATTAAAAGTTAAAACAAAAACGATTATAGGTATGTACATATATGTAAGTATAACTGAGTCACTTTGCTGTACACCTGAAACTAACACAACATTATAAATCAACTATACTTCAGTAAAAATAAAAATAAAAAATAATTTTAAAAATAAAAATGTAGTCAACTGTAAAATAAAAAAGAGAAGGAATATAAAATTGTATGTGCAGCATAAGCCCCCATGTAAAACAATTAGCATACAAAGAAGGAAACAAACTGTTGAAGATGTTTATATCTGGACAGTGAGATTATGGAATTTTTAAATTACTATTTTCTTCAGTTTTCTGCATTTAATGATTTTTAAAGACATGGATTGCTAGTATAATCACAAAAATTACAGTGTTTATAAAAGAAAAGAAAACACGTTTTGCCACCTGAGCACACAAGATAAGCGTCATTCTACTAATACTGTGTGGGTCTCAACCTGGGGCATATTAGAAGTAACTGAGGGAAAATAAATAAAAATAAACAAAGAGGGCTGGAAAAATCTTTTGGAGGTGATGTCTGTGTGTGTGACCTTGATGGTGGTGATGGTTTCAGGGTTGTGTTCAGTTCAGTTCAGTTCAGTCTCTCAGTCGTGTCCAACTCTTTGCGACCCCATGAACCACACAGCGCACCAGGCTTCTCGTCCGTCGCCAACTCCCGGAGTTCACCCAAACTCATCTCCATTGAATCTGTGATGCAATCCAACCATCTCACCCTCCCTCATCCCCTTCTCCTCCTGCCTTCAATCTTTCCCAGCATCAGGGTCTTTTCAAATGAGTCAGCTCTCCGAATCAGGTGGCCAAATATTGGAGTTTCAGCTTCAAATCAATCCTTCCAATCAACACTCAGGACTGATCTCCTTTAGGATGGACTGGTTGGACCTCCTTGCAGTCCAAGGGACTCTCAAGAGACTTCTCCAACACCACAGTTCAAAAGCATCAATTCTTCAGTGGTCAGCTTTCTTTATAGTCCAACTCTGACATCCATACATGAATACTGCAAAAACCATAGCCTTGACTAGACGGACCTTTGTTGGCAAAGTAATATCTCTGCTTTTGAATATGCTATCTAGGTTGATCATAACTTTCCTCTCAAGGAGTAAGCATCTTTTGATTTCATGGCTGCAATCACCATCTGCAGTGATTTTGGAGCCCCAAAAAATAAAGTCAGCCACTGTTTCCGCTGTTTCCCCATCTATTTGCCATGAAGTGATGTGACCAGGTGCCATGATCTTAGTTTTCTGAATGTTGAGCTTTAAACCAACTTTTTCACTCTCCTCTTTCACTTTCATCAAGAGGCTCTTTAATTCTTCTTCACTTTCTGCCATAAGGGTGGTGTCATCTGCATGTCTGAAATTATATCTGAGATTATTGATATTCTCCCAGCAATCTTGATTCCAGCTTGTACTTCTTCCAGCCCACTGTTTGTCAGGGTTGTATCAGTCAGTTCAGTTCAGTTCAGTCGCTCAGTGGTGTCCAACTCTTTGCGACCCCATGAATCGCAGCACGCCAGGCCTCCCTGTCCATCACCAACTCCCTGAGTTCACTCAGACTCACCATCCAGCCATCTCATCCTCTGTCGTCCCCTTCTCCTCCTGTCCCCAGTCCCCCCCAGCATCAGAGTCTTTTCCAATCGCCAAAGTCATCAGTTGTATACCTTTACTATGTACAGCTCTGTGTATGTCAATCATATTTCAGTAAAGTGAGATTAAAATAAAAATTAACTGAAAAATGTCTAACACTTCCAATTCCCAAGCTGAAGGGTGTACAAATTAAATCAGGAACAGAAATACAGGCATCAGTATTTTTTACGTTTCCAGGTGATTTCAAAGTGTAGCCAGGGTTTAAAACTACTGTTTGACTAATTAGATAGTTTAGATCAGTGGTTTGCAACCTTGACTGTAATTAGAATCTCCAGGGGAGCTTTTATAATTCCAGCATATATATGGTCCCTAACCCCAGGTTCTGATTTAATTGGTTTGTAGTGGGGCCCTGGCACTTCTATGTTTTCATTTTCCTGGGTGATTCTGATGTATAGAAAGAGTTTCACACTCTTACCACTCTAGGTAAACTAACATTCATTGAGTGTTCATGCTGGCCAAGGCCCTGTGCTGAGTGTTTTATGTGCGTTTAATTCTCAAAATAATCCATCGAGGTGGGCTTTATTATCCTCATTTTACAGAAGAGAAAACTAGAACTCAGAGATATGCAATAAGTTGCTCAAGGCAGCCCATCTCATTTACTTCTAGGTGGACGTTTTCTAAGTACCCTAATGAGGAACCTGGCTTACCCACTTTTAAATGGTGATGCTGTAGCTCTTCATGTTTTCCAGCTAGCAACTGTCCCATTCCTATCAAATCCATCAAGTGTAAATGCATCTGCAGTTTGCTAGGCATTTCTGATAATTCTTTCTACGATGACCTAAATAACATTAATGTCATGTACGTTTTGATACCTTATCGTAATGCTTTAAAACTTAAACTTCTTACTTGTTGAAAGTTATAACAATGTCTTATTGCTTAAACTTTATGTCACTGTCTGTCATCTCTCCTGAAATCCTGGTATGGTTTATATTTTTTATTTTGTATCATTTTTGATAATAAATAGTTAAGAATATTTTGAGAATTCCTCAAAGAATTTTGAAAAATTCCTTATACAATCGATAACTCTCTTTGATGTCACAAAACCAGTTTTTGGATTACCTTTGTGCACAGATTTCAACATCACTGGATTTGCTGAGATTTCCTCTCTGATGTTGTATTTAGAATGAGTTGTGTTTTGCTGAACCGGCTGAAAGTAAACTTCTCCTCTTCCAATAGAAGCAGGTCCCCTGACCTCAAGCGGAGCTGCGGGTGCACATGGCCAGCAAAACTGGGCCCTTTCCGTTTACAATCTGAGTCCCAGGTCTTTGAAGTAAAACTCATTTACCCAGATTTGTATAGCATTACCTGAGCGTAACATTACCCAATAAAGTCAAATTGACGGGTTAAGGATACAAAGTAAGCCATTTCAATTGCCAGGAATTCCGGATCAGCTTATTGGGGGGCAGGTTTTGTGGGACAGAAGAGAATCAGAGGACAAACACTGTTTAAAGAGTTGATTTGTAACTGCTTTACTTGTGCATAATCAAATAGACATCACCTTTCACATAATTTTGCAAACAAATATCTTCCACAAGCTTGCAGTGTAACATAGTCTTCTTTTGAGTAACTTTGTCAGGGAGTATATGCAAAAAGGGAAAAGAAAAGAAGATTTAAAAGAAATGGCCATCTTGGGTGCTTGGGTTCAGATCAGAGGTTCTGCTCACCACCTCATTTTTATTTCTGTTTTCTGTTAGCATGTTTATCTGCCTCCTTCCTTAGCAAGAATTTTATGTTGTACTTCCAAGGATATTGTAACCCTGTGTTTTGTAATTATTTGGTAAAGAGAAACTAATGGATAAGATGGAAAAATATTTTAATGTTTATTTCTTTAAAAAAAAGTCTTACTACATTTCTTTCACTTACCATAGGGCAGAAGAAAATATAGGAGGTAAATGAATAATGGTCTATGCTGCTAGTCAAACACATAAGAAGGAATACTTACCAAAGAAATCAAGCACTTTGGGAATAAATACAAATCAAAGGCCATTCCCCTTTCTTCGACTTTCAGATTGGAAAAGAGACTTGTACTGATAACATCAATTTCAGTTAATCAGTAAGTCAGAGTCTTCTGACTTACAGCTTTTAGTTACAGAAAAACTTAAGGTGGATAGGAGCATGTTCGCTGTAAAGCAAAATACTATAGCATGGTTACCTTTAAAGATTTAGCTGGGAATTTTTTTTAAAGTTCTTATCTCTTTTAAGATAATATCTAGTTTATGAGAATATACGGACAGGTATTTTTATAAAATGTGTACCCTAAAATTCCACAATTAAAAGTGGAATTTTAATTATCAAGTATCCCACTTCTAATTTCTTCTACACATTTTTACATCTTCAGGGGATGGCAAAATTTTTAATATCTTATTAATTCTAGATATTAATACAACATTAAAAATAACAATAAAAATTTTTTTATCCATCTCAATCTTTGTATGTATGCAACAAATCTGTTGCAAAATACCTCTACTATTGTAATTTTCAGGACAAAACAATTTGAAGAGGAAAAGAATTGGAATTTGAATCATGAAAAGAGAAGCAACCTGTCTTCTTGTAACTTTATTCAGAATTTCACAATCCTTGCTAAACCTTAAGGGAAGAGCCAAATGCAATAAAACAGTAGAAACCCAGTAAGAATGTGCCAGAGTTCAGAGAATAGTTGCCCTAGGCTTAACTTCATGACCTTTAATCTATTTGATCTATTTGGGGCATCAGTGATTTTTCTATGCGGCATCTCACAATGTGACCATGTTCAGTTCCTGCACAATTCTTCTAGTTCTTCTGCAAGCCAGGCATAACACGAACATCCAAACGTGAATTTCAGTGCTCAATTCTTAGGGTGACTTTGCCCCCTGAGAAATATAAGTTTTCATTGCTGTGGTGTATTTTAACCATGTAGAACATCAGAGAGTGAATTCAGATGTCATGTTTAACTCAGGGAAGGATTTTTCTGAGGCTTCTCTGACTTATGCTTTGCCCTAGAAGGGTTTTGCCATAGGAGACCTCTAGAACTCTAAAAGGAGCATCTGAAGAGTGAAGTGTGATCTCAGAATAAGAGCAACACTGATCAGAAAATTAGGAGACCCAAATTTCTGTTATTGACGTATCACTTGTGAGCCACATGACCTTCAGAAATGAAGTTTGAGAATCATTTATTAAAGTCCTATACTATAGATTAGGACTTGTGAATATAAATGGAGCCCAGCTGCTAGCTTTAGTAACATCATTATTTAATGAAGAATGTAAATTAATACAAATTACTTTTACATAATTCAAGAAGTGATATACAAGCATTTGGAAACATTCTATAGAGACAGAGAAATGAATAATCATTTCTGTTTGGGCAGAATAGTCTTGGAGAGATTTCAGTCAGGACTTGAAAAAGTAATTGCCAAATAATCTAGTATGGTGAAAATATACAGTGCCAGAGAAGGAAGGAACAATTTTGATAAAATATAAATTGAAACAAATTGTGAAAAACTTTGACTAATTTGCTAAGCATATGGGCAGCTCTAACTCTTTGACCTAAATTTCCTCATCTTTAAATAAAGAAATTGGACTGAGTGATTTCTGAGTTCATGACCAGGTCTGAAAGTCTAAATAAGATGGCATTATAAAGTTCAAGAGGAAATGCCTTGTGTGATAGATGCCTTGTCAGATTATATAAATTACTGTAAAGATAATGCCAAGTCAGTAACTAGTACTCTGAACTCCAGAAAAATAAACTCCCTTGTATCATCATAACAGTACTTAATTGAAAAAAAATTTTTTAATGAATTAATACTACTTTGTGTAATATAGACCAAAATTGTTTTTCCCATGGCTTCAAGTTGTATTACTTAAAATGTTATTCTAGAATGATAAAGCTACAAACTGCATTGGGTACCCAAAATTCATATCTTGAAGCCCTAACTCTCAATGTATTTAGATATTGAAGTAATTAATGTTAAATGAAGTCATAAGTGTGGGGCTCTGATTCAATAAGATTAGTGTCTGTACTGGAGGAGGCTGAAAAGAGCTTGCTCTCCTCCCTCAGGTACTCAGAGGAAAGCCTTTGTGACGTTTGAAGTAAGGCAGTCATCTGTAAGCCATGAAGAGAGTCCACCATCAGAAATCAAATCTACTGGTCCTTGATCTTTAACTACTAGCTTTCAGAACAGTGAGAAGTAAATTTCTGTTTTTACTTAACACCCAGGCTATGGTATTTTGTTACACTGAGCGACTTCACTTTCACTTTTCACTTTCATGCATTGGAGAAGGAAATGGCAGCCCACTCCAGTGTTCTTGCCTGGAGAATCCCAGGGACGGGGGAGCCTGGTGGGCTGCCGTCTGTGGGGTCGCACGGAGTCGGATATGACTGAAGCGACTTAGCAGTAGCAGCAGCAGCACATCCAAACTTTTTCAGTGAACTAAATATTGTGTGTGTCCTCATTTGCTCAGTCGTGTCCAACTCTTTGCAACTCCATGGACTGTAGCCCACCAGGCTCCTCTGTCCATGGGATTTCCCAGGCAAGAACACTGGAGTGGGCTGCCCTTTCCTTCTCCAGGGAGTCTTCCCAACTCAGGGATCAAACCCATATCTCTTCATCTCCTACAGTGGCAGGCAGATTCTTTACCACTGGGCCACCTGGGAAGCCTAAGCTAACTATTAGTGGCAGTCAAAACATGCAGTGGGGCTAATAAACTTGATGCATAAATGAATTTCAAACCAAACATGTTCAATTTTCAGTTTTCTTTTTTCTACTTTACAGGAGTTCTGTTTATATTCATACCTGTGTTAAAAGCTCAGGTAATTATTTTTGGCATTCACTCAACATAAATCTTTTCACAACTGCTTGATGCCAGGTACTACATTGGGCTCTGGAAATAGGCAAAGGTGAAGATGATAGACCCATTCCCAGCTCTTGCTAAGCTCACAGTCAAGTCCGTATGACAAAGAAATTGGACTTGATGGACAACAAAATATGTTAGAGGCTATGACAGAAGTGCAGGTTGCTGTGGGAGCCTGTGGCAAAAGCATCTAACTAGTTACAAGAACCAGGAAAGTCTACCTAGAAAAAGTTTTATTTAAGCAAAACCTGGAAGGAGGTTGTGTATATAAGGTAGCAGTAACTAAGTCAAATGAGAAGGGTGAATCAGTAGGAATTAGCTAAACGAAGAAGCAGAATATGAGTTTTTAGACAGAATAAACATCATAGTGAAGGTCTGAAAAGGAAGATCATTGCCAATTACAGAAACAAAGAGAAGTTCACTGTGGCTGAGGTTAGAATCCCAAGAGGTTGAAACATGAAGAAGCAGGGGTCCACGGACAAATCCATTAGCCTGTTTCACTCTTGACCTTCACTAAGTAAATCCAGAACTTTGCCTTGGACTACCTTACTGTAGACCATTAGACCTGGAAGGGCTCTAGAAAAACAAGCTTTTGTTGTTTCAAGTAAACAAGCAGTAAAAGGCTGTGAAACATTTTACTGGTTTTATATATGAGTTCAAACATTTTTTTTTCCATCTGACTCAGAAGAAATGCTACATATGTAGTTGAGGAAAAAACTTCTTTAAATGGTCTGAAACCCCTGACCAAAATGCCACTGTCCTCTTCCTCTCCCTGGGAGTTCCTCTTCCAAGAACTGGGCAGGGCAAGCCTCCCCTTGGCGTAAGGCTTATAGCCAGTCTAGGCTGTCGCCTAGAAGAGAAAAGACACCTTGGCCAAGCCACCATTCAGGGCAAAGTGATCTATGTTAACAAACTTAGAAGGCAGAATCATGTCACCTGTGCTGTATGCTCAGTTGCTTCCGTTGTTGTCTGACTCTTTGCGACCCCGTAGACTGTAGCTGGCCAGGCCCTCTGTCCATTGGACTCTCCAGGCAAGAATACTGGAGTGGATTGCCATGCCCTTCTCCAGGAGATCTTCCTCACCCAGGGATTAAATCTGCATCTCCTACATCTCATGCATTACAGGCAAATTCTCTACCTCTGAGCCATTGGGGAAGCCCATAATATCATCTATGACATGAAAATTATATAGTATCTTTGAAAAGGAAAGAAGGTTTAATTTTCTAATAAAATGAATTTACTGTGGGGTTTTGTTGTTGTTTCGCTAAGATATAGTTTTTCTTAAGTAGATGTCTATGCATTTCAGCTTTTGTTTATCCTCTCTACAGAGAGTTGATTACTTGAGAGAATTAGAATTACCAAGAATACTTGGTATTACTGATAGGTGTGGGGTCAGTGTCGTAAATGTTCTGATCATAAATTTATTTTTTCCATAATCATAGTTATCACAATTGGCTAATGATTCTTTTTTCCCAAAAGACAATGTACCATATATGTGAAAGTGAAAATAAAAGCCGCTCAGTCATATCTGACTCTTTGCGACCAGTCCATGGAATTCTCCAGCCCAGAATACTGGAGTTGGTAGCCTTTCCCTTCTCCCTTCTTCCTAACCTAGGGATCAAACCCAGGTCTCCTGCATTGCGGGCAGATTCTTTACCTGCTGAGCTACCAGGGAAGCCCAAGAATACCGGAGTAGGCAGCCTTTCACTTCTCCAGGGGATCTTCCTGCCCCAGGAATAGAACCGGGGTCTCCTGCATTGCAAGTGGATTCTTTACCAACTGAGCTATCAGGGAAGCCCTACCATATACATATTAATGACAAAGTATTGACTGAACTAACATTATTATTTTATTTATTTAAAGTGAATTTGCATAGGAAGCTTCCTGCACAAAAGGATCCCCCTGTACTCACCTTTGCATCTGATGGCTTTCTAGGAATGCATATGTGAATGTGAGCCTGTGTGCTAGCCCATGTGTATTATGTGAGTGCACACACACGCACACACACACGCACTTCACAGGTAACAGTGACCTGCCTTTGAATTGAAAAGTGTTTTTAAACAGTTTTCATAACCCAACTACCCCAAGAAGCTAAAACATAAAAATAAATCATTGTTTAACATAACATATACTTTATTTTAAATGAAAACTCATAAATATTTTCTCAAGCAGCGTCTTGTTGATAGTCTCTTAAAAGACTGTTGATATTTCAAATGTATGTCTTTTTTAAAATAAGCGTTTTCATCTTACTATCCTATTGATATAATAAAAGTAAAAAGTCTAGGTGCAAAATATGTCCCCAAGAAGAGTTATTACTTATCTCTATATTTCTCTAAATGAATCATGTTTTGAACTGGAGAACAAAGGAGGGCTTTTCCAACTATTTAGATTTGATTAAAAAAAAATTACTCAGCTTTAACTATAGCTCTGGACAATTTGTTTAGGCATCAAATTTATCTCTACTATTATATATTTATCACTTCACTTTGAAAAGTGAAAAGGCCCATATGCTAATCCATGCATGAATGAGGATTCTACTTTTTAAATGACAATAATTTGTCTAATATTACAAAGCATTGGTTAATTTTAGCCAGTGGTAAATATTTATTTGACCCTGTTCTGATCTTGTTATCCCACATCACACCAAACAACATCTCTTAATGGAAATGTTAAAAATCAAAAGCCAGCATATCTGTTCACAAAATCCTTGAGACCCTACAGATCCTTTCATGTCAAGCACAGAAGTCTACAGATGAGGAAACTGAAGTCAGGGAGGGGGGAGATTTCCCACACTGGGGTTTCCGTGTGTAACTTGAGCAGGAACTTAGTAACACAGCAGGATTGGAAGGCAGACAGTCTGGCTCCAGGATCTGCCTTCAGCTGCAGGGTTCCACTGCCTCTTTTCTAGTTCCATTAATGTTTTACATTGTTTTCATCATAAAGCTGTCTGTGCATAACTTCCTTTTATCTCTTTATAAGCATATGGAGCCTTTCAGCACGTAATGGGAAACACACTCTATGTGTAAAATGCGACAAAATTAATTACTAATAAAGATTTATTGATCTCTTAACAGTGTGCAAAGCACCTTTAGATGTTTGTGGGAGCATGAGAACTGACAGTAAAATAATGATACTTAAGTTTTTATTTTAATCTTTATACTTTCCTGTGTTTTCTACGAGCAGTGTCTGGTATATGTGGATTAAACATTTGATGAATGAATGGATATATGTTATTATATGCTATGACTATAAGTTTAATTTAAAATAAGAAACATCAAATCAAATCACTAATATAAACTACTAAAACAATTATATTTTGTAATTTCTTTTGAGAAATGTGTCTGAATATAGACCAACACAAATACTGTTTTTCTAAGCCTGGGGTCAGCAAAGTTTTTCTATAAAGAGTCAGATAGCAAATATGACTTTATAAAATATGACTTTATAAAATCTATAGATTTTATAGATCTGACTCTTTATAGATCTGATCTATTAAGTCACATCTATAAAATATGAATCTATAAAGAGTCAGATCTATGACTCTATAAAGAGTCAGATAGCAAATATGCAAGCCATTCAGTCTCTGTCACAACTACTGAATTCTGCTGTTATATTGCAAAAGCAGCATGGACAATTCATATAGCAATGTACATGAATGTGTTCCAGTAACACTTTACTTCTGGATACTAAGGGGCTTCCCTGGTGCCTCAGATGGTAAAGAATCTGCTTGTAATGCAGGAGACTCAGATTAGAGACCCAGGTTTGATCCCTGGGTTGGGAAGATCCCCTGAAGAAGGGAATGGCTACCCACTCCAGTATTCTCCCCTGGAGAATTCCATGGACAGAGGAGCCTGGCCAGCTACAGTCCATGGGGTCATAAAGAGTTGGACACAATTTAGCAACTAACACACTCTACTAAAATTTCAATTTCTTGTAATTTTCATGTACCATAATATATTCCCTTTGATTGTTTTTTAGACATCAAAAACTGTAGCTTACAGGATGTACAAAAACTGGGGAGGATGGATTGGCTCAAGGGCAGAGCATCCACCTCCTTCCTTAGTGAGCATGTTGGAAAAGAGAACATTACCATAATAGTGTTGGGCTTCCCAGGTGGCACCAGTGGTTTAGAACCCGCCTGCCAATGCAGGAGACATAAGAGACTTGGGTTTGATCTCTGGATCAGGAAGATGCCCAGGAGTAGGAAATGGCAACCCACTCCAGTATTCTTGCCTGGAGAACCCCATGGACAGAGGAGCCTGGCGGGCTACAGTGCATAAGGTCGCAGAGTTGGACACGACTGAAGCAGCTTAGCACACATGCACACCAGGATAGTATAGCTATCATCAGTGGTGAATTACCTTGATTTGAGACTGAATCCCAACTCTCCTAGTCTGTAACATTCATTTCTTAGACTCTTTGTGCTTTAGTTTCTTCCTCTGTGAAATGACGATCATAATAGTACCTTCCTCATTAGTTTATTGTGGAGATAAATGAGTTAAAACATACAAAGGAACTAAAATGATCCTTGGCATATAATAAATACTGTCATCGTATTTACTAAGTAAATAACCTCATTGTTTAAAAGCATTTGGGACTCCTTCAGAAAGATTGTCGAAGCCAATTTACAAAGCATGGAAGAAAACATCATTACATTATCATTACCTTCTTCAGGAAGACTGTCCCTGAATTTGTCCATTTCAAAAATATAAATCTAAATCAACATCTGCATCAGAAATTTACTTCAAGAATTCTACTTCATGAAATCTGTCACTAGATTTGACTGTTTAAAAATATAATTGTCTTTAAAAAAAAAAAAAAAAAAAAGCTTCACACGAAAGGCCTTCCCTGGCAGTCCATTGGTTAAGACTGTGCTTTCACTGCAGAGGGGCGCGAGTTTCCGTGCCTGATCAGGAAAGTTCCACGTGCTGCGTAATGTGGGCAAAAACAAGACTCACAAAAAATGTAATTATCATGTAAAGGACAAATATTTTAAAAGAAGAAGGTGCTAATAGACTAAGAACAACATAGTGGTTACCAGTGGGGAATGGGGGAGGGGAGGCATAAACTATTGGGTGTAACACAGGCTCAAGGATGTATTGTACAAAATGGGGAATAAAGCCAAAGTTCTATAATAACTAATCTTTAAAATTATAAAAATTTTATTAAAAAAAATTTTTTAAAAAAAGGATGAATAGTAAGCTTGAAAAAAATTACCCAAAGGGCCTTCTAGGCAAGGTTTGAGTAGTGAAAGAATTAAAATCTGCACACTTCCCAGTTTACTATTGGACATTCTCATTTAGGTAGAAACCTTATTGTGTTTTTCCTTATAGTTATATTTTACACTTTCACATAAGGAGCTTAAAATCTCAGAGAGGAGATATAATATACACACATAAAAATGCAACTAATTGTAATAAATGATAAGGGACATACAGGTAATACAGCACTGGGTGTTATGAAGGAAGGCTAAATGAATTCTAGCTAAGGCAGTTACATCTATCATTATGGTAACCTTTGTAGTTGGGCCTTGAAAGAAGGGAAGACTATTTTTAAGAAAAGTTATGAATGTGGTATGCAGTACTTTTCTGTTAAGACACCTTTTCCTGGTAACACATCCAGCCTCTGGCCACAGAGGGGAGCATGTCATCCAGCCTGGATTGCATAATAGCTCCAGAAATTTTCAGACCTGAAGGCAAGACTGCATTCTTTAGTTTCTGGTCACAAACTGAAAAATGTAATTCTCAACATGCGTGCAGCCGCATCAACTGCTGCGTGGAGAAGCTCTTCCCAGAGATTAAAGTAAACAAATTAAAAATAAGCAAAACGGAAAGATGGATTCCTGATACAGTTAGTTCAGATCATCCTGAGGCCACATCTACTTTCCAACTCAAGATATCTAAAATGCAGCTTTATCTCTTTTTGTTCCTCATAGCTCTTGCCCTTAGATACCTGGTCCTTTCCTGGAATCAGCTTCCCATTGCCTAAGCTAATCATTCACCTGTAATACTCTACCTTTGTCACCTCACCTACCCAGCCAACTTCAAACCCAGGTGATTTTCCCTTTGTTTCCTTTTGTGATGTTTACTTTTAATTTGTATCAACAAAAAGCATGCTCACGTTTTAATGGCCAAAATAGTATGACTACATAGTGTGAAAGCATTATTCGCTCAGTTGTGTTTGACTCTGCAATCCCATGGACTGTAGCCCATGAGGCTCCTCTGTCCATGGAATTCTCCAGGCATAAATACTGCAGTAGGTTGCCATGCCTTTCTCCAGGGGATCTTCTGGAACCAGGGATGGAAACCAGGTCTTCCACGGTTGTAGGCATACTTTTTACTGTCTGAGCCACCACAGAAGCCCAGTATGACTACATGTACAATGAAAATTAGCAACATCCACCCCATTTCTCCCCTCTGGATTTCTGCTCCCAAAGCAATCATTTTAAACAAGTCTTGCTGTTTCTGTTGATGTAAGTGTACTCAGTCACTCAGTTGTGTCTGACTCTTTGCGACCCCATGAACTGTAGCCTGCCAGGTTCCTCTGGGTATGGGACTTTCCAGGCCAGAATACAGGAGTGGGTTGCCATTTCCTCCTTCAGGGGATTTTCCTGGCCCAGGGATAGAACCAGTGTCTCCTGCGTCTCCTGTATTGGCAAGAGGATATTTTATCTACTGAGCCATTAGGAAATCTGTTTTTATTGATATGTGCTTCTATATTTGTAAATAGCCTGCTTAACTAAATAATATGCTAAACTGTGATTGTTTGATTTTCCTTTTTAGTTATTTAGCTCTAAAAGATAAAGATTTATCTCTCCTATACCACACAGACACACAGCTCATAATATTTTATTATATTTGATTATATTCCTTTATTGGAAACAATATTCCCCCCTTAGATACCCCCTTTGAGGGAAGCAGGACTTATGCTCTAAATTCTTCTCCCATATTCGTCTCCAGACTCTGCCAGAGTGGTAAAATTTCTTTCAATGTGTTGACATTCTTCATCTGGTAATCTCCCTGTTTTTTTTTTTTTTTTGTCTTGTTTTATTTTTTTATTGAAGAAATTTCTCATGTTACAGTTTTTGCTCAGTCAATAAGTCGTGTCCAACTCTTTGTGACCTCATGGACTGCAGCATGCCAGGCTCCCCTGTTCTTCACTGTTTCATGGAGTTTGTGCAAATTCATGTCCATTGAGTCTGTGATGCTATCCAGCCATCTCATCCTCTGCCACCCCCTTCTCTTTTTGCCGTCAAATATTTCCCAGCATCAGGTGCTCCAGTGAGTCAACTCTTCACATCAGGTGGCCAAAGTATTGGAGCTTCAGCTTCAGAATCTTCCTTCCAATGAATATTCAGGGTTGATCTCCTTTAGGATTGACTGGTTTGATCTCCTTGCTGTCTAAGGGACTCTCAAGAATCTTCTCCAGCACCACAGTTTGAAAGCATCAGTCCTTCACTGCTCAGCCTTCTTTATGGTCCAACTCTCACATCTGTACGTGACTACTGGAAAAACCATAGCTTTGACTAGATGGACCTTTGTTGATAAAGTGATGTCTCTGTCTTTTAACAAGCTGTCTAGATTCATCATAGCTTTCCTTCCAATGAGCAAGCATCTTTTAATTTTATGACTGCAGTCACCATGCACAGTGATTTTGGAGCCCAAGAAAATAAAATATGTCACTGTTCCTCTTTTTCCCCTTCTATTTGTCATAAGGTGATGGGACTGGGTGCCATGATCTTAGTTTTTTGAATGTTGAATTTTAAACCGGCTTTTCCACTCTCCTCTTTCACCCTTCTGCTTCACTATGGATTATCTGTTATCTATGCCTCTTCCCAGCTGTCAGCCTGTTCCCTTCATCCAGGGGATTCTCTTTGGAATGATCCCTTGTTTCCCGGAATTCATTCACATACCCCTTTTTTTGCTTTACTTCCTTGTTTTGGTGGAGCCAATTATCTAACAACTTCCTAAGAATTCGTGCATGAAATGTCATTTTTGATATTGATTTCCATGTCCCTGTTGTTCAGTTGCTAAGTCATGTCTGACTCTTTGAGACCCCATGAACTGCAGCACACCAGACTTCCCTGTCCTTCACTACCTCCTGGAGTTTGCTCAAGTGCATGTCCATTGAGTTGGTGATGCCATCCACCCATCTCATCCTTGTCCATCCCCTTCTCCTCCTGCCTTCAATCTTTCCCAGCATCAGGGTCTTTCCCAATGAGTCAGCTCCTCACATCAGGTGGCCAAAGTATTGAAGCTTCAGCTTCAGCATCAGTCCTTCCAGTGAATATTCAGGATTGATTTCCTTTAGGATTGACTGGTTTGATTTCCTTGCTGTCCAAGGGAGTCTCAAGAGTCTTCTCCAGAACCACAGTTTGAAAGCATCAGTCCTTTGGGGCTCAGCCTTCTTTATGGTCCAACTCTAATGTCTATACCTGACTCTTGTCCCAACACTTGATTGAGAGCTTAGACAGGTATAGAATTCTAGGTTAGAAATTATTTTCCCGTAAAATATCTAAGTATTGATTGCTTTCTAGCTTGCAGTTTTGCTATTGAAAAGTACAATGACACCCATTCCCAATCCTACACGTGAACCATTTCCATCTTACCTATCAAAGATTTATATTCTTAGTTTATCTTTAATGGAGTGAGAATTTACATTGATATATCTTAGTGTTAGTCTGTTCTTTTTTTCTCTCTTTTTTTTCTAGGTACCTGGTTGTCCCTTTAAATCTGAAAACTCATTCCTTCATTTCTGGTGATATCCTTGCAGTTTTAAAATTATTTCTTCCTCTTGGTTTTCTGTGTTCTCTTTCTATATCCCCTGTGATTTAGATATTAGACCCTTGTGGCTTATCTTCTACTTTTTAAAAACCTTTGTGTTCCATTTTCTAAGCCTTTTTCATTTTTATCTTCTTTCTGAGAAATTTTTGTGCTAATTTATATTCCAAAACTTATATTGAATTTTTAATTTTTTCTTAAAATTTAACATTAAATTATTTTTTTCCTTTTTTTAAGATTTATTTATTTTAATTGGAGGCTAATTACTTTACAATATTGTATTGGTTTTGCCATACATCAACATGAATCCGCCACGGTGTATACATGTTCCCCATCCTGAACCCCCTTCCCACCTCCCTCCCCGTACCATCCCTCTGGGTCATCCCAGTGCAGCAGCCCTAAGCATCCTGTATCATGCATCGAACCTGGACTGGCAATTCATTTCATATATGATATTATATATGTTTCAATGCCATTCTCCCAAATCACCCCACCCTCTCCCTCTCCCACAGAGTCCAAAAGACTGTTCTATACATCTGTGTCTCTTTTGCTGTCTTGCATACAGGGTTATCGTTACCATCTTTCTAAATTCCATATATATGTGTTAGTATACTGTATTGATGTTTTTCTTTCTGGCTTACTTCACTCTGTATAATAGGCTCCAGTTTCATCCACCTCATTAGAACTGATTCAAATGTATTCTTTTAATGGCTGAGTCATACTCCATTTGGAGAAGGCAATGGCAACCCACTCCAGTACTCTTGCCTGGGAAATCCCATGGATGGAGGTGCCTGGTAGGCTACAGTCCATGGGGTCACAAAGAGTCGGACACGACTGAGCAACTTCACTTTCACTTTTCACTTTTGTGCACTGGAGAAGGAAATGGCAACCCACTCCGGTATTCTTGCCTGGAGAATCCCAGAGATGGGAGTCTGGTGGGCTGCCGTCTATGGGGTCGCACAGAGTCGGACACGACTGAGGTGACTTAGCAGCAAATACTCCATTGTGTAACATTAAATTAAATTTTAAATTGTAATTATGGTTCTATTTGCAGTTTTCTTTTCCTCCTTGCATCATCTATGTTTTCTCCAAATTTCATTTTTTGTATGTATTCTTTTTTATCCTGCCTTTCATGTTAATAGCCTTCCTTATATATCTGATGAGTATTAGCTATATGTTTATATATAAAAATAAGTCACTAAAATTGATTGGATGTTGTGTGTTAAATTGGAGATGGCCACTCTGGGATTTGACTACTGGTGACTAGTGATCCGGTTGAAACTCAGCTCTCTTTAGGAAGTTTCTCAACTGCTAACATCTATTGGTCTTTTCCCTTTGGCTGACAAGTTTCTCCAGAAAAAAATTCTCTAGTAATTCCTAGATGAAGTCTGATTGTCAAAATCCAAGGAACTGTGAAGGAGAAGGGAATACCAGCTTTTCACTTACTGTTTCCACTGCTGCATCTCATACTATCCTCAGCTCTGCCCAGATGCCTTGGGTCCAGAACCTGTCTAATTTGTCTCCACAGAGAACCACTTCCTGTCCCCTG
Source organism: Bubalus bubalis (assembly GCF_019923935.1). Lineage (NCBI taxonomy): Eukaryota > Metazoa > Chordata > Mammalia > Artiodactyla > Bovidae > Bubalus > Bubalus bubalis. The sequence continues at coordinate 21,909,449 of NC_059157.1, read as the reverse complement.
CTGACATAGCAGACAGGCAGTTAACTGGCTGTGCAGTGTGGGCCTGTGGATCTGGGAATCTAACTATCACATGTAAAGTCATCCCTCCTCTTTTCATCCTTAAATTCCCAACCCTAGTAACTGATGCCTCCATTCCTTAAGCAAGTTCAGATTTCTTTGTTGTTATTGTTCAGTCACTAAGTCATGTCTAATTCTTTGTGACCCCTTGAAATGCAGCACACCAGGCTTCCCTGTCCTTCACTACCTCCTGGAGTTTGCTCAAACTCATGTCCATTGAGTCAGTGATTCCATCCAACCATTTCATCCTCTGTCGCCCCCTTCTCCTCTTGCCCACAATCTTTCCCAGCGTCAGGGTCTTTTCCAGTGAGTCAGCTCTTCACATCAGGTGGCCAAAGTACTGGAGTTTCAGATTTCTTTAAGCTTAAGGAATCTGATCCCTTTTTACTGACTTCCCCCAAGAAGGCTGAGAAAACAGCTCTCTGTACCCTCTAAGCAGTTACCAACAGTCCAGTTACTTCCCAGGGTTAAAAATGTTACTGGTATGACTTGTGTTACCTCTTTTTCTTACGTTCTCTCTCTCTCTCTTTACTATTACAGTGTGTTTGGGGTGAATGTGTTTATTCAGTCATATTTAACCAAAGTATCCATTTGGAATCCACATTTTTAGAATCAGAAACTACACCCTCCGTTACTGCTATCAATACTCCAATGATGGTCTTCATACAGTCTTCACCTTCTTTCTTATGACAACAATCTCCTAAGCAATATCCTTTCCAGTCTGTCATCCTTGAATCCAACACGCACAATCATCCATCCAAAATGCAAATCTCCCAGTGTCACTTCTGCTAAGCTTTGGTATCTCCCTGTGCTCTAGAGAACAGTATCCAACTTCCGTAGTGTGGCATGCAGCCCTGAATGATCCTATCTCTATAGCTTGTTTTTGTACCCCTTGCCACATAGTGGACCTTATGCTCCAGCAAAACAAAACAGCTTGTGCCCAACCACCAGGTGCATACATGCCACCCTCATGGAGGCCATGCTGTCTCCCACCTCCTCCCCTTCAGACACACCTTTTTTTCTCTCCCTCCCCATTTACACAACAACAACAACACAGTGAAATCTCCAGAGAAGACTTTTAAAAATACTCCCTTCTCCCTAGAGAATTAGGAGCCCCTGCTCTATGTTCTTGGACTTACCTGATAGCTCAGTCGGTAAAGAATCTGCCTGCAATTCAGGACACCTGGGTTTTATCCCTGGGTTGGGACGATCCCCTGGCAAAGAAAATGGCAACACACTCCAGTATTCTTGCCTGGAAAATTCCATGGACAGAGGAGCCTGACAGTCTACAGTCCATGGGGTTGCAAGAGTTATAGAAAGTACCTTTTCCATACATACTTCGTATACTAAAACGAGCTTCTCATGCTTCTGGGAGAGGAAGTGTGGCTTCTTCGTCTTTCCTCATTTGCTGGTGATCCAGCCCTCCTGGAAGTAGCCATGGAAATACCAGCCACTTTTCTTTTCTCTCTTCCCTCCCCTCTCTGCTGTCTCTAACCATTAAACCAATTTAACTGAGGGTTAAATCTGCACACCAAGGGTGGTCCAGAATGGGTGTATATTACAGAAAAGAGATTAAATTCCCAGGTCCACACCTTCTTGTGCCTCCGCTCCCACACTGCAGGTTTTGGCCTCAGAGTGCAAGCCCATCTTCAAGCTCCCATGAGGACACGCTCGGGACTCTCTGTATCTGATTTTCCTCAGAAATGTAGATAAAGCTTTCTTCATCACCATTATCACCAAAATGTAATGTTCTTTTTTCACAAATAGACTCATTTAGTAGTTTTTTCTCACTTTGTTTTCTATAACATTCATTCAGGCTAAGTTGCTTCAGTCGTGTCCGACTCTTTGCAACCTTATGGACCATAGCCCTCCAGGCTCCTCGGTCCATGAGATTCTCCAGACAAGAATACTGGAGTGGGTCACCATTTCCTTCTCCAGGGGATCTTCTCGACCCACGGACCGAACCTGTGTCTCTTACATCTCCTGCATTGGCAGGCAGGTTCTTTACCCCTAGTGCCACCTGGGAAAATTACCAAAAGCCGTGTATTCTGGTTTTAGATACTTCTGAACCCAGACTTTATGTTTTTGGGCTCCAAAATCACTGCAGATGGTGATTGCAGCCATGAAATTAAAAGACGCTTACTCCTTGGAAGGAAAGTTATGCCCAACCTAGATAGCATATTAAAAAGCAGAGACATTACTTTGCCAACAATGGTCCATCTAGTCAAGGCCATGGGTTTTCAAGTGGTCATGTTTGGATGTCAGAGTTGGACTATAAAGAAAGCTGAGTGCCAAAGAATTGATGCTTTTGAACTGTGGTGTTGGAGAAGACTCTTGAGAGTCCCTTGGACTGCAAGGAGATCCAACCAGTCCATCCTAAAGGAGATCAGTCCTGGGTGTTCATTGGAAGGACTGATGCTAAAGCTGAAACTCCAGTACTTTGGCCACCTCATGCGAAGACTTGACTCATTGGAAGAGACCCTGATCCTGGGAGGGATTGGGGGCAGGAGGAGAAGGGGACGACAGAGGATGAGATGGCTGGATGGCATCACTGGCTCGATGGACATGAGTTTGGGTAAACTCTGGGAGTTGGTGATGGACAGGGTGGCCTGGTGTGCTGCGATTCATGGGGTCTCAAAGAGTCGGACACGACTGAGCGACTGAACTGAACTGAACTGAACCCAAGAAGAGATAAAACGTCAGGAAATATCTACTGTGCCTGGAAAGGAAAGCAAGAGAACCAGTGCTAGGGGCTGTGAGATAAAAAGAGTGTGCGCTGGGGGGTTACCGTGGCAAGGCCATCCAGCTTCTCTGTCACCTTCCTCCTAGAAACACACCTGCCTGGAAAAGGGGAAGGTCAGTGAGTCCATACATTAGAGCAACTATGCACCTTGTCGTTAGGGTCTTGTACTTGTGGCTTATGTTACAAAGAACAAGAACAACAGTTAGATTTTAGGTACATGATTATCTAAAGAGATTTAATGAGCAGATTTCACAGTCTGGGCTACCATGTCAGGTCGGGTTGTTTGTTTATTTATTTTGGCCTACAAAAAGATGATTTCAGAATTCCAAAGAACAGACTTGAAAGTGAACATACAGACTACAACTTACTTGCAAATTCAAATTAGTCTACGTCTCATTCCTGCTGCTAACTGAAAAATCTTAAATTATGATTGTGAACAATTTTACTTCCCTCAAACCCAGCAGAATTGAAATATGGTTCAAAAATTTAGCTGAAGTGAAAGAGCCTCTTTTAATACTGCTTTGAATCTCGACATTAAAAAGGACATGTACTTAACTTTTACCCAAGCTTTAGAGACGAGTGACATATATTCTACAAGGATACCATTGTGTAATCCCAAAGTGCCACTCAGGACATATTTTCAGAATATTTTTTCGCATGTCAGATTCTTGTGAAATCATTTCATAATGTAGTAGAAGGTACCTACCCTGTGTAACATGATGTGGCAGATGCACAGAGCAGAGCTTCGCAATAACAAACAAGAATGTTGCTTTCCTGTTGGTTTAGTGGTTAACAGTCTGTGCTTCCAATGCAGGGGGTAAGGGTTCAATCCCTGGTTGGTGAATGAAGATCCCACATGATGCACAGCTCAATTAAAGAAAAAGTGAATGGCTTTATAGTATTTATAAACATCTTAAGCAACATCATCAAAAGTTTATGAAGTCATTCTTTTCTAGGTTAAAATGAAAGCTTTATCTTTTTACCCAAATTCATTGCTGAGTTTGACACTGTGAATGAGAAATTACTTCAGTAAACCCTCCATCAACCACATAAGTCGATTATCTCTTGCCAGAGGTTTCACCTTTGAGTCATCTACTGCCTCCTTCCCTTTCTCACTCTCATTCCTGAGAGGTAGCCTTTAACCCCTGCTTCAAAGGGTTTCATTTCCTTCATTTTCTCTGCAGTCATTACTTTCTATTTTCATTCTAGGGAAACTGAGAGCAACTATCTTTTTAATTCTTGATTTGCTTGTAATTATACCAACTTCTGTAGGGAGCTCTAAATTCCTGTCCCACTTCACTGTTCTGGAATTATAGATTCATTTAATTTTCAGTCTACTGGAGTCACTTTTTCATCATTTCTCATTTTCCATCTATTACCCAATTTGGAGAAATAATTAAATAGTTAGAAGTTGACTAAACTTAAATCACTGCAGATGGTGATTGCAGCCATGAAATTAAAAGATGCTTACTCCTTGGAAGGAAAGTTATGACCAACCTAGATAGCATATTGAAAAGCAGAGATATTGCTTTGCCAACAAAGGTCCATCTAGTCAAGGCTGTGGTTTTTCCTGTGGTCATGTATGGATGTGAGAGTTGGACTGTGAAGAAAGCTGTGCACTGAAGAACTGATGCTTTTGAAGTGTGGTGTTGGAGAAGACTCTTGCGAGTCCCTTGGACTGCAAGGAGACCCAACCAGTCCATCCTAAAGGAGATCAGTCCTGGGTGTTCATTGGAAGGACTGATGCTAAAGCTGAAACTCCAATACTTTGGCCACCTCATATGAAGAATTGACTCATTGGAAAAGACCCTGATCCTGGGAGGGATTGGGGGCAGGAGGAGAAGGGGACAACAGAGGATGAGATGGCTGGATGGCATCACTGACTCAATGGACATGAGTCTGAGTGAACTCCGGGAGATGGTGATGGACAGGGAGGCCTGGTGTGCTGCGATTCATGGGGTCACAAAGAGCGACCAAGACACGACTGAGCAACTGAACTGAACTGACTGAAACTTACTTGGGTAAATGTATACACAGTTAGACTTTCTTCCTTTCACACCACACACAAATTATATATATTTAATTACAAAGTGAAATCCACTTTTATGGTTATCACTTCCTTCTCTGTTTCTAGCCACAAGGAAAAAAAAATCAACCCAAATGATTTTTATCTATACTTGTCCTAATAGAGCACTCTGGCTTGTATTATCATGATCATGGTCTTGATAGTGATGGCTATAGAGGAACAGTGGCTGACCTCATGCATTGTTTCATCCATAATCAGTTCAACCTCTGTTTTGCAAGAACTCTTTTACTAATAATGCTGCAAATGTTGTCACTAACATCAGTAAACCCACTTGTCACTCTGCTGTGTCCTCCTCTCACTTACTAGAACTTCTCAGATTGAAAGGACTATAAGAGAAGAACCTATAGCTAATTCATCTTCATACTTTCCTAAGTTTAAAATAGAGTTTGGATATAATAAGGACTCAGTAAGTGTTAAATGAAAAACTAAATGAGCAAGTGAGTGTGTGGTTTAGAGGATATATAGATTCAGAAAATACCAAAGCAAAACAAATCCCAAGATTCTGAGAAACCCTCACCACATTTCCAAAGAAAATGGTACTAACCAAACATATTGATGGCTTGGACCATTTTGTGCTGGCATTCCAGAAACATAAATACGTAAGTATTTCAAATTTGGGTCCCTGAATAACTCAGAATGATATGCAGTGTTGACTTAGATTCACCTGCTGTAGATTTAGTTTCAGACCAATGTCTAGAGAGGGTGCCTCTCTGAGAAAAATCAAGATGGTGTATCTAAAAAGACATTGAAACTATGTAAAAGTCTAATTTTCCTAGAGTCCAGGCAAAAGTCTCATTTTCCTAGAGTCCAGGCTTTGGAATCAGATATGACTTAAATTCATGTCCTTTCATTTACTAAGAGTTTGACGTTAAGATGTCAATTAATATCTCTGACCTTCTTTTTCTTACCCAGAAAATAAGACTCTTTGTCATCATCAACAACATCATTTGTTTCATAGACATGTTAAAAAATAAAAAAGATTATATATCTAATTACTTAGTGTAGTGCCTTGCACCAGTAGCACCCCACTCCAGTACTCTTGCCGGGAAAATCCCATGGACGGAGGAGCCTGGTGGGCTGCAGTCCATGGGGTCGCTAAGAGTTGGACACGACTGAGCAACTTCACTTTTTTACTTTTCACTTTCATGCATTGGAGAAGGCAATGGCACCCCACTCCAGTACTCTTGCCGGGAAAATCCCATGGACGGAGGAGCCTGGTGGGCTGCAGTCCATGGAGTCGCTAAGAGTCAGACACGACTGAGCGACTTCACTTTCACTTTTCACTTTCATGCATTGGAGAAGGAAATGGCAACCCACTCCACTGTTCTTGCCTGGAGAATCCCAGGGACCGGGGAGCCTGGTGGGCTGCCGTCTATGGGGTCGCACAGAGTCAGACACGACTGAAGCGACTTAGCAGCGGCAGCAGTGCCTTGAACAGAATAGGCAACATTCCCCATCTTATAACTTTTGTTTGAGCACATTTTAGCTCTAAATGTACAGAGACATGTAGTTTACTTTTTTTCCATTCAGTGATCATAATTGATTTGGGACACCACATTGCACAATCCCAGGAGTTGTGCAAGGCAGCAGCCTTGTACATGATGTTCCTGTCTCAGGCAATGAGCCATCAGTTTCTGGCCAGAATAATGACTTGTAGCTACACATAAGGCTGCAAAGGACATGAACTAACTGGAGAAAGCCCAAAAGCTGGACGATCCAATCTCTCAATTTGATCAAATCACTGAGGAACATAAATCTATCCCTCTTGACATCTTTAAAGCAAATGAAATTATAGAAAGGACGGGTTAACCTGTTTCACAGAAGTATCAATAGTAAATAGTGTATATCTCTGCTTTTTGATGGGTAAAGGGTGGAGGCAGTGGAGATTAAGAGAAAAATTAAGTACACCTTCAGGTAAAAAATTATTGTGGCATTCACCATAGTCATATTAAAAACAGTTTGAGGTCCAACAACTCCAGTGTGATTAGTCTTGTCTTGTCTTTGATATACACTGTGTTAGTGTTCTCCAGAAAAATAGAATCAACAGGAGATTAAATAGATAGGTAGGTAGGTACATAGATATAAAATGAGAGAGATAAATGCAGACACTGAGACAGACACAGGCAAACAGAGACAGAGAGATTTATTCTAAAGATTGACTCATGTGATTCTGAAGTCTGACAAGTCCAAAATCTATACAGTTGTCCAGGAGGATGGAAATTCAAGAAAAATTTGATATTATAATCTTAAGTACAAATTCCACAGAGCAGCAGTTTGGAAAGTTAGGTGAGGTTTCTGTGTTACAGAGTTGAGGCAGAATTTCTTCTTTGATAAAGTTTAGTCTTTGCTCAAAAGACTTTCAACTGATTGAATGAACCCCACCCCTGCCCCCCACATTATGAAGAGTAATCTGCTTTGGTCAGTCAACTGATTTAATGTTAATCACATCTGAAAAATGCCTTTACAAAATACCAAGATTTGTGTTTGAACAATTGGCATCATAGACCAGCCAATAAAAGTAACTATCACATATTTCTTGCTTGACCAAACTATTTACTTTTCTTGCTAGTATTTATCTTATTTTTTATTGAAGAGTTGTAGATTAAATGTTGTATTAGTTTCAGGTGTACCGTTAAGTGATTCAGTTTCACATACATTTTGTTGTTGTTTAGTCATTCAGTCATGTCTGGCTCTTTTACAGCTCCATGGGTTGGTATTTTTCCAGGCAAGAGTACTGGAGTGGGTTGCCATTTCCTTCTCCAGAGGATCTTCCTGACCCAGGGATGGAACCGGGATCTCCTACATTGCAGGCAGATTCTTTACCACCGAGCCGCTAGGGAAGCCCGCATACATACATACATATATGTCTGTTTTTTCAGATTCTTTTCCCTTATAGGTTGTTACAAAAATATTGAATATACTAACAGTTCCCTTATTGACTTGCTATTTTAATCATACATAATTTTCTGGAGTTCCCTCCAAATTTCCTATGTGTTTTCAAACATTTTTCCCTGAAATAAAAAGTTATAGTTTCTTAGCAGAATCATCAACTAGTTTGTAAACAGGAAAGTTCTTATTACCTGTTGTGGATTACTTACATTTTTTACACATAGGAAGAGGTAGGATTCTGCTTTAATTTTGTCATAGCTCATCAATCATTTTTAGATTCTTCAAGATCAGAAATGCTTTTTTTTGAAATTCATTTAGTTTGGAAGTGAAAGCAAATAAACTCTTTAATTCAGACTGGCTGAGTGTATCACTGCCTGGCTTATAGAATGTTGAACAGTACTATTTTACTTACTGAAAGATTGTTCAGCTGATTTCATGTTCATGTGTGATTAGAGAATTTGATGGAAGACTTTTGGCCCCTCACACTTTGGGTACAGATGCAATCAGTCTGCTCTCAGCTGGCTTTGATGGGGCCTATCCTTCCCTGGGGCACCAACCTAAGAGCTGCGCAGTGTCTGAAAAGAATCTTGCATCTCAGCAGCTGCATACCAGGAGAATGAGCCTGCCAGTTCCACTTACTGAAGTCACACCCTGGCTGCCCTGTTTTAAGGCCTTCTGCCAGGATTCCTTATGACATTCCAACTGCTGGGACACCCTCAGCAGCCCAGTGGCATTTCTCTAATCAGGAACTATTCGGAAATTCTCAAAGTGTGGTCTGGTAGCATCAGCACCACCTGGAACTCTTAGAAGTAAAAGCTTTCAGTCCTCAGAAAACTATGCTTGGAGCCAGTAACCTGTATTTCAAGAAGCCCTTTGGGGTATCCCTATGTGCCCTGGAGTTTAAGAACCTGCAGAAGTTCCAACATCTGCTCTAAGCTAAAGGCATAGCACATGCCCACACCCAGAGTGTGAGTGACACTCATGGGCTCCATTACAGGTCCACCCACCAGCTTCACTCTAGTCTGCAAACTGGTCTCAGTTTTGTGGAAGACAGTAGACAAAGGATAATTCCCAGGGATTCTATTCCATGCAGTGGCATACATCAAGCTGTACAATTTCTTGAGGGCTTTCTTTTGCTTTCCTTTCTTTTCTGTTTTTTGTTTGTCACTGGTTCCTTTTTTTTTTTTTTTTTTTTAATGTTGTGATTCCAGGCTAGATTGGTTCAACAGGAAAAAGAGTAATTTTGCTGAAATGTGAATCTCCATCCATTCTTTGTACTCCAACCCTACCAAACACCTATTTCCATCAACATGAGGCTCAAAGGAGCAATACTGATTCTGGACATCCCTGAGCTTCAGGGATGGCTGGTTTTGGTGCCACAACATGAGGAACTTCAGATAGGCTTAGGTGCTGATAAAACTACCCTGAGGAATAAAAATAATTCTCTACAATTAGATGCAGGGATAGAGCACAGTTAAATTTTCCAGGAAGTTTATTACTGCCAGATTTCAAGCTCTTTAGAGGTGAGGACATACATTTTATTTCTTTGTGAATCTTTGGTGAATTAATTATGGAATGTATTCTTATCATTGTTTTAGTTGCTCAGTCATGTCATTATTCTCAAATGAGGCAGATAATGAGTAATTTAATTTGAAAATACTCCTGATTGAATCAGAAGTATCTTTTTCTTGTTTACTCAATCATGTCTGACTCTTTGCAATCCCATGGTCTGTAGCCCACCAGGCTTTTCTGTCCATGGAATTTCCCAGGTAAGAATACTAGAGTGGGTTGCCATTTCCTTCTCCAGGATATCTTCCTAACTCAGGGATTGAACCCTCATCTCCTATATTGGCAGTCAGATTCTTTACCACTGAGTCACCCAGGAAGTATGACTTAGGCCAAATTGTCACCGAATTTGGGAGAACTCTGAAATGTGAAGTTTATAAAAATAATAAAACAACAGGCAGCACAGTATGTTAACATGTTAAGGAACCAGCTGGTCAAACACCCTCATCTCACAAGAGAGGAAATAGCCAAAATCTACAGACATTGGGCCTGTGAAAGAAAACAATCAAAAAAAGGAGCAACAAAAAGTAAGCAGGACCATTGTTTTTCAGCCACTCAGTCATGTCCAGCTCTTTGCAACTCTATGGACTGCAGCACCTCAGGCTTCCCTGTCCTTCATTATCTTCCAGAGTTTGCTCAAACTCATGTCTACTGAGTCGATGATGCCATCCAACCATCTCATCCTCTGACTCCCCCTTCTCCTCTTGCCTTGAATCTTTCCCAGCATCAGGGTCTTTTTCAATGAGTCAGCTCTTTGCATCAGGTGGCCAAAGTATTGGAGCTTCAGCATCAGTTGTTCTGATGAATATTCAGAGTTGATTTCCTTTAGGATTGACTGATGTGATCTCCTTGCTGTCCAAGGGACTCTCAAGAATCTTCTCCAACACCACAGTTCGAAAACATCAGTTCTTTGGTGCTCAGCTTTCTTTATGGTCCAACTCTCACATCCATACATGACTACTGGAAAAAACATAGCTTTGACTCTACAGACCTTTGTCAGCAAGGTGATTTCTCTGCTGTTTAATATGCTGTTTAGGTTTGTCATAGCTTTTCTTCTGTAGGCATAAGAAAAGTCAGCATAAAAAAAGGAAGATGATTTCTAGCTAAAAAGAGCTCCTGGAATGCTCTTCACCAGTTTTGTGAATGGCTTTCTCCTACCTTTCTTCTGAGATCTATGCTCTGAGGACACCTCACCAGAAAGGCTTCCCTGAACCCCTGGTTTCCCTTACCCTGTCATGCTTGACTTCTGGGCTCTGCTTTTGTTTCATAACCCTTGTTTCATAACCCTGGTTTCTACCTGATTTTATATTGTATTTTATTAATTATTTTTCATCTATGTCCCTCTAGAATATAAGTCCAGTGAGAACAACAGATATTTTATATGCTTTAATCACAGCTGTATTCCTGGTGCTCTAAGCACATAGTAGACATTCAATCAATATTTGCTAAATGAGTAGAAAAGCAAAGAAGGAAGAAGTAAATATGAACCCTTGAGCAACAAATGTAACACATCATAAACTATTTCATTATTATGAACTTTCTATACCAATAATTCTTAATTTGGAAAGAATCTCAATTCTTGTGTATATTTACTGAAAGCTGGGGGATTGTTTTCTGAAGTAAATATACACATGCAAAAATAAATTTGGTGCACAATTTTAGGGGTTCAAAAACGAGAGGCCCCATGTTAAAAAACCTGCTTTACATGCTTACAGATTTACTTTTGTAGAAATAGACTTTTAAACTTAAATCAGACATAATCTCCGATCCTTAAGAAAATTTTCTGGCAGTGAAAACCTTCTTCTCTTTTTATTTAAGAACAGTGAAGTAATGACAGCACATCTCTACCCTGTATCAAGTCAAAAGAGTGATTTTAAAACACACACAAGTGTCAACTGGAGATGTAAAATACTATACTGTGTGTGGTCTGTTTTCTGATATGATCATTCCTAGAGAGGTACCCTACAAAGAGAAATTAATTGTAAACTGAGACTAGAGAATTGAGAAGATAATACTTTAATTCTTGAGCACTTATTATTTGCCTGCTAATTGCTTCACATGCAGCATCTCATTTTTATAAATATCCCAGAAAGATTGTCACCAGAGGCCTGAATAGTCATATACTATACCTTGTCTTCTCTGACTTAGAGGTCAATTATTGTATCATTTGAGCTATGTTCATCCCCTTTGAATAGCCATTTTCACTTTGAATATTGTTCTTATATGCATCATTTTGTCTTTTAACCTCACAGCAACTCTATAATAAAGGCAGTTTAGTCTGTAAAATTCCTGTCTGACAAGCAAAAGAATGATTCAGTTAATTAATTCATTATCAGTCATTCTCTGAATAATTGCTTACATCCTGCTCTTATGCATATTTCCCTGTCTTGTTACCAAACACATGCATGGTTATATATGAAGTACTTCTGGTTAAAAAAAAAAAGGAAAATCCTAATCCATAAATGTGTTTGGCTTAACTGCTTGATGAACTTATACACATTTTGTGTTGGAAAATAAAAAGCAAACAAAAGTATACAAAAGTAGAATTCTGGATGTCCATAACTATTGCTGATTCTGTATAATGTTTTGATTTCTGCAAACCAACAACAAAGACTACTTATTATTACTCTACTGTCTCAAGAATTGAGTAAGCTGAGGCTTATCAGCTGCCTGTCAGACTATAATAGAACCTCACCTGTGATGTGGACACAGAGCCACAGCAAAATATAGAAGGGGGTGAGCAGAAGAATGGGACTTATCTCTTCCACAAGAGACTCTTGCTTGATTCAGTAATTTAGTAAATATTATATTCAGTTTTTATTGTCGTGAATCTATCTCTGTTAAAGATCAGTAGTAATGTTATGCTTCCTAGTCTTATTTTACCAAATTTATGGGAAAAGTACATTGTAGGTTTAATTATGTATATGTACATACCATAATATATACATAATATTGGAAATTCAGTTTTTTGAGTTTGTCTTATCCTCCTAAATTCTCTCATGTAGGTAAAGTTGAACAACATGGCACGACATCAGAATCTACCTCCTAGTTTTCTGTTTATAATTGGATATGCTAATATGATTGTCAAATCAAATCAAGGCATTAAAACTGATGACAATACAAATTTCCTCAATTCAGTTCAGATCAGTCGCTCAGTCGTGTCCGACTCTCTGCGACCCCATGAATCGCAGCACGCCAGGCCTCCCTGTCCATCACCATCTCCCAGAGTTCACTCAGACTCTCGTCCATTAAGTCAGTAATGCCATCCAGCCATCTCATCCTCTGTCGTCCCCTTCTCCTCCTGCCCCCAATCCCTCCCAGCATCAGAGTCTTTTCCAATGAGTCAACTCTTCGCATGAGATGGCCAAAGTACTGGAGTTTCAGCTTTAGTATCATTCCTTCCAAAGAAATCCCAGGGCTGATCTCCTTCAGAATGGACTGGTTGGATCTCCTTGCAGTCCAAGGGACTCGCAAGAGTCTTGTCCAACACCACAGTTCAAAAGCATCAATTCTTCAGCACTCAGCTTTCTTCACAGTCCAACTCTCACATCCATATGTGACCACTGGAAAAACCATAGCCTTGACTAGACGGACCTTTGTTGGCAAAGTAATGTCTCTGCTTTTGAATATGCTATCTAGGTTGGTCATAACTTTCCTTCCAAGGAGTAAGCGTCTTTTAATTTCATGGCTGCAATCACCATCTGCAGTGATTTTGGAGCCCCAAGAAATACAAAGTCTGACACTGTTTCCACTGTTTCCCCATCTATTTCCCATGAAGTGATGGGATTGGATGCCATGTCTTCGATTTCTGAATGTTGAGTTTTAAGCCAACTTTTTCACTCTCCTCTTTCACTTTCATCAAGAGGCTTTTTAGTTCCTCTTCACTTTCTGCCATAAGGGTGGTGTCATCTGCATATCTGAGGTTATTGATATTTCTCCTGGCAATCTTGATTCCAGCTTGTGCTTCCTCCAGCCCAGTGTTTCTCATGATGTACTCTGCATAGAAGTTAAATAAGCAGGGTGACAATATACAGCCTTGACATACTCCTTTTCCTATTGGAACCAGTCTGTTGTTCCATGTCCAGTTCTAACTGTTGCTTCCTGACCTGCATACAAATTTCTCAAGAGGCAGATCAGGTGGTCTGGTATTCCCATATCTTTCAGAATTTTCCACAGTTTATTGTGATCCACACAGTCAAAGGCTTTGGCATAGTCAATAAAGCAGAAATAGATGTTTTTCTCGAACTCTTTTGCTTTTTCCATGATCCAACAAATTTCCTAGAATATGTTATTACTCTTCATCATAACCTTTGAATATATTGGACCATTTATTTTATGTAACTACGAGTGAATTCATTCTAAATTACAAATGAGGTTAATTCATTATTCTCAAATGAGGCAGATAATGAGTAATTTAATTTTAAAATAATACTAATTCAATCAGAAGTATCTTTTGCTTGCTTGCTGTGACTCTGTGCAACCCCACAGACTATAGCCTGCCAGGCTCCTATGTCCATGGAATTTTCCAGGCAAGAATACTGATGTGGGTTGCCACTTCCTACTCTGGGGATCTTCCAATCCAGGGAACAAACCCATGTGTCCTGTGTCTCCTGCATTGGCAGGCAGCTTCTTAACCACTGTGCCACCTGGGAAGCCGCCTCAAAGTATCTTTTACTTGAACTCAAAAAACCATATTACAAATATCCAATGCATGTTCTGGAAATAATCAGTTCAGTTCAGTTGCTCAGTCACGTCTGACTCTTTGCAACCCCATGGACTGCAGCATGCCAGGCTTCCCTGTCCATCACCAACTCCCAGAGCTTACTCAAACTCATGTCCATCATGTCAGTGACTCCATCCTACCATCTTATCCTCTGTCGTCCCCTTTCCCTCCCGCCTTCAATCTTTCCCAGCATCAGGGTCTTTTCAGATGAGTCAGTTCTTCACATCAGATGACCAAAGTATTGGGGTTTCAGCTTCAGCATCAGTCCTTTCAATGAACATTCAGGACTGATTTCTTTTAGGATGGACTGGTTGGATCTCCTTGCAGTCCAAGGGACTCGCAAGAATCTTCTCCAACACCACAGTTAAAAAGCATCAATTCTTCGGCGCTCAGCTTTCTTTCTAGTCCAGCTCTCACATCCATACATGACTACTGGAAAACCCATGGCTTTGACTAGACGGACCTTTGTCAGCAAAGTAATGTCTCTGCTTTTTAATATGCTGTCTAGTTTGGTCATAGCTTGTCTTCCAAGGAGCAAGCATCTTTTAATTTCAAGGCTGCCATCACCATCTGCAGTGATTTTGGAGCCCCTCAAAATAAAGCCTGTCACTGTTTCCATTGTTTCCCCATCTGTTTGCCATGAAGTGATGGGACCAGATGCTATGATCTTAGTTTTCTGAATGTTGAGTTTTAAGCTAACTTTTTCACTCTCCTCTTTCACTTTCATCAAGAGACTCCTTAGTTCTTCTTGGCTTTCTGCCATAAGGGTGGTGTCATCTGTGTATCTGAGGTTATTCATATTTCTCCTGGTAAATAATATCCATTTACTATACTTTTTCATATAAATCTTATATATGTTCTATAATCAAGATTTTAGAATAGCAGTAATATAAAGAAATTAAATTCTCTTATACTATTCTAAAATTCATATCTACAGTAAAGGTATTGTCAAGGAAGTGTTTAAACAACTCTCCATTATGTTTCTTTGTTTTCATCCAGGAAGGAAATTATACTTTCCCTTCCACCTTTAGCCAAGAACAATTGATTCTTTTACATTTTGTTTATATATTCCATTTTTCCTCCTTTAGCTGATTGTTTAGGAAATCATTCGCTTCTATTCAATGACTGATCTATCTAAAATATATTAGAAAAAAAATCACAAATTTTACTCCTTTCTTAGGGCTTCCCAGGTAGTGCTAGTAGTAAAGAAGCTGCCTGCCAACGCAGGAGACATGTTCACTCCGTGGTTTGGGAAGAACCCCTGGAGGAAGGCATGGCAACCCACTCCCGTATTCTTGCCTGGAGAATCCCATGGACGGAGGAGCCTAGCAGGCTATGGTCCATAGGACCGCAGAGTCAGACACAACTGAAGCAACTTAGCACGCACACACTCGTTTTTGTCTTCTGAGGTACGATTAATGTCATGTAGTAGTAATATCAGTTTTTATTTGGGTGCATATTGCATAGTGCTTTCAAAAATTTTTATTAATCATCACAACAACACTGCAAATACTGTTCAGTTCAGTTCAGTTCAGTCGCTCAGTCGTGTCTGACTCTTTGTGACCCCATGAATCACAGCACGCCAGGCCTCCCTGTCCATCACCAACTCCCAGAGTTCACTCAGACTCACGTCCATCGAGTCAGTGATGCCATCCAGCCATCTCATCCTTTGTCGTCCCTTTCTCCTCCTGCCCCCAATCCCTCCCAGCATCAGAATCTTTCCAATCTTCCAATGAGTCAACTCTTCGCATGAGGTAGCCAAAGTACTGGAGTTTCAGCTTTAGTATCATTCCTTCCAAAAAAATCCCCAGGGCTGATCTCCTTCAGAATGGACTGGTTGGATCTCCTTGCAGTCCAAAGGACTCTCAAGAGTCTTCTCCAACACCACAGCTCAAAAGCATCAATTCTTCGGCACTCAGCCTTCTTCACAGTCCAACTCTCACATCCATATGTGACCACTGGAAAAACCATAGCCTTGACTAGACGGACCTTTGTTGGCAAAGTAATGTCTCTGCTTTTGAATATGCTATCTAGGTTGGTCATAACTTTCCTTCCAAGGAGTAAGCGTCTTTTAATTTCATGGCTGCAGTCACCATCTGCAGTGATTTTGGAGCCCCAAAAAATAAAGTCTGACACTGTTTCCACTGTAGTTACTCTTATTTCATAGATAAAAAAGATGAGGTTAAAGCCAAGAGCATGTGGCTAGTAAGTGACAGAGCTCATATTCAAGCTCAGCCTTCTGATAAGTCCAACTCTAACTACACAGCAGCTCCCCGCAGTAGAACACATGCCTTAGTTCTGTGTAGTAATCTGATTGCTTAATCTTGACTGCTTTTTCTTTGTAAGATCTCAGTAGCTGTATACTTAACTTCAAAGCAGAAATTAATATCTTACATTGAGGAAAAATAGGACTCTTCTTCTGAAGGTTAAAAAATTTCTCCTAGAATTGTTATATTTCCTAGTCTGAAATATTAAAATAACTTAGCAAATATACCACATATTGATATGTTGTAATTTATGCATTGTAATTCAACCTCCAGTCTCAATAATAAATCATATTATCTTGTAATCAAGCAACTTCACCTTAGGACTGTATAATTGTTAGAAAAGTAAATTTTATTAGAGGTTTTGTTTTCCTAGATTTTAGCAGATAATGGCTTATGTTTTGTAGGTTGAGATGAATGATCTCTAGCTCCTATTATAAGACTTGGAAGAAAAAAAAAACTCAATATTTTAGAAAGAAAGATGAGCCCTTGGAAATATGCATCCTTTCCAGTTTTTGGAAAGATTCTGATATCATATCTTTTCCTTCCCCAGCTATAATTCAAGTACAATAAGCAGTAAAATGTACCTTCATAAACAAAAAGTAATTTTTCTCATAATTTGTAAAACAGTTATTTGTGAAAACCTATTCTCTTGTCAGAAAATCAGATTGTTTTGAAATTAATAAAATCTTAATTATACACATTTCAGTATGGGTCCAGTGAACAATGATTGATTAATTTTGCTTCTTCATTTCGTCATGACCATGGTAGTCTTTATGTAGTGTGGATAAGTGAACTGTTGCTGTGGTTTTATGGAACAATAGATCTAGATTTGGCTTGAGTGTTTAGTTTGTTATTAGTGTTATCTCTAAGGCAGAATATGTGATATATATTATACTACTTGAAGGCCTATTCTATGAAAAATAAGGATTTTCATCAACTTGACCATGGAATGGCTTTAACATGAGGGAAATTTAGGATGTTAGTTTCAGATATGCTCTGAGAAATTCAGTCAGGGTTCTGATAACTCTCCCTTAATTGTCTTCTACCATACCTCAAAGTCTCATGACTTGATAGTATAAATGAAGTTATCTGGAAAAGAATTTCTTATGTGCTTATATGGTTTTCTCTAAAAATATTAAAGTTCCATAGAGAAAAATGTTGGACTCCTGTGTCCTCTCTAAATATGATATATTTTTTAAAGTTTTTTATTTGAACACCAATGAGCTTTAGACAGATTCTATTTCCATTTGCCTGATTTCTTCCAGTCACACTAGTTGCTATGTCTCACATTCCTTTGCTCTTCCTTCCCAAGTGTTGAAAGCCCCAAGACACTATCTCCAGTCATCTTTTCATCTCCATCTACCCCTTTTCTTTGGGAGATCTCAGCCTGCCCCCAGGTTTTAAAGTTGCTTTGTAGGCTGATGACTCTAAAATGTAAATGTAATATATAGATCTCTCCTATAAGCCTTTTTCTCTCTTCCTTCCGTTCAGCATAATGATAACCAGCTCAAGTCTCAAGCCAGGTTTTTTGTGGACTAGTTCAGACTATGACACTTATTACAACCTTAGCAGTTGTAATAGTAGCCTCTACTTGGCATTTATCACTGAGAGAACTAAATTACCTATTGTGCCTGAAAGGGCTTAGAACAGTGTGTGGAGCATAGCCAGCAATGATAATGCATAGCTGTAATTATGACCTATCTCCACTTGGATATCTAACAAGCATCACATGCTTAACATGCCAAAGTAGGACAATTGGTTTCTTCTCCACACACCCAGGTTCCCTGTCAATATCCAACCCAAATACCTAGAAGCAATCTATGATTCTTCTGTATCCTTCAAATGACCCATCCAATCCGTGTCTCAGGAAGTTCCTACCTACTTCCCCAACAAAAATATTCTGATATCTTCCCCTTTTTTTATCCTTGGCCAGAAACAACTGATCTTTGTCTCCCAAGTCCTAACTCAAGTTTCCAATGTTTCCCAGAATCCCAGCTGGTCCCCCGCCTTCCCTCCTCCCCGCAGGGGATCCAGGGCACAAGGTATTCCTTCTAAACATGAATCAGATCAAGCTACTCTTCCTGCTTAAACCCTCCCAGCTGCTTTCCCCTACAGCCAGCATAACATTCCTACAAAAGCTCACAGGTCTGGCCTGTGCCTTGCTCCCTGACCTTTTCTTCCTCTGTTCTCTCCCATCTTTCACTCTGCTGCACCAACTCTAGCCTAGTCTCTGAACTAAGAGTAAACCAGGCTCCTTTCTGTCCCAAGCACTTTGCACCAGCAGCTCCTGCTGCTTCCCTGTATCTCCTCATTGCTCAGCTTGCAATTCTAATTCCACTTCCAGAGATCGGACTTCCCTGACTTCAGCCACCTTCCATCACCTCTCCCAGCCCAGGTCACTCCAAACTCATGGCCTCATCTCATTTTACCCTCTTCCTCGTGTTTACCTGAATACGACATTAACTTTTTTGTTTTCATGTTTTTAGTCAGTCTCCCTTCCTGCAACGTTAGCTTCCTGAGAGGAAGGGCTTTTCTGGTTCTGTTCATCACAGTTTCCAGTACTAGAGCAGTGCTTGGAACACAGGGAAGATGCTCGAAAAATGCTTTGTGTCTGACTAACTCTGGATTTGGTGAGATCTTATGGTGAGAGTCCTACTCTGATGCAGACCTTAAGAAAATGAACATGCTTATAGATATCTGACAAATGGATGTTAGGTAATGAAGGAGGAGGAGGCATTCTGAACCTTTTAGGAAACTCATGTTGAATTTGGGTTGCTGGGCATTTTGTTTTATATATTCTAAATAAAGTCCTTTTTTTAAGTCCTATTTTCAATGAGAAGACATGAAGGACACTCTAGTAGTAAATTGGAGAGCCATGTTTAAACTCTCCCTTGAGCAGTTTGAGTCTTAAAAAATTTTTATTCTGCATCTTAAAGAAAAACTCATTCAATATTGGTAGGGAAATGATATTTTGCAAGAATTTTACATGCATTTTAGTAATAAGATAACCAAAAAAAAGTTTTTAATTAGATGAGAAGTAATAAGCCCTGTATGAAAATAGTATCATCTTTTTTAAAAAAGTTATAGTTATTTTCCTTCAATTTTACTTAAATAACTGTTTTTCCTTAAATTTTACTTAACTTTCTACCACAGTGCTATAGAAATTCCAGAGAGGCGATTTAATCCATTTCCCTGTCTTCAGGGAGGATAAATAGAGATTCCATATTTGTAAACTTCTGGACAGGATATTCCAGAATCACAGAATCACCCTTATACATCCATTGTAGTAGAGATTCAGTATGATTCAGAAAACATTACACTTAAGTGTATTGTTGTATATAAACTGTCTTAATTTTCTGGGTTAATTGATGGGTTAATCAAGTTACCTTTAACTTACTTCTTAGACAAAAGGCAAATCCAAGAAGATCACCCACAGTGTATATTATATATATATATATATATGTATGAATGTGATAGTGTTAGTCACTTAGTTGTGTCCAACTCTGCAATCCCATGGACTGTAGTCCATGAGACTTCTCTGTCCGTGGAATTCTCCAGGCAAGAATACTAGAGTGGGTTGATATTTCCCTTCTCCATGGGATCTTCCCAATCCAGGAATTGAACCCGGGTCTTCTGCATTGCAGACAGATTCTTTACCACTGGGCCACTGGTAAAGCCATATATATATATATATATATATATATATATATATATACACACATACATATATATATACATACATATATATATATATATACACACATACCTACACATATACTGTATTTACTATTTCAAGAAGTTTCCAGGGTATGGTATGTATGCTTTGCTCACTCTCTGACCCTCAGATACTTCTTGAAAATAGAGGATGGGGTGTGCAGCTTAGATGATTAGGAGCTAAAGGCATTGCAAGAACCCAAGTCTTTAAAGAAAGATTGAATTGTGTTCATTATGCTTTATTTGCTAAGGCAAGAAAATATGCTGATCCACTTTCCAGAGATTTTTCAGCAATGGTTGAAATAACCTTTTCCCTTTTTAAATTTAAAGCTACATTAAGAAAAAAAAGCAATTTATGTTCCATTTCCAAAATAGTCTGGCCAATCAAAATTTTATTATGTGTGATTTAAAGGTCATTAAAAATGCTGAAGCTAATTCTTAACATTAGAAAATTTTTGTTGTATTTTATGGAAGCTGCACTCAACCGAACATGGTTTGAGTCTTCATACTCAGGAGTTATACACATTGTCCTCTGCTCACATTCTCAGTGCGTTATGTCAAGGAACAGACTAGCAGAAAGTAATAAGGCAAGGGAAGGATAATATTAAAGCTCCTTAAAAACAAAGAGCAAGGACTGACTTCATGCCAATATCAATATTTCAGTTTCTGGTATGTAAAAATATTTATGCTACGAAAATCCTAGAAATTTCAAAAAATTGTATTTTTAAACAAAAAGTGGTATATTCTTTGGTTTAGCATTTGGAGATGTTTCTATCTGCATCATTTCTGAGTTAGAACATAAACATTTAAAATTTGAAGACATTCTAGAGTAACTGTAGTTGAATGACAAAACCAGGCATAATAATTTCTCCCCCCTTCTCAATCGTCCACCACAATAGCTATTTTAACAAAGCAATACCTTATCCTCAGAATTCCTCAAACTGGATGGTCTTTATTCTCAACTTTCTTTGGAGTACTAGCTTTCACAGAGTCAGACTTATTAAAATACATTAGGCTTAGAATTTGTTCTTTGTGCACCTAGGCCATGGTTTCATAACCTAGATCTGTGAGCAAAAAAGAACCCTACTAACTGGAATTGCCACCTAAGAGAAGACAACATTTTCTCCTATCCACCATTATTTTGTACATAGAGAGCAAAGAAAGTGTACTTTTAACAAGCTTACCAAAACTCACAAGACCTCAGTTTGATTGTTGAAAGAGGAACTTATTTTTGTATCACAGTAAAAATTATGCTTCAGAATTAAAGTCAACAACAGAAGTAATTGTCACTTGGGGTATCTTCTGTTGTTTGTAAATAATTTATGAGAAGACTAAAGCTTGGGGATTCCCAGGTGGCTCAGTGGTAAAGAATTTGCCTGCCAATGGAGGAGACGTGGGTTCTGTCCCCAGGTCAGGAAGAGCCCTGGAGGAGGAAATGGCTACCCACCCCAGTATTCTTGTCTGGAGAACTTCATGGATAGAGGAGCCTGGTGGGCTACAGATGATCGGTCGCAAACAGTTGGACACAACTGTGTGACTAAACAAAACAGGACTAAAGCATGCATTGCATGTACTTGCCAGGACCGAGATGTGGGGTACTTTATGGAGTTTTCAGTAAGCTCCCCTCACCTCTCACCTGCCTGTCACATGAGACGAGGCAACACATTGACAAAAGGAAAACTATAATCAAATAACCAAGGTGGCCTGTCTGGTACAGGCAGACCTTGCAGATATTGTGAGCTCGATTCCAGACCACTGCAGTAAAGCAAATATTGCAATAAAATGAGTCTCACCGGTTTTTTGGTTTTCCTGTGTATATAAAAGTTACACTATGCTATAGTCTATTAAATGTGCAATAGCATTCCATCTAAAAAATTAATGTATGTACCTTAATTTAAAATAGTTTGTTACTTAAAAAATGAAAAATAATTAGAAAGGTAACATCAAAGATCACTGACCACAGATGACCCTAACAAATATAATAATAATGAAAAAGTTTGAAATAGCTTGAGAGTGACCAAATGTGACACAGAGACACAAAGTGATCGATGCTGTTGGGAAAATGGTGCCGATAGACTTGCTCGATGCAGAGTCACCGCAAACCTTCCATTTGTTAAAGAAACACAGTATCTGCAAAGTACTAAAGACAAGCATAATAAAATGAGGTCTGCCTGTACTTGCAAAATAATAAAAGTCAAAAATGAAAGTAAAAGTTCAGGCTTATTTACAAGCCATCAATCCATATAGCTTCCCAGCATGTTCCTTGTATACCCAGGCCATTGTTACAGAGCCTAGATCCGTGAGCAAAAAGAACCCTACCAACTGAGATTGCCAGCTAATAGAAGACTTTTCTCCTATCCATCATTAGGAGATAGCTAATGGAGTTGGGGTTTTTTTGGGTGTTAGTTCTAAAAGGTCTTGTAGGTCTTCATAGAACTGTTCAACTTCAGCTTCTTCAGCGTTACTGGTTGGAGCATAGACTTGGATTACTGTGATATTGAATGGTTTGCCTTGGAAATGAACAGAGATCATTCTGTCATTTTTGAGATTGCATCCAAGTACTGCATTTCGGACTCTTTTGTTGACCATCATGGCCACTCCATTTCTTCTGAGGGATTCCTGCCCGCAGTAGTAGATATAATGCTCATCTGAGTTAAATTCAGCCATTCCAGTCCATTTCAGTTCGCTGATTCCTAGAATGTCGACATTCACTCTTGCCATCTCTTGTTTGACCACTTCCAATTTGCCTTGATTCATGGACCTGACATTCCAGGGTCCTATGCAATATTGCTCTTTACAGCATCGGACCTTGCTTCTATCACCAGTCACATCCACAGCTGGGTATTCTTTTTGCTTTGGCTCCATCCCTGCATTCTTTCTGGAGTTATTTCTCCACTGATCTCCAGTAGCATATTGGGCACCTACTGACCTGGGGAGTTCCTCTTTCAGTATCCTATCATTTTGCCTTTTCATACTGTTCATGGGGTTCTCAAGGCAAGAATACTGAAGTGGTTTGCCATTCCCTTCTCCAGTAGACCACATTCTGTCAGATCTCTCCACCATGACCCACCCATCTTGGGTTGCCCCATGGGCATGGCTTAGTTTCATTGAGTTAGACAAGGCTGTGGTCCTAGTGTGATTAGATTGACTAGTTTTCTGTGAGTATGGTTTCAGTGTGTCTGCCCTCTGATGCCCTCTTGCAACACCAACCATCTTACTTGGGTTTCTCTTACCTTGGGCATTGGGTATCTCTTCATGGCTGCTCCAGCAAAGTGCAGCCATTGCTCCTTACCTTGGACGAGGGATATCTCCTCACCGCCGCCCTTCCTGACCTTCAACGTGGGATAGCTCCTCTAGGCCCTCCTGCACCTGCGCAGCCACGGCTCCTTGGACATGGGGTTGGCTGCGACGGGCATGCTAAAGTGCAGGCGGTGCTGCACTCAATAGGCCAGCAAATTTGGAAAACTCAGCAGTGGCCACAGGACTGGAAGAGGTCAGTTTTCATTCCAATCCCAAAGAAAGGCAATGCCAAAGAATGCTCAAACTACCACACAATTGCACTCATCTCACACGCTAGTAAAATAATGCTCAAAATTCTCCAAGCCAGGCTTCAGCAATATGTAAACCATGAACTACCTGATGTTCAAGCTGGTTTTAGAAAAGCAGAGGAACCAGAGATCAAATTGCCAACATCCGCTGGATCATGGAAAAAGCAAGAGAGTTCCAGAAAAACATCTATTTCTGCTTTATTGACTATGCCAAAGCCTTTGACTGTGTGCATCACAATAAACTGTGGAAAATTCTGAAAGAAATGGGAATACCAGACCACCTGATCTGCCTCTTGAGAAATGTGTATGCAGGTCAGGAAGCAACAGTTAGAACTGGACATGGAACAACATACTGGTTCCAAATAGGAAAAGGAGTTCGTCAAGGCTGTATATTGTCACCCTGCTTATTTAACTTCTATGCAGAGTACATCATGAGAAACGCTGGGCTGGAAGAAGCACAAGCTGGAATCAAGATTGCCAGGAGAAATATCAATAATCTCAGATATGCAGATGACACCACGCTTATGGCAGAAAGTGAAGAGGAACTCAAAAGCCTCTTGATGAAAGTGAAAGTGGAGAGTGAAAAAGTTGGCCTAAAGCTCAACATTCAGAAAACGAAGATCATGGCATCCAGTCCATCACTTCATGGGAAATAGATGGAGAAACAGTGGAAACAGTGTCACACTTTATTTTTCTGGGCTCCAAAATCACTGCAGATGGTGACTGCAGGCATGAAATTAGAAGGCACTTACTCCTTGGAAGGAAAGTTATGACCAACCTAGATAGCATATTAAAAAGCAGAGACATTACTTTGCCAACAAAGATCCGTCTAGTCAAGGCTATGGTTTTTCCTGTGGTCATGTATGGATGTGAGAGTTGGACTGTGAAGAAGGCTGAGCGCTGAAGAACTGATGCTTTTGAACTGTGGTGTTGGAGAAGACTCTTGAGAGTTCCTTGGACTGCAAGGAGATCCAATCAGCCCATTCTGAAGGAGATCAGCCCTGGGATTTCTTTGGAAGGAATGATGCTAAAGCTGAAAGTCCAGTACTTTGGCCACCTCATGTGAAGAGTTGACTCATTGGAAAAGACTCTGATGCTGGGAGGGATTGGGGGCAGGAGGAGAAGGGGCCGACAGAGGATGAGATGGCTGGATGGCATCACTGACTTGATGGACGTGAGTCTGGGTGAACTCTGGGAGTTGGTGATGGACAGGGAGGCCTGGCGTGCTGCAATTCATGGGGTCGCAGAGTCAGACACGACTGAGCAACTGATCTGATCTGATCTGAATGGAGTTGGTTTTGGACAGGGAAGTCTGGTGGGCTGCAGTCCATGGGGTGGCAAAGAGTCAGACACAACTGAGCTACTGAACTGAACTGAATGGCTATGAAATCTTAGCCTAGGTTTAAAAGAACAAATTCTCATAACATGAGAATTGGTTACTAGGGAGCTGGTGTAACAGAAATTAGGAAGCCACCCAAACTCCTATAACTTGAGGAATCTGGCTTAGAAGAGTCTTGGATGGGTGAGTGAGCTTTTCTACTGGCTCTTAAATCTTTGAGTCTTATTTTAAACTTTTGGGAGTATATTCTTTGCTCTATCTTTTTTTTTTTCTTTTTCATATCTATTCTTTTTGTTCGTTTTAACCTAATTTCAAGTGCACAAGCATTTTTCACAGAGAGGAAACCCTACCTGTAAGGCTAAGCTATTTGTAGGATCAGGACACTCTATAAGGAAAGTATTTTAGAATAACTGTTCATAGCCAGTTATTGCACAGAGAGTCTGGCGAAGAGTTAAGCAGAGAAAAATAAAATTTAAAAGACAAGAAGTGGGGAAAGACAGATGTATATGATCAGAGCCTCTGGCTAGATGGTCACCTCACAGCCTCTTTCCAGGTGGTGTTGCACACCCAGGATGTAGGGTCCTGGGAACGTGATGAGAAGCATCACTGCCACACAATAGGAAGGTCCCTACTGGCCAAGAAGACTTGGAGAAAGGTAGCTGGTTACTGCTTTGAATGTGTTGGCATCTACTGTTCTAATACAGTGAGACAGATGGCATACAGGGGCTGGCATCAAGAGAACAGGCAAGAAGAGTTTTTTGACTGAAGGAGGGAGAGGGGGTGGGACTTGGTAGAGCTGAAGAATCATCACAATAGGAGATGGAGGGCAAGCTGTAATTTCACTTGCACCTGACGTGAAGAACTGATGCTTTTGAACTGTGGTGTTGGAGAAGACTCTTAAGAGTCCCTTGGACTGCAAGGAGGTCCAACCAGTCAATCCTAAAGGAAATCAGTCCTGAATATTCATTGAAAGAACTGATGCTGAAGCTGAAACTCCAATACGTTGGCCACCTGATGTGAAGAACTGACTCATTGGAAAAGACCCTGGTGCTGGGAATGGTTGAAGGCAGGAGGAGAAGGGGACGCCAGAGGATGAGATGGTTGGATGGGATGACCAACTTGATGGACATAGGTTTGAGCAAGCTCCAGGAGTTGGTGATGGACAGAGAAGCCTGGCATGCTGCAGTCCATGGGGTCGCAAAGAGTCGGACACGACTGAACGACTGAACTGACTGTCTGATGTTGATGGCACAGGTTCTGGTTTCTGGCTGGATGCGATTCTATCTACCCTCTTGAAAAACAATCCAGTCATGTCACAGCAGGCCTGGATTGCGTTCTGAGTGGCTGCTGCAGCCTTCCTGTACTGTTCTATGTTCAGATCTCATGTCTCAAGAACACCAGCACCTCCTCAAATAAAGAAAACCCCCTTGTCATTTCCTGCATCATGAATCTCTTCAGTCCTTCAGTTACTTTTCTCCCTCTTGTCTCTCTTTGTCCTTTCTCTGGGGCCTCCAGTCCATCAGCTCTTCATCAGTCACATCTTTGAAAGTTCGCTACTTGAAGGTTTGTATGTATGGGACTTACTGTACCTATAACTAGTGTAGGTTGCAGAGAGTCAGACATGACTTAGAAACTGAACAACAACTAGTGTTTGCTTGGAGCTCACAGAATATGCAATATTCTACTCAAAAAAGGAGGTGCAGAGAAAGAGGCACAAATACCCTCCGCCTGTATTTTAGTAAGGTAGACTTTGTGTCCAGTCAAAAGTTCATAGGTATGATAGTTAAATATCTAATAATCGGTTTTTTAAAAATGTGTTAGTGTTTCACTACAATCTGCTAGTGTTTCACCTTAGACAGATTTTTTGCCACGTTGTTTCATTATCAGACAAGTCTGTCAACCAAAGGCAAAAATCAGTGGTGATTTTAATAATTGGATAAGAAAGCAATGCATTCTCTTCTACTTCAAACAAAGCCTGAACACATGGATTTCACATACTTGTGTGTATCAGTCAATAAGCCTTACCTACTGTGTGCAAGATACTACACTGGCTTAGGGAGGATGAAAAGAATGAAAATGTATTCAAATCTCCTGTCCTGGGGGATCATAGAGTTCCCTTGGAGAAATAAGACATGACATTATAAATTTAATAAAAATATGTAAAAAAGATTTTTAAAGAAAAATCAAATAAAAATTATATTTTAAAATAAAAATATGTCAGATAAATGCTACATTAGCAGTGATAACATTTTGTACCCTCATAGAACAATGGAGGGTCAAAAAAATAACTAAAGCCAGGCAACCCCAAAACTCAGTAGAAAATTATTTATTTCAGAGAGTATTTATTTTCCACCAGGGCTCCTGAACCATAGTTTTGGTGGATAAATCCTAGATGTGAATAGAACAGACCATACCTGGATTGAGGTGAGTCAGTCTTGGGATGATTCTGTTTATCTCAAAGGCTGGAGGGGTGTGTTTGTCTAGGACATAACTCCAGCCTTCAGCAGCCTTTCTAGTCAACTCAGTGATCTATACCAATATTATCATTTTTTTATGTACACCTTGGTGTGAAAGCATTGGGAAGGTCTATGAGATCAGAAGATACTTATGCCTCCAGAAAGCAATACTTGTGTGAGGAAAGTCTGGGAAGACGGGCACAAGAGAAGGTATTTGCCATTTTGTCTCCCCTTGTAGACTGTAATGAGCCACTCCAAAGCAGGAACCTGATCCTTCCTCTTTCCCCCAGGGCTGAGCTCACATAATATTTGTTTAAAACTTAATTGATGAATCCATGTCTGAATCAGTGATTCAGTGAGCAAGTGTCTTTGTTTCTTCCCCTCCCTCTCACCCTTCAGCTCACTCAATCCAGCTTCCCTACCAGGTGTCCACATCTGCCTCTGCTGGTTTTTCAGCCTTCTTTGACTTCCTTGTTGCTGGATCAAGTGACCATATTTTCATTCTCATCTTTCTTGACCTCAGCATCACCTCCATCTCCAGACTGCCCCTCTCATTTCAAAAATGTTGCTTCTTTAAGCCTCCATGACATCACACACTGCAGGTTTTTCTTTCTTCTCTTCCAATCCTTGTCTGGAAGTCCTTCTCTTCCAGTTCACTCTGCTGGCTCCTTCTCAACTTGGTCCTTAAATACCAGTGTCCAGGCCCACTCTCTTCCCATGTGGCTTCCCTGAAGCCCCATCTCTGTAAGTTTTAGGTCCCACATACTCATATTTCATCCCAGACCTCTCTTCTGATCTTCACATTCCTGTAACCAGTGATTTAAAAGAGCCTGACTGAGCTTGTCCAAAACTGAAATTGACTCCTGCTACCACCCAGTCCACTCATGCCCCTTGCTGTTTTCTCTACCTCTACAACTCCATCTTCTCAGCTCCCTGGGGTGGAAGGCTGACTGTCTTCTTGGGCATCTGCCCCTCCCATGTTCCCACAGACAATCCACTGCCAAGTGTCTGCTAACGATTCTCCCTCCAAAATGTAAGTGATAATTGATCACTTTCCCCATCTTCATCACCAGCCCTGAACTATCACCTCTTACCTAACAGTACTCAGATCTGATCCTCTTCTTCGCAATACGTTCTCCTCAATGCAGCCATCATGGTCTTTGAAAACTGCACATCAGATCACATGACTCATCTCCTTAAAAACCACAAAGAGATTGTCAGGGCTTAACATGAACTACAAGTCTATATAACCTAGTTGTCACCTAATTCTGTAGCATCGTCTCATGCCAGCCTTTCCATCAATTTACCAGACTCCAGCCACAGATTCTGTTTTCAGAACTAGAATCAAACCGATGTGGTCTCCTAGCTCAGCAGTTCTCCAAGTACAGCCGCTGGAGCAGCAACAGTGGTATCATTTAAAGAAAATATAAATTCTTGAGCCTCACCCTAGACGTACTGACTGAATGAGAAAACTCTAGGAGCAGGGTCCAGAAGATGATTCTGATGTACACTTGAGTCTGAGAACCATTAACTTTGCTAATCTGAGATGGGAACGCCTAGAAATCCTAGTTCTACCTGTTATAGTACCCAGATGTATCTGATTTGACAAGTTCTTTTGGTGGACTTAGTGGAGGAAAGATATTGGAGCTCCAACTTATTGAAGTCCACGATACTGCTTGTCCAACCTAGTAAGTTGACTGGGGAAAGCAGTGGGTGGCTTTTGAGTTCTGAATGACAAGATATATACACACTTATGTGTACTTTTATGTGAGCTTTTGGGCATTCTGCTATACCACATTCCAAAAAATAAGTAGAGGTCAACTGATACTCGGGCTTCCCAGGTGGCGCTAGTGGTAAAGAACTGGCCTGCCAATCCAAGAGTCATAAGAAATGCAGGTTTGATCCCTGGGTCAGGAAGATCCCCTGGAGGAGGGCACAGCAATCCATTCCAGTATTCTTGCCTGGAGAATCCCACGGACAGAGGAGCCCGGTGGGCTACAGTCCTTGGGGTCACAAAGAGTCGGACATGACTGAAGCGACTTAGCAGGCATTCACCCAACTGATACTCACATAATACTCTAAGTGTACTGCTGCTAAGTCGCTTCAGTTGTGTCCAACTCTGTGCGACCCCGTAGGCGGCTGCCCACCGGGCTCCTCTGTCCATGGGATTCTCCAGGCAAGAGTACTGGAGTGGGACTTCCTTAAATAAAGATCTAGACCTTCTTACTGTCAAACATTTTTCTTGAATTGTTACTGAAATTTGCATGTGGATGTCTTTTTCTCTCTCTTAAATCTCAAGTTTACTGACACTTGGAATTATATTTGATAATTTTTAATATCCTCCTCATTGCCTTGTAATACTAAGTTTTATTATATATTGAGTGAATGGTCGATAGAGCCATTTTCTTAGTTGAATTTGGAAAAAATATAAACCACCTCATGTTTTAAAATATGATGCAAGAAGGAAGTCTTTTCCCAGAGATTATTCAGTGCTAACTTTCATCTGTTATAGTGCCAAAGTTGTTCTTCTATGAATTCTTAAACCTCTATAGAATTTTCCAGAAAGTTCTAGCAGCTGTTTGTCTTCACATGAAAGGCCAATTATGTACTGAGAATTGTTCACTCAGCCTGCTTCATTTATGTCTCCACCTTATGATTGGTCCTTAGAAACCACCCACTTGTCAACCTGTCATGTAGCAGGACAACATTTATGGCCTTCTGAGATTATCTTTGTGTATGCAAAAAATTATTGTCCCAGAACATGTCTAAATGTTTGAGGAGTGTTGTTGAAGGATTGTGCAATTTAGTAGGACTGTTGGAAGCAAGAAAAAAAATTTTTTTCTGTGTATCATATTATCCCTCCCTCACCATACTTGAACTAATCCAACAGTGTCCTCAAGGGACTGGCTCAGGTCTAAAAGCCAAAACCTCATTAGCCTCACTTTTACTTCCTTTCCAAGCTCTCAGGGCTCTAAACAGGCTATGCAGGCAAAGACTGATCAGCTTCTGAGATTTCTCTTTTCTTGTTTATTTTTTCAATTGTTTTGTAAAATAATGGCCCTTAGTTACAAAGTTCTTTTTAAAAAAATTCTTTGTTATGATCCTCACTCCCAGTTGTGTCTGTTTGTGTAGTCATTAACACGCCCATGTAATTTCAGGAAAAGCAGAAATGTTTTTAGCACTTAGTGTTTAAACAAGTCAGTCACTTGCATTATCTTATGGTAAATAATCATTTCATAGCATCACCAAAGTATAGTCAAAAGACTATTTGTTACTCTAATAATTGCCTTAAAATATATACATGTATGTATATTTTACACACAAACATAACACTTTTGATGTTTATCAAGGAAAACACAACTATAATTGTATTTTGGTTGCTTTAAGTTCCAAATTCTTTTGTTTAGTAAAGACTCTACAAATGCTTGATGTGCAATAAGATTCTAATTTGTAAAAAAACAAAACAAAAAAAAACTTCCATTTTCTACCTCATTAATAAAAGTACATGGTTTGAATTTGGTTTGGAAGCTAAGATCTTATTCAGATTAACACAGAAAAGAAAACAAAGAAGGATGTCGTATCCTGTTGATAAAGTTGGAGCTTACCTTAAAGTCATGTTTGAGAAATGGCCCTATAGACATGTCTGTGTCATGTTTGTTAATAATATGAGCTGCTAAAAATCTTCTATGCGCTTTCAATGGTATTTTAGAGAGTTTCCTTATGAACTCACTTGAGAGAGAACAGGAGCAAAAACAACACAAATTTTTAAAAACATGGCCAGATCTCTCTCTGATATAAGACTCAAAGATTTCAGTCTTATTTATTAGACCCTGTAGGCAGTGTTTTTAAGTAACAGACTGTCCCTACTGTGCTCAGCAGCACATGCTCTAATGAAGCCACAGAATTGGATGCATTGAGATACAGTACTATTTCACATGTTTCATAAGTTAGCTTGCTGGGTTGATATACACTTACATTGCACTAGAGAATCTTTCCATATTTTTAAGTCTCTAAGATATAATCAGAAAAATAATCAGAGAAAGTCTATTTTCAAAAGAAATAATACCACCAAGAAGTGGTATTATTGGATGCCACATAGGATTACTATAAGGATAAATTAAGATACTTAATATATATCTCTATACATGTATATATGTTATATTTTATGTATTATTATCTAACAATATATAATTGTTATATAACAACAATAAGGCATTCACTTTACTGCATTACCTTATGTCTATGTATATGTCAGTATGGTGTGAACACCATATGCCTGTGTATGCTCACATCATTCCTTGTTGAAAAATCTAAGTTCCTTAACAGTAGAACTAAGTTTTTATTATGTTGTGCATAGTTCTTATTTTTGCTTAAAATGTCCAGAAGAACTCAATAAATATGCTAATAATTGATGATCATTAACCCGAGCAGAATCCTTAGCTGCAAAGAATGATGAGAGAAAAATTGTAATAGAGGCCAATTGTTCTGCCTATTTACATCAGGTCTGCCACAAAAGAACATGCTATTTAATTGTATCAAGGGAAATTTGTGATTTTGAATATTAGGAGCAAATTAATGTCTTTGAACATGAAACAGCCTTTTTTAATGAGTTATTTAGAAATATGTTTATTAGTTTCCAAATATATGGCTTTTGGGGGCCATACTGCATGGCATGTGGAATCCTGGTCCCCCACCAGGGATAGAACCCATGTCCCCTGAAAAGGAAGTGCAGATTCTTAACTACTGGACTGCCAGGGAAGTCCCCATGAAACAATCTTTTAAAGGAGCATGAAAAAAAAATCTAGTTCTCTAGGAAATAAGATGAATTTTAGTTCAGTGAGTTTCACAGATGTGTACAAAAGATAGTCATAAATTCCTTATTTGAATATACAGGTAAATGGATTTGTTACTTATTGCTGCATATCAAGCTACCCTGAAGTTTAACAACTTAAAATAACAATGAATGATCCCACACAGTATCTGTGCCTCAGAAATTTAGGAGCAGCTTAGCTGGGTGGTTCTGGCTTAGCATCTGTCCTGCGCTTGCTGTCAAGATTTCTGAAGGCATGACTAGGACTGGAGGATGTTTCCAATATGGCTCACTCACATGGCTGTTGGCAGGAGACTTTGGTTCCTTGCCATGTGAACCACACAGCAGGACTTAAGTGTCCTCATGGTACGGGAACTAGCTGATCCTAGTGCGGGCCACACAAAAGAGAGCAAGGAGGAAGCTCCGATGCTTTGTGTAACATCACGTCAGAAGTTGCCCTTCACCATATTTTATTGGAGAAGGGAATGAGCCTTCACCTTTTAAAGGAAGGAGGGTCAAAGATTTCTGGACATATATTAAAACCATCACAGTAAACGCTATGGGTAATACCATCTCTATGCAGTAAAGAAATATTACTTCCTAGAACTCATATGGTTTCAGTTTGGCTAAGTTTTTTGCTGACAGACATTTCCAAGAGAAACTCGTGACGTTTCAGCACAAATTAAGAATTATTTAAAGTTTGGAACTCTAAAGATATGCTAAAACTTTATAACTAAGAAAACCGTGATCTAAAGTGTTTAATTTTCTTGAGGCTATAGAACTAGCTCTGAGTTCTCCAAACACCCAATTTAATTCCTTTGGGGATTAATTATATGGTAGAATGTCAGCTCTATATGAAGTCCAAGGTAATAATCTAAATTCAGTGTAACAGTTTGTGCCTATCAAACTAAGAAAGTTTTACAAGGGGTAAAAAGAGAGAAAAATACTATAGTCCTTGCCTAAGTAGAACAAAAATCTTCCAAACATTTAACTGTAACAATTAAAACTATATTATTTGTTTATTTTATGGTTGTTTCTCAAAACCAAAATGATCAAGGGTATTGAATAGCAATAGGTATCAGTTAAAAGAGCTAGTAGATATTATCTTAAATGTTTTGATTAACAAATTAAAGCATTTAATTTTAAAAGCAATTTTGATTTATTTTTATTCTTAATTTTGCATATCATAAAAGAAAATTTACTATAGTTCTTAAAAAAAATAGTTGTTCAAAACCCTAATGTAAATAAGGTATTTGAATAGAAATATTTTCAGACCTACCTCAATAAATCTTTAATTTTCTAGTACTCAAGGTTCTCACCATGGAGAATATATGGAAAAGTACTGTTTATTAATTGAATTTTGACCCAAATAGTAAGAAAAACAGATGTGGGAATTAAAAGTAGGCCTAGCAGAGAATGTGAGACATTTACTGAATTTCTACAAAAGACACTTAAAAATAGGTCACTCTTTCATCTGGGCCATGTGGATTTTGTGTGAATCATTATCAGGAGAGCCTGCAAGTAACAGTCCTTTTAAAAGAATATTTATTTCTTACCTAATAAAATAAAGATAGAAATTTCGGAAAACCCTGAGAATTGAATGAAGTGTGCTCCTGACTCAGGGCTCATATAGTGGTAATTTCCTATAGAAAAGACCGTGGTTCATAGGAAAGAGGAAAAGTCCTCTTTACAAAGAAAATTTTTTGTTTGTTATCCAAATGCACTGAACTAATTAGATATCTCACTTTAGGATCACATCACTGTCTTCAGTTCCTTTACTATTTCCCTATTTAGGTTAATAAACCTAAATATTCAAAAACTGTGTCATTCTTTCCTGGTATTAGATTCTGCGTTTTAAGTAATTGGGATGACATCAGTTTTATGGTTTTAGACTCTTACTGTATTATAATCCTTAAAAATGGGAAATATATTATTTTCATGTTTTAATTTTAAAACATGTTACCAAATATGTTCTTTTGTTAAGTACAGAAAATGGATCCTTGGATGAAGTTGGGCACCCATTACAAAAGTTTGGAGTTACCCCAACAGGATCCTAAGTTCTCAAAAAGAATTGATTGGACAAGTTTTTAACTCACTTCATGGAGAGCGAAAGTCACCATGAGGCCATATATTCCAAATGGAGATCAAAAAGAGTTTAAGATAATACAGCGGCATTTGGTTGAAGTTTAGAATATATTTCTTTTTTTTTTTTACTTAGTGCCAGTTTGATCATTTAAAACCCAAACTAGCTTTTGTCAGCTTAAACAATAAGTCACAGAATTGAACAATGTTTGGAGAAGGATCCAAGGAGTGGATTGAGGGAAGCAGACAATAGTGGGGCGGTTTTGATAGCATGATTTCTGCAAGGATTCTTTGCCATGGAGAAGAAACAGGTTCTCAGTTATCATGCAGTTGCTGTCTGGGGTCAGGTGTCTATTCTGTGCTTCCTATATGCTTTCGTTTTTATTAATGTGCTCATAATCACAAACATGTTTATAAACTAAATATCCACTAAACCAATTACTTTTGACCATGGTGAAAGGTATACCCATTCTAAGTATAAATTAGCCATTTGGCATCCCTGCTGATATGAAAAATCCCAGTCTGCGAAAGTGAGCTCCATCTGAAGTGCTCCTTGTCAGCACCTGGCTTTGGAAAGAGCTCACTCAGTTGTGGCTTCCCAGGGTTGCTAGTGGTAAAGAACCCACCTGTCAACTCAGGAGATGTAACAGACTCGAGTTCAATCCCTGGGTCAGGAAGATCCCCTGGAGGAGGCCACAGCAACTCACTCCAATATCCTTGCCTGGAGAATTCCATGGACAGAGGAGCCTGGCAGGCTACAGTCCATGGGGTTGCAAAGAGATGGAGATGACTGAGGAACTTACACACTTTATTAGGCCACAGGACTGGAAAAGGTCAGTTTTCATTCCAATCCCAAAGAAAGGCAATGCCAAAGAATGCTCAATTGCACTTATCTCACATGCTAGTAAAGTAATGCTCAAAATTCTCCAAGCCAGGCTTCAGCAGTACATGAACCGTGAACTTCCAGATGTTCAATCTGTTTTTAGAAAAGACAGAGGAACCAGAGATCAAATTGCCAACATCCGCTGGATCATCGAAAAAGCAAAAGAATTCCAGAAAAACATCTATTTCTGCTTTATTGACTATGCCAAAGCCTTTGACTGTTTGGATCACAATAAACTGTGGAAAAATCTGAAAGAGATGGGCGTACCAGACCACCTGACCTGCCTCTTGAGAAATCTGTATGCAGGTCAGGAAGCAACAGTTAGAACTGGACATGGAACAACAGACTGGTTCCAAATAGGAAAAGGAGTACATCAAGGCTGTATATTGTCACCCTGCTGATTTAACTTATATGCAGAGTACATCATGAGAAACGCTGGGCTGGAGGAAGCACAAGCTGGAATCAAGATTGCCGGGAGAAATATCAATAACCTCAGATATGCAGATGACACCACCCTTATGGCAGAAAGTGAAGAGGAACTAAAAAGCCTCTTGATGAAAGTGAAAGAGGAGAGTGAAACACTTGGCTTAAAGCTCAACATTCAGAAAACCAAGATCATGGCATCCAGTCCATCACTTCATGGGAAATAGATGAGGAAACAGTGGAAACAATGGCTGACTTCATTTTTCTGGGCTCCAAAATCACTGCAGATGGTGACTGCAGCCATGAAATTAAAAGACGCTTACTCCTTGGATGGAAAGTTATGTCCAACCTATATAGCATATTCAAAAGCAGAGCCATTACTTTGCCAACAAAGGTCCGTCTAGTCAAGGCTATGGTTTTTCCAGTGGTCATGTATGGATGCGAGAGTTGGACTGTGAAGAAGGCTGAGCACTGAAGAATTGATGCTTTGGAACTGTGGTGTTGGAGAAGACTCTTGAGAGTCCCTTGGACTGCAAGGAGATCCAACCAGTCCATCCTAAAGGAGATCAGTCCTAGGTGTTCATTGGAAGGTCTGATGTTGAAGCTGAAACTCCAATCTTTGGCCACCTGATGCGAAGAGCTGACTCACTGGAAAAGACCCTGATGCTGGGAAAGATTGAGGGCAAGAGGAGAAGGGGATGACAGAGGATGAGATGGCTGGATGGCATCACCGACTCGATGGACATGGGTTTGGGTAGACTTCGGGAGTAGTGATGGACAGGGAGGCCTGGCATGCTGCGGTTCATGGGGTCGCAAGGAGTTGGACACGACTGAACAACTGAACTGAACTGGATATGTGCCAGGTGCTTAGAAGAGTGCCTGGCACAGAGTAGGTGCTGGATAAGAGTCACCTCTTACTACGTGTTGCTTGTTCCCTATGGCAGTGAGGCAGTTTACCATTTTGTCCAACTTTCCCCAAAACACTACCCTTTCTGATGACTACAATCATGTGACTCTTCTTGACCTGCTTCTCTCTCCGCCTTTCCTTTCTCAACCTCTTTCTGTCCTCCTCAGCTTCCACCTGCCCCTGTAAACACTCGTTCCTTAGTGATATTAGTCAAAATGTGGTGCACATGGTCATTTCAACCCTCTCTTTTCCCTAAAACTCTGAACCATTGCCTTCTCCTGCCATCTCCTATCTCCTACTCAGCCTTTGATAAATATTTGTTGAAAACATATTTAGCAGAACATTTAGTTAATGATGAAGTCAAAATGTTATCTAACTTCTAAAATTACGTGTCAGTTTCAGTTGGCCCTTGTGTGTCTACAAGGTCTCACTTTTATGGCCAATGTGCAAAATACACTTAACAAGTTGTATATAGAAAATTAACGTTGAAGCACTTCTACCTGGATGCTGATGGTTTCAAACTTGCTGTGGCTAATTATCCTTCCAATCCTTCCATCTAAATTTAAAAACAAAAATGTGGCTAACTGTTCATATTCTTACTTGATCTTATAGCTTACAGGCTTTCATGCCTTCTCTGAGTGCATTGCTCTCCCCAAGTCTTATATTCCTAATCCTCAACGATTCTAACCTTGTCAACATTAGCAGAAGTTGAAAACGTCAGTGTCACAAACTTCATTTCTCAGAAGGCTCGCAATTCACTGCCTTATTTTGAAATGCAGTTTTCTGGGACTAAGATAGACATTAAAAGATACATGAGTGGTTCTTAAGGCTTTTTATTTTATTACCATCTGTACCCTACATAATGCCCCACAGAGCGAGAGGGGAGCAAGTGGAGAAATGAAATTTTTGTGCACATTCATAGAAGAAAGAAAGGAAGAGAGGTGTACCAATTAGGGCTCCAGTAGGAAATAGAAGAAGCACTTAAAATAGGATTATATGGGGGGAAGGATCAGTTACAAAGGGACTATTTACAAACTCATAAGGGAGGAGAAATACAAGGGTTAGTGCAATAACCCAGTAGGGCGTACCCCTAGCTGAGCCATGATCAGGCCCCGAAGAGAAGTTAACAGGACCCAGAGGGGAAAAGTCTGCAGAGTTAGCTGCTTGAGAAGAGCAATGACCTTGGGTAAAAGGACAGTTCAAGGCAACTGTAGGATCCATAGGAGTAAATACTCCTTCCCCTTTGGAGGGGTTTAGGAATCAATTTCCAATGTGGGAGAGGGTTTCTTCCACACCACCAAGCAGTTCTCCAGACACCACTGAGTATCCTTCCATTTAACTCAGCTCTGACACTATCCACCTGGAGGTCACATCAGATCTCACGTGTTAAGGGTTCAGTCACACAGACTGCCCCCTCCCTCTACATCAGATGCCACTTGTAAGCCCAGGTCATCACCTGTGCTTCAGACCAATAGGCTATAGACTGGAGCTTCCACTGACTCCCTCTTTGGGTTGAACTAAGCTGATAATAGTGGCTTGCAGAGCTCAGAGAAACATTTTACCTACTAGACTACTGGTTTGTTGTGAAAAGATCTAACTCAGGGACAGCCAGATGGAAGAACTGCAAAGGGTAGGTATGGGAACATGCCCTCTCCTAGCACAGCGGTCTCCTCAAATCCCCAGGTGTTCATCAACCCAGAAGCCCAGAAGGCCATTTAGGTTTTCATGGAGGCTCCTTACATAGGCATGACTCCTGGCAATTCACTGACCACTGGCAACTGAACTCGGTCCCCACTTGCACCCCTCTCCTTCCAGGAGGCTGGTTGGCTTCACTGGCAGCCAGCCCCCATCTCTAAGTGGAGTCAGAGAGTCACCTCATTAGCATAACAGAAGACACCTTTTATCACTCTCCTATCTTAGAAAATCCCAAACATTTTAGGAGCCCTGTGCTAGGAAAGGGATGGATGATCCAAAGATATATTTCTTATTATAAATAATATCACAGCCTTATATCTCCTACTGGGGCTTTCCATAGGCCAAACCTACCCTAAAACCAGGGACATGGGATGCTATTGATGGAATCCTTGTCCTCATATAAATTATTATCCAAACTGGGACGTTTTTGAGAGTTAAAAGAGCTGTTAACATTAATTATATTAATAACTACTGAAAAAAGGAAAAAGAAACCTGCTTCCCAACAATTATATTACTGTTGGAGATGTTCCTACCAGTGAATAAACGAGCGCCCCTGTAGCAGGAAGGCCCCTACTGCTCTGTTCATTCTGTGGCAGTTGCTCCACCTTTGCTTCCCCACACATTTCTTGTATGCACACGTCACATACACCTAGCCCCCATCTCCTCCCGGCCCACCAGACTCTGTGCATCCTGTAGGCTGCAGCAGGCACCAGAGCACGACTGGCTTGTCCACCGAGGACGCGTATGGCAGCCACACCTGACGCTTCTATCAGTCAGGAGTGAGCTGCCCTGAGCTGCTTGGGTCTGCGTGCACTTTGTTAAACCAGTGAGCAGCCTACATGCTGCTCTTGAAAGGGAGGTATTTGTTAGATCATATCTGGAAAGGGTCAGGAAAAGAGGATCACCACCGGTCATCTTTTTTGTAATTTAGTTTTTTAATTTCTGGCTGCCCTGAGTCTCCATAGTAATGCACAGCCTTTCTCTAATTGCCGCACACAGGCTTCTCTTATTGCCAAACGCGGGCTCTGGAGAGAGCAGGCTCAGCAGCTGGCAGTGCGCGGGCCTCTCTAGGTGTGGCATGTGAGATCTTAGTTCCCTGATGAGGGGTTGAACCTATGTCCCCTGCATTGGAAGGCAGGTTTTCAACCAGTGGACCACCAGGGAAGTCTCACCAGTCATCTTTCAACTATAACCATATATTAAAGTAAGAACTTTGTTCTCTGCTCATAAATCTCACACCCTACTCGAGGAGCCTATAGAAGTCAGAAGGGTAAACCCACCGTGACTTATTTAATACAAGTATTCACATATCTATGTCATCAAAAAATGAACATTTCAAAGCTAAACCCACGCTTACAGCAATTGCACTCATTAGTACTCAGTGAAATTAAAAACTTATGTTCATACAAAAACTTGCACACACACATTTATAGGAGCTTTATTCATAATTGCCAAAATCTGAAAGCAACCAAGAGGTCCTTCAGTAGGTGAATGGGTAAAAAACTAACACATTCACACAATGGAACATATGGAGTGCTAAGAAGAAATGAGCTATCAAGATATGAAAAGATGCAGAGGAACCTTTAAATGCATATTGCTAAGTGAAAAAAGCCAATCTGAAAAGGCTACATTGATTCCAACTATATGATATTCTAGAAAAGGCAAAACTATGGGAACAGTAAAAACCTCAGTGGTCACCAGGGATTAGGAAGGAGAGAGGGCTGAGTAGAGTACAGAGGATTTACAGGGGATTTTTAGAGCAATGAAACTGTTCCCTACGATACTTTAATGGTAGATACATGTCCTTATACAGGGGCTTTCTTGATGGCTCAGATGATAAAGAATCTGCCTGCAATGCGAGAGACCCAGATTTGATCCCTGGGTCGGGAAAATCCCCTGGAGAAGGAAATGGCTACCCATTCCAGTATTCTTGCCTAGAGAATTCCACCAACAGAGAAGCCTGGCCTTCACAAAGAGTCAGACACAACTGAGCAGCTAACACTCACTTTTTTCCTGTCCTTATACATTTGTCCAAACTTGTAGAGTAGACCACACCTAGAGTGAACCTGAATATAAACTATGAACTTTGAATGCCAATAATGTGACTGTGTAGGCCAATCAGTTGTAACAAGTGTACCATTCTGGTGGAAGTTATTGATAATAGTAAGGCTATGCATGTGTCCTGGAGAAGGAAATGGCAACCCACTCCAGTGTTCTTGCCTGGAGAATCCCAGGGACGGGGGTGCCTGGTGGGCTGCCGTCTATGGGGTCGCACAGAGTTGGACACGACTGAAGCGACTTAGCAGCAGCATGCGTGTGTCCAGGCAAGGGATTTAGGGGAAAAACTGTAGCTTCTTCTCAGTTTTGCTGTAAACCTAAAACTGCTCTAAAAATAAAGTCTATGTTTTCAGTGAAAGATGACTGTCAAAGCTGGAGAAAGACTTTGTAAACCAAAACAGATGATATCAGATTGCCAATCAGACACAGCTTTCTCAATGAACTTCTTTGTTCAGATGAAAGCAAACAGAAATCATTGACTGGTTAACAATATCACAGACAGAAGTGATTTCAAAAGCGTCTATAAATAGATATGGAAACAAACCCATTTTCCAGTGTACCTACTTTCCTTTAATGTTGTCTTTCATGTCTTAAAAAAAAATGTGACTTTCCAACCTCTTCCTGTTGTCCATTGTGCCCACAATGGACTCTTGTGTGTTCTCTGAGACTGAGAGAGTTCCATCACTGAGGGATATTTTCTTGCAATTTTTAGGGATATAATTATGTACTTTGAAATTTACTATATAATATTTTAGAGGAATAAAAGGGAATGTTTTTAAAGGAAAGGAATAATTTACTCTGTCACTGATTCTTCCCATTTTTAAGAAGGCAAATAGAGAAAAATTCCTATAGAAAAAGACAATATTCCAGACACTTCTGCGCCAGCATCTTTAATATTTGAAAACATACAAAATAAGCACTACCTATAAAGACAGAAAAGAGAAGGCAATGGCACCCCACTCCAGTACTTGTGCCTGGAAAATCCCATGGATGGAGGAGCCTGGTAGGCTGTAGCCCATGGGGTCGCTAGAGTCGGACACAACTGAGCGACTTCCCTTTCACTTTTCACTTTCATGCATTGGAGAAGGAAATGACAACCCACTCCAGTGTTCTTTCCTGGAGAACCCCAGGGACGGGGGAGCCTGGTGGGCTTCCGTCTATGGGGTCGCACAGAGTCGGACACGACCGACGCGACTTAGCAGCAGCATAAAGACAGAAAGGGCAAAATAAATGGTAGCATTTTTCCCTACACGGAACCTACAAGTAGAATCTTTCAGCCTCTCATTGCTGTCCTTTGTTGTAAGGGGGTGACTTTCAAAGGGCATTTTTTTTTTGGTCACACTGAATGGTTTGTGGGACCAAGCAGAAAGAACTCTGTTCCCCCCTGCAGTAGAAGTGTAGAGTCCTAACCACTGGACCGCCAGGGAATTCCTTCAAAAGGCCTTCTTAACGGTAGTAGACTATCATCCCAATTCCAAAACACAGAAAAAAATAACTGTCATAGGCAATATACAAATACATTTCTATATAATATATATACATATTTCTATATTATATATGTGTATATATATATTATTTTATATTAAATAATGTATATTCTTGGGCTCCAAAATCACTGCAGATAGTGACTGCAGTCATGAAATTAAAAGACTCTTTCTCCTTGGAAGGTAAGCTATGACAAACCTAGACAGGGTATTAAAAAGCAGAGACATCACTTTGCCAACAAAGGTTCATATAGGTCCTACGGTTTTTCCAGTAGTTAGGTACAAATGTGAGTGAAAGTGAAAGTGAAGTCGCTCAGTCGTGTCCGACTCTTTGTGACCCCGTGGGCTGTAGCCTGGATGGGCTGTAGCCTACCAGGCTCCTCTGTCCATGGGATTTACCAGGCAATAGTACTGGAGTAGATTGCCATTTCCTTCTCAAGGGGATCTTCCCAACCCAGGGATTGAAGCCGGGTCTCCCGCATTGTGGACAGATGCTTTACCGTCTGAGCCACCAGGGAAGTCTGGTGAGAGTTGGACCATAAAAAAGACTGAGCACTGAAGAACTGATGCTTTCAAACTGTGGATGCTGGAGAAGACTCTTCAGAGTCCCTTGGATGGCAAGGAGATCAAATGGTCAGTCCTAAAGAAAATC
The DNA here is from genome assembly GCF_019923935.1 of Bubalus bubalis. Classification (NCBI taxonomy): domain Eukaryota; kingdom Metazoa; phylum Chordata; class Mammalia; order Artiodactyla; family Bovidae; genus Bubalus; species Bubalus bubalis. The sequence continues at coordinate 21,867,067 of NC_059157.1, read as the reverse complement.
AACCCTGAATATTCATTAGAAGGACTGATACTGAAGCTGAAGCTCCAGTGCTTTGGAGCATCAGGTCACCTGATGCGAAGAGCCGACTCATTGGAAAAGACCCTGATGCTGGGAAAGATTGAGAGCAAGAGGAGAAGGGAGTGATAGAGGATGAGACGGTTGGATGGCATCATCGACACAATAGACATGAGTTTGAACAAACTCCGGGAGATAGTGAAGGACAGGGAAGCCTAACGTACTGCAGTCCATGGGGTCCCAAAGAGTCGAACACGACTTAGCGACTGAACAACAACAACAATATATATGACTTGACATATTAATAAAACTAACATATTAAAGAGGAAAAATCCTACTTCATTTTTACCTGAAATCATTAAGATGAACTTAGAAATCATCAAGATCAATTAGAATGTTTTGTCATTTTATAAAATGGATTCAGATACAACATCCATTACTTATGTTACTATTTATGTTAGCAGCTTCTGTGCAGTTGGTATAAATTCCTAAAAGGTATCCAGCTGAGGTCCTTCTGTAAGTGCAGAAAGCCATTCTAGCAACAGACCAAATGAATCAGCGTATGTCTACAGCGTTTCCGCAAGGCACGTCAAAATGAGCATTTCCCCAACGCGTTTCATGTCCAGAAGCATAAACAGACGCACACACAGTCTAGGTTCCCACACGCAGCTTTAAAAGACTTCATTAAGAGAAAGCAAATTGTTTCCTCCCCTTTTACTAAAAAGCTTTCTCTTTAATGGCTTTTAAAAAATTCAATTGTAAAACACCTCAACAAATCAACATAAATGAAAAATCTCTGCATATGGAGAACTACTGGAAGGTAAGGAGAGCCACAGAAAAGGTTGTGTACTATCATTTGAATATCACAGAGAAAAATAACAAAAGACGATGAATAATTTTTTTTCTCTCATTTGGAAGTTATTACTAGACTTCCCTTTGTTCCATTGAGAAATGAGAGAAGAAAATATGAAGTTACAGCGAACCCATATGGCCAGCAGGAAAATCCTACTTAATTGCTTTATTGCCAGAAATGTTAAATCACTTCCTGAGGATACAGTTCAAATGAAACATATGGCAGCTATTAAGAAAAAACCCCTAATGAATTCAAAAATATGCTTTTTATGGGAGCTTTCTCATAAGCAACAGTCATGCATATTACTTGAACTATATATACAAATATACACTTGGTTTTTTATTCCCACAAAAATTTGATGAACACTTACTTTGTACCAGACGATACAGACAGCTTGCATGAAGTGATTTTTTTCCCCAAGCCCAGAAATGCGCTTTCCTGGTGGCTCAGTGGTAAAGAATCCGCCTGCCATGCTGGAGACCTGAGTTTGATCCCTGGGTGGGAAAATCCTCTAGAGTAGGAAATGGCAACCCACTCCAGTATTCTTACATCAAAGGCAAAAAGAAATCTCCTGACCAGCACTTTCTCCCCAGGGGTTCAACACCCAGGAAAACCATCCCATTTCCGCCTGGGTAGTCCTAATTATTTACTATCTTCCTACACCTTTTAATGTCGCACCAATAAAGGTGCTAATCATTGTCATTCAGCAACCTCTCAGTGGAACTATTCTTTATCTTCTTCAACTGGATCATGAATTAAACACACACACACACACACACACAAGTTGCTACTAATTAAGAAACAACAAATAGCTTTAATTAATTGAAATCCAGGTGTCAGCATTTTTTTTAATTTATTGCCTTTCATCACTAGAAAATTTCACAAATCTAATCAAGGTATTCATAAACCATTTTCTAAAGAGATGGTTCTCCCTCAAATTCAAATATAAATCAGCTGAAGGATATCCAGCTGTTATTACTATGTGATTATACTTTAAAAGAAAAGTTATTAAATGTTGGATACATTAAACTTTGACTTTTCCTTTCTCCATGTGCTGATATAGCCATTGCTGCTATTTAATGGAGGTGAGTTTTGGTAACTTAAAGAATCATGCAGAGCATGGGGTGATATTCTAAAGTAACTGGCACTGTCTACATGACGTATGGGTTCTGGCTCTTTGGAGGCTAAAATATTTTTGTTTGATAGGGCTAATATCTTTATTAAATATTTACTTACACATGCTTGGTTACACACTTTGTAATCAAATAGAATAAAATATGGAGAAGGCCTGTCACTGATCAACTTGGAATTGGGGTAAGACATTCAATTTGTCTAAAACACTTTAGCCATAAGAAGAGAGAGCTTATTTAGAGAATTTTTAAATGTTTCATACAGACATCCTGCACAAGTATTTTGTGGTCTAAGTCAATATCTGCCCATAGGACCTCTGTAAACCTTTCTTCTCCTTTGTTTCAAAATACTCTGATTAGCATTTTGAAATTAGTGATCTCGAAGATCAGCATGTGAGTAGTTGTGTCCTGGCTTCCATTCTATTAATGTGACCTCACAAAACTTACTGTGCTTTTTAAGACTTCATGGAGTTGGTCTAAGGATTGAGTGCATTTATGCAGGTAAAATCTTAAAACTGTACCTTGTACATACTGAGAACCTAGTAAGTGTTAGCTCTTCATACACTGAGGAAACTTCTCCATGAAAGTGAAAATGTTAGTCCCTCAATCGTGTCCGACTCGATGCAACCTCATAGAGTTTAGCCCACCAAGCCCCTCTGTCCATGGGATTCTTTAGGCAAGAATACTGGAGTGGGTAGTTATTTCCTTCTCCAGGGGATCTTTCCAAACCAGGGTTCGAACGTGGGTCTCCTGCATTGCAGGCAGATTCTTTACCAACTGAGCCAATTACCTATTTACCACCCTTTACAACCTTGTCAACAAAAGGGTTTCTATTTTGTTTTGTTGTTTATTTGCTTGAAACAAAAGAGAAAATTTAATTTTAAAAGCCCTTATCTTTAGTCAGGGGACAAATCTGAGGCTAGGTTTAAAATATATAGTATGGATTTAATTCCATTCTTAGACGTTTCCCAAAATAGAGACATAAGAAGTAAACAAACATTGCCAAAGCTGTAGGATGACTTTCTTGTCAAGGGAAGACAGAATCAGAGAAATTCTTCTTGAAACAAAGAAGAAATCAGATGATCTTGCTGTAAATAAAAGGGTGCTGAGGACAGGGGTGGAAGCCTATGCAGTCCATCTGATGCCCTGCTGTCTGGACGTGGTCCTCCACTCTGCCGTTTAATAACCCGATGTTCTCCTCAGGGCTGCATCTTTGCCAGGTTGCCGAGTCAGCATTCACAGCCAGAGAACAAGAAGTGAACAACTAAAGGTAGATCAAGATTAAGTCAAAATATGCTTTCACTGTAGATCAATCTTTGCCAAAACAAATCCTCCTCCATTTTTTTATCCATAGATTTTTCCCTTATTTGAAAAACTGCATCAGTCTCCAAATCCTGTAAATTCCAGAGGTGAGGTTCTCGACAATAATCAATATCTCACAAAGAAAATAAGAGTCTTGATCTTTGAGATTTCCAAAAATGGAGATTGATATTATTTTCTTAGGCTGACCTACAAGAGAGGTACACATGAACTTTCCTCTCTCCCTCTCTCGCTCTCTCTCATACACATGTGCACCAAAATTAATTTTCCATTTGAGCCTGTTTTCCTTCCTTCAACTCTGAAGACTTTGTCCCCTAAAGAAGGGGAGAGAGATATGCTTGTAGACATCTTGTGTGGTCAGCGGTTATGGAGTAGAAAGCGTGAAATCCCAGTGGGCCAGATAGATTTATAAAAGGCTTTCCAATAAAAGTTAATACCCTCAGGTTAACTGTATTTTATACATGAGTGACTGAGGTGAATGGCAATCAGAAGCTCACTTCCTTAGTTTGTTTTAAGGTATCCACAAGGAATAGAACTACACTATTCTACCTTAAAGTCTGTTGAAGACATCTCATCCTGAACTCTAGTTTCTAAATAATAGTGATAGATAATCATTACTAGGAATTGAACTTCTAAACCTCTCATTTCAGTAATTTGCTCATTGGACCAGTGCCCATAGTAGCAAATAGAGCGGCTGTCTTTTCCTAAGGACCTCATGTGCTTTACAGAAGCCACAACATCTGGTGCTTTCAGCAGCCCTGTGAAGTCGAGGTATTCATCCCCCTTTTATAAAGGAGGAATCTGAGCCTTGAGAGGACTGGACAGAGACTTGAAAGGCCCAGATACTGACCAAACAATTAACATTCTTTGCCTCCCAAAATAGGACAAAGAAATTGAACTATAAAAAATTCGATCCAAATTCAAAGTGTTTTTAGTTTCATTTATTGCAATACCTTTTAAGGGTGAGATAAATCTGTCCTCAGAGAGGAAAACAATTACATGACTGATTTACAATGAGCTTAGCTGGATCTAGTGACTTTACAACAGTGCCACAGCTTGCTCTCTTTTTTCTTTTCAGCTTCATTGAAGTATAGTTGTCAAATAAAATTTTAAGACATTTAAAGTGTGCATTGTAGTGATTTGATATGTATATATCAAATCAATCATCGTTTGATTGGTGATTATATATATCAGATCATATACATCATTTGATTGATGTATACATTGTGAAGGGCTTCCCTGATGGCTCAGAGGGTAAAGAATCTGTCTGCAATGCAGGAGACACGGGAGATGCAGGTTCAATCCCTGGGTTGGGAGATCCCCTGGAGGAAGAAATGGCACCCCACTCCAGTATTCTTGCCTGGGAAATCCCATGGACGGAGGAGCCTGGTGGGCTACAGTCCATGGGCTCACAAAGAGTTGGACACAACTGAGTGACTAAGCACACAACACATACATTGTGAAAGGATTCCCTTTTTCATTAATTAATATACCCATCACCTCACATACTTGTCTTTTTTTGGTGAGAACATTTGAATTCTACTCTCTTAAAAAATACCAATTGTATAATACAGTTATCAACTGTAATCCCCATGCTTTACATTAAATCCTTAGACCTTATTCATCTTATAGCTGAACATTTATACCTTTCACTAATCCTTCCCTATTTCTCCCACTCCACCAGCCCCTGGCAACCCCTTTTCTACTCTCTGTTTCATGCTTTTTTTTTTTTTTTTAAGATTCCACATATTAAAAATACCATGTTGTATTTGTCTTTATTTCACTTTGTATAATGACGTCAAAACACATGTTATAGCAAATGGTATGATTTCCTTCTTATTCAGGCCTGAATAATATTACACCCACACACAACCACACACACACATGCACACCACATCTTCTTTATCCATTCATCCATCAATGGGCACTTACGCTGTTACCGTATCTTGGCCATTGTGGATAATGTTGCAGTGCAGATGGGAGTGCAGATACCTCTTTGATATCCTCTTTCCTTTTCTTTAGACATATATACTCAGACATGGGATTGTTGGATCATATATACGGAAAGTATAAAGTATTTTTAACTTTTTGAGAAACCTCCATTCTACTTTCCATAATAGTTGTACCGAATTACATTCCCACTGTCAGTCCACAAGGGTTCCCTTTTCTCCACATCCTCACCTATACTAATCATCTCTTGTCTTTTTGATGATGGGCATTCTGTATGTGTGAGTTGATGTCTCACTGTGGCTTTGATTTGCGTGTCCCTGATGATTAGTGATGCTAAACACCTTTCATATGCTTGTTTGCCATTTATATGCCTTCTTTGGGGAAAAAAACAAAAAATGTCTATTCAGTTCCTCTTCTCTGATATTTCTAGTGTCAGACCCTATTTAATTTTTGCTTCATTGCATCATTTTGTTCCTAATAATATTGTTTGCTATTTCCTTCTAATGATACCATGATTTCTGGCTTTTCTTCTTTTTCAGGCGATTCCAGGTCTCTCAGAGAAGGAAAAGGCTGGTAAGTTGACACTGGTTTTGTTTTCACTCCTATCTATTATAGAATAAAATTCCATCTTCATATAGACATTTCATTAAATATCTAAAATGCATACATCTCCTCAGTTTCTGGGCAAAAGTTATGGTTGAATTCCTGGAAAATAAGTTTTGTTCAAAATGCGATGAAAAAATATGGTTTTCTAACATAACATTATATCTTGTTAGAATAAGGTGTGTAATTCTTGTGGCCTTAATTGTAAATGTGATCACAACTCTTTTCTTGAGAAAAACAATTAGATGTTGTTCGGTGTACTGAGGAATGGTCTTTGGAGATCTGTTGCTCTTATAGTCAGCCCTTTGTATCCACGGGTTCTGCATCCATGGATTCAATCAATCTGGGTCAAAAATATTTGAAAAAGCAAAGATTTCCAGAAAGATCCAAAAGAGGACAACTGAAATTTGCCACAAAGGCAACTATTTACATAGCATTTACTTTGTGTTAGTTCTTATAGCTAATCTAGAATGAAGTTAAAGGATGTAAGAGGATGTGTGTGGATTGTGTGTAAGTACTGGGCCATTTTATGTAGGAGACTTGAGCATACGTGGACTTTGGTGTCCACAGGGAGTCCTAGAACCAGTCCCTTGAGGCTACTGAGGGACCAAGATTATGAAGGGTTTTAAAAAATCTTAGTAGCTTGTTTAGTAGTCCTAGAAAAAGTTGTGCTTGTTTAAAGATTATGTCATACCATCAAAAATACAATTGTGAAGCGATATGGATAGTTCATTAGAGAAAAATGATAATATATCTTTGTGCTCTGTGCTATAACTGTTTAACAGTATTATGGGAAGTGGATGAGGATTAATGAGAAATGCAGAAATATGAAAAAAATTAGACTCAGATTGGTGGAATGGTATGCTTTTTAATGATCTGTTGATCATCCTCAGTATGGTCTTAACGTTTTCTGTGTAAAATTAAAAAAAAACCTGTTTTTAAAAAACAGATTAAAGGTGCTTTACCAAGCTTGAAGCACATCACTTAGCTCTTTGATGTGTGTAATTTTTAAAAGCCAAATTAAAAGTTTATAGAATCATCTAAAAGATGTCATGACTTCAAGTGACTTTACACTAATGCAATGGAGTTGTTCTGATAGGATTGTTTTATGGGGGATGTTGTGTCAAGTTCAGTGACTTGATTTTTGCTGCCAGATAGTTTTCACACACGAGTTTTCATACTTTATGTCCTTCCGAGAGCTAAAGTGTTCTCCTCTGTTTAGGCTGTGTCTAGCCTCTTCTGTCTAATACGTTGAAAAGTAAGCCTTCCAAATAAAAGAAAAACGTGGAACTGGTATCTTGTGTCAGTTCAAGAGAAAAACTGCTCGGTTTATCATGCGTTGGTATCATGCGCTGGACTAATGCTATATACTAAACAGATTCAAATTACCATTACCAAGCTCTTATATCTTCAATAATTGATATATTAGCTATCTCCTTAGAACAAAACATAAATGGTGAAGGGCGCATTTGCATCACAAAGAAAAGGAACTTAGCCAAAGCTGTGCTTTATCTTGTGTTGTGACATTCTCTGTAATTTGCAGGATTGACTACGATTTAAACAAAGGATATAACAGAGCAAAGTTGTCATTTTATTCCAGAAAATCAGCACATTCTTCCATACCCCAAGGAGAAAATTAGGATAGGAATTCTTAGCTGGAGGGACAGGGGGAGAAAGGCTGGAAATGCCATTGCTTGAGAGACTGAAGAGGTGAAGACTTTTTCTGCTAAAGTGACGTCAGTGTGCTAGGGAGAAGCACCTCAGTTATCAAGCTCCTCTTACAGACACTTTTATTAAAACAAAGAGCTAATTAAACAGGGAACATACATATAATACACACACCACTTTTTAAAAGCCATAATCCCAGATGTTTTTCTCCCCAACAATAACAACAACAACAAAAAACATGAAATTAAGTGTCATTATTTAATTATCTCTTGGGTCATTTTTACACTGCTGGGGCAGAAATTTTTAAAGTTGATAAGTTTCATTCACAGATGATTTGTGAAAGGTCGGATGCACTGGTTTGTATGTGTGACCTAAGCGGGCCCCCGGATGCCCTATCTTAGACGTTTGACCCAGGATGGGCTGATTTGAGCAGAACCTGGCTTCTGTGCATTAAAACATTAGAATGATTGAAATTCACTCCAGAATGGATTCTAATTTAGATTTCTTGAGAATGTACAGTACTTTATAAGGAAATATAATTGGAAATACAAGAAGGAGGAAATACAATTTTGTTTGAGAACATAAATACAAGAAAGAAATGTTTTTTTAATCAATGAATTTATATGTTAAGATAGAGGCTTATGTTTGAATATTTTATTCAGTTGGCAACAGATTTACCAATTCAAAAGAGAGTATGATTCATTTCAAAAGGTTTTAAAAGACCGTGAAAGTCTAATCAGTTTCCTAAATTTCTAAAATGTATTATGTCATATTTAAAATATTTTGAGTGTTTTATATACAAATATGAATATCTTTATTCCTTTTTATGAATCTTTGTTTTTAAGCTCTGCTAGACACAGGAATGACAGGAAAGGCAGAGGACCTACTCAGTCTTCTGGGGGTTAATTGAGCCTTTAAATAGGATTAAGCTTCATTCCCACCCCTAAGGCCTGTCATTTTTTTTTTCTGTTTGGCTAAATGAATGTAGCCTATTGTTTCTTGTTAAGAAAGTCTATTTTAATCTGTGTGACCTCTCGTCCAAGCCAACTGGAACCAGCTCCACCAGGCTTTATGAAGCTCTAAACAAAATCATTTGGGGAACATGCTATTAATAATTCTTAAGTTGCAGTTGTGTGGTTGCCCCAGTGTGGGGTCTAAGTAGCTGTCTTCTCTTCTGATCTGTGTTGCTACATGAATTCAGCCTAGTGGAATGATTCTGTTGCTTCTCTGCCATCTTGGGATGACAAAGCCCTCCAAAGGAAGACTGTGGTTGTTAAACAGCATCCCATTGGTCCATTTTCTCCACAAATATGTATTGAACAGCAACATGCACTGAGCATCATATTAGGTTTTATCAAGGAAGCTGTTACGAACAAGACACGGTCCTCGCCCAGAAGGAACTCAAACTCTAGAGGAGAATATTGCATTGGGCCAGGATCCTCCTTTTCCTCTTCTCAAAGAAAAATTCTTAACCCAAGTTATTCAGAAAGCCTCCCAAGAAAAGATTCAAATAAAAATGCTGTTTTCAAGAAATTCTATATTATAATGTGCATTCTCCAGGTCTGAGAGTCCAATACATTTTGTTTTAAAAAATCAGGATTAATCACACAAGTATTAGTATGTGTAATTGTATCCAACACAGAATAATTTCAGTTAGCTTCCTTTATGCCATAAGAATCTGTAAAGAGTGAGCCCAAAGCCACTGGTATATTTTCCAGCACATCTGCTTCCTGTCCATGTAGCCTTGAGCAAGTTACTTAACCTCTTCATTTTCCCATTTCTAGAAAATAAATAAAGAAACTGCCATATTGTAATTGTAAGGCTACAATGCTTGGCACAAAGTAGGCTCTAAAAAATGGTAGTTGTGTCTTGTGATAATGAGTTGTGCTTACAACCACCACGTGTGAAAGCTGGAGAGACTCTAGCTGTGTTACTCCTGCCCGTGTCTGCTCAGACTTCTTGAACACTTCCTCAGGGCACCAATTAACACAGCTGAGCAGCTGTCCATGTGGAAAAAAGAGATCACTTTCTCCAGAAGCCTCTGAGTCAGTTCATTCAGACAGAGATTATCACAGTGTAGGCAGACTTATCCATATTTTAAAATCTCTTTAGAAATTCTTAGCTCTATTAATGTGAAACTCTCTCAAGTGAATAGATAATCTTTGATTTTTCACAAAAGATTGCTCCCTGAGAAATGTATGTCCTAGATGCTGGGATAATTGGATCCTGTCTACTCAGTCCCACTCTCCGTCCCTCGCCTCCTGCATATGGTCCAGTCAACACTGCCATCCTGTCATCCCACGTCCATTCTCCCTGCCATTGTCTTAAAGCAGCCCTCCACTTTGCGCTGGGCTTTGGAAACAGCATCCAGAACTGGTTTCCCTGCCTCAACTTATCATTACATCAGTTCACTCTCTACACTGTCACTAAAATATCTTTGAAAAGCATCACCTGATCATATCGATTCCTACTTCAGCTTTTGGTTAACCTCCTTACTGATTGCACGATAAGATCAAACTTTCCTGCTTGACATCATTGGCCATTTGTAATCTGGATGCTGTGTATTGCACTGGATATGCCCATGTCACCCCTCGAGTTCACCCTCCACCCTCCACCCTCCTTCTCCCCAGTTTTGTGATTTGGAGGTGGACCAGGGTGGGCAAAAGCTCTCTTCTGTCTTCTTGTTGCACCAGTGAGGAGCCTCAACAGGAGAATAATGGTTGGAAGGACAATAGGGCTGTGAGGTTGGGTCGTTTATCCCCCATCTGCCTCCCGAGGAATCACAGCTGGCATTTTCCACCCAAATTCCCATGTTTTTTAAATCATTCTCTCCTCTGGCCTTGTGGTTCCCCTACACCTTTATCAATAGTTCTGTTATTAAACTCTACTCAATTTACCCAGGTTGCCATCTGTTTCCTGCTAGGGGTTTCACTGATAAACCCACCAATATTTTCTCTTCTTTCTGTTCCTTTGTGTTGGTTGGTTGGTTGGTTTGTCCAACTTCAGCCATAATATACAGCCACAGAACCCATTTTAACTTTGATCTTTCTACTTCTATGTAGATCATGCAACTGCCTTTTTAAAAATACAGATGATAGGTGGAGATAGAGGGAGAAAAAGAGAAATTACTTATTCAGGAAAAAGAGAAGAGATGGCCCATGCTTTTCTTTATCATAAATGAATAGAGTTTCATTTAATCACATGGGGGAGAAAAATATCCATCTTTACTATTTAGAACGTGTCCTCTATTGTCCAAAGGCATGTAAATTAGAAAATTACCATTGCTTTTTAGTCACCAAAATGTGACTGTCTAAGCATATTAGAAAAGTAGTCATAGGGAATAACATGAAATCTCTCATTCTAAAGTTAAATCATATAACACAAATTTTGTTAGGCTGCAGAGCAACCCATAAAAAATACACCAAAATCATGAGCCAAAAATAACAATTTTTAATTTTTTTGCATTTTTTGTCTTGAAAATTCTACTTATCCAACAGTAACACCTCCTTCATGAATTATTTCCAAGGCAGGGTCAGTCCTTGATTTTTCTGTGCTCCTAGAAAACTCTGTGTTTTCAATTACTGTTTTGTCATCTTGCTTTTCTGTATGATCTCTTCTCTAGGCTATGAGTGTTTCTAGATCAGGAATATCATCTTTGTGTGCTCTGTAATTAAAACAGCTCTTAGCACATAGTAGGTGCTCTGTAAATACCTGTTAACCAATTAATTATAATTACGAAAATGCTTTGGCTTCAATCTTTAGAGTTAATATGGTTCTCAAACATTTTGACTCCTCACCTCAACTCCTTTCTTTATGCCTGCTACCCACACAACTGCCAAATGTCTCAACTAGGTAATTAATTAATGATGTTATTTGGGGATCTATTCCATACACATGTGCAAAGGGCACCATTGAGAAAGATGATTCAGAATCGAACTTTGGTTACATTTATTGGTCATTTTTCTTTGGATGTTTGTTTGCCTGTCTCTAGGTTATTTTGTTGGTCAGAAAATGTTAAAAATCAAGATAATTAATAAGTATAGCCTGAAACACTTGTGAAAGATAGCTTTCAGAGGCATATAACAGATTCATAGTCTCTCCAAACTTTGTGTTGTGGCAACACAGAACGTAGAAATCAAGCACTTCTTTGTGACACGTGTAAGAGGGGAAAATGAGGTTTTCACAATTTCATTACAAGCTCCTTGTAAACATAGTAAATAACAAAGCCCAGACATGGTGCCTTTTGGTATAAATTTTCTTGGCTGCCTTTGACCACTGAGAAGGAAAATAATGATAACAAAAAGAGAAAAACTGAAACGCAAAGATATTCCTCCTTTTCCAGTCTTATTATCATTTCTTTAATTCAGAGACCTACCCATGAAATGTTTAAGATTCCACTCTGAGTCATGTTCCAATATCGATAGATCCAAAAAGATTTGACAGACAAAACTAGGCCTGCTCGATTTCAGCATTCTTCTTTGAAAGACTATGCCCTATTCTGTGTCTCCATTTTAGTACAGATCAGGTCAGTTTTAAGGCTGTCTCACTCACTAGACTCTAAGCATCTTGCAAGATGGAATTTTGTTTCATTCAGCTCTGTGTTTCCAATGCCTGGCATTATTGTAGTCGCCCTATATTTGGTAAATGAATGGATAAATGAGATATTTTTAAAATCTTCAAATACAATACTCCCAAAGCCAAATGTAGAATCTTATCATTTTATTCTAAGTGAAACACTTTCTGTACTGCAAAGACCCCCAGCTGTTTCACAGGGTTAAACAGGATCTGAAAATTGTCTTTATCAGGCTAGACTGGCCTTTGGCCAACATTCCAAATTCTTTATTTCCTTTCACTCTCAGAAAATGAATTTCATTAGTTTTTTACTAATGGCTTATAAATACTCACTTATTTTACTTTTCTTAGTATTATAGTCTCTGTTTGCCTGATTTTTTATGAGAAAGGAATTTAGGGTATGCCCACAAATAACCTCTCAGTTTTTCTGAAACCTAATGTAAACTAATCCATGAAAAAGTTGGCTGTGGTTGACTGGGCTGTTGAGAGAAAACACATTAGCTTTCAGGTATCAAGGAATTCATGAAAAATATAAGTAAGTTATTCTTAAATGCGAAAGATCTTGAATTCATAGGATATTTTCCAGTACAGATAATTTTCTAAATCTGTTTCTTAATGTTCTATTGGTATTCCATTTATTGGAGAAGGAAATGGCAACCCAGTCCAGTGTTCTTGCCTAGAGAATCCCAGGGACGGGGGAGCCTGGTGGGCTGCCGTCTCTGGGGTCGCACAGAGTCAGACACAACTGATGCGACTTAGCAGCAGCAGGTAAAACAAAGCTACTGTATCACCAGAACCAAGCACACATATTTCCTTTTCTTCTCAATTATATTACAAGCAATACAAGTGCATGATAATTTTTCTTTTAATAAGTAGCAATTCAAGTATTGCTTCCTGCACATGGAGTGGTTATCAAAAAGGAATGGTATCTTTTTACAGTATTTAATGATTCCTATGATGTATTGCTGTTCAGGAATTGTCTTCCACATCAGGCTGTGAGCTCCATGAAGGCATAAACCCTTCATTTCATCTTTGTCAGCCCTCACCCAGTATATGATCTTACACAGAACAGATGCTCAAGAGACAGTTTTAAATCAATCCATTTATGTGATTTACCAAACAACTCATACTGGCATTTAGTTCATCTCTGATCTATCAGTGACCATAGCTTTTCACAGTATTTGACAAGCTTGAAAATTCTTCCTTTAAAAAGTCTTGTGAACATTTTGCTGTCTGACTTTATCATGAGAAAGAATGGCTGTCAGCCTTGAAGAGGTGGCTATGAACTACCTGGACAGGCTCATGAGGCAGTTCTGCATTTCCATATTTTAACTGACATTGACCTTTGATTAGTAGGAAAGTTCATTTGTCATTTTTAATCTCCCCTGAAGAAAGACTGTGTGGATCACAATAAACTGTGGAAAATTCTGAAAGAGATGGGAATACCAGACCACCTGATCTGCCTCTTGAGAAATTTGTATGCAGGTCAGGAAGCAACAGTTAGAACTGGACATGGAACAACAGACTGGTTCCAAATAGGAAAAGGAGTACGTCAAGGCTGTATATTGTCACCCTGCTTATTTAACTTCTATGCAGAGTACATCATGAGAAACGCAGGACTGGAAGAAACACAAGCTGGAATCAAGATTGCCAGGAGAAATATCAATAACCTCAGATATGCAGATGACACCACCCTTGTGGCAGAAAGTGAAGAGGAACTCAAAAGCCTCTTGATGAAAGTGAAAGTGGAGAGTGAAAAAGTTGGCTTAAAGGTCAACATTCAGAAAACGAAGATCATGGCATCCGGTCCCATCACTTCATGGGAAATAGATGGGAAACAGTGGAAACAGTGTCAGACTTTATTTTTTTGGCCTCCAAAATCACTGCAGATGGTGACTGCAGCCATGAAATTAAAAGACGCTTACTCCTAGGAGGGAAAGTTATGACCAACCTAGATAGCATATTCAAAAGCAGAGACATTACTTTGCCAACAAAGGTCCGTCTAGTCAAGGCTATGGTTTTTCCTGTGGTCATGTATGGATGTGAGAGTTGGACTGTGAAGAAGGCTGAGCGCCGAAGAATTGATGCTTTTGAACTGTGGTGTTGGAGAAGACTCTTGCGAGTCCCTTGGACTGCAAGGAGATCCAACCAGTCCATTCTGAAGGAGATCAGCCCTGGGATTTCTTTGGAAGGAATGATGCTAAAGCTGAAACTCCAGTACTTTGGCCACCTCATGTGAAGAGTTGACTCACTGGAAAAGACTCTGATGCTGGGAGGGATTGGGGGCAGGAGGAGAAGGGGACGACAGAGGATGAGATGGCCGGATGGCATCACTGACTCGATGGACATGAGTTTGGGTGAACTCCAGGAGTTGGTGATGGACAAGGAGGCCTGGCGTGCTGCGATTCATGGGGTTGCAAAGAGTCGGACACGACTAAGTGACTGAACTGAACTGAAGAAAGACAGTTTATGAAAAGGCCTCCTTCTATCAGTTTTATTTACAAAGCAATACAGCTTGCATTTAGTTTGAAAATCATATCTGATCATCTGATTCCTTCAAATATTTACCTTTATAGAGTCCTCAGTTTGCAGTTCAGTTACTCTTATTAATAGTTTGAATATACACACAAATATGTGCCCACAAGATAATTGTGTGTATTATTCTAATTTCTTTTGAAAGGTGCCACTTACCCTGGAAAGGTACATATAAGAGGTATTACTTTGACATGAGTATGGAATGACCAAAAATTCTGCTGGTGTGATCATAATTTTCTTCTCTTCTTGATCTTCCATTGGTTTTAAGGACTTTGATTTGTGTTTCTATAGGCAAAAGATTGAGATCAGTATCTCTTCCAGATGGATCCATAAGTATTTCTGTTTTATAATTAAAGTATGATTTTGAGATATGGCTTATCTAAGTGGGACATCTAAGACAGTAATTTACAATCATAATAAAGTAACCAATACCCAAGAAAAGGCTGGTACTCATATTGTTATGTGCTGGCTGTCCAGAGTACCAGTTTGGCCATTTCAGGAGAGTGGTCGTGACTAGAAGAAACTATTTTGCCCTGACTACTGTTATCATGTAGAAATGATCTTCTAGAATTCTACGAGTGATGTTTAAGCAAAATGGTCATCAAGAGCCCTCACTTGCCCACCAAACTGGGGTTTTGCTTTTTGTCTTAATTTTTCTAACCATTGTGCTTCCCCAGAAAACATATTCCAGCGACTCCCAACTGCTAATGTTATAAACTGCTTTTTTTCCCCTCTCAGTTTTCTTGAGATTTAATTGACAGACAGCACTGTGTAAGTTTAAGGTATACAGCATAATGATTTGACATAGATATATCATGAAATGATTACCACAAGAAGTTCCATGAATATCCATCCTCTCATAAAGATACAAAATAAATAGGAAAAACTTTTTTTCTTGTGATGAGAACTCTTAAGATTTACACTCTTAGGAACTTTCCTGTATAACATACAGCAGTGACGCTAGAGGTAAAGAACTTGCCTGACAATGCAGGAGACATAAGAGATGTGGGCTTGAGCCCTGGGTCAGGAAGATCAGCAACTGAGCACCACTGAGTGTTAATTATATTTCTCATGTTGTACATCACCTCCCTGCTGCTGCTGCTGCTGCTAAGTTGCTTCATTCATGTCCGACTCTGTGCGACCCCATAGACAGCAGCCCACCAGGCTCCCCCATCCCTGGGATTCTCCAAGCAAGAACACTGGAGTGGGTTGCCATTTCCTTCTCCAATGCATGAAAGTGAAAAGTGAAAGTGAAGTCATGTCTGACTCTTAGCGACCCCATGGATTGCAGCCCACCAGGCTCCTCCGTCCATGGGATTTTCCAGGCAAGAGTACTGGAGTGGGGTGCCATTGCCTTCTCCATCACATCCCTAGTATTGCTTATTTTATAATTGGAAGTTTGAACCTTTTGACCTCCATCCAATTCCCCCTGTCTACCACTGGTAATACAAACCTGATCTCTTTTTCTGAGTTTGTTTTTGCAGTATATTGACCTACAACATTATGTTAATCCTGGTGATAAACTCCTTAAAATAAATGTTAAATCTGTTGTTTCTATGGATTTGAGGAAATAGATAAATGGAGAACAACACTTCATCACTTCTTTATCTACCCTTTTTAATCTCAGGTCTTCTATGTATTTATCCAGTGTTTTCCCTGCTGTGTTGTGATTTCCTTAAAGGCAGACATTTTCCCTGCACCTGTATAGCACCAGCCTCTTAGGAGGTTTTTGACTTAAAATGTCTGTCGAATGAATGGTTGAATGGATCAATATCAAACATTTACTCTGTGCCTGCACTTTTCCAAGCACTTTATTGATATGACTTAATTTAATCCTCTAGCAATAATATAATGTAGACGTAATGTTTTCCACATTAGGGAGATGAGGAAGCTGAGACTCAGAGAGGTTTCCTAAAATAACCAAAGTCACACTACCGCCGAGGCAAGATTCAAAGCAAGCCACACAGGCCAGAGCGCATGTTCTTAACCACTATGCTGCAGGTAGTGGTTAAATGCCAAGGTTCCTAAGGCTGATGAACAAATTTTTCCTTAATCAGACAGACCTTACCCTTCCTTTCCCACCTTATCTCCCGTCCTCCCCTAACTTGCATCTTCCGCTGTAACCATGGTAGCAACCTTGCTTTTCTCCTGAATTTGCTTCTGTATAAGTTGACCTTTGTTCGTCCTGTTTCCCTTCCAGAAATTTAACTCCCCCATCCCCCAAGGTCTCATTTGGGTCTGACCTTCACTGTAGTCTTCTGTGACAACTCCTGCTCCTATTAATTTCATGCTTTTTGAAATGATACAGTATATATAGTCTTGTTCTGGTCATTTTCATTCTTAATCGTATGTGGATTGCCATTGTCCATTGCGTGTTCTGCCCCCAGCAGCTTTGTAAGAATCCTTCGCACGGTGCTGTGCACCTAAGAAGGGGTTACTGAATTGATAGACTTTATTTTTTTAGAGAAATTTTCAGTTCACAGGAAAACTGAGTGGAAAGTACAGTTCAAATTATATAACATTCTTTTAAAGTATACTACAGACGTAGTAAAAAGATCAAGAATTGCCAGGGGTTGGGGAAAGGGATGCATGAACTGATGGAGCGCAGAGGATTTTTAAGACAGGGAAGCTATTCTTTGTGCTGCTTCAGTGGTACAACATGTAGGCTTTTCACATTGACTGCTTTCACTTACAACTATGCATGTAAGGTTCCTCCATGTCTTTTCATAATGTAATAGCTTGTTTCTTGTTAGTACTAAGTTAATATCACATTGCTTGAATATACCACATTTAGAGGAGCTTATTTAACATACTTTTAGTGTAAAAATGTTTCAACTCATTGATCATAAAATATATTGCACATACCACATTTGTTAACTTCTATCCCTTCCTCTTTAGGCAAAAAAAAAAAAAGAAGACTCTCTTCTCTTAGCCATTGATTGTGATTACTTCATTTCTCTCCTTCAGAATTTCTTCATGTTTTCAAAGGAAAGATACTACTACTAAATGCGTTATCCACAGCTGTTATTTATTGTGCCCTTACCTCGCGGTCTCTGAGAAGAGACGCTTCCTCAACATCATCTTTAGCGCACCCTGAGCTCACAGAACTTGACTCTCTCCTGCTCCAAAGCTGATGCTCCCTTCACCTTGTCCTGCCTAACAGCACCACGTACATCTCCCACCCCCAAGTCTTCTAATAAAATTATGACCAAAATTAGTAAAACTCTAATAGTTCATATAGTTTATGTGGTCTACTTATTTCTCTCCTTATGCCTTTGCTCCTGAAGTTTACTGTTCCCAAAACACTCTTCTATTGTTTTTCTCTCCAAATCATACACTTCCTTCAGGGATTTGCCTGAGTGCTGTTTTTTGTCCAGAACCTCAGTTGCTGTATTGTTGGACGAGCTCTTCCTTTGAATCAGACAGATGTCACTGCTCATCTTATCTTCTGCCCTGGGAAGTGGCAGCCTATGTACACTGTGACTTCCCTCCCCCCATCCTACCCCATGGCCAGAGTCCATTGGACTGGGGGCAGGTGGCTGGGGTGGGAGACACACGTGACTCAGGGCCAGAGAGTACACTGAGTGACCAGTGGACGATCTGTTTCTCTCTCTCTTTCACTTCTCCTCCTTCTCTTCCTACTCTCTCCTTCTTCATATTATGAGCCAGAGAAACTCAGTCAACCTGTAACAGGTGCTTTGGACTCCACTGTTAGATGGAGTCACAGAGGAAACATGATTCTGCAGAGAGGAGCAGGGTAAAGGGGCAACTGACCTAAAAAAGAAGAGTAGAGATGATGCAAACTAGAGAAGGAGATGGAAAAGGAAACTGCTTCTATCAGTTCCAACTCTCAGGAGGTCCCCACCCTTCATCTGCAGGGTATCTCTGTGTCCTCACATCTCAGGCTTTTAGTTGGACAGCAAGGAGATCAAACCAGTCAATCCTAAAGGAAATCAACCCTGAATATTCATTGGAAGGACTGATGCTGAAGCTGAAGCTCCAATGTTTTGGCCGCCTGATATGAAGCACTGACTCATTAGAAAATACCTTGATGCTGAGAAAGATTGAGGGCGGGAAAAGGGAAAACAGAAGATGAGATGGTTGGATGACATCACTGGCTCAATGGACATGAGTTTGAGTAAACTCCGGGAGACGGTGAAGGACAGGGAAGCCTGGCGTGCTGCAGTTCATGGGGTCGCAAAGAGTCGGACACAACTTAGCAACTGAACATCATCAAACGTGAATGAGTTCTTTGCATTCAGATGATTAGACATCCTTCTCCAAATCCCTATGGAATATAATTAGTATCAAAAATAGTCAATTATCCATTTTACCTGTCTTATAACACTATTTTCTGCTTCATATCTATGTATAATATAAACATATACATGTTCAAAATATGTAATATGCAGCAACCGTGAAGAACCATGGAATATTTTGATCTCCTGTTTATGATTTATTTTACTCTAAAACATCTAGCAAGAACTGCATATATAGTGAATGTTCAATAAAATTACAGTTTTTCAGTTACACTGCCATTTTAAACTACAGAACTCTATCACTACTTTATAATTACCTTTTAGCCCATAGAACGTGTTTTTCCATTTTCAGTCACCTTCAACCATCATATCTTGTATTTATGAGATTCATGGGTTGATTGTGTTTTTCCCCTTGACCAAATAAATCATCTCCTTTTAAAATCACTTAACGTCATCCTGACCATGCCATTCAGTTTTTAATTTGCATTGTAATTCATTTGAGTCAAGTGCTGTTGCCCTCAACAATTTCATATTTTTATAGTCTATATTCACATTCCCTTATTCCACTGAATATGACTAATATATGTCAGATATTAAATAATAAGAGTTAACAGTGTAAAACCAAAAGAGGGAAGCACAGAAACAAATAATCAACGAGTGAGACAGTTGATACATTTTTTAAAATAAAATGTCTTTAAAAGGAAAAAAAATCTGAATTCTATTAAACTTACCTATATTTTATGACTTAGTATTTTTTTAATCTTAAAAAGTCACCTATGTTTGTGGGATGTGGAGGCATTTCTATGATTTTTTTTTTCCCCTCTGAGACCACCAATGATTGAATTCTAGCTGCAGTCATGAAAACAGTAGCTTTCATCTGTGTAAAACCCAGCTCAGCCAGGTGGGGGATATAAGGGTTTTCTAAATTTGTGATTTTTGGTAAGTCAAAACACCAACTTATTTATTACAGCATGAAACTTTCATTGTTTTGTAATATTTTCGAGTACCAAATTTGGGGGCCTTAAAAAAAAACAAGTTATCTTGCTCTAACGTGTGACCCTGACTCTAAGATGGCACTCATCACTCTGCAGCTAATCAGGAGCTGTGCTCCCAGATGGTCCCTGACAGCAGAACGTAAACAGAGCAGCGACCCCACCATCCTCACATGCAGGCAGCTCCCTGGCCCTCTGTGATGTGGACACAAGCACTGTGACAAAGAGATGTTAGAAATGACTTTCGCAATAGAGCTGTTCTGACATACAGACAAATAATTTCGGGTGTTTCAAAAGCACTCGCATCTGGAATGGAAGCCAGTTTTTAAAAACTAACTGCAGATCACAGATAGAAAGACTTTTTCCTAGCAGAAACAAAATATAAAATTTCAGCAGAAGAGGTTTAGTTAGATTACAGATAGAAGGAAGCCATGGTTGCATTTTCTTTCCTGGTAGAACTTAAGTGAGCCAGGCCGACAGTGCAGATCCATAGGAAGAATTCCACATCTGGAAAATCTTTGCTCCATCTGTGGTAGGTTTCCAGCCTCTTGCTTTTTCTCTACCATTTCCCATGACTTCAGCTTATCTCCTTTCTGTTTTCTTTAGTGAAGTTATTTAACCCTTAGGGGTTTCAGATTTTTGTTTTGTTTTGTTTTGAAGAGGAAGGAGAGCAAAGGAATACTTTATAACATTTTTGTGATTCTCTAGAATTGAGCCTGGTTTATATTTAAGTGTCTACGTAAGTGATATAGATGGTAAAAAATATATGTATATGTATATATATAAAGTACCTAGTCAATTATATGGAATTATATTTTAGAAATGCATTAGATAGTGCTTTGATTTTTATTTTACTAGATTGAATATTGGTATTAATCTTCCAATTTGAGAGTCTTAACTTTGTTTGCCTCAAATCATAGATGTTAATATCATAGAGCACATAGAAATAAAGTTACATTATTCATATCATAGAACTCATTAATATCTTATTTAATGTAATTAACAAATAATATTTATGATTGAATCTTTGTCTCACTGAGCCCCCTCCTAAATGTTAAATGAGTTACGTGGCATTGATGTTTGGATTTTCTTTTCTTGTCTGTCCTTACACTTTCTCTTAGAAGTCTCATCCAAATAAAGATGTGTCTGCATAATGTCCAGGCCCAGTGAGCCAAACTGCCCACCTCATTTCCAGCCACCCCTGAGACTCCATCACAGGAATGCGTATACCCTCCACATCCTACTCTTTCTACTTCAGAGTCTGCACTACTCCTGTGACCTTTTCCTAAAATTTCCTTTTATGCTATCTCCAAATTGCTTCATACACCTCCTCTTTGAAAGCTTCTAAGATCTCCACTACCCTGAAAGCAGCCCTTTTTACCAGATCTCTCAATATTATATTTAAACTTCTCATACAGTGCTTATCTTTTTATGCCTTTTGTTATGATTTTTAAGACTTATTTTTTCATGTTATATAATCAAACCAATGTCTAATTTATCTTTGAATGCCTTGCACATAAAGATTTAATAATTTTCTGCTTGAAAGAAAAATGGCATTTTTAATTGAAAATAAAAGCATACTCTCCTAATGTAAGATGTTGAAGTACACTTCAACATTTTCTAGAATTGTTGTTGTTCAGTTGCTCAGTTGTGTCCAACTCTTTGCAACCCCACAGACTACAGCACTCCAGACTTAACCTGTACATCACCAACTGCTGGAGCTTGCTCAAACTCATGTCCATCAAGCTGGTGATGTCATCCAGCCATCTCATCCTCTGTCATCCCCTTCTCCTCCTGCCTTCAATTTTTCCCAGCATCAGGGTCTTTTCCAATGAGTCAGCTGTTCGCATCAGGTTGCCAGACTACTGGAGCTTCAGCTTCAGCCTCAATCTGAATTCAGACTGATTTCATTCATCCTTCCAATGAATATGCAGGGTAAATTTCCTTTAGGATTGACTGGTTTGATCTCCTTCCAAGGGACTTTCAAGAGTCTTCTCCAATACCACAGTTCAAAAATATCAATTTTTAAGCACTCAGCCTTCTTTATGGTCCAATTCTCACATCCATACCTGACTACTGGAAAAACCATAGCTTTGATTAGATGGACCTTTGTCAGCAAAGTAATATTTCTGCTTCTCAGTATGCTGTCTAGGTTTGTTATAGCTTTTCTTCCAAGGAGCAAGTGTCTTTTAATTTCATGTCACCATCCGCAGTGATTTTGGAGCCCAAGAAAATAAAAGTCTGTCACTGTTTCCATTGTTAGCCTATTTGCCATGAAGTGATGGGACTGGATGCCATAATCTTCACTGTTTGAGTGTTGACTTTTACGCCTGCTGTTTTCCCTGTCCTCTTTCACCTTCATCAAAAGGCTCTTTAGTTCCTCTTTGCTTGCTGCCATAAGGGTGGTGTCATCTGCATATCTGAGGTTATTGATATTTCTCCCGGCAGTCTTGATTCCAGTTTGTGCTTCATCCAGCATGGCATTTCGCATGATATACTCTGCATATGTTAAATAAGCAGGGTGACAATATACAGCCTTGACGTACTCCTTTCCCAATTTGGAACCAGTCTGTTGTTCCATGTCCAGTTCTAACTGTTGCTTCTTGTCCTGCATACAGATTTCTCAGGAGGAAGGTAAGGTGGTCTGGTGTTCCCATCTCTTTAAGAATTTTCCACAGTTTGTTGTAATTCACATAGTCAAAGGCTTTAGCATAATCAGTGAAGCATAAATAGATGTTTTTTTTTCTGAAATTCTCTTGCCTTTACTATGATCCAGTGGCTGTTGGCAGTTTGATCTCTGGTTCCTCTGCCTTTTCTAAATCAAGCTTGTACATCTGAAATTTTCTAGAATATTTGTTTTAAAACCCAGGTTCCTATATTCCTTCGTGCTTCCTTAATCAGAATATCTTAGACCCAAGAATCTTAAACGTTACATACTCTCCAGGGAATTCTTATCCATACTAAAGTTTAAGGATCATTGCTTAATTTCAATGAAAGTTTCACATTTATTCTTCCACATGCACATAAATTTCATTACATAGTTCAAAGTTTATACAGCACAACAAAAGCCTAAGGCTTAAGAAAAATTATCCTGACACTGAAAGACTCAAGAAATGTTATATTTTATCATAAATATAACCAGAAATATTTCTGAATATCTATTTTTACCAAATAGTGTGCTGTCGTTATAAAACTATTTAAGGCACTAGCTTCGGAGAGCTTATGGTCAAGGTGAGAGAAATGATATATATGAAAAGTTGGTTGAAACAAGCAAAGTCATCAGTGGTGTCCTATTGTGTCCTATAGTTTCACATATTATCCAGCATCAGTTCAGTTCAGTTCAGTTCAGTGGCTCAGTCGTGTCCGACTCTTTGCGACCCCATGAATCGCAGCACGCCAGGCCTCCCTGTCTATCACCAACTCCCGGAGTTCACTCAGACTCACGTCCATCGAGTCAGTGATGCCATCCAGCCATCTCATCCTCTGTCGTCCCCTTCTCCTCCTGCCCCCAATCCCTCCCAGCATCAGAGTCTTTTCCAATGAGTCAACTCTTCCCATGAGGTGGCCAAAGTACTGGAGTTTCAGCTTTAGCATCATTCCTTCCAAAGAAATCCCAGGGCTGATCTCCTTCAGAATGGACTGGTTGGATCTCCTTGCAGTCCAAGGGACTCTCAAGAGTCTTCTCCAACACCACAGTTCCAAAGCATCAATTCTTCAGTGCTCAGCCTTCTTCACAGTCCAACTCTCGCATCCATACATGACCACTGGAAAAACCATAGCCTTGACTAGACGGACCTTTGTTGGCAAAGTAATGGCTCTGCTTTTGAATATGCTATATAAGTTGGACATAACTTTCCATCCAAGGAGTAAGCGTCTTTTAATTTCATGGCTGCAGTCACCATCTGCAGTGATTTTGGAGCCCAGAAAAATGAAGTCTGACACTGTTTCCACTGTTTTCCATCTATTTCCCATGAAGTGATGGGACCAGATGCCATGATCTTCGTTTTCTGAATGTTGAGCTTTAAGCCAACTTTTTACTCTCCACTTTTACTTTCATCAAGAGGCTTTTTAGTTCCTCTTCACTTTCTGCCACAAGGGTGGTGTCATCTGCATATCTGAGGTTATTGATATTTCTCCCGGAAATCTTGATTCCAGCTTGTTTCTTCCAGTCCAGTGTTTCTCATGATGTACTCTGCATAGAAGTTAAATAAGCAGGGTGACAATACACAGCCTTGACGTACTCCTTTTCCTATTTGGAACCAGTCTGTTGTTCCATGTCCAGTTCTAACTGTTGCTTCCTGACCTGCATACAGATTTCTCGAGAGGCAGGTCAGGTGGTCTGGTATTCCCATCTCTTTCAGAATTTTCCACAGTTTATTGTGATCCACACAGTCAAAGGCTTTGGCATAGTCAATAAAGCAGAAACAGATGTTTTTCTGGAACTCTCTTGCTTTTTCCATGATCCAGTGGATGTTGGCAATTTGATCTCTGGTTCCTCTGCCTTTTCTAAAACCAGCTTGAACATCAGGAAGTTCACGGTTCACATATTACTGAAGCCTGACTTAGAGAATTTTGAGCATTACTTTACTAGCATGTGAGATGAGTGCAATTGTGTGGTAGTTTGAGCATTCTTTGGCATTGCCTTTCTTTGGGATTGGAATGAAAACTGACCTTTTCCAGTCCTGTGGCCACTGCTGAGTTTTCCAAATTTGCTGGCATATTGAGTGGGCCTTAGAAAGCATCACTACAAACAAAGCTAGTGGAGGTGGTGGAATTCCAGTTGAGCTATTTCACATCCTGAAAGATGATGCTGTGAAAGTGCTGCACTCAATATGCCAGCAAATTATCCAGCATACTCACTGCCTAATCAAATTAAAATAACAGCATTTTAAAACAGTGGAAATAACTCCAGATGCAGACATGATAGAAGGAGAAAAAAAGAACAGAGACTCTGCAGTAAAGAGCTGGAGGTCCTGGTTGTTCCACTTCTCACATTCATTGTGCTCAGTCACTTCAGTCGTGTCCAACTCTGCAACCCCTGGATTGTAGCCTGCCAGGCTCCTCTGTCTGTAGGATTTTCCCAGCAAGAATACTGGAGTGGGTTGCCATGCCTTCCCCTAGGGGATCTTCCCAACATAGGGATAGAACCCATGTCTCCTGTGTCCTTTATTGCAGGCAGATTCTTTACCTGCCGAGCTATTGGGGAAGCCCCTCACATTCAATAAGGAGATGTTTATCTGGACCAGGTTCTTGTTTTAGATATAAATTTCTCCACACCCACCATGTCCTCTCCTACAGCTAATCTTCATCTTTGAATGGCCCAGCAAGGATTATCAAGCACCACATAACAGAAATTCCACCCTCTGTGAGATGGAGGGTATTTGGAGATGAAGGAGTAACCCGTGCAGTGGTGATTCTGGACAGTCAGATGGCAGAAAGACTTGATGAATTAGGGAAAAGGAATAAATCTCAGGAGTCATGTTCAGAGAGGGAAATGAAGGAATGACATAAGTAATTTATATATAATTTATGGAATCCTAGAAACAGCCCAAGTGACACTGAAAAATCACTGCCATATATTGCTGACAGCTGATGTAAACATTATAGTTCTTTAGTAAGTCCACAGTCTTTAGCTTCCCCTCAATGGAACCTGTTATCCCTATTCCAGGTTAATCCAAGTCCAGCCAAATGTCAGCCCATCCTTACCCTCTTTCTCTCTCCTACCCTCCACTATAAAGCTCAGCACCAGAGATCGGGGTCAGAGGGGAGGTCTGGGAATGAGGGGTGTCAGTACGTGCTTCTTTTCCTGCCTCTTCTGTTGAGGCAGCACAGAGTTTCCTTATTCCAGACCTTGAGGACACATCCCTTGAGAATGCCTCCAGCCTGCTGGGCAAGATACATAGCAATGACTAAGTGGTGAGATAGTCAAGAGACTCTAGACTTTTATCTGAGAGAGGACACCTGGGCTGGAACGATCCAGAGAAAATCTGGGGAAACAGAAAGCTGTGAAAACTGGAATGGAAGATCTGACACATTTCTAGGCAAGGAAAGTGGTGTTGGCAAAGTTAGGCTTCATGGGAACGCACAAGACACGGTGATGCAATGGTGTGGCCTGGCCAGCTGGAGCACAGAGTTTGTGTTTGGAAGGAGAGAAGATAGGAAAAAATGGGATGAGTCCAGACTCTAGCAGGCCTCAGAGAGTGATTTTAGTTTTCACTAAGAATAGTAAATCTTTTCAAATTAATCAGTGGTATTACCCCAGCTGCAAAAATCTAGACATCCTCATTCTTAACTCTTTATTAAGTAGTTTGGAAAAAGGAGGCAGAACCTTTTTTTTTTTTTTTTTTTAATGATGCACTCAGTTCAGTTCAGTTCAGTTCAGTCACTCAGTTGTGTCCGACTCTTTGTGACCCCATGAATTGCAGCACTCCAGGCCTCCCTGTCTATCACCAATTCCCGGAGTTCACTCAGACTCACATCCATCGAGTCAGTGATGCCATCCAGCCATCCTCCTTCTCCTCCCCTTCTCCATCTCCCCTTCTCCTCCTGCCCCCAATCCCTCCCAGCATCAGAGTCTTTTCCAACGAGTCAACTCTTTGCATGAGGTAGCCACAGTACTGGAGTTTCAGCTTCAGCATCATTCCTTCCAAAGAAATCCCAGGGCTGATCTCCTTCAGAATGGACTGGTTGGATCTCCTTGCAGTCCAGGGTACTCTCAAGGGTCTTCTCCAACACCACAGTTCAAAAGCATCAATTCTTCAGTGCTCAGCTTTCTTCACAGTCCAACTCTCACATCCATACAACCCATTAGATTACAGCTATAGTCAACACTGATCAAGGACTTTTAATATGTATACATCACAAGGAATTCAGTGATGAGTTTAGAGAAAAGTCAGAAGATTTTGTTTTATGTTTTTGTTTTGGTGATACACTTTTAAAACTTGAGTTCTACTTTATTATAATTCACCATGCTCATGATAATAAGTAATAAGTGATACCATTAAGATAAAAAGGAGGTAACATATGAATTTAGGGAACTAAAGAAAATCAGTTCAGTTCAGTTGCTCAGTCATGTCCAACTCTTTGCAACCCCATGGACTGCAGCATGCCAGGCTTCCCTGTCCATCACCATCTCCAGGAGCCTACTCAAATTCATGTGCATCACATTGGCAATGCCATCCAACCATCTCATCCTCTGTCGTCCCCTTCTCCTCCCACCTTCAATCTTTCCCAACATCAGGGTCTTTTCCAGTTAGTCGGTTCTTCTCATCAGGTGGCCAAAGTATTGGAGTTTCAGCTTTAGCATCAGTCCTTCCAAAGAACACCCAGGACTGATCTCCTTTAGAATGTACTGGTTGGATCTCCTTGCAGTCCAACGGACTTTCAGGAGTCTTCTCCAACACCACAGCTCAAAAGCATCAATTCTTCAGTGCTCAGCTTTCTTTACAGTGTCTTTGCACAGGATTTTAGGGGCTTCCCTGGGGACTCAGCGGTAAAGAATCTGCCTGCCAATGCAAGAGATGCAGCTTCGATTCCTGGGTTGAGAAGATGCCCTGGAGAAGGAAGTGGCACCCCACTCCAGTAGTCTTGCCTGGGAAATCCCATGGACAGAGGAGCCTGGTGGGTTACAGTCCATGGGGTTGCAAAGAGTCGGACACGACTGAGTGACTAAACAACAACAACAAAGGTTTTAGAGCAAGTCATCCTCCTACAAAATGCTAACCATTTCTTAAAAAATAGCTAGATAAAAAGAGGCTTATTTTAAAACAATTATATTTTACACTTAAATGACAAAATTCCCTGGTCTTTTTCCTGCCACCATCCATCCTTTGCTTTTCTTTAAATATTTCAGGTTGGGATGTGCTTGTATCACCAGTGATCTATAGTCTTGGTGGCAGAAATGAACCTCTTATTGTGCACGAAATTCCAAGGGCAAAAAAATACTTCTATGTCCTTTCATTTTTTTTTTCAATTTCCAACTTCAGATATTATTGCTGCCTATGTTACTTTATTTGTAAATAACACATAGCAAGAAATGTGCAAATAATGAAAGTTGTTTAATTTAGAGACTAATTAAACACTTATGAAACAGTGTTTTACCTTTTTTCTCCATGTAGATTGTTGTTGTTATCTAATGTTTAATTGCTAAGTTGTATTCCACTCTTCTGCCACCCCCTGACCGGTAGCCAACTAGGCTCTTCTGTCCTTGGGATTTCCCAGGCAAGAGTACTGAAGTGGGTTGCCATTTCCTTCTCCATGGGATCTTCCTGACCTAGGGATTGAACCCACATCTCCTGCTTGGCAGGCAGATTCTTTCCCACTGAGACACCTGGGAAGCCCACCTAACACTATTTTTTTGTTGTTATTCAGTTGCTCAGTCATGTCCGACTCTTTGCAACCCCATGGACTGCAACATACCAGGCTTCCTTGACCTTCATCATCTCCCAGAGCTTGCTCAAACTCATGTCCATTGAGTTGGTGTGCCATCCAACCATCTCATCCTCTGTCATCCCCTTCTCCTGCCTTCAATCTTTCCTAGCATCCTGGTCTTTTCTAATGAGTCAGCTCTTCGCATCAGATGGTCATAGTATTGGAGCTTCAGCCTCAGCATCAGTCGTTCCAATGAATATTCAGGATTGATTTAGATGTTTCTAAAGGCTTCCTCTATTTCTGTGCTCATCTCTGGACAGCTGTATGTCCATTCTACATTCCCACCAGCAATGTATAAGAATTGCAGTTGCCTCACATCCTCTCCAATATAGTTCTCGGTATGGTTCATCTTTTTAATTTTAGTAAGTATTGGTATTTCAATACTACTTACTAATACTATTAGTAAGTAGTGGTTTTTCAATATGCTTTTAATTTTCATTTCCCTAGTGAGGCCAATCATCTTTTACTGTACTTACTGGTCATTCATATATCTTCTTTTATGAAGATTCTTTGCCCCACTGTTAAAGCCTGGTTATTTGCCTTTGTGTTACTAAATCAAAAGATTCTTCATACATTCCAAAAACAAGTTGTTTATGATGTATGCTTTACAAATATTTCTTCCCAGCCAGGAGCTTGTCTTTTTCTCTTCTTCATAGTCCTTTTAAAAGAACAGAGGTTTTTGTTGTATTTTGTTCTCTCTCTCTTTCCTTTTTTTATGATTCATGTTTATCAAGGCCTAGGAAAGCTTTACTTAACTTAAAGTCATAAAATTTCTCCTATAAGTCTTAGAGTTTTACATTTAGGTTTCTGGTTCATGGTCCATTTAGACTTAATGCTTAAAGTGTGAGGTAAGTGTGGAGATTCATTTTTCCCATGTGGTTACCCAGTTATCCCAGCAACATTTGAAAATAATTATCCTACACCATTGGCTTACCTTGGCATCTTTATCACAAATCAACTGAATGTGTAGTAAGTATGGTCCTATTTTGGAAATTTTTATTTTGTTCCATTGGCCTATATGTCTATCCTTAAATCAGTATCATCCTTCCTTGAATTGATTACTGAAGATTTATAGTAAATCTTGAAATCAGGTAGTGTAAATCATCTAAAAATTGCTCTTCTTTTTAAAAGTCTTTTAGGTTCATTTAGTCGTTTGTATTTTCAAATACATTTTAGAATCAACTCGTCAAGTTTTTTTTAAAAACCTCATGGAATTTTCATTGTTTCCATGTTGAATCTATGTATTATTAAGGGGAGATTATTATGGGGAAAACCCTAACAATTTTGAGTTTTCAAATCCATGAACATGGTATATGTCTCTATTTATTTCGGTCATTAGTTTCTCTTAGCAGTTTCTTATAGCATTTAATGTATATGTTTTTGTCTACATATTTGTTAAATCTGTCTCTTAAGTAGTTTGCATTTTTTAATCATATCGTAAGTGGCATTTATTTTAATTACAATCATTAATTGCTAGTATATGGAAATACAACTGATTATTTTATGTTGACCTTGAATCTTGTGACCTCGTTAAACTTAATTTTTATTTCTAGTTAACCCAAATAGATGCTAACCAATTTTATTGATTATTTTCAAAGAAATAGATTTGATATTCTCTATCATTTGTCCGTTTTCAATTTCCATGATTTCTGTCTTATCTTTATTATTTCCTTTTTCTGCTAGCAGGTCAATAGCAGCCATTTTTCTGACAGTAATTTAGTCCCCCTACTGACACATAAATCTTTTGGGGATTTCACCCAGTGCCCCAGATTACCTGAGGACTCCTCATGCCAACTGGTGGGAACAGAAGTAATCTTAGGCTTCGGTGAAAGTGAAAGGGGCTTCCCTTGTGGCTCAGCTGGTAAAGAATTTGCCTGCCGTGCGGGAGACGTGGGTTTGATCCCTGGGTTGGGAAGATGGGCTCTACAGGTGCAACGCGTCGGATACGACTGAGCGACTTTTACTTTCACTTTGTGAGCTCCAGGAAGTTATCTGCCTACTGACCTCCAATACCTCTTTCCCTGGCTTTGGAGAGTTCCTTCTTACACCTGTGCCAATTAGCATTCAGTCAAGCGTTTGGGGAGACCCCTCTGCAGACCTCCTAAGCCCACCGTCTGTGCCGCTCCTGCCCTGCTTCAGTCCCGCAAACTCTGGTCTCTTTCACCTCAGGGCTGTCAGCTTGTGTGTGGCTTTCCTATTTATACTCCGTGACCCAGAAACTTCTCCCAGGCAATAGCATACCTCATCTATTCGGGGCAATAGTATAGCTCATCTGTTTGTTTTTTTGACCTTTTAGAGATTACAGTCCTGCATTACCTATTTTACATTTTCTGGAAAACACTGTTTTGTATTCGTGTGTGTGTGTGTATGGGTGTGTATGAGAGAGAGAGGGAGTGAGAAGAGAAAGAGCAGGATCCCTTCATGGACAAAAGCTAAGTCAACCTGTAAAAGAGTTTTTTCACAAAAACATCCCAGCGTTTTAGTATTGGCACTGTTTCAGGTCTTATCACAATATAAAACATTTATTGGAAGGGTGTAATCAATAGGTTACATTAACATAGACAAATATTTGGATTCCTATTTGGTCTGACTTTGAAATTATTCCTGAGTGTATATGCTTGAGTATACCATTCAGCTATCATCCAGAATTACTTTTGGTTTATTATTAGTGTAGCATATTATTTGAAGTTATTGTTAATTGTTATAATCCAAAGGATAATCATACCTGGCATTCCTTACTGAGACTTGTGGCAGTGGACATACATAAAGGTAAAATAAACAGTTTTAATATATTATTTGCTTTTCAGAAGGAAGCCTTATAATTCAGAATCGGTGAGAGGTTATTTCTTTTTGATCCAGATCTCAATAAGATTCTCCATAAAATAGTTGGTATGAATTGAAATAAATACAATTTAAAAGCAATCCATAGTAGTCATAATAAACTTTAAACCTGAATAAGCAGAGAAATTACATGACCATAATTCTGTGTCATAATGCTGCTGCTGCTGCTGCTAAGTCGCTTCAGTCTGTCCAACTCTGCGCAATCCCATGGATGGCAGCCCACCAGGCTCCCCCGTCCCTGGGATTCTCCAGGCAAGGTTGCCATTTCCTTCTCCAGTGCATGAAAGTGAAAAGTGAAAGTGAAGTCGCTCAGTCCTGCCGACTCTTAGCGACCCCATGGACTGCAACCCACCAGGCTCCTCCGTCCGTGGGATTTTCCAGGCAAGAGTACTGGAGTGGGTTGCCATTGCCTTCTCCGATCATAATGTTAGACTCCTTTAATTAATAAAATACTGGAATTTTACATTGTGAAAAATAAAAGATAGGAAACTAAAAGAATAAAAGGAAGAATTTAAAATTAAAAGAAAGTGAAGACTAAGAAAAAGGAGATCACTTCCTTCTAAAGTTTTTAGTGTATCTATAATTTATTTTACCATTAGATAGCCTATTATTTTATAAGAAAGAAAGAAAATTTATATTTATAGGAAAATATAAATTATATATGCATTATTTTCTTTAGCATTAGTATTGGTGAGGTATCCATGTATGTTTTTCTATAGAAATTTAAAATATTTTAACTTTCTGAAATCATAACATAAAATAAAATTTGAAATTATTATATTAAAAAATTCTGGGAGCACCATTACTTTCTCTTTCCATTCTCTATCATTTTTTATTATCTCTTTGCCAAAAATGTCAGTATAGAAAATAAGTCAACTACAGAAAATGAGAAAGAAATAATTGAGACAGGAGTAAAACAAGATAAATGAACAATTCCAAAGAAATATATTCAAAGCCACTTGAAAATAGCTTGAGGAAAGGATTAAAAATGGTCCATTAATTTATTGATAGTTAAGATTCTGTTGAGGTATTTTTCAGAAAGGGAATGAGGCCATCTAGCCCAGTAGAATTATTTTCCTTTTTTGTTTCACTTGAATAGAAGAGGCCCCATCCTGTATGATTCTGATATTCACCATTTCCATCTTCCCCTCTGGGCCAGAATTAGCGATCTAGTCAATCCCATCTTTAGCAGTTGTGAGAATGCTGTCTCAAAGTCACAAAGCTGTGAAGAAGCAGGACTGAAATAAAGCCTGCTTCTGTCTAAGTCTGTTTTGGCTGCTTTAACAGAATACCATAGACTGAGTGGCTTACAAACAACAGAAATTTATTTCTCACAGTCTGGAGCTAGCAAGTCTGAGATCAAGGTGCTGGCTAATTCAGTGTCTGAGGGCTGAATTCCAGGTTCATAGACACTATCTTCTTGCTGAACCCTCACATGGCAGAAATGGCAGAGGAGCTCTTTGAGGTCTCTTTTTTAAGGGCACTAATCCCATTCATAAGGGCTTCACTCTCATGATCCCATCACCTTCTAAAAGCTCTTCCTCCTTACCATCAGAATTTGGGGGTAACACAAACATTCCATAGCAGTTTTCACAGGCGTGACTTCTCTCCAGCCCAGGTGAACTTTGTTTCAGAAAGCATGAGATATCCATAGTTGAAAAGGAAATAAAAAATTGTTGCATCAATCAAGAAGAAAAGGAAGTCTTTATCTCTCTTGTTATATTCATTTCCTGTTCTATTACACCCTTTCCTCTTTTGTATTCATTCAACACTATGCCCCAAACAAGTTTTTACTCTGAAATATAGTGTGATTTTGGTATATATCATTAGTTGCAGAGAAAGTCTCTGAACTTCTTTGATTATTAACTTCAGTAAAACTTTCTTAGCATAGAACCCCAATATATACATTTATTTGTAAATTAGGTAATAAATCACTATACTTATGTGCTTTGCACACTTGACAAAAGTAGAAATATTTAAAGAACTATATACATAGATATAGATTCTAAGATTTTCTTCCCTTTCTGAAGAGAGTCCTGTCTTCCAGGTCAGAGATCACCAAGAATATGGTCATTATGGTCTACTGGTCCATCAAGCATGCATAGATACCTAACAGTGTACATGACCTTGACTTGAGCCCTTTGAGAACATTAGAGTTTATCACAAAAGAGGTGCTCAACCAAATTCCGTGTAACCCTTAGCATTCCAAAGTGTTAATAACTCAATTGTGTCCAACTCTTTGCGACCCCATGGACTGTATAGCCTGCCAGGCTCCTCTGTCCATGGAATTCTCCAGGCAAGAATACTGAAGTGGATTGCCATTCCCTTCTCCAGGGGATCTTCCCAACCCAGAGATTGAACCTGGATCTCCCGCATTGCAGGCAGATTCTTTACCCTCTGAGCCACTAGGGAAGCCCCTTAGTGTTCCAAATGTAGAGGCAAATTTAGAAATAAAATTGCCATTTGCACCAAATGTAGTAGTAAATGTACAAACATAGTAAATGTAGTAAAGACGATCATATTAAATAAACAAAATTCAAAACGAAGCAGTCATTGGCAGCATGTAATCTACATGCTAGATGTTATTCACTGGAGTAAATAGAAACCATTTACACATTCTTCAGAGTTACAGAAGCTTCACACTATGAATTCTCCTTGACATGGGCTTTTGGATACCTACCTAATGGAAGAGAACTCCTTTGTGAAGTTACAGCCTGGAGACATACTTATTTTGCGAGGGCAGACATTGTCATTCACTAAACCTGCTGTCCTGTTGCAGGGACTGTCTCACTCACAGGGCTTAACCAAATGCAGTTTTAATAATGTCCTTCCTATACCAAAGACCTAGGTCCATGCATGGCAGTGACTCTTAATAAACATTCCATTTCCCATCATTGACATTATTTTGAAAGAATCTACCAGAACTTTGAAAGTGTTAGTCATTCAGTTGTGTCCAGCTCTTTTTGACCCCATGCACTATAGCTCGCCAGGTTTTTCTCTCCATGGAATTCTCCAGGGGAGAATACTGGAGTGGATAGCCATTCCCTTCTCCAGGGGATCTTCCCAACTCAGGAATCAAACCCATGTCTCGTGCATTGGCAGGAAGATTCTTTTCCTTCTGAGCCAACTTTGAGTAGTCCTAAAAGGCTTAAGGAAGTTGCATCAGCCCATGAGAGTAACCATAAGACCAAAGCAGATTTATGTTACACTGGCTTGAACAAGAAGGTGTCCCCACTGTTAGATCAAAGCACACAGACCTAGAAACACTATGAAATTAAAAGATTTATTTGCAATAAGAAGATGACATTTATAAATTAGATAAAATCTGTAATACATTGCCAGAGTGGGATGATTTGCTTAGATGGAAAATACCAGAGACATACATAAGCCAGAATCTCTAGCTTGGTATACTGACTAGAATCCCTGCTCTCCAGGGATCTAGACGAGTTTGCAAAGCTTCCTCAGGTCAGAGGGCAGCTCCACCAATGGCTGAAACTAGTCCTTTATCATAAAAAGCAGGAGCTGAAAAGCAATCAGGGCATGATGTTGCTATTTTCACTGCTCTTAGAATTCCCAGCAGGATCTTGAAAAACACCAAATGACTTCTCGTATTCCCACTCCTCCCATCTGCTGAGCTGAGACCAACACTAATTATCACATACTGTATTCACCTCTTACAATTACAGGAGACTTGGATTATCTCAAATTTGTAGGAATATAACTTGAGGAGTTATTCTATAAACAATAAATTCTGAAAGGTACTTTTTTGTTGTGGAACATTTCTGATGGCCAGTAAGTGCAGATAGAAAACAGAAATAAAAATATAATTTTAAATTGGTTGTATATTAGAATGTGTTTGCACCATACCCATGGTATGTGGCCAAGTTTCTCCATAAGGACTTGAAATGGCCTTAAAATGAAATTTGGATTTAATGAGTTTTTAGAAATGAGGGGCCTAGTTGCCAGCCCTACTTTGGGCTATGGTAAAATCAGAAATTAAAGCCCACCTTGCTTGAAAACATTTAGCTGTGTCTCTCCTCTCCAGTAATCTCTCAGTAAAAGTTACATTATGGGAATTCCCTGGCAGTCCAGTGGTTAGGAATCCTCACTTCACCATAGGGAGCACAGGTTCCATTCCTGGGGAGGAAACTAAGATATCATATGCCATGCAGAGTGGCCAGAAAAGAAAAAAGCAACCTTTATGTTGGTAATTTTCCTTTTAAAAAAACATAAAAATCTTTTAGATAGTTTAGGTCATTCTACCTAATGGAACTTGTACTTAGCATAAGAAGTACTTTTTCTAAGAAGCAATGTATCAAAACTGGGAGTATTGCCCTGGAAAGAGAGTGCTGCAAAGCAGGAGAGTCATTTGGGAACACTTTGGAGATCTGAGCCGAGTGCCCCATCATTTGACAATATGTGTTGACTAGCTCTTGGTTCTCTTGACTGATTGACCTTGATGTTCCATAGGTGGCATCATCTCCAACATCTAAAACTCTGGCTTCTTCCTCCACACAGTGGGTCCAGTGGTGGTTTTAGTTGGATAAGATTATGGAGTTTTGATCCATAACTTAGCATCAACTGAGCCTAGATAGTTTTAATGAATCAGTATCATCACTATTATTTGTTTCTGACCATTAAAATTGATTGGGAGGCTAATGAGTTTTGGACACAGACAGCACTGGGTGTGAATCCTGGATCTGCCAGTTACTATCTGACCTTTCTCAAAACATTTCTCTCTGTGCTTCAGCTTCCTCATCAATAAAGAGGACAAAGTAACACTGATAGTAGTCTATATAACAGCAGTGGTCTATATACGTGGGTCTATAGCCAGTGCTAAGAGAGCCTGTGATACATCATAGGTACTCAGTACCCACTCCAGTGCTCTTGCCTGGAGAATCCCATGGATGGAGGAGCCTGGTGGGCTGCAGTCCATGGGGTCGCTAAGAGTCAGACACGACTGAGTGACTTCACTTTCACTTTTCACTTTCATGCATTGGAGAAGGAAATGGCAACTCACTCCAGTATTCTTGCCTGGAGAATCCCAGGGACAGAGGAGCCTGTTGGACAGCCGTCTATGGGGTCGCACAGAGTCGGACACGACTGACGTGACTTAGCAGCAGCAGTAAATACTATTTCCTCTCTCTCGCTCCCCCTTCCTTTCTGTGTTTGCGTAGAGAAGAACTTTGTGCCTTTGTAGTTGGTCTCTTTGCATGACTCAGACTATCAGTTGTTGATACCTGTGCTAGAAATGACTGTATGTCCCTGACTCTGTCATAGTTCTAGAAATTTAGATGAAGTCCGTGCCTAACAGGAGTGAGGAGTCCAGGCTACCTTTTCCTTCTCAGTGCTTCTTGGCACATGCTTCAATCATAGGACTAATCACACTATTTTGAAATCATTTGTGAGTCAGTGTGATTTTTTCCCTCCTGCAAGACAGAGCCAGGGTCCCATTTATCTTCAGCTTCCCCATACCTAGCACAGGGTGTGGTTCCCTGCTTATGCTGTGGTTGCTTCATGCTGCTCCTCTGCAAAAAGTGTCCACATAGACCTGTTCTGTTCCATCTGACCAGTAAACGAGTAAACTTGGTTCAAAGTGCCCAGGCTTCTTTGAAGGACACACACACACAGACTTTGGGTACTTCGTTTTAAAAGGGAACCAGATATTAGGCAGTCCAATTTTTGAGATTTTTATGGAGAATATTCCCTTGGGATTGTCTCCCACAGGCACAGAAGTCTACATGCCTCAGCAGTTGGTACTGATTCCTCATCTATGCCCAGCCCAGTGATAAAGTAAAGTGGTATCTACCAAGGAGCACATTCTCAGTTTGAAGAGCACTCTGGAAACAGTAAATTTAGGACACATGAGTTACTGATAAGCAGTAGTACTAATTAGTTGTAACTCGTGAGCACAACTACACTAATTTAATTCCCACCCTTTGTATAATTCAGTTGTCAAAGGTGATGGGAAAGAGGATACACACTACAGAAATTTGGAGATTCAGGATCAGCACGGGTTGAAAATGATTTCATGTACAAAAATAATTACAATAATAATTAGCATTTGCATCATGCCTTGTGATTTACTAAGTGCTTTTACAGCATCTTGTAATTTTGAAAAGTTATAAATTAGCTCTGAGATACTATCTGATGTCAGTATTAAGCCTCCATGCCAAAGGCTGAAAGTTTTAAGATTGGATTTAGGGAACAGTGAAAAAAAGACAGGATTATTAACGCATTGAAAGGCAGAAAATCAGCCAAACTCATTGGCAGAGAAATAGATTTACTTGGCATTTTAGAAACTCAAAAACATATCTTGTAAAAGAAGCAGTTGGCTCATATTTTGATTTCATGGTGCTTGGCACTATTTATTTTTTAAATTCTTTTGGGCAGAGTTTTTGATGTGCAATTACAATGATGAAGTTTGCTTAGTGGGAGCCAAAAGATTCACAAACCCAGGGGACATCTGATCCTTATTTAAGGGTAAAACCTAGAATTATCTGATGAAACCACTGGCTGTAAGTAGAAGCATAGTTAGAGGGGAAATACGAGGAGCTGATTAATATTTCGCTTTAAAACGCAGGTGTCTGTTTCCTAGAGGGAATCTAGATTGATCTGAAGAATGTTCGCTACAGCCCTAGCTCCTTCCCACAACCACAACTAAAGGCTGGACTTTCTGTCTCATAAACAGCCTAATGTAGAAACACACATGAGTTAATAAAACACAAATGTGAGTGAGAATTAGCCATGAAGATGGAAGACAGCCCCACCTGCCCACCCCTCCTCTCCCTCCGTCCCCTTTTCTGCCTCCTGCCCGGCCTTTCCTTCAAAACACGCAAGGGTACCCGGCCTGCCAGGGCAGGGGTACACGTTATTGCCTAGACCAACAGCCGAGCTCTGCCAAGTCAGGTTACTGGATCACACAGGAAGCCAAAATCATCTAGACAGCCACGAAGGCAGCCCGAGAGCTGCGCGCGGGTGTCGCTGGCTCACATGTAAGCCTTTCCAGATGTGGCAGCCGCGCGGGCCTGGCGCGGGGCCAGGCGGCCGCCTGCAGTCGGCGCTCCCCGGGCCGCGGCGCGAGCCCAGCGGCAATGCCAGGCTCTTGAGGGCGCGGGGCTCGCGCGCGGCTCGCTCGCCCCCGGGCCCGGCGCGCACGCACCCCGGCCGCCTCGCACGGCGACCGCCCGCCGCCGGGGAGGGACCGCCGCAGGAGCGAGCCCCGCGGGAGGGTTGCCGCGCCCGGGCTGCGCTGAAGTCCGCTGCGGCCGCGGCGGATGGGGGACCCCGAGGCCCACGTGATGGCGCGGCCCCTGAGAGCCCCTCTCCGGAGGTCCTTCAGTGATCACATCCGAGACTCCACGGCCAGAGCCCTTGATGTCATTTGGAAAAACACCCGAGACAGGCGGCTGGCAGGTGAGAGGCGAAGAGGGGCGGGCGAGGACGAGAGGTCTGAAAAGGAAAACAATTAAATATACAGGCACAGTTATTAACTCGGATCATGCATGAGCTCATCAGCGGGGTGAAGTTCATCACTGTCATGGAAAGGATTTCAGTCTCCCTTGTTCTGAGGTTTAGCTTTTCCGGAGTGATTTTTTTTTTTTTTTAACTCCAGTGCCTCTCTGGTTTCTGGTCTGATTATTTCTAGATAAGGTTTTATGAGAGGTTTTGTGGGTTGTGTTTTTTTTTTTTTTTTAACCTTGAAAACAAAAGCAAGGACCTTTCAAATGTCAGGAAATCAGTGGTGATGAACACCACCAGGCAAAAGCACCGAGGTCAGATGGGCCGGGGAGGGTCAGCTGTGGAGCTGGTCTGGTGAGGTGGCCTGGCCTATGCAGAGAGGGGCCTGGGAGGCTGTGTGGCAGGGCAGTCATCTATGCAGCCCAGTGAAAGCCTGCTGGTATTTCCTCTGGCAGCCTGGGGCTGCTCTGAGTTCCAAGAGGGTGTCAGATATGCTGGAGGCAGGCGTTTGAAATATAATAAAACAAATACAGTGTGCAGTTCAAACGTTCTAGGCTTCATGTGACAGAGACAGAATGGCAGACTGTTTGAAAGGGTATGTTAAGGAGAAGGGAACCTCTGCCTGATTGTGGTGGTAAGAATATTCATAAATTGATTTAAAAAATAGCTTCTCACAATAAAAAACAAAACCTCTCTGCATCCAGGGAAGACGCACCAATAGTGTTTAATGGTGCCTTCTTGTTTGCTCTCTAAGTCTGTATACTTCTGCTGTTTGCATGGATGGGTCAAAGATTGTTTTCTTAACCTTCTTGGTTAATCCAATTGTTTTTCCATAGAGTGAATGAAGTTCTCAATGGTTAAAAACATTGGATGTGGCCTCCAAGTGTCAATCCAGGTTTCTGTGCTATGTGTTCTTGATAAAAGGCCCTTTGACTTTGACCTGATTGTCCTGACATGACTTGAAGAGGTGAAAGTTAAGGTTTGTGATTGTGATAAAGCAGATTAAGAAGATAACCTGCCAGTTACTTATCATTGTAGGCTGTAAATTTGTCTCAAATGCCCACGAAAATCTTTCTCTCTGTTAAACTACATAATGCTGCTCAGGACTGGAAAAGAGTAAACAATGTCAAGTCTACCATAAGGTAGTGAAGAAAGAGTAAACCATTTTAAATTTAATAATTGTATTGTGGCTTTAGAGTAAAATATGATACCTTGAAGAAATCCAACTTTATAGTAAGATTTTTTTAAAGTAGATTTAAGTAATAACAATTTCCAGTTGGCCAAAAGAAGTTTAAGACATAAGATATGGGAGTGTAAAATTCATGACTCTGTTGATTGGCTCTTTAAAAAAATGGTTGCTTCACTGTTGCTTTTCTTGACAAATCCTTTGTCCCAAGTGGAAAGATTTCACAAATCATGCCTTATTAAAAATAACACAAAAATATTTTATTGTAGCTTGGTGCTCTAATTTGAAACTAGAGGTTGATTCATACAGTCTTGCTTCCCAGACCTCCTCTTGTATTTTCATAAATGAAGAGCTTTTCACAGCTGTTGGTCTCTTAGAATGAGAATATTATCCCTAGAAAGTTATTGTCTCTGCTTTGTCATTTGTCTGTTATATATTAATGGTCTGTATGGAGCCCAAAATATAGCACCTCATGAAGACCTCGTGGAGAAAAATAGTTACTTTTTACATGTGATAAAAACTAAACATTTCCCCAGCTCTAACAGCAAGTGGGACTTTAGCTTTAGGTCTACTGAAGGAAGAAATTCTTTATATTGTAAGGGTTCTCTAAGACAAATATGAACCTCTTTGGTAATTTACACAGTGGAATAGCCAGATATGATACTTGAATAAGAACGGACTTTGGCTACCATAGCTGACTGCAATTGCTGGGGACTTGGACTCTTTCTGTGTCCTCTCTCCTGCTTGGCTCATAGCTCAGTCAAGTGGAGA
The DNA here is from genome assembly GCF_019923935.1 of Bubalus bubalis. Lineage (NCBI taxonomy): Eukaryota > Metazoa > Chordata > Mammalia > Artiodactyla > Bovidae > Bubalus > Bubalus bubalis. The sequence goes on along the minus strand of NC_059157.1, from coordinate 21,826,481 downwards.
CCTATTTGGTGCACATCCAGACCTCAGGACACTTCTATGCTTTCCCTCAAACGTCTCCTCTGCACCCCCCTCCCACTGGCCAAAGGCTAAATATTAGCTGTTAATTATCCACAAAAAGCCACTTCTCTAAACATCAAATCCAGTCTTTATTCTACATCACATTACTTTGCCCTCTCTTGCAGAATGGAGGGCAGTAGAAAATCCAAACCGCCCACTTCTCTTATGTTGTGAAGTTAATGAGGTGACGGGTGAAATGTGTTTGGAAGCCTCTGGAGGGAAATAACTTCTGTTAATAGTACCTGGAATGTTATTTCCATGATGGTCGTTACCTTGATGACTTTCACCAGGTTTCTCAAACACTAATCTGAGATTTCAGTTTCTTTCAGAGGTTTCCCCTGACTGGAGCGTTTGGCTGTGGGACAGAGTTTTAAGTTTCCTTGTTAGGTATCTTCTCTCTCAATTAATGTAGGTCTCTGTTTTTCTCTCTCTCACACACATACGCGCATGCACGCACACGCGCGCACGCGCACACACACACACACACACACACACACACACGCACTACATAACTTAGAAGCTCCTAGTTCTTCTACTCCAAATGGTGTTATATACGCAAACCATCATTTACCTCTCCTTGCCTTAAACTCTCTTATGTATAAAACACATTCCATCTGTTATTTTTAAGGATCCACAGCCTTACATAAACGAAAGACAGAACTGTTGCTGGCTGCTAGTGAAAGACCGACAGGTCGTGAGGAGGGACAGAACAGACTGTCTTAATTGTATCCTCCTTTATATGTAATTGCTGGTTCTGCACAACCACAGCCCATGGGGCTTCTCTTACTCCCGTCCCCTCTGCAACCGTTATTCTCAGTCTCTCTTCTTTCCTAAAAGCATAGGACGGCATTGTGTTTTCAGGGAACTAGAACTTTGAGGTTAACAGTGAGTGACAGATGGGGCTGACAGCCCTTCTCTGGACAAATTGTGCATCGGTCTTACGTGTGTGTTGTGTCCTAGCCACTCTTCCCCTTGGGCTCAGGGACATCTTGGCTCTGGGGAGCATTTCATTCCTGAAAAACCTGTTGCCCCTTAATCCTTTCATGTAGGACCTCACATTTTTGTGCCAGTGGATCTCTTTAGCATTCTGGTGAAACCTCTGAACTCACTTCTCAGAATAATATTTTTAATATATAAATAAAATGTATAGAATTATAGCAGAAACCAATTAGAATGAAATATAGGGATCAAGGTGTTCAAACCCAAAATTTGTGATATGGCACTATAACATGAATGAATCAGGCTTCTCTGTCCATGGGATTCAATATAGGGAATTAAATATAAATTTGATGTTTTTAAAAGATGTGGGTGTGCAGTTTGTTACTGCAGCCATAATTAATAGCATTAAATTGAACAGCCATCCTTAATTCGTTTCCTTGTCACCAACCATCATAGAGAGGAAATCCTGGGCAACAACATCCGTATCTAGGTGGCAACATGCAGATCTTCAGCTTTCCTGTTTAGTGGCTGAATGGGGCCAGCAGCGTCCCATGAACATCTGTGGACAGAACTGCAGTCGTGTGTGATCTGGAGTGGATGTGACATCTGTCATAACTATCGAGGAAGGATGAGTGTAAATGATATTTTGTGATAACTCTAATGTGGTTTGGAAGAGTCTCACTTCCACTGGTGATGAAGTCACAAGGACACTAGTACCACTGTGTGTGGAATGGTGTCAATTTTTCAACATTCATAATTCAAAAAAATGCTACATCTCAATTACGTTTAGTGACAATAAAAATGTTATTTTTCCTCCTCCAAGCTCATGGACACCTTGAATTCTCTCCATAGACCCTAAATTAAAAATGCCTGCTTAATGCTTACCATGGCTTTCAGATACTTTCAGTCAAAAATTCTTATTGCCTGAAATGCTAGACTATCGTACATGAGATGGCTGGAATCCTTTGATGTATATTTCACAAAGATCCACTAACAAGTTTAAACTGATGCACCAACAGGACACCCTCTAAGGAAATTAAAAAAAAATTAAGATGAGGAAGACACAGAGAGACTGAAAGTAAGGCAAAATCCAGAGGACATATGCAAAGTATCTTTCATCAATTTGGAAAGTGGACTGAAGAAATTAACCAAAAAGCAATAAAATGTTAGCTCTTATTTAACCTGTAATAAGATAAGAACAGGGCTTCCCTGGTAGCTCAGTTGGTAAAGAATCCACCTGCAATGCAAGAGACCCGAGTTCGATTCCTGGGTTGGAAAGATCCCCTGGAGGAGGGCATGGCAACCCGCTCCATTATTCTTTCCTGCAGAATCCCAAGGACAGAGGAGCCTGGCAGGCTACAGTCCATGGGGTTGCAAAGAGCCGGACACAACTGAGCAACTAAGCACACACACACAAAATAAGAACAATTTCTATAGTGTAAGACATACTGATTTTTAAAAGTATTCAATCTATTCTTTTAGGGAAAAAAACCTAAATACTCCAACCTGTTATGAACACATGTCACTAGTTCAGTGGCTAAACATTAAAGAGAGGAGGAACCGAATTGCCTATGAAGAAATTAAGAAAATTTAGACCAGTCTCAGTGAGATCCCAGGGACGGTGGAGCCTGGTGGGCTGCCGTCTATGGGGTCGCACAGAGTCGGACATGACTGAAGCTACTTAGCAGCAGCAGCAGTGAGATTCAATAGGCATAGAATAAATGCTTCAGATATCTATGTTAGGTTAGAGCCCCACTCCCCAACCCAGGGGATACTTTGTTGGATGTTCAGCATCTTCTATCTTTTGGGAAGTAGATTTTTACATTTCAGCTGACCAAGTCTCCACTTCACCAGTAAAAAAGAATGCTTGACACACGGTGCAGTATATTGGCTCTGAATTTGGTAGGGCATCAAGAATTCTGGCCCATCTCCCATGACAGGCAACCACAAACACTGACTCCTGTGAACTGTTTTCTACTCATTGGTTCACCGTGAAAAGCAAGTAAGGGCAAATAGAATGTCTTTTAACCAGGAGTGATGTATGCCTCAAACTATGCAGGCTCCTCCAGTAAACAAAGACTTCTCTAGAAGAATGCAGCACTATAGAACATTTCAAAGGGCCTGAGAGACAACCATTAATAGTGCTTCATGAGACACGGTCACCTTCTGAAGGGTGGATATGAGCGTGTATTAAATTAGATATTACTATTTCAGTTTAAAAAAAAAAAGAAGCATTCTGATGTTGAGACCAACTTGAATGAGAGGAAACATACAGTTACTGAGCGAGCTGGCTGTGCTATCAGACTGCCTGGGTAACTTTGGGCAAGTCTGTTCCTCACCAATTTAAAAAGGGATGAAAATAGTATCTATGCCATAAATTGTTTTAAGGATCATGTGAGTTAGTACGCAAAGTCCTCAGAAAGTCATTGGCATAAGTAAACCCTCTGTCAGCTTTTGGTTGGTATAACTTCCCGTTTCCTTGAGCTCTACTTGCAAGGAAGCTTCACCCCTATAGGGTGACAGCTCAACTTTTGCCTAAGTCTTTTGGGCAAAAGTAGTTCATCGTCCTAAGGAAATGAAAAGAAAATGTAACATTTGAATGGAACATGGGATGTACTTCTGTACCTGTGGTGCAAAACAAAGAAGACTCGAACGAAGGTGACTTTTACGGAAGCTGGGTTGAAATCCAAAAAGAATTGATTAGAGAATAACTGTTTTCACACACTAGTCTTTGCATATGAGTTTGTCAGGCTAGATATATTATACAATATCTGAGAGTCTTCCCAAACGAGTTGGAACCTGCTTTGAAAATTGCTAGATAGTTGGAGCCAAACATGGGAAAGAGCAGCAGCACCAGCAGGCGAGATCCAAGCACGTGGGCCAGCTCTGAAGTAGGAAAAAGTATGCTCAACATCAAGGCTGCCACTTGAAAGGGCTAGTTCTCACGCCTCCCTTTCTGGAGCGAAACTTCTGTAACTTTCTTCACCTAAAATAGTATGTCTCTCCAGAAAAGAATGGCATAAGATAGTATGTATGAACAGTCAGCATAGTTTGCCAAAGGTCATTATAATTACAATTATGAGATGTGTTCAAAGTCAGGGGCTTAATAGAAGGGTTATATTTGTGACTTCCCTGGTGGCTTCCCTGATGGCTCCATCTGTAAAGAGTCTGCCTGCAGTTCAGGAAACCTTGATTTGATCCCTCGGTTGGAAAGATTTCCTGGAGAAGGGAATGGCTACCCACTCCAGTATTCTTGCCTGGAGAATTCCATGGGCAGAGGAGCCTGGTGGGCTGTAGTCCATGGAGTTGCAAAGAGTCGGACACAACTGAGTGACTGTTTCATATTAGTGACAGGTCTGCCTAAGCATCAGAGTCTGTATCATGAAACCAAAACTGGATTTAAAAGAACATTCCACTGGACGAGCTCTATTCTAGAGGAATGATTAAGGAGTAGATTGAAGTCAAGCTTGCCTTTTATGTGTTTTTCAATTTCTTGTTCCTGTCACTTAATAATAATAGGCCATTCTTGAAGAAAGAAGATATGCTGTTCACAAGGCATGTGTTGGGGCTATTTACTTGTAATGATGATGTGTTCATATTGATCCTTCTGTGCTCTTCCCACATTGCTTGTGAACAACCACTGATATTTTTGAATCATTTTCCTGGAATTATTGATGAAGACCTAACCATGGAAAAAAACAAAGTTACTCATCCCTTTAAAAATCAAACTAGCAACTACAGGACTACTGTTATATTCCTCAGGCAATCGTCAAAGACAAAGAAGCTAGTATGAACTAATTTTTTTGTAATATGAACTAAATATGGCACCCAGCCTGAGGTGGTTATTATCATTGGATGCATTCTTTATGACAAATAATATAATAACAATAACTAAGTTGTCATTTGAGTGTTTACCAAGTGCTTTAATCTTAAAAATGATCCTGAGAGGTATGTACTACTATTTTTATTCCCATTTAAGCTAGGGTATTTTTGGCAGTACCTTAAAAATCCATTAATGAATGTCCATGGACAAAAATCAGAAACATCCAAATATGCCATCATCATTAATTAATATCACAAATATGTATTGAGAATCTATCATATGTGAAATGTTGTGCTAAGCACCAGATAACTAACAAGACAGACACAGTCCTTAACCACCAGCCATGAACATCACATCTGAATTCTACCTTTGAATTTAAGAGGGACCTGGCATGGGCAACATGAACCCCATTTTCTTAAGGAAGAACCGTGCAGTGTCTCTTGACATTACTGCTAAATCACTTCAGTCGTGTCCGACTCTGTGCGACCCCATAGATGGCAGCCCACTAGGCTCCCCCATCCCTGGGATTCTCCAGGCAAGAACACTGGAGTGGGTTGCCATTTCCTTCTCCAATGCATGAAAGTGAAAAGTGAAAGTGAAGTCGCTCAGTGATATCCAACCCTCAGCGACCCCATGGACTGCAGCCTTCCAGGCTCCTCCGTCCATGGGATTTTCCAGGCAAGAGTACTAGAGTGGGGTGCCATTGCCTTCTCCGCTCTTGACATTGAGAGAGGTCTAAAACTCGTCACTGATTTGATCTTTAAACCAGTGACTCTCAAGGGGATGAGAAAAGACACACTTGGAAGGGGCAGTATTGGAAAGAGCACATGTAGTTTTTAAAGATACACATGATCCATTTATTGTTTCCATAGTGTAAACTGCATCTTCGAAAATGCTGAAGATAGAGAAATCATGCACAGGTGCGAGGGATGGAACATGAGCATAAAGGTTGAGAAACATCAGTTTAAACTGATCCGTGCATCCCAGTGAGCCCAACTCCTCTCATGAGCAGAGTAACCTATAAATGTAAATCAGTAAATCAGACCATCAGTGGACAACCCGATGGAGCAAGGGGAGACCCTCTCTGCAGAGGATCAGACAAATTAGTGCATCTTCCCTGATGAACTAGCCATTCTCTTCATGGAACAAAGACTCGATACCTCCAAAGTGCTATGAGATCATAGCTTTAACCATTTCTTTAAGATGAGATACTGACTTTTTTTACAAAGTTGAAATGTACTAACGTTAAAAATATGTCGCTATCTAAAACAGGGTGCTTTTGACTGATTCAGAATTCCGAATGAACTAAACTTGGAGATTGTGTTTTAAATGTTTTAGTTTATTGATGAGATTGATCTCAGATCTCAACATACATGGGCTATAGACTTAAAATTGATTTTTCTAAGTCTTTTGTTATTTCACAGAATTTCTCATGGAACCAAACTGGAAGTAAGGACATTTTTTCTTCCCATAATAACTTTAAAAGAGATATTCCTATTTTGGATTTTTAAAAGAAAAGAAAGATAATGGTGGATGAGTTATATTAAAATATGACATAATTATTACACCTCAAAAAATACAGCATAATTATTATATTCTAAATGTTTACCAGTCACCAAGGTTGTATCATACTCTGAACAGAAAAATACTTGTAATAGAATTTGAGGGTCAAGTATGTAATCATGGGGGCTTCCCTATTGGCTCAAACAGTAAAGAATCTGCCTGCAGTACGGGAGACCCAGGTTTGATCCCTGAATCGGGAAGATCCCCTGGAGAAGGGAATGGGCACCTGCTCCAGTATTCTTTCCTGGAGAATTCCATGGACAGAAGAGCCTGGTGGGCTACAGTTCATAGGATCACAAAGAGTCAGATACAATTGAACGACTAACACACACACACACACATAATCATAGTGAAGCAATTCTGTATTCTCGTATATATATAATGATCTCAAAAAATTCTAGTTCATTTCAGATCAGTAACGTTCTAGATTGCTTTCAGTAATTTGTAAATTAGAGAAACAATAATTTGAACATTAGTTATCTATCAATGCAGAGTTTAAATCAGTGAGAAAATTACCAAAGAAGGTATGACTTTGAATTAATACTGCTTTTAACAGCTTCCACATTTTAATTAGAGCATATTTTGAGTACTCAAAGTATGTTCACCTATCATGGCCTCATTTTCTCTTAGAAGTGACTTTGCTAATATATTCCAAAGAATCCAGTTGATTGTGGCATCTTAGTATTTCCAGGTAGAGAAGCCAAAGGATGAAAGAGAGCAAGAAAGTTTTTAAAGCTGAACATTTTGTTTTCAAATAAGGGGCCTTAGAGAAAACGTGAGATGTGGCTCAGATGCTGTACAACCAAGAAGGCAGACAGAGCATCCACTGAAGCAGAGGGTTTTTGCATTGCATGGGCATAACCTTGTACTAGCTACTAATCAGCTAATATTGATTGTGCACCGACTGTAATGCTGCTGCTGCTGCTGCTAAGTCACTTCAGTCGTGTCCGACTCTGTGCGACCCCATAGACGGCAGCCCACCAGGCTCCCCTGTCCCTGGGATTCTCCAGGCAAGAACACTGGAGTGGGTTGCCATTTCCTTCTTCAATGCATGAAAGTGAAAAGTGAAAGTGAAGTCGCTCAGTGATATCCGACCCTCAGCGACCCCATGGACTGCAACCTTCCAGGCTCCTCCATCCATGGGATTTTCCAGGCAAGAGTACTGGATTGGGGTGCCATTGCCTTCTCCAGACTGTAATGCTAGAAAATATACAGTGTAAATTAAAAACTGTCCCTAGACTTCCATAGAGTCTAGTTGGCAGGAAAAAAAGTAACCTATAGAGAAAACTAGCCTCTAGGGCATGGTTTGACAGATCCCATAAGGCACTTGCTGAGCCAATCAGTATCTGTCCTTCCCCCTTGCTTCCCTCCTTTTCTCTTCCCTCATTTCTTCTTTCCCTCCCTCTTTCCCTTTCTTCTTCCTCCCCTTCCTCCCTCTGTCTCTCTCCTGTCTACCTACAGTAGGAACTGACTACTGACCCAAGTACATTATAACAAAAGGACGTCCAGACTATTTCATTACTGGTTTTTCTGTACTTTGGTAGAGTCATGCTCATTTGTATCCCAATAAACATGATTTATAAGTGAAAATTTCTTTGAGATAACTAGCTTTTCAACTCATAAATTATCACTTTTCCATTATTGCACATGGAAATGAAAACATTTGAATCATTGCAGAGAAGAGCCTCTATGTCACTATGAGGATGTGACAGCAGTGATGTGTGTGTGTGTGTGTGTGTGTGTGCACACGCATGCGCACGTGTGCATGTGTGCTCGGAGGATGATAAATACAGGGGTTTCATATTGAAAATTTTTTTCACAATAGCATTTATATGTTCAGCCAGATAAGTTATACAGATGTTCCTCAACACTGGGGAAAAAACCTCACACTAGTAACTGAATGGATTCATCTGTTTGCTTCCTCCAAAGAATAAAAATAAGAACATAAAGTATCCCACCACAATTTTGCTCCAGTATAGGCTGGAAGCAGTAAGGTTTGCCCTTTTTTGAGATAGTCATTGACCACACCTTGCATTCAGTATAACACAAATGTATTCCCAGTCGAAACTTCAGTAAGGGCTTGAGAGTGGCAACCAAGAGGTGGAGAGAACAGAGGCTGTTTTTATGGTTTGCCGAGATATCCAGTCTCCTCTTTATGTGATTAGTAAAAATATCTTTGTGTTGAATTCAGTGTCAATTTTGATCCTGTACTGCAAGAATCTCCAATCAGTAAATTATTTCAGTCAAGAACTGAAACACTATTAATGAAAAACTAATTAACAACCTCTCGACAACAGAAATCACCAGGACATAGCAAAAAACACAGCATATTTTGCCGGCTGAAATCTTGCTTGGTCATCTGTAAGTATCCTGACACCACAAATCACTTTCCTCTCTGTGTCTCTTTAAGAGATTTATTATTAGTATGAACACATCTAGGCAGTTGTATACATACACACACGCGCACACAGCACACACACGTACATGCCTCAGGAAGCCAAGACTTCAGGGAGCCTCTCTTCAAAAACAGACTAAGGCTCTCTGATTTACAGGATGCTGCTGTAAAAGTCACAGCGTAGCATCTGGTTGTTGACAGCCTGGAGTAGGGGCAGAGATTCAGCTCCTTTAATGATGTCTAGACTTTGTTTTATCTTGTAGAATTTTGGTGACATATTTAGTTTTTTGCAGACAACTTTCAAATCACTGACTCAGCATTCGGTGTGGTTCCGTTTATCATGAGCCATCATCTCTAATCTGGTTTTGAATAGCAGGATGTTGTAGGTCCAGATTGAAGTGTGACCTCTGAATGTTTTCCATTCATGCTTGATTACTATATCCTAGAGGTCTAGACAGTGTTATTGGTTTCTCACCAACATAAACATCTGGCAAAAAAAAAAGAGAGCTAAACTGGATGAGTAAGGACATTCCTCATATACCTTTATGATATGCTATATTTAAAATAAAACTTTTGAAAATGAAGCCCATCTCAGGTTGTAAAGGATGCCATCACACATATTGTTTTTCACCTCAGATGAGTCAGTCTTTGGACTATAATTTTTCACCGATGAAAACAAGTTTGAGCATGTACTTTCAGACTGCAATAGGAACATCTCTCCTTTGTGCTATTACAAGAAGCTAGAATTTCATTTAGTGAATTCCAGCCAGATGAAACGAGCACATGCACACTGACTCATGTGTAGCTCTGGGTGAACAAATAAGATGATAAGCCAGTGGGGGCGGGAAGGGAGTGATAGGACCAAAGCCACAGCAAGGTGGGGATGAGCGTGGTACCAGGCCTCCTCAAGTCTTGGTTCATCTGGGTAGATTTTCTTACTCTAAGTGTTATTGATTGATAGGAACTCTGCAGAGGGCTTATTTAAGAGCCGGCACTCATTCCCAGGTGGCACAATGGTCAAGAATCTGCTTGCCAACGCAGGAGACCCAAGAGACTTGGGTTCATTTCCTGGGTCAGGAAGATCCTCTGGAGAAGGAAATGGCAACCTGAACCAGTATTCTTGCCTGGGGGATCCCATGGACAGAGGAGCTTGGCGGGCTGCAGTCCATGGGGTCACAAAGAGTCAGACACGACTGAACGACTGAGCACACACCAGAGTAGAATACTGTCCCACTCAGTTACAGGGAAAAACTGAGGCCCTTTCTTTTATGCTAGGGCTACAGACCACATGCAACCAAATGCCAGCAAAACCTGTGTGCAGCTGGGAGCACCAGGATGGAAAATGTAGAGGTGTGACAAGACAACCCAAGGAGTCTGCCTTATTTGTGTTCTTTGCATGCGGGTGGCCCCGATAGCAATAGGATGAGAACAGCACTGGAAATGTTACACGTAGGATACTGTGCATTTGTGAAAGGTACATTCAGGAATGAATCCCAATTTGTGTACAACATCTTATGTATAATATTAAGCTTCTTTCTTTCTTCTTTCCTTCTTTTTTTTTTTTTTTTTTTTGGCTAGGGTAAGAAAAGGAGAGAAAGATTTCTTTCAGTCTTTCAGTGATCCTTTGTATAAATTGATGACTTAGAACCCAGGCTGTATTTCCAGCCAGACAGAGCTCTTTGGTGCAGCATAATCTTTGCACAACTGAAGATAAACATGGAGGTTAAACCTCAGAAAAGTGATTTCAAAGTGCAGGCTGAAAATCTATTGTAAATGCCCCTTTGCCCTATTTAAGCCAATAATAACAGTTTGTGACCAGCCACACTGCACAAACCCCGAGGATTAGCCAAGTGTTAATAAGAGCCAAGTGTTAATAAGCTGGGAAATGGGAAAAAATAAACATTTAATATTTTTTAAAGAAAGAAAGGAAAATAAAAAGACGGCATCTGGAAAGGGCCTTAACAGGGAGGTAAAGGTAAACCCTGCTCGCTGATCACACCAGAATGAATGGGTCAAAACAGCGCACCCATCTTCTCAGCCACCGCCACACGCATTCCAGGTTCCCATTCTTGTGAGGTCAGTTCGCAGAAAATGTTTTTATTTCTGTGACCCTGAGCATGACTCCCACTTTGCCCATGAAGAATTCCCGGAGTGAACCTTCATGGCCTTTCATCCTCATTAATCCCCCTACCAACCCACACAGACCCTGACTCCAGCCGATTTTGTGACTGTCTGCTTTTTCTTTACCCAGTTTGCACTGAAAATGAGCTACAAGTGGAATTAGGTCAGAATTCATAATCTGTCTGGTGTGTGCTTACTCTCCTGTCCTTGTTCCATATTCTTGTCCCTATCTGGACTTAAAGTATTTTAACTGATTAATGAAACACCATGACATGAGCTATCCACTCTTCTTACATAGGAAGAGTGGATAGCTGCACTTACATAAAAGTGCATGCTTTTGAATCACAATAACTTATGTAACATCTCTGTTTTTTCTAAACAGAGTCTAGGAAAATGGCATTTTGTAATTTTTATTACAATGGAAAAAAGCTGACCCATACTTTGGACCCAGTGAGCTCTAAGGGTCAAAAGCCAAGTGCTTTTAATAACTTTTTAAGAGTAGATAATCCTTGCTCACTTTGAAGACTGAAGCATGTACTAATTGCTTTTGTAAAATGAAGGTGATGTTGCTTTAGCTAATGGTCCATGCAGTCTTACCCTGGGACACTTGATCACAGTGTCTCATGTGGCTTAAGTTGCTGTTTTCATAACATACTTGCTGTTTTTTTGATTCGATACAGTTCAGGTAACATTTGAAATCAGTACCTTTGCCTTCCAAAAATATTTTGTCCAAAAACATCTTTAGATATGTTATCAATTAACTAATGGCAAGATTATCATTATTAAGTGTTTGACATACACACAAAAAAACCCCATGTATCAACCACTAACTTAAGTAATAAAACATTAAAATTACTGTCTCAAAATTTTTAATTTAAAATTACTGTGTACCCCTCCTGAATCCCATTCCCTCCCATTTCCTCCCCAACTCCCCCTGACATTCTAGTCCTGAACTTGGGATTCAATCCTTCCCATAATGGTTTTGCACTCTTATTATATATATATAAGTAACCCAGAACAATGTTAATTATTGTTTTGTACATTTAAAATTTTTAAGTGGGACCATACTGCAGATATCATTCTGTAAGTCATCTTGCTCAGAATTATATTTTTGAATATATTTTTATAAATTAAGCTTTTTATTGATGTTTAGTTTTTGTTCAATATTATATGGGCTTCTCAGGTGGCACATGGTAAGGAATCCTCCTGCCACTGCAGGAGACTCAAGAGATGTGAGTTCGATTCCTGGGTGAGGAAGATCCCCTGGAGTAGGGAATGACCCCCCACTCCAGTATTCTTGCCTGGAAAGTTCCATGGAGGAGCCTGGTGGGCCACAGTCCATGGAGCTGCAAAGGGTCAGACTTGACTGAGCAACTGAGCACACGATATAGTGAGTCACAATTTTTAAAGGTGATACTTAGTTTATAGTTATTATAAAATTGTGACTGTATTCTGTGTTATACGATATACCCTTGAAGCTTATTTTATACTTAATAGTTTGTACATCTTGCTACCCTATCCCTTTATTTCGACTCTCCACTGGTAACTACTAGTTTGTTCTTCTTTTAGTCTGTTTTTTTGTTGTTGTTGTTATTTTCACTAGTTTGTTGTGCATTTTTTTATTCCATATATAAGTGATATCATAGTGTTTGTCTTTCTCTGTCTGACTTATTTCACTTAGCATAATACCTTCCAGGAGCATCCATGTTGTTTGCAAATGGCAACATTTCGTTCGTTCTTATGGCTGAATAGCTTCTTTATCCATTTATCTGTTGATGGACACTTAGGTTGCTTCCTCATCTTGACAATTATAAATAATGCTGCTATAAACACTGGGATGCCTGTATCTTTTTGAATTACTGTTTTTGTTCTTTTTTGATATATACCCAGGACTGGAATTAAGTCATATGGTATTTCTGTTTTCAGTGTTTTGAGAAACCTCCATATTCTTTTCCACAGTGGCTGTGCCAATTTACATTCCCACCAACTCTGTATGTAAGAGCTTCCTTTTCTCTACATCCTCACCAACATTTGTTATTTATGTTCTTTTTGATGATAGCTGTTCTGAAGGTGTGAAGTGATATCTCATTGTGATTTTGATTTGCGTTTCCCTGATGATTAGCAGTGTTGAGCATCTTTTCATGTGCCTGTTAGCTATCTACATTTCCTCTTTGGCACAATGTCTATTCAGGTATTCTACCTATTTTTTAATCATATTGCTTGGTTTTGGTTTTTGTTTTGATGTTGAATTGTATGAACTGTTTATTTATGTTGACTATTAATCCTTTATCACTCATATTATTTGCAAATATTTTCTCCCATTCAGTATGTTGTTTTTTGTTTTGTCGATGGTTTCCTTTGCTATGCAAAAGTTTTTGAGTTTAATTAGGTCCCCTTTATTTTTGCTTTTAGAGGCAGTTCCAAAAAAATACTGCTGAGATTTATGTCAAAAAAATATTCTGTATAGGTTTTCCTTGAGAATTATTTTATTCATGTTGAAACTTAAAAGATCATTTGTTCTTATTATTTATTTTATGAATATGCTGTATTTTACTTAGTCATCCTTCTGTTGAAAGGCATTTAGTTTGTTTTCAGTTATGCACTTTTTCAAGCATCTGCTATTAGGAATGAATACTATTGTTTATACCTCTCTGTACATATGTGTAGAAGTTTCTCTGTGACAGAGTAATTCTTGTAAGAATGGGATTTCTTAGTAAGTTATGCACATCTTATATGGCCAAACTGTTCAAACTGTGGTGGGTGTTCATGTATTGTTCACCCACCAATGATGTAGAAGAATACCCAATATCTCAATAGAAGAGAATTTTTCAAGTGCTGTAAAACTTGTAGAATATTTACTTTAAAAAAAAACACAAAAATATAAATAGTATAAGATATTAACAAAGTCAAATTTATATATATCCATATGTATGTATGAGTACATATAAATGTATGTGTTCTTATATATATAGTCATATACATATATACATTTTTATATGTATATCATATATAAGTATATCATGAAGGGTTTTTTAAGTTATTAATAGAATTAAGCAAAAATTAGATAAATAGGGTTGGAATGAAGCTTATAAATAATGAATAATATTTTTCATTTTAATTTTTTAATTAAAATGTAATTAAATATCTGCTTAAAGGTGATAATAAATGTCAAGTTCATTTATGCCTATTCGGGGTCTATATTTGGGTACAAATGTAGCTTAAGGGCTTCCCAGGTGGCTCAGTGGTAAAGAATCTGCCTACCAGTGCAGGAGACATGGGTTCAATCCCTGGGTCAGGAAGATCCCCTGGAGTAGGAAATGGCACCCCAGTCCAGTATTCTTGCCTGGAAAATTCCATGGAAAGTGGAGCCTAGTGGGCTACAGTCCATGGGGTCACAAAGAGTTGGATGTAACTGAGCGACTGCGCTGTTGCACTTGTGCAACTTAGGTAATGAGGACAGAACATGGAGGGAATCTATCCCAGAGCTAGAGGAAGCAGAAAGTGTGACTCAGAAATAATATTCTCACAATAACCTATATTAAGAAATACCTGCTGCCCCTGCTGCTGTCACTTCAGTCGTGTCCGACTCTGTGCGACCCCATAGACGGCAGCCCACGAGGCTCCCCCATCCCTGGGATTCTCCAGGCAAGAACACTGGAGTGGGTTGCCATTTCCTTCTCCAATGCTTGAAAGTGAAAAGTGAAAGTGAAGTCGCTCAGTCGTGTCCGACTCTTAGCGACCCCATGGACTGCAGCCCACCAGGCTCCTCCACCCATGGGATTTTCCAGGCAAGAGCACTGGAGTGGCTTGCCATTGCCTTTCCCAAAGAAATAGCTCCTCTTCACCAAAGTTAAAAAAAGATTCCCCTGAAGGCTTCCATGAGAACCAAGGGTTCCCTGGAATAAGTGTGAAAACCAGGCATAAGGGACAAACTTTTTTTTTTTTTTTTGCCATTCCATGCAGCATGTAGAATATTACTTCCCTGATGAGGGATCAAACCTGGGCCTCTTGTATTGGAAGCACAGAGTCCTAACCACTGGACTGCCAGGGAAGTCCCAGGGACAAATGTCACTGAAAAGCAAGTCTTTCCTCAAATGGTGGATAATTATCCTCAAATGGCAGAAGCATTAATTTTTCAAAAATAAGTGTAGATTTTATTTTTTTATTCTTCTCTGTTAAATGAGTAAAATAGCAATACTTTATTTAAAGATGTCTTTTGTAAGCAAAGCATCATGCTTTAGAATGATATGCCTGTTAAAAATCAATGTCTTTACCTCAACTTTTTCTCAGAGATATATAACTAAAGATGGTTATTCAGTTTGAAAATTGAGACTGCTGAGTAAGGGCACGGTGGCCTCTGCACATGCGTTTTCCCATCCGCCTAGCAGTCTTTCTTCTTTCTATATTGATAAGTTGGAAGCAGTGCACTGTGTGGTATTGTGAAGACCTCAGATGTGATTGCGGAAATGGGCTCCTCCGAGTTGCCTGGCAATATTGGTGAATTTACGGCTTCCTTAGTTAAATGATCTCTTTTCACTTTACTGTTGATCACAAGTCATTCTTTGAGAACATGAAGTCTGGATGGAAACAAGCCATGCTCTGTAAAACATATGCTGATTTTCTTATAATCACATAATTATTGATTTTCTTCCTAATTTTAATGCCTTTTATAATTTCTCATGGAATATGTTCCCCTCAAGCAATTCTGTTCAGTTCTTTCTGTTCTTCTCTTCAAAATATAAACCTTGTCTCTTCTTTTAAGTCTCCTATTTCAGTTAGAATGTCTCTAATATCCATCATTTTTATACTAAATTTACTTATTCAATGACAGTCACCATAAAAATGATTATTTTTAGCACTCATTATGTTAATTGACATTTAGAACGAACGCTGTTTCCCACACCAACTGTAGTGCCCGTACCCCAAAAAAGGACTCAACGAAAGAAATTGTAGCTAAAGTTTTTAAACTTTTTTTTTTTTCTTTAAACTCAGAAAGATGACAAGTTTCCTCAACTCCCTGACATTTACTTTTAGCTGGACCCCTGACATGCAGTGTGGTGCTCTGCTCAGAGCCTCTCTTGTAGTATTGTTTAATACTTACATAACACTATAAAGTGGGCTTCCCTGGTGGCTCAGATGGTAAAGAATCTGCCTGCCAGTGAAGACTTGGGCTCAATCTCTGGGTCAGGAAGATCCCCTGGAGAAGGGAATGCTACCCTCCCCAGTATTCTTGCCTAGAGAATCCATGGAGAGAAGAGCCTGGTAGCTACAGTCCACAGGGTTGCAAAAGTCAGACACGACTGAGCAACTGTGCACACACACATAAAGTAGATTCTGAAGTAGATTTATTAGCCCTGTTACATTTTTGTTTTACAAATGAGGAAATATGTCCAGACAGGTAAGTAACTGGCCAAAAATCACATAACATGTCCAAAATTGACAAGTTCTTCACTTTTCCGTAAAACTTACCTTTTCATCTCAGTTCATCATTAATTTCTCTCTTCCTTCATACCTCGCACTCCTTCCATCCACCAGTCTTGTCAGCTCTCCCAGCAAAACGCCTGGACGTTCTGACTGCCATCTTCAGAGCTGCCGCCCTGGGCCAAGCCACCATCACTCCAACCTGTGTTCATACTGTTGCCTCTTAACTGGCCTCCCTATGGACAGAGGAGCCTGGTGGGTCCATGGAGTCACAAAGAGTCAGACACAACTGAGCAGCTCAGCCCACACTCACTCACTTCTGCCTCCGCCTGTCTCCAGTAGTATATTCCAAGCACGCAACCTGAGGGATATTTTTAAATGTGAATCACGTCTTGTAACTCCTCAACTCAAAACCCTTAGTAGCTTTCCCTCACACTTAGAATAAAATCTGTTCTGTGGCCAAGAAGTCTTCACTTGACCTGAAGCCTGCCTACCTCTCCTAAGTTACCTTCTTATATTCTTCCCCCAGCTCATTCCTTTCCATGCACTCTGGCCTCTGCTGTTCCTTGGCAATTGCTGTTCCCTCCTCTAGGAAAACTCTTCCCGATAGTCACATGGCTCTCTCCTTCACTTCATCCAGGTCTCCAATAAATGGTATCTCAACTGACAGGCCATTCTGGCTCATTCTATTAAAATTACATTCTCCCATCAACCAGTTGCAATCCTTTCATCCCAGTATGTTGTGGGTTTGTTTATGTCTCTCTTTCCTTCTAAAATCTATATTCTTCTTTGAAGCCCACACCAAATGTACATATACATATTGGCAAAAGCAGAAATGCAGGTATGAACATTGTATATCAAAATATACAAGTACATTTAGTATAGAACCAACTAAAAGGGAAAAATAGGTATCAGGAAGCTGAGACAAAACATCTCATGTTCTTTCTGTATCAACCAAACATTTAGAAGCTATTTGAATCAGTACCCTCTCCCTTGTACATCATGTATATTGTTTTTTCATGAATTACTTTTGGATTATATCCTTACTTTTATGTGATAATTCCTAAAGCTCAAACTATTATATATATATATACATGATAAGATAGTTCCACCTGTACCAACCAGCATTAGTTAAGCCTTTCTCCTTAATCTATTTTGTCTGTGTACATGTCTGTCTATTTACACATTTATCTATTCATCTAGCTAGCTAGCCGGCTTTGTCTATCCTATCCTTACCTTTAAACTCTAATCCTGTATCTCCAACTGTCTACTGGACATGTTCATCAAATGTTGGTGGTCTTGCAACATCAGATTAAACTCAACAATTGCAAGGTTAACCTCATAAACTTCTATAGCTTGCCTCCCCGACCCTTTATCCCTCATACCACCTCGGTGACCAAATACTGTCAAATTCACTTTCTGTGTATCTCAGCGTCTGCCCCTTCCTTTCCCATTCCACATCCACCACCGGGACACAGACTGCCATTATTTTTCAGTAGATAAAGTCTAAAAGTCTTCTAAGCCTGTCCTTGTAACTCCAGCATCTGCCACTTCAATCCATCTTGCCTGCCACTGCCATCTTAACTTTGTCACTGTTTTTGCCCAAAAACCTTGTGTTGTGCATTTCTTAGGCATGTATAACCAAAACCTCTCAATGCATGTGTGAAGGTCTTCTGTTACCTAGATGAACTCTCTTTAGTCATCCCTAGCTCCCTATGTTCCACTAAAGCACCGTGCTCATTTCTCTTCCAACAGAGCAGGGTCCCCTAGTACAAGTCATCTCCACCTTTCAATTCTCTTGCTTTTATAACATTTAGAACAATATCAGCCTTTATTGATGTCCATGTTATTTGCAGTCTTGTAACACAAAGAGCCTCTTGATGAAAGTGAAAGAGGAAACTAAAAAAGTTGGCTTAAAGCTCAACATTCAGAAAACTAAGATCATGGCATCCGGTCCCATCACTTCATGGCAAATAGATGGGGAAACAATGGAAACAGTGGCTGACTTTATTTTTCTGGGCTCCAAAATCACTGCAGATGTTGACTGCAGCCATGAAATTAAAACGCTTACTCCTTGGGAGGAAAGTTATGACCAACCTAGATAGCATATTAAAAAGCAGAGACATTACTTTGCCAACAAAGGTCTGTCTAGTCAAGGCTATGGTTTTTCCAGTGGTCATGTATGGACTTGACAGTTGGACTATAAAGAAAGCTGAGCGCCGAAGAATTGATGCTTTTGGAACTGTGGTCTTGGAGAAGACTCTTGAGAGTCCTTTGGACTGCAAGGAGATACAACCAGTCCATCCTAAAGGAGATCAGTCCTGAGTGTTCATTGGAAGGACTGATGTTGAAGCTGAAACTCCAATACTTTGGCCACCTGATGCAAAGAGTTGACTCATTGGAAAAGACCCTGATGCTGGGAAAGATTGAAAGCAGGAGGAGAAGGGGACAACAGAGGATGAGATAGTTGGATGGCATCACCGACTCAATGGACATGGGTTTGGGTAGACTCTGGCAGTTGGTGATGGACAGGGAGGCCCGGTGTGCTGCGGTTCATGGGGTTGCAAAGAGTCGAACACAACTGAGCGACTGAACTGAACTGAACTAAACTGAATACTTAATGATTCTTTCAGTGTTGTAATTAATTAATTATATGCTTCTTTTTATTTATTTCATCTCTTTGTTGCTATTTCATATGTTAATCTTCTCCACCCAATTAGATAGGAATCTACTTGAACAGAAAAAACATCTCTGATGCTTGTATATAGCACTGGTATGCACCCGCATGGCATACCAGTACACTTTTTTTTCAGGCAGCATACACACACACACACACACACACACACACACACACCAGTTCAAATAAGTCAACATTCCCATGGCTTACTCAGAAGAAACAAGTTTACATGCCAATTCAAGCAGGGCAGGTGGGAGGAAAAAACGGAGGAAATATGATGGGTTTGGAGAAGTTGTGAAATTTTTGAAGATTGTAGTATCTATGTTTATAAAATAATTATAATAAAAAGCACTGATTCCCTGTACCCCCACAGTTTGAGGCAGATATATAATCACTCTAATGACCTTCAGAGTCCCTCACTTGTTCACATCCCTCTGAGGTCCTAAGGAAATCCTAGCTTTGTATTCATATGTTTTCATAAAATTTATTAAATTAACGTATTTCTAACTTCTCTCAATTCAGGTCATTACAGTTCATTATTATTCATGCCATTGGATTGTCTGTGGGCATTTGGTATTCATAATTTCTCGTATTATTTAGGAATGGGGTGGCCAAGATCTTTGTTTATAGCTGTAATTTGTATGACAGATACTGCTGGGGTGACTGATGGGCATTTTGAAATTATCATTTTTAATTTTTTTTTATTTTGTCATTGTTCCTGTAGTTGCAAAATGAAAACTGTTCTAAAGGCTAGCTCTAGACAGTCTCCTGCCCATATGAGGAATCACAGAAATGCAGTATCAGAGCGAGACCAATTTTCACTGAGAGCCTGTGGAATAGCCCAGCAGTTTACATGGTCATCCATTCCTCTGAGCGCTGCTACAGCCATCTAAGGCGGATAGCCTTCTCCTCATTGACAAGTCAGGAAACCCAAGCTCAGACTGTTAAGCAGCTTGTTGAAAGTCACATTATTAGTAGGAGTTTAAATACAGATGTGAGTTCAATTCTCTTGAACCCCACGTCCATGATGTTTCTATTATCGTAAAGAAATGAAATAAAACTCAGGAAGCAGATATATAAATAAACGGGAGCATATGTGGGTAACCATTTTTAGAAACTAACAAAAATCAAAATCACTCACTCTTTACATATTTTTCCATAGCATAGTTTCATAACCAAAAGTAAAAATGTTATTTCTTTCCTTCCGTGTATCCTCTTGACCTATTACTTCAAGAGATTCAGAGTAAATCTACAGTTTCCTCTGTAGTCAAGGATTTATAATTTGTCAGTCCCTAAAGAAAAATGTGAAGGAGGAGTAGTTGAAAGATCTGAGGAGTTTGGAGTGTGACACTTAGACTGTTTATCTTCAGGTGCTGGAATGTTGTGTTTCTCTCACCCTTGCACTTGTGATTTGCTGGGTGATTCAACTTGAGATAATAACCACTCTAAAAACAGGCTAAGTGAATTGAAACTTGCTGTGTTCCAGTAGTTACTTAATTGTGGCTCCTTGGCATTTAACAGCCTTAGAGAAGTCTGTTTTTGGTACTTACATACATTTTGTTTAAGTTGGCTTTTGAATATGACCTTCTTGAATTGTCTTAGACACTTTGGTAGTTGGAAAATAGCTCTGTCGTTGCTTTGATAAAATGCATGCAGAGCAGGCTACTCACCAAGCACATTATGAGAAAGAGAGAGAAATTGCTGTTAAATTCACATGCATTCAAGCAAGGACAGCTGGTTAGGATTAAGGGAACATTCTAGCTTCGGAGTACCACTTTCCCACAGCTTCTATTCCTTTAAAAAAAAATTTTTTTTTCTACAGCTGACATAAACAAAAGTTGGCATCATATCCTGTAGGCAGTTAACATGTTTGATATAATCAGGATATTCCCCTAAAATACTTCCAATGCTGAATTCAGCCAGCAATTCCTTATTCATGAATCTGCATTTTAACCAGAGCATCCATTCACAGGATGACTAAAATATAGAAAGTAGATTATCACACGAGATCATCTATCCTTGCCAATAGCCGTAGTGCTATTCCCTTGCTCAATGGGCATGTCAGACTTTTGGCTTTTTTTTTTTTTTTTTAAGATAAATGTTTGCATTCTTTTGAACTGCCTATCAAGATTAGACAGAAAATCCTTGTCAGACAACTTGGTCTTGCAACACAAGATATGACCACTGTGGTCAACCGTCTTGATTGCAGTGCTTCAGAAAGAAGTTCAAGGGAGAAGTTGGTCCCTGATCCTATCTTCCAATACATACTAGACAGTGTATAGAATGCAGGTAATAGGTTCAGAGCCTCCAAAATGTGTTTTAAAAGTATCCTTCATTCTACATGTTAATCAGTATGTAACTGGAATTTATTCCAAGTCACCTGTGGCCATCTCCAAGGAGCCTGCCATTGTTTCTTGACTAGTTAAATTATTTTAGAAATCTGTGACAAGAAAAGAAATTATTCTTGGGATAAATTAATCTAGCGAGACCTTGTTTGAGTTCTTAGGAATTTTGAGAGCTTGAGTTACGTAGTAATAAGTACATGTGATTACTACAAACCTCCTTTAGGAATTTTTTTTTTTCCATCTGTTCAGCCAAGCATGATTAGTTAAGAGTCTGATTTGTATTCCCCAGGCTGGGACTGTACCTGCTCTGTGAGACTTCAGCAGTCATTAACCTTTGTAATCCTCATGTTCTTCATCTTCAGAGATGGGGTTCAATTGCATTATTGCTAAATGTCCTTCAATCCAGATATGCTATGTGCTAAGTAGTTGTTCATCACGATGCTGTGTTGTGGTGAAAAGGTATAGGATACGAGCCCTACTCCCAAGACGGGTACAATAAACATTAAACAATAAAAAAGGGCAATATTCTTTTATTTAACAAGTATGAATAACTTCCTGTAGGTGAGGCCCAGCTCTACGGCCGTTAACAAAGACGGTGTCCCTGAAGTCCTGAGGAAAGTGATCGTGATAGACAGTGGGGATGGACCTGGGCTGGTTAAATCAGGCAAATGTAGGCAAGATGCAGGAATAAGAGGAAACACGGTGAACCCTGGCAGAGGGCGCAGAGACAGTGAGAACAGTGGCCCGGTCATCCAGCAGGTAGAGGCCAGGGACGCTGCGAAGTACCCTGCAATGCACAGGACAGAGCATCCCCACAAACAAATAAAAACAATAGCAGGGAAACCGAGGGTAAACTCACTTGGTTTCAGTAGAGGCTGTGGTTTCAACTCCTGAATTTGTTCATTTACTCTTTCCTCTTTCATTCATTCATATATTTAAAAACTATTGCTGAACAGTTATCAAGTTACTGTATACTGGGATACAAAAATAGACAGGACTCATCTCTGCCTTTAGTATAATTAATAATGTAATCTGTTGAGCTTTTATATGCCAGGTCAGGAAGGTTCCCCGTTGAAGGGAATGGCATATTCCCTTGCCATAGAAGGGAATCCTACTCCCTGTAGGATTTTCAGACATTTATCACTGATTTTCATACAATAGAACAGATATTACTTTCCCAATTTTATAATAGATTGTCACTCAGCGAGATTCTAAACTCATCCCAGCAGGTTGTTAAATCTTCGAAGATCATATAGTAAGTGAGAGAGTCAGGATTTGAAACCAGATCATCTGTCTCTAGGATCTTTGCCTTAACCAGCACTATTCTGCCTTCTAGGTATTTGTTCAGTGAACACTAAGTATTTGTTAAAGAAAAGAGACTTTCAGTCATGTCACAACCCCCGTATGTGAAATCACAAAGGGGTGAAAGAAAGTGAAAGTGTTAGTTGCTCAGTCGTGTCTGACTCTTTGTGACCCCATGGATTGTAGGATTGTAGCCTCCTAACCCGCCCGACTCCTCTGTCCATGTGATTTCCCAGGCAATAATACTGGAGTGGGCAGCCATTCCCTTCTACAGGGGACCTTCCTGACTCAGGCATTGAACACAGGTTTCCTGCACTGTAGGCAGATTCTTTAATGTCTGAGCCATCAGAGAAACCCAGGAATACTGGAGCAAGTTGTCATTCCCTTCTCAGGAGATCTTTCATCTATGAGTAACTCATGCTTTTAACCATAGTTTGGTCTTTATCCAGTTGCTTTTTCCAATGGTATTTGGCAGTTGGGAGTGTGGGTGGGTTAGGAGATAGGGAATGTAGTTTTATTCCATTTTATGTCAGTATCATCCCAAAGACGAGCCCATGTAGCATAGCTTCATTAATTATATGACTGTGAAAAGTATATAAGGCATTGGTTATGCATTACTTCAATATAGTAATCAAAAGTGGAAATAAATTTAAGATACAGTTTATTGTTTTCTTTTCCATCTATACTCTAATGTCTTCTCTTGTTCTTCAACTGCCTAGAAGATGTGGAGAGAATACATAAAACACAGAAATCCTGACACTCATCCCAGCAGGCTGCCATAGGCAACCTGCCCTTGAATGGGGAGGAAGCGTGTCCTGACTTTTGTCTGCATGTCTTTTAAGGCCCAGGACTGGTCATTTCTCATTTGTGCATTCACAATTTCCCTTCTTGCCATTCTTTCCAAGTACTTGTTATTTCTTTACTTCATTCTTTTCCTAGGGGGTGGAGAGAGGAAGTGGGATTCCAGGTAGGTGACCACAGCATTCCGAGTAGATAAAAACACATAGAAAGCTGGTGTATTTGTGTAATCCCAAAGTTGGTCTCCTAAATATTTGGTAGACTACTTATATCCCTGAGCTGTAATGTTTTCAAGGATTTTTGCAAGAAGGATTTTGTAAATTAAAGGGAAGACCACATTCACCCAAACTCTAGATGGTTACTCTAGTTAACATCTGGGCTATGCCCTGACATCAGGGTTGTGGTGATAAAGTCCAGATGTTATAACTCAGCCATGTTTTCGTTACTCGTAAGCATTTGCTGCCTTTGGTTTTTTTGGGGTTTTTTTTGGTTGTTATTTTCAGACTCTTGACTTCTTAATCCATGATGGTGTCAGAGAAGATGGGAAAATGCAATTAGTATATGACCCGGGCCCCGAGTAACAGTTCCTCGCCTTTTTAAGCGCACTTTCAGGCCATCCTAGGATGTGCAGCCTGTGGAAGATGGGCCCCGGGGCCTGCTCAGAGAAGCCTATTTTCATTCCATTGTTATTTTCACTTAAAACAAGTTAGGTGGTTTGTTATGTCTTTTTAGGTTCAATATCATGTAGTAAGGAAACAGGAAAAGGAATAAAATCAATAATTAATATTTGAACATTTCTGTAGTTGTTTTCTTTTAATCTGATTTTAGCTGTATGTATTGTTGTTTAGTCACTCAGTCGTGTCTGACTCTTTGCGACCCCATGGACTGTAGCCTGCCGGGCTCTTCTGTCCATAGGATATCCCAGGCAAGAACACTGGAGCAGGTTGCTATTCCCTTCTCCAGGGAATCTTCCCAACCCAGGGTTCGCACCCATGTCTCCTACATTGGCGGGGGGATTACTTACCACTGAGCCACCTGGGAAGCCTAGTTGTATGTGTACATCCACGCGTGCATCTAGAAGTATGTGAACACAACATGTATGTACAACAGACACAGTGCTTACTGTTCTGGAGGAGAACTGGCTCCAGAGCAGTTACACTGGAGAGATTCACGTTACAGTGAACGTCCCAGAACCGTTTGGAAAAAGCATTGCTGCTGTTACTCTCTGACATGCATGCCCAGAAATTCAGAAAATCCTCAGTAAGACTGTCTTCTTTCAAAACTCATTTTAGCTCTGTATCCATTAATTTATTTATGATATTCACATGGCTTTTCATTTTTTAACTGATTTCACGTCTTATGGAAATGAGTGCCATACACATTTTGAATACTTTCTTACATAGTGTTTAGTGTCTCAACTTTGGTTTAACTTGACACTGTTTGCACAATTTTCTGGGTGTTACCCCAAGTTCTGCTCTGCTATTGCCAGGTTTGGGAACAGGATCATATGATAGCTTCCCATTTACCTCAGTCCTTTGGATGACTTTATGTGAACATTTTATAACTTCACAGTATGTACATGAAGATGTACATGGTAGTTTAACAGTGAACCGATGTGATCTGTTCATGATGAGATTACCTTTCTGGTTTCAGTTCTTGATCATACTTACCATGTTCTGTGAATACAGCTTGCGCCTCAGTAGAAGTGTGCCCTTAGAGTCAAGACATTCTTCTTACTCCCAGTCTTGTGCCTTTTCTGTTTGGTCAGACACCTTAACAGAACAATTATAATGGGACTATCCTGAACCTTTAGGTATTTGAAAGCCAGTAAGAAAGTTAAGCTCTTATTTCCAGGATATATGTCCTTAATTATGTCAGCTTTTTCTTACTGGAGAATGTCTCAGAATCTTTAAACAGCCTTTGCTAGATGCTGGCTAGCCTCCTGGCAGCCCTGTGTAGTGGATAAGATACTCTCATCTGCTCTGAGCAGGGTAGGATATGGTACTATCCTTTCCTCTCTTAGTCTTGGCTATATGGAAGCATTAATGTAATCTTTAATTGCAATGTATTTATTCTTTGTCTTTTTATCACTTATGTCTTGTTGATGATTCATATTAAATTTTGATCACCTATAAGCAAGAGGTTTTTTTGGAAGAAGCTGGAATCCTCAGGCCTTTTCTCTTGTGCAGCATGGTTTTGTTTAGATTTTACTGAATCTAAATAGAAGGTTGGCCCATGTTCCAGTTAAATCTAATTTTGCTCACCCTACGTATACCTCCTCTTACCCATCATTCCAGTCTATTGAGATAATTTCGAGTCTTTATCTCTTCATATCCTAGCTCTTTATTTTAGCTTTGTGACACCCATAGACTTTGTAAGCATGCCACTTGGAACTTGTAATCAAAGATTTTTAAAATTTAATTTAACCAAAATGCTACTTAGGACAAGATAAGTGACAAAATAAAGACTTCTCTCCATATGTATCCAGTTATCAATACTCTTAAAACTTAGTTGCTCAGCCAAAGTATTACTATATCTGGTTTTCCCAGCACCCATCCAGTGTGAAAAAAACATCACTAAAACTTGTAAAATATTTTGCTAATACTAGGGATAGGCCAAGTCCCTGATCAAGTAGCCTAATAACTTTAGAGAGTGAATTGTGTAAGAATTGCTTTTTCACCTAATTCTTTCATGTTTCAATATTTTTATTTATTGATTTTTGTCTGTGCTGGGTCTTGGTTGCTGCGCGGGCTTTTCTCTAGCTTCAGTACACGGGCTTCTCTTAGCAGTGGCTTCTCCTGTTGTGAAGCACAGGCTCTAGACGCTTGGGCTCAGCAGTTGCAGCTTACGAGCTCTGGAACACAGACTCAGTAGTTGTGGCATGTGGGCTTAGTTGCTTCTCGGCATGTGGGATCTTCCCAGACCAGGGATCACCAAACCCTTGTCCCCTGAGTTGGCAGGCAAATTCTTATCCACTGTGCCACCATCAAAGTCCCATGTCTCAATATTTTTAACCCAACTGCGTTATCTCTAATAATTATTATTTTGCCTTTATTTGTGTAGTGTTTACACCTTAAAAAAAAAAGTCAACATAAATTCCCATGGAATCCCTTCAAAGAGATTAAGGAAACATATGTGATTATCTCCATTTTAAAGATGAAAAAGCTTAATCTCTGAGAGGTTAAGAATCCAGATCTTATTATTTTAAGCATAGATTTCTTTCCATGGCACCACAACTGGCAATATTCGATTGCATTCTATTTATATGTTAGGTTCTCAATGACTGTGTTTGACTGGGTGGATAAATTTTTTCTAAAAGTCTTTGCACCCAAGGATTCTGCCTCAAGCACTTTGCCATTTAAAATAAATAGAAAATTTTAGAAAGAACAAAAATTAAAGACCATATACTACCAAGAAGTACAGCAACAAGGCTTAAACCTGTACATAAATAAAATAAGTAATTTTTAAAAACAGTATATGTGATATGGTTTTTCCAGTAATCATGTACAGATGTGAGAGTTGGAACATGATGAAGGTCGAGCACCAAAGAATCAATACTTTCGAATTGTGGTGCTGGAGAAGACACTTGAGAGTCCCTTGGACTGCAAGGAGATCAAACCAGTCCATCCTAAAGGAAATCAGTCCTGAATAATCATCGGAAGGACTGTTGCTGAAGCTGAAACTCCAATACTTTGGCCACCTGATGCGAAGAGCTGACTCATTGGAAAAGATCCTGATGCTGGAAAAGATTGAAGGCAAAAGGAGAAGAGGGCGGCAGAGGATGAGATGGTCAGAGAACATCACTGACTCATGGGCATGAATTTGAGCAAACTCCAGGAGATAGTGAGCAACAGGGAAGCCTGACATGCTGCAGTCCATGGAGTCACAAAGAGTCAGACATGACTTAGTAACTGAACAACAAATACGTGATTTTTGCAGTGTTTATAATTGTGTTTTCCAAATCCTGGCCTGCAGATTGGTGCCAATCCAAGAGGAAATTTCCAGTGACCTGCAACAAAATGAGAAATGAACAATTATTATGGATTGAATTGTGGCCCTTCCAAACTTAAATGCATGTATGCCATGCTAAAGGAGACCAGTCCTGGGTGTTCATCGGAAGGACTGATGCTAAAGCTGAAACTCCAATACTTTGGCCACCTCATGCGAAGAGTTGACTCATTGGAAAAGACCCTGATGCTGGGACGGATTGGGGGCAGGAGGAGAAGGGGACAACAGCGGATGAGATGGCTGGATGGCATCACCAACTTGATGCACATAAGTTTGGGTGAACTCTGCGAGTTGGTAATGGACAGGGAGGCCTGGCATGCTGTGATTCATGGGGTCGCAAAGAGTTGGACATGACTGAGTGACTGAACTGAACTGAACTGTGCTAAGTCACTTCAGCCATGTCCAACTCTTTATGACCTTGTGGACTGTAGCCCACCAGACTCCTCTGTCCATGGAATTCTCTAGGCAAGAATAGCGGAGTGTGTTGCCATGCCTTCTTCCAGGGGATCTTCCTGACCCAGAGATCAAACCTGCATCCTTATGTCTCTTGCATTGGCAAATGGGTTCTTTACCACTGGCACCACCTGGGAAGCCCCCAAATTTATATGTTGTAGTCCAAATACCCAGGACCTCAGAATTCAGTGACTGTATTTGGAGATAGGGTTTATAAGAAAGTAACTGAGATTAAATGAGATGTAAAGGGCAGAGTCATAATCTAATAAGACTAGTGTTTTTAAGAACAAGAAGCACCAGAAACATGCACACAGAGAGAAAAAAGTCCATGTGAGGACACAGCTGGAAGGTGACTGTCTACACTCCAGAAAGAGTCCTCACCAGACCCCAGCCCTGCTGGCACCTTAAACTGTAATAAATATAAATCTATTAGATTTCCAGCATCCAGAACTGTAAGAAAATAAATTTCTGTTGTTTAAGGCACTCAGTCTCTGGTATTCTGTTATGGCAGCCTGAGCAGACTAATCCAGAAACATGCTGAATGTTTTTAAGTATCAAATGCATTAATACTTTATTAAATTAATACTAAGGTTAATGTTAATTTCCAAGTATTCTATTTAAAATCGTATCCTTTATCCATCTTTATTCGTTATTCCTTCTAACTTTTTTGTTGCATTAAAATATCCTGACTTTTATGAAATTGCAATCATCTAGAAGTTGGTTTTGGATGATGATTTGGATAATGCGCTTACTTAAGATAATAAAAATTAGCAATCAAATCCTCTGCCCAAATAGTTTAGAAATCTTATTAGTTTATGACATTCCTAAGTGTAGAAGTCATTGAAGAAGAACATGTGAGAGAAGAAATGATGTTCTGTTCGCCAGCTGACTTCAACCAGAACTCTGAACTGCAAAGAACTCTCTGAGATCTTTGCAGAAGCTTAATGAAGCAGATGGGAACAATATTGTTCTGGCAGGGAGCAGTGATTATTTGGGTCGAAAATGATCAAGTCATATTAAAGCAATAAAAAGGTAAAATGAATGGAGCAGAGCCATTTGGTAGAACTTTATAGGGAAGCATTTATTCAACAAAAACTCACTGATGCCCTCCCATGTACCAGGCATTGTGCCAGAGTGTGGAGATAGAGCAGTGAAGATGGCTTGCTCCATGTGTGAGAAGGTCTCACTTCTACTCAAGTAGACTGAAGGAAATGATAGAAGTTCCAGAAGTGGGCACAATGTCCCAAAGAAATTCCAGGGAGAGGCCCCAGCCCAGCCTGGAGGGTCCTAGCAGGCAGAGACATTTCAGAGAGAGTGGGTAACATGCAGAAAGGCAAGAAGCAGCCAGGTGTGTCACTGAAGGGATGACATCACTGAAGGCTTATCATTTGCAGACATTTGTCTAATACGGAAAAAGAGTGATAAATGGGGATTGTTTGGGATGGGAGAGAATTGGTTCCAGATATGTTTTGGTTTTCTGTTAATTGCTGTTTTTGTTATTTTGGTTTGGGTTGTTTGGTTTTTAATCAGGATGAAAGAGACTTAAGCTGAAGGGAAAGTTGCCAGTTGAAGAGGATGAAGAGGGGGAAGGGGAGAGGGAAGGAAGGGAGGAAGAGAGGGAGGGAGGGAGAAAGAAGTCAAAACTCTGAGAAAGGGATAAGAAAATAGTTAAAGCCTGAGACTAGTGGAAATGGAGTGGAGATAGTTGTGGTAAGAGATCACTTGACAAGGAGTGCCTGGAGAGCTGACATAGATCATAACAGATAGTCTCAACTTTCTTAATGCAGTTCTGGCAATGCAATCTGATAAAAATGGTTCAGAGCCTGAGATGAGTCAGGAAGGTTTGGAGGAATCACTAAGGAATGGAGAGAGAGAGAGAGGTCCAGAAATGAGTCAAGAGCCCCACAAAGGTTAGGGAGCCTGGAGTGGTGATAGCTCCTGTCTGCAAAGCTGCGGGATCCTCTCCAGCAGTAACTCACTATCAGAGTAAGGAAAAAGGAGTGGATTGCAGCTCTAATTCTGTGTGGAGATTTGTCTGGCTGAAGGCAGGAAGAAGCTGGGATGCCAGGGAATTGAGGGTGTATGTCAGAAAGAAATGAATGAGTGGTTCACCCAGAGCCGGGCTGTGGAAGGAGAGGGATGGGAGGTTGAAATCAGAATGAGGTATTGGAGCTGAAAACTTCTGAAGCAAGCCCTCTAGGGGATACAACGACCCAGATTGTGTCCAGTGATGGTCTTGGAATTGCCAGGTTGAAGCACAGATGGAAATTGTAAGGTTGCAGTCTCTACAGGAACTTGGCCTCCTGGTAAGTCTGCTGGAGTTGAAAGAGAAGTGTATGAACCAAGAGCTAGAGTCTTCCATGAAGAAGGAGGAGCAGCAGGAGATGGGATTGATGTAGAGTTGATGGCCTCAACTTCAAAGAAATGGGAGCGTTTGGAGCGTTAGGATCAGGAAACAGTAGTTCAGAGAGAACGGCTCTTCCTGCAGGTTATTTAATGGATTCATATGAAAGCAGGAGAAAGCTGCAAGAGAAGAGGTGTGCTTCCGGAGATCCAGGTCTCCAGTCAGAGCAGAAGGTACAGAAGCAGCAGCAAAGTTAGGGACGTAAGAAAGTACGTTAACAGTTAAGTGAGGATACCAGTGGTACAGGGACAGGGACTGGGAGGAGGATAAGACAGGAGTGAGGAAATGCTGTGCCAGGCAATGCGATGTGAGAGGTGCTTCAGTTAGTTACTGAGCCCCTGCTCTGTGCAAATACGGAGCTGATGACCAGGACTAACAGGTCCCTGCCTTCCTGAAACTTTCATATCAAAAGGCTTGCCTTTTGCTTCATAGCTAAAGGTGACAGAGAGCAGAGGCATGGTTTCAAGTGACTGAAGACTGCAACTAATCATTTACATCTTATTTACTAGGTTTGCCATAAGCAATATCTCACTAAAATGAATTGCAGACGAGAAACAACACTTAACTTTGAGCAATTTAAGGTAGGGCAGTGGGGCTGGTTACTAATAAAATATTGCATATTTCGGTTAGAAAATTATTCCTGCACCATTGTTAGCTTTCAGCATTTGGATTTAGCCTCGGAGCTAAACCTGGTCTATTTTTTGCACCTGTTTGAGTGTACTTGTAATGTGTCTTCATAGTCAGATATTTGCACTGCATCGGGACAAGCAGACACCGTCGTTGTCAAAAGCAGTGTGGCTACTTGGAGCATAGATCTTGGAGGCAGACTTACGGGACTTGAACTCCCTTTCTGCCATGTACAATGTGGGTAACTATGGACTGGTTACTTCACCTCTCTGTGCCTTAATGTTCTCAACCGTGAAATAGGCATGATAGTAACACATCTACCACATGAGGTTGTTGTGAGGATGAAAGGAGCCACTTTAATCAAAGCACTTAGAAAGCTGCCTGGCATATTCTCGGTAAGTGTTAACAGGTACTATAATTGCATATAGTGTGTCTCTTTTAAAAGGTGCTGTATCTTCTATAGTGGATCCTTCAGGGCAAAGTATTGGCTGTACTAGCTTTGCAATTATATTCCGGACCTAGTAGCAACTGTGCCAAATTGCACAAGCAGATAGTAATGTCTGGCAGTGCCTGAAGTTTGGACTGCTAATGGAGCAACTGGAACTGACTTTCAGTTGGCATCCAACCAAGTCGTGAATCCTCACCATCACTTCAGCCTCATTTTTTGTCTCTTATCTCTATATTTTCAGTGGTTATACATTAAATACTTACTTTTAAAAAGCGACTTGCTGGCTTATTTCTGGGCAGGAGGTGAAACTCCTTGCAACGTGGTTAAGGACACAGGCTATCCGGATGGTATGCTCGTTAACAGAGGAGGCTGTTTCTGCCTGTGTTGAATAGAGACACTCAGTCTGGGTTTGTTCATTATAGTTTTGCAATCAAGGTCACTCTGGGTGGGGCACGGTACTGACAACAAGACAGGAATGAACAGTATTTATGATGTAAATCATGGGAGGCATTGCTTTATGCACTGCTTTATTCATCCAGTAAATATTAGAAACATGTCTTGGGCACTGTGCTAGACCCTGGGACGCCATGCTAGCCCTTCTCCCTGGACTATCTCCAGATATTTGAATGGTAACTCAGATAAATATGGTAAAGGAATGAGTGAGGCACTGCTATGCAGGTGAATGTTGGATGATGGAATGTGGTCATGTAAAAACAGTTATGGTTTTGTAGGTACCTTTATTACGAATACTAAATTGATATCAACCCTGGACTCTTTATTCAACAAGATTTCTGAATGGTCTTCATTTTCTAAAGCATTTGAAACATCAAATTTTTCTATTTTAGACGAGATAAACACACATACATATACAAACATAAATACATGCAATCCAGAACGCCACCATGTGACTGGATCTACCCAGTAAAAGGAGGAACACTGCATATGTTGAATTATCTATAACTTCACTGAACACTAAGGATACCACTATTGCCATCTTAATTCCTAATTCTTTTTTGATTAAATCAATCTTACCTGAGATACCTGAGACTCCTACAGAAAAAAAAACATCTAAGATATTTTAAAGGCATGCTTTCAGAACTGTTGGAAAGAAAGTTATTTTTTTCTATAAATGAAAACATATCTTTACCTCAGTTCTTCTTTTAATTTGCCATCATTGCAAATGGCCTCTAAAAATCTCAATTCTGGGCAAAAGCTGTTACTGGACTTTTAACCTTCAGTATTTGGTATTTGGGCTTCCTCAGGTGGCTCAGATGGTAGAGAATCTGCCTGCAATGCAGGAGACCCGGGCTTGATCCCTGGGTCGGGAAGATGCTCTGGAGAAGGGAATGGCAACCCACTCCAGTATTCTTGCCTGAGCCTTGTGGGCTACAGTCCATGGGGTCGCAAAGAGCCTTGGAGGTAAAACAGGCTACTCTGCCTTCTCTAGTAATTGTGCTTTCTCAGGACCACTGTCTCAGTCTAAGTTCTGGCCCCTTCTGTAGCCTGTTAAAGTGGTTTTTTAAAGCATTTTTAATGTTTTACATCCACCTGAATAACTGCTGAAGGTGGGGGCTGGGCAGTATCTTTACTTGGATTTTGCTTGTTTAAAAAGTCCCTGAGACAATGACTTGGGGGCATTAGCTTACTTAGGACACGAGCACCAGGAGCATGATGAAATAATGAGGTGAGATCGATAAGTGATGAGTCAATAAAGAGTTAATGAGCAGATTACTGCTGTGGGTGTGCTTAAGTTACCATTGCTACAAGACCACCCCAAACACTGTGGTGCAAAACAACCATTTAGGAAGCTTCCCGAGCCTGTGGGGCAGGATTTAGGATGAACACAGGGGCCTCTGCATCACAAGATCTGGGGCCTCAGAGGGGAAAGCTTCAAAGACTGGGGTGACGCCGCAGCTGGGGGCTCGAGCCACCCGGAGGTTTCTTCATCTGGGTCTGCCCGTCAGCTGGCACCTCAGCTGGGGCTCAAGAGAACACCTACACGTGGCCTCTAGATATGTGACCTGGGCTTCCTCCCAGCACGGGAACCTCAGAGCCGCCAGACTTCTTATCAGGTGGAACCGGACTCCAGAGCAAAGGCCAGGCAGCATCACGGCTTCTGACCTGACCTTAAGGTCACACAGCCACGTTTTATGGGTCACAAGCGTGTGGTAGTCCTGCCCCAGTTCAAGGTGGTGCAAGGACTGCAGCTCGGCTCTCAAAGTATGTCAGAAACTTCCTGAATTTTTTTCGAAAAACAAACCATTGCATCACAGTATAGGCAACCATCTTCCTTCATGACTGGAAGCATCAGATGGAGGGGGAAAAATGTAGGAGGGAAAAATGCATTAACCGTTAATTACAATATATTGTAACATACGGGTGATAAGAGACAGGTATGCACCAGGTATCATAGGGTCACAGAGGAGGGGCACTTAGCTTAGTTTTAAGGTTCAGAGAAGGTGGGTTAGAGTCAGTCAGATGAAGACAGAAAGGACGGGGGGAGATTTCAAGTAAAAGGAATAGAAGCAGTTGGTTAGTATGTACAGTCTGGTGAAGTGGACCAAGGAAAGTGGCAGATCAAAGTGGAAACGGAAGGTCATGAAAAGTCTTGAATGTCACATGAACAGGCAGGGACCTTATTTTTAGGCAGAGTTAAGAGTCGTTAAGGGTCCCTGTAAGCATCCAGGGTAGAGAGCCTGAATGAAGGAAGTTTAGCTGAGCTCCACAGTGGAGGATGGACTTGATAACTACTAGAAGGTAAAATAATACCTGGGATGTTAACATTGGGCTTCCCTAATGACTCAGCAGTTACAAGGATTGCCTGCAGTGCATGAGATGCAGGAGACGCAGGTTCAGTCCCTGGGTCGGGGAGATTCCCTGGAGGAGGGCATGGCAACCCACTCCAGTATTCTTGCCTGGAGAATCCCATGGACAGAGCAGTCTGGCAGGAAACAGTCCACTGGGTTGCACAGGGTCGGACACGACTGGAGCGACTTAGCACACATGTGGAGTGAAGGAAAGAGCAAAGTATATACAGATTTACTACCCAGTTCCTACCCTGGGTGCTTGAAGGAATGGTGGTTCCAGTAAGATGAGGAATTTTGGAGGAGAGTCAGGTTAAGGAGGAAGAGGTGAGCATGAGGTGCCTGTGGCCATCCCACCGCACGTGGTCAGTGGTCAGCTGCGTGTCTGAGTCTAAACTGGAAAGAGAAGATAGATAGGCCTGGAGATACCCACTTGGGAGTGATCAGCAGACAGGAAAAGAATGGGGGAGGGAATGTAAGAATCCATGGAAAGATAAGAGCAGCTCTTTTTGGTTCCAAGAATGCAGATGTTGCTAATTACTTGAAGTTGTTCAAACTGTATCACCTCTATTTTCTTGATGATGAAGACTAATTATCTGTTGAGAGAAGATGGAGTCCAGATACTGAGAACAATTTGTTCAAAAGATGAACAAAGAGAAACAACAAATGTGGACCATGCACAGGGAAAATAAAAGGTTACTCTTTTTGACCATGCACCTCTTAGCAACTCTTCCTGATGCTGGTATGCCTTTCACGTGTCCTCTGAAATCTTCACCCTGAGGCCCATCACTAACTAGGCAGCAACACTGCTAAAAACACATTAGGATCATCCTCTCCATAATCTCCAGCATTCTTAAGTTGATTTCGGTTTCTTTGGATTCACACATACATTGAATCATCACTAAACAAGAAAACCACTATCTTCAAATTTAAGCCTTCACAAATGGAAACACCTATCGTGAAATGGAAAGAGATTTTTCTTTCGTTTTCCCTTGTTATTCCTAGTCATTATTCCAAAACATCTCAACAATCTGTATTTGTGTCAGTAAGATTTTCCAACAGATGATAGATACCAGGCTTCTCCTGTAAACCTTCATTGCTTTACTTGAGTCTGAACCACAAGGAATTCATAGTATTGTTGATGGCCTAGGAAAGATGCCTTTCCAAGAGGAGTTGGCAGGAGAAGAGAATGTGTTTGAAGAGCAAGAAGACGAGATGAACAAGACTTTCTTTTTTATGAGCACATGCTCACCTTCCTCAGCAGACACTAACAGTATATTTACTGTCCCGTCAGGGTGCTCAAGTTTTTTGTGTTTTTTTTTTTTTTTTTCTTTTTTAACCTGTAAAAGGACTCCTAGTTTAAAAGGTTGAAAACCACCAGTTTAGATAATCCTAATCCATCGGTAATCCCCTCATAGCCCTTTCGATTGCCTTCCCCAAGAAAGCTGCCATCCGTGCTCCTAAGGGTGAGACAAATGGGCAGATCTGAACTTTACCCCGTTGCTGAAGCATGGTAAATGACCAAAAGGCAAGCTGCCAAAGGAGGAATGAAAGGGACGCACGGTCTGGATAGTCCATACCAGCTAATTAGTTCCTGAAAGATAGTGAGTGGTGCGCGAATAATGCCTCTTATTTCCTTGCAGCCCAGCAGGGTCCCCTAGGAAGGAACTGAGGGAGGGGGGCACCAAGAGAGACATTCTCCATCAGCATCCTTTGTCCCTGTTGAAAAGCCTGAGAGCTGCTCCTCACAGCACTCCTCTGCCCTTCAGAGAACGTGAGGGCAGAGCATGAGGAAGGAAAGGGAAAAAGCTTTTCTTCTGTTTTCTCTGTTACATCCGTAGAGCCTCTTACCTCAACATTAATTTTCTAATTCTCTTCCTTTTATGATCTACAGTCGAAACTCAGCTAGAATGTAAAAACGTATCAAAGGGCAGAATGAGTTTGAAGACCAGGAACTGAAGAAAAAGAAACCAAAAGAAAAAAATGTACCCCAAACAGGTACATTTCCTTAGTCTGGGAAAACTCATGTGCGAGTGCAATAGGACCTCTGCTTGTTCATACTGAAGGTGTTTACTACAGAAATTTGCATAATAATACATTTCTAAGTGGCCTTGACTCAATTAAAAGCCCGTCTCACCTCGGGATAATGTCTGAGCATCTGCTTATATTTCAGGTGAAGAGAAGTTCAAAGTGTGCGTACAGGGACAATGGTGGTTTCGTCCCTAAGTTGTATATATGACTCTTGTGACCCCATGGACTTTTGCAACTCCCTGGACTGTAGCCTGCCAGGCTCTGACTCTTGCAACCCCATGGCCTGGCAGGCTTCTCTGTCCATGGGATTCTCCAGGCAAGAATACTGGAGTGGGTTGCCATGCCTTCCTCCAGGGGGTCTTCCCACCCCAGGAATCAAACCTGCATTGCAGGCAGATTCTTTACTGACTGAGCTATGAGGGAAGCCCCATACAGGGACAGTAGGAATCCACAGTTTGTCATCCCGAAGCCCTTTATGAAAGCACAATATTTCACAACTAGACTTTGAGTCTATGTAAGAGTAACTTAGATGTAGAAAAGCCCCAGCGCTTTTCTCCTTTCTTTCCCAGCTGTCTCCTTCTCTTCCCTCATAGATTTATTTCCCTTTCCTCTTCATCTCTGCTTTAGCTGTCCTTGCCATCTTTCTCAGCCTCCTGAATACAATTAGTAGAGAGAGCCTCTTGTTGTTTTCATCTAGTCGTTCAGTTGTGTCCTTCTCTTTGCAACCCCCTGGACTGCAGCCTGTCAGGCTTCCCTGTCCTTCACCATATCCTGGAGTTTGTTCAAACTCATATCCGTTGAGTTGATGATGCCATCCAACCATCTCATCCTCTGTCATCACCTTCTTCTGCCCTCAATCTTACCCAGCATCGGGGTCTTTTCCAGTGAATCAGCTCTTCTCATCAGGTTGCCAAAGTATTCAAGCTTCAGCTTCAGTCCTTCCAATGAATATTTAGGGTTGATTTCTTTAGGATTGACTGGTTTGATCTCCTTGCTGTCCAAGGGACTCTCAAGAGTCTACTCCAACACCACAATTTGAAAGCACCAGTTCTTTGGCACTCAGCCTTCTTTATGGTCCAACACTATCCAAAACAACTCATAATTGAATAGTTTGCATGCCAAGCCACCCTTACCTGCTGCCAGTGTGACAGTGTGAAGCAAACAGGCTGATGTGTGCTATTAATGTGCATCTCCAGAAAAAATTCAGATTTTCCCTATCCTGGGCCTTTCCCTACCAATATTATGAAATTAAATTAATATTATGAAATTAAAGAGAATGCATATATTTCCATCTGAATAGAAATTGTTTATGAATAACTTGGTTAATGATGTTGCTTAAAAAAAAAAAAAAAAAAACACTGCTGAGTGATCATTGTATCCCTTTCCTGTACCTGTATTTAAAACATCTTAAGGAAGACTAGATGAATATCACATGACTCACTCAAATGTCATTTTCATGTTCCTTTGAACAACCAGCCCCTCTGTGTGAGTTTGAAACTGGCTAAGCCCTCTACTTCTTCTACAGCTTCTGTGGCTTAGGGGTCGCTATTACAGGAAAAGAGCAAGTCCAGTCTGGTAAACTGCACAGAGATACACCTGAGGTTCCAGAAACAGCTATTCCAAGTGAGATTTCCATAGTAGGCTGAAGTTTGTTCCTCTGGAAGTTTCCATAAAGGGCTAAGGGAAAAGTCTCCCTGATCTTGTTCTCTTGTGTCTACTCTTCATTTGAAGATTAAGATTATTTATGTTCAGAGAGTGCTGTAGCCACTTAGATAGCTCTCGGCGGGCGGAGGGCTAGTGGGATGCACTCGTGTTTATCACTGGCACCAGAACAAGCATCACAGAAATGCAAGCTCCTTGGCTTACCTCCCAAACTCTGCTTTCTCTCCAACTGACTTCAAGCCACTTTGTAAACTGTTTTGTTGTTTGAGGAGAACATTTCTCTCTGGGTTACGGTTCTGCAGGAGCCAATATTTTAACACTCTTCTTCTGGAAAGCTTCCCATTTCTAATACTTTCCCCTCATTGGAGTCTTCTTTGAAGCAGAGAACATGGCATAGGCCAGAGATTACATATCAGGATTGTTTCTCTCTTGAGGTCTGGGCCCGTGTGTGAGTGTGAGTGTGTGTGTGTGTGTGTGTGTGTATTGGGTAGTTGTTTTACTGGGTCCTTAGAATATGGTGTGATATTGACCGGGATCCTGGATCCAATCCTGGAACATTTCACACTGAGGAAGGCTCTCCATGGTGACAGATCCAATTAATATCCCCAAATGATATCAAGTCATTTGGCGATTATGTGCCTGTGATCCACTAGAGGTGATGGAATGGTAGATCCCAGTCTGATCTTGTCTTACCTGTCTCCCCCCGTATAACCCAACCTTGATACCTGTTTCAGTTACCTTGGACTTTTCACTGCTCCACACACAACTTAAAAGTCGTTCCTATTTTTGTGTCTTTGCCTCCATAGTATCCCAATACTGGAATATTCACCCCAGTCTTCGGTGATTTAACATGAAACCCTTAATCTCCCCAGACATCTGCAGATCATAGCTATTCTTGTAGTTGTTTCTTCACCATGAGCACTAGATGTGATGTGTTGCACATTGTTGTTTGTAGATTAGAGATAAGAAACTTACAGCCATAGGTCAGTACTCTCAGAGTCCTACCCAGTGTCCTTTGTGTATAAGGAAGAAAGAGAAAAACCAAGTGATTGTATGTTCAGAACCTGACTTCTAACCGCACCATTTTGCCTGGTTTTGTTCTGGCTTTCCAACCAGACTGTGTGCTCTGAAGACAGTGTCCTGTCTTCTTTTCAGTTATATACTCCCGCACCTCGCAGCAGAGTACAAGGCACTCAGTTGTTTGTTGTTCAGTCACTCAGTCGTGTCCAACTCCTTGTGACCCCATGGACTGCAGCACACCAGGCTTCCCTATCCTTCACTGTCTCCCACAGTTTGCTCAAACTCATGTCCATCAAGTTGATGATGCCATCCAACCATCTCATCCTCTGTTGCCTTGTTCTCCTCCTGCCCCCAATCTTTCCCAGCATCACAGTCTTTTCCAGTGAGTTGGCTCTTTGCATCAGGTGGCCAAAGTATTGGAGCTTCAGCTTCAGCATCAGTCCTTCCAGTAAATATTCAGGGTTGATTTGCTTTAGGAGATCACACAGTAGGCTCAGCAAATGCTTGGTTCTGGAGAGGAGTGGTTTTTATGAACTTCCAGGAAATTGAGCTGATTCCAATTGCTAAGTATATAACCCAGAGCCATGGTTGGGCAGCAGCAGCCCTGCTGCAGGGCTTCCAGCCTCAGAGCTGAAGTCCAGCCTGTCCTCAGATCTCCAGGCCCTGAAGGAGGACAGCTTCACCTGAAGAAGGGAAGCTTTTTCCTAATGTGTTAAAAGGTGCTAATACCTCACTAAACCACATACCTGTGGGGCGGGGTATCCTGAGAGGGTACATATTCTGATTTCCTCGATGGTTTTGTGTGAGTTAGAGATTCAAGTCTAATACACAGAGAGGAAGGATGGTCAAAATTAGTTTAATGAGCTGATAGGTTTTAGTTTTATATTATCAGAGTCTGTAGAGAATAGAGGGTTTTGTTTTTAGATTTCCTTTATAATTAAGCTGCTTCTGTATACCAATATAAATACATATTGGTTAACACATGCATATTTATACACATACACACACACATACACACAAGAACTTGGTTTGGGCTAAAAGTGAAAATATATGCAAGCCTGGATGTTTAAGAGCATAGAGTTACCTGATACTTATAAACTTAATCCAAAGGATGTCAGAATGAATGACCTGTTTATTCATTCATTCATTCTTTCAGCATGTGTGTAGGTCCATACCATTTAAAATCGATCAGTTATAACCCAGGAAGAGATGTGTGGCTTTGATTGCTCTACTCTGAAACTACTGCAAATGATCTTCTATGTGATCAGAAAGGTCAACAAAATGCGAGGAATCTGAGCAACAGAAAGCTCTGTCCTCTCCGTGTACAGTCACTGTGCCTGTTCCTAACCACTGCACTGCAGGGTCCTCAGAGCAAGCAAAACACCTGAAAGCATGGAAGAACTTCCGGATGAGGATAATTTGTGTATAATCATGGAATATCCGGGCCAGAAGGGACTTGGAAGTCACGTAAGCCTCCAGTCTCTCCATTTTACAGAGGAAAAAAAAAAAAAACTCCATAACTGAAAAGACTCGGTGCTTTGTATTTTATTTCTTATTTTAGAAAGGTCAAATTATGTTCAGGACCCACCGTGTCTCCTTTATCCCCTTGATGCCTAGGAGCCAGGAACATCTAGCTGTAGCTTTGTTCTTCTACTACCTAACAGTTTACCTGGGTGAGTAGTAAGTCCTTGTAGATAGAGATCAGATTGTAACATCAACCTCAAGTTGTTTTTATTTCAATAGAAAGGAGATAATCATTGCTCTGTACAACATGTATGCTAAATATTTTTAATTGATTCTTTTGAATCCATCTCCAAAGCATATGCAATAAGAGTTACTTGGCTCAGAGTATAAAAGGAATACTGTCCGAGTTTAATAAATTTTTAAAAGTAATTAAGAACCTATGGTTTAATACACTCAAACAAATTACTGTTTTTCTTTTTTTCCCCACTGAAGGCATCATTATATAGGTAATTTCCTATGGATGTGGGCAGAGTAACTGTATGACAAGGTTGACAGCCTAATTAGGGGGTTAGGAATTCTAAGTTTTAATTCTGTTTTTAATATCAATTTATAAAGAGGATCAGACAGAATTTTATAATCACATTTCCCATTAGTTAAGGTAAAATAATACCATTAACTGATGTGGCAATCAACTTGAACTAAGACTGTTAAAAAGAATTGAACTAATAAATAAAATCTTTGAAGTTTGCAGAAAATCAAGGATCTGTAACATAACAATGTATTAGAAAACTGAGTGAGACTTAAAGAGATCATAGTCAAAGAGAGGCTTCTACACCTTGATTTTGCACCGTTTTCCTTGCTGAAACACCATAGTAGAGCCTACCTTCTGCATTCTTTTAATCTTTAAGTAAATTCATGATTTCTTCTAGTTTATATGGTTTAAAGCATTCTACATTAACAGAATATATTTTTGATTTACTAGACATATATTATTCAGAATTTCCAAAATGGGTTCCATTTTAACATCAGAAAATGGGTAATACCTTAATTGTAGGTTTTTAAATTTCACTTTGCCTTTTACCACTTCTTCCTGCTTCTTACTGTTAGCATTTTGTATAATAAGTACCAAACCTTCTAGTCTTCAAACAATCCTCCTAAAAACTGCCAGCTATTTATAGTCCTTTCTCCTCTATTTTGCTTTAATGGATGCTTTTAAAGCTGTTAGAAATTAAAGGCTGCCACGACTGAATGTGTATATGGCAATTTGTCCAAATTGACTTATTACTGCGGCCTAGTGGGTGATGATGAGCCATCTGGCCCCATTTCTT
The DNA here is from genome assembly GCF_019923935.1 of Bubalus bubalis. Taxonomy (NCBI): domain Eukaryota; kingdom Metazoa; phylum Chordata; class Mammalia; order Artiodactyla; family Bovidae; genus Bubalus; species Bubalus bubalis. The sequence continues at coordinate 21,784,791 of NC_059157.1, read as the reverse complement.
AGGAAATATCCTCCAAGACAATGATTTCTGGGAAAAGATTCAATTATCTTTCAGCTAAAAAAAGAAAAAAAAACCTCTAGATTTGGTGGGTTCAACCTATGGATTAATTATTGTGAATCCATAGTTTATGAGGCTTTGTCCTTTAATACTGCATTTCTTTCTACTGCACAAGAAAATTAACACAAATTAGCCCCAAGGTTGATATTTTATACACAGGCTCAGAATACCACTCCTTGAAGAAATTTATCATTCTGCAAAGATGAAGTGGTTAGAGTTAGTTGAATATACAGATTTCCTTTTGGCTTTAAGCTTTGAGGAGAATGCAATGCTTTCTCTCCATATTTTCCATATAGCTCCCAGTGGAAAGAGGGACCAGGTTTAGACCCAACATCAAGCTATCAGTACCTCATGTTATGAGTGCAAATAAGGCCATTGTCGTCCTTGGCCCATCGAATGTCATTCCATAGTCAAAGAGACCTTAGATACTTCATCTGTAAAATTAGAGTAAAAGATAAAGTGTATTTCTTCTTTTTACTGCCTTGCTCCCAGTTTTTCATTTCTAAATGGATATGCTTATAAAAATGCAAGCAGCCTCAATGTTCTTTATTATTAAATGCTGGATAAGACCCTATCACAATAAAAATGAGCAGGAGAAAACAGCTATCACAAGTAAATTGCCTGTTAATCAAATGTATTACATACTCCTGTACAGCTTCTTTATACCCTAGACACAACTTGAGTTCCCTTTGGGGAAAAATATGGCTGATATGATGCAGAAAATGTAAAAGTACACAAATTGCTGCAAGTTTTAATGTTTTATTTTATTTTTGTAAATCTGCTAAACTTTACCTTATCTTTTTGAAGTAATGTATGCGTGTGTGTGTGCCTGCTCAGTCGTGTCCGACACTTTGCCACCCCATGGACCCTTTGTATCCCACCAGGGTTCTCTGTCCATGGAATTTTCCAGGCAAGAATGCTAGAGGGTGTTGTCATTTTCTACTCTAGGGGATCTTCCCAACCTCGGGATTGAACCCGCATCTCCTTCATCTCCTGTATTGGCAGGTGGATTCTTTACCATTGGTGCCACCTGGAAGCCCTTTTAAATTAATGTACTGTGGTAATTGGTGCTCCAAGTGCAACATGCACAGTAATGAAGATTATCCTACCTACTCAGTTCCGGTGACTCCTGTACACAGTACAGAGCACTCCCAGGTCAGCAGCAGGGGTGCAGAGGAGCAGCATTTCCCACCCACTTCTCTGTTACAAGGGATGGCCCGTCCCAGGTAGCCTGGTCCCACTGTCTCATGGGCTCCTGACCTCCACCTAGAATTCAGCCTCCCTTATTGATTCAGACCAACATTCCTTGATGCTGGGAAAGATAGATGGCCAAAGGAGAAGGGGATGACATGGTTAGCATAACCAACTCAATGGACATGAATTTGAGCAAACTCCAGGAGATGGTGGTGGAGAGAGGAGCCTGGCATGCTGTAGTTCATGGGGTCTCAAAGAGTCGGGCATGACTTAGTGACTGAAAAACTTTTAGAGGCTGCAAAATGTGTGAACAGCAAAGAACATGGGCTTTGACTGTAGCCTGACAGGCTCCTCTGTCCATGGGAGTTTTCAGGCAAGAGTACTAAAGCGGGTTGCCATTCTCTTCTCAAGGAGATCTTCCCAGGGATTGAACCTGGGTCTCCTGTATTGCAGGTGGGTTTCTTTACCAACTGAGCTACCAGGGAATCTAAATAAATATGAGTTAGGTTCAAATTTTGTGTCAGTGGTTTAATAGCTGAATGAGCTGGGCAAGATGCTGAACTTTTCTGAATCTTTTTACTGTAGTTCACCTCAAAAGTAGGTATAATAATGTCCAATTTATAGAAAGGTGATGATGTTTAAAAGAGAAAACTCAAGTCCTCCTAAAGTTCTCAAAATATTTTCTGGTTTGTCTTCTTTTAAACAACATTATTTATAAATCAATAATTTGGGCTTTTTCTTCTTTATATACAACTCATTTCTTTGCCAAAACGACCCCCCAAAATTCAACTTTCCAGCATTTGTGTGCTTTTTATGGTTGAGTGAGGCTTCAAAATTTAATCCATGTAACTCTCAAATGTTCATTCTACAAATATAACTTACATGCACCACTGTTTTATTTTATGTTCAACCTAAGACAGATGTTTAAAAAAAGAACCAAGCAAAGGTATTTCTACCCCTTAGCAAATGTTTCCCTATGTAGCCTCCTTTGATCTGAAATGGTAGCGCTTAGAAACAGTTTTCTTCATTGTAATATTGTCCTCAGATCTCCATGTATACAAATCTTTTCTTCATAGGCTGTGTGTTTTCTTAAATGAACTATCCAAAATATATGTACTAATTAAGGCTGATTTCAGGATGCTAATTAGAATTAGACTTGGATGCTTATGTAAACAGGAAATAGGCTTGAAATAGACCTGTCCTGAATTACCCAGCCACTTACTAAATGTTTTATTGGAACCTGTGTTTGTCTTCAACTAATGGATGAGGGACCAGTATCTAGCTTGGAGTGAATTGTGTGCTGTTATCAGATTTTTTTGAATGCAAATAAACTGTGTAAAAAATAATTACAGTGTGATTCAGGGCTTAACACTGCCTTGAATATACTCCATAGTTTTAAAAATAAGAAAGATAAAAAAAGAAAAAAAAATTTAATTGTTATAGCTTGTGAGTGGTTGAGACTCCGTGGCATTCAGTTATTACGATCTTAGCCTCAGAGAGAGACGATAAACCAGTAGAATTCATTCCTGCAACCAGATCCTCAATCCCAGACTCTCTTGCTCTAAAGACTTATGGCACATGAAGGTTGTATTTATTTAATTATCAAACAGCTGGATGAAATGAACAACTCAGAAATATCCAAGTATCAAAACATTGTGTTGATGAAATATCCAGATGACAGGCCAAATTATTTGATGTTTGTTAATGGGTTTAAATATTTTGTTGAAACTGAAGCAGTGTGCTGGAAGATGAGGTGCACACTGAATGTGGGATTATAGGGCCTTTACTTAAAATTCCTTTGGAGTACATTCTTATCCTATGCAAATTTCCTTCCATGAAATATACTCCATGACCTGAATAAAACTAAAAATAAGAGTCAGTCTTTAAAATACATTATCTTTTGAGAAGAAAATTTTAACTATTAGGAAGAAAGAGAACATACTAAAAAATGTATTGAAACTTCTTTCAGATGAAAATAGGAACATCTGTCTGAAATAAGGATCACAGTGGCCAAGGGCTATACACAAACATAAACCAGAGTTGTAAAATATCTATTTAGCAGTAGTCAAAATGTGAATAAATACTATCCTTTTAATCCTTTTTTTTTTTGCTACACATGCCATTATTTCTTCCCCAAATATTACTGCTCCTTCAGAGAAAACAAGCAAATAGAACCAATCATGGAAGAGCTTTATTTCTTTCATGTTAAAACAATTTTTTCACCTATTACATAAGAAGACAATGTAATGAAATAAATGGCTATTTTTAAGAACTCTAATACAATATGATATTTTATGAATGTTCAGAAATAGCTTATACTTGAATTTAAAATTCCAGAAGTGACGAGGTAAACATGCTGCTTCTCTTGCAGTTGCCAAGGCAGCCTTCATATCACTTGGTGTAAAGATGGATTGTGGGGAGCAGCCTTTCAGTCTTGGTTTTCTTCACACCCCAAAGTCTGCGATTTTAGTTGAATGGTCAGGTTGGAATGGCAAAGAAATAAGAATGGCGGCCTAGTTCCTGTGTGTGCAGTTGACTGGAGGAAGAGAATCTTAATCTGTCCCCACACATTATCCCCCAACCCAGCTTCAGCATTCCTTGGCCCAGAACCGTTGGTCTCCCCAACCTTGTAAGTCTGGCTCTCTGGTCTCCTAATATTGCTTTACCTCTGACCCCATACTGTGTCTGCTGCTGAGACCAGTGGCCAAGTGAAACAGGGTCACCTCCCTATTGAGGACAGCTGCCGCCACACTGATTAGGGAACTAAGAACTCAAGAAGGGCCACTGTGACAGACTTGGATAAGTCAGAGTAAACAGTGGACTAAACTGGATGTGCCAGATATGTCGGGATTCTTAGGTTATTTGTGTCTTGTGGAGATGCCAGCAGCTGAACACAGCAACATGTGTTTTAAAAAGCCACAAGGATTCCCTTTGTGAAGAAAATACAATCAAGTATATCTACATATAAGAAGTGATGGTTTGGTACTTTCCCGGTGGTCCAGTGGTTGGGACTCTGCGCTTCCAGCGGGGGAAAGGGTGCTGGTTTGATCCTTGGTCAGGGAAGTTTTGCATAGCATGAGGTGTGGCCAAAGAAAAACAGAAAGAATGGTTCCAAGTTCCCACTTTTGCAGCGAACACTAAAGGGGAAGATCAAAAAATGCCATTTGCAAACAATTAGGGGGTAAGACATTTTAAATTAATGAGCACAGGACGCTCAATCGAGTACTCTGTGTGATCCTGGAGAAGTCGTATCTCAGGCTCCTCATCTGTTAAATTTCAAGAAGTTTGGACAAGATAACTGTTGCTGTTATCTCCCTACTCTAACAGTCTTTGACTTGGCGGTGCCCAAGATTATAAAGTGAATGAAATTTCCAACTCTTTGATTCTCTGTGTTTTCTAAATTTTATGCAAAGAACATATATTCCTTTTGTAAATTAGGAATTAAGGACTTAATTGTGTCTTTTTTGATTTAAAATATTTAGAGGCACAGCAACGCTAGAGATCACCTCCTTTAGTCATGGAAAAGTAAAAAGGTTAAGTAATTTGCCCAAATGTGTACAGTCGTTAATGCTGAGTCATGGATTCTAACCAAATTCCTTTGACCCTAAGGCTGGTGCTCTTCAGTGATACATTAAACAGAAAATGGCAATCATCTCCATCAGTTAACAAGAATAAAACCCCTCCCTTGATTCTCTCTCGTCTTCCTATCAGGATTTAAAAGAAATTGAGGCTTAGCAATAAAACCAAGAATTTGAAGAACTTGGAGGTCAGGCATTTATTTGTACAGTACACAAGTCCTGTGATAGACAAGCCCACTTTCTCCTGTGCTGAGTATCCTGGCCCACACATGTCTCTCCTGTTAGCCAAGCGGCATGTGACACAGTGACCTACCAGCCCCTTCTCCAACCATAAGCAAAGTGGCAAATGCTTACAACCCTTTGCATGGTGTTTCTTTTCTATGTAATCCTGAAAACAATGTCCGTCTGGATAGAACCCTCCTGTACACATACTCCATACGCTGTGCACAGACAGCCTGCCTCCCCTCAACTCCCCAGGTGTCAAAACCTAAAAGAGGAGCAACGATGTGAGCTATCCTGGATGCGTTGCAACCTAACCTTGCTTTACAATTTACCGTTTTAACAGTTTTGTGAGACAGACAATGACTCGTAAGCTTAAGAAATAAACAATAAACTAGAAAAAGTAAGCTGCTGCGTGAGTCTGATGAGGACTTCCAAGGCATTCTGGACTTTCAGCTGGAAACCCTTTCCGGCGCACCTTCTGTTCACACCAGCAGAAGCTAAATATAGTAGTTTTTAAGGTATCCTATAATCGCTATTTACTGGCTGAGAGTGCAAGAAATGGTTTATTGGCGAGTATCAATAAAACATCAAAGCCCCCTCTTAGAAGGCAGTGCCGTTTCCCGCCCGCTTGATGCACGTGAAATCAGTGACCCTAATAAGGCCGGGAAGGCTCATTAGGAAAAAGCAATAGTTTTCAGTGTCCTTTATGAGCGAGCAGCCACCGCAGAGGAGATCAAAGGCTCCCTCAGTGGTGTCTGTACGTCTGTTTTCTTTTCATCTAACGTGTTATTTGCTTAGTTGTTTGACAGCATCAAAGCTTTTGACTGTTAGCTTCTTTGGTCTGCACGGGACCAAATCATTTTACTAATCCATCTGGTTTAAGATAGAAATGCTCCCGATAACCGCAGGTCACCAGTTTGAAGGAAATGAACACTTTAAGAATTTACCGTTAGTTTCTAGGGGCCAGGTTCTCTTCATCAGTCTGGAGGTAGATAGCTTCTTTGTTCCTGTATCTTATCAAGTCATCCATTATTTTTAAGGAAAGACACAATTTAGAATCCAGGAAAAAGAAGCATATTCTCCCTCCACCCCCCATCTTTCAAGAGCGTTATTGACATATAATTCACATACTATACAATTCACCTTTTTAAAGTGTATAATTCAAATTGTTTTTAGTATATTCACAGAGTTTTGCAATCTTAGAACATTTCATCACCCTGTAAAGAAACCCTCGACTGAATCACGTTGTTTACCTTAAATTTACACAATCTTATAAGTCAGTAAAGCTGGGAAACAAAAGTGAGGGAGAAAAAGGAAAGAAACCTATGAGCAGTGGCTCTAGCTTTTCCCCTCAAACCTTTCTACCTCCATCCCCCCATGACCAGGCAACTATTCCTCTACGTTTAGCTTCTATGAATTTGCCTATTCCAAATGTTTCATCTAGTAGAATTATACAAAATATGATCCTTTACGACTGGCTTTGTTCACTTAAAGTCTTATAGCATGTGTCAATACTTTCTTATTACCAAACAATATCCCATTGTATGTATATACCACATTTTATTTATCGATTTATCAGTAGACAGGCATTTGGGTTGTTTCTGCTTTGGGCTATCATAAATAATACTACTGTGAACATTCTTACACAAGTTGTGGTGTGTACATATATTTTCATTTCTCTTGTGTATATACCTAGCAGTGGAATGCTGGATCATATTGTAACTCAATGTTTAACCTTTTGAGGATGTGCCAGGCTGTTTTCCAAAGCTGCAGCAGCATTTACATTCTCATCAGGTGATAGTTCCAAGCCCTCTGCATCCTCACCAACACATATTACTGTCTGTCTTTTTGATTAGAGCCATCCTAGCAGGTATGACATGGTATCTTTTTGTGTTTTGATGTACATTTCCCATTCTGTATTCATGGATCATACTGCTTATCCTGTTTTTATACTTATTGACCATATTGGTATGCCCTCCCTGAAGAAATGTCCATCTAGATCCTCTGCCTATTTTTTTAACAAAGTTGTCTTTTTATTACTGAGGACATGCAGAGAGGCAGGTTCAATGCCTGGATCGGGAAGATTCCCTGGAGGAGGGCATGGCAACCCACTCCAGGATTCTTGCCTGGAGAAGCCCATGGACAGAGGAGCCTGGTGAGCCAGACTTCATGGGGTTTCTAAGAGTCGGACACAACTGAAGTGACTTAGCATGCACACATGCTTCATGTATTCTAGACATGAATCCTTGAATATGTAATTTGCCAGCGTTTTCTCTTTTTAATTTTATTTAGATGTTCTACAGTAATTGTGTGCTTCCTGTTTATATGAACAGGAAATTCCTTCAAAAGGAATCATGAGTCACAATAGAGGAAATAAAATATGTTTCAGAATTCTCTTTTGACAAATATACAGATTGAAAGAGAAAAAGCTCTGATCATAATATTAGAACAAGAACTTAGTAAGTCATTACCATAGCCCATTCAGTTTTGTTGCAACAAGTTATTCATGTCTGTATATAGATTTTGAGTTTACAAATTACCCTGATATACATACTCTCTTGTAACTTTCCTAACAGCTCTTCAAAATATTACATTTATCCCATTTACTAGTGGAAAAAATGAAGGGACGGGAACAGAGTAGAGATATTTTGTAAAGTACCTTCTCACACTTAAGATTAAGTCCACTACATAAATGCCCCAGTATGCAGGTCAAAGTATTTTGTATTTCTATTCAGTGAAATATAAGAGCCATCACACGAGTTGTGTGAAATGATTTTCTTTAATACTTTACTTCTTTGTATGTGATGCCTTAATATAAGATGGGAAGTAAAACAATAGCCAGTATCACAATAAATTAGCCATGGAATGACTACAGATATCAGATATCTCAAAAACTTAATTTATCTTTTAGCATGTCTTAAAATGCATACATCTGTCCCTCTGAGAGTGTGCGTTGAATTAAAGGAGTCATTATGACCACAGAGCGTGTGTATTGGGTTTTTATCTAATAGTAATGCATAAACTTGAGAAAATAGTACACATACTCTGTTCTGCCATTAACTTAAAGTGTAAAACCAGACAGAGCATTTCTGGTAAAGTGCAGTATATATGTGTCTTCACTGTCACGTAAGCAGCACTAATTTCTCTATGAAAAAGTGCAAGTGTTAGTCACTCAGTTTTGTCTAACTCTTTGCGACCCTATGGACCGTAGCCCACCAGGCTCCTCTGTCAATGGGATTTCCCGGGCAAGAATGCTGGGAGTGGGTAGCCATTCCCTTCTCCAGGGGATCTTCCTGGCCCAGGGATTGAACACGGGTCTCCTGCATTGCAGGCAGATTCTTTACTATCTGAGCCACCTGTATCTTTACCAAAATATGAAAGTATATGTGAAATAATTGTATTCTTATTTCCTAGGTAAAAACTCAAAATGTAAATCAAAAGTAGCATTCATCAAGAGTGTTATATTCAAGTCAATTAATCAATTTTGGGGAAAAACTAATTTTCCAACTGCAGAAAAAAAGGCAATCTCTGCTGTTTTGTTCCCCCCAAAATGGACCCATGCACATGAGCATCTCCCCTTCTGTGTGTTGCATATGCAGTTTAGTGTTCTTGTTACCTCTCTTCTAACCAGTGGTGAGTTCAGAAATACCTGTTCCGCGGGAAGGAAGTGAATGATCTGTTTGCCCTCTTTGGTTGTAGGTGCCAGCCAGGCTGTTCACATTCCTTCCTGAACTCTGTTGGACCAATCTCTTTACTTCCCCTGTTTGGGAAATCTTCAGATGTAGATGTGATGATTACATTGGTTGGAGTGCCTGGAGAATGAAGCCTTTGAAAGCGTCCTGGGGCTGCCTCAACAGTCCAGGGGAAACATGCTCTCAGTCAAGAGCCACTTTGGAAAAGAAGTATGGTTTTCTTCTCAGCAGAACTCCCACCTTTACATAAGAATATCAGCTTTCTATTTAAAATCACACAGGGGTATAGAAGAAACAAGCATTTCCGCCTGTGAAACAGACTTTAATTAGTTGAGATTAAGTGGCTGAGCTCTCCAAGAATTCTTCAGATTGGCGTTTTGTTTCCTGATACAAATAGGAAAACTCATTGAAACCCTCACAAAGAAATAAATGACTGAGCCCCTAATCCAGGAGCCCATCTTTCGTTATTACCTAGAGAATTCCTAGAGAAGCTTCTGTTTTTTGGTTTTGTCTTTGATGGTTAACTTACCCAATGCATTGTATTATTTGCGGGGTGAGAAAGTTGACCTTTGGCTCTCGGGTGAGCAGCTGCAGTCGACATGGCTGGAGGAGAGAGAATCTGTAAGCACTCAACCCTGTGGATTACCACCCTAGCTCACCCTTACTGTGCTAATATGGGGCAAGGAAATGTCGTTTAAGAGGAAGTAGCTCCTTAAGGAAGGAAGTGGGCAGTGCAGGAAAAACAAACCAGAACCTTCTCAGAATAGAATTCACCTTTGACCACCACTTGAAGCTCCCCACCCCATGTCCGAGTCCTGCCGGACAGGGATACACATGTCAAAACCTGTCCAAGCCTGCCCTGCCCATAAACAATCACCAGTGTTCTAAAATCAACTTCACTGGCGTTTGGAGCTCACAGATACTACGTAGGCTCTCACGTCCTTAATAAACAGATAAGTCGACACCATTTGTTCACACTTTGCAAAGAATTTTACATTCCTCCAACAGCAGCCAAGAAGCAAAAAACATTAATGAGATTCAGTGGCCCCTTAGTTCATGAAGAAGCTCTTCTGACCAGCAGAGCGGCCATCTGCTCATTGGCAATGAGATCCTCTAGAAAATAAGCTCTGGCTTCATGTACATGTCTCAGAAAACAAGTAGCTAGTCATTGTTTTTATAGAAGATTCACTGTTTTTGTAAAAGCTTTTTGGTTGTTTTACGGAGAAAATATGTTTAATTTATTTTATTCTGAAGCCCGGAAAGTCCAAGATCAAGGTGCCAGCAGATTCAGTCTCTGCAAGGAGCTCACTTTTCTTTTCTTTTCAAGCTTTCATCAGAATCAGCCTGAACAGTCCATTTATGACAATGGCCTTTTTCCTTAGGCTTTTTCTAGCATGCACCTGAAAACTTTTCCAGCTTCTCCTATAGCCCAGCTCTGGTCACCTCATTCCCCAGTTCACAAACCTTCAGAACTTCCTCCATTGCTTTTGAAATAGAGTTCAAACGCTTCACTTGGCACTGAACATCTCCATAACCTTGACCACTGCTTCTCCAGGTTTCCTCTCGTTTCGTATACTCTGCATTCCTTCACCCTGGCATGAACATATATCATGAACAGGCATCATTTTTTCCTCTAATTTTTCCAGTGTTGGAGCCAGGGAATGGGTGAATTGCCCACTAACTGTTAAAGACTTCTACTTACAAATGTTCATTTAGCCAAAGCAAGCTATATAGATACATATATCTTCAAGGAGGTAGTGAAAGACATACGTGACATATACCCAATAAAAGGAGAATTGAAGTACTGCTGAGCATTCCTAGGGACCACCGCACTCTAAAACCATCATATGTTAAACAGAAACAGTTTATGTGAAATACTAAGTAACTTATAATCAAAAGATCCCAAATGTTTGTAATCAAAAAGAAAAAGTTTTGTCGTCAGATATTTTATATGCCCTCAGAGCCTATAGTTATTCCAAAAATTCAATAATCTGGTCTTGGCAATTCAGGGTAAAATAAATGCAAAAAGAAACAGCTTCTTAAAACATGCTCTCTGTACATTTTCCTTTCTTATTAGAGTTAGTTTCAGACATTCTTCACATTTTTAGGAAATCATTTGATTTGTTTCTATTTTACTATGTAATTTAAAACCCTCTACCTTTTACCGAAATGTATTAACCACTGAAAAATTAAAAGCAATATAAAAGTAAAAACAGTTGAAGCCAGTTTTAAAGACTTAAAGACTAAATTTTTCAAATTATAATGCTCTACTTTCATATATATATGTATGTATTCCTAGCAGTCCAATAAAATGGAGTGCTTGTTATTTATTGGAATTTGACATTCCAGTGGTGTTAGCCAACCAAGTAATTCTTTTTTCAAGCTTCCTGCTCAAAAATGTGTACAGAGAATTGTTTCTATAACAGTTAATATTGATGGTTTGGTTTGCAACATCAAGTTAAAGTTAGTTTTATGTATTCTCTTTTTGCCTTATTTAATGAATATCCTTGGTGGTCAGCTTTTTCTTTTAGACTTTTTAATCCTTGTTGCATTGAAGAAAAGTATCAAAGGAATGATCAAAAATAGACATAACACAAAAAGTAAGCTTCAGAGACATAAATAGATTATAATGTTAGTTTAAATGAGCATTTATTGTTCTTTAAACAAAGCACAACTGTCTTAGGTGCAAAGATACCCCACAAGATATTAGACAACAACTGAGAGACTTGTGGGGTGAGGGGAGGGTGCAGTTCTTGTCTGATGGGCTAAGGAAACAGTTTTTATTGAGTGCCTACTGTGTGTACTCTGGGAGTTGGTGATGGACAGGGAGGCCTGGCGTGCTGCGATTCATGGGGTCGCAAAGGGTCGGACACGACTGAGCGACTGAACTGAACTGAACTATGTGTACTACTCTGTACTAAGTGATTTAAATATAGTCTGTCACATTAGCCTTTAACAAACCTAGAATGTTACTCTCCCTTCTCTGCAAATGAAGGCATCAAGGCATAAATATTTAGGAAGACTGCAAAAGGTCACACAACCGGTAACTGATGGAATTAAGATTCCAAATCCTAAACTCCTCTCATTATGGTGGAGAAGGGAGGCGTAGTTCCTAGAAAGCAGAAAGATGTGGAAGAACAGTGGCTCGAAAAAACAATCGGCAGGAGCAGGAGGAAAGCTGTGCTAGGAAACAGAGTTCTGGAATCACCAGGGAGTGCCTGGGGTTTAGAAACTGTTTTGAAATTTTAGCAAGTAGAATTTGGGGAAATTCTGGTGAAGGAGCAATCAGAAGGTAAAGTCCAAGGGGAAATTTTTAATAATTAGTTTCTTATTTTACTATGTTTCTAGACATGTTTCTAGCCTATATAAAACATTATCAATATACTCAACAAAATGCTGATATGGAATGTAAATTTCCTTTCTCAAAACACTTTTAGTACAATGGCTTAAAGTCCAACATAGGATAATCTACACTATCTACCTTTTTAAATTTTCTTACCATAATCTTTAGAGTTTGAAGATATAGGGCTTCCTCTATCCCCCTCTCATTTACAATAGCAAGGGTGAGTGATTAAATCAAAAATATGTTTTTGAGGCTGGCTCTGTTTCCTGATGTAATATGTCTGTGATATCTTCCATTGCACAGTACTGTGAATGCCAGAGATTGCCAAAATAGTAATTGATGAAAGTAATCAAAAGGCCTTCTTAGACTTCAGAATTTCAACCTTCTTTGTTGTCTCTTAAAAGAAGAACTGAGACTAACTTCTCCTTGGCAGTGCTTTCCTTGGCATTAAGAAATGGAAGCCTTTGGGAGCAGTTTTTGCCATTGTGTGGGATGGGTCCCTGGGGAAGGATTCGGGTTGCCAGCCAGCTTTGGAGGCCTCTCTCCAGCCTAGATGTCTCTATCTGGGTGTGCTGCCGGCAGCAATCATCTAGGGCGGTGGTGTCTAACATCTCCCCGGCAGCAAACGAGGTGGCCACACGACAGCGTTTGTTTAGTTTGTAGGGAAAACTCGTGAAAGGTGACAACCTTAGTGCAGGGCTGAGAAAACCCAATGAGTTTAAAGTGGCTAAGGATTGAAGACTTGAAAGATAGTCCCTTCACGTCCTTGTGCACAGGAGTCACCTCCAGGCCTCCCTTGGCCCGAGTCTGCACCATTAGCTTTGAGACCCAGTCACCTCACGCCTTCTTACTGGGGCTGCCTCTCATCACTCAGCCCACAGCCCTTCTTGCCGACATTCCAGGCTGTGACTGTGTGGCTGTCACCGCGCTTCCCCTGCAGGACACACAGTCACACCTCCTGAGTCTGTTGATGTCCACGTGAACGGTTAACAGTCCTTATTTGAAACTGTATATTTTTTTTTGAGGGGGGACACTTTAATGCGATAGTAAATCAAAAGCCGTATTTAGTCCCTAAAGCAGTGATGTATGGAACCCTCTGATGTAGAAAAAATAAATATGCAATGTGTGTCTACGCCTCTCTCCTCCACAGGAACGAGGTATTTATAAAACAAATGTTATAAAAATTGATGAACTGTGAGTGAGCCGAAGGATATTTGCTCCTTTTCTTAAGGGTAAGAAGACAATAATATCTGATTACAAAATCCAAGGAACATAGCATCCTACTTGATGTGCTCACTTATTGATAGTTGTATTTAATAATCTGGAAGCATCTGGTCTCTGAGGAAAATATATTTTGTGCTTTAAAGCAATTCCTGCTTGGATCAAAATTATAGAATATAATTCTATAGTTACATTCTATAGTAGAATGTAACTCTATTATAGAATGTAATTATAGTAGAATATAAAAGAACTTACCTTAGCATTTCCATATGAACCCCACTTGTCCCACCAGCCATTCTGCTCAGGCCTCCATCTTTATTTTGGTCACCCTTATATTTCTTTGCTGAAAAGTTCAAATTTTGTATCTCCTTTGTGCTCAGAAACCTATCTTGTTCAAAAGAGCCCTCACTGACATCCCTACTACTGAACCATTACCAGCCATTCAGTTTTCTTTATTGTAGCAAAATATGCAAAACACAAACTTCACCATTTTAAAGATTTAAAAATATGCAATTCAGGAGTACTTAGTGTATTCACATTGCTTTGCATGCCACCATTATATAGCTCCAGAAAATTTTGATCACCCCAAAGGGAACCCCTCATGCCCATTAAGCAGTCGCTCCCAATCTCCATTGCTCCCCAACACCTAGAAACCACTGATCTGCTTTCTGGGTTTGCCTATTCTGGATATCTCATGTAAATACAGTTATGCAATATGTGACCTTTTGTGTCTGGCTTGCTTCACTTAGCATAATATTTTAATTTTTACCCATGTTGTAGCATGTATCAGTATTTCATCTTTTTATGGGTGAATAGTATTCCATGTATGATTCTACTACATTTTATTTATCTATCCATCCAATGACGGCTGTTTGAAATGTTTACACTTTTTAACGATTGTGAAAATACATTTATTGTAAAATATATTTAACTAGCTATTGTTCAGCTGTTGTGAACATTCTTGTACAAGTTTATCTTTGAACATCCATTTCCAATTCTTTTGTTATCTATACCTAGTAGAATTTTTGAGTGATGCAGTTATTTATTTTGAACTTATTCAAAGGATAAACCATTTTACATCTACCAGCAATGCATGAGGGTTCCAATTTCTCGACATTCTCACCAACATTTGTTATTTTCCATTTTTTAAATTATAGCTATGTTAGTGGGTGTGAAGTGGTATGTTATTGTGGTTTTGATTTACTTCTTCCTGATGGCTAGTGACCTGGAGCTTCTTTTCATGTACTTGTTGCTATTATCTTCTTAGGAGAGATGTCTATAGGCTTGCAAATATTTTCTTTCATCTGTGGGTTGTCTAATAAATGATAGAGGTGATTTTAATGCCCATTTCTTAAAATTCTATAGCCTGGACTTTTAATTACTATGCCATAAAACTCAATCAGGAATGTGAAGATAGGGTCAGCAGCTCCCATATGAAACTGGAAGGAGAGGCAAAGGTCCATAATATTTATTGAGTGCAGAACATCTTCAGAGAATACAAAGAAAATGCGTTCTGCCCACACTTGAAGTCTCATGGGGAGACATACCAGACCCACATCATTCAACTAGAGAATAACTGCAGGCTCAGCCAGACTTAACCATCTTTTGGCCCCAAAAGGTGTTTGGCAATGTTTGGAAATACTGTTAGCTGCCACAGCTGGAACCACCGCTAGCATCTGATGGGTAGAGACCAGGGATGCTGGTCCACCCATTACAATGCACCAGGACAGCCCCTCCATGGCAGAAGTTATTTGTCTCAATATGTCAGTAATTCTGAGGTTGAGAAACTCTAGGCTAAACCTTCGCTAAGGAACTTTTTCAGAAAAAGAAGAGAAAACTTTGTGGGAAGCCTGGGGCAAGGAAGGGACCCGAAACGTCCAGCTGGGGACAGGGCTGGGGCAAATTGAGCAGAAGGGTATTACCAGTCGGTGAGGAGTGTAGCCAGTGGTGGGAACTGAAAATGAGCTGGAGCCCACTGGAGCAAAGAGTGTGTCATGTAAACGAAAAGCAGTAGCCAGAGAAATGGTTTGGAACTCAGAAGCACTGGGCTCTAACTTGGCAACTGGGTGGCTTTGAGCAAATCACTTGACCTTTCTGAAATTCAGAGTAACCCTCTGTCAATAGAGATCATTTTAATCAAATGAAATCCCATGTGTACAATCAGTTTATAAGAGGAAATATGAAATATTGCTGTTAACTTTATGATTGTGGTTGTTACCAGATTGGGTTGATTTAGAGTGTTAGGACCTTGAAAGCCTGGCTAGGAGATGAGGTTGGGTCTGACAGGACCATCTGGAGCAGAAACCCATTAGAGCAGAGGGATGCTATGGGTGGTTTATTTTGTCATGGAGCAGGGAGGCAGTGTGGTAAGGACGACCATCTCAGACACCTTTCCAGGGAAACAGCATGAATGGAGGAGGGGCCAGCGTGGAGGCAGCTGGGGAAAGACCCCACCCCATCATTTCCCCCAGGTGGCTGCTGCCCCTGCACTTCCATGACCTGGTAAACTGACTCCTGCGGCTCTTCTGAGGATGTGTTGGGGAGTGAGCTGTGGCCCTTTGCAGTGGAGGACAGAAATGCAGGCAGGTTACTCCATGAGCTTGTGTGCTGGTTTTGTGTAATGAGGTAGAATTGAACAAGTAAAAGTTATATGCAGTTTCTAAGATTGGCTGTTTAATATTTCATGATCAACATACAATAGAATTCTAAGGAAAACTAGGTGCTGGATTTTCCTGAATCTGTCCTACCTTGCAGGATGCTTGCTGCCATGTGCTTAGTTGTGTCCGACTCTTTGCTGCTGCTGAGTTGCTTCAGTCGTGTCCGACTCTGTGCAACCCCGTAGACGGCAGCCCACCAGGCTCTTCTGTCCCTGGGATTCTCCAGGCAAGAACACCGGAGTGGGTTGCCATGTCCTGCTCCAGGGGATCTTCCTGACCCAGGGTTCAAACCCGCACCTCTTGCATCTCCTGCATTGGCAGGCAGATTCTTTACCACTATGCCACCTGGAAAGTCTAAGCATTACCATGGTAGTATTTTTGAAGCATATATAGGTAATGGAATACATTATCTTTGAGGTTTTATTTTCCTATATTCAATCTTTAAATTCAGATTTTGCCAGCCTGGCACCAAGGTAGAAAATTTAACATGTTAATTATTTTTAATTAAAATAATTTATTTTTAAGACATTTGGAAAATGGCTTACTGGCTTTATCATGTCTATAGAGAATGTTGAATGTAGGCTTCACTGGGATGTAAGCTTCAAAAGGCCAGGGGTTTGCAGTTGGTTTGTTCACTGCTATAACCCTAATGCTTAGAACCAGTGCCAGCTCATGGGAACACTCAATAAATTGTCAAATGAATGAATGAATGAACGTACGAATGAACAAGAAGTATGTGCTGTCTGTGCATTCTCCCCAGGTGGCTGTGTGATTGATCAAACACCGGGTACATCTGTGGGGCTGGGTACGACAGTACCTGACCCCCGTCCTGAACTAAGACTGTTATCAAAGCCGTCCACCAAGACCCATCTCTTGTCACTCATTCGTGGCCATGAGCACTCACATCAAGCGTTTTCCGCTCTCCTTTTTACCTTCTCTGGAACCCAGCAGAGATGAATCAGTACTGTTGGAAGTGGATGCAGATAAGAGCACAAAGGGATCAAATTTTCCCCCTCGGAAGTGGCAGCTGGTTTGTCTCCTTACACCTTTCCCCAAAAGTGGCCTTTCCATGTTCCGAGGAAGAAAACATAGTCTGGGCGGGTGTGCGCCTGGCAGGACTGTTGTACTCCAGTCTCTTCAGTGGCTACAGAAGTAAGGGCTCTTCAGTAAGACTTGACAAGATGCCAGTTCCGCCAGCGATAAGAGGAGCCTGAAACACAGCAGTCACCGCAGGCCACCGGCCTACTTCCCCAGGTAGGGCTGTGAGACCGCCAAACCAAGCAAGGAGGAGAGCTATCTTGACAGCCTGTCAGCAGAGTTCCAAAAATGTAAAATGTGGCTTTCCTAAAGAACTACTGAAACAACAGAAGAACACTAACTCAGTCATCTAAGGATCCTCTTCATGGTTTGAAGGACTCGCATTTGCCTATTTTCCATTCTCTAGCTATTCTGAGTATATCTATGTTTCTTTTTTTTTCTTTTTTTAGTATTTTATGAGTTTATTTACTTGGCCTCACCAGGTCTTAGTTGTGGCATGCAGGATCTTTAGTTGCGGCACTCGAACGCTTAGCTGAAGCATGTGGGATCTAGCTCCCTAACCAGGGATCAAACCCAGGCCTCTTGTGTTGAGAGCTCGGGGTCTTAGCCCCTGGACCACCAGTGAAGTTCCCATTCTGAGTATTTCTTAGTCATTTATATTAATAATGTTTGCTCACTTTCTACATCAACATGCAAGTTGTTTTTTATGATACCTGAGCTCTTCATTTGGTGTAGGGGGAAATTCCAGGATAGATCTTCTTATAAAGGAAAACAGAAAAAATAAAAAGGTACTTACTCTGATATGAATTGAAGTACCATTCTCATGAAACCTTAGTCTGAGGTGTTTTTTGCATTGTGGGAGCCTTAACTGCAGACTTGGCCAAGACTCCTAAAAGATGAAATTTCATCACAGAAGAGGAGTTTATTAGTTTTCTTTCTTAATGTCTTATCTTTTAAAATGCATATCCTTGGCATAAAAACCAATAATTTTCCAGCATCTTCCCAAATTATATGTTTTCTGAAAATATGAAGATTTTTGATAAACTCAGTGAGGCACATTTTTTGTCAAAATTTACATAGAAATAGAGAAGAATATGTGTTTCAAGAATATAGTGTCATAGATTGGAAGGGTGTGCTTGAGGTTTTGTGATGGGCTTCACAGGTGGTGCTGGTGGTAAATAACCCGCCTGCCAATGCAGGAGACGGAAGAGACTCGAGTTCAATCCCTGGATTGGGAAGATCCCCTGAAGGATGGCATGGAAACCCACTCCAGTATTCTTGCCTGGGGAATCCCATGCACAGAAGAGCCTGGTGGGCTATATCCATAGGGTCACAAAGAGTCGGACACGACTGAAGTGACTTAGCACACATGAAGGCGTGTGATACATAACTATGAGCCCATGCACAGTGGGTATGAGTGCACATTCATGAGGTTTGCGTGATCATTTTGCTTTCCTTAGCTACCTGTAGCCAGTATTCACTCTTGAGGGAAAGACCTGTTTTCTCAGTATTTTAAAGTTAATTATTGGGGCATTTTAATGTTGATATTATCCTGCATTATTTTTATTAAAAGTCTTTCACCATCATCTCTGAGACTATAATGAAGGGCAATAAGTTAATAAAAATTAATATGAATAAATAAATGTTACTTTTAACTGTGAAATTACAAATAAATTATAGTTAAGCTCCCACCACATTAAACATCTCTTCTCAAAACTTAAAGAATCAAAAGTAAATCACAAGCCATTTTAAAATTCTCTATTATAGCAAACAGAATATAGCTATGCAAATAAAAACCAGTCCAGTACCCTGGAGTAAAGCAAATTTTGATCAGGTCAAACTAAAATGAGTGAAGTCCAGAAGTAGACACAAACATTTGGTCAAATGGAAAACATTTCTGGACTTCTGCCTTTCAGACCTGCCTGCCTCCCAAGCTGTTATATGGTGATATCAAAAATACTTCACGTATCACAGAGATAACATGAGGATGAAAGGCATGTTTGAAGTTCTTGAAACTATTCTGAGAAAGCTACTTGAGAAAACACAAGCACTGACAATGATGCCAGGCAGCCTGTCATTAAAACCAGGTAACTGAGACTTCCTGGCAGTCCAGTGGTTAAGATTTCACCTTCCAATGCAGAGGTTCAGTGTTCAATCCTTGGTCAGGGAGCTTAAAAAAAAAAAAAGCAAGCAAGCAAGCATAAAACAGAAGAAATATTGTAAAAAATTCAATAAAGTCTTTAAAAATGGTCCACATCAAAAAAAATCTTTTAAAAATTCAAAAAGAAAAGCTAGGCCATCATTTTTCATCCATTTCACCTTTCTCTTAAGTTTATGACATTAAAGTATCACATCAAAATGAACATTTTCTAAATCAATCTTCGTTGGTAAAATGAGCGCCAAAAGCAATACCAAAACCAAATCCTCAGATGAAGTAAGATAGAAAGAAAATACAGCCTTAGGAAATGAACAAACCCGAATTCATTCATTCTTTCATGCATGTCAAGCATTGTCCTAGGTGCTAGAGACATACCAATAAACAGAGCCCTCACAACCCCTGCCCTTGCGGAACTTACACTTCAAGAGAAGAAACAGCAGTTACTGAGTGTTCCAGAGAAAAGCTGAGTACTGTTTCAGATCAGATCAGATCAGACGCTCAGTCGTGTCCAACTCTTTGCGACCCCATGAATCGCAGCACGCCAGGCCTCCCTGTCCATCACCAACTCCCGGAGTTCACTCAGACTCATGTCTATCGAGTCAGTGATGCCATCCAGCCATCCCATCCTCTGTCGTCCCCTTCTCCTCTTGCCCCCAATCCCTCCCAGCATCAGAGTCTTTTCCAGTGAGTCAACTCTTCGCATGAGGTGGCCAAAGTACTGGAGTTTCAGCTTTAGCATCATTCCTTCCAAAGAAATCCCAGGGCTGATCTCCTTCAGAATGGACTGGTTGGATCTCCTTGCAGTCCAAGGGACTCTTAAGAGTCTTGTCCAACACCGCAGTTCAAAAGCGTCAATTCTTCGGCACTCAGCCCTCTTCACAGTCCAACTCTCACATCCATACATGACCACAGGAAAAACCATAGCCTTGACTAGACGGACCTTTGTTGGCAAAGTAATGTCTCTGCTTTTGAATATGCTATCTAGGTTGTGAAAAGAAGAGAAACGAAAAGCAAAGGAGAAAAGGAAAGATATAAACATCTGAATGCAGAGTTCCAAAGAATAGCAAGAAGAGATAAGAAAGCCTTCTTCAGCGATCAATGCAAAGAAATAGAGGAAAACAACAGAACGGGAAAGACTAGGGATCTCTTCAAGAAAATCAGAGATACCAAAGGAACATTTCATGCAAAGATGAGCTCGATAAAGGACAGAAATGGTATGGACCTAACAGAAGCAGAAGATATTAAGAAGAGATGGCAAGAATACACAGAAGAACTGTACAAAAAAGATCTTCACGACCCAGATAATCACGATGGTGTGATCACTGACCTAGAGCCAGACATCCTGGAATGTGAAGTCAAGTGGGCCTTAGAAAGCATCACTACGAACAAAGCTAGTGGAGGTGATGGAATTCCAGTTGAGCTATTCCAAATCCTGAAAGATGATGCTGTGAAAGTGCTGCACTCAATATGCCAGCAAATTTGGAAAACTCAGCAGTGGCCACAGGACTGGAAAAGGTCAGTTTTCATTCCAGTCCCAAAGAAAGGCAATGCCAAAGAATGCTCGAACTACCGCACAATTGCACTCATCTTACATGCTAGTAAAGTATTGCTCAAAATTCTCCAAGCCAGGCTTCAGCAATATGTGAACCGTGAACTTCCTGATGTTCAAGCTGGTTTTAGAAAAGGCAGAGGAACCAGAGATCAAATTGCCAACATCCGCTGGATCATGGAAAAAGCAAGAGAGTTCCAGAAAAACATCTATTTCTGCTTTATTGACTATGCCAAAGCCTTTGACTGTGTGGATCACAATAAACTATGGAAAATTCTGAAAGAGATGGGAATACCAGACCACCTGATCTGCCTCTTGAGAAATTTGTATGCAGGTCAGGAAGCAACAGTTAGAACTGGGCATGGAACAACAGACTGGTTCCAAATAGGAAAAGGAGTTCGTCAAGGCTGTATATTGTCACCCTGCTTATTTAACTTCTATGCAGAGTACATCATGAGAAACGCTGGACTGGAAGAAACACAAGCTGGAATCAAGATTGCTGGGAGAAATATCAATAACCTCAGATATGCAGATGACACCACCCTTATGGCAGAAAGTGAAGAGGAACTCAAAAGCCTCTTGATGAAAGTGAAAGAGGAGAGTGAAAAAGTTGGCTTAAAGCTCAACATTCAGAAAACGAAGATCATGGCATCTGGTCCCACCACTTCATGGGAAATAGATGGGGAAACAGTGGAAACAGTGTCAGGCTTAATTTTTCTGGGGGCTCCAAAATCACTGCAGATGGTGACTGCAGCCATGAAATTAAAAGACACTTACTCCTTGGAAGGAAAGTTATGACCAACCTAAATAGCATATTCAAAAGCAGAGTACTGTTTAACTGTGTCTTAACAGACCTGACTTATCTTAGGAGAGGATTAGGGATATAGACAAGATGGAGGCAACTCTGCAAGCTTGGCTGGTCATCTTATATGACCAAAATAAAAAGAATGCCATTTATCTAGCTGTTAAACAGAGATGGAAGCCTTTGAAATATTAAGTTAAATTCTCCCTAGAGTGTTTATGTATTTATACCACTGTTAGTTTAAACTGAAGGCACCGATTATTTCTTGTCCATCAGGCAAGGTGCCAAGCATTTGTAGGAACAACTTTTCTATGTTGAGTAAAGTCCTGGTTATGATTTATTTAATCTCAAGCTTGATCAGCTGCAGTTTGCCAACATACAATGTGTGAGTTGTATTCAATTTTCATTCTAGAACACTAATATTTACAACACATAGGATTGTTTTACCTGCCAGGACCTCATGGAGATTTTTTAAAAGTCCCCCACTCTTTGCTTTGGGGTTTCTTTTGTTTTTTTTTTTCCTTGCTTTTCTTTTCAGTGCCAGCTGACTTTTCATTTCTATTTTATAGCTATTAAGCTATAACAGTTTCAGTGACAAGGAAATAGGAAAAAGAAATTGACGTTTCCCTTACCAAGCATGATATGGTATTACGTTGGTGTTTATCTAGTAGACAGAGGAAGCATGACTAGTATTTGTTGGTAACTAATGCAGTGGATGCCAATGGGTTTTAGAAATAGATCAATGCTCATCTTTAAAAGGTCCCTGCAGGAGATACCAATCATTCTTCTCTTGGCTTTTACTCTCCTTCCCCATCATTTGTTCAGGAGTTTTCAGTCTGGAAGAATGAGAAAACTAAAACACTATTCATTTTGGATTTCTATTTTACTTCTACAGATGAAATGACCTAGATTACTAGATTATTTAAGATATATATGAAGAACTTCAGAGAAAGAGATTTAAAAGCAGCAAGAATGACAAATGCCTTATGTAGCTTCCGTTTTGAAGATAATGAAGGCATAAAACCGTTTTTCCAAAAGATGTCAAAATATACGTGTTTAACTATCAAATCACTAAAGGATGGAAAATTCAAAGTGATTCTATTGAACCACCAGTTACTGAATAACAAATAAGTAGGACCATCTGCCTTATGATATCAAAGTAGCAATTTCCTTCTTTCCAAATGTCTGAGAAGGAGCTTTTCCAAAACTGATTTAACATGATAAATGAATTTGCAGAAATGATTTTGAAATATGGATCTCTATTGGAGATCAAGTCCATTGTTTCTGTTCACTTTATGTTCCAGTTTTACAACTTATTAATAGGCTCAGTGTATTTTATTTCTTCTTCTGAAGTTTTTTGCTCCCAGTAAATATTATAAGCATTGTCAATATATTTCAGTCCTATAAACTTTGAAATTCTCCTTTAATGAATATTTTTCATTACTAAAACACTATTTAAATGTAGTATGTAGTCAGAATTGAAAAAAAATGCTTAATACAAAAGAACAGCAGAGAATGTACAGGCTTTAGGAAAATTCAGTAGAAAAATCAAAGCCATCTTAACATTCTCTTTATTTCCTTATTCTTTCGCGTTCTTTACATTCTTTAGCATCAACTAAAACAAAATAACATGAAAATCAATCAATACAGACAGTATAAATTACATAAACTTAAGTTGGTTTCCTTCTGCCTTCCTCCATCTTCTCACAGGAATATAAACCCATGCCCTACAGACATTCAAAGCTATGGAAGCTAAAATCACTCACTGCCCCTCCCCAAATAAGGACTACTACACAATTAATTTTTGTTTATTTATAGAAGGTTTTTATGATATCCTTCCTCCATCATCAGCTCCTCCAGGTTTTAAGGAAATACTTGTAAAACTATCTTGCTTCATTTCATTGTGTGTGAGTGTGTCTGTCTGTTGGTCTGTCTGTATCTCCATCTGTCTGGTCCTAAATTCAAAACTCCATTGCCTTTTCAATTTTATAACTCAGTTGCTAAATCTCTGTTGTGAAGCCATGATTCATGAATGATCTGAAGCTCTGGGCATTGCAGAAAGGAAACGAAAGTTTGATAAACTATCAGATAAGAGGAATTTAAAGTTGGAAAGTGACTCTTAACACCTCTGGTCAATTTTTAATCTCCACCCCCTGCACCAAAAACAGGAAAACTAATATACTAATCTTGAAAACTAAAATTGTAAATCTGAAACTTTTGGGTAAGATTTAATACCCTTTTACTGGAGGGAAAAAAAAGTGATAACTGCTAACAATTGTGTTTATCTCCACAATTTTCTTTTAAAGACTGACCAAAGTAGAGACAGAGATCCTGATAACAAAAGTCTTTAGCTATTTTTAAATTCAGTTCTTTGCCTGGAAACTCCAAGGTAATCAGAAGGATAAGTTTTATGAAATTCATCATAGTGCCCCTGCTTTGAGATTAAATTTCTTGCATTCTGTATGCAAATGTAATAGAACCTCATGAAAATCTAACTTTGTTCTAAACATTTTGGTACTTTAGAAAAACAACAGAAAAACAGCTCTGAAGATATAATACAGATGTGGCCTTGCTTCCTAAGAATTAGGTGAACTTTGAGTCAAGATATGATGGTATATTGAAACAAATACCAGATATTTTGCACTTTGAACCAAACAGCATAACTGAACTTCTGAGAAATCATAACTTACAGTGGTTTAGAAACTTTAAATTGAGTACACACCTAAGTGAAATATTTTGAGTGTGTACTATGTATTATATGTATATATATTTATATAACTCTAAAGCAGAATTCCTTAGGCTCTGCACTATTGGCATTTTGGGCCAGGTAATTCTTACCATGGGAGATTGTCCTGTGCATTGTAGAATGTTTAGCAGCATCCCTTGTCTCTACAGTCTAGACGTCAGAGTACCTTCTTCAGTTACGACAGCCAAAAACGTCTCTAAACACTTCAGAATGTTCTCTTGCGGGTAAAATTGCCCCAGTTGAGAACCACTACTTTAAATCATCCACATGTAATGTTATGTGTAATAATACTAATATATTATGTAAAGCAAACATGGAAAATGTCTTTTTAAGGTTGAGGTTTACATTTTAGTAGTGCTAAACATTTTTTTGCTTTCTCTATAAATGTTATCATTAATAATTTTTAGAAAAAGAAATGTGACAGACTGTACTTCAACTTGGTTTTTAAATCTTGATGTATTGCATCCTGATTCAAACTGTCAGTTTATTTAAGTACTTGAATTTAAAGGCCACCAGGCAAAGGATAGGTAACTCCAGTTGGACAAAATGAAACTATGAAACTTTTGAACTATATCATGATACAAAATTGTCCATTCAATCTAAAGAAAGGATTTTGCTGAAATTTCACTAATAAATATCTTTGTGTTGATCGCTTAAAAACTAGTAGGAAATTGCATTTTTATATTTTTAACACATATGCTTGAAATTACTGCAACTCTTCATTTAGAAAAAAAAAATAGCTAGTTAGAAAGCTGTATTCAGTTTCTTTTAACTTTGCTTATGGGAGTTTTAATAGGAGACACAACACATAATTTTCAATAAAAAATTCACATAACAATGCACACATTTCCAAAATATTTTCAGAGTGCTTTGTAGATAATCCACGTTGTTTGTTTATTTTAAAAAGCAGTTACTTCCTCCCTCATTGTTTAAATGTCACCTTTATCTTGGGGAAACAAATCATATAGGATTTTTTAAAATGTATGTTCAGGTCATGTAATAGTAACAGCAACTTATCATCATAGAAATTTTAACAGATTTTAAATATATGCTTTTTTAAAAAAAGAAAAATAACTTATCTTCAGGTTCAAGTTCTTTCCTGTAAATAACCAGTGAACCTCTGTATAATAATGAGTGATTTTTGTGGTCACTCCCTACCTCATTTCAAATATTGTAGAGAATTCACTATGCTTTATTAGTTTCTTAAATTAAAATCATTAGAATGTCAACATCATCCTATAGCATTTTGTACACTTTTAGTTTTTACTTCCTTGCTAAAATAGCTCATCTATTAATTTTGCAATGTTGTCTCTGTAAACTTAGCCTAGAATACTTTCTGTGGTTAAATTAACAGCTTTTTTGAAAAATGTTATTTTCATTGAAAGAGTCATTTATTATAAGAATATCACCTCATTGGTTTTTCTTTCCTTTAGTGACTCATAATACAAGTGAGAAGGTAATCGTTCATATTCCATCATTGAAATAAAATTTAGCAAATACTATATAAGCTGAGACCTATGAGAAACATCTGTGCTTTCATTTAACCATACCATGCCCTTTCCATTACATAATTTATTATAAAAGTTGTTTCTTCAAATTTTAATAATATTTACTATGAATTTTTTGTAAGTGTTTACTATCAAAGGAATGTAATCTAATTTGACATTGTATTGTTTTTCAAGGATTATTTTAAGCATTTTTACCAAGGCAAGAAGAGCAAGTGTTTCCTTAATATGTCAATCTATCAAGTGAAAATTTTCAATTGTGGCTTCCAAACATTTAAAATTAAACATTAGATTGAGTATCACATAATTAATCATCATGGAAGCAATCAAAGGAGTATATTTTGGATGCATAGGGTGGATGCATCATACTAATTATTATAACTTTATTTCATCTCAAGGTGTACTTTTACCCCAGGTCAAGCTTCATTCTGAAAAATCATGAATATCATGAATATCAATATGTGAATATTAGTATAGTCTTTTTGAAAATTTCATGGCAGAGGCAGGTGATGGAAGACATTTTGCCAAATCTGATTTGTCAACATATCAAGAGTTTACATTAGGAGTAGAATAAATACCAGCTTTAGCTTGTTCTTCTTTATGGGTATTGACTGATTAGCATTATTTTCAGCCAGGTTTCTTTTCAAATGCCATAATATGTCTTTTAAATCTCTTACGATTACCTCTGTTTGTCCATGGGTGAGTATTTGTGTGTGGGGGGTTGCTGTACAGGCTCTCTGTTGTGCATGCAGGCCCCTAGTTGTAGCAACTCAGCCTTAGTCGCACACTCATTGGGGTGGGAGATCCCACTTTCAGGGCCCTGCCTTACAATATGTACTAGGCATCCTTGGAGGTGCAAACGATGTGTATTAGACTACATTGCAGGCTGAAATGAACCCTGTTTTCCAATAGAAAAGTAAAACTCGCAGTGCTGTCTCGTTTTTCCTAGGGTGACCTCCCAGTAATGCCATCTGTGCTCTAAGAGTTTCATTTTAGCATGTGATCACAAAGTGCTCCATTACGAGACTGGCCCAAGTCAAGCCCTAAGATCGAGAAAGTGCTGAGGAACAAGTCAGTCACAGTCGCAGTTACCGTCCCAAATACAAGGCAGGTGCTTGGACCACTAACCGACTGCAAAGCATTCTCTCCACTGAGTCATAGGTAAAAGCAATGGAGGAATTTGACCACAAGCATCTCATAAATTTTAAAACAGTTCTCTGGCTGAGTTAATAAATGAATAGAATGGTTCAGAATTTCCAACCAAAGTGTGACAAGTAATTGGCAAAATCGGCAAAATATCTAGTGACCATTTAAAAAGATGTTATGCTTGAAGATCATTAAAGTGCAGCATTTTATTTGCCGATGATTTATTTCATTTGTAAAGTATCCTACTCATAATGAAATGAAATAGCCATGACTTTAGCTTAATAAAATATTTTATTGCTTCTAAAACCTGTGAGTATATAGGTGTGTGCATATATTACCCTGAAATTGTCTAGATCTACAGTAATTTATTTATTTTTATGTAAAAGTTTTTTTTTTTTAATCTAGAATTTGAGCTTTGCCCATATGAATAATCAAGAGAGTACTAAAGCGATCTTTCAAGTCTGAGGGTAATAGTGTATTTAAGCTTAGTCTGTGCCAGGGGTTCTCATTACCTTGACCTTCAAATATCTGAAAGTAAGTGAACTTTGTGACAAAATTTACTGCTGTCAGAGTTCAGCAGAGCCCACAGGCCCTCTGTTTTCCAACCCCTCATCCCACACAGACCCTGTATGTTAGCACACCCAGGAGAGTTTATTAGTTCATGGGTCCATTTGTCCTTGGAGTTTGCTAGACTGAATGAAGACTTCAGAAATATTTCTGGTTTACAGCAATATGTTTCTTAACAGGAGCTTTTCCTCCTGAGTGTTTTTGCCCCTACAAGCTTCGAGACTCTCTTCAAAGTCGCTCCCATGATACGTGTGCTGCAATGACTCTGTTGACCCAAAGCACATCAAAGACCCAAGAAGTTACTAACACTTATGAGTATGTGCGAGACGTGTAATGGTGTCTCCCCCCAGGGTTACAGCAGAGGGAGGGAAATGAGTCAGCACCAACTTTTAACAACTCCCCTAGTGAAGAGGTTGGATTTGAAATTAATGCAAAAGTACAGAGCTCTTTTCTTATCATGTTATTTCCCATCCATTCTGTTTTGTTTCCCAAAAGGTTTATTTAGTGTAAAGGACAGAAGTTCTATCACAAAGCTATTTTAAAAGGAATTTCCTCTAGTGTCCATAACCCTGAGGAACACTGGCCTTTAAAAGAGGGTGCCTGTGTTTACAACTCAGTACAGAAGGAGAGGAAATATATTCTTAGAGTAAAGCCAGCCAAAGAAACAGATGGGACACCACCAGTTCACTCTATCAGGCCATTCAAACAGCTGATTAATTGTTTAGAGGGGATTATACACAGCTTCGGGTTTGTTCTCTTTCTACCTTTTCATAGAAAATTCATTCTTCATGTCACTTTTGGGAATTGTTCAAGTTAGAAATACTCATCCCAGCATAATTCCAAAACCTACTTATCTTCCTTGTTTCTAATTTCCGAGTGAAACTCCCAACTCATTATCTTGGCTGAGTAGAGCCCAGGTACTGTTTAAAAAAAAAAAAAATCACCCAATAAAAATTTTAAAAGAGGTAAGCATGGTCATTAATGACACTTCATTCTGAGTACCCTCTAGTACTTTACAACCTGAAACAGAAAACACAGAAACTTTTCCTAGGACACTGTGTATATGAGCATCATGAGCATCACCTAAACACTATGAGGCCAAATGATGTTAGCTTAGGGAAGGACAGGATAAAGTGAGTGAAGCCAGTGTTCAGGAGAGACCTAGGAGTGGATCCCACTGTTCATTTTGTAGGAGAGACTGATTCTAAAAATCTCAAGGTGTCCCTGACAAAGAGAGGACATGTAATATGTTAAAAGGGGAAGTTTCAATTTTGGTAAATAAGAAGCCATGGTGTAGGAAGTGAAATAGATGTAGCATGAATGAATGAGTAAGTGAATTAATAAAGAGGAAAAGGATGGAAAAGTGCAGGAAACAGGCAAATTAGGAAAATGTAGGGACAGAAAAAAAGACAGTAATTTAAGAAAGCCTGAAAGAGAAAGAACCAGGTCATTTGGCCCAAATGTCCAGGAATAAAACTGTATATATAGTATTCAAGATATATTGTAAGGAAACAATGAGAGATGTATATTCAGTATTGCTAAGGTGTAGATGAGAATGTCCAGAATATATATCAGGCATTTTAGTGACTCCTAAAATCTCAGAGGCATGAATTGTTTTTTCTTCTTAATTAGTAAAGTGCAATAGCATTTAAATAACTATAATAGTGACTATGAATTATATTTTAATGTTAGAAATGAGAAGTTTTTCTTCTTGGATACATTCTCAGCTATATTTTGTGATTCTGATAGTTGTTCAATATTGCCTCCTTAAATTTACTTTCTTAATAAAGGGAATTTTTGATTGATTATTATCAAAGGGCGCAAAATATTTATGAAGATTTTTTCTTACATATGGTTTTAGTTTGTTGTTATTTAGGTTTTATACTCAGATAGTGTTTACAATGTAAACTGTAATGAAAGTGTTTGTTCCATTCTTCATTGTTCTACATGTAAAAAGTCTTTCACATAGCAGCTTGTCACAACATATTTTACAATTTTATTTTTTCATCTCAAAGTTACATCAAAAGAGAACAGTTGTTTTGAACACTCTGAAACACAACTCTGAATGATACCTTCAACCTTGAATGGAGTCCCAAACAAATCAAAAATCGTTTGTTTGTTTTTTCCTTTTCTCCCTCATTTCCCAGTTTCCTTTATTATCTGTAGAGGAGGAGGGGGGAAATTCCAAAAATAAAAAGCCTACTTGTTTCATAATAACTGTCCATATGAAATTCAATGTAGTCAGTCATCTCAATTGACCCCAACTCTCTTTTGTGCTGTGTAATTAGAGTTGAGGCTATAGATGTAAAACTAAAGATAAATCTTGGTTCCATAGTATGTATAGTATGAAAATTGAAACTCATCTTGTAGACATTGTTCACGGTCAAAGTTCCACTGAGGAGAGAAAAGGCCAGTAGTTAAGTCTACTTCCATTAAGAATATAGGTGACAAATCCAGACCACCTGGGTGTGGGTTTCTACTCTGCCCCTCTTTAGCTGGGTGGCTTCAAGCAGATTATCTCATCTTTCAGCATCTCAATTTCCTTACCTGTACACTAAAGATAATAGTAGTACTTATAGGATCATTATGAAGATTAAATGAATTAATACATCTAAATCTCTTAGAACATTGTGGGCGTATTATAAACACACAGTAAATGTAGACTGTTAAGAGTCATTGTTACTTTTCTTAAATTATTTCATTACTATCATTTTAAAGAACAATGATGATGCTGGTAGTATTTAGTGAAATTGAGCATCCTATCATGCTATAAAGAGTGGTGCTGCAGAGAAGAAAGAACATGAGTTACAGACAGAAGACCTAGTTTCAAGCTCAGGGTCTTAAACTCACCTGGTCTGTGATTTTACTCATTTCGCCTATCTCTATGTCATCATTCATAAGCCATGGAAATGATATCCTCTCCTCACTGTCCTGTGTGGAAGACTTACATAAAATATAATTTTAACATAAAATAAGAACTATTTTAATATAACAAGAATACTTTAAAATAAAGTAGGAACTATTTAATAAAAGTGTATTAAAAAAAAAAAAAACAATGAGAACACAAAGGGAGTAGCAAGTGTGGACTAGCAGAGTAGAAAGAAAAGCTTCCCAGGGGAAGTTATGTTTCAGTGGTATTCTAAGGAATGAAGAGAAGTTTACTAGTCAGTGAGTTCAGTGGCATAAAAAGAAGTCATGTCTGGACATTGGTGGTTAGGGATGAGTTTACAGTGAAACTTCATAATAAAATGTAAATTGCTGTTAGTTGTAGATGTTGATTGAACTTCATGATCTCAATGTCATGCCAAGGAAGTGCAGCTTTATCTGAGTTGTTAAACATCTAAAACCAGGTCCACCATCTCTGTGCTGCCTTTGTAAACAGTCCCAGTTCAAAGCAAACACCATCACCATAAAATCAAGAATCACTAGCATTAATTTGAGGAGTGAACATTTTTTGCTTTTTCCCCTTGCCAACACTTTCTAAAATTTATTAATGTAACATAATTATTATATTATTTTGTATAATTGATATTACATGTTATATAATTAGTATTATTTTTATGGGCTTCCCAGCTGGTACTAGTGGTAAAGAACCCACCTGCCAATGCAGGAGACATGAGAGACACAGGTTCGATCCCTGGGTTGGGAAGACCCCCTGGAGGAGGGCATGGCAACCCACTCCAGTAGTCTCGCCTAGAGAATCTGTTGGACAGAGGACTCTGGCGGGCTACAGTCCAGGGGGTTGCAAAGAGTCAGACATGACTGAGCGCCTAAACCACTAGCTTCCTGGAGATTCCTTCATTCTTTTTTTTTTTAAAAAGCTTTTTTCTTCAGTCTCCCTCCTTCTTTTTAAAATAAATCAAGGGCTTAAATAGCTACCAATTAGAGAGTCTAATCAGCATACAATAGCTTCTGTTAACAAACTATATTGACATAATTGGAGTTTTTTTCCTGGTTTCAGAGGAAATGTAAGATCAGAAAGCAACTGTACAAGGAGTATCTACTGAAAATGAAGAATCATAGAACCACAGAATCACAGGCTAGTAGAAAGCACAAGCACAGTACCTGTCCCATAGTGGGCAGTGAGATACAATTGATAAAGGAAGACTCCTGTCTCCCAGATAGCGGCCTGTGGATCGGTACTGATAGACAGTTTAATTTATGTTAGTGCATGTTGAAATGAGAAAAATACAGACAATGTAGTAAAGCTTGATGTTTTGTTCTGTTTTGTTTGGTAGGAGAGGGTGGTTATTTTAACATAGAAAAGCACAAACTAAAAAGATAACAGACATTCTTGCTTCCTGCATCCAGAATTGAAAAGTGTGGACATTTTATCATATTTGTGTTTGTCATTTTTTATATAAAGAAGTAAAAGAGTGTAGATCAAATTGTTGTTGTTTTTAAACTAGATGTCCCATCTAGTCCCAGTGGAATCCCATGGACAGAGGAGTTCTGGCAGGCTACAGTCCATAGGGTTGCACAGAGCTGGACCCAGCTGAAGCGACTCAGCATGCACGCATGCATGCACACTATCCTAGTCTCTCTTCCCATCCACTCCAATATATGCACATTTCTAATGTCTTTTCACATCCACATCTGTGTGTATGTGTATGTATATGTGTCTGTGTGTGTATGTATGAATGTAGAATGTACAGTATTGGTTGTTGTGTGTTTCAAATTGGAGTTCCCTGGTGGCTCAGAGGTTAAAGCGTCTGCCTGGAATGCGGGAGACCTGGGTTTGATCCCTGGGTTGGGAAGATCCCCTGGAGAAGGAAATGGCAACCCACTCCAGTACTCTTGCCTGGAGAATCCCACGGAGGGAGGAGCCTAGTAGGCTACAGTCCATGGGGTCGCAAAGAGTCGGACACGACTGAGCTACTTTACTTTCACTTTCAAGTTACATAGATGGTACATCTTTCATAGAGCTGAATTTATTTAGTACTACTTCAGAACTATCCTTTATTCTTACAGTATTTCCTTCCTATTCTTCTTAGCTTTATCCTTTGTTCTGTTAAATGGTTATAGTAAAAAATATCAATTAAAATATCCGTAAGTGGCAAAATAAAAAGCTGCAGCCTAAATTTCTATAATGATCCCCTTGCTTATTTTTAGATGTTCCTTGAAATCTAGGAAAAGAAGAGTACTTCTGTAGTAAAATCACAGTGTTTCTGCCCCATGACCATCAAACGTCCACTTGGAGACCTCCAGGGAAGGGCATGTTATTTGTTATTGGGGCATCTTTAAGGAGACTGCTGAGTTGGTCTGGAATCTGTTTCCACGTGGCTTCTACTGTGCATATTCTATACTTTGATATCACACAAGCAAAAACATATTTAATTCTCCTTCACAGAAGTCCTTCAGTCACACAGAGAAACTACTAGATTTTCTCTGAATCATCTTTTCTACAAATTAGCTATCCTCCTTTCAATCAACTATTCTTCATGGGACATGGTTTCAGTAGTTATCGTATGTTGACTTGGTTTCAACAAGCTGCGTTCACAATCCCTTTAGCCTGATGGCTCACCATTGACAGGAGCTCTTTATTTATATGTGAAGGGTCAGAAATGCCGTTGCAGCTGTCACTATTTGTAAGAACATTCTGATGAGATGATTCATCTGCTTTTGATCTTGCAACAGAATGACTGCCATCGCCGAATGCTGCAAACTCTTATCAGTCAACTTCAACAGGTATCCCGGGGAGTCTCAGATCAGATCAGATCAGATCAGTCGCTCAGTCGTGTCCGACTCTTTGTGACCCCATGAATTGCAGCACGCCAGGCCTCCCTGTCCATCATCAACTCCTGGAGTTCACCCAGACTCACGTCCATCGAGTCAGTGATGCCATCCAGCCATCTCATCCTCTGTCGTCACCTTCTCCTCCTGCCCCCAATCCCTCCCAGCATCAGAGTCTTTTCCAATGAGTCAACTCTTCGCATGAGGCGGCCAAAGTACTGGAGTTTCAGCTTTAGCATCATTCCTTCCAAAGAAATCCCAGGGCTGATCTCCTTCAGAATGGACTGGTTGGATCTCCTTGCAGTCCAAGGGACTCTCAAGAGTCTTGTCCAACACCACAGTTCAAAAGCATCAATTCTTCGGTGCTCAGCCTTCTTCACAGTCCAACTCTCACATCCATACATGACCACAGGAAAAACCATAGCCTTGACTAGACGGACCTTTGTTGGCAAAGTAATGTCTCTGCTTTTGAATATGCTATCTAGGTTGGTCGTAACTTTCCTTCCAAGGAGTAAGCGTCTTTTAATTTCATGGCTGCAGTCACCATCTGCAGTGATTTTGGCATCAGCTGTGGCCAAATAAATGAGAAATAGCTAGAAAACTACTCTCAATATTTTTCTCAGTGTATACATAGCATTTTTTTTAAGAGAGGGTTTCTTGGGTCTATTTTCTCATCTATAACAAAACCAGATAATTGAAGATCACAGTGCTCCTTCAAATTGACTATAAAAGGGCTAAAATTAGTTGTTGTTTTCTTTTAATTCCCAAAAGAAATCCTTGTGCTTTTGCCAGACCGTCAGGCTTTGACTCTGACAGACAGCTCTCCAGATCAGGTATTTGACTCAGAATCAGAGAAGCATTTGCACACATTTTTGGAATGTATTCAGTTCAGGGTACACTGCACACCAGGGCCTGCTTTTACTCTGGGACTGTCTAATGTCATCAGGGAAAGCATTCTTTTTGTTTTGTTTTAACTTTAATAATATATTTTATTTAGCATAACATATGTGGAATGTTGTCATTTCAACATGAAAGTTACTGAGATAATTTTCCTCCTTTAGGAAAAGCATTCTTTACAAAAATGCAAAGTGTTATTTTCACATAATATTCCAAGGTGATCGGTAATGACATGTGTAAAGGGTGAGAGATGATTCATGGCCGCCCACTCAGCTCCCAGGGAAGTTTCCGAAGCTGAAGTTGAATCATTCCACAAGGCGATTGGCACGACAGCCTTGGAAAGCTGTTCTGATTGCAAAAGCAGGCCTCTCACTTTCCTGAGGATGGTGATGGATGTCTCCCCTAGAGGACCTTGGTTTACTGGAAAACTATGACATTTGATAAATACTTTGAACCCAGATATATTTTCTTACTAGGAGAATAAGTGTACATTTCTCTGTGAGGAGCGAATGCAGATTTGGAGGTACACTTATTCTGGGACTACATACTTGCCACTCTCTTTTATCAACCTTTTAATGAATTACTATATTTAGTACCCATTCAAGCCTGCACCCAAAAAAGTGCAGATAAGCATAGTTCTATGAAACTCTGTATCAAGCATGCTTGTGAACTTGGGAAAGGACCACAGATATTCCCTATAAATAACCCAAAAAGATACTCATTTCCTTCGAACACTTATTTAAAATGAATTTCTGGTTGAAATCCAATGACTCCTGGCAGATTTCCATCTCCCAGGGAGCACCATGGTAATTACAACTTGTTGGCATTCTTTTCAGTAATTTCAGAAGGAATACCAAACCAAGAATTAAGCACTGAAAGAGGTTGAATCATCCTTTCACCCTTGAATGTACTCATTTCCTTTGGTTCTGGCCAAAGTTTTTTGGAAGATATTCTTGTGAACTTCCGTTACTGTTGTAAGCAGTGGAAAAACAGAAGGCAACCTCCAGGATTGAGTTGTTGCAGCAGAAACAAAGATAAATGCCTCTGACCCACTGCATTAGTAGGAAGCAGTGGGAGAGATTAGGGGATTTCAGCCATAACTGCCGTGATGCAGATATAGCACTAAACTATCAGCAAGTGTGGTGAATTCTGTTCTCTTTTAACTTTGAAAATAACATTTTTAAAGAGTCCCCCCCACCTTGTTTTTGTTTTATCATCCACAGCATTGGATGGGCCTCCTCCCTCCTAATTTAAAAAAAGATAGCTGAAGAAATGTTTGAGGGAGTTCTCTGGTGGTCTGATGGTTAGGATTTGGTGCTTTCGTTGCCATGGCCCGGGTTCAATGCCTGGACAATGAACTGAGATCCCACAAGAACATCCCCCCAAAAAGAAATATTTGTGATATTCCTATTTGATATGACACTGTCCCTGATAGTCTTGAAGTCTTGTCCCTCCTCATAAGGGAGGAAAGATATGTTGAAAAGTCAAAGTAACACTACATGAGACTAACATGGGAGTGGTCCCATGGAAGCTCGAATTCCTTAGTTAAATGTTGAAAGTCAGTAAGTCTAAAGGCACTCTGAGCCCAGGAGGTCTCTCCAGTAGGAAGACTTGAAGAGAGAAAGCTCACACTGGGTTGGATCAGAGCAGACCGAGAGGAGGAGGTTGCTGGTGAGCGAGGGGATAAGGCAGGAAAGAGCAGAGTCCATAAACAGAGGAAGTTTCCCAAGAAGCTGATTGTATTAGTTTGCTCTGGCCTGTTCTCTCCATGTCTCTTCCTCTTCTTCTAAGGACACCAGTCATATTGGATTAGGGTCCACGCCTGATGGCCTCGTTTTAACTCAGTCACCTCTTTAAAGACCTTATCTCCAGCATTTTTAGGTGCTAGGGATCAAGGCTTCACCTGTAACACTAACAAAACTTAAACGCTTCAGAGACCCTGTCGTAGGTGGGGCCCCTGTGAGTGCCAGGAGGTGTCCTGTTCAGGTTGGGGAGGGGAAGCCAGGTTGGAGTCAGGAAACAATTCTATGTAAGTATTTCTGGTGAATTGCCAAGAGAGAGGTCAAAAGGTGGAGTGGGGATGGGGGCGGCGCTGAATCTTCAAATCTCCAGTAATTCCTTGTGATGCCTTTTTAATTCTAAATTAACGTTCACTGTCATATATAATTTTGTATTATTAATGTCATCTTTTTGTTAAAGATGGCTATATCATCTGCAGTTGCAAAGCAGTAGGTTCCACAAATGGATCCACTCTTTGAAGTATAAAATACACATCAGATTTAAGACTTATTATGAGAAAAAGAATGTAAACAATCTCATTAATAATCTCTATATTGATCACTTGTTGAAATGATGTTTTGGATATACTGGGTAAAATAAACTATATGTAGTATTAAGATTAATTTCACGTGTTTCCTTTTTTAAAGTGGCTACTAGAAATTTTTAAGTAACAAAAGTGGCTATATCATATTTCTGTTGCTCCAAACTCTTGTAAGACACCTATCTCAGGCCAGATGCTTCTCTCCTGCCCTGCTAAAGCCTGGAGCTTATGCAGAAGCAAACTCTAGGAGTTCCTTCTTTTGTCTCCATGCTACTTGTGTTCCTAATTTGGATCTGAACGCCTTTTTATTTAATGATAGTTACATTTAGTGGTTAGGGGCTGTGTATCATCACTAGAGTTCTTTGAGTTATTAAATAGGCTTTTCCTCTTTGCTGGAATTCCAAATATTGGCACTAAGAGAAGATTATTTAGAGTTTAAAACAAATGACTTATAAACAAACAAACAAACAAAATCTGTATACAACCTTCACAGGAAAAGGCTATTTTAGATTCTATTGTTGAAAGACTCTTACATAAAAGCTTTCCACAGGGAGGGCTGAAATGCTTACAGTTATTTTACCCTGAAAAATTTTAATGCTACTGAAGTGACTTACTTTAATTCTAATATAGGGTCTTTAAATGGTTGTTTGAGAAAAGTCTTGGTCCAGAGGAGCAATTAGTTTTTTTAATATTTCATAAAAATATGTGTCTCATAGAAATATATTGAAAAGTAATAACATGTACTCGCCATCTAGCTTAAGAAGCTGTCTCCAGTGCCTTGGAAAGTTCCTCCCACCTCCCAGTAGTAACTACTAGTCTAAATTTCATGTTTATCATTACTTTCCCTTTAGTAAAAATTTTACTGCCAATAGAGCTACTTTAAAAGCTGGTTTAGTCATTTAAAGCTGCCTCTATTGTATGGACCTGCTTAAAATAATTATCCTGGATTCTATATAGCAACTTAAACTCCCAAAGCAACTATTTTGTTTTTACGAATACTTTTCCATTAAGGAGAAGGAGGAGGAGGAAAGGGAGCAAGAGAAAAATATTAACTTTTAGTATGATTTTACTTCTTCTATAAGAAAGTGTCACCACATAGAGAAATACAGTTATTCAGGCTGGAGCTCAAGGGGTGAGGGCCAAGAAAGCACCAGTGCGCAGCCACTGGAAATCTCATCCAGGAGTCTGGCACATAATAAACATTCCATAAATGCGAGGGGCTCTCCCGAAGAGGTAGCAGTGTTGAACCCCTCAAATATTCCCAGGTAATTATGATTAATATCCTCACTCCCTACTCTCATGATAGTAAGAATCCAGAATCTCCCTAGCCTCTATTTATTTCTCAAATTCTATCTACATTTGTGTGTAATATAAAATTTAGTATCTATGTATTTGTTGGTTAACTGAGGCCTTCTCTGTTTCTCCTCTGTATCATGTATCCAGCCCTTCTTGGAATGTCCATCTTGGAATGCAGTATTCAGAGACTCATAGAGTGTGTTTTTCTTCAATAGTTCACTTCAATATTAATGGCCACTTACCCTTTGCCAGAGACCATATTAAACTCTGAAAGATGAATTTGACATGATCCCTGCCTGAAAGCAATTTGTGTTTATTTTAGTGAGAAAAACAGAGAGGTTAAAGAGACTCTCTCTCATTCAACAAATATTTATTGAGCACCTATTATGTGCCAAATGCCCTTAGGCTCTGGGTACACATCGATGACTGTAACAGAATTTCTGTTGTCATGGAGCTTACATTCTACTGGTGAGAGACAAATCACAGAGAATAAGTAAATTGTATATTATGTATATATTATTATGTTGGTAGGTATTAATAACAGGTACTGTGGGGGTGGTATAAAACAGAAAAGAAAGAATATAGAGCTGGTGGGAATAAGGAGAATGTGAGTGTCATTTGAAACAACGTAGTCAGAGAAGGGCCCTCTGAGAAGGTGACATTTAAGTCAAAACATGAAGGGAGGAGTAGCAGCCTTATGGTTCTTGGGAGAAAGGGCTTTCTAAGCGGAAAAAATAGTAAGTGCAAAGTCCTTTAAGTGAGAGCAAGCTTCAGGTCCCTTTTTCCCCCAAAGGTCTTTCTTTTATATATCAGATCAGATCTGTCGCTCAGTCGTGTCCGACTCTTTGCGACCCCATGTATCGCAGCACGCCAGTCTCCCTGTCCATCACCAACTCCCGGAGTTCACTCAGACTCACATCCATCGAGTCAGTGATGCCATCCAGCCATCTCATTCTCTGTCATCCCCTTCTCCTCCTGCCCCCAATCCCTCCCAGCATCAGAGTCTTTTCCAATGAGTCAGCTCTTCGCATGAGGTGGCCAAAGTACTGGAGTTTCAGCTTTAGTATCATTCCTTCCAAAGAAATCCCAGGGCTGATCTCCTTTAGAATGGACTTTATATATATATATATATATTTTTACATATATAGATATGTAGATATATTTGGCTGGGCTAGGTCTTCCTTGTAGCATGTGGGATCTATTTCCCTGACTAGGGATTGAACCTGGGCCCCCTGCATTGGGAGCACAGAGTCTTAGCCATTTGACCACCAGGCAGGTCCCCAAGGTTTTTTCTTAAGAAGCATCAAGGAGGCCGTATGTGAATGAGAGTGGCAGAGGAAAAGATATAGGAAAAAAGGTCAGAGAGGTAACAAAAGGAAGGACCTGATAGAATATTGAAAGGACTTTGGTTTTTACTCTAGGATAGAAAACCAACGGAGGATTTTCAGAGGAGTGATATTCAGATCAGATCAGATCAGTCGCTCAGTTGTGTCTGACTCTTTGCAACCCCATGAATCGCAGCACGCCAGGCCTCCTTGTCCATCACCAACTCCCAGAGTTCACCCAGACTCACATCCATCGAGTCAGTGATGCCATCCAGCCATCTCATCCTCTGTCATCCCCTTCTCCTCCTGCCCCCAATCCCTCCCAGCATCAGGGTCTTTTCCAATGAATCAATTCTTCGCATGAGGTGGCCAAAGTACTGGAGTTTCAGCTTTAGCATCATTCCTTCCAAAGAAATCCCAGGGCTGATCTCCTTCAGAATGGACTGGTTGGATCTCCTTGCAGTCCAAGGGACTCTCAAGAGTCTTCTCCAACACCACAGTTCAAAAGCATCAATTCTTCGGCACTCAGCCTTCTTCATAGTCCAACTCTCGCATCCATACATGACCACAGGAAAAACCATAGCCTTGACTAGACGGACCTTTGTTGGTAAAGTAATGGCTCTGCTTTTGAATATGCTATCTAGGTTGGTCATAACTTTCCTTCCAAGGAGTAAGCGTCTTTTAATTTCATGGCTGCAGTCACCATCTGTAGTGATTTTGGAGCCCAGAAAAATAAAGTCTGACACTGTTTCCGCTGTTTCCCCATCTATTTCCCATGAAGTGGTGGGACCGGATGCCATGATCTTCATTTTCTGAATGTTGAGCTTTAAGCCAACCTTTTCACTCTCCACTTTCACTTTCATCAAGAGGCTTTTGAGTTCCTCTTCACTTTCTGCCATAAGGGTGGTGTCATCTGCATATCTGAGGTTATTGATATTTCTCCCGGCAATCTGGATTCCAGCTTGTGTTTCTTCCAGCCCAGCGTTTCTCATGATGTACTCTGCATATAAGTTAAATAAACAGGGTGACAATATACAGCCTTGACGTACTCCTTTTCCTATTTGGAACCAGTCTGTTGTTCCATGTCCAGTTCTAACTGTTGCTTCCTGACCTGCATACAGATTTCTCAAGAGGCAGATCAGGTGGTCTGGTGATGTTAGTTGACTTTAATTCTAAGAGTCACTCTGACCACTAAACTAATAGACTCAAAGGGGACAAAAGTAGAAGGAAGGAAACTAGGAAGCTACTGGTGCTACCCAGGCAAGAGACGATGCTGGCCTAGAACAAGTTGATAGCAATGCAAGTGCTGGGAGGGCGTTTGTTGTTGTTGTTGTTGTTTACTCACTAGTCATGTCCAATGCTTTTGCGACCCCATGAAAAAGCATAGGCCCATCTGTCCGTGATATTTCCCAGGCAAGAAACCTTGGGAGGGTTACCATTTCTTTCTCCAGGGATCTTCTTGACCCAGGGATCAAACCTATGTCTCCTGAATTGGCAGGTGGATTCTTTGCCACCGAGCCACCTGGGAAGCCTGAGAAGGGATTTAGGTGTAGCTAAAGGTTGAGCCAACAAGGTTTACTGAAGCAATATGTGGCTTCAGAAAACTGCAGATCTGGAGTCCTGAAGACAATCTAGCGTTTATTTCGTATCTGGTCACTGTGCTGTGTGACTCAGAAAAGGTACTTCTCCTCAGGGAGGCTAACAATCCAGTGGACAAGCTTAGATACACAAACAACTAAGTACAGCTTCATAAGTAACAGAGTAAGTGCTGTAACACAAGTACAAACGAAGAACAGTGGAAGCACAGAGCAAAGAACAATGAGTTTGGGCTGCAGACAGTTGGTCAGCTTCAGAAAAAAGATACCCATTAGTGGATACCTTGAAACGTGACCTTAGGAGGTAGAGGAATGTTTGCAAACACAATCTGCATTTGATAAGAACCCAGATTAATAACTATCTATATGAAAATCCACTGCAAACTCAATGTTTACATCTGGGGCTGCCACTGATATCCAGCAATCCACAGTAAATCCAGCATCACAAAGCCAAGGACATGTTCATGAAAAGAGAATCAAACCAAATAGGCACGCTAAGCCCACATGCAAAGTAGTTGCCTTTTAACTTTTTATTAAAGGATAATATATACACAGAAATATGTATGTGTAATTGTAGAGGTTGGTAACTTAACACACCTATTTACCCAGAAGCCACATTGAGAATAAAAACATTGCCAGCTTTGCAGGAGACACCTCATATACCCTTCAGGTCACACCACCACACACCCCCAAGGTTCCTGGTTTCTAACAGCAGAACTTTGTTTCCTTCCTCATAATATAGTCACAGGCTTCCCTGGTGACTCAGATGATAAAGAATCTGCCTCTAATGCGGGAGACCCGGTTCCATCCCTGGGGCAGGAAGATCCCCTGGAGAACGGAATGGCAACCCCACTCCAATATTCTTGCCTAGAGAATTCCATGGACAGAGGAGCCTGGCGGGCTACAACCCATGGGGTTTCAAAGAGTCAGACACAACTGAGTGACTAACACACACACACAACATACTCACACAGTCTGCACTATTTTGTGTCCAGTTTGCCTCACTCAGAACTATGCTCCTGAGACACGTCCATTATTGCTGTGCGTAGCTGTTCTCATTGCTCTGTGGCATTCTGTTCTGTCGATGTACAGGTGACCCTTGAACAACTTGGGTCTGAACTGTGCAGGAGTTTTGTCAGCAGTAAATATTACACTACTTCACTATCCTAGGTTGGTTGAATCCTCCGACGATGAACCAGGGATATGCAGAGCTGACTCTAAGTTACATGTGAATTTTTGACTGTATGAAGAGTTGGCACCACTAACCATGTTGTTCAAAGGCGAACTGAACTACACTTTGTTATCTATTCTACTATTGATGTGCATTTGGATGGTTTCCAGTTTGGAGCTGTTACAGATAATGCTGCTATAAATGTTCTAGTGCTTGTGTTTTGGTGAACAAGTGTGCACATTTCCATTTGGTGTATATTTGGTAAAATTGCTGTATCACAGCTGATTAATACTACCAATTGTTTTCCAAACTGTACCAACTTATCTTCCTACAGTTTTTGAGAATCTCACTTGTGGCACATCTAACACTTGATAGTTCCCATCTGTCTCATTTTGACCATTCTCATGACAGACAGAGGATTGTCTTTTTCTTACTGATTTTTAGGAGTTCTTCATATATTTTGGATATAAAAACCATTATTAGATGTATATATAGTGAAAATTTTTCCCTCATTCTTTTTTTTTCTTTCATTGTCTTAATACTGTCTCCTGATAAACAGATCTTAATTTTAACATAATATATCTATCATTTTTCTTTCATCATTAATGGGTTTTCTATGCATTATCTATGAAGCCTGCCTACTTCCACGTCAGAAAGAAGTTCTGTTTTTTTGTCTTAAAGCCCTGTTGTTTACTTTTCACACTTAGACCTGCAATTCATGGAAATTATTTTTTTTAATTGCTGTAAGATCAGGATTGAGATAAAAATTTTTTTCTGTATGGATATCCAAATGACTTAGAACCATTTTACTGAAACAGATAGTTATTTTAATTTAGTTGAGATGTTTTATATCCACTGAAATAAGTAAGAATCAAATATATGTTATCATCTTAAATGTTTTCTATCATCTGAAATCTTAGTTTTAAGTGTGTGGGAAGTGTGGGTGTGTGTGTGTGTTTGACAAACTCAAATTCCCAGCAAATACTAGGGAGGAAATTACAGAAGGAGTAAGTTAATTTTGCTGCTGTAAATCTATCCTACAGATATTAAATTGGAGTCGTTCCACTGTGATTCTGCATTTTCCATTCTGTTCAGAAACAGCACGTGGTTTTTACGTGATTCTCAGTCCAAGAACCAGAATTTCTCCTGGTCACAGTAACGATGGGAACAGCATCTGGAGTGTAAAATAGCAACATGGACGGGAACGTTGGCGCTTTTGCCCTAGACCACCACAATTTCATTTGCAGCCCCTGATATCACTCTGTATTATTTCCTTCAAATTCCATTTGAAAGTGATTGCTTTGTAATTTATATTCC
This sequence comes from Bubalus bubalis, assembly GCF_019923935.1. Classification (NCBI taxonomy): domain Eukaryota; kingdom Metazoa; phylum Chordata; class Mammalia; order Artiodactyla; family Bovidae; genus Bubalus; species Bubalus bubalis. The sequence goes on along the minus strand of NC_059157.1, from coordinate 21,741,662 downwards.
AATAAGCCTCTAAACCTCAAGTGCGTTACCACAACTCTCAGGCAGGAATTTGAGGGAAGGATGGTTGGAGGCTATTGCACTTATTAATTTCTATAAGCAGTATACTCATTATGCTGAGAGCTGCTATATTTAAATACTTTAAATGTGCATTTTAGTTCTTTATGGCTTCCCAGGTGGCTCAGTGGTAAAGAATCCACCTGCACTATAAGAGACACGGGTTCAATCCCTGGGTCAGGAAGAGCCCCTGGAGAAGGAAATGGCAACCCACTCCAGTATTCTTGCCTGGGAAATCCCATGAACAGAGGAGCCTGGCGGGCTACAGTCCATGGCGTCACAAAGAGTTGGACACAACTTAGCGACTAAACAACAGCAATGATAAAGACTGTGAAGATTTTTATTCCTCAAAGTAAACAGATGACACATAGAACATTTAATGGCATATCATCCAAGAGCTAGCTCCTCTTATTAAAAAACTTTCAGAGAATAACAGGAAAGGTGGGAAATATATTTTGAATTTTCATGCAACCCAAGTATCCCACAAAATTTGTGTCTAAAACAAAATTTAAACTCAAAACCCTCAGAGTCAGTAGACTTAATCGCTAATATATCATTGTCACATAAAAATGCTTTGTTCCACTCTGATACTCAACTAGAAGAAATAAACTTTTTAAAATTGTGCGAGAGTTAAGGATTTGAACATTTAATAGGTATTATGGTTAGAGACATCATGAGAAACGCTGTGCTGGAAGAAGCACAAGCTGGAGTCAAGATTGCTGGGAGAAATATCAATAACCTCAGATATGCAGATGACACCACCCTTATGGCAGAAAGTGAAGAGGAACTAAAAAAAGCCTCTTGATAAAAGTGAAAGTGGAGAGTGAAAAGGTTGGCTTAAAGCTCAACATTCAGAAAACGAAGATCATGGCATCCGGTCCCATCACTTCATGGCAAATAGATGGGGAAACAGTGGAAACAGTGTCAGACTTTATTTTGGGGGGCTCCAAAATCACTGCAGATGGTGATTGCAGCCATGAAATTAAAAGACACTTACTCCTTGGAAGGAAAGTTATGACCAACCTAGACAGCATATTAAAAAGCAGAGACATTACTTTACCAACAAAGGTCCGTCTAGTCAAGGCTATGGTTTTTCCAGCAGTCATGTATGGACTGGAGAGTTGGACTGTGAAGAAAGCTGAGCGCCGAAGAATTGATGCTTTGGAACTGTGGTGTTGGAGAAGACTCTTGAGAGTCCCTTGGACTGCAAGGAGATCCAACCAGTCCATCCTAAAGGAGATCAGTCCTGGGTGTTCATTGGAAGGACTGATGCTGAAACTCCAATACTTTGGCCACCTGATGTGAAGAACTGACTCATTTGAAAAGACCCTGATGCTGGGAAAGATTGAGGGCAGGAGGAGAAGGGGACGACAGAGGATGAGACGGCTGGATGGCATCACCGACTCGATGGACATGAGTTTGAGTGAACTCTGGGAGTTGTTGATGGACAGGGAGGCCTGGCGTGCTGCAATTCATGGGGTCGCAAAGAGTCGGACATGACTGAGCAACTGAACTGAACTGAACTGATGGTTAGAGACTATCATTAAATTCTTAGGTGTGCTTGTTGTTAAGTCTTTTAAAACTTAAATTTAGCCTTTAGAGATACACTCTGAAATATTTATGGATGATATGATGTGATGTCAGGGGTTTGCTTCACAATTAGCCACTCAGGTTGGGATGGAGTGAGTGGGATTTGGACAAAAGAAGTAGACAATGAATTGATTGATTGTTTAAAGCTGAGTGCTTGGTACATAGAAATTGATTATATTGTTTTTCTCTATTTTTGTTTATTTTTGAAGTTTCAAAATATTTTATTTCTGATACGCATTAATATGCTGAGGCAGTAATCTTTCCCATTTTTTGTATTTTGCTTAAAGTACTATTTAATGCTTTTCCTGATTCTATTAATATCTCTAATATACATACTTGTGTTCTGAAAATTGGGGTAGAAGGTTGCTGTTTCACTTTGGAAAGTTGTTCTACCTAATTTAAAAACAAAAATTACACAAAAATACATGTATGCATGTTATGTATAAATATTTATTCATTTCTTTATGTATGTATATATGTGCACATAGCTTCCCAGGTGGCTCAGTGGTAAAGAATCCGTCTGCATTCCTGGAGACTCTTGTTCGATCCCTGGGTTGGGACGATCCCCTGGAACAGAAGGTGGCAACCCACCCCAGTATTCTTGTTGGGATAATCCCATGGACAGAGGAGCCTGGCAGGCTGTCGTCCACGGGTTCACAAAGAGTCAGACACAACTGAGTGACTGAGCACACACGCACATATATGTACACATACAACAAAAGTGCACTAATACAGTAGAAATGTTGATTATGTTAATGGTTCAAGTAAGAATTCATTTTTGCAGGAAATAGAGTTTTTATTGAAGTATAGTGATTTAGTGTTGTATTTTTTCAGGTGAATGGCATAGTGATTCAGCGTTTTTGCAGACTATATTCCATTATAGATTATCATACAATAGTATAATAATAATTAGATTATTATACAATAATGGGTAAAACTCTATATACTAGCTCACATCAGTCTAAATGGGCAAAACTTTATTCTGTTCTTAAAGATCATGGAGAAATATTTGTATAAAATGCCTCCTTCAATTGTTTTAAGGTTGACTATTGTATTAGTATGACTTCTTATTTCTGTGACTCAAAACATAATCAGTTTATTATTTGTATTAAAAAATTACCACAAGCTTTCAAAAACACAAATCTATCACCTTACAGTTCTGGAAGGCACAAGTCCAAAAGGGTCTCACTGGGCTCCATTCCAGGTGTTGGCAGGGCTGCCTTCCTTCTAGAGGCTCAAGGGGAGAAACCTTGCCTTTTCTATCTTCTAGAGGTTGTCCCACTTTCCTTAGCTCATGGTTCCTTCCTTCATCTTCAAAGTCAGCAACAGCCAACAAATTCTTCTTGTACTTCTTCCTTCCAACTTCCTTTCTCCCTTGTCCACTTGTAAGGACCCTTGTGATTACACTGGACCCACCTGAATAATTCAGAGTAATGTTCCCATTTGAAGGTCAACATATTAGTAAACTTAACTTCTATCTGTAGTTTAATTCTCCCTTGCCAAGTAACATGACATCTTCATAGATTCCTAGTATTAGGACATGGAATTGGAGGTGGGAGAGGAAGGAAGCATTAGTTATTCTTCCTCCCTTGCTGTCTTTTCTATAACAAAGAAAGTGCTTATGTGTAGATAATTGTTATCCTTCTCTTGGCAATTTAAAACTTATTCCATTTTTTTCCCCTAGAGGAAATGGAGAAAAAATGAAAAACAATTAAACTCTTGCTTCAGAAGCAATAAAACCAAACTAGGTCCTAACCTGATTGTAATATATTTGACTTTTTGTGAAATATAGTAAGGAATTCTGTATCCAGAAAAACAAAGCAGAAAAGTAGAAATATAATTTAAGGACATAAGGTGCTGAGAAGTTTGAGTTTTACAGATTCATGTCTAAAAAGTGGGGAAGTTTATCCTTACTCATAATGAAAAAGCAATACAAACTGTAAGACTCTGTGTCTGTAACTTTGTTGAAGACAAAATTATAAAACCGGAGAGCAGATAAGTGCTTGCAGCGGGTAGGAAAGAGGAAGGAAGGTGTGGCTTTAAGGGAGCAGCAGGAGAGAATTCTCTAGTGGTGACAGAACAGTAGTGTATCTTGATGGTGGTGATGGCTTCAGGAATCTTTATCTGCATATAAAGAGGGTCAGAGAATTACACACAAAGACTTTTTTTTTTAATGTGGGCATGCAGAAGAAATTTGACTAAAGTCTGTAGTCTAATTAATTGTATTATGCCAGTCCTTTTCCTGGTTTTGATTATGCACGTTGGGAAAGCTGAGTGATGTTTGTAACTATTTTTGCAACTTCTTGTGAGTCTATAATTATTTCGAACATATGTTGATTTTTTAATGTGTGTTTATAAAACAAGAGAGAAGTGAGAGTGTGGGCAGATGGTTAAAAGTTGAAGATAAGCACTTAAACATCCGTCGGCCATGTTTAAATTAGGAAAAGTGGACTTTATTTATGGTTTAACATTTGATGGAGACATGGACCAAATAAATTAATACAATATGGGTTCTCAAAATGCATTTTAATTCTTAAATCGTTCCAGATCTCTAGTCTCATATGTACTTCAGATTCAATACACTAAAAAGTTCTATCCTTAATCCAGTAGCTAAAAAAAAGAGAAGAAAGTGTAATGTTGTTTGGTTTCTTTACAAGCACCAAAAGTTAAGTCATCAGACTGGTCTGAAAAGAGATCGCATGAAACGCTTCAATTCCCATCCTACATGAGCTCTGAGGGAGTGGAGTGTATTCAGAAAGAGGTTCCCCTACTGGTTTGCAAGAAGCCAAACCTCTGATGAGGAACTTTTTTTTTGTAATGTTAAAATTATATTTTTAATTGAAGTACAGTTGACTTAGAATATTACATTCGTTTCAGGTGTACGACATAGTGATTCAATATTTTTAAACATTATAAAATGCTCACCACTATAAGTCTAGTTACCATCTGTCACTATACAAAGTTATTCCAATATTATTGACTATTTCCTAAGCTGTATTACATCCCTGTGGCTTATTTATTTTATAACTGAAAGTTTGGACTCAATCTATGGGGACCTTTAAAAAGAGGATTCAAATCTTTATTCACTTTGAGATAGTCAAGACAATTCCAGAAAGCACCTTTCAAAAATATGTCAGTTTTTCAAATATGTGTGTTTACTCAGAGTTCAAAACATTTCAGAACAATTATCTTAACTGCTGGGAAGAAATGCAGTCTCAATGGCCTCTCAACAGAGGGAAGAAAGGAAATATTTTATACAGACTGATAATTTTGGGGTGACCTGATGATGAGGGTCTGAAATAAAGAAGTAGCAATATCAATTTGACAATGCTGGAGAAGTAGCAGAAATTAACAAGAGACAGGGAACTCAGAGAGTTATCTAGGGGTTGCTAAATCTGAGATTTATTTGAATCTTGCAGTCTCTGAAAGATTCTGGGAGCTGATTCCTGTGTTCCTTTTCATAGAGGATTAGGAAACTCCTATTAGATCAGTTAAGCAACCCAAAAATAGAATTTCCATTTTCTGATTTTTGCACACACACACACACACACACACACACAAAATATATATATATATATAAAATCAGAAGTTTGTTCAAAATAGTATCTATTCCTAACCAACTGAAGTAAGGCAGGTTCAAATCCCTGTTTTGTCACTTGCTGACTATGTGAGTTGGGGAGGTCTATAAAATAAACTAAGTCTAAATTGTATCATCTGTCAAAGAGAATTATAATAATGGTTGACATTTATTGAGGAATTGCTATTTTGCAAGCACAGATATAAATTCCTTATACAAATGGCCTCATTTAATCCTAGTATAACAATAATACTAAAATACTACTTATCTCACAGGAAATTATTCTATGTGAGGAATAAATGCACTCCTAAGTGTTAAAACCCCAGCCCTTTGTGTGTGGAACATACTCGATACTAAGTAACTATTGATTTCCTTCCTTTAGTTTCTCTAATTCACATATTTTCTAAAGCAGGGATTTAGGTTTGAAGAGCTGCTAGCCACACCCTGTTGAGCTCTCTGTTGATGAAGCTGCAAGTGTATTACTGAAATATTTGCCTAAGCATCTTACAAGTCTAGGAACTTAACTCTTAAAATAAATAATTACATCTTTAACTCCCCAGACTCTATAAATTAGACATAAAAATAGCACCCCCAAATGATGTCTATAAAAAATACATTTTTCTCAAAAGCATGGCGCCATATAGACGAAGCATAATTATTGTTCTTGTTGGGTTGATGTTAATTAGGATCAGCTTTTTTATGGGGTGATTGCGTATAGATGTACTGGTCTTATACTAACTTCTGAGCCTATAAGCTAATCCTGAGCTCTGCTCTATGATGGACACAAACCTGCTCCCAAGGGCAGCCTTTCCTGTAGCTGTAGCACTAGGATTCATTCAGAATTTGCTTTGGACCCAAATTTCTTCCTTTCTCTCCTCCACAAAAGGTCCTCCTCTGGAGCATCAGCTTCTCTAGAAACACTGACTTCCCTCAAAGAATTTGAGCCTTAAAGTCATCATTAGCAGTGCCTTTTGGAAGGATTTAGTTAGATGTTTCATGTTAGACGATACAAAAGAAACCCCTATTTCTCCTGTATGTGAACAATGTTTGAAGAGGAAATGGAGCACCTAGGAACGCTCAGTGAATGCTCAGTCCCCACAGACGTATATCTATTAGAAACTTTAAAAAATATGAATTGAGGATAAGAATAAGCCTAGATCAGTTCAGCCTAAATGACATAAATAATACCATTCTGGAAAATTTCACTTTGTTCTTATTGTTCGGTGGCTAACCTGTGTCCAACTCTTTGCAACCCCACTGACTGTACCATGCCAAGCTTCCCTGCCCTTCACTATCTCCTATAGTTTGCTCAAACTCATGTTCATTGAGTCAGAGATCCCATCCAACTATCTCATCCTCTGTTGTCCCCTTCTCTTCCTGCCTTCAATCTTTCCCAGCATCAGGGTCTTTTCCAGTGAGTCAGCTCTTTGCATCAGGTGGCCAAAGTATTGGAGTTTCAGCTTCAGCATCAGTCCTTCCAGTGAATATTCAGGGCGGATTTCCTTTAGGATGGACTGGTTGGGTCTCCTTGCAGTCCAAGGGACTCTCAAGAGTCTTCTCCAACACCACAGTTCAAAAGCATCAATTCTTAGGCGCTCAGCCTTCTTTATGGTCCAGCCCTCACATGGATCTCTGCTTTTTAATACACTCCCTACATTTGTCACAGCTTTCCTTCCAAGAAGCAATCATCTTTCAATTTCATGGCTGTGCTTACTGTCCACAGTGATTTTGGAGCCCAAGAAAGTAAAGTCTGTCACTGTTTCTATTTTTTCCCCACCTATTTGCCATGATGTGATGGGACCAGATGCCATGATCTTCGTTTTTTGAATATTGAGTTTTAAGTTAGCTTTTTTAACTCTCCTCTTGCACCTTCATCAAAAGGCTTTTTAGATCCTCTTCACTTTCTGTTATTAGAGTGGTAAATTTCACTTAGTCATTTATAGAAACACTTGACACCCTGTTAGGAGAGATGATAATTTCATAGCAACTTCTTATTTCTTCCTTTCTTGCCTTCATCCTCAGTCGTAACTAGTGAGAATAGGGTATTCGCTTTTTCGTCCTGTACCATGAAGGATTTCTAAATCTTTGATAAGAGTAGTAATTTTCTTCCTCTGTTTCAGCAGCTTCTGAGATGGCTACCCATCAGTCCAGTTCAGTTGCTCAGTCGTGTCCAACTCTTTGCAACCCCATAGACTACAACACGCCAGGCCTCCCTGTCCACCACCAACTCCCAGAGTTTACTCAAACTCATGTCCATCGAGTCGGTGATGCCATCCAACTGTCTCAACCTCTGTCATCCCCTTCTCCTCCTACCTTCAATCTTTCCAGCATCAGGGTCTTTTCAAATGAGTCAGCTCTCCGCATCAGGTGGCCAAAGTATTGGAGTTTCAGCTTCAACACAGTCCTTCCAATGCACACTCAGGACTGATCTCCTTTAGGATGGGCTGGTTGGACCTCCTTGCAGTCCAAGGGACTCTCAAGAGTCTTCTCCAACACCATAGTTCAAAAGCATCAGTTCTTCGGTGCTCAGCTTTCTTTATAGTCCAACTCTCACATCCATACATGAATACTGGAAAAACCATAGCTTTCACTAAGATGGACCTTTGTTGGCAAAGCAATAACTCTGCTTTTTAATATGCTGTCTAGGTTGGTCATAACTTTTCTTCCAAGGAGCAAGCGTCTTTTAATTTCATGGCCGCAATCACCATCTGCCAGTGATCTTGGAGCCTCAAAAAATAAAGTCTGTCACTGTTTCCACTTTTTCCTCCTTCTACTTGCCATGAAGTGATGGGACAGGATGCCTTGATCTCAGTTTTTTGAATGTTGAGTTTTAAGTCAGGTTTTTCACTCTCATCTTTCACTTTCATCAATAGACTCTTTAGTTATTCACTTTCTGCCAGGAGGGTGGTATCATCTGCATATCTGAGATTATTGATATTTCTCCCGGCAATCTTGATTCCAGCTTGTGCTTCCTCCAGCCAGCGTTTCTCATGATGTACTCTGCATAGAAATTAAATAAGCAGGGTGACAATATACAGCCTTGACGTACTCCTTTTCCTATTTGGAACCAGTCTGTTGTTCCATGCCTAGTTCTAACTGTTGCTTCTTGACCTGCATACAGATTTCTCAGGAGGCAGGTAAGGTGGTCTGGTATTCCACCTCTTGAAGAATTTTCTTGAAGACTGTTGTGATCCACACAGTCAAAGGCTTTGGCATAAAGCAGAAGTAGATGTTTTTCTAGAACTCTCTTGCTTTTTTGAGGATTCAGCGGATGTTGGCAATTTGATCTCTGATTCCTCTGCCTTTTCTAAATCCTGCTTGAACATCTGGAAGTTCATCATTCATATAGTGTTGAAGCCTGGCTTGGAGAATTTTGAGAATTACTTTGCTAATATGTGAGATGAGTGCAATTGTGCAGTAATTTGATCATTCTTTGGCATTGCCTTTCTTTTTGATTGGAATGAAAACTGACCTTTTCCAGTCCTGTGGCCACTGCTGAGTTTTCCAAATTTGCTGGCATATTGAGTGCAGCACTTTCATAGCATCATCTCTTAAGATTTGAAATAGCTCAACTGGAATTCCATCACCTCCACTAGCTTTGTTCATAGTGATGCTTCCTAAGGCCCACTTGATTTCATATTCCAGGATGTCTGACTCTAGGTGAGTGATCACACCATCATGATTATCTGGGTTGTGAAGATCATTTTTGTACAGTTCTTCTGTGTATTCTTGCCATCTCTTCTTAATATCTTCTGCTTCTGTTAGGTCCATACCATTTCTGTCCTTTATTGAGCCCATCTTTTCATGAAATGTTCCCATGGTATCTCTAATTTTCTTGAAGAGATCTCTAGTCTTTCCCATTCTGTTGTTTTCCTCTATTTCTTTGCATTGATCGCTGAGGAAGGCTTTCTTATCTCTCCTTGCTATTCTTTGGAACTCTGCATTCAAATGGGTATATCTTTTCTTTTCTCCTTTGCCTTTCACTTCTCTTCTTTTCACAGCTATCTGTAAGGCCTCCTCAGACAACCATTTTGCCTTTTTGCATTTCTTTTTCTTGAGAATGGTCTTGATCTGTCTCCTTGGTCTGATCTCCTTGGTCATTGTACTGTCTCCTGTACAGTGTCATGAACCTCCATCCATATTTCTTCAAGCACTTTGTCTATCAAATCTAATCCCTTGAATCTATTTCTCACTTCCACTATATAATCATAAGGGATTTGATTTAGGTCATAGCTGAATAGTCTAGTCATTTTCCCTAATTTCTTCAATTTAAGTCTGAATTTGGCAATAAGGAGTTAATGATCTGAGCCACAGTCAGCTCCCGGTCTTGTTTTTGCTGACTGTATAGAGCTTCTCCATCTTTGGCTGCAAAGAATATAATCAATCTGATTTCAGTATTGACCATCTGGTGATGTCCATGTGTAGAGTCTTCTCTTGTGTTGTTGGAAGAGAGTGTTTGCTATGACCAGTGCGTTCTCTTGGCAAAACTCTATTAGCCTTTGCCCTGCTTCATTCTGTACTCTAAGGCCAAATTTGCCTATTACTCCAGGTGTTTCTTGACTTCCTAGTTTTGCATTCCAGTCCCCTATAATGAAAAGGACATCTTTTTTGGGTGTTAGTTCTAGAAGATCTTGTAGGTCTTCATAGAAGTGTTCAACTTCAGCTTCTTCAGCATTACTGGTCAGGGCATAGACTTGGATTACCGTGATATTGAATGGTTTGCCTTGGAATGAAGAGAGATCATTCTGTCATTTTTGAGATTGCATCCAAGTACTGCATTTCTGACTCTTCTGTCGACCGTGATGGCCACTCCATTTCTTCTGAGGGATTCCTGCCCGCAGTAGTAGTCATCTGATGGCATGTTCTAATAACCAGTAAATAACAGTGAAATCAGTATACTCAATAAACGTTAAGTGAGTTGTATTTTGTAAGTCACAGAATTTCAGAGCTGCAGAAGCCCTCAGGCACAAAGTGGTCTCTGTGGGTCCCACTCCTCTTGAGTTGTTTGTGAAAGATTGCATCTGTAGCTAATACCAGTAGACTTCATTTTTTTTTTTCAGCTTCTTCAGTATTACTGGTCAGGGCATAGACTTGGATTACTGTGATATTGAATGGATTGCCTTGGAAATGAACAGATGATCATTCTGTTGTGAATGAACAGAGGTCATTCAGACGCTCTAAATGATTGTTTCCTCTAGCATTAGATGTCTGCAAAATAGGTAGTCTGCAATAAGGTATAGAAACATACTTTCAAAGTGGTCTTCTGGGATCAATAGCACATGCCCATTACATCTTACTAACTCTCAAGTCATAATACTTCTCTCAAGTTCTAACTGTGAAAGACTGTTTAATAACTTTTCTTCCCAGCAATAATGACTATGTTTTAATTGAGACATTCTACTGTGCTTGAATCATCATCCGAGAACCATTGGCTCTTCAAATATTTAAGGAACATGTAGAAATGCATCTATCATATCTTTTAATCTATGAAGAATTTTTAATATATTAGTAGTCCTGTCTAGCATGGCATGGCCTAATAACAGTTGCAAAAATTAAAATTTTGTGCTGAATAAGCTTGAAATCAGCTTAATGCATAAATCACAGAATTTTAGTGCTTAAGTGATCTAAATCATGAAATGTTCTTCCATGTTCTTAATGTCTTAGGGAATTTGATGAAAGGCAATAATAACAATAGGCTTTTAACAAAATACTGATTTAGACCACCTCTTTCATTTTTCAGAGAGGGCAACTGAAGTTCCCTAGGTGAAGATTTGACCAAAGCCACAAACAAGTTCTAGAACCCAGGTGTGAACTGAAGCCTAGGTGCCCTGACACCTGACCAGTTGTGGTTTTTATTAGTAAAAAGAACAGTTTATTATTGCATCTCTACTAAAAGCCAGGCAATATTCCAAGATATTTTACACATATTAGCCCTTAAATTTAAAAGCAATAAGCCCCTACAAGATAGTGATTATTTCCCCATTTTACAAAAACACTCAAGTCTGGAGGATTAAGTAATTTGCCCAAGTTCTCTTAAGTAATTCAACAACAGAGCCAAGTTTTAAATCCCTGTACATCCAAACTTCAAAGCAAAAAAAAAAAAAGTTACATTCCACTGCTTTTCTTTCTAGTTCTTAGATATTAAAATATAAACATTCTGAAAACAGTGTCTCATCAGATGTAGTTGATCTATGAGAAACAAACACATCAAAACAAAAATGAACAGTATTATTAGGTTCTAACCTTGAAGTATCTAGAAGTAAAGCCCCCAAATTTCCAAGTTCTGCACGTCACATTTCCTCCTGACCCATAACATGATGAAGATCAAGATATATGGCTGTGCACTATTTCTGGACTAGTAATACACTTCACAGAAAATTCTAAATCTCATTTCCTATACCTGTGACCTTTGCTACAATGCTAAGAGGAGTATGAGTTCCCCCTAACGTTATGACAATAAATTAGACGCTTCCATCCATCAGTCATAACTGCAGGGTCACCGTCAGGAAAAACAGCCCTCTAATCTCCAAGTCCATTTCCTGACTGCCGTGGGGGTTCGGGGGCATCCTTAGGAAAGTAGATAGAATAACAAGAAGGTCACTTCTGTGGTTGGCTCTCTGACTGAAATAATGCCCATCAACAATTAGTTTGTTGTGGACTTCACTTTGAATTTGTAAAAGCAAATTTAAAACATCCAGTTGTTTACCTCTCCTTATTCCAAGAGGAAGATCAAAAGGAGGCTTATCATGACGGGAGAGGGTTTATTTCCATCTCAGAACAAAAGACAAAAGATTCTGTGTCCTTTCCTTTCCTTTGAGGTTCCTGTGTTCCTTTCCACTCCCTTTCCTGATTAGCAATAATATCCTGACCATCAGTCTATGTATTTTAAGCGTAAAATCAATTTCAGGGACTTGTCTCATTTATTTTCATGATAGGTACAGTAAAAATGGCACCAAATTGCTGTTGGTGGTAAAAGATTTTTTTTTTTTACACCCTCTTAGATTTTCCTTTCTGGCACCTGATAATACAAAGAACTGAAGTGGATCTGGGACAATATCTAGATACAGATTAGAGCTCTGAGAAGAAGAGTTTCATCTGGGAAATAATACGGGCTTGGCCACCCATTAGAATTTTGGAAAGCCATCTAATATTCATATTAGTAAATTTCTTTATAGAGAAGCAGCTCTAAAAACTGTGCTGCTTTACTTAAGAAAAGCCTTAATGACACAGTTTCTATCTTAGATGTGACCTCTAAGAAATAAAAAATAGAGATTTGAGTCCAGTATGGCAGCATTACTAGAAATGTTTTCACTGTGGCATAGAGGGGCTTTATTTGCAAGAATTAGTCTGATCCTCATTTTCAGATGCTCTAAATCCCTTGGGGCAGAAAAAATGAAGAGAAAATATGAATTTGTTGTATTTTTTTTTTTTTTTTTGAAAACAAAGTAAGACTCTACATGGACTAAGTAAATGGTACTCAGTAGTATTGTGAGTCATAAAAGACCAGATTGATTGATTGAGAGATCTAAAAATAAGAAGTTTAGTTTTTGCTTTTGTTTTAAATCATGGTTTCATAAAATGCCCAGCTGGAGATTTGACAGCGAAAATAATACATGCAGGCGATGCCGTTTGCAAGACTGTATGGACTCAAGAAATACTGTTTTGTGGGGCTCCTTCTGGAGTTAAGTCACTGATCCAATGGCAGTTGTCATAGAAGATGGTTTTCATAGCTGCTGTGGCGAATTCTCACATAGCCAGACTCACGTGAAAAGCTGTGCATTCCTTGGGGGCTGGACTCTGATTTTAGGCATCATCAATCAGGCCACAAATAACAGCGTCAAGACCCAGAAGATAAAATGTTTCCCCACTGAGAAGCCATTCAGTTTTAATCCGTAATCCTCGGGGAAATGAGTGTAAGAACCCAGGTAAATCCAAAGGGAGCTATGGTCCAGGTCACACACATAATACATGTAATTCTGTGTCATCAGAGTCGCTTACTAAAGAGTCCCCAAATCCCTAACATGAAGATTAAATTCTACTGCAACCTTTCAGAAAAAGTCTGAACCAATTAGTCTTAAGAACCTAGGAAATGTTAAGACAAAGGGCGGTTTGGCAAAGTCTGCTTCTGTTAGCTTTTGTATCTTTTACTTCCTTAACTCCCTTTTTAACTATTTTCTGAATTATCTTCTTGCTGAGTGTTTACCCTAGAATGTACACAGATTTCTTCCACTAGAAAAGGTCTTTTGTTCATTTCCTCTAGTTATATAGTTCAGCTCTATACAAGTCTTCTTGAAGTCTTCTGATTTGTTTGTTCAGAATTCAGTCCATTTTCATGGTTTTGTTTCCTTTGAAAGGAGATGAACTGGACACAATTTCTCTAACTTTCTTCATTCTCATCATATGGAAGTAGGTTCAGGGCTCAGGAAACCTGCCTCCTTTCTTGCCAGTTCTGACAAACAGGAATTCTCTAAAGAGCTACAGGGCAGCTAATTAGCAGCACCCACTGGACTCACCTGCCAGCCCCCACCTGCTTCCTCTCTTGTAGGCAAACCTGGTATGAGATAGGAAACCTCTGGCGGATTTTAAATGGCCAAACTCGCAATCAAAGGTGTGTTTGAGAAAAAATTAGTCAGCAGCCTCAAGTTGGCTTGTTTGATCAGTTTAAATAAGATGACTTAAACAGCAGAGAGATCAGATACTAGGAGACTAGTTAATGGTCAGTGGTCCTAATGAGAAGTAATGATGCCCTGAGTGAGGGTGGTGGCAAGGGCAATGGGAGATGCCCTGCAGAGGTCAGATGTGTTGGGCTTAATAGCTCATCAGCTGTGTGGGAAGAGAATGACATGCAGCAGTAGGTGGTCAAAAAAGATGCTGGGACCTGAGCTAGTGTGACTTCTGTGATATCATGCCATTAAGGAAAGCCTGAGAGAAAAGATGGTCCGTTTAGTTAGTGCTCAGCTGCTGAAGTGACTTAGCAGCAGCAGTACCACTAGGGGAGCGTAATAGGAGTGAGCCTAGATTAAACACTTTTTTTCTGGGTTAGCTTTCTGGACTTCTCTAATCATCTGAGTGACTCAGATGAGCCAATATAACGATATGTGCTTAAGGAAATGGACCAAAGGAGGCCACTCATCCTACTTCCTGTCAGGCCACAAGACTGAGTGGATAGAGAATCACTGCCACTCATGTGTGGTCAGCTCGTTTAGCCAGGGTAGGGGAATCCACAGAGGTGTGGATGCTAATGGTTTCATTGGAGCTTCCCGATTCTTTGGCTATACTCTTCAGGAAAATGTAGCTGAAGTAGCAACTGTTTAAGTTTTAGGAAGCCAGGTCAAATCTTCCTTTCCGAAAGAGCCATGGCAAACAGAAATCCTGGCCCTGGGTCCACTGTCACAACTAACAGTTCTGTGCCAACAGAACACTCATTCAGGGAGAGACCACTAGCTGGGCGTTGAAACTAAGTTCTCAGAACTAGAAAATTTTGTGACAAGGTCAGAATCTCTCTGGAAATATAGAAATACTGCTGCTCAGTCTATATGCCATTTATCTAGCAGTCACCTTTTCAGTGTATCATGCTCAAACCACTTTAAGCTCTTTGCCTTCTGAATAAAGCCAATTACCCTTCTTTCATCTGCCCTTTTTTTTTTTTAACTTAACATTGAAAATCCATTTAGACCACGGTGTGAAATAAAGTTGCTAGATTTAGCAAATAAAAATAACCAGCACTCAGTGAAATTTCGATTTCTGATAAACAGTGAGGGTTTTGTTTTTTAAGTATATCCAAAATATCACATGGGATATGATGTGATATATTTTTGTGTACTAAGATATTACTTGATATATACCTGAAATTCCAGTGCCACTGAGCATCCTGCATTTTATCTGGCAATGTGACTGCAAAGAAAACAACTTGAGAACCACTTCCAGAGCCAGATCAGTCTCCATTCTGCTGCTTACCTGTTCTAACGGTGGTTTCCTTTACTCGTCTCCAGGGCTATCTCATGTCCACAAGCTTGTGCTCACAAAATACTGCAAAACCCACCAGGAAGTGGAAAGTCCAGGCTCACAGTCTCTCCTGATTTGGATTTAATTTCACAGTCATCATAGCTCCTTTTTCACTAATATAGTTTTGCAGGTTATTCTACTGAATTATCCAAGCTGACAAAGAACTTTAGTCCTGTTTCAACACAGTCAAGTTTCTGTGTAGAACATTTGCAAAAACTTTGATGGAGAAGTCTCCAGAATAAACACACATTATTAAAAAAGTTCTTTCCTGGTGTATAAGTATAATCATCTCCTCTGGGTGTGTACTGCTAGCTCCAGAGGGGTGATGTTTCTAGCCCAAGATCCAGTTAATATTTTTATAAAGATAAGATCGGGTTAAAGTCAGTGCCACAGAAAGTCTTCAAAGGGAATATCAGGAGATAAGATGTCGCAGAAAGATGCTAGGAAACCAAGGGAAGAAGTCAGGCTGCATTGGCCAAAGACCAGGCTACTCTCATTGGTTGGATGATTACTATCTCACCACGTTGGGCCATGGGTACCATCTCGATTTTGCTGGATCCTTCTTCCCTGACTGCCTGCTGAATGCATTTAGCTACTTTGTTCTAGAAGCAGTAGACAGCTCCCTCTGCTTCCCACTGTTTCACTCACTATAATGCATCACCACCCATGACCTCCCCACCCCACTCCACACACACAAAGGAAGAACTACCCAGTTGGTGCTACCACAGGTACTTTGTTCATCTGCCTGAATGAACCCCTTACATAAGATTGGAGGGGTCACTCCTCCTCCGCCTTAATGTCTGCCAGCCCTAGACTAAGGAGCCTGCCATCCAGTTTGAAAAGCATTTCTTAGTCCTGGGTACTTTCTGAGAGGTCTTGCAGGCAGTGCTGAACACAAAGCGATTAATTATGTTCCTTTCTCCCAAATTTGATCAACAGTTCACCAATCAAACAATCCAATACTAATAGAATGAGGTAAAATGTTCTATAAATGTAGGAATTAACATTTGTGTTATGTCACAGCTCTAACATATTAAGGAAGTGTGGTCGTATTATAAAAGGATGGACTTTAGTTGAGTACTAACAAGGTAACAGACATGCAAAAGTGAAAGTGAAAGTTGCTCAGTCGTGCTATGGACTGTATAGTCCCTGGAATTCTCTAGGCCAGAATACTGGAGTGGGTAGCCTTTCCCTTCTCCAGGGCATCTTCCCAACCCAGGGATTGAACCCAGGTATCCTGCATTGTAGGCAGATTCTTTACCAGCTGAGCCACAAGGGAAGCCCAAGAATACTGGAATGGGTAGCCTATCCCTTCTTCAGGGGATCGTCCCAACCCAGAAATCAAACCAGGGTCTCCTGCATTGCAGGCAGATTCTTTACCAACTGAGCAATGAGGTTGGAGCCAAAAAAAATAGGCTACCTGACTATCCTTCAGCTATTAGTGTATGCGTGTCAGGAGCATGCCTGTACTACTCACAGTATCTGGTTATGACTTAGGGAGGAGGCTCAGTCTTACTTAGGCTATTTAGTGTCAACCTCACAGTGCAGACAGTGACCCAAGAGAGATCTGCCAGTTCGATAAGCATTTAAGCATCTCCAAACCCAGTTATATAAAACGATAGCCTACCACCATTTAGTTGCCAAGATAATAATTGCTTTTACTTTGATACTCTTCAATCTCCAGAATTGTTTCAGTTTCTCTACCAGGGTCCTACTGCTGCTGCTGCTGCTGCTGCTAAGTCGCTTCAGTCGTGTCCGATTCTGTGCGACCCCATGGACTGCAGCCTACCAGGCTCCTCCATCCATGGGATTTTCCTACACTTGTTTATCTTTTCCTGAACTCCTTCTTATGATGTTTCTATTAAGCGGTAAAGCTGTTCCAATAATAGTAATGACAGTGTTTCTTTTATCAGAAGTTTCCATTATCTAGGCACGCACTCATCAGTCTTGGTTCCTAAACTTTCAGTTTTACATTCTTTATTGAAGGAAAAAGCTTTTGTAAATGCCTGCAGAATTTTATCTTTCCTTTTATTTCCTGTTGACTGAAGTGTACCCCTCCCCAAAATGCTGCTATAAATTTAGTATACTTTGAAACAAATTTGTATTTTATTCATCACAAAAACATCTACCTGTATTTGAATCAGATCAGATCAGTCGCTCAGTGTCCAACTCTTTGCAACCCCATGAATTGCAGCACGCCAGGCCTCCCTGTCCATCACCAACTCCCAGAGTTCACTGAGACTCACGTCCATCGAGTCAGTGATGCCATCCAGCCATCTCATCCTCTGTCCTCCCCTTCTCCTCTTGCCCCCAATCCCTCCCAGCAGAGTTCATATCAGAATGAAATAGTTTGTCCCTTCAGTCTACAAATACTGATTTATAGACCTTCTACTTGAAGTTCTGGCTTCCCAGCTGACTCATTGATAAAGAGTCTGCCTGCCTGTGCAAGAGACGAAAGAGATCCAAGATTTGATCCTAGGTCAGGAAGATCCCCTGGAGAAGGAAATGGCAATCCACTCCAGTATTCTTGCCTGGGAAATCCCACGGACAGGGAATCCTGGCAGGCTACTGTCCATGGGGTCCTAAAGAGTCAGACTTGACTTAGCAATTAACAACATGAAGTGCAAGGTTCCTAACATGGGCCCACATTCCACTCTACCATTTGATACATTCTATATGTTCTGTATCTCAGAAGGGATACTGACCAGGGACTGTTCTCTCTGGGGATACACTTCCTTAAGTGACAGAGGCACATAAAACCTATCAGTCTCACTTCAGAAGGATCAGGGAGGGGGAGTATGGGCTAATTTAGGATCAGGATTTTTCTTTGAAAAAGCCCTCACAGCTTATCCTAAAAGATCCCTACCACTCTTTACTCCATTGAAAGCTGCTCTTGGAATTTTTAGCTTTGTGGTTGTTGTTGTAGCTATTTATGCTAGTATTGTGAACAAATGTATTCACCATCGAGGTTTCAGTTCCGTTTCCTGTACACAGAGATGGTACCTTTAAGGTGAAGAGAGATGAGTAGATTAGGTTGCACGCATACGTTGTAAGTACCTTCAGTCTTGTCCGAATCTTTGCTTAGATATAGAATAATGTCTTATAGGCCTATCTCCCCGGTGCCAACACCCCAGATGCATCCTAATAACACCCTCTCCTCCACATAATGTTTCCCCAAAACAGTGAGGGGCACTGACTGTCCTTACCTCTCCTGTCCCTCCCTGATAAAAGTCCTCTCTCTTAAGCGAGAGTTAGCATGCAGTAAGCTTTCTGTGGAGAAGGCAATGGCACCCCACTCCAGTACTCTTGCCTGGAAAATTTCATGGATGGAGAAGCCTGGTAGGCTGCAATCCATGGGGTCGCTAAGAGTCGGACATGACTGAGCGACTTCAATTTCACTTTTCACTTTCATGCATTGGAGAAGGAAATGGCAACCCACTCCAGTGTTCTTGCCTGGAGAATCCCAGGGACAGAGGAGCCTAGTGGGCTGCTGTCTATGGGGTCGCACGACTGAAGCGACTTAGCAGCAGCAGCAGCAAGCTTTCTGTGGTTTCAAAGCCAAATCATCCTGGAGGTTTAACCAATGCCAAGTAAGAGAAAGAGAAGAAAAGCAGTAGAAAGTACGGAGACGTGTCCAGGGCGAGGACCCTCTGAATGAGGAGAAAGGGAGATGGGACCACCTAACCGCCAAGTCCAGGAGGGCAGCACCCCCGAAAGCCACAGGCAGATGCTGAGAAATGTGTCAAAGTTTTAAATCAAGCTGGGACAGGTACTGGAATACTCTGACTTAAACAGCGCTCGGTCCACTCATCAGCTATTCTTTATGACTCAAAAGGTTTATGACTTGAAGCTGGCGCTACTGATGCTTGTGTTCCTCCCTCCTTTTTTTTTGCTAGGTTTCCACTCCTTCCCGGGTCCCCTCCCTTCCTCCTCTTTGTTATCTGCCCTTCAGCTGGAAGAATGGCCCAAGGACCATGCATCAGCTGGCCCACCAAGGGCTCTGGACATTGCCCAGGCTGCCACCTGGGGAGCTAGAGGACATGTGTGGATGTGTTCCACAGGGCGGGTGCCAGCTTACCCAGGGAAATTTATTAGGCGACAGGGATGCGGGTGTGGGGAGGGGAAAGCCCCTGTCTGGGTTTATAATTGAGATGATACGCCTATAGTTTGCATAATAAACAAACAAAAGAGGGGGTGTTGAATGACATGGTGCCTCAAGCAAGGGAGAGGGTTCTCAGGCTTCATGTCAGGGCACAGAGCAAGGAGAGTCAACCAAGTCCCTCCTCCACCCCTAGAAAGACCTCAAAGCAAGAATGTGCAGCTTTGTCCCAATCCCTGGATAAAGGACACCGCTCTGGAGTCATTGTGAGTGAATGGTCCTGGACCTCTGGGGTGGCTGACACCACCGCCTCACAAGGAAAATAGTGTGAGATCCCCAACTTTGCTTCCCTTGTTTGAATTTCACCTGAAACTGTGAATCCCAAACTCTGGGGAGTAGATGCATGAGAATTTTCTGCCTCGATCTCTTGCAGTTTCTTGGGCCCTCGCCACAGTACTGGTATTTGAGTTAGAGGCCTAAGAGGGAAATCAGTCCCACGTGGGTAGATAACAAAACACTCTCCACCTTGGAATCATGAAGTGGAATTTCAATCTGAAGCCAAAAATCCTATCTCTGCCTGCTTCGCTAATTACATAAATTTCCTTGCTAGATTCTGCAGCTGTTTCTAAGAATACAACTCAGGTTCCCAGAAGTGGCACTGCTCATGGAGGGGTACATGGCACTAACGCCTGGTCTGGAGCTCAGACTCTTAAGTGCTCATCTTATTTCTGTTGACGATGCTAGGTGACCCTAGATCCATTTCATGCTTTGGGACAATGAGACAGACAGACAGGTGTGTGTGTGTGTGTGTGTGTGTATCTGTTCTGAATGTGGTGGTGGTTTAGTCGCTAAGTCATCTCCGACTCTGTGCAACCCCATGGACTGTAGTCTGCCAGGCTCCTCTGCCCATGAGATTTCCCAGGCAAGAATAATACTGGAGTGGGTTGCCATTTCCTTCTCCCTTCCCCACCCAGGAAATCAAACCTGGGTCTCCTGCTTTGCAGGTGGATTCCTTACCAACGGAGCTACCAGGGTAGGGACTAGCAGTAAAGATTAAGTGCAGAATCCTTATAGAGAGCACTGGAAGAGAAGCAGGGCTATAGCTGAAAATAAGTATATATGCAGCTGCTTTGAGAATGTTCCAGATTTTACTATGGGAAGTATCATCTCGCTTTATAGGTACCCCCTAATATACTGTTGGACTTGAGGAAGAACAGGCTGATGTGATAGGATGCATCTCCCCCTCTCTTATCTGTGCCAGAACCTCACCGCCTGGTCTGACAACGTCCCATCATAACTTTCATGGAGAATAAAGAAGTTAGGGGAAAGGTTTAGCTGAATAAAAATGAGTTCTCCCCAAATATGCAGATTATTTCAGCATGGGTATGTGTGTGCACACAAGTGCACTCAGAACAGTTGTTTCTAAATTGAAATGTAACCTGGTTACCCAGAGAAGAGCAAGTGCTTTGTAAAATTTTACTTCTTTTGTTTCTTGAATTCCTTTTAATAGAAAGATGGACAAGTCTGAGTAAATGTGATTCCCACAAATAAGTACTGTATTTTAGCAAAAATTAGACTCATAATAAACCCGTCTTGATGATATAGGGTGATTGGGCAGAGAACCTAGAGACCTACCGTGGTTAAAAATATTAAGGACTTTTTATTTGACACACAGATGAACCAATAAAAATGTGACCTCTTGACATCTATAAAAAAAGATATCTTGGGTTTCTTTCAGTGAAATATTTGAAGGCTTTAAAATTTTAAACAAAGCCCAGCTGGTTTATATGCACAAGTTCCAAATCCTGAAATATTCCCATGGTTTCTAGTTTCAAAGAATTCTGCTGCTGTAAACTAGTGGATAAACTAAACTGGTAAGATATTTTTCTTTTTTAAAAAATGTTGCTTTATTTTTGGTATCAAGTAGTATGTAGAATAAGTAAACATTGAGAGGAAAAATGTGAATTACTCTGGTGGGAAAAGAAAAAGAGTATCATTGTGATTCAAATGTAGTAAAAACTATAAAAGCTAAGTTCCCAGTCAGAGTGTGAAAGCATACCAGATTCTCTCCCAGGTTTTACATTTAGATTTAATTCAAATATAGTCACAGTGCCACATATTTAGATTCTAGAGCTGAGAACAACATTTTTGAAGTTCCCCCTTTCGGTCACAGTCCCTGTATTATATTTATTAATTTTGTGAAGGGACAGACAGTCTGACCTTTCTTCCCTCAGCCTGCCTAGATTAAGCTCCGTTAGCCCATGATTTGGAAGCCAATAAATAGCTCCATGGTGATTACCAATGCTTTGTTATTTTTCAAATGCTAAATGACCTCTAATCATGGTCATTTTAAAGTTGTTTTTTTTTTTAAATTTCATTATAGCTCTCCTTATTCCTGTTGTTCCCTCTGGATCTAACTACTAGCAGGCTTTCCTGCAAAAACACATGTTCTTCTTCTCAATAGTGAATTTTCATTTTCCACACTCCTCCAGGCTCAAGCACTTTCCACTCTTGCACTTTGTCTAACCCCGCCTCAAGTTACTAAGTTTTCATTTTGTCTTTTACTCTCAAAAAGTCTTCAGTCTGCGAGTTTTAGTGTGTCAGTGTTGCACACCTGCTGCACGGTGTCTACTGTGGTTGCAGTGGGCACCTGCACTCACTGTGTAAGTCACAGTGTGGGGAAGCTCTGCCTCTTCTGACTCCGGGAACGGAGTTTGCATGAGGAGTCCCAAAGAGCTCCTGGTAAATCAGTCTGGAGGTTCTGCGTGGGCTCCATTCACACAACTGTTTACGCTTCCTGTCTGGGAATCAAATTTCTGTCACTGCAGTGAATCCTGGCATTTTCATTTAAACTTTGTACCTGGAGGGAAAAAAAAAAGGTTATTCCCTCAGAAAGGCAACAGGAGGGAGCTATTCTTTCTCTCCTTCGTGTATTACATTAACTTCAGGCAGGTGTTCACTTCCAAAGGGGCAGAGGCATCAAGTTGCTCCTGAGCAGATCTTGTAATAGTTATCACAAGCTGGCTGCATCCTAGCCAGGCATGCTCTCTCAGCAAGCCTTTCGCCCAAAGTCCCTGACCTTTGAGTTGCAGACATTCTCTCTTTAGCCAGTTCAGACACAGGGACATTTGGACTTTTCATAACCTCTCATTCTAGAGTTTATACATGTGGGAATCCACCCTTTCCTCCTCCAAACCGACAACTATGATTAAACCCTGGAAGGAAGGGATGGGAAGTGTGTGAGTACACAGCCCACCAATGACTCAGGAGTCAGAATTTCCGAGAGAAAATATCTGATGAGTTTTTTCTAGGCTTTGGTGGGAAGGAAGAGAAGAGTTTTCCTCCAGGCGTCTCACAAGGCAGAACAAAGTAAGGCAAAGTTAGGGCTAAAATATAAAAGGTATCTGGTGCGTCCAGCACACTTTAACCTCATAACCTTGTAATCATTTGGCACAGCAGGAAGAAAGTCAGGACAAAACCAAACTATGCACTCAATATTCTTTGTGTGACTGTAATTTAGATCCTTTGGGATGGCCTTTGGGGCATCATATTGATGGTACGAGCTTGCTGTAAGGCACAGCTTGAGGCAAGGGTTGGAGTGGTTGGTCACCAGTGAGCTTAACAATGTCTTAATTGAAACTAAGAATAGTACTGGAGTTTAGAGATTATTCATCTTGAATACTGTAGTCACATCTTTGCTGAGTGGATTCTCTTTGCTGAATAAGCAAAGCAACAGGAGAATAAATTACTACATTTTCCCAAATTTAAAAAGTAAAAACATATTGAAAATAAATTTAGAGAGCTCATTTCTTTTTTTAAAAAAAATCTTAAAAATTAGGATTCAGAATGAAAAATTAAACAGGATTAGTCTCCATTTCATCTATTCAAAAATGTTTCATTTTTATCAAACAGAAACTAGTTAGGAGTTTTCAAATTCCTTTATATTGGCTTTTGGCATATAGTTAATATAGACAGATAAAGTTACTATTCACCTGCGGCCCTGGGTTCTTTTATTCCTCATACAAACTATTTAAATGATATCTTTATTGAGTTTTCATTAATAAGTATTATTCAACAGGAAATCTCAAATAAGGGGTAACTCTAAAATGAGCAAGATTTTCAGCAAAGTTATGATGAGAACCTTCAAATTACAAGTTAGTATAGTAAACAATATAAAGTACAGGGGAATGTATTAAACAAATATTAGAATGCTTAACTTTAATTAAAAGCATTTATCTCAATATTTTAGGGTACTTCTGAGGTATTGAAAATAATCTGATTTTGTTGAACGTGTTTTTTTCTATAGCATATAAGTAGATTAAAAGTTTAAAACTGAAATAATTATAAAGTAGGACATCCATTATGATTATAGTATTTATAAGCTAGTTATATAACTAGCTTAGGATTAGGATATAGATATGTAACAGAATTCTATCCAAACCTTGAAAGAAATTGGGTACATCTGTATACATTAACATGAAGACATGTACATTATTTTTACTATGTATATATTTTTAAGCAAGTTGTAGAACAATTCACATAGAAATTTGCGGAAAAAATGCGTTCATATACATGTATGCAGAATATATAAAATATACTGGCAATTGCTTAGAAAATGATTTGAATAATCATATTAGCTACCTCAATAGATGGGGGAGCTCCACTTTCAAGTTCATTCGATTCTATGTTGATTTTCTAAATGTTAGCCTGTATGATGTGAATTTTTTCAATTTGTGAAAAACAAAGATTGATATAATAGGGTACCCTTATCTACATATTAAAATATTAAGAGTACTTGTTTGTATATTTTTTTCATCCTTGATCATTTGTATTGTCTATTTTTTCCATACTTTCTATATGTAACTGTGTATTGAGGGCAGGAGAAGCGGGTGACAGAGGATGAGATGGTTGGATGGCAGCATCGACTCAATGGAGATGAGTTTGAGAAAACTCCAGGAGATAGTGAAGGACAGGGAAGCCTGGCAGGCTGCAGTCCATGGGGTTGCAAAGAGTCAGACACAACTGAGCAACTGAACAACAAAATAAAGAATTAATTTTAAAAACATTAAAGCAGAGAAAAGTGCCAACAGAGGGACAACATACAGCGGCAACAGAGTGGAAAGGAAGATGCCTGAGTGTGTGGTGCCCAAAATAGTTACCAAGCCTTATTATTAAGTCATAAGCTTAAACAAAATTCCTCTCACCCCAGGGCAAAAAAGGCAGACCTTTTCAGATAATTGATGAAAAGGCCCCAGGTGGCTGCATACAGACATTTCTTAAGCATAATAAAAAGACAACATTAATTTAACATTAAGGCTTACAGTCAGTCAGATTTCTAAAAACTAATATTTGACTGGAAATAGTTCAACTCATTTCTCGTCATTGCCTCCATATCCCATGCAGGGTAAAAACCATTGCTTCTTTTACTGAGAACAATCTATAACTTGACTAAACAAAGATGCTTTAAAGCTTACTTGAGATAGCATTGAAACCCATCAAATGTATTGAGTCATTTCTTTTGGATATATATGTATAAACTCAGAATTGTTGTGTTCTACTTATAAACTAGTAAATGAACCCAAAAGAAGGATTTGCACCCGTCAGGAAAAACACACAGACTTGTCCACTGTGATCAACGTTGACTGCTGTTTCAGCACGATTTTTGCAGACCACGATGTAAACTTCAGAAAATCTGGCACAACTGCCTGTTTATAGGCACTGAACTTCCCCAAAGTGTGCTCCAAATTCTAGCACCATCTCTCACTCAGAGAAACACAGACACTATATTCAGTAACCTGGAGGAAAAGTTCATACTGTTAATAAGAAAGTATGAAAAGTGAACCGTCTAAAACATCACATAGGTATAGACACGAGACAGCCACATTTTCCTGGGTAGAGTAAACCTCCAGAGAGCTACTCCTTCAGGAACAGCTCTGAATAGCACTAGCATTAATTCACGTCACTTACACACACACACACACACACACACACACACACACGCACACATACACACACACACACACACACACGCACACGCACACACATACATACACACACTCTCTCTCTCTCACTCACACCCTGTAGGCAGCCCTACCACTTTATTTTCTTTCTCTTTTAAAAATAATTAATTTTAGCAGACAATAATTGCCAGTAGTATAAAATTTAAGTGTCGTCCCCCAATTCCTATCATTCACTTACCCAGATTATCTTCAGATGGTTACATTTTAAAATTTTCAATACATTTGAAAAATACTTTGGGGCAAAGAGTGGGCTGGGGTTCAACTTTATTTGCTTCCAGATGGCCACATAAGATGGCCACATGATTATCCCTCTTTTTCTCCCATGTTCCACAGTGCTACATTTGATACCATCTAAATTCCTGTATTTAAATCAATTTCTAGACTCACTCTTCAGTTCCATTGATGTGAAAGCACAGATAATGGTTAAGTTCTAGAGCCTGAACCCTTGGGTTCAAATCTCAGTTCTGCTGCTTACTGGCTGTGTGACCTCAGGCAAGTTGCTTAAACTCTGCCTAAATTCCTCACTTATAAAATGAGGAAGTAAATAATTATAAGATTATTGAGGGATTAAACTATTTAAGAGATGAGAACACTCAGAAAGTACTTGACATAGCATGCAATTCGTATTAGTGATCATTACTCTTAAAACATACTGTTGTTGTTTTGTTGGTACTTAATTAAATTTAAAACTCAACATTCAGGAAACTAAGATCATGGCATCTGGTCCCATCACTTCATGGCAAATAGATGGGAAAAGAGTGGAAACAGTGACAGACTTTATTTTCTTGGGCTCCAAAATCACTGCAGATGGTGACTGTAGCCATGAAATTAAAAGATGCTTGCTCCTTGGGAGAAAAGTTATGACCAACCTAGTTCAGTTCAGTTCAGTCGCTCAGTTGTGTCCGACTCTTTGCGATCCCATGAATCGCAACACGCCAGGCCTCCCTGTCTATCACTAACTCCCGGAGTCCACCCAAACCCATGAACATCGAGTCGGTGATGCCATCCAGCCATCTCATCCTCTGTCGTCCCCTTCTCCTCCTACCTTCAATCTTTCCCAGCATCAGGGTCTTTTCAAATGAGTCAGCTCTTCACATCAGGTGGCCAAAGTATTGGAGTTTCAGCTTCCACATCAGTCCTTCCAGTGAACACCCAGGACTGATCTCCTTTAGGATGGACTGGTTGGATCTCTTTGCAGTCCAAGGGACTCTCAAGAGTCTTCTCCAACACCACAGTTCAAAAACATCAATTCTTCTGTGCTCAGCTTTCTTTATAGTCCCACTCTCACATCCATACATGACCACTGGAAAAACCATAGCCTGGACTAGACGGACCTTTGTTGACAAGATAATGTCTCTGCTTTTTAATATGCTGTCTAGGTTGGTCATAACTTTCCTTCCAAGGAGTAAGCGTCTTTTAATTTCATGGCTGCAGTCACCATCTGCAGTGATTTTGGAGCCCAAAAAAAGAAAGTCAGCCACTGTTTCCAATGTTTCCCCATCTATTTGCCATGAAGTGATAGGACCGGATGCCATGATCTTAGTTTTCTGAATGTTGAGCTTTAAGCCAACTGTTTCACTAGACAGCATATTAAAAAGCAGAGACTTGACTTTACCAACAAAGGTCCATCTACTCAAGGCTTTAGTTTTTCCAGTAGTCATGTATGGATGTGAGAGTTGGACTGTAAAGAAAGCTGAGCACTGAAGAATTGATGCTTTTCAACTATGGTGTTGGAGAAGACTCTTGAGATCCAACCAGTCCATCCTAAAGGAAATCAGTCCTGAATATTCATTAGAAGGACTGATGCTGAAACTCCAATACTTTGGCCACCTGATGAGAAGAACTGACTCATTTGAAAAGACCCTGATTCTGGGAAAGATTGAAGGCAGAGGAGAAGGGGATGACAGAGGATGAGATGGTTGGATGGCATTACTGACTTAATGGACATGAATTTGAGTAAACTCTGGAAGTTGTTGATGGACAGGGAGGCCTGGCGTGCTGTGGTCCAAGGGGTCGCAAAGAGTCGAACACGACTGAGTGACTGAACTGAACTGAATTAAATTGATGGATTAATTAAGGGAGAACTGACGTGTAAATATTGTGTCTTCCCAAGTAAACATCATGTCCTTGTTTTTATGGACTCAAGTCTTTTTTTGTGTCGGACATACACCCACATATCTTTATGCATGTTTTATAAGGATTCATATTCCCCTCACTACAGTTCTTCTTCCTGGGATATTTTATCATCATACGGTTCCATCCCCTGTAATTCTAGTTATTACCTCCCAACTGGCTTGCTCTGTCTCTAAACATCTCTTGTCCAGGAATCTTAACAGAAGGCCTTGACTACAACTGATCCCTAATGGTACAACTTTTTGTATTTCTTTAAAACAATTGAGATTCAAAATCTTTTATCTAGGCTCAAGCATTTTTTCAGGCCGGTGTTTTCTCTGGTGAAAATGTTCGCAATTGTCATCTTTTTCTGGACGTAAAGTCTTGAGTTTATAGAAAGCGTTTTGAGAAATCAGGCTCTTCAGTGAGATTTTATGCTTGAACCCTTTATCTGAGTTTTTGCTTCATGGGCATTAAGTATTGCTGAAAAGCACAGGTCCTTTAAAGTTCAGGGGGAAAGTGTTTATAAAGATCTGAGACTGAGCTAAGACAAAGCTATAGCCAGAGGCTTGGTTTCCTGAGAAGGAAGGAGCTGCCCGC
Organism: Bubalus bubalis; assembly: GCF_019923935.1. Taxonomy (NCBI): domain Eukaryota; kingdom Metazoa; phylum Chordata; class Mammalia; order Artiodactyla; family Bovidae; genus Bubalus; species Bubalus bubalis. Next base: position 21,713,605 of record NC_059157.1, on the reverse strand, counting down.
TAATCTGTCATGCTTCTGTCTCACGGGATATTAAAGCCATTGCAGGCTCCTTTCCTTTACAGCCAGTCCGGTGTCTGACAATCTTGTGTCTGTCCCCACAAACCACATGACCAGGGCTCCTCCAGGGCTCCTTGTAAAGTACCACAGAATGAGTCATTAGGGTATGGGCAACAAAGAAAACTGGAGAGACAATGAAACCCTTATTATTAGTGACCATCCTTCCAATCACTGTCTAATGTAATTAGAAGAAAGAAATATACCTTTAAAGGACTCACTGGGCCTGCTGGGCAAACCATTCCAATTCTTATTCTCCATCACTTCTCTTTGGTTATGATCCTTTGATTAGGGTGAGATGAATTTTAAAACAAAACACTCATTGGGACTTCTCTGGTTGTCCAGTGGTTAAGACTCTGTGCTTCCAATGCAGGGGGCACAGGTTCAATTCCTGGCTAGAGAACTGAGGTTCCACATACTGTGTGGCATGGCCAAAAATAAATAAAAATATAATATTTTAAGAAGGGGAGAAAAAGAAAACACTCATTAAATGTTTTCTAACCAAAATAATGGTTGTTGAAAACAGATGGTGCATGTAAAAAAAGAAAATCCTCTCCTGACCCAACCAGAGTCTTGTCTTTCCTGTATGTTTCTCTTAAGCTTCTAAAAGGGTTGGGGGAATATATATTCACACACACACATGCATACATGTATACACCACAGGCTGCAAAAGACATTTTGGTGGTGTTGGTTTTACAGGCAGTATTACACCCTTCAGAGACAAATGGCTGATTTAATCCTGACCCAGAGCTGACAGATCTTGGGAAATGCCTATTACATCCTTTGGAAGAGTTCTGTAAACAAGTATTGTGGTTACCAACAGCATGGAGTCTCAGTTTCAGACTCTGTGAGTAATTCATTTAGGCAAGCTTTCCCAAACCAAGTGCAAACAAGAGGCCTGATGACCCCAGTGACTGTTAATGGAGCCTTTGGTCTCATAGGCACCTGTTTTATCCCAGCCCCAGCCAGTCGGGATGCTAGTTTGTTTATATCGCGTTCCTTCCTATGTACAGATGTTCTTCCAGCTGGTGGGAAGGCTGGCCAAGTTTATGGGATCTCTTTGCCTTTCTGAAGATGCAGGACACAGTCATCCACCATAAAGGAGCACCTGGGAAATGTTAATGTTGTCTGTGTTTGTCTGGGGAGATTTGAAGGTGTAGGTGGATCTGCATAGAGCCGGGAAGAATTGTAGAATGAGGTGAGGAGTAGACAAAGAAAGGACAAATACGGAGATTTTTACAAACCGATGGTGAGCAGGTCTTTGCCTCAGTAGGGCTTTGCCTGCCCTTTGTAGGAGGCAAGAGAGGTTGAGTCGATACTTTGTCCCTAGGAAAGAAAGAGACTATTTCAGAGTGAGTTCTGGGAGTAGGAAAGGAGGTGATTATTAATGTCAAGACTATCATGGGGCAGCTTAGTCACACTGTTTTGGAATTTCAGGGAAATTAAAGAAAAAGAATAGGGTTCACATATGAACAAGAAGTTAGGAAGAGAGCCTGATTCTTGGGTGGGATTCGGACAAGGAAGTGCAAACAGAGAGGTTTTGAAAGTTTGCATCAGTTAAGCTTTGTCAGGAGACTAGGAATAAGATTGTGCCTTCTGTACCTTGTTTCTGCTGAGAGATTTCCAATCAGCTTCCTAAAAAAAATACATATTATTTACCTTATTACTGATCAAACTGGGTGTTTCCTGTTCTGGAAGAGTGAGAAGTAAGCATCAAGGCTAAAAGCTAACAGATAGGTCTTTAGGGAAAACCCTCTTAAGCCCTCTATGAGGAAATGCCAGCATATGTGTGCCCCATTTGTGTGTTACATACACCTGCACACACACACACTCTCAGGATTTAGTTGAAGTTTCTCCCTTTAGTTCCTGAGTGGCTGTTGGTGGCCTAGAAACCAAAACTGGGTTCTACATCTCTGACAGCCTCCTTTTCTCAGTCACAGGGTGTCCCCTCAAACATTGTTTAAACCTTAGCCTCGGTCACAGCAGACCTGCTTCTTCACGCACCATGCATGTAGTTTTCGGGTAAAGGCTCCTACCTCTTCCTAATTGTGGAATATCCAGATGAAGCTTTGTCAGTGGGAGCCACAAGATCTGAAAATGAGCATGAAAGAACTTTCTTTTCTGAGTTCAGGATTTGAGGTTGGCGATAGAATGAAAGCTACTGGGATAGAACAATTTAGGTCACAAAGCTGTATGAAGAAGCACTGCATTCATTTTGAAAAGGGGGGAAGTAAATCTGTGTATACTAAGTTAGCTTCCCTAAACTTGCCATTCTTCAGTTCTGCCCTTGAGATTTATTTAGGTCAGGGTTTGGGGTTAGATCTCTCACTCCCCTGGGAGACTGAGATTATTATTTAAAATCTCAGTTCTGAGGAAGAATCCCAGAAATAATGACTATTGTGTTCAGTTTCTATTATAGCCTCATGAGCAAAATCGTTCTTTTGACTGAAGTGTGGCTCTTAGACACAGATATGCAAACCTACCCTACCAGACAAATAAAGAAAAAATATATAAATTGTGAACTGTTAGATTCATATCTAACACTGTTTGTTTTGCTAATAAAAGCCTTAATATGAGGTTGAGTATCCCAGTAAGATTTAAAATTTATACCACATTCATCAGTGTTCCTTCATTCTTTCTAAATTCAATGCAGATTTCAAAGTGTCTTTCAGGAGTAGGGCTATATCAGAACCAGGTTAAGTCAGAACTAACCAGCAATGTCTTGTCACTTCCAGATTAAGTTTTGGGGTTTGCTTTTCCCTCTGGATCTCTGTGCTAAGAAATGTTAGAAACCTTTCTGTAACCCTGTGTTGGATTTTATCTTCCCAACTTTAGACATTCTAATAGCATGAGCGATAGCAATATGATACAACTTTTTTAAAAACATAGAACTGAAATAAACATGAAAGTCTCATGTCTTAGATGCTATGCAATAAGAATAAGCTTTAATAGCAGAAAGTAGATGTGCCTTTGCAGCCTCCCGGGTTGCTCAATGTTGAAAGAATCTGCCTGCCCATGCAGGCGACACAGGAGATGTTTGTTCAATCTCTGGATCAGGAAGATCCACTGGAGGAGGAAATGGCCACTTACTCTAGTATCCTTGCCTGGAGAATCCCATGAACAGAGGAGCCTGGCAGGCTGTAGTCCATGGTATTGTAGAGTTGGACACGAGTGAACAACAGAACACGCACACACAGTTGTTCCTTTATAGAGTCAAATTATTATTACTACTATTACCATCATAATATTATTTAGCTTTCATAATGCAAATGAAGGTAAAAGGAGAAAATAAGATAGCTGTAGGGGATCGCTTTGAATGAAAAATTTAGATATTAAAAAGTTAAGTGTTTTTAGTTTCATTAAGTCACTAGTTCTGGAAATTTTCAATAATACTACAACACACAATAATAGTACAATAATTAAAAGAGAAAGAATCCTTTTAAGACACAAATAAAATAGCAGTGTAATATAGTTGCAGCTATAAATATAGTATATTGAGACGTTTAAACAGATAAAATATGCACATGTACCCCCAAAACAGATTTTTGAGTTACAGTTTCAGTTCCTATTTTTTAATAAGTTCATATATAAGTAAATATTGAGCCCTTTATAAACATTATCTATTTTAATCCTCACAACTACCCAAGAAGGTATTATTGTTGCCTTGTATGCTGCTGTTGCTTGGTCACTTTAATCTTGTCTGACTTCTTGCACCCCATGGACCGTAGCCCATCAGGCTGCCTGTCTCTGGAATTTTCCAGGCAAGAATACTAGAGTGGGTTGCCATTTCCTCCTCCAGGGGATCTTCCCAACCTGGGGATTGAATCCAAGTCTCCTGCGTCTCTTGCATTACAGGTGGATTCTCTACAGCTAAGCCACTGGGGAAGCCCATTGCCATGTATGTATAAGGCAAATAAAATTTGAAAATAAAGTTACTTCTCCACAGTCATGCAGCAAATAAATGGAAGTTGCAGGATTCTTATCAGTATAATAAACAAATTTTCTCCAGGATTATGTCAGTTAAAATCTTAGTGATGTAATATTTAATACCAACAAGAAAATGTATGTGAATATAAATTATAAAGTATAATAATACAACAAGCCATTGACCCCAAACCCAACTAAATATCTGAAGTTACCTTTCCTGTTAAAGCTACCTATGCACTCTACCCTAGCTAATCTCCTTGACTCCAGAGACTAACACAATCCAGAATGTTGAATTTATTATTCCCTCTACATTTTATGTGGAGAGGGCAATGGCACCCCACTCCAGTACTCTTGCCTGGAAAATCCCATGGATGGAGGAGCCTGGCGGGCTACAGTCCATGGAATCGCTGAGAGTCGGACACGACTGAGAGACTTCACTTTCACTTTTCACTTTCATGCATTGGAGAGGGAAATGGAGGCCCACTCCAGTATTATTCCCTCTACATTTTATGCAGAGAGGGCAATGGCACCCCACTCCAGTACTCTTGCCTGGAGAATCCCAGGGACGGGGGAGCCTGGTGGGCTGCCGTCTATGGGGTTGCACAGAGTCGGACACGACTGAAGCAACTTAGCAGTAGCAGCTACATTTTATGAAATGTTTTTACCATGTAAGGCTTCATTTTTAATGTTGATATTTTACCCAACATTGTTTTAGAGTTGTCCGTGTCGTTCCATGTAGCTATGGCTCACTTACTTTCACTGCTCGTGTAGTATTCCTCTGTGTAAACATGCCATTTTAAAAGATCTGTTCTCCATTAGATGGACATTTAGATTATTTCCAGTTTTTCCTAATATAATACTAGTGCACACTTCCTTCAGTTTTCTAGATGCACAGTTGCAAGAGTTTCTCTAGGCAACAAGCCTCAGCAGAATTACTGGGTCATAGCATAGACAGTGTTCAGCTTTAAAATGAATATGAAATTGCTTTCCTAGGAGGTTGAACTAGCAATATAAATGGGCTCTCATCTTTCCAACATTTCCTGACATTGTCAGACTTTCTCATTGTAAGTATTGTATATGTAAAATACGGTCTTGATTTTCATTTTTTATTACTAGCCAGTTTAAGTATCTTGCCATGTGTTTATTCACTACTTGTTTTCTATGCCTTTCTTATCCTCTAATTTTATTAATTTTTGCTCTTTTATTAATTTCTTTATTTTGCCTTCTTTGAGTTAATTCCCTCATTCTTTTTCAAAGCTGCTTTATTAATAGTTAGCCTTTCTTCTTTGCTAATATAAATAATTAAGTTAATATATTTTATCAAATACTTGTTTCCACTCTGTTTCACCATTTAAAATATACACTACTTTCACTGTCATTCAGTATTTAACATTCTCCATTATAATTTCTTCTTCAGTCCTGAGATATTTAGTAGTTTCTTAAATTATGAGTGAACATGAAAGTCACTCAGTCGTGTCCGACTCTTTGTGACCCCATGGACTATACAGTCCATGGAATTCTCCAGGCCAGAATACTGGAGTGGTGGCGGGTATTGTTGTTGTTGATTTCTAACTTATTCGCATTTTGGTCAGAGAATGTGGTGGTTCTGAGTATCTGTTTCTGTAGAACAAACTACTAGGGGTAGAGTGTGATAGCAATCACGTATGCATTTTCCTCTGGAGGTTGACTGGACTCACCTAGGCATTCCTCAGAGTCTCTTGGACAGTTGCAGTCAGAAAGTGACTGGAATTGGGATCTCCATTCACATGACTGGTGCCTGGGCTGAGGAAACTCAAAACAGCTGGGTTTCTTCTGGCATCTCTTTCCTGGCCTTTCTATTTGGAGGTTCCACATCAGGAACTCAGGGCAGCCAAACGTCTTACATGGAAGACACCAGAGCGAGCAACTGTCCAAGAAAAACTTGCTGAAGCTACATGACTTTCTCTAACCCACCTAAGGGCAGAAGCCCTTAGGCCACGTTCTAGTCACTGAAAGTCACAAGGACCGCCTGGGTTCCAGGAGAGGGGACATTGATTCTATCACTTGAGAGGATTGCAAAAGGTTTTGTGACGTGTTTTAAAACTACCACAGTGGTTGACATGATACCACTTCTTTAAAATGTGTTGAGATTTGCATTATGGCTTAGTATATGGTCAGTGGTTTTGTTTTGTCTGGTTTGCTTGGTCTTAATATTGCAATGTTGAGAATGTATATATTCTTTTTTTTAATTGATGGGTACAGATATCTATACATGGTCATTAAAACTTGCCTATTTTACTTTTCTTTCTGCCTACTCAACCTATCCAGAATTGAGAGAAGTAGAAATCTTTCACCAATATGATATTTGTCCATTTCTCCCTCAAATTCTTCAAATATTTGCTTTGTAAATTTTGAGGTTATTTTATTAGAGGCACACAGCTTCAGAATTACTTTATTTTCCTCATTAAATGAGCTTTTTAGTGCCGTAGAGTAACTTTTCATCATTTATAGTCCTTTTTGAATCGAAGCCTTTTATTTGTATTTATGTAGCTACCCTAATTTTTTTAGATTTGTATTTGGTTGGTGAATTCTTTTCTATTCTTTTACTTTCAGCCTTTCCATATTCCAATCTTTTCAATGTAGTTCAAATAATATATATAGCTGTATTTTTATTTTTAAGAGACCAATATAATCTATAAGTTTCGGCTTTTACGTGACAACTTGAGACCATTTATATTTATTACTGCTGACAAATACCAATATACTTGAATATATGTGTCCCCTCATTTTGTGTTTTTCATTTGACCTGCTCTCTCCTATGTCTTTATCCTCTGCCTTTTTTGTTTCAAAACATTTCAAAATCTTTGTTTTCTCATTCCAGTTTTTCCCTATGCTAATTTAGAAGTAATGCACTATTTCTATTCTTTTAGAGATTATTCTTGAAATTTTGCTATACATACTTAGTAAATAAACACAAGGACCTTAGAACACTCTACTCCAATTATTCTTTCCTGACTTACTGTTGTCTCTGTAGTTGGCTTTTTTAAGCTCCACAAATAAACCTGTTATTATCATGGTTAATACTGTTTTTATTTTCCATAGACAAATTTTCTTCACAATTTACCTGCATTCTTTGCTCTCTATTCTTTCTTGAATCTCAGACTTTTAAGGTCGTTTTCCCTTTTCTTTAAGTATGTCTTTCCAAATCTCCATTAGGAAAGTTCTGTTGGTTGGTAACTCCTTCTATTCTTAATTATCTGAAAATGTTTTTTTACCTTCATCCTTAAAAAAAATTTGGTGGGGGGAGCACATACTTCAAAGTTATCTCCCCACCCCAAGTTGAAGATATTCCACTGTTCTCTGAGTTGCATTTTTGCTGTTGTGAGGTACACCATCAATCTAATTACCATTTTCTGTAGATGATTTCTCTTTTCTCTCAAGTGCTTTTAATATTTGTTTCTTTTAGTAATATTCTGCAGGTTCACTAGATGGTGTCGAGATGTGGATTTGTTTATTCTTCTTGGTATACATTATGCCTCCTGTACTTGTGAATTGAAGTCTTTCATCAGTCCTGAGAAATCCTCAGTTACCATGAACTCAGATGTTGCCCCTTTGGTCCATTTTCTATATTCACTCTTTATGGGACACCAAAACAGTTATGGTGTTTGGTGTCCTTATCATTTGAGATTCCATGTTCTTCTAAAGCCTCTCATATTTTTTAATAGGCTTTATATTCTCCAGCAGATGTATGTTCACAGTGAAATTGAGAGGAAGGAATATCTCATATAACTCCAATCCTTCCCCCACATGCATAGCCACCTCTTTTATCAACATCCCTCACCAGAGCGGTACCTTTGTCACGATGGATGAACCTACACTGACAGATCATTATTGCCCAATGTGCACAATATTCTGTCTTAATGTTAGACATTCCATGGCTTTGGACAAATGTATGATGATATGTGTCTACCGTATAGTATCACACAGACTAGTTTTACTGCCCTAAAAATCCTCCATACTTCACCTGGTCACTTTCCCTCCCTTCTAACCCCTGGCAACTACTGACCTTCTTTTCTGTCTGACTGTCTTCATAGTTTTACCTTTTCCAGAATGTGAAATATTTGGTCTATTAAAGTGGAAAAAAAAACATTTTGGAGGTGGGAAATGGAAGATGAGAGAAGAAAAAGATCAGAAAAAAATCCCCAAAAATATCCTGCTCAATTATTGAATGTTATTGAAAATGAAATTTCATTATAGAAATATAAATTTCATTTATGTAATTATATTTTCATTTATATAATTTCATAAATATAAATTTCATTTATATAATTATATTTTCATTTATATAATTTCATAAATATGTTTCATTTATATTTAAGAGCACTACGCAAAAGAGTATTGTTACATGCCAAACGTAATAGATAATGGCTCAGATGTAGCAGGTTTTAGTGCATAAAAGCAAGACAGCCAGAACACATATTGTCATCTTTTTATTAGTTTGGTAGTTGTTTTAAAACTGTTTGTATCACTGTGAGGAAAGGCTTGGGTCCAAAATATTCTATCAGTAATACTTTGCCATGGTGATTTTATATTCTTTTATAACAATCACAATAGGTTTCTTAGAAAGAATAAATTTTGAAGAGAGACTAAGTGTATGAAAAGTGGAAAATAACTCTTAGTGAAAAGTGTGAAAGAAATCACACAAATACAGGCATTCCATTTCAAAACCCAGGTGAGAAGATTAAAATCAAAATATGATCGGCAAATTAGAACAATGACACAGGAAAAAAGGAAGAGATCATTTTTAAGAAGATCATTTTGGCAAAGAGCCTTGAAATTCTACAAAACCACACTGCATGGTCTGAATTTCACGAGCATGTGTAGGGACCACACCACATACCTCATGAGGCCTCAGTGATGGTCAAGAAGGTTGTTCAGCTTTCCCTGGGGATTTTCAAGAAATGTGGCTCTGTACATGAGAAACTGCCTGTCACGGGAAAAGAGTTCGGCCAAGCAGGTGTGCAATCCTGGGATTTGCAGCAGCATACTCAGGGGACACCATGTTCTGTTTTGAATTGGTGTGAGGCATGGTGGCCGAAAGAGTGGATGCTTCTTCCTTTCCACTCTTTTTTTAAATTAGTAGATTTTTTGAAAGTTGGATATGTTAGAGCTCTAAACAAGGAAAGGAATGTGAGTGTAAATTCAGCTTTACACTGTAAGTCAGGACAAACTAGAATCTATAGATGGCTGAAAGGAACTGAGAGAACCGCTGGTCCCATCCCCTCAATTTACATTCTAGAAAAGGTGAGACCGAAAAACCTGCTCCGAGCTCACAAGTATCACTGCAGAGAGACCCAGGATCAAGTTTTGCTTCTTCCGCTCTTAACAGTGTTAAATCAAGCAAGCTGCTAAGTATAATCTCTCTGAGTTAAATATCTTATTTGTGATAATAATGTTCACCTCCAAATTATATTATGTCTTCAGCCTAAAGCTAAATGATCCAGTATCCTTGTCATATAAGTTATATCTATTTTTATTTATCTGTAATAAAATATAGAGGCTTCCCAGGTGGCTTAGTGGTAAAGAAAACATCTGCCAATGCAGGAGACGCAAGTTTGATCCCTTGATTGGGAAGATCCCCTAGAGAAGGAAATGGCAACCCACTCCAGTATTCTTGCCTGCAGAATCCCATCAACAGAAGAGCCTGGTGGGCTACAGTCCATAGAGTAACAACGAGTTGGACACAACTGAGCACTGAGCAAAGCACAATAAAGCATAATACAAACATATCATATATATCTAATGCATATAATTTTTAAGATAAACTAAGGAACAAGTGATAGTATTATGCAAGCAACTCAATGTCACTCATAGAGTCTGTGACCAGGGCAGGAACGTGAGTTGCATCAGCATTCTTTCTTCTACACATGCATGGACTGAAGGACCCTCACACATTCATTTTTCTAATTCAGACCTGGAGAACTCAGTTGTGACATTCAGTGGGCTTTTCTAATTTTTTTTACCCTTTATTGTATGTTTGTTTTGTCAACCCATGAAAAAGATTACAATAATCAATACAGAAATAGCTGTGAGTCCAGCAGTAGAACATTTGTATAGGAGAGAGTCAGCCTACTCTGGTCTCTCCTGATAAATCTTCAAATGTCAGTCTTTCACAATTCATGACTCCTATAACCAGGGCTATTTTTAAAATGTCTAATGTGTTGTCATTTAGTTCCCCCCAAGCAGCTTAATTCAACTGAATTCATAAGAGATAATTGACTGAGTTAGCTATGCATGAAAAGCCAAGCTTAACGACTGACTGCAGCTTCATTCTCCTTCTGGCCATTAAAGTAAGTTAATGATCTGGAGCTGTGTAGGGGTTTCCAGAAATAATACTATAATGGCCAACATGCTGCAGTTAGCAGCTGAGAAAAAGAGCTGTTTATTATTTTTCAGGCAGTCGCCCTAACCCATGCCATAGTATTTTTATTTTAAGATGCAGTCTACTATGAAGAAAAGCAACGCATTACAACTCAAGTGAACACAAAACATCTTGTTTGTAAAAACAAACTTGTGAATGATTTCACGCAGATTTTCAAAACTATGGAAACTCAATGCCCCTAAGTCTCCAACTTATACACTAAACCTGCGAGCCTTTTGCAGTAAGTCTTTATGGAGGCCTTACTCTATATATAGCATCTATATGTAATGCTAAACAGAAAAATCAAATAAGATACCTAGAATATTTCTTTGAGTAAATAATGAAACTTATAACTAAAGCAAAAGTCCCACCTGTTAAATGACCTTGCTTTGCAAATTGATTTTGTGTCTTAGCATTTCTGGCTTCACACCACATTGGGAAAACTACTTAAGTAAATTCCTAGTTAATCATTAAGAAAAACAAATAAGATCTTTGAATTTTGTTGGTTAATTTTTTTAAATATCATAATCAAGCTTAAAAGGCAGATAACAAACTACTAAAAATATTTTTATAGGGACAAATGACAAATGGTTAATATCTTTAAGAAAAGACAAAATGCTTCATCAGAAAAAAAAAGAACAAAACTGTGGGATTAAATAGGCAAGTTTTAAAATTATCACTGGTTAATAAATATGAAAACACTCAACCAGTATAACGAAAGGACTGGGCACAAAAAGACAAATACTGTATGATTTCAGTTATATGAGTTACACGGAATAGTCAAATTCCCAGAGACAGAAAGTAGAACAGTGGTTCCCAGAGGCTGGGGAAAGAAGAATGGGGAATTAGCTGGGGAGGATGACAAAACTCTGGCAATGGATAGTAGTGACAGCTGGAAAAATGATGTGAATGTACTCAGTGCCTTTGAACTGTACACTTAAAAGTGGTTAAAATAAATTTTATGTTACATATATTTTACTATAATAAATTAATCCAGTTTAATATTCAAACAAGTGTAGACTTAATAATTGGAGAAGGCAATGGCACCCCACTCCAGTACTCTTGCCTGGAAAATCCCATGGGTGGAGGAGCCTGGAAGGCTGCAGTCCATGGGGTCGCTGAGGGTCGGACACGACTGAGCAACTTCCCTTTCACTTTTCACTTTCCTGCATTGGAGAAGGAAATGGCAACCCACTCCAGTGTTCTTGCCTGGAGAATCCCAGGGACAGGGGAGCCTGGTGGGCTGCCGTCTCTGGGGTCGCACAGAGTCGGACACGACTGAAATGACTTAGACTTAATAATGAGATAATATATTTTTGCTTATTAAATTAGTCATGGAAATTATAATGTTACGATGCTTAACATTGTAGAGAAATGGGTACATTCAAACACTGGTGAAAATGTAAAATAAGTACAGACTTTCTGGATGACGATTTAGAAATATATATCAAATGTCCTAATGTCTTTCTATCTCTTAATTTGAAGTAAGTGAATTTTCCTGCAGGAAATAATCATCCTTGGTCTTTAAAATTTTTTATTCAAGGATGTCCATTAAAGGAAAAATGGTGAAAAATTTGAAGTTCAATATTGATTGATGACTTGTTGTATATCCATAAGAAGAAATACGAAGCAACTTTAAAAAGCTATATTCTTGTTATATGAAGTGAAAGAAAATATTACAAACAATATACACTATGATTCCAATGTTGTAAAATAAAGGATCTGTCCTTAGAAAAACAGACTGGGAAGAGAGACATAGAAATCTCAATCATCTCCAGTTGTCTCTGGTAGTGCAATTATGAGAAGGTTTTTATTTTCTTCTTTATACTTTTTCATATTTTCCAAATTTCTAAACAATGAATATTTTATAGTCACAAAAGTTAAATAAGAAAGCAAAAGATTAAATATTATTAATTCTTATAAAAATAACATTGTCCATCCTCAGCTTTCAATAAGTTATTTGCTACAAGCTCAAAAAAAAAAAAAATCCTGTTCAATTGAGAATAATGTCAGAATAGACAAAGAATCAAAAGCATGCCATTAAAATTGTCTAATTCAGTGGGAAATTAGGCCATTTTCTTCTGTGGATTCAAAAAGGATCCCAGTTTTTACTTTTCTCTGGCCTGATGTTTGTGTTGTCAAAGGCCACTTGAAAGGATCAGAGCCTCCTTGGTGAAGCACAGATGGGAGGTGGGGGTGGCAGAGGAACTGATGAGGTGTCCTGGGGTCACTTCTCTGCCATTTGGGGCTGTGAGGCCTTGGGCTGATTAACTATCTCAGCTATTAAATGAAATAGCCTTTCAAAGGAGATTCTGTGAATATTATAATTCTCTCAGGAAAGCATGCTTTACCAAATCAAGATTGAGAATTCAGTGTGTCCGGCACACCAGTGAACTGTGGCAGACTCTATTTGCTTCTACTGTCTACCGAAGAGCTTTCTCTTCCAAGCCTTCTCTTTATATTCTGTTTTTTGTTTGTGTTTGTCATTTACTGAAGTTTTTTTAAAATTGAGATATGAAAGTGAAAGTCGCTGAGTCGTGTCCAACTCTTTGCAACCCCATGGACTGTACAGTCCATGGAATTCTCCAGGCCAGAATACTGGAGTGGGTAGCCTTTCCCTTCTCCAGGGGATCTTCCCAACACAGGGATCAAACCCAGGTCTCCTACATTGCAGGCTGATTCTTTACCAGCTGAGCCACAAGGGAAGCCCCAAATTGAGACATAATTGACATATAACATTATATCAGTTTCAGGAGTATAACATAATGATTCAGTATAAGTATATATTGCAAAATGATCACTGTGATAAATCTAGAATAAGTCTAATTAACATCAGTCACCACAAATATTATAAGAATAGATGGCAAGAATACACAGAACTATACAAAAAAGGTCTTCATGACCCAGATAACCACAATAGTGTGATCACTCACCTAGAGCCAGACATACTGGAATGCGAAGTCAAGTGGGCCTTAGGAGCATCACAATGAACAAAGCTAGTGGATGTGATGGAATTCCAGTTGAGCTATTTCAAATCCTAAAATATGATGCTGTGAAAGTGCTGCACTCAATAGGCCAGCAAATCTGGAAAACTCAGCAGTGGCCACAGGACTGGAAAAGGTCAGTGTTCATTCCAATTCCAGGGAAAGGCAATGCCAAACAATGCTCAAACTACTGCACAATTGCACTCATCTCACATATTAGCAAAGTAATTCTCAAAGTTCTCCAAGCCAGGCTTCAACAATACATGAACCGTGAACTTCCAGATGTTCAAGCTGGATTCAGAAAAGGCAGAGGAACCAGATATTAAATTGCCAACATCTGTTGGATCATCAAAAAAGCAAGAGAGTTCCAGAAAAACATCTACTTCTGCTTTATTGACTATGTCAAAGCCTTTGACTGTATGGATCACAACAAACTGGAAAATTCTTCAAGAGGTGGGAATACCAGACCACCTGACCTGCCTCCTGAGAAATCTGTATTCAGGTCAAGAAGCAACAGTTAGAACTGGACATGGAGCAACAGACTGGTTCCAAATTGGGAAAGGAATTTGCCAAGTCTGAATATTGTCACCCTGCTTATTTAACTTATATGCAGAGTACATCATGCGAAATGCCAGGCTGGATGAAGCACAAGCTGGAATCAAGATTGCCAGGAGAAATATCAATAACCTCAGATACACAGATGACACCACACTTAGGGCAAAAAGCAAAAAAGAACTAAAGAGCGTCTTGATGAAAGTGAAAGAGGAGAGTGAAAAAGTTGGCTTAAAACTCGATATTCAGAAAACTAAGATCATGGCATCCGGTACCATCACTTCATGGCAAGTAGATGGGGAAACAATGGAAACAGTAACAGACTTTATTTTGGGGGGCTCCACAATCACTGCAGATGGTGACTGCAGCCATGAAATTAAAAGATGCTTGCTCCTTGGAAGAAAACCTATGACCAACCTAGACAAAATATTAAAAAGCAGAGACATTACTTTACCAACAAAGGTCCGTCTAGTCAAAGCTATGGTTTTACCAGTAGTCATGTATGGATGTGAGATGGGACTATAAAGAAAGCTGAGCACCAAAGAATTTATGCTTTTGAACTGTGGTGTTGGAGAAGACTCTTCAGAGTCCGCTGGACTATAGGGAGATCCAACCAGTCCATCCTAAAGGAGATCGGTCCTGGGTGTTCATTGGAAGGACTGAAGCTGAAGCTGAAACTCCAATACTTTGGTCACCTGATGCAAAGAACTGACTCATTTGAAAAGACCCTGATTCTGGGAAAGATTGAAAGTGGGAGGAAAAGGAGATGACAGAGGATGAGATGGTTGGATGGCATCACTGACTCGATGGACCTGAGTTTGAGTAAGCTCATGGAGTTGGTGATGGACAGGGATGGTCCTGGGGTGATGGACAGGCGTGCTGCAGTCCATGAGGTCTCAAAGAGTCAGACACCACTGAGTGACTGAACTGAAGTGAACTGAACCACAAATTGTTGCAAATTGTTTTTTCTTATGGTGAGAGCTTTTAAGATCTACTCTTAACAACTTTCAAATATGCATGCGTGCTAAGTCACTTCAGTCATGTCTGACTCTGTAGATCCTATGGACTGTAAACACCAGACTCCTCTGTCCATGGGATTCTCCAGGCTCTATTCTAATGATTAATATTATATATCATTGATACTCCCCAAGGGCATCCTTCTTTCATTTTTCCCACTAAAAAAGAGAATAGAACTGAGGTTTCTACAGACACTCAGGTGATGCTGGTGAGGAAAGCAAGTCACAGTGGTATGGCAAGAAGTGAGGAACCCAGAACCCCTCCAGGCGAGAATACTGGTTGCCATTTCCTCTTCCAGGGCATCTTTCTGACCCGGGGATTGGACCCAAGTTTCTTACGTCTCCTGCATTAGCAGGCGGGTTCTTTACCACTAGTGCCACCTGGGAAGCCTTTCAAATATGCAGTAAGATGTTATTAACTATAATCACCATTCTGTACATAACATCCCAGAACCTATTTATTCCTGTTCAATTTTGTTTCATCAGCACATTGCCTCTTCTAGGGTTTGATAAATATTTGTTGAATAATAAAAGTTCTGTGCTAGGCTGGATCATATTTGAGGCTTAAGTGATTATCCAGAAAATTGATTTTTCCCACCTTTATGCAGGAACAAGGGACTTCCTCCTCTGAACTAAAACTGACTGATAGATTGTTAACCTTCCCCATATTTTAAACTTCATGTGTTCAAAAGATGTAGTCAAAAAATGGCCTGACTGAATAAGAGAGCTATCGTGTGCATGCGTGCATGCTAAGTCACTTCAGTCATGTCCGACTCTACGACACTGCAGACTGTAGCCCGCCAGGCTCCGCTATTGTAGGTAGAATTACAAGCAGGCTAATTCATTTCCCCTCCTAAACCTTGCCTTTTCTCTTCTTTCACCATCCTATACCCGCTGGCATCTGAGTTTCAAATATTTTGGAAAAGGCTGAATACCAGGGTAGACGGTGGGAAAAAAATCCAGATTTGGGCCATGGAAGCTTCACCATAAATGAATGTTTTAAGGACAACCATTAAATTTCAAATTTAATTATTTCTCTGAATCGTATACTGTTTACAAACTATTTCACTACTTTCTAGTATTTATCACATTTCCTTTGAACAGTAAAAATAAAAAACTATTTCCCACACACATTTCACAATGGTCCATTGAACACAAATTATATTACAACATTCTCCAAGTGCAGAAGTCTTTTAGTTCCTGTGGGAGAGAAATAAATTTTTAAAGAGAGTGCTTGGCTTGTATCACTAGAACAGAGGTTTAAGCTAGCTGCCCCAGGGCTAAATGAAGCCTAAAGTTGAAACAGGGATGGGTTTCAGTGTTTTTTTTTTTAATTAGTTGCCAGCATCTAAAAATTGGGACATGTGGTATAAAAATTTAGAAATCTAGGGGCTCTTGAAAAAAAATCTTTAAACCCAGGACAATGGGTTGCTGTGTTAACACAAGCCAAGAACCAAGTGAGCCTGAGTGGCACTGCCCTCTTGGAGGGGCCCTGGGTTCCTCAACTTCTCGCCATCCCACTATGACTTGCTTTCCTCATCGGCATTATCTGCATGACTGCCTGTAGATACCTGAGTTCTATTCTTTTCTTTAATGGGGGAAAAAAAAAAAAGCAAGAAGGATGCCCTGGGGCAATATCAATGATACATAATATTAATCATCAGAAAAGAGCCTGAAGAATCCCATGGAGAGAGGAACCTGCTGCTGCTGCTGCTAAGTCGCTTCGCTTCAGTCATGTCCGACTCTGTGCGACCCCATAGACGGCAGCCCGGTCCCTGGGATTCTCCAGGCAAGAACACTGGAGTGGGTTGCCATTTCCTTCTCCAATGCATGAAAGTGAAAAAGTAAAGTGAAGTCGCTCAGTCGTGTCCGACTCCTAGCGACCCCGTGGACTGCAGCCCACCAGGCCCCTCCGTCCATGGGATTTTCCAGGCAAGAATACTGGAGTGGGGTGCCATCGCCTTCTCCCAGAGGAACCTGGTGGGTCGCAAAACGGACACAACTGAAGCACCACACACGGGAATCAAAGGGTAGCCCAATTAGTCACCCAGCCTTCTGTTTGGCAGTTTAGAAGTTCGCCATGTGATTTGTTTGCCTTGGTAATACAGCCCTTGAACGTGAAAACATCCATGTAGATGACAGGGTCTGGCTATCCTTGTGAATAACTTCCCTGAAATTGATGCTCCAACTGAGAGGAGTGTGGCAGGAAATGAAGATCAGCATCACAGGTCCTTATGTCCAATATTTTCTTTTGTTGTTGGTTTTGGCCTACCATTGAGAACAGCAGCAGCTACAGTAGCAACAAAACCTGGGGTAATTTGTGATGTTTTTTAAAATATTTATTTATTTGGCTGCATCTTTCTTAGTTGTGGCATGCAGGATCTTTATTTGTGACATGTAGGATCTATCTCCCTGACCAGGAGCCTCTGCATTGGGAGCACAGAGTGTTAGCCATTGGACCACCAGTGAAGTCCCTGTGAGGGCTTTTTATTCTCATTTGTCAAAGGCATATCAGAGGACCATATATACTGTGGGCAGGGAAATGGGCTCCCTTATTCCATGCCTCTTGGAGTCCAGTGTTTCAACATTCAAATCTCATGCCATGCATTGGCTGACAAACCCAGGCTAATGGCGTCTTCCAGTGATAGACAAATGAAACCGTGGGTGATGAGTTGATGGTTAAATGGAGAGGCAGGATGCTGCTCTTTCCTGGGGAACTTCTTTCATCCAGAAAGGACCACTGTGTGTTTAACTCTTAATGACATCCCCACTTCTTCCTTGCCCCAGTTTGTACAGGTTGCTCAGATTTACGAAGGTTGAAATCAAAATCTTGTTTTGTTTTCATCTTCTGCTGCTGCTAAGTCGCTTTAGTCGTGTCCGACTCATGCAACCCCATAGACGGTAGCCCACCAGTCTCCCTCGTCCCTGGGATTCTCCAGGCAAGAACACTGGAGTGGGTTGCCGTTTCCTTCTCCAATGCAGGAAAGTGAAAAGTGAAAGTGAAGTTGCTCAGTCATGTCTGACTCTTAGCAATGCCATGGACTGCAGCTCACTAGGCTCCTCCGTCCATGGGATTTTCCAGGCAAGAGTACTGGAGTGGGGTGCCATTGCCTTCTCCTCATCTTCTCCTAGATGGTTATTTAAATACTAATTGCATGGCTTAGTTTGATGTGCCCATTTAGTAATATATAATAATAATGTCTAGCCTTATCAAGTACTTACTATGTGCTAAGCTGTAATGTGCATGAGCTTATCAATCTTCATGAAAAACCTCATGAGATATGCACTATTTCAAACCTCTTTTTTCAAAGATGAAGCTAAAGTTTAGGGGGCTAAATAATATATTCATCACACAGTTGGTAAGTGACCTATTTCAAAAGTCCTGTTTCAACCACATTCTACAAGTGTAGCAGTTTTCTGAATGTAGCATATCCATTTCTAATGGGAGGAAGAAGAAGAAGTGAAGTCTCTCAGTCATGTCCGAGTCTTTGCGACCCCATGAACTGGAGCCTACCATGCTCCTCCATCCATGGGATTTTCCAGGCAAGAGTACTGGAGTGGGTTGCCATTTCCTTCTTCAGGAAATAGGAGTAAGAATTTAAAAAATAAAATTTGGGATTTGGCCCAGGTCACAGGCTATGTTAGGAAACCAAAGAATGGAAGAAGACGATGAGATTCAGGGAAGGCTATATGAAAACCAATGCATCACCAAGGCAAATGTGTCTGGAGTTACTATTATTTTTAGATGGTGAGCAACCCATGTCACACAAACCTCCAAAGAGATGGAATGAAAAAAGAGAAAACAACATAAATAATCAAGGAGAAAGAGGCTTCCCTGGTAGCTCAGTGGTAAAGAATCTGTCTGCCGATGCAGGAAACAGGGGTTTGATCCCTGATCTGGGAAGATCCCACATGCCGCAGAGCAACCAAGCCCATGCACCACAACTACTGAAGCCCACGCGCTCTAAAGCCCATGCTCTGTAACAAGAGAAGCCACCGCAATGAGAAGCCCGCACACCACAGCCAAGAGGAGCCCTCGCTCGTTGCAACTAGAGAAAAGCCTGCGCAGCATCAAAGACGCAGCACAGCCACAAATGAATAAATAAATGGGCCACATCAAAAGATATTTTTAAAAAATCAAGGAAAAAGGAATGAGACTTGAGACAAAAATATTAACATTAGTAGGTTTTATTCTGGAAAGATGAATAGCTTAGTGGCAGATGGTACATCAGACTTGCACAGACACCTGGAAACCTAATTCAAGAAAAATACAACTTCAACCAACTAATAATAAGCATTAAGAACTTATTCTGAGAATTGATATGTTTTGGAGGAGAGGCTTAGAGTATCTATATTTTCAAGGTTTGGATTGTTTCTAAACAAGAGAATTTACTGTATAAGGGAAGTTTAGGGAAATATTCCTCTTTTTCAAGTTTTGAAGAAGTACACACTGAGCAAAGATTTCAAAATGCAAATCTGATCATGGGATGCCTTCTTTCTTTATAGTGGTTTACATTGTTTTTTGCTGTTAAGGATTTTTAAAAATTGTCAACATAGTAGTGTAGGGAATTGAAAGTTCTTGCCTTTATTTTTCCAGTTTCCCCTGAATCGAATTCCCCCTTGCTAGCAGCTGTCTTGAGCGTTCTTCCAGCTCCTGGACTACAGAGGGACATTCCCTTTTCTTTCTTCTTGGGCCAGGTCGGGTCCCCACTTTTCAGGCCCTTACAGGACCTCTTTCTCATAAGCCCTTTGCTTTGTTAGCAGACTAAACTCTGAGCAGGCAAAGGGCCTGCCCTTGCTTATCTTGGGGTCCCCAGCAGCTCTAAGTAGGTAAAAGCCCTGGAAATAACTGTTAAATAGAGGAGCCCCATGCACTCCCAGGATGCCACTCCTCAGAGCCCAATTCCGGTTTGGGTAAATTAGGAAATCAGTGGTGAAATGAGTGTTTTTGTTTTTGAAGCAATGGGGTGAAAAAGTTGTGTATGTCAACTAAGACCCAGCTATGAAATCAACACATTTTAAACTAATCAAGAGATTAGTTTAAATTCTCCCATTTGTATTTAACCCTATTTGAAAACAGACTCTGCTTCAAGCTTCCCTGTCCCCTCCCCTACTTTATATATCTCCCTCTAAGACATTATATATATTTCACTGACTTATTTTGTTTATTGTGCATCTTCCCCACTAGGAAGTATACTCCAGAAGGGAAGGGATGTGTATCTTTTTTGCTCACTGCTGAATCTCCAGAGCCTAGAACAGTGTTTGGCTCATGGTAAATAAATGCTCTGGATGTATTTGTTTAATGAATAGGTTTAGAGTTTTCTTTACCCAGAGGAAATAGGCAGAAAGCATTGACTAGCCTCAAAGGAAATTTTCATGCAATCTCTATCAGAGTTTTTTTCTTTTTAATTTTACAGAGATTATAGTCAATTGTAATCCTTTTAAATAAAGCTTCCTTTTATATCAGGGGTCTTCAAATTGCAGTGCACCAGAATCACCCAAGGGCTTGTAAAAGAAAAAAAAATGCAGATTCTCAACATCAGAGATTCTAATTCTGCAGTCTAGAGTCTGCTCTACCAGTTCCAGGAGCTGCACTGGGTTGTGGCCCAAGGGCTTTGGTTAGGAAACTTTTGGCTCTGGCTGCACACAGGAGACTAGACACGTGGAGTAACAGCTGTCCCTCTCTACTACAGCGTCAGTTACATTCCTCTGTACCCCTGCGCACCTTAGCAATGGATGATGAATGTCCAAGGGGCAGGTTGTCGTCTTCCCATTTTACATGTAATGAAACACTGATTCACCCCTCCCTCCCCACCTCGCCTTGGTTCCCAGGAATTTATGCGGTTCCAGTCATGATGAAAGGCAGGATAACAAGTGGAAAAAAAAAAAAAAAAAGTGTGCAAACCTACCAAGAAAAACATGAGGGAAAGTGTTCCCAGCGTGGAGCCCAGACCTCCCCAGCAAGTAAATGCCCCCAGGGTCCAGCCTTTGCCTTTGCCCCCAAGACCACTAATGGGAGACTTGAAGGTGCTTCCTTCAGCGGATTTGCCGGCCAGGGGAAAGGCATTCCAGCCCGGGGCGGAGGAGGGACGGGGAGGGGCTTGACGGGGGGCAGCGCCAGGGGAGGCCTCGGGCGGTGGCGGGCTAACTGGGCGGCGCGGGAAGAGGGGAGGGGCGGGGCCTGGTAGTGAGGGGCGGGGCCGGGAGAGTAGGGCGGGGCCTGAGGCCGGCGGGAGACGCTGCTGGAAACCCCGGCGGCGGGGAGGAGGAGACGCGCAGGGTCTAGTTCCTCCCCTTTGGGGTGGGCGCTGCAGGAGGGCGCGGCCTGCCGGCTAGGCGGGAGGCAGAGCGCTCCTGCGGCTAGTACGAGGGCGCAGGGCTCCGGTCCCGGCCATGGCCGAACTTCGCTGCGGCAGGAGCCAGCAGCGCTCCCGGGCTTCTGGCTCAGCTCTCTGAGCGCTCCCCCTTTTCGATCTCGGGCAAACCCCGCGTTCTTTCTGGGGTGGCAAGCAAGGATGCTCTGAGGATCGCTCGGAGGGACGCGCGCGTCCCGGGTGCCGCCGTGGGTCCCGGCGCCGGAGCCGAGCTGCGTGGGGCTGCCTCGATTTCCCCACCGCGCGCCCGCCGTCCCCTGCCGCACTTGATGTGCAGAGAGAAGCCGGACACCATGATCCTAACACGTAAGCTAGACTTGTGCCTTGCCGTCCGGCCGGCCGCGAGAGCCAGCTGCGGAGGGAACCCGCCGCGAAGGAAATGTCACCCTGCCTTGTCAAGTCGGTGCCTGACGTTCTGTGCTTTGGCAGCGCTTTCCGAGGAGGCTCGGAACCGAGTGGCCCGTGTTTCTTGGAGTGCAGGAGGTGGAGTGTGGGGAAAACAAGGGTCGTCGTCCGGGAGGGAGGTCTTAATCTCGGTTAATGCCGCGGGCTGACGCGCCCCGTGGGCTCTGGGAAGGGCTGCGGGCTGGTGAGGGTGGGGGGGTGGGCGACCGTAAATGATGAAGTGAAACCCACAATAACTTCCCGCGCAGGCTGGGGGTGCAGGCCGGGCTGGGGGCCACAGGGCCGGGCCGGGGTCGCAAGACGCGTAGTCCCTCTGCACAGCCTCGCTGGCGGTCTTTCTATTCTTATTCTAAATCCGAGGCTGTGGCCTCTGGCTCCGATGGGGCGCGGAGCGACCTTCTTTCTACTCTCCCCTTTGAGGACCTTTGCAGGGCTGGCGCTTGCTGTCCTTCACGCTACAAGTCCAAAATCAGCGTTGACTCCTTTGAGAATCTTATTATTTAGGGATATTTAGACTGCGGTGACCCTTGGAAAAAAATGTTCAACTGCTTAAAAGTGAACCTTACCAAAAAACTTTTAATTTCCAACCGTTTTTGTTCAAATATTTTAAACACTGGAAAATAACTCGGGCTTAGCCAGGAAAGTCTTGCTTTGGTGGCTGCCTGCTCCTGGAGAGTACTGCAGCTGTTTTAGCCAGCCCCAAGGCTTGCATGTGGGGCGCTTGCTGGAAAACTGTGCCTTCACGTGCTGGGGCGTTGGACTGGGTTTCCTAAAATGCCCCACGGAGATGCCCACGCCCTTGGCTCCGGAGGAGGCGCCCGCGCGCCGCGAATCCCGGGGCCGCCAAAAGGAAGGAAGCACAACGGGCGATCTGGCTTTTTCCGTATATCGAGGTGATGGCCTTTTGGACCTCTGCCCCCCAGTGTCCTTGTCCCCACCTCCAGCCTCGCGGACCGAGCCTTTGATCCTTAGGCAGGAGTTACACCTCTGGCCGCGGGAAACCGACGCCGCCACGTGTAACTTAACAGTCTCCGCGTGCCTTTCCAGCGCGCGGACCCTGGGTGAGGCCGGCAGGGTGGGAATAGTGGTCTGCAGCCTTCTAGCTGAGTGAATCTGGGAAGTGACACCTCGCCGTACATCCTTTAGCTGCACATGGGCATCATAACTGTGTTTACCGCGCTGGGAGGTGCTGAGGATCAAACGACAAGGGCTGAGCACAGTCTCTGTGATGTTCAGTACCCAGTGTGTGCTAATTAGAGAAGGAGGGAACCCCTGCATGTAGAGTGGAGAAGAAAATATTGCCCAAGCTTGCTTTGCCCCAGTCATTTTACACTCAACTTGGCTAGCAAATGGGTACATTCTTAGGATTCAGAAGCTGCCTTAGTGATGGCCGGTGAGGCGGAGGAATGCAGTCCAGGCACAGCCTCCGTTACCGGAAGATTGGTGAGGGCGGGGTATATGACGCATTTGGATGGGAAAAAAAAAATCATAGCTCTGAAGAAGGCAGAATACCGAGTCTCAGATTACTTTTTTGTTTTTTTCAAAACTCTATTTGCTGAAGATTTGAAGGAAAATAATAGCCCAGCAGAACTCTGGATGTAAATCTATCAGCAGCTCCAAGAGGTTGACTAATTCAGCATCCATCTGGCCTGCAGGCTGGTCCTCCGCAGAGATAATTTGCAGAGCATAAGTGAGAAATTAATGGAGGGACCTAGTGCCATCTTGGCTTGCAGACTGCAGCAGATGGTCGGAGGGGTGCCC
Source organism: Bubalus bubalis (assembly GCF_019923935.1). Lineage (NCBI taxonomy): Eukaryota > Metazoa > Chordata > Mammalia > Artiodactyla > Bovidae > Bubalus > Bubalus bubalis. The sequence goes on along the minus strand of NC_059157.1, from coordinate 21,690,132 downwards.
TGTAAGTCAACAGTCCCCCTAATAGAACTAAGTCCTGGGAAATGAGTGTCAAATAGTTAGCAGATGTGCATTCAGACGTTATTTCGAGACGTTTTCTGAGAAAATGTTGGCGATTGTGTGTATTAACTTTTATTGTGGCATGCCAGATTTACAGCGTGGCCCAAACCTGAGTGCATATTTTTTTCATTAGCACTACTGTTCAGCGTTTAAAATGAAGCACAGCAGACTGACTTTCTCTCCCAGCTTGTTTTAAAACTTTGCTTTTGACAAAAACAGATTTTATTTTAATTCATGCCGAGTGACACCTTACACCAAACTGGCTGGAAGCCCAAGACAGAGAACTGACTTGGTTTCCCTCCTCCAGAGAATCAGACTAAGTAGCTTCCAACTTCATCTTTCCCTCCAGAGAATGAGAAGTGTCATATCAATGACTTACCTGTGTCTTAACTTCCTAATTGTGGACCTTAGGAGAAACACCACCTCTAACTCCTTAAAGACCAAAAAGCATAAACAGTTAAGCAGTTAACTATGGCTAATTGAAGGCAGTGTTCCAAGTTTTAATACACTGGACTAATTAAAGGATTTTCCTATAGTTCTGGAGCAAAGGTGAGAGACCGGATGCCCCTTTAAAGCCTTTTTATTTTTGTTTATTTTATTATTGTTCTGTCTTGTAGTTCAAAAACCAAAGATGGAGCGAAGTTTCGGGGCATTTTTACATTAAAGGGGAATGCTTGGTTGCTTCTGGAAAATATAGCAGATTAATAGAAAAGCATGTTATGATTAAACAGTTTATCACTGTGAAGTGAAAAATCTGGATAGTAGTTAAACTCTTCCTTGTAAAACTAGTGTGGGGCTTTAAGAGGGTATGGGAGGCCCCGGTGAGATGCCTTCTAATCAGAGGCTTGGTGGGATTCCAAGAGGTGGTTTCAAATACAAAAATAAGTACTTGGGTTTCCCTTGGTGTCCCCATGGAGATTTTAAGCCATGATGCAACGTTCAAATGAAAGTGGTATTTTTATGGCTTCAGTGGGTAAATATGCAATTTGAAAGTATTCAGGGGAGGGTGGTTTGGTTCAGATGAATGGGGCATCCAAAGTACAGTGGGTGAAGTGAATTGTACTCTTTTGAAGAGAGCCTTGTGCTGGACAGGATGGTCCAGTATTGTAAACACACTTTTCTCATGCCTAGCTCCCTTTCCTAGCAACAGGAAGACGGAAATGAGGCCATGCAAAAAAAAAAAAAAAAAAAAGACTCTGAAGGTTCTAGACAATACTTGACCCACCCTAGCATTCACTGTGTACAACCAGAGAACTTGCAAAAGTAAAAATAACTTCAGATGTTTCCCCTTCCTCCCTGGACATTGCCCAAGTGCTAAAGACCAAATTCTCTGTGCTTTAGAACATTACAGCACAAGCAGGCTCATGGTACAGCTGGCAGAAAGTCTCATCATTGCCAAGCCTATTCTTGAAATTATAAAGCTGGCCTGGGGAGACGAGTGGTTTTCATTTGTAAAGTTGACTTAGTCTAATGCTTACAATGATATGAGTTGCAATCCGGTGGAGGAGAGAGAATTTAATTTCTAAGTGGAGTCATTTCTCTGAATGTTCATTTTAGCAAGATTTACCTCTAATATACTTTGGCATTGTGGGGCTGCAGTACAAGGAGTAATCTTCATAGCATGCAGGACATCAAAAATTGTCCTCGCTGTGGTGGGGGTGGGGGGGCGGTGGAAACTGATGCTCAGCCATAAGGTATGGTCCACCACTGTGTCCTAAAAAGCACAGTGCCAAGTGCCTCTTTTCCATGGCTGTGAAATTAGGAGGAGAATGCTCTTCTGGAGTGGATTTTCACAGTTGTCTGTGATCTGATTGTGTGGCCACTGTGTAGAGAGGAATTCCAGAACTTGAGGGTAATTCTTATTCTTTTTAAGGAGGACAGTGCTGTAGGGTTAAAATACGTTTTTATAGGAATAGGTGGCTGGAGGGAGTATGATCAGTGGTGTTTTCTTTCCACCTCAAATTAGTCAGAAATCTAATTAATGTGAAAGGGGTAAGATTCCCAGCTGAGAAAGCCTCTTCCTGCCTGTTTGCGTTTTTCCTTGTGGGATCCTGTGTTATTGTTAAGGATTATCATCATCAATGATAAGTAAGTATAGTTCCGCTAGAACTTCTTTAATTGGGTCTCAACATTTTTTTTCACTAGCTATTTCCTCCTTGCCATCGTAATTAACAGTAGGTAGGAATAAAGTATTGTGTTTTTAGCCTATACATATGTATATGTACATGTATATGTATATATAAAAATTTTATAGTTTCTAATAAGCAACAGTCAGCTTTCTCTAGTGTGGATACTTCTTTTTAATTTTTGTAAAAAATACATAGACTTTTTTTTTAATGTATAGACTTTTAACAGAATAGTAGTGACATTATGTATGAGTGCTCAGTCACCACAGTCATGTCCGACTCTTTGTGACCCTATGAACTGTAGCCCACCAGGCTCCTCTGTCCACGGGGATTCTCCAGGCAAGAACACTGGAGTAGGTTACCATGCCCTTCTTGACCCAGGGATCGAACCCATGTCTCCTGCGTTGCAGGCGGACTCTTAACCCACTGAGCCACATTATAGAAGTTAAAATGTATTCTTAAGTTTGGTTTCATTGTCACATGTAATCTTCATGCAACCTCACAAAGTAGATCTAATTATTTCCATTCCTAAGATGAGGAATCTGAGCTCTGGGAGAGAGTTAAATACCTTGCCTGAGATCACTTACTGTGCATGACCAAGCTAGGATTTCAACCAGGTGTCTGTGACTGTAGATCCCAGTTGTGGACATATATTTGGCAGGAGTTGATTCGGTTGAGGAAACAATATTTGGTGGCCAAACAGAGCCTTGCAGTTACTCCACAGTTTCTTTGTGCTGGTAGGTAGAGAGCTGTAACGTTAGGGTCCCAGGTTGACAAATGAGTGGTTTCTCCGTCCCCTCTCAGGGGCCTCGTGAATGGAGAACTCAAGCCTCTGTCTTTAATATGTGAAGAAGGAGTTTTGGATACCATTTTCTAGTCTCTGTTGACTATACTGAATGGTGCTTACTTCTGTGAAAGCACTCCAAAATAATGTTTCCAAGGGAAAGTTTTCTCCCAGAGGTCATTGGAAACATTTTGAATGGCATTTTGAAAAGGCCTACCTATTAGGAAATAATGTTCTTCGGCACCAAAAGGTAAAAACCGTATTCCTTTGCTGAAGTCAAGCCAACACACACGGTAGGAATCAAGTCTCTCTCTTAATCCTTCATTCTTGTTTTTTATGCTGCTACTGGAGTGAGTTTCACAGTGGAAAGTAAGCTCCTTTTCCATCCACACATCCTACCTCAACCGGGTGGCCTTCTCCTGTCTTCCCCTTTCTGCCCCCAGGAGGAAAATCAAAAGCTAGCTGAAGGCTGAGGTCAGTGCGTAGAGTCCTCAAATGCCTTTGACGCCTCCCATCCACATTTTGTTCTCTCCCCTGCCCCACCTCTGAGTGTCCTGCAGAGAGGGCTAGAGGCTGCTTCCTGCAGCTGGACAGAAAGGCGCCTTCCTCCTCCTTGCAAGAGTCTCCAGAGGATGTCTGAGGGACAAAAGTTTTCCACACCCTGAGTTCATAGCATTTCCCAGGTTGCAGCACTTAGGAGGCTGGAGAGGAAGGGACCTGGGAGGTGAAATGGCCTGTGGCCCATGCACTCCGCCCTGCCATGCCTTTTGTCTCACTCAGATAACCAAGGAGATAGAGGATGCCAAAATTCTGCAGTCATTTTCACCATCAAGGACATCTCTTTACAACTTTGTTTTTCAAACTGTGTGACACCAAAAAGGGATCTTGTATGATGCTTATGCATTTGTAAAAGTCATTCCAGGGGAAATTCCAGATCTATGCAAAGGCAGCCTGGAAAAACATTGCCTTTTCCCTACTGAGGGGCAGCTGAGTTGCCTGGAAGTTCAAGGACTAGTCCAAGGTCATATGTGAGTTGAATGGAACTGGAGACCTCTTCCTGTTCTATTGTGTAAATAAAACAGGGAAGCAACAAAATGAGGATTTTTATGTGTTTGTAGGAAAAATGTATGTTATAAAACCACTAATATCCTAAACTAAACAAAAATACTTGGGTCAAATTTTGACCAGTGGATTGTGTGTGTTTGGGGGGGGACTGAATGTCATAAGCAGTTTTGATGAAAGTAATTCTTTTGCTCACCTAGGAGACAATAATACTTCTATTTCTTACACCTTTTGCTCAAGAGTCAGAAAGTCTAATTGAACCCAAGCATGTCTTGGAGGTTCTGCAGGTTTGGTTCCAGACCACAAGAATAAAGCAAGTCATACAGATTTTTTGCTTTCCTTGTGCATATAAAAGTTACATTTACCTTATACTGTCATCTATTAAGTGATTTTTTAAAAGGCTGTTGAAAAGTGGCCCAATAATAGACTTGCTTGACAGGGTTGCCACAAACCTTCCATTTGTAGAAACTGCACTATCCGTGAGGTACAGTAAAGCAAGATCTGTCTGTAGTGTTTCCTGTTTGAGGTTAGACATAGGAGTGGCTAACATCTGCTTGTATTAGCCAGTATCTGGCATGTTGTTATTTTCATTGGTCTTTGATAAGGCAACTTGATGTTTCGTTCAATTCTAGATTTCCTTTTTTTCTCTGTCAGGATGGACTGTAATATGAGTGAATAGTTTCTGCACCATCCCTCACTATTCCCTTTATTTCTAACTTAAAGTTTTGTAGCACTACAGGTTGCACAGTATTTTATCTTACCTGAGCTGTGACGCTGTAGAACTTAGGGCAAAAGCCACGGATTGGGGAGAGGTGCTTAGGGTTATAGAATAGGCTTTGCAGACATGTGTGAAAGACTTGATGAGCATGTCAGTCTTGAATGGTGGAGATAGGGAGGTAGGTGCTATTTTAGGTTTGTAACCAGGTATTTTTGCCTTGAAAAAGTAAGTTTAAAAGGAAGCAAATTATATAATTTTAAACCATCTTCTTCATTTAGCAAAAAAAAAAAAAAAAGAGAGACTCAGAAAAATAAGGAGCCTTAAAGTTGGTTTAAGATGGCTTCCTGTCTTGAAATCATTTTCCTAATCTATCCAGTTATCATCTAAGAAACTACTTCAAATTTTTTTTCTTAGCAATAGGTGGTTTGAAAGGCATAAATATTTGGTGCAGAATACTGGAAGAGAGAGAGAGAGAGAGAGTGTGTGTGTGTGTAGATGGAGGTGGGCTTTGTTCCACCTCAGATTGCAGTGAAGTAGAAAGATGTGATGATGCAATATCCATTTCCTTAACAGTTTATTTTCATTTAAGTTTGATTTTGTGTGTGTGCTGGGTAGTAAGTGCCAGTTTCTGATTCACTGGGAGATGATTTCTGTTCCTGGAAACAGTTGGATCAGCTCAAGCCTGGAGTGATAGCACCCAGTCCTGCCTGAGCTTAAATGGATCCAGAGCTGTTTGCCTTTGCACGGAAAGGGCATATATTTTTTGATGTGAGCTATGTGCTTTTTTCCTGGTTTGTGTGTTAAAAATAGTGTTTTGCAAACACTTGAACTCAGTGATCCCCAAAGGAAACTTTAATTGATTTAATTTCTACAGTGCTGGAGTGTGGACTCCTGTGCAGACTATCAGGTGTGGGCTTGCCTTATGTGTCCCTTCTTTAAAGCAGAGCCATTTATTAAGTTGTCATCACATCATTAGGGAAAATGGGTCCTGCCCCCCCCCACCCCCGCCTTTATATTATTTCTAGGAATGTTCTTTACTAGAAAGCAACGTATCTGCCTCTGAATCTCAAGTAGGAGAAAAAAAAAAAAAAAAAAAAACTTAAAAAGAGAACTCCCTCAAAACTCCCAGTTCCTACTTGTATTGAAAAACAGTCTAGTGATTTCAAAGTGAGGGTAATCTTTGTGGGCAAGACTGCGCTGTGCAGAAAGTTCTCTAACCAGGAGTGAGGGCTGGTGGCGGGAGGGCGGGTGGGGGGTGCCCTCTGGGACCATAAGCAAATTATTGTTAGCTAAACTTTGGACCAGCTTCCTCATTTGTAAAGAGGAAAAAATGGAAAAGTTCCAAGAGGCTTCCCAGCCCCCAGTTCACTGATTGAGTTGATGTCAAGATGGTGCTGTTAACTGAAACACAAATGTACAAGATCAATAAGCAAAGTAAAACTTTGATTTTTTTTTTTTTAAACTCAAGAGTTTTCTATGCATTGGAGTGTTTTCTTCCTGTAAAGACTAATTTTAGTTTGAGGGCTGGAGACATGGATATGCAAAAATGCCTAGGGTTTTGAGTTCTCTGTAATATGATCATAGGCTTCAGGGAACAAATCTAGAAACTGATCTATTAAGAAGCAAATTAGAGGGAATTGCCTGGTGATCCAGTAGTTAGGACGCCATTCTTTCAGTGCAGGGGTGCATATGTTCGATCCCTGGTCAGGAAGTAGGAGCCTGCAAGTCACAAGGCATGGCTCCATCCCCCCCATAAAGGAAACAAATTAGATATTTTAGCAATAAGCCAGTCAATTTTGTACATTTGATCAGTTTTTTGAGGGAAGAAGAATGTCTCCGTGTAATTGATGATAAATCTGGAAAATTAATAGATGGAACCTAGTCTGAGAGTTGTCTTGACGAACAAGGGAAATGGGCATAAAGGAATTCTTAGAATCAGAAACTTAAGGAATCTGCACAGCCTGTGGCAATCCCAGATTTTACAGATGAGGAAACCAGTCCAGAAGGATTGTGTTCTTAAGGCTACTTAACTAAGCAATGGATTCTTTCCTGGACCTGTTTCCCTGACCTGTTTGTTACAGGTCATACTTTGCCCCCTTTCTGTGGCGGATTATTACTAGGAACTTGGGACACTCAGATGCAAAGCTCTTCTGTATCTGAGGAAATCATGTTGGTTGCTCATTGGGTAACAAGGCTAAGGAGATGCTTGTATCTGCTCTTTGGCATAACCTACTTTTCACTGCATACCTCCCCTTCTTCTGTTGTGTGTTACAGTAAGTCGAGTCTGCTTACCGTACCTTCACACACACCTGTGCTTTGCCGGCTCTCCACTTAGCTTATTCTCTTTTATTCCCAGTCTCCTTTCCTGCAGTCCAGCCTTCTATAAAAGATCATAATCCCTCCAAATAAAGGCTGAGCATTGAAATGAATGCCCAGTAGCCCCCTCCCTCCCTCCCCCGCCTGCCTCTGAATTCATAGCCTCCTCTGTACCATACAGGGATTTCTTAGTTTACTTTTCTTCCTTCCTTCCTTCGTTTTTCTTTCTTTCTTTTCCTCTTTCCTTCTCTTTAAGAAAAAGCTGTGTGAGAACAGTGTATTTCAAACAGGTTGGTTTTTTTTTTGTTTTTTTTGTTTTTTTTTTAGGGAAGGTAACAAATAGCCTTTTTTTTTTTCCATTAAAAAATGTAAGACTGCATTACTTATTATAAGTGTTATTTGGGGAAACTTGTTTCAGTTTTATATATGCTTATATACACACGTTTGTGTACATGAATGCGTGCATAGGTACACATATGCATGTGTGTGGAGGGCCAATGTAAAATATATTTCTCACGGTGGCTCCTGATCTGAAAAAATTAAGACCACTTTACTAGAAGAAAATCACATTGCAGTTTATTTATTTATATGGTATTTATTGAGTAACTAGCATGTATCCCACACTGTTGGTGGGGCTTGGGATATATCAAAGAGTAAAACAGGCAAAGAAACTGGCCTTGGGCAAGTTTACAGAGGGCAGAGACAACGTAAACATAATAAATGTTTTGGGAGAAGAAAAGATAAAGCAGAAGAGGGAGCATGGGGTGGGTGAGAAGAGGCCTGTGAGGGTGGGTCAGTTAGCCCGGGGGCCGTGGGGTAACAGGATGGAGGAAGGCGCGAGGGCACGGGGGCCGCCGTCAGAAGTCTGGCTGTCATCCATGAAACAGGGACTCTTGGGGGCTGCCTGGACAGGGTCCCTTGGGACTTAAATACATGGATCTCAGAAGAGCCCTTTAGAAGTTACCTCATTCATAAGAGAATCAGCTGAGTATCCTCAATTGTGAATTACCTTTCCCTTTGGCTTCCTGCTTCAGGGCAGCGACCTGTGTCTTTGATTGTCCCTAAACACAGCAGGCAGCACAGACCCTGGATGTGCAATAATAAATATTGAGCTGAACAGGGAAGTGAAGGGTGATTCGCTGCACGTAAATGTGTGGCTGTGCTAGAATATATCTAAAGGTGGATTTGGGTCAGCTACTGGGAGGCCAGATGGCCCAGGAACTGAATTATATTGACTGGTCTTGCAGAAGCTTCCTCTCTGGTCTCTTTGAGAAGAGGCACAGCAGATGTTTAGAATTTTTTTTTAGGCACCTGAGGGTAGGAATGTTGCTAGTGGCTAGTCATAATCTTTGCTGTGATTAGATAACAGAAGAGTTTAATGAATATTAACGTATACATTGTGCTATCTGACTTAGCCCAACTAGAAATTCACTTTACATAGGTAATTCCCAGTAGCCAATCTTTTGGCAGCATGTGTGTGTGTGTGCTAAACATTTATTTTTATTAATTGCAAAGAGATAGGGGTTAAAGTCATAGTTCTCAGTCAAATGTCAATGGATTCTTAGCCTTCAAACAAATGTAAATGTGCTTCCAATGTGGAAATAGTAGTCTCTCGGGATAAATGAGTGAATTAAGAAGCTTCTAGTAGGTATACTCACTGTCCCAGGGAAGGAGAGGGAGAGAGGTTGATGGGGTGCAGAGGGAGAATTTATCTGCAGCAAGAGAGATAGGAGATGAAGAGCCTGTGCATCCTGGGACCCGCAAGGAGTTCAGGAAGACTGGAGTGGAGCTTGCATTTGGAGGCCTTCCATGAGCAGAATTGCTGGGCAGAGGGTGAGTTAAGATGGCTGTGGGTCTGCTGAGGAGTCATGTCTGAAAGGTAGTGGCAGTCATCTAGGAATTATGAGCAGAGGAGTGACATGACATGACATGACACAAATCATGTATTTCCTACAGACCAATCCAGGGCTCACCTGCCCTTTGGTCTGGGAGAGAGTTCATGAGGGTAGGGACGAGCAAGGGTTATCAGAGTTCTGTGGGAAAGATGCTAGGATACCTTGGGAAGAAAGAGTCTGGGATAAAGGAATATGAAGAAATGCTACCTGGTTCAGTGGTCCCCGATCCTGACTACCTTTACATTTACTTAGGAGCTTCTTTCAGAGAAGGCAATGGCACCCCCCTCCAGTACTCTTGCCTGGAAAATCCCATGGATGGAGGAGCCTGGCGGGCTGCAGTCCATGGGGTTGCTAAGAGTCGGACACTGAGCAACTTCACTTTCACTTTTCACTTTCATGCACTGGAGAAGGAAATGGCACCCCACTCCAGTGTTCTTGCCTGGAGAATCCCAGGGACAGGGGAACCTGGTGGGCTGCCGTTAATGGGGTCGCACAGAGTCGGACACGACTGAAGCGACTTAGCAGCAGGAGCTTCTTTAAAAAGATGTTGTCTTCGGGTCCTCTCTAGATGGAGAAAATGAGAAAGAACACTTGGGAGTCGTGGGTGGGGGCGGGTTAGAAGACTCCCCCAGGTGATGCCACCAGGATCCAGGCTCAGAGCCTCCGAGGTCAAGTGTCTGAGGCTGTGGTTTCCTCCTCTGCCCCCGAGAAACCCATCTGCCAGGGAAGGTGGGCCTGTTGGTGCCCAGCTGTATGGCAGTCCTGTAAAGTGGGTGCCCTGAATGGAGGCAGGAGAATTGATCCTTTGAAGTAATTCTTCCTTCCATTTGAAGGAATGTTTGTGACCGGGGTTAGGAATCTTGGTTTAGATCAGAAAGCAGCGCCTGCCTTCACACAGCCACGTGCTTCTCCGCGGCTGGTAAAGCATCCGCGTTTCTATGGATCTGTGCCAGCAAGTCTGCCCGCGTTGGGGAATCCACGGAATCCGGAACGTGCTTGAATTTTCTTACATTCCTCCCGATTCCTTAGAATTGTATTTAAGAGATGCATTCCGTGGAGCATTTGCCTTGAGGCCTGATTTTGGAAGCACAGGGCAAATCGCAAAGAAGCCAGGAAGCTCTATGAGGGTTTCCACCGTGAAGACAGAGCAGAGGGGAGGTGGAAGTACTCACATCCTGCTCAGACCCGACGATCATTGTTCAACCACTGAGATGGCGAGTTCCGCGGAACGATGACGGGGTTGGGGAATTTCTAACTTACTGTTGAGGGGTGAGGGGAAGCTAGGGTCACCCCATCATGCCAGGAAGTGTGCAGATACGGCCTCATGGTTCCCAGTGAGACACCAAAGGTTCTCCCGAACCTCATTCATCTAACACAAGTCATTACTGAAGCTGGTTCCAGTAAAAATTTCCAATTTCCTCCTTCACACGTTTGTCTGTTGTTGGCTTAGAGAAAACCCAGATCTAAATGTGTCATTGTATTTCCACTGCATTTTCAGTTTCTGATGGCACTTTTGCCTGGTGGGGAATTAAAAAAAAAAAAAATTGTCCCGAGAGCCGGTTCAGTTCAGTTCAGTTAGGTTCAGTCACTCAGTCGTGTCCAACTCTTTGCCACCCCATGAATCGCAGCACGCCAGGCCTCCCTGTACATCACCATCTCCCGGAGTTCACTCAGACTCATGTCCATCGAGTCAGTGATGCCATCCAACCATCTCATCCTTTGTCGTCCCCTTCTCCTCCTGCCCCCAATCCCTCCCAGCATCAGAGTCTTTCCCAAGGAGTCAGCTCTTCGCATGACAGTAGTAATGCAGCATTCACATGGTTTGGCTTAATATTGTTAACGTTGTTCATTGATACTTTTTTTTTTTTTCCCCAGGGAAATTGGGGTTGCTTATTTCTGCAAGTCTTTGCTCTCTGTCACACTATGGCAATTGAATGGCAAGAAGTGGTTGTTTCTCCACTTGTTCCCTCATCTTCATATCTTAGGGATATTCCCAACTCACCTGTTAGGATCAATATGAGGAGTCAGAGAATTCATACACCTTTTAAGGGCTTAAACTGGGCCATTTACACAGTGAGTGCTCAGTAAAAGTTAACCATTGATGGAATTGTTGGGAGGCATCTGGGAAGACTGCCTAAAGGAGGTGACACTTGGCTGAGGCCTTGAAGGATGAGTAAAATTTGATAATGAGAAAATGGGAGAGTATTTTCCGCCAGGGATGTGTTGGAGGGTGAAGAAGGACCATGTTTACTTTGGCTGGGGTGTGGAGCAGGTACAGCGAGCTGAACAGTTCCATGCCACGTGTAGAACCTTAAAAACCCCGGGGAGATGTCTAGACTTGTTTTCTAAGCAGTGGAGCAGGAGCTCCAGGGAAGTTTGTGCAGGAGACACAAGATCAAAAATGTAATGGAGGAAGTTTGATGAGGCAAGGTTGGTGGCAGGAGTCTCAGGAAAGAGAACAGGAGACCTGGAGTTTCAGTTAGGGTAAGGGTGGAAGTCGTGGCCTGGATCAGGAGGGAACTAGAAAGGGTAAATCCCTACCTGACCTGGTAGGAGACATGGGTTCTTTTCATATTAAATAAAATGGATCTTAGATTGTTACCATTTTCTCTTGGTAACTACAAAGGGGTAAGAGTGAAGTCAGTAACTATCCCATTTATTAAAAAGTCAATGACAGCTTTTTACAGTTTTTCTAATTCTGATTTCTATAGAAGCAACAAGTTCTCATTTATTATGCATCCTAAACTTTCATGAGTGGACACTGTTAAATGTAAACTAAACAGAGGCGTGTCTGTTTCCCATGGTTTGATATCTAAAAGAAAGACATTCTCATCTATATTAGGGAAAGGAAAAGGCAGGTAAAATTACTGATCTCTGTAGTTCTTGAAAGTGCTGCCTTTTAGCCATTGTAAGCCTTCCATTAAATTATCTGCACAAGATGCAAATCTTGGCTTAGTCACATCGTTTCTTTCTAACCAACTGCCCCCAAGAAGAGTGGCTATGTGAACAGATTTTTAGATCAATTTTTGGTCATTTGGGGGCATTTCTTTTTCTTAGTGGTGGGAAATGAATAAGAATGACAAGACATCAGTAGGCATTTACGTATTCCTGAAGTGGCTTTACAGATAGATGGTGACTGCAGCCATGAAATTAAAAGACGCTTACTCCTTGGAAGAAAAGTTATGACCAACCTAGATAGCATATTCAAAAGCAGAGACATTACTTTGCCAACAAAGATTCGACTAGTCAAGGCTATGGTTTTTCCTGTGGTCATGTATGGATATGAGAGTTGGACTGTGAAGAAGGCTGAGCGCCAAAGAATTGATGCTTTTGAACTGTGGTGTTGGAGAAGACTCTTGAGAGTCCCTTGGACTGCAAGGAGATCCAACCAGTCCATTCTGAAGGAGATCAGCCCTGGGATTTCTTTGGAAGGAATGATGCTAAAGCTGAAACTTCAGTATTTTGGCCACCTCATGCGAAGAATTGACTCATTGGAAAAGACTCTGATGCTGGGAGGGATTGGGGGCAGGAGGAGAAGAGGACGACAGAGGATGAGATGGCTGGATGGCATCACTGACTTGATGGACAGGGAGGCCTGGCGTGCTGCGATAAATGGGGTCGCAAAGAGTCGGACACGACTGAGCGACTGATCTGATCTGATCTGATCTGAAGTGGCTTTAAATGAATAGGCTCAGACAGTAAAGTATCTGTCTGCAATGCAGGAGACCTGGGTTCAGTCCCTGGGTTGGGAAGATTCCCTGGAGGAGGGATGGCAACCTACCCCAGTATTCTTGCCTACAGAATCCCCATGGACAGAGGAGCCTGGTAGGCTACAGTCCATAGGGTCACAAAGAGTCTGACATGACTAAGCGACCAAGCACAGCACATATGTGAAAACACTTTGTGATTTGTTAGGTATTATATAAATAAATTTAAACATTCTTTAAAAAAAATAATGCCATACATCTTTCATGCCTCTTGACATGAAGCCATTTTAATAAGAAATCAGGAACATGTTCTAAATAAGTGGTTATGCTGGCTGGAGAATTGTGTCCAGTTAAGGCTTGTGTTTGTGCTCTGATCTGATAGCATGTCTGAATATAGTCCAGAAAAAGTAGGTGTTGAGAGTTTCTGGCTATTCACCACTTATTAAGTAAAATAGGTAGAAAGCAAATACTTTTTAACAATCTATTGTTTGACGTCTAACAATCTGTTGAATGGAAATAACCTCTAGAGAGTAGAAGAAGCAAGATATTTAAAATATTTGTAAAAAACAAACGTTTAGTTTCTTTTCTCTCCATATCTATCTTTGTGCCATGGCCATGGGGGTAGAGAAGAAAGTAGTTTCCACATCTCTTAAAATGTTGAACTTTTATATGTTTTTCCAGCAATACAGTTTTCTGGGAAATGTTTATTTTATGATTCTATTTAAAGATTCTTTAATTCCTTACTGAATGAGGCATGGATATAAATACAAGAAAAACTGTTAAGTGCAGATAATTCTCATTGAACAATTTGATATATTGTTTGATTCAGTATAGAGATTGAAATTCTTCAGTGTTGATAGAGTGACACATTCCAGCCACTCTGTCCTTCAAAACCCCAAGTTCAGTCCTGAATCTTGTGTTTTATGATGCTACTTTCATCGCCACTCTGAAAAGATTCATCAGAGTAATAAACCTTGCCCTGTCTTTTATTGCTTCTCTGCGGCCATAAGTGGTTTCGTTTGGGTATTAACTAACTTGTCAAAAGATAGTAGCAGGCTTTTTTCTTTGGCATGTTCATTCAGTAAGGCCATCCTTACTTGTTTTAATGAATTTGAGTGTTCTCAATTCTCTTTTCTCTAAAGACCCAAAGAACTCATGAAATAATAAGTTAAAACCTATTACTCTAAAACAATAAAGTTACTGCACAAAAGTGAGATATGTATTACAGTGAGACATATATATATTTCTCTCTGATGGGTTATCCACCTCCTATCTGGCTCAGAGGAGAAAAGTGTGATGAACATTTGAATGTGGAGTAAATTAAGCAATACTGAGACATTTACAAATGAGTGAATAGCCGTACACGCTAAGTACTCTGCGGATCTGAGGAAGGTGGGAAGAAGGGTTGAAAGAATATTTTTTGTGCAAACTGAGGAACTAATGACTGTGCCCCGAACTCCTCTGTTCGTCAGTTCTAATGGGGTCGTAAGCAGGGCTTGAGTGAATTTGAACACCACGTCAGTTGCTCTTGGCCGTACTGTCTGGCCGTACTGTCTATAAGATGTTAACCGTGGGGTGCCAGAGGCTGTTTCGGGCATTTCAGCCTGCCATGACTGTGGGGTTCATCAGCTTAGTGCCCTCCAGCGCCTCTCTGCCGCCTGATAGACCCAAAGAGGCACCTTCACAGCACACAAGCCGCTGCACGCATCCCATCGGGTCAAGCCAGTTCCCTTCCAAGGTCTCAGGTGTACTTGGTGGCCTTCTATTGATATGAAAAGTAAACCAAGTTAAGCCACCCGGACCTAAAATCAATTATTTAATCCTCTTTCAACTTTCTCATGATGCCCTGTTTTGTAATTATTTGTAACCAGAACACAGAAGCAGCACAGAGGGACTTACTGCTGAGACTCCATTTTTGTTTCTTAAAGGAAAGATGGATAATTATATGTATCTTTTAAAGTTTGAAAGATGCAAAAAATTTAAACCATTTGATTAAGTGGATTTTGTTTTTTGCTTATCCCTTCTCAACAGAGAATTATATAACTAAACCAGAGTTTATTAAGGAAGAAGAAGCAGAGTTACACATAGCTAACATGTTTGTCTGTCCTCTCTTCTCTTCTAGAAATCGAAGCCAAAGAAGCTTGTGATTGGCTCCGAGCCGCAGGATTCCCCCAGTATGCCCAGCTTTATGAAGGTAAGCTGGAAGCGCCATTCTTTTTTTTTTTTTTTTTTTCATTTATTTACTTTTGACTACACCAGGTCTTCATTGCTGTTCACAGGCTGTCTCTAGTTGCAACCAGCGGGAGCCACTTCCTAGCTGTGGAGCGCAGGCGTCTCACTGTGGTGGCTTCTCTTGTTGCAGAGCACGGGCTCTAGAGCACAGGCTCAACTGCTGTGGTGCACGGGCTCAGCTGCTCAGCCACACGTGGGATCTTCCTGGACCAGGAATCAAACCCGTGTCCCCTGCGTTGGCAGGTGGATTCCAAACTCCTGGACCACCAAAGAAGTCCCATGCCATTCTTTTATAATGGCCATAAGCATATCCTTGGTATACGATTATTATTGATCTGTGACTTATTTTCAGATATTTTATTATTGACTTGAATATTTCATGAAGGAAAAAATATAGCAAGCACCTAAAACCACCGCCACCGGACCTTGATAGTAGGAGACCTACCAGTCTCCTGTCACTCTGCCGCTTCCTGGCCGGAGTAACCATCATGTAATAACACACACACACACACACACATACCGGCTGCTGCTACTGCTGTTGCTTTAGTCATGTGCGACCCCATAGACGGCAGCCCACCAGGCTCCCCCGTCCCTGGGATTCTCCAGGCAAGAACACTGGAGTGGGTTGCCATTTCCTTCTCCAGTGCATGAAAGTGAAAAGTGAAAGTGAAGTCGCTCAGTCGTGTCCGACTCTTAGCAACCCCATGGACTGCAGCCCACCAGGCTCCCCTGTCCCTGGGATTCTCCAGGCAAGAGTACTGGAGTGGGGTGCCACTGCCTTCTCCGACACACATACCTAGGAGTAGCATTACTGGGTAGTTGAAAAGATGTACGTGCAACTTTGTAATGAAAGTTTTTGAAAAGTCCCTGTACTGATTCCACCTCTCCCTGTAATATAAAAAGATCCTGTCTCTGCACATGCTCTCAACCCTTGACATTGCCAGACTTTAATTTTTGCCATTCAAATGGATATAAAATGATATCTTACAGATTTTGACTGCCATTTTTCTAGCTCTTGATGATAAGACACATTTATTCATTTCATCTGGCCATATGTGTTTGATCTTCTGTGAAATATCTGTTGCCCTTTTTTCCCTTGAGTTGATTGTACTTTTCTTGATGATTTATAAGAGCTCTTTATTCTAAACACTAAGGCTTTGTTGTTCATGCATCATAGATATATTTCCCTACTTTATCATTAGACTTTTCACTTTTCCTTAGATTGTCATTTGATCACTATTATTTCTCCTAGGTTATTCAGTTTTTAATTAAGAAAAAAGTGGACCCTTTAAAAAAAAAAAATCAAGATCTGGGCTGCCTTTTAGTGGCTTCCCTGGTAGCTCAAACAGTAAAGAATCTGCTTTGCAATGCAGGAGATCCAGGTTCTATCCCTGGGTCAGGAAGATCCCCTGGAAAAGGGCATGGCAGCCCACTCCAGTGTTCTGGCCTGGAGAATCCCATGGACAGAGGAGCCTGGCAGGCTACAGTCCATGGGATCGCAAGGAGTCAGATACGACTGAGCGACTAGCACTTTCACTTTCAGGCTGGCTTTTTGCTGGTTCTTCATGTCTTCCTCAGCACCCTGAGCATCACTTGGATGCTGAAACAGGGTGCTGAGCACCTTGAGTCTCCCTCATGTCTTTGGCTGCCTGGGGTGGGCAGAGTGTGCTCTGTATAACGCAGGGGAAAGAGGTTGTTCATTCAAACTGGAGGCTTATTGTTCTTATTGCCAAGTGTCTCTCCTTCATCTGTCCTGCCATCTATCCATCCAACCATCCATTCAGCTAATCAACAAGCCAGTATTAATTCTGCACCATCAGGGGTGTCCACCACTTGGGTAGATGTTGCAGATTTTGTAGAAATAAAACAGTTCATACCTCAAAGAACACCATTAAGAGGTTGCCAGATATCTCAAAAACAAACATAATTTTAGTTGATTTACACTGAAAGAATACATCTTTTTCACCACTTAAGAGGAAGGAGATGCTGTGAGACAGGCATTGTGTGACAGAACTGCTGAAAGAGCCAGGTTAAATGATGTCATTTCAGTCTTTTCACCAGGGATGTTCAACTCTTCTCACAATAAATAGTGATTTTAAGATGTTTCTTTTGCTCTCCCATCCTTCTAGGATGATTACAAGCAGGCTGCTTCCTGTAGCAATGGCAGTGAGCTTCCTCTTGTATCTACTGGTCACCAGCATTCTTCTTTAATAAATGAACAAAATGCCATGATGCTGGGAAAGACTGAGGATAGGAGGAGAAGCGGGCAACAGGGTGAGATGGTTGGATGGCATCACTGACTCAAGGGACATGAGTCTGAGCAAACTCCAGGAGATAGTGAAGGACAGGGAAGTCTGATGTGCTACAGTCCATGGGGGGACAGAGTCAGACACAGTTTAGCAACTGAAGAACAACAGATGCTAAGAGTGGATACAGTTTGTCAGCTTGGAGGTGTTCCCATGATAAACAGGCTGCATTTTTGGCTCCACTGGCTGTTAGTTGCAGCTTATGGGATGTAGTTTCCCCACCAGGAACTGAACTGGGCCGCCTGCATTGGGAACATGGAGTCTCAGGCTGTGGACCACCAGGGGAGTCCCCTTGCAGCAGGTTGCACTGAAGAGGGAAATGGAGGGAGTAGGGATGCTCCCCAGAAGCAAACTGGGGAGAAACCACAGAGATCATTTTATATCCCTAGCTCATTCAGCTAATCTAACTCATTACTTCATTAATAATGCCTGTTCTTCCTCTTTGTAGCCCAGACTGAATGTATGATATTTCCCCATGAAGATGGGTTTAAAATTATTTTATAATTAGACTATGTAGAATATCTTACTGTTCCTCCATTTCACAGAATATCTCCAATTCCTTTTTCTTCTTCCTTCCTTTCTTTCTCTCTTTTAAGGTGTTTGGTTAGCCTGCGTATGTATTATGTGGAGTTGCTTACTGTTCCTGTAGGAGAATTTTGGACCTGGTACCATTTACAGCACCTCTGTCTCTCAGTAGGGCTTTGGCGGGGGTGGGGGTGGGGCGGCCCAGCGTTCTATTGGATTTTCAGTTCACAGCTCTACTGGAGATGTGGAAAGATAATTGCATTTGCAGTGGCAGGAACATGCTTGTCCTTTTGTTCTCCTGTTTAGAAATTAAATTTCCTTCAATTATGTCAATTTTTAGTGTTGATTTGCTGCCAAGCAGCCCTTTCTTGTGATGTGTATCTTTGCTGAGATCCCCTTCCGGTCTCTGCTTACATCTTTCCAAATCCTAAGAGACAGACAGTTTGGGGGTCCCTTGACGTTTATAAGTCTTTTGAAGCCTAAGTCTACTTTTGAGGTTGTACTAGACATTGTTCTAAGCATTTGTAATTTCTCTCCTTTGTCCTGCCCCTATATGCGGGGCAGGTATACACACACCACATACCACCACACTCATTCCTGATTCCTAGCTTTATTTTGGTCATTGACAATATATACATCCTGCACTTAAACCCAAGCTGGAAGTTTAAATCCTAACCTGAAGAACTCTGAGAACTACTGAACAACAACAACAAAAAGTAATTATTTCACAAGTCCCTACTTTTCCTAGAATTTCTCTTTTAAACAGAATTTTAAAGTTAATTTGGGTCAGGAAAGTAATCTAAAATATAGCTCTGGGCACACTGAGTTCGGAATTGCTAAAATAACAAAGTTGCTGTCTCAGATGCACTCAACAGGCATGCTAATTTTATGATTTACATGTAGTAAGTATACAAGCATATTCTCTAATATAAGCTCTGTCCTTTAATACTTAGAGCGCATGGTGTCTGTTCAAAGTGAAATACAGTTGCCAGAAGCTTCAAACAGCTTATAATCTGCTTTGCTTCTATTTACTAATAGTTTACATTCACTAGAAGTCTTCTCTCATTGCTACTATAGGGGTGCCACTAATCATTTCCCTAATCATTTGGTCTAGAAGGTAATGAAGAGAGGTAAATCCTCCAATACTGAATTTTATAAATTTCTTCATGACTCTTTAGGCTCTAGCTATTTCATCGGTCTGTCTATCTTACCATTCAGAGAACAGGATCACTAACTTTAGCCTTCAGAAAAAAGAATGGACCACAACACTCATTATGTTAGTTTTCAACATTGGAACAAAAAAAAAGGTATTTATAAGTATAATCTCTGGAAAATTGATGACTGAAAATAAGGAGCTTGATGCCATCCTCTAAAACCAATGATCATAAGGTAGAAGCCATAAAAACATAACGAACCATCATGTGCTCCCATGTCAACCCCAGAACTAGAATACTATTAGTTACTTGTGTCTCCAAAACTACCAACAGCCATGTCAGTTTCCCCCTGCAGCATTAGCCATTCTGGAGGCCAAAGGGATCTTTAGGCTCTGTGTATTCTGGTGTCCTGCAGTGCTCTATTCCTGACCCACAGAGTTGCATAGAAGGAGTCTTCCTCACGGTTTTTTACAAGCTTTTTACTAGGAAGGCCCGTTATTTACCTTAACAGCTTGGAACACCAAAGAGGGATAACTTGCTCTTATCTAGTGGCAGTTCCAGAGCCCTGTCGTTTTCCACGGAAGCACTGCTGGTCTTCTTCCTCCCTACTCTTCCTGTGTGTTTATCAACGAGGGACAGAAAAGGGAATTCTTCCATTGAGTTGACTCTTCCCCCTTTCTGCTTTTCGATTTTGATATAACAACGTATTCTTGGAGTAGTGAACTCTTCTATAGATAAAAGGATTTGGGATTCTGTCCTTCTACACCAGCTTTAGAGCTGGCCTTTTGTTTCAGGGGGATTTATATAAACCCCTGGAAAGCCATATGGAAGTGCTTGTATTTGTTTAAAAATAGCACATCCTGAATTCTCTTCAGCTTTTGATGTCATGCAAATGGTTGGATTCCATTGACAACCACCATTGTTCTCTAGATCTTTCCTTGGCCTGGTTTTCTGTGACCTCTTCCCTGATCAAATGTGAGCAAAGACACACATGGTGGGGGGAGGGAGGAAGCAGCCACATTAGAAGGGAGCATCCTTCTGGTATTCGTTCTGGCTTAAATTATTATTTATATAGCAGGTCTGTTGACTGCTGATTTGTTTAAAGGTGAAACAGTGTTTTGAACCACTTATCTCTGACAACAGATACTTGAGTCTGCAGACCACTTGATATCCAAGCTCCTTTAGGACACAGAAGATATTGTCTTAAACTGCTTTACATTCCCATAGCACTCGGTAGGGAAGGAGGTAACCTGCACACAGTAAGTATTCAAGAAATTATCTTGTTTTTGACAATTTTGTGGTTTTTTTTTCTCTCTCTCTGCTAAACTGGGCTAGATTGGCAAGAGTCTGAATGCTCAGTAAGTATATTTGTTTTTATTTTTCTTACAGATCTTCTGTTCCCCATTGATATTTCCTCAGTCAAGAGAGAGCATGATTTTTTGGACAGAGATGCTATTGAGGCTTTATGCAGGTAAATTGAAATGTTTCGAGTGTTTTCTTTCTCTTTTCTTCCTTTTTAAGAGCATAGTATTTATCACTGGGATGAGTTTGCTCTTGTTCTAGTTAGGTCAGGTGTCTTTTTCTTTTTGGCCACACAGTATGCACAGTCTCAGTTCCCCAGCCAGAGAGCGAGCCCGTGCCCCTTGCAGCGGAAGCACGAAGTCTTAACCACCGGACGGCCAGGGAAGTCCCTATTTATGTCCGGTTTTTGAATAGTATTTGTATATAGAGATTTACTTCTTCATGAATCATAGGCCTTTTAATTAAAATTAGCAACTTCCTATTATTTAGTATTGCCATTAAGATAGCACTGTCCCAGGGCATACTTAGTACCATTCCATATTTGACACCATGTGCTTCCTGAAACAGGTAATGTTCAGGTGGTTTGAAAACCTGGAACAGGGTTTTTTTTTTAAGGCAGTGTAGTTGACTGCTCAGCCCCACCCAGGTACCCTCAAAGAGTCAAAGCTGCTTTTGAATGGAAGTAACACGTTTAGAGGAATCAGCGGACGTGGGGGACGGGGAGACTACGCCAAACTAGAGGCAGGAGGACCGTGGCTTAAATTCCAGGAAAGCATCTCTGAACCTCTTGAGCTTCCCCACGTACACATTCATAACAATAGGATTAAGTACGACTGTAAAATAACGCAGCACAGCCTTTCACAGAAAGTAGACAGGCAGCAAATGAGCACTGATGGGAAATGTGAGAAAAACTGTCAGAAAGCCTTGTTCGTGGTGCTGGTGGATTTTCACACTGAGCAACTCGCGGGCTTTAACGAAGTGGAAGTGATAAAATACGCCGCAGACGATGACAGGACGCTGATAATCCTCTCCAGCTCTTCAGGACATATTATTCGTTTTTAAGCTAATCATCCTTGTAATTTTTCTCAAAACCTGTAAGCCATCAAAGGTGAATTCTGGGGATACAAAGATCATACACAGACTAGCTCACTTGTTTATTTGATTGTAAAATTAGTTTTCTTTTAATTTCGGTATTACTTTTAACACGGAAAAGCATCATTGAGGTGGAATGGCACCCAGGATGTATTTCCCTTTTACAGGCAAAGAAAGCAGTTGTAGCTCTGTGAAAATACTGTTTTCTGCCTTTCTTATGTCATCCATTAGTTTTTGAAGCACCTAACTTAAGGAGGAGTTTTAGGGAAAGACAAATATGGTATTTACAATGGAATATGGAATAGACTAGAATAGACTAGTTCTCCTGGCTTCAGAAAGAAAAAAAAAGGCCACATTAACCACAGAAACACTGTCACTTTTCAAATCCAATTGAATGACTGCTTAGAAAAGCCCAGGGTATGTAGACACTTTCTGAAAGGAACCTGATTCCAAGGCCCCCACCCCCACCCCGCAGAGTGTATAATATCATAGCTATGTCATCTGTAATGAAAAAATGTCCCCGACGCAGTTTAGGAGGGAAGGAGACCACATCTGGAATATAAATGACTCCAGACATTTCTGAAATGTTTGAATGCTTAGCTGTGGGACAGAATAAATTTCTTCTCAATTCATCACTGGTGATAACACATAGAAATGAGGTCACTCCTAAGATGTGTCCTAGGAGACATACTCATTGCGTCAGATCATCCATCTCACACATTTCAAGCTACTTAGTGAGTGTGCCCTGTAAACAGCAGCAATGGCTTAGGAATTTCTGGGTCATAAAAATATCATGGCAGCATCACAGCTCAAGGGGTCATGATTAGATTCTTGTTTTGTTTTTTTTTTTTAATATCAGTTTGAAATGTAGTTACCCTGTCTGGGTCTAAGGACATCCTCCGTACTTTGTGGCTTACATTGGCTCTCTGCACCATCAGAGAGTCTGCCTCTCTTTGAAGGGAATAAATCTGTAGTTTTAGATCTTTGATGAAAAGAAAAGCCCAAAAACGACTAGACCTTGCTCTCTCTTTGGATTCCACAGGTGTATTCTGACTGGTCTTCGGTTTCTCTTGCTGTTATTGTTGTTCAGTCAGCCACTCGTGTCCAGCTCTTTGTGACCCCATGGACTGCAGTCCATTGGATCCATTTCTCTTATGTGTATAATAATATCTCATAGGTTAAGTATAAGAAGAAAATGCAATGATGGATGTCAAGTGCTTTAAAAATTACCAGGCCTAAAACCGACACCCAGATTTGAGTATGTGGAGAAAGGCTTGGGGTAGGATTCAGAATTCACAGGAATAGTCATCAAGTTGATTGTCATGAAAACGCAAGGTCTCTTGTCCACACTTTCACATAAACAGACTTCTTATGGCAAATGATTTTCCTTGGAGAGGGCTAAACGAATGTTCTGAAGAAGAAGGAAGTGGCAAGCATCTTCCTTGGAAATGCCCTCCAGATCCTGGGATGTCATCAGAGTAGTTGGGGACACTTGCTTTTACTGATGATGACATTCATCTCATTTGCTAGACTGGCCTCTTCTATGTACTCTCTCAGCCCACAAAATTCAACGGGCCAGCAGATCCTGAATCTATAGTGTTGTTTTAAACTTTGCTTTGTGATCTGTTAAGTTTTTTTCTAGACAGACTCTTTCATAGACTTCCATCTTTTTGCCTTGTTGAAACAGTTTGAGCAGTTGATTTTAAATACATATGGTAATGTAGTTAACAGAAACTCAGCTAAAAGTTTTACTTTAATAAAATATTATTAAATATTTAACAGTTTTTACTTTAAAACTTCTTTAGGTTTGTTTTAAATGAAATACTTCTTACATGGTTTCTCTTTCCTGCCACCACTCCCCCCAACACACACACATACACACAGATCAAATGCTCCCATTTACATACTAGTACACACTCCCATGTTCTGCTTAAAGGTTATTATAAACATTCATGTACTTACAACTTGTGCAGATCTTAAAGCTCCTTTTTGTCAATAATCTAGTAGGCGCTGACCTCTTAACATAATTTACCAAGAGCAGAAAACTTGTAGGCAGTGTGTTCTTGAGAATGATAATGATACTGTCTTAATATAAAGTTTTATAAAGTTTTGTAATGACCAAAAGTTGTGTAATTATGCAACTACTAGATTGTTTGGGTTTGCATTGCTCACCAGCATTCTTAACACACGCACTTGTAAGGAGTAAACATACTTGTTTCCTTGGAGAGATTGGCTTTTGTCCCAGTCGCGCTAGCTTTGCTGTTATGATCCAACCCCGATGATAAGGCCAAGATTCTGAGAGCATCACATTCAGTATTAATATTAGAGGAGTGACTCACTTGTCTTGAAGCATATGCAGATGATAATGCAAACTGTGACCTCTTAGAATACCTTTCTGAAATCTTCTCTCTATAACTTCATATATCCCACATTGCTGTTTTCCTGTGAGGTTACAACTGACTCCTATGAATACACCAAAGAATTACTTAAATAAAGTGATAATCATCTAATGACAAATCGTATAATGACAGTAGCATCTTCAGTCTGAACTTTATTATAAAACCGCCCTTGAAGAGCCTACGCTCTGTGAAGCACCCAGCCACTTAGTACATTTCAGCTATGTTACTATTTTGGTCCTATTAAAATAAAAGCAATTGCAGTAATTCCAAGAAAATATCTTTAAGGCCTGGAAGAATTTTTATTTGTCAGGTCTATGTGGGAAATTGTTCCTTTTTTCTTTTTTTTTTATATTTTAAATAGTATATTTCCTAGGAAACTCAACATTATGCTTTTAGTGCCAAATAATAACAGTATCTTGGAAATACATTTCTTTGAACCTTTTATTTCACCTTCAGCATCTCAAAGTAGAATAAAACTGGTAAGCTATTCATGGATGTTCTTGACACCTGGCTAGTATTTATTCTTTGGGGGGGGGGGGTATATTCTTAGAGAGAGATGGGGAAACAATGTTTTTGGGTTTTGTTTTTTTTGTTTTGTTTTGTTTTTTGATGTTTTATTCTCTTTTTAAAAAAATTGCTTATTTATTTTAATTGGAGGATAATTACTTTAAATATTGTGATGGTTTCTGCCATATATCAGGTCATATCTGCCATATATCTGCCATATATCAGGTTCCTTTTTCCTTTCTCACTTCTCTTCTGCTTTCCCTGTTTCCACTTTGAGTACGTGAGGCCCAGGACCACGCCTGCCATGGTTTTATCAGGGTGCTTGCAGCTCCGCCAGCAAAGCTCTTGAACCTCTGATGGCTCACTCCGTGCTCCCTCCCCCTCTGAGCAGAGTGCAAGTTGCCCAGCAGATAAGACTGACACATTCCTGAGGAGCTGAGCCAGCAGGGACCCTGGAGGCCAGAAAGGACCCCCGGGCTTCCGGACAGACAGTGTGAGATACCAGTGTTCTGCCACTCACTGGAGGAGTCATACTTAGGGTAGAAGCTGCTCCCATATATTATCATGATTAACATTTATTTTAGAAAGGAACACGGAAGAGACTGCTTCTCAGGGCCAGAGTCACCGTGTTTTAGTCCTGTATCCTTGGACCAGGTTTGTGTCCACTCCAAGCCTCATTTCCTCATCTGTACATTGAAAATAAATAGTAGTATCTCTCTCAAGACGAAATAATACACGTGAGGCTCCAGGCACAATGCCTGGCCCAGAGTGCATCCCCAACTGCTACTTCATGTCAGTACCCTCCCTAAATTGGTAACATCCCACTTTGGAGGTGCCTAGGGGACACGTGAATTCCGTAAAAACTTCAGGAATAACTCCTGGGCTTCAGTTTTGAAGCGCCATTAGCTTGGTGCTACCTAGAGAAAAAGATAACGCTGACCTTTGCAAAAATGACCTTCTTTTCTGTTTGACTCAAATCTGCAGCTTGTGAAGTGAGTCCCTCCCCCACCCCCACAGGGATCCATGCCTAGTAAACTTGATTATAAACACCACTCGACCATTAAAGCCCTAATGAAGTCAAGTGGGTATTTGATTTCAGGTTTGATTAATGAAACCCAGACCTAAGACTGTAACCATCCTGGATTCTTTACATCTTAAAACATTTGAGAACTAAAACACTGTGGATACAAGTCATTGAAGTAATGGATGCCCCTTTGAAAGGGACTTTATGTCTACTCGTTTTAATGTCTGTGGACTTTTTTTTTTTTAAGTTATTTGCTTTCTTTCCATTCCCATTATCAGAGAGAATTTTCCTGAGCATAGGTGCTCTGTTTAGGATTATCTTTGTTTATCCTATAAGCAGGCTACCACATAATCTATGAAATCAAAGGCAGTCTTATCACCAGGCAAAAATACTTTCTACCCTCCTTTATCCAAGTTATTAGACAAGCTGCAAGAACAGGATCAGAATGATAGAGCCTTGAAGAGGGCTCAGAATCAGTTTGAACTTGCGTGCATTAATTGCTCTTGTCCTGTGAAATAGGAAGAACTGCAGTCTTAACTGATGGTGGACGGCAGCTATGTTAAGGATCCATTTGAAGACAACTAAGTGATGGTCATCTGGAAGATGTTAGGAAGATTTGGGGCCTGAAAATCTGTCAATCACAGTTTTACATGCCATTTATTCCTGCATCTGTAAAGGGTTTCTTTCTTTGAGCTATTTCATTATTTCCCAGTGAGGTGGAGTTTTGCTTGAAGTACTTCATTTTCAATGAAGCTAAATTACTTTCCTAATTTTAAGTTATTACTCTTTGGCAGGAATTTTTTTAAAAAAGGCATTCAGAGTAAAAAATTTGACTCCTGTTCCAAAGAAGAATCTGATTCAAGCTCTCATTTTTTGAATTTTTAAAGATGTTGACCTTTGAAGTATACAGTTTTTAAAATTAATCATTTGCACTGTTGCTACGACTATACCAATGCATTTTCCTGTCCTATACAAGAAGCTGAAAAAAAGAATTAGGTAGTAAAGAGAGTTCAAATCTCCTTTCTATACAGAGCTCACTAAATTTTTTTAAGACTACCTATCATTTGTTTATCATTTGTCAGAGATAACTAAAAATAGCTTTATTTTTGTATTTGAATTTTGATTTGAGATAGAATACATTACAACAGCAAACACTTTATTCACCAACATCTCAGCTTGGTTACTTGTTCATGTTCCTATTTCTGTGAAAGGAGACATCACTGGCTTTTACTTCTTGGCACTGGGTGGAAACACTTAATGGCTCAACTTAGGGGCTATTGGAAGAATACATGTCTTCAAATGAGGGTTGTTTGTTCTGTGAAGAATAAGAGGCACTTTACAGAACCACTGCAGTGTGCCATTTCACTGTAAAATAATAATATTAAAAGTAAATGAAAAAAACTTGTGAAAAATATAAGTATTTTTAAACTTCACTTTTTAAAGAAGTTTTGAATACTCTTCTCAATTGTAGATATTAATGGATTTAAAGAAACTCAAACATGTCAACTGTTTGGAAAAAATATTTATCCACCCATCCATGGTTTCCTGTCTTTGCTAATGTTATTTCTTTGCTCTGTAGGCGTCTAAATACTTTAAACAAATGTGCGGTGATGAAGCTGGAAATCAGTCCTCATCGGAAAAGAGTGAGTATATAAAATGTATCATAGGGTAGGAGCAAAGGAGAAGATGAAAAACTGGATTATGTGTTCTGTGATAGATTTTGTTTCACAAATTCTTACTTCCTTGTTCTAAAAATACCTACATTTTAAATGTTATAATCCAGACAGGTTTACCAAAAACTGTGTAGCCTTATGTAGTTGAAAGCAATAGCTACAGCTAGCCAATAACCTGTATCTCACCTGCTATTTTTGATCTGAACAGATTTTCTGTGATTTCACCTCATTAACTCAATGCCTACAACATATTAAAGGGATGAGGCTTAAGGAATTCCGGTGCATTTTGCATTGCCTCCCTGCAGAAACAGCAATTGAAGTTCTTGGGAACTCTGTCTTCCCATGTTAAGAGTATCTGTGTTTTGAAGCTGTAGAGATGGCAGGGAAGGCTGGCTGGTGGGATATGGAAGACTAGAGCTTTGAAGGGAGAAAAGGAATTAGAGGAGAAAGAGGGAGGACTGGAAATCCCACACATTCTAGTGAAATGCCGGCACGTAACTGATTCGGATGGTATTTTCTCCTGTGTTTGAAATGTGAGGACATCTTATGAGATCTTAGGAGAAGAGGTGGGTGTAGTGGTGGGAGTGAATACCACAAATTAGAGTAAACAGAAGTGAGTTTGGTCAAAGAACAGATTTTTCATTGTCAGAGTACCGATTTTAATTATCTAACCTACGCCAAGTTGCCTTCTTGGGGGAGTCAAACCTTTTAAACAAATCCCACCGCACACTGTGAGGAGCTGTGGAGAGGAGCCTGCAGGTCAGCGTTCAGTGCTCTCCACTCACTGTCCCGGGGGGCCCTGCTCACGGGAGACACTCCCATGCATCACACTGAACTTGATGTCCCATCAAGGGGCTCGGATGCAATAGTCTGTCACAGTGTAACCCTGGGTCCCGTCCATAAGTCGGGCATCACCAGCAGAGATGTTCTGTTGGGCGTGCGCATGTTACATGCCTGCAGAACCGGGTATTTGTGTAACCTTATTGAATGGCCTGGAGCATGCCTGAGTTTGAAACGTCATAGGACTCTTGTGGCATTAACTCTGGTTCCCATGTTGGTGGGAGAGGAATGAAAAGCAACAGGGAAGAGGCTGAGAGATGAGAGTGTTCGAGAACCACCATTTTACTTGCAAAACGGAATATAAACACATACTGTCAACAGACAGCAAAACTGGAGGCAGACCAGAGGGAGTCATACCCATTGCTGATTCCAGTTCAAAATATTTTACATGCCTGGAATTTTCACAGATCTCAGAGGTTTCCTCTGTGAGCGATTTAAGAGCACCCTATAGATCCCAGAGTTTCCATAAAATAACTCTTCTTTAGCTTGAAACACTTGCTCAGGCTTTTTCCTGTGAAATGCTTACATTCATCTTGGCTATTTTAAAAAATAATAATAAAGCTGTAAGGGTGGGTATTGACACGAATGGCATTATGGTCAGTCTCCTGGCCCCTGGGCCTCGGGGCACACCCTGCCCCGTGCTGCCTGCCAGTTTCAGGGGACGAATGGTTCCCTTCTGTCTTTGCAGAGCGAAGATTCCGACGAGGACGAGCCTTGTGCAATAAGTGGCAAATGGACTTTCCAGAGGGACAGCAAGAGGTGGTCCCGACTTGAAGAGTTCGACGTTTTTTCTCCAAAGCAGGACCCCATCCCTGGGTCCCCAGACGCTGTCCACCTGAAGAACGCCCCGAGCCATGAAAACATGCAGACGGACCTCAGTGATCGCCAGGAGGTGGCTTCTGTCCACAGCACCGGCAGCCTCACCACCCACGCGCCCCCGCGCGGGGAGGCGGCCCCAGCCCGGACTAACTCCGTCCTCAGCGTCTGCTCCTCCGGCACCTTTGTAGGCAACGATGACTCCTTCTGCAGCCTGCCCTCTCCCAAGGAACTGTCCAGCTTCAGCTTCAGCATGAAGGGCCACGAGAAGACTGCCAAGTCGAAGACGCACAGCCTGCTGAAGCGCATGGAGAGCTTAAAGCTCAAGGGCTCCCACCACAGCAAGCACAAGGCGCCTTCCAAGCTGGGTCTGATCATCAGCGGGCCCATCCTGCAGGAGGGAGTGGACGAGGAGAAACTGAAGCAGCTGAACTGCGTGGAGATCTCCGCCCTTAACGGCAACCACATCAACGTCCCCATGGTACGGAAGAGGAGCATATCCAGCTCCACGCAGACCAGCAGCAGCAGCAGCCAGTCTGAGACCAGCAGCAACGTGAGCACGCCCAGTCCCGTCACCAGGACCCGGAGCCTCAGCGCCTGCAATAAGCGGGGAGGCATGTACTTGGAGGGCTTCGATCCCTTCAATCAGTCCACCTTCAACAACGTCATGGAGCAGAACTGTAAAAACCGGGAGAGCTACCCAGAGGACACAGTGTTCTACATCCCGGAAGATCACAAGCCCGGCACCTTCCCGAAAGCCCTTTCCAATGGCAGTTTCTCTCCCTCAGGGAATAACAGCTCTGTGAACTGGAGGACCGGGAGCTTCCACGGCCCCGGCCACATCAGCCTGAGGAGAGAAAACAGCAGCCCCAAGGAACTTAAGAGACGTAACTCCTCGAGCTCTGTGAGCAGCCGCCTGAGTATCTACGACAACGTGCCAGGCTCCATCCTCTATTCCAGCTCAGGTGACCTGGCCGATCTGGAGAACGAGGACATCTTCCCTGAGCTGGACGACATCCTCTACCATGTGAAGGGGATGCAAAGGATAGTCAACCAGTGGTCAGAGAAGTTTTCCGATGAGGGAGACTCCGACTCGGCCTTGGACTCGGTCTCACCATGCCCGTCCTCTCCCAAGCAGATACACCTGGATGTGGACAATGACCGAGCCACCCCCAGTGACCTGGACAGCACAGGCAACTCACTGAATGAGCCTGAGGAGCCCTCTGACATCCCGGAAAGGAGGGATTCTGGGGTCGGGGCCTCCCTGACCAGGTCCAACAGGTAAAGAGTTTTTCTTACCTGGTGGGGGTGAGGGGCGGGTGATCAGAAAGGGGCTGCTTCTGCTTGCTGTGTAGGGAACATGGGATTGAACCATTTATAGCCATAAAATTCCTAAGGAAAGTGCTAGATGAGAAAATCCTATCATCCTAAACAATTAATGAACATTGTTCACTGGGTACCAGAATTTCAGTTTGGGAAGAAGTCAGTTCTTTGAATGGATAGCGGGGTTGATTGATTGTATAACATATTGTTGTCCTCGTTGCTTAGTCACTTCAGTCGTGTCCAATTCTTTGTGACCCCATGGACTGTAGCCCGCAAGGCTCCTCCTTCCATGGGATTTCCCAGGCAAGAATACTGGAGTGGGTTGCCATTTCCTCCTCCAGGGGATCTTCCCGACCACAGGGATTGAAGCCACGTCTCCTGCTTGGCAGGCGGATTCTTTACCACTGAGCCACCAGGGAACTCCAACACCGTGGATGTATTTAATGCTTCATGTACTTGACTGAGTGAAAGTCACTCAGTCGTGTCTGACTCTTTGCGACCCCATGGACTATACAGCCCATGGAATTCTCCAGGCCAGAATACTGGAGTGGGTAGCCTTTCCCTTCTCCAGGGGATCTTCCCAATGCAGGGATCGAACCCAGGTCTCCCACCTTGCAGGCGGATTCTTTACCAGCTGAGCCACAAGGGAACTTAACTGTATACTAAAAGTGGTTAAAGGAGTAAATTTTAAATAAAAACAGACTGGAATGGAAATTGAATCTTCTCAGTTCCTAAGATTAGAGAGGCCAGTGAGTGACCCACTGCTGACTGTGTGCCAACCCATTAAAAAGCTTTCGTACTAACATTCCTCCCCCTTCTCTTGCAGGCACAGACTGAGATGGCACAGCTTCCAGAGCTCTCATCGGCCGAGCCTAAACTCCGTGTCACTGCAGATTAACTGCCAGTCAGTGGCCCAGATGAACCTGCTGCAGAAGTACTCCCTCTTGAAGTTAACTGCCCTGCTGGAGAAATACACGCCTTCTAATAAGCATGGCTTTAGCTGGTAAGGGTTTAAACTGCCCAGTGAACCATATTTGAAAACATTTTCAGCCAGCGCTGTCCCAGCACTGAGGGTGTAACAGGTGGATCCTATATCTTTAGTTCATCGTCCTGACGCTGGAAGTGTCTGCATTCTTGAGTCCACGCGCAATACTGCTTAAGCTGGCATAGCTTTAGAGAATTTCCATCAGGGTTGGTTGAGTTTTCAGCGCTAGGCGTGATAAACTGCCAGTCAATAGGGTGAGACTTCTTTACTCTTCCACCACATTGTCCAGGCTCTTCCTTCCCAGTTGTAGGAATAGCCCACCACAGGCAAATACGTGTGCAGAATCAGATCATATTTTGGAAGGAAGGGAAGAGGATGTTATGAGAGCAACTTTGAAATGCTTGATGTATAGCGCTTGGCTTTGTAACCCTCTTCATGCACATTTTTTAGAAATCATTTTTGATTGATATAGGTATCTGCAATATCACAAAAGCCTACCTGGGCTAAAGAGTTTAGGTTATGTTTTTACCAACAAAGATTCTTGAGCAGTGAATAATAAAGGAATTTACCACTCTAATATATTATAAACAAAAATAATGTACAAAAATAAAATGTATTGAACTGTCCACACTTTTGAAAGCACGGCCCTCGGTGTGTATACTGTGAGACGTAGACTGCTGGGCTGAATAGGTCATGGACAGGAGCCATTATGTGCATATTTTTTTCTACCGAGTGCAAAGCAGATAAATGTCTCTACATTGACATCCCAGCACATTTTGCAGTATCAGCTGGGTATCCTTCAGTCTTTTCACTAATCTTAAGTGTTCATTATCCACTTGCACAATTCTAGTTCTTTATAAAATGGAGACTTGGTCCATTTCATAAGTAGCACTTGGTAGCAAAACCAGAATCAGCGCAGCAACGTAACTTCTCTCCCCAGCTCCTCCCCTCCTTGGGACTCGTAGTGAGGTTAACTTCGGCATCAAAGCATCTCCTGTTCAAAGGCTGTTATTATGTGAGCCCTGCTAAATACAGAAGTTGTTTGTTCTGAATGACAGAAATAAGTATTGACTGGTTTATCCCCCACATGCTTCAGATTCTCAGTGGAGATCGTAATGTGTTCCTTGTACATTCCGCCGCTGGGCTTTTCTCCCCCGACAAAGCGAGTATTATGCATACTTACAGCCATGATCCATATACTTCACTGTATGGAAATACGGATTTGGCCCTGCGCTTCAGTTTTACCTTTCCCCGAGCTATAAACAGTAACACATGGTGGCTGTGGGTTTAGCACTCTAAAGTCAAGGCAGTCTGCCTTCCGTAGTGTTCCTCTGTGCTTCAAGCCAGAGTTTCCCTGCTGGCTATTTAAAACTGCATATTTCACATTCTCAGTTCTGAGTGGCCCACCACCCCCCCTCACCACCAAACCCTCAAGAATCTGAAAGTCCAGAATATTTCTTGAGTTCTGGTCAGTTTTTTCCAGTGAGTCAAAACCAAACGTTAAAGTCTCATACTGTGGGATCCACGGAATAAGGAGAAATTCTACACAAAGTTCTTTTCCTGTTCAGCTTTGCCCTTTCTTGTCCCATTCAGAGAGGTCATTTGTAGAGCTGGAATTTCTGCTTGACAGCATTAAGTACATGACAGCGGTTTCCTGCTGTTGCACACACTGCTCAGGCTGGACCCGGTGTCAGGACTCCAGGGAGCCTGGGGTGGGCTCACAAAACCCTCATTGTTCTCCTCTGTCTTCCTTTAGAAAGCTAAAGATGTTGTGTTCTCTCGGGTCATCAGCAGGAGAATTTATCTGAACTT
This sequence comes from Bubalus bubalis, assembly GCF_019923935.1. Classification (NCBI taxonomy): domain Eukaryota; kingdom Metazoa; phylum Chordata; class Mammalia; order Artiodactyla; family Bovidae; genus Bubalus; species Bubalus bubalis. Next base: position 21,657,477 of record NC_059157.1, on the reverse strand, counting down.
CAGGTCATTAGCTTGCCTTCCCCCCTCCACATTGAGCTCTGGAGTTGGTTCTCATTATGTGGGACCAACATCATGCATTTGCTGGGTTTTTTTTCATCCTGATCTTTTTTTTACCCTGAATACTTTGGGATCTCATCAAGAGCTTAGAAATGATTCTCATCCATTTTCAGGACAAATGGGAATGTGTTTCTCAGCTCTATCCTGAAGTGCCTACTTAGGGTCTTGACTGTAGCTTTCTCCTCTCGTTCCTTCCTGTGCCGCCGTTTTGGAAGGAAGCCCATCTTCTCCCTTAAGAAGATAGACCCCATTCTCAGAGCTAACAGTGGAGGGAGAATCCCCAGCTGAGGAAATGTTATTGGGCCTCATGGCCCCAAATGTTAGAAAATCTAGAACAGCACTGTCCAGTGGGCTTTTCTGTAGTGGTGGGAGTGTTCCGTATTTGCACAGTCCAGTAGTAGCTACCAGCCACAAATGGCCATTGAGCGCTTAAAGTGTGGCTGATACGACTGAGGGACTGAATTTGTAATTTTGTTTAAATTTAAATCACCAACTTATTAGCACAGATCTAGAACCCACATGGTGTACCTGCAGAGATGGACAAAATGTGCAGAAGACGAGTAAATGTATCCCTCCCGACTCCAATATTTTTTCGATAGGGCTGTGCCCAAGTTCATGAAAAGGATCAAGGTTCCAGACTACAAGGACCGGAATGTATTTGGGGTCCCTCTGACAGTCAACGTGCAGCGCACAGGACAGCCCCTCCCCCAGAGCATCCAGCAGGCCATGCGCTACCTCCGCAACCATTGTTTGGATCAGGTGAGAGCCAACGTCTGCAGGTCCCACGTAATCATGGGAGCTCAGGTGCATGCATCATCTTCTAGTTCTGCAGTGAAAATGTTGCTTTCCTCTTGACCCTTGACACTTTGTTTTGTTTTTCCAACAAAGGTTGGGCTCTTCAGAAAATCGGGTGTCAAGTCCCGGATTCAGGCTCTGCGCCAGATGAATGAAAGCACCATAGACTGTGTCAACTATGACGGACAGTCTGCCTATGACGTGGCAGACATGTTGAAGCAGTATTTTCGAGATCTGCCTGAGCCACTGATGACAAACAAACTCTCAGAAACCTTTCTGCAGATATACCAATGTGAGTATTCTTTGACTTTGACATGGTTGGCGTGGGGGAAAGTGGGGTCAGCCAAAACCTGTAGCTCCTTTGATGCCATTCTTTTGGACCCACATCGTGACCTCTTAGAGACAGGTCATCAGTTTTTGTTTTGTTTATTTTTTGCTTTCTTGTTTGCAAAACAGATTTGTGTACATCTGTTGAGTAGTGCAGGAAAAACTCCTTTGTCATCATTCTCCAATTACTAAGCAATTGTACATTTTTACATTCAAATCCAGGAACTCATTTTTTTTTCATTCAAGAACAGTGTTAATCTAACATACTTAAAAGAGCAGATTCCAAGATCTCTCTCTCTCTCTCTGCCTTGTCTATAGGTATTTCCGTTGCTTCACTTCTCTCTAGCAAAGCCTGTTGTGTTTAAAATTTCACAGGTGTTCATGTGTTTTATCTTGCTGTAAAATGAATAAATAATCTTTCTGTTATGCATCTCAGCTTCTGCCAGAAATAGTTGGGAAAACAATCCCCATGCCCATCTCACTTTTAAGTAAAGCTTAAAGCAAACTGTTGTCTAAATTAATGATCAAGATCAGGATTATAGCTTTTACAGCCTTGTGTTTTTCTTGGCTCGGTGTGGTATTACAGCAATGTAATTTAAAAGCAGCTTCTCTCAGAGCTAGAATTGTCTTTAGAATTGGCGCATGGGACTTGATTTTATGAGACATGGAGCTGGTCTGGATTATTTCATTATTTGTTTCATCCTTTCAGATTTTATGAAAACACAGGTCACATTTCCCCCACCAAGGTATTTGTTATGTATTGTAACCATGGAGCTGTTTAATCGGTTTGTCCTATGGAGCTGCGTTTGAGTGACTTGAATTTTCCACCACATGCCTTTCAAAAGAAAAATTTTGCCTAGTATAGGAGACCTGAAAGTTGTGTTTAGCATTTTCTACCTGTTTTATTAGTTTCTACATATATATACATTATGTTACATTGTTATATTATTTATATTTTTATGGGTTTATTTCTCAAGCATGTGTTTTTACTACTAGCCTCTCAGTAGGCTTTCCAAAGCTTAAATTACTACATAAAAAACATCTGTTGTTTAAATTGAACATTTTCGCAGCTTCCTTTCCTCATTTAAAGAATGAGCAGATCAGTTAAAATTAGGTAAGTCCTCGGAGATGCTGAACACTTTGTAGTCAAAGCGAAGAAACCTCAGTTTTTGTACTCTTGTATGTGTCTGTAATAAATTTCTTGAAACTGAACAAAAGTTTAAGCCTATAATGTTCAGTAATTGAGAATGGTAAACTAGGAGTTTTGAAAAAAAGTACTTAGAAAGAAACCAAATTTCTGTAAACTAAAAGAAAACAGCAGACATCATCTGGAGTTGAACTCTGAGGTAGATATAGGAGTATATTGGCATGGTGGGTGTTTAAAATTCTCAGTTCCTCCACAGGCAGGAAATACTTGAGGGTAGTGACGTTGGTGGCAATCCCTAATCTCTTCCATGTTAACCTCGAGTACACTTTCTGCAAGTGCTTGTTCAGTGCTGGGCTGAGGTCTTTGGTGCCGATATTTGCTTTCGGGACGTTTCCTTGCAAACGTGCATGGAAAATCACTGGGTTGACGGGGGAAGTGCTGGTGTCGTGCAGATGTGCCCAAGGACCAGCGTCTCCAGGCGATCAAGGCTGCCATCATGCTCCTGCCCGACGAGAACCGGGAGGTCCTCCAGACGCTGCTTTACTTCCTGAGCGATGTCACTGCAGTCGTCAAGGAGAACCAGATGACCCCCACCAACCTGGCCGTGTGCTTGGCGCCTTCTCTCTTCCACCTCAACACTCTGAAGAGAGAGAACTCCTCCCCAAGGTACGGGGCCAGTGAGCTGCGCGCGCGCGGTGACGGTGCACACGCCCGTCATTTGGACAGCGGCAGCCTCCCTGTCCTGACAGGGCTGTCCGCCTGTTTTTTTGTTGTGTTAATACCTGAATCCAGCAAAACGGAGTTTGACCTCCTCCTTTGGAAGCCCACGTTCCTCCGCTGTGCTTCTCCCATCCTTCCTACTCAGCCCTGGGGGTGTGGCCTCCTAGACAATGCAGTTTTAACCCGCTTTTGAGAAACATTTGCGTTCCTGCTTTGCCGCGGCAAGGGTTTCCGCTGAGCCTTTGTCAGTGCCCTGGGTAACGTGGTCATCGTACTTTCTACCCACAAAGAACCATGAGGGTTTACTGACCGCAAAAACAGCCCTGGCTTCTGCATAAATAAAACCAGTCTGGCTTGGCTTCTTCAGTAGAACCGAGCTGCTGGCCTGTGCCAGAGGTTGAAAGGAGCTGGATGTGAAATAAGGAAGGATGGTGTTCAGCCTCGAAGTTAAGAACCCGGCCGAGCCAATGTTGCAGAGTTCCTCCTTAGATGCAGAGAAGGTGAAGTGACTGTGGAAGTCGAGGAATCTGGAAAATAACTAAGGCTGATGTTTGCTCAGCATGGTATTCTGTCCCCAGCAAGGGGCTACACCCTGGGTTTCATTATCAACTTTAATCCTCCTAACAATTGAAGGAGGTGAAACTGCTGTTAGTATCTATTTTATACATGAGGTGGGACTGCGAGGCAGGTCCATTAAGTAACTAACTTGCTTCTGTCTGATGGATGGGGAAAACACAAAAAATGGCAGAGGAACTTCTTACTTACACGAATATTTTATATAACATAGGAAGGGCGTCATTAACTCCTTTCTACCAAATTCATCCTGCTGATCCTTTTCGTCGACTCTAAAGGAACTTGACTTTAAAGGAACTCAGCTGTTGGGATGGGGCCTAGTTGTGTTAGGTGAAGTTAGCTTTGCTTCCGAAAGACATACAATGCTTAATTAACTAGTTCTAACCATTGACTAGAGCATTCCTGCTTTAATGGGATAGAGAACTAAAGGGGAGCAGTAGAAAGAGATCAGATAAGATTAGGACAAAACCTCTAGGAAACAATAGACTTTTCTCTCACCAACAGGAGGGGCTCCTGTTTAATTTTAAACTGGAAAGAATGATCCTATTTACCCCAATGGGTGCTTCCCACCCACCCACCAATCAAAGCTGCCTTTCCTTCTCCCCACCCCACATGTATAGACCTTATAAGCTTCTCTGTTGCAATAGGAACCTATTTAACATGGTGTTTTTATTTTTATGGGCTGCATGGTATGGGGGAATCTTAGTTACCTTGACCAGGAATCGAACCCATGCCCCCTGCTTTGGGATCTTAGATATGTAATCACTGGACCACAAGGGAAGTCCCTAACCTGATGGTTTTAAATAGCCTGGATTTCATCAGAGACTGTCTCTTTCATGTTTTTTGTACGTTGTTGATACAACTGAGAAATTTTAGTGACCAAAGTAAAACTCTCTTCAACTACTTAATGTCAAATAAGCTCCAGTGAAATAGCCTTTTTCTCTCCTTTAGGTTTCATATATAAACATTTGAATCTTGCCTCTCCCTCATTTCTCTCTCTAGGGTAATGCAAAGAAAACAGAGTTTGGGCAAACCAGATCAGAAAGATCTGAATGAGAATCTCGCTGCCACTCAAGGGCTGGCCCATATGATTGCTGAGTGCAAGAAGCTTTTCCAGGTAGGGAGATGGAAAGTTTTGTTATTCGTTGATGCTGCTGCTACTAAGTCACTTCAATCATGTCCGACTCTGTGCGAGCCCAGAGACGGCAGCCCACCAGGCTCCCCCGTCCCTGGGATTCTCCAGGCAAGAACACTGGAGCGGGTTGCCATTTCCTTCTCCAGTGCATGAAAGTGAAGTTTCTCAGTTGTGTCCAACTCTTAGCGACCCCATGGACTGCAGCCCACCAGGCTCCTCTGTCCATGGGATTTTCCAGGCAAGAGTACTGGAGTGGGGTGCCATTGCAGCCTCTGAGAACTACCTTATAATCCAGCAATTCCATTCCTAGGTGTATATCCAAAGGAAAAAAAAAAAACACTAAACCTAAGTGTCCGTCAGATGAAAGGAGAAAGAACTAAAGAATATGTGGGGTGTGTCTGTGTGTGTGTGTCTATAAAATGAAATACTATGCCGCCATTAAAAAAAAAAAAAAGAATGAAATTTTGAGTTTTGCCATTTGCAACAACGTGGATGGACCTGGAGGGCACTATGCTTAGTATAATAAGCCAGACAGGGAAAAACAAGAACTGCATGCACCTGTATGTCCTTATATGTAGAATCTAAAAAATAAGACAAAAGAATGAATACAGTGAAACAGAAACAGACTCACGGGTATAGAGAACAAAATAGTGGTTTGAGGGGTTAAACCACAAGATACATTGTACAGCACAGGGAATATAGCCAGTATTTTATCATAACTTTAAATGGAGTATATAAAACAATTAGCTATACTTCAATTAAGAAAAAAATTCTGTGTCTTCGTCAGTGTATTTAGTCACTTTGTCTTCTACTCTAACTTCTTCCTGAAGAGGAGGACCTCACACAGGAATAAGCTTAGGCACCTTTATGAAGTTACTCTGCTTACATCCTCGTGATACCTCGTGGAGTCAGCAGGGACACCCTTCACCTGGTGGAAGCCAAGGGATTAGACTGCTTTCACAGCCTGGAGGATCCTGCCACTTCCACCGATGGGCAACAAACATCCTTTGTCTCTCGTGTCCCTCCCAGGTTCCTGAGGAAATGAGCCGATGTCGAAATTCCTACACCGAACAGGAGCTAAAGCCCCTTACCCTCGAAGCGTTAGGACGCCTTTGTAATGACGACTCAGCCGACTACCAACACTTCCTCCAAGACTGTGTGGACAGCCTGTTTAAAGAGGTCAAGGAGAAGTTCAAAGGCTGGGTCAGCTACTCCACATCTGAGCAGGCCGAGCTCTCCTATAAGAAGGTAAGTCATATCCTCATTTTCAGCCATTCGAGTCTGGTGGTTGGGACTTGGATTCATTAGAGACCAGACCCTTTTGCCAACACAGTGGCCTCCTGTCACCCATCGCCTTCCCTCTAGAGCTGGGCAGATAGGTGATTCATATCCCCGCGGTAAGAGTGGAAACCAGTTCAATGAGGAGTGGTGCTCATTGAACTCATGTCAGAGGAAACTCCCTAGTGAAATCCTTTGGCTCCACAGAATCATGCAAGAGTTTCCTGGAATGTTTTACTAATGGTCTTGGGCCTCCGGGCGTTTTATGAGGAGCTGGCTGTTTCCATCCTTTGATTGGAACCCCCTCAGGCTCTCCTCTGTTCTCAGTCACTCTTCTCCTCGCCCTCTAATAAGCAGGAAGTGCTGGGGGCAGGGATGGTTGGTTTAACTTGAAAGCCCCTTGAGGGCAGAGGTATGCTGTGTGACTTTCCATGCACATGGAGGTATTTGTTGACTTGTCTCTGCCACCTTGAGAATAAAGAAACCTTGAGCACAGTCCGGATGGCCATGCAGGCTTGGATGTGCAAACAGATCTTACTTTCATTGCATTGACCCTAATATGGGTCCCAGGAAAACAAATAAAATCAGAGGTGACCCCAGCAGTCCTATCTGCTTTCTGTTCTGATCTTGAACATGCTTGAGGTCAGCAGCCTGTTAAAGTCAGAAATAAGCATTAGGTCCATGTACCCGGCTAGCAGTTTGTCTTAAGAGTCTAGATGCGTAGGGACTGTTTCGGCACTGAAAAGTCTATCTTCTTCTCAGGTGAGTGAAGGACCGCCTCTGAGGCTTTGGCGGGCAACCATCGAAGTCCCTGCAACACCCGAGGAAATCTTAAAGCGCCTCCTGAAAGAGCAGCACCTCTGGGATGTAGACTTGTTGGATTCAAAAGTGATTGAAATCCTGGACAGCCAGACTGAAATTTACCAGTACGTCCAAAACAGTATGGCGCCCCATCCTGCTCGGGACTATGTCGTTTTGAGGTGAGAGCTTCCGGATTGATTATTATGGCAAGAATGAGCTTATATGTCACTGAACGTTACATTAAAATTACTTAAAACAGAACATACGCTTCCATAAAAGCATTGAACCCTTCCAGATAAGAAAGATAACATCTGCATTTATTCCAGCAGTGTGTCCATCCCTGAAGATGGTTTGAAGTCTCAGAACTGAGCTCAGAGAGGCACAGTCCATCAAATGTGCTCAGTGGTAGCTATTTTTTCCCCTTTAGGATAGATTTTCTCAGAAATAGCTAGTGAATGCATCAGCCAGGAAATAACATTTGGGTCCCAAGTGAGCTGTGGTTGAAGCTGATTTATATGTAATTCCTACATTCTCTGAAGACATTATTGAGGAAAGAATTTCAAAAATCTTTGAGGAAATGTCACATCATTAGTCCAGAACTTCTCCAACAGAGTAACATTCATTTGGACGTCCACGTTCTAGTACATTTGTGAAACATAAAAAGGGTTTTCAAATTCGCTTCAGTTTGGTTCTCTTTCAAAGAACTGACTGTGTGAGCTTGTGTACCCACTGCAGAAGGGGCTCTGTACAGAGTGAGCCATTCGTGAGTTCTTGCACAGGGATGCTTTCTGCCCAGGCTGGGTCACCAGGGGGCCCCTATCCTGCCTTTCAGCTCCCTCCTGTAAGAATGAGGCCCCGTTTTAAACTTGGCTTCCAGGAACCTCCCATTTACTCCCCCTCTCGTTTTGTCTCTGCAGAACATGGAGGACTAATTTACCCAAGGGAGCCTGTGCCCTTTTACTCACCTCGGTGGATCATGACCGGGCCCCTGTGGTGGGAGTGAGGGTCAATGTGCTCCTGGCCAGGTATCTGATGGAACCCTGTGGGTCAGGGAAATCCAAACTCACCTACATGTGCAGAGCAGACTTAAGGTATGTTCTGATGCTGATTTTTTTTTTTTTTTTTTTTTGACATCATGAGTGAGGGGCATAAAGTAGATTCAGACTTTTTGTCTGATGCAAAAAAAAAAAAAAAAAAAAAGGCTTAAATGAATACATCCTTGCATCTTGGATGCTCCACGAAGAGCAGTGTTTATAAAGTAACTCCTTCACATTTCTGGGTCTTCTGGATACCACTTACTAATTTCCACCCTTTAGCGAATTTGGTATTAAAGCAATGCAGATATGGTGGTTCCACCATGAACTTAAAGCCACAGGAAATGAGAGTTTGAATCAGCAAGCCGATGTGTGTTATTTTATATTCAAAGATATTTGAATAATATGACATGCCCTTTTAGTAATTAATTAGGCATATGCTCTGTGTCTTAGATCAGTGTGAGTTCTTATCAAAAAAAACAAGGAAAAAAAAAATCAACCTCTGAAAACTTTCCAAAGTGGCTCTCCTGCTTAATCAATTCTTGTTTGAAGTCTTTACATTGCCGTACTTCAAGTATCTGTTATCTGTTTTTGTTCAATACGCCAGAGCTTTCCTGAACAGTTATACCCAGTCTGTGTGTGTTAGTTGTTCGGCCATGTCCGACTCTTTGTGACCCCATGGACTTAACCCTCCCTCTGTCCGTAGGATTCTCCAGGCAGGAATACTGGAGTGGGTTGCCATTTCCTCCTGCTGGGGATCTTCTCGACCCCGGGATTGAACCCAGGTCTCCTGTATTGCAGTCAGATTCTTTACTGTCTGAACCACCAGGGAAGCCCAGTCTCATCCCATATTTGCACTCAGTATGCTGTTCTTTGAGAAACTTCTGGTTCCATAAGTGTGATGAAGGTGCCAGGAGATTACTTTGGAATAGTCAGAGAGGTCTTTACTTGCACATTTGCACATCAAGAAATAGAAGTGTATTCAGAACTCCCTTCAGCTGATTCAGGGTTTTCCAAGTTGAATAATTTGTTTGCGTTTCCTTTCTGTCTGCCATAGGGGCCACATGCCAGAGTGGTACACGAAATCTTTTGGACATTTGTGTGCAGCTGAAGTGGTAAAGATCCGAGACTCCTTCAGTCATCAGAACACTGAAACCAAAGACACCAAATCTAGGTGATTCCTGAAGCGTGTCCACTGTCTGGGCGTTTGTTTCTAGAACACTTGCCAGTTCTTGGAAGATTGGGTTCAGTGTCTGATCCTGAAACAAAACTACAAATTGGAGAGTGGGAACTGACTATAGCGATTTGATACCTTTTTAAAGCTGCTTCCTGTTTGTGTAAGGTCTGTATTATGGACCTTGACTGGAATATATGACTGTGCAAAAAAAAAAAAAAAGTATTCTTATTTGAATTGCTTCTGAGAAGCAAAACTCTATAACTGCATTCGGGAAGATAATGAAGAGACTTCATTTTCTTGCAATGTCAGTGTCTGTGTACGTGTACCTATGTCATTTTCTTTGCAGTGTGTGGAGGGATGGGTGTATCCACTGGAATAGTTGGTCCTCTTTGACATGTTTTCTCACTGAGAAGAGCAAAGAAAGGTTTGCACAGAGGAGCGTGTGTATGTGTGTTTGTTGCTGGTTGAATGGCAGAGATGTGTAAGTTGGGCCGCAGTGTCTGGCACACTGAGACACCTCCAAGAAGGATTTTGATGCCCCAGGTTCAGTTTAACCTGGAATATCTGACCACCCATGGAATCGTCCAGAAAGGGAACCCGTTTATTTTGGGGTGTTGGACAACCCACCCATGTCTTTTTTTTCTTTTCTTTTCTGAGTTAGTAGACATATTCCTTTTCCACCAACCTCTTCTTTACCTTAAAAGTGATTGTAATTTACTCAGCCCCTTTCGAACGCAGTTTGTCTGTAAATCTGATTGCAAGGAGCAAAGTTGTTTTTATCCAGTAGAGGTGAATTCAGGGATGGAAATTCTTCCTTGCTAGCACCAAAGCAGTTTTGTTTTGGTTTGGTTTGGTTTTTAAGTTGAGATGTGAAAACGGACCACTCTATCTATTTCTGAATCAAGTATCAATACTTTCTATGTATCTGCAAAGTCTTTGCATGTCTGTGTTGGGAGAAACTCTTAAAGGCACTATGTATGGGAACACAGGAAACTTATGTCCCAAGGAACTCCTTGCAAATGTAACCCAACCAAAAAGTTGCTTGTTGTTATTATGGTTATTCGCAGCATTTTTTTAAAGCTGCATATGTTTATTAATTGGATTTGTCCTTATCAGCAAAGAGGGTTTGTTTTGTTTTTCCTCTATTTCTTTTTCTTCTCTTTTCTGAAGCCCTTGGGATAGATTTTAGTAGTAATGGAAAGTTCTAATCACAGTAAAAACAAATAAAAACACACTAGTGCAGGGTTTTGGAAGGGTGGTCTTTATACAGGTTTTACTGTAATAGTAAAGGTTGGCTCAAAGGACAGTATTAGTGAAATTTATTTTATATGGATCAAAAGTGAATAATGTATGAATGAGAGCTGTAGGAAGGATTTTAATTTTGTTATAATTTAGTTACCATTGTCAGTGTTATTTCAAAGGTTCTTTGAAGAATTAAGGGGCAGGGGACAGATGAGAGTTTAATTTGAGTATTTTGGATATTAGTGTTCCTCATGAAGATATACTTGTATATGCAATTTTAATGGCCTTCAGATTTGTAAGATTGTATGTTGTATATACCATTCTATTAAGAAATATGTACACCTTCCTGTCCACTGTGCTTCCCAACATAGATAAAGCATGATGAAAATTATTATTTAAAATATACTTGTATTTATACCTCAGATATTCTTTTGGATTTTGTACCTCAAGTCTTTTTGGTTTGTTTTTTGTTTTTTGCTAATGTAAATACACTTTACATGAATACAGTCTAAGTGAAAAAAAGTAAATAAAAGAAGAAGTTTATAAGTTGCTCTATATCTGTACAGAATATAATCAATAAGTGCACTATTAAATGTTTAAAGTAAGGGAAATGTCTGGCCTGCTTTCCATTGTATTGCATCTCTCTACCACCCTTCAAACCACAGATGGCAAGGCTTACCATCCTAGCATCAACTGAAATGAAAATATAGATTTGCTGCAGGAAAAAATCAGACTGCAAATCATTCCAAGGCCAAACTGCAACTGAGCCACTCACTCACAAACAGGAAACCCTGGTGAAGGTTCAGGAAGCACGGAGATGCTCTCCAAACAAAGGTCACGAGGAAACGATGCTGAGAAAGTTACAAGAATAAGCAACAGCAACCGAAAGATGCCCCTAAGCAAAGCCAAGGTCATGGATTCTTTCCATAAAAGGTCTCTTTCCCACTGTTTGCTTTCCTGTTCAAAGGATTCCTTACATATTTGACCGGAGGAGAATGTGAAGGATATGAACATTTTCAAGAAGTCTGCTTTAAGCCACCTACCGTGATATTGCCCCAACTTACTAATTGTGACTAATTGCCTAGATTGTAAGCTCTCTGAGAGCAGGGCTCTTCTATATGTCTTTATAATCCCCTACAGCAGCTTTCAGTGTTTTGTACTTGTAGGCACCTAATAAATTTATTATTTGCCAAATGGAATTGATTGAATTTGTGTCTGTTGTTTGAAAATGGATCGAATCTAGGATGTTCTCCATCACTGTGGCTCTTCTGTGCCCATTTTGAGATGGCAGGGACTGGAACTTGTTACATCTAGTGAAATCTCACAGTTCAAACTGAAGAAGACATAGATGCTCTACAGAGATGCTCTGGATTCTAAATTAGAGAGTTCTTTGTGCTTGAAATTCAGCCAGTCTCATTTCTCCAATACAATGTGATACAGATCTTAAAATTTGCTCTTCAGAAATACTATGGGCATAGTAAAGGGGAAAAACCAACCTTAATAGATTTTTTTTTTTTTTTAATTTTTTAAAAAAGACACACAGCCCAAAGCCTTTTTTATTTGCTCCTGCCTCCAGTCCTGGTTTCCTCAGAGCCATATAAAATGAAAAATCAAAATGTCTCAGGCCTGAAATAGCAAAAGTTCAGTTGTTTGAATGCCTCTGGAGTCATGACTTACACATAGGCTAAGTGTGGTTACCACGGTGGGAGAGATGCTCTCACGGGCACCAAGGTAGATTCAGATTGCTCTTGTCACCACCATTGTCCTTATCACCTCCTTTAGTCAGTTACTCCAACACCTGTTTATTTCACCCACATGGAGCTCAGACCTGAAGATACTGCAGTCCTGAAAATCTGCTCTCATGGACACTAATATAGAAATGATAACACCCCATAGCATCCTGCCCACCAGTTTACAGATAGAGTGACTTGGGAGATTCTAACAAAATTAAATGGATTCTTAATTTTACGAATTAAAATTCTTGAAATTTGCCGGCAGGGCTAAGGGAAACAGCTGAGATTTTGGAAAAGTAAAAAAATGGGGAAAGCCAGGAAAGATAATCCAAACTGGTGCTTTTCCAACACCTCTGGTTAGAGGGGTATGTGTGAGTGTGTATGCATGCAGAAGGAGATAAAGGCAAAAGAGCTGTGTGAGATTTACTTTTTTTAATTATGAAAGACTAACACATTTGCCAGGAGACTTGGAAAATACAGAACAAGGTTATAAATACTTCCACTATATATTATTTTGTGTATAATATATACAATATATATACAAAAATATAATATATAAAATTATTTTAAGTAGTAAATTAAGATTTTTAGAGTTTCAATATCAAACTCCCCAAAATTAATAGAATGAATATACAGAGAAGTAGAAGGATATAGTAGACCTGAAAAGCACAGTGAACCAATTCAACATAAGATTTATACAATTTTCACACAAGAGTAGGTACAAATTCTGTTCAAGTTCTCATAGACAAACCCATAGACCAACATTCATGGGTCTTTTTGCCACTTCTGTCAACTTTTCACATACTTAATCCTCACATGCACCCCTTGAAGCGTAGGTATTATCCTTCTAAGCCACAGGTTAAAGTGTTCAGAGCCTGAAAGAAGTTTAAATTCCAGCTCACTTGATCCTACCCCAGCCCATCTCCCATCTGCTGATCTTTCTTTAATCCAGTGACAAATTTCTCATAGCAATATCCAGTTCACTCAGGTCATCTCAGCATTGGAATCAGAAGGAACACAGAGAAAAGGGAAGTCCATAGCAAAATCATATTAAGTCGAAGTTCCCAAGAAATTATTCTGTCACCCAATTACTGAGAGGCTTAAGGAAAAATTAAGTAGGCTAAAGTTTAAATATAAGGCAAAAGTTTTGCTTCAGGTTAATGGTTTAGAGAATTTGTAGTTCTGTTTGCAAACTGAATATGTTATTTGTGGTGTACCAAGACTCCAGTGATGCCTCCCGTGAGACAGAAGACCCGCTCCTCCCCATCTGTACCTGCAGAAAAATCTGACATGTCATCTGATTGCAACCCACCCGACCTGGGTGGGTCTTGCAGTGCTTCATGGATACAAGGGAAATAGCTATTTACAGGCCCCTTAGAGTGCAGCCCAGGCTCAGAAACCCCATCCTGTGATTTTCTGCAGTTCATCACGGTGCCCTTTCCACCAGCCAAGAATACCGTGAAGTGCCACTGACATATTTGTTAAGGTTTTGAAAAACAAGAGCACATTGAAAAGTAAAGGATCCTTCATGAAACCGAAGTGGGATTTAGCCCACATGTTTTCCTTCACCTGCCTGTTGAAGCATACATATATGATTCTAAAGCAGAAAGCCTAAACAATGAGATCATGGCATGCATGTCATCTTGGTATTCCATCAGGATGAAATTTGCCTAAGGAATTTAAATTCCAGTTGCCTAAGGAATGCAAATTACAAAAACCCTCCAAGAGCCTGTGGCAGGGGAAACTCAGGTAGGTCTGTGCAGTTGCAGTGAAATTGGACCCATTCTCCAGGGAATGATCAGTTCTTTGCAGGCTGGGGGTTTGCTAAATCATGTCGGCAGCTGTAGCCAAAGTAATTACCCTCACTGTGTATACACAGTTCCCATTAGAGCAGCCGGTTTGCCTGTCTGGACCCAAGGCTGTGTTGACACCTATAGTATAAACACCTCTTTGGAGAGATTTTTCATCTCATTAGACTTAAAAAGAAGTGAATTGAGGGCTAGAAATGTTATTCCTCATAGGGGATTTTCATTTCTTTCTTTCTCTTTTCAGTCAAGATACAAAGCACCACGGAGAACAAAAACCTTACTCTTTTTATTATGACTTGACATCAGCCATGATTGGGTGATGCTGTTCCCACAAAAACAGTGACTTGTTCCCATAAAAATTGTCTGATTCCTGAGGAAATCGTTTCAGAAATCTTTGTAGGTTACAGGTACGTGACAAATACAAGTGAGTTTGGCTTAAGTCTGAGAGGACTTGCTGCTGAGCTACCCTTTAATAAGCATATCAATGTGCAAGGTACTGAAATACATGCTTTACTGATTACATTTAAATCTCACAGCAGTCCTTTGAAGAAGACCTTACTAGCCTCATGTTATAAGTGAAAAAGCTTAAAGACATTGGGATGCTTAAAAAAATAAAGCAGCTATATAATATATGCAAAGGGACTCAAGAAATTCTAGAACAGCACGGTACAACACAGCATTCTGCCACTGGTACACGTGACTGTTGCTGAAATGTGGCTACTGTGACTGAGGATCTGATCTGAATGTTTCATTTTACTTAATTTTTATTAAATTTAAATAGTTCCAGGTAGCTAGTGGCTACTGAACTGGACAGTGTAGATTTTATTCCAAAGATCTGAGAATAATTCCAAGCAATCCAATTCTTCTCTCTCTACCACCTACAATAATCCTCTAAGAACAAGAGAAGGAAGGAGAAAAAAAAAAAAGAGAGAAGGAAGGCAGGGAAAAGAAATCTAATCAATTGTAGAAACCCACATTTCAGGTCAGATAGTATCCACTAACCATTCTACCAGTCACGAGGCTAAAACTGTGTGTTCCTTGTCCTGTGCCAGCTCCTGCATTTCTCAAGCTTGAGTTGGATGACCTCTTTTCTTTGCTGGTGGAGTATTTTTACATAACCAAACCAGAGATAAGCTGGAGCTGACCTGAAAGAATGCTTTGTCATTCAGAACATTCTCCCAGGCTTGTTGCAGGCAGGCCCAGGCATCCTGGCAGATGCTGCTGTCCAGGAACCACAGTGGTCCCTTCGCGGTCAACGTCTGTCCCTTCAATTCCCTTGTCGCTGGTGTCTAGGCCTTCCTGCATGCTGGTGAGAGTAGCCACTTGGCAGCAGCTGTCAGAGCCCAGGGTGTGCTTCAGTAATAGTTCTTTTATTTTTTTTTAAATTTCATTGTACAGCAAAGTGAATCAGTCATACATAATCCCCTCTCTTTTGGATTTCCTTCTCATTGAGGTCACCACAGATCACTGAGTAGAATTCCCTGCGCTATACAGTAAGTTTTCTATTTTAATTAGTTATCTATTTAATACATAGTATCCATAGTATATATATGTCAGTCCCAATCTCTCAATTCATCCCCACCCCACCCCCACCCTTAGCCTCTTGGCATTCGTTCATTTATTCTTTACATCTGTGTCTCTATTTCTGCTTTGCAAATCGGTTCATCTGTAGCATTTTTTTCTGGATTGTGATAGGAGTTCTTGATCCAGGTTTGATATGTGTGAGGCGTCAGAACTTCAAGGCCGGTGGTAACAACTCTAAGATAAAGATACATCTTCAACAGGGGGTCCTAGCTTTTTGCTTCCAAGGACTCTTCACTACATCGCTTACTGCCTTCCACTCTTTTTCCGAGTTGTCAAAGATTTAAGGTATTAAACAGTACAGTTTACACAGGGAAGCCCGGTGTGCTGCAGTCCGTGGAGTCACAGAGTCAGACACAACTTAGCAACCGAACAACAATGTTTTCTTTGAATTTTCATCAAGATACACACTATTTAAAACTGCTAATGAGGTCTAGATGGCATCACCGACTACATGGACATGAGTTTGAGTGAACTCCAGGAGTTGGTGATGGACAGGGAGGCCTGGCGTGCTGCTATTCATGGGGTCGCAAAGAGTCGGACACGACTGAGCAACTGAATTGAACTGAACTGAATGAGGTCTAGAAGGGTCTTAGAACTGTGTGTGAGATATCTTTTATTGGCATATGGTTTGAGAGTTTTCTTAATGAAAAATAGCTTACGAAGGCTGTTAAGCTGAACACTGTCCAAGGCCACTGACTCCTCCCAGTCACTGGTCTGTAGTTGAATGATGGTTCCTAGCCCTGCTCAGATAATTCATCAAGGAAACGGGGGATTTAATGTCAAGTTCCAGAGAAACCAGTTTTCTTGACTTCCTGGGGTGATAGGATGCATTTTTTTCAATAGCAAAGATAAGTCAAGCTCTATTTTGTTGCAGTATTTTTAAATGTAAAAATATGAATAGACCATTAATATCATTCCAGGAAAGCAGGAAATGAAGAGGTCATACAGACTGTAAAGATTATTAAAGCAAGAAGAGATGTGAAGTCCCTGGGGCCGTGCAAAATGTTGCAATATCTCAAAAGAGCTAGAGAATATTTCACCCCATGACCCAGAATACTGAAAATGGGATATGTTTTCCTGCCACCATCCGGAAAGGAAAGAAGATAAATTTCCAGAAACCGAGCAACCTGACTGGTAAGGCAGGATAAGGATGTAGATGTTTGTTCTTAACCAACCTAATGCCATAAACACTCTTGGTCAGATTAATCCTCACCACGTTGCCACCCATGGGCAGCTCTGGCTGGCTGATCCTGAGAGGTCCAGCAGGATCCTCCGGGAACTCCCCCTTGTCAGTGACTCCAGGACATAGGTCAGCCTGGCATCAGTGGGACCAGTGGCCATTTAAATTTCAGGATCGCATTTTTTGCTGACTTCTTTTTTTTTTTCCCATTTCATAACGAAGCAGACCTAACAGTTAAGAAAGCAGTTTCTAAGACTGATAACTTCATTTCTTGGCATTGACTTAACTTTCCAGTTTTCTCTGATCCTAAACCCATTCTATGCCAAGAAAAGTACAAATCAAGATAAAAATCAGGAAATATAGGGGCCGTGCCTCTCAACAAAACCCTCAAGTAAGCAGCAAAAGAAAGAAATAGGTAGGATAAAGAGGAAACAAGCAAGAGAATCTAATCATTAAAATATACTCACTAAAGTTCTTAACTCTCCATCACCCCTTTTGCACCTACCTCTGTGTTTGGAGACACAAAGAGCCAGATGCTTTTTCTTATGTTGCCTAATGAAATGCCATTTCTTACTTCAATTTTCACACTAAACTCCTTGACCTCCTCCTCTTCACATCCTCTTGATACTTGAATTCCCCTCACTCTGGCCCCTGTTCCTTCACACTAATACTTCCTCTCTCCTGTGACTTTTCTCTCCTCATGCCTTCTAACCAGCTTTATTTCCAGGCCCTCCCCTGGCCTCCCAGGTGGCCTGGAAGACTCCCTCTGTCTCTTCCTTCATCTCTTTCCATCTCTCACATCTCCATATGCTTCCTTTTCCTGTCCCACATCCTTCCAAACGAACAAACAAGGAAAAAAAAAAAAAAAACATAAAAACAAAAAATCGTTCAAGTAGTTTCTTAGGCTTCAATTTGCAAAGCAGGAAGATCACTTTGTATTTCTCTTGTTTCTGTTAATTGACAGGTATTCAGCCTATCTCTGCTAGATGGATTGAAGAATTCTTTATCCCACTGCCCTCACTGGGCAAGGACAGCAATATGAGGGAATGCTATGGGACATGGTAAGGCACCGGGGAGAGAATTAATGGTCCTTCACTAAGCTGGACAGGTACAGGCACAGCAGGGGATTCGGAGAAAGCAGATCAGGGCAATGTTTTCTTAAGTTCAGGGTTACACATGCATAGGTTTGAGGACAAAGGGAATTTGCCCATGGAGATGGAGGGATGTGGACAGCCTCAGAGTCCCTCTGTTACAGGGACAGAATGGGCTCACAAGATGAAAGGTGACTTTAAGAAAAGAAGGAAGGTGCCTTCCTCTGGGACAGCAAGGAAGGACAGACTGAGAAAGGATCCTGGTCAACCAGAGCCTGGGGCTGTGGGGTCAGAGCATGTTGAATTGGATGAGACTTTCAAGATAACGAAATCCCACCATCTGATCTTCCAGAAGTGGAAGCAGTAACCCTGTAAGAGTCTGTGACTGCCTTTAGGTTTCAAACTGCAGCAACAAATGGGCCAGAAGTCACATTAGGGTGACAGCGGTCACCTGGAGGGCCTTGAGTTCTCCTCTCCAATAAAACAGCACATGAATGCTTTGATGATAGCCATTTCCCTCTGAGTTCACCTCCATCAGGTGCTCCAGTGTGACTGTCATTCACACTTCTGGCTCTTCTAGGGCTGGGACCCATGTCACTGTCGGCCAGGAGTGTCATGCCTACTTTATTCCCTAAAGCTGTGGGTGGCCATTGGGTTACATGAATTATTGTGCACTTAAGTGCGTAAGTCTGCACAATTCTAGCGTTTCCATCTATTATCTTGCTTAATCCTCACTGCACACCTATAAGGTTGGGAGGCATTGTTACGTCATTTTACAGATGAGAAAATCAAAGCATGGCTAGGTTAAGCTGTCTGGGTCCCCATCAGATAAATCACATAAAGCATTTAGAACACAGCCCAGCATGTGGTGAGCACTGAGTCAGTTAGCTATTGTTATTTTTAATATTACACTAGAGGTCGTTCAGGGCTTTGCAGGTGGCTCAGTGGTAAAGAATCTTCCTGCCAATGCAGAAGATGCAAGAGACTTGGGTTCGATCCCTGGGGTCAGGAAGATACCCTGGAGAAGGCAATAGCAACCCACTCCAGTATTCTTGCCTGGAAAATCCCACAGACAGAGGCGCATGGTGGGCTACGGTCCATGGGGGTCACAAAGAGTCGGACATGACTTATCAACTAAACAACAACAAAACAACAGACATCATTTTGTGCAACAGGTGGGAGCACAGACTCTGGACAGATTTTCACAGTTAAACCATCACTGACAGTGAGCATATAATCTCAGACAAATTGTTACTTAACCTCAGTTTTCATATCTGCAAAATAGACATAACAATAGCAGAGATAAAAAATAGCAAAAATAAAATTTGGTTTTATAATAACAAAAATTATTATACAAAAAATTGTTAATAGAACCTTGCCCAATGCACAGTAATTACTAGGTATCACTACTTCTAAATATCTGTTTCTTATTCTTTCCTGGTTTAAACTTGTGCCTAAAATACACTATCCATATTCTTCAAACTAATATTAATTAAGATGAATACTGTCCAAGCTTGGATAACCAGACTCCATAAGCAAAGTGGTGAAGACCTGACAGTTTCTTTTCTTCATGAAGTGTCCAGAATTCAGCAGCATTAGCCCTCCATTTTAACTTGGTTATTCATTCAACAAACATTTGTTGAATACCTGTTCAGTTCAGTCACTCAGGCGTGTCCGACTCTTTGCGACCCCATGAATCACAGCACACCAGGCCTCCCTGTCCATCACCAACTCCCGGAGTTCACTCAAACTCATGTCCATCAAGTCGGTGATGCCATCCAGCCATCTCATCTTCTGTTGTCCCCTTCTCCTCCTGCCCCCAATCCCTCCCAGGATCAGGGTCTTTTCCAATGAGTCAACTCTTCGCATGAGGTGGCCAAAGTATTGGAGTTTCAGCTTTAGCATCAGTCCCTCCAAAGAACACCCAGGACGGATCTCCTTTAGAATGGACTGGTTGGATCTCCTTGCAGTCCAAGGGACTCTCAAGAGTCTTCTCCAACACCACAGTTCAAAAGCATCAATTCTTTGGTGCTCAGCTTTCTTCACAGTCCAGCTCTCACATCCATAACTACTAGGTACCAACAAAGGAAAGCCACAGAAGCATATGTCATCCCTCTTGACTTGGAGGTGATTCTAGGTCTTTTCAAGGAGGCAGACAGAGAAATCATTTCAATAAAATGTGTTGGAGTGGTGACTCCACCCCGACACCCTGAGGAGGAGATGACATTTGAGCTGGGTGTTGAAGGATGAAGGTGAGGGAGAGGGCAGAAATGCATTCCAGGCAGGGGCGATGATAGGCAGCTTGGAGGAGCTTGGATTGGGGAGGAAGTTGGGAGGGCTTTGCACATGGGAAACATCTGCTCTGGTGGTTCAGTTGGTAAAGAATTTGCCTGCAATGCAGGAGAGCTGGGTTCGATGGGAAGATCCCCTGGAGGAGGAAATGGCAACCCACTCCAGTACTCCCTTGCCTGGAGAATTCCATGAGCAGAGGAGCTGGGCAGGTTACAGTCCATGGGATTGCAGAGTCAGACACAACTGTATGACTAACTTTCACTTTCACTTGCACGTGGGGGGAGGTGTTCTGTAGGGAAGGTGTGGCAGGAGAAAGACCTGGGAGAAGCAGGAGCTGTGAGGTGGACAAGGGCCTTGCATACCTTTCTCGAAAATCTGAATGTCACCCTACAGGCAGTGGGAAGCTTGCAAATCTTTAAAGGAGGGAAGCAATAGAATCAGATCTGACTTTTTAAAAGAAGAGGCTGCTGGTGGTGTGGAGGGTGGATTCAGTAAGAAGGCTGGAGGCTGGGAAGGCAGTACTGAGCCCCTCACAGGAGTCCCCCCACCTTGAGATCATGAGCGCCAGGACCAGAGGGCGCCGTGGGGATGAGGAGAGGAGATGAGGCACTGGAGGTTGGTTAGGAGGCGGACAACAGGGCTTGGTGACAGTCTGGTTGGAATGAGAGAGTGGCGATGAGAATTAAACCCCACCCTGCAGCCTGGGATAAGCAGTTCAGGAGCAGAAACAGATCTGGGATGATGCTGGAAGGTACAGTGAGTTCAGCTGTGAGAACACTGAGGCTTCTGAAGGCGTCTCAGCGGAGCTGTCCCGTGGGTGGTGGACATGATCTAGGTCAGGAGTTCCTGAGAGAAGCCTGGTGTGATGCATGGATGGAAGGGTAGATGGTAGCTAAAACCATGGATTGTCCTGGCCCAGGGAAGAATAGAGAAGCCACCTGTGCTGTGCAAGCCACAGGGCCTGGAGGTCACGTTATAAAAGACCCCAGGACCCTGGGATGCGGAGAGAGAAGGGCGCCTGGATAATTACCGGGACTCTAAGGGGTTTTCTACCTAACTTGATGTTTTAGGTTCACGAGTGCCCTAGGTTAATTAAAGAGGATGAATTTTGTTTCTGCATCCCTTCCATACAGGGCTGGAGGCCTCATGGAGAAGTGGAATGGAAAAAGAGTGACTGGCATCAACTAAAAAACTTAATTAAATGGAATAAATGTGCACATCAAATTTTTTAAAAGTCAGAAATTGCCCTAGAGTCCCTGATACTCAGACCCAGTCCCTGTTTCACAAAGTTGGTGTTTCCCAGAGAAAAGAACTGGTTGCTACTTCATTATCTTTAAAAAATAAAATAAAAGGCAAGAAAAGTCTAATTCAAATTATGCCTTAGCACAATAAGCCTGTACAAACTAATTAAAAGACTTGGTTGATTTTATAAGAAACTACATCCTCCCCTGTGTAGTGTCTTTTGCTATCCTGTGATAAGCAGCAGTTTCAACTGGCAGTTATGTGCCATTAAATTGATTATAATTAATAATAGTTATATGTCATTTAGAGCTTCCCAGGTGGCACTAGTGGTAAAGAATCCACCTGCCAACGCAGCAGGTGTAAGAGACATGAGTTTGATCTCTGGGTCGGAAAGATCCCCTGGAGGAGGTCATGGTAACCCACTCCAGGATTCTTGCCTGGAAAATCCCATGGTCAGGGGAGCCTGGAGGGCTATGGTCCATGGGGTCGCAAAGAATCAGACACACAGAGCACATATATCACTTAAATTATTTAAATTATAATGGGAAAAATAGTTATGTTTACTTAATCAACACACTTTAATTGATAGACATCAGTTTGCAAAATATGAAGTTTCTGAGAATTAAAAATAAAACAGAACCCTGCCTGGCAAAGAGCCTCAGAACCCACAGCAAATGCTTGGCCCTTAGTCTGCGTCCTAGTTAGTGGTTGGGAGCCACCCGCAAGGCCACAGGCATCTCTGGAGGTGACCAAAGGGTCCGGCCTGCTCACATGTCCAAATACTCGGAGACAGAGATGAATGGAAAATTTTAAATCCTCCCCAGAGAACTCTAAGCCATCCTTCCAGAGACTAAGAAGCCCACCAAGGTGGGTGAAGTCTCCCTCTGGGTTCTCTTTTCCCAGATTCTCTGTCACTGTCTGGGTTTGTGTTTTGGTTTTGGTCTGGCTCTGCTACCAGACAGCAACCTCTTAGGGAAACATTACCTTACTCCTGCCTCTGTTCCCAACACGTAACATAGTGCCTGGCATATTTCCAGAACTCCAAAAATGTGTGTGGAGCAGAACACAGACCGTTTGTTTTACAACAATGTGTGCACACGTGCGTGCCAAGTTGCTTCAGTCATGTCCAATTCTTTGCGACCCCATGGACTGTAGCCCACCAGGCTTCTCTATCCATGGGATTTCCGAGCAAGAATACTGGAGTGGGTTACCATGCCCTCCTCCAGGGGATCTTCCCAACCCAAGGGATGGAACCTGCGGCTCCTGCATTTCAGGGGGATTCTTTACGCTGAGCCACCAGGGGAGCTTGCCTGTACAATGATACTTGCCTTTGAAGACAGAGGATGAAGAGTGGTATTTTCCACCAGGAAAGCTCTCATGGCTAATTGGGATGGTGTTCAGAATGGCTTCAACATTCCTCAAAATACCCAGAGGTAAGAGAGAACTTGCAAATGTCCCTAGAAGATCTGCATTCCTTAGACTCTAGAATAATCCAAGACTGTGGACGAAGACTTCTCTATGATGAATACGGGAGCAACAGTGAGTTTATACAAATAAACAGGGTTATCTGGACAAGGTCAGAAACCAAATGCACAGTTTTATAGTTGCCATTCACTCAAGCTGGCGGTTTCGTTCAACATCTACTGCCGGCAATGGATGTCTTTGTGGATTCTTGTGTTTAAAAACAAATTGTTTTTGCGTTACCAAAGTATTTAATAAGAAGCATTTTGCACTCTGGAAAAAAAAAAAAAAGGCTCTGGTCTCAGGAAAATGGTGGAGAGGAGGCCACCAGTCTGGGTGTGCTGGATACAGGAATCTCTTCCTCCAGGCCATGCTCGCAGCCGAGAACTGGATGGTGGTTATCGTCTTCTCGTTATCAGTTTGGACTCTGTGAGAGGATGGATCTAAATAAGCTTTTATCCTCAGAGTTAGGACTAGTGGAGCCTGGAGGAAATTTTAATTAGGGTAAAAATTTCTTTCTGGAAAATGGCAAGAGTAAGGTTCAACTCCAAATGCGTCCTCTGTGTGTTTCTCCCCGACTGTAATGAAGACCTCAGCTGTCTCCAGCATTACCAGAGCCGTGTGTAATTGCATTCCTTGTCTGCACTGAGAATTACGTTGGCCATTTTCCGGGGGCGGGGGTCTCTGTTATATGTACTTCCGGGTAGGTGTGCTGTAACTTAGCCGACTTCTCTAGTCATTTACCCCCTCGCTTATACAAGCGGCTCTCTTAAAAAAAAAAAAAAAAGCAATAGACTCTTCAGGTATTTATTTCACTCAGCACAAACAGCTCACAAACAGAAATCTAGGCTTACAAAAGCATTTGGGGAAATGCTACCTTTAAAATCTTTGAACTGCCAGACATGTGTCCCTAATGGATAAGCAGCATATTGTATGTAATTTAACTGCCACCCTCTCTTTTCTATTCTACATTTCTCTTTCCAGATAAAGGGCCTCTCCTCACATCCCCTTATCTTTGCCTAAAGCCTCCCCTCTGGAAGAGGCATGAAGAGAATGAATGTGGTTGCAACAACAGGGAGAAAAAAATGTTTTTAACATACATGAAGCTGAAGGGCTGAGGTTTTCAGTTCAGACTCCCGTTGCTACTTCCACATCCCTGTCCCCATGAAGTGCATCAGTATAAACCGCTGGGACCGTGGGAGGAGTTAAAAAACGAGGTGTCAGACTGGGATTTCCCAACCTGATCTATAAAGGGAGACCAGGATTCCACCAAGCCGGGAAGAGACCTCTGGACTTGACAAATCCTTCAAATTAATCCTCTCCACGAAAGGGCTTATCATCTACTCATCTGACTTTTCTTTTTCTTTTTAGCATTATCTTTAGTACCTGCTTTTCTCAGGTATAAGAAGCTGCTTGGAAACCTTCAGAGGCTCATGACGCATAGGGGTTGGGGAGGCGGAAGAGAGGAGCAGATTCCAAGGTAGAGAGACCCAGTTCTATGACTCATTGGATGATACTTCTCCATAAGATCAGATGCTAAAGTAGATGGTTAGTGCTTCCGGTGGCTAGGATGAACTCTGTACCCCAGCCAGGACTTTCAGGCCCACACTGCAGTGCCTAAGAATTACGTCCGTTTATGTGCAGGCTGAGCGGCTGGCCTGAGGTATGTGTGTTTGTGGGGTGGGGGATGGGGAAGGTCACACTGTTGTTATCCATCCTGTAATCCTGTAACCTACATCCTGTTACTTAATCTTCCATCTACGACTACCCCTTTGATACCACTAAGTCCTGGTAGTTGGGAGAAACAGGACATGATTAGTGGGGAAATTCAGTGGGATCAGATTTTTAGGACGCTACTTCTTAAACTGAGTATCTGTCTCCGTGTCAAGAGACAGGAAGAAGAAAACTGTCACCCAGACGAAGGGTCAGGGTAGGCATGAAGGGACTTCAGGTATACTAGACTCTGGAGGGGCTTTGGGAGAGGAACGCAAGTTTTCTGTCTGTACATACAATGTAAGCATTGCTGGAATTTTTTCAGGGGGTGGTGGACTTTGAAAATCTTCCAGAATAAGATCACCTTGAGCCCTCTCTGTAAAATAAAGCTGGGACTTGTTCATGGGCTAGGGCGGACCCCAAACCGTTTCCTGAAAAAAATTCCTGGCTTGGCCTGCTAGTGGTTTCCCCTTCCACAGTGCTCAGCTATTTCTAAAGTCCATGGTTTGTTGCTGTCGTTCAGTCGCTAACTCAGGTCCGACGCTTTGTGACTCCACGGACTGCCGCACGCCAGGCTTCCCTGTCCTTCACTACCTCCTGGAGTTTGCTCCGACTCATATCCATTGAATCAATGATGTCCATGGACTGTCCCTCAATTAATGACACAGAATAGGGTCTCTCTAAGCCCATGAACAGATGCCTTTAAGTCTTATCCAAAGGATAGTGAGAAAGAGTTCCCTGTGAAGGGTTATTGCAAAATTATTCAGTCCATCACTCTTTTCGGTACTTTGAGTTCTTTCTTGGGATACAGCCAGACATCAGAAAAGTAAATACTTAAGACACTTAATCCTTAGGTTCCCCCACAGAGCTGTGTTTTCATTGGGGAAACCCCGAGAGGAGAACAGGACAGAGTTAGGCATTTGGTTTGGATCTGCTTGGGTTGTGGAGCTGAGGCCCCTCCGTCTGCTGGGTCCACTTGAAGAGACCCCGCATTAGAAAAGGCTTCCATAGTGGCTCAGACAGTAAAGAATCCACCTGCAATGCAGGAGACCCGGGTTTGATCCCTGGGTGGGTGGGAAGAGCCCCTGGAGAAGGAAATAGCAACCCACTCCAGTATTCTTCGGAGAAGGCAATGGCACCCCACTCCAGTACTCTTGCCTGGAAAATCCCATGGAGGGAGGAGCCTGGTGGGCTGCAGTCCATGGGGTCGCTAAGAGTTGGGCACGACTGAGTGACTTCACTTTCACTTTTCACTTTCATGCATTGGAGAAGGAAATGGCAACCCATTCCAGTGTTCTTGCCTGGAGAATCCCAGGGATGGAGGAGCCTAGTGGGCTGCCATCTATGGGGTCGCACAGAGTCGGACACGACTGAAGCGACTTAGCAGCAGCAGCAGCCAGTATTGCCTGGAGAATTCTTTGGACAGAGGAGACTGGTGGGCTACAGTCCATGGGGTCACAAAGAGTCAGACACAACTGAGCGACTAACACCCGGAACTCCTAAGGGCTGCAGAAAGACTTTCCTCCACCGAGTCTGCTCCCAGAACTGACTTTCTGTTCCCTATCCTTGTCTTTTGAGATGGGAATCTTCAGAGTTCAACCTGAAACTCCGCAGAAGCAGTCCATGTCCCCTCCTGCCTGCCTGATGGTACTGCTTCACTCCTCAGACCTCTGCACCTTCCCTCTGTCTCCCTCCTTCCGCTGTATCAGGGGCTCAGGTTATAAACTGCCTCCACCTTTGCTGGATCGCAGAAAGTCCTAACAAGCAAACTGCTTAATCCGTTTCGGAGACCAATGATCGAGTTATAAAGTGGCCAGGCCCTGTGTGTCAAGGCTCCTCTCCTCCCAGAAGCCTTTCACACTCCACTTCTCAGGATACTGACAAGGGACATGTGTGTGTGCTAAGTTGCTTCAGTCATGTCCGACTCTGTGCAACCCTGTGAACTGTCTCCCACCAGGCTTCTCTCCATGGGATTCTCCAGGCAAGAATACTAGAGTGGGTTGCCGTGTCTTCCTCCAGAGGATCTTCCTGACCCAGGGCGCTCACCCATGTCTCTTCTGTCTGCCTGCAGTATCAGGCAGGTTCTTTATCACTAGCGCCCTCTTGGAAGCCCGCTGACCAAGGCGGGGGCAGGGTAGGGGGGTGTTTCTATTTAAACTAGTAACTCTGAACAGCTTACCACTCTCAGCACAGACTCCTGCAAATGTAAAAGTATAGATAAATGTTTGTTGAATGAAAAGCAGATCGTGAAGGGAAGACACTGAAGCTTTGACTCACAGTTTGAAAATTCTCTCCACATGAATACTAGAGTGGGTAGCCTTTCCCTTCTCCAGGGCATCTTTCCAACCCAGGGATAGAACTGGGGTCTCCTGCATTGCAGGTGGATTCTTTACCAACTGAACCATCAGGGAAGCCCCCCAGATCAATATTTGCATGCATTTGCAGTCACTTTATGGGTGTGTGACCCTGGAGAAGGAAATGGCAACCCACTCCAGTATTCTTGCCTGGAGAATCACATGGACAGAGGAGCCTGGTGGGCTGCCGTCCATGGCATCACAAGAGTCTGACATGACTGAGTGACTAAACCACCACCATGGGTGTGTGAAGAGCAGCAAAACATACGAATCGCCTGACACCCACGTTCTCAGCAGTGAGGGCAGACAAGAGCTCCTGCCTTCCTATTTCAGCTCACACACTGTGCACAAGCATTCTTTCTGGAGTCTATTTCATGTCATGTTTGTTTCACTGTGTGAGTGATTCTGCTGTTTAAAACGGCTCCCAAGTGCTGCGCTCTGCAGTGCTGTCTGGTGTTCCCACGCACAGGAAGATGTGCTTTAAAAGAGGAAAATTCATGTGTTACGTAAGTTTTGTCCAAGCATGAGTTACACTGCAGTTGGTCTTGAGTTCAGTCTTAGTAAGTGAGCAATATATATTAAAATAATGTTTCTGTAAACAGAAATACAAAACATAAGATTATGTATTGATCTGTTAACAAAAATGTGGCCAGAGGCTTGCAGGAACTTCACCCTGTATTTCCCTAGGGGCAGTGGCTCAGTATTGCTGATTTAGTGTTCCTGGTGACTTTACAGAACATAAGGGCCACAAATAACGAGAACCCATTCCATTCAACTCTGCGTTTGTAATGTGAAAACAGCCACAGACAATATGCAAGCAATGAACACGCTGCGTTCCTATAAAATTTCACGTATGGGCAGGGAAACTTGAATTTCATATAATTTTCATAGGCCACAAAATGTTCTTCTTTTGATTATTTCCCCCACAACCATTAAAAAAAAAGTGTAAAAACCAGTTTTAACTGGCTAAATGTACAAAAACTGGTGACAGGCTGGAGTAGCCCATGGTCCATGGGGCTAAATGTACAAAAACTGGTGACAGGCTGGAGTAGCCCATGGTCCATGGGGCTACTATTCCACAAATCCCCCTGCTTTGGAGCCAGCTCATGGTAGGTTAGAGAGACCCACATCTCCTTCCCCCGGCAAGTCTCTACCATCCCAGGACCATCACTCCGATGGAGTCCAAAGACTCCTGGAGTCCAAGGAGACAGTTCTGAAGCTGGACTTGAGATGGCTGGGTTTGAAAGCTGGTCCTATTACTTCCCAGCTGTTTTACTGGAGGCAACTTCCCTGGGCCTCATATATGCGGCAGCGAGGATCATGGTCATGTCTCCTAGGCCTGCAGTGCAGGTTGAACTGCACCCAGGGGGGTCTGGAGATGAGATTCCTTTACCACCTCCACCACACCCACCCAGACCAGTTAGGCAGCTTGACCTCCACCCTTGAGGTTCCTTGGACATTCATCACCCAAGCGTCACAAAGGGAGCAAGAGGATGTGGACAAATCTCATTCCTTTCTACCCTGCTCACCATTTTCAGGGGTCTCGGAGACCGTGCCACACAACCAATAAAGGAGCAGGAAGGTATTAATATTTCCCTAAAATCTGCAGACCCCATTTCTACCACTTCCCAACTCATCATTTTAGGTGATCCCCAGATTGCCGCAGCCATGCTTAGGCTCAAGTGCTGGTGAGAAACCTCTCAAATGTCAGTGCTTACAGAAGAGGGAAGAAAATAGAAAACTGTTTATTTTCGTGATTTAAAAGATAACATCGCTTTGCTCTTTCCTTTTGTGTAAGGTCAGATGGGAAGAATTCTTTGAAAGTGGCTCCAGAAGACTTTCTCAGATATACATGTATTTAGCAATTTATTTTTTTCACTCAAAATGGATCATTCAGTAATAATAATATCATGGTGATTACTATTATAATAAACAATGTTTCATTTCCTTATCTGTAAAAATGAAGTAATGATTCAGATCATAGCCTGACATTTAAAGTATTTGGCAAGCTGCACAGGAAGGTTGTTATGGTTGGGTTACATCTAAGTAAATGTTGATTTTAAAATGCCATTTTAGTTGACTTTACAAGCAATGGGTGACAAATTAAGTCAGCACTTTTATCGCAAGGAACTCACGGCGCTTTACAGATAAGGTCTCATTGATGCTTGCAGAGTGGAAAAGCATCATTCATGGAACCACAGCCTCAGACCTTAGAGCATCCGGAAGTGCCCTTTTAGGGAGCCTCACCAAGTTGTGAGTCTAAGAAATAGGAAGCCAAGACTCAAGATTGG
The DNA here is from genome assembly GCF_019923935.1 of Bubalus bubalis. NCBI lineage: Eukaryota > Metazoa > Chordata > Mammalia > Artiodactyla > Bovidae > Bubalus > Bubalus bubalis. The sequence continues at coordinate 21,628,442 of NC_059157.1, read as the reverse complement.
TGACCTTTAGCGTCTTGGATCCAGGAAGGAGAAGGAGGTGCCTGCGTCTGGAGCGTCCAAGGTTCCCAGGACTTGGACACCTGGAGCTGCACAGAGGCGGGGGAGGGGGCGGGGGAGGGCGGGGAGGGGTGGGGGAGGCGGGGGGAGGGGGCGCGGGAGGCAGAGGAGCCGCCCCTCCCCTCCGCCCGGGCTGCGGGGGCGGGGCCAGCCAGGGGCACGCGTCAGTCCCGGGCGGCTGGGGGCGCGGCGAGCGCGCAGTCACGTAGCCTCCAGCTAGCCATCCCCCGCCGAGCCAGCCCCTGACCGAGAGGACTCCGAAGGTCAGCGTTTTCAGATATGGGTGTGATGCAGGAAGGAAAACTCCTCCTTTTCCTTCCCTTCGCCGCATCTTCCCAGAAATGGACAGAAAATGGGGATCTGGCACGTTCGTGTACTTGTTATACTTTTCAGAAGCAAAGAAATGTCGTAGAATGAGCAAGTGGCTGCAAGAGCACGAGTTTCTCCGGTTTGGCAGAAAACGAAACGAGTTTGGCCCGAAAGGGACCAGCCCAGTCCCCCTGCCCCACTCCCTGACTTCCTTTCCCACCCCCATCCCCACCCCCACTCCCACCCCCACCCCCACTCCCACCCCCACCCCCACTCCCACAGCCCCGTGGTCCTTACCCCCTCCCCCCGCCGCGCTGTCTGCCCTCGTCTCATTCCGGCCCGTTGCACTGTTTTTATCTGGTGGTTTAGGGCTGTAAACAATGCTTTAAAAACGCCAGAGTTGGGTAGAGCTAAACCCACCTTTGCCACCAAATGAAGGTGTGGGTCTTTTCGCGAGTTGCTTTACGTCTTGGGCAGCAGCGAATGCAGCGTCGCCGATCACAGGTGCGCCGCAGGATGCCGGATTTGTTAGTTACACGCATGGAAGGCCGCTGTGCTCTCGGGCGGAGCCTTCATACGGCTCTAGCCCTGCTTAGAGCCCAGGTTTGGTTTCTGCACCCACTGCTGCCAAAACTGACCAAGAACACCTGCATATTCTTAACCCACCTCACCGCCCCTCCGCCCCCAAGCCTGGCCTGCCCTCCTGTGTCGGCCAAAGGAAATGATTGATTCTCCTTGGACTTGGTGTTTCTTTTAAGGCCACAGGTTTCATTACCGGCCGAGATGGTTTTCAAAATGCTGGTGGGCGGGACTGGAGCCTCCAGGAGAAGGACTCATCAGAAGCATGATATGTAAACCGGTGGAGGCTAGAACACCACTTTCCATCCTGCCTGACTGCCATCGGCCAGGTGGCCTGGCAGGTGTGAGGCCCTGGGACTCCGCAGGGGACAGTTTGAAAGTCTCTGGCCTATAGGTTAAAGGCTCTTGAGTGTGCGCGCCTCCAGACCTTTTACAGTCTGCCCTCAACCGGTCCCCATCTCCACCCCTACCCCCACGGTCCTGACACATCGGAGTGTGATGCCCTTCTCCTGTTCCTGTATTCTCTGCTCCAGAGTTGCTTGCTCCCTCATTCCTTGGAGACCTCTTAGTGCTTTTGCATGCTTCAGATGTAGCAGATGTCATCCTGTGATTGGAGGTCACGAGTCCTGAAAACAGGAACTGTGCCTTATTTTTGCAGCGTTTAACTGGTGTTTGGAGAACACTTGAGTCCTCCATTTTGGGGATAGAGTTCAAACTGCTGAAGCTGACACCCTAGAGAAGTGAGTGAAGTGAAGTGAAGTCGCTCAGTCGTGTCCGACTCTTAGCGACCCCATGGACTACAGCCCACCAGGCCCTCCGTTCATGGGATTTTCCAGGCAAGAGTACTGGAGTGGGGTGCCATTGCCTTCTCCGTTAACAGTGGCTAGGCATATTATATTTACTTGGATCTGGTATACTTGGTGACAGCCTTAGTACCCTCGGACATGGCATGCTTGGCCAGCTCCCCAGGTAGCAGCAAGCTCACGGCAGTCTGGATCTCTCTGGATGTGATAGTCGAGCACTTGTAATGCGCCAGGCGCGATGCCTTGCCAGCGATGCACTCAAAAATTTTGTTGACGAAGGAGTTCATGATTCCCATGGCCTTGGACGAGATGCCCATGTCAGGATGGACTTGCTTCAGCATCTTGTACACGTACACAGAGTAGCTCTCCTTGTAGCTGCGCTTGCAATTCTTGCCGTCCTTCTTCTGGACCTTGGTCACAGCTTTTTTAGAGCCCTTTTTAGGGGCAGGAGCAGACTTAGCCGGTTCAGGCATGTCTATAATGACAACACCCAACAACACAGAAGGGGAGATGCAAAAAGCAAGATCAGGTAAAAGATGTGGCCTGTAGAGTGATCAGTAGGGGGAGCAAGAGAGCAGAGGACGGAAGAGAAGGTGTGTCTGTGGGGATGGGAGTTTCAACTGCAGGACCCATTGGAGGTCACACTCAGAAGGCGATAGGCATCAGCTTGTGGGGAAGGAGGGAGCAGTGTGGACCTTAGTGAGGAAACTTCCACGCGTTGAGAGGCAGAAAGCATAGACACCTGAGGTGGGAGCAAGGAAAAGGCCAGGTGGCCAATGGGAAGAGAAGAAAAGAGAAGGTGAGGGTGAAGTCGCTCAGTCCTATTGGACTCTTTGGGACCCCGGTGGACTGTAGCCTACCAGGCTTCGTCCATGGGATTTTCCAGGCAAGAGTACTGGAGTGGGTTGCCGTTTCCTTCTCCAGGGGATCTTCCCAACCCAGGGATTGAAGCCGGGTCTCGTGCACTGCAGGCAGAGGCTTTACCCTCTGAGCCACCAGGGAAGCCCAAAAGAGAAGGTGGGAGGGGACAGAGGAACAGAGGAGTGACAGGTGTTACATGATCCACTGAAGGACTGTTGGTGTTCCGGTCAGACCCAGCATTTTGAGGTCCTAACCAAGGACACAAAGGGTGACCCTTCCAGTGCCCATTTCCAGGCTTTGGTAGATTTCCTTTTTTTTTTCCTTTAATTTTTTCTTTTTTTTTTTTTTGCCCTCGCCTCATGCAGTGATATGTAGGATCTTAGTGCAGGGATCTTAGTTCCCCAACCAGGGATCAAACCCGTGCCCCCTGCAATAGAAGAGTGGTGTCTTAACCAGTGGACCACCAGGGAAGTCCCCTTATTAGATTTGTTACCTTTGACAACATTAACCGCTCCCTCTTTTTTGAAACTCTGACTTTTGGAGTTCCTCTTTCTCCTCCTCTTTCCTATTTCAGTGGCCTCTCTTTCGTGGGTGGCTGAGCAGAGCATTCTGCCTCAGCCTTGAGGGTTTCCCCTTGACTCATTGTCCTTTACACGCACGTCCTCCCAGTGTGACCTCCTCCAGATGCCACCCAACATGTGAACAAGATGGGGTCCATTGGCTGGGGGAGGTAGGGGCGGCAGAGTGTACCATGGCCGAGGATCATCTGGCCGCTGCTTTCCTCTCCATCTCCTGCTGGTCCCCCACATGTGACCTTCTCTGGGGTCACCCCAAATATCTCCCATTGTTAGAAATTTTAGATGTAGTATGTTAAAGTAACTGTTGCGGAGAAGCAAATCCACCAAAACTTTTCCGTGGCTTACGGAACCAGTGATCACTTACATGACTCTCGGTTCCGCCTTAGGATCCCTCACGAGGCTGCGGACAAGACGTTGGCCAGGGTTGCAGCCACCACTGGGCTGCAGGATCCGCTGCTGAGATGGCTCGTTCACCTGACTGGTGAGTTGCACTGGTTCCTGGTCAGAGGTGCCTCTTCACTTGGGCCTCTTCACAGGGCTGCTCGAATGGCCTGAACACTGACCTCCTCTAGAGCAGACAGTCCAGCAGAGCACGAAGGACACTGCAGTGCTTTTTATAACCTAGTCTCAGAGTTCACACACTTGTCTTCTCTATTGGGCACTCAGAACGGCCCTGATCCAGGAGGTCTGGATCACTGGGTGCCATCTTGGAGGTGTGCTATACCATGGGGTTATCCACTCTCGAAGTCTGAGTGACTCGGACTTGTCCCTCAAATTTCAGCCCACTGATGTGTCACAGTTAGTCCCATGGAGAAGCCTCCCCAACTGGTGAGCCTCCTCCCTGGCTTCCATTAGCTCTTGGGCACCTCTCCCTTTCCTCATGTACCACGCCACACTGAAGCTGGTGATTTCTTTGTTTCTGTCTTCCCTAGTCTTTAAATTCCTTGAGGGATAAGAGAGCATCTCATGGGGCAACATGGTATCACAGTGTCTAGAACAGTGGTGCATGGGGAGTCTTAGTACATTTTAGATAAGGAATAAATGAGTAAGTTACAGTCCCTTTTTCTAATCAGAAACATTTATGTAACACTTAATTATGCCACACCCCACTTCAGGTCTCTGTTGATTGGTTTTCATATTGCATTTCTCACCCCAGTCTCACCCTTGACACGGCCCCACTCTCTTCTGACCCAGCAATTCCATTCTAGGAGTTTATTCTAGGGAAATAATTCATGTGAGTCCAAAAAGTAGCTGAACACTGTCCATTGCAGTTTGTTTATGATGTTTGAGTTTTGTAGAAAATGTGAATTTGAAAAAAAACAGTAATTTGATTAAATAAGATATGGAACAATAAAATAGGCTTTTACAGAACCACTAAGATAATACCAAAAATGTTCAATTGATATGAAAAGATGTTCAGCAGATATTTTTAAATGAAGTAAAATTATAAAATGTTTAAAATTTTCAATTGTGGTAAAATACTTGTAACAAAATCTATCATCTTAAAAAGTGCACGGTTCGGTAGGGGTAAGTGCATTCACATTGTTCTGCAGCCAATCTCCAGAACATTTTTTTTTTTATCTTGCAAAACTAAAACTCCCTACTGTTCAGCAGCGTTGCTCCCTCCCCACTTTTCTTTCTGCCCTCAGTCCCTGACAACAAGCATTTTACTTTCCGTCTTTATGAATTTTGATGACTTCAGTTACCTTGTATAAATGGAATCGTTCAGTATTTGTATTTTTGTGACTGCTCATTTCACTAAGCTTTATGTCCTCAAGGTTCACCCACGTTACAGCATGTGTCAGAATTTCGTTCCTACTCAGGGCTAAATAATATTCCATTATATCTATGTATCATGCTTTGTTCATCCATTTATCTGTTGGTGGGTACTTGTGTTGATCTTGTGATTTGGCTGTTATGACTAATGCACGTAGGTGTGTGAAGATCTCTTCAAGACTCTGGGTTATAATTCTGTTTTTAGTTTTTTGAGGAACTGCCATACTTTTTCCATAGAGGCTGTGCCATTTTATATTCACATCACTAGTGCACAAGGGTTCTAATGTCTCGTCCTTGGAAACACCTGTTATTTCTGGTTTTTTTAGATAACAGTAGCCACCCTAGTGGGTGTGAGATGGTATGTCATTGTGGTTTTTAAAAATTTATTTTTTTTAATTGAAAAGTAATTGCTTTACAGTATTGGTTTGATTTCTTGTTCCAGAGAGATTAGCTTGCCTTTTTGGAGGCCTGGGATCTTCTGCTGTGGTTTAGAAGTTGCTCTGTAGGAGTGGCTTCATATTTTAAGGAGTTTTTAATGTATTTGTGGGGAGGCAGTCCATCTCCCCATCTTACTCTCTGCCATCTTCTTCCGCTCCCCTCATTGTGGTTTTGATTCACATTGCCCTAATGATTAGTGGTGTTGAGCATCTTTTCAAATGTTTATTGACCATTTGTTTGTCTTCATTGGAGAAATGTCTATTCAAGTCTTTGCCCATTTTTATTTTGTTTTTGTTATTGTTGAATTGTAGGAGTTCTTTATATATTCTGGATATTAGCCCCTTATCAGGTGCAAATATTTTATTCCATTCTGTGGTTGCCTTTTCATGCTACTGATTATGTATAAAACATTTTTAAAAGAGAAATATATAAACATATGTTTATATAAACATACATGAACTTAGGGAAAAAATGGAAAAAAAACACTAAAAAGTTAGTAGTATGGATAAACATATTACTTTCATGGAAAATTTTAAATAAATAACATTTTCACATGAATAAAGCATAGGTCATAGGTTTATCTTCTGAAGATCTAACCAAAAAAGTCTGAAATCAAGATAGTATTTAGGTTGTTGGGATCCTCCCAACTGGGTACTGAGGCAAGTTATTATGCCAAGTTGCTTACTTTTCTAAATTTCATTTCCTTCTCTCTTTTTTTAAATGCAAGGCTTTTTTTTTTTTTTTAGGACTGGCATTATTTATTTCAAAGAATTTACATTCCATGCATCAATTTAGTGTCCTTCAGATCAGATCAGATCAGATCAGTCGCTCAGTCGTGTCTGACTCTTTTCAACCCCATGAATCGCAGCATGCCAGGCCTCCCTGTCCATCACCAACTCCCGGAGTTCACCCAGACTCACATCCATCGAGTCAGTGATGCCATCCAGCCATCTCATCCTCTGTCGTCCCCTTCTCTTCTTGCCCCCAATCCCTCCCAGCATCAGAGTCTTTTCCAATGAGTCAACTCTTGGCATGAGGTGGCCAAAGTACTGGAGTTTCAGCTTTAGCATCATTCCTTCCAAAGAAATCCCAGGGCTGATCTCCTTCAGAATGGACTGGTTGGATCTCCTTGCAGTCCAAGGGACTCTCAAGAGTCTTTTCCAACACCACAGTTCCAAAGCATCAATTCTTCAGTTCTCAGCCTTCTTCACAGTCCAACTCTCACATCCATACATGACCACAGGAAAAACCATAGCCTTGACTAGACGAACCTTTGTTGGCAAAGTAATGTCTCTGCTTTTGAATATGCTATCTAGGTTGGTCATAACTTTCCTTCCAAGGAGTAAGCGTCTTTTCATTTCATGGCTGCAGTCACCATCTGTAGTGATTTTGGAGCCCAGAAAAATAAAGTCTGACTCTGTTTCCACTGTTTCCCCATCTATTTCCCATGAAGTGATGGGACCAGATGCCATGATCTTCGTTTTCTGAATGTTGAGCTTTAAGCTAACTTTTTCACTCTCCACTTTCACTTTCATCAAGAGGCTTTTGAGTTCCTCTTCACTTTCTGTCCTAAGGGTGGTGTCATCTGCATATCTGAGGTTATTGATATTTCTCCCGGCAATCTTAATTCCAGCTTGTGTTTCTTCCAGTCCAGCGTTTCTCATGATGTACTCTGCATAGAAGTTAAATAAGCAGGGTGACAATATACAGCCTTGATGAACTCCTTTTCCTATTTGGAACCAGTCTGTTGTTCCATGTCCAGTTCTAACTGTTGCTTCCTGACCTGCATACAGGTTTGTCAAGAGGCAGGTCAGGTGGTCTGGTATTCCCATGTCTTTCAGAATTGTCCACAGTTTATTGTGACCCACACAGTCAAAGGCTTTGGCATAGTCAATAAAGCAGAAATAGATGTTTTTCTGGAGCTCTCTTGCTTTTTCTATGATCCAGAGGATGTTGGCAATTTGATCTCTGGTTCCTCTGCCTTTTCTCAAACCAGCTTGAACATCAGGAAGTTCATGGTTCACATATTGCTGAAGCCTGGCTTGGAGAATTTTGGGAAACTTTAAAAGAAATTTTATTTATTTAATTGGCTGTTCTGGGTCTTAGCTGTGGATATGGGTGTGGGTCCCTGACCAGGGGTAGAACCCAGAGCCCCTGCATTGAGAGTGCAGAGTCTCAGCCACCGGACCACCAGGGAAGCCCTATCCTTAGGAAACTTTGCAGTACCCACTCTGCTCGCAAAGGCACTTGTTCCTGTTTCTGTGAGTGGTGATCCCCCCGTATGGTATCTGCTTTCCTGTCTAGATTGGGGTGTCCTCAGTCTAGACAACCATGAGCATGGTACTAACAGACTTGTTGAATGACGCTGCCAGATTCGAAAGGCACATTTCTGCTCCTCAGCCTCCCAGGAGCATTTGACTCGGGAGAGTCAGCTGACCGTTCTTCCTCTTGAAACCGTATCCTGGTTTTGCTTCTGGGACACCACACTCTTATTTTCTCTCCTAGGTCTCTGGCCAGTCCTTTCAGTCTTTGCAAGTTCCTCTTTACTGTCTAGCTAAGCTCTTTTAACCTCTGAGTGCTTTAGTGCTTGGTCCCTTTTCTTCGTTCTCTCTGCATCCATAACTTTGATTCCAAAGCTTTGATTCCAGACCGTACACCAATCATTCCAACTAGCCCATCCGTCTTTTTGGAGCTCAGTGATTCCAGCTGCCTTGTGTTGTACATTTTCTGTGTGTCCTTGATTCAGTCTCTACTCTTGTTGACCCTCCCCTCTGCCCTTGGTAGTTTGACCTTTGTGGGCCACGTGGACAGAAAATCTCTCGCTTCCTATGGGCTTGGCCAGGAGATGTTTCTAGCAGAAAGTTGAAAGGCAGGAGGAGAGTGAGGTCAATAAATTTAGTACCCAGCTGCCTGTTTGTGGTTCACCTCGGACTGGATCTCCCTCCTGAGGGCCCCGGCTCCTACCACAAGAGCCTCTCCATCTAACCAGCTCTCTCTCTACCAGTTACTGCCCCATTCACTTGCTCCTTCAGGCCTAGGTGCGGTTACTAGTTTCAGGGTATCCACATCAGCTCTCTTTGCTTGTCTGAAACTCTGCTCCCTTAGAGTAGGAAATGGCAACCCACTCCTGAATTTTTGCCTGGAGAATTCATGGACCGAGAAGCCTGGTGGGCTACAGTCTATGGAGTCGCAAAGAGTCGGACGTGACTGAGTGACTGAGCACGGCGAACTCTGCTCACACTTTTGTATTAGATTGGCCAAAAAGTTCCTTTGGTTTTTCAATAAAGATGAAAGACACGTTTTTCATTTTCACCAAGAATTTTATTGAACAACATATTCACCTTTTGGTTCTACTATCTTTTGCCATAGTTCAGGCAACTTCATAATCCCATCTTCCCAAGACTTTCTTTTTGAGCAAAGGCCTATTCCAGGTCCCTTTACAGTCTTCCGGGGAATTGAAATATTTTCCAATAAGATAATTTTATAAAGACCAAAATAAATGGACATTTGAAAGCGCAGTGTCTGGTGAATGTGGCAGATGAATCGGGACTTCCCAGCCAAGCTGTAACAGTTTTTGCCTGATCATCAAAGATACATGTGGTCTTGCAGTAGCCTGATGGAAGATTATGAATTTTTATGTTTCTTGAAATAATAAAGCATAATATGCCGAAAATGTTGCTTTTTTTCATTTCCAATATTGAAATGGCTACATGGAAATTCATCAGTTTTGATTTTTTTTTAATGCATATTGATATGACAGCTGTCACAATACAATCTAACAAAATTGTTTCAAATGAAGTTAAAGACAACTAAGTTCTACTAGAGACATCCTATGGGAAAAAACACAAATGATCTTTTTATTAAACTCTCCTCACATAACCCTAGTTTCCAGCCAGGATCCTGACATGTCTGTATGTATTTGACAGCTCCCTTGGGAATTCTCATAGTCGGCACACACGTGACAAACCCAGAACATACCTTTTGACTTTTCCTGTAACCCTCTCCTTCTCCCTTTTTTCGGTCTCTGGGAACGAACATTAGCACACCAAGCCAGGTGCACAAAGCAGATGCCTGGGAGTCCTGCGTGGTTTCTTCTTCTCCTTCACACTCACCCACCTTCATCTTATCCATCACTAAGTCTGAAAATTGAGCTTCACACAGCTGGCTCCTTACTCTTTAGATCTCAGCTTAAATGTTATCTGCTAAAAACAAACAAACAAACAAACTTTCCTCTCCCCAACAGTAAGGGCCCACATCCCTTTATTCTCCATGTACCAGTCTGTTTGCTTCTTAGGAAGCCATGTTACTTAGGGCTGCTGCTGCTGTTGCTAAGTCGCTTCAGTTGCGTCCGACTCTGTGCAACCCCATAGACAGCAGCCCAAGAGGCTCCTCCATCCCTGGGATTCTCCAGGTGAGAATACTGGAGTGGGTTGCCATTTCCTTCTCCACCAGATGGCGCTAGTGGTAAAGAATTCACTTGCCAATACAGGAGACATAAGAGACATGAGTTCGATCCCTGGGTTGGGAAGATCCCCTGGAGGCGGGCATGGCAACCCACTCCAGTATTTTGCCTGGGAAATCCCATGGACAGAGGAGCCTGGAAGTTTACAGTCCATAGGGTCTCAAAGAGCTGGACACAACTGAAGTGACTTAGCATGCACACACTCAATACGCACTGTAGAAATGAATTACATGATGTCTAGGGTTTCAAAAGAGTCCAGTTCTATTGGCAATAAATCCAGCGTTTTATTCTTGCCTGTAAATTTGTTTCAAATAAATGCCACATGTAAAAGCAACTTTAAAAAAGATGTAATCTACATGCCTGAAGTGCCAGATTCATGATTTAATTATTTGGCCCAGTGAGTGAGCTGAAAGTTCAGAAAACAAAACAAACAAAACCATAAATGAAAGAAAACATTTCTAAAACAAATTGCCTTCCTTGTGTCAAAAGTCCTCCTATGCCTGGAGTCAGACAGGAAACAGAAATAGACCTGTGTGTTATCAGGACTGAACTAAAGTATTTGTCTGTTTCTCCCCATGGAACATCCCCTGAAAGAACGTTGTGTTTGATGTAGGGATTCCAAGCAGGACTTGCCATGGTGCTTAGGGTCTCCTGTGTATTGGTTTCATCTGCTTGAACCTTGAGTTGAAGCAGGCCAAGGAAATCAATACCTGGGATACTGCGTCTGAGTAGGGGCTCAGGAAAATATATAAAGATGGGGAAAGTATAAAGTGGAGCTTCCCAGGTGGCATGGTGATAAAGAATCTGCCTGCCAGTGCAGGAGATGTAAGAGATACAGTTTCAATCCCTGGGTCAGGAAGGTCCCCTGGAGTAGGAAATGGCAACTCCAGTATTGCCTGTAAAATCCCATGGACGGAGGAGCCTGGCAAGCTATAGTTCACGGGGCTGCAAAGAGTTGTACACAAATGAGCACGCACACACGAAATATAAAGTGAGAGGGTAACTGGTCTATTTCCCAAGCAATTATTGAATGCCACGGATGAGGCACTTCTCTAGGGTATTCAGAGTAAATAGATGAAGTTCCTTCCATTCAGGAGATTATCATCTGCCTTGAAAAACATAGGACTTCCCTTGTGGCTCAGATGCTAAAGAGTCTACCTGCAATACAGGAGACCCATGTTCGATCCCTGGGTCAGGAAGATCCCCTGGAAAAGAGCCTGGCAACCCACTGCAGTATTCTTTCCTGGAGAATTCCATGGACAGAGGAGCTTGGCGAGCTATAGTTCATGGGGTCACACAGAGTAGGACAAGACTTAAGCACCTAACACGTATACATATATGTATATGTATGTGAGAAACATAAAGCACCATGCTGCTATAGGAACACCAGTTTTCTATGGCATGGCTGAAGACATCCATTTGTCATCCCCCAAGTGTGAATGTCACATGTTTGTCAAGCTTCTCCTGCACACTCACGTTCTATATTCTGGGAATTTAGCTGAGGAGAGTTTCTGCTTCCTCAACAGCAATGGCCAGAGTGCTCTCTGGCTTTAGTAAATAATGTATTAATACATTCACGAAGCGTGCATATGGAAGTTGATTGCAGGTTTTGTTCTCTGACTGTGCAGAGACAAAGAAAAATAACCGAACTCTGAACCTCAACTTTTTAAAATTTAACATTATCAATGCTTACTACCTTCCATCCAGGCCTTAGGTGGAAGGTTACAAAATAGGAGAAAGTGTTAGTTGTTCAATTGTGTCCAACTCTGCGACCCCATGGACTGTAGTCCGCCAGGCTCCCCTGTCCACAGGGATTCTCCAGGCAAGAATACTAAAGTAGGTTGCCATGCCCTCCTCCAGGCGATCTTTCAGACCCAGGGATTGAACCCAGGTCTCCTGCATTGTAGGCAGATTCTTTACCGTCTGAGCCACCAGGGAAGCCCTACAAAACAGGATAAATTTTCATCTAAAAAGAAATGAGCAGGTATTACATAATGGAAAATCTACATAGGTTAGGATTTCAGCTCCTTTTATTTCTCTTCTCTATGAGCTTAATTATGGTGAAAAACTTAAAATATTTGAAGAGTTAAGATTTGGGCAAAAAACACAACTTTCATTTTATTCACTTAATGTAAAAATGTTACTGACATGCAGTTGATTGCTGTGTTAGTCTCAGGTGTACAGCAAAATAATTCATTTATATGTATGTTGTGTTAGTCACTCAGTCACGTCTGACTCTTTGCAGCTCCATGGACTGTAGCCCCCTGGGCTCCTCCGTCCATGGAATTCAGGCAAGAATACTGAAGTGGGTTACCATTTCCTTCTCCAGGGGATCTTCCTTACCCAGGGATCAAACCCAGGTCTCCCACACTGCAGGCAGACTCTTTACCATCTGAGCCACCAGCGGTTCCTGGTGTTTTCCATGTATGTATGTGTGTATATATATTCTTTTTTAGGTTCTTTTCCATTATAGGTTATTATAAGATATTGAATGAAGTTTCCTGTACTTTATAATATGTATCAGTGCATGCGTGCTCAGTCATGCAGTTATGTCTGAATCTTTGCAACACCATGCACTGCAGCCCGCCAGGCTCTGCTGTCCATGGGATTTTCCAGGCAAGGAAAATGGGTTGCCATTTCCCACTCCAGGGTATCTTTCTGACTTAAGGATCAAACCCACGTCTCCTGTGTTGGCAGATTCTTTACCACTGTGCCACCTGGGAAGCCCATTATGTCGTAGTGTGTATCTGTTAATCCCAAACTCATAATTTATCCCTCCTCTGTCACTTTTCCCTTTGGTTACCATAAGTTTTGTTTTTGTTTTTTTTTCCAAAATCTTTGAGTTGGCTTCTATTTTGTAAATAAACTCATTTGTATCTTTTTTTTTTAGATTCTAAATGTAAATCATGTGATATTTGTCTCTATCTCCCTGGCTTCACTTCAGGGGATAATCTCTAGGTCCATCCATGTTGCTGCCAATGGCATTATTTTATTCCTTTGTATGGCTGAATATCATTCAGGTGTATGTATGCACCACTTCTTTATCCCTTCGTCTGTCCATGGACATTTAGGTTACTTCCATGTCTTGGCTGTTGTGAATAGTGCTGCTTTGAACATTGGGGTGCATGTAACTTTTCTAGTTAATTTTCATCTTTTCCAGATATATGCCTAGTAGCAGAATTGCTGGATCATATGGTAACTATATTTTTAGTTTCTAATATTGATTTTAAGCAAGACCGTGTTTTTTCTTCCTTTCATATTTGTGTGTTTATTTGGCTGTGTCGGGTCCTAGTTGCGGCACACAAGGGCTTAATTGTCCAACAGCATGTGGTTTCGCATCTACCCAACCAGGGACCGAATCCTCGTCGCCAGTTTGGAAGGCAGACTCCCAACCACTGAACCACCAGAGAAATCCCAAGAGTGTGTTTTTGATCAGATCTTTGAGTGCAGGCTCTCCCAGGCTTACCACTGACCACTGGTTCAGCCAGGGGTGATGGAGCCAGTGGTTTCTTGGGATTCTCAAGGACTATAAGGAGACACTCAAAGTGAGGGATTGAGCAGACTCAATGGGACAGGAAGCAGGCTCCACTTCAAGAAGCTAAGAGGCAAAACAGATGTTTGCAGAACCCAAAGAGCTGGAGGTATGGATTGAAGGTGGATATAAAGCTAAGAATCTGGGATGAAGTGGGATAAAGTGGCCAACTAGGATGTACCCCCATCTCCCTAGGTTCCCTTTTCAGGGTGTGAATTTGCTATAAAGTATAGGGTTTTCAGAAGAATGGATGAAGGAAAAGCAGCTCTTCCGGAACTTTGCTTGTTTTCTTTGATTTCCTGCTGGCTTCCCTGACTTTAGGCCACCACCCACACCGTCATGGCTTCCGCCTACCCCCTTCCTAATCCAGTCAATCGGCAGGCAAAGCTGATGACTCATGTTATTACTTAGAGTTCTATCTGGTGGAATAGAACAAGGTTCTGCAGCTGTGAAAACCTACTGGCTCCCTTGTGATACCGACTTGCCTTAACCTTATTAAAACGTGCTGTTTCCCTGCCGTGTTCCCCAGGGCCCCTGTGAAAGCTCTCGGTGATTCATGGGATTTGGAAATGTGAAAAATGTCCCTGCAATAGACATGTGGGACTAACTTGTTAGTGTTTCTACAGCAGTTTGTTTTGGGGAAATAAAATGTAGCCAAGACACATGTCAGAGGTCAGAAAGGAAACGGGAGAGAAGTGATGAAGTTGTGATGATTCAAGCAAAAGGATGTTGAAAGTGAGAAATATTAGATGAAGCCTTTCATGTATCTGATTCTTACCATGCTGGTGATGAGGTCCTGGAGGGCTGCTGAAGTCACTTCAGTTTAGTTGCTCAGTTGTGTCCAACTCTTTGTGACTCATGGACTGCAGCACACCAGGCCTCCCTGTCCATCACCAACTTCCGGAGCTTGCTCATGCTCATGTCCATCGAGTTGGTGATGCCATCCAACCATCTCATCCTCTGTCATCCCCTTTTCCTCCTGCCTTCAATCTTTCTCAGCATCAGGGTCTTTTCCAGTGAGTCAGCTCTTCACATCAGGTGGCCAAAGTATTGGAGCTTCAGCTTTAGCATCAGTCCTTCCAATGAATATTCAGGACTGATTTCCTTTAGGATTGACTGGTTTGATCTCCTTGAAGCCCAAGGAATTCTCAAGAGTCTTCTCCAGCACCATAATTCAAAAGCAGCAATTCTCCACTGCTCAGCTTTCTTTATGATCCAAGTCTCACATCCATACATGACTACTAGAAAAACCATAGCTTTGACTATAAGGACCTTGGTTGGCAAAGTAATGTCTCTGCTTTTTAATATGCTGTCTAGGTTGGTCATAGCTTTTCTTCCAAGGAGTAAGCGTCTTTTAATTTCATGGCTGCAGTCACCATCTGCAGTGATTTTGGAGCCCCAAGAAATAAAGTCTGTCACTGTTCCCATTGTTTCCCCATCTACTTGCCATGAAGTGATGGGACCGGATGCCTTGATCTTCATTTTTTGAATGTTGAGTTTTAAGTCAGTTTTTTCACTCTCCTCTTTCACTTTGATCAAGAGGCTCTTTAGTTCCTCTTTACTTTCTGCCATAAGGGTGGTGTCATCTGCATATCTGAGGTTATTGATATTTCTCCCAGCAATCTTGATTCCAGCTTGTGCTTCATCCAATTTGTCATTTTGCATGATGTACTCTGCATATAAGTTAAATAAGCAGGGTGACAACATATAGCCTTGATGTACCCCTTTCCCAATTTGGAACCAGTCTGTTGTTCCATGTCCAGTTTTAACTGTTGCTTCTTGACCCACATACAGGTTTCTCAGGAGGCAAGTAAGGTGTTCTGGTATTCTCATCTCTTTAAGAATTTTCCACAGTTTTTTTGTGATCCACACAGTCAAAGGCTTTAGCATAGTCAATGAAGTAGATGTTTTTCTGGAATTCTCTTGCTTTTTCTATGATCCAACAGATGTTGGCAATTTGATCTCTGGTTCCTCTACCTTTTTGAAATCCACCTTGAACATCTGAAAGTTCTCAGTTCACATACTGTTGAAGCCTGGATTGGAGAATTTTGAGCATTATTTTGCTAGCATGTAAGATGAGTGCAATTGTGTGGTAGTTTGAGCATTCTTTGGCATTGCCTTTCCTTGGCATTGGGATGAAACTGACCTTTTCTAGTCCTGTGGCCACTACTGAGTTTTCCAGATTTGCTGGCCTATTGAGTGCAGCACTTTCACAGCATCATCTTTCAGGATTTGAAATAGCTCAACTGGAATTCCATCACCTCCACTAGCTTTGTTTGTGGTGATGCTTCCTAAGGCCCACTTGACTTCACATTCCAGGATGTCTGGCTCTGGGTGAATGATCACACCATTGTGGTTATCTGGGTCATGAAGATCTTTTTTGTATAGTTCTTCTGTGTATTCTTGCCACCTTTTCTTAATATCTTCTGCTTCTGTTAGGTCCCTATCGTTTCTGTCCTTTATTGTGCCCATCTTTGCATAAAATGCTTCCCTTGTGGCTCAGCTGGTAAAGAATCTGCCTGCAATGCAGGAGACCTGGGTTTGATCCCTGGGTTGGGAAGATTCCCTGGAGAAGGGAAAGGCTACCCACTCCAGTATTCTGGCCTGGAGAATTCCGTGGACTGTATAGTCCATGGGGTTGCAAAGAGTCAGACATGACTGAGTGACTTTCACTTTCACTTTCTGTTAGGTCCATACCATTTCTGTCCTTTATTGTGCCCATCTTTGCATGAAATGTTCCCTTGGTATCTCTAGTTTTCCTGAAGAGATCTCTAGTCTTTCTCATTCTCTTGTTTTCCTCTATTTCTTTGTATTGATTACTTAGGAAGGCTTTCTTATCTCTCCTTGTTATTGTTCTGAACTCTGCATTCAGATGGATATATCTTTGTTTTTCTCCTTTGCCTTTCACTTCTCTTCTTTTCTCAGCTATTTGTAAGGCCTCCTCAGACGACCATTGCCTTTTTGCAGTTCTTCTTTTTGGGGATGATTTTGATTACCGCCTCCTGTACAGTGTTACAAACCTCCATCCATAGTTCTTCAGGCACTCTGTGTACCAAATCTAATCCCTTGAATCTATTTGTCACTTCCACTGTATAATCTTAAGGGATGTGATTTAGGTCATACCTGAATGGTTTAGTGGTTTTCCATACTTTGTTCAATTTGAGTCCGAATAAGTCTGAATTACAAACTCATTTTGCAATAAGGAGTTCATGATCTGAGCCACAGTCAGCTCCCTGTCTTGTTTTTGCTGACTATCAAGTTGGTGTATAAATAGACTTTAAACATTTTAGAGCCAGCCCAGAAGGGGACTGTATGATAAGTGACACCATTGGGGAAGGGGTGGTTACGGCAGAAGTCCTCTTTGGGGAACAGAGCTAAGACAAAGACCGCCCTCCTATTTATCACCACCCCTCCCCCACCAGCCACCTCTGGGAACAGCAGGCAGAACCCTGGGTGGCTGAGTAGGGCACATTTTCTGACATCCTTTCCATAAAAGCATCAGCAATCTGCAAAGACTGGGACTACAGGGAAAGGTCCCTGCTCTACAGAATTTTATGATTTCGTAAGGAGAGAGAGCTCAGCTGGTAAAGAATCTGCCTGCAAGGCAGGAGACCCCGGTTAGATTCCTGGGTCAGAAGATTCCCTGGAGAAGGGATAGGCTACCCACTCCAGTATTTTTGGGTTTCCCTGGTGGCTCAGATGGTAAAGAATCCACCTGCAATGTGGGACACCTGCGTCTCATTCCTGAGTTGGGTAGATCCTCTGGAGGAGGGCATGGCAACCCACTCCAGTATTCTTGCCTGGAGAATCCTATGGACAGAGGAGTCTGGTGGGCTACGGTTCAGGTCAGGTCACAAAGAGTCAGATACGACTGAGTGACTTTCACAAGTAGAGGGAGTTGTTCATGATTTAATGGGTGGAGGGGGTTGCGTGGATGCCCTCGAACAAGCGTTTCTAGCTCAGGGAGGTTTTGCGCGTTTCAAGTCCCATAGACACCATCTGTGTCCAGTGCCGCATCCCGCGAAGAGACCCTAGGCCTCGCCAGCGTATGCCTTCTGAAAGACAGGAAGTGGCTACAGAGGAATGACCAGGGAAAGAGAAAGTACACCTTTGTTGGGGTTACAGTAACTCATGGGAAAAGTGGGAGACTTGTGAAACACGACAATGGCTCGTGGAGGAAGGAGCACTCAGTCAGAGGAGGTGGATCGTAGGGGAAGGAGGTGCAAAAAGCTGAGCCACAGGCAAGAAGGGATGCCTCCCAGGACTAAGCAGAAGGGTTCAGTGAAAGAAAACCCCAGAAACTTCCTGAGAGACGCAGCCCGCCTTCAGAGGACACGTTCCTTCAGCATGAACCACAGTGTCGTCCTGTTGGGATAAAGCGCAGGGGAGAGCCAGCCAAGAAGTAATTCTGGAGAAGCATTCTCAAGGGTGTGACGTGATTTCCTCCATGCAGTGGAACCTCCAAGCCATTCTTGCCAGTTACGTGTGATTTCTTTTTTTATTTTTGTTTATTCCTGTCTTAGTTTAGGTGCGTACTGGTTTGGTTGGAAAATGTTAGTGAACTCTTGAAGTGGCTCTGTAATAACTTGGGAGCAGAAGTGACAGGTTGCGGATGTCACTGTGAGCTGGGTCTGGCAGCCAGGGTATTGGAAGCATCATATTACAAATAATGCCGGTCCCCTCCTTGTCCCCTCCTCCCACCAGCCTCCAGGCAGGCCAGGTGGCGCCTGGTCCTTCAGCAGCCCCATCAGCAGTTGGTGGAGCAGCAGAAAGAGTGGCTTCTTGTCTAAGTCCCAGCCACCCTTCTTAGGTCACTTCTCCCCAGTACCTTGCTTTCCCCCTGGAGGACTGAGAGCTGCCCAGTCCTTACCACCTCCCAGCTGGTAAATACCTTTCAAATACCAAGCACCCCTCCTCTTCCCAGTTTTCCAGGAGGTATTCCAGTGCTGCCCCAGCCAGTCTTCTGGGAATGTCCTCTATTCCCATTTCTACCCGGGAATTACCATGAATCAGACTGGGTGCAAAAACGTAACACCTCTCCTTTGAGCATCTCTTACCACCTCACCTGTCTCTCTCCCTTACATCAATTTCTCTCTCTCTCTCTTTTTTTTTTTTCCTCATGAGTCTTGGAGACTATCTTGTATGGTATTTGCAAGTTTATTGTCTTGTCTTCTCCCTTTAAAGTACAAGGATGATGAGATCAAGGACTTTGCTAATCTTCTTGATGACTGCGTTTTTAGTGCTGAGAACAGTGTTTGGCATGTAATAAGTATGGAATCATTTTTGTTGTTGTTTTTGAAGAAAGAGGATGTTGTTGTTGAGTCGTTCAGTCATGTCCAACTCTATTTGACCCCATGGACTGCAGCATACCAGGCTCCCCTGTTCTTTACCATCTCCCAGAGTTTGCTCAAGCTCGTGTCCATTGAGTTAGTGATGCCATCCAACCATCTCGTCCTCTGTCATCCCCTTCTCCTCCTGCCCTCAATCTTTCCCAGCCTCAGGGTCTTTTCCAGTGAGTCAGCTCTTCGCATCAGGTGGCCAAAGTATTGAAGCTTCAGCTTCAACATCAGTCCTTTCAATGAATATTCAGGATTGATTTCCTTTAGGATTGACTGGTTTGACCTCTTTGCAGTCCAAGAGACTCTCAAGAATCTTCTCCAACACCACAGTTCAAAAGCATCAGTTCTTCGGCACTCAGCTTTCTTTATGGTCCAGCTCTCACATCCATACGTGATTACTGGAGAAACCATAGCTTTGACTAGACAGACCTTTCTTGGGAAAGTAATGTCTCTGCTTTTTAATATGCTGTCTAGGTTGGTCATAGCTTTTCTTCCAAGGAGCAAGTGTCTTTTAATTTCATGGCTGCAGTCACCATCTGCAGTGATTTTGGAGCCCCCCAAAATAAAGTCTCTCACTCTTTCCATTGTTCCCCATCTATTTGCCATTAAGTGATGGGACCGGATGCCATGATCTTCATTTTTTGAATGTTGAGTTTCAAGTCAGCTTTTTTCACTCTCCTCTTTCACTTTCATCAAGAGGCTCTATAGTTCCTCTTCACTTTCTGACTTAAGGGTGGTGTCATCTGCATTTCTGAGGTTGTTGATACTTCTCCAGGCAATATTGAATCCAGCTTGTGCTTCATCCAGTCCGGCATTTCGCATGATGTACTCTGCATATAAGTAAGCAAGGTGACAATATACAGAGAGGATATAGTCAGCCCTAAACCAGAGAACTTGGGGAAATAGGACATTTCGCTGAGTGCAGCCAGAGGGGGACTTAGAGCAGCCAGAGGTCACTGGTGGGGGGAGGAGGGGGATGGAGAGCCAAGGAAAGAGGAGTGTCAGGGTGAGGGGAGGGAGCTAGAGCAGAGGTTATCACAGTGTGGTCCACAGAGCCCAGAGGGCATTGATCTCTGAGACACTTTCAGGGAATCTGTAAGGTCAAAACTATTTTCAAAACAGTGTTGCGATGTTGACTCTTTCACTGTGGTGACATTTCCACTGATGTTGCTGAAGCGGGAGAAGGTCCAGCATGAATCAGGGCAGAGGCACCAAACTAGGACCATATGCAGCAAAACAGGTTCCAGCTTCACTGAAGAATGTCCTCAATCTATCAGTGAAAGCTGTTCAGTTTATGAAATCTCAACCTGGAGTACGTGTCTGTTTCATGTCTGCCTGATCAAATGGGAAATACACATAACATTTCTGAAAAGTGAAATATGTTGGTTTTCTTGGGGAAATTTTTTTTAAATTTATTTTATTAATAAGTTAAAATTTATTTTAATTTTTAAAAGTTAAAATTAAAAAATTTACTTGGCAGTTGAATTCTGAGCTAAATAAATTGGCTCTTCTTTGTTAAGGAGCATCATTTTTGCTTTAGAGAATGAAAGACAAACAATAGTTGTTTAGACTGGGGCATTTCACAGGGATTCTGCTGAAAATGAATAAAGTGAGCTTGTCAAGTGAAACGATGAATGACATTGTCATTTGCCAGGGATAAAATTTTAATTTTGAAGAGAAAATTAGAATTATGGAAAACTTGAGTCCATCATAGGCAGCTCAACAGCTTCCTTATAGAGACTTTTCTGATGAGATTGTGAGAAGAAAGTCGCTCAGTCATGTCGGACTGTTTGCGACCCTTTGTGACCTATTCAGTCCATGGAATTCTCCAGGCCAGAATACTGGAGTGGATAGCCTATCCCTTCTCCAGCAGCTCTTCCCAACCCAGGAATCGAACCGGAGTCTCCTGCATTGCAGGCTTATTCTTTACCAACTGAGCTGTCACGGAAGCCTTCTGATGAGATTGGTGGTGATATATTAATAATGGGATTTTTGATGTTGTGTAATAAAATAGATCAGCATTTGGAGTGATCTGTATAGCTCAGTGAGTCAGTATTTTCCAAATGTTAACAAAAATCACACGTGAGAACACATGAGAAAACCAACTGTTCAAAGAGCGAAACAGATCAATGACTTTCATAGAAGAGAGCTTTAGAAGTTCATCAACAAGGTTGCAGATTCCACACTGAATATTAACTGGAAAGAAATGAGCACTTTAGTGTTTTTAGTTGTATCAAAGAATATATACAATTATTTTTCTTTAAAAAGCATATTAAACTCCTCTTGCACTTGGGGACTGATTTTTCTTCATAAACTTCAACTAGGATATTACAGCAGGCTAAATGTAGAAGCAGAGAAGCTATGAGAACCCAGCTGTTTTCTATTAAGCAAGACATTAAAGAGATTTGTAAATGACATCACCCTTCTCACTAAACGTTTTTTTGTTTGGGAAAACCATCATAATTTATGTTAGCGTGTAATGCATGATTATCTTTTTGATAAATAAATATTTTTTAAATGTCTCAGTATTAATGTCTAACATGGTAAATACTGATAACCCGTGTTTTTTTTTTTTTTTTTAAAAAAAAAGCTCCTCAGAATCCTCTTTTGTGAGTGTAAGTGGTTAAAAAAAAAAAAAAAAAAGTGTTAAGGGGATTCTGAGACCAAAATGTTTGGAGAACCCCTGGCCTAGATTAGGCTTAAAAGAACTCAACAGTGGCTGCAAAGAAAATGAAGCATTTTCTTCTCACTTTTTTCTTTATACCTGCTATGTACCTCCTATCTATTAGTCGCTCAGCTGTGTCCAACTCTTTGTGAGCCCACTGACTGCGGCTCACCAGGCTCCTGTGTCCCTGGGATTCTCCAGGCAAGAATACTGGAGTGCGTTGCCATTCCCTTCTCCAGGAGATCTTTCCAACCCAGGGGTCGAACCCAGGGATTGAACCCGGGTCTCCCACATTGTGGGCAGATTCTTTACCATCTAAGCCACCAAGGAAGTCTCTTTTCTTTTTAGTTGAGGCCAACGCCACACCAATGGTGTGGATTAGAAAACAGCACTCAAGGAAGGAGGCTCGTGTTTACGGATGCTCCTTTGTGTTGTGTGATGGCTGTTCTCACTTCTTTTCAGACCTATCCTGTGAGGTCATAGTTATTCAGTCCCATTTTAATAGAAGAAAGAGGCTCAGAGGAGTTAAGTGTCTTTCCCAATATCACACAGCCCTAAAGTGGGCGGCAGAATCACAGGTCTGCCCAGCATTTCCCACCAAACCACAGTACATCTGATAATTATCAGAAGTGTTTAGGTCCAAAATAACTGTCAGGAAATGGCAACCCACTCAGCATTCTCGCTGGAAAAATCCCACGGGCAGAGGAGCCTGAGGGGCTATAGTCCATGGAGTCACAAAAAGTAGGACATGAACGTGCAGCTGAGCACACACGCACACACTGTCACTTGAAATATAAGTGTGATTGAGGTAAAATATGGTTCTGATGTATTTGAATGATCCCAGTGACTGCCTGGTCATACCATCACCCTGGGCTGGTAAAGGCAGTAGTATCACAGAATACCAAATTTGCTGTGAAAGTATAAACTAGCTGGATCTTTAAACTTCTTGGAATGATTCTTCTTCATAAGGAAAAAGGGTTTGTGTGTGTGCGTGGTTTTTCTTTCCCTTCTGTTTCTGCTCCGGCATTCTTTTGTGAGCATGTAACTGATTATTAAATAGGGTCAAACAACTCCAGTTGGGTTTCCTGTGTGAACGCACAGCACGGATTTCAGCCTTTCATGTCATACATTGTCTGCAGCAGCTGTGCCCGCGGTTGAAGATTCAGATCACTTCCTTCAATTTCCCGTATTGTTGGAACAGTGGATGTGTGTGCATACTGCCCATGGAGACAGAAGGAAGGGTGTCTCTGCATGGCTTTCCTTGGATTTTGTGAAACATTTTCATTCAGACATGCGGAGTGCCACATGTTTTCCTGGAAAGAGCACTGGTGTAGCACAAATACAGGTCCAGTGCTTGTCTGCTATGGATTATCTGTGTAGTTTGGGGGAAATTTTTTCGTTCCCAGGACCAATTCTGCTTCCTTATAAGGTTCCTTCCCTGTCTGAAATTTTGCAACTCTGAGTCCTTGTAGAAACCTCATTTTCCAGCTCACCACACTCTGTTGTTCTGAAACATTCATTTTTCTTCTTTCTGATTTTACTCTCCACCTACTGTTCATCCTCTTTCCTTTGCCTTTATTAGCCCAACATTAAGCGCAAGAGTATTTCATTTCTTCCAGAATGGCTGTCTTTCACTGGCTCTATCATTCAGCTCTCATTGTCTCTAGAATGATATTATGGACGGTCTCCTTCTCTGAGAAAGAAAACCCCGCAGTGTGTTCACTTAGGGTTCAGCTGGCGGTGGATCTGGAGCTTGGATTGTGTCGGGATCCTCCCGCCCCGCCGCAGTAGAGCCCAGAGGTGCTGGGCCGGCAGCCACTTCTCCAGCTTTGCTCTATTTTTGTTCAGTGTAATTAGATGTAAGCACGAAGGATGATCATGGCAAATCGAACTCATTCTGCTTTCGCGGCCCAGTATGAACATTTGAACTAGAACCAGGATACGATAGGTCTCTGTACTCCTCAACCTGGGCTGTCTGTCCCTTCCTGGCTTCCCCAGATGCGTCGGGAGTGGGTGGAGCGCCATCTAGTGATGGGCTGGGCTGATGCTTTGCTGCCCGATTCCTGCTACGCCTGCCCAAGAAAACCCGTGGGCTGTGAAACACAGGCAAACAGGACCTTAAAATACTGGGGACATTTTGCAGCAGGTCACTTAGTATACAGGAGGTTCCAGTGTGTTATTAACCATGCAAATGTGTGTAAGTACGGAATCCCTGGGGCTGTGACAAGTGAAGATTTATGGGTATCTTCACTTTCCTGGTGGCTCAGACCGTAAAGGATCTGCCTGCCATGCAGGAGACCCGGGTTCAATCCCTGGTTCGGGAAGATCCCCTGGAGAAGGGCATGGCAACCCGCTCCAGTATTCTTGCCTGGAGAATCCCATGGACAGAGGAGCCTGGCGGGGCTGTGGTCCATGGGGTAGCAAAAGAGTCAGACACGGCAGAGCGACTAATGCATTCACTTGAGACGAGTCTTGTTCAGTTTTAAACTTTTCGGTGAGGTTTTGTGTTTTTAGTTTGAAGTCCAAGTGTTGGGGTTTGGGAATTTACACTCCTGTGAAAAACATGGGTAACTGGCTTGATTTTTCTCAGCCTCAGTGTCCCTGTTTCTCACCTGTAAGTAAAAGATCATTTCTAAAATCCTTCCAGCCCTTTAAGAAATGTCATCTAACCACAGGTACTGCAATTTTTGTGATTTGCTCTGGTGATTGTACACGCTTCGGATCCATTGTTCTTTCCATCTTCCAAGAAGAAGTGTAGAAAGAATACTAATGGTTATCATTGATTGGGTTCCGCTGCATCTCTGATACTGTTTGAACTTCACACACATTTGCCTTTTTAATATTTAAAAAGTTCTCACTGACAGATTCTGTAACATGAACATTATTATGCTCGTTCCACAGTCAAGGAATCTAAGGCTCCCGCTGCCTGTTCTCTGTGCTAACAAACGGGTAAAGAAGATAAAGAGAAACAAGTGAGAAAACATGTTGTTGTCATTATAATTCATCATAACACCACTCACAGGGTTCCTGCAACACCAAGTGTATTCAGGCCTCATCGGAAGAGGAGATATTTATCTTTCACATACTCATAAAGCTCTGTCACAAAGTGATTGTTGGAGAAATAGTAAAAAAAAAAAAAAAAAAATTTTTTTCCAAGGATTCAGGGGGAAGGTCGCCTTTTTAAGTGCTAACATGGTACTCAGACATCTTCCCTGGGAGCTGAGCAGTAGGAGAGACGGAGGGCCAGGCCCCAGGGGTAGCTGCTGTGTCCTGGCTGCTGGCGCGGTGATGGCACGTGGCAGAGGTCCGTCAGCACCATCGCAGAGACAGCTCTGGGTGCCCCGGGCATGGCCCCGTAGCAGCCTCCTGTGTGTTTCTGTTGATTGGTTTGCTTGGGTCTTCTTTTTTGAAAGCTGAGCAGCCTTCCCCAAAGAGTGCTTTCTAGGGTGTTAATACATTTTATGAGGCAGACAAAGCTTTCAGATCAAACAGCATGAGAACTGCTGGGCTGAATAAAGTTAATGGGTTTCTTGGCTCTGGTGTAAGACTGCTTGAAATGTTTTGCAGTCAGCGTGTGTTGTTCAGTCACTAAGTCGCGTCTGACTCTTTGCAACCTCGTGGACTGCAGCATGCCCAGACTTCCCTGTCCCTCACCAACTCCCGGAGTTTGCCAAAGTTCATGTCCATTGCATCAGTGATGCCATCCACCCATCTCATCCTCTGTCACCCTCTTCTCCTTCTGCCTTCTATCTTTCCCAGCATCAAGGTCTTTTCCAATGAATTGGCTATTCGCGTCAGGTGGCCAAAGTATTGGAGCTTCAGCATGGGTCCTTCCAGTGAGTATTCAGAGTTGATTTCCTTTAGAGTTGACTGGTTTGATCTCCTTGCTTTCCAAGGGACTGTCAAGAATCTTCTCCAATACCACAGTTCCAAAGCATCAGTTCTTCAGCACTCAGCCTTCTTTATGGTCTAGCTCTCACATCCGTACATGACTACTGGAAGAACCATAGCTTTGACTATATGGACCTTTGTCAGCAAAGTGATGTCTTTGGTATTTAACACGCTGTCATAGCTCTTCTTCCAGGGAGCAATAGTCTTCTAATTTCTTGGCTGCAGTCACTATCCACAGTGATTTTAGTGCCCAAGAAGAGGATATCTGTCACTGCTTCCACTTTTTCCCCTTGTATTTGTGATGAAGTGATGGGAAGTCAGTGTGTAGTTTAAAAAAAATTGTTTTAATTACCTGTATGTTTGTTGTGGTGTGTGGGCTTCTCAGTGTGGTGGCTTCTCAGTGTGGTGGCTTCTCTGGTGCGGCGCAGGGTCTAGGGTGGTCCGGCTTCAGGAGTTGCAGCTTGTGGCCTTAGTAGTTGTGGGTTTTGGGCTTAGTTGCTCTGAGGCATGTGGGATCTTCCCGGACCTGGGATCAAACCCATGTCCTCTGCATTGGCAGGTGGATTCTTATCCACTGCACCACCCGGGAAGTCCTACATTAACTGTATTTTAATATATAAATCAAGTAACCCTCAACAACTGGGGACAAGCGGGAAAGTGTAACTGTTCTCCCTGTGCTAGGAACCCTGGTAGCTAAACACTGGTTAGTTCATGTGCGTGGAGGTTTCCAAAAATGTCCTCGTGGCATCACTTTGCTTTGTGGATAGCACATCCACTCTGATGAAAGATGGAAATGTTCCCTAGCAGTCACCTGGCAACCCGGTGGACACTCCTGCAGAGCGGTGAGCCCAGTAGCTGCTGTCCCCTGGAGGTGGGGTTGCAGGCTTCATGCTCCTCGCAGCATCCTGTTGCTGGGATGCTTAAGTTGCTCTCCTGGTCCATGTTGGCATTGCCTTGTGTGTACATGCTCAGTTGTGTTTGACTCTTTGTGACCCCGTGCACTGTCGCCTGCCAGGTTCCTCTGTCCGTGGGATTCTTCAAGCAAGAGTAGTGGAGTGGGTTGTCACTTTCTGTTCTAGGGGATCTTCCCCACCCAGGGATCAAACTCATGTCTCCTATGTCTCCTGCATTGGCAGGGGATTCCTTACCACTGTGCCACCTGGGAAGCTCTATTGACATTGGTATTTGTTATCAATGATTTTGATTAATGATAAGTCCCACACTGACCTCATGTCCAGATGGACTGTCCTATATTATGCAATAGAAATTAGTCATCAATTAGTTTATTTTAGGGCACAAACTGTATGCTTAAGAGGTCTCTTAAGAATGGCTACTAAACATTTTGGGGTAAATCCTAGATCCTGATTCGTGGAATCTTAGTAATTTTAGTAATAACATCTTGCCCATATGCTGGGCACTTGACACATTTTAATTTGACTAACCCTTCTACCAGCAACCCTATAAAGGTAGGTGCATGTAGCATCTATGATTTATAGAAGAGGAATTGGATCAGAGATTGGTTAGGTAATTAACTTCCCCGTTAGACCACAACTTCCAGAATCTCTCAGCACCTCCTGCTGTTTTGCCTTAGCGGCCTTTTATAACTTCCAGGACTTCTCTTCCTCGGAACCTCAGCTGATCCTAACACAGCCTTCTTGAGCACTGACTGATCCGGGATGCCTCTCCTCCTCCCCCCACCCCCAACTCTCACCTCCCACTTCCACCCTCAGCTGACTGCCCTAAGTATGACACATCTTGAACCGCTTCTGTATAAAACTCTGTATGAAGTTTCAGGATTAAGACATAGAGTGAAAGAAACAAAAAGCAAACTTTTATGTACATTCTTGACTCCAGATATGGGAAAACTGCATAGAAAAAGAGGCTGGTAGGAAAGATGGTGATGAGATTGGGTTAGAGTTGCAGGGTAATGGATTTTTTTTTTTTTCTGAAATGTAGTTATATGAGGGAGAGATTTATATGTGGTTATAAAATGGGAGAGATTTATTTTTTATGAATCTATAAATTTCTTTCCAAAAACTGAAAGACATCTATCAACTCAGATGGTTCCACTACACTATCATGAATTATGAAGTAATCTTTACAATAGTTATTTTTATCAATTGATTAATAATTGCTACTTGCCTTACACATCCAATTTTGAAATCTCCATAAAATTTAATCAAAGAACCTCTTACGGTATTCTTTTTGGAGCTGAGTAAATAAACCAAGGAAGAAAGCAAGCCAGTGTTGTTATTTTTTTTTTCAAGACCACAATTGCCAGCTCCACGTGACTTCAAAGTGCCCTCTGCTGATAAACGTGTGTCGGCGATGCCTGAATGTCTGTGGGCTCTTTTCACACAAATCCTCTTGGTCAGTCATCATCATTCAGTCATCATTCATTTGGTAGAAACAGTTATTATATGAGACCCCCAGTTTCATGGTGCCCAGAAATTTTGCTGCTGCTTCCCGGGTGGCTCACTGGTAAAGAATCTGCCTGCCAATGCAGGAAACATGGGTTCGATCACGAAGATCACCTGGAAAAGAAAAGAAAATAGCAACCCACTGCAGTATTCTTGCTTGGGAAATGCCATGGACAGGGGACCCTGGTGGACTACAGTTCATAGGGTCACAAAGAGTTGGATACAACTGAGTGACTAAACAACAGAAGAAAATCATATGAAAAGTGGCAGAAACATCACAAGATGCTGTCACAGGGGCCTCAGACAGTGCCCCTGAGCTCAGATTCTAAGTTAACTCATCAGGCTGTGTGCTGGCCTGTCTCCAGGATGGCCCCCGTGGAGCCCTGCCTCCTGCATTCATGCTCTCGTGTAGCTGCTTCCGTATCATTTCAGGGTTGTTCCACGTGACCAGGGGACCTGGCAAAAATGATGCTTTGTCAGCTCTGAGACTAGGTCATAGAAGACTTCGTGGCTTCCCTCTTGCTTGCTTGCTCCTGGATCACTGACTCTGGGCAGAGCTAGCTGTCATGTCATGAGGACATCTAAGCACGCACAGATCCACATGGTGAGAAACTGAGGCCTCCAGCCACCAGCCATGTCAGAGAGGGATCTCAGAAGCACGTCCTCCGGCCTCATCACATCTCCAGGTGATAGCCCCAGGTGATACCTTGATCGAAGCCTCCTGAGAGACCTGGGGTCAGACCCGCCAGCAAAACCTCCGAATTCCTGAGCTGCAGAAACTGAGCGGATAAAGGGGCATTGCCCCGGGAGTGGGGTGAGAGCGACCATACTGATCAATAACTGCTGTCTTCTGTGATTGGTGTGTTGCCTGTCGACTATCTAATAAGCCACCAGACAAACTTGTTGATTCAAGAAAGAGTGTTCTCATTAGTTATGGGCTCATAGTTGCTGTGATCATGCATGGGCCGAAGGGAAGCCTCCTAAATCTTTCTCTTGCTCTTCTTAACAGAGTTGCTACGTTCACCAACTAGTCTTAAACATTAAGGTGCATTCTTTAATAAGAGACATCTTTCAGAGACAGTATGCACTGTTCTCATCAAAAAAATGTTAGTGACTTGTCTTCTCTTGTCTCCTGGATAATTAATTATGAGGGAGAAAAGCCCAGATTAGGAAGTGGGTGTTACTTCCAGGACCTAGAGTAGAATCAATGGGCATTAACGAGTATCTACTGAAAATATTCAGAAAATTACTTCAGACTCTCTCCAGTCATAGTAATAAGAGTGACGTTAAGATTGACTATATAAACTTAGATGATTTCCTCTTATTTCACTTCTTATTTGCTATTTTTTCATTAAAAAAGCATTTTTGAGTTTTTTGTTTGTTTGTAAAGCTAAGTTTATTAGTTCTGTCGCCATGAGGGAGACCGTAACCTAGATTGTCTTTGTAGTGTCTCAGAAAAGGAGACTAGGGCAGGGTATTTGTATAGTTTCGGGGCCTCAGCTGGGTGAATTTCGGGTGCATCTTGCACTGTGGGGTCGGGTTTGGGCCGAGTTCCGCCTTCCCAGCTTTCTCTGGACCGGTGGGCGTGGTGAGGTGGGGGCCTGGGGCCTCTCTCCACGCACCAGCTGTGAGTCTTGGTGAGTCAGCGGTCTGGTTGGGTCAGGGTTTTCTTCTAGGAACACGTGTTTCCTGAAGCGAATAGCTTGGTTATTTTGTTTGGTCCTAGCATCGTTTAACAAAGGTACAGGGAAGTATGTTGGCTTCACTGCTTGGGTGTTACAGATGTGGAATCATGAAGCAGGAGGGTTAGTTGCTTGGAGAAGGGGGTGAGGACGGAAGAGGATGAGGTGAGAGGAGCTTCCCAGAAGAGTTACTCAGGTGAGAGAGAGAAGTGTGATGTGAATTCTGCAGAGATGCGAGCTGGGAAAGAATTTAGATTGTCTCTCAAACTTGAATGTTGCTACAGATCAGCAGGAAATGGCAACCCACACCAGTATTCTTGCCTGGAAAATCCCATGGACAGAGGAGCCTGGCAGGCTACAGTCCATGGGGTTGCAAGAGTCGGACACAACTTAGCGACTAAACTACCACCACCACCGATCAGCAGGGGATATCTCCACAATGCAGATTCTTTATCCTGCAGTTCTCGGTTCCCAGGTGACACTGATGCTGGCCTGGGGACCACACTTTTGCCTCGTGAGGTCCTCGACCCCATAGCTGCTGCTGCTAAGTCACTTCAGTCGTATCCGACTCTGTGTGACCCCACAGACGGCAGCCCACCAGGCCCCGCCATCCCTGGGATTCTCCAGGCAAGAACACTGGAGTGGGTTGCCATTTCCTTCTCCAATGCATGAAAGTGAAAAGTGAAAGAGAAGTCGCTCAGTCATCTCCGACTCTTAGCAACCCCATGGACTGCAGCCTACCAGGCTCCTCCGTCCATGGGATTTTCCAGGCAAGAGTACTGGAGTGGGGTGCCATTGCCTTCTCCATAGAGGGGCATGCAAAACCTCCCCGGCATAAAGTGGTCGGGTGTATTCGGGGAGCATCCCCTAGGCGTTTGTGTGAACGGCGGTGAGCGAGGCGGTGAGAGAGAGAGGCCCTGGCTTAGGAGGGCTTGTGGCCAGGAGAGGCTCTGGGACTCCAGGGGCCAGCTGCCCAACCGTGACTGCACATCCAAGGTGAATTAGAAGCACGAGGTCTGAATTGGTGGCTTCAGAGTGGATGGTGTTCACTGGGATGCTTTTCACCGTGGCTGGGCTGCCAACCACTTCTGTAAGTGAAGGGGGCTGGGGGAGGTTTAGGCGACTTTGATGGTGGCGGCGAGCCGAAGTGGATGGGGCCACACAGGAGGAGGCCTGAGTTCCCCTGGAGCTTTGGGAATTTCCTTTATCTGTTGAGTTAACATGGGTTAGAAAACTAGGCCCAAGGGAACGCGAGTGCCCAGCTGGAGAAGGGACAGCCAGGTTCAGGAAATTTCCTACTCTGGGCTTGGGATGTTCTCCAGGGATGGATGCCCTGCAGGACACCTCGCGTCCCCGGGCTCCTGGCCGTGGAATGGGACCACCAAGGCCAGCCGGGGACATGGAGGGACCAGAGCGGGCACAGAGCGAGGCGGGGACAGTGAAAATCAATGGGTATGCGGCCTGGCTTTCCTAAGCCTGGCCCTGATGCCTGACACCATTGGACTGTTCCTAGTTGGATATGTTCCTGGGAAAAATGCCTTTGTATAAATCAGAAATTCAGAAGTTGATCTGTTTATGTTTCAAATGCTTGCTTCCTCTATTTCTTTCAGTTTCATTTGTATCCTTCTAACCAATACTGAGGAGAAGGCAATGGCACCCCACTCCAGTACTCTTGCCTGGAAAATCCCATGGACGGAGGAGCCTGGTGGGCTGCAGTCCGTGGGGTCGCTAAGTCGGACAAGACTGAGTGACTTCACTTTCACTTTTCACTTTCATACATTAGAGAAGGAAATGGCAACCCACTCCAGTGTTCTTGCCTGGAGAATCCCAGGGATGGTGGAGCCTGATGGGCTGCCGTCTATGGGGTCGCACATGACTGAAGCAACTTAGCAGCAGCAGCAGCAACCAATACTGAACTCTTAATGTTTTTTCTTTTACAAGTAGAATGGGACAAGTGTCTCAGCTTCGTTACTTACTGTTGTTCTTGTCCTGTTTGTCCTTTTAAACGATGTCTGGGCCACCTGTTTGGAGAGGATGTTCGGTTTGACCCTGTGCCGGGGGCCCTCCTCGACAGCCCTTGCTTTTCCTGATGCTCTGAGACTCAAACACAGGTTGTGTCTTACTCAGTTTGCCTGGAACTGGTAGCATGAACCTCAGTTTACCGGTGAGGAAATTGTACAGATGAGAAAGCTGAGGCTCAGGATGGGTCAAGCCGATTGGTTAAGGCCAATTTCTGTGGACAGAAAATACAACCACAAAATCGAATGCAGGTCCTCTTAGAGCCCTGCATCCTGGGGGGTGGAGAGGAGATAACGTACACAGAGAAAATGTAGTATGTAGAGATGGTGAGGGCTGTGGGCCAACACGAAGCTTGGAGGGGAACATGTGTGTTTGTGGGGTGTCTGTGGGGGGTGTGTTGTAAGAGTGTGTGTGTGTGATATGTGTAAGGAGTGTGTGGTGTGTGTGTGTGGAGTGTATGTGGTGTGTGTGTGTGTGTGTGCTGTGTGTATGTGGTATGTATCTAGTGTGTGTGTGTATGTGTGGTGTGTGTGTATGTGGCGTGTGTGTGGTGTGTAAGTGTGTGGGGTGTGTGTGTGCGGGGTATGTGTGTGTGTGGTATGTATGTGTGGTGTGTGTGTGTGTGTGGTGTGTGAGGGCATCTGTGGTATGTATGTGTGTGCTGTGTTTGTGTGGTGTGTGTGTGGTGTGTGAGTGTGTGTGGTGTGTGAGTGTATGTGTGGTATGTAGGTGTGTGGTATGTGTGTGTGTTGTGTGGTGTGGTGTGAGTGTGTGTGGTATGTGTGTGTGGTGTGGTGTGTGTGTGTGTAGTGTGTGACCGTGTGTGAGTGCATGTGTGTGTGTGTGGTGTGGTGTGAGGGCATCTGTGGTATGTATGTGTGTGCTGTGTTTGGTGTGTGTGTGCTGGGTGAGTGTGTGTGGTATGTGAGTGTATGTGCGGTATGTAGGTGTGTGGTATGTGTGTGTGTTGTGTGGTGTGGTGTGAGTGTGTGTGGTGTGTGTGTGTGTGGTGTGTGAGTGTGTGTGAGTGCACTGTGGTATGTATGTGTGGTGTGTGTGTGGTGTGTGATGTGCGGTATGTGTGTGTGATGTGTGTGTGTGGTGTGTGAGTGTGTGTGGTATGTATGTGTGATGTGTGTGTGTGGTGTGTGAGTGTGTGTGGTATGTATGTGTGATGTGTGTGTGTGGTGTGTGAGTGTGGTGTGAGTGCGTGTGTGGTGTGTATGTGTGTGCTGTGTTTGTGTGGTGTATGTGTGGTGTGTGTATGTGTGGTGTGTGTATGTGTACAATTGAGTGATCAAGGAGACGACTTTGAGGATGTGATGTCTGAGCCAAGGTTGGGAGAAAGTGAGGGGGATATTGCTTATACTTCAGGGAAAAGCATTCCCAGTAGAGGGAACAGCAAGTGCGGAGCCCCTGCGTCCTGAAATGTGTGAGGAATAGCCAGGAGGCAGTAAGGCCAGAGCTGGGGGCACAGGGAGCCGAGTGAGAGGTGAGACTGGAGGGCGCTGGGGTCGTGCAGTGGGTGCTGGAAGGCTGCTGACAGTTCTCTTCTCATGACTCTCTGCTCGAGCAGCCCTTTCTCTTTGTACAGGACATGTGTGCATCACAGGCTGGGTGTGGAAATCAGGGAGTTGGTGCGGGGGTAAAAGCCTAGCAGGGTGCTGGGGGGTGTCTCGTGCGGAAGCCCCAGAGGCCTCTCACGGAGTCACTTCACACCCATGCAGCCCAGTTTCCTTCTGCTGTTTTCTTTGCCAGGTTGCATGTGCAGTATTCTTAAGTTGGTCAGACCGTCCACATTTCAACGCTCAATAGCCTGAAGTATTCCAGTGTTGCCTTAGCAGTTAAAGATCACCATTTCAGCCCTTTATCACATTTAACATTCCCCAAAAGACCTCCCTTGATTTTTCTCTCACAGATTATATTCTCTTCTGCCTTCTGTCGAGTGTGATTCTTTGTTATCACTAAACACATCTGAGTATGAGGCAGTATGCTTTAGAAGATGCAGCAGCTGGCCTGGACAGCCTCTTGTTTGCACAGATCTGTTTGAATTACTACTGAGTTACCAGTTTGTTAGTTATGGAGCCTGGTAGGCTGCAGTCCATGGGGTCGCTAAGAGTCGGACACGACTGAGCGACTTCACTTTCACTTTTCACTTTCATGCGTTGGAGAAGGAAATGGCAACCCACTCCAGTGTTCTTGCCTGGAGAATCCCAGGGACGGGGGAGCCTGGTGGGCTGCCGTCTATGGGGTCACACTGAGTTGGACACGACTGAAGCCACCTAGCAGCAGCAGCAGGTGTTTGAAAGTTAGTGTTGACTCAGCATCAGCTAGTTCTGGAAAGACCTTTAGGTGGTGCTGGCGTGTGCTGACGGCGTGGTTCACAGCAGGCTTTTACGTCCAGAAGAGGGCGCCCTAGTTCCACCGTCGCTGCAGGGTCCTCTAGTCTCAGCTCCCCCGCTGGGCTGTGTTAGCCTCCCTGGCAGCCAGGTTGGATGTAGGAGCTATTTCCTCCTTTTCTTCTCTCTGATTCTCTGATCAGATTCTAGCTCGTTCTCTCTGAACTCTGCACTGTCTTATTTTCATTTCCATCTGCTCCATCGTCAGAATCGGAACACGTGTTTGCTCAGTCCTGTCCGACTCTTGGGACCCCATGGACAGTAGCCCGCCAGGCTTCTCTGTCCATGGGATTCTCCAGGCAAGAAAACTGGAGTGGGTTGCCATTTCCTCCTCCAGGGGATTGAACCTGTGTCTCCTGCATCTCCTGCATTGGCAGGCGGATGCTTTACCACTGGTGCCACCTGGGAAGTTCAGTCCCTCCCACCACACCTTCGGTCTTCCAGAGGAATCTTCCCAAGCAGCTAGTCAAAACCCCTCCCATGCTTCCTGACATTATAGGTTGAAGTCTGAATTTCCAGGGAGGCATTCGAGGCCCATGAGAATACTCTGTGACGTGTGCAACAGTATTACATCTAAAAAATTGTACAGAACTTAAATACCTTATTTAAAATACCTTCTTTCTGAAAAATTGCTAACCATCCTCTGAGCCTTCAGTGATTCATAATCTTTTTGCAATAGTAACATCAAAGATAACTGATCACAGATATCATAGAAGACACAGGAATAATGAAGAAGTTTGAAATATTGCAAGAAGTACCAAAATGTGACACAGACACAAAGTGAGCAGATGCAGCTGACAGAATGGCTTGGAGAGACTTGCTCCACACAGGGTTGCCACTGACTTTCTGTTTGTGAAAAAAGGCAGCATCTGTGACATGCAGGCACATGAGGTCTGCCGGTACCAACGTATCTCGGTAGTGACAGTAATGCAGGTTCTCCATGGACACCCCCTTCTGAGGGCGGAGGCCTCACTAGATGGAACGGGTGTGGTTCTTCCAACTGCTGTGCTGAGCCTCCCCCTGGACCGAGGAGCTCTGCCTGTAGGAGGTGCACAGGTCACTTCAGCCCACACACTGAGGCCCCCCAATTGATAAAACAGAGGGGTGTGGGATTGGATGATGACAGTCTAACGATCAACGTCCATGCAGTCATCTTGTGTCATGGAACTTTGGGGGTTCAACTGCATTTCTTTTGATGAGAAAACTTTGGATGCCTTTGATGTGGGCTCACGCAAGCAGATCACTGCCTTGTCTGGGCAGGGACGGTGGTCTCTTGTTACAGCCCAGGAACAGGACCCGTGGAAATGGCTCCACCAAGTCACTGGGAAGTGGCAGCTCCACCCACTCTATGCCAAGCCCAAAGCGTGGGCCCAGGAATCTTTGCCAAGTTTCCCAGACGTGGGGCCAGCGCTCAGGCTCGTGGTACATGTGGGGCTACCCCCAGGCAGGTTCCTTGCCTCCATGGGGCAGTGTTGGGGGCCCAAACTGGCTTCTTGCTAGTGGGACTGCTCTGGCCTGCATATCATGTGGCATCTCCATCAACCAACTCCTGAGTCCTGGCTGCTCAAAGGCATGGATCGGGTTAAGTTCATGGTCAAAAAGAGTTCTGTACACTGAGGCCTGGCTGCCCGGATTTTTCAGGAGTGACTTGTGAGAAGGAAGGGATTTACTTTTGTATCAGTATCTCCAACTCTCATGCTCTTCACTGTTTGCGGGGATGCTAAGTTGCTTCAGTCGTGTCCAACTCTTTGCAACCCCATGGACTGTAGCCCACCAGGCTCCTCTGTCCTTGGGGTTCTTCAGGCATGAGTACTGGAGTGGGTTTCCATGCCCTCTTCCAGGGGATCTTCCTGACCCAGGGATCGAACTCACTGTCTTCTGCATTAGCAGGCGGGTTCTTTACCGCTAGCACCACCTGGGAAGCCCCCTTCATTGTATGCACTTAGCCAAATACGGTGGCCTTTTTCAAGAGAAAGGAAAAGCTAGTAATTGATGGTTTAAATATTGGTGACTGTCATTTTAACCCTTGATCAGTGAACTCCAAGGACCAAGCCCACATTATCAGTTGTCATCAGGCCTCAAAGAAAAATCTCACAAATAAGTGAACACTTAACTCTTCCCACCTGGGGAGTCTTAGAGGACTTAGAACCATGGGACCTACTAGAAGTTATCTTGGGAGGAGACTCAAAATTCAGGGAGTCAGTGAAGTTGAGACATGGCCTCCCCGGCCAGCTGAGCCCACAGTGAGCAGAATTCCAGTGGCCAGAGCCAGACTCTACCTTCCCCAAGTTGAGAAGCCAGCCTGGGAGTCGCCAGTGGGTGGGGTAGTTCCTTTATGTCCCTTTACGGCTGTTTTTTAAAATGGCAAATGAGAGTCGGTTTCTGGAGCTCAGTTTCTGGAGCTCACAGCACAGAGGGGAAAGGCCCTAGGCAGAAAAGTGAGTGGAGTTGGGAAGGTGTTGGTCAACTCGCTTTTTTTTTTTTTACTGGAGAGACAGGAGAAGACCAAATTGTAGCTGGTTCAGGAAGGTTGCAGGAAGATTCATGGCTGAAAGTGAATGCAGCAAATACTGCTGTCAGTTACTGCAGGATGGTGAGGAAGAAATCAACGTGGAGCAGCAGGTTGGGGTGATTTCCCTGGAGATGGGACTTGGGCTGGGGGCTGCCGTGTGACAAAGTCCTGGATAGATGCAGAGGCCTGGAACTCCGCGAAGGAGTACGGGGTGTGTGGTGGGAAGCGCATGTGTGGTTCTTGGCTTGGATGAGTCCCTCCTGCTCAGGCTCAGTGCCAGCCAGGGGCTCTGGCAGCTCCAGCATCTGACGGTCCCCCACCCTGCGGCTGTTCACAGGTGCAGCGTCATCCTGGGAACTGTCTTCTGTGTCCTCCCTCGGGGACTGGGCCGGGGGTGATGAGCACAGTAAAAAGGTACTGCAACTAGCTATTTCCTTCTGATTCCGACCATCAAGAAAATGCTAGAAACTGCTAACAAACCCATGATGCATACGGCTTTTAAAGCTGAATTTACGCTTTGATATTTCAAAAATTCCAAGATGAGCACAAAGATGAAAGAAGTGATGGTTTCTAGAGACAAGAACTAGTGATGATTTTTAAGTTGAGAGATTTCCATCAAAGAGTATACTCAGCTTCATTGATTCTTGCCAAAAGGTGGGCGCAGAGTGTATTTCATTTGTTGTACTTTTCATTTTTGTCTCCCAAGCAGCCGGGCTGGGGCTCGAAACTGATGGCTAGATAATTGGCTTTCTTTTTAACCCTTGACCGATGACCTCCAGGGACCAAGCCCACATCATCAGTTACCACCAGCGCACGGATGCTCGGAGATTTGCCATAGCTTCCTCCATCACAGGAAAGGGATGGGAGGTGCTCAGCGCTGCCCAAGCCAGGGTGCCATCTGCTGCTAGAATGTGGCCCCGCAGAGCTGCATTGGAGCCACAGCAGGGCTGGCCTCAGGCCCCTCTTACTTCATTCACCCCATGCCCACCACCTACCCCCACCCCAGCTCTGCCAATGAGCTGACTGGCTGCAGATGGAGCAGGTCAGGAAAAAGAATAAAAGTGCTTGCATTCCTAGAATGTAAAACATGATGCTCTTTCAATATTAATACTGTTTTTTCACAGATGCCCACTTTCAGATATGCCGGGAGCCGGTGAGGCATTCCACTCATGACAAAGGTCATGAGGAAGGAGGCTCGGCATACGCAAAGGTGGGATTGAGCCTCAGGAGTCCCTCTGGATATTCTCGAGCATCTACCCCCCAAAAAACAGAGTCTGCCTACTTTATTGCTTTGTGCTCTCACCTCTGACTTTACTGGGGGCTGTCCCCCACCACCATCTTGCTCTTTCTGTCAAAGAGTTAACTTACAGCTCCAATTAATAAAGTTCCTGGGCAATTAGGAGTGTTTAAATCCAAACCCCTCAGATAGCTCTCTAACTTGCCTGACAAGTTTACCCGGACTCCTATAGCTATGCATACGATTGTTTACAGTCTCCCAGCCTCGAGAGGCATGGGAAGCTTAAGATATTCAAATAGCTTAGAGCCTCTCAAAGAGTTAGAAACTGTCAGAATAAACTAGTAAAAGATTTCATTGATGAGCCAATGCTTGCTGCCAAGTTTCCACATCCCCTGTATTGTATCCTTGAATGTGTATTAACTAATATAGCTGGTATGTAGAAAAAATAAGTAGTGGCCTTGGTGTTAGCAACTTTAGACCCTTAAGGTAATGAATTCTTTCCTTTGTTGTAAACCCATTGCACCTCTGCCCTATAGGAATACAATTTTATCTAACACCTTCGGAAGATGGCGCCAAACCTTAAAATAATTACTCTTAGAGAAAATAAGCCTTACAGTTGACAAACCTTTATCAAGAGTCATAAAATGTTAATAGGCCTTCTGGCCAGAAGATGATGTAAATCACCTAAACCATTTGTATATGATAAATTTGCAGGAAAGAAACCCTGGTTTTTGATAAGGATCAAAGACTGCTGACTTTGCATCCCCTATTATCCTTTATGTGTAACTTAGGGTATAAAAGCCCCTGTTGAAAATAAAGCTACGGGCCTTGCTCACCAAAGCTTGGTCTCCCCATGTCATTTTTCTCCTTAACTTCCAGCTGAGTCTCCATCTGGAGCACGGAAATCCTCTGCAACCATTTATTTGCCTGGGCTTCTAAGACCCACTCGAGAAGGTGTCTAAGGTGGGGCACCTTCCGCTATCCGAGAGGGCACCTGCGGCCTCCGTGGTCAGAGCTAACCTGGTGTCACAGGTTATATTGATTTCCGCGTAAACCAAGCTACTCAGCCTCTTTTCTCCACTGAATTTTCCTACTGAGCTATCCTCATTCTATTACTCCTTATATCTTTGATAAATATGTAAATAGTTGCCGACGCCATCTCCCCTTTGAATACCCTGGATCAGCCGGGGCTGGACCTCGGCACAGATAGTCTAATAGTTTTATTCCATCTTAAAGATGTCTTTTGTTTTAGTCAATAACAGCCTTTTATTAACCCATTAATGATACTCTGTTATTCAATTCCTAGCTTGGTTTCTTCTAGACAAAGATAACAGAATCCAAATACGAATTTGCCCACTTCTGTATGTCCAAGGAGAGGCGGCTGTCTGAACAGAGAGAGGGTGGCACCTGCCGTGTCACACTCAGAGTGGAAATGAAGGGTGATTTTGTTCATCTTAGTAACATTTTTTTAAAGCACATTTAGACATAACTGAAACTATCATACATTTCATAAGCATATGAATCACATTATTTTTAATAATACTTATTGCAAAAGATCCTAAACATTTGTTGGTTAATGCAAATAAAATATGTTCAGGTTTGTATAACAGTCACGATATTTTACATCAGCTTGTGCTTTTAAAGGTTTCCCAGGTGGCTCAGTAGTAAAGAATCTGTCTGCCAATGCAGGAGCTATAGGAGACACAGGTTCGATCCCTGGGTTGGGAAGATCCTTTGGAGAAAGAAACGGCAACCCACCCCAGTATTCTTGCCTGGGAAATCCCATGGACAGAGGAGCCTGGTAGGCTACAGGCCATGGGGTTGCAAAGAGTCAGATATGGCTGAGCATGCACACAGGTGCTTTTAAAATTGTTGCTAGTTTCTTCTAGGAAAAGCTAAAGTAACTGACTGTATAATGTACAAGAATAGGATTTTTGCACTTTTGATACAAATACACATCAACATCAGAGGAGGCACAATAATAAAAGACAATTCTCTTCATAGTTCCCCAAACAAAAAAATCTATTCAATGAAATACGTTTCTATTGTAATTGCTAATTTAATATTTCACATATACATAAAAAGGTCACTAGTGATAGCAAATGCTAGACATCTAGGAATATATATATATATATATATATGCACACACACATATATATTTACATAATACATGTTTAAGAGAACATCTAAAGAAAATGGGACAGCTTTTACATACAAATCTAAAGCATCTCAGAAATTTCACTGGGGTGCACATTAGTGTGCCGTAAGTATTGCTAGTTTCTGTGTAAATGAGCAGGAAAGCAAACCTTTACTAATGGTGTCCATCTACATGCATTAATAGAAACTCTCAAGGAAAGTGGTATGATTAGCTCATTAAAGAAATGCTCGTTATTTAGCCAAATCCTGTGGTGGGTGTAAAAATAGGTGATAATTTCTTCATGCATTTCAATATTCAGTGACTCCGGCTGCAGACTCACGACAGTGACCCTGTGTCTTTTCTGTGCAGGGGTACTATCTAAAGAAAAATAAATGTTTTGTGTGGAGGAAATGCAGTTACATGTATGTTAATTAATAACCAATTGGGTTGGAGTGAATTATATTTTTCCCAGCTCTAGTTGATGAAGAGACAAAATAAGTACTGATTTGCCCCATGAGAGATCCAGTTCGACAGTTAGCTCTCACGAACGGTCCATCGGATTGGCCATACAGATTGCATTACAGCTCTGCTCCCACCCAAATTGGAGAGGGAAATGGCAGCCCACTCCAGTATTCTTGCCTGGAGAATTTCATGGATGGAGGAGCCTGGCAAGCCACATGGGACCACAAAGAGTCGGACACGACTGAGTCACTAACATACACCCACCCAGATAGAATGATGACAAGTGCATAATCAACTGGGAAAGACCTGCATCTGGAGGGAGACAGAATGTGGGTTATAACTGAAATGATTCACATTCCTACTGTGGGACCCGTGGTGAATAAAAAATAGGGCAGTTCACAGTGAGTGTTTTCTCTTTGATTGACTCTCAGGCTTCTGTGTTGATGTTCCCCCTGCCATGCCAAATGCTTTCTATTTGCAGTATCATTTCAATCCTTGGTTGATGAGAGTCCTTTTTAAATATCCCCACTCCAATTTTGTAGACAATTGTGGCTGCAAATATGGAGTCTATAATATCAAATCAATAATCATGCATTTGAGTTAAGACTGTGATGAGAGGAGTTGAGCATCCTGGTTTGGGGTCTGCTGATGCTTCTGTAATTTCACTCCCGTGGTGTGTCCATCTGCTGGATGGATGTGTGATAACACGTATCTCAGATGCCCTTTGAAT
Organism: Bubalus bubalis; assembly: GCF_019923935.1. Classification (NCBI taxonomy): domain Eukaryota; kingdom Metazoa; phylum Chordata; class Mammalia; order Artiodactyla; family Bovidae; genus Bubalus; species Bubalus bubalis. The sequence continues at coordinate 21,587,554 of NC_059157.1, read as the reverse complement.
CAACAGAATGAAGCCAGTTCCATGCATTTTTCTTTGGAGAAGGATTACTATTGGCATTTGAAATCCAAGTTTTTATCCAGGGGAAGTGATAATTACTTGTCATTATGTAAACCCTAATGAAAGTATTGTTTAAAACAGCAGATTGCAGAACAGAAAAAAATTTTTTTTGCAATAGCAGGAGATGAGACTGAAAAATACTTAAGAGAATTTATGCAGGGGGACATGTACAGGTCATCCTGAGAAGTTTTAATTTTACTCTATTGAATGAGTTGCTTCTTTTAAATTATAGTACAGTTGATTTACAGTGTTGTGCCAATCTCTGCTGTACAGCAGAGTGACTCAGTCTCAGTTATACCCATAGATACATACTTTTTAAATATTCGTTTTCGTGATGGTTTGTCCCAGGATATTGAGGTAGCTCTCTATGCTTTACAGTGGGACCTTGCTGTTTATCCATTCTATATGTGATGGTTTGCATCTACCATCCTCTGACTCCCAGTGCTTCTTTTCCCCTCCCCCCTCGCAACCACAAGTCTGTTCTCTGCATCTGTGAGTTCTGTTTCGGATGAGTTATTTCATGAAATGTGTTCCACAGAATGCTTGTGCTGGAGTATGTTAACATGTCAAAGGCAAGCTCAGGTAAATCCCAGCTTACTTTAGGGGAAGCCTTAAATACGCTCATATGCATTGTGATTCTCTAAGAGGGGTTTTTGTAGATTGCTTTTCTCAAACAAAACAATATGATGCGGTAGTAGGTGCACAATGAATATGAAAACTGCTCCAGTCTGGCACTTTCAGTTTAGTTAATTCTGATATTCTCTGTATACTTGTGTGCATGCGTGCTAAGTCACCTCAGTCATGTCCAATTCTTTGTGACCCTATGGACTGTAGCCCGCCAGGCCCCTTCTGTCCATGGGATTCTCAAGGCAAGAATACTGGAATGGGTTGCCATGCCTACCTCTGGGGAATCTTCCCAACCCAGGGATCGAACCCATATCTCTTATGTCTCCTGCATTGGCAGGCGGGTTCTTGACCACTAGCACCACCTGGGAAGCCCCTGATATTCATTTCCTTGTATCCTATGTGTCTGGCACATAGCAGGGTTCAGTCAACAGAAGAAATGAAATATCTGCATAGCCCTCTATTTTCTCACCTATAAAATGAGAAAATAGTAACAACAATTTTTAGAGGATCAAAGAGTTGGATAAAAGTGGTCACAGAGCATTTTGTGACTATTTTTTAAAAAACTTGAATGAGATTTACAAATGAACAAAGTTAATGTAAAAGATACAGGGAAATATGTAAGGGATTCCTGTCCAATTACTGTCTAACTATGGAATCTTGGTTTAGCCTTACCAAAGCTTACTTGTAAAGGGGATAATCACACTTCGCTCGAAAGGCTCTCATAGTCTGCCTGGTGCCGTGACTGGTGCTGAACGGTGCTGCAGGTAAGTGCAGAGGCTGGGAGGCAGATGGCCTGGGTTTGAATCTCGGCCCTGCCCCTTACTAGCTGTGTGATTCTTACTATGCATGTGGCATTGGACAATTTAACTGAACTCTTTCTGACTCAGTTTTCCTAATCTGCAGAATGGGAACAATAAGTATACTTAGTGATGGTCAGGATTACAGATAAAATAATACATGTTAGAGATTTAAGAAGCTAGCTTCTCTTTATTATTTCCTACTTCCTTCACAACAGGAGAGAAGTGCTCAGGCTTGCCCTCATTTATTCTTCCTAGACTGTAGCTGCCTGGCCAATGGTTATACCCCACTTACCCCTCTGTCCCCTGAACTGATGCTCACAGCTCTTTTTTTTTTTATTTTAATTTAAGGTGGTTTATTAAATGTTGAAGTATAGATTAGGTGTACTCTTTATTTTCTCATTATGCTTATTTGTGTGTTTGTTTTCTAAGTAGCTAGTCATCCCCTTTCCCCCAAAGAAAAGCCCTTTGTATCTTTTTATTCTGAAAAGTGTTGAAGATTGGACATTTAAAAAATTATTTTTATTTTTAAATTTATTTTAATTGGAGGCTAATTACTCTACAATATTGTGCTGGTTTTTGCCATACGTTGACATGAATCTGCCATGGGTATACATGTGTTCCCCATCCTGAACCCCCCTCCCACCTCCCTCCCCATCCCACCCCTCAGGGTCATCCCAGTGCACCAGCCCTGAGCACCCCGTCTCATGCATTGAACCTGGACTGGCGTTCTGTTTCACATATGGTAATATACATGTTTCAATGCTGTTCTCTCAAATCATCCCATCCTCGCCTTCTCCCACAGAATCCAAAAGTCTGTTCTTTACATCTGTGTCTCCTTTGCTGTCTTGCATGTAGGGTCATCATTACCATCTTTCTAAATTCCATATATATGCATTAATATACTGTATTGGTGTTTTTCTTTCTGACTTACTTCGCTCTGTATAATAGGCTCCAGTTTCATCCACCTCATTAGAACTGATTCAAATGTATTCTTTTTAATAGCTGAGTAATATTCCATTGTACATATGCACCACAGCTTTCTTATCCATTCATCTGCCAATGGACATCTAGGTTGCTTCCATGTCCTAGCTATTGTAAAAAGTGCTGCAATGAACATTGGGGTACATGTGTCTCTTTTAATTCTGGTTTCCTTGGTGTGTGTGCTCAGCAGTGGGATTGCTGGGTCATATGGCAGTTCTATTTCCAGTTTTTTAAGGAATCTCCACACTGTTCTCCATAGTGACTGTACTAGTTTTCATTCCCACTAACAGTGTAAGAGGGTTCCCTTTTTTCCACACCCTCTTCAGCATTTTTTGTTTGTAGTCTTTTTGATAGCAGCCATTCTGACTGGCGTGAGATGGTACCTCATTGTGGTTTTGATTTGCATTTCTCTGATAATGAGTGTTGTTGAGCATCTTTTCATGTGTTTGTTAGCCATCTGTATGTCTTCTTTGGAGAAATGTCTGTTTAGTTCTTTGTCCCATTTTTTGATTGAGTCACTTATTTTTATGTATTTGATCTGCAGGAGTTGCTTGTATAGTTTTGAGATTAATTCTTTGTCAGTTGCTTCATTTGCTATTATCTTCTCCCATTCTGACTCCATGGTGGCTCAGATGGTAAAGCGTCTGTCTAGAATGTGGTAGACCTGGGTTCGATCCCTGGGTTGGAAATATCTCCTGGAGAAGGAAATAGCAATCCACTCCAGTACTATTGCCTAGAAAATCCCATGGACATAAGAGCCTGGTAGGCTACAGTCCATGGGGTCGCAAAGAGTTGGACACGACTGAGCGACTTCACTTTCACTTTCACTTCTCCCATTCTGAAGGCTGTCTTTTCACCTTGCTTATAGTTTCCTTCATTGTGCAAAAGCTTGTAAGTTTAATTAGGTCCCATTTGTTTATTTTTGCTTTTATTTCCAGTATTCTGGGAGGTGGGTCATAGAGGATCCTGCTGTGGTTTATGTTGGAGAGTGTTTTGCCTGTGTTTTCTTCTAGGAGTTTAATAGTTTCTGGTCTTATGTTTAGATCTTTAATCCATTTTGAGTTTATTTTTGTGTATGGTGTTAGAAAGTGTTCTAGTTTCATTCTTTTTCAAGTGGTTGACCAGTTTTCCCAGCACCACTTGTTAAAGAGATTGTCTTTTCTTCATTGTATATTCTTGCCTCCTTTGTCAAAGATAAGGTGTCCATATGTGCGTGGATTTATCTCTGGGCTTTCTATTTTGTTCCACTGATCTATATTTCTGTCTTTGTGCCAGTACCATACTGTCTTGATGATTGTTGCTTTGTGGCATAGCCTGAAATCAGGCAGGTTGATTCCTCCAGTTCCATTCTTCTTTCTCAAGATTACTTTGGCTGTTCAAGGTTTTTTGTATTTCCATACAAATTGTGAAATTATTTGTTCTAGTTCTCTGAAAAATACTGTTGGTAGCTTGATAGGGATTGCATTGAATCTATAGATTGCTCTGGGTAGTATACTCATTTTCACTATATTGATTCTTCTGATCTATGAATATGGTATATTTCTCCATCTATTTGTGTCATCTTTGATTTCTTTCATCAGTGTTTTATAGTTTTCTATAAACTATCAGATCAGATCAGTCGCTCAGTTGTGTCCGACTCTTTGCGACCCCATGAATCGCAGCACGCCAGGCCTCCCTGTCCATCACCAACTCCCGGAGTTCACTGAGACTCACGTCCATCGAGTCAGTGATGCCATCCAGCCATCTCATCCTCTGTTGTCCCCTTCTCATCCTGCCCCCAATCCCTCCCAGCATCAGAGTCTTTTCCAATGAGTCAACTCTTCGCATGAGGTGGCCAAAGTACTGGAGTTTCAGCTTTAGCATCATTCCTTCCAAAGAACACCCAGGACTGATCTCCTTCAGAATGGACTGGTTGGATCTCCTCACAGTCCAAGGGACTCTAAAGAATCTTCTCCAACACCACAGTTTAAAAGCATCAATTCTTCGGCGCTCAGCCTTCTTCACAGTCCAACTCTCACATCCATACATGACCACAGGAAAAACCATAGCCTTGACTAGACGAACCTTTGTTGGCAAAGTAATGTCTCTGCTTTTGAATATGCTATCTAGGTTGGTCATAACTTTCCTTCCAAGGAGTAAGTGTCTTTTCATTTCATGGCTGCAGTCACCATCTGTAGTGATTTTGGAGCCCAGAAAAATAAAATCTGACACTGTTTCCACTATTTCCCCATCTGTTTCCCATGAAGTGATGGGACCAGATGCCATGATCTTCGTTTTCTGAATGTTGAGCTTTAAGCCAACTTTTTCACTCTCCACTTTCACTTTCATCAAGAGGCTTTTGAGTTCCTCTTCACTTTCTGCCATAAGGGTGGTGTCATCTGCATATCTGAGGTGATTGATATTTCTCCTGGCAATCTTGATTCCAGCTTGTGTTTCTTCCAGTCCAGCGTTTCTCACGATGTACTCTGCATATAAGTTAAATAAACAGGGTGACAGTATACAGCCTTGACGAACTCCTTTTCCTATTTGGAACCAGTCTGTTGTTCCATGTCCAGTTCTAACTGTTGCTTCCTGACTTGCATACAAATTTCTCAAGAGGCAGATCAGGTGGTCTGGTATTCCCATCTCTTGAAGAATTTTTCCACAGTTTATTGTGATCCACACAGTCAAAGGCATTGGCATAGTCAATAAAGCAGAAATAGATGTTTTTCTGGAACTCTCTTGCTTTTTCTACAGTCCAGCAGATGTTGGCAATTTGATCTCTGGTTCCTCTGCCTTTTTTAAAACCAGCTTGAACATCAGGAAGTTCACAGTTCACATATTGCTGAAGCCTGGCTTGGAGAATTTTGAGCATTACTTTACTAGCGTGTGAGATGAGTGCAATTGTGCGGTAGTTTGAGCATTCTTTGGCATTGACTTTCTTTGGGATTGAAATGAAAACTGACCTTTTCCAGTCCTGTGGCCACTGCTGAGTTTTCCAAATTTGCTGGCCTATTGAGTGCAGCACTTTCACAGCATCATCTTTCAGGATTTGGAATAGCTCAACTGGAATTCCATCATTATAGAAACATATTAAATACATATAGAAACATGTAAAAGTTCTATAAACTTTTCTATAGGTCTTTATTTCTTTAGGTAGATTTATTCATAAGTATTTTATTCTTTTCATTGCAATGGTGAATGGAATTGTTTCCTTAATTTCTCTGTTTTCTCATTGTTAGTGTATAGGAATGCAAGGGATTTCTGTGTGTTAATTTTATATCCTGCAGCTTTACTATATTCATTGATTAGCTCTAGTAATTTTCTGTTGGAGTCCTTAGGGTTTTCTATGTAGAGGATCATGTCATCTGCAAACAGTGAGAGTTTTACTTCTTCTTTTGCAATCTGGATTCCTTTTATTTCTTTTTCTTCTCTGATTGCTGTGGCTAAAACTTCCAAAACTATGTTGAATAGTAGTGGTGAGAGTGGGCATCCTTATCTTGTTCCTGATTTTAGGAGAAATGCTTTCAATTTTTCACCACTGAGGATAATGTTTGCTCTGGGTTTGTCATATATGGCTTTTATTATGTTGAGGTATGTTCCTTCTATGCCTGCTTTCTGGAGGGTTTTTTTTTTTTATCATAAATGGATGTTGAATTTTGTCAAATGCTTTCTCTGCGTTGTTGAGATAATTACATGGTTTTTATCTTTCAATTTGTTAATGTGGTATATCACATTGATTGATTTGCAAATATTGAAGATTCCTTGCATGCCTGGGATAAAGCCCACTTGATCATGATGTATGATCTTTTTAATATGTAGTTGAATTCTGTTTGCTAGAATTTTGTTAAGGATTTTTGCATCTATGTTCATCAGTGATATTGGCCTGTTTAGTTCAGTTCAGTTGCTCAGTCGTGTCCGACTCTTTGCAACCCCATGAATCGCAGCACGCCAGGCCTCCCTGTCCATCACCAACTCCCGGAGTTCACCCAAACTCATGTCCATCGAGTTGGTGATGCTATGCAGCCATCTCATCCTCTGTCATCCCCTTCTCCTCCTGCCCCCAATCCCTCCCAGCATCAGAGTCTTTTCCAATGAGTCAGCTCTTTGCATGAGGTGGCCAAAGTACTGGAGTTTCAGCTTTAGCATCATTCCTTCCAAAGAACACCCAGGACTGATCTCCTTCAGAATGGACTGGTTGGATCTCCTCACAGTCCAAGGGACTCTCAAGAGTCTTCTCCAACATCACAGTTCAAAAGCATCAATTCTTTGGTGCTCAGCTTTCTTCACAGTCCAACTCTCACATCCATGCATGACTACTGGAAAAGCCATAGCCTTGACTAGACGGACCTTTGTTGGCAAAGTAATGTCTCTGCTTTTGAATATGCTATCTAGGTTGGTTATAACTTTCCTTCCAAGGAGTAAGCGTCTTTTAATTTCATGGCTGCAATCACCATCTGCAGTGATTTTGCAGCGCCACCCCCCCCAAAAAAAGTCTGACACTGTTTCCACTGTTTCCCCGTCTGTTTCCCATGAAGTGATGGGACCAGATGCCATGATCTTTGTTTTCTGAATGTTGAGCTTTAAGCCAACTTTTTCACTCTCCTCTTTCACTTTCCTCAAGAGGCTTTTGAGTTCCTCTTCCCTTTCTGCCATAAGGGTGGTGTCATCTGCATATCTGAGGTTATTGATATTTCTCCCGGAAATCTTGATTCCACCTTGTGCTTCTTCCAGCCCAACGTTTCTCATGATGTACTCTGCATAGAAGTTAAATAAGCAGGGTGACAATATACAGCCTTGACGTACTCCTTTTCCTATTTGGAACCAGTCTGTTGTTCCATGTCCAGTTCTAACTGTTGCTTCCTGAACTGCATACAGGTTTCTCAAGAGGCAGGTCCGGTCGTCTGGTAGTCCCATCTCTTTCAGACAAAGATGGAGAAGCTCTATACAGTCAGCAAAAACAAGACTGGGAGCTGACTGTGGCTCAGATCATGAACTTCTTATTGCCAAATTCAGACTTAAATTGAAGAAAGTAGAGAAAACCACTAGACCATTCAGGTATGACCTAAATCAAATCCCTTATGATTATACAGTGAAAGTGAGAAATAGGTTTAAGGGACTAGATCTGATAGATAGAGTGCCTGATGAACTATGGACGGAGGTTCATGACATTGTACAGGAGACAGGGATCGAGACCATCCCCATGGAAAAGAAATGCAAAAAAGCAAAATGGCTGTCTGGAGAGGCCTTACAAATAGCTGTTTAAAGAAGAGAAGCAAAAAGCAAAGGAGAAAAGGAAAGATATAAGCATCTGAATGCAGAGTTCCAAAGAATAGCAAGGAGAGATAAGAAAGCCTTCCTCAGTGATCAATGCAAAGAAATAGAGGAAAACGAAAGAATGGGAAAGACTAGAGATATTGGCCTGTAGTTTTCTTTTTTTGTGGCATCTTTGATTTTGGTATTAGGGTGATGGTGGCCTCATAGAATGAGTTTGGAAGTTTACCTTCCTCTGCAATTTTCTGGAAGAGTTTGAGTAGGATAGGTGTTAGCTCTTCTCTAAATTTTTGGTAGAATTCAGCTCACAGCTCATTTTTAAGGAGTACCCTCGCATCGCTTATATGTGGAATCTAGAAAAAGGATACAGATGCAGTGGCACCCCACTCCAGTACTCTTGCCTGGAAAATCCCATGGATGGAGGAGCCTGGTAGGCTGCAGTCCATGGGGTCGCTGGGGGTCGGACATGACTGAGCGACTTTGCTTTCACTTTTCACTTTCATGCATTGGAGAAGGAGATGGCAACCCACTCCAGTGTTCTTGCCTGGAGAATCCCAGGGACGGGGGAGCCTGGTGGGCTGCCGTCTATGGGGTCCCACAGAGTCGGACACGACTGAAGTGACTTAGCAGCAGCAGCATTTATTTGCAAAGCAGAAATAGAGACTCAGGATGGTACTGGGGGGATGAATTGAGAGATTGGTATTGACATATATTTGACCATATGTAAAACAGATAATTAATGAGGACCTACTATATAGCACAGGGAACTCTCCTCAATGCTCTGTGATGACCTAGATGGTAAGGAAATCCAAAAGAGGGGATGTATGTATATGTATAGCTGATTCACTTTGCTGTGCAGCAGAAACTAACATAATATTATAAAGCAACTATCAGTTCATTTCAGATCAGTCGCTCATTCGTGTCCAACTCTTTGCGACCCCATGAATCGCAGCACGCCAGGCCTCCCTGTCCATCACCAACTCCCGGAGTTCACTCAACTCACGTCCATCGAGTCAGTGATGCCATCCGGCCATCTCATCCTCTGTCGTCCCCTTCTCCTCCTGCTCCCAATCCCTCCCAGCATCAGAGTCTTTTCCAATGAGTCAACTCTTCGCATGAAGTGGCCAAAGTACTGGAGTTTCAGCTTTAGCATCATTCCTTCCAAAGAAATCCCAGGGCTGATCTCCTTCAGAATGGACTGGCTGGATCTCCTTGCAGTCCAAGGGACTCTCAAGAGCCTTCTCCAACACCAGAGTTGAAAAGCATCAATTCTTCGGTGCTCAGCTTTCTTCACAGTCCAACTCTCACATCCATACATGACCACAGGAAAAACCATAGCCTTGACTAGACGGACCTTTGTTGGCAAAGTAATGTCTCTGCTTTTCGATATGCATTGTATAGTGTAATACACATTAATCTTAAACAAGTAAGTGAAGAAAAAGAAAAAGAGCCACATAGTCTATGATACCTTTTAAGTGAAAGGTCCAGAATTGGCAAATCTATAGAAACAGAAAGCATATTAGTGGTTACCTTAAGCTGGGGGGACTGGGTGGGTCATAGCAGGGTTTCCTCCATCTGCAGATGATGAAAATGTTCTAAATTTTATTACAATGATAGTTGCACAACTCTATGAATGTACTATAAACCTCTGAATTATATACTTTAAGTGGGTGAATGGTGTGGTATATGAATTACATCTCAATAAAACTGCTACCAAAAAAGAGTACCCTCCCCCACCAAGATCAACAACTATTAGAGGGTAGATCCTCTGTCCTCCTCCAAAACTATTTATTAAAAAAAAAAAATCTGACAGGGCTTATTCTTTTGTGGCCATGAATATACAAGCACATTAACATTCCTGGCTGATTTACATTGGGATTATTTTTTCTCTGGTTTACTGCCAGTTTTTGCCCGTCCAACTGATGGTCAGTTAAAACCCAGAGGAAGTCCGGACATCTAGAATTTGGAAGGACACAGAAAAGCAAACAAAAACGGGAATCACACACCATCCTGTGTATAGGAATGTGTGGTGAAAGGGAGGACTGAACCAAATTGATACTCCAGGACATGTTAGATGGGTTGTTAGTGACATGCTGGTGTCATTTGGTCATGTTGCTGCTGCTGCTGCTAAGTCGCTTCAGTCATGTCCGACTCTGTGCGATCCCATAGATGGTGGCCCACCAGGCTCCCCTGTCCCTGGGATTCTCCAGGCAAGAACACTGGAGTGGGTTGCCATTTCCTTCTCCAATGCATGAAAGGGAAAAGTGAAAGTGAAGTCGCTCAGTCGTGTCCAACTCTTTGCGACCCCATGGTCTGCAGCCTACCAGGCTCCTCCATCCATGGGATTTTCCAGGCAAGAGTACTGGAGTGGGGTGCCATTGCCTTCTCCATTGGTCATGTTAGGGACAGTTTTAAAAGTAAAAATTTAAATGGGCCACCTGCTCATTTCTTACTCTAATGTTATTTTGCATCCTTTGTCTGTGATAATGCACTTTCCCCCAGATCATTTCGTTATATGGAATTCCTTAAGTAGGCCAGCAAGGAATTGATAAGCCCATGGAGGTTTCTAAGGACCTTCCGACATGCCTCCTTCCACGTCAGATAGTGGCATCTGCAATGATGCCAGCAAGTAAAGGAGAAGCAGGAAAGACACTCCAGTGTTACTAATCGAATCTAAGTTTTCAAAGTACATACTTTGAATTGAAAAGTAAAATCTATAATAGAGGAAGTTAAGGCCAACTAAACACTCACAAATGCTGTGTGTGTGTTTAAACTCACTTAGATTTGTATTTCCTTTTGGGTATAGTCCTAAGATGAACAAAATTTTAAATCATCAAGATATTTACATGTATGTATCATGTATATATGAAGTATAAGGATATATTATATCCATATGTGTGAAAGCGAAATTGTTAGTCGCTCAGTTGTATCCGACTCTTTGTGACCCCATGGACTACAGCCAGCCAGGCTTCTCTGTCCATGGAATGCTCCAGGCAAGAATACTGAGGTGGGTTGCTGTGCCCTTCTCCAGGGGATCTTCCCAACCCAGGGATCAAACCCACATCTCTTATGTATCCTGCGTTGGCAGTGGAGTTCATCACTAGCACCACCTGGGAAGCCCCAAGAATACTAGTTCAGCTCAGTTCCGTTGCTCAGTCGTGTCCGACTCTGTGACCCTATGAACTGCAGCACGCCAGGCCTCCCTGTCCATCACAAACTCCCGGAGTCCACCCAAACCCATGTCCATTGAGTCGGTGATGCCATCCAACCATCTTATCCTCTGTCGTCCCCTTCTCCTCCTGTCCTCAATCTTTCCCAGCATCAGTCTTTTCAAATGAGTCAGCTTTTCGCATCAGGTGGCCAAAGTATTGGAGTTTCAGCTTCAACATCAGTCCTTCCAATGAACACCCAGGACTGATCTCCTTTAGGATGGACTGGTTGGATCTCCTTGCAGTCCAAGGGACTCTCAAGAGTCTTCTCCAACACCACAGTTCAAAAGCATCAATTCTTGGGCACTCAGCTTTCTTTATAGTCCAACTCTTTATAGTTGGACTATAAAGAATAGTAGAGTGGGTTGCTATTCCCTTCTCCAGGGAATCTTCCCAACCCCAGATATCAAACCCAGGTCTCCTGCATTGTAGGTGGATTCTTTACTGTCTGAGCCACCAGCGAAGCCCACATATATACAAAGTAAAGAATCTGCCTGCAATATAGGAGCCACAGGAGCTATGGGTTAGATCCCTGGGTCGAGAAGATCCACTGGAGGAGGACATGGCAACCCACTCCATTGTTCTTGCCTGGAGAATCCCATGGACAGAGGAGCCTAGCTGACTATAGTCCACTGAATGACAAAGAAGACTGAAGTGACTTAGCACACACGTATGCGAGTGTGTGTGTGTGTGTGTGTGTGTGTGTGTGTATATACACATATATATATATATATACCTCTCCAAAGAGAGAAGTAAGATTTAAGAGTATTTTTCACATGAATATACCAAAGAGAGATTATCAACTGGAACGTCAGTTGTTTGCATACAAAATAATCTGAGTGAATAGAATCCTTGTGCTCAGCAGTTGAAGACTGAAAGATTGGTAGTATTAGTGTTTTTTAATTTATAGCCTTGTCAAATCAAAATTATGTGAAAATATTCTTCTCTCAAAAACCATTCTAGAGAGTTAGCTTATATAAAGTGGTGTGTGTGTGTGTGTGTGTGTGTGTGTGTGTGTGTGTGTGTAGGAGGTTGCACATAAAGGTTTGCTCAAAGCTTTTCTGGCGCCATCTAATGAACTGAGTTCCACGTAAGTGGTGGAACTTACATGGTGGCTTCCCTCCCAGAAAGCCATGACTTTAAAAACAGATTTCAAGCAACAAGGCTGGTAATGAAGATGTATGTGACAACGGATTTCAAGGAGAGGAAAAATCCATTCATAATAGAAGGGTCATCAAGCCTTAATTATAAGAATGTCTCTGACTCTGAGAACATTTCTTTCCAACAAAAACCCCACTTATACTCATGGCTTAATATCCTCATTTAAGAAATGGAAGACATTAAATTAAATTTTAATTTATATTCCACTTTTATGTCTGTTTTTATCATCCCTCTAATGCAGACTGTGTGCAGAACAATACAAATCATAGATCTCATTTCCACCCAACAGCCTCATCAACCGAAAAGGTGATGACACCATCTTATTTTGAGGCCAAGAGAGTAATAAACTTCAGTACTTTCAGATGCACATTAAAAATAATCCTTTAAACTTCTTTGAAAGTATCATCAGCATTTTTAGTTAGAGCACAATCACTGAAGAGAAAAAGTTATACAATTTTAGTAATTTCAGTGGAAAGCAAAACAAGAATTGGGTATCTTCCAGGTTTACAGTACCCATACAGTAAAAAGGCTTTTGTCAAGTGTTGATTCTCTCCTCATTAAGGAACTGTCTGAGACTGTATTCCTGGGTCAACTCATGCCTGCTTTTCCTAATCATAGCTATGTCTCAGTGTCCATGACATGGATATAAACAGATCCATGGTTAAAAGTAAACAGATGTGGTGATCAGGCAATGCCCACCTATCCATTTGTCTATAAAGTGGCAGAAATTGAACCTTTAGTTAGTAAGATTTGATTGTCTAAATTCTTACTACAACCATTAAAATGTAGTCCCTTTCAAGAGGATAAATGCCCAGATATTATTGTTTAAAATCCAATAGTTAGCCCTCCACCAAGTCCAAATATCTTGCACTTTAATGATCTACTTGTATCGAGAACCAAAATAAAATGCTGCTTCAACCAGATTTTTATTTTCTAAATATCCCTTCAGTGCATAAGAAAAGCATCATTCCCAGATGAAAATTCATTAGTCAGTCTTGGACCTTCCGTGACTGGATACTCCTGCTTCTAATAAGGTTCGAAAAATACCTCCTGGATGACTTGCAACATCTTCTAGTGCCCACATATCTACTCTGCAGGCTGACAGTGCCTTTAAAAGCCCTCTGGGCAACATCAAAAACCTTGTTATTTACTTACCTTGAAGCAAGCTCGCTTATCATTTAGAAAAGTTCTCAGAACCCTGCTTGTCTCTCTCCACTGTCTCTCACCTTTCTAAAGACTTTAAGCATAAGCAAGGCCTTGGCCATGAAATAATTGATCATATTTGTGAAGTGGTAAATTATAACTAGAGATAGGAATTACCCCCTTACTGCATACAAATGATGTTTTTACAAGGTATACTTAAAAGCAGAATCTTTTGAAATCACAATATAATACTGAAAAACATGTACACATGTATTGTTAGGGCAATTCGCCCATATTGGAGTTCATGTTCTATTGCTTCTTCAGATCTCTTCTATTAACCTTTAACCACAAAGACTTTGTCAGATGCTTTAGATAGCCAAGCACTGCGCTTGACTGAAAAGATGCTGAATTCATAGTCTGTAGAGAATCTAAATAGATTAAACACAGACCAAATAACAACATTGGATGTCAGTTCCAGGAACCACATCACAAACTCAGTGAGAAGAACGTGGTTCCTCTTTTGAAGGGCGTGTCTGAGATGATCCCATCAGTCACAGCTCTCCCTCTTCTCTGCAATGACACACCAGTTGCCGTGGTCGTTCCCAGAGCTCAGAATATGGAGCTCCGACACACTCTCCTTCAGCAGGCCACAGAGCTCACCTTCTCGAAACACGTGGTAATAACGCATAAAGGCTCTGGAATCCAAAACGTCAGGCTGTTGTTCTTCGACAGAAATGGCGTCCCCTGGGTTGGAGTCTGTGGAATCTGCTGCAGAAATCCTCCTCCATAATTTACTACCAGAAGTGGTGCCCTCTTCTAAGTTATCTTCATCCACGCAGCTCTCCTTAGCATTGGTGCCACTCAGAAAATTCCCATCTCCGTTTCTCCTTATGACTCCGGGATGGTCTCTGTTTAGGTGTTTGCATGTGGTGGGTGCCCTCAGCCACTCCCGAGGTCCTTGAGACGGCTCCACAAACACTTCCTCATCTAAATTTTGCTCTCCTGCTGACAAAGTCTCTGGATGACCTAAGTCGAAACTTGAGTGTCTTGAAGGCTGGATGGATATTGCGTTATTGACCCAACTTTCTGTGCTTTTCAGGGGTCTCACTTTTTCAATTTGCTTCCTCAGAGTGGATTCATCCAAAGATCTAGAGGAAAACCAGGAGCGAAACGATTTCCCCAGTGTGTTATAGAATCCGTTTTCTTCCTCGCCTTCCTTGGAAATATTTGCACAGCAGGTGCCAGCCAGAACAGAGTCACAGTCCACACTGTGGGACCGCTTCGAGTTGCAGCGCCCCTCAAAACACACGGAACAGTGACAGGCGGAGCAGGCCGGGTGGTAGGGATGGCCTCTTTCTGGGTGCCCACACTCCTGCTTTCTCCCCTGCTGGCCAGATTCCGAGAGGCGTTGGGAGCACAAGGCTTTGTTCCAGGGAACAAGCACGTCTTGCTTCTCAAAGTGCCGGTTCTTCTGTTCCATGGCCCAAACATAAATCATCAGCTGGCCCCCAGGAACTAGGACCCTGGCCATTTCTTTTATGGCTCTGATTCTTCTTTGTTTTGTAGAAAAATGATGTATGACTGAAAAAGAAGAAACTGGATCTCAATGTGTATACACATTTATAGACTAGTATTTTCTATATAAATACTAGTCGACACATTTATAGACTAGTGTTTTCCATATAACAGTGATGCAATTTTGATGAATACTGGAGTAGGTTACCATTTCTTCCTCCAGGGGATCTTCCCAACCTAGGGATTGAACCTGCATATCTTGCATCTCCTGCATTGGCAGGTGGATTCTTTTCCCATTGTGTCACCTGAGAAGCCCTTGACATGTTGTAAGTACTCCTTATTTCCTGCAGCTTGGGCAGATGGTAGAAATAGCACAGACCTGGTTTCATGAGAAGCATAATTTTTAACTTTGTTTCCTATATCGGCAGACCCTGGAGATGCTGTGGGTTTTCTTCCAGACCACTGGAATGAATAAAGTCACACAAATTCTTGGTTTCCCAGTGCATGTAAAAGTGATACTTACACTATACTGTAATCAGTTAAGTGTGCACTAGCATTATGCATTAAAAAACAATGTATGTACCTTAATTTAAAAATATTGCTAAAAACTGCTGACCATCACCTGAGCCTTCCGTAAGTCATAATTTTTTGCAGCACTACACCCAAGATCACAGGTCACCACGCAAAGATAATGATAATGAGAAAATTGAAAAGGTTACTAAAATGTGACACAGGGGCACAAAGTGAGCAAACGCTGTTGGCAGGACGGCGCCAGTAGACAACAGGCTCAGTGCAAGGTTGCCCCAACCTTCCATTTGTAAAAACGCAGTGTCCGCAAAGTGCAACAAAATGAGATATGCCTCTGCTTATTAGACAGCTGCTGCTGCTGCTGCTGCTGCTGCTAAGTCACTGCAGTCATGTCCGACTCTGTGCGACCCCACAGACGGCAGCCCACCAGGCTCCACCATCCTGGGATTCTCCAAGCAAGAACACTGGAGTGGGTTGCCATCTCCTTCTCCAATGCATGAAAGTGAAAAGTGAAAGTGAAGTCGCTCAGTCATGTCTGACTCTTAGTGACCCCATGGACCGCAGCCTACCAGGCTCCACTGTCCATGAGATTTTCCAGGCAAGAGTATTGGAGTGGGGTGCCATTGGCAACTAATCTTGGACAATTATGTAACTTCTCTGGACTCTGTCTCTTCATGTATAAGAAGACACCTAGAATAAACAATCTGTAAGGCCTCTTCCAGTTCTAAAATCCTGTGAATTTCGTTAGCCAGAAGAATGACCAGTGTGAATTAATACAATTTGAAAGGGAGAGCTAACCCTAAGTTAGGTAAATGTTCCCTAGCAGAATTCTATGAAATAACTTGTTTTAATGAATGATCTGTACTTCTGAAGCATCACAAGATTGACACCACTGGTTGATTAATACAGTTGGTTAATAATCAAGCAAGTGTAAGTAGAGAAAATGTTAAAAAAAAAATTTCTGTTTAGAAAATGCAAAGGTAAGCCATCCAACCTCCAAACCAAATGATTCCTTATAATTTTTAATAATGTTAATATAATATGAAATTGTATTTACTTAAGAAAAAGCAACTTACTGGTCACTGTTTTACTTGCAGTTCTTTGCAAGTTAAAATGAGAGTCAAGTGGGATTGCCTGTATCTAGTCTTAGGGGGGTTATTAGATGCATTTTTATCAAACAGGATTTAGAAAGTACTAGTCTGTTGTCTATGGGGTCGCACAGAGTCAGACACGACTGAAGTGACTTAGCAGCAGCAGCAGCAGCAGTCTGTGAGCTCCTAGAGTTTAATCACACTGTGTCAAGAAAAAACATCACATTATTTTTCCTCACACAAGCTTATCACTTATTTCAGGTAGGAAATTGGCTCTAAAGAGAGTCTGGACATTGCTGCTCAGATGTGAGTAGAGGGGCTGAAACAGTGCCTGTAACCTTAGCATAATGCAGAGGTACAAATAAATCTCTTTAGTTTCCACAGCACAGAGAGCTAGTAAATGTCTAAAATGAGATTATTATATAGATAAAGCTGTCAAAGCGAGGTTATCCAAGAGGCACACTTTGTGTTGTTCCCAATCAGGTTTGCTTTCCCATCAGCAGAGCACAAACCCTGGTTTCTCTTACTATACCATGCAGGAACCTAGAGGCCTGAGGTTCAAATGCATTTAAGTTAGTTATTTACAGCTGTGCTGGGTCTGCGTTGCTGCATGGGTTTTTCTCTAGCTGTGGCCACTCTCTGGTCGCAGTGCGCAAGCTGCTTATTGCGGTGGTCTTGTCGCAGAGCACAGGCTCCAGGCCTTGAGGCTTCAGCAGTTGCGACACAGGGGCTCAGTAGTCGCAGCTCCCGGGCTCTAGAGCACAGACTCAGTAGTTGGGGTACACGGCTTAGTTGCTCCCTGGCATGTCGGATCCTCCCAGATCAGGGATCAAACCTGTGTCTCCTGCACTGACAGGCGATTCTTTACACTGAGCCACCAGGGAAACCCTCAGATGCATTTAGAGAACAAGACACCAGTGTATTTTGTCCTGGATCTAGCAGTGACCAGCTTTGTGATTGTTGACTGATCACTTCACTTCACTAGGTGTCAGGCTAGTGACACTGAAGAATGAGCCCTTTGCAAAGATCAGTTTGAAAACTTACACTCTTTTTTTTTTTTTTTTTTAATTTTTTGATGTCTTTTTAAATTTTTGTTATTTTTTGGCCACACCATGCAGCAAGCAGGGCCTATGGGATCTTAGTTCCCCACCCAGGTCTCCAACCCAGGCCTCCTGCATTGGGAGTGCAGAATCTTAACCACTGGGCCACCAGGAAAGTCCCCCCCAGAGCTTACACTTCTTGAGTAGTGTCTTGGTCAATGAGCCAAAAGGGGGCAGAGAAGTCAGGACTGAATCAGATTTAGGAGAGCACTAACATTCAGATCTATGACTACTCCTGGTCGTTAATATCTCCCATAGCTTGCACCTAATTCACCCTGAAACTTCCATGGGTGTGTTTTCTAAACGTTGTTGATCCTTGTCACCTGTGGATTCTGTATCCACAAGTTCGCTCACTCGCTAAAATTTTTTTATAACTTCAGAACTCTGTACGCTCAGCATTTTTGTGGTCATTCCTTGACGTGCATAGAACAAACCAAAAGTTGAGCTTCCCAAGGCACGTGTTCCCAGCTGGGGTCTGAGGAGGAGCTGATCCGTTCCCGTCTCAGCTCTCGTAGTGTCAACAAGTGTCCTTTTCACAGTCTATTTAGTGCCGCATGTTTTGCATTTTTGTGTTTTTGTTCATGATTTCTCTGTTGATTAATTGACAAAAATATTGTGACCAGAGGCTCACAAGAACCTAATCCTGTATTTCCCCTGGGAGCAACGGTTTGGTATTTGTTAACTCAGTGTTCACAGGACATTATAGAACATAACTTCCGTGACTAATTAGAATTGACTGTATTCTTGTGTTTTGACTGTGAGAGGGGGAAAAACACCATTAAAATAGGATGATTTTAATACAGTAATGTCTTTTTAGCAGACTTTATAGGCCTTCAACATTTTAGGATTCTTGGCTTCAGAAGTTTTGTTTTTAAGGAAGAATATCTTTATACTTTTCATTCCTTAATATTGCTTATGTGATAATCCGTTTTAATACCATAATTTCACCCGGGAAATATCTGAATCTTTTATATATTTAACATATAATACTAAGTAACTTTTAAGCCAGATGTTTTAGAAAAAGAAAAACGTATAATACATATAAAATGTATTATACATGCCTATACACACATTTTCTATTAAGAAACATTGTAAATAAGTGGGACTTAAAGATGTATTTATATGAATTAGCAATGTCAGGAAACTGTGTTGAATTTTAAAGAATAGAGAAGTCCCTTGTTGTTTAAAAATCATAATTTAAAGGCAAAAGTAGCACTTGGTGTATGTTTCCTGTAGGATAGGGTGTTAATTGAACACATGGGTAGGTCGAATTCAGCGACTGGATTCCAGAATCATATGAGGTTACACATAGTCATCTTAAAAGTCCTGTTATATCTTGGTATTTTATGATGTATTGTTATTTAATTTTTCAGGTGTGTCTCATTTGACTATAAGTATTTGGAATCCATGGGTTTAGTAGGGTTTGGTCATGCCACCTGAAGAACTAGAAACTGCAGAGAGGTCAGAGAAGTGCTTGCTCTTCTTTTGTTTACTTTAGTTGTAGAATTTCTACGGCCAGCTACCTACAAACAGGCTGTGCTGCTGAACCTATAAAGTCTATAAAGGCCTATAAAGTCTGCTAAAAAGACATTACTGTATTAAAATCATCCTATTTTAATGGTGTTTTTTTCTCCTCTCACAGTCAAAACATGAGAATACAATCAGTTCTAATTATTCACAGAAGTTATGTTCTGTAATGTCCTGTGAACACTGAATTAACAAATACCGAACCATTACTCCCAGGGGAAATACAGTAGAAGCAGAATTTTACAACCTCAGCACTATTGGCATTTTTAAACAAGCTGGATAATTCTTTATTGCAAGGCAGTGGGGACCAAGTAGACAACAGTTGAACATAACAATGCTCAGTTGTGACAACCAAAAATGCCTCCAAACGTTGACAAATATCCCCTGAGAGTGGGGTACAATATAATCTCAAGTTGAGACCCACTGGCATGAAAAGTTGGTTTACACCATTTCAATATATGGACAAATTTTTATAAAAATTTTATCATCCTATTCTTAAAGTAAGTAGAAAGACTGTTTCTTTTTGTTATCTGTCAGTAAAACATAAGGAATGTATAATTGGGTTTGATGCTTACCCTCTCATATTATTATTAAGAGACATGGAAAATATATATTTATATATTTAAAAATAGTAAAAATATATTTCTTCATGTTAAGCAAGAAATACCAACATACAGCATTCCAAATAGGGAAGTAAATCTATATGGACATAGGAGAGACAGTTTAGTGAAATTTCTCCTAGTTCTAAATGTAAAAACTAACTGGAAAATGACCACAGTTCATAAAAACACATGCTGGGTTTCCACTGAAGGAAACGTTTTTCACTGAAGATGGCAGTCAGCTGTTCTCATTTCCTCCTTGGGCAGGAGACTTCAGCTGAATGAAAAGAAGGACTCAACATTGTACAACATGGAGCATTTTCTGAAAGAGCAAAGTTGGTCAGTAGTCCCACACCCCAGCAGTGGTTCAGCAGCACAGCCTGTAGGGTAGCTGGCCGTAGAAATTCTACAACTAAAGTAAACAAAAGAAGAGCAAGCACTTCTCTGACCTCTCTGCAGTTTCTAGTTCTTCAGGTGGCATGACCAAACCAAAAACTTTCTTCCTACTGAAGATTCAGAGGACAGTGTAGTGTTTCTTGGTTCAACAAGAATCCCTTCTCTTGATTCTTACAACCAAATGAAGTTAACAGTTTCAAAAGCAGAGAAGCAGGGCTGTCAAAGAGCAGGTTTCCATGACAACCATCTCTTGCCAGTCCTAACTGGTTCCAAGGTCATGACATCCAGGTCTGCATCCCCTCACTTTGCAAATATACAGTCCCCAATTAGTGTGAATAAATTGATTTCTTGTTTATTTCAGGAGAGAGCAAATAGTCTGTATGTTTATTAATATCTAGCAGTTTTGTATAGATTCACCTTGCTTTGATAAAGCTTGTTATATTCAAATATGTTAATTATTTTAAAAGTGTGTTGGAGGAAATAATTTGCCTTGCACGAGATTTCTCACTTTGAAAAAGAATTTGCCATGATATTCCCTTACATAGCATGATTCTCTAGCATATTTAAATATGACTAACATACTAGGTTTCAGGAATACATGTATTGGGTAAAATGAGCCTTGTGCTCAGTCACTCAGTTGTGTCCGACTCTTTGCGACCCCATGGACTGTCAGGCTCCTCTGTCCATGGGATTTTCCAGGCAAGAATCCTGAAGTGGGTTGCCATTTCCTCCTCTAGGAAAATGAGCCTTATCTGTACATATTGCAGGCGTGGATTTTTGCGGTTTCTTTTCATTTTTGGCATGTGTATTTTATGGGCACACTTGTTGGGAGAATATGACAGGTGTATTCCCTAGATTTTTGAATGATCTCTGACAGTGAGAGAACGGGGGGGCAATGTAAAACCAGTGCAGTCTGGGACCAGGCGGGGCTGTCTTCCCCAGAGACTTCTGTACCATGAGTGGCAGGTTGGTGACATCCTTCCAGTGACAGTCAGTGTGTTACTCTTAGAATATTCTGCTAGTAAAGGCCACACTTGTGAGCTGAAAAAAGTAGTATGACTTGTAGACATCTGCTTCACATTGTAAGAAGCTGGCTTCATTTCAGTAGAGCAAAGTACTGTTTTCAGTGAGTACAACCCTAATAGTTTGTTGTTCATAAGTGGAAGAAACTGGAGTGAGTCATCCAAAAGAGGAAAGCAACAGTTTGAGGGTCAAACTAGATAAAAGAATCTCATGTACCACTGTAAGGACACTTGAAATTAAATAATTCAGTTGAAATGCTTTTTTAAAAATTAGATAAAATGAATTACATGGATCTTTCTACAAAGAATGGAGGTTGAGTTGTGAGAGTGTCCTCAACCAGGTAGCGTTATTCTCACGGTGAAGAGCGACCCTGTGGTGGGGTTGCCTTACCGCCTATGGAGATGATGGCATCGAAGCCCTGATCCCTGAAGGGGAGGTTCAGGTTGTCACACACCGTGACTTCACAGCCTCTGCTCCGGGCAATCTCGACCAGTGGTGCACAGTAGTCACAGCCCAGGGTGTGCACCTGGCTGTTCACTTTCAGATACTTTCCAGTCCCACAACCTGTAAGAGAAAAATCTGTGTTACACGCTATCCTTAGTGGAAAATGCAATACTGTCGGTTACTTTGTCTTGCTGCTGCTGCTGCTAAGTCGCTTCAGTCGTGTCCGGCTCTGTGCGACCCTCTGGACTGCGGTCCACCAGGCTCCTCCATCCGTGGGATTTTCCAGGCAAGGGTGCTGGAGTGGGGTGCCATTGCCTTCTCCGTACTTTGTCTTAGGGAATAGCAATAACTTGATACAGGCCAACCTTGGAGATATTGCTGGTTCCATTCCCGACCATGGCATTAAAGCAAGTGTTGCAATAAAGTGAGTCACGCGACATTTTTTTGGCCTCTTGGTGCATTTAGAAATGGTGTTTACACTGTAGTCTTTTCAGCGTGCAGCAGCATTAAGTCTACAAAAACCATGTACATACCCCATTTTTAAAATAGTATATGGCTGAAAAATGTTCACCATCATCTGAGCCTTCAGCAAGTCATAAATGTTTCTTCTGGTGGAGGCTTTGAAATACAGGGAGAATCACCACAATGTGACAGAGAGACACAAAGTGAGCAAATGCTCTTGGAAAAATGGCACCAGTAGACTAGCTCAGGCCAGGTTGCCACAAACCTTCAGTTGGTGCCAAACACAATACAGTATCTGGGAAGTGCAATAAAACGAGGTCTGCCTCGCTGGCCAAGACAGAACCCAGCATGGACTGAAGGTGCACACAAGCGAAAAGCCTCAGAGAGCAGGGCATGTTTGTACATAGAGAAGAGGAAATGGAAGTGGGAAAAGGAAACATTATTTATTGACTGTTTAATAAGGTCATGTCTATAGGGGTTTCTTAACATGACAGCAAGAAACGTCAGCTGGCCCCCAGCAGATAGTAATAGTTCCTAGTATTATTATTTAAATATAATTAAATATTAATATATAATATTAATAGTATTATTAATAATAGTAGTGCTATTATTATTCATCCTATTATTAATAATAATAGTTCCCTAGTATTCTAGTGATAGGATCCAGTCTCTTTATAAGTTACTTTCACATACATATTTCTCTAGATTTATGTGTTCTGGGCATTTAGTCTTGTGTTATCAAAACTTCTTACCACTTGCTGCTATGCAACTTGCAACTTGCTGCTTGCAACTTTTCAACTTCTATAACCACTTATAAAATAAGTTATACAATGGAACGGGCGTTTCAGAAATTTAAAATTTGAATGAAGAAAGGGTTTCAGTATCTTTTTATCCAATCTGTTGTCAGTGCTAGCTCTTGTAAGTTTATTTTTAAAAGAACTTCTTTATTTGTCCACTTATGGCTGTGCTGGGTCTTCGTCACTGTGCGCGGGCTTTCTCCAGTTGCGGAGAGTGGGGGCCAGTCTTCGTTGCCGTGCGCTGGCCTCTCGCTTGCTGGCTTCTCTCGTTGCAGCTCCCGGGCTCTAGAGCACCAGCTCAGCGCTGATGGCTTGCCCTGTGGCATGTCGGGTCCTCCTGGACCAAGGATCAAACCTGCGTCCCCTGCGCTGGCAGGCAGATTCTCAACCACTGGACCACCAGGGAAGTCCTCTAACAAAGAACCATTTTTTTCTTAAATAGACCAGTTTTGACATTCACTTTCCGGTGGCAGAGACCCAGATAATTCAAGGTTCACACAGCACATAGATTTAGATCAGTCAGATTTCCCTGATATTATCCTGAAGAAGCTAGTGACATAAAGAAATGGTCATCTTGAAACAAAACCTTCCGTGGTCTAGTGCCTAGTATTCTGTTCTAGTGCAGACATATCATCTGTTTCTTTTTTCACAAATATTTAAAGATCTCATAAGCTCATTAGAGCTTATATCCCTGCCTACTGGCATTGGCTGTAGATTTTTTTGCCTGAAAGATAGCTACCACTATTCAAAGATGATTCCGTTGCTGCTTTTGAAATACATCACAACACTCTTTGATGATAACTCCTAAATAGGAGCTATTCAAAATTATATGAGACACTAAAAACATAATTAAGATTCACCAATGCCACCTGAGACAGTGGAGAGCTTGTGAATAAAAAATAAGATTTCCAACTTTATTATTTCAGTGTAAATGATTGAGGTCTTAGAAATATTTTAGATCTCATAGCCATACTCCCTAAGAATGCTTTTGAGAAAAAGGATCCAATATGTGAGAGCAATCATGGGGAAAATATAACCCATAAAGTATTTTAAGATTGAAATCCAAAGCATTTCAAAGATAATGCTCGTATTTTAAGAAAAATAACCTTGTAAATTTTTCTCTGTTTTGGACTGGCTCAGGGGATACATTTAGAAAAATAAAAGGGGAAATTACTTCCAAAATACTAATAAAAACAGCTTCATGGAATGTTAGAGCTAGAGGGATGTGTTCAGAGTGCATCTGGTAGCAATGAGGAAACTGAGGTCTTCTTAAATCTTATCATCTCCTGAAGTGTTTCCAGTGCCCCTGATGCCCTTGATCTATCCCATATTCATTTCTTGGTGTGTGTGGGGGGATGCTGTGCTCTTCTGCTTGCAGGGATCTTAGTTCCTTGACCAGAATTGAACCCTGAGCACTGAGTCCAAACCATTGGACCACCAGGGAATTCCCTCATGTTCATTTCTAACAGCATTCTTCTTTTTTGTTGTTGTTATGAATACCTTTTCTCTTTTAAATTGAATTGCTTTACAATGTTGTGTTAGTTTCTGCTGTACAACGCAGTGACTCAGCTATAAGTATACACATATCCCCTCCTTCTTGGACCTCCCTCCAACCCCAAGCCTCTAGGTCATCATAGGGCAGTGAGCTGAGCTCCCTGGGATATCCAGAAGCTTCCCACTAGCTCTCTGTTTTACACATCATAGTGTATGTAGGTCTGTGCTGCCCTCCCAATTCGTCCAACACGGCATTCATTTTTAAGGATAGTAATGGGACTCCTGAATACAGTGCAGTTATCTGTTTCCTAAGTGCAGACATGGAAGTGCTAGAGAGGGGAGATTTTATCCTAATGAGGAAATGAAGAATACTGCCAAGCCTAGTCACCCCATTATCTTAAACAAACAAGAAGTAAATCAGAACACTTTTGATTCGGCAGCTCCTGTACACAGCAGTCATGCTCCTATACAAAATCTCATTAAATGATAACCTCCTGCAGAGCGACAATAGCAGGTGTCTGCGTGCTTCCGTCCCCCTCTATTCCGTATTCTGCACCACAGTAGAGCTAAGGAAGAAAACAGATAATTGCCTCAGTTCAGCAAGATGTTTTGGCCCATGGTGAGTAAGTACTTGCTAGAAATAATTAATCTGAATGTTCCCTCCGAAGTTTGCAGAAAGAGCTACATTTTTTAAATTGAAGTGTTTTTTGTTTTGTTTTGTTTTGTTTTTTTTCATTTTGGCTAAGACCTTATCTGAAAGAGAATTCTCTTTTCCTCTGGGAAAAGGAAGAATACAGCCTATTTATTTCTCCTAAACCTTTTGAAGTCAGAGATGAGGGAATATGTTTTGTTCTGTAGGCATGGTGCCTGCCCCTTAGTAGGAGCTCTAAATTTTTATTGACTCAGAGAAGAAATGGTAATTAGAGAATGACTTAGCAAAATAAGTCTGACCACAGAATATGGGAAAAATAATTGAGAGTTAAAAGGCAAAGAGGAACTTTGATTATTGAAAATTAGTTTTAGTTTATGTACACATAAGTGTACAAAAATAAAAATTTCAATCCTGTTAGGATAGTTGTCTCTGATGTCAGGTAAAAAGGTCACCTTGCTCAGAAAGGAATATAGCTCTAGTCTTTATTTTGCTTCTAAACTAATAAAAGTAAAGATTTTAACCCAAAGAACACCCACCATGTATCATGTTCTTTTTAAATATTATAGTCTATTCATAATTTATCAGTTTAAGACTTTGTTGAGTTGAGAGAAATACGAGTTTTATATATAAGGATAATGTGTTGGAGAAGACTCTTGAGAGTCCCTTGGACTGCAAGGAGATCCAACCAGTCCATCCATTCTGAAGGAGATCAGCTCTGGGTGTTCTTTGGAAGGAATGATGCTAAAGCTGAAACTCCAGTACTTTGGCCACCTCATGCGAAGAGTTGACTCATTGGAAAAGACTCTGATGCTGGGAGGGATTGGGGGCAGGAGGAGAAGGGGACGACAGAGGATGAGATGGCTGGATGGCATCACCGACTCAATGGACATGAGTTTGAGTGAACTCCGGGAGTTGGTGATGGACAGGGAGGCCTGGCGTGCTGTGATTCATGGTGTTGCAAAGAGTCGGACATGACTGAGTGACTGAACTGAACTGAACTGAACTGAAGGTTATACTAAAAGGGATTGGTTAGCCAAATATGGTTCTGTTTTATTTATTTTATTTTTTATTGGAAAACATGATTTACAATGTTGTGTTAGTTTTAGGTGTACAGCAAAATGAATCAGTTATACATATACATATATCCCCTCTTCTTTTTAGATTCTTTTCCCATATCAATTATTAGAGAGCTTCCTGTGCTCTACTCAGCAGATTCTTATTAGTTCTCTATTTTGTATATAGTAGTGTGCATATGTCAGTCCCAGTCCCCCAGTTTATCCCTGGCATGTGCCCTCTTCTAAAGGCCTTAAGTTAGTAGCCCATTTCAGGAAAAGGTTGCCTTCATTGTACAAGCTACAGTATTTCCTGAGGGTACTTTCATTTCTGCTGTCTTTGAATCTTCAGCACTCTTTATATTTAGACACAGTTGCTCTCCATTCATTCCTGATCCCTCCCTGAAGACATAGTTCCCATCAGGAATCATCATCACACACCTCAGCAGATCAGCTTCTCTGGGGAACAGGGTGATGTGCTTAATAAAATTTAGCCAATAAACAGTTGCACCACTAAAATAGCATAGCAGGTAGAGAATCCCCGTGTGGGCAACTGGAGCCCAGTTACCTGGCATGTTTGTTACCTATGCAAAGTTTTATTAATCATCAATACTGGAGTGGGTAGCCTATCCCTTCTCCAGCAGATCTTCCCAATCCAGGAATGGAACCAGAGTCTCCTGTATTGCAGGTGGATTCTTTACCAACTGAGCTGTGAGGGAAGCCCAAATCATTAATTACAAATTGCTAATCTAAATACCAGTCAAACTAGCCAACATAGACTTGATTTTTTTAACTAAGTGGAAAACCTAGAAAGAGAAAGTATTTCCTTTGGAGGATAGTTCTGTTGTTCTATGGGCTTCCCTGGTGGCTCAGTGGTAAAGAATCTGCCTGCAATGTGAGAGACACAAGTTCAGTCCCTGGGTTGGGAAGATCCCCTGGAGTAGGACATGGCAACCCATTCCAGTATTCTTGATTGGAAAATCCCATGGACAGAGGACCCTGGAGGGCAACAATCCATTGGGTCACAAAGAGCCGGACACAACTGAGTGACTAACGCTATTGTTCTCCTTCCTTTTCTCTACTAATCCCTTTGGATTCTTTCCTTTTTATTGATTTTTCTTAATTTCAATTTTATTTTTAAACTTATCTTTTGTTGTGTAATTAAAATAATCCTACTATTGAGTAGTAAAAAACTATAAATAACATAAAAGTCAAAAGATACAGATGAGTAAAATAACATTTGGATTTCCAAGCGCAGTGGTAAAGAATCTGCCAGTCAGTGCAGGAGACATAAGAGACACAGTTTCGATCCCTGGGCTGGGAAGACACCCTGGAGGAGGAAATGGCAACCTGCTCCAGTATTCTTGCCTGGAAAATTCCATGGACAGAGGAGTCTGGTGGGCTGCTGTCCATGGGGTCACAAAGAATCAGACAGGACTGAGCTACTGAGCACACAAAATAACATTTACGAAATTGATTTGCACAGGGATCCTTAAAGAATATTATTTGTGCTGTAATTTGTAGTAGCAAAATGTAGCAAACAGCATACCTATCTGTTCGTGTGGTGTTATTAGCATAGAAAGCTATGCAGCTTTTCATGCTCAATAGCTATATAAGAACAAACGCTATGCTGTGCTGTGCTCAGTCGCGTCCGACTCTTTGCAACCCTTTGGACAGTACTCTGCTAGGCTCCTCTGTCCGTGGGATTCTCCAGGCAAGAATATTGGAGTGGATTGCCATTCCCTTTTCCTGGGGACCTTCCTGACTCGGGGATCAAACCCACATCTCCTATGTCTCCTGCATTCCAGGGGGATTCTTTTCATCTCAATATACAAAAAGAGACAAAAGCTAGCTGTATAGCAGTCTGTATAACATACTAATTTGTATAATTGAAAAAGGTAGGTCTACCCAGACACACACTTACATGCACAAATATGCTTATATTTATGTGAAGTATCTCAAGATTAAACAAGAAGAAGCTAAGAGCATAGTGCCTCTGATGTGGGTTACTTGGTGCTGGGAGCTGCGATGGGAAGATAATTCTCACTATACATTTTTATGTACCTTTGTTACTCAGCCATTTAAGTGGATTACCTATCAAAAAAATGTAAGCAATTTGTATTCCCCTAATATTCAAACTGTTTACTCATAGGGTTTCATCATTGGGAGTTATTGATCTTTTTCATATTGACTCTGAAGAAGGTTCTGTTGGTTAAGAAAATTACTTTTTTTTCTATCAGATATGTTGCACTTAGCTTTACCTAGTTTGGTTTTGGTTTTTTACTTCCCTTATATTTATGTCTAGATTTTTGCCTTGTAGAACCTTTTACATGTTATGCAGTCAAAAATACCAAATGCAGCCAATCTTCCTTACTCACAGACTCAGTATGTGCATGCCCATCTATTTGCCCACGTTTATTTGGAATGCCAGAGCCTGTACTGACAGTGCACGAGTGTCTTTAAACAGAAACACACGAGAAACAAGATTAGGTGTTGATCAGTCGACAAAAATATTGTGACCACAGGCTCATAGGAACCTAATCCGGTATTTCCCCTTGGGGTGCCAATTCAGTGTTCACTAATTCTGGGTTCACAGGAGCTTTATAGAATCTGACTTCTGTAGACAACAACAATCAATTGTATTTTCTTTTATGGTTTCTGACTTGTTTTGTGTCATGCATGGAGAGGCCTTTTGCTTTTGAGAATATTTTAAAAAATAACATAGTCATCCTCTAGCCCTTTAATCACTTTATTTTCTTATATTTAAATCTTTGCTCCATTTGGAATTTTTGATGTAAGATATAACCAGGCTTCCCTGGTAGCTCAGACAGTAAAGAATCTGCTAGCAATGTAGGAGATCCAGGTTCAATCCCTGCATTGGGAAGATCCCCCAATTATTATCCCCCCAATTATTGGAAAATCCCCCATGGAATTTGTCCAGTTTCATGGACAAAAGGGCCTGGTGGGCTGTGGTCCATGGGATCGCAAAAAGTCAGACACGACTGAACAACTAACACGCACTTTTTTTCATGAGAAAGTAGCATATACATTCTGTTGTCTCCAAACCTTTTCATCCCAATTGATTTAAGATCCTGGTACTTTGCTTATATTATGAGTGATAAGAGTTCCAAACCCACCGCATCTTCTGAAACCAGTTTTGTTTTGTTTTTAACACGATAGAGATATTTTTAACGATTCTCCACTTCTACATGACATGTGCCCCTTCTTCGAATTCTGCCCTGCTCACACCATCTTTAACAAGCTGAAAGCCCCGGGCACATCTATTTCTCTTACCAGCATTTTGATTGAATGTCAAATTAAACAGAACTTGTGACTCCAGACTTAGGATTCATACAGGTCCTGTGTGCGTGCAGTTGCTAGAGAGCAGATTTAGGTGGGAATGCTTCCAGTGGAATCATACCTTGTCTTAAAACTTAATCTGAGCTCTCCTGAGCTGTGGCTACCACTTCTAGATTCCAAAACATACTGAGCTGAAAACTTACCAGCAAATCAGGGATTATGAAGATATGACCCAATTTATGTTCTAATAATAAAACGCCTACAGAATAGTTAAGGGAAAGAATTCCTGAGATTCGTAAGAGGTGATAGGGCTTCTTGTGAGTGTATGTTAGTCACTCAGTCATGTCCAACTCTTTGTGACCCTGTGGACTGTAGCCCTCCAGGCTCCTCTGTCCATGGGATTTCCCAGGCAAGGATACTGGAGTGGATAGCCAGTCTCTTCTCCAGGGGATCTGCCTGACCCAGGGATCGAACCCAGGTCTTCTGCTTTGCAGGCAGATTCTTAACTGTCTGAGCCACCAGGGATGCCAGATAGAACCTCTTCTATATACACAATTCTGGCTCTTCTGTAGAAGGCATGGGAGCCCCTCAAGGTGAGCCACCAAAACACTATACTCACAAATGTGAAGGAATCTACATTTAAAATGGTCAGATTCACAAGCAGCCATTTCAGTCCAGGCAGATTCAGCCAAGGTCAGGTTGATTTTGTGAAAGGATACGCACAAAGGCTCTGAGAAGACCACTTCTGTCTAAGTGTAGATTTGGGGAACTTTTCTACTTTCTCGTGCGACCTCATGAATTTCTGCTATAAAGTGAATTTTCTAGGTGCTGACATGCCAAGGGCACGGTTTCAGACTTCCAGTTAGAACAGAGATGAAAAATGAATCTGAAAAGGAAAGGCACGATGGAGTATATATACATCAGACTGTGTGGCCCCACCCGGGTTACCTATGTCAGCGATGAGACTGCCTGGCTTCTGCTCCTGGAGGAACTGGCGGACGCGGGGCCAGGCTTTGCTCTGCAGGTCACTGAAGTAGGGCGCGGTGCTCTCGTACACATCATGCACGTGCTGCTTCTCCAGCTGGGCGGCTGCATGGTCCATCCTGGGGAGAGCAGGGCCATGCCAGGGGATGCGGTTCAGAGTGGGCACCGGAAACGGCTGATGGAGATGCAGGTTTCCTAAAATGGGAACTTAACGACTGCCAGGGTTACGCTGTTTTTATCCTTTCTTTCTTTCTCTCTCTCTTCTCTCTCTTTTTTTTTTTTAAATATTTACTTTTTAATTTAAGGGTAACTGCTTGACAGAATTGTGTTGGTTTCTGCCAAACATCAACATGAATCAATCAGAGGTATACATATGTCCCCTCCCTCTCTTACAAACTGCAAAGAACACAGCCTTCACCGGAACCTCACCAGCGTTGTTGAAAGACTAGCAGATGCATCGCTCTTAGCTGTACAACTTCAGAAAACAGTTATTTGGGAATGAGCTAACTGTAATGTGTTTCTGTGCAAGATGAGTCCTTAATTTTGGAAACATATACAAAGGTCTTAGCAGTGGTTCACTTTGGATAAAGCTCTTCTCTTGGATGCTAAAGAGATAAAAATTTTATAGCATGCATTTT
This sequence comes from Bubalus bubalis, assembly GCF_019923935.1. NCBI lineage: Eukaryota > Metazoa > Chordata > Mammalia > Artiodactyla > Bovidae > Bubalus > Bubalus bubalis. The sequence continues at coordinate 21,556,721 of NC_059157.1, read as the reverse complement.
GAAACTCCAGGCCAATCACAAAGCCCGATTGATTCTACCTTTTGAATGTCTTTGGATTCCAACCATTTTCTTTACATCCTACTGATTCTTAGAAAAGACCTCATTTCTTGTTTCGGTTACTTCAACCACCTGTAAATGGGTTTTTTTGTTTTTTTTTAAATTTTTTTGTCCCTTCAGTCTCTTTCCTTCAGTTATGCCACAACTGTTTTTCTAAAAACATAAAACTGTGCTGCTCCCTATCTTGCTGCTGCTGCTGCTAATTGCTTCAGTTGTGTCCGACTCTGTGTGACCCCATAGACGGCAGCCCACCAGGCTCCCCTGTCTCTGGGATTCTCCAGGCAAGAACACTGGAGTGGGTTGCCATTTCCCTCTCCAATGCATGAAAGTGAAGTCGCTCAGTCGTGTCCAACTCTTTGCGACCCCATGGATTGTAGCCTACCAGGCTCCTCCCATGGGATTTTCCAGGCAAGAGTACTGGAGTGGGTTGCCATTGCTCCCTATCTTAGACTTCTTCAAAGGCATATTATCGCTTGTCTGCTCAAGGCCGGGTGTCTCAGGAGGGTATCCATGGCTCTTTCTGATCTGGCCTTCACTTACCTCTTGCAGCAATTTCTCACTTTCCTTCCCCAGCGTCGGGGCACCTGTCATACTTAGTGACCCGAGGTTTCTCAGACTTGATGCACCCTCTCTCATCCAGGGGCTGCTACAGATTCTGTGCCTTTCCTGGCTAACTTCTATTCATTCTTGGCCCAACCGTCACCTCTTCCAGAAGGACTTCTCTGACCTCCCATGCAGGATAAGGGCAATCAGAGAGCAGTGGGGAGGACTTTCCTGATGGCACAGTGGATAAGAACCCACCTGCCAGAGCAGCGGACACAGGCTTGGTCCCTGGTCCAGGAAGATCCCACATGTGGTGGAGAAACTAAGCCCGTGTGCCACAACTCCTAAAGCCCGTGCGCCCTGGAGCCCAGACTCTGCAGCAGCGAGAAGCCCTTGCACCACAGCTAGAAAGCAGCCCCCACTCACCGAAACTAGAGAACGCCCACAGGCAGCAGCGAAGAGCCAGCGCAGCCAAAAATTTAGCAGAAAAAAATTTTAAATAAAAAGGAGTGGGGAAAGTAGAAGAGCAGGTCTTCGAGGCTTCTGTTTGTTTAGGGTTTGGTCTCTTAATTATTCTCCTGTGGCACGTGAGTGAGGATATCCCAGGGCAGCGGCCAGGTCTCAGGCCGTGGCTTTGTACCAATTAGTATTAAAGTGTTTTTAATCACTGAGTAACCCACTTGGCCCTACCGCTGCTCACCAGCTGGCTGAGTCCCACCCCTTGTCCTCTTGCGTCCCATGCGTCCTCTGTGGTTACTGAGGGCTATAAGTCTATTAGGTGTTTTTTCTCTAGCCCTGACTGGAAGAGCCTAAGTAACAAGGGCTTATGTTATTTAATGCCGAGTCCCCAGTAGTTGGCACACAGCAGACCTTCAATAAATGAACAAAGAAAGAAAGAACCAGAGCGGACTCTGAGTACAGAGGGTAAGAGAATATCCTGAGGAGTGTGGGAAGAGGGGACCCTGGACACCCACAAGCTTGCAGATGGGAATGTGGTAAGAGAAGGTGCTGTCCTTGGCCAGCCTCTGTATTCCCTCCACCCCCACCCCCTGGTCTCTGTCACTCTGGGGAGTAGAAGGCACTTGGCTCAGATGGCATCTGAGGAGTTACCCCACTGCAAAGTGCCCACCTTCCACCTTGTATTTAAGAAATATCTTTATGAGAGATACTTAAAGACCATGTAAATATTGTTTCCATAATCTCAGCCACCAATTTTTTTTATTTTAATTTTTCTGGCCACTGTACGTGACAGGTAGGATCTTAGTTCCCCAACCAGGGATCGAACCCATTCCCCCTGCAGCAGGAGCTTGGAGTCTTCACCACTGGACCACCAGGGAAGTCCCTGCTCACCACCTTCAGCGTCCAATCCATTGATGACTCTTTCTAACTGAAGTATAGTTGATGTACAATAGTATGTTAGTTTCAGGTTTATAACATAGTGATTCAGTATTTTGTTGATTATACTTTTAAAGTTATTATGAAATAATGACTATTTCCCAGTGCTATAGTGTAACCTTGTTGCTTATCTGTTTTATACCTAGTTTGTATCTCTTAATTCCATAACCCTACCTTGCCCTCCCCTTGCCGTCCTGTTAACCACTGTGTTGTCTAGTCGCTTCAGTCGTGTCTGACTCTTCTGTGACCCCAAGCACTGCAGCCGCCAGGCCCCCCTGTCCATCGGATTCTCCAGGCAAGAATACTGGAGTGGGTTAACCACTAGTTTGGTCTTTCTATCTGTGAGTCTGTTTTTGTGTGTGTGTTTTGTTGTGTACATTTGTATGTTTAATTTTTTAGATCCCACATGAAATCTTATGGTATTTATCTTTCTTTGTCTGACTTATTTCACTAAGCATAATACTCTCCTTGAGTATTATAAGCATAATATCCCCGTCGTTGCAAATGGCAGACTTTCACTCTATTTTATGAATGATGATAAGATGATATTTTCAAATGATGAGAATGATGATATTCTCATTCCATCATTCCTTTCACTGCGAGGAAGAGCTTTTCAGGATTTACTCTTAAATTAGCAGTAGGTTATCCTTAATTGGGCTTCCCTGATAACTCAGTTGGTAAAGAATCTGCCTGCAGTGCAGGAGACCTTGGTTTAATTCCCAGGTTGGGAAGATCCCCACTCCAATATTCTTGGGCTTTCCTGGTAACTCAACTGGTAAAGAATCTGCTTGCATTGCGGGAGACCTGGGTTCGATCCCTGGTTTGGGAAGATTCCCTGGAGAAGGGAACGGCTACCCACTCCAGTATTCTGGCCTGGAGAATTCCATGGACTGCATACTCCATGGGGTTGCAAAGAGTCAGACACGACTTTGTGACTTTTACTTTTCACTTTATCCTTAACTATTATGGGCCTGCCCACAGTCCCTGCAAAAAATCTGGCAACTCTGAGTACAAATCTCATTTGTGATGTCTGACAAAACTTCCACCCAAACTGAAGCAGCTTATATTACACCCTCAACTAGAATACAAAGTAAACATATGGCTGCCTATAACTGCCTACACATGAGGAAAAACCCAAACACTGAATGCTTGTCTCTGTAATCAAAATCTCAGTCGACTTAGGTCTGTTTAAAATTGTCCCCCCTTAAGGAATCAATTAGGCAGTACAGTCTCGAGAACTGTAGAACAAATACATTTTGCTTTATTGCACTTGCCAGTGTTAAGGGCTTCCCAGGGGGCTCAGTGGTAGAGAATCAGCCTGCAAATGTAGGAGACCCAGGTTCAATCCCTGGGTCAGGAAGATTCCCCTGGAGAAGGAAGTGGCAACCCACTCCAGTATTCTTGCCTGGAGAATTCCATGGACAGAGGAGCCTGGTGGGCTACAGTCCAGGAAGTCACAAAGAGTCAGACACAACTTAGCGACTGAGCGCACACACACACTGATTAAGTGACAATCAACACGAGCTTGATTCCCTTCAAGCTGGCTCCATCTGCAAGCTCAGAATATGTAGTATTTGAAGAGCACCACATGGAGACCTTTCTGTTACTCTTCCCCAACGTTTCCCAGCTTCTACCATAAACAAATAACTTCAAAGAACTGTTTGAAAGCTTGTGAACAATATAAATCCATTTTGTTGTATTTTTCACTTAAGATTATATTCTGCAGAATATGTAGCTAACTGTGAAATTGATTTGAAGAGCTGGGGCCATCCAATTTGACTTTCTTGACACTCTGTGGATTTATATTTCGTCCTCTGAGTGCGTGTGTGCATGCTAAGTTGCTTCAGTCATGTCTGACTCTTTGTGACCCTATGGCCTGAAGCCCGCCAGGCTCTTCTACCCATAGGATATCCCAGGCAAGAATACCAGAGGGGTTGCCATGCCCTTCTCCAGGGATCTTCCTGACCCAGGGATGGAACCTGCATCTCTTAAGTCTCCTGCATTGGCAGGCGGGTTCTTTACCATTAATGCAAATGGGAAGCCCTTCCTGCTCTATACATATATGCAGATTCCTTGTGAATTTGGTCCTATGACTAAGCTAGTAAGACTGGTACTATAGCACTAGCTGAAGCTAGGGATGTGGGGTTTGCTTTAGCCAGGCTCCTAATCTGCATGCTGACAAACGTGAAAGGGAGAATAAGTCACAGAAAGTGATGCCCTGCGCATCTGAGAACTAGTTTGGATTTCAAGTGCAGTGGAAAGTGGTTCCCTGGAGAGCAGAAGAGGGGAGAGAAAGTGCTAGGAAGCTGGTAGGAGGGGTCAGCGGCTTGGTGTGTTTCCCGTGGAGAGAGGACCAAACAGAGAAACATCAGTGCTTCTTGCTTCTAGCCACAGGGTGGTCAATAATAGGTCACAGATATTTGGTTTTCCTGTTCTGGGCGTGTAACTAGGGTAACGCTTCTCCACCCAGCTTGATTCAGGCAAAGTCACGAGATGTGCTTCGACCATTACACATGATCAGAAAAGATCTGGGTAGAGGAAAACTTCTGGGCAGAAGTTTTATCAGCCAGAGTGTGTGTCTGCGATCCTGGAAGCACCGACCCAGGTCTCCAAGTGACTGCTCTTGATGAGTGGACAGTGTGCATGTTTTTAGCCAAAAATAGGGCAATATACAGCTCATCATAGGAGATGTGGATTATCTACCTAGATAATGGAAAAGTAAACTCTATCAGCCATGTTCTATTAGAAGATCACTTGTTACTATGTGAGTTTGTCCTGTTTTTTCCTTCATAAACATTAACATTTTTCTCATTACTGTAGATAGAACTAAATTGGGAGAAAACTGAATGTAATTCTGTCTCCCAGTTTTTAAAATTAATACTGTGACCCAAGGAAGGAAAGGAGGGAGGCAGGGAGAAAGGATGCTAATGTCTGGGGGCCTGAGAGCATGAAGGCGTCAAGGTGTTGCTGAAAGCACTTTCTGTCAACATGTGTGTGTGTGCGTGTGAGTGTGTGTGTGTGTGTTTGCGTGTACTTAACAATAACATGTAGTTTGAAAAGTAAGAGGATCTGTCACAGGTAGTAGTGGAAACACATTTGGAGATATAAGGTTCTAGGGAACATGTAATCTGTCCCCATCCTGAGCCCATGCATTTATGACCATTATTTACAGGCCTAGACATTTTAGAAATTAAATACTTTTAAAAACCTGTGCCATTTGCTCTTCCTTTGAGGAACTGTACCTCCCTTTGGACTCCAAGTGATGTTGGAGCCTGTCAGTCATGTAGGACGGGGTGGACACTTGACCTCATCTAAGAAAATCATTCTCTCTCCCCTGGGAAACTGACAAGAGATAGTTGAAGCCAGATCACTAGAGGAAATATCCTCCAGTTTCTCCTGAGTCTTACCTTTCCTGAGGTTTTTTTTCCTATTCTATCAGCTACTTGGTATACCCCCAACAGATCCCTTCTTGCTTGGGGAAGAGTTTGTTTTGCGGGCAGAGGACTTTAGTTATTTCAGACTTGAATGCGTCTTCATGATCATAGCATGGACCTTAGGGGGTGCCACGGTGGAATACAGGTGCTGCGGCCTCCAGAGTCCCGGCAGGACTTGGCTCCCACAGACGGAAGGACTCTGGCTGGAGCCCTGGAAACGGAACACTGGGGTGCAGTGTCCTGTTGGAACCAGTGCCAGCCCGAGAGATGAGCAGATGGTTGTACTGCCGCCATCTTTGCTACTCCTACTTTTTTTTTTTTTTTTTTTATGGCCACAGCCTAGTATCTGAGCTGTTATTACAGCTTCCTAGTCAGTCTCTCTGTCCCCCTTGTCACCTCTAATACAGCCATAACGCGGGGAGGTCGCAGCACTCTTTTCAGTGAACATTCACTGGCTGGAGACATATCCTATAGTAAAAGGCGACTGCAGAGACCACACTGCATGATGCTCTTCTTGGCTTGATGGAAGTAGCTTGTAATCTCCCTCCAAGAACTCAAGAAAAGCAGTTTAGAATCTCTATTTTCATACTGGTACTGGATAATTTCCCTCTAATATCCATTTGATCATCTCCTCTCCCTGTTGAAAACCCTTCAAGAGACCTCTCTGGGACAAAGCTTACACTCTTCCATCCAGCATTCAGAAGCTTCCGGGACCTGGTCTCAGTCTGGCTTTCCAGCTATATCCTCTTACTGCGACAACTTAAATTCTCAGCTCCACCCGAAGAACTCTACTCATGTTTCCCTGAGTGGGCCTTGTTTATAGCTCCTCATTCAGGTCTTTGCTAAAGTCAGCAGGCTCTTGTTTCTCATCTGTAGTGCTTCCCTTCTGAAATCTTACCTGCTCTTCAAAGTCTAACTCAGCCTCCCCCTTCTCTGTAAAGACTTTATGGATAGCAAGGAGATCCAAGCAGTCCATTCTAAAGGAGATCAGTCCTGGGTGTTCTTTGGAAGGAATGATGCTAAAGCTGAAACTCCAGTGCTCTGGCCACCTCATGCGAAGAGTTGACTCATTGGAAAAGACTCTGATGCTGGGAGGGATTGGGGGCAGGAGGAGAAGGGGATGACAGAGGATGAGATGGCTGGATGGCATCACCAACTCGATGGACATCAGTTTGGGTAAACTTCAGGAGTTGGTGATGGACAGGGAGGCCTGGCGTGCTGTAATTCATGGAGTTGCAAAGAGTCGGACACTACTGAGCGACTGAACTGAACTTAACTGAACTGATCAATAAAAATAATCATTTCCCCTAGTATTTTTATATATTGCATATTTATTATTGCTGTGATTCTTAGAGCATTTCTCCTGATTGTGTCTTGAACTCTCAACTCTGTATGTTCCCAGCTCGATTAGAAGCTCCTGGAGGGCAGAACTGAAATTGGACCTCTCTTTTATAAGTATCATAGTGCTTTCACTTAGTTAACTGTAGAACCAATGAATCAATGAGCTGTTTATTTAGCTCCCTATGAAAGACAACAATGCTTTACTCCAGATAAACTGGTCCTCCAATATTTGGTCATAAATCACTAATCCCCTGATAAGAGCCAAGAGGCTCTCAGAGGCTCCCAAGGCTAAAACTAAGCTTTTCCAGTCATGTTTTGTGTTTCATAATTTCCTTCCTTTGCAGAGGCCTGTTCAGAGATATACCCTAGACACAAAATAGTCCCAGTTTTACAACTGAAAAAAAATATAAATACTGTAAATTGTTCTCTTATTATAAATGCCACAGAAGATACATATTTTTAAAAGACCATAGGGCTGCTTTAAATTTCAAAGATATATTCAAACTGTGATTCTAAAGTTTAAATACAAAATGGTCAAGTCAGGTCAAAGACTTTACTTACATTATAAAAAGACTTCATCATGATATAATTAAGTTTATTTAATCATTTACAAAAATATTTAATGCATGGTACTTATACCTACATATTATTTTCAAATACAAATTATACTGCAACCTTTTGTATGATAAAAAACTATCATTTCACAATATGCTGACATCCTAGAAACACATTTGTTCTCTAATAAAACATTAAATACATTCTTGTTATTTTAAAACTAGTTTCAAATTCTTTTATCCACCTAGTGCAAAAATAAACTCCAGCTTACTTTATATCACAATGTCATAACTTTTAAATGATAGGAATTGGGCCTAATTAGGTTTACTGCATATGCTTATATTATGTGAATTGCTGTAATAACTGAAAGCTACTAACCTGAGTCATCTTGTGATTACAGAAAATTACTTCTTGTCTTTTTGATTCATGGCAGTTTCCGCCCTCGGAGAGTGACAGTTGTTGCTGGTAATTTCCTCTGTGTGTGCTGTAAACGCGTGTAGCGGGAGGAGAATCTAACAGCGAGGCCCTTTCACGCGCTGAGCCACTCGGCGTGCGTCTTCGCAGGGAATGCAGGCTCTGTTAGGAAAAAAACAAGTACTGAAGTTCATTTTACATAATACAACTATTGAACTGGCTACAGCCCACGCTGACCTCTTGACATGCCTGAATTACCCAGAGAAGAAGGGATGAGAACAAACTATTAATATATGGAATGTGCCAGAACTATAAGAGCAGTTTCTGAATCAATCCCTCAGCTTTCTGTAAAACACCCAGTACTTTCTCCCCAAATTAAATAGGATGATTTCATCTTGTTCCTCAAAAAATTACAAGTACGGAGAGTCGACTTCGAATCCAGTGGTTTAATTACTGTAACTTTTTAAGACATATGACTAAATGTTATTAAGTCATCCCAGTACAATTTATCTGTTCAGTAATTGTTGTTAGCAGCTATTTCCATGTCACTTTGACAAGTACCCCTAGTTATTCTTCACTGTTCACATTGATTTTTTTTCTTTTTACATAATAGAACAGGTTTGTCATGAAATTCATCAAAAGACTCTGAGTTGCATTAAAAAGAGGACATATGCAGAAAAACACTCTGTAATGGGGAGGTCTTGGGGTGTAAAATGAGGTCTGGAGAGATGCCCGGTACAGTAGGAAAAGCCCGTCGTGTAACATTTGGGGGCCTGATTCATCTGTAAATGAGGCAAATGGACTTGCATCTTGATCACAGTTCTCAGTCACTTTCCTCGGTCTTCACGTCCTTTGTGTATGCACCTCAGTACCACAAACTGTGCCCGTTTATTACACATAGTGATTCTCAGGATGGTGGGGTGGGATGTACGTGGCTTCCCTGAACTTGCTGGGGCTCTCCACCCACCCCAGTCTTGATCCCTGTTTAAGAAGCACTGGCCTGCGTGTGCTTTGCAAAGCTTCTCGCTGGTCTTCAGAGTGTGCATATAACCCATCGTCTTTCAGTCACGTGCAGGCATACAATCTGTACCACTGAAAGCTACGAAGACTGGCATTTTAGGAAGAACACTTAGAAAGAGTCTTGAAAGAGTTACTAGTCAAAAGATTTCATCTTTCCTTTGGCAGTTTTGAGCCTGCCTTTATCATAAAGGAGAGGATGTTTTGTGTGTATGTGTGTTGTGTCTGTCACATGTTCTTTCTTTAATTAATTTATTTTTAATTAGAGGATAACTGCTTTAAATACTGTGTTAGTTTCTGCTGTACATCAACATGAATCAGCCATATGTATACATACATATGTCCTGTCCTTCTTGAACCTCCCTCCCACCTCCCACCCCATCCCACTCCTCTAGGTTGTCACAGAGGAGCAGGTTTGAGCTCCCTGCATCATAGAGCGGATTCCCACTGGCTATCTGTTTTACATATGGTAATGTATATGCTTCTATGCTATTCTATCAATTCGTCCCACCCTTTTCTTCCCCCACTGTATCCGCAAGTCTGTTCTCTATGTCTGTATCTCCACTGCTGCTCTGCAAATATGTTCATCAGTACCACCTTTTTAGATTCCACATATATGCGTTAATATATGATATTTGTTTCTCTCTTTCTAACTTACTTCACTTTGTATAACAGGCTCTAGGTTCGTCCACCTCATTAGAACTGACTCAAACACATTCCTTTGTATGGCCGAGTAACATTCCATAGTATGCATGTACCACAGTGTGCATTCCATTCATCTGTCAGTGGACACCTAGGTTGCTTCCATGTCCTAGCTACGGTAAATAGTGCTGTAAGGAACATTGGGGTACATGTGTCTCTTTCAATTACGATTTTCTCAGGGTATATGCCTAGTAGTGAGATTGTTGGGTCATATGGCAGTTTTATTCCTAGTTTTTTAAGGAATAGGAGAGGACGTTGTCTGAAACTCCATGCTAGTGGCAAAGCCTACAGCGCGTCACCTCGGGTTCACCCTTCCGGCCCTGACCTGGGGGCTGCTCTGCCCCCAGCCAGCCTGACTGTCTAAGCCCCTTGCCTTCAGGCATTGGTGTCCAGATGCATTCACCCTCTCAGACAGGCTCTGAGGACAGGGTGTTCTGAGACTTAGTCAGAAAGTGTAGCGAAGGAAAAGAATTTCAGATAGTGTAGCGGGCATGTGTGAGCTGCTGGGGTGAAAAAGAACACATGGGTGGGGAACTTCTCTATTCACCCAAATCATAGTCCTCAAACACCTGTAAAGATAATTGACTTTCCATAAGTTTACTGAATTATGATCCAAACTTACCTCTGTTAAAAATGAATCATTTTATCTTTTCCAAGAAGTTTCTGGGCAAAGACAAAATAGGGTAGGTAGTATGTTTCTTTTAATAAGTTGAATTGGATCAGTCCTTTCATTTTATCAGCCACACATCTTTGGAGTATCTAGTATTAAAAATGCATTTCTTCTTTTCTCCTTGAATAAATCGGAAACCATCTTTGAGAACAAAGGTGACTCAAACCTTATGAAATTTTGAGGTTAACCAAGTGTGTGTATTTTCCTGGGAAGAGACTTAGCACCTCAAACTATGTCTCAGGGGAAAAATTAGTTTTTGGAAAAAAAGTAATTTCTGTATTAAATTAAAGAGATACATTCATTCATTCAACAAATACTAACTGAACTTCTGTTATATAATAAGGTGCTAGGGATAAAGATTTTTTAAGTTTCCCAATTTAGGAATCCAAAGTTTAATATAGGAAACATACAAAGAAATAGAAAATTAAAATATGGTACTACTTTCATTTTCGGTATGGATACATCCTGAGAGCTTTTGAGCTTCTGAATCTCTAAACTAATTACGTCTTGGCTGTTAAACCTATCGATCGACAGGTCAATCAGTTGATTGATAAATTAATAGATAAAACAGACCTATTACAGATTATGACATCATAGATCTTTGGGCCATCATCAAGTATTTAAAACCACAGATGCCCAGAGCCCATACCAGGTGTGAGGAATGTTATGATCCAGGTGTGCACAGGTTCTATAGGAACTGTAGGTGAGGCAACTCATCCAGCCTGTACAGGGGGAGGGGAGTGAAGGCTCCCTTGAGAGGCTGACAGCTCAGAAGATGGTAGGGGTGAGTCAAGAAAAATGGGAGTGGGAGATTCTAGCTATCAGACATCATATACAGAAAAGAAATGAGACTCTTCGATGAACTTCAAGTAACTTAATGATAATAGCAAGACATGCACACACACAATGTGTACTAATTATTTACTGTTATTGAGGCCCTGTTATAAGCATTTAACATATATTAACTCATTGAATCTACACAGTAACTACACGAAACAGGAACCACCACGTCCCCATTTTACAGATAAGGAAGCAGAGGCACAGAGAACACAAGTGACTTTCCAAAGTTACGTAGCTAGTAAGTGGCAGAGCCAGGATTTCAGACCAGAAAGTTAGATTCCTGACTTCACACTCTTAACTATACAGTCAGTGGGGAGGCAGGAAGGGAGAACCGGTGATACTATAAGAACCTTGAAGAGTCAGACCATGTAGGACCTAGTTGAACTTTCTAAGGAGTTTAGATCTTTATCCTGAATATAATGGTGAACAACAATTATGTCAGTGAGAGAAAAGACAAATTTGGATTTGGTTTCCAGAAATCCACAGCTAGAGTGTAGACTAGTATTTCCTGGACAGGTTCACAGAGACAGAACCTAGTAAAATCCTTTAGACAGATAATGATATTAAGGATGCTTAGGAGGGGGTGAGATACAGGAGATATTAAAGAGAGAGCATCACATTAGTAGGACTTGCTAACTGATGAACCGTCTAGTCAAAGCTATGGTTTTTCCAGTAGTCATGTATGGATGTGAGAGTTGGACCATAAAGAAGGCTGAGCATCAAAGAATTGATGCTTCCAAACTGTGGTGTTGGAGAAGACTCTTGAGAGTCCCTTGGACAGCAAGGAGATCAAACCAGTCAATCCGGAAGGAAACCAACCCTGAACATTCATTGGAAGGACTAATGTTAAAGCTGAAACTCTAATACTTTGGCCACCTTATGTGAAGAGCTGACTCATTGGAAAAGATGCTGGGAAAGATTGAAGGCAGGAGAGGAGGGGAGAACAGAGGATGAGATGGTTGGATGGCATCATCGACTCAATGGATATGAGTTTGCGAAAACTCCAATAGATAGTGAAGGACAGGGAAGCCTGGTGTGCTGCAGTCCATGGGGTTGCAAAGAGTCGGACATGACTGAGTGACTGAACAACAACAAAAATTGATGAAGAGTTAAGTGTGTTCTTTCACACACTGAAGAGGAAGCAGTGCTACTGATAAGGCTGACCCTGTAAGAGGTACCACCAGCATCCTAAAATAGAGGGAAAGAGAGTAAGAATGAAAGACAAACAAAAGGAAACTTTGGTAATGACCATATATAAACTCTGAAAGACTCTTCCCTTGGAATACCTGTGAATATGTCCAGAGAAATTTACTTAAGATACTTGCATCTGCAGGAAAAAGGCTGTAAGAAGGACTGGGTGTTGGTAATGGAAATGCCATAGTGATCAGTAACACATTGTATTTCGCATTACTGCCTCGGCTGTTTGTATATATCCGTTATGTCTGTAATTGACGGCAGCATTTTCTAGATATGGACAGTGGAGCTCATGATCGCTGATGTCTTGTTGGGTATTGCAGTTTACACAGCATTCAGTCAGTGTTTATGATAAAAATACATGAAGAAAGGCAGAGAAGAATAAAAAAGAGGGTACTTTAGATGGTGCTGTAGTTCACCATCAGAGGGAATACATCTGAGCGAGGGTTTAGGTTTGGACATAACTGTTTCTGTTTATCTGAAGGAGAACCAAGTAAGATGGACATGAAGCTCAGAGCAAGCTGTTCTAGAGATCATTTAAAAATCATTGTTCTAAAACTTGGCAGTGATGTTTCTTACCATTTACTCCCAAAGAGAGAAGGCATATAGTGTTCAGCCACGACCAAATACAGTTTAGTCCTATTCAGAGAGCTTAAAAAACAGATTTCTCCTGAGCACCAGCCTAGTCCAGTGGACTGACCCAAGAGGCAAACTTGAGGAGCCAGTTAATGACCATCTCTATTTACATGGACAGTCACTGCACAATTGACAAGTTAAAGTTGTTGGGCCGGTCCAGTGAAGAGGTAATAAGGTGTTTATTAGAAACTCTCTTTCACCCAGAAACAGTTAATATTTATAATTTAAAACCCAGCCCACTACAAAAAAGGAAGTGAATTAAATCAAGAGACTGTGCAGAACAAGAAAGAAATGAGGTTAGGAGACCGTGGATCACTAGTAGTAATCAATGTGTTAGTGGGCTCCTCTGGTGGCTCATCGGTAAAGAACCCACCTGTGAATGCGTTAGACACGGGTTTGCTCCCTGGGTGGGGAAGATCCCCTGGAGAAGGAAATGGCAACCCACTCCAGTATTCTTGCCTGGAGAATCCCATGGACAGAGGAGCCTGGCGGGCTACAGTCCCATGTGGAGGCAAGAGTTGGAAATGACTTAGCAACTAAAGAGAGAGAGAGAGATGCTACACAGAACCTCTTAACAATACACCAGAGGTTATAGCAGAAATGGTGGGGACAAAGGTAACTGGCATTTCTGGTTGAAATCCTATGAGCAGAACAAATGAAGGGCTTTAAAACAATAACATATGTAACCCTGAGAGAATAGGACCCTCTCTGCAATCCCAACAGGGACTGAAAGGTTACCCTGGAGGAAATACATGTGAAAAGAACGTGGATAAAATGAGGGAAAGATCAAATAGTCCCAAAGAATATTTGGTTTTCTTGAAAAAAACCAACAACTTTTCTTCAAAAACTTGTGCGTCTACATTGACTTCGTGTTGGAGCAGAATGGTATCTCCAGAATCTAAAAATAAAGGAAATGAAGGTGGTCATATCTGAGTGAGGAATGTGTGTCCCTGTGAGGGGTGGGGGTGGCTCCAGGAGGAGAATACAAGGAAGTAGGAAATAAGAAAGCCCAGTATTGATTATGAGATCTGTTATCAAAGGCCACTCCCCCATGGGCACCAACTACGCAGTATTTATTATAACTGGATCACAACTCATTTTGATGGTGTAGATTAGAGAATGCCAGAAAAGAACAAGAAAATCAAAGATGAGATTTAAGAAAAAATGAAAATATAACACCTGACTTGCCCCAGGCATTTGCTACTGGTGTCAACTTGACAAAACCTGTCCTCAGTCTGTGTTAAAATCGAGGGGTGGTTGTGGTTCCCCGAATAGCAGCTTAGAAGAAGATAGGTGTGATGTCATAAAAGTCAAGACTGGAAAAAACACAACACATTTCCCATCCCCTTTCCTCCTAGGAAGGGAGGTCCCAGCAGGTTGGGTGACAAGGAATTTCACTGTCGTTTTGGTGTGAAATGATTGTTCATGGAGCCTTTACAGGAAGCTGTGTAGTCAGCCATAACACTATAAATCATCTGATGATTATTCTAAGAATGAAATTAAGGGGAGCAATGTGAGGATGAATTATACATTCTTGTATTTCATGAAAACATGTTTATAATGCAATTGACCCCAAAGAGGGGCCCTCATGGGGTTATTACTGAAAAAAAAAATCCATGTCTTTGAGGTGCAGGAAAAGAGAGTGTGTGCATAGCACAGTAAAACCTGGACTGTCAGGCGTCTTCTCCTGTAGACTCCACCTCTGTCTCATACCCCCGCTGTGTCTCCCAGTGGCCCCCCATCCCTCTGCTGCCTCAGCCTGAGCTTAAGCCTTCCATGTTAATCCAGGAGTTCCTGCAGACCTGGGAAACCTTGCCAGCTGCTTTACCTGAAGGTGAGCACACACCTATATGTTTTTTAGAATCTATTCTTTACTGACACCATTACTGCAGTGGATGATTTACCCTCCATAAAAACTGCTGCTGCTGCTAAGTCACTTCGGTCCTGTCCGACTCTGTGCGACCCCATAGACGGCAGCCCACCAGGCTCCCCCTGTCCCTGAGATTCTCCAGGCAAGAACACTGGAGTGGGTTGCCATTTCCTTCTCCAGTGCATAAAAGTGAAAGTGAAGTCGCTCAGTCGTGTCTGACTCTTAGTGACCCTATGGACTGCAGCCCACCAGGCTCCTCTGTCCATGGGATTTTCCAGGTAAGAGTACTGGAGTGGGGTGCCATTGCCCTTTCTGCCATAAAAGCTGGGAGGTCATAAATAATGAATTGAAAAAATATTTTAAAATTAAATAAAATTTAGTTTTATGAAAAATTTACCTTTTAAAAATGTCTCATTTTACTAGAGATTGATGAAAACACTGTTACACACCAACGTGGTAGAAAGAACTGGGTCTGGAGGACCAGCTTAATAGCATAGCACTGAGATTCATTCTCTACAGCATCGCCACACTGATGAACGGTCCCCCCTCTTCAGACTTAAAGCAGAAGTCCAAATACCTTAGCATTTCACAGAGCCCGCCAGCATCTGACCCCAGCCCACCCTCCAGCATCTAATCCCAGCCCGCCCTCCAGCATCGCCCCACACCCCACCTCCATGCCTTGTGCCCCACCAGCGCTACTCAACGTAGCCAGCCCCCTTGCCCCCCAACAGGAAAACCTGTCGGCTTAATGACTCAGCAGATTTCCACTCAGGCACAAGCTCCTTATCTAGGCTCACTGCTTGATGTTTGTGACTTGCCGTTCTCTCAGCGCGTTAGACATTTGAGGTCTTCATGCTTTTTGCTCACCCGTTCCCTCTGCCTGGTATCACCTGTCTTCTCCAGCCCACCTGCCAGACACTTCTCTTCGAAGGTTCAGCTTAGGTCGTTTTCTCTACGAAGCCTTTCCTCCCCGGCTAGATTCACTGCCTTCTGCCCGCTGTGTGTCTACCCTGTATTATACAGAAGCTTGCAGCACTAGCGTTTTGGTGGCCATTGTCTCCTTGCTCTGGGCTGCCTCACACCCAGCTGTGTTTGTGATTAGGGCCGACCGCTAGCGTGTGGTTCTGGTGAACGAGGGCCTTGCCCTTCTGCACAGACGCTGAAGCGGGCAGAGTTTCCTGCCACCGACTCCTGGTGGGATGGTGTGTTACTGTGTTAGGGCCACCATAACAGAGTACCAGAGCCTCTGTCATACCGAGTGAAGTAAGGCAGGAAAACAAATGTTGTATATTAATGCATGTGTGTGGAATCCAGAAAAACAATGCAGATGAATCTGTTTCTAGGGCAGGAACAGAGACACAGTCATCCAGAACAGACCTGTGGACACAGCAGGGGAAGGAGAGGTGGGATGAATCGGGAGATTAGGACTGACGTATATACACGACCGTGGTAAAACAGATGGCTAGTGGGAAGCTGCTGGATAACACAGGGAGCTCAGCTCAGTGCCCGGTGATGACCTAGAGGGCTGCGATGGGGCAGGTTGGAGGGAGGTCCTCGCACGATTCACTTTCTTGTACAGCAGAAACTAACACAACATTGTAAAGCAATTATACTCCAATTTAAAAAATAAAGTACCACAGACAGGTGGTAAACAACAGGAATCTATTTTCTCACCGTTCTGTAGGCTAGAAGTTCAAAGTCAAAGCATCAGCAGGGTTGGCTCATTCTGAGGGCTGTAAAAGAAGACTGTCCAGGCCTTTCTGCTTGACTTGGAGATGGTTGTCTTCTCCCTATGTCTTTATATCATCTTCCTCTATACTTCGATATGTTAATTTTCTCTTCTTACAAGGACATCAGCCCTACTGGATTACTGTGTGTGTGCTCAGTCGCTTCAGGCGTGTCCAAGTCTTGGCGACCCTATGGACTGTGCCCGCCAGGCTCCTCTGTCCGTGGAATTCTCCAAGCAAGAATACTGGAGTGGGTTGCAGTGGCCTCCAGGGGCTCTTCCCAATCCAGAGATCAAATCTGCATCTCTTAAGTCTCCTGCATTGGCAGGCAGGTTCTTTACCACTCGTGTCACCTGGGAAGCCCATTGGGTTAGAGCTCACCCTAATAAATTCATTTTAACTTAACTACATCTTTAAAGACTGCATCCAAAACACAGTCACATTCTGAAGTCCTGAGGGTTAGGACTTCAACATATGAATCTGGGAAAACACAGATCAGTTCCTAACAGATAGCATAGAGGGTGGAACGGTGCTCCCCATCGCCCACCAAAAGAAATCAGTTCAGTTACTCAGTCATGTCTGACTCTTGGCGACCTCATGGACTGCAGCACGCCAGGCTTCCCTTTCTTTCACCAACTCCCAGAGCTTATTCAAACTCATGTCCATTGAGTTGGTGATGCCATCCAGCCATCTCACCATCTGTCTTCCCTTCTCCTCCTGCCTTCAATCTTTGCCAGCATCAGAGTCTTTTCCAATGAGTCAGTTCTTCTCATCAGGTGGCCAGAGTATTGGAGTTTTAGCTTCAGCATCAGTCCTTCCAATGAATATTCAGGACTGATTTCCTTTAGGATGGACTGGTTGGATCTCCTTGCAGTCCAAAGGACTCTCAAGAGTCTTTTCCATCACCATAGTTCAGAAGTATCAGTTCTTTGGCGCTCAGCTTTCTTTATAGTCCAGTTCTCACATCCATACATTACTACTGGAAAAAACCATACCTTTGACTAGATGGACCTTTGTCAGCAAAGTAGTGTCTCTGCTTTTTAATATACTGTCTAGGTTGGTCATAGCTTTTCTTCCAAGGAACAAGATATTTGCTCCTTGGAAGTCACCATCTGCAGTGATTTTAGAGCCCAAGAAAATAAGTCTGTCACTGTTTCCATTGTTTCCCCATCTATTTACCATGAAGTGATGGGACTGGATGCCATGATCTTAGTTTTTTGAATGTTGAGTTTTAAGCCAACTTTTTCACTCTCCTCTTTCACTTTCATCAAGAGACTCTTTTGTTCTTCTTCACTTTCTGCCATAAGGGTGGTGTCATCTGCAGGTTATTGGTATTTCTCCCAGCAATCTTGATTCCAGCTTGTGCTTCATCCAGTTGGGCATTTTACATGATGTTCTCTGCATATAAGTTAAATAAACAGGGTGACAATATGTCCATATTGCTAACCTCTTGAATTTGTAAATGTGACCTCTTTTAGAGAAAGCCTTTTGCAGATGTGATTAAGTCGCAAAGATCTTGAGATGAGATCCTCCTGGATCCAGGTGGGCCTTAAACCTAATAACAAGCATTCTTATGGGAGATGGAAGAGGAGAAGGCCACTAAAGACAGAGACAGAGGCTGGAGCTATGCTTCTAAGCAGAGGAGCCCCTGGAGCCACCAGCAGCTGGAGGAGACAAAGGCAGACCATCCTTGGAGCCTCCAGTGGGAGCTTGGCCCTGTCTTTCTCAGACAGTCTTGGTTTGTGCCCATATTCCAACCTAGACTCTCTTGATTCTGTGCAGTCCCTAGTGTATTCCAGAAATTTTTCTTTCTTACTGAAGATATCTAGACTTAACTTCCGTTGCTTGCAATCAAAAACTTTGACGAATTTTTAAAGTATCAGTAGTTGTTACAGTCCAGTCTATTCAGAGAAATATGACAATTCTGAAAAGCATTATTAATGTTTTCAAAAGGAATCTGGCAGCTAATGGCTTACAGTAGCAAAAGGCTAAACCTATCAACCCCCACGTGGTCATAGGAATTAGGTGTCGAGAGAGGCAAGGCTGTAGTGACCCAACAGTGCCATTCCCAAGAACAATACAGCAGGCCATGAGGAATTCTGGAAGGGCTGTAAGATGTTTGCAGAGCTTCCGAAGGAGTAAAACAAATGGAGATCGCATTATTCTTAACCCAAGCCTGATTCTCTTATGTCTTGAAGCTGTAGCTGAAAATTAAACTCCAAGTTAGAGTCTGTGGGTTACCAAATTAGATGAATTTGCTGAGTCACTGAGTATTTTATGAGAAAGTTAGGACATTTCTTGGGAGGAGAGATTGGGACCCTGAGAACAGGACTGAGAATTAATGGGTGCATCACCTCCTTACTTCCTTGTAGACCCTACAGTTCCCCACCCCCACAGTGGGTTTCTTGTAAAAGGGACTCAGTTCACCCCCTCCACACCTACAAAATACCTCCACCTCTCACTGTCCCCAGCTCTGTACCAGTCACTTTCCTGCATGGTCCAGGGAGACAAAGGCAAGCCCCGAAGGCTTGCACCCCGGGAGAATTACAGACAGCTGAAGCTAGAAAGCAGAGAACTCTGGGGTAAATGTCCACACACATGGATTCAGAGGGGGACCAGCAAAAGGAGAAATATAATTTTAGATTGCCCCAGGTTTATCTATGACATGTGCCCTTACCAGATGTTCTGCCAACCTGACCAAAGCAAGGGGCTCCTAGGAGCCTGCCCATCAGGTACCATCAGAGTCTGGACTCAGTAGTGGCCCAGACAGAATGGAGGTGCCACACATTGCTTGGCCAGAGGTCAGCTAAGGTCTGGTGAGATGGCTGCTGCGTGCATGGAGTGGTTGCTGGATTGCTGACAGAGAAACACAGTTCAGGGAAGAATCCTATGGATAGGCTTCTCAGAAGGGCTCACTATATGAGGATATATTTTTTTTATTATTATTATTTATTTTGGCTACATCAGGTCTTAGTTGGGGCATGCAGGATCTTTGTTGTGGTAGGTGGGCTTCTCTCTAGTTGTGGCTCTCTGACTTAGTTGCCCCATGGCATGTGGGCTCTTAGTTCCCTGACCAGGGATCGAACCCACGTCCCCTGGGTTGCAGGGCAGGTTTTTTAACCACTGGACCACCAGGGAAGTCCCGCCGTGGCTGAATATTTTTGACTGAAGAATATAAGATGGCCAGGCTACCTCCTCCTTCATGACTCTAGAGCCTTGACTCCTTGGGAGCATGAACCTCTTGGGCTGCCATGTTGGCAAGGATGGAGGCTATATATATGTGTGTTTGTGCACACGCACTCAATAATATGGTACTTCTTCCAGGCTGACCCTGTTACCCCCACAACCAAGTGCTCGGTCAATCAGCAGAGGTCCTAAACCCTCAGCCCAGGATGGGGTACAAAGCACCAAGGGAACCAGCCATTTGCCTGATGGTAGGTTGATTGTCTGGGGCCACTTTTCATCATGGAGGGGGCAGCAAATGGAGGCAAAATGGAAGGGGGACCAACCAGGGCTTCCCTGGTGTCTCAGATGGTAAAGAATCTGCCTGCAATGCAAGAGAGCCTGGTTCGATCCCTGGATCAGGAGGATCTCCTGGAGAAGGGAATGGCCGCCCACTCCAGTATTCTTGCCTAAAGAATTCTGTGGACAGAGGAGCCTGGCAGTCTACAGTCCATTACACGACTGAGGGAGTAACACTTTCACATTTTTTTTCTTTGCCTTCCACACTTCTGTTAGCAGCACCATCTCCTAGCACCACCTCCAGGGGGCTCTTCTTTGCCCTTAAGCTTCCCACTGGGTTTGGTCAGTGAAGGGCAGAAGCAGGATTGGGAGGAGACAGAGGTGGAGTTATTTATTACATCATGTCAACTGCCTCCCACAAGGGCCTGGGTTTTAACAATGGCTTTGTTTCTCTCCTGAAGCCCACAACTTCCATGGGCTGCTCTCTCCTGAGATTAAAGTTCTCATTAAGTAACTAGTCTTTTTAAAATTTTTTCTTTTTAAAATTTTTATTGGAATATAGTTGATTTACAATGTTGTGTTAGTTTCAGATGTACAGCGAAGTGAATCAGTTATGCATACACATATATCCACTCTTTTTCAGATTCTTTTCCCATGGCATTATAGAGTATTGAGTAGAGTTCCCTGTGCTGTACAGTAGGTTCTTATAAGATATCTATTTTATATATAGTAGTGTGTATATTGGAGAAGGCAATGACACCCCACTCCAGTACTCCTGCCTGGAAAATCCCATGGATGGAGGAGCCTGGTAGGCTGCAGTCCATGGGGTCGCTAAGAGTCGGACTTGACTGAGCGACTTCATTTTCACTTTTCACTTCCATGCCTTGGAGAAGGAAATGGCAACCCACTCCAGTGTTCTTGCCTGGAGAATCCCAGGGATGGGGGAGCCTGGTGGACTGCTGTCTATGGGGTCACACAGAGTTGGACACGACTGAAGCGACTTAGCAGCAGCAGCAGCAGTGTGTATATGTCAATCCTAATCTCCCAATTTATCCTTCCCTGCCTTTCCCCCTGGGTAACCATAAGTTTATTTCCTACCTCTGTTACTATTTCCATTTTGTAAATAAATTCATTTATACCATTTTTTTTTTTAGATTCCACATCTAAGAGTTATCATATATTTGTCTTTCCCTGTCTGGCTTACTTCACTCAATATGACAATCTCTAGGTCCAGCCCTGTTGCTGAAATGGCATTATTTTGTTCTACTAGTGTTTATCCCTTTCCCTTTCAAGCCCAGGATGATAAATGTGCCCAACTGCTACCCCAGAACGCTTCACCATCCCTGGTCGGTTTCTCTAGGGACCCTGCTGCTTGGGGATGAGACAGACATTTCCCTCTCTTCCTCAGGATGCTGTGGGGTGTGTGTGTGTGTGTGTGTGTGTGTGTGTGTGAAAGAGAGAGAGAGAGAGCACGGAAGTGGGTATAAAAAACAATATCTCTAAATCAGTCATCTCCCCAGTGTCCAGGTCCTTCAGCATGGATGTTGCCCTAAGGGTCATAAAACTAAATTTCATATTGTGCTAAATCGCTTCAATCATGTCCAGCTGTTTGCAACCCTTTGGACTGTAACCTTCCAGGCTCCTCTGTCCATGGGATTCTCCAGGCATGAATACTGGAGTGGGTTACCATGGCCTTCTCCAGGGGATCTTCCCGACCCAGGGATCAAACCTGCATCTCTTGCATCTCCTGCATTGGCAGGTGGGTTCTTTACTGCTAGTACCACCTGGGAAGCACAAATTTCATAGTATTCAGCCTTAAAAAGGAATGGAAATTCTGACATGTGCTGCAACATGAATGAAGCTTGAAAACATTATGTCAAGTGATATAAGCCAGACACAGAAGGACAAATACTGGATGATCCACTTCTGTGAGCTTTCTAGAGTAGTCAGATTCATAGAGACAGAGACTGGAGTCGGGGTCGAGATGGGGCCTGGGGGATTTGGGAGAGCGAGAGGGGGAGTTACAGTTTCATGGAGAGGGAGTTTCAGCTTAGGAAGAGGAAAATCTTCTCGAAGTTGGTTGCACAAGAATGTGAAGGCACTTAGGCCATTGTCTGTACACTTAAAAATGGTTAAAATGGGAAGTTTTAATGGACTTCTGCCCGTCCTCCTGCATGACCTGCTTGGGTATTGTAGCAAGTAGCTTCAGCCCATGAGGCTAACTGCCCCCTCAGGTCTTTGGGACCATGCCTGTTGTGAAGTTGTGAGCCCTGCACCCCCTTCTCCACAAGCTGTGTTGTGGGCGTGAAGGCTCTGCAGATAATACTTCTTCCTTGCCAAGTGGCTTTGCACCCAGGACACACTGCACCAAAGCGAGTCCTGGAGGTGAGAGGAAGGAGGGGGACCAGCCCCTTTCGGGTTGCTTCCTGTTCCTGTGAGTGTCACCTGGCAACAGCCCTGTGCCCTGGCAGACCATTTGTTTCTGGGAGCAGTCAGTCCCCCGCTCTTTTGCGCTCTCCAAACCTCAGCCCTTTGCCTAGCCCTGAGAGACCCCCTCCATGCCAGGCAGCGCCCAGGCCAGGAGATCTGCTCCAGACCCTCAGGGCCCCGTGTCTGGGCTCTTGAGGAAACAGCACTAGCTGGCCAGTGCTGGCTTCCCAGACTCTGGGTCCTACCTCCATAGACCTCTCTAGTCCCCGGGGTCTGGTTGCTGCTCTAGGGGCCCCTCCTCTAACCCTCCAGGTTCTGAAAAGCCCACTCTCTTTTCTTGATTCCGCCAATGCAGGGTGGCAATTCGGTTGCTTTTACTGTCCTGCCCCTATGACTTTTGATCCTCTAATATCTGTTTAACCATCTCCTTACATTAAATTCTCTCTGTTAACGTAACTGGTGAGGTTTCTGTTTTCCTGACAGCATATTGACCCGTATTACTGTATTCCTGCACTTCTGTGCAAGAAATGAAAACAAGAGAGTGTGTTCCATTTCAACAACCTGCTACAGTTGCGTATTGCCTATCTGCTTTAACTAGTTTGTAAGCACCATGAAATCAGTTGTTTTTGGTTCACTGAGCTGTACACCCTGTGAATGCAAGGTGAACTGCAGTTTGGCACAGAGCAGGCACCCATATCATCTTCGTTGAATAAATGAACAGGAAATATTTAATTTGAATATAAAAAACCAGAATAATTCTAGTCATGAACATGTGCTTGTAATATATAAATATACATGCAGATATCTCCAGGGGGAAAATAAGTAGCTGGAATTTGCAAACCTCTTTCTGAAATTGTAGCAGTATCCATTTTATGCCCCCCCCCCCATTCTCTTGTTTAATGATTTTACTCAGTGGGGGTTTCTCCATATTTTTCTTGTGCTTTTAGGGCATGTTATCCATAAGTAGTCAGTCGATGTGATATTGTGATTTATACTAAGAAATATGTATTCGCCACTGTTCCTGGCCCAGAGCTTCTAAACCCTTATAATTTCCTATATGAAAGCCTTAGAGGCATCTTTTGTTATGTGTTTTTTTGTCAGTTCCTGAAACAGTTCCAGAGCATAAAGGTGAAATGGGTGTCTTTTGTTATTAATAAATAACAAGCCCCTTTCAACCACACCAGAGTTTCCGTTAATGAGGTGACCTTTGGAAAGTCCCTAAGGATGAGGCTGGTTGCCTGGGGGACCATGTGATTAGAGAGTTGGACCTAGAGGGCCACACCTCAGACCTCCAGAGAGTTCAGACACCAAGGGCCAAGGATTTAATCAATCACTCCTCCGTAAGAACTCCAAAGGATAGGATTTGGAGAGCTTCCGTGTTGGTGGACAGAAACCCGTCCACGTGTCAGGAGGGTGTCACGCTCTAAGCTCCAAGGGCAGAAGCTTGGGGCCTTGAAAGGTCCAGATCCTGCCCTGTGCATGCCGTCCATCTGGCTGTTCCTGAGTTATGCCTTTTGAGAGACAAGCTGGTCACCCAGTAAGTAAAATGTTGTCCTGAGTTCTGTGAGCCACTCCAACAAATTAATCTGAGTAGGGGGTCATGAGAACCACCAATTGATAACCAGTCGGTCAGAGCACAGATGACAACCTGGACTTGCCAGTGGCATCTGAAGTGTGTGTGGTGGGAAGGAGGGTGGCCGTCTTGTGGGACTGAGCCCTTACCTTGTGTGTCTGAGTCTGGCTCAGGTGGGTGGTGTCAGGATTGAGTTAAATTGTAGGATGCCCATCTGGTGTAGCAGAGGTGCCTGATGTGTGGGAAGGCTCCACGTCTGGGGACCCACAGTGAAGCGGTGTGAGAGCAGAGGAGACGCACGAGGGTGCTCTTCCTTTACATTCATCCAGTCGATAAAATACAGTTTGAAAACCGAAACACCGGTAGTTACACTTCACAAATAAAAGACTTCAAGAGGAGAACTCGGGGAATTTTGACATGATGAAAAAATAACTGTATTGGTGACATGTCATCACTGCTGTGACGAGTCACTTAGCACGTCACTTAGCCCCTCTGGGTATCTGTGACTTCATCTTTGATATAAAAACGTATAGATCATTTGTAAAGTGCCTTCCTTCATTTAAGACTATGATTCTTCAGATAGAAGAGTGCTTTATCATCCCAAGAGCACAAGAGAACTTTCAAGCCTTGAGACTCTATCCCAGACTTGAATTTCTTCTCATCACTGTCCTCAGGCATATCCTTTCCATAGATGGAGCCTGGCAAAGTGTGAAGTGACTGACAGTCGAATAAAAAGCTTTGGTGCCAATTCCTATTTCCAGGTCCAGATGAAATTCTAATTTTCTGTAGCTCATACGTTTTAAACTTGTCTGGATATCTTTAAGACCCTAATCTGCGGAGCAGTGTTAATATTGAAAGCTGCATGAAACATCTGACACTCGGAATACTTTGTAAAAGCTCAACAGAGACCAGGTCAGAGCAGCCAGCTCTTCTTTTTCCCTGACATTTAAATGGATCAGACAGCCCAGAATGCACCAACCTGACTCTGAGCAAGGACACAGGCTCACGGGAGGGAACCCTGCATCCATGGAGCCATGAGAATCAACCAGAATAATGATCCACAGAAGGAACTGGAAAATGGTCCACAGAATGAACCGGGATAATGGTCCATGAATGGAACTGGAAAACAGTCCACAGAATGAACTGGGATAGTGGCCCATGAATGGAACTGGAAAATAGTCCATGCAATGGACTGGAATAATGGCCCATGGAAGGAACTGGAATAATGGTACAATACAAAGTAGTGTGCAACTGCCATAAGCATTCTCTCTTTACTGTTCTGTGTGACGGAGAACAGTGTAACATAAAAGTCGGTCTAATGCTACTTTAGAAACAGAACAGAGGAAAAACAGGCTTATGTATGTGACGGAGAACAGTGCAACATAAAAGTCGGTCTAATGCTACTTTAGAAACAGAACAGAGGAAAAACAGGCTTATGTAAAAGAGATCACAGAGTCAAAAGTTCAAGGACAGGGAAAGAACAGACTGGTCTGTTTAAGGACAGCTGCTGCTGCTGCTGCTGCTGCTGCTGCTAAGTCACTTCAGTTGTGTCCTACTCTGCACGACCCCATAGACGGCAGCCCACCAGGCTCCCCCGTCCCTGGGATTCTCCAGGCAAGAACACTGGAGTGGGTTGCCATTTCCTTCTCCAATGCATGAAAGTGAAAAATGAAAGTGAAGTTGCTCAGTTGTGTCTTGACTCTTTAGCGACCCCATGGACTGCAGCCTACCAGGCTCCTCCGTCCATGGGATTTTCCAGGCAAGAGTACTGGAGTGGGGTGCCATTGCCTTCTCCGTTAACGACAGCACATGTCTACAAAAGTGAACAGAGTAAATTTGCCTGTTGTTGTTGTTTTATATCTAAGATGAAGTCACAGATACCCAGAGAAGATTGTTTCTACATTTTTGTTCACAGAGGTGAAATACAATGTGTGTGTGTACAAAATGTATATGAGTAAGAAAACATAGTTTTCATTCCTGGAAGAAAACCGAGTAGTGTTGTAGTGATCATCAGGGAGGCTCACTATCAGTGAGGAAGCCTGGGATCTCAAATAATTCTCTCTCTCTTTCCCCCGCAACCAAACATATATACATACACACGTGCATATACATATTGTATATATGCACACATATGTATACATATGTGTATATGTGTATGTGTTTATATAACACAAAACAGGACAGTGGATTCACAAGCCATGTGAACACAGAAGCAGGCAGCTCTGTCCCATCCCAGGGTGGAAGCATGGGTGTAACCATGAGGGGAGGGACTCCGGCTCTCGCAGGTGTCTCAGGAGGAGATGCCTCTGCGACAGCTTCTGAAGGACAGCGGTCGGTTGCATATCTCTGTGACGCTGCTCAGGCCAGGCCAGAGTAGTTAATACAGGGCATGTCGTCTGTTCATCACAGCTCGGCTCTTCTCGTAATTAGCTGACATTGTTGGATTGGAAAATACCTGTGGAGAGGTGGGGTTGTCTTGCTGGTGCCTCCTGTGAGTGACTCAGAGCTGAACCCTCTGGGCTGCCTCGGCTCCTCACTTTGAGGGTTGATCCCTCTCAGAGGGGGCAATGGAACATCCCGGCAATAGGGACTCCAGGTCTCACATTAGAACATCACCAGGGTTCCTGGTGACTGATTCCCTGACAGGATTCCTCTCACTCTGACTGCATGCCATAAACACCCAGATCTCAGAGAACATAAAGAGATTCTAGTAATTAAGAGCACTGCAGTAGCTCTTTATGACAAATATATCAGAAATTACTAAAGGGTCAGCGTTTGTTCAAGAAGGAAAATTCTTCTTTTCTGGCAATTCCAAAGAAGCAGCCCGTGGCTTTCTAGATGAAAGGAATAGAAATCAGGAATCTCTGCCCACTTTGTTCCCCTTCTGACCTCATCTTTATAAAACAGGCCACATCCCAGGAAAGGCACATAATTCTGCAGACCTGTATAGTCCCTTAGCATGAGTGTCTTTATGATCTGGGTAGCATCTCATTTAAAACGGAAATTCATCTATGGTGGTAACTCTTTTTAGAAACTGGATCACAAGGTCATTCAGCCTGACAACGTTAGTGACAAGGGTAAAACTTGCAACAGTGCTTTAATAGAAACTCATTATTTGCTGATAGCGTACTCCCAGTTACTGCATTCATATGGACATTCACTACTTTCTATTTTAGAAAGACAGTGTTCTAAAAATGTGTTCAGCATTGGTCTGGCTTTCTAAGTTGATTAGTGATTGTAATTCTACTGTGGGAGGGACAGCTTTCATTCTTAACAAGAAACATGGAAAATTCAGGAGAATTTGCCTTCCCTAGAAATTATGAGTATTAAAGAGCTGCTTTAATTAGAAAGGTTTAGCTCAGGAGGGGCAAAATGTTCAAAATAATCTAAAGGGAGAGAGCTTGAATTGGTCACATGCCAACAGAAGAAGTCATTTTCATGTCAACTCCACAGGAAGAGACCCTGGGGTAAGCAAATGTTTGCCATTGTCCCTCTGACTTCCTGCGGTCTGCGGAGGGTCTGTCTGTGTGTGGAAGTGCTAAGATGGAGCAGGAGTTAACAACATGGTTTTGAAGCCCCAAATCCCTAAGTTTTCGCTCTGCTGCTGTCTGTGCCATCATGGAACATGTTTTCCTAAAGTCTCGGATGGCGTTTTGCGCCACCCTTGTTGGCTTTTGCCTAACACATTAAAGATTTTGGGGCCCTGGGCATACTTTAGATGTTTATTTCAGAGAGAAAACAAATATAGGAAGTGATTTACCTTGTGCCCTAGAGTTAAACAAAATTTGCACACGAAATCCATAGAACATTTCTGCTTATCAACCCAATTCTTCTGCGTACTGTGAAAAAATTAATTTTCATGCTACCTAGAATCTTGTCACTTATACTTCCCATAACTCAGAAGAATTAGCCAGTGGTGTTATGCTACCTGATCCTAAAATACCTTTGAATTATAATCACATAATGTAAAACTTGAAAGGGACACTGAAAAAGGTGAACAAGTAATATCGTAACCTCTATTTTTTGCTCCTCTGAGCTGGGGAAGTGAAGTGGTCAGCTTCCCCTCCCCTGCCATGCACCTCCCCTTGGGCCAACTCCAGGGCACACAGTCTCTGCCTACCTCCAACGGGACCTGTTTCTAGAAGCCTAGCCTCTCTGATCTCCTGCATCTGTCTTGCTTCTCCTCAGGGAGGGTGGTGGTATGAGCATGTGCCAGCCAGCTCCTGTACTGGTCTGCGAAGTCCTGTGCTAAATAGACAGGTACTGAACTCCAAACAGAAGCAGAAGATATTAAGAGAAGGTGGTAAGAATACACAGAAGAAGTATACAAAAAAGATCTTAATGACCCAGATAACCACAATGCTGTGATCACTCACCTAGAGCCAGACATCCTGGAGTCTGAAGTTAAGTGGGCCTTAGGAAGCATCACTACAAACAATGCTAGTGGAGGTGATGGAATTCCAGCTGAGCTATTTCAAGTCCTAAAACATGATGCTGTGAAAGTGCTGCACTCAATATGCCAGAAAATTTGGAAAACTCAGCAGTGGCCCCAGGACTGGAAAAGGTCCATTTTCATTCCAATCCCAAAGAAACGCAATGCCAAAGAATGTTCAAACTACTGCGCAATTACACTCATCTCACACACTAGCCAAGTAATGCTCAAAATTCTCTGAGTGAGGCTTCAACAGTATGTGAACCGAGAACTTCCAGATGTTCAAGCTGGATTAAGAAAGGCAGAGGAACCAGAGATCAAATTGTCAAGGGTCATCGAAAAAGCAAGAGAGTTCCAGAAAAACATCTACTTCTGCTTTATTGACTACGTCAAAGCCTTTGACTGTGTGGATCACAACAAACTGTGGAAAATTCTCAAAGAGATGAGAATACCAGACCACCTTACCTGCCTCCTGAGAAATCTGTATGCAGGTCAAGAAGCAACAGTTAGAACTGGACATGGAACAACAGATTGGTTCCAAATTGGGAAAGGTGTACTTCAAGGCTGTATATTGTCACCCTACTTTTTTAACTTATATGCAGAATACATCATGTAAAATGCCTGACTGGATGAAGCACAAGCTGGAATCAAGATTGCCAGGAGGAATATCAATGACCTCAGATATGCAGATGACACCACTCTTACGGCCAAAAGTAAAGAGGAATTAGAGTCTCTTGATGAAAGTGAAACAGAAGAGTGAAAAAAACTGGCTTAAAACTCAACATTCAAAAAACTAAGACCATGATATCTGGTCCCATCACTTCATGGCAAATAGATGGGGAAACAATGGAAACAGTGACAGACTTTATTTTCTTGGGCTCCAAAATCACTGCAGATGGTGACCGAGCCATGAAAATAAACAATGCTTTCTCCTTGAAAGAATAGCTATGACCAACTGAGACAGTGTATTAAAAAGCAGAGACGTTACTTTGCCAACAAAGGTCTATCTAGTCAAAGGTATGGTTTTTCCAGTAGTCATGTATGGATGTGAGCCTGGGATTATAAAGAAAGCTGAGTGCTGAAGAACTGATACTTTTGAACTGGGGTGATGGAAAAGACTCTTGAGAGTCCCTTGGACTGCAAGGAGATCCAACCAGTCCATCCTAAAGGAAATCAGTCCTGAATATTCATTGGAAGGACTGATGTTGAAGCTGAAACTCCAATACTTTGGTTACCTGATGCAAAGAACTGACTCATTGGAAAAGACCCTAATGCTGGGAAAGATTGAAGGTAGGAGGAGAAGGGGACGACAGAGGATGAGATGGTTGGATAGCATCACCGACTTGATGGACATGAGTTTGAGTAAGCTCTGGGAGTTGGTGATGGACAGGGAAGCCTGGCGTGCTGCAGTCCATGAGGTCTCAAAGGGTCAGACACAACTGAGAAACTGAACTGAACTGAACTCAAAATTTAGACCAATTTTAATTAAAAAAAAAAATCCTGGGTCATATAGTTGAACATTAGAAGTAGCTGAGGTTGATCCTTTTTGTTACCAAGGTATTGTTTATTTAATCACTTCTGGGGAAATATTTCTAATATGCCACATACTTTTTATGTTTTTTTTCTTTTTGGCCATTCCCCACAGCTTCCCCACAATTTAGTTCCCTGACCAGGGATTGAACCCATGCCCTCAGCAGTGAAAGCATGGAGTCCTAGCCACTGGACCACCAGGGAATTCCATTATGTCTTTCTAAAGAGACTACATAATGCATTTGTAAAGAATCCACCTGCAGTGCAGGAGACCTCAGTTTGATTCCTGGGTCAGGAAGATCCTCTGGAGAAGGGATAGGCTACCCACTCCAGTATTCTCGGGCTTCCCTTGTGGCTTAGCTGGTAAAGAATCCGCCTGCAATGCGGGAGATCTGGGTTCGATCCCTGGGTTGGGAAGATTCCCCTGGGGAAGAGAAAGGCTACCCACTCCAGTATTCTGGCCTGGAGAATTCCATGGACTATACAGTCCATGGGGTCGCAGAGAGCCGGAGATGACTGATCGACTTTCCCTTTCACGTTCATAGTAGAGCAGCAGTGCCCTCCAGCATCCAGCGATGCTAACAGAGCCTCTGCATTTACACTGAGTGGCATCTTGACTGTTTCTCTGCCCTGCACTGCTGTGGGCACTTTTCACTCTCTCTCTTCTCCTTTCTAATTTGCTGCTCTCCATTGGCTTGGAGTTTAAGAGAGATCAAACAACTAAACCTGTTGGAAGCCTACCTAAAATAGGAAGAAAAAAACATTTGGGTCATTAGAGGCGTGCGTTTTAGATGAACCAGTTTGATGACATCTGTACTGTGTTGGTTCTGTGTTATGATCTGGGGGCTAAGAAAGGCTTACTGCCTCCTGCTCAGTCCTTGGGCGCTGGTCCTCTCATTGTCAAACTTCGTTTTTTTTACCCAGAGTTCGCTGACCTCAGCTCCTGGCTGTGTGTTCATGTCAGTGCTAGTTCTGTCTCATTTCTACTGAGCTCCTTCTTAATAGCTCAGACCTTGCAGTGCCCTCTGTTGTGTGCAGCAGCCCTCACCTCTGAAAACCAGCCAGCGCGTGACGGGGTTTGAATGTTTACATCACACGCTGAAGCATTCAATTCAAAGCGAGGGCCACAGATATAAAAGCTGCACAGAAGGAGGAAATATGCCAGTTGAAAAAAAAAACAGAGGTCTAATTTGCAGGCAGCTTGCATTGTATTTTATAACAATATGTTTGACATTTTCAGCTTTCCTATGGCAGTAAATTGTACTTCTCCTAGCAGCAAGAGTTATTAAGTCTGTGCCCAGAATAAACCAGACTGTTTTGGAAAGTTTAATTTTTTCAGTTTTCATATTCCATTTTATGACAATGTTGGTTTCTTCAGCAGTAAGCCTATAGGAAGCTCTGTTTATTATTTCTAATTGAAAACTATATATACCATTTGTACCCTTCACAGTTTCATCATAATTTACTTTAAAAAAAAACAAATACAGTTTGATTCTAAATTAAAAATTAAGTAAGACAGAAGATTTAACATAAAGTACTGATGGCAAGATGGCAATGTATCTTGGTGATGGTGGTAAGCACTTAATGGAATCCAGGGTGCCATCTTCATGGACGGAATGTCCACGTCTCCTGCAGGATTCACATGTTAAAGCTCTGACTCTCCATGTGGCTGTATTTGGAGGGGGCCTATGCTATACTATGCTATGCTAAGTCGCTTCAGTCGTGTCCGACTCTGTGCAACCCCATAGACGGCAGCCCACCAGGCTCCCCCGTCCCTGGGATTCTCCAGGCAAGAATACTGGAGTGGGTTGCCATTTCCTTCTCCAGTGCATGAAAAGAGACAAGTGAAAGTGAAGTCGCTCAGTCGTGTCCGACCCTCAGCGACCCCGTGGACTGCAGCCTACCAGGCTCCTCCGTCCATGGGATTTTCCAGGCAAGAGTACTGGAGTGGGGTGCCATTGCCTTCTCCTTGGAGGGGGCCTATCAGGGGGTAATTAAGATGAAATTAAGTCATAAGAGTTTGGTCCTGATCCAGCAGGGTAAGAGACACCAGAGAGGTCTCTCTCCACGTGCACACAGAAGGAAGGTCATGTAATGACGCGGGGAGAAGGAGGCTGTCTGCAAGCCAGCAAGAAGGGAGCTCTCACCAGAAACCAGACCAGCTGGAACCTTGTGGGAAAACATATTTCTATTGTTTAAGCCACCCTGTCTGTGGTACTTGGTCATGCCAGCCCATGCTAAGACACTATTTTGTGACATGCACATTTATTTTACCAGGAAAGGCGATGATGTGTCTGTCATGAACGGGAACTCACTCACTCATACTCAGTGGTGTCCAACTCTGCGACCCCATGGACTGTAGCCTGCCAGGCTCCTCTGTCCATGGGATTCTCCAGGCACGAATACTGGAATGGGTGGTCATTTCCTCCTCCAGGGCATCTTCCCGGCCCAGGGATCAAACCTGCGTCTCCTGTGGCTCCTGCTTTGCAGTGGATTCTTTACCACTGAGGCACCTGGGAAGCCCCTCAAGATGTACAATTCCAATGACGTGGATATGTGAAATATTGAAAAATAAAGATGGAATACAATGTTTTTGATAAATAGTTTTTAAATAACAGTCCAAAAAGGACAATAATGACTTGAGTTTTTAAAAGTAGCCTTTTCCTTAGAAGGGCCAAGCACTAGTGTACTTTCCTCACCAGATCTTTGTTTGATGGCCTCCTAAACTGTTAGAAAATGAGACGTTGCACAGCTCATGCACAAAAAAACTAGGGTCAGATGGGGGCAAATGGATATGAAACCAAAGCTTTCACTTTGATTGTTTACATCAGGATCTTAATTCCCTGGGCAATCAGGGATATTGACAAAACAGTGCCTTTTCAGGCTAACTCTGCTCCGACTTCACTAAGAAAATGCAAACCTCTTCCATTTCCCTCTTTGTGCTCCACAGTCTCATGCATCCCTTTTGTTTCAGAATCCTCCAACTCCTCACCAAGGCTGGCCTCTCTCCTCCATGGATCCCATCTTTACGGGGACATCAGCCTCATTACCACTCTTTCTGTCCCGGCCTTTGGCTTTCGCCCATGGCCTCCTCTCCTTGGCCAGCAGACACACGGAGCCCCCTCTGCTTAAACAGAAACACAAAGCCCCACAGAAGGCAAGCCCTGCCAGACCCTGCCTCTGCTCTCAAGCTTTACCCTCGTCTTCCTCCTTCCTTTTCAAGAGGGGTCCATGAATCCCACCTGTCTGCTTGTCCTCCAGTCTCCTCTCAACCCATCGCAGCCTGGCTGCCGTGTGACACACTCCATCACCAAGTTCTCTCGGGTCATCCTGCCACCTGTTTCCATCGCTCAGTTTCAGAGAAACACCATCCTGGAGAGAAACTATGGTTGAGTTCCATAGGATGGTCATTTTTCTGGGACTTGGGGAACTCACTGTTAGTATGTGGACTAGAATATATTCTTTCTGAAGCCACTGGTCATCTGTCCAGCATGAAGCCTCAGTTCAGTGCTGCTCAAGCGAAGGGTTCAGGATGCTAAGGAAGACTTGAAAGGAAATGGCTGCAGGATGTAAGGATGGTGAGGGAAGACCATGATGCTGGCATGGTCAGGCGAGGGAAATGTCAGCTGTAGAGTGAAGTTTATTTAAGCTCTGGGTCACAGTAAGAATGCACGCCATTATAAATACTTGAGAGCCAATGCGTAAGTAAAAGAAAACTATATAATTATGTTTCTGAATGACTAAAACCTTCCTGTACTAATTCTGCAAGTGCAGGGGTCTACCCTGCCACACTGTGGTCTAGTTTAAATAAACAAATCCAAGATCTAACTAGAGTAGTCACAGCTTTAACTAAAGTAATTGATGCACAAAGTATTCAATGACCTGAATAAATGTTTTAATGATTACTGTTACCTGTAAGAAAATTTTCTGTGTCGAAATACATAGTTTTCCTTCATTTTAAAAATTATTCCATTATCCTTCAATTTCCTTTTTTTGAATGGACAAATCATAATACACAAAACCCTGGGAATCATTCAGAGCACCAAACTATGTGGTTAAAAGTTTGTAACTTGACAGTTGAGTCCACAGGGCATACCTTGCCTATGATACAGTTTTCTGTTTTTAACAGCACTTGTAGTGGGATTCCTAGTACCTTCTGCTTTCTGAACATTCGCTGTCATCCTAAAGTGGTATGTTATGCATAAAACCATCAACATATCTAAAATATAATCATCTTAATGAGAATAAACATCTCCTGTACGCACATACTTCCACTGCATCTCAGAAGGCCTAAAGTTTAACAAGTAAAATAGACAGATTATCTAACATAAATGACTTTAAAAATATCTGGCTGAAAAAAAAAAATATCTGGCTGAACATTCCACTTGGACGTTTAAACATCTCCTGCATACATATGGGTGTGCACGTGTGTCTGTGTAGCTTTTTTAAGGGAATGGCGGATCGTCTGGCCCAATTTTTCATGGTCATGTGGGAAATATAACATTCTTGGCTTGCGAAACAAGAGAAGGTAGGTCTGCATTTCTGCCAACTAGATGCAAAGCCTCAAGAGCTTCCTGCAGAGGAAAGCCAGCCTGGAGAATCCAGGCAGTGTCTGCAGGAGGAAAAATTAATGGTAGAAGGTTAGAGGGCCTTGATGATGAATGGCCTTAACAGCTTCAAAAGCGACCTTTTCTCTGGTTTCAGGCCTGCCTGTCAGTAGATTCTCTGGGCTCTGGTCCTAGTCTTTAACCCATATTCAACTGATGGCAAGAAGTAGTTTGCTCAGAAGTCTTACTGAGTACATCTTCCTCATCTCCTAAGAGCTTGGCTGAAATGTCAGTGCCTAGGGTAAATGCCGCTTGTAAAATGTTTCACCTGGGACTGGAATGACAGAAATGCTCTCATTTATTAATTTCCCTCAATTGAGCCATGCTCCCTGACATGCCATTACCTGGCCTACTGAAGATAACATTGTCTACATTTTCTTCTCTAGCACATGAAGTACCTATTAATATATTTTTTTAATATTTAGGTAATTTAAAAATTAACATCTTGCATTGGTGTGGAACTTTGGTTACAGCTGATGAGCAAATCGTGATGCATTATTATTAATAAGTGTCCATAGTAGGTAGTAGACTTCACAGTTTGTATTATTGTGTACTGTGGGTTTTGCCACATGCAACATGTCATGTATCCACAATTACCCACACACCATGCAGAATAGTTTCACTGCCATAAAACCCTCTGTGTCCACTTAATTCACCTCTTTTTCCCCACCAAAAACCCCTGATCTTTTTACTGTCTTTGTAGTTGTTCCCAGATGTCAAAAAATTGGGATTATATATAGAATTTAGCCTTTTCAGCCTGGTTTATTGACTTAGCAATTATGCATTTAAAGTTCCTTCTCCATGTCTTTCTGTAGCTCCATAGATATTTTCATCACGGAATAATATTCCAGGACTTCCCTGGTGGCCCAGTGGTTAAGACTCCATACCACCAATGGAAGGGGCATGGGTTTGATCCCTGGTTAGGGAAGTTGTGCATGCTGCAGCCAAAAAAAGAACACAACAGCAACAACTATAGACTAGTATAGCACTGTATGAACAGTTTATCCATCCACCTATTGGAGGACATCTTGATTATTTGTGAATTTGGGATGTTTGCGTTAGAAACGTGTGTGCAGGTTTTTGTGTGGATTTGCCTGATAATTTTTTGGTATTCAGCAATACAAGTGTGGTCTAATGCAAGCAGACTTGTGGATGCTATTCATTTTTGGCACCCATGAGATATTCACTTTGGGTCTTCTTTTCTCAATGCTCCTTAACACCTGTTGGGCTCTCAGCTATCATCTCTGGCTGGCATGTAACTTCTGTAGATGTATTTTCTGAAGCTCAGTTACTACTGATCACCAAAAGTTTATTAAGTTTCTTCAAGTCTGCTATTACAGATGAATGAGATTTCTTGGTTGACTCCACAGAAGGCTGGTATCTGCCAATGAGACTTCAAGAGAGGGAGCAATTCCCACCCAGCAAATGTGGCAATTCCTTGTTTGTTCCAGACATGTCAGTATTACTGTCCAGATCTATAAACCCCCAATGGACACCAAGTTAAAAAATTTCAAGTGAAGGGTCATATTTTAATGCTTCTATTTCCATAAAGGTCTTCCCTGGTGGCTCAGATGGTAAAGAATCTCCCTGCCTATGCAGGAGAGGCAGGTTTGATCCCTGGGTCGGGAAGATCCCCTGGAGGAGGAAATGGCAACCTACTCCAGGATTCTTATATGAAGAACCCCCAAGACAAAGGAGCCTGGCGGGCTACAGTCCATGGGGTTGCAAAAGAGTCAGGACATGACTGAGCAACTAAATAACAACAACAATTTCCGTAAAGGGACTAATAAGTTGAGATCAGATGCATCGTTTTTTTTTTTTTAACTTTTTTATTTTGTATTGGGGTATAGGTGATGAATCAGGGCTTCCCTGGGAGCTCAGCTGGTAAAGAATCCGCCTGCAATGCAGGAGACCCCGGTTCCATTCCTGGGTTGGGAAGATCCCCTGGAGTAGAGATAGGTTACCCACTCGGCTAGTATTCTTGGCTGGAGAATCCCCATGGGTAGAGGAGCCTGGTGGGCTACAGTCCATGGGGTCGCAAAGAGTTGGACACGACTGAGCGACTAAGCACAGCACATGGCTGATTAATAATGTGATGGTTTCAGGTGAACAGCGAAGGAATGCAGCCTTACATTTACATGTGTCCCTTGACCCCCAAACGCCCCTCCCATCCAGGCTGCCACATAACATTGAGCAGAATTCCATGTGCTATACAGTGGGACCTTGTTGGTTATACATTTTAAATAAAGCAGTGTGTACATGTCCACCCCAAGCCCCCTAACTTGACATTATCAATTACTTCCATGGCCAAAGGATGCATATTTTTCTCTTTATGTAGAAGGACCACATTCTGCTGTCTCCTTTCATCTCACCTTTCAAGCCAACAGGTGGCTGTTGGTTTGTTGCCTGTTTCCAGGAAGTTCATGTCCCCTGTGTTATGTTTTTGGTCACGTGGACTAGTTCTGTTTGATCTCATGCTGTTGATTCCCTGGTTCTTTGTGCTGCTGGAGGCTATTCCCTGACTCCATTCTAGATGCCACGCCTTTTCTCTTAAAAACATCTGTGGTCAGCGCGATACGAAAGTTGTAACAGAAGAGCTAGCTTCCTTGTGTGAGGATGGAATTCGAGACCCTGGGTGCTTTTATCAGCAGGCAGCTTGTTTAGATGATCCCAGATTCCTTTCTCTGATGAATTCTGCAGAGACAGTGCTGGACTTCCGCCCAACAAAGTGTGATGCTGGAGAAGTATAATGAAAAAGATCCTGACAGGAAATAATGTTCTTTTCCCCTTCCATTTTTAACTTCATTTAAAAATCGATATGGTGGATATATATCCCAAAGAATTGGAAGCAAGGACTTGTGGAGAGAGTTCCACACCCATGTCCATAGCAGCATTATTCACAGCTGCCAAAGGTGGAAGCGACTCAAGGATCCACTTAGAGATGAATGAATTAACATAATGTGTACATACATACAGAAGAATACTTGTGTTGTTTAGTCGCTCAGCCGTGTCCAACTCTATTGCAACCCCATGAACCTCCAGACTCCTGTCTGTGGGATTCTCCAGGTAAGAATACTGAAGTGGGTTGCCATTTCCTCCTCCAGGGGATCTTCCAGCCCAGGAATGGAACACACGTCTCCTGCATTGGCAGGCAGATTCTTTACCACCCAGCCACAGGGAAACCCACAGAAAAATACTATTCAGCCTTAAAAAGAAGTACAACTCTGATATATGCTACAGCATCAATGTATATTTTGCTAAGTGAAATAAGGCGGTTACACAAGGACAAATACTGTGTGATCCCACTAATATAAGGTACCTAGAGTAGTCAATGGCACCCCACTCAAGCACTCTTGCCTGGAAAATCCCATGGACGGAAGAGCCTGGTGGGCTGCTGTCCATGGGGTCGCTAAGAGTTGGACACGACTCAGCGACTTCACTTTCACCTTTCCCTTTCCTGCATTGGAGAAGGAAATGGCAACCCACTCCAGTGTTCTTGCCTGGAGAATCCCAGGGACGGGGGAGCCTGGTGGGCTGCCGTCTATGGGGTCGCACAGAGTCGGACACGACTGAAGCAACTTAGCAGCAGCAGCAGCAGAGTAGTCAAACTCATAGAAACAGGAAGTAGAAACAGTGGTTGCCAGGAGCTGGGAGGAGAGGTAAATGGGGAGTTGCTGTTTAACAGGTGTAGTTTCAGCTTTGTAAGATGATAAACATTCTGGAGATGAATGATGATGATTGCACAGCAGTATGAACGTACTTAATGCCACTGAATTACAGACTTAAAAATGGTTAAAACGGTAAGTTTTATGAAAGTCACTATTACAATTAATGCAATAATGCTACACAACACTTTAATCTTGGGTGAGATCTTAAGTCCAAGCTTGCTGGGGCAGTCCCCACCCATGCTTCTTTTCCCCAGGGCACTCATTAATACAGGCAGACCTTGAAAATACTGTGGGTTCGGTTCCAGACCACTGCAATAAAGCAAATATTGCAATAAAGTGAAGAACGTGAAATTTTGGTTCCCATTACAATAAAAGTTATGTTTGTAATATACTGTAGTCTATAAGTGTGCGACAGCATTATGTATAAAAAAATGTATGTACCCTAATTAAAAAATACTTTATTGCTAAAAATGCCAACTGTCATCTCAGCGTTCAGTGAGTCTTAATCTTTTTGCAGTAGTTAACATCAAAGATCACTGATCACAGATCAACATAGCAAGTATAATAACAATGAAAAAGTGTGAAATATTGTGAGAATTACCAAAAAGTGACACAAAGGCACAAAGTGAACACATGCTATTGGAGAAATGGCACTGATAGACTTGCTCGATGCAGGGCTGCCTCCAACCTTCAATTTGTAGGCAAGACAAAATCCACAAAGTGCAATAAAATGAAGCACAATATAACAAGGTCTGCCTGCAGTGCCCCCGCTCTTTGCTCTCAAAAGTGTCCCAGGTTGAACAGTAAGTCACATGATCACCCTGGTTCTATTTTGTGATCGCATAAATCATTGTATTGCCATCTTCATTTTAAAACGTCTTAACATTTAGAACGTGCCTGCATTTTCTAGAATCACTCTAATTATAAACACGGTGTCCTGGAGAACGCTACAGTCTCCAGTATTTTTATTTTTTAATTTAAAACAACACTTACTTATTTGCTCATAACTCTGTTGGTTAGATGTTCGGCACAACATGGCTGAGTTTTCCGCTCCGACTATGGTTAAGACTGAGACCAAGATAATCAGCCAGGGTGAGCTGTCAGCTAGAGGTTCTGGGGTAAAAATCTGCTTCCAGGCCAATTCTTGGAATTGAATTCAATTTTGTGTGGTCATAGGACTGAAATCCTTGATCAGAATGAGGTTCCCCTTTCCTTAATGGCCCTCTTCACATTTTAAGAAAATTACTGATTACTTGCTGAACAATGACTGAAGTACCAAAAGCAGCCCTCCATTCTTACGAACTCTTTACTTCTTTAAACACTAAAACCCTCTTTTTTTTTTTTAAGTGAGGTAATACTGGTTTGTAACATTATATACATTGCACGTGTGCAGCATTATATTTTGACTTCTGTATACACTGCAGTGTGCTCACCGCTAAAAGTTTAGTTTCCCATCACTGTACCCTTTGACCCATTTTGCCCACCTCCCGCTTCGTAACCACTTCTCTGTTCTCTGTACCTGTATGTCTGTTTGTGGTTTTTAAATTTTGGTTTGTTCGTTTATTTTGTTTTGTTCTATATTCCACGTAAGAGTGAAAATACATGGTATTTGTCTTTCTCCATCTGACTTACTCCACTTACCATAATATGTTCAAGGTCAATGTTATAGTAAATGGAAGAGTGCATCTTTTTATGGCTAAGCGATATTCTGTTGTGTACATAACCCACATCTTCTTTGTCCATCTATCCATCAGTGGGCCTTTGTTTCCATATATTGGCTGTTGTAAGTAGTACAATGAACGTGATGGTGTATATATCTTTTAGAATTAGTGTTTTTGGTTCTTTAAATAAATATCCAGGAGCGGAATTGCTGGGTCATATGGTAGTACTATTCTTAATTTTTTGAAAAATCTTCATATTGTTTTCCATAAGTGATTGTACTGGTTTACATTCCCACCAACAGTATATGTGGGCTTCCTTTTCTCCACAGCCTTTCCAACACTTGCTATTTCTTGTGGTTTTGATAATAGCCATTCTAATGGCCCGGAGAAGGCAATGGCACCCTACTCCAGTACTCTTGCCTGGAAAATCCCATGGACGGAGGAGCCTGGTAGGCTGCAGTCCATGGGGTCGCGAAGAGTTGGACAAGCAACTCAGCAGCAGCATTCTAATGACCATGAGGTGATACCTCATTGGTGGCTTTGATTAGCATTTCCCTGATAATTTGTGATATTGGACATATTGTCATGTGCCTGTTGGCCATCTGCATGTCTTCTCTGGGAAAATGTCTATTCAGCTCCTCTGCCTGTGTTTTAATTGGGTTGTCTGGCTTTTTATTGTTGAGTTGTAGAAGTTCTTGGTATTTTGTTTAGATATTAACCCCTTGCTGGATACACGATTTGCAAATATCTTCTCCCACTTGTTAGGCTGTCTTTTCATTTTGTTACTGGTTCCTTCTGCTGGGAAGAGGCTTCTTAGTTTGATGTCGTCCCATTTGTTTCTTGGTTGATCTTGTTCCCCTTGCCTGAGGAGACATGTCCAGAAAGACATTACTATGACCAACTGCAAAGAGAATACTGCCTATGTTTTCTTCTAGTAGGTATATGGTTTCAGGTCTTACATCAAGTCTTTAATCCAATTTGAGTTTCTATTTGTGTATGGTTTAAGACTAATATGATTTCATTCTTTTGCATGTGGCTGTCCGGTTTTTCCAAGAACATTTATTGAAGAGACTATCCTTTCTCCTTGTATGTTCTTTGCTCTTTTGCCATAAATTAATTGTCGATATGTGTGTAGGTTTCTTTCTGGGCTCTCAATTCTGTTACATTGATCCGTGTGTCTATTTTTCTGCCAATACCATGCTGTTTTTACTACTATGTTTTTATAGTATAATTTAAAATCAGGCAGTATAATTTTATAGTATAATTTAAAATCAAATCCAGCTTTACTCTTTTTTTTCTCAGGATTGCTTATTTGGGATCTTTTGTGGTTCTAAATACATTTCAGGGGTTTTGGTTCTATTTCTGTGAAAAATGTTGAAATTTTGATAGGTGTTGCACTTAACTTGTAGATTGTTTGAGATAATATGTAAATTTTAACAATGTTAATTCTTCCAATCCATGAGCATGTAATATCTTTCAGTTTCTTTTGTCTTCTTTTGATTTCTTTCAGTAATGTCTTATAGTTTTCAGGGTGCAAGTCTTTCACTTCCTTGATTAAATTTATTCCTAGATGATATTCTTTTTGTTGTGGCTATAAATGGGATTGTTTTCTCAATTTCTCTTTCTGCTAGTGTGTTGTTAGAGCACACTTTGGCAGCATGTAATACTAATATTAGTTTGTTACTAGTGTATAGAAATGCAAAATACAATTTTATATATTGACTTTGCACCCTGAGGCTTTACTTCTAATAGTTTATTATTTCTAATAGTTTGTGGTGGGGTTATTAGGATTTTCTATATATAAAATCATGTCATCTTCCAATAGTGACCGTTCTTCCTTTTCCGTTTGGATGCTTTTCATTTATTTTTCTTGCCTAATTCTCTTCAATACCATGTTGAATAAGTGTGGTGAGAGTGGGCATCCTTGTTCCTGATCTCAGAGGGACAGCTTTCCCTTTTCAATGTTTAGTATGATGTTAGCTGTGGGTGTGTCATATAAATTTTGCCTTAAAAAATATATCACAATGCCATGGTCTGTCTTCCCACATCCCTGATTCAATTTGGCACATCAGTGATCTAACCAGTGATTTAAGATTTGGATGTTCTTCTGCTCTGTAATGCACTTGGCAAATCAAAAGAACATTTTGATTTTCAATCTTAAAAAAAAAAACAACAACAGAGTTGTATCCTACAACTTAATCTTTAAGCTCCATATAGCTGAAGACAAGAACTCATCATGCTTATAGCCCAGAGGGAGGAAAAAGCCAGATTTTTCTGTTGAATGTTTACTCAAATAAGAATGAGAGAGAAAAAGAGGATGGTGGGGAAAAGCTGGAATTAGGTCATTTGTGTGTTACTGTAACACACAAAGGTGCATACCACTTACTGTTCCTCACAGTGAATCCGACTAAGGTTAGATTCAACCAGCTCCTCCCTGAGAATATACTGTAAATGGGCTTAGTTGGGGGCTCACTGTGGAAGAGAATGCATTTGTCCTGAAGCTGCATTTACAGAGAAAAGAGTACTGTTTTTATTTTTATGTGTTTATTTATGGTGACATGGGGCCAAGCGGCTAAACTCTTGTTGTCACCACTGGACATATAATATGATAGTGTGGTTTATCCCAGGCAGCATTTATAATTCTGCATTTAAATTCTTTCATTACCTACCAGAGCAGATCTCTGAATGAACTCTCACCTTTTGAGACATGAAAATCAATTAGAAATTATATATGTATTAGACTAACAAATTCACTAAGTAACTCCATCTCCCTCAGCTACTCTTCTCTAATTTTAAGGTTCAAATATCAGAAGCAAATATAAAATGATTTTATTCAGTAATCAAGACTTAATTCCTAGATGTGATAATATAATTTCTGAGTACAAATAAATGATAATATGTTACTTAGGAATTGTAAAGATCGAATCATATTTGATCTTCAAATCAGGGTTTCCCTGATAGCTCAGTTGATAAAGAATCTGCCTGCAATGCAGGAGGCCCCAGTTCAATTCCTGGGTTGGGAAGTGTTAGAGAAGGGATAGGCTACCCACTCCAGTATTCTTGGGCTTCCCTTGTGGCTCAGCTGGTAAAGAATCTTCCAGCAATGTGGGAGACCTGGGTTTGATCCCTGGGTTGGGAAGATTCCCTGAAGAAGGGAAAGGCTACCCACTTCACCATTCTTGCCTGGAGAATTCCATGGACTGTATAGAGTTCATGGGGTCACAAAGAGTTGGACATGACTGAGTGACTTTCACTTTCAATCATATTTACTTTAATAACTCAAAAAAAAATCTGACAAGCCTTAGAGTATGAAATAAGTAATTAGAGTGAATTCAAGCATACTCTTATTTTAATCTCCAATTAACAGGACATTTCTCTATTTAATCCTCTAAGGAAAAAAAAAAAAATTAAAAGTTCCAGAGCAAAGAAAGATTCAGTAGAAACACAGCCACACAGATAATTCATTTAATGAAAGAACCAGTCTTCCAGAAGCTATTATATCCCTGATCAGACCCTAGTTCCTCCTTTGTATTGCTATTCATTAAGTAGATAGGCTTTCTGGAACTTGGGTGGGGAGGAGCTTTTAAAAATCATTTTCTTGATATTTTACCTCAATTACAAAATAGAAACAAAAGAAGATTATTTCATATTCAAATAGAACCACCACAGGAAGGGGTAGGTGCTTAGGAATTTTAGTGATTTATTTGCTTGATGCTTTTTCTAGCAATTTCATCTGTAATGACTGTAACATCCATCTGCTTGAAATGCAAATTGGTTAGCAACTGGATCCTTTTTTGATTCTTACAATATATCATCTCTCTGCTTTGAATAAAATATTCTAGCTAAGTCTCTGATGAAATCTGTTTCCAGTAAGCTTTGGAAATGGAGTGTCGTACAGCATCCATTCTAGTCTCCTCCAGGTGTGCCTTCCTCTGTCTTTATGCTGGAGAACCATCAGCTACATTTCCCAGAGTCCCTTGCAGCTAGGGTTCTGCAGCTTAGGTTCTGCCAAGTGAGAGGACCTGGATGAGAAGCGAGGTAGAGGGTGTCTAAGGAAGATGTTCGCTGGCTTGTTTCTGTCCTTGGTAACCAGGTTCTGTTACTAGCTTCCTGCATGGAGTGGCGCTTTGTAGCAGCTTCTCTGATCACTGAACACAGCTCAGAGAGTGAGCTCTGATGTCAGCAGCTCAGGCAGCAGCTCCAATTCCCAGCCTCCGGACTTGGGCGATGACGGCAGCAACCCTAGGACGCCAGTTCCGTGGAGCTATCTGGGGCTCACCCCTCCAGCCCAGCCTGCAGCCTCTGCTGTCTAAGCAGCAGCAGCCTTTCCTTCCAGCCTTCCTGTGAGCACCTACTTCCCATATGAAACCCCTTTCTGCTTAAAATAGCTGGGATAGTTTCTC
This sequence comes from Bubalus bubalis, assembly GCF_019923935.1. Taxonomy (NCBI): domain Eukaryota; kingdom Metazoa; phylum Chordata; class Mammalia; order Artiodactyla; family Bovidae; genus Bubalus; species Bubalus bubalis. Next base: position 21,512,560 of record NC_059157.1, on the reverse strand, counting down.
TTATCTGCACCATGACATTAAAACAAGAGAAAGGAAAGATGACAGCCTTCAGTGCCCAGGACAGCAGGTAAAGCCTGGAGAGAACCACGAAAGGGTTTTGTGACCTCCTCAGTGACTCCTTAAGGACCAGGGAGAAGTCACAGGCCCTGCCACCAAGAACTCCCCAAATCTGGGCACCACTCTTAGGGCCCAAGGATGAGGCCACAGCATAAAGGCTTAGAAATAGTCATGAGACATTTTGGAGAAAAAGAAAAAAAGAAAAACATGAAAGGAAAAATAAAAGGGGAGAGAGGAAGGAAAAAGAAGGGAAGAGAGAAGAGAAGAGGAAATAAAAAACCAAATAAAACCAGGCACTGGTGATAGCGATTCTCTGCCAGCTCCCTCACGTGACCTGGCCTGGGTGGCACTGCCCTGTCCGACCTGTTAGTGTCTCAGGGCTCAGGGGGTCTCAGATGCAGATGCAGGGGCACTTTCCACAGGAGACATCAAGTGAATCCATCAGCTCTTGAATAGATAGACTCAAACTGGATAAATACATATATTTTGTTTATTTCCAGCTATCCTATACATGTGTGCGTGCTAAGTCACTTCAGTCGTGTCCAACTCTTTGTGACACCATGGACTGAAGCCCGCTGGGCTCCTCTGTCCATATATTCTCCAGGCAGGAATATTGGAGTGGGTTACCGTGCCCTCTTCCAGGGGATCTTCCAGACCCAGGGATAGAAACCGTGTCTCAAATCTCCTGCACTGGCAGGCAGCTTCTTTACCACTAGCGCCACCTGGCAAGTCCATCTAGACATAGTGTGTTTTCTCTTAACAGATAGATAAAAAGAAATCTAGTAGCTGGAAATTAGAGTCCATGGAATTGCAAGGAGTTGGACATGACTGAGCCTGCACGCACGCAGCTGGAAATACACAAAATATGTATTCTAAACAAAAATCTATTAGATTTTTAAAAAGGAAATGAATCCAGATGGCTTTAAAGTCAGACAGTTAATAATGCAAAGAGTTGACAAACTAGTCAATTATGGTAAATATTGGCTTAGGCTCTGAGCAGCTTTAAAAAAAAAGATTGTCAGTATGATTTTTATAATTCAGTATAGTAATCTGTAAGAAAAACAAATCCTAAGCTGTTTACACAAAACAATTAAGATTCTATGGAGATGTAATTCTTAATGTAAAAGAAAAGCAAGCGTGTCTCCCAGCCCAGCTTGCTGTTCAAGCCCAGCTCCCACACCACTGCCTGCCTCGGCAAAGATATCTGTTCTCTCTGCTGCTCGCTCTCTCCTCATCAGGAAACCTGCACACAGGAAGCGCACAGAGTCTCTGCAGGTGTTGTTCACTGGGCTTTAACCCTTCCCAACCCCAATATCACTTCCTAAAGCACACATACCTGACCTCCTCCCTCCACAGGGCAAATTCCCTGTCTCCTCCCTTGACGTGTTACCTGCATAGCACTCAGCACAGGTATAATAGGTTTACCTGTGTAGTACCAGCAGCCATGCTTCCAGGAGGGGTTGCATCTGCTTTTCTTGCATCCTGAAGGCTTTAGCATGGTGTCTCAGGTGACTTAGGGATGCTCAACGAATAAAACCCTGCATGAGTCATATTGCTGCTTCAGCCCCAACTACTGCATTTCTAAATATGTACCTGCCCAGGGGAAAACTATGGACTCTTATCATTTTATGAGAACCACACTTTAATGGCATTAACAGAAGCTAGTTTATAAAAGATTTAAATTTGATTTTAGAATTTCATCTCCTTCCTCCCCCTGCTATCTCATCATTACCTCTCAGAACCACCACACATAACTTCGTTCAGCTAGATAAGCTGGTGGTCTGTCCATGGGGGAGGAGATACAGGCTTGACAGTATAAGCCTCTAATTCCCCCCCCAAACACTTATTACTAAGAGTCTATTGTACCCTGTAGTGTATTGTACAAAAGTATAATAAGTTAACCAGGACAGAATGAGTCACCCAAATACTGAGTTCTACCATCAATTACACAGCAACCCCTCTGCAGCCCTAGGAGATGAGATTTAACCCATTTCTCTTTCTTGTAAGACAGCTCACAATGTGCATTTTACACCAGTTATTCCATTTGCTCCCAACTACCACCTTAGTTGGGCTTCCCAGGTAGCGCTAGTGGTAAAGAACCCACCTGCCATTGCAGGAGACATAAGAGATGTGGGTTTGATCCCTGGGTCGGGAAGATCCCCAGGAGAGGGCATGGCGACCCACTCCAGTATTCTTGCCTGGAGAATCCCACAGACAGAGGAGCTTGACGGGCTACAGTCCATAGGGTTTCAAAGAGGTAGACACCACTGAAGCGACTTAGCATGCATGCACGCACCACCTTAGTTACGAAATATTATTCTCATTTCACAGATGAGGAAATGTGGCAATTCAGTCCAGGTGATGGAGCTCAAACTCCAAGTGTTTCTCTGTTTGGAAAGTGTGTACCCAAAGTGAATGGTGCAACTCCTCTAGGACACCTTTTAGCTGGAGGTTCAGGCTGTCTGATGACATCAAGAAAGGAGAATCACACAGGCGAAGGGACGTTCGGTGGGTCGATTAGCACACCCACACTTCCAGCCTGACCACCAACCAAGCTGCGCCAGAATCAGCCTCCATATTTAGTTCCTTCTGTCTGTCTTTAAGTAAATCACCACACAGTCTTCATCCCTTCCTGCCACTCTCCTCAGAACGCGTCCTAATTTATCTATGCTTAAAAGCATAAGACTGCACAGGCAAGTGCTGACAGCTTAATCGCAACGATACTTCATAGAAGAGCTAAATAACAGTGAGAGCTGATTCAGTTCCCATTTAAAATACAAATCGGAACATCAACATGCAGTAAACACAGGATTTAGTTGCATTTCTTCCTCAGCACGGAGGTCCTGTTTATTGCCAAGCTTGTCTGGCCCTCTGCCTTCCTTGAGGTAGTGCTGATATTTAATTGTCCATCATAATGTGTCTCAGATTCCGGACACACGTTCTCTAAAGGCGCATATGAATTCTTTACAAGTGGAATGCATATAAATATCTCCGTATCCACCTATCAGAAATACTGAAAGTATTAATACCTTCTTTACAGTCCTGTTAATCCCCCTTAGGATTTGGCTTTAGAAGATATACATACACAGAGGGTTAAGATGTATTGGGAAAGCACCCCTCCCCCCACCACTGCCCCTCTGCTTTAAGGCAGAGTTAACCATGAGAACATAGCATTTTTCATTTCCCATCCCTCTAGTAAGTAAAATCTTATTAAAACCTTGATGCTTGTGCTATACGAAGACAGACACACAAAAGGACAAAGTATTTCCAAAGAACATCATTTCATTAATTGGATCTTCCTAGAAAAAGGATTTCTTTTGAACTAAGAGAAGGGTCTATAGAGAGCCCGCCTCTCAAACCTGACCGAATGCATTAAGAAAGCAGTTCTCTGGAGCAGTTTCCTTGGTGAGGAGATCCTTTCCAACCTGTCAAGGTCCACTTTAAAAGAAGTTATGGGCAATCAGGGGCCACCAGGGAGTCGCTTTCATTCTCTTCAAATGATCTTTCCCTCTGAGCTACTCTAGAGCAGCCCTCACCGTCCCTGGAGACTCCTTCATACTGCGTTTCCAGCTGGGCATCAGGACAGAAAAACCTACAATTGTTCCTTCCTAAACTTCAAGACAGATTAACCGGTCATCAGTCAGAAATGTCAAGGATTCGCTGTGCTAATGAGTCACATGAATAATAGTACTTCAGCTCCTTAAACAAGGAGTTAAAAGCCAACTGTTAACCTGTATTATTGCCAGTAAACTTAAACTCAAATGACATAGCTGCGTTCTAGCTTTTCGCCCACAGGAAATACTCCGTGTACATTTAAATGCATGCAGACATGCCAATATAAAGCTTTATCTGTGCAGTACTTGTTTACAACCGTACCCTGTTTCTATGCATCGCAGGCTTAGAACGTTTATCAGGAAGAACTCAAATAATATGTAAGGACACTTAGAGCAAATACTACACAAATTCTGCCAATCCCGTTTTGATATTCTTTCTTAAACTGTATTTTTGACATCAGCTTGGACTATTTCAATAAGTTTTTCCAGATCAACTAAAAAATATTCCCTGACAAACTTTCTGGCCTCAAGTTATGTTCGTTTATTGCCTCCAGCTACTTAAAAATCAATTCCCAAGTGATAGCTTCCAAAGGGAAAGATACAATGTACTCCAGGAAAACACAAATTAATTTTCACCTTTAGATACGAAACAGGGCTCCTGCAGCTCCGGGTTCAGATTTATCCGCTGTCACATCCGAAGCCCATCCCCGCAGTCCCTTCCTGCACGCCAGGTTCCGCTGTTCGGATCACGTCTAAGTTTTCAAGGTAAGCAGGTCACCCTCGGCGACTGGAATGACAGCGGAAGAGCAGGCACTCACCCCAGGCGGTCAGACCCGGGACGCGGGCGCCCTAGAGCGCGGGAGGCGACCTGTCGCGCCCCCTCCTCCGGATCCAGGCGGGGAGGGCAGGCGCGGGGCCGGCCCAACTAGGGTGGAAGGGAGGCTCCCCGCCTCCCACCTCTGCGGACCACGGTCAACGCCACGGTCGCTGGTCCTGGCCGCGAGGTATGGGGGCGGGCAACACTAGGAAACCGAATAGTTCCAATGCATTCCCGCACCCCCCGCCCCTCCCCGGAGCCGAGGCGGAAAAGCTGCCTTTGCATCAAAGCCAGGGGCTGCGCCGGGTGTAACTTCCACCCGGTGACCTACTTTAGAGTGTGAGAATGAACGCGATGGGGGGGGAAACAAAACAGACGGAGGGCGCGCGGGAGCCGGGCTCCGGGGACGCGCGTGGCCGAGTGGGATCGCGCGCCCGCGCGCGCCCGGGGCTTCCAAAGAGAAGTTGTGGCGCGGCCCCCGGAGGCCTGGGGCAGAGCCCGGGGGCCGTCGCCCGGCCAACGCCTCCCCCAGCCGCGGCCCGGGTGCGGGCTTCCCGGGGCTTGCGGGCCTCCGGACGATCAACGCGGCTCCCCGCCCCCACCTCTGTCCCCGCTTCGCCGACCCGCCCTCACCTCTCCGGGCGGCGCGCGAGCTCCGGCGGCCTGGGGACCCGGGTCAGCGGCGCCTCCGGGCCGGGAGGGCGGCGGCGGGGAGTGCGGAGTCCGGGGAGTGCCGCCTCTCGGCCCGGTCCCCTGGGAATGCCCCGCCCGAACGCGCCCGGGAAGTGAGGCTCTGCCGCGCCGCCTGGCCGGGAGATCGGGGTGACCTTCCTGCCTCTTCTCGTCGGTGTCTCCCGGCGCGGCCCGTCCTCCGTGGGGAGACCAGGCCGAGGCGAGCACACCTGGAGCGCAGCAACGCCGTACCTGGGTGACAGCAGCGTGACGTTTCAGCGCGTCTTTTCTCATTTGATCCTGGCAACCACCTTCTGCCACCGAAAGGTCCCCATTGGGTATCTGGCAAAACCGGAGATCAGAGGGATTCAGTCCCAGGTGCCGCTGCTAGCTCTCTCCACATCTTTTCACTCACATGGCCTTCGGACTAGACCCATCCAAGTAGCGTCTGTCAGAAGAAGGGATGGAACTTAGGTTGAAAGTTTCTGCGGCAAGTTGGACACAGATTCCTCCCTCCCCAGTCCCCCGCTTCTCTAACAATAGGGCTAGCTACTTTCTATCAGGTCCTTCGCCTGGTCCAACAACTTAATCTTCAGAGGCCTATGACTTAAAAATGCGGCTACCCGATATTGGAAAAATAACATGTTGAGTAACTGTTCTGCCCCTCCTTGTGTTTGAGTATGACACTCCTGACCCCATGGGACGGAGATGAGTTGAGTTGTATTTCCAGGCACGGTTTTCTGTGGGGACCCAACTACACCTCTCATATAACACCTCGATGATATTATTTAAGGCAGTACCAAGAGGAGCTCAGCAGATACAGTTTGTGATTCTGGAATAGTTTTATAGTGACTTGCTATATTGGGAAACTTTGCTTGGGCATCTCTGTCTCAATGCCCAAGGGTAATCAAATGGACATTTCTTTTTTATATAAACTCCGTTTGGCATTTAAAAGGGGAAGAATCATGAGTCTGATGGTACATGTTCTTCTTGCGCAGAATGCCAGCCCACAGAAGTGCCACTGCTCATTTTTGTTTCCATTCAGTGGAGTTAGAGCTGCATTGTGTCCTTGGACGAGGGCTCCATACTGGATACTGGGGTGTTCCTTGCTGCTGCTACTGCTGCTAAGTTGCTTCAGTCCTGTCTGACTCTGTGCGACCCCATAGACAGCAGCCCACCAGGCTCCACCATCCCTGGGATTCTCCAGGCAAGAACACTGGAGTGGGTTGCCATTTCCTTCTCCAATGCAGGAAAGGGAAACATGCAAGTGAAGTCGCTCAGTCGTGTCCAACTCTTCTGGACCCGGTGGACTGCAGCCGACCAGGCTCCTCCGCCCATGTTCCTTGCTGCTGCTGATGCTGCTAAGTTGCTTCAGTCGTGTCCGACTCTGTGCGACCCCATAGACGGCAGCCCACCAGGCTTCACCGTCCCTAGGATTCTCCAGGCAAGAACATTGGAGTGGGTTGCCATTTCCTTCTCCAATGCATAAAAGTGAAAAGTGAAAGTGAAGTTGCTCAGTCGTGTCTGACTCTCCGTGGACTGCAGCCTACCAGGCTCCTCCGCCCATGTTCCTTGCTGCTGCTACTGCTGCTAAGTCGATTCAGTTGTGTCTAAAAGGGCAGCGGGAGACAAAACTGCATATATATATATATATATATATATATATATATATGGGTTTTATGGGCCTCTCCCTTTTCCTGAACTATGTAAAAAATAACACTACCAAAAATCTCAATCTTTCTTAAGCACCTGTCCTGGTTCTCTGCTTTTCTCTGTCTTCTTTCCCTGGACAGCCTCATCTATTTTGATGACTGCAAGCAGAATCTCTGTGAAAGTATCTCAAGAGCTGGTCTTTGCATAAACCTCCCAACCCATATTGCCAGCAGCTTGCTTGACATCCCCTGCAGAGTGACCGCAGTACATTTGAATCTGAGGTCCTGTGCCCTCCATGACCTCATCCAGCTTCTCTTTGCATTTCTCTATCAATCCCATCCTCCCACTCCCCTGGTTTCACAAACTCTTTGCTTCTCCTGGCCCTCCGTATCCCACTGGCAGCCACCATCTACCATCAATCTTTGCAATACTTGTATTTACCTACTTCCCTCCCTTCTAACTGTTTCTACTTTACTTGTTTATGTCCTATTCCTTCTCACCTATGTGATTATATTGTTTAATTCCATGTCCTGACTTTCAAAACCATCTCTTCTTTGAAAACTTTTAGCTTTTATCTGGAACTAATCACCCTGTCCTGAGACTTTAGTGGTCTTTATCTATGTACCTCCTATAACACTTATCACTAACTTTTGAAAGTATTTGTTCATTTTTTTTCAACAAATATTCATTGAACATCTATTGTGTGCCAGTCACTATGCTAGGGAAACAGTGGTGAGCAAAACAGATAAAATTCCTACCCTCGTAGTACTTATGGTCTAGTGAGATGACAGACAGTAATCAAATAATCACAGATACCAAAAATGAAATATGTCATCCAAACTGAAACCGGTACCAGGGAGGATAGGTACAGACTGTCATGAGAGTTCACATGTCTAATCTCTCTCCTTGTGGGAACTTGGCAGTGGGACTCAGCCTCAATATATAGCCCAGAGCTGTACGTGGGGAGGTGTTCAGAGTTTTTGTTGAATGAACATATGCATCCATTTCTTACATATAAGTGACTTGATATGTTTCTATATTGCAAAGTATTGAATAAAATAACGACAAACACTGATCACAACCCACTGTCGCTTAAGCTATTGGCTATTGTTCCATTACGGCAAATCCATGGATCATCTCTCTCTAAATGCATCCTGTTTTCTTTGTCAGCATGGTGACAGGTGAATTTTTTGTAATCCCAGTAGCATTATCAAGAACATTCTTTATGCAGAAGTTCTTCTATGTACAAATAGTTTGCTGTTCTCACCAGCATCAGCCCCTTCACCTTCCATATAGTTCAAAACATTTGCTGAGGATGTAAAATAGCCTTGTGTTTTCTGCCCTGCTGGAAACTGTGTCATCCTCCACCCTCTGGGTCATTTCCCTGCTTCCTCTCCATCTCTGTAATTGTGTGAGCATTGTTTCTGCATCCCTTTTCTCTTCATTTCTGCTGTGTTGCTCTTTATCACCTTTTACTTGTGATCCTGTCGTTTTTGGGAATCAGTCTTTCACTGGAACAGTAAGTGACACGTCTCCTAATTTATTTTATCTTTTTTTTTTTTTGTAGTGCTACTATATAATTCTTTTTCAATAAGCACTTTTGAAAAAAAGACACAGAATCTCAAGTCTGATTTTTTTTATCTATTGTTTGTTTTCAGCATCAAATAGATATGGAGTGGGAAAGTGACCTTATTTTCATGGTAGGAAAATAAAGAGTAAAAACGAAGTGCCAACAACAGAAAATGTGTCATATAAAAAGTAGACCATTTAGCATGTAGAAAAATACAGAGACATGATTTTGAAGATAAACTTAATGACCTGGAAATACAATAAAATGTTAAGTTAAAAAACATTTTGAATAGATTTTAGGTTAGGTAAATCATATGTTCACATATGTGTACAGGAAAAATACTGTATAAGTATACCAAAATGGTAATAGTGCTTTTCTCTGAGTGATGCAATTTTCACTGTTACATTCTTCTATATATATTTTTTAAGAGAAGGGGACGATATGCAGTTTCAGAGCAAAGCATATTTCTATTTGTAGCCACAGTCTGTCCTCATGGATTTTATGGATTGTGCCTCCCTGCTGTTATTAACACTAATCAAGTATGTGAGAAGTAGTATTAACATATGAAAGGCCCTCTTGTTCCTTTCCTTTAATATTATTTTAAATACTCGAGTGCCACAGTTTAAGTCCAGTTGTTTTAAATATAGAAGTCACAATTACCACACTGTTTCCATACCGGAAAGCTGCTCATGGCTATGTTAAAGATGCAGCCATATGTGCCCCATCTTGTACTGTGCTTATATTACTTGTTGTATTTATGTTCTGCTTTGTTGCTGCTGCTGCCGCTAAGTCACTTCAGTCATGTCTGACTCTGTGCGACCCCATAGACGGCAGCCCACCAGGCTCCAGCGTCCCTGGGATTCTCCAGGCAAGAACACTGGAGTGGGTTGCCATTTCCTTCTCCAATGCGTGAAAGTGAAAAGTGACAGTCAAATGTCAACCCCCTGGGTAAGCATCTTGATTACATCTACCTATTGTTAATGGTGATCTTGAGTTTATCTGACTGTCAATTCTAGGAAAAATGGAGATGTAGATTCATTGTGTGTGTGTGCTTGCACACGTGTGCACATGTGCTTATGTGTACACTTGTGTGTGTATGTGCAGTTCCCAAAGATTAGATATTCTGGGGAAGATGGAAGGTGAATTTTAAAGTGGTTTTTATTTTTCCTTGATGATAATTTTGGAACTCTCATGTGGGGTTAAAACTTTTTTTAAAATTTAGACTAAGTTAGTAATTAAGATTAGGTCCTAATACATGGCTTCCCCGGTGGCTCAGTGATAAAGAATTCGCCTGCAGTGCAGGAAAAGCAGGAGACCCAGGTTCAATCCCTGGGTCAGGAAGAACCCCTGGAGGAGGGCATGGCAACCCACTCCAGTATTCTTGCCTGGGAAATCCCATGGACAGAGGAGCCTGGCAGACCATGGTCTGTGGGGTCACAGAGGCTCAGACTAAAGTGACTGAGCACCCACCCACCCACATTACTAGAAGTCAACTTGATATAAAATAGTTGCAGAAAACTGTACAATAACAAAAGTTGTTGGAAAATCACTTGTAATTGTCACATCACAGTGTTTTATCTTCTGAGAACAAGCAAGACAATACTGCTGTCCCACAGTCCTACCACCAGAATTACAATGACCAGAGTTCTTTGACCCCAATCTCAACCAAGATCTCTGGGTCTTAGATGATTCACCTGAAAATTTAGGGAACCAAGTTATACCTCCATGGGGTCGTAAAGAGTTGGACAGGAGTGAGGGACTCACACTTTCACACTTGGTACCTTGTTTATCTTACCCATTTATGATCTTAAGGCTGAGTAAGAGCTTCCTATTTTCCAATCTGAATTTAAAAGGATCGGATGCGGAGCTCATAGGTGGTACTAGCTTCTATTTAATTCACAGGAAGAATTTAGGAAGAACTTGCAAGATGAAAGAGGAAGGAGATTTATTTCAAGGGGCTCCAGAGGGCAGACTTGGGCCAGCAAAGGCAAGTTACAGGCCAGCACATTTAGACTCAACAAGAGCAAGATATTTCTGGAGTTTGAGCTGCCTGGAACCCAGCTCCTTTTAACAGGTACAGTTCTTTGTATCTGGATAGACGGACAAAGAGGCCCTCTGATTTATTGCCGACTTTTTCAGAAGGAATCCACACATAGGATGGGAGATCATGCTTCCCAGGCGCCCACAGTCCCTTCCCAAGAACCATGGGATTATTTGATGTGTTGTTGACAAAGGGTGTTGAGAAACGGTAGAACACCAAGTCTCTTCAGGCGTTTGGACAAAGAATGAGGCTGATATTTTTACAACACAGCCTTTGCCATGCTGGTTTCTCCTTCCTTCTCCAGTTGGTTTCATCTTTTGTATTATGGAAAAACAACTGATTGTTTTTGGAAATAGCAGTCAAGCAAAGATATACACTAACATGAGGAAGAGCTGCAAAGATTGGTTTCACCCCCTTACTCAAGGCAGTTGGCTGAGACCAGAGCAGGGTATTGGTTCAGTGGTTTAGTTGCTAAGTTGTGTCCAGGTCTTGCAAAACTATGGACGGTAGCCCGTCAGGCCTCTCAGACCTAGGATTTCCCAGGCGAGAATACTGGAATGAGTTGCCATTTCCTTCCCCAGGGCATCTTCCCAACCCTGGGATTGAACCTGAGTCTCCTGCACTGCAGATGGTCTCCTGCAATGCAGGCAGATTCTTTACTGCTGAGCCACCATGAGAAAGGGCTGCAAAAATCGGTTTCACCTTGTTATTCAAAGCAGTTGGCTGAGCAAGGAGTATAACCTAAAGACTATGAGGAATCTGTGTGCAAATCATCAAGAAAACAGCATCTGTGGCTTGAGTAAGACTGGGCTCATACCTGCTCACTTGGAATTTGTTCTTCCTTTTCCTCTTTAACATGCGAAACAAAAAGGAAATAAGATAATGAGTCAGGAGGTAACTAAAAGCATTAAAAAATTCAACTGAGCAATCAGAAAAGCCACAGAAGGCCAGAAAAAGGGTATGTTGGGTTTTGCAAAATATTTTTTCTTTTTTTAAGGATTTTTTTTTAACTTTTGTGGAAAACTTTTAATGTCTTTATTGCATTTGTTACACCATTGTTTCTTTTGTGTTTTGATTTTTTGGCCACGAGGCATGTGGGAACTTGACTCCCTGACTAGGAATCAAACCTGCACTCCTGCATTGGAAGGCACAGTTTTAGCCACTGGACCACCAGGGAATTCCCTGTTTTGTTTTCTTATCTAAAAGTAAAATGAACAATCATCACCTAACAAGAATAACAAAACAGAAAAAAATGCCTTCCTACGGGGAAGATTGCAAGTGAACTGGTCCAGAGGTTGAAGTCATTGCCAGGGGTTAGACAGGTGGGAAAGCCATTGGCCCAAACATTCTCTGTTATTGCAGGAGCAAACTCGTCCATCGTTTTGGACAGTGGCTCTTCCATTCCCGAAGGCCAAAGTTCTTTTGCACTTACTGTTCTGGCCAGATGCAGGCATGGTAATGTAATATACATAGCCATCCCTCGTGAGCTCAGTTCTATCTGATAGGAAATCAAATCAGTCTAATGTGAAAAGAATAATTTAAGAGAAGTGCCAAGCACAATTTTCCTATATCCAAACTGAGTCCACGTTAAAATAATTTTCTTTACCCATGGGCTAACTTGACTGAAGAAATGTTCATGCAAGAGAGAAAGGCGTCTTACGTGGGAATAAAAATGAACTCTTTTCCAAAAATTCTATTTACATCTAAATTCATAAACTACAGCATATTGAACATTCAGTATATTTTAGTTCCAGCTTTAAAGAAAGTCTGAAATGGCTTGGAGTTCTAGAGTTCTGTGTGTCTGATTGTCACGTTCAACCATTCAGTGAAATTTTATCTTAGAAATCATTTGAAATTAGTCCAAATGATTTGGTATCCAGGTACATGTTAGAGAAAGAAGGAGAAAAACAAGGATTTGAAAAGATATCTTTGCTCTTTACTATTGACTGAGAGAGAAAAAAATCTAAGAGCAGAGACTATTTGCTTCTCAGCAGGTTAAACTTTAATGTTACTGGCCGATTATTCTAACATAAGAGTTAAGCAAAGAATTTCCTCTGGGAATTTTTCTTGATTTCATGAGAAAATAACATAAAAGAATCACATCATGTTAATAAAGCAGTTGTGTGTACATATAAAGAGATGGAAGGAATTTTTGAGGTATTAGAGTATGTATGAAATAAATGTTTACTCTAAAAACATCTGAAAATTCGGAATTATGTGAAAAAGATGCATAACTGTACCACTTCTGGACACTATCCTTAACATTGTAGTGCATTTCCTCCCTGTCTGCCTGTGTGAGTCCATTTAATATTTTTAAAATCAAAATTGGGTATTGTATTCATTTTTATTTTAAATTGTATCTTTGTGCAACATATCATGTTGTTAAGTAACCTCCTAAAACCCTGATGTTAACATCATTGTAAAAATTCATTTAAAAAATATTTAGCACGTGCCAGGTATTGGAGAAGGAAATGGCAACCCACTCCAGTGTTCTTGCCTGGAGAATCCCAGGGACAGAGGGGCCTGGTGGGCTGCCATCTATGGGGTCGCACAGAGTTGGACACGACTGAAGGGACTTAGCAGCAGCAGCAGCAGCAGGTATTGGACAAAGTACAGCAATGCATTAACTATGTAACCTTCAGGAGAGCCCAAGGCAACAGTATCATTACTATTATCTTTGTTTTTTAACAAATGGGGAAACTGAGCTCAAGAGAAGTTAAATAACTTGCTCAAAGCTAATAAATGATGGGCTGGGACTTAAAATGATTTGGTTCTAACCTCAACGCTAGTATTCTTAATTATTATGATCGACCACCTCTACATGATGAATGTAAATGATCCCAATAAAAATGTCAAAAGTTTTATTTACTTCTTTATTTTTACTTGTCAGAAAATCAATTAACTTCCTTCAGAAGCCTTCCTGAATAAATCACTGTGACAGCTGTAGGAATTGCATCTCCCCTCAGAGAGCAAATATTGCTCTCTACACAAGGTTTTCAGTTTTCCTTTTTGAAGCTCTGAATTTTAAAAGGCAGTACTGTGCATTTGTCTCTGTGTTTGGAGAACACTATAAGCCTACGTTAGAGCTGTATGAAAATCTGGAGAACATTATATCTGCTTCTCTTTTTGTAGTAATGTTGTATGAGTCATAAAGTAAAGCCGTAATTACTGTGGCTCTGTCTCTTGGCACTTACTGTAGGTTATTCTGTGTTACTTCTCTCATTATGTGCAAGTCCTGATGCCTTTCTTGTTTGTAAGCTCCTTCAGTATATTGTCACTTCTTGCATGTTCAGACTCTAGCACATCACCTTGCAAAACAATTTCTCAACACTTGTTTGCAATATACAGGATGGTGATTATGGTCTATGAATTAATACTTAAATACTAAATGTGTGCATACTCAGTCACTCAGTCATTTCCAACTTTTTGTGACCACATGGACTGTAACCTGCCAGGCTTTTCTGTCCATGGAATTTTCCAGGCAAAAATACTGGAGTGGGTTGCCATCTCCTACTCCATGGGCCCTTCCAGACCCAGAGATGGAACACGAGTCTCCTGAGTCTTCTGGATTGGCAGGTAGATGCATTGCCACTGTTCCACCTTGTTGTCATTGTTGTTCAGTCACTCGGTCATGGCCGACTCTTTGCGACCCCGTGGACTGCAGCACGCCAGGCTCCCCTGTCCTTCCCTGTCTCCCAGAGTTTGCTCAAATTCATGTCCATTGAGTCAGTAATGCCATGAAGCTATCTCATCCTCTGTCGCCCTCTTCTCCTCCTGCCCTCTTTCCCAGCATCAGGAAATGAATTCCAATGAGTTGGGTCTTGGCATCAGGTAGCCAAAGTATTGGAGCATCAGTCCTTCTGATTACTATTCCAGGTTGATTTCCTTTAGGATTGGCTGGTTTGATATCCTTGCAGTCCAAGGAACTCAAGAGTCTTCTCCAGCACCATAATTTGAAAGCATCAATTCTTTAGTGCTCAGCCTTCTTTATGGAGCAATTCTCACATCATACGTGACAACTGGAGAAACCATAGCTTTGACTAGATGAACCTTTGTTGGCAAAGTAATGTCTCTGATTTTTAATATGCTGTCTAGGTTTGTCATAGCTTTTCTTTCAAGGAGCAAGTGTCTTAATTTCATGGCTACAGTTACTGTCCTAGTGATTTTGGAGCCTAAGAAAATAAAATATGCCATTTTTTTTTTTCATTTTTTCCCTATTTGCCATGAAGTGATGGGACCAGATGCCATGATCTTTGTTTTTTGAATGATGAGTTTTAAGCCAGCTTTTTCACTCTTCTCTTTCACCTTCATCAAGAGGCTCATTAGTTCCTCTTCACTTTCTGCCATAGGTGTGGTATCATCTGCATATCTGAGGTTATTGATATTTCTCCTGGCAATCTTAATTCCAGCTTGGAATTCATACAGCCCAGCATTTTGCATGATGTACTCTGCATAGAAATTAATTAAGCAGGGTGGCAATATACAGCCTTGTCACACTCCTTTCCTAGTTTTGCCAGATGATTGTTCCATGTTAGGCTCTAACTGTTGCTTCTTGACATGGATATAGGTTTTTCAGGAGGCAGGTGAGGTGGTCTGGTGTTTCCACCTCTTTAAAAATTTTCCAGTTTGTTATGATCCACACAGTTAAAGGCTCTAGTGTAGTCAATGAAGCAAAAGTAGATGTTATTCTGAAATTTGCTTGCTTTTTCTATGATCCAGTGTATGTTTGCAATTTGATCTTTGGTTCCTCTGCCTTTTCTAAATCCAGCCTGTATATCTGAAAGTTCTGGGTTCATATACCGTGGAAGCCTAGCTTGAAGGATTTTGAGCATAACCTTGCTAGCATGTGAAATGAGCACAATTGTACAGTAGTTTGAACGTTCTTTGGCATTGCCTTTCTTTGGGCGCCTGAGAAGCACTAAATACTTAAATGCTTCAATGAATTACCTTCATAGATGATTTTATTTCTGTGGCACAGACAGTGCTAAGTGGTGACAAACTGGTGTACTTACATCCTCAGCACATGGAGAAATGACCTGCTCACGTCTCCTTTCCAGTTTAGTGGGACCATGTCTGTGGGCAGAAGTCATGTATGCCCTTCCAGGCATGGTCCCCACTGCCTGCAGCCTCCTCTGTGGCTTGATCTCTCTTCCTGTCTCTGTTTCTGCCTCTGTGTCTCCCTCTGTCGCTCTTTGTCTGTGTGTCTGTCTCTCTCTCTCTCAAATCCATGCACACACAGCTTCATGGAAGACAGAACTTGTGGATGCATAGGGATGTGGATCTCCGTATGGAAGGCTGCCGACTGAATACCAAATCTGGCTGTGATGGGATGTGAGTTGCTGAGAGTCAGGGGTTGTTTCCAGCACTTCATATCCAACAGT
The DNA here is from genome assembly GCF_019923935.1 of Bubalus bubalis. Lineage (NCBI taxonomy): Eukaryota > Metazoa > Chordata > Mammalia > Artiodactyla > Bovidae > Bubalus > Bubalus bubalis. Next base: position 21,496,815 of record NC_059157.1, on the reverse strand, counting down.
GTTTGTCACATACTGTTTCATATGCACTTTGGGCACCAGGCCCTTCTGTCCTCTACAATCATGGTTCTCTTCCATTTAGTCCCACTATTTCTTCAACCTGAAATTCCCTCCTCCCATATCTGTGCCTTTTAAAACCCTACCTATGACTCAGCTCTAATGTCCTTTGTGTGAAGCTTTATTTCCTATCACAGGCGATCTAATTTTGCTCTGCTCTAAACTGTTACTGAACTTCATTTTCTTATTATATTTTCATCATCGAGTGTGGTGGCCATTGTGTCTCTGGTATTGGCCCAGTGTTGGTGTTTGTGAGCACTCAGTCATGCTTGTCAACCAGTGACTGAGTGATTCTTTACAGATTTGATAAGCTCTTTTGATAAGTTCTTTGCTTGTAGGATCACATATAATTTATTTCTGTATTTCCCACCAGCAAACACAGAGTGTGGCACCTAGGAGGCAATTAAAATATACGGCATGCTCACAAAACATGCTGAACTTTTTTTTCTTTTTAAAATTTTAAATTGGAGTGTAGTTGATTTACATGGCGTATGGCAGGGTCTCTTTGCTGTACACCCGAAACTAGCAAAGCATGCTGAATTTAAAAGGGTCTCAAGCTTACCAAGTTCTGCCCAGGGTAGCCTGATTTATCAGTATTTCATGAGAAAACACAACTCAGACCTTTTAAGGTGCCAAAAAAAAAGAAGAGGCTGTGGAATGGCTAAAGTGCTATCAGTGACGGTGGAGAGAAGTGCATTTTTTTTTCCTTAGAATAGGTGTTCATCAGGGTTTTATAATTCTTTGAATATTTAATAACACTCCCAGATGGGAAATTCATCATTAAACTTGACCTAAATTCCTTTTGTTGCAATTTCAAGTCTTCCATGATTCTTAGTTACCCTATAGTCAGCGCGCTTTGAAACAGGAAGAGGTTCCGTTCTCATAAGCTATTTCTGTCTGGTTGATGTATTTACAGAAGAGATGGTAATGATTCAACTGCTCTGGATCAATACTGCTGTATTGTTTCAGGAAAGACAGAGTTTTGAGAGTCCTCTACCATGTATTACGTTTCGCTTGTGGTTTCTGTAATTTGTCACAAATTCATGCTTACATGGAGGTGGAAAATTAGACCCTCATAATCTGGGGAGAAAGTAATGGGGTAGCAACCTGTGGCTGACTCCATTGCTGAAGGCTCAGGAATTAGTACTATCCCAGTGATACAATCAGAGAGTGTGTCACACGTGAATAAGTAAAGTGGTGAAAATTGCATGGAATTAATTATTAAGAATATGGCCATTATCCAAAATATAAACACAATCTGATTTCAGAAAATATAGCTAACCACTGAAAATGCCTACCATAATCGTTATTGTACTAAACAGCCCCAAGTTATGCCCTGAAGTATAATAAAATATATTTATTGCCAAATATCAAAAGGGCAGTAAAATACACGTTTACATTTTAATTGTAAGATCCAACTATGTTTTGGTAAAAAATTAAACAATAAGTAAGATGTACAGATTTTTTAATATTGGCTCTTTTCACGGCCTCTTTCCCACCCCAGAGGCACTGTCCTTCCCAGAAATCACTTTTATTAAGGGTGTGTGTAATGTCTCTAGAAAAGTGAAAGTTGTGTCTGACTCTTTGCAACCCCATGTAGTATAGCCCACCAGGCCCCTCTGTCCATGGAATTCTCCAGGCAAGAACACTGGAGTGGGTTGCTAATTCCTTCTCTAGGGGAATCTTCCTAACCCAGGAATTGAACCTGAATCTCCTAAATTTCAGGCAGATTTTTACTATCTGAGCCAATGTCTCTAGACTTCTATGCAATTGCCAACAAGTTTTTGCCTGTACAAATATGATGGAGAGCAGTTTTTACATAGATGTTATCTTACTGCATATTTTATTCTACAACTTGCTTTATTATTCAGCTATTATATTTTGAAAACACATGTCCATACAGATAGATTTGCCTCATTCGTTTTTAACTGCTGTTGCAATATCCATCATGTGGATTTACTACATTTTATTTAACCATGTCTCCAAGGATAGAGATTTAAATTTACTCAATATTTATTATTATGGATTGCTATAAAGAAAATCACTGCCTATGTCCTTATAGGCACAAATATGAGTATTCTTACAGATTGGAAAGTGTCAGGTAAATACAATATCTGTATCAAAGGATATTTATCAGTTCAGTTCAGTTCAGTCACTCAGTCATGTCTGACTCTTTATGACCCCATGGATTGTAGCATGCTAGGCTTCCCTGACCATCACCAGTTCCTGGAGCTTCCTCAAACTCATGTCCATTGAGTAGGCAATGCCATCCAACTATCTCATCCTCTGCATCCCCTTCTGCCTTCAATCTTTCCCGGCATCAGGGTCTTTTCCAATGAATCAGTTCTTTGCATCAGGTGGCCAAAGTATTGGAGTTTATTTATATTTATATATAAATATTTATATTATTTTATATAAATATTTTATATATTATATAATTATAAATTAATTTTATGTAAATATTTATATTATTTTATTATCTTATTATATATAAATATATATTTATATTAATTCAGTTCAGTCACTCAGTCGTGTCTGACTCTTTGTGACCCTGTGGACCGCAGCATGCTAGGCTTCCCTGTCCATCACCAACTCCTGGAGCTTACTCAAACTCATGCCCATCGAGTCAGTGATGCCATCCAGCCATCTCATCCTCAGTCATCCCCTTCTTCTCCTGCCTTCAATCTTTCCCAGCATCAGGGTCTTTTCCAATGAGTCAGTTCTTCACATAAGGTGGCCAAAGTATTGGAGCTTCAGCTTCAACATCAGTCCTTCCAATGAATATTCAGGACTAATCTCCTTTAGGATGGAGTGGTTTGATCTCCTTGCAGTCCAAGGGACTCTCAAGAGTCTTCTCCAATATCACAGTTCAAAAGCATTATATTTATATTATATAAGGATATTTATAGTGCATTTAAAAATTCCATGGCTGTTCCTCAATAACCTTCCACAAGAACTACACTTCTTTATTGTCCCATTAACAGAATGAGCATATCAATTCTGGATGTGAAAGGTCATTTTGTTGAGAATACCTCAGTTTAAAAGAAATCCAGATCTCGATATAAGTGTGATTCCCCCTCGTGGCTTCTGGCGTGGAAGAAGAGTGGGAGAGTGTGGTGGAGGCTGGGACTTGTGCAGTAGGCAGCAGAGATGGTGATGATGCTGGGGCTGTGATTAAGACGGCAGTGGTGGGAGACGTTTAGGAGGGAGCAGGGGCAGAACCCGTGACTGAGGAGGAGACTAGAGGTGACGGGAAGGGAGCGTTCTAACGACACTCAGGTTTCTGGTCTGCGTGAGTGGGTGGAGAGCAAAGCCATTGGCTGAGATGGGAACCTGGGAGCCAGAGCAGGTTTGGGATCTAGTGATGAATTTGGCTTTGGACATGTCTGCAGGGTCTCACAAGTGTCTAGGTCATGCTCCTCATTTTCTAGCTGAAACAGGGGCAATCTTGAGGAACCTTGTGACCCACTGCACACAGTAAGGCACTGGTAGCCCCAGAGAGACTTTCTTCCCTGCTTCCTCAAGGTCTAATGTACGACAAATATTTTCTACCAGTCAGGGCGAGTCTTTTTAATTTTGTTTGTGTCTCTGTTTTTCATGTAACAGCTTTAAAATTTTAGGTAGTCAAACCTATCAATTTATCATACAGGGGCCTCTGGAGTTTGTATTTTGCTTATGAAATCTTTCCTCTTCTCACAATTATAAAAATACTGGCCTGTGTTTTCTTTTTAAAAATATTTATTTATTTATTTGACTGCCCCAGGTCATAGTCATGGCATGTGGGACCTAGTTCCCTGACCAGGGATTAAACCGGGGCCCTGGCACTGGGAGCACAGAGTCTTAGCCACTGGACCGCCAGGGAACTTTCTAGCCTATATTTTCTTATAACACCTTTGTAATTTGTTATTGTTATGGTGCAAGAAAAGGATCATGGGTAATAATAGAATACCTCACTCAAAGATCGTTCCACTCTCTTCCAGATTTCAGTTTCACTAGGACTTTTAGATGAGAGTCTGGTTCCCTCAGTAGGATATACTTACGAGACTTGTATTTGAACTGAGCTGTTTAGAGAGAAAAGAAGGATGTGGGGTATTCATCCGGCAGACTTGGATCTTGGCAGCACCAGCAAGTTCTAGAATCAATGTCTATGGTGGCTGCTTCTCATTAGGCAGATGGGTTCCTATGTTGGCTGCTTCCTGAGATAGCAGAGGGTTGTTCTGAGGCAGCTCCCAATTCTGCAGCTGCCTCTTGTGCGTGCATCAGGTGCCTTAACTGTTCAATTCTGGGGGTTGGTTTTGATAATCATTCCTGGAAATTCAGCCAGGAATCTTTTTCTTCATTTATTTACTAAAACAATGTTGTGAACTCCACATACCCCTTAATAAATTCCTTTTATCTTAAGCTAGTTTGAGTGGATTTTATTACCTACAACTAAGGACCTTAACGAAAACAGAATCCAACATTGTTTTTCATCTAAATCTGTCCATAATTATATTTTGAGTCAGTTTCTTCATTTTTTCCCATTATCTCCTTATTTACTTCTATACCCAGTACAATTATAATTACTGTAGTTTTCTGTTATGTTTTAATATAAGTGGGGATGTCCCTTTTCATTGATTAGTTTGTTGAAATTTCCTTGATTATTAATGCACATTTTCTTTTTCAAAGGAACTTTAGAAGTAATTGGTTGAGTTGAGTAAAAATAGGCTTCCCAGGTGCCTCAGTGGTAAAGAATCCACCTTAATGCAGGAGCTGCAAGAGACACGGGTTCGGTCCCTGGTCTTGAAGATCCCCTGGAGGAGGGCATAGCAACCTACTCCAGTGTTCTTGCCTGGAAAATCCTAGGGACAGAGGAGCTTGGTGGGCTATAGTCCATGGGACTGCAAAGAGTTGGACACGACTGAAGCAGCCTGGGATGCATGAGCACATAAAAATATATCATTAGTGTATGGTTTCATCTGAATTTAACTTGCATATTAATTTGAGAATATACTTTAAAACAGCAGTTTTCAAATTTTTGGTTTCTAGATCCCTTCATACTCTTAAAAAATTATAGGACTTCAGGGAGCTTTGTCATATGGAATATATCTATCAATATTTTCCATATTAGAAATGGAGACTCGTAGTTTAGAAATATTTATTAATTCATTAAAAATAACCTTAACAATGCACATTGTATTTAAATCTCTGTACCATCCGTGCGTGCATGCTAAGTTGCCTCAGTTATGTCCAACTCTTTGCAACCCTATGGACTGTAGCCCACCAGGCTCCTCTATCCATGGGATTATCCAGGCAAGAGTACTGGAGTGGGTTGCCATACCCTCCTCCAGGGGATTTTCCCAACTCAGGGATCGAACCCATGTCTCCTACAGCTCCTGCATTGCAGGTGGATTCTTTTACCGCTGAGCCACTGGGGAAATCCATATATACCATATTCATTATGAAAAATAACTTTGTTTTCTAAAACAAAAGAATAGTGAAAGGGGAGCCCTTACAGTTTTGCAAATCTCTGTAATGTTTGGCTTAATAAAAGAGAACTAGATCCTAATCTGCTTCTGTATTCCGTCAGCTGTGATATGCTCTTTTGATTGAAGTATATGAAAACAAATTTAGCCTTACACATGTATGTAGTTAGAAAAGGAAAAGGTATTTTAATAACTTGCTCAGATAAGTGTGGATGTTTTTGTTTGATACTACATCACAACCTGATAATTAGTGACTTCATAGAGGTTAGTAAAACTGTGGAATCTGAAATCTTATCAATGAAATTTTTGTACTCTAGTTTATTAAAATCTCTTGATCATCTTGAAGCTTAAATAGATCTTTTACCCATTCATTTTGTAATATGATGCATAGGCTATTTGGCAAATACTTGTTTAAGGAGTTACGCTGATTTTGCAAATATTCGCACATTTCATTATACAAAATTGTAAAGTTCTTTTCATTAATATAACCACTGAGCTCATCAAAAATGTTGTCAACTGTTGGAAAGCTGACAAGCTTACTATGGTGAATACAAGTTTTCAGAATTATAATTTTCATTTAAAAGCTTAAATTTTAAGCTTAATAATAAACATTGTCAATTGTTTTCTTTAAACCTACATGCCCACTTCACTTTAAAAATATGTTTGTCATAGTTTTCCTGTCATTTGTTCTTTCAAGTAAAAATGGTGTTCCATGAAAAAAGTAGATTGAGTTTTATTTTTTTTAAATTGCCAAACTTCGAGTTAATAGTTTTTGGTTCTTAGAGTTGAGGATAAGGAATGTGGACCCGAACTACATTTCTTTCATTACTGATACCTACATTTCTTAGTTCACACTTTGGAGATTGTTTTGATGGACTGAATAATCGATTTATTTTACAAATATATATTTACTGACCTCTGCTGTGGACCAGACGTTATTGTTCCTGGCCCCAAGTATAACGCAGCCAAACTGTGAATCTTATATGTTCATGAGGTGAGACAGATTATAGTTGACCCTTGAAGTCGGAGTTGGAGGTGCTAACCATCCAAATATTGGAAAATCCTTGTCAGACTTTACTGTCTGCCCTCCATATCCATGGTTCTGTATCAGGGGATTCAACCAGGGATGGTATCATAGTGTAGTATGGATTTAGTGAAAAAAAAAATCTGAGTCTCAGCAGACCCTCATAGTTCAAACCCATGTTGTTTAAAGGACAACTGTATAAACATTTAAACAGATAAATAGAATCCCCAGTAGTGTAAAAGTTAGCAGGAGGGGAAACTTCCCCGGTGGTCTAGTGGTTAAGAATCTGCCCACCAGTGCAGAGGACACAGGTTCGATCCCTGGTCTGGGGTGATCCCACGTGGCTCAGAGTAACTAAGCCCATGCACCACTACTACTGAGCACGCACTCCAGAGCCTGCACTCCAGAACAAGAGGAGCCACCCCAAGGAGAAGCCCACGCACTGCAACGAAGAGTAGCCCCCATTCACTGCAACTAGAGAAAGCCTGCCCTTAACCAGCAACAGCCAAAAGACCCAGCACAGCCAAACATTAAAAACAAATAAAATAATTAAGCAATAAAAGCTATCAGGTGAAATAAAGCAGGATACAGACATAGAAAATGACACAGGTGTGATCAGGGGGCAGGGGTGAAGTGGGAGAGGAGCTGTGGAGGGTGAGCAGCAGAGCTGATGGAGCAGGGTGGTCAGGGGAGGGCAGCTTGGCCTTTTGACCAGAGTGCTGTGTGAAGTAGGGCAACAGACAATGTGAGTATCTGAGGGAAAACCTTTCTGGACAGAGTGAGAAGCAAGCAGTCTGGGAATAGGAATATTTCAGCATGGTGGGGGGTGGGGCATAAGAAGCCAGAGCGGCCCCAGCAGAAATAGCAAGGAAGAGAGTGGAAAGAGAGTCTGCAGCCAGATGCCATCCCATAAGGACTTGGAATCTTATTCCCAGCGGATGGCGCACCTTCTATGAGGGTGCTGACCAAGGAGGGGTGGGATCACGAGGCTTAAACTTGACCGAGTTGAAATGGACCAGTATAATAGGTCCTAGAGTCTGATGATCAGTATCTACTCCAGCCTCTTTCTAGAGCACCTCTTCGTCCTGGAGACACCAGAAAGATAAAACCCACATTCCTGGGTTCCTGTTTAGCAGGAGCTCTGGAGGTGATGTAGGTTCCACCGAACAAATGCAGTCCCATGAGATTTAATAGGGTTGAGGCCGTGAGATGGCTGGTTCCCCTGTTTTCTGCTGGCTGGTCTCATTGCCAGGAGAAGCAGCTTCTGATCACGCTGGCTTCCTGTTTGTGGCGAGGCTGTACGGTTTGGGGTGTGTCGCCTCACCAGTCGAGTGATTATACGTGGCGGTAGCTCTCTTGGTGGCCTGGTTCTACCGTATGGATCATCAAAGTTTTGTTTGTGACTCAAGCTGGTGTTTGTTTCTGTAGCCTTTTTACTGCTTCTCTTGAAACAGCTTCTAGTCAATTCCTTTCTGCATTATTAGCAAGATGAGATTCTAGTCTATGCCTCAGGAGAGGGAGCCATGGTGGAGTCTGGGAGGCTAATTAGGGGGCTTCTGCGGAACCAGGGTTGGGGATGCTCGGTATTCTGTGGTTTGGACCATGTTCACACACAGGGCTGTGTGAAAACAGTATTAGGAAGCAGTCTTGTCTCTTGTTTTGATGCCTGGTGGTTGCAGCGTGGCCTTGTTTAAGGTGGATTTTCTGTGAAATTGTTTATGTTTAAGGGGAGTCCAGCAGTGCATGCAGGCCAGATACGGGCAACACCAAGTTCTGACTGTTAGCATCAGGCTAGCTCCAGGCTCTTGGCTGCCATTCTCCTTCTCAGAAGAAACCAGAAGAGTGTGGTGTTATCAAAGCCAGGATATCAAGATGACTCAAGAAGGGAAAAATGATCAGTTGTTTAAAACCCTGCCACAAAGTCTGGTGAGATGGAACTGAGACCATCCTATTGGACTTTATAATATGGAGTTTTTGGAGACCGTAACAAAAATGTGGAAAGTTAATTGGATTAAAACTTTCTAGAAAAAAATTTGAGTTCTAGTTTTAGCTATTTAAAAAAAAAAAAAAGCAAAACTGAGGAATTCTCTGGAGGTCCAGTGGTTAGAGGGCTTCCCAGATGGCGCTAGTGGTAAAGAACCTGCCTGCCAATGCAGAAGACACCACAGACTTGGATACGATCCCTGGATTGAGAAGATCCCCTGGAGGAGGGAATGGCAGCCCGCTCCAGTATTCTTGCCTGGAGATTCCCATGGATTGAGGAGTCTGGTAGGCTGTGGTCCATAGGGTTGCAAAGAGTCAGACACGACTGAAGTGACTTGGCTTGCATGCACGCCGGTGGTTAGGATTCAGATTCAATCTCTGGTTAGGGAACTAAGATCAGATCCCACAAACCATGGTGTGGTGGGGAGAACCTACCAATTTGACCTTGGGAAAGTCAGTTCGCTTTTCTGAATATAAGCTTTCTATTTGTAGTAGATGAGGTTGACCTTGATGCTTCCTAAACTTTTGGGGGAGACAGCATGGGATAGACTTTATTTTCTTGGGTTACAAAATCACTGCAGACGGTGACTGCAGCCATGAAATTAAAAGACCCTTGCTCTTTGGAAGAAAAACTATGACCAACCTAGACAGCATATTAAAAAGCAGAGACATTACTTTACCAACAAAGGTCCGTCTAGTCAAAGCTATGGTTTTTCCAGTAGTCATGTATGGATTTGAGAGTTGGACTATAAAGAAAGCTGAGTACCGAAGAATTGATGCTTTTGAACTGCATTGTTGGAGAAGACTCTTGAGAGTCCGTTGGTCTGCAAGGAGATCCAACCAGTCAATCCTGAAGGAAATCAGTCCTGAATATTCACTGGAAGGACTGATGTTGAAGCTGAAGCTCCAATACTTTGGCCACCTGATGGGAAGAGCTGACTCATTTGAAAAGACCCTGATGCTGGGAAAGATTGAAGGCAGGAGGAGAAGGGGATGACAGGGGATGAGATGGTTGGATGGCATCAGCAACTCGATGGACATGAGTTTGAGCAAGCTCTGGGTGTTGGTGATGGACAGGGAAGTCTGTAGTGCTGCAGTCCATGGGGTCGCAAAGAGTCAGACACGACTGAGTGACTGAACTGAATGAACTGAAGTCATGTCTGACTCTTTGTGACCACATGGAGTGTAACTTACCTGGCTCATCTGTGCATGGGATTTCCCAGGCAAGAATGCTGCAATAGGTTGCTATTTCCTCTCCAGGAGATCTTCTGGACCCAGGGATTGACACTGAGTCTCCTGCATTTGCAGGCAGGTTCTTTACCACTGATTCACCAGGGAAGCCAGACACAGTACCAAATCCTGGTTCCACTTCCTAGCTAGTGTATTTTAAGGCTGCCATTCAAACTCTTGGAGTCTCAATTGCCCCAACTCTGTGTATTTGACAAGCTGCTGCTTCCCACACCTCTGGCCCTGGCAAACTCTGTTCTCAGTCCATGCCGTTTTTGAAGTAAGACTTAATGTTCCTCCACTGTTGATTTTATTAAAATATGGGGGATTTTTTGGAAGGTAGAGTGGAAATGGTTTATAGTGCAAATATTTAGCAAGAAAAAAATTTTAATTCTTTAAAACACTTTTTTCCCTCCTGACGTCCCTCCTTCCTGGCCTCCTCTTGGCTTCCTTCTCTTCATCCTTGGATGCTGTCTTATGCAGCCTCTTCTTTCTCTTCTTCTATTTATCTTCTCTATTTTTCTCTGCTTTTCTTAAGCAGAGGCATTTGATACCAAAATCTCCAAGTTATACAATACTTCTACTCTCTCAAGATCAGCACACATTGGGCTTTTAGGTGATCAGAGCTTACATGAAGTAACCCTTAACAGATTTGAAAAATCAAAAGCATTTAGCTTGTATCAAGTAACAAGTTAGTAAGACTGTTTCTACCTTTATGGGTGTTTGGAGGATTAAATGAGATCTAAAATGTGATGTGTCTAGCTTAGTGTTTGACCCATAATATGTGATCAGTAAAAACAAGTTCTTAGGCTTCCCTACTTCCAGATCTCAATTATTGTGATCTACGATTTTATCTCTTTTATGTTTTAAGAATAATCATGGAAAATACCGCACGCGCAATTGGAGAGCATTCCCAGATACAGAGTCCTGCTCATCCCAGTGTTCCTTGCCCTTTCAGCACAGTTGATAAGGACTCACCAGTGGGTTGTTCTGATCCCTTATAATGGTTGCCTTGGGAGTCAGACATAAGGGAATATGCCAGTGGATCAAAGTAAGATAAAGACAATGTAAAAGACTTTTGGGGTATATTTTCATTTCCATCTCCCAGTTCTTATCTGTCAGTTCCTACCCGGTAGCTAAAAGATTGGAAAGCTTAAACTTAATGTTCTAGCTTAAATTCAATGTTCCCCAAACCTTCCAATCTGACAGCAGTAAAATATTTAAGTCTGTTAGTCGTATGGTTCCAGGAATTTCACTGAGATGCTTTTGTCAGATGATTTCCAGCAAGGACATATTAAGATGCATTTATCTCATCTGTCTGTGAAGACCTTGAGCTGAAAACAGACCGTTGGAGGGATTTTGCCATAGGATCAGGTCCTTCTTTCAAGTCCTCATCACCTGGCTCTTAGTTTATGACATCTGAAGCACTAACTCGCCAACAGAGATGAAAGGTAACTATTGATCCAAGATATTGACAGTGCGTGGTTGGACTCCTACGTATAACCCAGACACTGGAATGGATTTTTAAATTAACCTCGCTACCCAGTCTTCTCTTCAGCCCCCAGATCTGGAAAAACACTCCATTAACCATCAAATGCTGAGATAATATTTAAAAGCTGCATCTCTCTGTTACCCAGTAACCTCGGATATCATTCCTTTCCTTGCGCCTCAGATCTGCCTCCCACCTTGGAGATGCAGGCATCTTCCATATGCATTTTTCTCCCCCCAGGATGCAGTGTAATGCCTTATACATGGTAGAAGGAAATCAACAATTATTGAAGCCTGCAGAAAAAACTGAGTACTTATAAGATCCACAATTCAGAGTCCTGAAGTGGTTTATGATTTCTGAATAAGATCCTTGCATTTAGGTCTTATCATCTCAGGAAGCAAGCTGAAGCTCTTTATATAAGAATGCTCGGACCACCCCCACCCCCCCCCCAAAAAAAAACCTCTGTTTTCTCACAGGGAAGCAGTGTGTCCTCAGAGACTGCTTCACTAAATTAAAAACATGGTCCTACCTTCAGAGCCATGTAGCCCAGTTCCTAAATATCACCTTTCCAAATGTAAAATGCTCCTGTCTGAGTCCAGGGTCCACAGGTTTGGGACCAAGGGACATGGTCTACTGACGTTTTCTCAGTAAGGAAATTGTCACCAGACTTTTTGGACCATCGTTCAAACTCCACGTTTATGAAGAGGCCCACCAGGAAGCATCTATGTGCAGGCCATAGAATCAGGATAGTAAAGGGACGTAAAATTTATAGGATTTTACATTGCAAACCACTTTCATTAAAGGTCTGGATTAAGGGAGGGATAATTTTAGCTACTGGCTTCCCTGATAGCTCAGTTGGTAAAGAATTTGCCTGCAATGAAGGAGACACCAGTCTGATTCTTGGGCCGGGAATATCTGCTGGAGAAGGGATAGGCTACCCACTCCAGTATTCCTGGGCTTCCTTTGTGGCTCAGCTGGTAAAGAATCTGCCTGCAATGTGGGAGACCTGGGTTTGATCCCTGGGTTGGGAAGATCCCCTGGAGAAGGGAAAGGCTACCCACTCCAGTATTCTGGCTTGGAGAATCCCAGGGACGGGGAAGCCTGGTGGGCTGCCGTCTATGGGGTCACACAGAGTCGGACACAACTGAAGTGACTTAGCAATAGCAATACAGTCCATGGCGTCGCAGAGTCGAACATGACTGAGTGACTTTCACTAATTTTAGCTTTACATAAACCAATAGTTAAGATGGCTAGGAAATCCTCCAATTGAGCTGAGCTTTTTCTTTGTTTTCTTTCTCCTTTCATCTTCTCCTTCCTCCCTCTCTTCTTTCCTTGTCTGTAGAAAGGAGTAAACAAAACCATATTGCTATTTTGTGTTGGGAGCAGTATACATTCAGCTGGGTCGTAACCTTTTTGTTATTTTGATGCAATTATTTCATTAGCAAATGACATATTATTCTTGGTTGATTCCTCTGATCAAGATTTGTATTAAATCAATAGACGAGATTAAATCAAGGTAAACTGAATAGATTTGTAATTCTTTAAATGCAGTCATTCATTTCTAAATCGAATTCCAGTGACAAGCCTAGGCTTGAGTCATCTTCCTTCTCTGATAGGGAAATTTTGTACTAGGCAGGACCCACCTCTGGACAAAGAGGACATAGTAATGCTTTCAGGCTTTGGCTTCAGGAGAACAGACTCAGTGAATGCAGAATAGCTCTCTACAGAGTGCATAAGCAGTGAGAATTAAAGAGATGGTGGAGGACATTTGGAAGAGTCTTTCCTTCCTTTTCCCACACACTCTATACATGGATAGGCACATATACCTTGGTAGAGTCCCCAGCTGGTAAATGAAAAAACTGCACACAAATGTCCAGCCCCTCCAGGCTAGAAGGAACAGCTCAAAACGGGTGACCTTAAAGGAAATCAGTCCTTAATGTTCATTGGAAGGACTGATGCTGAAGCTGAAGCTGCAGTACTTTGGCCACCTGATGCGAAGAACTGAGTCACTGGAAAAAACCTTGATGCTGGAAAAGATTGAAGGCAGGAGGAGAAGGGGATGACAGAGGATTAGATGGTTGGATGGCATCATCAACTTGATGGACATGAGTTTGAGCAAGCTCTGGGAGTTGGTGATGGACAGGGAAGACTGTAGTGCAGTCCATGGGGTTGCAAAGAGTCAGACACGACTGAGCGACTGAACTGAACTGTGCTTGAGAGGCATGAGGTGGGTCGGGCCAGAGAGGCCCACCTCCCAGCCCTAAGATGGAAGGTGTAACTCCACTGTATTAACACGATCATTTAAAAATTCTAAAAATAATAAAAATTTTAGAATAACATCTAGTTGAGATCCTTTGTAGGAGGATATTCTGGTTTGCATGCAGGCAAGTCACGTAGTGAAACAAGGTGGTAAGTGACTCTGGAGCATGGCAACAGTAGGTTGGGGAGCAGCAGCGGGTGGAGGATACTGTTTGCACTCTGAGAGGAGGGCCATTCAAACCTGATGGGAGCCCTGCTGCTCAGGAGCTTACCAAAGAGAACTGAATGGTTTCATCTGGAAATCATACTACACGCCTTGTGACTACATTTTTTAAAAAGTAAATTCTAACTTCCAGCAATAATCTTTATTTAGTCAAAGTATTGGCTAATTATTTGTGGTTTTGTTTCCAGATTCCTGCCAACAATTTAATGTTGATTTTTGCCATCTGTCACTTAGCTGTGTGTCTCTCAGATTTGTTTCAACTACATGATTGCTTACTATGTACATATCCAAATCACAAAAATGTTAAACAGGACATCAAAGATGAGACCTGCATGGTGCTTTGCAATTACTTCTGTAGTTTATAAGCCTTAGAATTTTGGAGATAAATGGATTTTTCAGAATATCTCATGAAGCAGTCATATTGATGAGAAACAGAGACCTGGAAAGTGGGTTGAATGGTTCAAGGACATACAACTGGCTTTTCATTTTTTCAAGAATTGTGTGAGTGTGGTTGTTGTTTAATCCATTATTATATGAACTCACTTTTAGTGGAAGAGTCCAGATTCTCCCCTGACTCCAAGACCACTACTCTTTTCCACTAATTCTTTTGACAAAGACTCATGAATCATCACTGCTGAATACAAATATTTATTATGTAACTCTCATCTATCTGCAGGGATCTCATGGGGTCGTCTATTAAATACTCTGCTAATATTAATGTAAATTTGACTGAGCCTTCTCCTGCCCTAATAAGTAAATGGTTTTGTGGATTTAACTTGGCGTTGCTTGTATGAAAATTAATAAAGAAAAACTTCACCACAACGGCGTCTGGAGGGCAGAAGAGGGAGCGCTCACATATGTAGATATGCACAAGGCCAGTATGTATTCCAGCAGGAAGTGGTGCACCTTGCCTTTCTAGAAGGAAGTGAACACTACGTTACTACCACCCACAGGAGCAAGAAAGATTTTGCTCCCAGTCTAGCACCAGCTCAGCCACTGAACTTCACACTTCCACTTTCATCCAATGAACTTTTTGTTTAGACATCCCTTCCCAATTTCCCCTTCTCCTCTATAAAATAGAGTTTCCTTCCTTTTGCTTTACTGATTTGTATATGGTTCTCCATAGTAGCACATTGCGGTTCCTTGCTGCTCTCAAGTAAACCTGTTTTGCAGGTAAAATAACTGGCTCTTTTATTGTTTTTAGATTGACTCTTGTGTTTTAGTGAACATGTTTATTCACTCCATCCCCCTTCCTCTTCCATGCTCTTCTATTCACCCAACTTAGGAAATCTTACTCATTGTGATGACTCCCACATACGTATCATCAATTCCTGTCTTTCCTTAAACTTTCAAACTTTTCTCTTCCCATGTATAGCAGACCTCAAACTCAACATATTCAAAACCAAACTCATTGTCTCTTCTTTGTCAGTTCCATTTCTTGTCCTGAACTTAATAGTAGACATTTCTTGTCTACTATTTCCTACTCTGTTCCTCCTCAAGTTATCTTTATTCTGCCTCCAAATTCCTTCGGTTTAGATGCTCATTTTATCTTGTTTTGATAGCCACGATAGCATCTTAACCAGTTTCCAAGATTCCACACTTCTGATACTCTCTCTGGAGTATTCTTTCTACAACATCTGTCCAGTTTTTTACCAAACTGGGCAGCTGTGAAATATTATTTTGCAATATCCTAAAATATTTTCCATGGAAAAAAGTTGCTTATTGTGGTAGGCAGAATTTTAAAATGGATCTTCAAGATTCTGGGTTCCTCAATCAAATAGTCATTACTGCTGTGAAGAGATTTTGCAGATGTAATTAAAGGCCCAAATTGATTGACTTTAAAATGGAAATTTTATCCTGGTGGGCCTAAGCTAACCTATGAGCCCTCTGGTCGGAGACAGGAAAACAGAAATGTGCCCTGGCTTGCTTCAATTCAGTTCAGTCACTCAGTCGTGTGTCGGACTCTTTGCGCTCTTTGCGACCCCATGGACTGCAGCACACCAGGCTTCCCTGGCTGACTTAGAAGCAAGCAAGCTCCCCTCCCCTGCATGCTGTGAACTATGAGTGAGGCAGCAGGATCCACAGCCAGCAAGGAAATGGCATCAGTTCTGCAACAGCAAAGAGGCAAAGAACTGAATTCTGCCAACAATATTAAAGTTTGGTGGTGGATTCCCTTCTCCTCCCCCACCCAGGCCCCACAAAGCCTCCAGATGAGAATTTAACTTGGGCAACACATTGATATTAACCTTGTTAAACTTCAGCAGGGAACCTAGCTGTGCCATGTCAGACTTCTGATGCACAGACTGTGAGCTAATAAATAGACTTTCATTTTTTAAAACTGAGATATTTTGTTACACAGCAATAGAAAAATAATACACATACTTAATTGTATTTTGGAAATACTGTGCTAAACCAAGTTAAGCTTCTTTATTTTAAGAATTCTCAAGTGTGGGGAGTACAAATGAGCAGTATGAGATTAACATATACAAACTACCAGACATAAAATAGATAAGCAACAAAGATTTAGTGTGTAGCACAGGGAATTATACCCAATATCTTGTAATAACTTATGAGGGAATATGATCTGCAATAAAGATGAGAATTACTATTCGATACACCTAAAATTTATGCACTACTGTTAGTCAACTATACTTCAATTAAAAAGTTAAAGAAAAAAGTACAGGGTACAAATATTCTTGCACATCCTCCTTCGAATGCCGAAAAAAAGAATTATCAAGCGTATAGTATGTTCATTAGAGTTTTTGTGACTCTCTAGGAAAGAGATACGTTGTGATATATTTCCCAAACCATGTTGACTGCAGGCATTGGTGAAAGCCATTGTTATACAAACAGCAGTTTGGGGAGCTTCTCACATAATCATTCTATTTCCTATAAAATCTGTGATAGCTTGCTGTCATTTGCCCCCAGATGTTCAAATATCCTAATCTGGTTTTGGGGGACTTGCATGCTGTGATGCTAACCTCTATTTCCAGTATCATTCCCATCATTTTCCCACATCCAGCGTGGCTCACTCTTGCATACCAAGTCATGATAGTTCAGGGCTTTGACTTTTCCTGTGTCTCATTCTTTTGAGACACACACATCCCTTTTGTGACAGGTCCCTGCCCACCTTCCTCACGGGCAGGCGTGCTTGCTGGGCATTGTAAACTGCCCTTGTAACTTTGTGCATGGAGCGCTCAGGTCCCAGGTCATATTACATGACAGTAACAGTTCACCTCCTCTTCCCTGATTGTGAACTACTTGAGAAAAGGGACTGCATTTCATTCATCTCAATCTTCTTCATGATAGAAGTGGACCTTAGGCTTCATCTTCTGAAGTCTCTTGATAGCTTATTCTTTCCTTATAAAAACTGGGGTGATGTTAGCTTGTCTCTAATCTTCAACCTTTTTTTCATGAATTAAATTTTCGATTTTTTTTGCATGTGACCAATTATGAGAAATAGAGTAGAGAAATGGAAAGAGGAATATTGATGCAATCCTAGGGAATAAGAATGACCAAAGGTTCAGTATGTGAAGAAGAGTTCCTGAAACTGAAAATCTAGCTATTCCTTGACCTTCCAGAAATACCTTGAAAATTGAATATCATTCTCTTTTTCAGACCCCAACCCTGTTTTCTCTCGTCTCTCCCTTCCCAGGGGCCACACATAACTTTCACTTCATTCTAAACTGAAACCAACCTCACTGCCTGTCCACACTTTTCACCCAATTATGAGTGTTCCACTTGTTCCCAGTAAGAATCAGTACCTTCTGTATCTATGCTTAGAAAATTCCAACATGCAGTGTTAAAGCAACGGCAAGCAAGCAGTAAAGGTACAATGTTAAAACAGTTTTCTTCCGCTCTGTTTTTCTACCTTGGGGAGTTATTTTAAACACTTATCTAATGTAGACACTGATGGTACCTAACAAATATCCCTCCCCTGTCTGTCTTCCATCCCTTCCCCCTTCTTTTGGATGAACAAATACCCATCCAACATGTCACAGTTCCCTTGCTGTTGAGCTCAGAGTCTGCCCATTAGACTCTGGAGAAAAGTAAAGCAAATCACATTAAGTCCTGGTACATAAAAGACCCCATACATTCTTTTTACCCTCTCTTCCCCTGTCACAGTGCCTTGGAGCCCTCCATGCGCCAGATGATATCATTCCAAAATGGAAGACAGACAACTGGTCTACCTCACTTTGTGTAAAGCTGTTATTACATTAAACCTCTGAAGTTTCAGTGTTTAGTCATTCACGTGGCAGAGTGGAGCCTTCCCTTAGTTTAGTCTGTTAAACATTTAAAACTTGAAAATAGTCCATAAAAATGTACTGGCTATAAATATGTAAATGAAAATAAAAGGTGAATTTGAGAGAAGTCAGCCAGGAATCTCCACAGTTGTTTTTTTTCCAAGTGAAGCTTTGTTGTTAAGATTTAAATGCTAAACAAATGCTATAAGTGCTTAAGTTATAATTAAAGTAATCGGAAGGAAATAAATTTCCCATGCACAGATATAATTTTATCCAAGAACTAGGCTGTACCCCTTCCAGTTTTCTTTCGGAATTCTTAATTATAGAGATTACTAGCTCAAGGAACAGGAGGTTAAACATCTGCTTCCTAAAATGAAGCCAAAGGCATGAGACAAATAGTGTGAATCATATACTAAAAGGAAAGAATGAGAAGCTAAAATTAAACATCACCACCAGCAGCTGATACCATTTCTAATGAAAGAGTCTTACATCAAGAGCTTGATGGAAGGAATAGGGTTAGATATTGAGGAAACTTAGAAGAGAGGCCTTCTCAAGCCTTCTCAGCCACTCACGTTTATAATTGCCCCCCTGCACGTGCAGATGGGAGTGCAGTTTGTCCTCAGATCCTCCTGTCCCTGTGTGTTAAGGCACTTCAATTGTGTCCGACTCTTTGCAACTCCATTGATTGTAGCCCACCAGGCTCTTCTGTCCATGCCATTCTCTAGGCACGAATACTTGAGTAGGTTTCCATGCCCTCTTTCAGGGCATCTTCCCTACCGAGGGATTGAACCTGAGTCTCTTGTGTCTCCTGCATTGGCTCAGACAGTAAAGAATCTGCCTTCAATGTGTGAGACCTGGGTTTGATCCCTGGGTTGGGAAGACCCCCTGGAGAAGGGAATGGCAACCCAGTCCAGTATTCCTGCTTGGAGAATTCCTTGAGCGGAGGAGCCTAGCAGGCTACAGTCCACGGGGTTGCAAAGAGTTGGACATGACTGAGTGACTAAGCACAATTATTTTTACTGTTCGCGCCACCTGAGAAGCCCTTGCACCTACCTGAAATGTCTGTTTATCCCTTTGGTAATAAAATTGATGAAAGTTAAAGTTCTTTTGATTTAATTGTCTGTTAAGTTTTTATATTAGATTTTTGTTGAAGAGTTTATTTTATTTAAATATTAGATTTGTTTTACTATGAGTAAAATAAGCTATAAGGATATATTATACAGCATAGGAAATATAGCCAATATTTTACAATCACTTGATTTTTTTATTTTTTCAAGATTTTTTTTTTATGTGGACCACTTTTAAAGTCTTTGTTAAATTTGTTATAATATTGCTTCTGTTTAATGTTTTGGTTTTTTGGCTGTGAGACATGTGAGATCTTAGCTCCCCAACCAGGCATCAAACCCACACCCCTGTATTGGAAGGAGAAGTCTTAACTGCTGGACCACCAGGGAAGTCCTACAATAACTTTAAATGGAATATAGTCTACAGAAATATAGAATCACTGTGCTGTACACTATTATACTAATATAATAGTATAAGTATATACCAATTAAATATAAATAAATTTAATGATAGAGTTAAATATAAATAAATTTATACCAATTAAATATAAATCAATATGTTAATTTACCAATTAAATATAAATAAATATACTAATTATAAGTTTATTATAATATAAATAAATTTAATGATGGAGTTTCCCTGGTGGCTCAGTTGTACAGAATCTGCCTGCCATTGCAGGAGACACAGGTTTGATCCCTGTGTTGGGAAGATGCCCTGGAGAAGGAAATGGCAACCCACTCCAGTATTCTTGCCTGAGGAATCCCAAGGACAGGGGAGCCTGGAGGGCTACAGTCTACAGGATTGCAAAGAGTTGGACACGAGTTAGTGACGAAACAACAGCAACAGATTTAGTGATAAATAAATACCAGATGGTTTTAAATGCCAGAATATTTACAGGGTTGTATAACATGTCTCACTCCAGTACTCGTGCCTGGAAAATCCCATGGATGGAGGAGCCTGGTAGGCTGCAGTCCATGGGGTCGCTAGAGTCGGACGCGACTGAGCGACTTCACTTTGACTTTTCACTTTCATGCATTGGAGAAGGAAATGGCAACCCACTCCAGTGTTCTTGCCTGGAGAATCCCAGGGACGGGGAAGCCTGGTGGGCTGCCGTCTATGGGGTCATACAGAGTCGGACACGACTGAAGCAACTTAGCAGCAGCATAACACGTCTGTTCTGTGTCTTTGGGATGACAGTCATGTGCAGCCGCAAGAGGGGACACACGAGAGGCTCAGGGAGTCGGACCTGCGTGGTTCTCATGGGTCCTCGATATAGGAAGCTCAGCAGGTGGAGCAGGGCCAGGTGGGGAAGCCTAAGGATTGTCAGGAGACAGCAAGAGCAAAGGGAAAACCAAGACCAGAGCCTGTCTGGGTGCGCCCAAGAAAGGCAGGACAGGGGAAACAGTTTGCAATTGGCTGCTGCTGCTTAGTCACTTCAGTCATGTCCGACTCTGTGTGACCCCGTGGACTGTAGCCTGCCAGGCTCCTCTGTCCATGGGATTCTCCAGGCAAGAATACTGGAGTGGGTTGCCAGGCCCTTCTCCAGGGGATCTTCCTAACCCAGGTATCAAACTCTGGTCTCCTACATTGCAGGCACATTCTTTACTGCAGAGCCACCAGGGAACCTCTTGTAATTGGCTAGTTGGAATAATTTGTTCAGGCTCTAAACTACACGGGTGGTCCCAGATGCCAGGTACGTGGCCTTGGGGTGATTGAGGCAGAGGAATGTTACCTCCTGGGGTGCACAGGCCAGAGAATGGAAGTGTGACTCTGGATCAGTTAGTTTGCATGTCAGAGACTCCCTGAGCTGAGCCCTGTCCTGTCTCAGAGGAGTGGCCAGATCAGGGAAAGGGCAGTCTCTCCCCAGCCAGAAAGGTTTTTTAAGATCTCAAAACAATGTACAGAATATTTAGACACATGTACCCCAGTGTTCATTGCGGCACTATTTACGATAGCTAGGAAGCAACCTAGATGTCCATTGACAGATGAATGGATAAGGAAGTTGTTTTACATATACATCATGGAATATTCCTCAGCTATAGAAAGAAACTAGTGGATGAACTTAGAGCCTATTATACACAGAGAAGTAAGTCAGAAAGAGAAAGACAAATATCATATATTAATGCATATGTATGGAATCTAGCAAGATAGTACTGATGATCCTACATGCGGGGCAGCAAAGGAGACGTGGACATAAAGAACAGATTTTGGACACAGTGATGCAGGGAGAAGGTGGAATGATCTGAGAGAATAGCACTGAAACATATACATTACCATATGTAAAATAGATGGCCAATGGGAGTTTGCTGTATGAAGCAGAGAACCCAAAGCCAGAGCTCTGTGATAGTCTAGAGTGTGGGAAAGGGAGGGAGTAGGGAGAGGGGTTCAAGAAGGACAGGACATATGTATATCTAATGCTGACTCATGTTGATGTATGGCAAAAACTATCACACTATTGTAAAGTAATTATCCTCTACTTTAAAATAAATATAAGCAATACAAAGTCAAACAATACAGAAGCACAAAAATGAAACATTAACAAAGAGCCATCCCCTTCCTCACCCCCGTCTGCAATTCCATCTCACTGGCAGTGGAGTTAGCACTCTGTGTGTGTTCTTCCAGGCCTTTCTCTGTGCAAACATATGCAAACAAACATGTTGATGCCAATGTAGGAATTTTTTATAAATATAAATTCACACTCTATACATCTCTCTGCTGCTTATGCTGTCACTGACTATATTTCATGAACAGCCCTCCAAATTAATACTTGTAATACACTTCATTACTGTTAGTAGATGCTTAGTATTTTATAGAATATATTCTGGCTTATTCAGCCACTCTTTTTATAAACATGTTGGTTATTTTCAGGTGGGTTTTTTTTTTTTTTAATAACTGCATGTATGCTTTAATACGAGACCTCCCTGGTGGCTCATACAGTAAAGAATCTGCCTACAATGCAGGAGATCTGGGTTCAATCCCTGGGTTGAGAAGATCTTCTGCAGAAGAGAGTAGTAACCCACTCCAATATTATTGCCTGGAGAATCTCAGGGACAGAGGAGCCTGGCGGGCTACAGTCCATGGGGTCACAAAGGGTCGGACATGACTGAGTGACTAACACTCTGCTACATGTATGCTTTAATGCATATCCTGGAGCATAAATCGCCATGTGCCAATGCTTTTATTTCCCAGTGAGGTTGTTGGGTCAAGGAATGCATTGTAAACATGAATAAAGATAATTGATAGCACCAGATTTTTTTTCCAGATTGTTGTAGTAGTTGAAACCAGTGTCAGCAGCATGGGAAGTTTTAACCACATTTTGAGCAGCCCTGGATGTTATAAATGTTTTAATTTTTATAAATCTGTTAGGTGATAATGGTTTCATTATTTTTCTAATTTATTTTTCTCTTGGCTATTAATAACACTGAATGTCTCAGAGCTTTCTTATTGAATTTTATAAGAACGCTGAGAACCATATTTTTCTCCTGGTCTCTTGTGAAGATGTGTTCCCAGTGAGGAAGCTGGTTGAGTTACCGCATACCGCACAGCAATGCTGAACTTGCTTTTTCCTCTGCAGGTCTGCGTTATATGTCTTCAGTCTCCCAGAGTGAGACGAAATAAAACTTAGCCATTTCCAAACTCATTTGATTCAGGCTGTGTATAGGATTTTTTTTTTTTAATGCTGTTTATTATCTCATCTTGGAAAATAGGACAAGAGAATGGCTGTCAGCTACTTGCTTCTGAGTGTTATTGTAATTTATTTCCTCTGAGGAAGTAACACTGAATACGTTTAGCTATTGAATATACTTGGTTTAAAACGTACCATCATTTTGTGCTGACATTGAGGCATGATGACACCATGTTCTGTAGTTTCCGTATAAGCCTTGTCTTGCTAAGCAAGGTTAATCTAGGAGCAAAAAATAATTAAGCCCTGGTTTCTTTGGAGTGAGTCTAAGGTAAATAAACCTGTGAGGGTTCAGTGATTACTTCTGATGTAGCGGCCTTGGGAGGAGGGAGATTGGCAAGGTGGCAGTGGCCTTATATTAATAGCCAACACTCATCAAGGTGAGAGGGTGATGGTGAAGTGATGGTATTAGTCAGAGTTCTCCAGAGAAACAGGATCCAAAGGATCTTTCTCTCTCACTCTCTCAGTGTCTCTCTCTGTTGATAGATAAGGAATTGGTTTACGCAGTTGAGAAGCTGATAAGTCTCAAATTTGGACCGCAAGCCAGCAGACTAGAAATTCAGGTAAGAGTGGATTTACAGTTTGGGGCCCAAAGGCTGGAAACCCACGCAGAATTTCTGGCTTATAAAAGTCTGGAGGCAGAATTCCTTCTCCAGGAAACCTCAGTCTTAGCTTTTAAGGCCATCAACAGATTGGAGGAGGCTCCTTGTATAGAGTGTAATCTGCTTTACTTGGAGTCAACTGATTGTAAATGTTAATCACATCAAATAAAAAATACTTTTACAGTAATGGACACATTATTCTTGCCAAGTTGGCACTCAAAATTAACCATCACTGTTGAGTATGTTTGGTTCAAAGGAGTTCAAATGACACAAGTAGTATTCATTTCTCTATGAAGCAAGTAATTTAAAGTGAAGCCTGGCTATAGTCAAACTGTGGTCAGGAGAGATCTCTAATGTCCCATTCGTTTCCAGCATTTCTATCCCCATGAACAACAAATGCAGAGACCATGAACATACTCTAATTTAGGGAAAAGTAGGAAAGTCAGTGGACAGAGGAGCCTGGCGGGCTGTAGTCCGCAGGGTGTCTAAGAGTCAAACACAACTTAGCGACAGACTTTCATGAGAATGCATGATGCTCTTATTCCACAACTTTCCTTCTTTTCCTCCTTTGTCAGCATAACCCAATAAATTGACCTATTTTTCTTGTTTAAAATAGCTGGTGTGAAGAGTGCTCCATTGAAATGGAACAAACCATTTATTTTCTTGGCAGAATTTTTCTGCCTAATGGGGAAAAAACATTCTGTACCATATGGTGAACTTTAAAATTTGCACCTAAATCATTGGTCTTACCATCCATATCGATGAAATACACTGGAGAATTTTTAAATTATCCACTTTTACTTCACTTGTGTAATTAAAATAATTGAGGTGAAATTCACGTAACATAAATCATTTAAAAGTGAACAATTCATTAGCATTTAATACTTTCACAGTGTTGTGCAAACACCACCTCTCTCTAGTTCCAAAGCATTTCCATCTTTCCAAAGTGAAATTTTTATCCATTAAGCCATTTCTCCCCATTCCTCCCAGCTTTTGGCACCCACTAATCTATGTTCTGTGGTTATGGATTTATTCATTCTGGATATTTCTTATAAGTGGAATGATACAATATATGATATTTTATATCTGGCTTCTTTAACTTAGCATAATGCTTTGGAAGAATAGCATACATTGGTCCTTCATTCCTTTCCATAGCTGAATAATACCCACTTAATGTATATACCTCGGCTTCCCAGGTGGTGCAGTTGGTAAAGAATCCTCCAGCCAATGCAGGAGACGAAAGAGACACAGGTTCAGTCCCTGGGCTGGGAAGATCCCCTGGAGGAGGAAAGGGCAACCCACTCCAGTATTCTTGCCTAGAAAGTTCCATGGACAGAGGAGCCTTGTGGGCTATAGTCCATGGGGTCACAAAAAGTTGGAGACAACTGAGCACTGGGCTGGAAGAAGCACACACTGGAATCAAGATTGCCGAGAGAAATATCAATAACCTCAGACATGCAGATGACACCACCCTTATGGCAGAAAGTGAAGAGGAACTAAAAACCCTCTTGATGAAAGTGAAAGTGGAGAGTGAAAAGTTGGCCTAAAGCTCAACATTCAGAAAACTAAGATCATGGCATCTAGTCCCATCACTTCATGGGAAATAGATGGGGACACAGTGGAAACAGTGTCAAACTTTATTTTTTTGGGCTCCAAAATCACTGCAGATGGTGACCTGCAGCCATGAAATTAAAAGACGCTTACTCCTTGGAAGGAAAGTTATGACCAACTTAGATAGCATGTTAAAAAGCAGAGATATTACTTTGCCAACAAAGGTCCGTCTAGTCAAGGCTATGGATTTTCCAGTGGTCATATATGGATGTGAGAGTTGGACTGTGAAGAAGGCTGAGCGCCGAAGAATTGATGCTTTTGAACTGGGGTGTTGGAGAAGACTCTTGAGAGTCCCTTGGACTGCAAGGAGATCCAACCAGTCCATCCTAAAGGAGATCAGTCCTGGGTGTTCATTGAAAGGACTGATGCTGAAGCTGAAACTCCAGTACTCTGGCCACCTCATGTGAAGAGTTGACTCATTGGAAAAGACTCTGATGCTGGGAGGGATTGAGGGCAGGAGGAAAAGGGGACGACAGAGGATGAGATGGCTGGATGGCATCGCTGACTCGATGGACGTGAGTCTGAGTGAACTCCGGGAGTTGGTGATGGACAGGGAGGCCTGGCGTGCTGCGATTCATGGGGTCGCAAAGAGTTGGACACGACTGAGCGACTGAACTGAACTGAACTGAACTGAGCACTAACAAGGACTAGGAATGTATATACCACAATGTTTTTTAACCTGTTGATGGGCCTTTGGGTTGTTTCTACCTTTTGGCTTTTGTAAATAGTGTGTACACTATTTACACGTGTGTGCGTGTTCTTGTTTGAGGACCTGTTTTCAGTTACTTTGGGTATATACCCAGATGTGGAATTGCAAGGCTATATGGTAATTGTATGTTTAACTTTTTGAGGAACTATCAAACTGTTTCCACAGTGGCTGAACCCTTATACGTTACTATCCACGCTAGTGGGTATGAAGAGGTACTTTATTGTGATTTTGATTTGCATTTGCTTAGTGACTAATTAACTCAGCATTCAAAAAACTAAGATCATGGCATCCGGTCCCATTGCTTCATGGCAAATAGATGGGGAAGCAATGGAAACAGTGACAGACTTTATTTTCTTGGGCTCCAAAATAACTGCAGATGCTGATTGCAGCCATGAAATTAAGATACTTGCTCCTTGGAAGAAAAGCTGTGACAAACTTAGCATATTAAAAAGCAGAGACTACTTTGCCAACAAAGGTCCATCTAGTCAAGGCTATGGTTTTTCCAGTGGTCATGTACAGATGTGAGAATTGAACCATAAAGAAAGCTGAGCACTGAAGAATTGATGCTTTTGAGCTGTGGCTTTGGAGAAGACTCTTGAGAGTCCCTTGGACTGCAAGGAAATCAAACCAGTCAATCCTAAAGGAAATCAGTCCTGAATATTCATTGGAAGGACAGATGCTGAAGCTGAAGCTCCAATACTTTGGCCACCTGATGAAAAGAACTGACTCATTTGATAAGATCCTGATGTTGGGAAAGATTGAAGGCAGGAGGGAAAGGGGATGACAGAGGATGAGATGGTTGGATGGCATCAGCGACTCGATGGACATGAGTTTGAGCAAGCTCTGGGAGTTGGTGATGGACAGGGAGGCCTGGCGTGCTGCAGTCCATGGGGTTGCAAAGAGTCAGACATGACTGAGCAACTGAACTGAATTGAACTAGTGACTAATGATGTTTCATATCTCTTCAAACATTTGTGTAATTTCATCCTAAATTTTAGGTATATGGCAAGGTTTCTATTTGGTATGGCATACATAACAGAGGTCACAGATAAGCCAAATACTGACCCCCTTGAGTCCTTGGGGCTACCAGCGGAGACTTCAGATGGCCAGAGTCCCTGGGGTCATTTATCTCAGGTGTGAGCAGACCCTTCCACTTTCTCTATCCCTCTCTGTGTGTGCCAGTATATGAATAATTTAGGGAGTACTGGTTGTGGGGGTGTAGGAAACCAGAGTCGTCTTGAGCTATCTCAGTTAATGGGACAACAGATGGACTCTCAGCTGCTGTAAAGCATTGTAATTTAATTTTTTTCACAAATTATAACAGAACTTTCTGTAATGTCTCGCTAAGAATAGCCATTCTTAGATTGTGTTCTTAAAATAGGGCTGTATATTAATGTAATATACAGACTTTTTTAAAAGGTAGAAAAGTCCAGTGATATAGTACAGTAATCATGGTAAGTCATTGAACTTTGGACAATTTTAATTTTCAAAAGGGCACACAACATATGGATACTTAAATACTAAAATGCAAAGCACTATGTATTTGTTTTATATGATGACTTATGGAAGATCGGTGTTTGAGATTAAATCCCAATTCTAGGCAGTGTAAGGATCATCCATCTAAAGTTAACACTGTGCTCAGTTGCCCAGTTGTGTCTGACTCTTTGCAACTTCACCAACTGGAGCACGCCAGGCCTCCCTCTATTCAGTTCAGTCGCTCACTCAGTCATGTCTGACTCTTTGCTACCCCATGGACTGCAGCACGCCAGGCCTCCCTGTCCATCACCAACTCCCGGAGCTTGCTCAAACTCATGTCCATTGAGTCAGTGATGCCATCCAACCATCTCATCCTCTGTCGTCCCCTTCTTTTCCTGCCTTCAATCTTTCCCAGCATCAGGGTCTTTTCAAATGAGTCAGTTCTTCGCATCAGGTGGCCAAAGTATTGGAGCTTCAGCTTCAGCATCAGTCCTTCCAATGAATATTCAGGACTGATTTCCTTTAGGATGGGCTGGTTTGATCTCCTTGCTGTCCAAGGGACTCTCAAGAGTCTTCTCCACCACCACAGTTCAAAAGCATCGATTCTTTGGTGCTCAGTTTTCTTTATGGTCCAACTCTCAACATCTGTACATGACTACTGGAAAAGCTGTATCTTCGACTAGATGGACCTTTATTGGCAAAGTAATGTCTCTGCTTTTTAATATGCTGTCTAGGTTTATCATAGCTTTTCTTCCCAGGAGCAAGTATCTTAATTTCATGGCTGCAGTCAGTATCTGCAGTTATTTTGGAGCCCAAGAAAATGAAGTCTGTCACTGTTTCTGTTGTTTCCCCATCTATTTGCCTTGAAGTGATGGGACCAGATGTCATGATCTTCGTTTTTCGAATTTAGAGTCTCAAGCCAGCTTTTTTTTTTTTTTTTTTTTTGTATTTCAGTAGATATTTCAGTAGTTTAGCTTAACAGATATTTTGTATACCTGGTGCTTAATCAATAGTACTGTCTTCGAGTAGCATTGAGAATTATAATTCACTGAGCTCACAACATAACACGTTTATTTAGAGTTACATAGAAGAACATTTAGTTGCATTTCAAAGTCCTTCTGAAGCTTCCTCTGACAGAGACTAGATGTTATCATGTCTGGCTTCTGGGCAGTAAGTGAAGGATGTGGAACTGGGTGATCTTGGTGATTGAGAAACCATTGAGCCCGGCCCTTCAAGTCAGTCTCCAACCTAATCCACTCCTGGAGGACAGATAGGAAGGGTCGATGTTAGGTTTCATGGATTGATGGAAACATTATCTGAAACAAAATTCGGACATCTGAACATCAGGGGTCATGTTGATCAAGTTAACCCACCATTTCACATTCTTTTGGGTCCTAATCCAAAGCTCTTTTCCCCATCTAGGACATTTCTGTGCTCAGAGAAAATAGAAAACTTCCCTTCCTCAAATGGAGCCATGTTAGGTTAATTATATCAGATTAAAATGAACATTGTCTCCTTAAAAAAAGTACACGACATGAGAGTTGCAAGTTAAGTTTTGTTTGGGGCAAAATAAGGATAGTAGCCCAGGAGACAGCACCTCAGATAGCTCTGAGAGACTGCTCCAAAGAGGCAGGGGGTGGGGGTAAAGGTCAGAATATATGATTTTTGGTGAAGGTAGAGTACATGCAATCAAATGTGTATTTCTCCAGAAGGTTTCTACTAGTCTCGTGAAGCCTTTGCTAGTCACAAGGAACAGTCATCACCATGAAGGACTTTAGTGCTTTTCTAGATGTGAGGAGATAAGATAAAAGAATTGGGCTCATAAAATCAGCTGCTGAGAATATCTAACTATCTGAAGACCTGTCCTGCCAGTTTTTCTCAAGCACAGAGTGCCTCATTTCCGCTCTCCACCCTGAGCTCCTTCAGGGGTTGTCAAAAGATCAGCAGCCTCCGATCTGATCTAATAGCAGCACACGATCTAATCCTTCTAGAGGTAGATGGCAAGCACCCATGGCACGTGCAATTTGTAGTTGACAACATCATAGACAATCTGCGGTCAGTGCAATATAGAAGATCAAGATTAGTAAAGAAAACAGTGGGAAGTGTCTCAGCGAGGCAGTTAGCAGCCTGATTGGTAACCTGGTGCGAATGGCACTATGGATGCAGAAACCGACCCTATCGGCAGCCTCTTCTCTTAGCCCTGGCTCGGAGCCCTTCAAAATTCAGAACTGTGGGAAATGGACATTCTAGTTCTAGAACCACCCTAGTATCAGTATGAGCCCAGGAAACATATAGCATTTAGGAAAAGAGTCAGTGCCAGGCACAGCCAGGAAGGGAAATCTATTGGGTAAAATATATTTAAGATAAACAATTTCTAACTATCTACAGGGTGACTTGCACTAAGGAATGTTTAGAGGTAGAAACTATAGGTGATCTGCTCTTTCTTAAGACAAATTGCAAAAGACAGGAATCTCCCACAGGAGCTGAACATGTCCGCCTGCCTTCCCAAACACAACTTCCTTGCATTTCTTAATTATGCTGTTTTACTGAAGAAATTAAGTTATACTGTTTAGTCATTAGCTAAGTAATAGTATGCATGAATATGACGTAAAACTTGGCTTCTGGAGAATATCTGCAAATAAATAATAAATCTTCTTGTGAAACAAATGCTAGAATAGTATATTACCTGCTTTAATGGCCTTTTGTCCTAGAACAAATCTCATAAGAATCCATGATCAGAAGAAAAATATGGCAATGTAAAAAGAAATAAAACAACAAAAGCATCAAAAACAAAACCCTTATTTATAGCATCATTTTGTACTATCACAAGAACATTCAGTTAAAAATCAAATATCTTACCCGATGGCAGAAACAATTTTGTAAGTCATAAGGAACATCTTGTTATGAACATTTTCTACTTGCAGTAGAATGGAAGAAATTGAAGGTACAGTGAAATCAAAAGGTCAAATTGTCCATGTGATGTCTGAAAAATTCATGTATTTGCATTAGCTCAAATATATGAAACATCAGTAGCTGCTGACCTCGAGTTTAGAAATAGCCAGTGATGGAGGTTTAGGAAATAAGGATACCAGGAAAACTATTTAAAATGTGGATAATAAAGATATTTGCATTGTGACGAGGAAGAGAAAAACATAACCAAGGCTTTCTGTGAATGAGGTGCTGTGTGTAATTCATAATTTTAATTTTAAAAATGAAATGGCTCATTAATAACAACTTATTCTTTCCTTCATCAAGTAATTTTGAGGACCTGCAACGGGTCAGGCAGTTTCAGGAACTGGGCGTATACTAGTGAACAGTAGTGAAATAGCCCCTGCTCTCAGGGAGCCTATGTTCTGCTGGGGGTGGGGAGTAGATTACAGAGACGATGCATGATAATGTGTCAGTTTATGTAGTATTTTGGAATGGAAAGTGCTGTGGAAGAAGAGAAAAAAGAGCAGTCTGGAAGGGGATGGTAATGGGAGGAGGTGGGCAGGGTAGTTCAGGTTACATTTATGTGCTGGGGTCATGGGGACACATCATAGAGGTGACACCAGAGCCAAGACTTGGTGTCAAGAGTTGGCCATATGCAAACCTGGGAGAGAAAATGTTCCCAGCAAAGGCAGCAGCAAGTGCAAAGAGCAGAAAGAGAAAAGACCTGGGGGCAGGCGAGTGCAGTACGCACCCTGGAGTGCCTTGGAACCATGGAAAAAATGCTTGCTTTAAAAAAAAAAGTTTTTATTTGGATCTTCTATCTTCGTCGCGGCACGTGCAGCATGTGAACTCTTAGTTGTGGTGCAAGGAATCTAGTTTCCAGACTGGAAATCGAACTCGGGCCCCCTATATTGGGAGCACAGAGTCTTAGCCAGTGGACCAACAGGGAGATCCCCAAACTGTAGCCTTTTGTCTAAGAGAAATTGGGAGGCATTGGGGGAGTTGAAACAGAAGAGCAACTTGATCTGGCTTCTATTTGAGGGCGATCACCCTGGTGGCTGTGCAGCTTGGGCAAGGGCAAAATTCAGGCGACCGGGTTGAAATACTGCAGGGGAGAGAGGAGGCGGCAAAGACCAGGGAAGAGGCAGCTGGGCCTGAGATGTGCTCTGATTCTGGAAGCATCAGTAAGGCACGTTTCCTCAGACCGCAGGTGTCATAGACTCCCCTCCTGTTTCTGGAGCTAATAAACTGAGACCAAGCAGGGCAAACCTCCTCTGCAGAACTGCTTAAAGAAACTCATCTTCAAAGGTTAGTGTAACCAGGAAAAACTTCCATGATTTTAGTAAGCATTTACCCTTCTGAGAAATGAACACTGTTCTGTTAATGCAGCCTTCCTAATGAGTAGTAGTGAGGAGTGAAGTCGCTCAGTCGTGTCCGACTCTTTGCGACCCCATGGACTGTAGCCCACCAGGCTCCTCCACCCATGGGATTCTCCAGGCAAGAGTACTGGAGTGGGTTGCCATTTCCTTCTCCAGGGGGGAGGGATCTTCCCAACCCAGGAATCGAACCTGGGTCTCCCGCATTGTAGGCAGACGCTTTACCGTCTGAGACCAGTTTTATTTCTTAAGTTATTTAAAATATTTTTTGTTTTCATTTTCATGCCTCTGAATTACTTATTGTGTATCTAGTAAGGTGAAGACACCTGGTCATTACCTAAAACATTGTTTGGGATAATCTAGGTTCCAGAGTTTATTTTTGTCAGTTTGAGTGTTTTATGTTGGTCTTTGCTGTTGCTGTCTAGTCGCTCAGTTGTATCTGACACTTTGCAACCCTGTGGACTGTAGCCCACCAGGCTTCTCTGTCCATGGGATTTCCCAGGCAAGAATACTGGAGTGGGTTGCCATTTCCTTCTTCAGGAGATCTTCCTGACCCAGGGATCAAACCCACATCTCCTGCCTTGGCAAGCAGATTCTTTACTGCCGAGCCACCAGGGAAGCCGCATATTAGTCATATAAATAATTTATTTTCAAATGTCTACTTGATTTCATACTATTTAGAAGCTACCGTAGTTATAAGGGGGGAAAATCTCTTTTTGTTATTCATGTTAACAGCAAAATGATTATGAAAGGAATATTTACTTCAAAATATTAACTCACCAGTTACACCAGGATCATAAGATCAGTAAGGTTATAATGAAAAATGATGGTTGCCATTTCTATACCTTTTCTCATTTTCCTTTATATTTGCTCACATGAAGTCCATGAGGGGTTTTGGGTTCAGATTTATGTGAGAACTAAGAGTTTTCTTTAAAGAGAAAAGTAAGGATGCTTTTGAATCTTAGTTGTTGGGAAAAAGCCTGTTTTTACCTTAAGAGCAAGATTTCTTTCTTGCAATTCATATTTTATTCAAAAGGCTCAGGCTCCTAGAGGTTTAATAAAACACCAGTTCTCATAGACATAACTTCTATATACAAGCTTTTGCTGTACCAGCTTCCTCCCATTCTTTGAAATCATTAGGATCAGAGACGGTCCACAGATACTGGGAGGAATCACTGAGTGTGATGTGAATAATAAACACAGTCTAGCAACACGAACTCGTCTGTGCTGACCAGAAGCGAGATGAGGATGCCCTTATTAAGATCAAGGCCCAGTGGTCAGGAGGTTGAGTACTGGAGTCAAATAGAGCTGCATTCAAATCTCAGCTCAGCCATTTACTAGCTCCTTACCGTGGTTGCATGTCTTAGCTTCCAGTTTTTAATCTGGTAGCAGCCTACCTGTGGTGCAAAGTGGGGAAACGACATAAATATCAGGACCTTACCCTGATGTTTAAGGAAAGAAGGGCAAACAACGCTCTTAAACCATGATCTGGGTATTTAGTGCTACTGAGGTTCCCACCTTGGGCTTTCTCAGCAGACGGAGCTGGGGTACAGCTGTACATACATTCAAACAGATACATGTTTGTGGGCACATCTCTGTGTGTGTACATACGTATCTTGCACATAATTTCAGTGTTTGCACTTACATGGACACCTGGGTTCATTTTAGCAGGATTTCTGTTGTGATCTTTAGGCCTTTTTGGCATGTTGTTTTTGTTTAGTTGCTAAGTCATGCCCGACTCTATGCAGCCTCTTGGACTGCATGGCCCA
This sequence comes from Bubalus bubalis, assembly GCF_019923935.1. NCBI lineage: Eukaryota > Metazoa > Chordata > Mammalia > Artiodactyla > Bovidae > Bubalus > Bubalus bubalis. The sequence goes on along the minus strand of NC_059157.1, from coordinate 21,463,626 downwards.
TCTTGTAGACCTTTTTGCAGGATATTGGAGCAAATATCCAGATAGCAGAGAGTTCAGTTAGCAAGGGATTAAGAGGTATCCGGTATATAATAAGCATCAGATAACCAATTTTTATTATTTATTATAAGCATGGGTGGTATTGATTCCCTCTTTGTCCTTTGTGGGCATACCTGCATGCATGCTAAGTCGCTTCAGTCATGTCCAACTCTTTGTGACCCCATGAACTGTAGCCGCCAGGCTCCTCTCTTAATGGGATTCTCCAGGCAAGAATACTGGAGTGGGTTGCCATGCCCTCCTCCAGGGGATCATCCCAACTCCAGGAATCGAACCTGCATCTCTTGTGTCTCCAGCATTGGCAGGTGGGTTCTTTACCACTAGTGCCACCTGGAAGCTCCTCTGTCCTTGGCTCTGAGGCAAATAATTGGAAGGATGTGATTAATGATAAGAAGAGTTACAAGTCAAAGTTATAGAATGGAATTTCTGACATCCTTCTGTGTCCCTGCAGCAGACATCATTATTTATGTGAAAAAGAGGGATTATAGATGTATATCCAGTATGCCTAAACCTCAGATCCTCTTTTCTTTTTTTTTTTGGCCATAGCACCCAGCTTGGGGATCTCAGTTCCCCAACCATAGGTAGATCCCAGGCCCTTTGCAGTGGAAGAACAGAATCCTAACCACTGGACCACCAGGGAAGTGCCTCTGCTTTTATTTTAAATCAAGTTGTGATTTCTGGGCAGTGAATTGGCATCCTCCTTGCTGAATATAAACCTGTTAATGGGCAAATTTTCCTGGGGATTATCACTAGATGGAGTACTGTCAGACCTTTGCCAAGTTTCTCTAAATAGGAAATTGGCCACTGCAAGCCTAAATATTATTTTACTATATTATTTATTAAACTAATACTTCTGTGCTTAGTCGCTCAGTCGTGTCTGACTCTTTGCGACCCCATGGACTGTAGCCCACCAGGTTCCTCTGTCAAGGGGATTCTCCAGACAAGAATACTGGGTGGGTTGCCATGCCCTATTACCTAAAAACGACATTAAGGTAAAGTGAAAATGACTTACATGCTGTCAGAAGTAATGTCTCAAACTCATGTTGTTGATGAACCTGCTATTCATCAGTAAGTCACCAGCTCACAGATATCAATTTTTTAAATAATATACTCATAAATCAGTTTGATGGATTTTTTCCTTATAATGAGCAGAATATTGTGCTTATCAGATACAGTTAAGTTAACCATTAACCTGCTGCTAAGTCGCTCCAGTCGTGTCCGACTCTGTGCGACCCCATAGACGGCAGCCCATCAGGCTCCCCCGCCCCTGGGATTCTCCAGGCAAGAATACTGGAGTAGGTTGCCATTTCCTTCTCCAATGTATGAAAGTGAAAAGTGAAAGGGAAGTCACTCATCGTGTCCGACTCTTAGCGACCCTATGGACTGCAGCCTACCAGGCTCCTCCGTCCATGGGGTTTTCCAGGCAAGAGTACTGGAGTGGGGTGCCATCGCCTTCTCCAACCATTAACCTAGGGGTCATGAAAAATTTGGTCTGGTATTCCCATCTCTTTAAGAATTTTCCACAGTTTGTTGTGATCCACACAGTCAAAGGCTTTGGCATAGTCAATAAAGCAGAAGTAGATGTTTTTCTGGAACTCTCTTGCTTTTTCAATGATCCAACAGATGTTGGCAATTTGATCTCTGCTTCCTCAGTTCACTTCAGTTCAGTTGCTCAGTCGTGTCCAACTCTTTGTGACCCCATGAACTGCAGCACGCCAGGTCTCCCTGTCCATCACCAACTCCCGGAGTCCACCCAAACCCATGTCCATTGAGTCAGTGATGCCATCCAACCATCTCATCCTCTGTTGGCCTCTTCCCCTCCTGCCCTCAATCTTTCCCAGCATCAGTATTCTTTTCCAGTGAGTCAAGTCTTCGCGTGAGGTGGCCAAAGTATTGGAGTTTCAGCTTCAACATTAGTCCTTCCAATGAACACCCAGGACTGATCTCCTTTAGGATGGACTGATTGGACCTCCTAGCAGTCTAAGAGACTCTCAAGAGTCTTCTCCAACACCACAGTTCAAAAGCATCAATTCTTTGGCACTCAGCTTTCTTTGTAGTCCAAATCTCACATCCATACATGACCACTGGAAAAACCATAGCCTTGACTAGACGGGCCTTTGTTGACAAAGTATGTCTTTGCTTCTTAATATGCTGTCTAGGTTGGTCATAACCTTCCTTCCAAGGAGTAAGCATCTTTTAATTTCATGGCTGAAATCACCATCTGCAGTGATTTTGAAGCCCCCCCCCCCAAAAAAAAAGTCTGACACTGTTACCACTGTTTCCCCATCTATTTCCCATGAAATGATGGGACCAGATGCCATGATCTTCGTTTTCTGAATGTTGAGCTTTAAGCCAACTTTTTCACTCTCCTCTTTCACTTTCATCAAGAGGCTCTTTAGCTCTTCTTCACTTTCTGCCATAAGGGTGGTGTCATCTGCATATATAAAGTTATTGATATTTCTCCCAGCAATCTTGATTCCAGCTTGTGCTTCTTCCAGCCCAGCATTTCTCATGATGTACTCTGCATAGAAGTTAAATAAGCAGGGTGACAATATACAGCCGTGACGTACTCCTTTTCCTATTTGGAACCAGTCTGTTGTTCCATGTCTAATTCTAACTGTTGCTTCCTGACCTGCATATAGGTTTCTCAGGAGGCAAGTCAGGTGGTCTGGTATTCCCATGTCTTTCAGAATTTTCCACAGTTTATTGTGATCCACACAGTCAAAGGTTTTGGCATAGTCAATAAAGCAGAAATAGATGCTTTTCTGGAACTCTCTTGCTTTTTCAGTGATCCAACGGATGTTGGCAATTTGATCTCTGGTTTCTCTGACTTTTCTTAAACCAGCTTGAACATCTGGAAGTTCACAGTTCACGTATTGCTGAAGCCTGGCTTGGAGAATTTTAAGCATCACTTCACTAGTGTGTGAGATGAGTGCAATTGTGCGGTAGTTTGAGCATTCTTTGGCATTGCCTTTCTTTGGGATTGGAATGAAAACTGACCTTTTCCAGTCCTGTGGCCACTGCTGAGTTTTCCAAATTTGCTGGCATATTGAGTGCAGCACTTTCATAGCATCATCTTTCAGGATTTGAAATAGCTCAACTGGAATTCCATCACCTCCACTAGCTTTGTTCATAGTGATGCTTCCTAAGGCCCACTTGACTTCACATTCCAGGATGTCTGGCTCTAGGTGAGTGATCTTACCATTGTGGTTTTCTGGGTTATGAAGATCTTTTTTATATAGTTCTTTTGTGTTTTCTTGCCTCCTCTTCTTAATATCTTCTGCGTCTGTTAGGTCCATACCATTTCTGTATTTTATTGTGCCCATCTTTGCATGAAATGTTTCCTTAGTATCTTGAATTTTCTTGAAGAGGTCTCTAGTCTTTCCCATTCTATTGTTGTCTGAAGCAACAGTTAGAACTGGACATGGAACAATGGACTGTTGTTTGGACTGTTGGACAACAACAGTTCCAAATAGGGAAATGTGTACGTCAAGGCTGTGTATTGTCACCCTGCTTATTTAACTTATATGCAGAGTACATCATGAGAAACGCTGGGCTGGATGAAGCACAAGTGGGAATCACGATTGCCGGGAGAAATATCAATAACCTCAGATATGCAGATGACACCACCCTTATGGAAGAAAGTGAAGAAGAACTAAAGAGCCTCTTGATGAAAGTGAAAGAGGAGAGTGAAAAAGTGGACTTAAAACTCAACATTCAGAAAACTAAGATCATGGCATCTGGTCCCATTACTTCATGGCAAATAGATAGGGGAACAGTGAAAACATTGACAGACTTTATTTTGGGGGGCTCCAAAATCACTGCAGATGGTGATTGCAGCCATGAAATTAAAAGATGCTTGCTCGTTGGAAGAAAAGTTATGACCAACCTAGATAGCATATTAAAAAGCAGAGACTACTTTGCCAACAAAAGTTCATCTAGTCAAAGCTATGGTTTTTCCAGTAGTCATGTGTGGATTTGGGAGTTGGACTATAAAAAAAGCTGAGTACTGAAGAACTGATGCTTTTGACCTGTGGTGTTGGATAAGACTCTTGAGAGTCCCTTGGACTGCATGGAGATCAGACCAGTCAATCCTAAAGGAAATCAGTCCTGAAAATTCGTTGGAGGGACTGATGTTGAAGCTGAAACTCCAATACTTTGGCCACTTGATGCAAAGAGCTGACTCATTGAAAAAGACCCTTATGCTGGGAAAGATTGAAGGCGGGAGGAGAAGGGGACGACAGAGGATGAGATGGTTGGATGGCATCACGGATGCAATGGATATGAGTTTGAGTAAACTTCAGGAATTGGCGATGGACAGGGAGGCCTGGCATGCTACAGTCCAAAGGATCACAGAGTTGGACATGACTGAGCAACTGAACTAAACTAACTGACAGCTGTCATGTGGGCCTTTATTACTTTGTTAGACACAAAACTTGCTGATTTTTCTCTAATGCTACTGTGAGGTCATACAAAAACATATGTATTTAGGTCTCTGCCCCACTTCCTGGCACAGGGGTCCTAAAACTCTTGCAATTTCCTAGTGATTAGAGCACTGGGAGCACCTTCTGTTCTAGTATTTGGTCTTTGAGCCCCTGTCCTGACAGAGTTCCTCTATCCCTTGGAATTTCCTGGGTGATAACAGTGTCCTTTGTTCTAATGAGGTGACTCTTGATGGGTTCCCGAATGGGGGCTGGTCACCAGAAAGACCAACAAGCCAGGATTAGAATCTTAGGATCTGCAGCACCATCCCCTTCTCCAGCGAGGGAAGAGGGGCTGCAAGTGGAGTTAATGATTGAACATCCCTATGGGATAAAACCTTCCACAGAATCCCAGGGGTTTGGGGTTTGAAGAGCTTCTCAGTTGGGGGCTACGTGGCAGTGCTGGAAGAAGGGTACACCTGGATGGGACATGGACTCTCCCCCACTTCCCACACACCTTCCTACACACCTCTTCCACCTGGGTGTTCATCTGTGTCCTTTATCATATCCTTTTAAAAAATATTTGTTTATTTGTTTATTGCTTCCTTGTGGCACAAGGGCCAGTTGCTCCAAGGCATGTGGGAATCTTAGTCCCCCAACTGGGGATTGAACCCACATCCCCTGCACTGGAAGGAAGGTTCTTAACCATTGGACAACCAGGGCAGTCCCTATCACATCCTTTTTTAATAAACTGGTAAACAGTAAATAAATTGTTTCCCTGAGTCTGCAAGCTGCTCTAGCAAATTAGTGAAACCCGAGGAGGGGTCATGGGAACCTCTGATTTATAGCTGATTGGTCAGAAGCACAGATAACAGCCTGGCTTTGCACTTGGTGTCTGAAGTGGGATGTGGGTAATCTTGCGGGACTGAGCCCTTAACCTGTGGAATCTGATGCTATCTCCAGGTAGACAGTGTCAGGTTTGAGTTATTGTGGGACACAGCTGGGCTTCCCTGGTGGCTCAGTGGTGAAAAATCCGTCTGCAATGACGAAGACCCAGGTTCGATCCCTGGGTCAGGAAGATCCCCTGGAGGAGGGCATGGCAACCCACTGCAGTCTTCTTACCTGGAGAATCCCATGGACAGAGCCTGGGGGGCCACAGTTCATAGGGACATAAAGAGTTGAACGTGACTAAAGTGACTGAAAACGGCACGGCACGGCACAGGACTCAGCTCGTGTTGCAGAGAATGACTTGATGGGCAGGAAACTCTCTCGTATCTGGTGTCAGTAGTGTTGTGAGTGTGTTGGTTGTATGAGAGTAAAGGAGAAACACACATGAATAGTGTAGGTTTTTCTGTACAACTAGTGTGTTCTATTTGTTAATGTTAATAAAAAGTACCACAGGTTTTATAGCCAGGGTATTATTATCATTTTTGTGGGTAAGAAAGTTGTGTTTCTATATCTTAATAAAATGATTTTTATCATTGAGTATTGGTATTAGAGTCTCATGTATGTGTTCAGAAGTTGTCATGTGGCCCAAGAGAGTTCACAGGGTCTTTCTAGTTTCTAATTTATTAGAGAAGAATTTTGGCATTACCTGTATTTGGCATAAAATTAAGTAATTTTAGAGTGTAAATGTTAACCTCGAGGCACTCTACTATCATTTTGTAATTTTACAGATAATTTTACAGATTCAGGAACCTGAGCTCAGAAAGGTGATGTAACTAGGACAGAATAACAGTGGAAGAGCTCAGTCCAGAATACAGGTGTTGGACTGTGGTCCCCAAAATGTGCCTCCTTAAAATGTAAGAAATGAGTGAATGAGCTACAAATCAGATCTGTGCAGCAGGCACTCTGAGAGAGGTCTGTCCATGACATCTTCAGCTGGAGCAAAACTTCAGCATTCATAACCCTGAGAGGCTGCAGCTCGTAATACTAAGGAGAATAAGAAAAGTATATTGACTTGCTTTTAACAAGTCTGATTTTACTTTCTCTAAAATGATTTGCATTTGTAGCCATTGCAAACCTAACCAGAGAATTAGAAATACATTTTTATTGTCAGAGATCTGATTTTTCAAAAACCATGATTTTGTAACCATGTTATTAAGCTATAGTCCATTAGCTCTACAAACTCAGTTAAAATTATGTTTTGATGCTTTCTTGGTTTTTTGTTTTCTTGGTCTTTGGATGTTAGGTTGTGATTAATTTGTTCTTGTTTGTGGTCTTATGTCAGTGCTGCCTAGGATATGGCAAGTTTACTAATGATGTTTGCTAATGATGGCAAGTTTGCTAATAAGTTTATACATTATTTAGTTTTTCTTTTTTTCAGCAGTGACTCTCCACGTGGATGTTGCACTGCTCATTGTACCATGGAACTCAGAAGTATGCTCTTTTTTGTACATCAAATACGTCCACTTAGCATGTAAAACTAGCGTGGGTTTAGTTCCCTTTAGACATTTGATGTTTGACTATGCAAAAGCACAGTGAAAATAACCAAGGTTCAGAAGGTCTTTTTATAGAGCAGAAATAATGAGCCTGATTCCCTGACTCACAGGCTACAGATGGATCCCCCTGTCAGATGAGCAAGAGAGGAAGAAAGAGAACCACTTGCCCCAGCTTGCTGGTTGGGAACAGGTGGTAACCTCCTTGCTTCTTCTGTCCCCACAGCCTACTGCACCCCTGAGAAGAGAGCTTCCCCTCAAGCCCCTCAGCTCCAACTTCCCAGCCTGACCACTGTTCAGGGGAGCTCTTGCGATGCTGCACAGGGGGCGACCAGATTCTCAGGGCCCAAAACAGCTGCCAGGCAAGCCTCTCTCTGTTGGCTGTTCTCCGAGCTCCTGGACACTGGCAGGATCCTTATGATCATCATCTCAGACAGAAAAACAAGTGAGTTTTTGTTTTTATTGCCTATTATTGTTCATGTCGCTTAGGGCTGAGATTGAGTTTTTAAATCACAGTAGATGCCTTTGAAGAAGCTTAGGACCAAAGACAGACTTTCCCCCAAGGTCTATAACCAGCTAGTGGCAGAGTTTGTATTCATTCCCGTCTCTACCACACCACCCTTTATTTCTGTCTCTCTACAGTGTCTACATACTAGTTGCTCAACAAATTGTTAACTGGTTTAATCTGATGCAGTTAAGTGAATCATCATATGAGTTAATCTTGTCACAGCATTTGGCTCTGCTGCAAAGCTCCTGCCCAGGGAGTAACTCCACTCAGACACGAGCCCCCTCATCCCTCTTCTGAAGGCCGGCTGGAGCTGTGAAGAAGCCCAGGCTGCCATCCCTGCATCCTTGAGACTGAGGGACGGTGCGGCAGAGGAGAACCATCCCCCCTGACCATCTGTCTAACCTCTCTGGGTTCTGTTTACCTTCCCTGGGAGATACTCATCCTCCCAAGTTTGTGGAACTGAATGCAAGTCAATCAGTTCACTCATGTGATCAGCAGACATTTTCTGGTGCCTCCTCTGGGCCTGGTACAGTGCTGGGCTGGGAGTATAGAGATGCAGGACATGGCTCTCATTCCTTCCAAGGATCTCAAGGATGGAAGGATGTGGCTGGCCAGGGTGGAGCTTTTGTAGGCCTGATGAGCAGAATGCAGTCTTGCCCGATTGAGGAGTAGGTAGAGCCTGGAGAGCCAGCCTGATACTTACCAGGCAAGTTCACCAACTTCCCACCAAGTTCATGGCTGCTGCTTTCCTTTTCCCACCCAAGACTCGTGTTGGGGCACCTCTGTGGGCACTGGGTGAGGCACTGGGAGGTGAGGCCACTTGGCTCACCGATTTTTCCTGCTGTACCGATTTTCCCTGCTATCCAGAAATGCATCGTTCCTAGGAAACCTTTCCTAAGCCAGAGTGGCATAAAGGGAAGAAGAAATTACCTTCAGTCAGTCAGTCAGTTCAGTCACTCAGTCGTGTCCGACTCTTTGCGACCCCATGAATTACAGCACGCCAGGCCTCCCTGTCCATCACCAACTCCTGGAGTTCACTCAAACTCATGTCCATTGAGTCGGTGATGCCATCCAGCCATCTCATCCTCTGTCGTCCCCTTCTCCTCCTGCCCCCAATCCCTCCCAGCATCAGAGTCTTTTCCAATGAGTCAGCTCTTCACATGAGATGGCCAAAGTACTGGAGTTTCAGCTTTAGCATCATTCCTTCCAAAGAACACCCAGGACTGATCTCCTTTAGGATGGACTGGTTGGATCTCTTTGCAGTCCAAGGGACTCTCAAGAGTCTTCTCCAACACCACAATTCAAAAGCATCAATTCTCTGGCGCTCAGCTTTCTTCACAGTCTAACTCTCACATCCATACATGACCACAGGAAAAACCATAGCCTTGACTAGACGAACCTTTGTTGGCAAATTACCTTAGGACACATCTTTTTAACAGATGCTCAGAATACATCAAGGTAAAGCAGAGATGTCCACAGCCACAGTTCACAGCTCTGGTGGCTTCATGCTGAGTCGTTGAGATGCTGAGTGTGGTTCCTGGGGAAGGAGCCTGGAGAGGCCACTCCAGGTGCTGGGGGTGGGTGCTGCCTCTGTAAAGGCTGCTGCAAAACACCTGCTGAACACTATTCTTTGCTTTTCACCTATTTTCATAAAGAGAATTTCCTCTTCAGATTTCTTTTGGTTGGAGAAGAGAGGTACTAATTAGGGTAGGTCTTTAGGAAAAGTAGCGTGGAACTGGCATAAAGCAAATCTTCGAAAAACAGGCATACTTGTATCTAGACTTGTTGCCCAGGCTCGTTACACGTTTGAAGGAAAATAAAAGTAAAGGCAGTTTCAGTCCTAATGGTCATTCTTTTTTGTCTTTGATTTCAGGACCAGCTGTTTATTGCCTGGTTCAGTTCATTTGGAGTCAGTAGGGTGGGCGAGAATAATTTGCACTTTAGCAGGAATAAGAGCGGGGTAAGAGTTGGCTTTCCTAGCTGCCAGGAGGCCTGCTTCCTTTTTTTTTTCATTTCTTTTCCATTATGGCTTATCATAGGATATTGAATATAGTTGCCTGTGCTGTGCGATAGGACCTAGTCCTTTATCCTTTCTACTTACAATAGTTTGCATCTGCCCCTCCCAGACTCCCAGGCCAGCCCTCCCCGTTCCCCCCTCCCCCTTGGCAACCACACATCTGTTCTCCATGTCTGTTTCTGTTTCATAGATTCATTTGTGTCCTATTTTAGATTCCATATAAAAGTGATATCTTATGGTATTTGTCTTTCTCTTTCTGACTTACTTCACTTTAGTATGATAATCTCTAGGTCTACCTATGTAGCTGCAAATGGCATTATTTCATTCTTTTTATAGTTGAATAGCAGGAGATCTTGCCTGGAGAATCCCAGGGACGGGGGAGCCTGGTGGGCTGCCGTCTATGGAGTCGCACTAAGTCAGACACGACTGAAGCGACTTAGCAGCAGCAGCAGCAGGAGGTCTGGGTTCGACCCCTGGGTGTGGAAGATCCCCTGGAGGAGGGAATGAGAACCCACTACAGTATTCTTGCCTGTAGAATTCCCATTGGCAGAGGAGCCTGGTGGGCTACAGCCCACAGGGTAGTAAAGAGTCGGACATGACTGAGTGACTAAGCACAGCACAGCCCAATATTACAGGTAGAGATACACTCACACCATCTTCTTTATCCATTCCTCTGTACACGGACATTTAGTTTGCTTCCATGTCCTGGCTATTGTGACGAGAACTGCTGTGAACGTTGGCGTGCATGAGTCTTTTTGGATTATAGTTTTGTCTGGGTATATGCCCAGGAGCGGGATTGCTGGATCATATGGCAAGTCTGTTTTTAGTTTTTTGAGGAGCCTCCATACTGTTTTCCGTAGTGGCGGCACCAATTTACCTCTCCCCAGCAGTGTAGGAGGGTTCCCTCTTCTCCACACCCTCTCCAGCATGTGTTGTCTGTAGACTTTTTAATGATGGCCATTCTGACCAGTGTGAGCCGGTACCTCATTGTAGTTTGGATTTGCATTTCTCTAATAATGAGCAATATTGAGCATCTTTTCCTGTGCCTGTTGTAGGAGGTCTGCTGCTTGCCCTCCGTGTTCCAGCTCAGAGCAGCCAGACTCTGTGCCCTGAAGGCCGTGGCATTGCGGGAGGAGACTGCGGTAGAAGACCTAGTGCGGCACTCAGGTCCCCCTCTTGGCACCAAACGGGCCCAAAACACAGATCAGATGGAGAATGTCCAGGTGGAGGAGAGCACGGCTCAGGCTGCCTACTTGAGGCCTCAGTGCTGGTGGCATCAGTCCCAACTTGGTCCCAGCTGCTATGCTGTCACAGCCATTCTTGGAGACCCCAAGGTCCCCCCTCGTTCATTCCCTGGGCAGGTTCCTAGACCGGGGCGTCTCAGCAATGGTGCCCCACCGCCAAGGACTAGCAGCACATCTAGACTTGTGACAGGCAGCGAAGGCGGAGCTGGTGGGAACCACTCACTGCACTGTGACCCAGGACATGCTGGTGCGCCTGTGGGGCGCCTCCGTTACTATGGAGATGAGATGCTGGCACCATCAGATCTTGGAGCTGGAAAGAGGCCTGAGCCTTGTTAGGGGGATGGGCACAGAGGCTGGTCGCAGCAGTGTCATCTACGCTGCATCAAGTTACAGAGCCCTGAGGAAGTCCAAGGCTGAGGGCTGATGGGAGCGAGCCCTCCTCTCAGGGACACAGTAGGGAGGTCCTATTCAAAATGAGTCTGGGCGAAGGAGCCTGGGCCTCCATTGTCACATGGAAGTGGGTGCAGTGATCACAGGAGCTCCCCGCCTGACCCTGGGGTCAGGCTGAATTGGAAAAGAATGACAAATTATTCAGGAAAAGGTGGGTGGGGACGGATGTGTAGGAGAAGGGGATTCCAGGCAGAAGGGTCCCTGTGGGTAGGGTGTGGAGTTCAGGGAACCTGTGGTAGGGCTGCTCAGACTTTATTTTCAAAGTTGTTAAATATCCTGAGACACTCAGAAAGTTTCTAGAGAGACTTGTCTATCATTAAGGCATTCAGTCATTCAGCAGACGTGTATTGAGAGCCCACAGGGTAAAGGCAAAAGGAATTAAGAGATTAATAAGGCTTGAGAGAAAGAGGTAAGGCAGATTAAGAGGTACAAACTTTCTGCTGCAAAATCAATGAGACATGGTTGGTTATGAAGTGTACAGGTGGGGAACATAGAAAAAAAGAAAAAAGAGAGAGGTATAGTGTAAATGTGTCCAGCTTTGTTGCATATCAATTATACCCCCATGAAGCGAAACAATTTTTCCCTAATGTTGCAAACTTAAAAAAAAAAAAAAGATAAGACTTATTCTCTGTCCTCAAGGAACTCACAGTTTAGCAAATATTATTTATAAAGGAACATGTGCAGTGATAGACGTTAGAACACAGTGTTACAGGAACACGAAGAATGGAGTGATTACTTGTGATTAAGCAGGTCAGGAAGGCCTCACGGGAAAGAGATTTTGAAATTACCAGATAGAATGGGAAAGGGCCATTTGCATTTCCAAGATGTTTAAACATGTCCAGACTTATTTTAGTTTGCCCTATTTGCAAGAATGTTGCAACTGTTGAGATGCTTATAAATTAGATGTTAATTAATGAAGTGAAAATGACGCAGGGAAGAGATCCAGATTGCTTTTAGAAATGGTGTGGTAGAAATGAGCTCCTTTCTAACTTCAAGTTATGTAAACGAAATGAACTGCATTTATAATTGTAAGAATTGGAAATGTTATTTAATATGTAAATATATTCTAACAGATAGGGGATATTTATAATGCCAACAAATATTCTATTTAAGATAATGTATATTTAACTTCATGCATTTCTAGTTTTTTTTAAATAATTTCCTCCTCAATATTAATGTTTTTCTTCTCGTACATAAGTGTCGTGTATTTGCTATCGCACAGTTTCTTAAACTTGATGGGCCCTACTCTGCTTTCATTTTCTACCCTTGCTTTAAAAAATATTTTTATTGGATCATAAGATACATACTTGTACAAATCTTAAGGGTATCATTCAATTAATTTTTACACGTGTATCTGTTTATGTTAACTACCATTCAGATTAAAACATTTCCAGAACCTTCCAAGGCTCCCTCATGCCATCTCCCAATTAATACCAGATCCTGCTAAAATGACTACTGTTGTGAGTGTATCACCGTGGATTAGTTTTGTCTGTTTCTGAACTTTACATAAATGGATGTACTTTTTTTTTAAGTCTGGCTACTTTCCTCAACATTGTCTCTAAGACTGAATGCATGTCCCACTCAGTTTTTTTCTTTCTCGCTGATATGTTATTTATGAATATACCAAACTTAGGTATCTGTTTCTGTTGGTGGCATATTTCCAGTTTGGGGCTATTATGAACAAGTCTTGGAGATGTCTTTGGTGGACACATGCATTGATTTCTCCAGGGTAAATAGGAGTGGAATTGCTGGGTTACAGGGTAGACATATGTGGGACTTTAGTAAAAACTGCTACTGAGTTTTCCAAGTGCAACAATTTAAACTCTTCACAGCTGGAATAAGAGATCTGATATTCTGTCTTTTCAATGTTAGCCATTCTAGAGAGTGGATAGTATAGCTCATTGATTTGATTTTCATTTTGCTGATGCCAGTGTTGAGAACCTTTTCATTTGCTTGTGGCCAGTTGGGTCGGAGAAGGCAATGGCACCCCACTCCAGTACTCTTGCCTGGAAAATCCCATCGACAGAGGAGCCTGGTAGACTGCAGTCCATGGGGTCGCGAAGAGTTGGACACGACTGAGCGACTTCACTTTCACTTTTCATTTTCATGCATTGGAGAAGGAAATGGCAACCCACTCCCGTGTTCTTGCCTGGAGAATCCCAGAGACGGGGGAGCCTGGTGGGCTGCCGTCTATGGGGTTGCACAGAGTCAGACACGACTGAAGCAACTTAGCAGCAGCAGTTGGGTATCCTCTTGTGAAAGGCCTACTTTAATATTTTGTGCATTTTTTAAATTGGGTTGTCCTTTTTTACTGAACTGGAGGGCCCTTTGACATATATGTGTATTGTACGTCTTCTCCCGGTCTTCAGAGTGCCTCTCACTTTTTCAGTGGTATCCTTTTCTTGGGAAGAAGTTCTTAATTTCAATAGCATTCAACTGGAGCAGTCTTTTCTTTTGTGGTTAGTGCATTCTGTGTCCTTTTAAATGAATATTTGCGTCTTCCAGAGAAAAATTCTAATGAAACAGCATCAAAGATTGTAACATTTCTCATAGAACCCTCAGACCTCTATGCATGCACTTTTAGGTTGCCACCTGAGAGCCACGCTCTACTGTGCTGTTGCAGAACATTCTAGCCATAGATAGATCCCCCGAAACAACACCACAATACAACCATGGTAGGATTCCATTTTAAGCCAAGGAGGCAACAGGTTTAACTTTAAAGAAGCAGCTACTTAGAATTATTATATAGTAAATAAATATAATATAGGTAAATATATATTAAATAAGTATTTTTGCCCCATTATATTTCAGAGATTCAATAATATGGGAAAGTTCTAAAAAAAAGAGTGTGAGATGAGAAAATCAATTCACTTGAAAACGCTGGAGCAAAACGTTGGTCCTTCCCCATCTGTGCCTAATTAGGAACACTCGTCTCTCCCCTTGACCTACTTTTATCACTATTCCAACACACACACACACACACACACACACACACACACGGCACTAGTCCCAAGGAAAAAACACAACCAAGATATTTATGACTTCTGAAACCTGCTCCAACTTGACAGTCCACAAACATAACAGATGGTCTGTAATAACTGAACTGTTGTTGAATGTGTCTTCAGTGGTTAATTACACACTCATTTCTTAAAATTTAAAATACATGGAGAGCAATTATTCTTACCAAAGGAACATACTCATATTTTCATATTCTGTAAGTCATATTATCATACAGTTTTAGATAGACATAGATAGATGATAGAGAACAAGATAGATAATAGATTTCAAACAGTTAGATGTATTTAAAACACAATTACCATTTGTGATATCAAACATAACTTTTAATTTTCAAGTCTCTGAAAAACTTATAAATATCAGGGTCTTGGGTAAGTAGCCTGCCTTTCTTCATGATACCTTAAAATTCGGAGTTGTCTTGCTATTCAGACTTTTTGTATAAATAGGATTTCATAATCTACAAAACATTTCTCTTTCTAGCAAGTTTCCAATAGAAAGCAAGAAACATACCAAGAATGCATATGCCTTACAAGGGTCAGAGCAAATTACTGAAATATTTGAAACTATTGTAAAACTGGACAGAGAGACCTCTTAATATTCAGATGAAGATAATTCACGATACTAAAACTGTCTTCTTTTTAGTATGATCTTTTCCCAATTCATCATGATTATTTTGAAGGAAAAAAAGCCCTCAGTGCAGGAATATTGTCTTTATTTTTCATTTGTTCATTTTTTAATCCCTCACTTATAAAAACTTTTGTTCATATGTAAATAATAAATGCAACCACAGTTACATATGCTTGACAGAAGAGGGTATGGAGAGCAGTGGGCCTTAAAAGAAGGAAGAGAGGAGTTTAGGAAAGTTGGGCTTCCCTGGTGTCTCAGACGGTAAAGAATCTGCCTGCAATGCAGCGCTGGAGACCTGATCAGTCCCTGAGTCGGGAAGATCCCATGGAGAAGGGAATGGCTACCCACTCCAGTATTCTTGCCTGGGGAATTCCACGGATGGAGGAGACTGGCGAACTAAAGTCTATGGGATTGCAAAGAGTCAGACATGACTGAGAAGCTAACACTTACAAAGCCATAGAATGACTCTTGAAAATCAGTGGGTTTTTCACTTGCCCGTGTCTGCTCTTCCTGGATTTTCTTTTTCCGTTCTCTTCACTGCTGTTCTGTTCTCCAAAAAATGTCTTCATGGGTGTCTTATCACTGGTACAACCAGTGGAGGTGGACTCTAGAAGATCTCTTTAATACCAACACTGCAGAATTCACATCTATTCCTGGGCTGAGTGTCAACAGATCACCCGCCAATAACAAAATACATAAGAGACTGCTTAGGGTAGATACTTGAAAAGCGACAGGTTGGAAGGATACCTTGTATTAGTAGGAAAGCTCTGGAAGTCTGACTTGGGTAGCAGACAGACAGAAAATTTGGTGGACTTTGGTTTAGCTTTGAATTTCTAACGAAGGCTGGGTTTTTAGTCATCCATTCCATACTGTACTGTTCCTTCTTGTGCTTAAGTGCATTTCATTCTGTTCTCCTTGGAGCAGGACTAAAGTTCAGATTGCAAGGAGCCTAATAATGCCAGATTTTGAACAGTTAGATTCTGCAGGGGTTTTAGTTCAATAATTAGTATAGAACTGAACCAGCCCAGTTGTTCTTCCTCAGATTCAATTCACCAGGATACTTTAGTTTCAGGGAGGAAGCGTGAGGGGCAACTTAGAACTCCACCATGTTTCTTTTCTTCTAGACTTTTCCTGAAACTTTACAACCAATTGTTGAACAGCGTCCTCTGATTCTGATAATTAATTTGCCTGTTTACAAAAGAAAAATGAAATACAGAGATAACAGTCTGAGCTGAAGAAATCATGTATTATTCATCCAACCAAAAAACTCTTTGCTATTGCTAAGATAATGGGCTAGACTTTTCAATCCTGCCAAGTTTTTTTTTTCTTTTTAATTCTTTCCCAAAGGGCTATGCTTATTTCTTTTTCACACTATTATCAGACGCATTTTCTACTTCAAGACTTGTTTCTCCGCAAGTTTAAATTAGGAAGACACTTTTCTTAAGCAGGAAAGCATTTAGGATTTTTTAAAGTTTGAGTCTTTTGAACAGAGGAAAGGAGAGAGAGAGAGGAAGGGAATAGAAGAAGGAGAAAGTGTGTGTGTTATCTTGACAGATGTAGGGACCTAATACGGGGAGGACAAAGACATTTTCAAGAAAATTGCAACAGTTATGATAGGTCTTTTATTAGTGGCTGTTGAAAAAGTGCTGGTCTTCTTTGGGTGTGGTGTTGACTAGATCTGGTGCAGTAAGCTTGAGAAATGTAGTACCTAAGGTCTCTGATCACTTCGCTGGGGTGAAGGTGTGTAGGTTAACCCGGAAACTTTATGGTCTTGTTACGATGACTTTGTTCAAAATGTCTTTGCCAGCTATATTTTTGTTGTACTAGCTTCCAGTCCATGGGGTCACTAAGAGTTGGACACGACTGAACAACTTCACTTTCACTTTTCACTTTCATGCATTGGAGAAGGAAATGGCAACCCACTCCAGTGTTCTTGCCTGGAGAACCCCAGGGACGGGGGAGCCTGGTGGGCTGCCGTCTATGGGGTCGCACAGAGTCGGACATGACTGAAGTGACTTAGCAGCAGCAGCAGCTTCCAGTGTTGTTTCTTAAGGGCTTCAAGTCAAAAATCGCGATACCATTGGCATTGTTACTGGCAAAAGCTTGATGCTTCAACAGATAATCACAGTCAAAATTCAGACACCCCATGTGAGTAGAAAAGGTAAGGCTCATCTTTAACTGAGACTTAGTCTCATTTTGATGGACAACTCCTGACGTTTGCTCTGGTTCACAAGGTCTCTGAGGACACTATAGAAGACATGAGGAAACACTGCTTTACTTGTACATGGGTGAAGTCAACAGCCACCTCCGTATTCAATTAAAAGTTCCCCAAGTTCCCTTAGTTTAATATTATTTGCATGGTTTTGAACTTTTGCTTTGTCAGAGCTGGCGTTCTTGCCTTGAGGTTAGTATTTCCCTTGCAGCCTCTGAGTTTGCTCATTGCTCTGTCTCCTCTGTTAGCTCTGTTTCCACAATTGGTAGCGCTCCTAAATTTGGGGCTGCTCCTTCATGACGCTATTTTTCTGAAAGGTTGGGTGATTTTTAGTTGCTTTTCCATATTAATATCTATCTTCAAGGTGAAGGGAGGTGAGACAGGTGAATGGACAAGACTTGTCCTTGAATGGGTGGTTGTTGGTGATAATCTGTACATGTGGGATTCATCATACTCTCTACCTCTAACATTGAATAATATTTGTTTTCAATATTAATATTCGCTGTCTGTCTTAGGGTAGGTGGAACTTGCCATTGCTGTTCTTTGGTGATACGAGTGTGAGTAAGTGTGATAAAAGTGGTAAGAATATGTGAATAAAGTCTAATCGCTAGCACAGAGCAGGGCTCTCCCTCTGAAATCAGCATATCATCTTAATTTCTTTTTTGCCACTTCTTTCTAGCAAGTCGTTTCCCTGCCTAACCTTTCTCCCGTGGCCACTGTGTGTTCCCTCAAAATGTTTACGAGCGTCATTATTGAGAGATCCCAAAATAAAAGCTTTAAAGCCAATTTTATTGTTGGTTCAAACTGCCATTTTGTGTGATCACATGGGATGTGCAGTAGAATCCTCAAGGTTACACCATGGATACTGGTCTTATGTTAGGCGAATGTCCTACAATGTCTCTTGGAAATACACTGTACATTACCTGGGACACATAGGATGCAGAAATAACCCAGATTAGCTGCATCTTAATCTGGGAGTAAAGAAGGAGGGGAACTTGGGGCCCAGCCATTTTTATGAGCAGCTCAGAACTGAGAACTGTTTCTACTTTTCAGTTACAATTAATTTAAAACAAAATTCTGCTGTTAATAATTTTCAATTATTTGAAAATTTGAGCCCTATGTCTGGATTTAGAACAGTGATAAATTTTATTTCTCTGCATCAGACTTTCTGGGGGCACGCCTTGCTAAAGTGCATATCCATGGGACACATCCACAACCTGGAGCTCTGTGTGATGGTGTTGGGCCAGGGATCTCCTTTAGTAATAGAGCACTCCAAATAGTCTTTTGAAAATTGAATTTTCGGAACTATTGATCTAGTGATTTCTTCCCTGTTTCTGTCAGACATCAATTTGATTGACACTTCAAATAGGGAAGCATACACTCGTATTTAATATATGGCTCCAAAGGGACCTCTACAAGGGGCCAAATGACATAGAACCTTCAAGGCCAAGGTAAAATGTTTGGGTTTTATTCCAACTGGGAAAGAGATGAGTTTTTAAATAGGTCTATAGGTAAGAAATGTGATGTAATGTGATGTGATTCTGTTAAGGCTCTGTACCTAGCACTGTTTTTGTAACTTGGTATTCTTTTTGCTAAAGAAGGCCCCAGGTTGGCTGTCTTAGACCTGCAAAATCCTGGGTCTGCCTGGTGATATGGTGCATAAAGGGCCTGCCAGGGGGCCTGGCACACACGGGTTCTCAGGAAGTGGAGGTGTTCCCACTCTGTTTCTCTTCGTCTTGAAAGCTTTATCTCACCCTAGATGTGAATACTTCTTAATCTCCAGCTCAATGACTGTCATCAAGGGACATTCTTAAATACTTGTTGAATGACTGATGGAAAGCAAGACAGGAGGGAAGGAGAACTGACTCATTGGTATTTTTCTTTATTACCTGTACCTTGGTACCCTTATTACCACTAAGGGTACCAAGTAGCTGGCTTTTCACATATTTTAACTCTAGAAAATGCAGACCAATCTCATATTGATGCATAGCAGAGCCTCCTCAATGTGTATGACTCAGGTTTTCAATGGACAGAGTAAAAAGTGGTAGATAAGAATTTTATTGGGAAATACTACTGATTTGCCAAAGTGCTAGAAAGTCATGACAGTATGTTAATAGAGGCAGTCTGTTTCCTTGATTATGAGGCTGATAGGCTACTGACCTCTTTTTAGGAAACCTTCACATTTTGTCAAAGAAATTACCTGGGAGAAATAGGAGTTCTCTTGTTTATGTATATAGCATATATGTCTTCCACTCCCCCAAAAAAACATCTTAGACATTTTGCAAACATTAATCAATATTATTTGATCCCAATTATTACTCTAAATAAAAACTTTTAAAATTGCCCTGTCTTCACAATGTGAATTGTGATTCCAGAAATACTCTGACAACCACCTCAGCAGAAATACAAAAAAAAATTTTTTTTCAAAGCTTCCTCTTATTCTGATTACTGGGATGGGATTCCCACTTTTTCCTACCTTTCCTACCTTTCCTATCCTTGTTCATCTCTTTATGGACTCCTATTATTTTCTCCCCCTTAAATTCAAAATCACCTCAAACAATTACTGCAGCCATAAAATTAAAAGACTCTTGCTCCTGGGAAGAAAAGCTGTGACAAACCTAGACAGCATATTAAAAAGCAGAGATATCATTTTGCCAACAAAGGTACATCTACTCAAAGCTATGGTTTTTCCAGTAGTCATGTACGGATGTGAGAGTTGGACCGTAAAGAAGGCTAAGCATCAAAGAATTGATGCTTTTGAACTGTGGTGCTGGAGAAAACTCTTGAGAGTTCCTTGGACAAAAAGGAGATCAAACCACTCAATTCTAAAGGAAATCAACCCTGAATATTCATTGGAAGAACTGATGCTAGAGCTCCAATACTTTGGCCACCTGATGCAAAGAACTGACTCATTGGAAAAGACCCCGATGCTGGGAAAGATTGAAGGCAAAAGGAGAAGGGGACGACAAAGAATGAGATGCTTGGATGGCATTACCAGCTCAAAAGACATGAATCTGAGCAAATTCCAGGTGACAGTGAAGGACAGGGGAGCCTGGCGTGCTGCAGTCCATGGGGCTGCAATGAGTCGGACATGACTTAGCACTGAACAACAACAAAAATTCAGACATTTTATAGGCTTATGTCCAAAGTTTCTTTCCTACTTTCTATGTTCTCCCTGGAAAATTGCTGTATGTATGTCTGTAGCTTCATCAGCCTCCAGTGTCTCCAGGTCTCCATCTCGAGCTCCAAGCCCTTTCTTGCTCTAATGAGACTCAGTCTGGTGCTCCTGGGAGTTTAAGACTCAACTTGCAAGAGCTCATGAATAGTCAAGAATCAGTTGGTTTAAGATCCTTAAGAAAGAGTGCTGTGTTCTAGCCATGGGGCTCCAGATGAAGCTGATGGTACAGAAATGGAAGCCAAACAGATGCACACAAACATACTGTTTCACGGTGAAATGATGCAAAGATGGATAATACTTCCTAATTAGTTCCTGCAGTTGAAAATGGTAAAATTAACGTGAATTAATTATTTCTATTTTCACTAATTCAGTTGTCTGTCCCCCATTATTCTGAATTAGAGTGACTCTTCTTTCCAATCTTTCCCTTCAAAATAAACTTCTGATAATTATTTTTGAAACATATTATACCTGAAAGCCCTGTGGAAAGTAACTAAGAACATTGTGTTCCAGCATTAAAATGACATACAAACTCCAGATTAAAATATAATTCCTCATTCCAAAGCTTGAATAGAATGAAACTCAAAAAGAATTGTATCTGATAAAATTCAGGTCATTGAAAAAAAGTTCAAAAAAGAACATTCTCTATAACAAGTAGCACTTTTATTTGATTATTGGTTCCGTTAGATTTCATCCACTTTAAATGTTGAGGTTAGCAGCCTCAGATATTAACAATCCTGGTAACACGTGGAAATAACAAATTTCAGGTAGATTGCAATTAGTTATGAAGGACTTTAACCTCCATCTCCCTATAAGGTTTGTCCTCATCACCTTCTCCCATTTCTAAGCTTCTCTTATTCCTTCCATGATCACTACCCCAATATCCATGAGGCAAGGACAAATAAACAGAGCTTAAATATAAGCCTCAAAAGATCCATATTTTAACAAACATTGAGGAAAGAACCTCTTTGTGGTTCATAAATTTAAAATGAGTTGAGGTTGAATTTCTAAAACTGTTTCAAGTGGATACAAAAAACATCATCTCCAAATCCAGTTGGTTTTGACACCGGTTCTAAAGATAATCGATGCTCATGATTCTCTGAGCTGTGTTCCTCCATCATAGAACTTTTGTCTTTCCAGGAACAGTAAAGCCACTGAAGGACCTGCTCAGCCCTTCTAATCAAAAATGTGCATGAGTGATCTATCAAATCACCTCTTGGCACATGTGACTCACAAATCCTTGAGAAGTTGTTAAGTGAGCCTTGAATCTGCGGACCTGATGACTACATTCTGATAAGAATGGAGGTATCTCTTCAGGGAACTGTTATTTTATATAGTTCAGATAAACTGTGACTGCATAGGTGATATCATGTGAGAAAGATTATTTTGGAGTGTAGATACTTCAAAAGAAAAAACCTGTAGTGGTATCATGAAACTAAAGCAAGATAGGAATCAAATCTAGCTTGAAATCACCCGTTGAAGAACAATTTTGAATGAAGAAGAAAAGGTGGTGCAACAGAAATGATTCATTTGCCCTCAGCATCTGCAGATGGCTCCCCAGAGCTCCCGTCCCCACTCCTCTCTGCTATGTAATTAAGCAGAGAGAGGGGCCCCATGTTAAAAAAAAAAAATCCTGCAAAATTCTTTATAACTGAGGCCACTAGCTAAAGTCGGAATAACTCTTGAGAATGGCTGCAAGTCACACTAGAAAACCTTCCAATTCAGCCCCACTGGGAAAAGACTATTCTTTTCCCTTCAGAACATCAGTTTCTGAGTGGAGGGTAAAATATTAATATGAAAGGAGACACAGATGTGCAGGCTCCTCTCATAGAGCCTTCTGGGAAAAAAACAGCTTGCTAACCAAATTAAAGACCTCTGTCTGGAAGAGATTGCCAGTCTCAGTGTTCAAAGAATAAAGTCTGCAAGTAAAATATGCATTCAAGACTAGGAAAAAGAAATTAAGTTAGATTAAATAGAAAATAGACTTGAAGATAAAGTAATCTTATATATTACATTTTTAGAAGATAAAAACATGAAAAATAGTGGATGGAAAGTAAGTTTTCTGCTATCAGAGTAGATAAAATATCTAAAAAAAGATTTTTAAAAGTTCACTAATGGCTTATTAGCCTTTTTTATTCTAGGGTCTTGTGATGAAACCACTTAAAATGATCTCTTTGGCTTTTTCAGGTAAATGCTTATTTTTTAGGGATTTGTTTTTATTGAAGTACACTCTGGGCTACAGAGGATGAGACGGTTGGATGGCATCACCGCCTCAATGGACATGAGTTTGAGCAAACTCTGGGAGATAGTGAAGGATAGGGAAGCCTGGCATGCTGCAGGCTATGAGGCTGCAAGGAGTTGAACAGGACTGAGCAACTGAAATGAACTGATAGTTTTGTTTTGTTTTTTCTTTTGGCTGTATTGGGTCTCTTTTGCTGTGCTCTGGCTTTCTCTAATTGTGGTGAGCCGCGAGGTAGTCTTCATTGCAATATACGGGCTTCTCATTGTGGTGGCTTC
This sequence comes from Bubalus bubalis, assembly GCF_019923935.1. Lineage (NCBI taxonomy): Eukaryota > Metazoa > Chordata > Mammalia > Artiodactyla > Bovidae > Bubalus > Bubalus bubalis. The sequence goes on along the minus strand of NC_059157.1, from coordinate 21,440,948 downwards.
TCTTGTTTCAGAGCACAGGCTCTAGGGCTCATGGGCTCAGTAGTTGGCAGCTCACAGGCTCGAGAGCACTGGCTTAGTAGTTGTGGTAAATGAGCTTTAGTTGCTCTGCAGCATGTAGGATCTTCCTGGACTAGGGATCGAACCCAGGTCCCCTGTGTTGGCAAGTGGATTCTTAAATACTGGACCACCAGGAAAGTCCTTTATTGAAATATAGTTGACTTGCAATATTATGTTAGTTTCACATGTGTGTGTGTATGTGTGTGTGTGTGTGCGTGTGTATTCAGTCATGTCCAACTCTTTGAGACTCGATAGACTATAGCCCACCAGACTTCTCTGACCATGGAATTTTCCAGGCAAGAATACTGGAGTGGATTGCCATTCCCTTCTCCAGGGGAACTTCCCAACCCAGAGATCGAACCCTGGTCTCCTGCATTGCAGCCAGACCAGATTCTTTACCATTTGAGCTACAGAGAAGTTTCAAATGTACAACATAGCAACTTGATATTTTTATAGACGCCATCAGGAAAATTATTAGAGCTAATAAATGAATTCAGTAGAGTTGCAAGATACAAGATTAATATAAATAAATCTGTTGTGTGTCTATATGCTGCTGCTGCTGCTGCTGTTAAGTCGCTTCAGTCATGTCCGACTCTGTGCGACCCCATAGATGGCAGCCCACCAGGCTTCCCTGTCCCTGGGATTCTCCAGGCAAGAACACTGGAGTGCCTTGCCATTTCCTGCTCCAATGTGTGAAAGTGAAAAGCGAAAGGGAAGTCGCTCAGTCATGTCTGACTCCCAGCGACCCCATGGACTGCAGCCCACCAGGCTCCCCCGTCCATGGGATTTTCCAGGCAAGAGCACTGGAGTGGCTTGCCATTGCCTTCTCCGGTGTGTCTATATACTAATAGTGAATTATCAGAAAGAGAAATCAAGAAAACAGTTCCACTTACAATTGAATCAAAAAAGAATAAAATATCTAGGAATAAATGTAACCAAGGAAGTGAAAGACCTGTGCTCTGAGAAGTATAACACACTGCTGAGGTGTATTGAAGACTATACAATAAATGGAAAGATAGGGACTGGAAGAATTACTATAGTTAAAATGTGCATGCTACCTAAAACAATCTATAGAGTTAATGCAATCCCTGTCAAAATGCTGGTGACATTTTTTTCACAGAGCTAGAACAAATAATTCTATAATTTGTATGGAACCGTGGAAGATCTTGAATAGCCGTACCAATCTTGAGTAAAAACAGCAAAGCTGGAGGTATCATTCTCCTTGGCTTTATATTATACTACAAAGCTACAGTACTCAAAACAGTATGATATTGGCACAGAACAGACACATAGATCAATTGAAAACAACAGAGAGCCCATAAGTAAATCCACTTATTTATTGGATCCTTTGATCCATATGACCAATCCAAGACAAAGAAGGCAAGAATATACAAATGGAGAATAAACAGTCTCTTCAGTAAGTAGTGTTGGGAAAGCTGGACATAAAATAATGAATAGTTGAATAACTAATGAATAGAAACTTTTTTGGAGAAGGCAATGGCACCCCACTCCAGTACTGTTGCCCGGAAAATCCCATGGATGGAGGAGCCTGGTAGGCTGCAGCCCATGGGGTCACTAAGAGTCAGACACGACCAAGCGACTTTACTTTCACTTTTCACTTTCATGCATTGGAGAAGGAAATGGCAACCCACTCCAGTGTTCTTGCCTGGAGAATCCCATGGATGGAGAAGCCTGGTAGGCTGCAGTCCATGGGGTTGCACAGAGTCGGACACGACTGAAGCGACTTAGTAGTAGTAGTAGTAGAAACTTTTTTAGAGCTAAATGATTCTTGAAGGAAATTTCTCCCCAAATTTAAAGATCTGAAGTAATTTGTAAAGTAGTTATTAACAACCATTGAAATGCCATTAAATTTTTTTAAAGTCTTTTATCACAGAGATATCAAGACTGGTTCCTAGAGATCACCTCTCAGATGAAAAGGGAAAATTAAGCAGAGAGGCGAGAATGAGCTGCCTGTTCTGCATTTGCCTGCCCCATGCTCCAGGATGGTGATGCATTGTCACCACTGACTCTCCGTCTCTGCAGTGCTCCTATTTTGACTGTAGCAACAGGACAGTCTCTTGATTTTCTTCTCTTTTCCTCACAAGCGACATTTCAGTCTTTGATGCAGGTTCTTCCACTTTGGCCCAATATGAAAGCTCTTCTCTTTTATTTACCTCTCTTATGGAACTGACTGGAAAATACAAGCCTTCTCTTGGGTCAATTTAAAAAAATGTTTCCATAAATGTTTATATGTTCTGCAGTTTTCTCCTAAGCATCTATAATGTTTTAAACTATGTCTATATAAAACCCCCAAATATTCTTAATGAGTAAAAAATCAATGGGGGGGGTTATGATTTTGATCTGAACGTGCTTTCAAACATTGTCATCCCAATGGATGATTCATCCAAGATGGCTGAAATGATTGCTGTTTAGTATTTCCTGAGGGTAGCCCACAACTACTTACTTTTTAAAAAATTTAAACATATTCATTTATTATGTTGATAATAAAAACATAATAAGTAATACCAACATAATAATAGTGATCTGCTGCTCCAGGCCCCAGTTGCCGCATGGGGGAACTTTAGCTTAGCATGTGAACTCCTAGTTGTCCTTTGAGGGATCTAGTTCCTTGACTTGGGATGGAATCCAGGCCCTTTGGATTGGAAGTGCCAAGTCTTAGCCACTGGACCATCGGGAAAGTTGCTACTATCTTTAATTTTTATTTGTTTCTTTGCCTTTTAAAATTTATTTTTAATTGAAATATACTTGATTTACAATGTTGTGTTAATTTCAGGTATCAGCAAAGTAACTCAGTTATATATATATTTTTTTTTTCAAATTCTTTTCAGTTATAGTTTATTACAAGATATTGACTATAGTTTTGCTTTACATTTCTGGCTGTGTTGGGTCTGTGTTGCTGTGCAGGCTTTCTGTAGTTTCGAGCGGGGCCTACTCTCTAGTTGCAGTGTGAGGGCTTCTCATTTCAGTGGCTTCCTTTGACTCGGAACACAAGTTCTAGGGCACGTGGGCTTTAATAGTTGTGGCACAAGCCTGAGTTGCTCCATGGCTTATCAGATCTTCCCAGATCAGGGATTGAACCTGTGTCTCCTGCATCTCCTGCACTGGCAGGCAGATTCTTTACCACTGAGCCAACAGGCTTTTGTTGGTTATCTGTTTTGTGTATAATACCAACTACTTACCTTCTAGATGAATGGTGCAGAGAAGTGATTGGCAGGTGTGATAGACATCACCATGGCAACTCTTCATAAAGGAAATTGATGGCTGAGCAAGTTGAGGGTTTGTATTAAGAGCTTAATAATCCCCAGGCTGTTTGTTCAGGTCCTGTAACTTCCTAAGGATTTCAGAGGAGGGATAATGAATCAAATATTTTGTTAGTTCAGAAAGCCTCACCCACAAAATATATATTTATCACTTCAATTTGTTTTTTGGCTGCCACATAGTTTAGCCCGCTGAAACATTTTATTTTTCTGTCAGTGGCATTTGCGTCAAGAGCTCTGACCAAATATGACCTCGGTCAGTGCTGGATTCCAGCCAACACACACCAGACACCGAAAGGGTCACACCCTGTCTTCAATTTCCCCTCCAAGACCAGCTACATAATTCTAGGGACTCAGTGCAAAGTGAAAATGTAGAATCATTTGTTGAAAAATTAGGGAGAATTTCCAAACAATGACAGCATGGCATTAAGGACGCCCAGTCCCTTTGGCACAGCGGTACTTTGTTCGTCCACAAGGGCAACCAGGCTCCCCGTCTCCTTGCCCTCTCCTTCTTTCATCCAGGCTGACATTTTCTTCTCTCCTGCTCATTTTCAAGAAGGTGAAAATAGCTAGAAGCTTCCCCAGGCAGCCGAGTCTTACTGAATCCTCATTATTCCAGGTGAAAGAAAAGAAAAAGGCTCACTCCTCTTGCAGATTTGGGTGATGAAAGCGAACGCCACTTCTGAATGCTGACTGTACAAAATTATTAGCCTGAAAAAGTCAGAAAACGTTGCCCTGAAAGGATCCCTGCCTTGACAGAGATGAGACGGAACAGCCTTTTGGTCTTTTTCCACTTTTTAAAAAAATTTCTAGAACTCTGTGCAAATGTGTCTAAGTATAGTCGATACTTAGTATACCAAATCAGAGCTCTGATTGTTTTAATAATGGGAGAAACATATCTATGGTTTCGAGCAAGCCATTGTCTTTCCTTCAAGTATATTAACAATAATAAGAAAAAAAGAAAAGTTCTTTTAAGAAAACATTTGAGAACCAGTCTCATCCTAATTCCGTAGTATGGATACAAGAAAGGCATTTGTGGTTGAAGGATTTATGTCTCTGATGGAGGATAACTTAGTATTTCCCTAAATGTGCCTTGCAATTGCTAGTGTTCCATGATTGTGAGAAGGACTCCATACTCAAATAAGGCTGGGAAATTCTGCTTTAGAGATCTGCATAAAAGTCTCCTGGATGTCCTGCAGCTTAGAAAGGGAAAAAACAAAACAAAAAGAGAATCTATAACCCATCTGCTCTTTGTTTAACCCAGTTTTGCCCAAACACATTTAATCACAGAATGCTTTCATTGTGTAGTAACTATTAAAGTCATGGTGTTGATTAGGCACACTGTGGGAAATGCTGATGTAATGAATCCATGGAGATCATTGGAAAGGATTTTGTATTGTTGGTCACCTGCTAGATTTCAACCACTGTTTTATGCCACTGCCACGCCTTCACTCAAATAGAACCAGCCCTCAGAGGTGGTTATTGTAATCCTGATTTTATATACAAGGTGAACAAGTTAAGTGATTGACTCGGACATACACTTTAGGTGGCATAGGGTTTCTGAACTGGCGTCTGACTCTCCAGCACAAGGCCCCTTCCTCCACAGCACTCAGAATTTACTAACAGTGGTGAAACAGGGCTGCATAAAGCATTTATAACATCTTATGAATGCATGCTCTCAGTTCTGAAGGTTGAGTCTTTCTTAAGATAGGTGGAATTCTCTTGACAGATTTTTTTCCCACAAATGAAACAATAAATCTGCCTTCTCTTGTGGTTTGCCATCTGTTATGAAGCCCAAGAGAAAAATCTTTCTCTTTACAGCAAAGCTTGGCTGAACATTTATACCAAGTAACTAAGGTGCAGAATGCAGAATACCTCAGTGGAGAATCACAGCTAATAGGCTGGTCTGCATACTGTTAGACTGAAACTGATACTGAGAATGCTGTACTTCTCAGTAAGTAGGTTCATTAGCCTCTAGCAGAAATTTGCAAACTTTTATTAACCAGCTACCAGAGGCATATGTGGGTACTGCTGCTGCTGCTGCTAAGTTGCTTCAGCCGTGTCCGACTCTGTGCGACCCCATAGACGGAAGCCCACCAGGCTCCCCCGTCCCTGGGATTCTCCAGGCAAGAACACTGGAGTGGGTTGCCATTTCCTTCTCCAATGCATGAAAGTGAAAAGTGAAAGTGAAGTCACTCAGTTGTGTCCGACTCCTAGCAACCCCATGGCCTGCAGCCTACCAGGCTCCTCCATCCATGGGATTTGCCAGGCAAGAGTACTGGAGTGGGGTGCCATTGCCTTCTCCATATGTGGGTACTAAGCTGGATCAAAATCAAAGGAAATAATTAGGTTTGCATTAACTTCTGCTCAGATCCTGATTTACCCTTAAAAAAAAAATTGCCTGTGCTGGGTCTTAGTTGTAGCACACAGGATCTTCGCTGTGTCATGTAGGGTCTTTTGTTGTGCTGCATGGACTGTCTAATTGTAGCTCATGGATTCAGTTGCTCCACGGCATGTGGGGATCTTAGTTCCCTGACCAGGGATTGAACCCATGACCCCTGCATTGCAAGGCAGATTCCTAACCACTGGACCACCAGGGAAGTCCCCTGGTTTACTCTTTATACTTAAAGCTAAAAATGATATTTACTGTTGAGCATCTTTTCTCACTTGATCTGAAATAATTCAGTGTTTTAGACTTACTAGTTTCTCCAGATTTTCAGGAAAACTTAATTGGTGAATCATTGCACATATTAATATGAAAGGAAGTATTCCATAAATAAAGCCAGTCTAGGATAGAGGCTACATCAAGTAGGCACCTGTACAAACAGCCATAGCAAGAAAGAAGAATACACGGTAAGAAGGGTTAGAATAGACTGCTCAGACCAGAGGTCACAGAGAGAGGAGACCCACCCATTTAGAGAAAGTTCAATTCATGTCAGCACTTGAGGGATAAGTGGGGATTAATTAAAGATACCAAGTGGATTGGCTGTAAAGCAGTCTGTTTGAAACACTGACATATAACTAGGAAGCCGTAGACCTAAGATTACGAGAGAAACTGCTTCTCCTGGCAGCTGGAGGCCCTGAGAGCAGTGTCTCTTCTCCAGTGTGGGTTTTAGGGTAAAATAGCATCACTGTGGGCTTCCCTGCTGGTCCAGTGGTTGAGAGTTGGCCTTCCAGGGCAGAGGGTGCAGATTAGATCCCTGGTTGGGAGCTAAGATCCCACATACCTCGGAGCCAAGAAACCGAAACATAAAACAGAAGCAATATTGTAGCAAATTCAATAAAGACTTTTAAAAAAACACAGCAGTCACCCATGCAGGACTGTTCTCAAAAGAGCCACACCATCATGAAGGGGCCGCACCAGAGACAGCAGCCAGGAGTCGAGATGGGGAGACAAGGGCCAGAAAAGCTTATTCTGGAACATACAGGAGAAGAACCTTTCAAAACTCTCTGAAAGAATTGAAGGGATTCTTGAGGGTGGCTAATTTCTAGCTGTCAATTAGAGCCTATACAGGAAGTATCAATATAAGTCTGTTACAGAGGCAGGCTGGAAAAGGAAGCAGGAACTAACCATCTACTTTGGGTTGGATCGGTTTTACTGGCTGTGGTTTGTGTCTCTCCAGCCCCCACTTAGCCTGTAACAAAGTCCTCTCCTCCTGACCAGGGTTGTGAACAATCACAGAATGTCATGCATGCCCACAGGGCTCTGCAATTAATAGAGATGTGAGCATGTAACCAAGATGGAGCCTCTTAGGATATATCCCGGAGCTTGTTAAGAGCTGGATTCAAATAGTACCAAAACATTTATAATAAAGTTTGGGAAATTAAATGCTGACCATTTAATGGAATTGCAATTCATGTGTTAGGTGCAATGATGTGTGTGTGCTCAGTCGCTAAATCATATCTGATTCTTTGCAACCCTGTAGCTGTGGCCCACCAGGCTCCTCTGCCCATGGGATTTCCCAGACACGAGTACTGGACTGGGTTGCCATTTCCTCTTCCAGGGGATCTCCCTGACCCAGGGATCATCTTTGGTATTGGCAGGTGCATTCTTTACTCCTGAGCCACCTGGGAAGTCTATAAATTACATTTAGTGTATTGTACATACAGACATATATAAAATAATATATTTAAAACTTTAGTCCATCTGGACTATATTTTAGAATATGAGAAGCATATAACTTTTTGTCTCCAAATAATTATACCAACACCGTTTATTGAGTGATTCACAATTTTCCCACCAGTTTGATATGTCATTGTAATCAAATCATCAGTATTTAGGTTCATATAATCCATTATGTTCTTTTGGTCTATATGTCTTAGCACATGTGTGATAGCATGTTAATTATTACTATTATGCTTTATGACATGATACAAAATCTGAAAGTTCAGATTTTGTAAAAGTTCCCTCTTTAAAAGTTATTTTCATTTTTCAGTATTTTAAATGCCTTCATAATGTTTTATTTTGGGGTGTAAAATTTAGAATAATCTTGTGAAGTTTTTAAAAGTGCTATTGAAATTTAGATTGTAGTCTCATTATATTTATATATTGTTTGGAAGAGTTTTTAGAACCTTGAATATTTTAATAAGCTTTCTGAAAATTGCATGGTTTATATATAGGCCTAGATAAGAGAATTCAAAATGCATAGTACTTCTGACTTTCTTTTTGAAAAAGCTGTCATGACTTTTTAAAATTCCAAGTTCTTTGTTTAATGTTTCTACTAGATATTTTTGTATAAGCTTCTCCTTTATTTCCATTAGCATGGGTAATGCTGATTTGTTCTGCCAATATAAATTTATTTGAATGGCATTTATCTCTATTTCTAATGTATGTTTGAGTTTCTGGTGAACTTTTATCAAAGCTGAGTTTTCTGTTTTTCATTCGCATTGCTGCTGTATTCCAAGAGGAGGCAAAGAGCACATATATGAGAATTAGGCTCCCCCTGCTGGTAAATTTAACACCCTACAGCATCTTACTCTTCAGTTACTCAGTCTGACTCTTTGAGACCCAGTGGACCATGGACTGCAGCATGCCAAGCCTCCCTGTCCATCACCAACTCCTGGAGCTTACTCATACTCACGTCCATTGAGTCAGTGATGCCATCCAACCATCTCATTCTCTGTCGTCCCCATCTCCTCCTGCCTTCAGTCTTTTAAGCATCAGGGTCTTTTCCAGCGAGTCAGTTCTTGGCATCAGGTGGCCAAAGTATTGAAGCTTCAGCTTCAGCATCAGTCCTTCCAGTGAATATTCAGGACTGATTTCCTTTAGGATGGACTGGTTGGATCTCCTTGCAGTCCAAGAGACTCTCAAGAGTCTTCTCCAACACTATAGTTCAAAAGCATCAATTCTTTGGCACTCAGCTTTCGTTATAGTCCAACTCTCACATTCATACATGACCACTGGAAAAAGCATAGCTTTGACTAAATGGACCTTTGTTGGCAAAAATAATGTCTCTGCTTTTTAATATGCTGTCTAGGTTAGTCATAGCTTTTCTTCCAAGGATCAAGTGTCTTTTAATTTCATGGTTGCAGTCACCATCTGCAGTGATTTTGGAGCCCCCCAAACTAAAATATCTCACTGTTTCCATTGTTTCCCCATCTATTTGCCATGAAGTGATGGGACCAGAAACCATGATCTTCATTTCTTGAATGTTAAATTTTAAGCCGGCTTTTTCACTCTCTTTCACTTTTATCAAGAGACTCTTTAGTTCCTCTTCACTTTTGGTCATAAGGGTGGTGTCATCTGAATATCTGAGGTTATTGATATTTCTCCTGGCAATCCTGATTCCAGCTTGTGCTTCATCCAGCCCAGCATTTCTCATGATGTACCCTGCATATAAATTAAATAAGCAGGGTGGCAATATACAGCCTTGACATACTCCTTTCCCAATTTGGAACCAGTCTGTTGTTCCATGTCCAGTTCTAACTGTTGCTTCTCAACCTGCTGACACTTCTCTGCTACATGGTCTGCATGGATGTTGATGTGAAAATTAGGAAGGCACTATAGTTCGAAGATAGTGGTATGCTGACATATATTTAGCAGTTAACACTCTGAAAAGCACTGATTTGTAATGTTTGCTGATTTGGGGGGTATGAATACTCCATCATGGCTCACTTAAAGTCACAGATCTGAAGTCAGTGAACGTGCAGCCAGAAACATTTATAATTGACTCATGATTGGTTCTGACAAGCCAGCTCCAGTACACTGCTGGTCAAGGCTGGTAAAGGCTTGAACTAGATTTTATATTCTGCGTAGGGTATGTGGGGCTTCCCTGGGTGGCTCAGCAGTAGAGAACCCACCTGCCAGAGCAGGAAATGCAAGAGACGTGGGTTCAATCCCTGGGTCAGAAAGATCCCCTGGAGAAGGAAATGGCAACCCATTGCAGTCTTCTTGCCTGGGAAATCCCATAGACAGAGGAGCCTTGGCGGGCTACAGTCCATGAGGTCTCAAAGGAGTCGGACACGACTTAGCAACTAAACAACATCAACAACGTAGAATATGTGGGAGGCAAGAGTGCATAGCAGGAAAAAAAAATCAAGTGCTTTAAAGTTAGACCCAAATTTAAATCTCACTCCACTGATTTCTAGCTTTGAGCAGAATGTTCTTTGAAATTGTGTTCTAGCCTCTAAAGTGAGTTAATACCTCACCTGCAAAACTATTATTGAAATTAAATAGAGTATGTATGTAAATCACCCCAACAAAACATTTCTCATAATTTTTTCTAATAATAATAAGTATTTCTAATAATGGCAAGTTAAATATCCACATCTAGTCTGGAGTAAAGATAGACACCAAGATGCTAATTGAATGCTGAAACAGGAGCTGCTAACCTGACAGATGCTCCTGACCTCTGATCTCAGGGAGTTTCTAGTCTAGGATGAGCCTTCTGCTCAGCTGACTCTGAGGAAGTCCTTCTGATTAATAAGACAGGAAAATACTGGAGGATTATGGAGCAGTAACAGCAGATAAATAATCTTGTATTTGGCTTTAGTTTTCTGGGTAAGAGGCAAGAGAAGGCAATTAACCGTGGAATAACAGTGAGCACTTTGTCTTGGATGTCAGGTTGGGGCCCAGTGGCAGAAAGAACGAAACACACCTGGCTCCTTGCTGTGTCTCCTGCTGCTAGGCTGGATTTATTAATGGTGTTTTGAAAGTTCTTCCTTTGTGCAGGCCTCTTGGTTCCGAATTCCCACCTGATAAAGACCCCAGCCTTCACTCACTTCCTGACTCTGTTTAAGTATTAAAAGACATGCTCTAAGGAGCTGGGCTTCCCACGTGGCCCAGTGGTCAAGAATCAGCCTGCCAATGCAGGAGACACGGGAAAGCAGCTTTGATCCCTGGGTCGGGAAGATCCCCTGGGGGAGGAAAAGGCAACCCACTCTAGTATTCTTGCCTGGAGAATCCCACGGACAGAGGAGCCTGGTGGGCTATAATAGTCCATAGGATCGCAAAGAGTCAGACACGACTGAGAGTGACTGAGCACACACGTATCTAGGCAGCTGAAGGCAAGCAGGTCACTGGGTTACTTGTATGAACAGCACAATAGCCATTCCACAGCCCCGCCTCTCAGGAGTTTCAGCAGGAGGGCTCCTGGGAACACCCCCAGCGAACTGAGAAAGACTCCCTCAACAAAACGTGCCTGGTCTTCTGTAAGTTTAATTTCTCCACAACATTAAACTCAGAAGATGTCAAAATGTCTTTTTTTTCTCCCTCTGATAACTGTTAGACAGGAATGGACCTCCCAGACTCATTTCCCCAGCAGGATTCCTAGCTGGAGAAGCCTATAGAATGCCAAGACTTTTTGCTGGGGGCAGGGTTGGGGGGTGGAGGGCGGCTGCAGCCAAGTGCCCAGTCCTAACCAGGGGACCTCCAGGCAACTCCCAACCAAGACTTTTTTTAAGGCTTTGTCTTTGTAATAAAAAATAAGCTGTGACAAGTTGTTTTCTGAGTCCCTAAGCTAAGAGTCGGACATGACTAAGCGTCTTCACTTTCACTTTTCACTTTCATGCATTGGAGAAGGAAATGGCAACCCACTCCAGTGTTCTTGCCTGGAGAATCCCAGGGACGGGGGAGCCTGGTGGGCTGCCCTCTATGGGGTCACACAGAGTCGAACACGACTGAAGTGACTTAGCAGCAGCAGCAGCAGCAAACAAAGAGAAGAGGGGAGAGATAAAGGGTCAGTGAAAGTAAAGACAGAACAAGACTCTGATTACCCGTGCCTTTCTAGCCAGGGCAGAAGGATCACAGTCTGCCCCGATCAAAGCAAGAAGGAGGGCGGTCAGACTTCAGGAAAGACGTACAGGAGTCAAAGATGCACAGTTGACAAGTGATCAGCACCCTGTAGCACCCGAGGGGGCACTTCTGATGTCCAAGGTGGCAGCTACGTTCAGAGTGGAATCTCCAAGAAGATTTTCATCTCCTGGTTGTTCAGCTGTTTGACATTTATTACTATGGGATCCTCTAAGATATTCTTAAACAGCCCCCAGCCCCCTGTACCTTCCCAGAGAAAAGACACTTTTAAACTATTTCAGTAAAAAGCATGAAAATATACCTAACATTTTTACTTCGTTAGCTCCCACTAAGCATGTCCTCAAGATGATTGCAACGAATTCAGAGAGTTCATTTTAAACTGGGTATACTTTTTTTATATTTATTTTGCAATCAAACACAAGATCATTTTGGAAGGGCCCGAAGAATACAACATGATAAAGAGATTCTGAAAATTCCAGTCGTTTTTTGACATCCCAGTTGCCACTCCAGGATGTGCTGTCCTCCTTACGGATCCTGAATGAAGCAGGATGTGGGGGACTGGACGTGGAGAACAGGTGCCACCTTAGAGCTTCTTTTGGAATATCTGCCCCACAAAGGTAGATCCCAGGAGCGTGTGCATTGGGTTCCGTTTCAGGTGTCAGCTCCGCAAAGCCCTAAATCCTGCCAAATACTGTTTCTTTACTTCGAAGCTATCAGAGGAGAGGGAAACAGATTTTGTGGCCAATTTTAGCCCTTTGTAATTGACTTCCAACTCAGGAGATGGTAGATTTTTATTTTTGAAAGAAGATTTTCTCATTAAAAAACAGTGTTTTTTTTTTGTTTTGTTTTTTTTTTTTTTTTTAAATCAAACTTTTAGAGAGGAGGTTTGAGAACATTTAGGGGAAGCCTCCTTAGGGAAGAAACTTAGTTTGTGTATGAATTTAGTTTGTATGCTCTTCTTACTGTTTGTTTTCATTGGAAACTGAACTTGGTAGGTTTTTGCAAAACATTTAGCCAAGTTTTGCTTTGGGGCTTTGGGCTGCTATTTTTGTGGCTTGTTTTATTTGAAAACTTTATTTGTTTAGAAACTGAGGCCACAGGACTTTCAACAAAATCAAGTTTCTAAAGAGGCTCTCCATTTTTTCCTCCCTACTTCAGGTCCAAAAATATGGTGGAAGATTTCTATAAATAATTTTTTTTAACTTATGGACTTGAGCTTGCCCATTTTTAATTGGAAACTGAGGCCAGGGAATTTCAATATGTCTTTTAAAATCTGAATCTTTCTCTGCTATCTTTATTCTTTATATCAGAAGATTTTTGTTTTCTTAGCATATGTCTGTACTTTGTTTTATATTGGTAACAGTAGCATGGGAGCTTGAAATACCATCCCACATTGGAAAACTTTAAAGGCACTTAAAAACTGTACAACCAAACTTTGGGATGCATATTTTTGCTATCTTCATTTTGTTTGAAAGCAGAAGTTTTGATTGCATGTTGTGTATTTATACCATATGGTATTTCAGTGTGAATGGCAGTTAAATTCATTTCTTCTTTATTTTACTTAACATGCATTTATTGAAATCCTTCTTGGTGCTAGGTACTCCCCTGGGTATAGCAGTGAGCAAAAAAACCAAGCCCTTGGCCCTATGATTGGATTCAGTGGGTTCTTGGTCAGATATTCCATTTAGGAATGGGGGCTTTTGATTTGGGGTTTCCCAAGTGACGCTGGTGGTAAAGAACTCGCCTGCCAGTGCAGGAGACATAAGAGACTCGGGTTCAATCCCTGGGTCGGGAAGATCCCCTGGAGGAGGGCATGGCAACCCACTCCAGTATTCTTGCCTGGAGAATCCCATGGGCAGAGGAGCCTAGCAGGCTAGCTGTCCATAGGGTTGCCAAGAGTCAGACATGACTGAAGTGACTTAGCATGCACACACAGTATTTATGGCTGGACAGGAGACTGAGGGTTGAAGGATGTCAGAGACAGGTTTCAGGTTGAGCTGGAGTTGGTGGTCAGTGCTGGTTGTAGAATTGGGAAGGGTGGGCTGGAAATGGGAGAGTATGGGGAGAAGGATGAAGTCCAGATTTGAGTATTTGGATTGAGGACTAATAGGGTCAGGGTTTCCTAATGTCACCCAGCACATGGGATGGTAGAATGCATGCCTGTTTTTACAGGTATGTCTCTTTAGTGCTGACTGGACGATCTGAAAAAGATCCCACTCTAAACGTGTAGAATTGCCCTTCACCCACCTCAGCATATACACACACACACTAGGGAGTGAGTTACACTCATTAATTCTGTCTTCATTTCTTTTGACAAATATTTACTGAGCTCCTGCCTTGTGCCAGGTACTTATCCAGGCCTTGGGGTATGTCAGTGAACAAAACAGATGAAATCCTTGACCTCCATCTAATGATGCTTAGATTGAAGTGAGTGTACGTCTAAATAAATACTCTTTGAAATGCATAAATGAGCTAGAAATTAAGACAAAATAAAGTTATGCTTTGCTGGGATGTCAGGCAGAGTCACGTAGGGAGTTGAGTTTAATGCTTGAGGAAATTAGACTCTGGGTCTACACATGAAAGAGTTATAACCAAGACCCTCCCCACCCCCTGAAAAGTCATGACATCTCAGTTGGACCAAGGAAAACATCACACTCTGGCACAGAGGGACCACAGGGAAGCTCTGCCTCAGTGTGGAGAATCTGCAGGGAAAAAATTCAGCTCTTACTCTCAAAAGGCACAGACCAGAACCTCACCTGAATTTGTGGTCTGAAATGCAATAGCCAGGACATTGGGAAGACTTAAGAAAGTCAAGTCTGGGGGGTAAAAATAGAGCCACCAGGAAGAGCAGATGTAACGCTGCTTAAAATGACGTTCCTCCAGCCCACACCACAGAAGGGTCTCAGGGAGAACCAAGCTCTGATAAAGATGAGCTCGTTGTAAAACGTGTCAACTTATATAAGAGGACAGTGAATGGCAACTTATATAAGAGTGAGTGAATGGCAACAGAAACAATATAATGTGAGTTTACAGTTTTGAGAATTAAGTTGAATGGAATGACCGTCAGAGGATATAAAGAAAGGCTGTTCAAAATAATTTAAAATGTGAATAAAAACTTTTAGGAATGAATAAGACCCTGAGTTGACAGAGCCAGCAGATTTGAAAAAAACCATCAAATAGAGATTCCAGAAATAAAGAACACAGACATTTAAGCTTAAAAAAATATCCTGTGAGAAGTTAGGTTAGACATAATCAATGTAAAAATTATGAGGGGAAATTATCTATAATACAGCAAGAGAAACAAATACATGGAAGTATTTGAGATTAAGAGACATGATGATTGAGAATGGAAAATTATAGGTATATATAAAATGAGTTTTAGGAAGAAAGAATAGAGAGAGAAAAATATTTGTTGCAAATGATAAAAGGAATAATTCATCAGGAAGCTATATTTCTAAACTTGTGCGAACCTAACAATAAAGAAAATTTTGTCATAATTACATAAAGAAATTGTTTTAAAAAACAGAGTGATTTCTAGTTTTAACACACCTCCCTTCGTTTGTGCTATTTGTTTGAGGCAGGATTAGTAAGGATACGGAATGTATAAAAAACACAAGATAGACTTGATACAGTGAACCTGTATAGAGCTAAACACTAGCTAGACATTCTTTTTTAAGTAAGTACACTTGAAACATCAGCAAAAACTGACCATATGCTTGTCCAAAAGGCAAATCTAAAAAACAATCCAAAGAGTGAATAGCCAAACAACCATGTTGTCTAAATGCAAATTTATAAAATTAAAAAGGAATAAAATAATCTCTCCCCAAAATATTTAGACATTTTTAAATCATGTATTTAAGTAATTCACAGATCAAAGAAAATTTTAAATCAAAAATGAGAAAATATTTAGGCGGACAAAACCATCACACATGAAAACTGGTATGATACAGCTAAAGCCATACTTAGAAGAAAATCTAACTGCATGTTTTAGGTGGATTTTGGCCAAAGGTAGAGAATACTAGCTTTCTTTCTACAGATTCAAATAACTAAGAAGTTCTTTTTAAAAGAGTCTCTGTTATTAAATATTTTAAACATATGTGAACGTGTGTGTGCTTAGTTGCTCAGTCGTGTCTGACTCTTTGCGACCCCATGGACTGTAGGCCGCAAGGCTCCTCCGTCCACAGGGATTCTCCAGGCAAGGATACTGGAGTGGTTTGCCATGCCTTCCTCCAGGGAATCTTCCCGATCTAGGAATCAAACCGGGGTCTCCTGCATTGCAGGTGGATTCTTGCAGTGAGCTCAACCAGCTGAGCTACCAGGGAAGCCAGGCTATCTAATGAACCTTCAAACACCTATCACCCAGCTTCAGTAGTTACCCACTCACAACCAGTCCTGTTTCATCTGTATCTCCGGACTGCCCCCCTCCCAGACACGACTGGATTATTCTGAAGCAAATTACTGGCATCATACCATTTCATCCACAAACATTTCATTATGCATATCTAAAGATGAGGGACAGGGGGGCCCGACATGCTGCAGTCCATGGGGTGGCAAAGAGTCAGACACAATTGGTGACTGAGCAACAACATCAAAGATAAATGTTAGTTGCTCAGCTGTGTCTGACTCTTTGCCACCCCATGGACTGTAGCCCGCCAGGCTCCTCTGTCCGTGGGAATCTCAAGGCAAGAATACTGAAATAGGTTGCCAATCCCTTCTCCAGGGGATCGCCAATCCCTTCTCCAGGGGATCTTCCCAACCCAGGGAGCAAACCTAGATCTCCCGCATTGCAGGGAGACTCTTTACTGTCTGAGCCACCAGGGAAACCCCTTATCTAAAGATAATTTTTTTTTATTAAAAAAAAAAACACACACACACACACAAACCCACAATATCTTAATCACAGTGATGTTTCAAGACAACAATCCCTTAATATAATCACGTATTCAGGCAACTTCCCTGTAACCGATCAGATTGTGGCCCTCTGGCTGGCTCCCCCTCTCCCACACTCAACTGTATCTAACATCTTCAGGACTGTGTTCAGGAAAGAAGGAGAGAAAATAACTTTCTTATTCTCTTTGTAATGTCTGTAGGTAGCACATTCTTGTGACTCTGGAACTTGTTCTCCTGTATGGAAGCCACTAGCCATACGTAGTTATTTAAATTTCAATTAACTAAAATTAAATCAGTTTTAAACTTCAGTTTCTCGGTCGACTAGCCATATTTCAAGTATTCAATAGACAAAATAGACAAGAACATTAAAGAAAGAAAAATTATTGGATAATTTCACTTTTGAGCAGAGAGGCATATAAAATATATCACCCAAATCCAACATGGTGTTTTTAAAAGCCCACCCGAACCAAGAAGAAGTTTTCTCAGAAAAACAGAATAACATGTCTTTAGAAAATGTAAAATTCATCATATTAATGAATATGGAGACAACTGAGTCAGGAAAATTATTTTGCTAAACTTAAACTCCTATTCATGATACTGCCTTTAGCAAACCAAGGATAGAGGGGTCTGTCTGCCTTAACTTGTTGAAGAGTATCCATGAAAACCCTACAACAAACACCCACCTGGATGGAAGTGTAGATTAGTACAACTTTAGAGAACAATTTCGCAGCATGCTGAAGTAGGCTAAAGGTGCACACACTTAGCATTTCAGAAATTCCACTCTAACTTTAGCCTCTAGAGCAGTGGTTCTCAAACGAAGAGATTTTGCCTCACAAGTGACATTTGGCAAAGTCTGGAGATATTTCTGGTCATCATGATTCAAGGGGAGGAGTGTGGATGGGTGATGGGGTAGTTGATACTGGCATCTAGTGGGTAGAGTCGAAGGATGTTGCTAAACATCTTACTACGGACAGGCAGCCCCACAGCAAAGAGTTATCCAGCCCCAAATGTCACCAGAAGCTCTGCCCCAGAACCATGATCAGTAATATTCATAGCAGCACTATTTGTAATCTTTTCTTAAAAAGTAGAAGCACAGTTCTTGAAATGGAGCCGCAGTACATGGGCTCATTTGCATGGATTACAAAGGTGTGTTTCAACGCGAGAAATCTCAAAGCAGTGCTGAGTGAAGAAAAACACACATCGCCAAAGGATGTGCACAAATGCAATTTATGTAACTTTGTAAACCTAATCCTTCCTCACGGTTTACTGCCACTGGCCATTGTTGGCGCCTGCCCTCCTCCTCCTCCTCAAGTCTTCCTCTTAGCTTTACTAACCCAGTGACAAGACATCACATTTTATAGGATTCATTTTTTTTTTTTGGATTCTATTTATATTGTTCTTGTAATTTGCATGTATGATAAAAGTAAAAAAGAATACATGGAAAGGATATGCTCCAACTTCAGGAGAGTAGTTATTTTGGGGAGGAAGGGGAAGGAAAGGCAAGGCCTGGGTGGTGTTCTGACAATATCTGGAATGTTTTATTTCTCTTAAGAAGGTAAAGAGATTGATGCCAGTGCAGTAAAATATTTTCTGTTTTAAAATACCTCACAGTTATTGACTAAGAACAAAAAGAGAAGGGATGAAAGGCCAGCCCTGGTCTTCGAATGAGAATATACATCACAGCTCTGATGTTTTCTGGATTAAACCCTGGGGAAATAACTGCATTTTCCCTGGCATTCTTCCTCACCTATGAAACAGGCTGACGATTCTTAGTCTCCATCAGAGTTTTTAAACTTCAGTCATCCCGCGATGCCTCAGCATGTCTGCTGATACTCTCTTACTGCCTGTGATATTTGAGAGACTCGCTGCGCCACCTGAAACCATCTCCCGTCCTGTGACCCTCATCCCCCACTTTGGAAAACATTGCTCTATTATAATAAGGCGCTTTGTGGACGAACTGAGGCTCCGCATGTAAAAACCCTCAGCTGTGTGAGCACATATTATGCCTTCAGCAAATACGGTAAATATATGTTGGATCTTAAGCTACATAGTTTATGTCGTAACTTACTTTTTGTAATTTAAAAATATTTAATTCAGGCCTTCTAAATGCACATTTTAAAAAACCTGTGATTTTATGTAGCTTGGGGAATATAGTCAATATTTTATAATAACTCTGTAGGGAGAATAAGCTATTAAAATATAGAATTGTTTTGTTGTATACTAATATAATATTAGTCAACTATACTTTAATAAAAGTATAAAGTGAAATATGGTAAAAAATAAATCTGTGATTTTAGTAATCTAGAAAACAATGCTTTTAGGTTTTTTCCCTTGAATTTTCCCTAGATACAGTAAATATTTCTTCTCCAGCCTTATCTATAGCATTAAATTTTTATACTGATAAACTTGTTGTTCAATGATAAGAAAATGAGTACAACTTGAGAGGTTCAAAACTGTAGGTTTTATTGAATAATGAATGAGTCTTAGGCATACCAGAAGCAAGAGATGTCAAAGCCCCCTGCTCCTCTCCCCACCCCTTCTCTTGCTTGTGGCCCCTACTTCAGATGTTAATTCTTTGGGGACAGAGACTACTCTATGCTCCACTCCAGTGGATAATAAGTAAGCAGTGTCACAGGTGGTGACTCCAGCTATAAGTCAAACATTCATCTTTTCAGAAGCACAGATTGCAAAAAAAAATCTGTGGGGGGTTATATGGAGGCCGTTTCAGCCTCACCCACATGAATAAACTCACTGGAGCCTCACACCAGCAGGGCCGCCTGGATCCCAGTTTACAGACCACTGCACAGAGCTGCTGAGTGAGGAGGTCCTTTTGCTCGTGGACGTCCTTGGATAGGCTCCAAACCGGAGCCTCACTGGGCTAACATTTCCACAGTGATCCCCATTTTCAGTGAAGCATTCATGCTGATAATTGAAAATCTCAACCCAGCCTACATTTTCAAGAATGACAAAAAGTATAATCTAAAAGCATCTATTTCTCTGTCAGGGGAACCCATCCTTAAAGGTTTGGAAGGGGAGGGAGCTGAGAGTTGGAGAACATCTAAAGGTTAAGTTGTCCAGGTTGTTCCTGGATGGAATCAGTGGAATACGTAAATGCAGAGTTAGAGCCACACACCGGGACAGCTCAATCAAAAAATATTTTGAGAGTTTATTCTGTACAGCATATCAGATTAGGAGCTTTGGAGCATATATAGAAAACCCAGCGATGGCCCTCAGTCTCCAGAGTTTAAACTGTATTGGAGAGAAACCCATGTGCAGATAAAAATACCAGTGCACACGAAGAGATAATCAGAAATTCATTTCAACACTTTAAGAGATGGCCTATGACACCCACATACAAGATTCTGAATAAATGGGAATGATAGTGGCTCGATAGTGACACAGTTGTTACTCTTACCATACTCTATTTGAGTGCTTCCTTTCTCTTAGGCATCACGTGAACTGATTTTCAAATGTAACTCAGTTGGTCCCATGTCCTTTGGCTTTTTGTGGGCCTGTTTTTTTTAATGTTGAGATAAAATGCTTGGAGCTTCTATCCCTCATAATGTGCAAAGTCTGACACAATATTAGGGGGAGGTGGGCTTTTTTAAAACTGAAGCATAGTTGATTTACAATGTTGTGTTAGTTTCAGACATATAAAAAAGTGCTTCAGTTTTATATGTATATGTATTACGCATGCTGTGTGCGGGCATGCTGAGTCACTAAGTTGTGTCCGACTCTTTGCAGCCTCATGGACTGTAGCCTGCCAGGCTCCTCTGTCCATGGGATTTTCCTGGCAAGAGTACTGGAGTGGATTGCCATGCCCTCCTCCAAGCGATCTTTCCAATCTAGGGATTGAACCCACGTCTTCTGTATCTCCTGCATTGTAGGCAGATTCTTTACTGCTGAGCCATCAGGGAACCACATTATGCATATGTGTGTATGTGTATATGTATATATATATGTATATATATATATATATATATACACACACACTATATATATATGCATACATGTTATATATATATATATATATAGCAATGAGGATTTTCTGCATAGCACAGGAAACTATATTCAACATCTTGTAATAACCTATAGCAGAAAGAATCTGAAAAAGATATATATATATATGTATGTGTAATATATAAGGTATGTATAATATATATATACATTTATATGTATTTTCATATGCATATGAGTTACATTTGAAAATATACATATGTAAATATATGCTCTCTCTCTCTCTATATATATATATATATAGAGAGAGAGAGAACATATATATATATATATATACATGACTTCCCAGATGGTGCAGTGGTAAAGAATCTGCCTGCCATGTGGTAGACACAAGAGACACAGATTAGATCCCTGTGTCACGAAGATCCCCTGAAGTAGGCAGTGGCAACCCACTCCAGTATTGTTGCCTGGAAAATTCCATGGGCAGAGGAGCCTGGCAGGCTACAGTCCATGGGGTTGCAAACAGTTGGACATGACTGAGTGACTGAGCACACATACATACATATAAATATATTTTATATATACAATACATGTATATGTTTTCTTTTTCAGATTCTTTCCATTATATATATAAAGATATTATATATATTATATTTATATAAAGATATTGAATATAGTTCCCCATGCTATACAGTAAATCCTTGTTGCTTATCCATGTTATATATAGTAATGTGTATCTGTTAATCCCAAACTCCTAGTTTATCCCCTTCCACTTTCCCCTTTGATAACTGTAAGTTTGTTTTCTGTGTCTGTGATCTATTTCCATTTTGTAAATTAGTTCATTTGTACCATTTTTTTTTTTTAGATTCCACAAATAAGTGATACCATATGATACTTTTCTTTCTGGGTCTGACTTACTTCACTTAGTTCCATCCATGTTGCTGCAAACAGCATTATTTCATTTTTAATGGCTGAATAATATTCCATCACATATATGTACCATATCTTCTTTATTCATTCGTCTGTCAGTGGACACTTAAGTTGCTTCTATGTCTTGGCTATTGTGAATAGAGCTCCTGTGAACATTGGGATGCATATATCTTTTCGAATTAAGAGTTTTCATCTTTTCTTCATAAATGCCCAGGACTGAAATTGCTGGATCATGTGGTAGTAGCTCTGTTTTCAGTTGTTTAAGCAATTTCCATACTGTTCTCCATGATAACTGCATGAATTTACATTCCCACCAGCAATGCGGCAGGGCTCCTTTTTCTTGGGAGGCTTCCTCAGTGTGTCTTGAGGAAGACAGAGTGGGTGGTGAGTGTTATGTTCTCCTGCCTCCTCTCCCCAGATTCTCCCTCCTGAATTGAGTCTCAAGCACACCCCTCTGAGCCATCCCTTGTATGCTGATCCTCTTCTCTCTTAAGCCCACTCAGAAAGTCTTCCCTTCTTCTTCATTCATTAAAACCTCACTCCCACACATACATTATAGCAACAAACTTTTCTGAAAGTTAGAGGGAAAAAATAAAGGGAAAAATTAAGTACAGAATAGAAAATAGCCTAAGATTGAATATTTTCAATGAATACTTTCTCTTCCCTCCAAAGTCCCCTTCTACTTACCCCACCTTCTCTCCATATTTCAGCCTCATCAACCTTATGCCCTCTTTCCTGGGCTGGCTAGAGATATCTGATTTCAAATACTGTATTCAGCAGAGAAAGTTAGCTCTCTTTGAGTGTAGGTTTGCCTTTCAAGCCCAAAGACACAATATTTTCTAAACAAAAGAGCAATTCTCTCTTTAAGAAATATTATTCTGCCTTGACCAATGACTCAGATGAAAGTAGTATTTAAAAATAACCAGTCTTGCTCTGCCTCACTTTACATGTATGTATATATGCCTGGAACAACTGATTATTTACTCCCATTTTACAGATGAAGAAATTAAAGTTTAAGGAGATTAATGTGTTTAACTTACCCAGTTTGTAAGGGACAGATTTGGAATTCAGACCCATATCTACTGAAGCCTTATCTTCTTGACTACCTCCTACTTAATAGATCTCTGGTACAGAAAGCAAAGGCAACAGGCATTCAAGAAAAATAAGATACTGGCAGAAAGAAGAAGAGGGGGAGATTTCAGTTGGAAGAGGAGGCACATAAGTGAGAATTAGTCTAGACGTGACACTGTAAAGATTTAACCTAAGGGGTGGCAGAAGGTAAAAAGAGTCTTGACCATTTGATGGGGGGAGAAAAGAAGCAGCCATTAAAAATGGCTTCACATTTTCTAGTCTGGATAACAAGCAATCGTTCATTCATTCAGCGAAGAGGCATCGATGAGTCAGGCACTGGGTGTGTAAGCGTCGTGCCCAGTGTTGGGAACAGTAGCAGGAATAGGAAAGTCAGGGGTGAGACGATGCGGCGTCTCCGGCGAGACAGGGAGAGGCTGCAGTGAGAGACACACCCTGTTTAATGTCCAGCAGGCAGCAGGAAATACCAAACTCATTTGTGTCGAAGCTTGAGGCCCTCAGAGAGCACCAGGAGGCAGCACAGACTCGGAAGCCAAAGGGAGGCCGGCCTTGCTAAACTCTCCGAAGTCTTGTGTGTTGCATCTGAAGCAGATTAAAACAAAATGCCCTTATTCATAGGAGAGCACTTTTAAAATATTAGCAAATAATATTAATGTCGTTAAATGCTTGTTTAAACATTTATTCAGTGACCTTTCCATCTGGCAAGCTAAGAGTTGTTTCAGTAGAAGGATATGTGTACTAATACTGCTAGGTTTTTATATATAGTAAAATTTATCTAGATACCGAGGGGAAATATGCATATGATTAGGGCACAATTCTTCCAGCCAGACACATATTCCCAATATTATTAAATTGTCCATTACCATGTTCACGGTTTATACGCTAACGGTTACCCATATTGGCAGGCATGAAAAGACTGTGAGAACCTTGAGGTTATGATACTGCTAAATGAGGTGGATGTTTTGTTACATAATTAGCACATTATATTCTGTTTCTGTACTTAGCATGTTCCTACCCACCTCACCCTGCCTTCCCTGAAATGAAGCCCACTTAATAGCTCCTTTGGTCTCAGTTGTTTTATCTTTCCTTACAATTAGTTGTCTGTCTTTTCATGTTATATATTACACATCTCCTTATAACACAGCAGTGCGCTGTTATTAAGAAAGGAACCAGTGTGAGAGCTCAACACGGAGCCAACACGACGAAGACCCTCTGGAACAGAATCCGTACTCTCATTCCTCCAGGCTAAGAGGTTTAGAGGTGCTCTAGAAAGACACAGTTGGTAATTAACACCGATCTCATACTGTGGGTATGATGGTTCGTGAGCCCATAATCTGTATCTTGCTGTATAGAGTTATTCATAGTTCTTTAGTCAGTGATAAAGAGTTCATTCCAACTGTGAACTGAGTTCTTTTCAACAAATCTGTTTGTGGTCCTCATATATTTCTAAATTGTTGAAACTTCTCAGGGATTGATCCATGGTTCATCCAGCAAATTTTAAAAAAATTAGAATAAATCGTATGTTGTGAACAATCTATACAGTCAGTAAAAACAAGACCAGCAGCTGACTGTGGCTCAGATCATGAACTCCTTATTGCCAAATTCAGACTAAAATTGAAGAAAGTGGGGAAAACCACTAAACCATTCAGGTATGACCTAAATCAAATCCCTTATGACTATACAGTGGAAGTGAGAAATAAATTTAAGGGACTAGATATGATAGACAGAGTGCCTGATGAACTATGGACGGAGGTTCATGACATTGTACAGGAGACAGGAATCAAGACCATCCCCAAGAAAAAGAAATGCAAAAAAGCAAAATGGCTGTCTGAGGAGGCCTTACAAATAGCTGTGAAAAGAAGGGATGCAAAAAGCAAAGGAGAAGAGGAAAGATATACCCATTTGAATGCAGAGTTCCAAACAATAGCAAGGGGAGATAAGAAAGCCTTCCTCGGCGATCAATGAAAAGAAATAGAGGAAAACAATAGAATGGAAAATACCAGAGATCTCTTCAAGAAAATTAGAGATACCAAGGGAGCATTTCATGCAAAGATGGGCTCAACAAAGGACAGAAATGATAGGGACCTAACAGAATCAGAAGATACTAAGAAGAGGTGGCAGGAATACACAGAAGAACTGTACAAAAAGATCTTCACAACCCAGATAATCACAATGGTGTGATCACTCATCTAGAGCCAGACATCCTGAAATGTGAAGTCAAGTGGGCCTTAGGAAGCATCACTATGAACAAAGCTAGTGGAGGTGATGGAATTCCAGTTGAGCTATTTCAGATCCTAAAAGATGATGCTGTGAAAGTGCTGCAAGCAAGGCCAGCAAGTTTGGAAAACTCAGCAGTGGCCACAGGACTGGAAAAGGTCAGTTTTCATTCCAATCCCAAAGAAAGGCAATGCCAAAGAATGCTCAAACTACCACACAATTGCACTCATCTCACATGCTAGTAAAGTGATGCTTAAAATTCTCCAACCCAGGCTTCAGCAATACGTGAACTGTGAACTTCCAGACTTTCAAGCTGGTTTGAGAAAAGGCAGAGGAACCAGAGATCAAATTGCCAACATCCTCTGAATCATGGAAAAAGCAAGAGAGTTTCAGAGAAACATCTATTTCTGCTTTATTGACTATACCAAAACCTTGACTGTGTGGATCACAATAAACTGTGGAAAATTCTGAAAGAGATGGGAATACCAGACCACCTGACCTGCCTCTTGAGAAACCTGTATGCAGGTCAGGAAGCAACAGTTAGAACTGGACATGGAACAACAGACTGGTTCCAAATAGGAAAAGGAGTACTTCAAGGCTGTATATTGTCACCCTGCTTATTTAACTTCTATGCAGAGTACATCATGAGAAACACTGGGCTGGAGGAAGCACAAGCTGGAATCAGGATTTCCAGGAGAAATATCAATAACCTCAGATATGCAGATGACACCACCCTTATGGCAGAAAGTGAAGAACTAAAGAGCCTCTTGATGAAAGTGAAAGAGGAGAGTGAAAAAGTTGGCTTAACGCTCAACATTCAGAAAACGAAGATCATGGCATCCGGTCCCATCACTTCATGGCAAATAAATGGGGAAACAGTGGAAATAGTGGCTGACTTTATTTTTGGGGGCTCCACAATCACTGCAGATGGTGATTGCAGCCATGAAATTAAAAGACGCTTACTCCTTGGAAGGAAAGTTATGACCAACCTAGACAGCATATTGAAAAGCAGAGATATTACTTTGCCAACAAAGGTCCATCTAGTCAAGGCTATGGTTTTTCCAGTGGTCATGTATGGATGTGAGAGTTGGACTATAAAGAAAGCTGAGCACTGAAAAATTGATGCTTTTGAACTGTGGTGTTGGAGAAGACTCTTGAGAGTCCCTTGGACTGCAAGGAGATCCAACCAGTCCATCCTAAAGGAGATCAGTCCTGGGTGTTCATTGGAAGGACTGATGCTGAGGCTGAAACTCCAATACTTTGGCCACCTCATGCGAAGAGTTGACTCATTGGGAAAGACCCCTGATGCTGGGAAAGATTGAGGGCAGGAGGAGAAGGGGACGACAGAGGATGAGATGGTTGGATGGCATCACTGACTCAATGGACATGGGTTTGAGTCGACTCCGGGAGTTGGTAATGGACAGGGAGACCTGGCATGCTGCAGTTCATGGGGTTGCAAAGAGTTGGACATGACTGAGCGACTGAACTGAACTGAACTGAGCAATCTGCCCAGCAAAACAACTGTCTATTTCTGGGATTTGGTGGGATGCAAGAACGTAGAAAAAGGGCTATCTATAACAGGTGGGAAAACCTGACAAAGAAAAGAGAGGAGGTAAAAGAAAAATAATCTAGAGAAAGACACCATGCCCACATGGAGAGAAGCTTCACAAAGCTACTGTCAATATCATGAGAGACAAGGAAAGTCTGGGGACTGTTTCAGATGAAGGGGACATGACAGTCTAATGTGATACTTGAACCTGGATTGGATCTTGCACTAAGAAATATGGAAATTATTGGGATGATTGTCAGAATTAAAATATGGACTCTCTATATTATATCAATGCTGCAGTTCCTGAATTTGATCATTGTACTGTGGTTATGTAGAAGAATATACTTATATAAATATGTGTATATCTATATATAGGTAGATATATGGGCTTCCCCAGTGGCTCAGTGGTGAAGAATCCACCTGCTATGCAGGAGACACAGGTTCAATCCCTGGGTCAGGAAGATCCCCTGGAGGAGGGCATGGCAACCCACTCCAGTATTCTTGCCTGGAGAATTCCATGGACAGAGGAGTCTGGTGGGCTGCAGTCTATAGGATCACAAAGAGTTGGACATGACCGAAGCAACTGAGCATGCACGCATGCATATAGATAGGTAGATAGCTGTGTATAAAGATATGTGAAATAAATCACCAGTCCAAGTTTGATGCATGAAGCAGGGCACTCAAAGCCGGTACACTGGAACAACCCAGAGGGATGGGATGGGGAGGGAGGTGGGCGGGGGGTTCAGGATGGGGGACACATGTACACCTGTGGCTGATTCATGTCAGTGTAAGGCAAAAACAATCACAATATTGTAAAGTAATTAGCCTCCAATTAAATAAATTTTATATAGCTTATATATTTTGCCTCTCTAGAAAGAGGCAGAAAGGTTTAAGGGGAAAGGGGTGTGTTGTCTGCAACTTATCATAAGATAGTTCAGATAAAAGAAAAAACAGAGGTGAAAAACTGAATCTCATAAAATGTTAACAAGTGTTGAATCTAGGTGAAGTTTAAAGGTTTATGGAGTACTGTTAAAGGTGTACTGTTCTTACAACTTTTCCGTACATTTTGCAATGATTTTAAACTGAATAGTAATAATGATAATAATAGTAATAATAATTCAGAGAAACTGAACCTAAAGCTTCACACTAGTTGCATTTTTCTGCTTCAAATCAGATTAGACACCTTTGTCTAATCACCTATAATAGCTGTAGGAATAAATTTGCCAGGATCTGAAGTTTATGTTAAATATCAAAAAAATGTTAACTTCTTTACATATTTATGTATTTTCTAATATATTATTTAAAGATTTGTTTTTCACATGAAAGGTGTCGGTATAGCACAGACCTTTTTTTTCTGAATCATTGATAGTGAGACCAACCTCACACCCCATAATGGCAGGACACTTTAGGGTGCATTTCCTACAAACAGCAGCACCCTACAGAGCCATAAGACCACCTCCAAATCAGGAAATTCATGTCGATACAAAATTATCATTGGGCCCCAGAACCCCTGCTTGCTAATTGTCCCAGACTCAATCCTAAAGGAAATCAGTGTTGCATATTCACTGATGCTGAAGCTGAAGCTTCAGTACTTTGGCCACCTTATGAGAAGAACTGACTCATTAGAAAAGACCCTGATGCTGGGAAAGATTGAAGGTGGGAGAAGAAAGGGACGACAGAGAATGAGATGGTTGGATGGCATCACCGACTCAATGCACATGAGTTGGAGTAAACTCTGGGAGTTGGTGATGAACAGGGAAGCCTGGTGTGCTGCAGTCCATGGGGTCGCAGACTCGGACACGACTGAGCGACTGAACTGAACTGAACTAAATGTCCTTTATGGCCAGTGGATCCTGTTCAGAATCACATAGTGGTCTCTTCATTCTCCTTTACTCTGAACTGTTCCTCACACTTCCTTGATGTTCATGACCTTGGCACTTCTGAAGATAAGCAAGTACCTTGTACAGTGTCCCTCAGTGGAGAGTAATCTGTCACTTCCTCGTGATTAGATTCAGGTTTTGCATCTTTGTTGAGAACATCCCAGTGTGATGCTGAGGTCTCCTCCCTGCATTTGATTGGTGGGGCATCATTTCAATTTCTCCTGTTACTGGTGATGTTCACCTTGATCACTTGACTAAAGTGTCTTCTGCCACACTCTCCAATGCAAGGCGACTCTTTTTCTCCTTGTAACTAATAAGTCTTTTGTGCAAAGGTACTTTGAGAAGAAATACCCCAATCTTCATGAAACTTATTTATTTATATCAGTGTGACTCATAGTTTCCTAGTTTTTTCAATAGGTTGTCATCTACCAGTGTTATTGTTGTTTAGTCACTAAGTCATGTGACCCCACAGACTGTGTAACCCACCAGGATCCTCTGTCCATGGGATTTCTCAGGCAGGAATACTGGATGGGTTGCCATTCCTTCTCCAGGGGATCTTCCCAATCCAGGGATTGAACCCCCATCTCCTGCATTGGCAGGCAGATTCTTTACCCTTGAGCCACCAGGAAAACCCATAATCTACCAGTAGGATTATTTATTTTGAAGGACAGATTGTCCCAGGCATGGCCAGTAGGAGCCCCTGTGTCCTTTTGACATGCCCCCACCATTCTTTGAGCACTTTCTTAGTTTTGGACACAAAAAAGATCTTTCTGTTTCATCAGGTACATTCCTTGCCTCAGCCCTGAATTGGCCAGTCCTCCAAGAAACTTGACTTCTTTTTGTGGAGAACGGTGTTGAAAAACGAGGTCCGAGTACTAGATACTCACAGGTATTGGAGCATCAGTTCACCAAGATGCTGTCAGCAGACAGCCAGACTATATGTGTATGTGTTCATCTGTATATTTAAATCTATTTGTATCTCTTATCTACCTTGATATATATTGAAAAACCAAATGTTCACACTGATACTTTCAGTTCCAGTCCAACAGCCCTGGACTTGTTTAGTTTTCTCTCTTCTGTGATGGGGAGAAATCTGTTTCCCACTACCCTTAACGTGGTTACTTCTTTAATTGATTCCCCAGTATGTAAACAATCTCTTGATTGCTGTCATAACCCTCCCCTCCGTGTGGACGCTTCTCCCAGCACACCTGGGCTCCAGCACCCCCGGGTCCCTGCTGGAAGACCCCCTCCTGATGTTCTTAGGGCTCTGACTTCCCAGGCACTCCCACCCCACACACACACCCTTCTTACCTAGTCCGGCTCTCACACTCTACACCAGGCCACCTCCTCTCCCAAGGCTGTCCTTCCCACCTCACTCCCTTTCTAACGCCCCATTGAGGTCATGCTCATGCAGAAATGCCCTCCTCTCCCTGCCCACAGATGGGTGCTCTTTGTTCCTCCAGCTTTCTTGTTCATTCATTACCATTCTTTATAATATCAATTAAAAACAAGGGAGGAGAATGAAATGGGCATAGAGTAAACTCTACAACTGAAAACACAACCATGTGTTTATAAACATAAAATGAAGCAGGCTTGAGATGCAGTATCTAGTATCTTTAAATTCTCTAAACGCCAATTGTAGGACATTGACCTGAGTAGCAGAGACTTGGTAGGAAGCCTGGGATACAGAAGTCAGAATAGCAGAATCTATTCTTCCTGCCTCCACAAGATTATGGAATGATCTCTGGGCTTCCCAGATGAACTAGAATTCAGAGAATGAGCCTCAAAGCCTGCCCCATTTTAATGAAGTCATCGGCTGATTCTGTTTTTATTATTAAACAAGCAATCAGATCTTCTACTGAATGGCCTGGTATTTACTTAAACCTTCAAGCTTCCAAGATCTCCTGGAACCATGGTATCGGACACCGCATTTGTCTCTGCTTTGGCTCTATACTGTAGTCTGCATGGATGCTGACATTTACATGGTTCTTTTTTGACCTCCGCTCTTGGCTCATGATCTGTATCTAAACTTCCAGCTATTCAAAGCAGCATTGGTCTTCCTTGGTGGCTCAGACAGTAAAGAATCTGCCTGCAGTACAGCAGATGCGGGTTCCATCCCTGGGTTGGGAAGATCCCCTAGAGAAGGGAATGGCAACCCACTGAAATATTCTTGCCTGGAGAATCCCATGGACAGAGGAGCCTGGCAGGCTACAGTCCATGGGGTTGCAGAGTCAGACACGACTGAGCAACTTTCACTTCACGTCACCCAGGAAAGGAGGTTGGTCTTTGGAGCCAGTATGATTCAGTGTGAAATCTGTTTTTTAAAAGGTGAATCTTAGTTTCCTCCTCCAGACAACGGTATCAAGAATTAAACTTATTCTGGTAGATTTCCGTGAAGATTTGGGACAGCATAAATGTCATGGGGGAAAGAATTTAACAATTATGTGTGTGCTTTTATACTTCTGACTTTCCTAATGCATGGCCTCGTTCCCAGGGCATTCCAGGTAGTCATCTGCCCGAGGGAGGGAAGGGGATTGAGATGTTCTATAAAAGGAACACAAAACAAACTAACGACAAACAACACCATGACACATAATGTTCAGCTTCTGTCAGTTACACCGTGGTTCAGTCTAAACAGAGTAAAACACTTAGAGCTTTAAAAAATATTTGACATGTCACTCAAATGAAGCAAAACAAAGGCTTTTCTGGCAAGGATTCTACCATAAGAAAGGATTAACTCAGTTCATTTATCTTTTTCTTAGGCTTAGAGTTTTATGAAGGGGCAGACAGAGCAGAGGAGGAGCGGGAAACCTGCCCTTTTCCAGCCCTGAGATGATGCAAAGGCCATGAGGAGCTGAGGAAAAGGGAGAGAGAGGGGAGCGAGATGGCCTGGTAAACATGATCTGAGTCTTCCTTTGGAAAGTTGTTATCTAAACTCAGCGTGTGGACTCTTGTTCATTTGGGTCACCTATTAGACAAGGAACAGTCCATCCAAATAAAGCTGGAGGTACAGCGTGGTCAGGTAGAGAAAACGGCTTCCCACGGCACTCTCCTTCCCGTGTTGAGGGCCCGTGGAGCTGCCATGGGGCTGGTAGAATGAGGCAGTGTGACTCACGCAGAGGCTAAGTGTAGACCACATGGAGGATAAAAAGAAGACTGGGGAATCAGCAGGCAGTGGAAGAAGCAGAGGCACCGAGCCCGCCTGTGAGAGTTGACCAGTGCCACCTGGAAGCATTGCCCAGAACACGGAACCATGAGTTCCTTGGCCCTGGGCAGCAGATTTGGAAGCAGTTGATCAAGCGACATCATGCCAGAGGCTGGAAGATGTTGCCAGATCACACTCCAGATTCAACACAAGATCAGAGTACTCCTTTCTCCCCAAACTCAGGAAGTCGTGTGGCCACCCCTTTCCACCTCCTATACGAACAGCACCATCTTAGGAGAAGACCCAGAGAGAAGGATGGTCAGAGACAGGGCTTTGCATCCAAATGAGAATTCTTTTGGTTTTTTTGGCCGTATGGCAGGTGGGAACTTAGTTCCCCAACCAGGGATCAGACCCATGACTCCTGCAGTGGAAATACGGAGTATTAACCACTGGACTGTCAGTGAAATCCCTGAGAATTGTTTTCTAATCCCAGAAAGACCTTTCAGTGTTCAGGTTAGACTGTTTAAATTACATCAGAGATTTGGGTGGGACAGGAGAAGGTCTATGCAAGATCTCATCTTGGATCACAGACAAGGCAGTTACAGTGCACACCTTTCTCATTCACATGATGCTTCTACACTCGTCTCACGCTGATGACTTATTTTTACCAAAACAAGCTGCCAAGAAACTGAAAACGGGGCCCAGACACAGCCAAGTTGTATTCCGAAAGTCGTGGTTAATGTCCCGTCCGTCACGAGCTCCCTCTGCCAGCAATGAGAGTGCGCTGCCCAAGGCCAAGGATGGGAGACAATGGGTTCCAGTTCCTTCTTTGTGGACGCTGCCCAGCCACAAGCCTCTTCCATTTTTTAAGGACCTGAGGCTAATAGTGTTGAATTTCATGGGAAGAAGAGAAAGTACTAGGGAAATTTTGCAGAAGGCAACCTGAGAAGACTTTGTGTGAGTCAGGCCCCTTGAGGGGCCCACATATGCCGTCTGGTTTCTAAAACGTCCGGGACGTGACCACAAGGCTGAGCCTATAATCCAGATCTGAGCAGAGACTTACTTTTTCGAAAGAGTCCTGTGCTCAAGCTAAGGATTCTCAGGACTGGGACCAAAGGAAGACAAAAACAAAACACGGAGCAAAACACGAGAGGAAAGTGTCTGGGCCTCAGTGTTTGCTTTGTGCCCCCTGGAACCGTATCATAAAATATCAATGATGCAGCTTGTCATGATCTTTAAAACAATGATTCGCCTTTAATTCTAAATGAAACTGATGAGAAGTGTGACGTCTTCTTTACCAGCAAGGCCAAATTGCTCTCTACTGTGAGCTGTGTTTTCCCCACGGTTTGCAGGTGCTGAAGTCTGTATAAAAAGCCCCAATTCTGCAGGGGAACATTGGAATTTTCCTACTGGCAGCTCCCTTCTTGGTTAATTAGACAGTATTAGGAAGGAAAAAGGTTGGCCGTGTTATCTAGAAGGAAGTATTATTAGAGATGGCATTGTATCCTGAAAACATTTCATACCCTGTGTTCTGGTCTCTAACGCACCATCTGGAGCAGCTACTTAGGGAAAATTACAGCAAATTGATAGGAATATTTAAAATTGCCTCAGTTAATTTATTGACAAAGATAAAAGTCTCTTGATGAGAAATAGCATTTCAAGTGTCCTTTGCAAGTCATAAATTGACAGACAACAGACATATATGATGAGGAATCCTAAGACTTGTGTCTCTGGTTAGAACCACCATTACATCTGCACTAGGAGAAGTCAAGGAACTTCTCAGAGACCCATCTCCCTGTTTTGTAAAAGAGAGCACGTTTTCATGAAACATCCAGCCAGAAAGTAATTTGAGATAAAGAATTAAAAGCTAGCTATCAACTCGTCCATTTCATACTGCTTTATCTTCTGTCTTAAAAGAGGTTGCAGTAGTCAGATTAATTAGTCATTGTGGGGACCTCCCTGGTGGTCCAGAGGTTGAGGATCTGCTTTTCAGTGCAGGGAACACAGGTTCTATCCCTGGTCAGGGAACTAAGATCCCATATGCCACAGGGCAGCTAAGCCCACGCACCGCAGCGAAGATCACACGTGTTGCAACTGAGAACTGATGGAGCCACATAAATATTTTTAAAAATTTAATCATTGTTCATAAAGTCCTGGATAAATAAGCTTTCATTACAATAGCATTGTTTTAAAAAGCTTCCTATGCTGTCTACCAATTAGGTTAGAATGAGAGGAAATGTTGAAATGGCTCTTAAGAAATGGCTCTCAAAAATCAATTGATAATGGTGAACACACCTGCTGTTTACTTACTTCTTGCCAGATACTACAAAAGTCCTGGCAGAAAATGAAGAAGAGCTGCTGGTCTCGCAAAGATCGTTTCAGCTCCATCTGCACTCACTGGGCAGTCAACACCAGCAGAATCGTTTTAGACCAAGAAGGACAGCAATAGGGTAACTTCATTGTCAACGCTTTCTGTCTTTCCTTTAGAAATGTCTTTGGATTTTTTTCTAACAGGTGATGGAGGTGAAGGGATAAACATTTCTTGTGGCATGATGCCCGTCTGGTTTTGCTAACAGAATTACTCATCATTTCCTGGTTGAGAAAAGGCATTCAGCATGCTGAAGCCTAGAACTTGCTTTTTTTTAAAAAAATAGGCATGTTTCTAACCTCAGACTCATAATTTGAATACATACAGTTTTGCAGCTGGATCTCATTATCTTTTGAAAGTCAGTTGTCTTATGAATAAATAAATAGGTTTTGGAATGTTCAGTTGTTAACAAAACAATAATATAAGAACAAAGCATTTTTAAACCACTTTATTAAGTTGTGATTGACATACAAAAATCTATACATATTTCAAGGCTTCCCTGATGGCTCAGACAGTAAAGAATCCACCTGTCAGGAGTTGGGGGTTTGATCCCTGGGTTGGTAAGAGCTCCTGGAGGAGGATATGGCAACCCACTCTAGTATTCCTGCCTAGAGAACTCCATGAACAGAGAAGCCTGGCAGGCTACAGTCAATGGGGTTGCAGAGTCAGACATGACTGAGTGACCAATACTTTCATAGATATTTAATGTATACAACCTGATGAGTTTGAAGATAAGTATACATCAATGAAACCAATCCCAAAGAAAGGCAGTGCCAAAGAATGCTCAAACAACCACACAACTGCATTCATCTCACACGCTAGCAAAGTAATGCTCAAAATTCTCCAGGCCAGGCTTCAGCAATATGTGAACCATGAACTTCCTGATGTTCAAGCTGGTTTTAGAAAAGGCAGAGGAACCAGAGATCAAATTGCCAACATCTGCTGGATCATGGAAAAAGCAAGAGAGTTCCAGAGAAACATCTATTTCTGCTTTATTGACTATGCCAAAGCCTTTGACTGTATGGATCACAATAAACTGGAAAATTCTGAAAGAGATGGGAATACCAGACCACCTGACCTGCCTCTTGAGAAATCTATTTGCAGGTCAGGAAGCAACAGTTAGAACTGGACATGGAACAACAGACTGGTTCCAAATAGGAAAAGGAGTACGTCACGGCTGTATATTGTCACCCTGCTTATTTAACTTCTGTGCAGAGTACATCATGAGAAATGCTGGGCTGGAAGAAGCACAAGCTGGAATCAAGATTGCTGGGAGAAATATCAATAACCTCAGATATGCAGATGACACCACCCTTATGGCAGAACGTGAAGAAGAACTAAAGAACCTCTTGATGAAAGTGAAAGAGGAGAGTGAAAAAGTTGGCTTAAAGCTCAACATTCAGAAAACTAAGATCATGGCATCTGGTCCCATCACTTCATGCGAAATAGATGGGGAAATAGTGGAAACAGTGTCAGACTTTATTTTTCTGGGCTCCACAATCATTGCAGATGGTGACTGCAGCCATGAAATTAAAAGACGCTTACTCCTTCAAAGGAAAGTTATGACCAACTTAGACGGCATATTAAAAAGCAGAGACATTACTTTGCCAACAAAGGTCCATCTAGTCAAAGCTATGGTTTTTCCAGTGGTCATGTATGGATGTGAGAGTTGGACTATAAGGAAAGCTGAGCACTGAAAAATTGATGCTTTTGAACTGTGGTGTTGGAGAAGACTCTTGAGAATCCCTTGGACTGCAAGGAGATCCAACCAGTCCATCCTAAAGGAGATCAGTCCTGGGTGTTCATTCGGAGGACTGATTTTGAAGCTGAAACTCCAATACTTTGGCCACCTGATGCGAAGAACTGATTCATTTGAAAAGCCCCCGATGCTGGGAAAGATTGAGGGCAGGAGGAGAAGGGGACGACAGAGGATGAGATGGCTGGATGGCATCACCAACTCAATGGACATGAGTTTGCCAAACTCCAGGACTTGGTGATGGACAGGGAGGCCTGGCGTGTTGCAGTCCATGGGGTCGCAAAGAGTTGGACACGACTGAGTGACTGAACTGAAACTGAACTGATGAAGCCATCACTACAATCTATGTCATAAACATATCCATCACCTCCAAAAGTTTCTTCTCACCCTCTGTACTTACAATTTTTTTCTGTATAGGAACATTTAACATAATATCTACCCTCTTCATAAATTTTCAGTGCAGTATTTTTTAACTATTGGCTCTATGCTGTACCATAGCTCTCTAAGATGTATTCATCTCATATAAGTAAAACTTTGTACCTTTTGACTAATACCTCCGTATTTCCATCTCCCCCCAGCCCCTGGGAACTACCATTCTACCCTCTGCTCCTCTGAGTTTGAATATTTTAGATTCCTCATAGAAAGACCCAAAACACCTTTTAAAGTTAACAATCATGTGATAGTAAACTGGAGAAAAATCTAGATAAAACACAAGAAACAAAGATCATTGTAAATCCAATATATTTTGGTACAGCCAAATTCTATGATTTAAATGGCCAATCAGTGGTGCCCATTTTGTCCAAAGCCAAACTTTCTGAAGGTAAATGTGTTTCACCCACATTTAAAAGAAAATATTTGTGAAACTATTATCTGGACCCATGGTGGTACGTGGTTTAGTCGCTAAGTCCTGTCTGATTCTTACATCCCCATGGACTGTAGCCCACCAGGCTCCTCTGTCCATGGGATTCTCCAGGCAAGAAGACTGGAGTGCATTGCCATATCCTTCTCCAGGGGATCATCCCAACCCAGGATTGAACCTGCATCTCCTCATTGCAAGTGATTCTTTTGCTGACTGAGCCACCAGGCTTGTCTATAAGAAGACTGTACACTTTGCCTTTTCTGGGTCCTATTTAAGAACTGATCCCATGTAAGAGAGGAAACATGCATATCTGGTTGACTCCTAGTGCGGGATAGGAGTCAATGAGCAGCTCCAAGCTGGATTCCATAGGCCGCTGACCCAGGGCCTGATTCCACGAACACACCTGCTGGACTCCTTTATCTCAGTCACAGGCACTGTCCCTGGTCCTCCCCACTGCCACCTCCGGGCACTCGTTCATGGACTCCTGGGTGACAAGTGTGATCCCATAGCCCAAAGCACTCTGTAGTTACCCAGCAAGAGCCTTTTTTAGGGCATGGGATTCTATTTCATGCAAAATGTATCGTACTTTGATATCTCCAAAGATTAAATGCTCTTTGATCACATTCTGACTTCAGAGTCCTAAGCCATCCAAGAGCTTCCATTGATCTGGTCTTGATGTTCCTTTTCAGGATGTCGACAGCCCCTTTCAGGTTATCCCACACTTCTGCACAGCTGGAATACTAGGAGTTTTCTTTCTTTGTTTCTTTATTTTGCTTAATACCCCGACATTTTTTGGTTTTATTTGCAAAATTTTCTTTCTCCTCAGGTTTGACTATCTATATCCCACCCACCCTTCTTCCAAGCTGCATTTTTAAAATATTCTTTTATTTGTTTATTTCACTGCTTGGGTCTTGCAGCACTTGGGATCCTCTGTCTTTGTTGTGTCCCTGACCAGGGATGGAACCCAGCCTGCCTGCATTGGGATTTCGGAGTCTTAGCCACTGGACCACCAAGTGAAAGTGAAGTTGCTCAGTCATGTCTGACTCTTTGCGACCGCATGGACTGTAGCCTATCAGGCTCCTCCGTCCATGGGATTTTCCAGGCAAGAGTGCTGGAGTGGATTGCCATTTCCTTCTCCAGGGGATCTTCCCGACCCAGGAATTGAACCCGGGTCTCCCACATTGCAGGCAGATGCTTTACCGTCTGAGCCACCAGGAACCACCAAGGAGGTCCCCCAAAGCTGCATTTAAATGACATTTCCTCTGTGAAACCTTCCCTGAATTTCCAGCAGCCCTTGACTGGATGTAATCTCTCCTTCACCTCTGTCTTGTGATACCAGTTAGCTGGTGTCTTACATAGGGAGACTTTGTCATATTCTACCTTCTGTTTGTTATTTCTCTGCAATTCTCATCTTCCCTAACAATAATGATAATAATGACAGCAGTTGCTGTTGTTCTGATAGCTCAGTGTTTTATAGGCACTGTGGAAGACAGAGCTTTATTCCTCAGAGCGACTCTATAGAGCAAGCATTATGATCTGTATTTTACAAATGAGCAAACTGAGGCTTAGACGACTTAAAGCAGTGTGGTCCAAGATCACAAGACTGGCAAGCGGTGACACTGGGATTCGGCAAGACTTCAGTCCAATTCCAGTCCATTCTTTTAGGCACTGCCTTATTCCTGTATCCAGAAGATCCTTAAGGAGAAGGAGGAAACTCACATTCACTAAACATCTAAAGTGTTGCTGGCATGGGAGCAGAAACTTGCATGGATGTCATGTCATTTATCTGTGAGGTACATGGTATAATCCACATTTTTCAGGTGAGAAAACCAGGTTCACTGTAAATATTTTTTGACAGGGAATGAGTGGATAAGCCACCTGTAATGCATAAAACTGGTGAGATTGAGAGCCAAAATATATAGTTCAGTTCAGTTCAGTCGCTCATTCAGGCCCAACTCTTTGCGACCCCATGAACCACAGCATGCCAGGCCTCTCTGTCTATCACCAAGTCCCGGAGTTCACCCAAGCCCATGTCCACTGTGTCGGTGATGCTGTCCAACCATCTCATCCTCTGTCATCCTCTTCTCCTCCTGCCCTCAATCTTTCCCAGCATCACGGTCTTTTCAAATGAGTCAGCTCTCTGCATCAGGTGGCCAAAGTATTGGAATTTCAGCTTTAACATCAATCCTTCCAATGAACACCCAGGACTGATCTCCTTTAGGATGGACTGGTTGGATCTCCTTGCAGTCCAAGGGACTCTCAAGGGTCTTCTCCAACACCACAGTTCAAAAGCATCAATTCTTCGGTGCTCAGCCTTCTTCACAGTCCAACTCTCACATCCATACATGACCACAGGAAGAACCATAGCCTTGACTAGACGGACCTTTGTTGGCAAAGTGATGTCTCTGCTTTTCAATATGCGATCTAGGTTGGACATAACTTTCCTTTCAAGGAGTAAGCGTCTTTTAATTTCATGGCTGCAGTCACCATCTGCAGTGATTGTGGAGCCCAGAAAAATAAAGTCTGACACTGTTTGCATGAAGCGATGGGACCAGGTGTCATGATCTTCGTTTTCTGAATGTTGAGCTTTAAGCCATCTTTTTCACTCTCCACTTTCACCTTCATCAAGAGGCTCTTTAGTTCCTCTTCACTTTTTGCCATAAGGGTGGTGTCATCTGCATATCTGAGGTTATTGATATTTCTCCAGGCAATCTTGATTCCAGCTTGTGTTTCTTCCAGTCCAGCGTTTCTCATGATGTACTCTGCATAGAAGTTAAATAAACAGGGTGACAATATACAGCCTTGACGTACTCCTTTTCCTATTTGGAACCAGTCTGTTGTTCCATGTCCAGTTCTAACTGTTGCTTCCTGACCTGCATACAGGTTTCTCAAGAGGCAGGTCAGATGGTCTGGTATTCCCATCTCTTTCAGAATTTTCCACAGTTTATTGTGATCCACACAGTCAAAGGCTTTGGCATAGTCAATAAAGCAGAAATAGATGTTTCTCTGAAACTCTCTTGCTTTTTCGATGATCCAGCGGATGTTGGCAATTTGATCTCTGGTTCCTCTGCCTTTTCTAAAACCAGCTTGAACATCAGGAAGTTCATGGTTCACATATTGCTGAAGCCTGGCTTGGAGAATTTTGAGCATTACTTTACTAGCGTGTGAGATGAGTGCAATTGTGCGGTAGTTTGAGCATTCTTTGGCATTGCCTTTCTTTGGGATTGGAATGAAAACTGACCTTTTCCAGTCCTGTGGCCACTGCTGAGTTTTCCAAATTTGCTGGCCTATTGAGTGCAGCACTTTCACAGCATCATCTTTCAGGATTTGAAATAGCTCAACTGGAATTCCATCACCTCCACTAGCTTTGTTTGTAGTAACCCTTTAAGTCAACAAGTAAAATAATAACTACCCTGCAGGAAAATGGGTAAAAAACATGAAAAGGCATTTAGCAAAGAAGAAGATAGAATGACCAAAAACATACAAAGCGATGCTCAGCCTTATTTAAATTTTCACTTTTAATGTAATCACTAGGGAAACTGCCCCTAAGATGAATACAGGTGTGATTGCCCCAGTATAGTTTGAAGAATGAATAAACTGTGGTATATTGTAGTATAATGGAATATTTTACTGAGTTAAAAAGAAGAATCTGTTAAGTATAAAAGTAGATGAATTTTAATATCAGAATATTAAGTAAAAAATCAAGTTACTAAAGTATGCTACTTACTTTAAATTTAAAACACTGAAAAATACCAAATGTTTCTGAATAATATACATTAAAATAAAATCTATGGCATCCCTTGTGGCTCAGCAGGTAAAGAATTCACCTGCAATGCGGGAGACCTGGGTTTGATCCCTGGGTTGGGAAGATCCCCTGGAGAAGAGAAAGGCTACCCACTCCAGTATTCTGGCCTGGGGAATTGTATGGACCGTATAGTGTATGGGGTCACAAAGAGTCGGACATGACTGAGTGACTTTTACTTCACTCTCTCATAGCTCAGTTGGTAAAGAGTCTGCCTGCAATGCAGGAGACCCCGATTTGATTCCTGGGTTGAAAGAACCACTGGAGAAGGGATAGTCTATCCACTCCAATATTCTTGGCCTTCCCTGGTGGCTCAGCTAGTAAAGAATCTGCCTGCAATGTAGGAGACCTGGGTTCAATCCCTGGGTTGGGAAGATCCCCTGGGGAAGGGAAAGGCTACCCACCTCAGTATTCTGGCCTGGAGAATTCCACGGACTACAGTCCATGGGGTCAAAAACAGTTGGACGTGACTGAGTGACTTTCACTTTCATGCAGAATATATGTAGTAAAAAGTATGAAAAGCTGCTAAAAGTTAACTTGTTAGGTCACAAAAGCATCACAAACCTCTTTCTGAAATGGTTCTACCAGTTTTCATTCCCACTTCCAATACGTGACACTTCTTATTACTCCATTGGGTTGTTAGGCATTTTGATTTTTGTCAATTTTAAAGAGTATGAAATGGCATCTCCTTATGTAAATTTGTATTTCCCTTCCTTCTAGTAAAGCTGAACATCATTTCCTGGGATACCCTGGGGAAGGAGATGAAGAAATGAGATCAGGGCTTGTATTAGGTTTTTCTTTTTTTTTAATCTATGAGTAACAATTACTGCAAACTTCATAGCTTAAACTAATGCCATTTTACTATCTTACAGTCTCTGTAGGTTAGAAATCCAGGCAAGGCTTTCCTAGGTTGTCTGAGCAGGGTCTCACGAGGCTGAAATCAAAGTGTTAACCACAATGTGTTCTCTTTAGGAACCTCAGTTAGAAACAAATCTGCTTCCAAGCTCCCTCTGGTTATTGGCACAGTTCATTTCTTTGCAACTGTAGAATACAGGCGGCTTGTTTTTTCAGAGCCAGTGATGAGGAGAGAGGTTCTCAGTCTTTAGAAGTCTTTTATCCCCTGTTCCCCTTTTAAGGTGCCCCCCTCATTAAATGGTGGCTTCTCTGGTGGTTCAGATGGTAAAGAATCTGCCTGCAGTGTGGGAGAACTTGGTTCGATCCCTGGGTCAGGAAGATCCCCTGGAGAAGAAAATGGCAACCCTCTCCATTATTCTTGCCTGGGGAATTCCATGGACAGAGGAGCCTGGTGAAGTACAGTCCATGGGATCACAGAGTTGGACATAACTGAGCGACTAACTTTTATTTTTACTTCCTCATTAAATGAGGCCCAAACAGAATAATCTCCCTTTGGGTAAACTTGAGGTCAACTAGTTAGGGATTTTAATCATATCTACAAAATCCTTTAGCCTTTGCCATGTAGCATAATCTGATTAAAAGAGGGACATTGCATCATCTTTGCCACATTCTGTCAATTAGAAAGAAGTCACAGGTCCTGCAGAGGGGACTTTACATAGGTGTGGGTCGTTGGGTACAACCCAAGGGCCTGTCCACTGCAGAACTAGAGTCTTGACTTTGCCTCAATTGTGTTCATTCTCAAAAAAACAGAATCTAAATTTTAACATTTGTTCAGTCTTGGTATTGCATACACAGATTTCCATTATGTTGTTTCTGAGCTTCTCTTTATCATTGAAATAGTTCAAAATGTAAGCAACAGAAAATTTTTAATTAACAAGTAAGCTCACCAACAAAGCACAGTCCAAATAGACCAACAGAAAAAGAGGAGAAAGATGCAGAAGGAGTCTGGCTCAAAGACTATAATTTTGTATTAACACCTGATTCTGAGAGTCCAAAGCAGTGTCTGATGACCTTCTTTGGCCTGTTTTATAAACCACTGGGCCCATGGAGCCAATGTCTGACCTTCTTACCCAATTAACAATGTGTATTTGTGTCGTGTTTTTATTTGATGGAACAGAAGATGAGCTCCTTTGGGTTACCAACTTCTGATGTTAATAACTGGATAGTTGTTTTTCATTCCCTGAGTTGTGTTCGACTCTTTGCAACTCCAAGGACTACAGTACACCAGGCTCCTCTGTCCTACACCATTTCCCAGAGTTCACTCTGATTCATGTCCATTGAGTCAGTGATGCCATCCAACCATCTCATCTCCTCTGCCAACCTCTTCTCCTTTTGCCTTCAGTCTTTCCCAGCATCAAGGACTTTCCAGTGAGCCAGCTCTTCGCATCAGGTGGCCACATTATTGGAGCTTCAGCTTCAGCATCAGTCCTTCCAATGAATATTCAGGACTGATTTCCTTTAGGATTGACTGGTTTGATCTCCTTGCAGTCCAAGAGACTCTCAAGCGTCTTCTCCAGCACCATAGTTTGAAAGCCTCAGTTCTTAGGTGTTCAGCCTTCTGTATGGTCCAACACTTAAATCTGTACACAAATACTGGAAAAACCATAGTTTTGACTATATGGACCTATAGAAAAAGTGATGCCTCTGCTTTTTAATACTCTGTCTAGGTTTGTCATAACTTTTCTTGCAAGGAGCCAATGACTTTTAATTTCATGGCTGCAGTCACCATCTGCAGTGATTTTGGAGCCCAAGAAAATAAAATCTGTCACAGCATCTGATTTTCCCCTTTTATTGGCCATAAAATGATGAGACAGGATGCCATGATCTTAGTTTTTTTAATCTTGAATTTCCAGCCAGGTTTTTCACTCTCCTCTTTCACCCTCATCAGGAGGCTCTTTAGTTCCTAATGGCATCATCTGCATATATGAGGTTGTCAATACTTCTCCAAGTGATCTTGATTCCAGCTTGTGATTCATCCAGTCCGGCATTTTGCATGATGTACTCTGCATACAACATACAGCCTTGATGTACTCCTTTCCCAAGTTTGAACCAGGCAGTTCTTCCATGGCATTCAAAGATCACGGCATCCAGTCCCATCACTACCTAGCAAATAGATGGGAAAACAATGGAAACAGTGACAGACTTTATTTTCTTGGGTTCCAGAATCACTGTGGACAGTGATTGCAGCCATGAAATTAACAGATGCTTGCTGCTTGAAAGAAACGCTATTACAAACCTAGACAGCATGTTAAAAAACAGAGACATTACTTTGCTGACAGAGGTTCATATAGTCAAAGCTATGGTTTTTCCAGTAGTCATGTATGGGTGTGAGAGTTGGACCACAGAAAAGGCTGAGCACCGAAGAATTGATGCTTTTGTACTGTGGTG
Organism: Bubalus bubalis; assembly: GCF_019923935.1. Taxonomy (NCBI): domain Eukaryota; kingdom Metazoa; phylum Chordata; class Mammalia; order Artiodactyla; family Bovidae; genus Bubalus; species Bubalus bubalis. The sequence goes on along the minus strand of NC_059157.1, from coordinate 21,397,617 downwards.
TTGGAGAAGACTCTTGAGAATCCCTTGGATGGGAAATCAAACCAGTCAATCCTAAAGGAAATCAGTCCTGAATATTCATTGGAAGGATTGATGCTGAAGCAGAAGCTCCACTACTTTGGCCATCTGATGCAAAGAGCTGACTCATTGGAAAAGACCCTGATACTGGGAAAGATTGAAGGCAGGAGGAGAAGGGGATGACAAAGGACAAGATGGTTGGATGGCATCATCAACTCAATGGGCATGAGTTTGAGCAAACTCCAGGAGATTGTGAGCAACAGGGGAGCCTGGTGTGCTGCAGTCCATGGGGTTGCAAAGAGTTGGACACGACTGAGTGACTGAACAACAGCAACAACAGTCCTTCCATGTCCAGTTCTAACTGTTGCTTCTTGACCCACATATAGGTTTCTCAGGAGATAGGTAAGGTGGACTGTTTCACCCATCTCTTTAAAACTTTACCATAGTTTATTGTGAGTCACACAGTCAAAGACTTTAACATAGTCAATGAAGCAGAAGTAGATATTTTTCTGGAATTCCCTTGCTTTCTCCATGATCAGACAAATGTTGGCAATTTGATCTCTGGTTCCTCTGCCTCTTCAAAACCCAGCTTGTACATCTGGAAGTTCTCAGTTCATGTAGTGCTGAAGCCTAGCTTGAAGGATTTTGAGCGTAACTTTGCTAGCATGTGAAATGAGTGCAATCGTATGGTAGTTTGAACATTCCTTTTCATTGCCCTTCTTTGGCAATGGAATGAAAAACTGACCTTTTCAAGTCCTGTGACCACTGCTGAGTTTTCCAGTTTGCTGATATATCGAGTGCAACAGTTTAATAGCACCATCTTTTAGGACTAGAAATAGCTCAACTGGAATTCTATCATATTCTCAAGCTTTGTTTGTAGTGATGCTTCCTAAGGCCGACTTGACTTCACACTCCAGGTGTCTGGCTCTAGGTGCGTGATCATACCATACTGGTTATCCGGGTCATTAAGACCTTTTTTGCATAGTTCTTCTATGTATTCTTGCAACCTCTTCTTAATATCTTCTGCTTCTGTTAGATCTTTACAGTTTCTGTCCTTTATCGTGTCCATCCTTGCATGAAATGTTCCCTTGGTATCTCCAGTTTTCTGTAAGAGATCCCTAGTCTTTCCCATTCTATTGTTTTCCTATTTTTCTATTTCTTTTCCTCTTTTTATATAGTGATTTATACATTGATAATTAAAGAAGCAGCAGTGCAATTGCTTAATAGTAGCCTAATGCAATGAATAAGATTGCTTCACAGTATTCTAAGCTATACACCAGTGAATGGGTCTTTATGCAGTATTTATGGCACATAGTATTATAGTCACATTTATAGTACTAAATTTTTGTTACATTACCAAAAAAAATACCAGTGATAATAGGCTGATAGGCAGTTTCTCCACTTACAAAAGAGAGAGGCATACTGTATGGTAATGTAATTATTTGAAAACAAATTTATTTGCATTGCTCATTTAAGAAGGCCTTCTTATGTCTCCTTGCTGTTCTCTGGAACTCTGCATTCAGTTGGGTATTAAGTTGTCACCTCTTCTTAATCTCTTCTGCTTCTGTTAGGTCCTTACCATTTCTGTCCTTTATCATGTCCATTCTTGCTTGAAACGTTTGTTCCCTTGATAGCTCCAGTTTTCTTGAAGAGCTCTCTATCTTTCTCATTCTATTGTTTCCCTCTATTTCTTTGCATTATTCAATTAAGAAGGCTTTCTCATCTCTTCTTGCTTTTCTCTGGAACTCTGCATTCAAATGGCATATCTTTCCCTTTCTCCCTTGCCTTTCACTTCTCTTATTTTCTCAGCTATTTGTAAAGCCTCCTCAGACAACCAGTTTGCCTACTTTTTCTTTGGGCTGGTTTTGGTCACTGCCTCCTGTACAGTGTTAGGAACCTCTGTCCTTAGTTCTTCAGATACTAGATACTAGATCTACCAGATCTAACCCTTTGAATCTATTCATGACCTCCACCATATAATCATACGGGATTTGACTTAGGTCATACCTGAATGACCTAGTGGTTTTCCCTAGTTTCTTCCATTTAAGCCTGAGTTTTGTGATAACAAGCTCATGATCTGAACCACAGTCAGCTCCAGGTCTTGTTTTTGCTGACTGTATAGAGCTTCTCCTTCTTTGGCTGCAAAAAATATAATCAATCTGATTTCAGTATTAACCACCTGGTGATGTCCATGTGTAGAGTCATCTCTTGGGTCGTTGGCAGAGAATGTGTGCTATGACCAGCATGTTCTCTTGACAAAACTCTTTTAGCCTTTGCCCTGGTTAATTTTGTACTCCAAGGCCAAACTTGGTTATTATTCTGGGTATCTCTTGACTTCCTACTTCTGTATTCCAATCCTCTCTGATGAGAAGGACATCTTTTTTTGATGTTAGTTCTAGAAGGTCTTGTAGGTCTTCACAGAAGTGGTCAACTTCAGCTTCTTTGACATCAGTGGTGGTTAGTGCATAGACTTGGAGTCCTGTGATGTTGAAAGGTTTGGCTTGGAAACAAACTGAGATCATTCTGTCATTTTTGAGGTTGCACCCAAGTACTGCATTTCAGACTCTTCTGTTGACTCTGAGGGTTACTCCATTTCTTCTAAGGGATTCTTTCCCATAGTAGTAGATATAATGGTCATCTGAATGGAATTCACCCATTCTCGTCCATTTTAGACCACTGATTTCCTAAGATGTCGATGTTCAGCTTTGCTGTCTCTTGCTTGAACAAGTCCAATTTACCTTGACCCATGAACCTAACATTCCAGGTTCCTATGTAATATTGTTCTTTACAGCATTGGACTTTACTTTCACCACCAGGCACATCCACAACTGAGCATCCTTTCTGCTTTGGCCCAGCGTCTTCGTTCTTTCTGGAGTTATTAGTAATTGCCCTCCACACATGGGGATTCCCAGGTGGCACAGTGGGAAAGAATCCACCTGCCAATGCAGGAGATGCATGAGATGCGAGTTCCATCCCTGGGTTGGAAAGATCCCCTGGAGAAGGAAATGGCAACCTGCTCCAGTATTCTTGCCTGGAAAATTCTATGGACAGAGGAACCTGGCAGGCTACAGTCCACAGGGTCTCCAAGAGTCAGGCAGGGCTGAGCAACTATACTCATACACGCTTCCCCGGTAGCATAGTGGACTCCCTTCCCACCTGCAGGGCCTCATCTTCCCATGTCTTATCTTTTTGCCTTGTCATACTGTTCATGGGGTTCTCCAAGCAAGAATACTGGATTTGTTGCCATTTCCTCCTCTAGTGGACCATGTCTTGTCAGCACTCTTCACGGTGATCTGTCCGACCTGGGTGGCCCTGCACAGCGTGGCTTGTAGCTTCACTGAGTTGCTCCAGCTCCTTCACTGTGATCTTGAAGGGGAGTAACAAGACAGCATCTGGCTTATTCTCAGAGCTGTGATCTAAGAGCCGCTGTAAATCTGAGATAACCAGGACTCAGGATCATCAAACACATTTTTGGGTCACATTCTTGCAAAATGAGAATTAACCCCACCTCTGGTAACTTGTTGACAAGGTGACAGGAATAGATGGTATCAGGCAAAAATATCTGGCGGCTTAAGTCCATGACCAAGCTCTAAAAGTACATTTACTTTACTAGGAGTTAGCAAAGCAAACATGTTTCAACAAGATCTGAACAGACTGGAGGTTTGAATTAGCCAAACATATTTTGGTGCCAGGAGAAAACACGTGGAGTGGTTTACGCAACTCAAAGAATAGAGGGTCTGAGTGAATTTTTGAGCAGGAGAGGAGAAACCAGCCCTTTTCTAGAAAACTAAGGGATGGTGAAGATATTAATTCCTGATTTAACATTTGCAAGCTGTCTCTTCCTTAACCACCCCCCCCCCAGTTATTCTAAAGTGGTTTGCCATTTTATTTGCATTTACTTTAAATTGTTTCATTTTGTTTGTTTTACCTCTTTCATAAAAAAAAAATCCAGTGGAAATAGACACAGAGAACATTAGAAGGATCTTCTGGAAAATAGCTTATCAGCCTTCTCTCAGCTCTATCCTTAGGAAGATGGAGGGGATAAAAGTACTCCATCTCTCGGCATAAATGGAGTGCAGAAAAAGATCACATTGTGTGCCCCTCTGTTGATTTCTGTATGAGTTAGGTTTTATTTGAACAAGGACTGTCTTGATTGGGAAAAAAGGTTGTAACAGGGCACTGGTGGCAGAGAAAGGACTCCAGAAGGGAAGCTGTGGTCCCACCTGCCTAAGCTGAGTATCGGGTAGAGGATTTGCGCATTGGCTGTAATTCTGTATTTCTGTGTGTTTCAGGTGCTTCGCTCTGTGAGGCACTTGTACTTCGTCTCCTCCTGCTGGCAGCTTTTCTCAGTCATTCCTCTGACACCCCTTTAGCACGTATCTATTACTCTGTTAACAAGCTACCTCAAAACTTAGCAGTGTGAAACTTTTTTTTTCTGTTTTATTTTACTTTTTTGCTGTCGTTTATTTTTAAAATCAATTTATTCATTTTAATTGGAGACTAATTGTTTAACAATATTGTGGTGGTCTTTGCTATACATTGACATGCATCAGCCATGGATGGACATGTGTCCCCCCGTCCTAAACCCCCCTCCCATCTCCCTTCCCATCCCATCCCTCTGGGTTGTCCCAGAGCATCAGCTTTGAGTGCCCTGCTTCATGCATCAAACTTGCACTGGTCATCTCTTTCACGTATAGTAATATACATGTCTCAATGCTATTCTGTCAAATCATCCCACCCTTGCCTTCTCCCACAGAGTCCATAAGTCTGTTCTTTATATCTGTGTCTCTTTTGCTGTCTTGAATATAAGGTCATCATTACCATCTTTCTAAATTCCATCAGATCAGATCAGATCAGTCGCTCAGTTGTGTCCGACTCTTTGTGACCCCATGAATCGCAGCACGCCAGGCCTCCCTGTTCATCACCAACTCCCAGAGTTCACTGAGACTCACGTCCATCGAGTCAGTGATGCCATCCAGCCATCTCATCCTCTGTCGTCCCCTTCTCCTCTTACCCCCAATCCCTCCCAGCATCAGAGTCTTTTCCAATGAGTCAACTCTTCGCGTGAGGTGGCCAAAGTACTGGAGTTTCAGCTTTAGCATCATTCCTTCCAAAGAAATCCCAGGGCTGATCTCCTTCAGAATGGATTGGTTGGATCTCCTTGCAATCCAAGGGACTCATATATATGTGTTAATATATTGTATTGGTGTTTCTCTTTCTGACTTACTTTACTCTGTATAATTAGCTCCAGTTTCATCCACCTCATTAGAACTGACTCAAATGTGTTCTTTTTTAATGGCTGAGTAATACTCCATTGTGTATATGTACCACAGGCTTTCTTATCCATTCGTCTGCTGATGGACATCTAGGTTGCTTCCATGTCCTGGCTATTATAAACAGTGCTGCGATGAACATTGGGGTACACGTGTCTCTTTCAATTCTGGTTTCCTCAGTGTGTATGCCCAGCAGTGGGATTGCTGGGTTGTATGTTAGTTCTATTTCCAGTTTTTTAAGGAATCTCCACACTGTTCTCCATAGTGGCTCTACTAGTTTGCATTCCCACCAACAGTGTAAAAGGGTTCCCTTTTCTCTACACCCTCTCCAGCATTTATTGCTTGTAGACTTTTGGATCGCAGCCATTCTGACTGGCGTGAGATGGTACCTCATTATGGTTTTGATGTGCATTTCTCTGATAATGAGAGCCACAAACCTTTATTATCACCTGTAGTGTCTAACACTGAGGAATCCAGCGGCAGCTTGGTTGGGTAGCTCTGGCTGTCTCGGGAGGTGTTGGTCAGGGCTGCAGTCATCTGAAGGCTTGAGGGGGCTGGATGACCTACTTCCAAGATGGCTGCCTCCTATGGCTGCTGGCTGGAGGCCTCAATTCCTTGAGAGGTGAGCCACTGTATAGGCTGCTTGAGTGCCATCGTGACATGGCAGCTGGCTTTCCCCAGAGGGAGAGATCTGAGAGACAGAGCAAGGGAAAACCACCGAGTCGTTTATAAACCTGTCTAGGAAATGATCTGGCATCCTGCCTGCAGTATTCTGTTGGCTCCCCTGACCAGTCCTGATTGGATGGGGGAGGGGGGTCACACGGGGCATGGCTGTCAGGAGGCGAGATCACTGCAGGCCTCCTTGCAGCCAGGCCACACCAGGCATAATGCACAACCGATGCTTACAATATGCTACCATATTTCTCTCTCCCTGTTTACCCCTTTTCCCTAGTATATTTAAGTTTTTTTTTTTATTGTATTTTGGAATTAAGTCTGAAAATATATGTTAGTACGGGAATCAGTAGGTTCCTCCTCCAAATGTTCACTTTGAAAGGAAGGTTTCTGGACTTCCCAGGCGGTCCAGTGGGTTAGACTCAGTACTTCCACTGCAGGGGGTACAGGTTTGATCCCTGGTCGGGGAACTAAGATCCCACAGGCCCACGTGGCTTGGCCAAAAAAAAAAAAAAAAAGAGGCTTCTTTTGGAGGGTAAGGGAAATATTCTGGAATTAGATAATGGTGATGGTTGTATAAGGTTGTGAATATACTAAAAGCCATTGAACTGTATACTTTAAAATGCTCAAAGTCAACTCCAGAAAAATAAATGACCCAATCAAAAAATGGGCCAAAGAACTAAATAGACATTTCTCCAAAGAAGACATCCAGATGGCTAACAAACACATGAAAAGATGCTCAACATCACTCATTATCAGAGAAATGCAAATCAAAACCACTATGAGGTACCATTTCACACCAGTCAGAATGGCTGCGATCCAAAAGTCTACAAGTAATAAATGCTGGAGAGGGTGTGGAGAAAAGGGAACCCTCTTACACTGTTGGTGGGAATGCAAACTAGTACAGCCACTATGGAGAACAGTGTGGAGATTCCTTAAAAAACTGGAAATAGACATGCCTTATGATCCAGCAATCCCACTGCTGGGCATACACACTGAGAAAACCAGAAGGGAAAGAGACACGAGTACCCCAATGTTCATCGCAGCACTGTTTATAATAGCCAGGACATGGAAGCAACCTAGATGTCCATCAGCAGATGAATGGATAAGAAAGCTGTGGTACACATACACAATGGAGTATTATTCAGCCATTAAAAAGAATACATTTGAATCAGTTCTAATGAGGTGGATGAAACTGGAGCCTATTATACAGAGTGAAGTAAGCCAGAAAGAAAAACACCAATACAGTATACTAACGCATATATATGGAATTTAGAAAGATGGTAACAATAACCCTGTGTACGAGACAGCAAAAGAGACACTGATGTATAGGACAGTCTTATGGACTCTGTGGGAGAGGGAGAGGGTGGGAAGATTTGGGAGAATGGCATTGAAACATGTAAAATATCATGTATGAAATGAGATGCCAGTCCAGGTTCGATGCGCGATGCTGGATGCTTGGGGCTGGTGCACTGGGACGACCCAGAGGGATGGAATGGGGAGGGAGGAGGGAGGAGGGTTCAGGATGGGGAACACATGTATACCTGTGGCGGATTCATTTTGATATTTGGCAAATCTAATACAGTTATGTAAAGTTTAAAAATAAAATAAAATTAAAAAAAAATGCTCAAAGTATGTTTGATGTATTTTATCTCAATAAACAAAAATTTTAAAGAGGGGGCCTGAATAGCACTGATATCAAAGTTGCTGACGCAGAAAGATTTATAGTTGCTTTTAGCTGTCTGTATTTTGTTTGTTCTCTCAGCTCAAAACTTTAAAGTGTGATTAATCCAGAGACTATGAGGTCTTAGGAAAATTGATTTACGGTGCTAACACTTGTCGTTGGTTGGGGTCTATTGGAAATAACATCAAGTACTAGCTCTAAAGAGTCTGACATGACTTAGTGACCAAACAACAACTGATGTGGTGTAGTGGCAGTTTTTTCAGAGCACCATTGACATATATCCCCGTGATCCAGCTCAAATGATCCTTCCATTGGAAATGCAAATCGCATATTTTATCCTGACCTCACAAATGTTATCTATAGAGGATGTGTGTATTCTGTGAGCAATTCCCTCAAGATCACTTTTGTTAGAGTTTTTTGCCTGATTTCTGATTTCACTTGGCAATTGTTTTCCATTATGTTACGCTGTGTTGTCAGTTACTTGGAGAGGTTCCAGGTTTTTTTCTTGTACTTAATACCATTTGTGGCTATGAGAACTGAGTCTGCCAAAGCTCTTGGTTTAACTGTTGTCACGCACACAGCATCCTTATCAGTAATCAGGAAGACAATCAACGTCACCTAGCGCTGACTGCCATGTGCCGGGCATCACGTATACTGCGTCAGTTACTATTAACCACCTGTCCTGAATAACTGTTGGTTATTGCTAGTGCCAAGCCTCAGATTGCTTACATAACTTTCCCAGAGGTCACACCCACAGTTAAAAATATGTCACCAAAAATAAGATGCTTAGATACAGATCTGTCTGCTTTGGACCACCTCAATAAAGTGTTATCAGTTTCAAGTTAAATGAATGACATTGAACTCAGCTGACTGAATATGTACAAAGATGGTATCTTAGCTTGAACTCCCCCTTCCTGTTTGCCAGATTCTCCACCATTCTATGATTCAGAGGAAGATGTATGGAAAGTGGGCATGAGTAAGCCCACTTTCAGACAGGTCCTGATCTTCTCTTTATCCCTCCCTGTTTCTTCTTTTCCTCTCTCTTAGCAAGTCCGGAGCAGGGTTGCTGGCATGAGATTGAGGCATGACACTGCTTGTACCTGTTGACCAAGTCATAGAGTGAGCACAGCATCTGCTCAGTCCTCCTGCCTGAGACTCAGTGAGTATTTCTGCTTTCCTGGAAGCGTCTTCTGAGTACTGTTTTAGGGGTTTCCTGTGGTGACTGTTAAAATAGGAAAGCATTGTCTCTCAAGATCAGAAGGCTCAATCTTGTGATTAAGTGCTTTGGTTATTCCTGTTCTGCAGTGGTATCTTGTATTAACTGGAATCATAAAATGTCTCATGTATAAGCAGAAACCGAGCAGCAGTAATGAAACTTTCATCATCTTTGAATGATCATGCCTTGGAGAGAGTCAGGAACATGTTTACAAAGGGCTCAGTGATGCCTGGCTCTCCTGACATAAGGGACCCTGGATCGATGCAGATGTCAAATCAAGAGATGGGCAAAGAGTACTTCAAAATGTCCCCTAACTGCAGTGAGGTTTGCTCTTATATTTGTATAGAGAGGACTACAAAGAGAGTGTTAGAGGATTTCTGGCACTCTGGTTCATCTGGGAAGTTAAGGCTCTGGTAAGACTTTACAACATCCAGAGACACTAGAATTGGAGCTGGACATATTAACTAAAAGAGACTCTGGGTTATTTTCATCTAAGAAAGCACTCATGTTCATTCACACAAGCATAGTTATCTTTGGAAGTGAAGACAGAAGAAGTAGAACGTGTTTGGATGTTGAGTAACCAAAGGGAAATTGTAGCAGAAATATTTATATACTTAGCCTATAGCTACCACTCTGTTTTTGTTCAGATAGACACCCTCTTTGGCAAGAACATGTACCTAATGAGAAATAATCCTAGTCCAAGATCCTATCTGAGTCATTCATGGTGGTCCCATCCTCTTAACTGGTATTTGATTTAGGCAAAGACATTGGATATAATTCTGGCTAATGAGGCAAGAGGGGGAAGCCTGATTGGAGAACTTTTTGTCCTGAGAAAAACCTGAAGAAGAATGAGTGCTCCTTCCTTTGAATATTGTTATTTATGGACATGTTACTTGAAAATGAGGTGATCTTTTAGCCTGAAGATAAAACCAAAACACATGGAAGACAGAATCATATGAAGTGAACCCAGAGATATTGATCATACCATGAATAAAATCTTGTTTATTGAGATAACGTGCTTTAACATTTAAACCAGTTGGTTTGAAGTCTTGTACTATTTACTGCCCAAGTCATTCTAATTTGGAGTTCATAAACCTAATGCATCATCAAAATCAGGAGAGACTAATCACACTACTTATATGCCAACAGATTATGTTATGTGGCATCCCCTTCCTTTTGATCCCTCTCTCAAGAAGTAGCTAATTCTAAATTTTTATGACAGTATAAAAAGCCAAGGATAATAAAAACAGTCTTGAGGATGAACCAAGTTACAGAACTTACACAACCTCATATCAAGACTTATTTTAAATACTGTGGTCTTGATACATGGAAAGGCAGATAAACCAGTGGAACAGAACAGAGTCCATAAAGAGATAGACAGTTGTTCAACTTATGACCAGTTACTCTACACTGCAGAGACATTACTTTGTCAACAAAGGTCCATCTAGTCAAAGCTATGGTTTTTCCAGTAGTCATGTATGGATGTGAGAGTTGGACTATAAAGAAAGCTGTGGTGGTTTGGTGGTTTAGTCACTAAGTCATGTCCGACTCTTGTGACCCCATGGACTATAGCCTGCCAGGCTCCTCTGTCCATGGGATTCTCCAGGCAAGAATACTGGAGTGGGTTGCCATTTCCTTCTCCAGGGGATCTTCCTGACACAGGAATCAAACCTAGGTCTCCTGCACTGCAGGCAGATTCTTTACCAACTGAGCTATGAGGGAAGCCCATAAAGAAAGCTGAGCACCAAAGAATTGATGCTTTTGAACTGTGGTGTTGGAGAAGACTCTTGAGAGTCCCTTGGACAGCAAGGAGATCCAACCAGTCCATCCTAAAGGGGATCAGTCCTGAATATTCATTGGAAGGACTGATGATGAAGCTGAAACTCCAATACTTTGGCCACCTGATGCAAAGAACTCACTGGAAAAGACCCTGATGCTGGGAAAGATTGAAGGTGGGAGGAGAAGGGGACGACAGGAGATGAGATAGTTGGATGGCATTACAGACTCGATGGACATGAGTTTGAGCAAGCTCCGGGAGATGGTGAAGGACAGGGAAGCCTGGAGTGCTGCAGTCCATGGGGTCGCAAAGAGTCAGACACAACTAAGTGACTGAACAACTCTACACTGCAGTAGGGTAAGATGGTATTTTGAACAAATGGTATATGGGTATCCATTTGGAAAACTTAGATGGAATTTGGAAACCTATGTAGAAAAAACCAATTTAAATGTGCATCTCATATCACCTACAAAAATCGTCTCCTGGGACACTATATAAATCTAAACATGAAAGACCAATAAAGCTTTTAGAATGTAACCTAGGAGAGTGTCTTCATGACCTTGGTGTAGGCAAATATTTTTTAATGAATCACTGAAACCATAAAGGGAAAGGTTGATTAATAGGTCTGTATTAAAATTAAGATCTAAAAGCACCATCAAGAGAAGGAAAAGTTAAGCTGCAAGTGGTCACATGTCTATCTGACAAAGATCTTTAGAAGATAGAAAACCTCAGATACAAGATATACAAAAAGTATATAAGGAATTCCTGCAAAGCAATGAGAAAAACACAGTCCACCTAATAAGAAAATGCACAAAAGGTATAAAAATAGACACCTCCCAAAGGGATATTCAGAAAGCTAATTAATACTGACAAGACGCTCAACATTATTAGTCATTAGGGAAATGCAAATAAGAACAACAGTTCCATATCAGATGAATCAGAATGACTAAAACTAAAAAAAAGTACTTGCAGTGAAACAGTACATGTGCATATGAGGAGCAACTGAAACTCTCATGTACTGCTGCTAAGAGTGTAAATTAGAAAACTGTTTGGTCTTTTCTACTAAAACTGAGCATAATTGTACCTTCTGACCAGAGATTTTCTAACAAATGTTTAACATTTTCCAAGTGGATATCCAACATAAATGTTGATTGATATTTTTATGTTCACAAGTAAAACAAAGTGAAACCAAAAACACATGTTTTGAGCTTCACTCACTTGTCATTAACAGGAGCAATTGTTTGCTGAATTGAATAATGGTATTCAAATATTCAAAAATATTCTCTCTATTTTTATGCTATTAACAATCCAGTGACTACTGGTATGATACACATTTACAATTAATCTGGATTATTAATATTTTCCTTCATCTTTGTAAGTCTTGATGATCAACAAAACACTAAATCCTGATTTTTAGTAATTGCCAGTTTCTATGGTGTGTTTATTGCCACCAAAACCAGTGTGATGCTACCTACCTGATGCTCTTGAATAAAGAGTTGAGAAGAGATACATAGTAACACATTATATTATATTCTATCATACAGACACAATAAATGCAAATAATATCGAGAGCACAGATAATAGCAAATTGTAGTGATGTACAGAAATATGTATGTGTGTTCTCTAAAAGACATGCACAATTTTTATTGAAGCAGTATTCTTAATAGTCAAATGTTAGAAATAACCCAAAAGTTCATCCAAGATAGAACAAAAAAATAAATTGTTGCATTTTCATACCAGAGTGAGTCAGCAATAAAAATGAACCACTCACTGCTTCAGCAGCCTCAACAAATAGGAAACTGAGTCATGTACTGCTGCTGCTGCTACTAAGTCACTTCGGTTGTGTCCGACTCTGTGCGACCCCATAGATGGCAGCCCACCAGGCTCCCCCGTCCCTGGGATTCTCCAGGCAAGAACACTGGAGTGGGTTGCCATTTCCTTCTCCAATGCATGAAAGTGAAAAGTGAAAGTGATGTCACTCAGTCATGTCCGACCCTCAGCCACCCCATGGACTGCAGCCCTCCAGGCTCCTCCTCCCATGGGATCTTCCAGGCAAGAGTACTGGAGTGGGGTGCCATTGCCTTCTCTGTGCATATATTCTGACTAAAATCAGACTAATTAATCTGTAGTGATGAAAAAAAAATTTTTTAAGTTATTTTCAGGGGTGGAGTAGGGTTGGGAGTGACTTGGAGGTGGCTTTAGAGGGGCACCTAGAATGCTGACCAACTTTGATTTCTTTTTCTATTTCTGGCCCCACAAATAGGTTCACTGAGTAAAATGTCATTGAGCAGAGCCCTTCATGATGATACGATATACCTTATGAGAAAGGATACATTTTTTGAAAATCACTTAGAGGAGTGATTTTTCTCACCGCATATGCCCTCCAGCAGAGAATGTTATGTGATACCCCACTTTGAAAGAAAATGAACTGATTTTAAAACACGTTATTGGAAAAGGTAGAGATGAGGAGCTGCTTAAAGTTGAGTCTCTGGACGAAAGGAAAGCATACCCTGGCCTTCAGAACATCTTTCCCAGGGAGTGAAAAGTGCTTTGTTGTAAAGATCTATGCGGTTCTAAGAAAAACTTGTGGGGCTTCCCAGGTGGCACTAGTGATAAAGAACCCTCTTGACAATGCAGGAGATGCGGGTTCAATCCCTGTGTTGGGAAGATCCCCTGAAGGAGGGCATGGCAACCCACTCCAGTATTCTTGCCTGGAGAATCCCCATGGACAGAGGAGACTGGCGGGCTATAGTCCATGGGCTTGCAAAGAGTTGGACATGACTGAAGCGACTTAGCATGTACACACAAGGAAAACCTGTATGATAAATAAGGTTATATAAAATTAAAGTTCAGGGAAAGCGATAGAAACCAGCTAAGAATGGTCAGGGATGCCGTTTCTATTGATTTCCTTGGGGATTCCAGACAGTGTGGGGTCTACGTGGGATCTTCATGTCATAAACAAGGGAGATGGCTTCAATAAATCTGCTAGAACATCATTGGCTCCTTGTGTAGAGTATTCTGATTTGGGGTTTGAGATCTTTCAGGAATGGTGACTTTACCTTCCCAGACTTTGTCTTACTTTAGGTTTTGTATCATAAAAGCTTCGCAGATGGCTCAATAGTAAAGAATCTGCCTGCCAGTGTAGGTGACACAGGAGACATGGGTTCAATCCCTGGGTCAGAAAGATCCCCTGGAGGAGAAAAATGGCAACCCACTCCAGCACTCTTGCCTGGAAAATCCCTTGAACAGAGGAGCCTGGAGGGCTACAGTCCATAGGGTCACAAAGAGTCAGACATGAGTGAATGACTGAGCATGCATGCACCCACACATCATAAAAGCTTTCTGCCCTCTCTAAGGTTTTGCCTAAATATATAAATTTTTCTTCCTCGTGTTTTGGCTCTGTTTACTTTTAATGCTGAGAGCAAAGTCATACTCTACATAATCATTAAAATGATACAGGAAATTTCTGAAATGTGAAAGGAATCAGCCAACTACATTTTAAATAGCAGAAAACTGTTCAGGAAATTCTAGAAGGTCACAGTAATGGTTTTAAGGCATTTAAGTCAAGTAATGGTTTTAAGTAAAAATAGAACAAAGAGTTTGGGAGACTGCCTTGTTTTGTCTGTGTTCATGAAAAGGGGGGGTCATATGATCAGTATCCACCTTTTTAATCTATCCTTTTCTCGACATTTTAACTACTAAAAATCCTTTCTTAAGATCTCAATCTCCCTCCGTTCTCATGTTTTCTTAAGATTCTGTATACCAAAATAACTACACATATAAACATTGATGCAGATAATCAATAACAATCTGAACTGAAAAGTTACATAAGATGTTTGTCAAAAAATAGGATTGGAGCTAGCAAGAAGTAAGAGTGCCTGTAAAGCAGGGATTGACTGTGTTCTGAAATGGTTGCATAGTTATAAATTACAACCTTGAGACCAGAAGGTTGTAGCTGGCAGCTGCTAGCAGATACTATTTTGAAAACGCTGGTGGTGTCCGCGAGTTTGATACAGTTCAGACAATTCAGGTTCTCTGTAATGCCGAAACAGGTCTGAAACCAAATCCATAAGAGCCACCCAGCTCCATTTTGGTGGCCTGAGCCACTTACTCCATTTTGATCCTTTAAATGATTTTAAATGTGTCATCATAATTGATTCATTTGTATTTGTTTAAAAAGGTATATGGTTGCCAAGGAGAATATCTACCCAACATGAGAAAACCAGTATAGTCAAAATTATGTAATAAATTCACACCCAAGAAAAAAGATGAATGTTTTAGTTATGATAACTTTAGTTAACTAAGTGAAAAGACTTAGGCAAAATTAAAGCTTGTATGCAAATTCCTATTACTATCTCCAGTGTCTCTAGAGATCAAGGACTTCAGATTAGGAACCACAACTCTGCTATTGTTCAGTCACTCGGTCACGTCTGACTCTTTTCGACCCCATGGACTGCAGCACGCCAGGCTTCCTTTCCTTCCGCATCTCCTGGAGCTTGCTCAAACTCGTGTCCATTGAGTCAGTGATGCCATCCAACCATCTCATCTTCTTGTTGTCCCCTTCTCCTCCTGCCTTCAACCTTTCTCAGCATCATAGTCTTTTCTAATAAGTCGGCTCTACTACTTTATTATTATTGCATCAAAAACTTTGGGTTGCCATTTATGTACAATGAATGCTGAGTAATTTTGAATATACTCATTAATATCTAGTCTTAAAAAAAGAAGCCTTTCACTGACCTTTTTCAGTCTTTTGAGTTAAAACTCAGAGAATTTTATTAAAGCATTAAGGGCATTTTCCCATGACTCAGTGCTTCATATTCCATTTCTGAGTTGGCTGCACTTGCGAGGATTCACCTCACCACCTGACTTTGCTTGGTTAACAATGCACGGGCAGCAAAAAAAGGGAAAAGCATCTTACCCTTGTCTAGTAAGTAGCTGTATGAGATAGAGGTCAGAATGGTTGTCTACAGTTAGGTATGGATGATAGGCTGCTGCTGTGTGCGTGCTCAGTCATGTTCAACTCTTCGTGACCGAGCAGACTGTAGCCCACCAGGTTTCTCTGTCCTTGGGATTTCCCGGGCAAGAATATTGGAGTGGATTGCCATTTTCTCCTCCAGAAGATCTTCCTGACCCAGGGGTCAAACTCATGTCTCCTGCATTGGCAGGCATATTCCTTACCTGTGAGCCACCCTGGGAAGCCCATGGGATTATATACTAAATGATAATTGCCCACACTGGCCATGTTTCTCCTTAAAGATAGCGATAGCACTTACTATCATTGAGAGGCCACAAAGCACTTTTCTAGATCTTTGTCACAACGCTTAGATGGACATCAAGGCATGTATGATTATTCTCAGTATGTGTATGAAAATGCAGGCTAAACGTTTGTCCAGAGTTTCTGACCCCTAACTCTGAGCTCTGTCCACTATGACAGCATGCTAAGATAAGTAAGGGTTCTTTGGTGTTGTTATGGGTTGAACTGTATCCTCCCAAAAGATATGGTGAAGCTCTAACCTCTGTGACAAGAGAAAAACCATGTGAAAGCAGGCAGGGATTGTAGGATGCAGCTGTAAGCCAAGGAACCCCAAGGATTGAAGGCTACTATCAGAAGCTAGGAGGAGGCAAGGCAGGATTCTCCCCAGAGTCTCGGAGGAAGAACAGCCCTGTTGACATCTTAATTTCAGACTTCTAGCCTCCAGAACTGGAAGAAATTAAAATCCTGAGTCACCCAGTTGTGGAACACTTACAGAAACTTAAGAAGACAAATACAAGTATGAACGCTAAAATCTTGGTTAAAGGCAAGAAGCATGGAGACTAATTATTTCCCTGTAATGAGATTCTAACCCACAAATGAGCTGGGACATTTCTACAAGCATTGACATAAGGGGGAAAAAAAAGATATTTTATGCAAACTACTTCTCAATTGTGGTTGTATCTTTTTGTACCTCATTATCAAAAAAACCTCCTCATGGGAGATAAAACCTCAGTGTGACCCCAGTGCCTCTGAAATCACACCCTTTCCTGCAGAGGTGATCTAATACTTTGTACATAATATTCCTAGCTTTTGTTGGAGACTTGAGAGGTGGGCCAGTGTCAATCTAAAAATGGCAGTGTTGTTGGCATTCATGCCTACTGGGCAACAAACTCCAGACAGCAACTTAAAAAAAAGATGAGGAAGAAAAATCACCTTGTTCTGCTAATGCTATAAAAATAAAACACAGGGGACTTCCCTGGTGGTCCAGTGGCTAAGACTCCATACTTCCAATGAAGGGGGCCTGGATTTGATCCCTGGTCAGGGTACTAGATTCAACATGTGGCAACTAAGAGTTTGCATGTCACAACTTAAAATCTGGTGCAGCCAAATAAATAAAATTAAAAAATAAAACATAAAAATATTTCCAGCTAAGACCTGGTGAATTTCTGAATCTTGCTCCACAGAAAACTAGCCCACAAACTACTCCTTAGAAGGGGAGAGATGGTTAGTCGTCCTGGGCTTCCCTGGTAGCTCAGGTGGAAAGAATCCGCCTGCAATGCAAGAGACCCTGATTTGATCCCTAGGTTGGGAAGATCTGCTGGAGAAGGGATAGGCTACCCACTCCAGTATTCTTGGGCTTCTCTGATGGCTCAGCTGGTAAAGAATCTGCCTGCAATACAGGAGACCTGGGTTTGATCCCTTGGTTGGGAAGATCCCCTGGAGAAGGAAATGGCTACCCACTCCGGTATTCTGGCCTGGAGAATTACATGGACTATACATACAGTCCCTGGGGTCGCAGAGTCAGACATAACTGAGGGACTTTCACTTTCAAGTTTCAAAAACACAGTCTTCTCTTTCTCAGGAAGATTCCCTATTCATACTTGCAAATTAAATCCTCTGAGAGATGTTAAAGTGAAAATCATAGACACAAATGTTTTAGCTTATATTGCATTTCCCCAAATTACTTGATCATAAAACTCTTTTTTCATACAGCAATCATTAATATCTAGCAATGTATACTTTGAGAAACAGTGGGCAGTAATATTCTTAAATCTCACCAAGTATGTTCTAGTTTACGTCATGCAGGAGAAAATGGATGTATTTATTGTTCTTTATTTCAGGTTGCCTTACCAGAAGAGGCACACACGAAGAGCTTCATTGAATTACTGAAGATAAGGTAAGAATTCAGAGTTGTGGGGCCTATGCAATTTAGGGGAACCCATTAAGGAAAAGGGTACAAAATGACCATGGAAACAACACGAAGTTTCCTCCTCCAGCCTTGGAATAATCCCAGACAAGTGAGACTTTCTGACTTCATGCTTCATTCACTTCACGGAAAACCCAACTCTGTTTAAAGTATTGTTGGCTACATGAAGTAAAATAGAAACTCAAATGAACAGTAGCATAAACAAGATAGGAATGTATCTCTCTCTCATGCAGTTGTCCAGGGATAGACACTCCAGGGGTGGTGGTGTGGCTGCATCGTGCAAGGTCCCTCTGTCTTATTACTCCCTGGTTGTCATTCCTGGGATGTTGTCTTTGGCACCAGGTCCCTGGTCAAGCAGCAGGATTGAGGAAGGGCTGGAAGAATGGGCTTGCCCTGGACTCAGGAACGTGCTCTGCAAAGAGCATTTAGAGCCGCTCCTTCCATCCCATCGTCCAGAATTTAGTTTCATGGCCTCTCATAGCTGCGGGGGAACCTGAGAAAGGAAGGCTCTATTCTAGGTGGTCAGATATGTCAGCTCAATGTCAAGGGTTTTATTACGTAGAAATAGACGAAGATCAGTATTGGAGCAGCTTTCGGTCTCTTTCTCCCTGACTCATTAACTTTTCCCTCCAGCTTTCTTGAGGTCTAATTGACCTCTCATTAAACTTTTAAGTCTACCAACTCAGAGCTTCATTAGCTAGCATTAATATCTTGTGAATGGAGGGACCGATGTCTCTAAAACCATCAGACCAGTCTTTGAGGTGTGTTTAGAAAAATAAAAGACTTTTTAGAAGAAAGTGAAATGAAAAGCTTCATGGGCTGCAGGGCTTCCCGCATTCTCTGTAAGCAAAAGACACTTTCCATGTCCCATGAGGCCCCAAGAAGACATGACCGAGCAGGAGGTGAGGGCGGACCCGGACCGGTGCAGCTGCCAAGGCCGCCCCGCCCCGCTCCCCGCCCCCCCCCGCCTTGGAATCCGCGAGAACCTGGGGTGGGGGTGGGGCTGGCGGGCAGAGAGCAGCTGAGCTGACGCCACTTGGCATCAAGAACCTTAACAGCTTTTTATATTTTTTCCGGGTGGAGGAAAGCAGGGGACGTAAATACTTTACTGGAAGAAGGTTTTTTTTTTAAAAAAAAAAGAGAATCTGTACTTGGACTGTTGGGAAGAGAGAAAGGGAGTGGAGGATGGGCTGGGAAATATGAGTAGGTTGGTTTCTGACTCTCTGAGCTGTAGATTCGTATTAACAGCCAGATCTTTCTGCTCGCGAGCCTGTCAACACTTCAGCCGGCGCGGAAGGTTCCTGGGAACCGTCTTGGGCGTTTGTTTGGCAGGCGTGCCCAGGGCCAACTGGGTGCCCCTCCAGGCTGTTTGGCTTGGAACTGCTCTTTTAGGACTGCAGGGCTGGAACAAAGGGGCCCTGTTGGTTACTTCCAGATTCTGGAAGAACTCTGCTTTTAATGATAGTGTGGAGTTCATGGCATGTAAACTTCCCATACTCACAGGTTGGTTTTATTTTTTTCCTAATTTTATTTTTTTTTCAAGCTAAGCTTAAGAGGCATATGCTTGAATCGATTCGGCACTCACAGAAAGGGTCTGTCTACTCCACAGAGTTTAGACGAGGTTCCAGCCGGGCTGTGGCACAAGCCTGCCCTGGTAAAACAGAGACACAGGGTACAGATTGTAGAGAATCATCATTACCCTCAACGATGAACAGCATTTCAGAAATCTTTATTCGTTTGTGGAGCCTGTTCCGCGATCTTGATGGGTGTGCTTTAACAGCAAAATCAGATTAAATCTAAAGAAAATAACTGTTAAAAGAGGTGGAGGAAAAAAGGTTGGCAAAGCCTGAAGTTCTGGCAGGGGCTCGGCAAACGTTAGGATAAAAGATTAATAGGTTCAAATTTTTTATTCAAACAAAGCTCTGTTTTTAAAAGGACATCTGATTGCAAAAATACAAACCTTGGTCATCTGATACTTTGAGTAAATGAATATATGTAGTGTTCTACAGCATTAATTAGGTTATACGGTGCCCTTTTAAGGTAAGTAGCAGTTAATGATTGAGTATGATATGAACTGATGTACAATAGACAGCCAAGTCTATTTTGGTGCATTTAAGTCCATTCTGTTGATCACCTATATTGTTTGTGTGCATCATGTGAGACACTGGAGTTAGGGTGCGAGATATACAGAAATGGGAAGCTGTGAATTCCTTCCCACAGCAGGTGAATTATACAGTAGGAGAAGATAACTGAGGTCTACACATAAATATAATTTACCATATCTTGTAATCGATGCTAAGGATGGCTACAGCCGTAATGGTAGGCTTCCTTTTCGGAGACTGACTTATTGTCTGCCAGCCATTATATAATTTCAGTTCAGTTCAGTTTACTCAGTTATATCTGGCTCTTTGCGACCCTGTGGACTGCAGCATGCCAGGCTTCCCTGTCCATCACCAACTCCCAGAGCTTGCTCAAACTCATGTCCATTGAGTCGGTGATGCCATCCAGCCATCTCATCATCTGTCGTCCCCTTCTCCTCCTGCCTTCAATCTTTCCCAGAATCAGGGTCTTTTCAAATGAGTCAGTTCTTCACATCAGGTGGCCAAAGGATTGGAGTTTCAGCTTCAGCATCAGTCCTTCCAATGAATATTCAGGACTGATCTCCTTTAGGATGGACTGGTTGGATCTCCTTGCAGTCCAAGGGACTCTTAAGAGTATTCTTCAACACTACAGTTCAAATCATCAATTCTTCAGTGCTCAGCTTTCTTTATAGTCCAACTCTCAGATCCACACATGACTACTGGAAAAACAACATGATGTCAATCACTATGACATGGCAACTCCCTACATAAAATACTATGAGGAAATCTAGTAATGAAAAAAGATATAACTTGCTCAAGGTCAAAGCTAAAAGCCTGGGGAGCCAGGTTTCAGACTCAAACTGCTAGATCCTTGCTCTCTGCACTATAAGACACACATAGGGCACACCAATGAAGACGTGACTGTTTCTGGTTGGAGTGATCAAAGACTGTCAGAGAGAAGTGTCATCCGAGCTGGGTCTTAAAGGATGTACAGTTATCTCTCAGCGCCTGCGAGAAATAGGTTCCAGGATGGATGCTCAAGTCCCTTATATAAAATGGTATAGTGTTTGCATCGGAGAAGGCAATGGCACCCCACTCCAGTACTCTTGCCTGGAAAATCCCATGGATGGAGGAGCCTGGTGGGCTGCAGTCCATGGGGTCGCTAAGAGTCAGACACGACTGAGCCACTTCACTTTCACTTCTCACTTTCATGCATTGGAGAAGGAAATTGCAACCCACTCCGGTGTTCTTGCATGGAGAATCCCAGGGACAGGGGAGCCTGGTGGGCTACCGTCTATGGGGTCGCACAGAGTCAGACACGACTGAAGTGACTTAGCAGCAGCAGCAGCAGTGTTTGCATATAACCCATGCACATCTTCCCATATACTTTCAGTCATCTCTACATTACTTATTGTTGTTCAGTCCCTAAGTCATGTCTGACTCTTTGTGACCCCATGAACTACAGCACTCCAGGCTTCTCCTCTGTTAATAGTTACCTGCACTAGGTAAATTTAAGTTTTGCCTTTCCAAACTTTCTGGAATTAAAAAAATAATATCTTCCATTCACAGCTGCTCAGATTTACAGGTGCAGAACTCTCGGATATGGAGGGCCCACTGTGCAAGTTTATGACAGAGTGGTGGAAGGGAATAAAATAAAGATGTGGAGACAGAAAAGTACAGAGGCTGTTTAAGGAACTTAAAAGAAGTCTAATTTAGTGACAGTTTAGTGAGTAGAGGGAAATAAAATGGACAGATTGAAGCTTGGTTGGGGGTATCAAGCAGAAGTCCAATGGTGACCATTCATGTATTGAATTGGGTCCAGGGCAAAAATCCCAACTCTATGGCCTGGTTTCCTTGGAGAGTAGAGTTCAACAGGAATCGAACAAGAGTTCAACACTCACTTTCCACCTTTGTGTCTGTGCTTCCCTGTCAGGGCACCCTCAGTTCCCTCTTCTGCTCCCCACCTCTTTACAGGAGGAGGGCAGGCACTCCCATTCTTCTGCCCACCCCCACCCCCAGTCCTCCACTAGTCCCCATCCAGAGTAGAACCAGTGGTTTCCTGGTTGGTGAGAACATGAGCCTCCCACTGGCCACTTTTTAACGATGGTCAGAATGTCGGTGTGTTAAAGGACAACCTCATCTGAGTCATTTCCTGTGTCCACAAGGTCAGCTCCGTGCTTCCAGCCCAGGACCCTGATGGTGCTGCTGTCTTGCCTTAAGACCTTCTTCTGTCCATCTTGATGCATCTTGGCGGCTAAGTGGACTCCTGCTCATCTTAGACTGAGGGGTCAAACAAAAAGAAGCCTTTCTTAGCCTTCTTTGTGCTATGCTGTGCTCAGTTGTGTCAAACTCTTTGCGACCCCATGGACTGTAGCCCACCAGGCTCCTCTGTCCATGGGGATTCTCCAGGCAAGAATACTGGAGAGGGTTTCTAGGCCCTCCTCCAGGGGATCTTCCCAACCCAGGGATTGAACCCAGGTCTGTCACATTGAAGCTGGGTTCTTTACCACCTGAGCCACCAGGGAAGCCCAAGAATACTGGAGCGGGTAGCCTATCCTTTCTCCAGGGGAACTTCCTGACCCAGGAATCAAGCCAGGGTCTCCTGCATTGCAGGTGGATTCTTTACCAGCTGAGCTGCCCGGGACTTAAACCTTACTTGCCAAATCTGCCTTGAGTTGGAATGATTAAGTCCTTGACCAGCTGTTAATAAATCGGCATCTTGTTTTCCTGTTGGTTTATTCTCATCACCAGTCCCAGGAAAGGCAGATACTTGTGAGGGGTAGCGGCGGGGGGCGGGGGTAGGAATTATGGGGGTGGGGGGTGCAAAACTTTCTGGCTTCGCATTTTTTTCAGTTCCATACCCTAAAAAAGGAAAAATTTTCAAAATTCAGTTTCATACTGCAAATACTTACTGGGCCTATAGCACATGTAAGAAACTGTTCTTGATGTTGGGAACTGGTGGGGCAAGGACAGGAGATAAAATAGCTTCCCTCACAGAACTGCAGTAGAAACTTGCGTTGATTTAGTTTACCATAGAAGTTTAATAGAAGAATTCACTTCTTCCAATTTACTGCAAACTCTACAAAATATCAAATGACAAATTGACTCATAAGAGCTCTTAGAAGTGAGAACTGGGTGTCTTCCAGGGGGTTACATAAGACAATACTGTTTATAAAAATGAGCTTCTTTTGTAGTTTTTCGTGATTCTGGAAGCTTCAGTTACCTTTCTCACCTCTGATAACTTTCAGAAGTCGTGCAAAAATGCTACCCAACAAGGCTTTTCTAAGCAAAAGCAGGACACTCCCCTAGTCTAGGATCCAGCTCTTTTCAAATTTCATCATAGATAACAGAAAACAAATGTTCAGAATAATTGTAAACAAACAAGTAAGAGATTTCCAGAAGCTTAAACTTTTAAAATTAGGTCTCAGAAAGTATGATTCCAATCGTGAGATTTATCCCCATCTTAGAATATCATCCTTAAAACTGTGTGACTGGAAAATTCTTTGCAATGTTCTTTTTCACTGTTCAATAGCATCTTTGCCTCCTCCTGGGCATATTGTGCTACCAGACAGAATATAAACTTCATTCTTTATTACAGAAAGTATCTATAAATGTCTACAGGAATATTCATAATAGGTTTTGCTTGTTTTAATGCTTTTCTTGTGATAATTTTGAGACATTGATTCTTTGCCAAGTAGCTCCAGTGTTCTGTGACTCTAGCCCAATTAATAGTTTCAAAAAGAAATTAAACCCCAGAGTTATGAGGGAGAATCAAACATGCAAAACAATGAAAAATTGAGATGGAAAAGAGCGAAAGCAGATTTCCCTGCCACGTTTTGGAGAGTGGGCCCCAAAATACACCTTCTCCATTTCTTCCCCATCCTTGGCTCCTTTCCGAAGCCAGATTCCCTATCAGATAAAATAAAAGCAGGCTAAACACTTAAGTGCACCATTTTTTTCTGTACCCGTCATTTTTCCCATCCCTGAAGCAAACATAGAAAGAACATTCTGCAGTTTTCCTGGGTAGGAAAGACCCAAGAAAGACACTGTAGCATTTGCTTCTTACAGGGAAGAAAGGGGACAGTGAAATGAAAAGAGGTTACCGTGCTCCCTGCTCCCTTCCAAGCTTCCACTGCCCCCACTTCGTGTCTGTTCATGGGCACGTAAGGGAACTGGCACCTCGACCTTTGCCCAGTGAGCCACAAGAAAAGATGTGTTCAGTGTTATTTCCTAGAGCCATGATATCTTCTCAAGAAGGTTACACATCAGTGGTCATACTGTCTTTAAAGACTGAATGGCGGTGTCTCTTGGTCCAGCTACACCCTACACTAGCTGAGACGTCATTGTCCCCGACTGCGAGGGAGCGGCTTGCTTGCTCAGCAATGAGTCAGCCATGCTTCTAGCTCTCTGTCAGCTGTATATTCAAGGCTTACACAAATGGCTTCTTTTATTCAACCCTAGTTCTTCAGTAGTTAGGCTTCTGTATTCTCTTAGTCCATTCAAGCTGCTCTAACAGAATCCCACAGGCTGGGTAGCTTACAAACAGCAGAAGGTCATTTCTCACATTTCTGGAGCAGAGATCAAGGCACCAGCCATGGTTGTGTTCCACCAGCTTCCTGATTCGCAGCCAGCACGTTCTCTCTGTACCCACAGATGGTGGAAGGAGTGAGGGAGCTCAGAGGGGTCTTTTATAAGAGCACTAATCTGATTCATGTGGGCCCCACCCTCATGACCTAAGCACCTCCCAAGGGCTCCATTGTGTATCATTGCTATGGGGTTGGGGGTGGTGGTTAGGATTTCAGCATAGGAATTTGAGGGGGATGCAGACATTCAGACCATACCATATACTGTCTTCTCAGAGACTTTATTTCTTGTCTTGTATCGTAGTAGTCTTCCTAGTGGCTGAATTGTTCCATTGTTGACTTCATTTTCTCCCTACTTGTAGCAGCCCTTGTCCTAGCCATGCCAGTTGCCCACCCATGTGGGCTTTTTAAGAATACCTGACCCACTCTCAGTTTGCCAGTTACCGTGGGCTTTTATTTGTGTATTGCCTGGTTTTCTCCTGAGGACTAACTCTTAGCTTTAAGGGTTCTTTTTCAGCTCACGTTGCCGGGTGCCATTTGTTCCTAAAACAGCTGAACCTTTACCTTACTTGTTTGCTCAAAAATCTGGCTTTCTTTTGACACTGTGGCTTTGATTGGATACTTAGTCTATTCTTTTTCCACTTATGCTCATGTTACCACCAGAAAAACATCTATTTCTGCTTTATTGACTATGCCAAAGCCTTTGACTGTGTGGATCACAATAAACTGTGGACAATTCTGAAAGACATGGGAATACCAGACCATCTGACCTGCCTCTTGAGAAACCTGTATGCAGTTCAGGAAGCAACAGTTAGAACTGGACATGGAACAACAGACTGGTTCCAAATAGGAAAAGGAGTATGTCAAGGCTGTATATTGTCACCCTGCTTATTTAACTTATATGCAGAGTACATCATGAGAAACGCTGGGCTGGAGGAAGCACAAGCTGAAATCAAGATTGCCGGGAGAAATATCAATAACCTCAGATATGCAGATGACACCACCCTTATGGCACAAAGTGAAGAGGAACTAAAGAGCCTCTTGATGAAGGTGAAAGTGGAGAGTGAAAAAGATGGCTTAAAGCTCAACATTCAGAAAACAAAGATCATGGCATCCAGTCCCATCACTTCATGGGAAATAGATGGGGAAACAGTGGAAACAGTGTCAGACTTCATTTTTTTGGGCTCCAAAATCACTGCATATGGTGGCTGCAGCCATGAAATTAAAAGACGCTCACTCCTTGGAAGGAAAGTTTATGACCAACCTAGATAGCATATTCAAAAGCAGAGACATTACTTTGCCAACAAAGGTCCATCTAGTCAAGGCTATGGTTTTTCCTGTGGTCATGTATGGATGTGAGAGTTGGACTGTGAAGAAGGCTGAGCACTGAAGAATTGATGCTTTTGAACTGTGGTGTTGGAGAAGACTCTTGAGAGTCCCTTGGACTGCAAGGAGATCCAACCAGTCCATTCTGAAGGAGATCAGCCCTGGGATTTCTTTGGAAGGAATGATGCTAAAGCTGAAACTTCAGTACTTTGGCCACCTCTTGCGAAGAGTTGACTCATTGGAAAAGTCGCTGATGCTGTGAGGGATTGGGGGCAGGAGGAGAAGGGGACGACAGAGGATGAGATGGCTGGATGGCATCACTGATGCAATGGATGTGAGTCTGGGTGAACTCTGGGAGTTGGTGATGGACAGGGAGGCCTGGCGTGCTGCGATTCATGGGGTCACAAAGAGTCAGATATGACTGAGTGACTGAACTGAACTGAACTGAAACTCTGGTTTGAGAAAACTAAATCTGACAGCTGAAAAGGGCACTTAAAAATTCATTAATTGGGTTCTCATTTACAACTGTGTTGTTTTTCTGCCTTTTCTAAAATTAATATTGCTTCTTGTGAATTCATGAATTTATTTGAATACTTTTGTTTGATTTTCATACATCTTACATTTTCAAGCAGTTAATATTTTTCCATAATGATACTGATAAAGCTATCATCCCTAAACAAGTAAATTATTAACTTAAAACTGAGGTTTAGGTAGAATTCTGTTTCCTTCATTTGCTAATAGCCTATCATAAGAACATAGGAATGTGAACTGAGTCATGCCAGGGTCAATCCATTCTCGTGTTCAGCTATGAATAGCTACTTCAAGCAACATGCAATGGTAATTTGTAACTGTGCTACCTAACAAGCTTTAAAAGTAACTATGTCCCAGAAGGATAATAGCAGTTTATAGCCCTTTTAGTCATAAATTTGTCCATGTCTTTTATGATTCTGTTTGTATTTCCTAAGAGAACCACTTCTGCTGTGGACATCAGTGAGCTCTTTTTGGCTGTATCAAATAGACATAGGTACAGAAAGTGATGGAGGGGGAATAAATTTTATTATTCGTGCTAATAAAATGTAATTAAAGTATGGTTTGATCCAGAAAAGTAACTGTAAGATATTTTATATGTTTGGTGCCTTTAGTGTGAGGTAGGGGAAAGAATAAAGACCTCAAAGACAGATCAAAAGACATGTCCTTTCCTATCTTCATGACCTCTCTGAACCTGTTTATTTAATCTGTTAAGAAAAAGTTAATATTTATCTTTAAGGTCTGTTGTTAGAGTTAAAATAATAATAAGAGAACTCAGTACTTAGTAAGAAGTTAATATATGAAAGTAATAATTAGTAGTAATACTAATTTGATATATCTCAATTCAAAGAACATATTCTTTGAATTAAAAAAATGAAGAAGGGATACTAAAGAATTAGAATTATATTTGATCTTGGCAACATATAGGCGGAACTGTCAAAAGGAACATGGCCTAAACCTGTACTAATACAGCAGACACTAGCCTCATGTAGTTATTTATACTTAAAAATTTAAATTAAATCTGTGGTTGTACTAGCCACAGTTTAAATGCTCAGAAGCCAAATGTTGCCAGTGGCTACCATACTGAATAGAACAAATAGACAATATTTCCATCATTGCAGAAAGCTCTGTTGGGCAGTGCTGGTCTGGACCCAGAGATTCTCTGTAGGCTTCACTGCTCCTATCAAAAGGGAACAGTCTGGAATTAGGCAGCCTCTCACATTGCAGGGAACTGGCCAATGCCAATTTCTAGTTCCCCTTCCCCACCATGTTAATGGCTTCTCCGTCTCTGCTAACTTGTCCCGTGGCACAAAGTGCCAAGGCACATTTTTCTGTTCTTACAGCATCTAGCAGAGCCTGTCTTGTTTCAAGGTATCTATTCACTAAATTCAGCTCAGATATTAACCTTTGAGAGCATATAACCCTTCACAGGAATAATTCAAAGTAACGATTGAAATACCTCTCAGTATAGAATTTTCAGGAGGAGAATTAAAGATGCAGAATATACCCTGTTCTCTTTAAAAAACCATGGTATTTGGGTGGCTCCATGGTTCCCTCTGTCCACAGCTGGTTCTATTCTGACTCCATTAGTTGGATAGATTAAAACATGAAATATCTCTTGGAGGAATCAAATTTTGAGAGACAAACATGGCAGTTATATTTATTGTTTGGGAAGTTTTTAAAAAGTGTATTCTGTTCATATTATGGGCCATGTGATTCTAATAAGGCCCAACTGTTAGTGAGTTTGAAATGGCTAAACAGTTAAATGCTGAAGGTCTGCTCCCAGGTGGAGCTCTTAATGATTTGAAAGTGTTAGGATGTTAATTGGCTTAGAACAATAGAGGGGTCATCATATCTGCTCAGATCTGATCCAGAAATTACTTCTTTCTGCTTGAAATCGTTGTTTTCAATGTTTTCATTGCCCTAATAAGGCAGAATACAGAAGGTGTTTCTGGAGGGAGAGGATGCGAGATCACATGATAAAAGGAGAAGATGTTTCCATTATGTGGCAAGTATTTCACAGGGATCCTTGGAGAATTGCAACCCTTTAAATATAGCTGGGGGAGACCATACCTAAAACTAGTACTTTGAACAGTCATAATACAAGAGACTATTTTCTGCTTTAATACCTAAGAGTGACAAACTTGGAACAAAACTCCCTGGGTCTAGACACAACAGAAGATATATAAAAAGATCAGTAGAACCTGGAGGCTCAATGTAAGAGAGAACGCCGACCAAGCCAGAACAGAAACAATGCTCCCAGTCACATTGAAAGAAGTCAACAACTCAACACTTGTCAGGAAGAAAGGATATGAAGCGGTATTAGAATTCTCACCATGTATTAAAATTTGCTCAGTTAAGTTATTAAGCTCTAATTAAATGTATATAGTTCATGATGTATAGTGTGAATTCATCTTTTTCAATTAATTTCTTGATTTAAAAAAAATCTTGGTTAAAATTCATTTCCTGTTCATAAATAGATGAATAGATATCTTATTCATCATTTCTATTCATAGATAGCATTGACCTGAATCGAACAGACTGCTAGATATTTCTTCAGTAAACATGGGTTTCAGTTCAGTTGCTCAGTCATGTCCAAGTTTTTGCAGCCCCATGGACTGCAGCTCGCCAGGCTTCCCTGTCTATCACCAATTCCTGGAGCTTGCTCAAATTCATGTCCATCGAGTTGGTGATGGGTTTAGGAAACAATAAACAAGGTGAATAGACAACCCCTTAGAATGGGAGAAAATAATAGCAAATTAAACAACTGAAAAAGAATTTATTTCCAAAATATACAAGCAGTTCATGCAACTCAATACCATAAAAACAAACAACTGAATCAAAAAGTGGGCAGAAGACCTAAACAGACATTTCTCCATAGAAGACATACAGATGGCTAGTAAACACATGAAAAGATGCTCAACATCACTTGTTATTAAAGACATGCACATCAAAACTGCAATGAGATATCACCTTACACCCATCAGAATTGTTTTTGTTGTTGTTCCGTTGATCAGTTATGTCCTCCTCTTTGCAACCTCATGGTCAGAATGCTTGTATGCATGCTAAGTTCCTTCAGTCGTGTCTAACTCTTTGCAACCCCGTGGACTGTAGCCTGCCAGGCTCCTCTGTCCATAGGATTTCCCAGGCAAGAATACTGGTGTGGGTTTCCATTTAAGAATGGCCATGAAAAAATCTACAAATGGTCAATGCTGGAGAGGGTGAGGAGAAAAGGGTACCCTCTTGCACTGTTGGTGGAAATGTAAATTGATATAGCTACTATTTAGGACAACATGGAGATTCCTTAAAAACCTAGGAATAAAACTACCATAGGACCCAACAGTCTCACTCCTGGGCATATGCCCTGAGGAAACCATAATTGAAAAAGACCAGGTACCCAGTGTTCATCGCAGCGCTGTTTACAATAGCCAGATCATGGAAGCAGCCTAGATGTCCATCGACAGATGAATGGACAAAGAAGCTGTGGTACATATACGCAATGGAATATTACTCAGCCATAAAAGGGAATGCATTTGAGTCAGTTCTAATGAGTTGAATGAACCTAGAGTCTATTATACAGAGTGAAGTAAGTCAGAAAGAGAAAAACAATGTCATATATTAACACATATATATGGAATCTAGAAAGATGGTACTGATGAACCTATTTGCAGGGCAGCAATGGAGATGCAGACATAGAAAACAGACTTGTGGACATGGAGGAGGGGAGGAGAGGGTGGGATGAATGGAGAAAGTAGCATGGGAGCATATACACCACCATATGTAAAGTAAATAGTGGGAGTTTGCTATATAACTCAGGGAACTCAAACCGGTGCTCTGTGACAACCTGGAGGGGCGGGATGGGGTGGAAGTGGGAGCGAGGTTCAGAGGGAGGGGACGTAGGTATACCTATGGCTGATTCTTGTTGATGTAGGGCAGAAACTAGCACAATTTTGTAAAGCAGTTATCCTTCAATTAACAATAAATAAAAAATATATAATTGGAAAATAAATGATGGGTTTATTTGGGATAATAGAGAATTATAACTCAGGGTCTGTAATCCCCTGTTGAGCCACAGGCAAGTCCTCACTCAGCAAGGAAAGAATATTTATATAAAGGAGGAAAGGAAATTGGGGGAAACACCAGTAAACAGAGAGTCCATGGCTCGTCATTGGCGGAGTCCTTGCCAGGAAAGAACGCTGGTCTCTGCTGCCATTACAGGGCCTGAGAGCTCCCCATTCTGGTCTCCAGATTCCATTTAACTGAGATTTTTGTTTACTAATATTTTACAATAGCTATTTTGCTTGGCTCGACTGTCAGTTGATACTTGGGTCTGAGATTGTGTGCTCTACCTTGCAATGTGAGAAAAAGGGTGCCCCACCTAAACGTATCTTAACAGGACTTGTTTCTGCTCAGCCAGCCAACGCAAGTCATGTGTTAGAGGAAAGACGGGGTAGTGACACAACACTCCCAGAGGCTCTGGTCAACCAAACAGGATCTCTGATCTATCTCTGCTTCTGATTTCCCCTTTGTCTTTGGCAGACTCACTCCACTTTTAGCTGCCTAACTCTCCCCACTCCTAAACGTGTGTGTGCATGCTCAGTCATGTCCAGCTCTGTGCGACCCACCAGGCTTCTCTGTCCATGGCATTTTTCCAGTCAAGAATACTGGAGTGCATTGCCATTTCCTATTCCAGGAGAACTTCCTGACCCAGGGATCAAAGCCACGTCTCCTAAGTCTCCCGCATTGGCAAGCTAACTCTTTACTACTGCACCTCCTGGGAAACCCCGCACTTGAAATAAGAGAACTCCAGTTGCTGAGCCACTTAACAGGACTGTTGGCCTTCCCCGCTGGAGTTCTGTCCTACCAAAGTCCAGATGAGTATCAATAGCTTGTTTCCAAAATGTCTTCAATTATTGTGTACTTTTCTACGAAAGATTGAAAAAGTACCGTGAACCATCCCAAACCTTTCTGTATTCCCCTTCCCCACCCAGGCTAAGCACACTTGAAGAAATACAGTATGAGCTTGCACTGTGTTGGCAAGGATGTTTTTAAATGTGTGTATGTGTGTGTTTACCCATGTGGTTTAAAAACAACCTAAGTGAACTAAGTAAAGTAAGCTTATGCCATGCTTACCAAGAATATTAGGAAGCAGAGGCCCTTCAATATCTGAATTAGCTCTGGCACTGTTTCAGGAAAAAACTGGCTCACATCTCTTGCATAAGTCTTATGTAAGAGATTAGATGTGGTGCCTGAACTATCCCACTTCCCTACAGCATGGAAAAAAGAAAAGCATGCTGTGTCGTTGTTCCTTGCTAGCTCTCTCAATGTCAAGGGATTCTTTACTTATAGAAGTAAAGCATCTCAGTTCCTAAGGGGGAAAAAAATCTTAGTTTTTCTAGTGTCTGTCGCACAAACCTATGTAGAAGTAAACGGAAGAGGGAAGAGGGGGAAAGCTGAGGTACAGGCAGTAAGTAGTTCGGAACTTGGGTAGGTATTTAAATTGGTTCTTGTATAAACAGTAACAAGAATTACAGTTTTATGGTTAAAAGCCACATTCCATACATAGCTTATTCCATATCACTGAAGAAATAATTAGATTTTCCCACAACTCATAAAATAGCTCCTCAGAATTTAGAGTTCACAGTTCACTACCATAATCATTATATTCTGGAAAGAATTTAGTGCAAGTCTGATCTCCAGATATTTTGACCAAAACAGGAATGAAGGACAGACATGACTTGGATAGCCTCCCCTGTACCATAAGCGTCGTCACACCCAAGGCCATGTGCCCAATGCACAGGGACACTAAACGAACCAAAACATCAGCGCTTGGGGCAGAAGAAGGTTTATTGCAGAGCCCAGCAAGGAGAATGGGGAGCTTGTGCTCGAAAGACCCAGGCAGACTCCTGGATGATTTTCAGGGAAGTTTTTAAAGGCAGCATTTGGGCTGAAGGGGGTATGACTTTCTCCTGATTGGTTGCTGGTGAGGTAACAGGGCAGTGTTCCAGGAATTCTCCTGCTCAGCCTGAAGTTGCCATCC
This sequence comes from Bubalus bubalis, assembly GCF_019923935.1. Lineage (NCBI taxonomy): Eukaryota > Metazoa > Chordata > Mammalia > Artiodactyla > Bovidae > Bubalus > Bubalus bubalis. The sequence continues at coordinate 21,365,241 of NC_059157.1, read as the reverse complement.
TCCACCTGGGTGGGGGCCTTGGTTCCTGTAGAACAACTCGAAGATATGCATCAGATGGTTGTATACATCCCTCGAGAAGGAACTAGGACTCTGTCTTCAGCCTGCGCTGTGGTTTCCTGACTGCTTTTCCTTTGTTTCTGCACCCCCCACCTTCCCTAATTAGTAACGGCTCAGATCTGCCCTCTGGAACTCAGGGAAAGTCTAGAAGGCTAAAGGCTTTTTCCTACACGCCAGAAACGGGGGGCACAAGAAAGCTTTTGTTCCCTGGAAGGGCCCCACAGGGTGATGCTCTGTTTCATAAGTCTCTGCTTGGTTCTCATTTCTGCCATATAGACTTTTCTCTTTCAAGCTCTGTGGTGGACAGAAAAGAGCTTAAAATGTCAAGTCAGGCCAACTAGCTCAGGTACAAATATACCAGCATCATCACTTACTTGCTGCGGGACCAAGAAAATTTGCTTAATCACTTTGAGCTTACTTTCTCCATGCGAAAGGAGAATTATTATTATCTACCCTGTAGGGTTGTTATCAGAATTTAGATTAAACCAACCAACTTGTGTTGAGTGCTTTTTGTGATACTGTGTTTAATAATAAGAAATATGTAGTTAGTCTTCTGACTCTATCCCTGGCACAGTTCCTAAAACCATTGGAATTTCCTGAGTGATAAGAGTGAGAAAGGTGTTTATTGTTATTCATTTTTTGTTCACTACCCAGAGTTTGTTAGTGAAGTGACTTTTGGAAAGCCCCTAGGGATGGATGCTATTCACTAGAGGAACAAACTGGCTACTGAAAAGGTAGGAACTTTCAGCCCCACTCCCTGACCTCCAGGGAGGGGAGAGGTGCTGGGGGATGAATCTTTCGTGTATGTGTGTGTGTGTGTGCTAGTTGCTCAGTCATGTCTGACTCTTTGTGGCCTCATGGACTGTAACCTGCCAGGCTCCTCTGTCCATGGAATTTTCCAGGCAAGAATACTGGAGTGGGTAGCCATTCTCTTCTCCAGGAGATCTTCCTGACCCAGGGATCAAACCTGGGTCTCCTGCATTGTAGGCAGATTCTTTACCGTCTGAGCCACCTGTGAAGCCCCATCATAGATGGCCAAAGATTTCATTGGCCATCTTACTTCAGGAAGACTCCGTGAAACCCCCAAAGGATGGGGTTCAGACAGCTCCCAGGCTGGTGAGCAAGTGGAAGTGTTAGGAGGTTGACACACCCAGAGAGGATGTGGGAGCCTCAGCCCCTTCCATGTACCTGGCCATCTGTGGCTATTCCATCTAGCTGTTCCTGAGTTATATCTTTTTATAATAAGCTAGTAATTTAGTAAGTAAACTGTTTTCCTGAGTTCTGTGAGCCACTCTGGCAAATCGGTCAAACCCAAGGAAGGGATAATGGGGACATTTGATTTATGGATGGTCGGTCAGAAGCACAGATGTTTTATTTGGAGGCAAACTACTCTCAGAGACTGTCTTCACCAGTAATTTATTTAACACAGGTTCACTACAGGAATTATCATTTATAATAATATTTTGCAAGCCAATATTTCATAAACCAATAAAGAAATAACATATTTCAAGCCAGTAATAGGTTAGTTACACTATTGTTCCAGGCAGAGGGGAAGTCAAAGGAATAAAGTCCAAATTCAGTTGAAGAGCACCTTTCTATGAGTTGGTTTTCAGCAGTCAGTCCTTCCAACTAAAAATACAGAAATGGAGTGTGTTGTAGTAGACAACACAGGAGTGGTTTTCTTAGACAGCTTACTATGTAACCGTCATGTTCTCAGCACTTTATCCAAAAAAAAAATATTCATTTCATCCTCAGAGCAATCCTATGAAGTAGGTGTTATTATTATCCTTTCTTTCCTGATGAGGAAACCAAGGCCCAAATAACTCATAAATGGAGTAATAAGGTGTGAATGAGGTCCTGTGACTCTGGAGCCTGTCAATGTGTAAAATAACAAATATATTATTGTTGTTTAGTCACAAAGTAGCGTCTGACTCTTTGCAAACCCATGGACTGTAGCCCTCCAGGCTCCTCTGTCCATGGGATTTTCCAGGCAAGAACACTGGAGTGGGTTTCCATTTCCATCTCCAGGGAACAAATATATTAGCACTTAGCCAACCACAGGGCCCATATTAAGTTCTCATGAATGGTTGTTACACTTCTCTCTCCTCTTTCCAGAAAAGAAAATTTGGAATGAGATAACACATGTTCCATCTTCTTGGAGGGTCCCCTTGAGCCAGGAGGTAGCTTTAGATGGCATCAACTTGTTTCGAGCTGCACTTCTGAGCAGTCCCAGGAGGGCCCTGGGGTACTGAGAGTTACCACAGAGCTCAGCAGTCCCTGGGCTGGGCTTTAATCAGAGATAATATGGTTTGTTTTGTTTAATTTTTTGACCATGCCACATGACATATGGAATCTTAGTTCCCTGACCAGGGATTGAACCCAAGCCCCCTGCTGTAGAAGCACAGAATCCTAACCAATGGACCACCAGGGAAGTCCCTCATACATGGCATTTTAAGAAGCTTCACATTGAAGGAATTGGAAGATTTAGTGGTCTAATGGAATAATTAGGCTGGAATAATTAAAACACACAAGCTGGAATCACAAGCTGGAATCAAGATTGCTGGGAGAAATATCAATAACCTCAGATATGCAGATGACACCACCCTTATGGCAGAAAGCAAAGAAGAACGAAAGAGCCTCTTAATGAAAGTGAAAGAGGAGAGTGAAAAAGTCTGCTTAAAAACTCAACATTCAGAAAACTAAGATCATAGCATCTGGTCCCATCACTTCATGGCTAATAGATAGGGAAACAGTGGCAGACTTTATTTTGGGGGGCTCCAAAATCACTGCAGATGGTGACTGCAACCATGAAATTAAAAGACGCTTACTCCTTGGAAGGAAATTATGACAAACCTAGACAACATATTAAAAAGCAGAGACATTACTTTGCCAACAAGGGTCCGTCTAATCAAGGCTATGGTTTTTCCAGTGGTCATGTATGGATGTGAGAGTTGGACTATAAAGAAAGCTGAGTACTGAAGAATTGATGCTTTTGAACTGTGGTGTTGGAGAACTCTTGAGAGTCTCTTGGACTGCAAGGAGATCCAACCAGTCCATCCTAAAGGAAATCAGTCCTGAATATTCATTGGAAGGACTGATGCTGAAGCTGAAACTCTAATACTTTGGCCACCTGATGCAAAGAACTGACTCATTTGAAAAGACCCTGATGCTGAGAAAGATTGAAGGCAGGAAGAGAAGGGGATGACAGAGGATGAGATGGTTGGATGGCATCACCAACTCAGTGGACATGAGTTTGAGTAAGCTTTGGGAGTTGGTGATGGACAGGGAAGCCTGGTATGCTGCAGTCCATGGGGTTGCAAAGAGTCAGACACGACTCAGCGATGGAACTGAACTGAACCGAACTAAAAGAAGCCTGAAATATCTGCGTAAAGAAAACTTGTGCTTTTTAATGGTTATCAGGGAAAAGAAAGTCTGCATATGTCTTTGGCTTATATGAATTAAGACATTAAGTCATGGTTGCTTTAAGATGAGGCGTGGTCAGAGTCATAAAACTTCTTCAGAAACATTGTATAATGATATAGATAATGCATGCAAACTGACCACAGTGACATTCATAGAGCAATATCAGGTAATTTTTCATTGTTTTACTATTACAGTTGGTCTTATAGTATGTAAACTTTTGAAGACCTCTGGTTGGAATGGGAAATGTTTCTTGCCCCATGTATTCCTAGACGAGAGGGTAAACTGCACTGATTTCAGTGTCTCAAGCAAAATCAAATCCAAAAGCTGCTCAGAGCACCTGAAGTGTGATGGAGGGTCACCAAGTCAACTGGTCTGGCCTCGTGTGCTTCTCAAGGCATTGGCTTTCCTGCAGCCTCTTCCTGTGAGAACCGCAATTTCAGGGCTCCCTCGTTTCACACATCAGCTAATTTGATGGAACTGGCTCACTCCCGGCTTATAATTAGTTATCATGCCCTGTACCTTCAATATAGAAATTTACCCACATTTAGTCAACCATGTACAATTCACAACTATTTAAACTTACAGCTTTGTTTGAAGATTAGCAAGATAATAAATGTTATTCAGCCCACTGAGAAGTAGTTCTACTACCTGTGAGTTCTTTAGATTTGAATGCCTTGAAAATGACATCTATTTATGGGTCCACTGCTCAGTTGGGTCTCGGCTTAAGGCATATTTTTACCTTTATTTTAGTATTTTAAAAAATTTTCATGAAGCATAGTTGATTTACAATGCTGTTAATTTCTGCTGTCCAGCAAAGTGACTCTGTTATACACATATATTATTTTTCATATTCTGTTCCATTATACTGGAGAAGGGAGAGGCTACCCACTCCAGTATTCCGGCCTGGAGAATTCCAGGGACTGTGTGGTCCATGGGGTCGCAAAGCGTCAGACTTGACTGAGCGACCTTCACTTTCACATAGTGTATCACAGGATACTGAATGTAGTTCCCTGTGGCACCCAGTAGGACCTTGCTGTTTGCACTTGTTTTTGTATTAACTCTTTTCCCAGCTTTCCTGGGTCATGCAAAACAGCTTTCTGTATGAAGAGACTGGACGCTGAAGGTGCTTGTCAGCACATGTGCAGTGTCCCATCAGCTTCTCCTTGGTGTCCATAGGTCATAAGCCAGTAGCAGCTTAATGTGTAGCTGGAGAGATGCTTCCAGTGTCAACCTGTATATTAAGTACTAGTAAAGCTTACTTTGGAGAAGGCAATGGCACCCTACTCCAGTACTCTTGCCTGGAAAATCCAATGGACGGAGGAGCCTGGTAGGCTACAGTCCATGGGGTTGCCAAGAGTCGGACACGACTAAGCGACTTCACTTTCACTTTTCACTTTCATGCATTGGAGAAGGAAATGGCAACCCACTCCAGTGTTCTTGCCTGGAAAATCCCAGGGATGGGGGAGCTTGGTGGGCGGCGGTCTCTGGGGTCGCACAGAGTCGGACACGACTGAAGCGACTTAGCAGCAGCAGCAGTAAAGCTTACTTGTGTTTAGATGAAAAGTAAATAGAACTTCTCCAGTGAATCTTCTTGTACATATCCAGAAGGGTGTGCACCCCAGTTTGAACACCATTACTCCCTTGAGGTACAGTTATAGAGTTACTAGATGCTAAAATGAAAGCTCATCCAAACCCATCCTTTTAACGATTGATGTATATAAAGCAAGGTTCCTTGAAAGTTTTTTGCAGAGTTGTTTATGCTGCTTACCCCCAACAGACTTTCCCTGGAACTTACAGTTTAATGCAATTCTGTTTTTCCACTGTTCTCCTGTATCGTTTGGGAGTTTTGCTGCACATGATTGTAGAGCTGGCTTATTCCATCTTAGAGTTTGTGGCAGGCCTATGATAGATGGCCCAGTTCTAGCATAGGATAGCAATTCATTTCAGTTTGCTAAATACTGTCACTGAAGTGAACCTCTGGTCCCCAGGGGGCAGTAGGCCATGGGACCACATAAACAGCGCAGTTGTAGGTCAGATCTGTTTTTATCCACAAAGACATGTCATATTTAGATGTGGTGTGATTCAGAGATTTAAATATTAAAATAATTTTAAATATATTTTGCAACAAGAATAGAAACATTAGAAATCACTGGCCATTTTTGAAGGCTAAGTACTGGAACAACGTTTGCTGAGCCTTCAGAATCTGCTGCAGGTGTCGAAGAATCAGAAACGTGAGCACACAGTATGGGAACACGTTGTTCAGACTGACTTTTAGTTTCCTATTGAGGTATAATTGGCATATAACAGTACATTAATTTCAAGTGTACAACATAAGGATTCGATATTTGTATATATTGTGAAACTATCACCACAATAAATCTAGTTAATATCCATCAAAAAAAAATCACTCTGCTATGTTTGTGCAGAAAATTATATTTACTGTAAGAGCTTTCTACTGAATGGCTTTAGAAACTGGACATCGTCTTTGGAGATGAGCTATGAGTGGATTTGTTGATTTGAGGATGGCACTAAAGTTTTGCTAGAATTGATGAGCTTTCTCCACGTTGTTTTTATATTTGTTTATTTCTCTGCACCGGGTCTTAGTTGAAACACATGGGATCTCGTTCCCTGGCCAGGGTTTGAACCCAGGCCATCTGCTTTGGAAACGTGGAGTCTTAGCCTCTGGACCACCAGGGAAATCCTGAGCTTTCTCTTTGCCCTGTACCACCATGGAGACAGTTCTCAGGTGAAGAGAACACCAGAATGAGTATTGATGAATACAAGACATAATTTAATATTCACTGTTTCCTCAGACTTTTCTTGAGATAGGTGTCTATTAATAAGAGTAGAGAATAAGAAAGAATTCAGTCATCCTAGTATGTGAACAACACCGGCTCTCAGACGGTAAGTCTCAAGTGCAGCTGGAGACTTAATTTCTAGGTTCAGAATATCAATCAGCCTGATTCTGTGGTTGGTGCCAGGAGTACTCGTCAATGGGGGACTTAAGGACAAATCCCCCATGCCAGGTTTGCTCGAACATTTCTGTGCACCTGCCAAGCAGATCATCTTGCAGCTCTCAGAGATTAAGGTCTTTAGTTAAATTCAGCGGCCAGCAGAAAATCCCCTCCAATAATATATTTTGTGGTTGAGGGGGTAACCAAAGCAATAAATATTCCACAGTCTTTTAACAACTGATAGGATGGATTCTTTCCTGATTTCTATACTCTAGTCAAATATAGAGTGGCATTGATACTGAAAAGGATTTTGTACGTTTGTAACTTTTCAAGCATACAAAGAAGACGAAGGAATAATACAGAGAATGTCTGTACACCCATATCATAGATTCAATAACATATCATTATTTTACTGTCTTTATCTTTTTACTTGTGTATTTACACACACACACACACACACACACACTTTTTTCCCCCAGCATGCACTAATGATCTTTGTATAACTGATTATTTCTTTGGTGGCTGTTTTTTAAAATGTATTTATTTTTTAATTGAAGGATTATAGAATTTTGTTGTTTTTTGTCAAGCATCAACATGACTCAGCCATAGGTACACATATAGTGACTGTTAAATGGTGATTTTTAGTCTATCATTTCTTGAACATGTGAGTGGACATTCTTCCTAAAAGAAAATATTCCTTTTACTCAGCAACTGGTGATGATGATAATTCTTCTCAAAAAGATCATGATGAGGGACTTCCCTGATGGTAACCAGTGGTTAAGACTTGCTTTCCAATAAAGGGTGTGCGAGTTCAGTCCCTGATCAGAGAGCTAAGATTCCACCTGCCTGAGGGCCAGGAAAAAAAAAAAGAAAAACAGAGACAGTATTGTAACAAATTCAATAATGACTTTAAAAATGGTCCACATCAAAAAAAAAAAAAAAAAGGACCATGACAACCTATTTAAGATCATTTAAAAATCAAAATGGAGTAACTGTGGTTCAGGCATCCAGAATGGAGCCAGGTGGCCATTGTTCAGACATGTTCGTGCATCGCTGAGAACTTGAATTTTGTGAACTGTGTCAAACTCAAGAACCCCACCAGGCATTTTCGAAAGAGTATCATCTGGCAGCTGCACACTTAGGATCTCAAGGTCTCCCTTTATAACTGTGCAACCATTCTGGATCCCAACCAATCCTTGCTTAACAAGCACTCTCACTTCTTGCCAGCTCCAGTCCTAATTCTGTACAAATAATTTATGTAACTTGGTGGATTTTGCCTACATAAGCCCACCCTCCCTCGCCCCCCTGCCCAATTTTGTAGCATAGCAGAACACAGTTCAAGGGTTTCTTAAATCCATATCACCCAGGCTATACTCTTTGGCTTGGCTCACATAAAATTCTCATATTTCTTTCATAATTTATTTATTTTTTAATTGAAGGAAAACTGCCTTACAGAATTTTGTTGTTTTCTGTCAAACATCAACCTTCTTAGGACACACTGTTTATTGATTGTTGGCACCGATGGCAGAGTAAATGCTTAATTTTTTTCTCTAAAAAAATTCAAATTAAACTTTTGGAATAATAGTAACTGCCACTTCTTTTTCTCTTTCCTGTTTTCTCCCTTCCTTCCTTTTGTTTTCTTTCAGCCTTTGTTAAATAGCATTGTGGACTCATAGATTCTTATTTATTCATCAGATTAAAATTACAGTCATTTTTTTTTTTTTTTTGAGCTTCACCTAGTGCAAACTTTGGCCAGTTGGAGGCTCTTCAAACTGTGCCCTTTGAAAGTTTTTTACTTTTTATTTTGAATTAGTTTCAAGCTTACAGAAAAGTTGCAAGAATAATGCAAAAAACCTTCCTCATTTCATCATCCAGTTATTAACATTGTACATTTGATTTATCATTCTCTTTCTGTTGTTTTTATTTTTCCCCAGAGCCATTTGAGTAAACCCTAGTCATGCCACCACATTAACTATGCCCATTTGAGTGTACATTTCTGCAAAAATATGAGGCACTCTCTTATGTAACCAAAGGACAGCCAGCAAATCCAGAAATAACAGTGATACAACATTACCATGATCCCCAAACTGCTTTAGTCACCTTCTGAGAAAGAAATTTAGTGCCCAGCTGTGTTGGAAAGAAGGCAGTTTAGAATGCTAAAACATGCAACCCAGAGATGAAATATGTTGACTCTGTAGTGTGTGTGACTCTGGTAACTGTCTCTAGAACTGGAATGTTATTTCTCTGAATATCCTTGGAGTAAGGTCTTGTAGGAAAAGATGATTGAGAGAAATTAGCCATAAATTCAATTTTTGTTTTTCTCTAACAAAATACATTCTTTTTTCATATAAGGACCTTAGTTCAGTTCAGTTCAGTTCAGTCACTCAGTTGTGGCCGACTCTTTGTGACCCCATGAACCGCAGCACACCAGGTCTCCCTATCCATCACCAACTCCCGGAGTTCACTCAAACTCACATCCATCGAGTCAGTGATGCCATCCAGCCATCTCATCCTCTGTTGTCCCCTTCTCCTCCTGCCCCCAATCCCTCCCAGCATCAGTCTTTTCCAACTACAAAAAGTTAGTCTTAAGAGCAAGAATTGAAGAGAAGACCCCTTAACATTTGTAGGCCCTTGCTGACTTTCAAACTACTTTTCCTGTAAAATTTCATCTCTAGAGCTGCAAACTTAGTTAGAACTTCCATTAAAGTTTTCAAATATTGTAAATGGGCTCCTGGTCTTGGCTGGTATAGATCAGAACTGACTTCCTAAACACCAAAAATTTGAGTGTCTTGAGTTCTCTGGGGTCTACAAATATAGGAATATTGTGAATACTTTTCTCAGTTGTTCAGTTGTGTCCAACTCTTGTTGACCCTTAGGACTGTAGCCCACCAGGCTCCTCTGTCCATGGGATTTCCCAGGCAAGAATACTGGAGGAGTTGCCATTTCCTACTCCAAGGGATTTTTCTGACCCAGGAATCAAATCCATGTTTCCTGCATTGGCAGGTGGATTCTTTACTGCTGAGCCACCTGGGAAACCCACATATGACTTAGCAATATAATTTACTGTCACTCCAGAAATGAATAAGCCAGTTTAAGTATCTATTTTAAAAGAGTTATTAGTTTTCCCCTATAAATTCTATTCTTTGTAAGAAATACAGGCCCGTTCTGAAAACATGCTTTATAACCCCTCACAAATGATCTCAAGTCATTGCTGAAATGAAGTGGAAGCTCACATTTCATGAGATGGACTTGTTTTGATAGTAGACTCTTGGATTATATGCTCCTTACAGCCTTTTGTATTAGCCTGAAGAGAGGATGAGGAGAAGGCAACGGCAACCCACTCCAGTGTTCTTGCCTGGAGAATCCCAGGGACGGCGGAGCCTGGTGGACTGCCATCTTTGGGGTCGCACAGAGCCGGACACGACTGAAGTGACTTAGCAGCAGCAGCAGCAAGGAGAGGATGATAAACAAGTGTATGACCCATGTAACCACAGAGAAGAAACGATCTTTCCCATATGCAGAATATGTCCCAACCCTGATGCCTTGCGTGTAATACTAGCTTGTACTTCCCCACTTCTGGACTAACCAATGATTATTTTTACTTATTTACTACAGTCTTTCACCAAAAGGAATTTGAGGCAGCTTGCAAAATTGATTAATAGGATTGGAAAACAGACTTCAGAGCCAAACTCGGATTTTCTCTGGAAGAAAGTTTCAGCACAGTAAGTGTAACAGTTGATCAATGCCAGAAGTTAAAACATTGCCTAGAAAGATTCATTAATACTTATTGTGTGCTTTCTGAGCTCTGGAAATACAAATGCACTTCAATCGCTACAGGATATGGCATGTTACATCAACTTAGATTACTTGCAGTTAAGGAAATACTGACAGCTTCCAAAATAAAGGAACATCCATGTAACAGAATGAGCTTCTCAGGTGGCACAGTGGCGAAGAATCCAGCTGCCAATGCAGGAGATGCAGGAGACACGGGTTCAATCCGTGGGTCAAGAAGATCCCTTGGAGAAAGAAATGGCAGCCCACTCCAGTATTCTTGCCTCAAAAATGCCATGGACAGAGGCGCCTGGTGGGCTCCAGTCCATGGGGTCACGAAGAGTCAACATGACTGAGTGACTGAGCACACATACCTGTGTAAAATATACAAAGCTCGTCTTTTAACAAGAGCCACTGTTTGTCCAAATAGTAATTCAGTCCAGCTACAAACAGAATTTTCCTATGAAAGAAGATGTGAGATTTGCCGATTTATTTTTTGCCAACCTTAAGAATTACCAAAGATTCCCCCCAAGTAAGACCTAGAACTTTCGGGTAATACTGCAGTTCCTAATTTTAAAACTTATTATGGGGATATTGAGCTGTTTTGGATTTTTTTTAAAAAAACATACTGTAAAAACATATCCCAAATCAGAATATCCTAGTTCAGCCTCCACTGTGTCTTGCTTGGACCTCTGCAGTAGTCTTCCAGTTGGTTTGGTCTCTTTCATGCTTACCAAACCAAGATCTGTTCTCTGCAAGACAGCCAGCCTCTGAAGGTGAAAATCACATCATGAACTCCTTTCTTAAAATCCTTCACAGGCTTCCTGTTTTACTCAGTGATGTGATTTTGTGACCTCCCACCCCCATTTTTGCCTGCTATTCTCCTTCATTATTTATTTATTTGGCTGTACCAGGTCTTGGTTGCAGCACATGGGACCTTCCCTTTCCCTTGGGACTTACAAGATCTTTAGTTGAAGTATGTAGGACCTACTTCCCCAGCCAACAACTGAGCCCAGATTGCAGCATTGGGAGCACTGAGTCTTAGCCATTGAACCACCAGGGAAGTCCTGAGATGTATTTACTTTTGACTGGAATTCCAACTGAATTCCAGTGATGATATAGGTAAGTCTCACAGATCAAATCTTCTGATTGAAAGTCATTTATATGAGTGCCTGTGCTCAGCTGCTCAGTCGTGTCCAACTTTTTGTGGCCCCATGGACTGTAGCCTGCCAGGCTCCTCTGCCCATGGAATTTCCCAGGTAAGACTACTGGAGTGGGTTGCCAGTCCCTTCTCCCAGGGGATCCCAGGGGATCTTCCCAACCCAGGGATCAACCCCAAGTCTCCCTGAATTCTCAGATGGATTCTTTTACAATCAGTGCCACCTGGGAAGCCCTATATGCGTGCATCATTACCTTTTTCCCCATTATTATCCCCTGAGGAATCTTTTTAGATGTATTTTTGTTCCTAATAACCCTCCTGTGATACTTTAATACCATAGATATATTACAGATGTTTTTCTGCACTGTGTATATCTATGTCTATATATATATCTGTGCTTTATATATAAGAAGAGTAAGATATTTTTAGCCACTCCATGGAAACCACTTTTTGCCCCCATTGAGAATGTATGACCTATATCTACATGATGAAAATTCAGAGAAATAATTTATTACTTAGTAAGTTGGTGTAGTGAATAAAATCTTCCTAAATATAAGGTTCATTGGAGAAAAATAAAGGTCCTCTATGATTTTTTTTAAAGTAAAAAACCATGTGAATAGCTGCTAACTCTCATTGCCACCTTGCTGGGCTGTGTCTTCCATGTGTCAGTTGTATTCCTTCTTCCATTTAGTTGACATGGAAGAATACAAGAACTATGAAAAATACAGGAAATACACTGCACACAGAATCCATGCCTTTAGTTACCTGGCTATCTTATTGGCTATATTGGTTTTGATTGTATGTCTGCTCTGTGTGCCCTTTACATTTAGTGCTTCACGATCTTTTCTTCTGCTTTATTCATGAAAGGACTCAGAAATTGAGTCCATGCAAAAATTAAACCAACAAAAGGCAATGATAAAATAATGCAAAAGTGAAGTATAAGAAGTATGATCCTTTAAGAACTATGTATTAGGTCTTTGTCAACGTTTCCTGACACAGATCTTCTAAAACCCTTTGAATATCCTGAGGGGTAAAAGTGATAGGAGTGTCTTCTGTTATTTAGCACAAACCCCTTTCAACCACACTTGAGTTTATGCCATTGAAGTGACTCTTGGTGGATCCCTTGGTAGCTTCAGGACGGGGGCTGGTTGCCAGAGGAACAGGTTGTGTGATTGGAGAGTTGGAACTCTCAGCCCCAGAGAGAAGAGAGGGGCTGGACATCCAGACATTGAGTTCACTGATCTAATCCTACAGAATGGAATCTGCCTGCTGCTGCTGCTAAGTCGCTTCAGTCGTGTCCGACTCTGTGCGACCCTATAGACGGCAGCCCACCAGGCGCCCCCGTCCCTGGGATTCTCCAGGCAAGAACACTGGAGTGGGTTGCCATTTCCGTTTCCAATGCATGAAAGTGAAAAGTGAAAGTGAAGGTTGCTCAGTCGTGTCTGACTCTCAGCGACCCCATGGACTGTAGCCCACCAGGATCCTCCATCCATGGGATTCTCCAGGCAAGGGTTACTGGAGTGGGGTGCCATTGCCTTCTCCAGAATCTGCCTAAAAACCCCTAAACCACAGGGTTCAGAGAACTTCCTGGTGGGCGATGCGTCTTGGTTCAGTGAGGGCAGCAAACTGAGAGAGGGCAAGGCCCCACACCCCCTCCCTCATCCTCACACTTTGCCCTTTGAATCTCTTCTATCAGTCTGTTCCTGAGTCGTAGCCTTTAAAAGAAACTGACAAATGTAATAAAGAGCTTCCCTGAGTTCTGTCAGCGGTTCTAGGAGACGATTGAGCATGAGACGCTTGGATACAAGGCCAAGGCAGTATGTAACTAAGGGCCAGATGACTAGTCTATGAGCAAATGATTTTCAAAGTGTCCTGTGCTCAGCCATAATAATAATAATAAAAAAGAAGAACGCCATTTACAGTGACATGGGTAGACCTAGAGACTGACATACTGAGTGAAGTTAAGTCAGACGGAGGAAAGACAAGTATCATAAGATACCACTTTTATATGGAATCTTTAAAAAAAAATGGTACAAATGAATTTATTTACAAAACAAGAGTAGAGTCACAGATGTGGATGATTAGCTTATGGTTACGAGGGAATAAGCGGTGGAGGGTGGCAATAATTTGAGAGATTAGGATTGACAGATACACAATACTATGTATATGAATAAGGGTTTCCCAGATGGCATTAGTGGTAAAGAAGCAGCCTGCCAATGCAGGAGACATAAGAGACATGGGTTAGATCCCTGGGTAGGGAAGATCCCTGGAGAAGAGAATGGCAATCTACTCCAGTATTTTTGCCTGGAAAATCCCATGGACAGAGGAGCCTGGTGGGCTACAGTCCATAGGGTCTCAAAGAGCTGGACATGACTGAAGTGACTGAACAAGCAAGCAATATATATTAATAGAATAGATAACTAATAAGAACCTGCTTTATAGCACGAGATTCTACTCAGTACTCTGTGATGGCTTATATGGGAAAATAATAATAATAAAAGACTGATATATTTATAACTGCCTCACTTTGCTGTACACCTGAGGCTAACAGAACATTGTAAACTGTACTCCAATAAAAATTTTAAAAAATAATTTCCTACAGAAACTCCACAGAGGTGACTCCAGGGCCATTGTAGGGCTAGAGGAGGGACAGATTTAGGGCTTGGGAAGGTCAGCAAGTAAGGTTCTAGGTCCACCACCATCACCCTTTAATCACAACCAGGACATTTCACTTGTGTACATTTCTCTTTTTTTCCTTATTTATAAAAAGAATATTTTATATTGGAATATAGCTGATTTACAACTTTTGTACATTTCTTACGCTGGCATTTTGCATGCATTGTTTGAAGAAGAATGTAATGATTTAATCTGTTCTGAGTTCTTTTGACATTTGGATTGAATCTAGAAGAATAGTTCCCAAAGATATGATTTTTAGTATTGGCACAGTGAATATAAAGCCATTTAATCAGAAAATACTTAATAGTCAGAATCAGCTGGCATTGTGACAATCAAAAGTGGAACACCAGCATTCCCAGGATCCTCACTTAGCTAGTCTCTAAGGCAGTGGTTCTCTGATGTTAGTATTCTTCAGAATCACCTGGAGGGCTTGTTGAGACAAGACTTCTGATTCAGTAGGTTTAGGCAGAGGGACTTAACAACAGCATAAATAAAAGTGGTTTAAAATTATTACCAAAAAAAAAGCCCAAAGAATCAGAGTTTGTTTTTTGAAGCACTGAAGTTTCATCTGAGTGCTGGGAATTCCCCTTACTCTCCTTCATTTTAGTCATGGTATTAAAATTAAAACACAGGTGTCTGATAAGCATCAGTAACTAAAAGTCTGTTTTGAGTTTGTAGATCTTACATCATTGCCAATTCCAGTGAGTCAAAAGACATTAAGAGTAGTTTAGTTCAGTTCAGTCACTCAGTCGTGTCCGACTCTTTGTGACCCCCATGAACCGCAGCACACCAGGCCTCCCTGTCCATCACCAACTCCCAGAGTCCACCCAAACCCATGTCCATCGAGTCGGTGATGCCATCCAACCATCTCATCTTCTGTCGTCTCCTTCCCTCCTGCTCTTAATCTTTCCCAGCATCAGGGTCTTTTCAAATGAGTCAGCTCTTCGCATCAGGTGGCCAAAGTATTGGAACTTCAGCTTCAGCATCAGTCTTTCCAATGAATATTCAGGGTTGATTTCCTTTAGGATGGACTGGTTGGATCTCCTTGCAGTCCAAGGGACTCTCAAGGGTCTTCTCCAACACCACAATTCAAAAGCATCAATTCTTCTGCGCTCAGCTTTCTTTATAGTCCAACTCTCACATCCATATATGACCACTGGAAAAACCATAGCCTTGACTAGACGGACCTTTGTTGGCAAAGTAATGTCTCTGCTTTTGAATATGCTATC
Organism: Bubalus bubalis; assembly: GCF_019923935.1. Classification (NCBI taxonomy): domain Eukaryota; kingdom Metazoa; phylum Chordata; class Mammalia; order Artiodactyla; family Bovidae; genus Bubalus; species Bubalus bubalis. The sequence continues at coordinate 21,349,972 of NC_059157.1, read as the reverse complement.
TAGGTTGGTCATAACTTTCCTTCCAAGGAGTAAGTGTCTTTTAATTTCATGGCTGCAATTAAGAGTAATAAGGCTACAATAGATTCTGCATGCAATGCAGGAAACACGAGTTCAATCCTTGGGTCGGGAAAATCCCCTGGAGAAGAGAAAGGCTGGCCACTCCAGTCTTCTTGCCTGGAGAATCCCACGGACAGAGGAGCCTGGTGGGCTACATCCATGTGTCACAAAGACTCAGACACGACTGAGCAATTTTCATTTTCACTTCACTAGAGCTGCAAATGTCTGTTTCATACATTCTTCTCTGAAAGAATAATCCAATGCAAGATGAGTCAGACAGAAAAAGACAAATGTTACATGGTATCACTTAGATGTGGAATCTAAAAATAATACAAATTAATCTATAATAAAAAGAGACTCACATCCAGCAATCCCACTGCTGGGCATACACACTGAGGAAACCAGAAGGGAAAGAGACACGTGTACCCCAATGTTCATCGAAGCACTGTTTATAATAGCCAGGACATGGAAGCAACCTAGATGCCCATCAGCAGATGAATGGATAAGAAAGCTGTGGTACATATACACAATGGAGTATTACTCAGCCATTAAAAAGAACACATTTGAATCAGTTCTAATGAGGTGGATGAAACTGGAGCCTATTATACAGAGTGAAGTAAGCCAGAAAGAAAAACACCAATACAGTATACTAACGCATATATATGGAATTTAGAAAGATGGCAACAATAACCCTGTGTACGAGACAGCAAAAGAAGCACTGATGTATAGAACAGTCTTATGGACTCTGTTGGAGAGGGAGAGGGTGGGAAGATTTGGGAGAATGGCATTGAAACATGTGTAATATCATGTATGAAACGAGTTGCCAGTCCAAAAAAAAAAAGAGACTCACAGATGCAGAAAACGAATTTATGGTTACCAGCGGGGAAAGGGATAAATTAGGAATATGGGAGTAACAGATGCACACTAGTACACATAAACAACATGGACTTACCATATAGTCCAGGAAACTATATTCAATACCTTGTAATAACCTATAATGAAAAATAATCTGAAATGTATCTCATCCTTATGCTGAGTTGCTTCAGTGGTTGGAAAGAAAAGCCCATGTGGTCTTTCAAGTGCACAATACCATATTGCTAAGGAGGGGCACTGTGTTATACTACAGAGCTCTAGAGCTCCTCTGGTATGACCATAACTTTATACCTATTGAACAACTTTCCATTTCCCACTCCCTCCCCAAGAAGCCACCTATGTACAAAGGCAGGGCCTCTGGCAGTTTGGATTCCCCAATGACTCTGTGCAGCAGATCCAACCCCATCCCCTCATCACCATCTTCCAATTCAGTATAGACTGTTGCGTGAGGGAAGAGAAAACCGTTACGTTAACTGAAAGGTTAGGGGAAATATTTTTGTTTTAGCAGTTAATATCTTTGAAACCAGTAAACACTTCCCTCCATCTACACTTTGTTCTCAGTTATTTTCTGAGAGTAACTGGACCCGGACAGACACAGAGCAATGTGGAGAGGCGGATGGGGCTGGTGAGCCACAGAGAAGAGCGTGGGAAGTCTGCCAGTGAGATGGTGGTGCTGAGATCACCACCCCGAGGGTAGGGACACAGAGTCCCGTTCTCTGGTTTGAACAGCCCGTGAGGGTTTTGAGTCATGCAAGTAGGCACAGTTACGAAGTATGTTCTTATATCTTTCTGCTTCATGAGATGAAGACTGAGGACCCAGTGTTGCCTGGAATGCCTTGTGACATTGTTATCAGTGCAACTTTATCTTCGCTGCTGGCAATGGGAAATCTGCCCTCATTCTGTGTGTGTTTTCTGCCAATCCTTGGTTTTGGGTGATTCAAGCCTTTTAATTCTTTACTGCTGAAGCAGACACCTCTTGAAGTATGTGGCCCACTCCAAAGATGCGCTCCTTCTCCAGGTCCCTTCTTTTCAGACTCCAGAAGAGTCCATCAGCCAGGGAAGAATCAAGATTGTTCACGTAAGAAGGAGGGGAAAGACAATACCAACCTCTGAGGGTCAGACCGCAGTGAATAATTTTGGACATCTTTTCAGCCAGTGAAATGTTGCTTACACTATCTTTTTCATCCAATATTTAAATAATCACAATGGTAATACATTACATACGAGTGATGTAGGACAGGTTCAGTTCAGTTCAGTCACTCACTCGTGTCTGACTCTTTGCGACCCCATGGACTGCAGCACGCCAGGTGTCTCTGTCCATCACCAACTCCCAGAATTTACTCAAACTCATGTCCATTGAGTCGGTGATGCCATCCAACCATCTCATCCTCTGTCATCCCCTTCTCCTCCTGCCCTCAATCTTTCCCAGCATCAGGGTTTTTTCCAGTGAGTCAGTTCTTTGCATCACGTGGCCAAAGTATTATTGGAGTTTCAGCTTCAACATCAGTCCTTCCAGTGAACACCCAGGACTGATCTCCTTTAGGATGGACTGGTTGGATCGCCTTGCAGTCCAAGGGACTCTCAAGAGTCTTCTCCAATACCACAGTTCAAAAGCATCAGTTCTTCAGCACTCAGCTTTCTTTGTAGTCCAGCTCTCACATCCATATATGACTACTGGAAAAACCATAGCCTTGACTAGATGGACCTTTGTTGGCAAAGTGACATCTCTGCTTTTTAATATGCTGTCTAGGTTGGTCATAAATTTTCTCCCAAGGAGTAAGCATCTTTATTATGGCTGCAGTCACCATCTGCAGTGATTTTGGAGCCCCCCCAAAATAAAGTCTGCTGCTGTTTCCACTGTTTCTCCATCTATTTGCCATGAAGTGATGGGACTGGATGCCATGATCTTTGTTTTCTGAATGTTGAGCTTTAACATGTGGGACAGGTTACAGATAGCTTTATTATAAATTCTCTCATTGGTCAAAAATCATTCACTGTATATTCAGGAACAATACAAGGAAAAGCAAATTAAAGTGTACTGACAGATGAATAAAAAGGGGTCAAAGAAAAAGTTTAGATTCTTACAGCAAAGCAAACCAATACTGATAGATGTGTTTTGCATTTATGTATTTACATTACCTTTCAGGTAGCCCCTAAAAATATAATTCCGATTGTAATTTTTTAAAATATATATATATTTATTTATTGGTTTGGCTGCACCGAGTGTTCATCGTGGCGCGTGGGATCCCTAGGCGCACCATGCGGGATCTGGTTCTCTGATCAGGGATTAAACCTGGGCCCCCTGCATTGGGAGCACGGAGTCTTAGCCACTGGACCACCAGTGAAGTCCCTTCCATTGCATTTTTAAGTTAAACTATATTTTTATTCTCAAAAGTTTCTTATTTATCCTCTCTGCTTCAACTCTTCCCTCTCCAACCCAGCCTCTATACTGCTGTTAGAGTGTTCTGTTATTAATAAGACCAGGCCAGTCCCCTGCTTAAAACCTCTCAGTGGCTTTCCTTTTACCTGAAGTAAAATCCAAATCTTTTTTTTTACCTGAATGATCCAGATGCTGGCTCCTCTCCAACTTCTTGTCCTTCCGTACTTTATTCCCATGAATTTCCTCAGCCACACCAGGTCTTGCTTCCTATTCCTGACCTCGTACCCTTTGCCTTGGCTGATCCCTCAGTGCTGAAACTCTTCTCTGCCAGCTTGAAATAACCAGACCCATCTCATGTTAACATCACCTCTCAGTGTTAGTCTTTCTCAGAGTCCCTGTAGGTAAGTTAGGTGCCCACTGCAAGGTTTTCAGTTACAGTGACATAGCTTACACACCTTGCACAGCACTGTGCCACACTGGAAGCATGACCTGGTCAGTAGACCAGACTGTCCCACTAGACCGGGACGTGTGGGCAGCGATAGTATCTACGTCACTCAGTGTCATGGCCGCAGCGTGGAGCACAGTGCAGGAATGCACAAGAACAGATGCTGTACAGTCGTGGCAAACTACACCTAACATAACCTTTACCGTCTTCACCATTTTTCAGTGTAGCGTGCAGTGACGTTAAGTACATGCACGTTATTGTAGTATCATCACCACCATCCATCCACAGAACTCTTTTCATCCTGCAAAATGGGCTCAAGTAATATTTATACAAAGAAGAGATGAGAGGTCCTTGGTCTCATTTGTAAAGTGAAGACTGCTTTGCCATGGAAAATAATCACTCTCCCAGTTGAACCGGTAGAGAAGTTCAGAGTAGAAAATATTTGGTTTTCACAAAGAAGGTAAGTGATGGAGGCAAAAGAGCTCTAAAAATACTTGTAGACACAGGCTTGCGGAAATGAGGTATTACTGATATATCTGAAGGAAAAGCCTGGAAAAAAGTGAATAAGAAAGGAAGTGAATAACATAGAAATAGACGTGCATTTAAACTCTTTTAGCCTCTAGACACAGTAAGATCCTTTACAGATGAATGCTCGTTTAGATGTTGAATTTCCTTCTAACAGGGGCTCTCAGAGGAGCCCGTGGCCATTTGATTACATAAACAAGTAATTGAAAGACAAGAAACCACCCAAGAGATGACTGGTATCTGGGAGGAATCATTTAGGCTTGATTCCTTTGAGATATCTCCAAAGCTGCAAGACTTGAAACTCGCTAATTGACTTGGAACTCTACTGTCAGACAAAAATCTTGTTGTGTGTTCACAATATTTTGCTAGGAGTTTTGAGGCTTGGGGAGGAGGAAGACATATATATATATATATATATATATATATATATATATATATATACATACATACACACACACTAAAACAAAAACTTTCAATGCAATAAAAAAAAAGTCAAAGCAAATTAGAGGGTGTAGAGCAGATATGTACAGATAATTATATACTTATGGAGTGCGCATAAGCACTAATTAAAATAAGAGCTGAAGTGGTGAGGAAGACTGAAGTAATCAGGTCTAACCACAGGCAGGTTGAGTGGAACAGTGTCTCCCAAAACACAGTGATTTAATGTCTATATAAACACTTTTCTGAACTAACACAATTAGCATGAATGTAACTCAAATCTACATAATTTACAAGTGAATCCTTCAGACCTAACATTAAGCTCCATAAATACCATTATAAATCATTATGTCTAAAATACTTCCTAACAAAGAATTCTTTCAAGAGACCTTTAGGAAGGTGACCAGGTATTCACCTAGGTCAGTTTTTTAAGCTTTGACAAAGTTTTTAAGCTTTGACAAATTTATAGTTCCTTAAATCAAAACCTAACCATAGGACTTCCCTGGTGGTCCAGTGGTTAAGAATCCATCTGTCAATGCAGGGGACAGGGGTTCGATCCCTGATCTGGGAGGATTCCACATGCCTCGGGGCAACTAAGCCTGAGTGCCTTAGAGCCCATGCTCTAGGCAACAGGAGAAGCTACCACGAAGAGAAGCCTGTGCACTGCGACCAGAGAAAGTCCACACACACCCGCAAAGACCCAGTGCAGCCAAAAATAAATAGTTAATTAAGTAATTAGAAAAACATAATCATAAATAGAAATTAAAGACAAGACTACCATCAATCCACAAGAAGCAGTAAAAATAAATGAACTGACTATGCATCTCTTGGAAGTATGCTCTCAAGGTGAGCATCTCTTACTATGAGATACCTTCTTCATAAGGGAGCACTGTCCGGAAGTGCTGAGCTGGGCAGAACTTCTCTGTTCTCATCAGTTATCACAGCATCTTTTGGCTATTGCTCTGTGTATTGATGTTGCATAAACATGCTTATGTAAGGAAAGGAGAGATAAACTCATAACCAGTGCATCACTGGCTAGTAGTCAGTTCCCTTCAGAGCATGCATCTGTTGGATTGTGCTTTATATACAACACAACATCCTGTTTCAATAAGTTTGCCCAATAAGGTGGAGAGCGGCATCAAAATACACAACGTGGTTGTCGTTCAGTCATTCATTCGTGGCCAACTCTTTTCAGCCTCATGGACTGCAGCACTCCAGGCTTCCCTATCCTTCACTATCTCCTGGAGTTTGCTCAAACTCATGTCCATTGAGTCGGTAATGCCATCCAACCATCTCGTCGTCTTGTCCTCCCCTTCTCTTCCTACCTTCAATCTTCATCAGGGTCTTTTCCAATGAGTCAGCTCTTCACATCAGGTGGCCAAAGTATTGGAACTTGAGTTTCAGCATCAATCCTTCCAATGAATGTTCAGGGTTGATTTCCTTTACGATTGACTGGTTTGATCTCCTTGCTGTCCAAGGGACTCTCAAGAGTTTTCTCCAGCACCACATTTTAAAAGCATCAATTCTTTGGCGCTCAGTCTTCTTTATAGTCCAGCTGTCACATTCATACATGACTACTGGAACCATAGCTTTGAATCTATGCATTTATTTCATCTTTAACTGGACGTCACTTCCTATTACAGGGATCCTTTGTGTTCTACCTAGACACTAATGGTGTATGCTTGTTTTCTTTACCGCTGAAACAAAGTTGTTTATGTTTGTATGAAAGCTGTGACTCATCTCTTTATTGTCCAGAGTAGCCGCCTTCTCTAGCTTCTTCCCCCCAAAATGCCCAGATACATCCTGGTTGCTATTAAGAACTCTGGGTTTGAATCTAGGCTTTACCTCTTATTAACTGTGCAGCTTTGAAAGTTACTCAGTGCAGTTTTGTCATGGGTAAAATATGGATAATGGTACCTGTCTCAAAAACTGTTAAGGGAAAGGAGATAATGCACATGCCTGTGCCACGTAGTAGCTAATAAGTGGCATCTACTTTGACAATGGAATACCCAGTTGCATTTGATGATGTATAAGCTAGGTTGTGTGGTTCACTTAAGGGAGTACTTGAAGGTACTTTGTCACTAACATGAGCAAAGGCAGTCACCCAACCACAATGCTGCCTTCAGGAGGTTAAAGACCTCCCCTCTGCTACTTGCTGGGATTATGTTACTGGGTAACATCACACTGTCTTCTTTATTTATTGAGATATAATTGATTTCAGTTCAGTTCAGTTCAGTCGCTCAGTCGTGTCTGACTCTTTGCGACCCCATGAATTGCTGCACACCAGGCCTCCCTGTCCATCACCATCGCCTACAATATTATATTAGTTCTGGGTGTACAACTTAGTAATTTGATATTTTTATAGATTATACTCCATTTAAAGTTATTATAAAATATTTGATATGTTCCCTGTGTTGTACATTACATCCTTGTAACTTATTTCTTTTATACCCAATAGTTTGCACATCTTAATCTCCTATATTACCTTTTTTCTCCTCTAATCCCTCTCTCCTCTGAAACAACTAGTTTGTTCTGTGTATCTGTAAGCCTGTTTCTATTTTGTTTTATTCATTTGTTTTATACTTAGATTCCACATATAAGTGTCTTTTTTCTGTCTGACTTACTTTACAAAGGTCTGGGTCCATCCATGCTCTTGCAAATGGTAAAATTTCATTCTTTTTATGGCTGAGTAATATTCCATTGTGTATATAGATACCACTTCTTCCATATCCTTTCATTTGCTCATGAATACTTAGCTTGTTTCCATATGTTGGCTATCGTAAATACTTCTTCTTTGAACATTGGTGGGTTCATGTATCTTTTCTAATAGTATTTTCATTTTCTTCAGATAAATGCTCAGGAATGGAATTGCTGGATCACATGTAGTTATGTTTTTAGGGTGTTTTTTTTTTTTTTTTGCTGTACTGCGTCTTAATTGCCGCATGCAGATCTTTAGCTGTGGCACATGAACTCTTACTTGTGGTATATGGGATCTAGTTCCCCCATCAGGGATCAAAACCAGATCCCCTGCATTGGGAGCATGGAGTCTTAGCCACTGGACACACCAGGGAAGTCCTGTAATTTTCTTATGTAGCCACCACTTCACGACCTCTCTCCCACTCACTGTTGAAAAACAATATTCTTTTCTTACATATTTTATGGCACACTTACTTATATTTATATTATTAATGTTTATATTTTCGACAACCGTATAAAGCCCTGTAACACTGGTGCACGCTGTATATCTTACCAAGGTAATTACCTGAAAAGTAAGAATAAAGGGATGACCTCCACCCGCTCCCCTCTGCCACCTTGGGTTTGATGCCATTAACACCACTGCTCCTTTGTTAGGCACACAGCTGTTGTGACTGGGAGAAACGGTGTGCTTCTGTGAACACAGGATGTGCAGGCGGCATCCTGGACTCCTTCACCTTCAGTGTTAATAGAGGAGGTGGCCCCAGACACCATGGGAAGGCAGCTGCTGCGGACCTGGGGGCTGTCTCCTTCTCCCTGGAGCTCCATGGCTACTGGGCTCGGCTTCAGACACAGGTAAGTCGCTCGTGTTCCTCAGCTGGGATGGCCTGGGTACAAGTGTAAGGCTCTACTGATGGTCTTGGGGGCTAAACAAGGATTTTCTGGTGAGTAGAGTGATCTCTCAGAACTGACGGGGACACAGCTGAAGGGGAAAAGGGTGGCCAGTGCCAAGTTTCAGGTGGGGCTGTTGTTTGTTCTGACTGTAGATGGGTATCTTTACACACTTCAGCAGAAGCTGCCTGGTTAGCTCCAAGGTCTTTGTAGGGCCCCGCTGCTTCCCTGGGTGTCTCACCACACCTGGCACGCTCCTCACAACTGGTCCGGCCAGCAGCATAGCACCAGGTCTTGCAAGGCTGGCACTGGTGGATAGGAGGCTCCCAGTCCGCATTTGCATATGGCGTGTCTGTTGCTCACTTCTCTTGCTGGTCTGGTTAGAGCTGCCCTTAAAGATCAGTGTGTACTTGAATTAGCATACCCTCCCTTGTGCAGCGTAGCTTTCTGTGCAGGTGGTAATCACGCTTACCGGATGCAGCTTTCCCCTGGGTAATCTGGTAACCTGGATGCATAGTTCATGGCCATCTGTTTTCAATATAGCTCTGCATGGCTCCGCATATCACGGGCTGCCGGGTGTTCGGCAGGCCTGGGGTCAGGTGGCTGAGCGCAGGGTCTCCCTTTTGCTCCAGAGCACCCTGGCAGGGGCAACTTGGAAGGGATGGGGGCGCTGATTACCCACCCTTCGGCCCTTTCAGCCAGCTGGGTACGAGCCAGGGGTCTGGATCCCAACCACGCGCATCCAAGGGCACAGAGAGAGACGTGGTGGCACGTTCAGGAAGGGCCCATCCCCCCCCACCCCGCCCCCAGACTCATAGAGAGGCCCTTTCACCCTCTCATTCCTGAACCTGGGCCGAGATGCTCAACTGCTTGCCTTCCTCAAGCCCCCAACTAAAACACCCCGGGGGCCACCTTTAACCCTCTGGACCATTGTGACCTAGCGCCTTCACACCGCCCTTTGTCCTCGCCCCCCTGTAACCACCCCCCACCTCGCCCTCGGGGTAGGGACACCATCTACTGCCCACCCTCCACCCCAAACCCTGCGAAGGCACCGATGCCCTGGGAGGAAGCACGGTGCGCCTGCATCGACTCCGCCTCCATAGGGCACGGCCCACTCCTCTGTGGGCGGGCCCCAATGGAGGCCTTAATTATGAAAGGTTTCACATATGGACCAAAACGACTTGGTTTGCCACTGGAAAAATATCAAAATAGCAAGGGTGTATTTGTGCAGAAATTACAGCCTCTCAGAGCTGGAAGGGAACTTAGAAATTATATGTCAAACTCCCTCATCATACTGGGAATGGGAGAAACTTTTGCACATGGGTGCACAGTGTCCGAGTGGCTTGTGAAGTCACTCAGTCGTGTCCGACTCTTTTGCGACCCCATAGACTGTAGCCTGCCAGGCTCCTCCGTCCATGGAATTTTCCAGGCAAGACTACTGCAGTGGGTTGCCATTTCCTTCTCCAGAGGATCTTCCCAACCCAAGGATCGAACCTGGGTCTTCCGCATTGCAGGCAGACGCTTTACCATCTGAGCCACCAGGTAAGCTTACTCTTCGAGTGGCTTTCCCTCTGGATAAAACGATTTTTGGCATTACTGCCTGCAGCAGTGTCTTTTAACTCACACTGTCTCGGCAGTTGGAAACTTCTCTTACGTGTTTAAGTGGCTCTATTTTTCCCCCCAGAGAAACACAAAGCAGCTTTGATTTGTCATATAAACAATTCCAAGACATTGTTAAAGCAAGTTGCTTATGTAAACAGATATAAATGAAAGCTTCATAAATTCAGCTCTTGCTGACTGCATTTGAGTTATCTAGTTATATTTGGGCCCAGATAACTTGGCTACATCAAATTTAAGAGAAACAAAAATGGAGCTGTTTAGTTACTCAGAATACCTCTTCTGGTCAGAAAGGTTTGATCTCAATCTAAAGAAGCCTGCCTAAGGGACAGACCTTAATTATTTTAGACCTCTGTTGATGTAATAGGGGACATTGCTGCAGTATAGTAATATCTGGATTAATAAATCTTCTAAGGCCAAAGGCACTTGTAGCAACATTATCTTGGTCATAAATGTGCCTGTGGGAATCTTTGATTCTCTTCACACTGGATCAGAAGTATTGTCACCTGAGATGTGAGTGAGATTTCAGGTCTGAATTTTCACAGACAGAAACCAGAGTCAGAATCAGGTTAAATTCAGTTCAGTTCAATTCAGTCGCTCAGTCGTGTCTGACTCTTTGCGACCCCATGAACCGCAGCACGCCAGGCCTCCCTGTCCATCACCAACTCCCAGAGTCTACCCAAACCCATGTCTACTGTGTCGGTGATGCCATTCAACCATCTCATCCTCTGTCGTCCCCTTCTCCTCCTGCCCTCAATCTTTCCCAGCATCAGGGTCTTTTCAAGTGAGTCAGCTCTCCTCATCAGGTGGCCAAAGTATTGGAGTTTCAGCTTCAACATCAGTCCTTCCAATGAACACCCAGGACTGATCTCCTTCAGAATGGACTGGTTGGATCTCCTTGTAGTCCAAGGGACTCTCAAGAGTCTTCTCCAACACCATAGTTCAAAAGCATCAATTCCTTGGCACTCAGCTTTTATATAGTCCAACTCTCACATTCATACATGACTACTGGAAAAACCATAGCCTTGAATAGATGGACCTTTGTGGCAAAGTAATGTCTCTGCTTTTTAATATGCTATCTAGGTTGGTCATAACTTTCCTTTGAAGGAGTAAGCGTCTTTTAATTTCATGGCTGAAATCACCATCTGCAGTGATTTTGGAGCCCCAAAAAATAAAGTCTGACACTGTTTCCCCATCTATTTGCCATGAAGTGATGGGACCAGATGCCATGATCTTCGTTTTCTGAATGTTGAGCTTTAAGCCAACTTTTTCACTCTCCTCTTTCACTTTCATCAAGAGGCTCTTTAGTTCTTCACTTTCTGGCATAAGGGTGGTATCAAGATGAAAGTGAAGAACTATTGGTATTTCTCCCAGCAATCTTGATTCCAGCTTGTGCTTCCTCCAGCCCAGCGTTTCTCATGATGTACTCTGCATAGAAGTTAAGTAAGCAGGGTGACAATATACAGCCTTGACGTACTCCTTTTCCTATTTGGAACCAGTCTGTTGTTCTATGTCCAGCTCTAACTGTTGCTTCCTGACCTGCATATAGGTTTCTCAAGAGGCAGATCAGGTGGTCTGGTACTCCCATGTCTTTCAGAATTTTCCACAGTTTATTGTGATCCACACAGTCAAAGGCTTTGGCATAGTCAACAAAGCAGAAATAGATGTTTTTCTGGAACTCTCTTGCTTTTTTGATAATCCAGTGGATGTTGGCAATTTGTTCTCTGGTTCCTCTGCCTTTGCTAAAACCAGCTTGAACATCTGGAAGTTCGCAGTTCACATATTGCTGAAGCCGGGCTTGGAGAATTTTGAGCATTACTTTACTAGTGTATGAGATGAGTGCGATTGTGCAGTAGTTTGAGCATTCTTTGGCATTGCCTTTCTTTGGGATTGGAATGAAAACTGACCTTTTCCAGTCCTGTGGCCACTGCTGAGTTTTCCAAACTTGCTGACATATTGAGTGCAGCACTTTCACAGCATCACCTTTTAGAATTTGAAATAGCTCAACTGGAATTCCATCACCTCCACTAGCTTTGCTCGTAGTGATGCTTCCTACGGCCCACCTGACTTCACATTCCAGGATGTCCGGCTCTAGGTGAGTATGAGTGATCACACCTTCGTGATTATCTGGGTCATGAAGATCTTTTTTTACAGTTCTGTGTATTCTTGCCACCTCTTCTTAATATCTTCTGCTCTGTTAGGTCCATACCATTTCTGTCCTTTATTGAGCCCATCTTTGCATGAAATGTTCCCTTGGTATCTCTGATTTTCTTGACGAGATCTCTAGTCTTTCCCATTCTATTGTTTTCCTCTATTTCTTTGCATTGATTGCTGAGGAAGGCTTTCTTATCTTTCCTTGCTATTCTTTGAAACTCTGCATTCAAATGGGTATATCTTTCCTTTTCTCTTTTGCTTTTTGCTTCTCTTCTTTTCACAGCTATTTGTAAGGCCTCCTCAGACAGCCATTTTGCTTTTTTGCATTTCTTTTTCTTGGGGATGGTCTTGCTTCCTGTCTCCCATACAATGTCACGAACCTCCATCCATAGTTCATCAGGCACTCTGTCTATCATATCTAGTCCCTTAAATCTATTTTTAACTTCCACTGTATAGTCATAAGGGATTTGATTTAGGTCATACCTGAATGGTCTAGTGGTTTTCCTCACTTTCTTCAATTTAAGTCTGAATTTGGCAATAAGGAGTTCATGATCTGAGCCACAGTCCACTCCTGGTCTTATTTTTGCTGACTGTATAGAGCTTCTACATCTTTGGCTGCAAAGGATATAATAAATCTGATTTCATTGTTGACCACCTGGTGATGTCCATGTGTAGAGTCTTCTCTTGTGTTTTTGGAAGAGGGTGTTTGCTACGACCAGTGCGTTCTCTTGGCAGAACTCTGTTAGCATTTGCCCTGCTTCATTCTGTACTCCAAGGCCAAATTTGCCTGTTACTCCAGGTGTTTCTTGACTTCCTACTTTTGCGTTCCAGTCCCCTATAATGAAAAGGACATCTTTTTTGGGTGTTAGTTCTAGAAGGTCTTGTAGGTCTTCATAAAACTGTTCAGCTTCTTCAGTGTTACTGGTCGGGGCAATAGACTTGGATTATCGTGATATTGAATGGTTTGCCTGGGAAACAAACAGATTATTCTGTCGTTTTTGAGATTGCATCCAAGTACTGCATTTTGGACTCTTTTGTTGACTATGATGGCTACCCCATTTCTTCCAAGGGATTCCTGCCCACAGTAGTAGATATAATGGTCATCTGAGTTAAATTCACCCATTCCAGTCCATCTTTGTTCGCTGATTCCTAGAATGTTGATATTCACTCTTGTCATCTCCTGTTTGACCACTGCCAATTTGCCTTGATTCATGGGCCTAACATTCCATGTTCATATGCAATATTGCTCTTTACAGCAGCGAACCTTGCTTCTATCACCAGTCTCATCCACAACTGGTGCCATTTTTGCTTTGGCTCCATCCCTTCATTCTTTCTGGAGTTATTTCTCCACTGATCTCCAATAGCATATTGGACACCTACTGACCTGGGGAGTTCATATTTCAGTGTCCTATCTTTTTGCCTTTTCATACTGTTCATGGAGTTCTCAAGGCAAGAATACTGAAGTGGTTTGCCATTCCCTTCTCCAGTGGACCACATTGTGTCAGACCTCTCCACCATGACCTGCCCATCTTAGGTGGCCCCATACAGCATGGCTTAGTTTCATTGAGTTAGACAAGGCTGTGGTCCATGTGATCAGATTGGCTCATTGTCTGTGATTGTGGTTTCAGTCTGTCTGCCCTCTGATGGCAGCTGCAACGACGCACGAGCGTGGCCTAGAGGAGCTACCCCACATCCAAGGTCAGGGGCGGTGGCCTAGAGGAGCTACCCCATGTCCAAGGTCAGGGGCGGTGGCCGAGAGGAGCTACCCCACGTCCAAGGTCAGGGGCGGTGGCCGAGAGGAGCTGCCCCACATCCAAGGTGAGGAGCAGCGGCTGCGCTTTGCTAGAGTGGTTGTGAAAAGATACCCCATGTCCAGGGTAAGAGAAACTCAAGTAAGATGGTAGGTGCTGAGAGAGGGCATCAGAAGGCAGACAGGTTAAAGCAATGGCCGGAATCCTGGGAGTTTCTATGAGCTAGTCAGCTAGCAGTAGGAAGGATCATCACACTGACACTTGTATACCGAAACATGCTCTATGTTTGATGTTTTGCTTAGAGCTATGATCAAGACATTTCTGATTACAAGGCATTTTATTCAGAATTATCATGTGTTTTTTATTTGGTTTCATAATGGAGTCAATGGAATTAATTAAGGAGAGACATAAGAATATGGGAGCTATCCTACTGGGTGAGATTCCTGGACCATTCAGCCCAGGATCCTGTTACCAACAGAAAATTCAAAGGCTGGATCTTGGGAAAGCATCTTTTTTTTTTTTTTTTTTACTAAATTAAATTTCTGTAGCATCTCACTTGGGCTTCCCTGGTGGCCCAATGTAAAGAATCATTGACAACTCTTGCTTGCCAATGCAGGAGTCTCAGGTTCGATCTCTGAGGTGGGAAGATCCCCTGGCAGAGGAAATGGCAACCTACTTCAGTATTCTTTCTCTGGGAATTCCATGGACAGAGGAACCTGGTGGGCTACAGTTCGTGGTGTTGCAATAGAGTCAGACATGAATTAGGAACTAAAGAGCAAAAGTCTGACCTCCTTTAGTAGTATTTTAATGTACCCATTCTTTAGCTTGTTTACAACCTTTTAATATATTTTGTTAATTTTTGTGATAACTAGTGTTCCATGCTAGTTGAAAGAGTTCTTTATCTTGTTTATTTCACTTAAGTTTGAAAGAGCATTCTCATTTAAGTTTTGAAAGACTGTTTCCTCATCTAGATATGTTACAATGGTAAAGAAATAAAAAAGAGATTCTTCTCTGTATTGCATTTACCTAAACTAACCTGACCTGCAGCATGTGCTAGACATTGAATAAAGATCACCTATAACGCATATCAACCTGTGTTGCATGCCTTTCTTCTCCTCTTTTTTCTCTTATCTGTCTTAACAACTAACCTGGTTGCTCATTCTACCATTGTGCCCTCGTCTTGACTCTCTGATCTGTACGTGTTCACCTCCTGGCTAGGAACTCTTCCATCATCTGAGGGCATCATCTCTCCTTTCATGACACTGACGTTGTGGACTGCTTGGGACACAGATCACTGCCCTAACCTAGTCACAGATGTCTTCCTACCTCACATGCTTCCATCTCCTTCACCAGCTCCAATGCCCTCCCCATATAACTAACATACTCCAGTCTTTCAGATGAAATTCTGCAAATATTCACCTTATCCAAGCCACTCATTATTTTATGAATTACAACCTCAGATCCTTATGATTTATCTAATAACTCAGATTCTTAAAAAGTCACATACGAGCTGAAAATGAGTCAAGCAAAAGTGTACCGCATGGCTTTATCCTCTAAACCAGGTGACAGGCTAGTCACGCTGTATAACCTTAGAAATGTACAAAGGAAGCAAAACCACATGGGAAAGAGATGGGAGCAGAGGCTCCTCTGCATTTGATGGGCCTGGGGACTTTACCAGATTGAAGGTCCACTCATGAACTTTCAAGGAGTAAATTCACTGGGTATTGTTTTTTTTTTTTTTTTAAGTATTGCTGATGCTAGAACTCGACTTCTACTTGTCTAGCTCAAATATTATTTTGTCAGATTCTGTCACAAGAAACCATGTTAGAGGTTCCATTCTGTATCGTTAGATCCAGCCGTGTTCGTATAGTGGTTTGTACTCTGCATTGTGCATCCTTAAATCCATAGACTTCCAGCTGTGGCACAAACAGCCAAAGCCAGAAGCTGAGCCCCAGAGCACGTGGATGTTCACTCTGTGCACCCTCTGTGTGGAGCACCAGAGCCCCTTCCTTATCCTTTCATTCAACAGTTTTTTTAAATTGAGGATCTATTTATGTGTTCTAGACATTAAAAATCCAATGGAGAATAAAGCAGTTTATTACATAAAGTTTCCCTTGTAGAACTCATACTCTTGGGGGAGGCAGACAATAAATAAGAGAAAGAAAACATAACGGTTATATTAGTGATAAAAGCTAAAGATGAAAAAACTGGCAAAAGAGATAGGGAGACGAGGCAAGACATCACAGGTGCCATTTCATCCGAAGTCTAAAGGTTTGCTGGAGGCTGGGACAGACCAAGTTCTGGGTCATGGATGGGCCTTTGGATTTTCTTCTGAGTTAAAACGAGAAATAACTGCTGTGTTTCAAGGAACACACGGTTCGTGTTATAAGGTGCTGATAACAATGAAAGGGTGTCATGACAACAGCAGGGGCCAGTGGCAGGAATCTAGGTGCGAGATGCTGCTGGTGGCTGGCACCAGGGCGGTGTCAGGGGAGGAGCGAGATGGGGTCAGAGTCTGGATATATTCTGAAAGTAGAACCCAGAGGATTTTCTGGCCCACCATTCATGAAGTGTGAGTGAAAGAGAGGAGTTGAGGATGACTCCCAAGAATTTTTGGACCCATATACGCATCCCAGCAGATCTTTTCAAATGCTCAAAGATTTTCTGATACACCCAGGAGTTTAAGAAGCATTTCCAAATAACAGTAGTAGTAATAATGCTAGATTCTATCCAAATGAGTAGTGCTTTATAATTTTCAAGTTATTAAAGCTTTATTTGCTATATTAGACTGTTAGGTATTTGTTTTCTTGATTTATGTATGCATATGTTTTGTTGGTTATAATTTTCTTTTTATCTGTTCTCACCTGCAAAATTTTTTCTCTTACCTAAAGAGTACCAAAACCCATGATGTTATTTTAGTTCAGATGCTGATGGCTTGACCCAGGGTGATGGTGGGGGTGGCAGGGAGTTGGGAAGCAGAGGGAGCAGAGAGAAGGAGTCAGAGTCTGAATATATTCTGAAAGCAGAACTAGAAGGATTTTCTGGCAGGCCTGATTGGATGTATGAAAGCCGAGAAATGAAGAATATAAATTGTCCTAGTGTGTTAATGGTAATGTCTTCTTATCTCTGATTAGGGTGAAGAGTATTAGGTGATAGCATTAATTTGTGTGTGACTCATTCAGCAGTTATTATCTAATGCCCTGAGTGCTTGAGACACATCAGTGAACAAGACAGGCAGAAATCCCAGTTTTCAAGGAGCTTACAATTTTGGAGGACAGACATACATACTCTCTCTCTCTCTCTCTCTCTCTCTCCGTGTGTGTGTGTGTGTATATAATTTCAGGTGACAGTAAGTGCTAAGGTGAGGGGTGAGAGGAGAAGGAAGGAGCATAGACAATACCAGGGGATTTGTGTGTGGTTAATTCTCAGAACTTGTTAAATAATGTGTGGAATTTATTCCTATGTCTGTTTCTATTTAACAGCTTGATACTGGGAACTACATTCCTTTTATCAGTTTGACTACCAGTAAAATAGAATATGGGTTATGTCCTTAGCATTTCTATGTTCTTCAGCGTATTAGAAAAGAATTAAGGATGATGATCTTGAGCCCTTTGATGGTGTTCCCCATGGGGATGGTGGTTTAGTCACTGAGTCATGTCTGACTCTGCGACCACAGACTGTAACCCACCAGGCCCTTCTGTCCATGGGATTTCCTAGGCAAGAATACTGGAGTGGGTTGCCATTTCCCTCTCAGGGGATCTTCCTGACCCAGCGATCAAAGCCAGGTCTCCTGCACTGCAGGCAGATTCTTTACATACTGAGCTACCAAGGATAACATTATTTTAATACTGGGCAATAAACTTGGTGAGACAGTAGTCATTGCAGGCCACTGGGTTTAGACATCTACTTACCATCACCTCTATTTAACCTACTCAGTTTGTGCTCATTAGGACTCTTCACTTAGAACACCATTACTGCAATCATATACTGTATTTTTAGCATCTTATATAAACTTCCCCACAAATGCCCAAGTTATGTAACCAGCTCCCCTCCCCCAGGCTTTCCTCCAGCGTCTCAGAGACTGTTAGAAGGGGCGAGGAGGTGTGTGTGGTGGGGGATCTCTGGCTGAAAACGCTCACGTCCCAGGGCTGGTTCTCCCTCCTCAGGACATGGCTGGGTGTGCTCCCATCAAGTGTGTTTCTCATCCCTCCTTTTCGCTTTTCAGCCTTCACCTTCTGCTGTTACATTTTCATCAGGTGTCACGTTGCTGCACTCCTGTGCCCGGGAGACCATCTGCCTCCTCTCACTGTGTTCAGACCAACCCCCAGGACTCTGCTCCAGAGGCAGGAGGCACCTGAAAGAGAGTTCCAGTTCTGGCATTTCACAGGTGGCAGATGAGGCTCAGCAAAGCCATGGGCCTTCCTGCCTGGCACAGAGGCACAGGCGCAGTCCAGGTCTGTGGCGTCTCTAATGTGACTTTCATAAGTGAGCAGCTCCTCGGGACTCAGTGTCCTCATGGCTGTAAAACGAGGGGCGTGCCAGGTGGGCTCTAAACTCCCTTCCATCTGGCCCTTACGTATCAATATGCTATTGGCTACACACTGACTATATTTCATTTTAGAATTGACTGTTCTCAGTGCATTGACCAGAATGTTACTAACTGAAATGAATCAGGAAGAGGACATAATTTTGCTTGGCTCTTTAAAGCTTAAATTCTGTCTGTCTTCTTTTTTAATGGTAAGAATGTGAAGAAACAAATGGTAAATTCACCCACAGTTAAAAAAAAAGAAAGAAGGAGGTTCAGATACACATCTTCAGCTGACTCGTGCACAGGAAAAGCACTGTGTTACGTGATGCTTAAATAGTTTACCTAACTATATCAGGAAAAGTCTCCTTCTGGCGCAGTGGGGGCGGGGGAGGGCTGGGATACGCAGGGAATGATGGTGATAAGCATTTTCCAAATTAGGAAACAGATATGCTTTTCTTCGTACTCTTACATAACTGATCTATTTTAGAAGACAACACAAAAAAACTGAAATGAAATACAAATCTCATCATTTTACTACTTTGTTAGCTAAGGCACAAGCAAGTAACGCTGGAAGGGAAAGAAAGGAGAGTTTTACCCCATCCTATTCCTCTTGGTCTGGAGGTTACCGCCACCTCTACCCACCACACACACACACACACACACACACACACACACAGGATTCCCTCTCTTCTGTGGCAGGCTGCTGGGTGAGTCAGAGACCAAAGTCCAAATTTTTTTTTTTTTAATGAATGAAAAAAGATACTAATTTTTCTCTCCTCTGAATTGAAAACGCACCCACATCAAAGTACATACCCTCTCGTGGTGGCACAGAATGATAGACAAGTAACCTGTCTTAGAGCTGGTGATAGTTTTGCCCCAGACTTCCTGACTCAGAGGGAAATTGTGCAGCACACAAAGGCCACAGAGGCAGTACAACCTCTTACATAAATAAGTTACATAAATGAGAACCAGTTATGTAAATGTATAAACCAGCAAACACGAATTATAACCATTCACAAATGCCAAGGAGAACACAGCAAGAGTCCTCCTACAGTCCCATCCCCCGCCCCCATATTATCAAAATTGTACTATTTTATTTCACACCAGAATCAGATGTGGCTATTTGTCACATTTATTGGGGAAAGAAATTCCAAAGGACAAATGATGTTTCATACTATTTTCTGAATATTATATTTTACTTTGGGGGGAAATCCCCTAGTTAAACCTGAATTATATTTGATAAGAAATATAAGCATATTTATCAACTTACACTTTTTTGTGTAATCATGAACACCATGTGTTAAGTAGTTACTATTGTATATTCTGCATGTTGCTGTGGCTGTTAAGGATAGGAATACATCACAAAAGTAAATGCCCATGGGCATATGGATATTTGTTTTATTACTTACAGTTTCAAGTTTCAGATGAGTTTGTGGGTATCTGACTAATGTCATTCTTCAGTGTATTGAAGGATGGCAGTAACTCAGGGGCCTGGAATCAGATTCAGGGTTGTGCTTGTAAATCAATAGTAATACACCCCACCTCAATTGATTGGAAGTTGCTCCTAGGGTTTCAGCTCCAATTTGCTTAGGTTCAGTGTGGATGATGAGTGAACTCTGCACCCTATAGGAACAGGCGCCTTGGCTTTTTCCTTGTTCCCTTGGGGGCAGGGAGATTTGCTAGTTGTGTAGTAGAAATACGTGTAACTCAAAGCAGTTTTGAGCCTAACTGCCTGTTCTGTATAAAGAGGGATGCTGATGGAACCGTTAGCCAGGTTCAGACATACAATGCTCAGGTTAATGTTCTCTTCAGCTGTTTTGAAAATCTCATGTGAAATATTTTTATTTAAGATCTAATAATAGCAGAAAGAGTAAAGTGATTTTAAACCTTTGTATATTTTGAGCTGTGTGATTTTGGGCAAATAGCTTTCCCTCTCTGGGCTATTGTTTCTAACCTTTGAAAAAAGGACAGCTTTAACAATCTATGCCGTGCGCTGTGTGTAGTCGCATAGTAGTGTCTGACTCTTTTTGACCCAATGAACTGTAGCCCGTCAGGCTCCTCTGTCCATGGGGATTCTCCAGGCAAGAATACTGGAGTGGGTTGCCATACCCTCCTACAGGGGATCTTGCCCACCCAGGGATCCAACCTAGGTCTCCCACATTGTAAGTGGATTCTTTAGTGCCTGGGCCACCGGGGAAGCCCCTAACAATTTAGTACCCTACAATCAGATCTATAAATACTTTCAACAGAGAGCTTTAAACTGGTTGCCACCAAGTTTCAAGGAAATATAACCCATTATACAAAAACCAGATCATTTTGCTTCTCCTGTGGGCAAAACTGCAGACCTCGCTTGGGTTGCAGTGATAGGGTAACTGCCCCGTGAAAAACATTCATCCTGGCGTTTTCTCTTTAAAAAATGCCAAATGTAGGCCTTAGCCAGTTGTGCGGTAGTAAATGAAATGTGGAGAGGAACCTGTGGGCTTCCTCCCTCGACATGGGGGACTGAGTTTTAAACTAGAAAAGCAGCAGTAATTTGGCACCAAGCAAAATTGTCTTACACTCTTCAGGGAGTCGTGTCAGGTAGGTAGTGTGTGTGTAGAATGTTAGTTGCTCAGTGTCTGACTCTTTGAGACCCCATGGGCTATAGCCGATCAGGCTCCTCTGTCCATGGAATTCTCCAGAGCTCCCCTGGAGAAGGGCATGGCAACCCAGGTCTCCCGCATTGCAGGCAGATTTCTTTACCATCTGAGCCACATTTCGTTCCTAAAGTTGACCTACTCTAGACTCAGGGAGTCACTGAGTCGTCCCACTGACTGTGCGCGTCCCTGAGACCTCGGCCTCTACGTGTCCATCTGTAAGTTGGGCATAAACAAGTAAAAATGCAGAGGAGCACCGGACCTGTGGTAAACTACACTGGGAAGATCCCAGGGGACAGGAACGGGGGGGCGGGTCCCAACTTAGGTGGGCGTTTATGTCAGGAGAGGGATGGTGATTTGGGCCTCAGTCCAGCGAGGCCGGCTTGCCCGGCGGAGAAGTGCCAACGAAGCAGGGGTTAGGGGAGAATCTATGACTGAGGGGGTGGGGGTGAGGGCTCCGGCGGAGCAATCAGGTGGGGGATGGAGCATCGGACTCCTCCGTGCTTTGTTCAGTTACAAGCCAGGCCCTTCTTTCCGGAGAAGCCAATTAGATCCCCGCCGGGGGATCATCTGACCTCGCGTCTCCCGCCAGGAGGGGCTTCGGCAGGGGCGGGGCCGGCGGTCGCCTCCTCCGGGACCCGGCCGCGGGCCGTGCGGGGGAGTCCCGGGAGCCGCCGCGCAGCCCGGCCCCGCCCCGCGCCCGCCGCGCCCCGCCCCCGGGGCTTCCCGGGCGCGCGCCGCCCCGCCGTGTCCGCGCGCCACGCCCCCCTGCTCGCGGGCCGCGTGCGGAGCCGCGCGCCCCGGAGGCTCCGGGACCGTGGCGGCGGGCGGCGGCAGAGCAGCCGTCCGCGGGCCATGTCTTCCCCGGCCGTAGCGAGGAGCTCCCCGGGAGGGAGCCAGGAGGTGGACTCGCGGCCGCAGAGGCAGGGCCGGTTCTGGGAAGTGGGCGGCGGCGGCGGCGGCGACCGGCTGGAGCGCGCGGCCGCGGAGTCGGAGCGCTGGGAGCTGCTGCTCCGCCGGGGCGAGCTGCTGGCGCTGGGCGGCCACCTGAAGGGCGCGCTGGAGGCGTACGCGGCGGCGCTGCGCCGCGGGGCCCCGGTGAGGCCCGAGTGCCTCGGCACCCTGGTAGACTGCCTGGTGTTCAACTACCGGCTCCGCCACGGCTTGGGCTGGAGCGCGAGCCCGGCGGGGGGCGCCCACCGCGGCGTTAGCGCCGGAGGGCTGCTTAGCTGCCTGGGCTGCCGGGGCTTCCTCAGCGAGCCGGTGACAGTGCCCTGTGGCCACAGCTACTGCCGCCGCTGCCTGCGGAGAGAGCTCCGTGCGCGCTGCCGCCTCTGCCGAGACCGGCTGCCACCCGCCGCGGCCGCCGATGCCCCGGGGACCTCCCCGCGGCCGCCTCCGGCCACCGCCATCGCCGCCTCCGGCTTCAGGACCAGCGTCGTTCTCAACCACCTGGCCGAAAAGTGGTTCCCGGGCCAGCGGGAGCGAGCCCGGGCGGCCGGCCGGCTCGGGGAGCTGCTGCACCAGGGGCGCTACCGGGAGGCCCTGGCCGCCGCCTGCGAGGAGCTGCGAGCAGGTGAGCGCGCGGGCCCCGCGACCGCACCCTTCCTTCCCCGACGCGCGGGGTGGCCCCAAGCTCGTCTGCGCCCCAGGCCGGCTGCCGCCCAGGGTTTGCGTCTTGGGGTCCCGGGGTGTGTGTGTTTTGGGGGGTGTGTGTGTGGGAAGGGGCGGCGCCCCGAGGTGCTTCGGTCACAATGGGGATCGCCCTGGAGCCGACTGTGACGCGGCGCGGGGTTTCCTCCGCCTCGGCCTGGCGCTGTGGCGGGCGCGCCCCGAGTGGAGCGGCGCGGAGCGGGTGGCCGGGCGAGGCCGCGCGAGCGCGGGATGGGGAGGGAGTTGGGCGAGCCTGAGCGTCGGCTCGCTTCCTGCCGCGCTCTTTCCGGTAATTGGCCGCCCGGGCCGGGTCCGCCGCGGGGAGACTCCTTGCCGGGGCGGGGAAGAGGATTCCCAGCCGAGGCTGGGCGTGCAACGTATATACCTTGGTCTCCCGCAAAAGTCACCGGGGCAATTGGAAGCCGCGGGAGGCAGAATTGCATAAGCCGGTGTGGGTGGGGGTGGTGGAGGGCGTTGTGTAACGGGTGACGTCGGGTGGGCGTGGCGGGAGCTGGGCGCCCGCACCCCGCACCCCGCACCCGGAGGCCCGGTCGGAGCTGCCCAGGGTTGTCCCAGTCTTAAATGAGAACATCCGGAGACTTGCTGCCTGTTGATGGTTCCCACCTTGATGGTTCAAAGCGTGCCTATTTCAGAAACGCGTGTGCTTCCTTTCGAATGCACGTAGCTCACGGTGAAGATAATAGAGGTAGTCTCTGGTGGAGTTCGTGGGCACGCTTGTGTTTGCCTTTCCACACTCTTGATCAAGCTGTGGCGGCGAAGGGCCTCTGAAGATCTTTGGTCTGTTCTTTCGCCGTCAAGAAGCAGTTTCAGCCTGCTAACCTAGGCTAGCCACTTTTCTTAAAGGTGGTTTGGAGCTGTGGAAAGAGACTTTGGCGGAGTTAGTTAGCTGTGTAAAATGAAGCGTTGTTCTTTAAATCGGTGGTTTTCTACCATGGGTATTCCCTCCACCCCCACCCTTGGGACGTTATCAGAGGCAATGTCTAGAGACATTTTTGGTGGCCACCCCTTGTGCGAGTGGAGTGGTGCTGGTACAAATAGTGGGCAGAGGCCACGAAGGCTCTTCAGTATCCAGTAGTGCGCGGCACAGTTTCCCACACAGTGATCAAGGCCCGAAGTGTCAGTTTTGTCCCTGTTAACCCTTGTAGGAAATAAGCATATTTCAAGATGGAATGGAATAATACTTGGAGAATTAATCACCAAGAAAGTAGGTATCCAGAAGATAAACTGATGTGAGGTTTGAGGTGCATTTATAAACACTAACTGAAAGCATCTTCTTGGAGGCTTTATTTTTTTTTTAAACCCTAAGCGCTCAGTCATTTTGAAGTAGTCACTATGTTAAGTCATTTAATACCTTTAGAATTCAAACCACAAACTTGGCATGCTTTCATATGCTTTCAGTATCTTTATATGGGGAGTAACAGTTACAGAAGTAGCATGATAGACCCAGAACA
Source organism: Bubalus bubalis (assembly GCF_019923935.1). Classification (NCBI taxonomy): domain Eukaryota; kingdom Metazoa; phylum Chordata; class Mammalia; order Artiodactyla; family Bovidae; genus Bubalus; species Bubalus bubalis. The sequence continues at coordinate 21,325,858 of NC_059157.1, read as the reverse complement.
AAACAGAACTATTTGGAATACAGAATTCCTCAACAGCTCAGTCTCTCTGGATGAATCGAGTTTGGATGGTCAACGAAGGACAGACCATCCTGAAAATGAGGAAGCAGAAGCCGGGGCAGTGACATGACTGGTCCACAGTCACACAGCCAGCTGATGTGTGGAGGCAGCGCTGTGTCCTGCAGTTCTCCTAAATGTTGGATCAGGGTTCATCCTACCGTTAGGGCTCATCCAATGAAAATGTGTAGCATCAATTCCCAAGGAAGTTTTTTGCCACTAGTGTGAAATAAAGGAGAAACTTACTGACAGCCCTATTCATTATTAACTCCCACTGATTTAAATGGTTTGACTCTTAAATTAGGCATTTTGAAAAAATTCAGGTCCTAATCCACAGAAGAACAGGGAGTATTTACTAATTAAGATCTAGCTTAGCGTTCTATGACCAATAATCTATTTAATTAAAGAAGATTTTGGGCCTGGGATTGAGGATATTATTTTTAACAGGAAAAGACTGAAATACCTACTCTTTCTCCTTTTTTTTTCAATTTGCATAGACTACATGTGGGAATTTTGTCCATTCAGCTGCTTCATTCTACTTTTGCAGGACTAGAACCCAAGACTCCTTTGACCTTGTCCATTTTCTCCTCATTTTTAGGTCTTTGAAAAATCTTTAATTCCATACTCCAAAATGTGTCTGATTGGTACTAATGAGGATAACTTTTTTCATCTTTTGAATCTTTAGTACAAAGTAGGAAGAAAAAAATCTTAGAGCTAACAAATTATAGTTGATGGAGTGCAGATATTATGTGTTTAACAGTTTATGAGGGTAAATAAAAAGGTTTAGTAGAGTTATAAATCTACTTGTGCAGTTAAGGTTTAACTTTTTGAAAGCTAGTTAGCTAGAAAGGCATTTGAAATGTGTTTGTATAATCGGACAGCTGTACCCCAGATACCTTCATTATTGCTAACAGTGGAAAAAGTGGAAAAAGACTATAATTTCTTCGTATAATTCTTACAATGAAACAAGTAAATACTATTAACTAGAAAAAATAATCAGTCTACAGTTAGCCCACACACATCCAAATTTAAGCCCTTTCAACAAGAAAGGAAAGCTAGAAAACCTTTGCCAAAATCAGAACGTTCCCATTGAGATTACATAAGTTTCTGTTGAATTGAAATATATTTAGATAACATTTAATCCATTGATCTTTTGGTATTAACTTTCAGATGTTTCATAACTTTGTCTTTTTAGTATTCAAGAATATTATGTAAAGATCTTTTCTGCTTTGGTTCTTTATACTTAAAATGATCCCACTCAGCTATGCTCTTTGTTTTATTTTTAATGAATTTTTACACTGACTTGCCACCCTCCCCACAAAAAAGACCAACAGAACAGTATAATTTATAATTTGAAATGGTTAGAAAGTAAATAAAAGTCACAGGGAAGAGAACATTTTATTTAAAATACTTGGAGAAAAAAAGTTTTATTTTTAATATTAAAAAAAAAATGTTTGGCTATGCTAGATCTTATTTGCAGCGTTCAGAATCTTCTGTGTTTGTTGAGGCGTGTGGGTTCATTTTTGTTTTGTTTTGTTTTTAGTTGTGGCATTTGGAGTCTGTAGATGCAGCATGTAGGGATCTAGTTCCTGACATGGGATCGAACCTGGGCCCCCTGCATTGGGAGTGCAGAGTCTTAGCCATTAGACCACCAGGAAGTCTCTGTGTTGATTATTAATTATGTATTCCTTGTCAGGTATTTCAAAATGTTTTATTTCATTGTCACAAAGAATCCTATGGAGTACTGTTATCCTCAGAGGGAAGTTGAGGCACCTGGGGTGCCTAGTACAGCCCGGTAGTTAGAGCTGTGCATATTGGTGTCTAAGACCTGGGTTTGAATCCCAGTGCAGTCTCCACCTGCTCTCGGGCCTTGGGCCTGTGTCTAACCTCCCTGTTTTGCTTTCCTTATCTGAGAAGTGAGCAGAGTGTCTACCTCATAGATAGATAACAATCATAACAACAGCCTAGGGCTGTTGTGAGAATTAAGAGAGTCAAATCATGTGAAGTGCTCTGAATGGTGCCTGGCAGATAAATACCCAGCAAATATTAATTAAAATATTCTTAAAATGTAAAATTTGTGCCCCAGTTAGAAGATGATTTAGCCAAAATTGAAATCTAAATCTTATAATATCAAGTCCTATTCTTTTCTCTCTACCACATTAATATTACCAGTGCATGTGTGCAGGCTAAGTTGCTTCAATCGTGTCCAACTCTTTATGATCCCATGGCGGGTAACCTGCCAAGTTCCTCTGTCATGGAATTCTCCAGGCAAGAATACTGGAGTGGGTTGCCATTCCCATCTCCAGGGGATCTTCCCAACTCTTGGATCCAACTTGGATCTCCTGTTTTGCAGGCGGATTCTTTACCATCTGAGCCACCAGGGTATATTAACAGAGTGAGGGTTAAATCCTGATTCTGGCCTACATATGTTAATTAGTAGTAACATTTTAGCATACATCAATGTAGTAACATTTTAACATACATCAATAAAATATAGATGCTGCAAGGCTTTCCTAATAAAAAGATTAGTCGAATTATGTGTATGTTAGGCGCTAAGTCATGTCCAACTCTTTGAGACCCCATCGACTGTAGCCCACCAGACTCCTCTGTCCGTGGGATTTTCCAGTCAAGGATACTGAAGTGGGTTGCCATTTCCTTCTCCAGGGGATTTTTCTGACCTAGGGATCGAACTCCGGTCTCCTGCATTGCAGGCAGATTCTTTACTATCTGAGCCACCAGGGAAAAAAGATTAGTCAAATTATAGGTAAATACTGAATACCTTTAAAGAAAATGTAAAAGGTATTTTAACATTTTATTAGTGAGGTTAACATGAAGAGATTTGAATTTATCACCTCAAAGAGTCAGACAAGACTGTGCGACACTTACACTTCACTTCAAACTTATGTATCCCTTGGAGTGGGGCAGGGCAACCCACTCCAGTATTCTTGCCTGGAGAATCGCATGGACAGAGAAGCCTAGCAGACTGCATTCCATAGGGTCGCAAAGAGTTGTACACAACTGAAGTGACTTACCATGCAAAATTATGTATGCCTTAACTTACTCTGCCAAATGCTTGAAACAGTAAACATTGACATTTATATGGTGGTTTATACTTTGCAACACATTTTCACTTCCATTAACTGAGTCTTAACCAAAGATCACGCGAGATAGGAGAGCATGTATTAGAATTCATAGAATGTAGAAAAAGAGCTCCAAGAAAGTGACTTTTTAAAGGCAAGCAAGTAACCAAGTTACAACTGAAAGCAGAAACTGGGCATGTGGATATTGCTTCTAAGACGGATTGATTTTAAAATGAGCATATAAAACATAAATCTTAAGTGTTCTTGTTATTAACAAGTGTTTATTGAGTGCTTGCTGTATACTAGGCTTTGTTTTAGGTGTTGGAAATACAGAGGTAAATAAAATCAAGTGCCTGTCCTCAAGAGAGTTTGTATTTTTTTGTTTCTCTTAAGGTTGCAGCAAATTAGTATTTATTGAAAATAGTCAGAAAAGGGGCTTATTGCTTAACTGATTTCTAACACACTGAATGTGTATCCTGTATATATCTGTTTCATCTTTCCTTTAATTTAGAAGTCCACTTGTAGGATTTTTGCTGTGCCTCACGGTCACTATTATAACAGCATTTTCTCATTGTTACAGAAAATGAAAAAGGGCTTATATAAATAACTCTTGAAGTGGTCTGTTTAAAATAATTTCTATGTTTTTACCTTTTATTCATCAAGCAAATGATGAAAGATTTACCAAAGCTCAGTTATCATAGAATTTCTCATTATTTGTATATTAAACTTTGGTTTACTCAGAATTGTTTTTATATTTAGTGAAATATTTCTGGAGGCTTAGGTGTATTCAATTATAATGTTAAATGTATTTGTATAGTATTCTGACTCTAATGGCTTCCCTGATAGCTCAGTTGGTAAAGAATCTGCCTACAATGCAGGAGACCCAGGTTCGATTCCTGGGTTGGGAAGATCTGTTGGCGAAGGAATAGGCTACCCACTCCAGTATTCTTGGGCTTCCCTTGTGGTCCAGCTGGTAAAGAATCTGCCTGTAATGTGGGAGACCTGGGTTCAATCCCTGGGTCAGGGAAGATACCCTGGAAAAGGGAAAGGCTACCCACTCCAGTATTCTGGACTAGAGAATTTCATGGACTGTATAGTCCATGGGGTCACAAAAAGTCAGACATGACTGAGCGACTTTCACTACTGCCTCTTGCATTATAAAGATATTTTTTGAAATTGTGATTATGTTTTACTATAGAAGGTGAATGATTTAAGAGAAATCTAAAATGCTAAGCAGAAGTTTCTGTTCAATTTTTTTTTCTTTTTCTTGTATTAATAGAATAGGATCATTCTTTTTTCTTTTTTTCTTCCCCTCCTTTTGTCCAACCTGCATTACTAATCCCTAAAGATATTTCCTCTATCCATGGAATTCTCCAAGTAAGAATACTGGAATGGGTAGCCATTTACTTCTCCAGGAGATGTCCCTGACACAGGTATCAAACCCAGGTCTCAGGCATCGCACGCCGATTCTTTTATCCTCTGAGCCATCAGGGAAGCCCAAAGATATTTCTTACCTGGCTAAGGATTATTTGAGTAAAAGATGTAGAAAATACTCTTCTAATACCTTGTATAAAGAACTGATTTCATTTATTTATCAACTTGTTTTGAAATATTTTGTAGTTTAACAGTAATTGTTACTTATTGAGTGCTTATGTGCCAGGCCTTGTGTTAACTGTTAACATCAGATCAGATCAGATCAATCGCTCAGTCGTGTCCAACTCTTTGCGACCCCATGAATCACAGCACGCCAGGCCTCCCTGTATCCATCAACAACTCCCGGAGTTCACTCAGACCCATGTCCATCGAGTCAGTGATGCCATCCAGCCATCTCATCCTCTGTCATCCCCTACTCCTCCTGCCCCCAATCCCTCCCAGCATCAGAGTCTTTTTCCAATGAGTCAACTCTTCGCAAGAGGTGGCCAAAGTACTGAAGTTTCAGCTTTAGCATCATTCCTTCCAAAGAAATCCCAGGGCTGATCCCCTTCAGAATGGACTGGTTGGATCTCCTTGCAGTCCAAGGGACTCTCAAGAGTCTTCTCCAATACCACAGTTCAAAAGCATCAATTCTTCGGTGCTCAGCCTTCTTCACAGTCCAACTCTCACATCCATACATGACCACAGGAAAAACCATAGCCTTGACTAGACGAACCTTTGTTGGCAAAGTAATGTCTCTGCTTTTGAATATGCCATCTAGGTTGGTCATAACTTTCCTTCCAAGGAGTAAGCGTCTTTTAATTTCATGGCTGCAGTCACCATCTGCAGTGATTTTGGAGCCCAGAAAAATAAAGTCTGACACTGTTTCCACTGTTTCCCCATCTATTTCCCATGAAGTGGTGGGACTGGATGCCACGATCTTAGTTTTCTGAATGTTGAGCTTTAAGCCAAGTTTTTCACTCTCCACTTTCACTTTCATCAAGAGGCTTTTGAGTTCCTCTTCACTTTGTGCCATAAGGGTGGTGTCATCTGCATATCTGAGGTTACTGATATTTCTCCCGGCAATCTTGATTCCAGCTTGTGTTTCTTCCAGTCCAGTGTTTCTCATGATGTAATCTGCATATAAGTTAAATAAGCAGGGTGACAATATACAGCCTTGACGAACTCCTTTTCCTATTTGGAACCAGTCTGTTGTTCGATGTCCAGTTCTAACTGTTGCTTCCTGACCTGCATACAAATTTCTCAAGAGGCAGATCAGGTGGTCTGGTATTCCCATCTCTTTCAGAATTTTCCACAGTTTATTGTGACCCACACAGTCAAAGGCTTTGGCATAGTCAGTAAAGCAGAAATAGATGTTTTTCTGGAACTCTCATGCTTTTTCCATGATCCAGCGGATGTTGGTAATTTGATCTCTGGTTCCTCTGCCTTTTCTCAAACCAGCTTGAACATCAGTAAGTTACGGTTCACGTATTGCTGAAACCTGGCTTGGAGAATTTTGAGCATTACTTTACTAGCATGTGAGATGAGTGCAATTGTGCGGTAGTTTGAGCATTCTTTGGCATTGCCTTTCTTTGGGATTGGAATGAAAACTGACCTTTTCCAGTCCTGTGGCCACTGCTGAGTTTTCCAGATTTGCTGGCATATTGAGTAAAGCACTTTCACAGCATCATCTTTCGGGATTTGGAATAGCTCAACTGGAATTCCATCACCTCCACTAGCTTTGTTCGTAGTGATGCTTTCTAAGGCCCACTTGACTTCACATTCCAGGATGTCTGGCTCTAGGTCAGTGACCACACCATCATGATTATCTGGGTCGTGAAGATCTTTTTTGTATGGTTCTTTGTGTATTCTTGCCATCTCTTCTTAATATCTTCTGCTTCTGTTAGGTCCATACCATTTCTGTCCTTTATCAAGCCCATCCTTGCATGAAATGTTCCTCTGGTATCTCTGATTTTCTTGAAGAGATCCATAGTCTTTCCCATTCTGTTGTTTGCCTCTATTTCTTTGCATTGATTGCTGAGGAAGGCTTTCTTATCTCTTCTTGCTATTCTTTGGAACTCTGCATTCAGATGTTTATATCTTTCCTTTTCTCCTTTGCTTTTCGCTTCTCTTCTTTTCACAGCTATTTGTAAGGCCTCCCCAGACAGCCATTTTGCTTTTTTGCATTTCTTTTCCATGGGAATGGTCTTGATCCCTGTCTCTTGTACAGTGTCACAAACCTCATTCCATAGTTCATCAGGCACTCTCTATCAGATCTAGGCCCTTAAATCTATTTCTCACTTCCACTGTATAATCATAAGGGATTTGATTTAGGTCATACCTGAATGGTGTAGTGGTTTTCCCTACTTTCTTCAATTTAAGTCTGAATTTGGCAATAAGGAGTTCATGGTCTGAGCTACAGTCAGCTCCTGGTCTTGTTTTTGCCGACTGTATAGAGCTTCTCCATCTTTGGCTGCAAAGAATATATCAATCTGATTTTGGTGTTGACCATCTGGTGATGTCCATGTCTAGAGTCTTCTCTTGTGTTGTTGGAAGAGGGTGTTTGTTATGACCAGTGCATTTTCTTGGCAAAACTCTATCAGTCTTTGCCCTGCTTCATTCCGTATTCCAAGGCCAAATTTGCCTGTTACTCCAGGTGTTTCTTGACTTCCTACTTTTACATTCCAGTCCCCTATAATGAAAAGGACATCTTTTTGGGGTGTTAGTTCTAAAAGGTCTTGTAGGTCTTCATAGAACCGTTCAACTTCAGCTTCTTCAGCGTTACTGGTGGGGGTATAGACTTGGATTACTGTGATATTGAATGGTTTGCCTTGGAAACAAACAGAGATCCTTCTGTCGTTTTTGAGATTGCATCCAAGTACTGCATTTTGGACTCTTTTGTTGACCATGGTGGCCACTCCATTTCTTCTGAGGGATTCCTGCCTGCAGTAGTAGATATAATGCTCATCTGAGTTAAATTCACCCATTCCAGTCCATTTCAGTTTGCTGATTCCTAGAATGTCGACATTCACTCTTGCCATCTCTTGTTTGACCACTTCCAATTTGCCTTGATTCATGGACCTGACATTCCAGGTTCCTATGCAATATTGCTCTTTACAGCATCGGACCTTGCTTCTATCACCAGTCACATCCACAGCTGGGTATCCCTTAAAAAAAAAAAAATTATTTGTCTGTGCTGGGTCTTAGTTGCCACACACAGCATCTTTGATCTTTAGTTGTGGCAGACTGGATCTAGTTCCCTGCCCAGGAATTGAACCCATGTCTCCTTCATTGGGAGAGCAGAGTCTTAGCCACTGAACTACCAGGGATGTCCCCTCACAACAGTCTTAAGATGTAGGTATCTCAAGCATTTTATAGGTGAGGAGACAGAGGTTCAAAGAGTTAAATAAATGGTCAAAAGTGAATCAGAACCCAGATCTTCTCAATCCAGTGGTTATAATCTTAATTAGTATGCCAAACTACTATTCCTGGACTTTATTAACTGCTAATAACTTCTCAGTCAGCAGCTCTTAGTTTAACTGTGATAACCAAGTTCTGTAGAAAAAATTTGGTATTTCAGGTAGCCAATGGAATTCTTAAACTAGCTGAACCTATAAATATAAAAAGAAAAGACACTCAAGAGGAATGATAAAAAGGAAATGAACAGGGAATTTTTATACTTACACATAAATAATTCAAATAGCCAATAAATAATTTTAAGGTAAAACTCACTGAGAAAAGGCACACTAAAATAATGATGCTGTTTTTCATTTGTATTTTTAAATTATTTTAAATGAAACAAAGATGAATATTTTTTAATGATAAAAAGTTCACAAAGAAGATAGACATTGTAAACCATTAGACACCTAATAACAAAGAAACGGATACATCAGAAGAAATATAAGGGAAAAGAAAAAATATATAATCATAATGAGACATACTAACTTTTCTCTAAGAATATTTTATGAAGTGCAGAAAAAATAAGAATCAGAGCATCTTGAATGATATTGTTAATAACTTGAATGTATAGATTTATGTTTAATTAATGTATATTAATCTTATATCCTACACAGATATATTTAAAATTTTGTATCTCATATGTTGTTATTAGATGTCCATAGGAGATTTAGAAAAACTGGCAAAAAGATAAACATTACTAAATTTCAAAAAGTAGAATTCTTGGTGTGTGATTCAGTTATATATATACCCATATTATTTTTAAAATTTTCCATTACAAGATATTGACTATAGTTCCCTGTGCTATGCAGTAAACCTTTGTTGCTTGTTGCATGTATTTTTTAAAATTAGAAATCTAGCATTCTATTCATAATTTGAACAAATGGAATCAAAATGTCAAAAAATTTTTAATTAGGCAAAAATTCATTTCCTAAAATATACATATTATTTATATATACGTATACTAAAGCTTTTCTACTATGCTTGAGAAAGACCATCAAAAAAAAAAAAAAAGGGGAGAGATGGAGAAATTGGAAAATATAAAGTAAATGAAATGGGAGCAATGATCCGGGAGTTGGTGATGGACAGGGAGGCCTGGTGTGCTGCAATTCATGGGGTGGCAAAGAGTCGGACATGACTGAGCAACTGAACTGAACATGAAATAGAAAAACTGAAACAAACTTAAATAAAAGTGAAAGCTCCTCATATAGTCCAGTTGTTTTTAAACCTGACTGCCCATTAGAAGGCAATGGCAACCCACTCTTGCTTGGAAAAACCCATGAACGGAGGAGCCTGCTAGGCTGCAGTCCATGGGGTCGCTAAGAGTCGGACATGACTGAGCGCCTTCCCTTTCACTTTTCACTTTTCATGCATTGGAGAAGGAAATGGCAACCCACTCCAGTGTTCTTGCCTGGAGAATCCCAGGGACTGGGGATCCTGGTGGGCTGCTGTCTCTGGGGTCACACAGAGTCGCACATGACTGAAGGGACTTAGCAGCAGCAGCAGCTCATTAGAAACATAACTGGAGCTCTGGCAAAAAAGAAAAAGCAATATCTGGGCATTTTTTTCCCCAAAAATATCCCATGATAATTATGATGTGCATCTGGATTTTAAAAAGTGATTATAGGTTTTCCTATTAATGGTAGTTTTGATGATACAGAATTCTATTTTTCTGTTGACCAATCATGATACGGTGGTATTAAGTGGGTAATAGTTACATAATCATAGTAGTAAAAGATGTTTATCAGTTCTCACAATCAATAGCCAGACAAAAAATAAAAGATAATTGCAATTGAAAGCCATAATGGAAACACGATTAACCTAACTATGAAATGAATACATACAATTTGGGGGATCAGGCAGAGTGATGTGGTAAGTGGGAGTGCACGTGTTTTCCGTGTGTTTTCATCTGCTCAGCCAGTCTATCTCTTTTGGTTGGTCCTTTTAATTCATTTACATTTAAGGTGATTATCAATATGTATGATCCTATTACTGTTTTCTTAATTTGGGGGGGGGGGTGTTATTTTCTGTAGGTAGGTCTTTTTCTTCTCTTGTTTCCTGCCTAGAGAAGTTCCTTTAGCATTTGTTGTAAAGCTGGTTTGGTGGTGCTGAATTCTCTCTTGCTTGTCTGGAAAGCTTTTCATTTCTCCATCAGATCTGAAGGAGAGTCTTATTGGATAGAGTATTCTTGGTTGTTGGTTCTTATATTTCACTTTAAGTATATCATGCCATTCCCTTCTGGATTATAGAGTTTCTGTTGAGAAATCAGCTGATAGCCTGATGGGAGTTCCCTTGTATGTTATTTGTCGTTTTTCCGTTGTCGCTTTCAGTATTTTATCTTTGTCTTTAATTTTTGTCAGTTTGATTTGTTATATGTCTTGGTGTGTTCCTCCTTGGGTTTATCCTTCCTGGGACTCTCTGTGCTTCCTGGACTTGGTTAACTATTTGCTTTTCCATGTTAGGGAAGTTTTCAGCTATTATCTCTTAAAATATTTTCTCAGGTCTTTTCTTTTCTCCTTTTGGGACCCCTGTAATGCAAATGTTGGTCTGATTAATGTTGTCCCAGAGATCCCTTAGGCTGTCTTCATTTCTTTTCATTCTTTTATCTGTATTCTGTTCTGTGGCAGTGATTTCCACCATTCTGTCCTCCAGCTCATTTATCTGTTCTTCTGCCTCAGTTATTCTGCTGTGAATTCCTTCTAGTGTACTACTCATCTGTTTGTTTGTTCTTTAGTTCTTCTAGGTCTTTGGTACACATTTTTTGCATCTTCTCAATCTTTGTTGCCATTCTTTTTCCAAGATCCCGAATCATCTTCACTATCATTCTGAATTCTTTTTCTGGAAGGTTGCCTGTCTCCACTACGTTTTAGTTGTTTTCCTGGGGTTTTATCTTGTCCCTTCATCTAGGACGTAACTTTCTGCTTGTTCATGCTGGTTGTGTGTTAGTCTCTCAGTCGTATCCGACTTTTTGCATCCCATAGATAGTAGCCTGCCAGGCTCCTCTCTCCATGGAATTCACCAGGCAAGAATACTGGAGTGGTTACCATTCCCTTCTCCAGGGGATCTTCCCAACCCAGGGATCAAACCCTAGTCTCCCTGCATTGCAGGCAGATTCTTTACCATCTGTGCCACCAGGAAAGTCCTTAACTTTATGAAATGTGGTTTGTTTTACTCGCTGTGGGATTGTGGTTCTACTTGCTTCTTCTGCCTGCCCTCTGATGGAGGAGGCTAAGAGGCTTGTGCAAGCTTCCTGGTGGTTGGGAAAACTGGGTCTTGCTCTGGTGGGGACACCCTTGCTTATTGAAGCTTTAATCCAATTGTCTGCTGATGAGTGGGTTTTCTGCTCCCTCCCTAGTAGTTGTTTGGCCTGAGGTGACCCAGCCCTCAGCTCTATGGTAGGGTTGCTGGCCACCTCCAAGAGGGTTTACACCAAGGGGGACCTTCCCAGCCTGCTGCTCCCAGTGTCCCTCCCTATGCTTGGTCCCTGCTGACCCACACCTCCACAGGAGACCCTCACACCAGCAGGTGGTTTTGGTTCAGTCTCCCGTGGAGTTGCTACTCTTTTCCTCTGGGTCTTGGTGTGCGCGTGGTTTTGTTGTGCCCTCCAAGACTGGAGTCTCTGTTTCCCCCAGTCCTGTGGAAGTCTTGTAATCAAATCCCGCTGGCCTTCAAGGTCAGATTCCCTGGGGATTCCCAGTCCCTTTGTCTGGTCCCCAGGCTGGGAAGCCTGACGTGGGGTTCTGAACCTTCACAACAGCAGGAGAACTTCTTTGGTATTACAGTTCTTACGGTTCTCCAGTCTGTGGGTCACTCACCAGGCGGGTATGGGATTTAATTCTGTCGTGATTGTGGCCCTCCCGCTGTCTTGCTGTGGCTGCTGCTTTGTCTTTGAATGTGGGGTGTCTTTTTTGGTAGGTTCCAGCGTCCTCCTGTCAATGGTTGTTCAACAGCTACTTGTGACTTTGGTGTTCTCACAGGAGGAGATGAGCGCACATCCTTCTTCATTCCTATTTTCCTAGAAAACAAACACACAGCTTCTGGGAGTGTAACATTTTTATAAAAGGAGGGTGAGCAGAATATATTGAAGACTTTGTATAATATATCTACATAGCTTTCTACACACTCAGCTTTCTAGAAAATAAGGAAATAAGCTGATATGTAAAAGCTTATAGGTAAGTGTTCATTACAGTACTTTTTATAGTAGCAAAAATTAGAAGTAATAGGGAATTTTACATAGATGGTATATATAATGGAATACTTTGCAACCATTAAGTATCTTGTGGATATAATCACATTGATAAAAAGAGCAGATTATACACAGTATATATGGTATATTTTATAAAGCTATACATTAAAAATGTAATCTACCCACACAGATAAAAAAGTACAGGTTATATGCCAACACTGGTTATTTCTTAGTTCATGAGAGCATGAATTGAGGAGCTTAAGACAACAGATTTTAATAAATTGCTTTGTGGTAGGAAAAGGATCTTGGTTCTTAATTTTCTGTATTTTTCAAAGTTTACAGGTAAATATTTTATAACACTTGTTATTCAAAACAAGTTTCTTGAAGATAAATGATGTATACACACCTCTTACTACCCATCACCTCCTGGAAAACCGATTTCTTTGAGAAGTCTCCACTTTGGAGAACTCTCTTCCCACAGCCCATGCGGTACCTTGGACCACTTAAAGCTAGTTTCCTCAGATGTGTAGCAGAATTTAAATAAAATGAAATACAGTTGTTTTATTGACCTAAGTACTCACGATACCACCATGTTGAAGAGAAGAGGGAATGAGGGCCAGGATTGACGAGCCCAAGGGGACAGATTTTAATGAATTTCCTCTGCTTCAGCAGACATTTATCAAAGCCGGAATAGAGGATACAGAGACAGTAAATAATGGAGGGAGCTCAAAAACAGGTTTTTTTTATAATTAAATATATGCTACGCACATACAGTGATGGAGCGCAATCGTAATAGCAAACACTTAAATAGAGCTTATAATGTACCAAGCCTTGTTGTAAGTACGCCCTGTGAGCCCTGCTATTAGCAGAGGTGGACAGCAGGAACTCTGGATCCAGGTGGCTAGAGGGAGCATCTAGAATCCTTTACTTAGGAGCTGTTTGGTCTTGGGCAAGATACTTAAACTCTCTGTACTCAGTTTCTTTATAAAAATGCGAACAATGTTAGACCCATATAGGATTGTTCTGAAGGCTGTAGATCATTTAGAACAGTTTATAGTTTTTATTGTTACCAAATAACTGTATTAACTGAAAAAAATTATCATCTCACATATTTAAAATTCTTACCCTTTGCTCCTTTGTGTGTATTTTTGCATTTAAAGAGTCTATTTAAAATTAGTTCAATTCTTCCCTTGGGGGTAGGTTTTTTTTTTTTTTTTAATTTTTATTTTATCAGCCATAAAAAGGAACGAATTTGAGTCAGTTGTAGTGAGGTGGATGAACCTAGAGCCTGTTATACAGAGTGAAGTAAGTCAGAAAAACAAATACTGTATATTAACACATATACATGGAATCTAGAAAAATGGTACCGATGAACCTGTTTACGGGGCAGAAATAGAGACACAGGCATTGAGAACGGACCTGTGGACACTGGGGTGGGGGAAGGAGAGGGTGGGACTAATTGAGAGAGTAGCATTGACAAATGCATACTACCGGAAGTAAAAGAGAGATCTAGCAGGAAGCAGCTGTATAGCCAGGAAATTCAATTCACGGGCTTTGTGATGACCTAGAGGGGTGGGTGGAGAAGGAAATGGCAACCCACTCCAGTGTTCTTGCCTGGAGAATCCCAGGGATGGCGGAGCCTGGTGGGCTGTGGTCTCTGGGGTCACACAGAGTCTGACACGACTGAAGCGACTTAGCAGCAGCAGCAGCAGCAGCAGCAGAGGGGTGGGATGGTGGGAGGAGGGAGGTCCAAGAGGGAGGGAGTATAGGCATACCTTTAGCTGATTTACTTCATTGTACAGCAGAAACCAACACGACATTCTAAAGCAATTATCCTCTGAATATTAGTGGAGTTAGGTTAACAATGTGTTAGTTTCAGGTATATAGCAAAGTGATTCAATTATATATATACATGTATTATTCTTAAATTCTTTCCATTTAGCTTATTACAGAATATTGAGCAGAGTTCTCTGTGCTATACAGTAGGTCCTTATTGGTTATCTGTTTCAAACGTGGTGGTGGTGGTGGTGGTTTAGTTCTCAGTCGTGTCCAACTGGATGCAGCCCTATGGACTGTAGCCCACCAGGCTCCTCTGTCCAGGGGATCTTCCTGACCCAGAAACTGAATTTAAGTCTCCTTCATTGGCAGGCAGATTCTGTATCTGTTTTGTAATAAGTTCATTTGTATCATTTTTTTTTAGATGCCACATATAAGCAATATCATATGGTATTTTCTTGTCTTTTTCTGACTTCACTTAGTATGATAGTCTCTAAGTCCATCCATGTTGCTGCTGATGGCACTATATCATTCTTTTTTATGGCTAAATAGTATTCCACTGTATGTATGTACCACATCTTCTTTATCCATTCACCTGTAGATGGACATTTAGCTTGCTTTTGTGTCTTGCCTGTTGTAAATAGTGCTGCAGTGAACATTGGAGTGCATGTATCTTTTCAAATCCTGGTTTTTTCTGGATACATGTTAAGGAATGAGACTGCTGAATCATATGGTAATTCTGTTTTTAGTATGGAGGTGTTCTTCATAGTGGCCGTACCAATGTACATTCCTACCAACAGTGTAAGAAGTTTCCCTTTTCTCCACACCTTCTCCAGCATTTATTTTTTGATGATAGCCATTCTGACTGATGTGAGGTGATGTCCCATTGTTGTTTTGGTCTGCATTTCTCTAATAATTAGCCATGTTGAGCATCTTTTCGTGTGCCCCTTGGCCATCTGTATGTCTCTGTTGGGGAAATGTCTGTTGAGACCTTCTGCCCAGTTTTTGATTGTGTTGTTTGTTTTGACACTAAGTTGCATGAGCTGTTTGTAGATTTTGAAGATTAATCCTTTGTCAGTTGTTTCATTTGCAGATATTTTCTCCCCTTCTGTGCATGCATACGTGCTCAGTTGTGTCCAACTCTTTGAGACCCCATGGACTATAGTCCATAAGACTCTTCTGTTCATGGATTTTCCAGGCAAGAATACTGGAGTGGGTTGCCATTTCCTCCTCTGGGGGATCTTCCCGACCCAGGGATTGAACCTGAGTCTTCTGCATTGGCAGGTGGATTCTTAACCACTGAACCACTGGGGAGGCCCCATTCGGTGGGTTGTTGTCTTTTTGTTTTATGGTTTCCTTTACTGTGCAAAAGTTTTTGAGTTGGATTAGGTCTCATTTATTTTTGGTTTTATTTCCATTACTCTGGGAGGCGGATCTAAAAAGATATTGCTCAGATTTATGTCCGAGTATTTTCTCCCCATGTTTTCTTGAGAGAATTTTCTAATACCAGGTCTTACATTTAAGTCTTTTCTTTTAAAATTGGAGTATAATTCCTTTACAGTGTTATATTAGTTTCTGCTGTACAATAAAATGAATCTCCCAACTCATCTCTCTCTCTCCTTTCTCCTCTATGTCCATGTGTCCATGATCTATGACTCCATCTCTATTCCTGCCCTGGATATAGGTTCATCTGTACCATTTTTCTAGATTCCACATACATGCGTCAATACATGATTCTTGTTTTTCTCTTTCTGACTTCACTCTGTATGACAGACTCTAGGTCCATCAACACCTCTACCAGTGACCCAGTTCCATTCCTTTTCATGGCTGAGTAATATTCTATTGTATATATGTACCATATCATCTTTATCCATTCATCTGTCTTGGGCATTTGCTTTGCTTCCATGTCCTGGCTGTGGTGAATACTGTTGCACTGAACGTTGGGGTACGTGTGTCCTTTTGACTTACAGTTTTCCCAGGGTATATGCCCAGAAATGGGATTGCTGGGTCATATGGTAATTCTAGTTTTAGTTTTTTAAAGAACCTCCATACAATTCTCTACCGTGGCTATATCAGTTTACACTCTCACCAACAGAGCAAGAAGGTTCCTTATTCTCCACACCCTCTCTAGCATTTATTGTTTGTAGATTTTTTTTTTTACTTTAAAATATTGTATTGGTTTTGCCATACATTGACATGAATCCACCATGGGTGTGCATGTGTTCCCCATCCTGAACCCCCCTCCCTCCTTCCTCCCCATCCCATCCCTCTGGGTCATCCCAGTGCACCAGCCCCAAGCACCCTGTATCATGCATCGAACCTGGACTGGCGATTCGTTTCACATATGATAATTTACATGTTTCAACGCTATTCTCCCAAATCATCCCACTCTCACCCTCTCCCACAGAGTCCAAAAGACTGTTCTATACATCTGTGTTTCTTTTGCTGTCTCGAATACAGGGTTATCGTTACTGTCTTCTAAATTCCATATATATGTGTTAGTATACTGTATTGGTGTTTTTCTTTATGGCTTACTTCACTCTGTATAATAGGCTTCAGTTTCATCCACCTTATTAGAACTGATTCAAATGTATTCTTTTTAATGGCTGAGTAATATTCCATTGTGTATATGTACCAGAGCTTTCTTATCTATTCATCTGCTGATGGACATCTAGGTTGCTTCCATGTCCTGGCTATTATAAACAGTGCTGCGTTGAACATTGGGGTACACGTGTCTCTTTCGATTCTGGTTTCTTCAGTGTGTATGCCCAGCAGTGGGATTGCTGGGTCGTATAGCAGTTCTATTTCCAGTTTTTTAAGGAATCTCCACACTGTTCTCCATAGTGGCTGTACTAGTTTGCATTCCCACCAACAGTGTAAGAGGGTTCCCTTTTCTCCACACCCTCTCCAGCAGTTATTGCTTGTAGACTTTTGGATCGCAGCCATTCTGACTGGTGTGAGATGGTATCTCATTGTAGTTTTGATTTGCATTTCTCTGATAATGAGTGATGTTGAGCATCTTTTCATGTGTGTGTTAGCCATCTGTATGTCTTCTTTGGAGAAATGTCTGTTTAGTTCTTTGGTCCACTTTTTGATTGGGTTGTTTATTTTCCTGGAATTGAGCTGCAGGAGTTGCTTGTATATTTTTGAGATTAGTTGTTTGTCCGTTGCTTCGTTTGCTGTTATTTTCTCCCATTCTGAAGGCTGTCTTTTCACCTTGCTTATAGTTCCCTTTGTTGTGCAGAAGCTTTTAATTAGGTCCCATTTATTTATTTTTGCTTTTATTTCCAATATTCTGGGAGGTGGGTCATAGAGGATCCTGCTGTGGTTTATGTTGGAGAATGTTTTGCCTGTGTTTTCTTCTAGGAGTTTTATAGTTTCTGGTCTTACGTTTAGATCTTTAATCCATTTTGAGTTTATTTTTGTGTATGGTGTTAGAAAGTGTTCTAGTTCATTCTTCTACAAGTAGTTGACCAGTTTTTCCAGCACCACTTGTTAAAGAGATTGTCTTTTCTCCATTGTATATTCTTGCCTCCTTTGTCAAAGATAAGGTGTCCATAGGTGTGTGGATTTATCTCTGGGCTTTCTAATTTGTTCCATTGATCTACATTTCTGTCTTTGTGCCAGTACCATACTGTCTTGATGACTGTGGCTTTGTAGTCGAGACTGAAGTCAGGCAGGTTGATTCCTCTAGTTCCATTCTTCTTTCTCAAGATAGCTTTGGCTATTCGAGGTTTTTTGTATTTCCATACAAATTATGAAATTATTTGTTCTAGCTCTGTGAAAAATACCATTGGTAGCTTGATAGGGATTGCATTGAATATATAGATTGCTTTGGGTAGTATACTCATTTTCACTATATTGATTCTTCCAATCCATGAACATGGTATATTTCTCCATCTATTTGTGTCCTCTTTGATTTCTTTCACCAGTGTTTTATAGTTTTCTATATATAGGTCTTTTGTTTCTTTAGGTAGATATATTCCTAAATATTTTATTTTTTCGTTTTAATGGTGAATGGAATTACTAGAGCTAATCAGTGTTTTTAGATTTTTTGATGATGGCCATTCTGACTGCTATGAACTGATACTTTATTGTAATTTTGATTTGCATTTCTCTAATAATTGGTGATGTTGAGTGTCTTTTCATGTGCCTTTTGCCCATCTGTATGTCTTTTTGGAAAGATGTCTGTTTAAGTCTTCCAGCCATTTTTGATTGGGCTGATGTTTTGATATTGAGCTGCATGTTGTTCTTGTTTTTCAGTCACTCAGTCAACTTTTTGTGACCCCATGGATTGTAGCACACCCTGGCTTCCCTGTCCTTCACTGCCTCCCAGTGTTTGCTCAAAGTCATGTACATCAGTGAGGCCACCCAACCATCTCATCCTCTGTCACCCCTTTCTCCTCCTGCCCTCAATTTTTCCCAGCATTAGGGTCTTTTCCAGTGAGTTCACTCTTTGCATCAGGTGGCCAAAGGATTGGAGCTTCAGCATCAGTCCTTCCAATGAATATTCAGAACTGATTTCCTTTAGGATTGACTGGTTTGATCTTATAGTCCAAGGGACTCTCAAGAGTCTTCTCCAACACCACAGTTTAAAAGTGTCAATTCTTTGGCACTCAGACTTTTTTATGGTCCAGCTCTTGTATTGGTACACAACTACTGGAAAAACCATAGCTTTGACTCTGCAGCAAAATGACGTCTCTGCTTTTGATGTCTCTCCATTTTCCTTTCTCAGGATTGCTTTGGCTATTTGAGGTCTTTTGTATTTTCATACAAATCGTAAATTTTTTGGTTCTAAATCTGTAAAGAATTCCATTGGGAATTTGATAGGGATTGCATTGAATCTGTAGATTGCTTTGGGGTGGTATAATCATTTTCACAGTATTGATTCTTCTAGTCCAGGAACATGGCATATTTCTCCATCTGTTTGTGTCATCTTTTGTCATCAGTGTTTTATAGTTTTCTGAGTACAGGCCTTTTGTCTCTATAGGTAGGTTTATTCCTGGGTATTTTATTCTTTTTGTTTTGATGGTAAGTGGGATTGTTTAATTTCTCTTTCAGATCTTTTGTTATTAGTGTATAGGGATGCAGGAGATTTCTGTGCATTAGTGTTGTATCCTGCAGCTTTACCCAGTTCATTGATTAGCTCTAGTATTTCTTTAGTGGCATCTTTAGGGTTTTCTCTGTATAGTACGATGGAATTTGCGGACAGTGACGGTTTTACTTCTTCTTTTCCAGTTTGTACTCCCTTTCTTTCTTTTTCTCTGATTGCCACGGCTAGGACTTCTAAAACTATGCTGAATAAAAATGGTGAAAGCGGACATTCTTGTTTTGTTCCTGATCATAGAGGAAATGCTTTTAGTTTTCACCATTGAGAATGATGTTTGCTGTGGTTTGTCGTACATGGCCTTCATCATGTTGATGTCTGTTCCCTCTGTGCCCACTTTCTGGAAAGTTTTTATCATAAATGGATGTTGAATTTTGTCAGAAGTTTTTCCTGCATCTATTGAGATGATCGTATGTTTTTTTTTATTCTTTCATTTGTTAATACGGAGTATCATATTGATGTGTATATTTTGAAGAATCTTTGCATTCATGGGATAAATCCCACTTGATCATGGTGTTTGATTAATGTATTGGTGGATTCTGTTTGCTAGTATTTTGTTGAGAATTTTTGCATTTATGTTCATCAGTGATACTGGTCTGTAATTTTCTTTTTTTGTGATATCTTTGTCTGGTTTTGTTATCAGGGTGATTGTGGCCTCATGGAGCAAATTCCCTCTGCAGTTTTTTGGATGAGTTTGAGTAGGATGGGTGTTATTTCCCTAAATAAATGATAGAATTGGTCTGTGAAACTGTCTGGTCCTGGACTTTGTTTGTTGGAAGATTTTTAATTACAGTTTCAATTTTGTTACCTGTGATTGGTCTGTTTATAGTTTCAAATTCTTCCTCATTCAGTTTTGGAAAGTTGTATCTTTTTAAGAATTTGTCCATTTCTTCCAGGTTGTCCCATTTTATTGGCATATAGATGCTTGTAGTAGTTGTCTGTTATGATCATTGTATTTCTGTAGTGTCAGGTGTTATTTCTCATTTTTCATTTAATTTTATTATTTGAGTACTCTCCCTTTTTTTCTTTGAATCTGGCTAAAGCTAAAGGTTTATCAATTTTATCTGCTCAAATAACCAGCATTTAGTTTTATCGATTGCTATTATTTTCCTCTTTTCTGTTTCTGCTCCGATCTTTATGATTTCTTTCCGCTGACTTGGGGTTTTCTTTGTCCTTCCTTCTCTGGTTGCATTAGATGTAAGTTTAGACTATTTGAGATTTTTCTTGTTTCTTAAGGTGAGATTGTTAGAACTGTTTGAACTGTTTTTGCTGCGTCCCATAAGTTGTGGATCATCGTGGGTTTTTTTTTTTTTGGTTGTGCTGGGACTTCATTGCTGCGCAGGCTTTTTCTCTAGTTGCAGCGAGTGGGGCCTGCTCTCTAGTTGCAGTGCACAGGCTTCTAACTGTGATTACTTCTCTGGTTATGGAGCACAGGCTCTAGACGCACAGGCTTCAGTAGTAGTGATACTGGGCTCAAGAGCACAGGCCCAATAGTTGTGGGGCACTGGCCTAGTTGCTGCGGGGCATGTGGGATCCCAGACTGGGGATCAAACTCACGTCTCCTGTGTTGGCAGGTGCATTCTTTACCACTGAGCCACCAGAAAAACCCCATTGTGTTTTCTTTGTCATTTGTTTCTGTGTATTTTTTTTTCTTTGATTTCTTTAGTGATCTCTCAGTTATTGGCAGTGCGCTATTTAGCCTCTGTATTTGTGGGTTTTATTTTTACAGTTCTTCTGCAGTGTCAGATGTAATTTCTCATTTTTTTCCGTGTAATTGATTTCTAATCTCATAACATTGTGGTTGGAAAAGATGCTTGATACTGTTTCAGTTTTCTTAAATTTTCTTTGTCCTGATTTGTGACCCAAGATGTGATCTATCCTGGAGTGTTCTGTGTGCACTTGAGAAGAATGTATATTCTACTGCTTTCGGGTGGAATGTCCTGTGCTGTGCTTAGTCGCTCAGTCATGTCTGACTCTTTGCGATCCCACGGACTTTAGCCCGCCAGGCTTCTCTGTCCATGCGGATTCTCCAGGCAAGAATACTGGAGTGGGTTGCCATGCCCTCCTCCAGGGCATCTTTCCAACTCAGGGATCGAACCCAGATCTCCCACATTACAGGCAGATTCTTTACTGTCTGAGCCACCAGGGAAGCCCCAGAATGTCCTATAAATAGCAATTAAGTCTATCTGGTCTGTTGTGTCATTTAAAGTTTGTGTTTCTATATTTATTTTCTGTCTGGATGATCTGTCCATTGGTGTAAGTGGGGTGTTAAAGTCCCACATTATTGTGCTACTGTCGATTACCCCTTTTATGGCTGTTAGCACTTACCTTATGTATTGAGGTGCTCCTATGTTGGATGCATAAATATTTATAATTGTTGTATCTTCTTCTTGAATTGATCCCTTGATCATTCTGTAGTGTCCTTTCTTATCTCTTGTAACAGTCTTTATGTTAAAGTCTGTTTGATATGAGTATTGCTTTTGATTCCCATTTGCATGGAATATCTTTTTCCATACCCGCACTTTCAGTCTGTATGTGTCCCTAGCTCTAACGTGGATCTCTTGTATACAACATATATATGGGTCTTGTGTTTGTATCTATTCAGCTAGCCCTTGTCTTTTGGTTGGAGCATTTAGTCCATTTACATTCAAGGTAGTTATCAATATGTATGTTCGTGGGTTTTTTCCTTCTCTTGTGTTTCCCATCTAGAGAAGTTCCTTTAACATTTGTTGTACAGCTGGTTTGGTGGTGCTGAATTCTCTTAGCTTTTGCTTGTCTATGAAGCTTTACATTCAGGCCTTTAATCCATTTTGAGCTTATTTTTATGTGTGGTGTTCTAGTTTCATTTTTAACATGTAGCTGTCCAGTTTTCCCAGCACTGTTTATTAAAGAGACACTCTTTTCTCCACTGTATAGTCTTGCCTCCTTTGTTGTAGATTAATTGACCATAGGTGGAAAAAAACTCAGATTTTATAGCTGAGGAAACTGAGGTACAGAGGTAATTTGCCCCAATTCACAGTGAGTGAGTAGAGGAGCAGAAGTTGAAGCCAGGTTGTCTGGCTTCCAGGTTCTGAATCCTTCTGGAATGCCACGTGGCAGTAGATGCAAAGGAAAGCACCTTGGAGAAGAGGTTGGTGAGCTGAGTCTTACTGGATCAGAAAAAGTTGTCCAGACAGAGGGGAGTTGCGTAGGGGTGGTCTCACAAGGAGGAAACTCTGTGAAAAGGAAGGAGGCATGAAGTAGGAAAAGGCGTGCATGGGGCTGACTGAGTAGCTAGGTCCTATTGGGACTCACTGGGACATTCATATTGATGGGAAATAAGGCTGGAGAGATGGGCAGGGCCCAGGCAGGCAGGAACGTGGATGTCCTGCTAAATAACGACATCCGTGGGTGGTGAGGGTGTAGGTAAAACTGGAGGCACGGTGTGCCGTTAGCAGGCTGTTACAGTAGTCTTAGCTTGATTTTGGCTTTCAAAATGTTGTTATTAGCAATTGGATTGGAAAAGACCAGGGATGGATTAGGGAAATACTAGAGGAGGTAAAGCTGACTGTGGTCAAGGTTTGATTTGGACAGTGTTACTGACAGAATACAGCACACATATCCTTTTGGGGGTGCTGGAGGTGTGGGAAGTGACTGAGCCTGAGGAAAAGCACAGCTGGCTGTTGGAAATCTGATGCAGCTGGAGGTAGGGTGAAAAAAAGAGGTAGGAATTAAATCCTGCCCAGTACACTCGGCCTTGACACATCTTTATATTTCTGCACTTTTTCAACAAACCAAGTCTGTGATGCGCCAGGCACTGCATACCTGCAGCCGTGGACTGAGGGGCGGGCCCTCCCTGGTGGCTCGTGCAGTGAGGTGATCAGTTCATCCCAGGGTCCGTGGGGCCCGGAACAGAGCAGATAGTAAATATCTGTCGCCTGTTAAACACTTGAGTTAATGACACAGGCTGGCTGATGGCATTTTTTTCGCAGTTGCCTTTCCCACAAGCGGACACAGAGGGCAGATGTTCTGTATCCTCATACTGTTCAGAGACCCTCCGTCATGCATTGGTTGGTTGTTTTTTTTTTTTTTTAATTAGGAAGGACTTGAAGGAAACAAGTGGGGTGGCCCTAATCTCTCTAATACTCTTCTGGGAGTTTGAACTCAACTGATGAGGCTCCCCCCTCCCCAACAGTCAGTCAGAATCACCATTCCATTGGCATGTGAAGTGCTCAGTAAGAACAGAACCTACAAGGATTCAGGAAACAAGAGTTTTAAGATCTGACCCTCCTGTCTCCTTCACGGGCCCACCATGCTTCTCATCCCAGTAGACACCAGCTTTCCAGGGAGCCTGGGTAGCTTGAACTCCTTGTTTGCATCCCTCGGAGGGGACCTGGCGCTGTAAAGACAGAGGTCTCCCCAGCCCCTTCCCGCAGCGCTGCCCTGGGGAAGCTGCGTAAAGGGCAGCGCCAAGAGGTAAAGACCTCGATCAGAGGGTACGGTACTCACGAGGTCCCCATGGGCACTGCCTCCAGGGTTGTGCGGGGGGACCTGCTGTGAAAGGAAACACGTGAGAAGAAAAACAGTCCAGTAAGGGATCCGAGTGTGGAGGGGGCTGCTTGTTGTGACTGAAGCCCCTCTCTCTGGAGGTGCCGGAGCACAGGCGGGTCCCAGGGGTGCTGTTGGCAGGACCCCAGCTGTGCCCGACATGGTCCCCATCCTCTCCAGCTCAGAGAGCTGGATGCTGCTGTGGTGACCACTCATTGGACGGGCTGGGCACCCGCTGCTACCTGTTTCCCGGAATCCAGTTGTGCTTGTCCAGTCAGGACCACGTGATGCCATTTCACGAGAAAATAGGATTTCCTAACGTGACTGTAAGCTCCTCAGAGACAAGGAGAAAGTAACGTTTTTGAAACCCATCCAGCATCTATCTAGCTTAGTGCTGAGACTCCTCATTCTTGATTGATTAATCACATGGAGCTTTCAGTTTCTATGAGTTTTTGTTCGGATAATGATTTACAATTATATTGCTTTAAGAAACAAAAGATGAAATGTTCCAGACATGTCTTTTTCTGCTTAGGAAGTAAGAAATATTTTCATGAAATACTAATTTTATTCTTAAAATTTTTTCATTGGTATAAATTTGAGGTAACAGTTTGAGTTCTCAAGTACCAGCAACTGGAAAAGGCCTAATTGTTAAATCGAGAGTTATCTGTAAAGAAGCAATCAGTTTAAAACTAGAGTAAAGGAAGCTATTAAGGAGTTTTATTATAGTTTTTATTTTGTTTGCCCAGGACGGTGGGTGGTAAGGTCTTTATGCCCTTCCCGCAACAAATACTTTATTTTATAAGCATACATTTTGGAAGCCTTTAAAGATGAATAAGAGCTTTAAAAAGAAGAGTGAAATTAATGTCATCTGTAGATACTGAAAATTGATTTCTGGCTTAGACTTCAGTTTCAGAATCTATGTACCTGTAGTAATTTTTTTTAACCTTTTTTTATTGGAATATAATTGTTTTACAATGTTGTGTTTCTGCTGTACACTGAAGTAAAGCAGCTATAAGTATACAAAATCGTTTCCTTCTTGGGCCTGCCTCCAGCCCTCAGGTCATTACAGAGCCCCGAGCTGAGTTCCCTGTGCTGCTCGGCAGGTTCCCACTAGCAGAGTCACGTGTGGCAGTGTATATATGTCCATCCTGACCTCTCAATTTGTCCCACCCTCCCCTTCTCCCCTCTGGTGTCCATATGTCCATTCTCTGCCTCCGAGTCTGTACGAAAATAGGGTCATCTGCACCATTTTCCTAGATTCCACATGACCTGTAGTAATTGATTATAGTATCATAAATGAACCAACTAAGTGTCTGAAATTTTTACTGCCTTTGGATACTAGTTTGGTTTCTCAAGTAGAGACAGAGAGCATAGTGAAATTATCACCTAAAGCTTTTTACCCTCAAATATTTGAAATTAAATCATTCTGGGGCCATCCAATCCTGTTCTTATTAATGGAAGGAATTTAAAAAATTTTCCCTCTTAAGAAACCTGACTCTTGTCAAGCCATTTCCTCCAGAAACAGGGCCACCATGTCCTCTCCTAAGATCGTGCCTCGGTCAGTCTTTGTAACTGTGGCAATTCCATGTGCAGTTACACATGTAGTCATTTATAAAGATTTCAAAATCAGGTATGAAAAAAGATTTACCACAAAAAGACAAATCTTCTAAACATCTAAGATACATCTTCTAAATCTTTACCTATGTTAGGAAAACATTCAGTTTCTTAGGGGTGATCATATTATCAAAAATTTTTCAGTTTTTTAAAAAAATCAGTTTCCTCCACTAAAATAATCTAACCATAAGGATTTGCTATGCTGCTGCTACTGCTGCTAAGTCGCTTCAGTCGTGTCCGACTCTGTGCGACCCCATAGACGGCAGCCCACCAGGCTCCCCTGTCCCTGGGATTCTCCAGGCAAGAACACTGGAGTGGGTTGCCATTTCCTTCTCCAATGCATGAAAGTGAAAAGTGAAAGTGAAGTTGCTCAGTCGTGTCCGACTCCTAGCGACCCCATGGACTGCAGCCTACCAGGCTCCTCCGTCCATGGGATTCTCCAGGCAAGAGTACTGGAGTGGATTGCCACTGCCTTCTCCGAGGATTTGCTATAACTTAGGGAAATGTCAGTATGCCAGTGGGTTGCACCTGTACTGTGCTTGGCTCACTGCCTTTGCGTCAGTGGTTACTGACTAGAATTGCGGAGTCAGTTCTTACTCTAGTATGATGTTTCTGTGGATTATACAGTAATCTTTTAAAAATAATCAAACCTTCATAACATTGATTTCAGAGCCCAGCGACTTGACTCTGAAAATCTACAGAGCTGAATCGTATGCTGGTCTCCAGGAGTTTAAAGCAGCTATAGAAGATTTAAATGCAGTTCTCTTTCAACTGCCAAATTGGCCTGAGGTAAAATTACTGTTTTACATTTGCATGCATTTAAGAATTTCAACTGTAGGGAATATGCATTTCAATTATGATTGTAAGTTACAACGAAATGGATTGGGCGATTTCTTTTAAATATATAGAATAGTTCTACAAGTCTAAGGTCAATATTTTGAGTGGATGAATATCATCTGACAGTTTTTTAAACTATAAGAAATGTTTGTTTCCTAACTAGAGAACAACTTGAATTTGACACACATGAAAAAAAAACCAAACTCTAATATACAGCATTTCCGCAAAGACATACATCTGGCCCTATTGTGGAGATGGACCCAAATAGGTTATCAGTGGAGGAGGTTTATTAATGAAGAGAGAAGAGGTTCTGTGGCTGAACACTTGACTGAGGCATTGTGATGGGAACTGGGTGATGAGGCAGTCGTTTAGTACGGTAGATGGGGGCCTTGCCCATGCTCTTTTGGAAAAAGATTTGCAGCATGTATATATTATATAATCGGTTTACAAATTCTCCTTTTTACCAATACTGTCAAGGCAAATCAGTCCATCTCCCATATATGTTATTTAAGTTAAAAGTCATCTTTTAATGTGACTTTTTTTCCTGCATTCAAAGCTATGCCTTTGAGGACTATATAGTAAGGATGCTCTAAAATTTAAAATTAATAAAATGATTCAGAATCTCATGATGACATGACCAGTTGGTACAAGTCAAATCAGTGTTAAGAATACGAGGGAAAGTGATTTGTACAGACTGCTTTGGTGGCAGCGGTGGTTTAGTCGCTAAGTCATGTCTGACTCTTGCGCGATCCCATGGGCTGTAGCCCTCGAGGCTCCTCTGTCCGTGGGATTCTCCAGGCAAGAATACTGGAGTGGTTTGCCATGCCCTCCTCCAGGGGATCTTCCCAACCTGAGGATTGAACCCAGGTCTCCTGAATTGCAGGAGAACTCTTTTGCCAACTGAGCCACCAGGGAAGCTCTTAAAACCATTAAACAGGAAAGAACCCTCTGGACTTATCATTGACAGGATATAATTAGAATGTGGCTTTGGAGTCATTTTCTGGACCTCATAATCATAGGTACCTCTCCCGGGTAGGGTGTAAATGTGCCTTTAAAATGCTTTGGGCTCCTGAGAGTCATTCAGAGTTTCAAAATGAACATTTCCAAGCAGAACTTTTTTTTAACCTTATGTGATATTGATGTTTCAAAAAACAATTCCATCCATAAAAGTTGGGTATGTGTGCTTTTATTGAAGGTCTACTTCAGGAAAGGAAAAGTCCTCCACGATGCTGGTTTTTTAGGTGATGCCTTACAACTGTTTCTTCAGTGCTTAGCGCTTGATGAAGATTTCGCACCTGCAAAGCTAGAAGTAGAAAAGGTAATCCGTTTACCAACTGTAACACTTCCAGCCAGTTTCCTGACAACACAGGTCTTTTTACAAATGCCAGTTAGACTCTTGGGGTAAGGACATAAAGGGTGTCCATAAGTCAGATTTAGTAGCAGTTTGATAAGGGGTTTTCAGGTTCAATATACTTATTAGCATATTGAGTTCTTACCAAAATCAGAACATTTCAGAGAGAGTTAAATGGATTACTTTTGCCTAGTTAAATTTAGATGTTCTCTAATAGTCTGTTCCATGGGAGCCAGACCAGTCATTCTTAATTAAATACTGTTGTCATGATGTTCCTGCTCAGGAATTTTTATTGGCTTCCTTTGCCTTTCATTTCAGGTCTCAACTTTGCTTGCTGTCCGTGGTTGCCAATAGTACTGCCCCACTCAATTTATTTCGCCTTAATTTTCTCAGTGCTCCATACATCACTTTGCAGAGTTTGTTCAGTGGTAGATGTTAATTAAAAGGAAAAGGGGTTCTCTGATCAAATGACTCTGGGAAACACTGGGTTAAACCAGTCAAACAGATTTCTTCAGCCCTTGTCGAGAGTTTTTGCTTTGCTAGCGTGACAACAGCATTCAGCTTTTGCCAGATTTACTCACAGAACATCTGGAAGACTAGAGTCTCTGAAAAATGTTTTAGGAAAATCTATCCTAATACAATTTCAGTGCCCAGTCATGTTGTTCCCTTCAGTGTCCCCCAAAGAGGTCACATCGTTTATTGCGTTTGTAGCGTTTCTCAGAACATGGCTTTTTGTTAGTCATCTTGAGTGCATGGTAAACACAAAGATTTCCTGGGTCCCACCACAGACCTTTGGAATTAGAATCTCTGGAATTAGAGTACAATTTAACAAGCACTTCAGGAGATTCTTATGTCCCTTAAAGTAAGAGAACTTTGGAATTTTTCTTGCATTCCAAATGCTTTAATGAATAAGCCAACATCCTCCATAAGACTTGTTTGCATACATGTTCCAGCCCACTGATTTAACAAAACACGGTTTACTGTTGTGTGTTTTCTTATTGTGTTCTCTTTGCTAGAGTGATCTCCCTGGTGAGACTGCAGACTTTATAAGGGCTCATAATTTTGCATTTTCCGTGCTGCTGGGTAGCCTTACTTTTCTGTAATTATTTGTTGGTTAATAAGGTCAGGTGAATGCAAAATACCTACTGCCTTGAAATATTTTTTCTTTTTTTGGAGTAAATTGTGGTATAATTTACACATAATAAAAGGCATTTTATAGTTCAGTGAGTTTTGAGAAATTATACATTCATGTAACAACACCCCAGTCAAGATACAGACTATTTCAGATCACCCGGGAAAGCTCCCTCATCTCCTCTGCAGCAGATCCCCTTTCTCTGTGCTTTCAGAGGGAGCTACTGCTCAGACCTCTAGTGCCACAGACTAGTTCTGCCTGTTATGAACCTTCACATACAGTGTATATACTCTTTTTTCGCTCAACATGTTTTTGAGACACATCCAGTAATTTTTTTCTTTTTTCACCAAGTATCCTGTGGTATGAACACGTCACAGTTTGTGATATTCACAGTTGGTGGTGATTTTCATTTGGATTGTTTCTAACTGATGCCACAAACATTCTTTTGCATGTCATTTTGTGAACATATGTTTTTATCTCTCTTCAGTAAATACCTAGGAGTCAAGTAACTGTCTTCTAGGGTGGGGGTATGTTTAATACTTTTTTTTTTTAATCAGGGGAAATGTAAAAACATATCCAAATTCTTTAGTGATTGTTCATTAAATGGTTTATTGCTTGAGCACCTACAGATACACACACTTTGATTAATACCATGTATATTTCCTTTTTATTTACATTGTAAAGATTTGTGGAAAATTCTGATTTTTGTGCCTTGAGAGATAGAACAGCTGAAAAACCAAACTTCCAAATTGCGACTTTAAGAAATGTGTATATGCTGTACATATACACACAGCTTATTTGACAAGCAAACAAATTTGAATCCCTCTCATTTCCTTGTAGCCAGTCTGTTCCTCTGTCGTAATCCCCTTGGTGTTTCTGAGAGAAGCACCCAGAGTTCAGATACTGCAGCTGCCTCCGTTTGGGCCGGCTGCCATGGGGTGCCCCCGTTAATGCCGGGGGTGGTGACTGACCATACAGGTCACTGGTTCAGGGAGAAGCTAAATTCACTGTAAACACATGGAATTTTAGTTCTGTGGTTAAAGGTCCAAGTTCACATAAACAGTCTAAGTTCAGCCTTAGAATATACATCGGGATGAACCATTAACTATATTGACTGATGGGACTTGCTGATGGTCAGAGGTAAATATTTTCCACTTCTCTTAAGATCTCTTCTTTCTACAAACCTTATATATACATGTAAACCTTTACCTTGGGCACCTTCTCAGGCCACCAGTCTAATCACCCCTGAGCCCTCCTTTTGAACCATTCCTTTGATGCGGTTTGACCCCCTTGGAGGCACACCTTGGTTTTGGCAGGACTTTTAAAATCAACATGGAAGTCCTTGTTTTTTTTACTTAACCTGTTCCTTCCCTGCCCGTTAAAAATAATATTAGCTCTAAGTTTTCTTTTTTTTAGTTGATGTATAGCTGACTTACAATATTATTAGTTTCAAGTGTACAACAAAGTGATTGGATATTTTTATAGTTTATACTCCATATGAAATTTTCCAGAAATTCTTAAACATTGAGTGAGTGAGGTGAGTGAAAGTCACTCAATCGTGTCCGACTTCTTGCGACCCCATGGACTGTACAGTCCATGGAATTCTCTAGGCCAGAATATTGGAGTGGGTAGCCTTTCTCTTCTCCAGGGGATCTTCCCAACCCAGGAATTCCCACATTGCAGGCAGATTCTTTACCAGCTGAGCCACAAGAAAAGCTCTCTTAAATATTAAGTAACTAAATTTAATCCTTAATAAACTATTTTATATTTTTCATTATTCTTTGATACCTTCCTTACAGATTTTATGTGATTTATTATCACCTGAAAACTTAAAAGAAGGCCTGAAGGACTCTTCCTGGAGTTCATTACCATGTATTAAAAACAAACCTTTCAGTTTTCCTTCAGTGATGGAAGAGTCTCACTCTGCCAGTGAGCTGAGCCCAGAGCAGGTAAGGGGTGAGAAAAGACGGTCATAGGCTTAGTGTATCCATTTTCTTCACAAGATCTTCACTTTCATAGTTTCAAATATTAATACTAAAATCTATGTAGGTACTTTGAACTTAGTAAGGCTTGCCTTAATAGGATTCCATCTGTGACCTTTTATTTTACACTAAAAACTTTTATGTGAAATATCTGCTCATTAATCTGTGACCTTTTATTTTACACTAAAAACTTTTATGTGAAATATCTGCTCATTAATCACGTTACATCACCTGAATGTCAGAAATGTTTGTCTCTTGGAAAAAACCAGAACATTGTATTTATCTTACTTTCCTTGTACTAGAAACAACTATATTAGCATAACTACTTAAACCTCATTATGACAGAAGTCAGCTTGATGTCCAGGGCTCTCTTAAGTACTGGCAAAAATCCTTTTCTTGCCAGGGTTTTAGAATTAAAAGTTGGTTTTGTTTTAAATGAACAATAAAATAAAGCTTTCAAGACATCACAGTTTCATTTCAGTTTAGTTCTTGGCGAGAGCAATAAGGACAGTAAAAACATACAGTCAGTTACCCTTATTTGTTGCATTTTTTTTTGTAGAATGAAGAAATAGCAGAGGTCACCTCAGAGCCTGTCAAAGGAAGCCTAAACCGTGCTCGGTCAGCACAGGCTATAAATTCCACAGACATGCCTGCCAGAGAGGACTGTTTAAAAAGAGTGTCCTCGGAACCCTCACTTTGCATTCAAGGGAAAGGTGTTCTGCTGAAAAGAAAGTTGTCTCTCTTAGACCAGGATGTGATTGTAAATGAAGATGGAAGAAATAAGCTGAAAAGACAGGGAGGTAAAAATTTCACTACACTCACAGAAAACACATTGATTTATTCAGAATGGCTTCCAAATTTTTTCCTAAAAAAATAACCCCATCTCTTTGTTTTAATAGAAATTCCCGCTGAAGTCTGTACGTTTTCATTAACTTACGGTGATGTCCCAGAAGAATTAATAGATGTCTCAGATTTTGAGTGTTCTCTCTGCATGAGGTAAGTACGTCAAATTTTAAGAGATGAATATTTTATATTAATGTAAATAAATAAGTACAGAGTAGATAAAGGTAATCTACTCTGTAAGAACTGGACTTCCTTGGACTGGAAGGAGATCAAACCAGTCTAACCTAAAGGAAATCAGTCCTGAATATTCATTGGAAGGACTGACGCTGAAGCTGAAACTCCAGTACTGTGGACACCTGATGCGAAGAACTGACTCCTTGGAAAAGACCCTGATGCTGGGAAAGATTGAAGGCAGGAGGAGAAGGGGACGACA
This sequence comes from Bubalus bubalis, assembly GCF_019923935.1. Classification (NCBI taxonomy): domain Eukaryota; kingdom Metazoa; phylum Chordata; class Mammalia; order Artiodactyla; family Bovidae; genus Bubalus; species Bubalus bubalis. Next base: position 21,294,067 of record NC_059157.1, on the reverse strand, counting down.
GAGGTGGTTGGATGGCATCACCGACTCAACCGACATGAATTTGAGTAAACTCTGGGAGTTGGTGATGGACAGGGAAGCCTGGTGTGCTGCAGCCCACGGGGTTGCAAAGAGTCAGACACAACTAAGCGACTGAACTGAACTCTTAAGAATAAGCACTGTGAAGTAACAGAGTAGTGAATTAAAAATCAAAAGATAAGAATTTTAGTCCTCGGTTTTCCTTTCACATCTTGGGCAAATAATATAATCTCTGAACCTTATTTAGCTTTTCCTTACTTAGAAGGGGCTTCCCTGGTGGGCCCATTCCCTTTCTTTACCATGACTGAGCAACTAACTTTGACTTTTCACCTAGAAAGTGGTGTCAGGATTTGTGTGTGTGTGCACGTGCTCAAGTGCTCAGTCTTTCAGTCGTGTCTGACTCTTTGCAACCCTGTGGACTGTAGCCCACAAGGTTCCTCTGGCCATGGAATTCTCCAGGCGAGAATACTGCAGTGCGTTTCCATTTCCTTCTACAGGGCATCTTCCTGCATCTCTTATATCTCCTGCACTGGCAGGCAGATTCTTTACCACCATGCTATATTTAAGTCTTATAACCATCAAATGACTAAAATATAGAAAGTATCTGAGGAATTGTACTATAAAAGCTATACATGTTATTACTGAGACTCCATGGTTTTAGATTTGGGTAAGAATACAATGATGTATTGTGTGTATGTGATTCTATCTTGTTTATGTATCTTAACTCCAAAATCCTTTTTAAGTAACACTGGATAAGGATTTCCATTATATGAATGCTTGTAATTCTAAGACTGATAATTTGAAAAGAACATTTTCCATTTATATAAATCGTGGTGGAAGCAAGGGAACAGTGTGTCAAGCACCTGGAACTGGCCACACCAGGTATTTCTGAGCCACGTCCCTTGATTCTGACCCTTGGCTGCTTCATCTTGAGGTGAGGGGATCAGACCCCGACGATTTCTGAAGTACCTATACGTCTAACAATACTTCTGGGAACTCTCAAAGTATTGTGTTTCAGGAAATAACTAGAATGTAAGGAAAATTAGTTTTTCCATATTGTTTGAGTATCACATCTGGTTTTGAGCATCAGTTTTCTTTGGGATTCAATGGTAATATTCAGTGGATTATTTTGAATGAATTTCATATAGTAAGGCTTTTTATAAGCTTTATAAGCAAACTAGTTTTAAAGTGATGAGTGTACAAAAACAAATGAATAAGTAATAATACAGTTTACATTGTTAATCTTGCACTAGTCTGGTGTGCATTTTAGAAGTACTGCCCATCTGTTTGGACCAGCCCCGTTTCGAGGCTGCAGTAGCCCCTGTGAATGGTGGTGATATTAGTCCGTACAGCTCCAAGCAGGGTACCCCTGATGATGGTGAACTTTTAAACAGTTCAGGAGGCTGTACCTGGCATTTACCACTGGTCCTTCCCTCCTCTCATGCCTGTCAAACCCTCCTTCCTCTTCTAAACAGAAGCTAGTGTTACGGTTACATTATTTGTTCAGTTTTTCCAGTGGACAGCTTATGGTGAAAACTAACATGTATTCTGGTTGATTTCAGGTTGTTTTTTGAGCCAGTGACAACCCCTTGTGGACATTCATTCTGTAAGAACTGTCTTGAGCGTTGTTTAGATCACACACCATATTGTCCTCTTTGCAAAGAAAGCTTAAAAGAGGTAAGCATTTGTGTATTTGTTTATTGCTCTTATGTGTAGCAACATGGTTTGACTTCTATTTAGCCATAGAAATAATGATTATTAGGTTCAGAATAAATTACATTATACATACTGATTGACCAAAGGGGATCATGCATGTCTCATTACCCATCTGCTAGTATTGGAGAAAAGTGAGTTTGGAGAGGGTAGGAGAAAGCAGAGTCTGAAGACCGAATCCCTATACTTAATTTTTTAAACAGATGAGGTGTGATCAAGTATCTGGTCAGGAATATGTTGACTTTAATGACAGTATTGGGGAATCTCAACTGCCCTGCCACTCACCCCCATTTTTAGGTTGGATTTCAGGCCTCAGTCAATCCCCTTAACGTCTGGACCAACATCTAGTAGCACTTGCTACATTGATGGAAATGCCCTGTATCTACGCTGTCCAACATGGTAGCTATTGGCCACATGTGTGGGAGGGACTGTACTTTTAATTTACATTTAAGTAGGCACGTGTGAGTAGTGGCTCCCACATTGGACAGCACCGTTCTAGAAAGTGGTAGCCTGGCAAGGAGAGGGAGGCTTCCCACACCCCTCCTTGTCTGGCAGGTGGTCTGCACCGATCACCTGCGTTAGGAAAACAGCTGGTTCTCAGGTGGGTCTCTTCTGTAACCAGTGGGAGGGCAGCACCCTCTTCAGTCCTGCTTGATATCCTCAAAGGTGAGGCCAGAGCCTTAGAATTCTTGTTGCAGTGGTAGCACTGATCCAGGAGAGTGATTCTGTCTCTAGATTTTAAGAAAAAAAGTGTCTTGAAAATACAATGTAAAAATTTGATGAAAACCATTTTGCTATTAAAAATAGTTATTTCCTATGTAGAAAGCATAGCTCTGTACGGATATCATATAGCATATATGTATTGTTACATTTCATACAACATAGCAACCCTATATGTAGTGGAACACAAAACACAGAATGTTTACAAAGTCAGGAAACCTAAAATAAATCTTTAAAGAGTTTTACATTTCCAACTTTTAGACTCTGTTTTCAGATAAAGTACTCTAAAACATGCTATCTTTCCTGGTTTTTCAGAGTTTTTCGATATGCTTATATATTTACTATGCTTTAAATTTAGAGTTATTGCACCTTAAATGTCTGAAGTTCTAAGGAAAACAAAGTAAGGATGTTATTTAAAAACTTAACTAACATACTGTTTAAAATAACTTTATCCTTTGTCCTGACTTGACACCATGTACAATTGGTAAAGTCTAAATATACCTTTACACGGATAAAATGGATATGCTCTAGTTTTCTGCTCTTCCTACTTACTTTGCTCATTTTTTCATCTGAATGCATCTCAAAGATGTGATTTTCATAGCAGCATACTAGTCCAATGATACAACATTTTTCTGTTTTGGAGCATTTCAGTTCTTTTTTTTTTTTCTTTTTTTAGTATACTATGGTCAGTGTCTTTGACTCTTTGCTTAGGATAAATTCCTGGGAGAATTACTGGATCAAAGGCCATATATTTTAAGACTCTTAAAACCAATTGCCAGATTGCCTAGGTCTAAAGTAATGTACAAATTTAGATTCCTACCAGTAATGGAAGAGAGGCCATATTTCCCAAATTTAATACATGAGTCTTAAGTTTTAAAATGTCGTTATTACTTTGAAATTGCTTTTATATCTCTAATTTGATTAACTTTATAATAAACTCTTAAGTTACCTATATATATGTATATATTATCTGCTCAAGAGTACATCTCTCCAGTCAATAGCCCAGTTGTTCTCAAGGTATGTTCCCCCAACCAGCAGCATCTATATCGCCTGGGAACTTGTTAGAAATATGAATTCGCAGACCCTTCCCCAGAGCCACTAAATCAGAACCTGGTGAGGGCTCAGCAGTCCGCACTTTTAACAAGCCACGGTTCTTGCTGAAGTTGAAAAACCACAAGTATAAGCCATTTGCCCAGCATTCATATTTTCTACCCTGTACTTCATTAGATACTGACAAAGCCCTTATTTTTGCTGGATCTAGGGGAAAAGCTGGTTTCTTTTTGTCTTGTGGTTGTCTCACTAGAGTTTTCCTCTTTACTCATTTCCTCATTAAGCAAATTGGTATTGGACATATATATATATACACACACACACACACACACATGTTTTGTTCAGAATTCTGTGTACACACTCTGAACTGGTCCCTGGCCCTATGCAGTTCTTAGTTTAGTTACAGAGATATAATATATCCCCGTCCAGCTAATATAGTGCAGGGTATGGTAGCTGCCTTCTATATATGAAAGGTTATTCCCAGGAGACAGAAACATAAGGAACACTTTATGCAAAAGGTAAAATTGCAGCCAGACCTTGAAGGATAGTCAGATGGCTTTTGGCAGTTGGAAGAGAAAGAAACACAAAAATGTATCAGGGTGGCAGCATTTAGAGTACTATGGAGTGGCACAAATGTACCACCTCACCCAGAGGGTGACTCACATAGGAAAAGCAGCCTCTTGATAAGATAAGGGCATCGATAGTCATAGTGGGATGACAGCAGAAGAAGAATCTGAAAGAAAAGTTATCTGGAACAAAAAAAGGGAGCAACTTTGCTTTTCTTAAGGCAAATGCATTATTTTCTTTATTCCTTATTTTTGTTTCTCGATTAAAATGCTAGTTTCAGATACTCATGCACTGTCAGAGGAACTTACCTTTGGTGTGGGAGACGGCAGGAGCAGGGCTGACTGCTGTTAATGATGTGTGATCATAGCAAGACAAGGGTCATCTTATATACAGAACTTGTTTCGGGTTGCAGACTTACCTTGAATGCTCTTGAGCTAAGCTTCAGGCAGGTTTTCCAGTTTAGCGTCATCCGTTGTATTGTTCCCCCTCACTAATGAATTCAGAACCGACTGTGTAAATATGTAATAAAGGCTTTACTATATGAGTTAAACTGTTTTACCTGTTTTGTACTGTAGGGGGAAAAAAGTGCTGGAATGTAAAATAATATTGTCTTTCAGTATCTAGCAGATAGGAGGTACTGTGTCACACAGCTGTTGGAAGATTTAATAGTGAAGTATCTGCCTGATGAGCTGTCTGAGAGAAAAAAAATATATGATGAAGAAACTGCTGAACTCTCACAGTAAGTTTCTTCTCATACAAATTAACATAATCAAATCAAACTACTACCCTTTGAAGTAATGAGGAGAAGCCTCCTCACAGCCAGCTGGGTTCTGTCTGTAGTTCAACCCAGTCTAGTCAAAGGCATATCGTAAACAAATATTGGTTAATTTCCCCTGTCTTCAACATTCAGAGGTTTTCAGGTTTATTTGGTAACTTCCAGATGTTCTGTTGGGAGTGACGTCCTGACAGCTCTCCACACTGAACCAGTCTTTTAGCTGAGGGGGCGGCCGAGGGCGGGGTGTTCCTCCAGGGACATCAGGCTGGTGGAGGTGGTTGCTGGGAACTGCCCCCCTCATCAGTCCCCGCCCACAGGAGAAAGTAGAGGGTAAGTGGCTTGGATTGGCAGGGGGAGTAGCCAATCAGAGGTTGGCAAGGGGGTGGGACCTTGAGACCTGAGACTGAAATTGGAAGGGGTGACTTTAGGGGCTAAATTCTCAATGAAGATACTGACTGTTCGCATAATTGACTTAGTATCAGGAAGGTGAAAAACCTGGTGGTAACTTTGGGATTCAGTGGTACAGGGTACTACTGAGAGCACATAAAAAGCTAATCAGGGCTGGGTAATTTTGTTGCTCTGTGTGTTGCTTTCTCACACTTTTCTTCTTTTCTCTTCCCTCCATGACTTGACCTCTTTCACCATTTTCTTCAGTCTCCAAGTTTCTTTACTGGGTTTCTAATTTCTTAACTCTTTCTTGTTCCCACTTTAACTGGACACTGAAGACCAATATTGTAATTTTTACATGCTGTTTCTAGTTTTTTTTAATATAAATTAAAACATTTTCTAAGAGAAAAATAACTGTGCTTTACAGACTTTTTGTTTTTAGTATGTGTCCACCAAATGTTGTCGTCGGGTCAGTGGCCTTCAATAGAAGAAAGGTTTCTATCTTTTCTTTATAGAAGTTGATAGTGGTTTGTCTTCTGATAGAACTGATATTTTATTGTGACTTTGTGATAGAAAATATTCTAATGTGTGGATTATAAACCTTTTGGACCAACACTGCAAAAAGCTGGATACAAGAAAGCTTCAGATTTATTTTTGAAATAGTTAAACACAATGACAGGACCAGACCCCCGCACCCCCCCACCCCCACCACACACACACAGACTGGAATTCATGAATGACAGGAGTAGTGATGCAAGGGAAGCTGCGTGTGATGGAGAGAAGCCTCGGGAATCTTGCTGTGTACTAACTGGGCTATTTTCTTAAGGGTAGCTCATTCTCTGGTACTTATAAGTTTTGCTAATCAAAAGATACACTGGGTTGTGCACCCCCCCCACCTTGTTTTTATGTTCATAAGAGTGCTTAGTGAAGGTAAAAGACACAGTTTTAAAAGTAGAGGAATTAGGACTTGTATGTTAAACATGTATTACATATAGACTTCACATTGTGGTCTTTTTGAAGAAAGAGTAGAAAATATTAGTTGGGGGTGGGCAGGGAGAGCCATAATCTGTAACTCAAAGGTAATCACCACTAGCATTTTGGCATATATCCTTCCTGATTTTAATATGTATATCCTTCCTGATTTTAATATATATAAATACATTATAAACGAAGATGGGATTATTTTACTCCCATTATTCAATACTTTCCTTTCTCATTAATCTAAAGTCTAAATATAGTATCTCATTTTATGGTTACATCATAATTTATTTTACTGGTTGTCTCTTTTTGCTTCTAAGTTTTGGCAACTGTACACGTTGAACATTTTTACAGTACTTGCAGAAAAAAGTACACCTTTTGGTTCAAAGGATATGAATATTTAAAAAAATTTTTGATGTATGTAGCCAAATTCTTCTTTGGTATGGTTGTACTATTTCAAACTGCCCCTGTCAACTGCCAGTTTTTCCCCATACCCTTGCCAAAGGGTTTCTTTAGATTAATGAGAAACTGAGTGCTGCCTTTATCCTTCATATTTCCTGCCAATCTGGGAATTAAAATGTATCATTTTAATTATCTGGAAAAAATTGTATGTCATTGAATTACCTGCTTTTGTTAGGAAATATTTTAGTGACTAAAAAATTTTTTTAATGTGTTTTTTGTCCTTTGCAGGAACTCACTTATTATTGTCTAAGAGTAAGAGTGTTTTATGGATAGAAGATAATAACTCTGTCATGTTACAAATATTTGAAACATTTTTAATATAGAATAATTACAATCAATTGCTTTTTTATTCATAAAAGTACATAGCTCTATATGACAACTTTGTAAATTCGAATTTACTTGTAAGAGGATTGCAGACAGTTTTAGGATTAATATTGTATCAACATAAGCTTAAATGAAGGGGGTGCTGATTCTTATTCCTGCCAAGAATGAAAATTACCTGATTTTAGAATACATTTTTGTTTTCTATTATTTATTGAAAGTTTCACTCATTTTGTTGTATCTTCTGATATATAATAATGCAGTTTTTTTCTTCTTCAGCTTGACCAAGAATGTTCCAATATTTGTTTGCACTATGGCCTATCCCACTGTGCCTTGCCCTCTTCATGTATTTGAGCCAAGATACAGATTGATGATTCGAAGAAGTATACAGACTGGAACTAAACAGTTTGGGATGTGCGTCAGTGATACACAGAATAGGTATGCTTTTTGTCTAAATGTTTTTATTGATTCTTGAGTTTTCTGTGAATATTGCTGAGAACGTGCATGCCTGTGGCTTGAACTTTTGGTACTAACTGGAGTTTTTCTTCTAGTTTTGCAGACTATGGTTGTATGTTACAAATTAGAAATGTACATTTCTTGCCTGATGGAAGGTCTGTGGTTGATACCGTTGGAGGAAAGCGGTTTAGGGTTTTAAAAAGAGGAATGAAAGATGGATATTGCACCGCAGACATTGAATACCTGGAAGATATTAAGGTACTAAAACCTACCCTTTTTCAGCATTGGTGTACTCTGTCCTAGGCATTGTACAGGCGTGAAGGCTGCAGTTTTCTAGGCACATTAACCAGTTCTTCCTGTCAGAGACCCTCATCAATACTTAGGCAAATTAGCTCCATTACCTGCTTCTCCTTTTTTTTTTTTTGAAATTTTTAGTTTATAATGGAGAATAGCTGATGAACAATGTTGTGACAGTTTCGGGTGGACCTTTATATCATCTTGCTCTTAATTATTGTGAGTTCCAAGAGAACGTGGGAGACCACAGCCTAGACTTTGTTCATGTCTACCGCCTTGACAACCACCACCGTGCCTAGAATGTAGTCACATGTGTAGCTGCATGGTAGTTACTTAACAAAAGCAGGTGTTAAACTTCCAACCTAAGTTATGAAACCTGCTAATTCCTGCCCTTTTAAATTAATTAGTAGTCAAAGCGGATACAGTCGGCAGTAGATTGAACTTTGGTATAAAGGTAAACATGAACTCCTTGAATGGTTCTATATATAAGATACGCCTAAGATAACCTCAGTGATAACATACACACAAGCTCTAGAGCATCCCAGATACAGCCCTGTCAGTATAATTACAGGTGGTATCTTACCTGGGGAGGGTTAGGGTGATAATTTTCTTGAATAGGGTTAATGCTATCCTTTTGATACTTCTAGTACCTGCTTTAGCATCTGCAGTTAGTTTAGGTACCAGAAAAATGATTTGAGATACTATAAATATCAAATGAAAGGCAATTTTCTTTGGAAGGTCATTAGAAAATTAGAAAAATCAGGAAATCTTGTATTATCACTTGTTCATTGATCTGCTTGATCATCCCAAGCAGCATTTACTGAGTGTTAGCATTGGGCATTTCTACAAACAGTAGCTCACTGAATTTCCAAAAGTCAGATAGCAGGTAAGGAAAGTAGGATTCAGGAGTTTTAATTAGTAATAATTTGCCAAGATGATGATAATTTAAAGCCAGCTCTCTGGCTTCGAGTGCTGTGTTTTATCTTGCACTCTTGACAAGCTCTGCTGATGAACTTCATTAAATCTGCCACTGCCTATCCTATTATAAAGATGCAGTGAGCTGGAGGTATTGAGTTGGAATTTTAAGTTGATTGATATAGTCTGTGCCTTAGCATATTTGATTAATGGACTTATTTCCTAAAAGTGATAGTCTTTGTAAAACTAATAAACTTTAGTTTTATGTAAATTTACATCTCCATATATTGGATTTGCTGACAAAATTCCTTGACTATATATGTATATGACATATAAATATGACAGTATGATAGAATATTGAAAGTATTAGGGATTTGATGTTTAGAATTATCTATGTTGTAGTTTTAGGAATGTCTAAATTTTTCTTCATCTTAGTGCCTCATCTGTGTAATGATTTCTTGTTCATTCTGGGAAAGCGTCTCAAATTTTTTATATCAAGGCTATTTTTTCCCTTGGTGTTGTAATTCTGTTTTCTTTCAATAACATTTTAGATTCTGTTATTGCAAGGAAATTCCATAACTTTAAAACTTCTGCCAGCTTTTTAGCTCCTTTTTCTAACCAAGACTCATGATTTTTATCATTCCTTGTTTACCAAAGTTCATGGTTTGGTCCCTTGAATTTTAAAAGGCTGGAAACTAGATACTTTTTTCTTTTGTAATAGTTTTAACAAGTATCATGTTTATTTTTTTAATGAAGATTTTAAAAATTGAAGTATAGTTGATTTACAGTGTTGTGTTAATTTCTACTGAACAGTGAAGTGATTCGTTTATACGTAAAATATTAAAAAATGTAAATATTTCCATTTTCATTTATTATAGAATACTGAGCATAGTTCTCTGTGCTATATAATAGGACCTTGTTTATCCATTCTATATAAAAAGCTTACATCTGCTAACCCCTGCTAACCTCTCCCTTCATCCCTCCACCAATCCCCTCTCCCTTGGCAACGACCTGTGTATTCTCTGTATCTGTGGTTCCGTTCCATAGGTTCATTTGTGTCATATTTTGAATTCCACATGTAAGTGATATCATATGGTATTTGTCTTTCTCTTTCTGCCTTCACTTCACTTCATTGTAGTTGCAGCCATGTTGCTACAAATGGCATTTTTAAGTTTATGCCTGAGTAATATTGTATGTATCACATCTTTTTTTTTTTAACTTTTCATTTTATATTGGAGTATAGCCAATTAACAATATTGTGATAGTTTCAAGTGGACAGCAATGGGAATCAGCCATAGCTATATATACCCATTTCCCCTCAAACTCCCTTCCCATTCAGGCTGCCACATAATATTGAGTAGATTTCCCTGTGCTATACAGTAAGACCTTGTTGGTTACACATTATCAGTGTGTACCACATCTTTATCCATTCATTGTTTCCATGTCTTGGCTACTGTGAATAGTGCTGCTGTGAACATAGGGGTGCATGTATCTTTTTGAATTATGGTTTTATCAGGATGTATGCCCAGAAGTAGGATTGCTGGATCATACGGTAATTCTATTTTTAGTACAGTTTGCCATAGTAGCTGTTCCAACTTAGGTTCCCACCAGTAATGAAGGAGGGTTCCCTTTTCTCTACACCCTCTCTGGCATTTGTTCTTTGTAGACTTTTAATGATGGCCATTCTGGCCAGTGTGAGGTGGTACCTCATTGTAGTTTTGATCTGCATTTCTCTAATAATTAGCAGTGATGAGCATTTTTTTGTTTTTATTTCTGTTGCCTTGGGAGACTGACTTAAGAAAACCTAGGGGAATGTTTTGCCTGTGACCTCCTCTAGGAAATTTTATGGTGTCATGTCTTAGGTTTAAATCTTTAAGGCATTTTGAGTTTATTTTTCTGTACGTGGCTGTCCAACTTTTCCAATACCCCTTGGCTCCTTTATCAAAAATTGATTGTAGGTTTCTGGGTTTATTTCTGGGCTCTCCATTTCTATTCCATCGATCCATATGTCTGCTTTTGTACCAATACCCTCTCAGTGGCATTAAGCACATCCACATTGTTGTGAAAAAGCAGATGCTTTTTTATCTTCAGTTTTATTTTTCAAGTCATTAAAAAATAAAAAGTTACGTTCTTTTGTCTCTTGTGTACTATAGTCTTACCTTTTATATATCAGGATGTTTTTTAGAGTCTCATTGTCTTTATACTGAGTCATCCTTGACATATGAAAGGCTGACTAAGGCGGTATTTGTTCAGATGCATTAATGTATGTGAAATATAGCGCTCTCGGGCACACAGCGAGTGGGATATGAGTGTGTGTTAAAGAAATCAATATCAGATGGATGAGTTAATGCTCAATCTTCCCACCTGTGTTTTATGTGCCTAGTCTTTTGGATCTTAGGCTGGAAGGCTGAAGCATTTAATTTTGTATTTGCAGTTTGATGAACCAGTAGTCCAAAGAGCGTACAGAGGGGATTGAGGTAGGACTTTACAGCAGAATTTCATCACTGCATAATGTATTCTCTATCTTTTGATATTCTGGCTTTATTATGCTAAGATATTGCGTGTTTTGGTTTTTTGACCCAACTCCCTGGTAAAAGTTGTAATTACGCTTTTCCTCTGTGCTCTTCCTACTTTTGCCACAGGGGATCTGCACCTGAGACCTCCCCCAATCTTACCTTTCATTGTAGCAACTGTATTCTTCTGCTTTTTTTTTTGTTCCACTGCTTTCAAAGGCCCTTGATCCATAGAAATGAGTTCCCAGTCCCTGTAGACCATTATCTGAGAACTCACTCTCCATCTTGCCCCTCCCAGCTGGACTGCTAACTCAGCAAGGCCAGGTTAGCTGTGCTGGGAGGTCAGGCCTTGCTGTCTGTCTGAGTCTGGCCTATTGGTACTATGTGAGGCAGAAATGTGTGGGGTTTACTGTGTTCATAAGAATAATACTCCTGAGCATATGCCCAGAGAAAAACATGGCCTGAAAGGATACATACACCCCAGTGTTCACTGCATCACTGTTTACAATAGCCAAGACATGGAAGCAACTTAAATGCCCATCAACAGAGGAGTGGTACATATCTGCAATGGAATATTACATAGCCATTAAAAAGTAGGAAATAATGCCATTTGCAGCAACATGGATGGACCTAGAGATTTTCTTGCTGAGTGAAGTCAGTCACACAAACACTCTAATCCAGCATTGGGACAGGTATTCCTTTTTAAGTATTTTTTCCCCCACTTCTATAATGTTGGTAGTGTGGATGGGAAGACTAAACACAGACATCTTACTGTTGTATTTCTAGGTTGAGAATGAAGATGAAATAGAGAACCTCCGGCAACTTCATGATTTGGTCTACTCTCAAGCCTGCAGCTGGTTTCAGAATTTAAGAGACAGATTTCGAAGCCAGATTCTTCAGCACTTTGGATCAATGCCTGGGCGGGAGGAAAACCTGCAGGTACGATGGTTTTGATACTGTTTCCAAGTTTCACTCTGTGTGTAAACCCAAATTGTTAGATTTTTAAGTTTCTTCATCTTTAGAGTTTCATTCAACATTTCCTTTGTCTGGCCCTTAGACTCATGACCATATATTTCTAGCACAGTGGTACCCACTGCATCTTATATAGGAAGAGAAAGGAAACAGGTGTGAGCTGAGATGTCTATTAGGAGTTAGTGCCAGAGAAGGAGAAAGCCCTTCTAGTGAGGATTTTTCAGAAGGAGGATAAGGAGTCAAATGTGGGACATAGGAGGTCGGATCAAGATTGCACAGACACATCAAACTTATATGTACCTACAGAACGATTCTCACAGAACACCTACTGAATGCTGATGTAAAGATCTCAGACTTCCAAGCAGCAAGAAAATCTCCATATAACCGGGCAGGAAAGGAAAAAAGACAGAAGGGAATTGGGATGGGACCTGAGCCCCTGGGAGGGAGCCATGACGGAGAAACGGTTCCTGGGAGGTCCCTCACTGGCAGGGAGGCCAGCAGGGAAGAGGGGGTGCTTCCGAGGTCAGACCCTGTGGGGAGGATGGGGGTTGGCTGTCTAGGGAGAACTGTAGGGGCTGGGGTGTGGCGCTCACTGCCGGGGGAGCACGGAAAGGGCTGCCAGAGAGGCAGAACGCCGTTGTTGGGGGGCGCAGGACCATCATAGGAGCTTCTCTCAGGCAGCAGGGGGCTGACTACACGAGCTCCAGGGGTGTGAGCCGTGACCGCCGTCCCGGACTCTGGAGGTGGCCTCACTCGCTACCGCTGCCTAGGGTTCCCTGAGGGGGCACCAACCCCCGCCCTTCCAGAAGCATCCACAAGCCGCGTGCCTGCACGCCCCCAGTGAGGGGGGCGATGACCAGGCAGCCTGAGGAAAGAGGCAGCGGGTGTCCAAACCAAACAGCGCTCTGGCCAAAATCTATTAAACCCACACAAGCTGTGCAGGGGTGCTCCCACTTGTAAATAGCCGTCCAAGACTACAGTGCCTACTTGTTTCTCCTAAACCCAGAGTAAGAGAAATGTAAGTAAAATGAAGATGCAGAGGAGGCACTCCCAGTAAAACAGACCCAAGAGAATTCCCTAAGAGAACAATGAAATATAGGCCTCTTCAGTCTAGTAGACAGCAGGTTCAAAAAAGAGGCAGTGAAAATAATTGAAGGAATTAAGAAGGGCTATCAACATAAATGCAGATTGTTCTAGAAAGGAACTAGAAACTAGAAAGAGGAGCTGAGAAAAATTAGAAAACTCATTTGCTGAGATGAAAGCTCAGCTGAAGGCAATGAATAGCAGAATGAATCATGAAGAGAGAAGTAAGTGTTCTGGAAGACAGAATAATGGAAATTACCCAATCAAAACAGCAGACAGGAAGCCAAATGAAAAAAAAAAAAAAAGCAATATAAGATCCCTATGGGATAAAATAAAGTGGGCCAGTCTGTGCATAATGGGGATTTCAGACGGGAATGAAAGAGAAAAGGGGATCAAAAATGTATTTGAAGAAGTTATGACTGAAAACTTTCCAAATCTAAAGAAGGAAACACATCTCCAGGTACAGGAAGCACAGAGGATCCCAAACCTACACCAAGACATGTTACTATTAAAATGGCAAAAGTGTAAGGATTCTAAAGGTAACAAGAGGAAAAACAGAGTTAATTACAAGGGACCCCACCCCATTTGGCTGTCAACTGATTTCTCTACAGAAACACTGCAGGCCAGAATGGAGTGGCAAGATATATTCGAAGCCCTGCAATGGAAGAACCTGCAACCTAGGATACTCGACCCAGCAAGATTATCATTTAGAATAGAAGGAAAGACAATTTCTTAGAAAAGCAAAAAGTAAAAGAATACAGCAATTCCTAAACCTATCCTAAAAAAAATAATGAAAAGTCTTTTCTAAATAGACATCCAAAAAGTTCATTCTCTTCAAGTGCACATATTAGGACACAGAACTAACCTCATTCAACAAATAAGAGTATAGAAATCAGAAATCAGCTACAGGAAAAGAAGTGAGAATGATTAAATAGAGACTGAACAGTATGCTACTAAAAAACCAATCGGTCAATGAGGAAATCAAGACTACTACCTCACACAGGTCAGGATAGCCATCATTTAAAAAGGCCATAAATAACAAATGTTGGAGAGAGAGTGGAGAAAAGGGAATGTTGGGGGGAATGTAAGCCACGATGGAAAACAGTAGGGAGATTTTATTTAGAAAGAGAATCTGACACTGAACTGCTCAATCCAGATTAGCTTGGTGGTGGTGTGTTGCTGCTGGGCCTACATAACTACTTGTTTTGTTAATGTTATAAAATGTGCGTTCTTTTTAGGCAATCCCTAATGGTCCGGCCTGGTGTTGGTGGCTTCTTGCTGTCCTTCCCGTTGACCCCCGCTATCAGCTGTCGGTTTTGTCAATGAAGTCGTTGAAAGAACGGTTGACAAAGATACAGCATATACTGACTTATTTTTCCAGAGACCAATCTAAGTAACCAACTGCTTGGATCCTCCTCTGAAATTACCCTAATCTGGCTGGGGTGACGGCCAGGTTGTCCGCTGCCTTTGCACATCCAGTGCTGGTTTGAGAAATGTAAGGAAACTGTTCTTTTTTTTTTTTTTTTTCCTTTTTCTTCAACCTCCTGAGTCATGTGGTTCTGCAGACGAATACCTTCAACTAGGATTTAGACCACTAAGAACTTGCACAGAAAAAGACACACTGAATGTGTGTTAAACCTCTACCTTGTGATGAAGTTGCACTATGTACCATACTCTAAATGAAATGAGAACTGTGTGTGTATGTGGGGTGGGTGCGTGCGCGTGTGTGTGTCTCTGCACGTGTGGGTAGTATGGGTGCATTTTCTCTGGCTTTAAAATTTTAAAAGAAAAAAAAAAGCCATAGAGAGCAGTACTTGCCGAGGGTCACTTATTGCCCAAGTTTACAACAGTAGCGATACAAGTTTTTGCAAATTGAATTTGCCTCAGATTTCTCTGTCCTAATGCTTACTTTGCACAAGTATTTAAGCTATGGTATTGAGTATCCCTCTTTGTCGGAAATACCGCTCTTGCTGAACCGTCTTGACCATTGACTATGACACAGTTTCTTATTTATGTAAATACTTGCATCCCAATAGCCGACGGGCATCGGATGCAGAACCTAGAGCCAGTTTTCAGGAACAACTGCAAACCTGACTTGGTACTGTGCATCTATTCATAAAACACTTAAAACTGTGAAAATATGGTTTACACTTAACTGTACATAAAGGTAAATGGAGAACTCAGTTCAGTACCAGTTCATTTGTACATTTTGGGGGGGGTGCTTTTCACATTAACTGCCCATCTGTGTAATTTATAGTTTGACATGATGTGTTTGTTTAAAAAAATTACATAGTATAAACCCATTAAGGATCTGAGGGAAAAGAAGCTTAATGTAGAACTAAGCTTTTAAAGTATGTTTTGTTTCTTTTTAATCCTGGTCTTGGTGCAAATGTTAGTTATGCCTTATTCATATCACAGTTAGGTCACTATGCTGTGACATGGTCTGTATTCATGCTGCCCTAGATACTTTTGTAATTATTTGTTGCAGACTTGTGACTGTCCCTCTTAACTTTCTTTTATGTAAGTAATTTGTAAAAAGTTTCTTAAAAATTTTGCTTTTGCTTATTTAATTTTGAATAAAAGCTAAATTCATAATACTTTTTTCTTAATTATTAGGTCAATGTCAAAAAAAGAACATGAGTTTTCTTTACTGTTTTGTGTTATGAGATGTAAATAATACAGCTTTCAAAATATTTTTGAAATATGTTTTTTTGGTCTTCTTTTGACCAAACAGTGAAGTGTCTTAAGGAAGCTCTAGGCCCATCCTCTAAAACACATTTTGCAACCTCTTAAAAGATTTGTCCCTGGTTGCTATATGATGCAGGGAGCTCAACCTGGTGCTGTGTGACAATCTAGAGGGGTGGGTCAGGGTGGGAGGGAGGTTCAAGAGGGATGGGACATATTGTATACCTTTGGTTGATTCATATGGATGTATGGCAGAAATGAACACAACATTGTAAAGTGATTATCCTTCAATTAAAAATAATTTTCAAAAATATCTATGTCCCTTAAGGATAAAGATAAGACTCTTACTGATTCCTCTTGACTAAACAGTTTTAACTACTTAGGTCCCCAGTTTCTCAGCTAGAATTTTTCAAATACAAATAAGTCATCTTAATATCAAATGTTTTTGTTTTTCAAAAAGGCAGAAATGACTGCCTAGATAGAGGGCCACCCTTTGTCCCCACAATTATGCTACTCAAGAATCTTGACTAGTTGAACAGAAAATGTTCAAAGAATGAGCAATTTCCCAAAAGTACCATATGAATAGTTTTCTGAAGTATTAGATTGCACTTTCTTGTAATAAACTATCTAACGTCTGGTTGGTGTCAGTGACGAGTTTACCTGTATGGTTCTCCAGTTATGTATCACATGGCAGTAGGCGTTACCTGGTGCTAGAGCTACATCTGATAGTTTCTGCAGTGTGTCTACACACACGCGGCAGTAAATGGTCTCTGTCTATGTACACCTGCTTTCTAATGGAAATTCATGGGTTTTATTTATCATTCGACCCTGGTTTTGTGGTACATGATCTCCGATAATTACTATGTCTATAGAAAATCTTTGGAAATCTTTTTCCTCCTATAATTCCCATTCAGTTTATCAGAAAGAAAAAAAAGCAGAAGAATCTGACACATTTTCTCTTGTCACTTTAAGTGACTAAGTTCTGTCAAGAATTCCATATTTCAAGCCAAGGTAGCTGGTTGTTGCTCTTCCCTTCTTAAACACCTGTCTCTACATGTGCGGTTCTTCCTGTTCCTCAAGGTCAACTTGAATACCTTCACTCAGCTAGAACCCTAAATCCATAGCACTTTCCTTACACTTTACTTATAGCGTTTATGGGGGATACCTGAATTAAATACATAAAGCCTCTCGAGTATTGAGACTAATGTCTAGCAGTTTAGACAGACGTAATCTCCAAGACATAAGTTGACCACTGAACAGAGCTGAAATAAATGCCAATTAAAAAGGGAAGTTGGATAAAGAGATTTAGATTGAGAAAATACCTTTGTCTTGTTTTCCTCCTCAAGTTCAAAACAGTGACAGTAAAGAAAATGAAATCTAATGGTGCTACAAAACCAAAGTCAGTGTTTTCTGGGGGAATTTATGAGATTTGGAAATAGGATCTGATATAGAAGACCAGAGGAGAACATAGCTTTATAGAAATGGAGAACTACAGGGGAGCCCCAGACTGATAGAGAATCTCGGGCAGATTCCTTGGGGAGGTGGCTGGATAGTCTGGCCTGTCCCCACTTGGCCTAGGCAGCAGGCAGCAACAGCAGCTGTTCTCGGGCCAAAGCACTGAATGTGGGCGTTGGGCCAGAGAAGACCATGAAAACATAAATAGCCACAGAGCCCCAATGGGGTGGCGAGCCCTCAGGCACAGACAGCAAGCTACCAACCTCCCTCACGTAGGCTGTGTCCCAGCCTTCTCCACGGTCAGCAGAAGCAGGCTGCCTGGGACTGAACCAGCAAAGCCACAGGAAGGAACAAAGGCGAGTAGACAGTCAACTTCTACGAATTTGCAGAAAGACAGTCTAAACAAAACAACAAATCCAGTGCCCTTTGATTGGAGGACGTGCAATTCCAAAAACTACCTGGGGATCTAAAATACGTTCCTCAGACAGTCCTTGGCAACCAGTGAGTGGGTCATAAAAATAAGCAGATGAGTTAAGCAGAATGAATTCAGACAGAGGATGAAGGGATGAGGCAGAGGGTGGGTCAGGGTCCTTTCCAGGACACAGTGCAGAGGTGGGCAGAGGCTGTGAGACTGCTCAGCTGTGTTCAGCTCTTGGTGATCCCATGGGCTGTAGCCTGCCAGGCTCTCCTCTCCATGGGATTCTCCAGGCGAGAATACTCCAGAGAGGTGCTGTTTCCTCCTACAGGGGATCTTCCTGACCCAGGGATGGGACCTGCGTCTTTTGTGTCTCCTGCAATGGCAGGTGGATTCTTTACCACTGGCATCACCTGGGAGCCTAGTTTTTTGAACCAGTGAATGAATCATAAAAATATACTAAGCAGGTGAGTTAAACAGAAGAATGAATTCAGACACAGGATTAAGGAATGAGGCAGAAGGTGGGTTGAGGTCCTTTCCAGAACACAGTGCAGAGGTCAGTAGAGCAGGGTAGGAGGGAGAGATCAAGATGTGGCAGAGAGATTCTAAGTTTTCATGTCCATCTGTACAACTTTAAGACGAGCAGAGAAGAAACAAGACAAGTAATTGACTCCAGGGTAATAAAATAACCTCTGGGCTTTCTTGGGGAATGGAGGTCATCCATTTAAATAGGACAATAAGGCAAACTTAGGTGACTAAGAACAGACAAAATAGCAATAACTCAAATCAGCTCATCGATCCACAGGGAGATGACGGGCTCAATGAGATGAATTTTCTTCCTAAGCCAACATGTAAATGCCAACATTTTTTAAAAAAAGACATTTATGACCAGCTTAATAAATGAGTTCTCTTAGAGACCTGACTCCAAATACTTCTTAGCTGTTCACCAAAATTTAAATGTATCCTTGAGGAAATTTTTTTTGTCACAGTAGGATATTGAAAAGCATATAGGCTTCATTTCAAGATGTGGTAGACACTCAACATTTAATCCTCAGAAAAGTCCTGTGAAGTAATGTCCTTGTAAGGATGAAGAAACAGAAACACTAAGTAATTAAGTAACTTGCCAAAGGATCACACAGCTAATATATGGTAGAACTGACTGAACCCAGGCAGTCTGCCTCAACCTTAACCCCACATCAGGTTCTGAGACAGCAAAGAAGGTCTGAAAGTGACTGACATGACTCTGACTTACAGGCTTTCCACTCGGGGGAGGGGTGCGTTTTACAGTAATGGCATTAGAACTTGCGTCTAAGCACCTCACCACGATAGTGAGACAGCCAGATCAGGCTCAGCCCTACATTTAGGGGAGCAGTGTAAATTGCTAACAACGTTTTTAGAAAGTAGTATTGCAGGGTATGTATATCAAGGATCTTTAAAATGCTCTTAATCTTCAATCCTAAAGGAAATTAACCCTGAGTATGCATTGGAAGGATTGATGCTGAAGCTCCAATACTTTGGCCACCTGATATGAAGAGCCGACTCATTGGAAAAGACCCTGATGCTGGGAAAGATGGAGGACAGGAGGATAAGGGGGTGACAGATGATGAGATGGTTGAAATAGCATCACCAACTCAATGGACATGTGTTTGAGCAAATTCTGGGAGACAATGAAGGAATCCTGGCATATTGCAGTCCATGGGGTCTCAAAGAGTCAGACACAACTTAGCTACAGAAAAACAATCTTCAACCCAATGTCAGACTGTGGGGTCTTCTTATCCCACCTTGTTCCAAGTAGCAGAGACCCAAATTAAAAACTCAGAACAATGGGAAAATCTCATATACTTATGTACCCCATGCTTATCATCTCTATTCTTTGAAATGCCTTTGTTGCTAAGTATTCAGTGATTCCATGGATGGAGGAGCCTGCTAAGCTACAGTCATGGGGTCGTAAAGAGTCGGACACGAGTGAGTGACTTCACTTTCTTTCTTTCTATAGTTCATTTTGGAGAAGGAAATGGCAACCCACTCCAGTGTTCTTGCCTGGAGAATCCCATGGACAGAGGGGCCTGGTGGGCTACAGTCTATGGGGTTGCAAAGAGTCAGACACGACTAAGCAACTAACACACACACACACACACACACATTCAATGATTCCCATATCTTAATCCATCTGATTTAACTGTAAGCCAGAGTCACTGAAATTAGCCGAGATAAGTCTACGGACCCTTCCAAAGAGTGAAGGAAAGGAGGAAGGAAGGAATGTGCATGTGAGATTCCTGAATTCAATTTTCTCATCACTAACAAACTGAATATGAAGACAGAGAAGTAACAGTGTGGCAACCTACAGAAACAAATCGCTGAACAGCCTGACATGCTAGAACACATCTAAGCAAGGACAACAAAGAAAAACAAAATGACAAGGTGGAAGGTGGTAATAACTCCTTGTGCAAGCCTGTGAGTGAAAGAAAAACATACTGCTAGTTCTGGGAATGTTTCCACATCAGTGGAGTTAGAAGAGACTCGGGAATTACCTCTTGTATTCAAATGTTCAAGCCCAAGACAGGGTGGTTAAGTGGCAAGTGAAAACAGACATGGCGACAACCAGGTCTCTCAGTGTGCAGCCTTCGATTGGGTTCCTCTGAAATACCAGAGCCCGTTCTAGGCCCAGGCATGTATGTTGCTGCTGAAAGCCTAATGCAAATCCAATTTCTGTTCTTTTGTTAAGTGAGCTAGATTCTTACCTGGGCACTCCAATTTTTTAATAACTTCCCTGTTCTCTCAGTAGTGAATTCTATTCAGAGTTTCAGAATTAGTATTTCACTGTAAAGTTATCAAACTGTGCCATTAATGCACATATATATACACACACATGCATCTTTCCATATGTACATTTTTCTTTTCCCTTTTTTTTTTTAATAATTACTTGCATGTTAGCCCATTGATATTCTTTCATAGATCTTTGATGCTCTGTTGTACTTTCCCTTTCTTTCCTCTTTGTGTTTCAGTTGAGATCATTTGCTTTGATCTGTCTTGAAGTTTGGGCATTGGTTTGTGTTGAGGGGTTCACTAAGCTACTCCGTAATACTTGGGAGTATTGGCATCCCTTTGTGTGGCTAAGCAGCCAGCAGGGGCCTTGAACAGATGCTAGCCCTCCCACGAGTGTGTGCTCTGCACAGCAGTTTGGAGTCACAAGTTCCTGACGTGACTGCTGATCAACAGTCTCTCCTGCCTCCTAGCTTTCTCCACTTGTGCCCAAGAGCCCCTGGAGCTTACTTAAACCTTGCTGTTTATGGTTTGAATGAACTGATCTAGCCTTAGCCCAGGGCTTACAAAGCACTGCGCCTGTGGACCCTAATAATGGCACGTGCCCCAGGTCCTCTGCTGTTGGCGGTCTGCCTGCTCCCGCCCCAGCCTCTCTGCGTGGCCCCCGGAGGCTGCCATGGACCTCCGCCAGGACCTGTGAGTAATAACCTTCTCTGGTTCACTTTCCCTTTCCGTCTCTATCAAATTATGGCTCATCCTTCAACTCAGTACCCGAGGCTCTAGTTAACAATTGTTAATTTAACAAAAATCACAACAGTTTGCTGGAGGCTTTTTGTTCGTGTTGGTGTTCTATGCTTTCCCAGCTGCCTGGGTTCATAGCAGTGGATGAGTTTTCAGTGCTTACCTGCCGGGTGAATAAGGGGGTTTCTCTCTTATCCTGGGCCCCCTCGGTGGAGATGCCCCACTCCATCATGAACTCTGAAGATGGCTCTGTTGGTTTAGTATGTAGACGATAGATTTCTGTTGTTTAAATCCACTGAGTTGGTGATGCTTTGTACCACCATCTCAGGACATTAATACAGCATTCAATTCAGACTGACAACAAGAATTCTGATGCAAAAGCCTTGTGGAAGTGGGTCTGAAACTGGCTGAAAACTTCTTCTTTTAGACATAGTTGATTCTAGTAACTAGAATTGGGAAATTTGTAGGTAAAATTGCCAGAAATGAAGAAAGGAAGGGACTTAAAAATGAATCAACAGATGAGACTCAAAATAATTCTGCCTTGAAGACTCCAGAAGCATCTAATGGAAGATCCATTCAGAAGAGCCAGTGAACACGAGACACATGGACAAGAAAATCCTCCTCCCACTGTGGAGAACAGGGAACCCTCTTGCACTGCTGGCGGGAATGTAAACTGACACAGCCACTGTGGACAGCAGTTGGGAGGTTCCTTAAAAACCTAAAAGTAGAATCACCATATGAGCCAGTAATCCCAGTCCTGGACACAGACTGAGAAAACTATTAGTTCAAAACGACACATGTACCCCAGTGTTCACTGCGGCACTGTTTACAGTAGCCAAGAGAGAGAAGCAACCTGAATGTCCATCAACAGAGGAATGGATAAAGAAGATGTGATACCTATACACAACGGAATATTACTCGGGCATTAAAAAGAATGAAATAATTGCATTTGCAGCAACATGGATGGACCGAGAGATTGTCTTACTGAGTGAAGTCAGTCAAAGAGAAATGTCATACAACATCCCTTAATTGCAGAATCTAAAAAGAAGTGATTTCTGAAAAACAGAAAATAGACTCATGGACTTGGAGAACAAACACATTGCCAGGGGGGGAAAGGATAGTTACAGAGTTTGGGATAAACATGTAAACACTGCTATATTTAAGATGGATAACCAGCAAGGTCCTAACTGTATAGCACAGGGAACTCAAGGTTATATGGCAGCCTGGATCAGAGGGGAAGTTGGGCAAGAATAGATACATGTATATGTATGGCTGAGTCCCTTTGCTGTCCACCTAAAACTATCACAACACTGATAATTGGCTATACTCCAATATAAATTTAAATTTTTTCCTTAATAAAAAAGGAATGAAATTGGGTCATTTGTAGAGATGTGGATGGACCTAGAGTCTGTCATACAGGGTGAAATAGAAAGACAAATATTATATATTAATGCATATATGGGGAATCTATAAAAATGATACAGATGAACCTTTTTCCAGGACCGGAAGAGAGACACATACAGGTGCAGAGAACAGACATGTGGCCACTGGGGGAAGGGGAGGGTGAGTCATTGGGAGATCAGGATTGACATACATACACTAAGGTGTAAAATAGCTGGAGGGAAGCTGCTGATGGGCACAGGAAGCTCAGCCAGGTGCTCTGATGAGCTTGGAGGAGATGTGTATGCATACAACTGATCCACTGTGTTATACAGCAGAACATAATACAACATTGCAAAGCAACTATACTCCAATTAAAAGCAATAATAATTTTAAAAGAACAATATGGAGGTTCCTTAAAAAAAACAAGAACTATCACATGATCCAGATATCCTCTTCCTGTGCATATATCCATAGAAAATCGTAATTCAAAAAGATATAGGCAAAGCTACAGTAATCAAAACAGTAGGGTTCTGGCACACAAACAGAAATATAGATCAACAGAACAGGACAGAAAGTCCAGAGGTAAACCCAGACACCTATAGTCACCTAATCTATGATAAAGGAGGCAAGACTACACAGTGGAGAAAAGACAGTCTCTTCAGTAAGCAGTGCTGGGAAAACTGGACAGCTACATGTAAAGGAATGAAATTAGAACATTCCCTAACACCATACACAATAGAGAACAGTATGAAGGTTCCTCAAAAAACTAAAAATAGAGCCACCATATGATCCAGGAATCCCACGCCTGTGCATATATCTGGAGAAAATCATAATTTGAAAAGATACAGGCACCCCAGCGTTCACTGCAGCACTATGTACAATAGCCAAGACATGGAAGCCGCCTAAAAAGTCCATCCGCAGAGAAATGGATAAAGGAGATGTGGTGTGTGTGTAAGTGGAATACTACTCAGTCATAAAAAAGAACAGAATTATGTCATTTGCAACAACAGATGGACCCAGAGATCGGCATCTGGAGTGAAGTCAGAGGAAGACAGATGTGCTATCACGTATATGTGAAATCTTAGAAAAAATGGTACAAATGAGCTTATTTACAAAATAGAAATAGAGTTACAGATGTAGAAGCCAAATTTATGGTTACCCAAGGGGAAAGGGGAGGATAAATTAGAAGTTTGGAATTAACATATACACACTACTATATATAAAACAGATAACTAATAAGGAGCTACTGTATAGCACAAAGACCTCTACTCAGTACTCTATAATGGCCTATATGGGAAAAGAATCTAAAAAAAGAGTGGTGATAGGTATATGCATAACTGATTCACTTTGCTATACACCTGAAACTAACACAACATTTAACCATACTCCAGTATAAAATAAAAATTAAAAAGTGTACACAGCAAAAATGTAAAGCTTTAATGAACTATCACACAGTGAAGATATCTGATTTAAGCAATAGAATAAAGCTAGTACCAAGAAATGCCTCTTGCTCTCCTTCCAAATTATTACTACCTCACCTCCTCCCCAAATGAAACTACCTTGATTTCTAAAACCATTGATCAATTCTGTTTGTGAGTTTATATAAATGGATTCACATGATATATATTCTTTGTGCTTGCCTTATTTCAATCAAGATGATTATTATAGCTTGTTCATTTTCCTTGTCATACTATTTTATGAGCTTACCACAATTTTTAAATTTTTCTACTATTGATAGACATGGTTTATTTTCAGGTGTTTTTTTTTTTTTTTTTTTTGCTATTATGAGTCATGCATTTGTGTATGTATCTTAATGAAGACAAATACACTGGGGAAGTTAAAAAAGGCTGTGAGGCTAAGTGTGCTGGAATCACTCTCGACTGCTAGGAAAACCCAAGGATTGGTTGGCTTTGGGGTTTGTGCCATTTTGTTGTATTAAATTAATGGAATATTGCTTTGCAATGTAACCCAGGATTAGGAAGGAAGCAAATGTTTTTCAGTTATCCTGTAGACACGGGCAAGTCTGAGAGATGTCTGACTTTTTACCAACATGGGGTCAACCTACGATTTGGAGTGAGGTGAATATGTGTAAACTCTGCATGTTTTGATTGTTAATCTAATGCCTACAATCTTAACTATGAGTTTAGAATTTAGATACAGGTATCTTCAGATTGAAACCCAGTGCCAGCTTTTCTTAATTAAGAAGAAAACAACTTCTTAGCAAGGTAAAATTTTCTGATCTATTCATGAAGATGTGTCAAGAAACATCTATACTCCGCTTCTGCATGGGATAATCCTGTGATTTGTTAAATATCCTGAATTTCTAAAAATTTCCGTCTAGATTTTTAACTCTAATCTTTTTCCCTGTAAAGGCACATAAGCGTCCCCTGGTGGCCAGGAAAATAACTGCACTCTGAGATGTCATGCTTTTAGCGAAGTCTCATTCTAGATTATTTCCCTGCACAGTTCTGTAGGGGGAAATGGAGGAAATAGGGGGACTTGCTTGTAAATATCAAAGCTCACACCTCCTTTCCTACCTCACACTTATTACCAGAAAGACTTGCAAATTCAGCAAAGAGTATTGCCTAAACCTTAAAAGCAAGGGTTAGGCTGACTGCTCACCACACAGACTTAGATCATTGTTTTTGGTGGCTTGGTTTTAATGTAATTACAAATATATAGCACATTTTTATATGACAATTAAGTAATACATATAATAAGCAACAAGCAAATTTTCCTCATCATTTCTTCCTTGCATTTGAATTTTCCAGCTCCGTAAGGGCTCTGTTCACTGTTTGGACATGTTTTTAGATAGGAGAGGCTTGCTGGAGGTTTTTTCAAGCTAAATTAGAAGAAAATTGGAAAAAAACAACAACAATGTAGCAGGAAGCTCCATCTGTCACATTTCCTCAGTTGTAGAAATAAGTCTCAATTAAGAAATCTAAAAATTCCACCCATGAGCTTTCAAAGATTCAAAATTTGTAACAATTGACACTAACATATGAATAAATGCCAAATCTCAAACTTTATGCTATTAAAACGATACCACATAAAGACTATCTGTAGTAAATTTTCACCCTTACCACAATCTTTTATTAGTTTATCTCCCCTTTGGTTGACTTTTCTTCCTGTTGGTGTTGAAATATGAAAAGGGACAAGGAGTCCACTGTCAAACCAAACTTTTTAACAGTAAGTCACTCAGTCGTGTCCAACTCTTTGTGACCCCATGGACCGTAGCCCACCAGGCTCCTCTGTCCATGGAATTCTCCAGGCTGTGGGTTGCCATTCCCTTCTCCAGGGGACCTTCCTGACACAGGGATCAAACCCAGGTCTCTTGCATGGCAGACAGATTCTTTACTGTCTGAGCCATAAGGACTCTGGTCCTAAAGATATATGCATCTCTGTAAGCTAGTCAAACCACACAGATATCCTCTGGTACTGTGTTAGACTATTGACTAGATCCTGGTTTTAGGCTGAGGAAGATAACCAGAGGATGCTTTCTCAGCGATCCATACCTATCACGGTTCTTTGTGGCTCTTAACTATTGGGAGTGTATGTCACTGGCATTCCTGTGATCCACTTACAGCTTAAATTCAAGCCGGTCTTTGTCCCCCTCCCCCAGTGTGAGAAGTCACCGAGACCCAGGAGAGCTTTGGCTGCAGAGCCACGTGTCAGCATCCCTTCAGGGCTGCTGTGAAGCCACAGTCACTTCCGTTTTTATTCACACAATGAACATCTAATGTGTCCGGCCAGATGCTTGGCAACAAAAATGAGTAACACAGAGTCCCTGCCTTCAGGAAGTTCTCCTTATAATTCGGATGTTTAACAAAGTTAAAAGACAAAACTGATGAGAATAAAATATGGACAACTTCTGAAATAGAAACTTCTGTCCAGAATATATAAATAGCTCCTATAAATCAGTAAGAAAAAGCAAATAATCCAATATAAATAGTCAAAGGATATGAATAGCCAGTTCAGGGAAGAAGAAATACAAAGTACATAAAACTGTGGAACCTCAATAGCAGTCAGGAAAATGCAAATTAAGATAATAAAGAGGACTTCCCTGTGGTCCAGTGGTTAAGAATCTGCCTGCCAATGCAGGGGACATGGGTTTGTCTTCCTCTGGTCCAGGAAGATGCCACATGGCACAGGTCAGCTAAACCTGTGTGCCACGAATTCTGAGCCCTTGCACCAGAGCCTGTGCTCCACGACAAGAGAAGCCACTGCAGTGAGAAGCCGGTGCGCTGCAGCCAGAGAGTAGCCCCCACTCAGTGCGACTAGAGAAAGCCGGTGCGTAATGAAGACCCAACAGAGCCAAAAATAAATTTTTTAAAAAGATAATATAGAGATGTCATCTTAAGCCTAGTAGGTTAGAAAACAATAAATCATTAACATCCATTATTAGGTGTGGGGAGATGGCACCCCCAAGCTCAACTGGTGACAGCATAAATTGGTGTGCCATATGGGGCAACCTTTGAATTTTGACTTAAAAATATACTTATATTCTGTGATCTAGAAATCTTGTCTTGAGGTATATTTCTAAGAGAAAAAGCCAAGCATCTGCAAGGAGAGAGCTTACAGAGTAATCTGTAATGCCAAGACGCAGAACACCTAAATGCTCACCAATGGAAGAACAGGTAGTTAAACATACTATTGTTAGTTCTAGACAACAGAATGTTATGAAGCATTTGAGAAGAATAAGCTCTGTTTCTGTGGACATAGAGAGCCCCGCCTCAGAACATTTCCCAGAATGGGATAACCCATGGCTTTATTGAGAGACCTACTAAGTACCCATCATAAGAAATAGGAAAGGCCCTGCCAAGATACCACGGGAGGACCACAAGTCACCTCTCTTTGCTCTCTTCTGTCTCTGAAAATTCTTTTAGATGGATTTCTCCACTTAGATTTGTTTTCAACTTCTAGTTTTCTTTTGTCTCCTATTTTCTATCTCCTTTTTTCCCTTAATGTTCAACATACCTGGAATTTCCACATTAGCCTTCAAAACTTAATCACAAATTATTTCACTTACCATTTTTATAAATTTCAAAGTCTTTTTTCTGTTTTCTTCCCCTTCCTCTTCTTCTCTCCCTTCCCCCTCCCCGCAACGTTCTCTTCTGATACTATTAACTATAGCTTTTGTTCCCTTCCTGCATCTCCTGTTTCCACTTAGCTTCTTTTCCCCATTTGTTGGTTTTGGTCTTCATTTTTCATGCCAGTGCTTTTCCGTGAATGTGTGATGACTTTTGGCCATCCATTCATATTTTAGAGAGACTCAGACAAGTAGGGCTGGGTTTATTAAGTGAAAAGTGAAAGTGACATCGCTCAGTCATGTCTGACTCTCTGAGACCCCATGTCTTGGGTTTGTTAAAGGCTGGTATAAAAAATAAACAGAAATTTCTATTAAATAGAGTATGGAGACCAAAAAGGGGAGCTCTCAGGTCCTGTGACAAGAACAGACTCTGACAGGAAAAAGAAATATCTCTTCTTTCCTGGTAAGGACTCATCCTGAATATTCCCTGGAAGGACTGATGCTGAAGCTGAAGCTTCAATACTTTGGCCACCTGATGCAAAGAGTCAACTCACCAGAAAAGACCCTGATACAGGGAAAGATTGAAGGCAGGGGGAGAAGGGGACAACAGAGGATGAGATGGTTGGATGGCATCACTGACATGAATCTGAGCAAACTCCGGGAGAGAGTGAAGGACAGGGAAGCC
Organism: Bubalus bubalis; assembly: GCF_019923935.1. NCBI lineage: Eukaryota > Metazoa > Chordata > Mammalia > Artiodactyla > Bovidae > Bubalus > Bubalus bubalis. The sequence goes on along the minus strand of NC_059157.1, from coordinate 21,265,690 downwards.
TGGCATGCTGGAGTCCATGGGGTAGCAAAGAGTCGGACACGACTTAGTGACTGGACAACAAAAAAGGGAAAGCCGTGGATTCTGTTTACTGGAGCCCTCCCAACATCCTTCCCCCCCCTAAAAGTGGTCTTCTGCCCTTGCCATGTGGCAGACTCACATGCTGTTTGCCATGGTTACAGCCCCTGAAGTGCAATTTCCTGCTGATCCTGAATAAACCTGTCTTTGGAGAAATAGCCATGTATTTGTCTCAGGTCAACACTGCCTTCACAGAAGACGCCAGACAGACAGCCTTCTCCCTGAGGGACTTGTGGAGCTGCATTTTTCTCCAAGGTCCTTCCTATCTCCAGAGCAGAAGGCAGGTGCCAAGTGTGGGAATGACATTGAGGACTCATTGTTCAGGGTCTGGATTATTCTTCACTTTCCCCCTATTTATCTTCTGCTCAACATAGGGTCTGACGTCCATGGCACCTTGGGATCAAATCCTGAGTGTAACTCTTCTGACTCCCACAGGTATTAATTCCCCCATGCCCCCATTTCCAGCCCCCAGCCTCATGCCTCTCTTCGCAGACCAGACTGCCTCCACCTCAGCTCTGGGCCCCTGGGGCCATCTTCAGTTATCAGTTCTCCCATCATGCAAGCCTTTGGCCTAAACTTCTGTTCAGTCATCACCTCTTAGTATTTGTTGCAAAACTTTTCCACGTATAAATGATTAACATATTTGGTCATTTTACTTTGAATTGGAAGTCTGAAATAAATCTCTGTAATCCTTAAAAATGGGGTTAGTTGTCCAATGAAGAATAAAGAATGGGGCTTCCCTGGTGGCTCAGATGGTAAAGAATCTGCCTGCAATGAAGGAGACACAGGTTCGATCCCTGGGTCTGGAAGATCCCCTGGAGAAGGGAATGGCAACCCAATCTAGTGTTCTTGCCTGGAGAATTCCTTGGACAGAGGATACTGGTGAGCCACAGTCCATGGGGTCACATGGAGTCAGACACAACTAAGCGACTTATCTTTTTAAACTTTGTCCAATGAGGAAAACCACTCACTGGGGCTATGTCTTTCTTCGCCACTAGATGGCGCTGCCCCATCTGAAGATAAAATGAGGCCGGTCACCTCTGCTTCAGTAGGAGTTGGATCGCTGTTCTTAAGGATTTCTCATTTGGACAAAACATATGCTCTTACATAAGGCCACAGTGTTTTTTAAGTGTTTTTTTCTATGCCAGAAAAATACCATCCATATTAGAAGGGGAACACTTTTTTCCCATGGCCTTTAAAGCCTGAATGATAAATGAGTATTTTTACTATTTGCCAAATGTGAAATCTTTGATCAGTTACTTACCTTTTCCAAGCCTCACTTCTCTAATCTATAAAATGATGAGAATAATAACTACATATTGTCTAGCAGGTAAATATTCATTATGTATCTCAGAGGGGTAGAGGGTGGGTGCAGAAAAAATATGCTAAGCATGGCAACACTATTAGAATAAATACTTGACTTTAAAAGTGATCATTTTGAAAGTCAATTTATGAACCAGGAAGAAACAGAAGATATGAATAGGCCAGTCACAAGTAATGAAACTAAAACTGTAATTTTAAAACTCCCAACAAACAAAAGCCCAAGACCAAATGGTTTCACAGGCAAAGTCTACAAACATTTGGGAAGAGTTAACATCCATCCTTCTGAAACTCTTCCAAAAAACTGCAGAGAGAGGAACACTCCTGAACTCATTCTATAAGGCCACCATCACCCTGATGCCAAGCCAAAGATCACACACACACACACAAATTACAGGCCAATATCACTGATGAACATAGACACAGAACTCCTCAACAAAATACTAGCAAACCGAATCCAACAGTACATTAAAATGAACATACACATGATCAAGTGGGATTTATCCCAGGGATGCAAGGATTCTTCCGTATAAGCAAATCAATCGGTATGATACACCACATTAACAAATAGAAGAATAAAAGCCACATGACTGTCTCAACAGATGCCAAAAAAGCCCTTGTCACAATTCGATGCCCATTTATTTTCATTTATTTTTAGCTGAGGGTCTTCATTGCTGCAGGAGGGCTTTCTCTAGTTGTGGCGAACAGCTCTCTAGTTGCAGTGTGCGGGCTTCTCACTGTGGTGGCTGCATGCAGAGCATGGGCTCTCGCAGCTCAGGCTTTTGTAGTTGCGGCACATGCGTTTAGTTGCTCCACAGCATGTGGAATCTTTCTGAGCCAGGGATCGAACTTGTGTAGCCTACATGGGCAGGTGGATTCTTAACCACTGGACCACCAGGGAAGTAAGTCCCAGGGCCCTCAACACCCACTTATGATGGGGAAAAAAAAATCTCCAGAAAGTGGGCATAGAGGGAACCTGCCTCCACGTAATAAAGAGCATATATGACCAACTTCCCTGGTGGCTCAGATGGTAAAGAGTCTGCCTGCAGTGCTGGAGACCTGGGTTCAATCCCCTGGAGAAGGAAATGGCAACCCACTCCAGTATTCTTGCCTGAGAATCCCCTTGATGGAAGAACCTGGCAGGCTACAGTCCATGGGGTTGCAAAGAATCAGACACTACTGAGTGACTTCACTTCACTTTCATGACAAACCCACAGCTAACATCATTCTCAGTGGTGAAAAGCTGAGATCATTTCCCTCTAAGATCAAGAACAAGGCAAGGATGTCCACTCTCACTGAGGCAGAAGTTATAATGAGCCCCAGGCTGAGCAGCTGGAATCTGTCCTCTGTGAACAGATACTCCAGGATAAAGATAATGGCAGCAGCAAGGAGGAGCTGAGTCCTTTCTGGAGAGAAGAAAAAGAGACCACACATTTCTCAGTCTTGAGGTCAAGGAGACCTCCCAAACTACACATACACAGAAAGGTTCCTCAGAGGTCAAGGAAAGCAGGGAGCACCAGACCATAATATGTTCTTTTTCCCAGAAACCCTTGCACTGGAATCCATCTTGGCTAAAAGGTGTGCAAGCAGGAGGAGAGGACCCTGAGGTGGACCAGACATGGACTCAGAGCTAGACAAGGCAAGATGATTGGCCAGAGGGAACCCAGAACCGACCCACCTAAGTGATCTGAACTACTCTAAGAGTGCAACTCCTTCTCTGAGTCTGCCCGCGTGTCTCCACACATACGTTTCCTGACCACCCCCACCCCCCGCCCAATAAACGATTTACTTGTCTCACTACCTTCCATCTCTTTGTTGAAATTTCTTTCCTCAAAGCAGATGATCTAGGGTCTTGAAGCTGGCCACCGGCCCTCCTGGTCTAGTGGCAAGGATTCGGTGCTCTCACTAACACAGCCTGGCTTCAGTCCCTGGTTGGGGAACTGAGATCCCACTTCAGGCCGTGGTGGGCGGAGGCCACCCAAGATCATTTTTGGTACTAAAAGCTGAGAATCCAAGGTAAACCGTGGGCTTCGCCGGCCGCAGCTCAAGGCCCCTGACTTTTTTGCTCTTGCCATCTTTCACTCGCTGCTTCGCTTTATTTTCATGACCCGCGGGGCATGATCTCAGTCCACTCCCTGTGTTATGACTCCTGTCAAATGAGGGTGGCCAGGGATGTCCCCCAGGCCATGTGGATCCGAACAACACTTGGGTGACTGCTGACGCTGTCCTTTGGGAGCTGACAGAAATGTGATTTCTGACCATGAAGGAGCCCAAGGGGTCTCTCTGTGTGTATAATTCTCTTCGTGTCTTTGGCCCATATGGCACCCTGTCTGTGGTTTTCTGTCCCGCTGTATTCACACAGCAAGTCTCTTTCTCACTTTATATCCCCATGCGCTTTAAGGGATCCGGAGAAGGCAATGGCACCCCACTCCAGTACTTTTGCCTAGAAAATCCCACGGACGGAGAAGCCTAGTAGGCTGCAGTCCATGGGGTCGCTAGAGTCGGACACAACTGAGCGACTTCACTTTCGCTTTTCACTTTCATGCATTGGAGAAGGAAATGGCAACCCACTCCAGTGTTCTTGCCTGGAGAATCCCAGGGCCAGGGAAGCCTGGCGGGCTGCCGTCTATGGGGTTGCACAGAGTTGGACACAACTGAAGCGACGCAGCAGCAGCAGCAGCGCTTTAAGGGAAGGATTTTCTGGACCTTATTCCTAAGCTGCATCCCTGCTGCTGCCAGACTCACTGCTGCCTGTGTCCGATGAAATTAGGAAGCGCCTGATGATTTTATTTTAGCCACCAGATAGTGGGGTCATGGATTTTGGGTTCTTCTGCCATCTGGTCTTTCAGCTCACTCAGTGTCGAAATACATACCATGAGAATTTCTCTACATCCCAGGTCCTGGGTCTTGAACCCTGTGTCATCATCTATAACACCCAACTCCAGGTTCTCCAAGGGTTCTTCTCGGCGTCTATTAGACTCCTTTTACTCCAGGCCTTGGCAGCCTGCACACTGCCATGCACAGCCTATCAGGCTGGCCACTGCCCAGAAGCCCTCATTATAAACTTGGTAGATGCTCAATCATAAAGAATACACCCCAGTGTAGGAAAACTTGTCATAGGACATAAACTCTATAGACAACAGATCTATCCTCAGTGGAATCCTGGCAACGGATTGACACTGATTCAAATGTCCTCTCTTGGCCACATGAGGGGTCACCCTGCCCAAAGTACCAAGGATGACCAGAGATGTCTAGGTAGGAATCAGTGGGGAAGCAGAAGACACTCCAAACCACATCTGCAATAAGATCAAAGGAAATATAGAGGATGCTCTGAGTCTCCTTCAGGTGCCTCCTTGTAACATTCCCAGGGCATGGATTCCATGCCTAGGAGAGCTCCTTTGTTCTCAGTTGCAGGTTACCCAGCATGGGAGGAAGCCCATCCAAGCTGGAAGAAACACCTCTGGATGCATGCATAAAAACTGGGAACTTTTTAAAATAGAAACACTTTCAAACTGTGGTGTTGGAGAAGACTCTTGAGAGTCTCCTGGAGAGTAAGGAGATTAAATCAGTCCATCCTAAAGGAAATCAAGCCTGAATATTCATTGGGAAGACTGATGCTGAAGCTGAAACTCCAATACTTTGGTCCCCTGTTGTGAAGAACTGACTTATTGGAAAAGACCCTGATGCTGGGAAAGATTGAGGGCAGGAAGAGAAGGGAGTGACAGAGGCTGAGATGTTGGAGGGTATCATTGACTCAATGAACATGAGTTTGAGCAAGCTCTGGGACATAGTGAAGGACAGGGAAACCTGGGGTGCTGCAGTCCATGGGGTCACAAAGAGTTGGACACCACTGAGCGACTGAACAAAGGAGGGAAAACAAATTCTACTGCAACACTGCTTGGGTATATGTTCAACAATGAAGAAAAATGACAGGAAAATAGCTCTCTATTCTGCAATTGGATCTTTATTGCCCAAAGATAGGCTAGTGGACTGAGATTCCCTATGTTGAAGCCCTCATGGCCCTTTGCCAAAATTCTGCCCCGACTCTTGTAATCAAAAGCCCAGGGGACCAGAAAACTCTCTTGAGATGATCCCCTTCTAATTCCCCCGACTCCTGAGGGGGAACTGAGCTCCCCGTACTCCTGACAGCACCCCTACTTCTTCAGAGCACTCATTCTCTGGGCTCACCCACCTCCCTGGATCCCTCTGACCCATCCACAACTCCACGTCCTTATATCTCTCCCTATGACTCTCTCTTCCTCCTCAGCATGGTCTTGATTATTAAATACCCCAAAGACCACCTCTAGGAGTGTGGGCATGGGGGCTTATGGACCAAACTATAAATTTGGGGGCTTCTGCCCAGTATCAGGCAGACTGGCTGTTACGCCAAGAAGAAGAGATGGGTCCCTCTGGGGTAACTCGCAGTGGAACTTCTTATCATCTAGGATCAGGGGAAATATGACCTCTTAGAGAAGTGGCAAATGATACAGGGACAAAGTACGTGCGCCCTATTCTTTAACTGATTTGTGTGCTCAATCTCTTTAGTTGTGTCCACAAAGAGCGACCCCATGGTCTGCAGCCCTCCAGGCTCCTCTGTCCATGGGATTTTCCAGGCAAGAATACTGGAGTGGGTTGCCATGCTCTCCTCCAGGGGATCTTCCCAACCCAGGGATCAAACCCGGGTCTCCTGTGGCTCCTGCGTTGGCAAGCAGGTTCTTTACTGCTGATCCACTGGGGAAGCCCTAGTTCTGGCATAGTTATTCCATTTTGACATTCAAATGCATCCCCCTCCTCCAAAAAGAGAGACTGGGTTGCTTTTGGGAAGATCCTAGTTAGTTGACTGAAGGGTTTCAGGTCCTAACTCTGGCCTTTTATTTAACTTGGAAGGATGTCCAAGCAGTCCTATCTACATGTTGTACTCCTGAGGAAAAATGGAGAATATGGGCAGTAGCCCAGGGACACGGTAACCAGCTTGGCAGGGGCCCTCCCTAACATTCTATTATGAATGGAGATGCTGACCCAAGTCAGGAGCCCTGTTGGAATTATCATTTCTGGGAGGGAACAGAGTCAGGAAGCATAAGATCCACTGTGTATTAGAAGGGATGAGAAAGGGTATCAGAAAGCCCATTAACTATACAAGCATTGAAGGAGTGATGCAAGAAGAAAAAGAAAACCCAGCCGTCTTTCAGGGATGGCTTGTGGAGGCTTTTAGAAAATATACTGACACCAATAATACTGACCCTCCCACTCCTGAGAGACAGTTCCTGCTGGCACAACTGAGAAACCAGCAAGAGCCCCCTGAACCATGCCCAGCCTGCAAACAAACAGGTCTTTGGAAGAGGGACTGCCCTTGGTCTGGAAGGGGAAGGGGCAGGGGGCTCCCATTCGCAAGATGCTGCACAATTAAGGCAGCCTGGGAGACGTCTGTCTCCATCAAGTAGCCCCCGGTGGTCCCTGACGTGGAGGTAAGACGACTGATTTTTTTAATTGAGGGAGCCACTTACTCTGTCCTGATCTCTCACACTGGGCCTCCTTCCTCTAAAAGCTGCACAGGGACTGGTGTTGATGGAAAGCCTCCCACCTGCTATTTCACTGTCCTCTCCCTTGACAACCTGAACAGTGTTTCAATCCCGCCTTTTGGTTGTCCCTCAGTGTCCTAATCCACTGCTGGGGAGGGCCCTTCTGGACTCCCTTGGGACCATTAAACAAGTAGGATGTATGGCAGCCCCACATTTTGACTCTGACTACATCAGACCAACCAGGAGAGCAAGGTCCTACTCCCAGGCATATTCTACAAGGAGTGAACCTGCATTTTGGGACCAAGGAGTACCCAGGAGGGCCTTAAATACCCAACCTGAAAGAATTCGTCTTAGGCCAGAAGCCACTTGCCCTTGTAAGAGACAATATCCAATAAAGTTGGAAACAAAGAAAGGGTTAGAAGCACCTGTCGATAAATTCTTATCACATGGCCTCTTGGTGCCCTGCCAGTCTCCATGAAATACTCCTGTTTTTCCGGTTGTTAAGTCTACTGGGAATATTGAGTGGTACAAGAACTTAGAGCAGTAAATGATGCTGTGGTCCCTACACAGCTTTGTGCACAATCCTTATAAACATCACCTCAGATCCCCAAGGATGCTAAATGCTCTACTGTGCTCGAACTCAAGGAGCCCTTCTTTTGGATCCTAGTCCATCTCTCTCACAATATTTGTTTGCCTTCGAATGGACTAACCACCACTCAGGCCAAATGCACCACCACCCCTGGACAGTATGGCCTCAGGGCTTTCAGGATAGCACACACTTGTTCCCCCAGGCCCCAGGAAAACAGCTATGGGAGATACAACTATAAGAATGAGCGATTCTACTGTATGTACATGATATAATATGTACCTCACCATGGAGGTCTCAGATCAAAATACCACTTAAGTCTTTAATTTGGGGGGGCGGGCTACAGAGCCTCTCAAAGGCACACCAAATCTCAATGCACTGAGTTAAATATCTGGGATATATTACAAACAGAAATAGACAGTTATGTCCATATAGAAAACAAGCTATATTTAGGCTAAAGCACTGCAAAGATCGGCCTGCAATACAGGAGACGTGGGTTCAATCCCTGAGTTGGGAAAACCCTCTGGAGAGGGATGTGACAAACCACTCCAGTATTCTTGCCTGGGAAATTCCATGGACAAAGGAGCCTGTTGGGCTCCACAGGGTCTCAAAGAGTCGGACATGACTTAGTGACGAAACAAAGACAGAAACATGTCTGTACTGTTTTGCACATGGTAGGAGTTTGTAGAATTTGGATTCCAAAATTTGGGCTAATGGCTAAGCCTCTACATGAAATCACTAAGGCTCAGATAAGGAATCATTACTTAGAATGAAGAACCAGAAAAGCCTTTTAATGATATCAACCAGGTTCGATGCACGATACTGGATGCTTGGGGCTGGTGCACTGGGACGACCCAGAGGGATGGAATGGGGAGGGAGGAGGGAGGAGGGTTCAGGATGGGGAACACATGTATACCTGTGGCGGATTCATTTTGATATTTGGCAAAACTAATACAATTATGTAAAGTTTAAAAATAAAATAAAATTAAAAAAAAAATGATATCAACCAGGCCCTTACCAGAGCCCCTGCTCACGGTCACCCCAATCTGAAAAAGCCATTCATCTTGTAGGCAGCTGAAAAGCAAGGCTCAGCTCTGGGGTTCTCATGCAGAAACTGGATAAGTTTCTCAGCCTGTTGGGTATTTTTCAAAAAACTAGATTTCATGGCCCATGGCCTGGCTGCTTCCGGGCAGGAGCTGCCTCCACTTTATTAGTGGAAGCAGCTCACAAGCTTACTTTTGGACAGCCGCAGGAAGTCCAGACCCCTCATCAAGTACAAGGGATTCCAAGATTAAACACCACAACTGGCTACCTGAAGGCCGTCTTACTAACACCACACTGTGCCCCTTCACTCCCGAGAGCTAACCCACAAAACTTACCACAAGCTCGTCCTGGCTACACTTATGCCTGATGAGAGCCCAGAGCAGACACACTCCTGTCTCAGAACCCTTGAACCTGTTCTGTTAGATTAGTCTATAAGTCTAATCTAACAGACTAGGCCATAGAAAACCCTGAAGATGAAGGATTTACTGATGCTAGTAGCTTTTTGAAGGACAGAGTCAGGAGGGCAGGGAATGCTATTGTGAATGCTCATAGTATCAGAAAAGCAAAATCTTTAACACCCAACACTTCAGCCCAGAAGGATGACTTGATAGTTCTCACCTAAGCCTGAACCCTAGACGAAGGAAAAATTATAAACACATACACAGACTCAAATTTTGCTTTCCTTCCTTCTCATGCCCATGCAGCTGTCAGGAAAAAATATAACTTTTAAGAACAAGAAATTCCTCTATAAAATATGAGGCTGAGATTTTTACATTTCATAAAAGCAGCTCAAAAACCAAAACAGGTAACATTCATTCACTGCCACAGGTACCGAAAGGGAACTTCTCAAATGATCCAATGAAACTGTGGGGCAGATTGAGAAGCAAAGAAGACAGCCCTGATGCCCATAACAGAAATGGCACTGACCCCACCCCTTGCCCCTTCTAACCTTTTCTCTGATACTCAGCTTCCAAAGAGACCTGCTCGTGAGATGAAGGAGGAACTAAGGAGTAAGATGTTCATCAGAAATCACTCATACTTCTTTCTCCCAGTGGAAAATTATTAAAGGGTCACATGATTCCATCTGGGGAGAAATGCAATGTCTACAATTGTTTTCTGTCCTTTTACAGGGGAAGGGCTCCCAGATATAACCAAAACAACTACTCAAGCCTGCAGATTCTGCTCCACTCACAATCCAAGAGGCAACCTCAAGCCTTCCCATCCTGTTAGCTCAGTCCAGGGATGAGAAACTTCTCCAGGAGAGGACTGGCAAACAGATTTCCCTCACAAGCCCCAGGGCTTCAATACTTGTTAGTCTTTACAGACATTTTCACTGGATGGGTAGAGGGCCTCCCCATTAGGACAAAGGCAGCGGAAGTAGCTAAAGTACTTCTAGTAGAAATCATTCCTAGGTTTGGTTTGCCCCACCACCTTCAGAGCAACAGTGGACTCTCATTTGCAACAGAAGTTCCCCACCAGCTTTTACAGATACCACCTTCATTCATCCTGGAGACCTCAGTCCTCAGGAAAAATAAAACAGGCTAGTTCAGTTCAGTTCAGTCACTCAGTCGTGTCCAACTCTTTGCGACCCCATGAATCACAGCACGCCAGGCCTCCCTGTCCATCACCATCTGCCGGAGTTCACTCAAACTTATGTCCATCGAGTTGGTGATACCATCCAGCCATCTCATCCTCTGTCATCCCCTTTTCCTCCTGCCCCCAATCCCTCCCAGCATCAGAGTCTTTTCCAATGAGTCAACCCTTTGCATGAGGTGGCCAAAGTACTGGAGTTTCAGCTTTAGCATCATTCCTTCCAAAGGACAACCAGGGCTGATCTTTAGAATGGACTGGTTGGATCTCCTTGCAGTCCAAGGGACTCGCAAGAGTCTTCTCCAACACCACAGTTCAAAAGCATCAATTCTTCGGCGCTCAACTTTCTTCACAGTCCAACTCTCACATCCATACATGACCACAGGAAAAACCATAGCCTTGACTAAACGGACCTTTGTTGGCAAAGTAATGTCTCTGCTTTTCAAATATGCTATCTAAGTTGGTCATAACTTTTCTTCCAAGGAGTAAGCGTCTTTTAATTTCATGGCTGCAGTCACCATCTGCAGTGATTTTGCAGCCCAAAAAGATAAAGTCTGACACTGTTTCCACTGTTTCCCCATCTGTTTCCCATGAAGTGATGGGACCAGATGCCATGATCTTCGTTTTCTGAATGTTGAGCTTTAAGCCAACTTTTTCACTCTCCTCTTTCACTTTCATCAAGAGGCTTTTTAGTTCCTCTTCATTTTCTGCCATAAGGGTAGTGTCATCTGCATATCTGAGGTTATTGATATTTCTCCCAGCAATCTTGATTCCAGCTTGTGCTTCTTCCAGCCCAGCATTTCTCATGATGTACTCCGCATATAAGAGTACAAAACAGGCTATGCTATGCTATGCTATGCTAAGTCGCTTCAGTCGTGTCCGACTCTGTGCGACCCCATAGACGGCAGCCCACCAGGCTTCCCCATCCCTGGGATTCTCCAGGCAAGTGGGTTGCCATTTCCTTCTCCAATGCATGAAAGTGAAAAGTGAAAGTGAAGTCGCTCGGTCGTGTTCGACTCTTTGCGACCCCATGGACTACAGCCTACCAGGCTCCTCCCTCCATGGATTTTCCAGGCAAGAGTACTGGAGTGGGGTGCCATTGCCTTCTCCCGTAAGGGTCCGAGCAGCCCCTAAAACAACCATTAAGTTAAGCCTCTTTGAAACAACCTATGGAAAGCCATTCTGAGAAAGTCAATTCCTAGGCCGGTTGATAAGAAGTCCAGGGTCCCCGAAGAGGAAAAAGGGGTCCAGGGCTCTCGAGGAGGAAATAGGGATCTGGAATTCTCGAGGAGGAGGAACGGACAAACATCTTTTTTTTTTTTCCTCTACATTCCTTAGTCTTAGTCACATAAAACATTTTTTTCTTTAAGCCAGGAACTGATGATCACACAACAAACAGTTTAAACTCTGTACTAAGGATTATATAACAACAATGTATCCTGCTTGAGGACAGTTTCTCCTTCCTGAAAACCTTCTGACTAATCCTGATATCTTAGAATGTATATTTTGGGAGTGGGTCTGGTAAAATCTTTCTATTGTTAAGTTCTAATCCTGTTATCTTAAAATGTAAATTGTGGGAGTGGGTCTGGTAAAATTTTTACAGCCTTGAGGGATTCTTTTGATTTATTGTAATAACTAATTAAAGAAGTATATAATTCCCTTGCTTAGACTTGTAAGGACTTCCCTGGTAGCTCAGATGGTCAAGCGTCTGTCTACAATGCGGGAGACCTGGGTTCAATCCCTGGGTTGGGAAGATCCCCTGGAGGAGGAAATGGCAATCCACTCCAGAACTATTGCCTGGAAAATCCCATGGACAGAGAAGCCTGGTAGGCTACAGTCCATGGGGTTGCAAAGAGTCGGACACGACTGAGCAACTTCACTTAGACTTGTAAACCCTGGGGAACAGGTGCTTTATTAGATGACTTCAAAAGATGACTTCCCTGACCACCATCTACTTCCAAATGAAAGGGCCCTGACCAAGTCCTGCTGAGCCCTGGACAGCAGTGGCACTGGAGGGAGCCACTAGCTGGGTTCACCTGTCCAGGATTAAACCTGCCTCCACTGGTATGTTACAGGAATCCCAAGACTCACTTTCAGCCCTTCTGTGAATCCCCCCCTTCCCCTGAGACCCCACGGGACATGGAGGACCCCGGACAACCTGAAAACTCCAGGTGGATTTTTTGAGTGAGCCTCTCCAAGACTTAAAGCTCTTGTTCAGGAAGGATAAATAGGGACTTCCCTTGTGGTCCAGTGGTTAAGAATTTGTCTTGCAATGCAGCGGATGCAAGTTCAACCCCTGCTTGGGGAACTAAGATCCCACATGCTGCAGAGCAACCAAGACCACGTACAACAACTCAATAGCCCATAAGCAGAGACAATACTTGGCCCACAAAGGTCCGTATAGTCAAAGCTATGGTTTTTCCTGTGTCATGTATGGATGTGAGTGTTGGACCATAAAGAAAGCTGAGCACTGAAGAATTGATGCTTTTGAACTGTGGTGCTGGAGAAGAGTCTTGAGAGTCCCTTGGACTACAAGGAGATCAAACCAGTCAATCCTAAGGGAAATCAACCCTGAACATTCATTGGAAGGACTTATGCTGAAGCTGAAGCTCCAATACTTTGGCCACCTGATTGGAAGAGCTGATTCACTGGAAAAGACCCTGATGCTAGGAAAGACTGAGGTCAGGAGGAGAAGGGGGCAGCATCACTGACTCAATGGACATGAGTCTGAGCAAACTCCAGGAAATAGTGAATGACAGGGAAGCCTGGCTAGCCACAGTACATGGGAACTCAAAGGGTCAGACTTGACTTAGCGACTGAACAGCAGCAGCCTTGAGTTGCTTGGTGGTATTTTAGAGAACAAAAAGATAGTAAGGTTCTTGCGTATTTCCCTCCTCTGCTTTTCCTGTGTAACTATTCTGCCTGGGCTCTCAGGAACTACTTGATTCATCCATAGTTCCCCAGATTGAGATGGAAAAAAAGAGCCATTTATATAAAATGGAGGAGGAAAACCATGAGATCTCTGGTTTTGTCTTTATGTAAAAATTAACTTCTAAATGAGCTAAAAAAAAATAAAAATAAAAAAAAATAAATGAGCTGTATTCAATTGGCTTAAAGGAAAAGGAGAGTTTATATACATTCTCAGAAATATAAAAGAGGCTCCCAGGATACATTTCAGGTTCATGTGATTTGGGAAATAGTCAACATTTAATTAATATCTGGTATTAGAGTCAGCTTAAACTTGTGCATTTAATTAATGCAGACCTGACTTTAGAGTGATCAACATTAAATACAATTATTTTATCATACGTAGGGTTACTGAGTATAATAAGTGCATATTGTGTCTGTTGCAAAATTTGTCAACAGGGAAAATAAGCTGATATGATTAAATTTTTGAGTAAATATAACTGGGATAAGAACTTTTTGGCAAACTCTGTAGCAATAATTATCTAAAATACTCTTTCCAAATGTTGTTAAACTGAAACTACATTAAGTTAAATGATAGGAATTGATTGAGCATCCAGGCCATTTCAAATAAGATAAAATATTGGGAATATTAATTGCTAAACAGGTCCAAATTTGCCTACTTTTGTTTCCTGTGAGAGAAAAACTAAAAATGATTTGTGTCCCCTTGAGTTGTTTTTACCAATCTATACAATGCTAACATAGAAGACAGTTCTGGAGAAGGCAATGGCACCCCACTCCTGTACTCTCGCCTGGAAAATCCCATGGATGGAGGAGCCTGGTAGGCTGCAGTCCATGGGGTCGCGAAGAGTCGGACACGACTGAGCAACTTCCCTTTCACTTTTCACTTTCATGCACTGGAGAAGGAAATAGCAACCCACTCCAGTGTTCTTGCCTGGAGAATCCCAGGGACAGGGGAGCCTGGTGGGCTGCTGTCTATGGGGTTGCACAGGGTCGGACACGACTGAAGCGACTTAGCAGCAGCAGCAGCAGAAGACAGTTCATGGTTGTTTAAGGAAAGTAGGATGTGCATTTTCGGAGAAGGAGGTATGAGGAAAGGAAATGTATTTTGTTGAAAAGGAAAAGGGTGATCTTGTCCTGGAACTGGCTATTTCTGAATGGGGAAAAAATAAGGGACAAAGTATGGCTACAGAAATTAGCAGAAGGTTTGTGAAAGAGGAACATTGAGAAAGGAAGTTTGTTATGTGGTCAGGGTTTTATAAAGTTGGATTAAACTTAATTAGGTAGACACATTTTATTCAGAATAGGTTGATTGATGCAAGACTGGATTTGGTTTCTCTCTCACAAGGAAACAGTTTTCCTGGAATACGCCTTTTGGTATCAGATCATATGAGTTTCTGTGCCCTTAAGTAATCTGTATTTACTTTTGAATTTTTTTCCCCCTTAGCTCAATGAGTAATAGTTTAGTTTCACTCTGTGATTCTATCTGGGTGTTTTAAAACTTTTTGATAGGCTTCTCTGGTGGCTCAATGGTAAAGAATCCACCTGAAATGCAGGGGACTCTGGTTCGATGCCTGGTCTGGAAGGATCCCACATGCCATGGAGCAACTAAACCCCATTGTCACAACTATTGAGCCTGTGCTCTAGAGACTGGGAGCCGTGACTACTGAGCCCACGCTCCCAAGGGCTCTGCAACAAGAAAAGCCACCAAAGTGAGAAGCCCACACACCACAATTAGAGTGTAGCCCCTGCTCATTGCAAGTAGAAAAAGCCTGCCCAGCAACAAAGGCCCACCACAGCCAAAAATAAAAATAAATAAATAGTTATAAAAAAAAAAAAAACTTTTGAGATTTCCGACACATTCCCCAAGTATCAAATTCTAACTCAAGTTCTTTTGACCTCAACCTACTTTAGGGTGCTTCAAAGGGCCCTGGAGCACCCCAAAAATATATCCTAAACTGGGTTCATTTGATGTATTAAATTACACAGAAAACACTGTCCAAACTCACTGTTGCCTGCATCAGATAGAATCATCAGGCCCTCTCCAATTTTATCATACCCGCCAAAAAGACAGAGAAAAAACTTTTGGGTTCTTCGGCTGTCCAGTCTCTCACCCTACTCTATGTCCAAAAAATCCCAGGAGAATACTCCCACCTCCAGGCCCTCATTTTCTGACCCCCATGGCATTGTCCACTGAGCCCAACTCCAGTTCCTCTAAGGAGGTTCCTTTCTGTACCTCTGGGACCCCCTTTAATCCAGGCTTTGGCAGCTCATACACTGTTACACCTACCTACTGGGCTGGCCACTTCCAAGGAGGCCACATCCTAGGTTTAACAGATGCTCAATATCAAGGAATACAGCCCAACACAGGGAAAACTGTTATAGGACATGAACTTTATAGACAACAGATCCCCCTCAAGGAGAGTCCTGATGACACTGGCCCTGCTTCAAACGTCCCCTGTCGGGTACCCTTCATGGGAGAGACTGAGTGGACAAGAGACATCTGGGTAGGAACTGATGGGAGAGTAGAGGACCCTCAAAATCCTATCAGATGAGGAGGGAATTCAGAGGACACTCCAAACCCCTCTGACAAGAACCTCCCAGTCAATGTCTCCAGGACTCTGGACTTCATTTCTGGGAGCACTCTTGGTTGCAGGTTACTGAACACGGGAGGATCTTCCTCTAAGCCAGAAGAAACACCTCAGGACTGTATTCTTAGTAGTAGTAGTGTTAGTTCCTCAGTCATATCTGATTCTTTGTGATCCCATAGACTATAGACCTACGGGCTTTCCTGGTGGCTCAGACAGTAAAGCATCTGTCTGCAGGGTGGGAGGCCTAGATTCGATCCCTGGGTTGGGAAGATCCCCTAGAGAAGGAAATGGCAACCCACTCCAGTACACTTGCCTGGAAAATTCCATGGACGGAGGAGCCTGGTAGGCTACAGTTCACGGGGTAGCAAAGAGTCGCAAAGAGTCATACACGACTGAGCAACTTCACTTGCTCAACTTCACTCAGACTATAGACCACCAGGCTCCTCTGTCCATGGGATTCTCCAGGCAAGCATACTGGAGTGGGTTGCCATTCCCTTCTCCAGGGGATCTTCCTGACCTAGAGACAGAACCAGGTATCCTGCATTGCAGAAAGATTCTTTAACATCTGGAAGATCCCAAATTGTGAATTACAAAAAATAGAAAGAGTGAAAAGGGAAAAACTTAAATTGTACTGTAACACTGCCTTGTCTTTATGTAAGTTAGGGGGATGGAGAAAAATGGCCTGAATATGGGTCTCTAAATTACAATACCATCTTGCAACTGGATATTTACTGTCCCCAAATGGATTTGTTCAAGCCTTCATGGTTCTGTACTAAAACCAAGTTCTACCCAGCTCCTGTAAGCAAAAGCTTGGCGAATCAGAAAGCACTCTCGACATTTTAAATGACTCTCTTATAACTTTCCCCAATTTCAGGGGTGAAACCAATCTCCACTGCTTTCCCAGTGCCACAGAGTTTCCCAGATCCCTCTGACCAATTAAAAACTCACCTCCCTATGTCCCATATACCTTCATCACACCTGAATGGAGACTCGTGCCCCGGAGTAACTCATAGTGGAACTTCCTATCACCCAGGATCAGAGAAAATATGTTCTTGAATGGAAGTGGCAAATGGTGAGAGTACATGTTCTCTTCTCTTCAACTGATTTAGCCCAATGCAAATAGAGACTTTTACTGAAAATACTAGTAAGTTTGCTGCAGGGTTTCAGGCCCTAACTGTAGGCTTTGATTTAACTTAGGAGAATGTCCAAAGAGTCCCATCTATAGTACTTTCTTTGGCCTTGAAGAAAAACAGAATTTGGGCAATAGCCCAGGGGAATAGTGACCAGCTTGCCAGGGGCCAACCTGAACATTTTCTTATGGGGGAGATGTAGTCTCAAGTCAGGAGCCACACTGGAATTATAATTCCCAGGAGGGAACAGAAGTGATGAAACATGTGATCCACTGTGTTATTATAAGCGATGAAAAACCCTATCAAAAAGCCAAGTAATATGAAAGGGTCAAAGGCATAACCTAAGTAGAAAACTACCGCACAACTGCACTCATCTCACATGCTAGCAAGGGGATGCTCAAAATCCTTCAAGTCAGGTTCCAACAGTTCGTGAACTGAGAACTTCTAGATGTACCAGCTGGATTTAGAAAAGGCAGAGGAACCACAGATCAATTGGCAACATCATCTGGATCATAGAAAAAGCAAGAGAATTCCAGAAAAACATCTACTTCTGCTTCATTGACTATGCTAAAGCCTTTGAATGTGTGGATCACAACAAACTGTGGAAAACTCTTCAAGAGATGGGAATACCAGACCTGCCTCCCACAAAGCTTGTATGCAGGTCAAGAAGCAACAGCTAGAACCTGACATGGAACAACAGACTGATTCAAAGATGGAAGAGGGTATGTCAAGGCTGTATATTGTCACTCTGCTCATTTACCTCATATGCAGAGTGTCTGTGTGCTAAGTTGTTTCAGTCATGTCTGATTCCATGTGACCCTATGGAAGGTAACCTGCCAGGCCCCACTGTCCAAAGGATTCTCCAGGCAAGTATACTGGAGTGGGTTGCCATGCTCTTCTCCAGGGGATCTTCCCGATGCAGGGATGGAACTCGTGTCTCTTACCTCTCCTGCACTGGCAGGTGGGTTCTTTACTACTAGCCCTCGAGAGAAGCCCCTGTACGCAGAGTACATGACGGGCAATGCCAGGCTAGATGAATCACAAGTTGGAATCAAGATTGCCAGGAAAAATATCAGTAACTTGAAATATGCAGATGACACCATCCTAATGACAGAAAGCGAAGAGAAAATAAAGAGCCCCTTGATGAAGGTAAAAGAGGAGAGTGAAAAAGTTGGCTTAAAGCTCAACATTCAGAAAACTAAGATCATGGCATCTGGTCCCATCACTTCATGGCAAATAGATGGGGAAATAGTTGAAACAGTGGTTAACTTTATTTTGGGGGGCTTCAAAATCACTGCAGATTGCAAAATCATTCATGATTGCAGCCGTGAAATTAAAAGACGCTTACTCCTTGGAAGGAAAGTTATGATCACAAATAAAAAGTTATGACCACATATTAAAAAGCAGAGACATCACTTTGTCCACAAAGGTCTGTCTAGTCAAGGCTATGGTTTTTGCAGTAGTCATGTATGGATGTGACAGTTGGACTGTGAAGAAAGCTGAGTGCCGAAGAATTGATGCTTTTTAACTGTGGTGTTGGAGAAGACTCTTGCGAGTCCCTTGGACTGCAAGGAGATCCAACCAGTCCATCCCAAAGGAGATAAGCCCTGAGTGTTCATTGAAAGGACTGATGTTGAAGCTAAAGCTGCAATACTTTGGCCAGCTGATGTGAAGAGCTGACTCATTTGAAAAGACCCTGATGCTGGGAAAGATTGAGGGCAGGAGGAGAAGGGGATGACAGAGGATTAGATGGTTGGATGGCATCACCGACTCAATGGACATGGGTTTGGGTAGACTCCGGCAGTTGGTGATGGACAGGGAGGCCTGGCATGCTGCGGTTCATGGGGTCCCAAAGAGTCAGACATGACTGAGCAACTGAACTGAACTGATGTAGGTGAATAACAAAATGAAAGAGCTGCCTTAAAACTCAACATTCAAGAAACTAAGATCATGGCATCTGATCCCATCTCTTAATGGCAAATAGATGAGGAAACAATGGAAACAGTGGAAGACTTTATTTTCTTGGGTTCCCAAATCACTGTGGACAGTGACTGCAGTCATGAAATAAAAAGACGCTTGCTCCTTGGAAGGAACGCTATGACAAACCTAAACAGCATATTCAAAAGCATAGACATCACTTTGCCAACAAAGGTCTGTATAGTCAAAGCTATGGTTTTTCCAGTACTCATGCGCAGATGTGAAAGCTGGATCATAAAGAAAGCTGAATGCTGAAAAATTGATGCTTTGGAACTGTGGTGTTGGAGAAGACTCTTGAGAGCCCCTTGGACAGCAAGGATATCAAACCAGTCAATCATAAAAAAAAATGAACCTTGAATATTCACTGGAAGGACTGATGCTGAAGCTGAAGCTCCAATACTTTGGCCACCTGATGCAAAGAGCTGACTCATTGGAAAGGACCCTGATGCTGGGAAAGATTGAGGACAGGAGGAGAAGGACATACAAAGGATGAAATAATTGGGTGGCATAACTGACTCAATGAAAATGAGTTTGAGCAGACTCCAGGAGATAGTGAAAGACAGGGAGGCCTAGCATGCTGCAGTCCATGAGGTCCCAAAGAGGTGGACACACTCAGTGACTGAATAACAACAAATAAGAAAAAGAAAACAAAGCTCTCTTTCAGGAACGGCTTGTGGAGGCTTGTAGAAAATTTACTAACATTGACCCCTACCCTCCTGAGGGTCAATCCCTGGTGGCACAACATTTGGTCGATCTGCCCCTGATATTAGGTAGAAACTATAGAAGTTAAAATTAGGTCACAAACCTCAGTGACCCAACTCCTAGAGGTGGCCTTTAGCATATTCAATAATTGAGATCAAGCTGAAGAGGAAGAGAGAGCCCAAAGTGAGAAAAGACAGGCCAGGGATCAAGCTAAACTGATGGGGGGATTCTGGGGGCTCCCTCTGAGATGTCTATTTCTATTAAGGAGCTCTGGGTGGTCCCTAATGTGGAAGGTAGGAAGATCATTTTTTTTAATGGATATGGGAGCCACTTACTCTGTCCTGATCTCTCACAGTGGGCCCCTTTCCTCAAAAGCTGCACAGGGACTGGCGTCAATGGAAAGCCTCCCACCTGTTACTTTGCTGGCCTTTCCCTTGACAACCTGAACAGATTTGATCTCATGTGCCTTTGGTTGTCCCTCAGTGTCCTAACCCACTACTGAGGAGGGACCTCCTGGGCTCCTTGGGACCATTAAACAATTAGGACAGCTGGACCAGCCCCATATATTGACTCTGACTACATGAGACCAACCAGAAGAGCAAGGTCTTATTCCCAGCCATATTCTACAGGGAGTGAACCTGCATTTTGGGAACAAGGAGAACCCAGGTGGGCCATCAATGCCCAACCTGTAAGAATTAGGGTGAGTGGCTTCTGGCCTAAGCCTAACAAGAGACAATAATCCCATTAAATTGGTTTACAACCCCTCATAAATAAATTCTTAATTCATGGCCTCTTGGGGCCCTGACAGTCTCCATGCAATATTACTATTTTTCCCATCGTTAAGTCTCCTGGGGAATATCGAGCGGTAGAAAAACTTAGAGCAGGAAATGATGCTGTGGTCCTTATTCACCCCTTTGTGGCCAATCCTTATGAAATATCACCTCGAATCCCTGAGGATGCCTAGGCTTTACTGTGCTCAACCTCATCCAGTCTATCCCTCCTTATGTTTGCCTTAGAGTGGACGAACCACTACTTAGGCCAAAGGTAAAAATACACCTGGACAGTATGGCCTTGAGGAGTTTCAGGCAAATCCACATTTGATCTCCCAGGGCCTAGGAAAACAATTCTGTGAGATACACCTCAAAGAACAGGCTATTCTACAGTATGTGCATGATATATTAATATGTACCTCACCATGGAGGGCTCAAATGAAAAGACCACTTAAGTCCTTAATTTTGGGGGCGCTACAGAGCCTCTCAAAGGCACAACAAATGTCAAAGCAATGAGGTAAATATCTGGACTATACTACCAACCTCAGAAATAGACAGTTATCTCCATATAGAAAACAAGCTATATTCAGGCCTAAGTGCTCCAAAGATCTGCCTGCAACACAGGAGACACAGGTTCAATCCCTGGTTTGGGAAGATCCCCTGGAGAAGGAAATGGCAACCCACTCCAGTATTCTTGACTGGAAAATCCCATGAACAGAGTCGGACACAGCTTAGAGACTCAGTAACAACAACTCCAAAGACAAAGAAACGTCTCTGTACCTTTTTGTGCATGGTAGGATTTTGCAGAATTTGGATTCCAAAATTTGGGCTAATGGCTAAGCCTCTACATGAAGTCAACTAAGGCTCAGATTCAAAATTATTACTTTAGAATGAGGGGAACAGGAAAAGGCTTTTAATGATATCAAGCAGGCCCTCACCACAGCCCCTGCTCTAGGTCACCCCAGCCTGAAAAGGCTCTTCATCTTGTATATGGCTGAAAAGCAAGGCACAGCTCTGGGGTTCTCATACAGAAACTGGGCAAGTTCCTCAGCCTGTTTGGTATTTTTCCAAAAACTACATTTCATGGCCCAAGATCAGCCTGGCTGCCTCTGGGCAGTAGCTACTACTGCTTTATTAGTAAAAGAAGCTCACAAGCTTACTTTTAGACACCCACAGGAAGTCCATACACCTTATCAAGGGCAAGGGATTCCAGAGATTAAAGGCCTCTATTGGCTAACTGAAGGCTGCCTTACTAATACCATGCCATGCTCCTTGACTGCCGAGAGCTAACCCACAAAACTTAACCACATCCTCATCCCAGCTACGCTTATGCCTGGTGAGAGCCCAAAGCTGACACATTCTTGCCTCAGATCCATTGACCAGGTTTAATGCCAGTAGGTCTAATCTAACTGAGGAAATAGAAAATTCTGGGGAAGAATGGTTACTGACGGCAGTAGCTTTATGAAGGACACAGTCAGGAGGGCAGGGGATGCTACGGTGAACACTCATAGTGTCAGAGATGTAAAACCTTTCCCGCCCAACACTTCAGGCCAGAATAAGGATGCCCTGAGAGCTCTAACCTGAGCCTTAACCCTAGAGGAAGGAGACACAGACTCAAAATATGCCGTCCTTGTTTTACATGCCCACACAGCTATCAGGGGAAAAAGAGAACTTTTAAGAGCAAGAAATTCTTCTATAAAATATGAGGCTGAGATTCTAATTTCACAGAAGCAGCTCAAACACCAAAACAGGCACCAAAAGGGAATTTCTCAAATTATCCAAGGAACCCCCAGGGCAGATTGGGAAGCAAAGAAAGCAGCCTTGATGCCATAATAGGAATGATACTGATCCCATCCATTGCCCCTTCTACCATTATACTCAGATACTCAGCCTCTGAAAAGACCTGTGCACGAGACCAAGGAGCAACTAAGGAGAAAGATGGACAAACCTAGATGGCATATTAAATGGCAGAGACATTACTTTGCTGACAAAGGTCCGTCTAGTCAAAGCTATGGTTTTTCCAGTATTCATGTATGGATATGAGAGTTGGACCATAAGGAAGGTTGAGTGCCAAAGAATTGATGCTTTCAAACTGGTGCTGAAAAAAAAAACCAAACTGTGGTGCTGGAGACAACTCTTGCAAGTCCCTTGGTGAAGGACAGGAAAGACTGGTGTGCTGCAGTCCATGGTGTCGCAAAGAGTTGGATGTGACTGAGTGACTGAACAACAACAATATAAACTGGCATATATAAATGGTCTTTATATAAGGTATTAACAGCTCTTATTTAATTATACTGTGGGATAAACGAGGCATATGGGCTTCCCTGATAGCTCAATTGGTAAAGAACCCACCTGCAATGCAGGAGGAGACCCTGGTTCAATTCCAAGACCTGCTGGAGAAGGGATAGGCTACACACTCCAGTATTCTTGGGTTTCCCTTGTGGCTCAGCTGGTAAAGAACCCGCCTGCAATGCAGGAGACCTGGGTTCGATCCCTGGGTTGGGAAGATTCCCTGGAGAAGAAAAAGGCTACCCACTCCAGTATTCTGGCCTAGAGAATTTCATGGACTCTATAGTCCATAGGGTTGCAAAGAGTCGGACACGACTGAGCGACTTTCACTTTCAAGCAAGGCATATAGATTGCCACTAAGGAAATAATAACTAAATGTACTAAGGAAACCAATAGTTACCTCAGTCATACAAAATAAGTAAACTGGGACTAACATTCAAGGGTTAATTTTTAAAAAGTGACTTTGCTTTAATTTATAAACTCAGAAAAATCTTTGCTAAGTGCTTTATACAAACCTTTGAAGACATGATAAATTAAAACTCTAAAGTTATAAGCTACCACACAATTGCACTCATCTCACATGCTAGCAAAGTAATGCTCAAAATTCTCCAAGCTAGGCTTCAATAGTACATGAACTAAGAACTTTCAGATGTTCAGGCTGGATTTAGAAAAGGCAGAGGAACCAGAGATCAAACTGCCAACATCCTTTAGATTACAGAAAAACCAAGAGAGTTCCAGAAGAACATCTATTTCTGCTTTGTTGACTATACAAAGCCTTTGACTGTGTGGATCATGACAAACTGGAAAATTTTTAAAGAGATGGGAATACCAGACCACCTGACCTGCCACTAAGGAAATAACAATGAGAAATCTGTATGCAGGTCAAGAAGCAACAGTTAGAACCAGACATGAACAACAGACTGGTTCCAAATTGGGAAAGGAGTACGTCAAGGCTATATATTGTCACTCTGCTTATTTAACTTCTATGCAGAGTACATCATGAGAAATGCTGGGCTGGATGAAGCACAAGCTGGAATCAAGATTTCTGGGAGAAATATCAATAACCTCAGATATGCAGATGATACCACCCTTATGGCAGAAAGTGAAAAAGAACTAAAGAGCCTCTTGAAAGTGAAAGAGGAGAGTGAAAAAGCTGGCTTAAAACTCAACATTCAAAAAACAAAGATCATGGCATCCAATCCCATCATTTCATGGGAAATAGATGGGGGAACAACAGAAATCATGACAGACTATTTTCTTGGGATCTAAAATCACTGCAGATGGCGACCACAGGCATGAAATTAAAAGACACTTGCTCCTTGGAAGAAAAGTGATGACCAACCTAGACAGCATATTAAAAAGCAGAGACATCACTTTGCCGACCAAGGTCCATCTAGTCAAAGCCATAGTTTTTCCAGTAGTGATGTATGGATGTGAGAGTTGGACTATAAAGAAAGCTGAGCACCGAAGAATTGATGCTTCCGAACTGTGGTGTTAGAGAAGACTCTTGAGAGTCCCTTGGACAGCAAGGAGATCCAAACAGTCCATCCTAAAGGAAATCAGTCCTGAATATTCCTTAGAAGGATTGATGCTGAAGCTGAAGCTGCAATACTTTGGCTACCTGATGCAAAGAACTCATTGGAAAAGACCCTGATGCTGAGAAAGATTGAAGGCAGGAGGAGAAACGGATGACAGAGGATGAGATGGTTGAATGGCGTCACCAACTTGATGGACATGAGTTTGAACAAGCCCCGGGAGTTGGTGATGGACAGGGAGGCCTGGCGTGCTGCAGTCCATGGGGTTGCAAAAAGTTGGTTATGACTGAGCAACTGAACTGAACGGAACTGAAAGTTATAAAACATCAAACTTGGTAAATTACATTTCAGTTTGATAAAAATCTTGCCAGTGATTTCAGCAACTTTAGGTGACAAAACCATTCTTTGGAAAACTAAACAACTGTCTTTGTCTCACAAATGTCTAAGCCAGAATATGAATAGAAGCCTCAAGGACCTATACTAGGCCCAAATAAGCAGGCCAGACCTGCAAACCAAGGGGAAAAACTGGCAGTTTTAAATCTAAACTGTTAAGAATGTTCCCTCAGCCAAAGCTTACTGATACTAAACCTTAATTATCTGAGCAAGCAACCTTAAGGTATTCCAAATGTTAACTAGTAAAATTACATCAATATTGTAATACTTTGTTCCAATTCCAAAGAAAGGCAATGCCAAAGAATGTTCAAACTACCGCACAATTGCACTCATCTCACATGCTAATGAAGTAATGCTCAAAATTCTCCAAGCCAGGCTTCAGTAATACATGAACCGTGAGCTTCCAGGTGATCATGCTGGTTTTAGAAAGGGGAGAGATCAAATTGCCAACATTTGCTGGATCATCAAAAAAGCAAGAGAGTTCCAGAAAAACATCTGTTTCTGCTTTATTGACTATGCCAAAGCCTTTGACTGTGTGGATCACAACAGACTGTGGAAAATTCTGAAAGAGATGGGAATACCAGACCACCTGACCTGCCTCTTGAGAAACCTGGATGCAGGTCAGGAAGCAACAGTTAGAACTGGACATGGAACAACAGACTGGTTTCCAAATAGGAAAAGGAGTACGTCAAGGCTGTATATTGTCACCCTGTTTATTTAACTTCTATGCAGAGTACATCATGAGAAACACTGGCTGGATGAAGCACAAGCTGGAATCAAAAAAAAAAAAAGATTGCTGGGAGAAATATCAATAACCTCAGATATGCAGATGACACCACCCTTATGGCAGAATGTGAAGAAGAACTAAAGAGCCTCTTGATGAAAGTGAAAGAGGAGAGTGAAAAAGTTGGCTTAAAGCTCAATATTCAGAAAATGAAGATCATGGCATCTGGTCCCATCACTTCATGGCAAATAGATGGGGAAACAGTGGCTGACTTTATTTTTGGGGGCTCCAAAATCACTGCAGATGGTGATTGCAGCCATGAAATTAAAAGATGCATACTCCTTGGAAGGAAAGTTATGACCAACCTAGACAGCATATTAAAAAGCAGAGAAATTACTTTATCAAAAAAGGTCCATCTAGTCAAGGCTATGGTTTTTCCAGTGGTCATGTATAGATGTGAGAGTTGGATTATATAAAAGCTGAGTGCCAAAGAATTGATGCTTTTGAACTGTGGTGTTGGAGAAGACTCTTGAGAGTCCCTTGGACTGCAAGGAGTTCCAACCAGTCCATCCTAAAGGAGATCAGTCCTGAGTGTTTATTGGAAAGACTGATGTTGAAGCTGAAACTCCAATACTTTGGCCACCTGATGCGAAGAGCTGACTCATTTGAAAAGACCCTGATGCTGGGAAAGATTAAGGGCAGGAGGAGAAGGGGATGACAGAGTAAGAGATGGTTAGATGGCATCACTGACTCGATGGACATGAGTTTGGGTAAACTCCGGGAGTTGGTGATGGACAGGGAGGCCTGGCGTGCTGCAATCCCAGGGGTAGCAAAGAGTCAGACATGAGTGAGTGACTGAACTGAACTGAATACTTGGTTCATATCTAAATCTTTTAGTAAAGCCATGAGATGTCTAGTTTGTTATGTCTGTGTGCACATTATACATATGAGATATCTCTACTTCAAAAAGATATTATTAAAGTTGAATTTATAAAGAGCTCTATCTAATTTTAATAAAAAGCGCTTATTTAAAAAAAACTGGCCAGATGACTTTCAGGTTCATTGAACTGGGAAATATTCAATATTAAGTTGATACATGATAGTAATGGTTAAAGCTTGTAGATCTAAATTAATATAGAGGTCAATTAAGAGTCATCAAAATTAAGTATAATACTTTATTGTACTTAGGTTTAATAAATAAGACCTTACTAATCTCTTTCAATAAAATAACTGAACACAATGAAACTTCAAGATAAATGTAAATAAGATAAAAACTTTGGAATAAAACTTCAAAGCATATTTTAGAAATGTCTAATTAATATCTTTCCAGATGTCTGTCAACTTAAGATTCTAAAGCTGTGCCAACTGAAGATAAGTGATGAAAGTTTATTTATTTTAAAGAAATTAAGACGTCAATTACTTAAAAAAAAAGTATTTGAAAATACCAATGAAAATGTTTGGTATCACTTAAGCTGTTCTCTACAAGAAAACAAATGTTTTTAAAAATTATCACTGATGTTTAAGCTCACCAATTTATAAAATGCCAATGTAAAGACAGTACATAGTTGCTTATTTCTTAGTTTTACTAAAATTAAAGTTTTAAAAGTTGAGGATTCTAATTTAAACATGTAATTAAAGCTATTAGAAATAATACAGTAACTTTTCAAATTCAGTAGGAAATAAAATGCATGTTTTTAGTAAAGAAGATATGAGAAATTAAATTTTAGTAAAAAAAAAAATGAACTGGTTGATTTTATTTGGATGAAAAATGAAAAACAGGCTGGATATAAAAAGTGATGAGAGATTATTAAGAGGAACTCTGTGGGAAAAGTTTTATACATAGTCAGGATTAACTAAATTTAGATTGAAGTTAACTAAGCTAATACAAGACTGGAAACTTTATTTCTGTTTGTTTTAAGTGTCAATTTCAATAAAAGTTTGTGTGAGTTTCTGTGCCTTTAAATGATCTATATTTATTTTCTTTGTGATCTTGGTTAAATTAATAGATATTGTTTCAGGGACCTATGATTCTGTGTTTTAAAATCTTTTTCCTATTTCTGACAAACTTCCCAAATATCAAAATCTAACTATGCTTTTTAGCCTCCAGCTGACTCTGGAATGGATGCTTCAAAGAAACATCTCTGAGGAACCTCAGAAGTGAACATTAAACTAAGTTTATTTGGTATTTTTAATTTAAAAACATTATCAAGTGATTGAAAACAAACTTTAGGTTGTAATATATAAATAAATATCATTAATACAGATATTCCAAAATATATATGGAATCCTTAACATCTGACATGTCCTGATATAATATTATCAGTCATAACTCTAGTGATTATACTAAGATGTTATACATTGCAAAAATATCCAAGTTTCCTAACTGCATTGTACTTAAATCTTTAACCATGCAGAAGGGCCACAGCACAATCAGTAGGGAAGCTGCTTTTAGAGTGATTCCCATCTGGGGAATCCCCTGTGAACTACATAGTGACAGAGGGTCCTATTTTTCTGGACAAGCTGTTAAGGAAATTTATAAACTTTGGCTGATTATGCAACATTTCCATTGTGTCTATCAGCCCAGGTCTTCTAGGTTAGTGAACAGGACAAATGGAACAATTAAAACTCAGTTGGCTAAAATTATGAATTTCTTATCCCTTACCTTTGCCTCAGGCCCTTCCATTGGTTCTCCACAACCTCAGATCCACTCCTTTGGCAAACATGATATATTTCCCTTTGTGATTATTACAGGGAGACCAATGAGATTGGATGAAGGACTATATGATCCGACATTACTTAAGGGAGATATATTATTGCAAGGGTTTAATCAACTTATTGGCAAGTCATTCTAAACTTGTTTCTAAAGCTTACTGTGGTAATCTATCCTCTTGAGAAACCTATACGCAGGTCAGGAAGCAACAGTTAGAACTGGACATGGAACAACAGACTGGTTCCAAATAGCAAAAGGAGTATGTCAAGGCTGTATATTGTCACCCTGCTTATTAACTTCTAAGCAGAGTACATCATGAGACACCCTGGGCTGGAAGGAGCACAAGCTGGAATCAAGATTGCTGGGAGAAATATCAATCACCTCAGATATGCAGATGACACCACCCTTATGGCAGAAAGTGAAGAGGAACTCAAAAGCCTCTTGATGAAAGTGAAAGAAGAGAGTGAAAAAGTTGGCTTAAAGCTCAACATTCAGAAAACGAAGATCATGACATCCGGTCCCATCACTTCATGGGGAAACAGTGGAAACAGTGTCAGACTTTATTTTTTGGGGCTCCAAAATCACTGCAGATGGTGATTGCAGCCATGAAATTAAAAGACGCTTACTCCTTGGAAGGAAAGTTATGACCAACCTAGATAGCATATTCAAAAGCAGAGACATTACTTTGCCAACAAAGGTCCGTCTAGTCTAGGCTATGGTTTTTCCAGTAGTCATGTATGGATGTGAGAGCTGGACTGTGAAAAAAGCTGAGTGCCAAAGAATTGATGAGTTTGAACTGTGGTATTGGAGAAGACTCTTGAGAGTCCCTTGGACTGCAAAGGAGATCCAACCAGTCCATGCTGAAGGAGATCAGCCCTGGGATTTCTTTGGAAGGAATGATGCTAAAGCTGAAACTCCAGTACTTTGGCTACATCATGAGAAGAGTTGACTCATTGGAAAAGACTCTGATGCTGGGAGGGATTGGGGGCAGGAGGAGAAGGGGATGACAGAGGATGAGATGGCTGAATGGCATCACCGACTCAATGGACGTGAATTTGAGTGAACTCTGGGAGTTGGTGATGGACAGGGAGGCCTGGCGTGCTGCAATTCATGGGGTCACAAAGAATCAGACACGACTGAGCAACTGAACTGAACTGATCCTCAAATGAAGATCAGATGTCCCATGACTTACAACCAGGAGACTGTGTTTATTGGAAAAGAGATCACTTAAAGAACTCCCTTCAACCTAAATGGAAGGACCCTCATTAGGTTCTTTTGACTAGCTCATGCACAACAAAACTGAAGGTAACTGACCCTTGAATTCACATTTCCCACCTAAAAAGGGCTCCTGTACCAGACTGGTCTATAGAGAGAACTGCTGACCTCAAAGTCACCTTAAAACAATGCTCTAATAATAAGGAAACACCATGGCCAGGATAAGAAGATGATACTACAAGTAGGCAGCTGACACAAGATGCTGGACCTCACTTGTATGATTGTTCATAAATTTTCTTCTTAGTTTCTTGGACTCTTAATATGAATCAAATGTTTTGTTTATCATGGTCATGATCTTATACGAGTTTTAGAAATAAAATTGTTGGGTTTGTGGTCAATTACCTGCATCCAGTACTTCTGGTTTACCTTGATGGGTTTCTCCCCTTCAAGGCTCTGACTGGATGGCTCCTAGTTTATTTTAGAAGAAAGGAATTATAGTTCTGTCTGGGCTACTACTGATATCAGTAGATGGGACCCACTCACTTGACCAATCAAACATACTAATTCTGGCCATAAATATGAATTTTCCCCTAAGGTTACTCAAGCTCAGTAACAGCAACAAGCAATTCTAGTCAAGAAAAAAAAAAAAGTAAACTTTAGACTACTAGGAGAGACACTTGCTCACTTAAGGGATGGATTTATCTGGCTAATACCAGGCTATGGTCATCTAAGCCTAAAGGCCCCCTATGCTGGGAA
This sequence comes from Bubalus bubalis, assembly GCF_019923935.1. Classification (NCBI taxonomy): domain Eukaryota; kingdom Metazoa; phylum Chordata; class Mammalia; order Artiodactyla; family Bovidae; genus Bubalus; species Bubalus bubalis. The sequence continues at coordinate 21,235,839 of NC_059157.1, read as the reverse complement.
CAATTCAATCATACCAAAGATAATTAACCAAATAACACTAGAAAATTAGGCTGAGTGTCTTAAGAAAACTACCAAAGTACCATTTCTCTTTAAAGATAGTGATTGATATGGGACAGATTGGATTAGATGTCCAAAATGGCAAGCCACTCCAGTACTCTTGCCTGGAAAATCCCATGGACGGAGGAGCCTGGTGGGCTGCAGTCTGTGGGGTCGCTAGGAGTGGGACACGACTGAGCGACTTCCCTTTTGCTTTTCACTTTCACACATTGGAGAAGGAAATGGCAAGCCACTCCAGTGTTCTTGCCTGGAGAATCCCAGGGACGGGGAAGCCTGGTGGGCTGCCGTCTATGGGGTCGCACAGAGTCGGACACCACTGAAGCGACTTAGCAGCAGCAGCAGCAGTACCTAACTGGAATCAATGGCTTTGTGGATCCAGTCTATGACCCTGGCTTCCACCAGATTAGCCAGAAAGATGTACTTTAGGATTCCCTGGGGCTCGAGGCCACTTATGTACAAATTTAAACGTGACTCCTGCAAATTTACCATTAATAGGAGTCCCATGACCCAAGAGATCAGTGTTTCACTGGTATGATCACATAGCAGCCATTTTACACCTTCAGTAGGATTGGAAAATGTTATTTCTCACATTGAAGCCTTAACAACATTCACTCAAAAGGCATTAAATGATAGCAACCAGGCTATTAGTCTACTAAATTCTGAGGTCTCTATGAGGAGAAAAGCTGTCTTACACAATCATATGGCCCTTAATGTCCTTACAGCATCTCAAGGGAACACCTGTGCTATAATTCAAACTGAATGTTGTGCTTACATAGCAGATAATCCTCTAATGGGTGATGTTTTAGGAAGATGGTTTGGTTCTTAAAGCCCATGGCTTAAATCCCTGTTTGTAACTTTAATCACCTTATTAGCTGTATTACTTGTAATCTTTTAAGATTGTTGTCTTTTGTATTATGTATAACCAGGCCTCTGGCCAAATTAATGATGGCTCGGAGAAGGCAATGGCACCCCACTCCAGTACTCTTGCCTGAAAAATCCCATGGACGGAAGAGCCTGGTGGGCTGCCGTCTCTGGGGTCGCACAGAGTCGGACACGACTGAAGCGACTTAGCAGCAGCAGCAGCAAACATCTTGAAGAAATAGATCACATTTGTGACATAGAATAATTATAATAATGTGATTCTAGGTATGGGAAGAGGCAATAAGGGAAATATCTCCTGGATCCTATTAAGTTAGAAGATAGAGGATCCAGAACATCTTTTATTACTTGTCAATGGGCATCATCCAGAAATTAACACCTGGAGTGACATATCAATGAGAACCTTTGCCTGATCTTAGATGAGCCTCCCGATACCAGGGGATCAAAAAAAAAAAAAGGTCATGAAATGTCTCCCAAATATAGTCAGATTTATGACCATGGAGAGGGACTGTGAAATGAAAATATCTCCTGCCGTATCAATAAACAAGAAATGTCATAGCCATCAGCAATTTTTGGCCTCCAAATGTGAATGATGGCTCCCAAAACTGCGATCCAGCGGATGCCGCCACCCCCTGTGCTGATTGCTGAGGAGCTGGGGAACACAAAAAGCAGCCATCTGCCACTCCTTAAGGTGAATGGGGAACAGGACTGGCCCCAGATAGCTGAGGTGCATATGAAAGGAATGAATTCAGTGAGCCCAGAAGCATGCATCTTCCCATGTACAGAAGGCTAAATTCCTTAATTTGATACCTGATCTTTGATGTTCAGACTCCCTGCTCCCTTAGTTGCACACTTGTATATAGCCTGACTTCCCCTCCTGCCTCCTTGGAGCAGTTTTCTCAGAGCTACTGAGATGCTGTCTCCTGGGCTTGGAGTCCTAAACATTCCCACCAAAAAAAAATAACTCTCTACTTTCACGTTGTGACTATATTTTTTAGTTGACACCCACATCTACTAATATGTTATAGGAATCGAAAGACCCACATTCCAACCCTTCCTGTGAATCCCACCCCCACCGCCCTTTCCCCAAGACTCCACAGGACACAGAGGACCCTGAACAGCCTGAAAAATCTAGCTGGATGAGTGAGCCTCTCCAAGACCTAAAGCTCTTATTCAGGAAGAATAAACAGAGACTTCCCTGGTGGTGCAGAGGTTAAGAATCCGCCTTGCAATGCAGGGGATGCACATTCAATCACTGGTTGGGGAACTAAGATCCCACATGCCGCAGAACAACTAAGCCCATGTGCCGAAACTGGAGAAACATGGGCTGCGTCTGAAAGATCCTGAATGACGCAATGAAGATACCACGTGCCACAACAGAGACCTGATGCAGCCAAATATACAATTTAAATAAATAGATTTTAAAAAGGAAGAACAAAGAGACTTACCCAAGGCTAAGTACCCAAAGCCATTAACTTTCTTTTCTTCCTTCCACCACTCCAGTCTACTTGCAAGATAACTGACAGGCTCTGGTTCAGTTCAGTTGCTCAGTCGTGTCCGACTCTTTGTGACCCTCATGGACGGCAGCACACCAGGCTTCCCTGTCCATCGCCAACTCCCAGTTTACTCAGACTCATTGAGTCAGTGATGCCATCCAACCATCTCATCCTCTGTCGTCCCCTTCTCCTCCTGCCTTCAATCTTTCCCAGAATCAGGGTCTCCTCCAATGAGTCAGTTCTTTGCATCAGGTGGCCAAAGTATTGGAGCTTCAGCATCAGTCCTTCCAGTGAATATTCAGGACTGATTTCTGATTAGGGAAGATCAAAAACACTGGTCGGCATCAGATTTATGGTACCTAATGTTGGGCACTTGTCCCGTTATGGGGACAGGATCCAGGCATCTCTGAGACCACTGACCACAGTTTCCCTGGGGGTGACAGGTGACCACTTGAACATCTTGTTTCAGCATCACTGCGTTTCCTAAGTTGGCCTTCTAGGTCCCTGGGGGCATCAGAACCCTCATTCAGGATCCCTTCTCCTCGCCTTGTCCGCCTCCCTCTCCTGAAATCGCTCTACTTCTCCTCTCTGTCCCCTCTTACCAAGAGAGTGGACGCCGGGCAGCTACAGCATCGCTCCTGTCACCATATGAGACCTGCTCCCTCTGGATGGCAAAGGTTCCCCTTGAAGGGTGACAGACAGAGGTGGGAGAGGCTCGCCTCACTCCGTGTAGACAGACCTTGGTCTGGTGGGCTCTCCTTGATGAGACATTTGTAAGAGTGACTGACGTTCAAACCTCGTATCACGTAGAGGCTGGAAGTCCTTTGGTCCCAGTATTCTCAACTCTGTTTTCCTGCTGCCTCTCTCTTTTTCAGCCTTTTCCGTCTCTCCTCCCTTTACCTCTTCCCCGATCCTTACACCTGCACTCCAGTACCATTCATTCTGAAAACTTTTTTTGTGTGTCTAAGTTTTGTCGTTGGGATCCTTCTTTTACGTAGCTCTGTTTGTCCAACTGCTCCTCCAAGTCTCTGCCAACACTGTGGGCCCGGTGGCGCACTTACACCTTGAAATACACAGCCGTCCACTTGCCTGATACTCCAGCCTTGGGTTACTTGGTGGGATTTTAGAGAACACAAAGCAAAGACAGGAGCTTGCCTTCTCCCTCCTCTGCCTTTGCAGTTTAATGAACAGACCTGACCGAGGGTCTGCATCTCTCTGCACTGCGACTCTTCTGCCCGGGCTCTCAGGACCGTCTGTTGTCCCCCAGACTGAAGAGGGGGAAGGGCCATTCTATACTCAAGAGGAAAACCAGGAGATCTCTGGCTCTGTCTTTAGGTAAAAAATTAACTTGTAAACGAGCTCTATTTAACTGACTGAAAGGAAACAGTGCTTATATGCATTCTCAGAAATATACAGGAGGTTCACCAGAATACATTTCAAGTTCATGAGATTTGGGAAACGCTAAATATTTAAATAACCTGATATTAAAGTTAGCTTAAATTTCAAGGATTAATACAGGCCTGTTTTTAGAGTGATCAACATTAAGTATTATATTTTCATTGTGCCTAGTGTTATTGAAAGTCAGAAAGAGTATATCATTTATGTCATGAAATTTGCTAACAGGGAAAGTCAGCTGATATTAAATTTTTAAGTAAATGTAACTGTGATAAGAACTATTTGATGAACTCTATAGCAATAATTATGTTTTGGAAACATCCACCTAAAATACTCTCTCCAATTAAAGTAAGTTGAAACTGAATGAGGTCAAATGATAGGAAATAGTTGAATATCCAAGCCATTTCAAATAAGATAAAATATTGGGAACATTAATTGCTGAGCAGGTCAAGTTTTACCTATTTTGTCTTCTTGCGAGAGACAAACTACACTGTTTGGGGCCACCCTGAGATGTGCTTTCCCAATCTATAAAATGCTAATATAGGAGACAGTTCGTGGCTGCTTAAGAAAAGAAGGATGTGTGTTTTCAGAAAAGAAGATGTGAGGAATGGAAATACATTTTGTTGAAAGGAAAAAGAGTGACTTGCTGGTTACTTCTTAGTGCAAAGAATAAGAGACAAAGTATGGCTATAGAAAACTGTAGGAGGTTCACAGAAGAGGAACATTGAGAAAAGAATTTTGTCGGTGGTCAGGATTTTCTAAGGTTGGATTGAACTGAATTAGGTAAATGGATTTTCTCAAGAGTAGGCTGATGCGGTCCAGTAGGCTGACTGGGTTTGGTTTCTCTCTCTCTCCTAAGAGAACAAAGTTTTCCTGGAATACTTTTGCTATCACATTGTGTGAGTTCCTGTGCCTACCTATAAGTGTCTGTATTTACTTTTGAAATTTATTTTTCACCTTAGCTCAAGGAATAATTGTTTTCACAGGGACCCATTATTCTATCAGACTGGGTATTTTAAAACTTCTTGAGATTTTTTACAGACTTTCCAATATCAAATTTTAACTAGAGTTCTTTTGATCTCTAGCTAATTTTGGGGTGATTCAAAGGGTCCCTAGAGCATCACCCAAAGAGATCCTAAACTAATTGGGATCATTTAGTATGTTAAATTATGTGGGAGACACTGTCCAAACTTGCTGTTGCCTGTGTCAGACAGAATCATCAGGCCCTCTCCAATTTAATCATACCCGCCAAACAGGGGAAAGGGTTTTGGGTTCTTTTGCTGTCTAGTCTCTCACCTTACTCTAGGTCCAAAAAAAATCCCATGAGAATACTCCCACCTCCAGGCCCTCATCTTCTGACCCCCATGGCATTGTCCACTGAGCCCAACTCCAATTCCTCTAGGAGTACCTTCTGGCACCGCTAGGACCGCCTTCACTCCAGGCCTCGGCAGCTCATACACGTGACTGCCTACTGGGCTGGCCACTTCCAAGTCCACATTCTAGGCTTCATAGATAGATGTTCAATCTCAAGGAATATACCCCAACATAGGGGAAACTGGTATAGACATTTGCCTCACAGACAACAGATTCCCCTCAAGGCGAGTCCCAACAACACACTGGCGCTGGTTCAAATGTCCCCGCCTGGGGACCCGCCATGCAAGGGACTGGGTTGAGCAGAGATGTCTAGTTAGGAATCTATGGGAGAGTAGAGAACCCTCAAAATTCCATTAGGAAAGAAGAGAATTCAGAGCACATTCTGACCCTCTTCTGTAAAAGTCCTCAGTGAATGTCTCCCGGGATGCTGGGCTTCATTTCTAGGAGCGCTCTTGGTTGCAGGTTACTCAGCATGGGAGGATCCTCCTCTAAGCCAGAAGAAACACCCCTGGAATGTATCCTTAAAGACTGGATGTTTTACAAACAGATAAGGTGAACAGTGAAACACAAATTCTACTGTAACACTACCTGGTCTTTATAGAAGTTACGGGGATGGACAAAAATGGCCTGAAAATGAGTCTCTAAATACAATACCATCTTGCAATTGGATCTTTACTGTCGCAAGATTGGAATGTTCAAGCCTTCAAGGTTCTTTACTAAAACCCTGCTCTACCCGGCTCCTGTAATCAAAAGCCTCAGGAATTAGAAAGCATTCCTAACATTTTAGATGATCTCCTTTTAACTTCCCCAATTTTCATGGGTGAAACTAAGCTCTCCTGCTTCCCCAAAGCCAAATATCCCAGATCACTCTGACCAATCCTAAACTCACCTCCCTATGTCCCATACACCCTTAATCACCCCTGAATGGAGACTAGTGCCCCCAGGGTAACTCATAATGTAACTTCCTATCATCCAGGATCACAGAAATATGCCCTCTTTTAGGGAAGTGGCAAATGGAGAAGACACAATCAGAGTACACACGCCCTTCTCTTTAACTGCCTGGTGCAAAAAGACACTGGGACAGTTTATTGAAAGCGCTACTAAGTTTGTTTCTGGGTTCCAGGCCCTAACTCTGGCCTTTGATTTAGCTTGGAAGGATGTCCAAATAGTCCTATTTATAATGCTTGCTCTGGCCCTGAGGAAAAACAGAGCATTTGGGCAGTAGCCCAGGGGAACAGTGGCCAGCTTGACCAACCTGAACATTCTGTTTATGGGTGGAGACGCAGTTCCAAGTCAGGAGCCCCGTTGGTATTACAAATCCGAAAGGGTACAGAAGCCATGAAACACGTGATCCACTGTGTATTAGGAGGGATGAGAAGATCTATCAAAAAGCCAATTAACTATGAAAGGGTTAAAGGAGTGACTCAAGAAGAAAAAGAAAACACAGCCTTCTTTCAGGAACATCTTGTGGTTGCTTATAGAAAATTTACTAACACTGAGCCCTCCACTCCCAAGGGTCAGTCCCTGCTGTGCCGACATTTGATCAGCCAGTTTGCCCCTGATATGAGTTGGAAACTCCAAAAGTTACAATCAGGCCCACAAACCCCAGTGATCCAACTCTTAGAGGTGGCCTTTGGGGTATTTAATATTTGAGCTCAAGCTGAGGAGGAAGAGAGAACCTGAGAACAGGCAGGCCAGGGCTCAAGCTAAACTGATGGGCATAGCTATCAGCCATGCCTTGCAACCTCAGGACAACCTAAGGAGGCCAAAAAGTTTAACCACATGCCTAGAGGTAAAACCAGCAAGGGGGAATGCTTCAAATGTAAGTCAACCAGCCACTGGGCCCAAAAGTGCCACAAAGAACATGTGTGTCCATGCCCAGTCTGCAAACAAACAGGTCACTGGTGGTGGGACTGTCCCCAGTTCTAAAGGAGAAGAACTGCTCCCAAGATGTCCATGCTGGATGACTAAGGTGACCCAGGGATTCTGGCAGCTCCCTCTCACGAAGTGTCTAACTCCATCAAAGAGCCTGTGTGGTCCTTGATGTGACAGGTAAGAAAATCATTTTTTTAATTGATAAAGGGGCCACTAAATCTGTCCTGATCTCTCACAGTGGGCCTGTTTCCTGCAAAACCTGTACTGTGACTGGTGTCGACAGAAAGCCTCACATTGGTTTCTTCACTGGGCTTCTCACTTGCCAATCTGACAGTGTTTGAGCTCATGTGGCTTTTATTGTCCCTAGGTGTTACCCACCACTGGGTAGAGACCTCCTGGGCTCCCCCAGGGCCATATTACAGTTAGGAGGTCCCAGGTAACCCATTTTTTTTTTTTTTTTACTTTAAGACAAATCAGCTGGAAGACCAAGGGCCTGTTCCTAGCCATAATCTCCATGCAATAAACCCTGCAGTTTGGGACAATGGAACCCCTGGGAAGACTATAAATGCCCAACATGTAAAAATTAGCCTTAAGCCAGAAGTCACTTACCCTAACAAGAGACAGTACCCCATAAAGTTGGAAGCAAAAACAGGTTTGCAACCCCTCATACATAAATTCTTAGAACATGGCCTCTTAGTGCCCTGTCAGTCTCCTGGAATACCACTATTCTGCCAGTTGCTGAGCCAAATGGAGATTGTACATGACCTTAGAGCAGTCAATAATGCTGTGGTCTCTATACATTTCCCTTTGTGGCCAATTCTTGTAATACTCGACGGGAGATGCTAAATGGTTTACTGTGTTCGACCTCAAGGGTGCCTTCTTTTCTATCTCAGTATCTGTTTGCTTTTGAATGGACTAAGCCCCACTTGAGCCAAATGCAATAATACACCTGGACAGAATTGCCTTAGGGATTTCAGGACAGCCCACACTTGTTCACCCAGGTGCAAGGAAAGGAACTAAGAGAAATACATATAAAAGAAGGCACTATTCTACAGTATGGAGAGGACATATAAGTATGTACCCTACAATGGAGAGGGCTTCCCTGGTGGCTCAGAGGTTAAAGCATCTGCCTGTAATACAGGAGACTTGGGTTCGATCCCTGGGTCAGGAAGATCCCCTGGAGAAGGAAATGGCAATCCTCTCCAGTATTCTTGCTTGGAGAATCCCATGGATGGAGAAGCCTGGTGGGAGGCAAAAAGTCCACGGAGTCTCAAAGAGTTGGACGTGACTGAGCGACTTCACTTCACTACAATTGAGGTCTCGGATCAAAACACCATTTAAGTCCTTAATTTCTGTGGGGCCCAGGGTTATATGATCTTCCAGAAAACAGCACAGGTATCAGAGAAACAGGGTCAATATCTGAGACATAATTCCTGAGAGTATATGCTAATCACTAAATAAAAAACATGCTATATTAAGTTAAAGCACCTCAAAGACCAAAAAAAAAAAAAAAAAAAAAAAAACCTTTGTATTTTCTTAGGCATGAGAGGATTTTGCAGAATTTGGATTCCAGGGTTCTGACTAATGTTTAAGCCTCTATCTGAAGCCACCAAAAGCACAGGTACAAAACCAGTACTTTGGATTGGAGAATAAGAAAAGACTTTTAATAATATCCACCAAGCCCTCTCCAGAGTTCCTACTCTGGGTGAAAAACAGGAGATAGCTCTCAGGGTTCCTATTCAAAAGCTAGAAGAAGTTCCTCAGCCTATTAGCTGTTTTTCCAAACAACTGGATTCCCAGGCCTGACGTTGGCCTGGCTGCCTCCAGGCAGTAGCTGCTACCGCTTCCTTAGGAGAAGAAGCTAACAAGCTTACCTTTGAACAGTCTGATGTCCAGACCCCTCATCAAGTACAGGGATTCTGGGGATTAAAGGAGGCTACCATGGGCTAATCAAGGTCCGTCTAGTCGAGGCTATGGATTTTCCAGTAGTTATGTATGGATATGAGAGTTGGACTAAAGAAAGCTGAGTGCCACAGAATTGATGCTTTTGAACTGTGGTGTTGGACAAGACTCTTGAGAGACCTTGGACTGCAAGGAGATCCAACCAGTCCATCCTAAAGGAATTCAGTCCTGAATGTTCATTGGAAGGACTGATGTTGAAGCTGAAACTCCAATACTTTGGCTACCTGATGCAAAGAGCTGACTCATTTGAAAAGACCCTGATGCTGGGAAAGATTGAAGGCGAGAGGAGAAGGGGACAACAGAGGATGAGATGATCAGATGGCATCACCGACTCGATGCACATGAGTTTGGGTGAACTCCGGGAGTTGGTGATGGACAGGGAGGCCTGGCATGCTGCAGTCCATAGGGTTGCAAAGAGTTGGACACAACTGAGCGACTGAACTGAACTGAACCTCGGGCTGACTGAAGCCTGTCTTCCTAAGAACCAGGCTTTACTCCTCAATTCCTGAGAGCCTATCCTCCAAGCCTGCCACACCCTCATCCCAGCTACACTTATGCCTGACCAGAGCCCAGAGCCAACGTTCCTGCCTCAGATCCCTTGACCAGGTGTATGCCTGTAGGTCTCATCTAACAGATCAAGTAACAGAAAACACTGAGGAGGAGTGGTGAGTGGTTTACTGACAGCAGTAGCTTTATGAAGGACAGAGTCGGGAGGGCAGGGGATGCTATCATGAGTGTTCATAGCGTCAAAGCAGCAAAAATCTTTCCCGCCCTACATTTCAGCCTAGGATGAACTGAGCTCTACCCTGATCCTTAACCCTAGAGGAAGGAAAAATTATAAATATATACCCAGACTCAAAGTATGTCTTCCTTAATGTTACATGCCCATGCAGCTATACAGCCTTGATGACCATAACAGAACTGGTATTGATCCCATCTCTTACCCCTTCTAACCTTATACCCAGACACTCAACTTCCAAAGAGACCTGTGCACAGGACCAAGGGGAAACTAAGGAGACAGATGGCTGGTAATGCATCGATCAGAAATTACTCATACCTTTTTCTCCCAATGGAATATTATGAAAGTGCTACATGATTCTCTCCATCTGGGGACAGATGCAATGTCTACAATTGTTTTCTGATTTTTTTTTTTTTTTTACAGAGAAAGGGATCCCAGATACAACCAGAAGTGTTACTGAGCCTGCACACTCTGCACCATCCACAATCCAGGAGACATCAAGCCTCCCCACCCTGTGAGCCCAGTCAGCAACAGGGGACTTAGCCAGGAGAGGACTAGCAAATAGATTTCACTCACATACCCTCTTTCCAGGGCTTCAATACTTATTAGTCTTTACAGACACTTTTGCTGGATGAGTAGAGGCCTCTCCACTAGGACAGAGAAGGCAGCTAAAGTACTTCTAATAGAAATCATTCCTATGTTTACAAGGAGATCAAACCAGTCAATCCTAAAGGAAATCAGCCCTGAATATTCATTGGAGGGGGTGACGCGGAAGCTCCAATACTTTGGCCACCTGATTGGAAGACCCTGATGCTGGGAAAGATTGAAGGCAGGAGGAGAAGGGAACGACAGAGGATGAGATGGCTGGATGGCATTACCAACTCAATGGACATGAGTTTGAGTAGGCTCTGGGAGCTGGTGATGGACAGGGAAGCCTGGCGTGCTACTGTCCATGGGGTTGCAAAGAGTCCGACATGATTTAGCGACTAAACAACAACAACCAGCCTTAAGTTACTTGGTGGGATTTTAGAGAACAAAAAGATAATAAGGTTCTTGCATATTTCCCTCCTCTGCTTTTCCTGTGTAACTGTTCTGCCTGGGCTCTCTTGATTCATCTGTAGTTCCCCAGACTAAGGTGGGAAAAAAGAGCCATTTAAAATTTGAGGAAAACTATGTTTATACAAAAATCAACTTCTAAATGAGCTGTCTTTAATTGGTTTAAAGGAAAATGAGCACTTGTATACATTCTCAAAAATATAAAAGAGGCTCACCAGGATACATTTTGGGTTCACGTGACCTGGGAAATATTCAATATTTAATTAATATCTGGTATTAGAGCTAGCTTAAGCTTGTGGGTTTAATTAATACACATCTAACTTTAGAGTGATCAACTTTAAGCATTATACTTTTATTTTACCTAGGGTTAGTGACAGTCAGTATGTGCATATTGTTTCTGTTATGAAATTTATCAACAGGAAAAATAAGCTCATATGATTAACTTTTTAACTATATATAACTGGGATAAGAACATTTTACTAAACTCTATAGCAATAATTGGGGTTTCCTGGTGGCTCAGTGGTAAGGAATCTGCCTGCAATGCAGGAGACCCGGGTTCGATCCATGGGTTGGTAAGATCCCCTGGAGGAGGGCATGGCAACCCACTCTAGTATTCTTGCCTGGAGAATCCCATGGACAGAGAAGCTTGGTGGGCTATAGACCATAGCATCACAAAGAGCTGGACATGACTGAAGTGACTTAGAAGCAGCAGCATGGCAATAATTATCTAAAACACTCTGTCACAGCGAGAGAGACACAGATGTGTAGAACAGTCTTTTGGACTCCGTGGGAGAGGGTGAGGGTGGGATGATTTGGGAGAATGGCATTGAAACATGTATATTATCATATGTATCATATCAAATGAATCACCAGTCCAGGTTCGATGCATGATACAGGGTGCTCAGGACTGGTGCTCAGGATGACCCAGAGGGATGGGATGGTGAGGGAGGTGGGAAAGGGGTTCAGGATGGGGAACACATGTACACCCGTGGTGGATTCATGTCAATGTATGGCAAAACCACTACAATATTGTAAAGTAATTAGCCTCCAATTAAAATAAATAAATTTATATTTAAAAAAAAAACACTCTCAAATTTTGGTAAATTTAAACTAAATTAAGCTAAATGATACAAATTCATTGAACATCCAGGCCATTTCAAATAAAGCAAAATATTGGGAATACTAATAGCTAAACAGGTCCAAATTTACCTACTTTTGTTTTCTTGTAAGAGGAAAACTATAGACGTTTTGTGCCACTTTGAGATGTTCTTTACCAATCTATGAAATGCTAATGTAGAAGACAGTTCATGGCGGCTTAAGGAAAGTAGGGTGTGTGTTTCCAGAAAAGAAGGTATGAGGAATGGAAATGTATTTTGTTGAAAGGGAAAAGGGTGATTTTGTCCTAGAATTGACTTTGTGAATGGGGAAAGAATAGAGGCAAACTATGGCTACAAAAAGTAGCAGAAGGTTTGTGAAAGAGGAACACTGAGGAAAGAATTTCATATGTGATAAACACATTTTATTAAGAGAAGGTTGATACAAGACTGGATTTGGTTTCTCTCTCACAAGGGTACAAAGTTTTCCTAGAATACGTCTTTTGATATCTGATCATATGAGTTCCTATGCCCTTAAGTGATCTGCATTTACTTTTGAAAATTTTTTTCATCTTAGTTCAATGAGTAATTGTTTTACCCTATGATTCTATCTGGGTGTTTTAAAACATTTTGAGGGGCTTCCCTGGTGGGTCAGTGGTAAAGAATCTGCCTGCAGTGCGGGGGGCACTCGTTTGATCTCTGTTCCGGGGGGATCCCACCTGCCATGGAGCAACTAAGCCCCTGTGCCAACTATTGAGCCAGTGCCTTCGAGCCTGGGAGTCCAAACTACTGAACCCACACTCCCAAGAGCCCAGGCCTGCAGAAGAGAAGCCACCACAACGAGAAGCCTTTGCACCAAAACTGCAGAGTAGCCACTGCTCACCACAAGTAGAGAAAGCCCACACACCAACAAAGATCCAGCAGAGCCAAAAGTAAAGTTGCTAAAAAATTTTTTTTGCTATTTTTGACAGCCTCCCCAAATATCAAATTCTAGCCAAACCTCTTCTAACCTTAAGCCTCTTTGGGGTACTTCAAAGGGCCCCTGTAAAACCCTAAAGAAAGATTCTAGACTGAGTTCATTTGTTATGTTAAATTACATGGGAAACACTGTCCAAACTTGCTGTTGCCTGTATCAGAATCATCAGGCTCTCCCTGATTTTATTATAGCTTCCCAAGAGATAGGGGAAAGGGTTTGGGTTCTTCTAATGTCTCGTCTCACCTTACGTTATGTCCAAAATAATCCCATGAGAATATTCCCACCTCTAGGCCCTCATTTTCTGACCCTCATGGCATTTTCCACTGCACCCAACTTCAATTTCCCACCAGAGAAGCCCTTCAATTCCCCCAAGAGTTCTTTTCTGCACCTCTAGGATATCCTTCACTCCTCCACTTGGCAGTCCCTACACAGTTACAACTACCTACTGGGCTGCCCACTTCCAAGCAGGCCACACCCTAGGTTTTATAGATGCTCAATATAACAGAATACACCCCAACACAGGGAAAATGGTTATGGGAGATGAGCTTAATAGACAACAGATCCCCCTCAAGGACAGTCCTGGCAAACAGTGGCACTGGTTAAAATGTCCCCTATTGGGACATTTTAGAGGGACTGGGTGGACCAGAGACATCTGGTTAGGAATCCATGGGAGAGTAGAGGATGCTCAAAATCCTCTTAGGTGAGAAAGGAATTAAGAAGACACTGCACCTCCCTCTGATAAAAACCTCCATGTAAATGTCTCCAGGACTCTGGACTTCATTTCTAGGAGAGCTCTTGGCTGAAGTTTACTCAACATGAGAGGATCTTCTTCGAGGTCATAAGAAACACCTCTGGAATGTATCCTTAGTAGTATTGTAGTGTTAGAGGCTCAGTCGTGTCTGACTTTTTGTCACCCCAAGGACTGTAGCCCCACAATCTCCTCTGTTCATGAAATTTTCCAGGCAAGCATACCGAAGTGAGTAGCTATTCCCTTCTACATGGGTCTTCCTGACCCAGTTATAGAATCCAGGTCTCCTGCATTGCAGGTGGATTCTTTACCATCTGAGCCACCAAGAACATCCCAAATTGTAAATTTTAAAAACCTGAAGGATTGAAAAGACAAAAACTTAACCTGTACTGTAACACAGCCTTGCCTTTATGTAAGTTAGGGGGATGGAGAAAAATGGCCTGAATATGCGTATCTAAATTACAATACCATCTTGCAACTGGATCTTTACTGTCACAAGATGGGAAAATAGACTGAGGTTCCCTAAGTTGCAGTCTTCATGGTTCTTTCTTTATCAAAACGCTGCTTTATCTATCTGCTCCTGTAATCAAAAGCCTGGGGACTCAGAAAGCACTCCCGACATTTTAGGTGAGCCCCTTTTAACCTTTCCCAATTTTCAAGGGTGAAACCCAGTCTCCCCTGCTTCCTCAGAGCCACTGAACATCCGAGATCCCTCTGACCAATCCCAGCTTCACCTCCTTATGTCCCATATACCCTTCATCACCCCATGAGAAAGACTAGTGCCCCCAGGGGTAACCCACAGTGGAACCGCCTATCACCCAGGATCAGAGAATGCCCTCTCTTAGAAAATCAGTGAAGAGACAGTCAGAGTACATGTGCTGTTTTCTTTAACTGATTTAGCCCAAGGCAGACGGAGATGGGGCCAATTTTCTGAAGACACTATTAACGTTATTGCAGGGTTTTTGGCTTTAACTCTAGCCTTTGATTTACCTTGGAAAGATGTCCAAATAGTTCTATCTATAATACTTCCTCTGGCCCTGAGGAAAAACAGAGAATTTGGGCGGCAGCCCAGGGGAACAGTGACCAGCTCGCCAGGGACTGACCGGAACATTTTGTTATGCATTGAGTCCCAGTTCTAAGTCAGGAGCCGCATTGGAATTCTAAATCCTGGGAGAGAATAGAAGCCATGAAACACGTGACCCACTATGTATTACAAGGAATGAGAAAATCTATCAAAATGCCAGTTAACTATGCAAGGGTTAAAGGAGTGTCCCAAGAAGAAAAAGAAAACCCAGTCCTCTTTAAGGGACTACTTGTGGAGTCTTTGGGGAAATTTACTAACATGGGACCCTCCAATCTGGAGGGCAAATCCCTGCCGTGACAATATTTGATCAGTCAGCCTGCCCCTGATATTAGGCAGAAACTACAAAAGGTACAGTTGGTGACCCAACTCCTAGAGGTGGCCTTTGGGGTAGAAAATAATCGAGATCAAGATGAAGAGGAAGAGAGAGCCCAACAAGAGAAAAGACAGGCCAGGGCTCAAGCTAAACTGATGCGGGGATTCTGGGGGCTCCCTCTGAGATGTCTATCTCCATCGAGGAGCTCTGGGTGGTCCCTGACATGGCAGGTAAGATCAACTTTTTAATGGATACGGGGGCCACTTACTCTGTCCTGAGCTCTCACACTGGACCTCTTTCTTCCAAAAGCTGCACAGTGACTGGTGTCGATGGAAAATCTCCCACCTGTTACTTCACTGTCCTCTCCCTTGACAACCTGAACAGTGTTTGATCTCACGTGTCTTTCTGGTTGTCCTTGAGTGTCCTACCCCACTACTGGGAAGGGACCTTGGAACCATTAAACACTTAGGACAGCCAGAGCAGCCCCATATACTGACTCTGACCTACATGAGCCAGCCAGAGAGCAAGGTCCTATTCCCAGCCATATTCTACAGGGAGTGAACCTGCATTTTGGGAACAAGGAGAACCCAGGAGGGCCATCAATGCCCAACCTGTAAGAATTAGGCTTAGGCCAGAAGCCACTTACTCTAACAAGAGACAATATCCCACAAAATTTGAAGCAAAGAAGGGGTTAAAAGCCCTCAAAGATAAATTCTTAAATCATGGCCTCTTGTTACCCTGCCAGTTTCCAAGCAACACTCCTATTTTTCCAATTATGAAGTCTACTGGGGAATTTCAAGTGATACAAAACCTTAGAGCAGGAAATGATGCTGTGGTGCCTATTCACCCCTTTGTGGTCAATCTTTATAAGGTATCAGCCCAAATCCCTGAGGATGCTAAATCCTTTACCATGCTCAGCTATAAAGATCCCTTCTTTTGCATCCCAGTATATCCTTCCTCACAATATTCGTTTGCCTTTAAGCTGACTAACCACCACTCAGCTTCCCTGGTGGTTCATTGGCAAAGAGTCTGCCTGCCAATGCAGGAGCTGTGAGTTCGATTCCTGGCTCGGGAAAATCCCCTGGAGAAGAAAATGGCAACCCACTCTAGTGTTAGTGCCTGGGAAATCCTATGGACAGAGAGGAGCCCAATGGGCTGCAGTCTGTAGGCTGTCAAGAGTTAGACACGACTTTGCCACTAAACAACATATCACTCCTCACAATATTTGTTTGCCTTTAAATGGACTAACCACCACTCAAGCCAAATGCAACAATATACCTGGACAGTATGGCATCAGGGTTTTCTGGTTAGCCCACACTTGTTCTCAGGCCCTAGACAATAACTGTGGAAGATACACCTGAAAGAACAGACTATTCAACAGGTTTGTACATGATATATTAGTATGTACCTCACCATGGAGGTCTCGGATCAAAACACCATTAAGTCCTTAATCTCCTTGGGGCTACGGAGCCTTTCAAAGGCACAACAAATCTCAAAGCAATGAGTTAATTATCTGGGATTTACCACAAACCCCCAAAATAGTTTTCTCCATACAGAAAACAAGCTATATTTAGGCATAAGCACTACAAAGATCTACCTGCAATGCAGGAGACACAGGTTCACTCCCGGGGTCAGGAAGATCCCTCGGAGAAGGAAATGGCAACCCACTCCAGTATTCTTGCCTGGGATATCCCATAGACAGAGGAGCCTGGTGGGCTACAGTCCATGGGGTCGCAGAAGAGTCAGACACAGCTGAACGACTAAACAAAAACAAAGACAAAGAAACATCTCTTTACCTTTCTGGTCATGGCAGGATTTCATAGAATCTGGATTTCAAGATTGGGGCTAATGGCTAAACCTCTATATGAATGCTCAGACACAGAAGCATTTAGAATGGAGAACAAGAAAAGGCTTTTAATGGTATCAATCAGGCCCTCACCAGAACCCCTGCTCTCAGTCATCCCAACCTGAAAACGCCATTCATCCTGTATGTGGCTGAAAAGCAAGGCACAGCTCTGGGGAGGTTCTCATATCTGGGCAAGTTCCTCAGTCTATCGGGTATTTTTCCAAACAACTGGATTTCATGACCCAAGGTTGGCCTGGCTGCCTCTTGGCAGTAGCTGCCAGTGCTTCACTACAGGAAGAAATTAGCATCCTTTGGACAGCCACTGGATGTCCAGACCTTTCATTAAGTATAAGGGATTCTGGGGATTAAAGGCCACCATTGGCTAACTTAAGGTGCCTTACTAATACCAGGCCGTGCTCCTTGACTCCTGAGAGCTCACCCACAAAACCTGCTGCATCCTCAACCCAGCTACGCTTATGCCTGATGAGAGCTCCAAACTAATACATTCCTGCCTCAGAACCCTTGACCAGCCCAATGCCTGTAGGTCTAATCTAACAGTTCAAGCCACAGAAAACCCAGAGGATGAATGATTTACTGACAGCAGTAGCTTTATGAAGCATGAAGTCAGGAGGGCAGGGGATGTTATTGTGAGTCCACATGGTGTCAAAGCAGCAAAACCTTTCCCTCCCAACAGTTCAGTCCAGAAGGTTGAACTGATAGCTCTAACCTGAGCCTTAACCCTAGAGGAAGGATAAATTATAAATATATATACAGACTCAAATTATGCCTTCCTTGCTCTACATGCTAGTGGAGCTATTAGGAAAAAAGAGAACTTTGAAGTACAAGAAATTCTTATATAATGTATGAGGCTGAGGTTTTAGATTTCATAGCAGCAGCTCAAAACCAAAATACAGAGCAGTCATTCACTGTCACAGGCATCAAAAGGGCAGTTCTCAGATTACCCCAGGAAGCAACTGGACACACCGGGAAGCAAAGACAGCAGCCCTGCTGCCCATAACAGAAATGGCACTGACCCCAACCCTTGCCCCTTCTACCAATATACTCTGATACTCAACTTCCAGAGAGACCTGGGCACGAGACCAAGGGGGAACTAAGGGTACAGATGAGTGCAATTGTGTGGTAGTTTGAACATTCTTTGGCATTGCCCTTCTTTGGGACAGGAATGAAAACTGACCTTTTTGAGTCCTGTGGTCAATGCTGAGTTTTCCAAATTTGCTGGCACCCCACTCCAGTACTCTCGCCTGGACAATCCCATGGACAGAGGAGCCTGGTAGGCTGCAGTCCATGAGGTTGCTAAGAGTCAGACACGACTGAGCGACTTCACTTTCACTTTTCACTTTCATGCATTGGAGGAGGAAATGGCAACCCACTCCAGTGTTCTTGCCTAGAGAATCCCAGGGACAGAGGAGCCTGGTAGGAGGCCGTCTATGGGGTCACACAGAGTCGGACACAACTGAAGTGATTTAGCAGCAGCAGCAGCAGCTAGCATATTGAGTGCAACACTTTAACAGCATCATCTTTTAGAATCTCAAACAGTTCAGCTGAATTCTATCACCTCCACTAGCTTTGTTTGTAGTGATGCTTCCTAAGGCCCACTTGACTTTACACTCCAGGATGTCTGGCTCTAGGTGAGTGATCACACCATCATGGTTTCCAAGTCATTAAGACCCTTTCTGTATAATTCTTCTGTTTATTCTTTCCACCTCTTTCTAATACTTTCTGCTTCTGTTACCTCTGTACCGTTTCTGTCCTTTATTGTGCCCATCTTTGTATGAAATGTTCCCTTGGTAGCTCCAATTTTCTTGAAGAGATCTCTAGTCTTTCCCATTCTAATGTCTTCCTCTATTTCTTTGTATTGTCACTCTTAGGAAGGCTTTCTTATCTCTCCTTGCTATTCTGTAGAACTCTGCATTCAGATGGATATATCTTCCCCTTTCTCATTTGCCTTTCATTTCTCTTTTTTTCTCAGCTATTTGTAAGGCCTCCTCAGACAACCATTTTGCCTTGTTGCATTTCTTTTTTGTAGAGATGGTTTTGGTCACTACCTCTTATACAATGTTACAAACTTCCGTCCATAGTTCTTCAGGCTCTGTGTCTATTAGGTCTAATGTCTTGAATCTACTTTGTCACTCGCACTGTATAATCATAAGGGATTTGATTTAGGTCATACCTGAACTATGCCAAAGCCTTTGACTGTGTGGGTCACAATAAACTGTGGAAAATTCTGAAAGAGATGGGCATACCAGACCACCTGACCTGCCTCTTGAGAAATCTGTATACAGGTCAGGAAGCAACAGTTAGAAGTGGACATGGAATAACAGACTAGTTCCAAATAGGAAAAGGAGTATGTCATGGCTGTATATTGTCACCCTGCTTATTTAACTTATATGCAGAGTACATCATGAGAAACACTGGGCTGGATGAAGCACAAGCGGGAATCAAGATTGCTGGGAGAAATATCAATAACCTCAGATATGCAGATGACACCACCCTTCTGGCACAAAGTGAAGGGGAACTAAAAAGCCTCTTGATGAAAATGAAGGAGGAGAGTGAAAAAGTTAGCTTGAAGCTCAACATTCAGAAAACTAAGATCATGCCATCTGGTCCCATCACTTGATGGCAAGTAGATGGGAAAACAGTGGAAACAGTGTCAGACTTTATTTTGGGGGGCTCCAAAATCACTGCAGATGGTGACTGCAGCCATGAAATTAAAAGCTGCTTGCTCCTTGGAAGGAAAGTTATGACCAACCTAGACAGCATATTAAAAAGCAGAGACATTTCTTTGTCAACAAAGGTCCGTCTAGTCAAAGCTATGGTTTTTCCAGTAGTCATGTATGGATGTGAGTTGGACTGTGAAGAAAGCTGAGTGCCAAAGAATTGATGCTTTTGAACTGTGGTGTTGGAGAAGACTCTTGAGAGTCCCTTGGACTGCAAGGAGATCCAACTAGTCCATCCTAAAGGAGATCAGTCCTGGGTGTTCATTGGAAGGACTGATGTTGAAGCTGAGACTCCAATATTTTGGCCACCTGATGCGAAGAGCTGACTCATTTGAAAAGACCCTGATGTTGGGAAAGACTGAAGGCAAGAGGAGAAGGGGACGACAGAGGATGAGATGGTTGGATGGCATCACCAACTCAATGGACATGAGTTTGGGTAGACTCAGGGAGTTGGTGATGAACAGGGAGGCCTGGCATGCTGCGGTTCATGGGGTCGCAGAGAGTCGGACACGACTGAGCGACTGAACTGAACAGCACAGTGGTTTCCCCTACTTTCTTCAAGCCTGAATTTTGCAATAAGGAGCTCATGATCTGAGGCCAAAGAAGGGAAATACCAAACAATATTCAAACTGCCACAAAATTGCACTCATTTCACATGATAGTAAAGTAATGCTCAAAATCCTTCAAGCTAGGCTTCAACAGTATGTGAACAGAGAACTTCCAGATGTATAAGTAGATTCAGAAAAGACAGAGGAACCAGAGATCAAATAGCCAATATCTGTTGGATCATATAAAAAGCAAGAGAATTCCAGAAAAACATCTACTTCTGCTTCACTGACTATAGCCTTTGACTGTGTGGATCACAACAAACTGTAGAAAATTCTTAAAGGGATGAGAATACCAGACCACCTTACCTAGCTCCTGAGAAAACTTTATGTGGGTCAAGAAGCAATAGATAGAACCGGACATGGAACAACAAACTGGTTCAAAATTGGGAAAGGAGTACATCAAGGCTGTACACTGTCACCCTGCTTATTTAACTTATATGCAGAGTACAACATGTGAAATGCTGAGCTGGATGAAGAATAAGCTAGAAATCAAGATTGCTGGGAGAAATATCAATAACCTCAAATATGCAGATGACATCACCCTAATGGCAGAAAGCTAAGAAGAACTAAAGAGCCTCTTGATGAGGGTGAAAGAGGAGAGTGAAAAAGCTGGCTTAAAATTCAGCATTCAAAAAATAAAGATCATGGCATCTAGTCCCATCACTTCATGACAATTAGAGGGGGAAACAATGGAAACAGTGAGAGACTTTATTTTTGGGGGGCTCCAAAATCACTACAGATGGTGACTGCAGCCATGAAATTGAAAGACACTTGCTCCTTGGAAGGAAAGTTATGACCAACCTATATAGCATATTAAAAAGCAGAGACATGACTTTGCCAGCAAAGGTCCGTCTAGTCAAAGCTATGGTTTTTCCAGTAGTCATGTATGGATGTGAGAGTTGGACCATAAAGAAAGCTCAGCACCGAAGAATTGATGCTTTTGAACTGTAGTGCTGGAGAAGACTCTTAAGAGTCCTTTGGACAGCAAGGAGGTCAAAACTAGTCAGTCTTAAAGGAAATCAGTCCTGAATATTCATTGGAAGGACTGATGCTGAAGCTCCAATACTTTGGCCACCTGATGTGAAGAGCCAACTTACTAGAAAAGACCCTGATGCTTGGAAAGATTGAAGGCAGGAGAAGAGAGCAACAGAGGATGAGATGGTTGGATGGCCTCACCAATTCAATGGACATGAACTTGGGCAAATTCCGAGAGATAGTGAGAGACAGGGAAGCCTGGCTTGCTGCAGTCCATGGGGTCACAAAAAGTTGGGACATGACTCTCCCTTCTCCCAAGACTCTACAGAACACAGAGGACCCTGGACAGCCTGAAAAATCCAGGTGAATGAGTGAGGCTCTCCAAGACCTGAAGCTCTTGTTCAGGAAGGATAAAAAGGGACTTCCCTGGTGGTTCAGTGGTTAAGAATTTGCCTTGCAAGGCTGGGGACACACGTTCACTCCCTGCATGGGGAACTAAGATCCCACATGCAGCAGAGTAGCTAAAACTCAAGAGCCCATGAGCTGCAATGAAAGATTCCACATGACAGAAGGAAGATGCCACGTGCTACAATAAAGACCCTATGCGGCCAAATATGCAAGTTAAATAATTATTTTTTAAAAAAAGGACAAAGAGACTTATTAGACCCAAGGCTAAGTACCCATAGGCACTATCATCCTGTCTTCCTGTACTCCAGTCCACTTACAAAACAACTGGTTCTGGTAGATTTAGATAATTATTGTCCTCCATGCTCTCACTTCCGCTTTTGAAGTTTATTATGAGTATTGCTGTAGCCCTGTACCTACACCCCAGACAGAACTCCTCTGCCCAGGAGGGGTGGCTTAATGTGACTCACCAGAAGCCTCAGGACCCCACACTTATCATGATGTGAGCTCACTACAACACTTGTTTTAATGTTCCTGCTTCCTAGTCATCATTCATGATTGGAGCTCTGATTGGTGCAACTACGAGGGTATTCATTACTTTAACTTTTTTATACTTCATCCCTTGCCCCAGAATGGACAGAAAACTCCCTGGTTCCCATTGCTCAAACTCTTGCTTCCTTCCCTCAGTTGACAGAATGCTGGATGTGCTTACCCAGAGATGAGCCCATCATTGACGACAGCAACCCCACTGTCCACCTAGTAAAGAGTTTTAACCAAGTTCCTAGGAAACTTGGAGTTGCAAAGACTGAAGGCTGAAGCCAGCCAGCCAGGGTTTTGCTCCCTTCCTGCTGCAGCAGGGTCCCAATAAGGCCTTGCCTGAATTTTCTGTCTAGCCTCTAGTCAATTTTAATTGATCAAGAAAGGCCAAGAACCCTGGTCAGAATCAGATTCATGGCACCCAATGTGGGCACTTGTCCTCTTCTTGGGAGAGGATCTGGAACTCTCCGAGACCGCCGATCACAGCTTCACCGTGGGCGACAAGTGGCCCCAACCTCTTGTTCAGTGTCACCACGTCCCCTAAATCTGCCTTCCGGGTCCTTGGCAGCCTCAGGACGCTCATTCACACAATGCCCACCCCTCCCACTTGTGCACTTCCCTCTCCTGAAATCGCTCTTCTCTTCTCTCTGTCTTCTCTATCCAAGACAGTGGACCCAGGCAGGTACAGCATCACCCCTCTCACCTTGTGAGACCTGCTCTCTGGCTGGCTCTCTGTTGCCCTTGATGGGTGACAGACAGAGAGAGGCGGGAGAGGCTCGCCTCACCTCGCACAGACCTTGGTCCAGCAGGCTCTCCTTGACCAGAGAGGTATAAGAGTGATTGATGTTCAAACTTCGTATCATGTAGAGGCTGGAAGTCCTTTGGTCTCAGTATTCTCAACTCTGTTTCCCTGCTGCCTCTTTCTTTTTCAGTCTTTTCCATCTCTCCTACCTTTACCTCTCCCCTGATCCTTATACCTGCACTCCAGTACCATTCATTCTGAAAACTTCTTCTTTGTGTCTAAGTTTGTGTCATTGGTATCCTTCTTTTACGTAGCTTTGCTTGTCCAACTGCTCATGCAAGTCTCTGCCAACACCATGGGCCTGGTGGGGCACCTACTTCTTGAAAGAGAGAGCAGCCCACATCGCCCGATACTCCAGCTTTGGGTTACTTGGTGGGATTTTAGGGAACAACAAGTAAGGACAGGAACTTGCCACTCTCCCTCCTCTGCATTTGCAGTTTAACTAACAGTCCTGACCAGAGGGTCTGCATCTCTCCTCTGCACTGTGACTATTCTGCCCAGGCTCTCAGGACCTGCCTGACTCTCTGTCTTCCCCCAGACTGAAGGGGGAGAAGGGCCATTTTATATTCAAGAGGAAAACTGTGAGATCTCTGGTTCGGTCTTTTGGTAAAAAATTAACCTGTAAAAGAGCTCTATTTAACTGGCTTAAAGGAAACTGAGCACTTTATATACATTCTCAGAAATGTAAAGGAGGCTTTCCAGAATACCTTTTCCATGTGACCTGGGCAATGTTCAGTATTTAATTAATGTCTGATATTAGAGTTAGCTTAAGCTTCCGGGTTTAATTAATACAGACCTGGTTTTAGAGTGATCAACATTAAGTATAACACTTTAATCCTATCTATGGTTACTGCAAGTCAGTAAGTGCATATTGTTTGTTATAAAATTTGTGAACAGGAAAACTAAGCTGATATAATTCAATCTTTAAGAAAATGTTAAGAGCTTAGAACTTTTTGGTAAATTCTATGGCAATAACTATGTTTTGGAAAAGTTCATCTAAAACACTCTCTCCGATTTTGGTAAATGGAAACTAAATTAAGTTTAATGATAGGAAATCACTGAATACCCAGGCCATTTCAATTAAGGCAAAATATTGGTACCACTAACTGTTGAACAGGTCTAAGTTTACCTATTTTGTCTTCTTGTGAAGAAAGAAACTCAAGATATTTGGTGCCATGCTCCCAACCTATAGAACGTGAATAGAGAAGACAGTTCATGGTTGCCTAAGAAAAGCAGGATGTGTGTTTTTAGAAAAGAAGATGTGAGGAATGGAACTGTATCTTGTTAAAAGGAAAAAGAGTGATTTGCTGGTTATTTCTTAATGGAAAGAATAAGGCACAACGTATGGCTATAGAAAGCTGCATGAGGTTCGCAGAGGAGGGACATCGAGAAAAGAATTTTATAGGTGGTCAGTGTTTTCTAAGGTTGGATTGAATTGAATTAGATAAATGGATTTTATTAAGAGTAGGCTGATGCATGACTGGGTTTGGTTTCTCTCTCTCCTAAGAGAACAATGCTTTCCTGGAATACTCCTTTTGATATTAGATTGTGTGAGTTCTCATACTTTTAAATGTCTGTATTTACTTTGGAAATTTATTTTTCACTTTAGCGGAAGGAATCATTGTTTCACGGGGACCTATTATTCTATCAGAATGGGTATTTTAAAACTTCTTGACATTTTTGCCAGACTTCCCAAATATAACTAAAGTTCTTTTGACCGCCAGCTAATTTTGGGGTGCTTCAAATGGTCACTGGAGCATCCCCAAAAGATTCTAAACTAATTGGATTCACTTGATATATTGAATTATTTGGGAAACACTGTCCAAACTTGCTGTGCCTGTGTCATACAGAATCACCAGGCTCTAATTTTATCATAGCCCAAGAGACAGGGGAAGGGGTTTGGGGTTCTTCTGCTGTCTAGCCTCTCACCTTCCTCAACACCCAAAAAATCCCCTGTGGGAAAACTCACATCCCCAGACTCTCATTTTCTGACCTCCATGGCATTTTGCACTGAGCCCAACTCCACTTCCTCTAGTTGATCCTTTTCACACTCTAGGACTCCCTTCACTCCTTCACTGGGCAGTCCCTGCACACCTACCTACTGGACTGGCCACTTCCAAGCAGTCCACATTCTACGCTTTATACGTACTCAATCTCGAGGAATACACCCCAACACAGGGAAAACGGTTATAGGACATGAGCTTTATAGACAACAGATCTCCCTCAAGGAGAGTCCTGGCAACACACTGGCGCTGGTTCAAACGTCCCCTACTTGGTACCCTCCGTGCAAGGGACTGGGTTGACCGGAGATATCAGGTTAGGAATCTATGGGAGAGTAGAGAACCCTCAAAATTCCATTAGGTAAGAAGAGAATTCAGAGCACATTCTGACTCCCTTCCGTAAAAAGTCCTCAGTGAATGTCTCCTGGGATGCCGGACTTCATTTCTAGGAGCGCTCTTGGTTGCAGGTTACTCAACATGGGACGATCCTCTTCTAAGCAGAAGAAACACCTCTGGAATATGTATCCTTAGAATCTGGATATTTAAAAAAAAAAACAGACGAGCTGAACAGGAAAAACAAATTCTACTGTAACACTACTCGGCTTTTATATAAGTTGGGGGGATAGAGAAAAATGGCCTGAAAATGAGTCTTTAAATTGCAAAACCATCTTGCAACTGGAGCTTCACTGTTGCAAGATGGGAATGTTCAAGCCTTCATGGTTCTTTGCCCAAACCCTGGTCTACTGGGCTCCTGTAATCAAAAGCCTGGGAAAAGCACTCCCAACATTTTAGATGATCCCCTTTTTAACTTTCTCCAGTTTTCAGGGTGAAAGCAAGTCTCCCCTGCTTCTCCAGAGCCAAGTTTCCTAGTTTCCTCTGACCAATCCCAAACTCACCTCCCTATGTCCCATATTCCCTTCGTCATCCCAGGAGAGAGACGAGAGCCCCAGGGTAACTGGTAGTCAGACTTCCTATCACTCAGGATCAGAGAAAATATGCCCTCAAAGGCAAGTGGCAAGTGGTGAAGGACAGTCACAGTATCCGTGCCCTTCCCTTTAACTGAGTTAGCCCAGTGCAAACAATGGGCGGTTTATCAAAGACACTAGTAAGTTTGCTGCAGATTTTCAGGCCCTAACTCTGGCCTTTGATTTAACTTGGAAGGATGTTCAAACCGTCCTATCTATAATACTTGCTCTGGCCCTGAGAACAAAACAGAGAATTTGGGCAGCAGCCCAGGCAACAGTGACCAGCTTGACCAAACTGAATATTTTGTTATGGGTGAAGATGCAACTCCAAGTCAGGGGCCCTGTTGGTATTATCATTCCTGAGAGGGATCAGAAGCCATGAAACACATGATCCACTGTGTTATTAGAGGGGATGAGAAAATCTAACAAAAAGCCAGTTAAGTATGAAAAGGTTAACGGAGTGACCCAAGAAGAAAGTGAAAACCCAGCCCCCTTTTAGGTACATCTTGTGGAGGCTTGTAGAAAATTTACTAACGTTGAACCCTCCACTCCAGAGTGTCAATCTCTGCTGAGACAACGTGTCATCAGCCAGTCTGCCCCCAATACGAGTCAGAAACTTCCAAAAGTTACAATTAGGCCCACAAACCCTGATGTCCCAACTCCTAGAGGTGGCCTTTGGGGTATTTAATAACCGAGATCCAGCTGAGGAGGAAGAGAGATCCTGACATGAAAACAGGAGGCCAGGGCTCAAGCTGTGACCACGGCTGCCAGCAACGCCTTGCATCCTCAGGACAACCCCAGTGGGCCAAGGAGGCTTAACCATCGCCTGGAGGTAAAACCAGCAAGGGGGAATGCTTCAGATATAAGTCAACCAGCCCAAAAGTGCGAAAAAGAACCCTCACGTCCATGCCTAGCCTGCAAACGAACAGGTCATTGGAGATGGGGTTGCCCCCAGTCCTGAAGACAGGTGGGTTCCTGCTCCCAAGGTGGCCATGCTGGACAACTGAGGTGGCCCAGGGATTCTGGAGGCTCCCTGCATGAGATATCTAACTCCACCGAAGAGCCCAAGTGGTCTTTGACATGGCAGGTAAGAATATCAATTTTCAAATTGATAAAGGAGACAATCTGTCCGATCTCTCACACTGGGCCTCTTTCCTGCTAAAGCTGTACTGGGACTGGTGTCGACAGAAAGCCTCACATTGGTTTCTTCACTGGGCCTCTCACTTGCCAATCTGAACAGCGTTTGACCTTACATGCCTTTTATTGTGCCTGAGGGTCCTACCCAACCACTGGGGAGAGACCGTCTGGTCTCCATGGGGCCATATTAAAGTTTGGACACCCTGAGCTGTGCCTTTTGTTGACTCTAAGACAAATCAGCTGGAAGACCAAGGGCCCTTTCCTAGCCATATTCTTCACTCAGCAAACCTGAAGTTTGGGACAATGGAACCCCTGGGAAGACTATAAATGCCCAACATGTAAAAATTAGCCGTAAGCCAGAAGTCACTTACCCTAACAAGAGACAGTATCCCATAAAGCTGGAAGCAAAAACAGGTTAAAACATGGCCTCTTAATGTCCTGCCAGTCTCCATGTAATACTACTATTCTGCCAGTTGCTAAGCCAAATGGGGATACTGAATTGTACATGGCCTTAGAGCAATAAATGACGCAGTGGTCTCTATACATTCCCCTCTTGGCCAATCCTTATAATATTGGATGGGAGATGCCAAACGGTTTACTGTGCTTGACCTCAAGGATGCTTTCTTTTGCATCTCAGTTCATCCCTTTTTTGAGTGGACTAGCCCCCACTGGGCCAAAGGTAATACTATACCTGGACAGCGCTGTCTCAGGGGTTTCAGGATAGCCCACATTTGGTCACCCAGGACCTCGGAAAGGAACTAAGAGAAATACACCTAAAGTGAGGTGCCATTCTACAATATGTAGATGACATATTAATATGCACCCTACCATGGGGGACTCAGATAAAACTACCATTTAAGTCTTTAATTTCCATGGGGCCTGGGGTTACATGATCTCCAAAGCACAGATATCAGAGCAACAAGGTAAGTATCTGAGACATACTTCCTGAAAGTACACAGTAATCTCTAAATAAAAAGTATGTTATATTAGGTGTAAGCACCCCAGAGATATTAAAAAAAAAAAAAAAAACTTTGTATTTTCTTAGGCATGACAGGATTTTGCAGAATTTGTATTCCAGGATTCAGACTAATGTTTAAGCTTCTATCTGAAGCCACCAAAGGCCCAGAACCAGTGCTTTGTACTGCAGAACAAGAAAAGGCTTTTAATAATATCCACCAGTCTCTCACCAGAGTTCCTACTCTGCATGTCCCCAATTGAAAAAAAAAAAAAAATTTACCTTGTACATAACTGAGAAACAGGAGACAGCTGTCAGGGTTCCTATTCAAAAGCTAGGAGAAGTTCCTCAGCTTACTAGCTATTTTTCCAGATAACTAGATTTCCAGGCCTGATGTGGTTCTGGCTGTTTCTGGACTGTAGCTGCCACCGCTTCCTTAGCGGAAGAAGCTAACAAGCTAAGCTTTGGACAGCCACTGGATGTCCAGACCCCTCATCAAGTACGAGGGATTCTGGGGATTAAAGGCCACTCTGGCTAACTGAAGCCCACCTTACTATGTACCAGATTTTGCTCTACCTCCCCAGAGGTAACCTCAACACCCTCAACCTGGCTACACCAATGCTCCTGAAATTTCAGAACAAACATGTTCCTGCCCTGAAACCACTGACCAAGTTTATACCTATAGGCCTGATCCAACAGACCAGGCCATAGAAAACCCTGAGGAGAATGGCTTACTGATGGTAGTAGTTTTTAAAGATGGAATCAGGAGGGCACAGGGATACTACTGTGAGCCCTCATAGTATCATAGAAGCAAAACCTTTGCCACCCAGATTACTGAGCTAATAGAAATGGAGCCCCAACTTTAGGGGATGGCATCACTGACTTGATGGACATGAATTTGAGCAAGCTCTGGGAGTTGGTGATGGGCAGGGAAGCCTGGCATGCTGTAGCCCATGGGGTCGCGAAGAGTCAGACACGACTGAGCAACTGAACTAAACTTTAGAGGAAGGAGAAGTTATATATACACATCAGATCAGATCAGATCAGTCGCTCAGTCGTGTCCGACTCTTTGCGACCCCATGAATCGCAGCACGCCAGGCCTCCCTGTCCATCACCAACTCCCGGAGTTCACTCAGATTCACGTCCATCGAGTCAGTGATGCCATCCAGCCATCTCATCCTCTGTCGCCCCCTTCTCCTCTTGCCCCCAATCCCTCCCAGCATCAGAGTCTTTTCCAATGAGTCAACTCTTCGCATGAGGTGGCCAAAGTACTGGAGTTTCAGCTTTAGCATCATTCTCAAAATATGCCTTTCTTGCTTTACATGCCTACGCAGGTATCTGGAAAGAAAAAGGACTTGCCTGGTGGTCCAGTGGATGAGAATCTGCTTGCAATGCAGGGGACATGGGTTTGATCCCTGCTCCGAGAAGATCCCACATGTCCTGGCCACAACTACTGAATCTGTGCTCTAGAGCCTGTGCTCTGCAACAAGAGAAGCCACCACGATAAGAAGCTGGAACACTGCAACTAGAAAGCAGCCCGCACTTGCTATAACTAGAGAAAGCCTGCAGGCAGTAACAAAGACCCAGCACCACCAAAAAAATAAAATAAATTTTTTTAAGTAAAAAACGTTCTCCTATAAAATATGGGGCTGAGATATTACACCTCATAGAAGTGGCTCAAAAACCAAAGCCAGTAGCAGTCATTCACTGCTGTGGGCACCAAAAGGAAAATTCTCAAATTACCCCAGGGAACAACAGGGCAGATGGAGAGGCAAAAAACAAACAAACAAACAAACAAACAAAAACAGCCCTGATGCCCAGGTAGAAACCAACACTAAGAAAATTCAACAAGTCACTTGACTTCAGCAGACAGTTAACCACCAATCCTTACTATACAGTACAGGCGGGGAAATTAAAAACTGGTTTTCTAGTTGATTCTCTTGGATCCCACAAGGTATACAAACCTCTCTGGCAGGAGGTTTCTATTTTCTCATAACCCTCAATTTTTCTCAATGATACTAATTTATGCTGTATTTCATCTTGTACTCTGTTGTCTTCCCTATTATTGTAAATCTCTGACCCAGAATTTTTGGTCCAAGAAAGAGATCTGGGAATCAACAGATCCAGACCTTCTATTCAAAAAACAGAGAAACATGTTAAACTTTAATCCTGAGATTAACAAAAATAGACACACAAGCAGAATGCCTTCTTATAGCCAAGACATTGCCTCCCCTGTCTGGTCCACAGGTAAGGAAGCCCCCCTCTCACCTCACCCCCCAAAGTTAACCTGGTTCCTTCCCTTTTTAGGCCTTTTCATGGCTTGTTGTTCCTTTTGGCCCTGGTTTGTTTAATATTCCGGTTAAGTTTGCATCTTCCAGGCTCCAATAGTTTGAAGTAAGGTTCATGATGGCTCAAGGAATTCAGCCCACCCGAGTGGAGACTGGCCCAGGTCCCTACAGGTCCTTGGGACAATCAGCTAGGGACTTACTTCTACACCTTGAGGATAGGCTAGGGTCTTCGGCCCCTGTCCAGCAGGAAGAAGTTTCAGAAGAGACCTTTGGACCATTAACCCTTAAGAATAAGGGAATAGGGACTTCCCTGGTGGTCCAATGGCTAAGACCCCACACTCCCAATGCATGGGGCCCAAGTTCAATCCCTAGTCAGGGAACTAGATGCCATATGCCACAACGAAAATCCTGTGTTCTACAACTATCAATAAGGCTTAGTGCAGCCAAATAAATAAATGTTAAAAAGAAGAAGAAGAAGGGTGTAGAGTCTCTCAGGGAGGAATGAGACAAGCTGCGACCTGGGACCCTTCCCTGCATTGCTGCAATGCTTGTACCTGGACATACCTCTCCTGTCCTTAAGCAACAAAATACAAAGAATCTGGATGGGACTAAAAATAATCACGTGTATGTACGGTTGGGGCAAATTCTGGACAAAAGTTACAAAAAGACCAGAAGAGCCCAACTGCTACTTCTGAAGTGAAAGTGCAAGTTGCTCAGTTGTGTCTGACTCTTTGCAACCCCATGGGCTGTAGTCCATGGAATTCTCCCGGCCAGAACACTGGAGTGGGGTGCCTTTCCCTTCTCCAGAGGATCTTCCCAACCCAGAGATCAAACCCAGGTCTCCTGCATTGCAGGTGGATTCTTTACCAGCTGAGCCATAAGGGAAGCCCACTTCTGAAGAGCCAGAAGCAAAAACTGGGTGTCGGGAGCAAAAGCAGGGTACTGTGCATGCCCCCTGCATGCAGCACCACCACAGGGATGGGCAAACCACCTAAGCCACCCTTCTGGATCCACCCCTGGGCACATCTCTACCTCCACCCCACTATAAGGAACGAGGTTGCTCCCACCTCAGGAAGCAAGCAAGCAGGGGAACATATTACTTGTTCTTACTATCCCATGCTGCAGCAGGGACCCCATAAAGCCTTTCCTGAAAAAAAAAAACAAAAACAAAAACAAGAAAACAAAGACCCAAGATTCAGTTCTGGGATGTACATAGTCAAACTGTTCATTTTCCCACAGAAAAATACTCTTGTCTCTTGCCTACTTCTCCTTAGCAGCAGCAGGAGACTATGAAGTCAAAAATGGGTTGGGCGCAGGCAGTGAAAAACTGGTATTAAGACATCCCAGCATTTTATGATGACCTCCACTCAAGCCAGAGGTCCAGTTGCCCATTTTTGCTCAACCCCTAACCCATTACCTAATGGAAGAAGGATTCATACTTAAGGAGAAATGGGCAGAACAGACATGGATGGAAGGCACTGGGTGTATGGTTGAAAAATATTTCCATAATGACAGGATTGGATGGCTAAGCTTTAAAACCTTAGGCCAGTTAGTCTATTGTGCTGACAAGGATATGACAGGTAGATAAACAACTCTGGGATACTAACTGCCTATGCAATCATTCCATACACACAGTGTATGCTGGAAACTTTGATTTCACCTTTCTCAATCCACTCCTGAAATGAATCCAAGCACTGGGCCAGTTCATTAAAACTGTTCACTGGATTGACTTTAAACTTACCTAGAAATATCCCAGATGGAGATGCCTTCTGGTATGTATTGTTACCATGATGAAGAGTAGCTGCCCACCAACATGAGTATGCCTTGCACACTCACCATAGCCAGCTGCTGCTGCTGCTGCTGCTAAGTCGTTTCAGTCATGTCCGACTCTGTGCGACCCCATAGACAGCAGCCCACCAGGCTTCCCCATCCCTGGGATTCTCCAGGCAAGAACACTGGAGTGGGTTGCCCTTTCCTTCTCCAATGCATGAAAGTGAAAAGTGAAAAGTGAAATTGAAATCGCTCAGTTGTGTCTGATTCTAGTGACCCCATGGACTGCAGCCTACCAGGCTCCTCCATCCATGGGATTTTCTAGGCAAAAGTACTGGAGTGGGGTGCCATTGCCTTCTCTGCACCATAGCCAGTGAGATTGCTAAATCCCTTCCTAACTTACAGAAGTCTCTAGATTCCCTGGCCAAGGTGGTACTTGACAACTGACTGGCCCTGGATTATCTACTGGCAGAACAAGGAGGAATTTGTGCAGTTGCCAATAGTTCTTGTTGCACCTACGTTAACAGCTCTCCCCAGGTAGAAAGCAACACTGAAAATATTCAACAACAAATCACCTTCTCCAGCAGACAATTAACCATCAATCCTTGTTATTCAATATGGGCAAGGAAACTGAAAACTGGTTCTCTAGTTTGTTCTCTTGATCCAAGAGAAGAAGGTTTCCATTTTCCCATAACCCTCTTATCTTTTCAATCATCTTGATTTATGTTATATTTCACCTAGTTCTTTGTTGTCTTCCATACTGTTGTAAATCTATAACTAAGACCTTTACGCTCAAGAAGGAAGCCTGAGACCAACAGGTTTAGGACCCTCCATTTTATAAATAAAGAAATATGCTAAATTTTAACCCTCAGTCATGTCCAAATCTTTGCCACCCAATGGACTACAGCCCACCAGGCTCCTCTCTCCATGGGGATTCTCCAGGCAAGAATACTGGAGTAGGTTGCCACGTCCTCCTCCAGGGGATCTTCCCAACCCAAGGATTGAACCCAGGTCTCCCACATTGCAGGCAGATTCTTTACTGACTGAGCCACCAGAGAAGCCCAAGAAATAGAGAAATATGCTAAATTTTAATCCTGAAATTAACAAAAATATGCTGACCATGTATACCTGATTCTTACCCCTGCTTGAGTCTCTGATTATAATAGTCTTTTACTAGTCTTTAGCTCATGTTCCTCTAATCTACTTATTTAGTTTGTTTCCTTTAGGGCACAACAGGATAATGGTGCAGCAGGGATTCCAGCCACTCCTTGAAACAGACTCTGGAATAACAGCAGAAGTCACCCTGGGGCCCCTCAACAAGATAGGGTGAGAGTTCCATGGCTCCAACTAGGTAGGGTCTGCAAGCTCCATACTAACCTAAAGAAACTACAGAAGACAGACTTTTGCCCTTCATCATCCCAATAAAGATTTCTTGACGTCCACATTGCTCAACAGGGATTTGAGACAGGAAATAGAGGGGCCCCAGGCTGAGCAGCTGAAATCTGTCCCCTGTGAACAGATACTCCAGGATAAAGATAATGGAAGGAGCAAGGAGGAACTGAGTCCTGCTTGGAGAGAAGATAAAGAGACCACATATTTCTCATTCTTGAGGTCAAAGAGACCTCCCAAACTACACAAAGACTTCTGTGCAAAAAGACTTCTCAGAGGTCAAAGAACACAGGGAGCACCAGATCATAATATGTTCTTCCCAGAAACCCTTGCACTGGAATCCATCTTGATTTACACATCTAAAAGATGTGTATGCACAAGGAGACCCTGAAGTAGACCAAATATGGACTCAGAGCCAGGCAAACGAGATAATTGGCCAAAGAACTGCCCCATATAAGTGATGTCAACTACGCTGAGGGCATAACCCCTTCTCTGAGCCTGCCTATATATGTCCATCCACACATACTCTTTTTCCCTCTTAACAAACACTTTGCTCACTACCTCAGTCTCTTTGTCAAAATTCCTTTCTCCAAAAGAGATGACTTGTAACTAGCCTTTGGCCCTCCTGATCTAGTGGCAAGGATTTGGTACTCTCATTTCCCTGGCCTGGCTTCAATCTCTGGTTGGGGAACTGAGATCCGGCTTGAAGCCACTGCAGGTCAAAACCACCTGAGATCATCGCCACTTTTGTTCAACATAGTTTTGGAAGTCCTAGCCACTAGGACTTTGGAAGTCCTAGTCAATCAGACAAGAAAAAAGAAATAAAAGGAATCTGAGTAGGAAAAGAAGTAAAACTGTCACTGTTTGCAGATCACATGATATTACACATAGAACATCTTAAAGATGCTACCAGAAAACTAGAGCTCAATGAATTCAGTTAAGCTGCAGGATACAAAATTAATGCACAAATCTCTTGCAATCCTATACACTAACAATGAAAGATCAGAACGAGCAATTAAGGAAACAATCCTACTGACCATCACATCAAAAAGAATAAAATACTTATGAATACACCTACTTAAGGAGGCAAAAGACCAGTACTCAGAAAACAAACAGATGGAAAGATATACCATGTTCTTGGATTATAAGAATCAATATTGTCACGATGTCTATACTACCCAAGGCAATCTATAAATTCAGTGCAATCCCTATCAAATTAACAATGGCATTTTTCACAGAACCAAAAGAAAAATCTTTAAATTTGTATGGAGATACAAAAGACCCTGAATAGCCAAAGCAATCCAAAGAAACATGGAGCTGGAGGAAGCATACTTCCTATTTCAGACTATACTAACAAAGCTACAGTAATCAAAATAGTATAGTACCTGGAGCCA
Source organism: Bubalus bubalis (assembly GCF_019923935.1). Lineage (NCBI taxonomy): Eukaryota > Metazoa > Chordata > Mammalia > Artiodactyla > Bovidae > Bubalus > Bubalus bubalis. The sequence goes on along the minus strand of NC_059157.1, from coordinate 21,200,982 downwards.
GATATCCTGGAGTGTGAAGTTAAGTGGGCCTTAGGAAGCATTACTATGAATAAAGTTAGTGGAGGTGATGGAATTCCAGCTGAGCTATTTCAAATCCTAAAAGATGATACTGTTAAAGTACTGCACTCAATATGCAGGAAATTTGGAAAACTCAGCAGTGGCCACGGGACTGGAAAAGATCAGTTTTTCATTTCAATCCCAAAGAAAGGCAATGCCAAAGAAGGTTCAAACTATGGCACAATTGTACTCATTTCACATGCCAGCAAAGTATTGCTCAAAATCCTTCAAGCTAAGCTTCAACAGTACATGGATCAAGAACTTCCAGATGTACAGTAGGCTGGATTTAGAAAGGGCAGAGGAAACACAGATCAAATTGCCAACATCTACTGGATCATAGAAAAAGTGAGGGAATTCCAGAAAAGCATCTACTTCTGCTTTATTGACTATGCTAAAGCCTTTAACTGTGTGGATCACAACAAACTGTGGAAAATTCTTATAGAGATGGGAATACCAGACTTCCTTACCTATCTCCTGAGAAACCTGTATGCAGGTCAAGAAACAACAGTTAGGACCAGACATGGAACAACAGACTGGTTCACAATTAGGAAAGGAGTATGTCAAGGCTGTATATTATTACCTTGCTTATTTAACTTCTATGCAGAGTACATCATGCAAAAGGCCAGGCTGGATGAATCATAAGCTGGAATCAAGATTGCCGGAAGAAATATCAATAACCTCAGATATGTAGATGATACCACTTTAATGGCAGAAAGTGAAGAGGAACTAAAAAACCTCTTAATGAAAGTGAAAGAGAAGAGTGAAAAAGCTGCCTTAAATCTCATCATTCAGAAAACTAAGATCATGAGATCCAGTCCCATCACTTCATGGCAAATAGATGGAGAAAAAAAACAGTGACAGACTTTCTTTTCTTGGGCTCCAAAATCACTGAAGATGGTGACTGTACCCATAAAATGAAGATGCTTGCTCCTTACAAGAAAAGCTGTGACATATCTAGACAGCATATTAAAAAAGGAGAAACATCACTTTACCAACAAAGGTTCGATTAGTCAAAGCTGTGGTTTTTCCAGTAGTCAAATATGGATGTGCGAGATGGACCATAAAGAAGGCTGAGTGCTGAAAAATTGATGCTTTTGAACTGTGGTGCTGGACAAGACTCTTGAGTCCTTTGGACAGCAAGGAGATCAAACCAGTCAATCGTAAAGGAAATCAACCCTGAATATTCATCGGAAGGACTGATATTGAAGCTGAAACTCCAATACTTTGGCTACCTGATGCTAACAGCTGACTCATTGAAAAAGATCCTGATGCTGGGAAAGATGGAGGGCAGGAAGAGAAGGGGACGACAGAAGATGAAATGATTGGATGGCATCACCAACTCAATGGACATGAGTTTGAGCAAATTCTGGGAGATAGTGAAGGACAAGAAAGCCTAGCGTGCTGCAGTCCATGGGGTCACAGAGCTGGACATGACTGAGTGATTGAACAACAACAATGAACAACAAAAACTGGCACAAAAACAGAAGTACAGATCAATGGAATAGGATACAAAACCTAGACATAAACCCCACATGCATACATGTTGCCAAGTCATGTCTGACTCTTCGTGACCCTATGGATGGTAGCCCACTAGGCTCCTCTGTCCATGGAATTTCCCAGGCAAGAATACTGGAGCGGGTTGCCATTTCCTTCTCCAGGAAATCTTCCTGACCCAGGGATCGAACTCGCGTTTCCTGCATTGGCAGGCGGAATATTTACCACTGAGCCACCTGGGAAGCCGAATAAACCCCACAACCACGGTCAATTAACCTAGGACAAAGGAGCCAAGAACAGACAATGGAAAAAAAAAAAAAAAGACAGTTTCTTCAATAAATGATGCTGGAAACTCTGAACAGCTACATGTAAAAGAATGAAGTTAGAAAATTCTCTAACATTCTACACAAAAATAAACTCAAAATGGGTTAAAGACCTAAATGAAAGGCCAGATACTATAACCCTTGGAGGGAAATGTAGGCAGAACACTTTCTGACTTAAATCACAGGAAGATCTTTTTGGATTCATCCCCTACAGTAATAAAAATAGACAAAAATAAACAAATGGGACCTAATTAAAAGTTTTTGCACAGCAAAGGAAACCATAAATAAAATGAAAAAGACAAACCAAAGAATGGGAGAAAATATTTACAAATGAAGCAATGGACAGGGATTAACTTTCAAAATAAACTGCTCATGAGGCTTAATACCATCAAAAACAAACTATCCCATCAAAAAACGAGCAAAAGACCTAAATAGACATTTCTCCAAAGAAGACATACAGATGGCCAAGAGGCACATGAAAAGATGTTCAACATCAAGAACTATTAGAGAAATGCAAAGCAAAACTACAATGAGATATCACCTCACACCAGTCAAAATTGCCATCAGCAAAATATCCACAAACAATAAATGCTGGAGAGGATGTGGAGAACAGGGAACACTCCTTCACTCTCAGTAGGAATGTAAATTGGTACAGCTACTATGAAGAACAGTAAGGAGGTTCCTTAAAAAACTACTAATAGAGCTACCATATGACCCTGCGATCCCACTCCTGGGCATATATCCAGAGAAAAACATAGTCCAAAAGGATACATGCACCCCAGTGTTCATCGTAGCACTATTTACAATAGCTAAGACATGGAAGCAACGTAACTGTCCATCAACAGAGGAATGAATACAGAAAACATTGTATATGTACACAACAGAACATTATTCAACCATTAAAAAGAATGAAATAATGCCCCTTACAGCCCCTTACAGCAAGCAACAGGAATGGACCTAGAAATTGTTATCTGAGTGAAGACAGAGAAAGAGCAATATTGTATGACATCCCTTATATACAGAATCTAAAAAGAAATGATACAAATGAACTTATTTACAAAACAAAACCAAAATCACAGACTTAGGGAAAAAAAACAGTTTATGGTTATAGGGTGAAGGGGGAAAGGAACAGTTAGGGAGTTTGAGATCAGCATGTAGACACTGTTATATTTAAAATGGATAACCAACAAGGACCTCCTGTAGAGCACAGGGAACTCTGCTCAATGTTATGTGGCAGCCTGGATGGGAGGGGCTTTGGGGGAGAATGGATACATGTATATGTATGCCTGAGTCCCTCTACACTACACCTGAAACTATCACAACATTGTTAATTGGCTATGTTCTAATATAAAATAAAAAGCTTACCAAAAAAAAAAAAAAGAAAGAAACCTCTCTAATGCTATACATAAAAATAAACTCAAAATGGATTAAAGAACTAAATATAAGACCAGATACTATAAAACTTTCATAGGAAAACATAAGCAGAACACTTTGACATAAATCACAGCAATATCTTTTTGAATTCTCTTGCTAGACTAATGAAAATAAAGACAAAATAAATGAGAGCTAAACATAAAAGCTTTTGCACAACAAAGAAAACCATAACACAATGAAAAGTCAAGCCACAGATCGGGAAAAAATATTTTTAAACAAAGCCACTGATGAGGAATTAATCTCCAAAATATAAAAACAGGTTTTACAGGCTCAATATATATTAAAAAAAAAAAAAAGAAAGAAACAAGCCTATCAAAAATGAACAGAAGATCAAAACAGACTCTTCTCCAAAGTGCACATAAAGGGAGTGTTTCCAGCTATTCCTACTCCCAGGCAGTCAGCACTTGGTGGTCAGGTTTTGCACACTGCTGGGTCGAAGGGGTGAGGGTGCCGCTAGGATGAAGCTCATGAGATTTCTGATGAAACTGAGTCGTGAAAGTGTAACCGCTGAATCAAAGAATGGAACACAGGTCCATGGAACAATCACGGGTGTAGATGTCAGCATGAATACACGCCTTAAAGCAGTGAAAATGACCCTGAAGAACAGATAACCTGTACAACTGGAAACACTGAGTATTTGAGGAAATAACATTCAATATTTTATTCTGCCAATTTACCTCCAGAATCACTACTCGTAGATGTGGCACCAAAGATGAATTATAAGAAAATGGAAGTTGTTGCAGGAAGACTGAGGCAGAGGAAGAGGGGGTCCTAGGTGATAATGTCTCTCAAAACTACTGTTCCAAAGTAGTAGGGGTAGAAGACTGAATATATGACAGAGGAAGAATGTGAGACCAGGCAGAATGTGGGGCCCTAAGCGATAATGTTTCTGGAGGTTACTGTTTCAGAATGGTGGATGTTCAAGTTGCATTACAGGCTTTGTTTGATTGCAGCAGTTTTTATTAAACACAAGTGCATCACAGAGCTCTCTATTGACTATATCATATTGTTTTAATAGTTCATATATATATTCATGGTATCAATACAATAAGAGCTAAGCATTACTACTAGGCAATCCCACAGTAATTCCAATCATAGATTAGGCATTTAAAAATTTTTTTTGAACTAAAATACTTCTTATATATATATATATTTTAATTTATTTATTTTCAGTTCAGTCGTTCAGTCGTGTCCGACTCTTTGCAACCCCATGAACCACAGCACACCAGGCCTCCCTGTCCATCACCAACTCCCACAGTTCACCCAAACCCATGTCCATTGAGTTGGTGATGCCATCAAACCATCTCATCCTCTGCTGTCCCCTTCTCCTCCTGCCCTCAGTCTTTCCCAGCATCAGGGTCTTTTCAAATGAGTAATTGGAGGCTAATTACTTTACAATATTGTAGTGGGTTTTTGCCATACATTGACATGAATCTGCCACGGGTATACATGTGTTCCCCATCCTGAACCCCCCTCCCACCTCCTTCCCCATCCCATCCCTCTGGGTCATCCCAGTGCACCAGCCCTGAGCACCGTGTCTCATGCATCAAACCTGGACTGGCAATCTCTTTCACATATGATAATATACATCTTTCAATGCTATTCTCTCAAATCATCCCACCCTCACCTTCTCCCACAGAGTCCAAAAGACTGTTCTACACATCTGTGTCTCTTTTGCTGTCTCGCATATAGGGTTATTGTTACCATCTTTCTAAATTCCATATATATGCGTTAGTATACTGTATTGGTGTTTTTCTTTCTGACTTACTTCACTCTGTATAATAGGCTCCAGTTTCATCCACCTCATTAGAACTGATTCAAATGTATTCTTTTTAATGGCTGAGTAATATTCCATTGTGTATATGTACCACAGCTTTCTTATCCATTCGTCTGCTGATGGACATCTAGGTTGCTTCCATGTCCTGGCCATTATAAACAGTGCTGCAATGAATTTCTTTTATGAATGTATATAGAATATACACCTTTTTATTTCACATGCACTGATGCATTTTATTGTTTTAACTTGACTCCATTCTACAAGTGTAGTAAGTGGAACCTTACTACAAGTGAAATAAGTTCTTTTTGGTATTTTAGATATTGAAGTCCTATGGAATGAGGTCTAAAATGGATTCTCCTTTCCTGAATTTTGTTCCATGAAAACTTACTTTCTAAGTAAAAGGTGATGCTCATCATCTAATTAAGGAATCATTGATTTTTGTTGTCATTGTTAGCTTTGGGGATTTTTTTGGTTTTGGTTTACTTTTTTTTTTTTTGACCACTTCATGGAACATGAGATCCTAGTTCCCTGACCAGGGATCAAACCCATGCCCCCTGTATTGGAAATGCAGAGTCTTAACCACTGGACTGCCAGTGAAGTACCTATTTTACTTTGATAGGTTCTCAATATAGTTTTACATTCTCCTTAGTTGAAACTATAAATAATGTTCACTGGATTATCTGTTGTGACCAGTGGTGAAACCTGTAAATACGGAATGTACTACCATTGGCTCCTTTATCAAATACTTTAACAAGTAGTCCTTTAAGAACAAAAGGAAAAAGACCTTCTTATTTGCCAGCAAAACTGGATTCTTTCCAATCATTAGTAAGGATTTAATTGTTTTAATTGGTTAGATTTAGAGAAAATTGTTGTTTATATAGTCACTAAGTCGTGTCTCTTTTGCGACCCCATGGACGGTGGCCCACCAGGCTCCTCTGTCCATGGGATCTCCCAGCCAAGAATGCTGGAGTGGGTTGCCGTTTCCTTCTCCAGAGGATCTTTCCAACCCAGGGAACAAATCTTCATCTCCTGCACTGGCACGTGGGTTCTCTGCCACTAAGCCACATGGGGAGCCCTAGAGAAAATACCGCTCAGTATACAGTTTCTTACAAAAGTTTACTACTGTTTGTTTATAAACTAAGGAAGGAAACCTATTGGAGGATTGGAATGAACTAGATTCTGTATTTTCATTTAATCATATATGCGGGTTTGTTTGTTAATGAGAAGGAAAAGTTCTGCCAAGATTGTTATCAAAAAAGGAAGTATAGGCCTTGTAGGGAATTATGTAAATTGAGATAGCAACAGCATTTGTGTGTGGTGTGCTTATATGTATCTCATTCTTTTCCATCCTCTTGGTGCTCCTAGTAACTGAATGCAAACAGAAGGTAAGGGAACCCAATGATGCATCAAGATGGAAAGATCTGATGGGGACAAACAGAAAAGAACAAGTAGTGAATAAACGTGAGAAGACTCCTGCACTCTTGGAGCTTATAGGCTAAAAGGCAAACAGTGTTAGATACACACTGATGTATAACTGCAAATTATAAATACTTTGATAAGGACTACTTTGTATTAACTTGTCTGTTAAAAAACCAGTGGTAGCTCATTTTAAGTCAAATGCCAATAACAAAGGATTCTTAACTTGGGGGGAAAAAAACAGAAGACACACAGATGGCCAAAAAGCACATGAAAAGATTCTCAATATTGCCAATTATTAGAGAAATGCAAATCAAAACTACAATGAGTTATCACCTCAGACCAGTCAGAATTGACATCAGAGTCTATCAACAATAAATGCTGGAGAGGGTGTGAAGAGAACCTTCCTACAATGGTGGTAGGAATGTAAATCAGTACAGCCATTATGGAGAATAGTACTGAGGTTCCTTAAAAGCTAAAAATACAATTATCATATCATTCAGCAATCCCATTCCTGGCCATATATCTGGAGAAAACCATAATTCGAAAAAATACATGCATGCCTATGTTCACAGCAGCACTATTTTCAATGGCCAAGCCATGGAAGTAACCTAAATGCCCATCAACAGAGGAATGGATAAAGGTGGCATGGTACATACATACAATCGAGTATTACCCATAAAACCATTTGCAGCAATATGAATGGACCTAGAAATAGCATATTAAATGAAGTAAATCAGATGAATATCCTATGATATCACTTCTATGTGGAATCTAAAAAAATGATACAGATGAACTTATTAACAAAACAGGAACTGACTCACAGACTTCAAAAACAAATGTATGGTTACCAAAGGCGAAAGGTGCAGGGAAGAGATAAACTAGGAGCTTGGGATTAACACATACACTGTTACACTACATATATTAAGAAAGATAACCAACAAGGACCTATTGTAGTATAGCACAGGGAACTCTACTCAATAGTCTGTAATACCTTATACGGGAAAAGAATCTAAAAAAGAATGTATATATATCTAACTGAATTACTTTGCTGTACACCTGAAACTAATACAACACTGTAAATCAACTATAGTTCAATCTAAAATTAAATTTAAAATAAAAAATGGACTAAATATCAAAATGTAAGGCCAGATACTATAAAACTCTTAGAGGAAAACGTAGGCAGAGAACACTGTGACATAACTGCAGCAATATCTTTTTGAATCCACCTTCTAAAGTAACGAAAATAAAAACAAACAAATGGAATCTAATTAAACTTAAAAGCTTTTGAACAGTAAAGGAAACCAAAACAAAATGAAAAGACAAGCCACAGAATGGGAGAAAACATTTGCAAATAGAGCAACTGACAAAGGATTAATCTCCAAAGTATACAAACAACTCATGCAGCTCAATATAAAACAAACAAACAAAAAAAAACCCAATCAGAAAATGGGCAGATCTCAATAGATGTTTCTCCAAAGAAGATATACAGATGGTTGAAAAGCACATGAAAAGATATTCAACATCAGTAATTATTAATATTAGAGAAATGCAAATCAAAACCACAACGGGGTATCATCTCACACCAGTTAGAATGACCATCATCAAAAAGTCCACAAACAATAAATGCTGGAGAGGGTGTGAAGAGAAGGGAATCCTCTTACACTGTTGGTGGGTATGTAAATTGGTACAGCTGCTATGGAGAACAGTATGGCGATTTCTTGAAAACTAAAAATAGAGCTAGCATACGATCTAGCAATCCCATTCCTGGGCATATATCTAGAGAAAACCATAATTCAAAAAGATACATACACCCCAGTGTTCACTGCAGCACTATTTACAATAACCAGGATGTGGAAGCAACCTAAATATCCATCAACAGAGGAGTGCATAAACAAGATGTGGTATGTATATACAATGGTTTATTAGTCAGCCATAAAAAGAACGAAATAACACCATTTGCAGCAACATAAATAGACCTAGAGATTGTCATCCTGAGTCAAGTTAGATGGAAAAAGACAAATATCATATGATATCACTTATATGTGGAATCTTAAAAAAAAAAAGGCTACAAATGAACTTATCTACAAAAACAGAATGAGTGTTACAGATGTAGAAAATGAGCTTATGGTTACCATGAAGGTAAAGGGTGGAGGGAGAAATTGGAAGATTGGGATTGACGTATACACACTATATGTAAATATAGATAACTATGTAAATACTATATGTAAAATAGATAACTAATAAGGACCTATCGTATAGCACAGGGAACTCTACTCTGTATTCTGTAATGGCCTATATGTAAAAAGAATCAAAAGAGAGTGGATATATGTGTACGTATAACAGATTCACTTGGCTGTACACTTGAAACCCTGTAAATAAACTATACTCCAATAAATTTTTTTTTAATTGAACAAACAAAACAGAAGCAAACTCACAGATACAGAGAACAAACTGGTGGGCGCCAGAGGGAAGTGGGTAGCTGAGATGAGGGAAATCGGTGAGACAGGTTAAGAGGTACAAACTTCCAGTACAAAATAAATGAGTCACAGTATGGGGACTACAGTCAATAAGTATAATATCTGTATGGTGATGTATCATAACTAGACTTATTAGAGTGATCATTTTATAACGTATAAAAATATCACTATGTTATGCACCTGAAACTAATACACTATTGTTAAGCCAATTATTCTTCAATGAAAAATTTTTAAATGCTACAGCTGAACCTACAAAACAGAAACAGAATCACAGACTTGGAAAATCAACTTATGGTTACCAAAGGGGAAAGGTTGGTGGGGGGGTGTATAAATTGGGAGTTTGGGATTGATATATACATATTACTATATTTAAAATGGATGACCAACAAGGACCTACTGTATAGCAGAGGCAACTCAACTCAATATTCTGTTATAACCTAAATGGGAAAAGAATTTGAAAAAGAATACATGTATGTATAACCAAATCACTTTGCTGTACATTTGAAACTATCACAACATTATAAGTGAACTGTACTCCAAAATGAAATAAAGCTTTAAAATAAAACATTTAAAAAGTATTTGCTTTTAAGTAAAACAATGACTTTTTAAAAAATTTGAAAATGATTACACATAAAAGTGGTCTGTGTATGTGATATGTCCTATAGTTGATGATGCACTTGAACTCTTCCCTCTTTGAGAAGATGGACTCAGATCTTGTGGGCTCAGTCGGTCACCTTATAGACATTTCTGAGGGTGTCCGGCCAACTCATGGGGACTTTCACTTCTGGAGGAACTGTCTTTGATCCCCAGAGATAAGTGTTTTTAACTATAAGACACTGTCCCAAGGCCCGGGTGTCCCATTCTTCTTTGAGTTCCATTAGAAACCAGTGTATCCTTAAAATAAGTTACTAAGCCTACTTACCTTAGCTTCATTTGGATTCTATGACTCATAATCAAATGAGCCTTAATTCGTCCAGCAAGGTGAAATAATAAATTATTTTAACAGCAATAGAATTTCCCTTAGGGATGGAATTTTTTATGAACAACATTATTGTGAAATTACTCACAAAGGTAACCATTAGCAACAACCAAAACATTCATCAACAGGGACCAGTTGAATAAACTGTGATATATCCACACAAAAGTATACTATGCAATAAAAACAAGCAAATCGATTTCTACATATGAATATGACACATACAAGATGCATTAAATGGAGAAAACAAAGTAGAGTATGTCTATTATACTTCCTCTTATGTGAGTGTATTTATATACTTTATTTATAAAGGTATATAAAATAAAACAAAAATTTTAAATTAAAATATGGTTACCCATTGTGATACAGAAACAGAAAAGAGGGGCTAGGAATGGAAGCAAGATTTTTCTGAATATATCTCATAAAAGTTTTTATTCTTGGTAATGTAATTGCTTTATTATGTTCATAAGATTAACTTAATCACTAAGAATTTTTTTAAAAAGCTAAAATAAATGAATATAACCATATATCACTCTGGTGACATAACTAAAAGAGAAAACAACTCATTTCAAATGACTTTCCAATACAATATTTTGATTTTAAATTCTCATGTGGATTACATTTTAAGGGGAAAAAAGAGCAAAACACATATGATTCAATAGTCAATACTAGTAGAAATATTTGTACTACCACTTTGAGATTATTTCACATATACTGTAGGATATAGCAAATGGTTATATAGAATTTGATGGGAAACATGGGTAAAAGTTGCAGTTTTACAAGATGAAAAATTTTCTAGAGATGGATGATGGTGATGGTAGCATTTGTGAATGTATTTGATACCAATGAACTATACAGTTAAAAATGTACCACAACAAAAAAAAAAATGGGGAAAAAGGTTAAAAAAATTGTCGAGAAACAATTTTCAGTAAAAAAGATTCAGGTATAAAATAAATAAAATATATTGAATACATTTCTTATAATTTTACAATTTAACTGGTAATATCTAGTTAAAAAGTTACATTTTCCTCGTAAATCTTTCCTAGCTTTTTCTCCTGAAAAGTCTTAGGAGCATGACAAAGGATAGAACTTTTATTGCCTAAGTAAAATACCTTGACAAGTAGCTTAGAATTTATGGTGAAATTCCTAAGGCAGAAGTTGCCGGTAGAGAACTGAATGGATCCATAAAGAACGAGCAGCAATTTGAAGGCGGAGAGCAGTTCATGTGTGTTGCTGCACCTAAGAACAGGTGGGGACATGAAGTGCAGATACCCACAAGCTCAGCCATTCAACAAAAGTGGAGGGTGCTCCAGAGGGGACCCCAAAATGCTGTATACCAGGCTCCTCTGGCCAAATCTGATGGGAATTGGAGGGATGCCGAGCTCCCACTGCACACAGTAGAGTTAAACCAGTTTTCCTTTGATTGCCAAGGTTAGGCTACTTCCGACATTGGAATTACATTATCAAGACAACCCAGAACTCCAAACATTTTAGAACACCCTCTAAGAGGGTGAAACTATGACAGCTGTCAACGAGGCATGTAGCAATAAGGGCCAGGTGTGGGTGAGTGCATGATGCATAACACAGCACAGCTGTGAGACCGCTTACCGCACTGCTCGTCTGCCCCATCCGGGCACTCCCGCTCTCTGCTGCAGAGCCAGGCCACAGGAATGTACCTCCTACCACATGCAGCTTGCCTCGTCATGTGACACCTCATTTCCTCTGCATTGGGTAATCAAGAAGCAAAGCCATTAGAGTTCCTGGTTTCCTTGGGTCCAGGAGACCTTTTTGTGATAAGCTGTAGTCAACACCCTCCTCGAAAGACTTTTCTTCAACTACTACCTAGGGGAAAGCTAGGGGGTTCAGTACCCTAAAAACCCATGAAGATTCGCCACTGATACTGGAGTTTTTGCCTTGGGGACCGTTCTTTCTGATGCTATGGAGTTGCTACTGGAGGTCTGTCATTTACCTCCCCGTTGTCCTGTTAGAATGGCTCAGACTTGCACTTGTGCTTAGAAAGATATGACTACTCTTCCTCCAGGTCTGATTTAGTCTTAAAGACTCAGAGTAGGAAGAGTTGCAAGTTTAGAGGTCTGAGCTCAAAGCACTTGACTTCAGTTTACTTTTAGACGTGTAGATACAGCTTCAAGTGAAGTTAGGGTTTGGGGTCCTATGTGCCATCTTTATAAGAAAGCCTCTAGCAGCCTGGTTACACGTAAGTTTTCAGTTCTTTGCAGGACATTGATTTACATTATCAGTTTTATTTGAATCATGAACTTGTGTTTATCAAGCCTGAATGATTAATGATCAAAAATAAGCCTGTTAAGGGTGTGGTACTCAGAGGGAAACACCAGGAAGGCTTGACTGTATTTAGTTTACTATTTCATTGCAAACTTCCAAAAAGAAAAAATCAATCCTTGGTTTTGAGAAAACAAACTGCCTGACTCATTCAGTAGAAGTCTCTACAAGATGCAGTGACGACCCAGCAGTCTTAACCTAGGGACAATGTGTACATGTGGGATGGAAAGTCCTGTGATGGGAGTTGACAATGGAAGCCCACCTTGTAGACTACACCTTCTTCAGTAACAACCAGACCTTACCTGCATAGTGCTTTTAGCAAGTTACTCAATAATTCATTTTAAAAGGCTGGCTTATAAATTGCATTATAAATGAAAGACTTGGGAGGTACTGGTTATTAATGAACAACTTTGCCAATGACACACATACCATCTAAGTGATCCCATTTAACTTGATTAAAACCCTTCAATTGAAAGCAGGCAAAGTCAACAATCCCAGGCTCAGCTGTCAGACTACTAGGTTGCAGTTTTGGTTAGACCACATACTAACATATCACCTCAGAGACTTATCGCCTCAGTTCTTATCTATAAAGTGAGGCTAGTGAATAAGTGGTTCAGGCCAGAATACTGGAGTGGGTAGCCTTTCCCTTCTCCAGGGGATCTTCCCAACCTAGGGATCGAACCCAGGTCTCCCTCATTGCAGCCAGATTCTTTACCAGCTGAGCCACCAGGGAAGCCCAAGAATACTGGAGTGGGTAGCCTATCCCTTCTCCAGCAGATCTTCCCAACCCAGAAGTCAAACCAGGATCTCCTGCATTGCAGGCAGGTTCTATAACAGCTGAGCTACCAGGGAAGCCCCAGTGAACAAGTGTTTCTAAAAGGAAAATTCAAGGATTTAATGAGTCCAGAGTCACTTAGCATAAACTCAAATAAATGCTCCTGGACTCTTTTGCCATCTTCTATCAGATCCTTCCAGAAGGAGCCCAGTGAGGCCTTCAGAGACTCGCACAGTTAGGCGAGTCCCATCTGGAACACTGTTCTGCCCTGGGGATTCTCAGTCTGGAGATCCAATGTGCACACGTATTCTACATACCATCTGTAGATGAGTCTCAAACATTAGTTTTCAGATTCAGGTACATGCTTGCTGTGACTAAATTAAAATTTTACTAACATATCTGGTGACTCAGACAGTAAAGAATCTGCCTGCAATGTGGGAGACACAGTAGACATGGGTTCGATCCCTGGGTTGGGAAGATCCCCTGGAGAAGGAAATGGCAACCCACTCCAGTACTCTTGCCTGGAAAATCCCACGAACAGAGGAGCCTGGTGGGCTCCAGTCCATGGAGTCACAAAAAGTCAGAAACGACTGAGCAGCTAACACTTTCATTTTGCGTATTGCCTGGAAAATCCCATGGACGGAGGAGCCTGGTGGGCTGCAGTCCATGGGGTCACTAAGAGTCGGACACAACTGAACGACTTCACTTTCACGCATTGGAGAAGGAACTGGCAACCCACTCCAGTGTTCTTGCCTGGAGAACCCCAGGGACGGGGAAGCCTGGTGGGCTGCCGTCTATGGGGTCACACAGAGTCGGACACGACTGAAGTGACTTAGCAGCAGCAGCAGCTTTCTCATAGGCTGTGAATATACAAAGCATATTGTGTACAATATACAAAGCAGATCACCTGCTGTTCTACAGCAGACGTCATTAAGATGTCTTCACATCAGAAGGCTTTGGGAAACACTGCTTAGTGAAAAAGACAAGTAACTTTAAATCCCAGGTAAGAGCTTCCTGCCAAGCAGAGATGCTCCAGCAGGTTAGGCAAAAACCCTGAGGGTTAGAATCCCTACTGGAGGACAAACAACTCAGAGATGAAGGGCCATCTCCTCCAAACGAGTTCAGAGTACCTTGACCAAGAAAGTGTTCAAGTTAAAAAAGAAAAAAAGGATTTAAAGCCTGCCTCCATCCATGAGAGCCAACAGGAGCACCTGTCAGGAGAGACGCACTCTGGCAGGCAGGTGGTCTGACAAACGTTGGGCAGCTCCTGCACCAGCTAAGTCACCAGCCACCAGCCACCGACCCTACAGGAGCTGAGGGTGTCTCAGTCACCCTGGGACCTGGCACAGCTCTCTCTGCCTTGGGGTCCGCCTGCACCTGAGTGGTATTAACAAGTGCTGCTGCAACTTGCTTGCTAACCGCCCTTGGGAACAAACTCCAGGGCTGTTCTGCAGGGAAGCACCCTTTTCCAAGGTGCCAAGCCTCAGGAGAGGCCTGGTTAAACCTGGGCGGCGGGCCCATCAGTGACAAAGGCTAGAAAGCCAATCCCACTCGCGGGACCGTGGGGAATCTAGGAAGAAGCGTGTCGAGGGGGCCTTCCATTCCCATAGAGGGCCAAAAAGCAAAAGACACACAGTTTGTCCGCTGAGCCCACCCACCAGGCAGGTTTACTAAGGAGTTAAGGGCTGAGAAGTCCGGGGCCCTCCAGATGGTCCAGCCTCGCCCTTCCGGATAAAAGGTCAACGCAGAACGGGGGACACGCCGCGCACACCTAGCGAGGGCGCCCCAAGCTCTCCTCCGCCCCCGCCCCGCAGTCGGCTGATTGGGATGCAAGCCCGCCAAGGGCCTCCACTCACCGGTCTCAGAGCCCCCTGAGGACGCCCAGCGCGGCCAGCAGGGACCCCTGGAGCAGAAGAAGCGCCAGGCGTCGCATGGCCGCGAAGAGACAGCGAAGAAACCCAGGCGCGAGACGCGTGGATGCAGCCGGCCGGCAGAGCGCACTGGGCGCCCGGGCGGCTTTAACTCCTATTCCCGCCCCGCACGGGGAACGCCGGCGCAGGTGGGCGCGATGGGCTGCGTGCTCTGGGAGTCGGTGGCAAATGATCGCGGGAAGGAGCTGGGCTGCAGACCGGGCCTTCTGGGGGTCTGCGCCTCTTCTGGGGGTGCTCGGTGGCCACGAGAGCTTGGGACCCCCGGGGCCCTTCCTGCAATGGAGAGCAGACGCTCAGCTGAGTCAAGGCCCTTATCACACTTAAGGTCGAGTTGGGGATGGTGGGCCATACTTAAGGTTTCTCAAAGGTTTAAACAATAACAACAAAAATAATTGGTTTACAATGTTGTGCCAATGTCTGCTGAAAAGCAAAATGACTCAGTTACACACACACATATACAATCTTGTAAAAATACTCTTTTCCATTATGGTTTATCCCAGGAGATTGGATTTAGTTCCCTGTGCTATACAGTAGGACCTTGTTTAACCATACTAAATGTAATAGTTTGCTTCTATCTCTCTGCGTGTGTGCTCAGTCACGTCCCACTCTTTGCAACTCCATGGGCTGTAATCTGCCAGGATCCTCTGTCCATGGGATTTTCCAGGCAAGAATACTGGAGGGGATTATCATTTTCTCCTCCAGAGGATCTTCCCAACCCAGAGATGGAACCCAGGTCCCTTGTGTCTTCTGCAATGGCAGGCAGATTTTTTACTACTGCACCACCTGGGAAGCCCACCCCAAACTCCTGGTCAACCTCTTCCCCTCCGCCCCTCCCTCTTGGGAACCATGATGTCTGTTCACCAAGTCTGAGTCTCTTTCTGATTTATACACAGGTTCATTTGTGCCATATTTTAGATTCCACATATAAGTGATATCATATAGTACTTCTCTCTTTCTAACTTACTTCATTTAGTATGATAATCTCTAGTTGCATCCACGGACCTGCAAATGGCATTATTTTGTTCTTTTCATGGCTGAGTAGTATTTCATTGTAAATATGTACCACATCTTCTTTATTCATTCATCTGTTGGTAGACATTTAGGTTGTTTCTGTGTCTTGGCTATTGTGAACAGTGCTGCCGTATTTCTTTTTGAATTATAGTTTTGTCTGGATATATACTGTTTTTAGCTTTTTGAGGAAAGTCCATACTGTTTTCCATAGTGGCTGTACCAACTTATATTCCCACCATTTTAATAATATTAACTCTTTCAGTCTAACAGCATGGGCTATATTTCAATTTCTTTGAATAATCTTCAATTTCCTTTATTAAAGTTTTGATAGTTCTCAGCCTATAAGTCCTTCACCTCCTTGGTCAGGTTTATTCCTAAGTATTTTATTGGTGGTGTGTGTGATTTTAAAAGGTAGTTGTTTTTTTTTTTTTTTACATTCCCTTTCTGATATTTCATTGGTTTAAAGAAATGCTACCAATTTTATAGGCTAACCTTGTATACTGCTACCTTGCTGAATTCATTTTAAGTTCTAGTAGTTTTTGTGTGGAGTTTTTAGGACTCTATATATAGTATTATGTCATCTGCATATAATGAAAATTTTACTTCTTCCTTTCTTTGGACAGAGGTTCATGACATTGTTCAGGAGGCAGTGATCAAAACCATCCCCAAGAAAAAGAAATGCAAAAAGGCAAAATGGTTGTCTGAGGAGATCTTACAAATAACTGAGAAAAGAAGAGATGCTAAAGGCAAAGGAGAAAAGGAAAGATATAAGCATCTGAATGCAGAGTTCCAAAGAATAGCAAGAAGAGATAAGAAAGCTTTCCTCAGTGATCAGTGCAAAGAAATAGAGGAAAATAATAGAATGGGAAAGACTAGAGAGCTCTTCAAGAAAATTAGAGATACTGAGGGAACATTTCATGCAAAGATGGGCACAATAAAGGACAGAAATGGTATGGACCTAACAAAAGCAGAAGATATTAAGAACAGATGGCAAGAATACACAGAAGAACTGTACAAAAAAGATCTTCATAACCCATATAACCACAATGGTGTGATCACTGACCTAGAGCCAGACATCCTGGAATGTGAAGTCAAGTGGGCCTTAGGAAGCATCACTATGAACAAAGCTAGTGGAGGTGATGAAATTCCAGTTGAGCTATTTCAAATCCTAAAAGATGATGCTGTGAAAGTGCCGCACTCAATATGCCAGCAAATTTGGAAAACTCAGCAGTGGCCACAGGACTGGGAAAGGTCAGTTTTCATTCCAATCCCAAAGAAGGGCAATGCCAAAGAATGTTCACATTACTACACAATTGCACTCATCTCACACGCTAGCAAAGTAATGCTCAAAATTCTCCAAGCCAGGCTTCAACAGTGCATGAACCATGAACTTCCAGATGTTCAAGCTGGATTTAGAAAAGGCAGAGGAACCAGAGATAAATTGCAAATATCCACTGGATCATAGAAAAGCAAGAGAATTAAAAAAAAAATCTACTTCTGCTTTATTCATTACGCCAAAGCCTTTGACTGTATAGATAACAACAAACTGTGGAAAATTCTGAAAGAGATGGGAATACCAGAACACCTGACCTGCCTCCTGAGAAATCTGTAAGCATGTCAAGAAGCAACAGTTAGAACTTGACATGGAACAACAGACTGGTTCCAAATTAGGAAAGGAGTACGTCAAGCCTATATATCATCACCCTGCTTATTTAACTTATATGCAGAGTACATCATGCGAAATGCTGGACTGGATGAAGCACAAGCTGGACTCAAGATTGCTGGAGGAAATATCAATAACCTCAGATATGCAGATGACACCACCCTTATGGCAGAAAGTGATGAAGAACTAAAGAGCCTGTTGATGAAAGTGAAAGAGGACAGCAAAAAAGCTGGCTTAAAATTCAACATTCAGAAAACTAAGATCATGGCATCTGATCCCATCACTCCATGGCAAATAGATGGAGAAACAATGGAAACAGTGACAGACTTTATTTTTTTGGGCTCCAAAATCACTGCATATGGTGACTGCAGCCAAGAAATTAAAAGAAACTTACTCCTTGGAATAAAAGCTATGACCAACCTAGACAGTATACTAAAAAGCAGAGACATTACTTTGCCAACGGTCTGTTTAGTCAAAGCTATGGTTTTTCCAGTAGTCATGTATGGATGTGAGAGTTGGACTATAAAGAAAGCTGAGTGCTGAAGAATTGATGCTTTTGAACTGTGGTGTTGGAGGAGACTCTTGAGAGTCCCTTGGACTGCAAGGAGATCCAACCAGTCCATCCTAAAGGAAATCAGTCCTGAATATTCACTGGAAGGACTGATGCTGAAGCTGAAACTCCAATACTTTGGTCACCTGATGTGAAGAACTGACTCATTGGAAAAGACCCTGATGCTGGGGAAGATTGAAGGCAGTAGAAGAAAGGGACGACACAGGATTAGATGGTTGGATGGCATCACTGACTCAATGGACATGAGTGTGGGCAAGCTCTGGGAGTTGGTGATGGACAGGGAAACCTGGCCTGCTGCAGTCCATGGGGTCACAGAGTCGGACACGACTGAGTGACTGAACTGAACTGAACCTCCACTTCGGATGCCTCTTCCCAGGTGGCACAGTGGCCTCCTGCCAATGCAGGAGACATAAGAGATGCAGGTTTGATCCCTGAGTTGGGAAGATCCTTCGGAGGAGGAAATGGCAACTCATTCCTGTAATCTTGTCTGGAAAATCCCATGGACAGAGGAGCCTGGCAGGTTACAGTCCAGGGGACTGCAAAAAGGCAGACACAACTGAGCACACACACACATATATTATGTTTAGGTTTTTAGTGTATACAACTTTCACCCTTGTGCTTCCATCTCACTTCCCCACCTCCACCCCCAGCAAGCACTTAGGTACTAAGCAAGCACTAAGTTGGTCTCAGTCCAACTCAGGCCTCCTGCCCAAAGGCTGCAGTAATGACAGGCATGTTTCTGTGGCGGAATCTCAAAAGCAGCAGGCAACAATTTAATTAGCTCCAAGTCAATAAACCTCCACGAACCCCAGCAAGGCAGTAAAGCATAAGCCTCACTAGTAATTATCAGCAAAAGATTATTCATGTAGAACTATGATGCTTAACATTTGGCAGTATCTAACATAGAATATTTATAATTTTCTGACAATGACTAACAATGAAGAATGGCATCAGAATGCATTAGAATTAATTCTGCTACAATCTTGAATTTAGAAAGAAAAAAAAAAACTCCCACAAAAGGATATAACACAGGAAAACCCAAATTGGTATACAATCAAAGGATAGACAATTTGCAACATAATTTCATGGATGCTTTTTAAAATTTTTCTCAAAGTGACTACATGAATATTTAATGTAAGAATACATTAATGTTAGTGTGAATGAATACCCTGTGTTACTCATGTATGTATTAAATATAACTACTCATCATATCATTCCCTCACTTGAATAATTTCTTATATTAAGCAGCCCTTACAATCTGCCTCCAGATCTCATTTTTGATGCTAAACACTTTTGGGGTCAAGACATGATTTGGGGCTTCAATTTGAGAATTTGTGAGCATTGCAATCAAAGCAATCTGATGAGATAAGCCAGATGAGCACGTGGACAGTCACCCAGCTTCATCTCCCTCAAGGTACACAAACCAACACCCCCTCCTTTAATCATAGTACAGTTCAAATCTGGCAAGTGTACCCCAGTTCTTTAGGGCTGACCCCCTGTCTCCCTATAGAAAGTAGAACTCAGAAATTCTCCCTACAAAGTCATAACAATAACTTCAAAATTTCAAGTGCGGTATAGGCTAGTGAAATGATCCGTATCCTGCATTCTCACAGGATTGAATGTTCTCACTGCCAGATCTTAGAGTTTTCACAGCCTAGTCCTGCTGACCGTGCTAGTTGGTATGGATTAGATTTGCTGTGAGTGATGGAAAACTCAAACAGCATTTTCCTAAATAAGACAGAAGACTCCAAGTAGGTGGTAAAGGGCTGTGTGATTGTCCACAATGACTGTTGCTCTGCGGGATCTGACAGATTCAGGGCTCTGGAGAAGAGGGTGCTAGATGCTGGGGAGGGTCTACTGGAGAACATGGGAAGATTCAGGGAGAATCACATCAAGTGCTTTTTACTGGGCTTGAAGTCTACAAATAATTAATCAATATTAACTTGGTGAGAGGGCAGTGGGGGGAAGCTTCTGCAGTTCTAGAGAAACGAAAATAACCAGGGCATTCAACTCAGCTCAGGGGCATTTGCTATAAAAATCCACTGTGCTCCTTCCCCAGGACTTCCCCACGCTCTGAGCACAGGCCTGGCCAGTGACAGGGACTCAGAAGTGGGAGGCAGGAGGAGCCATGACACCTAACAAGACCTCTCTAGAAAACCCTGCCGTGCTGAGGGTCAACATAAGTCATAAATAGATAGCTGCCCATCCCTGAAAGAGGACATTTCAATGGAAAATGCCTGGGTCTCCTTCAGAATCTTCCAGACCCAAGGAAAAACCAGATCTCCACTTGGGCCTTTAAAGCTGTCAAAGGCCAACACGGCATGGCTTCCTGTCCTCAGCTTCCATGAACTGCAAACATCCTGACCACTCTCCTGCGACCCCCAGTCCACCTCCAACAACTGACCTTGAGCATTTGATCCCAATAAGGGCTCCAGTAGCTTATCCACTGTGACAACAGGAACCTCCTACCACCTTAGAAATGCAAGCTTCAGGCTTCTCCAGAGCCTTCTTCCAAGCAAATCTAGGGAGACCCTGTAGGAGAAAGCCTCTTGGGGGTGGGGAGTTGGTGTTAGTTTGAACAATTTATTTATTGTCATTTCTTGGCCGAGCCACAGAGCATGCGGGATCCTAGTTTCCTAACCAGGGGTCCAACTGGTGCTCCCAGTAGTGGAAGCACAGAGTCTTAACCTCTGGACCACCAGGGAAGTCCCAGTTCTGAACAATTTAAGTGCTTCTCGGTGCAGTCAGCCTGACCTCAAAATGCTGCCTCTTTGGGCACAACCTGATACTCTCATTCAGCTCTTCTCTTTTGTTTTTCTAACCCATTTGGCGCCTTACCTTAGTTTCTACTGGTTACTTGCCCCTGGGGTTGCTGACCTAGTTTAGAATGTTGGTTTTGGCTCTTACTTGCATTCCTTCGGGGACTTGACTTTCCGTGTTTACCTGTCTGTGATTGCATCACAACTTGCAGAGACAGAGAAGCCTCATTCCTCTGCCTCATCCCTACTGAAGGACGCAGTTGAGGTATTTGCCAGCCTCACCCTAAAGACAATTAGAGAGGAGGGTTCTGGAAGCTTGGACGTTTCATCTCCACTCCTCACCCTCCAGGGAAGAGAGGGGGGCCAGAAAAACTGGGTTAATAATCAATTACGTTTTCATGACGAAGCCTCCATAAAAATCCCTGAACTATCGTGTAGGAGGGGCTTCTCTGGTGGCTCAGATGGTAAAGAATCTACATGCAAAGCAGGAGACCTGGGTTTGATCCCTGGGTGGGGAAGATCCCCTGGAGAAGGAAATGGCAACCCACTCCAGTGTTCTTGCCTGGAGAATCCCATGGACAGAGGAGACTGGTGGGTTACAGTCCATGGGGGCACGAAGAGTCAGACACAACTGAGTGACTCATACACACACACACACACACACACACACACACACACACACAAGCACACTGTGTAGGAGAGCGTCATACAACCTTGTGCTTCACACACCCCAAATCCACGGGGACAGGAGCTCTTGCACTTGGGGCCCTTCTGAATCCCGCCCTGTGTATCTCTTCATCTGACTGTTCATTTGTATCCTTTATCAGTTCTTTTGTTAGATAATAAACTAGTAATTGTGAGTGTTTCCATGAGTTCTGTGAGATGTTATAGCAGATTACTGAACCTGAGGAGGGGATCGTTGGAACCCCCAATTTGTAGCCAAGTTGACTAGGAGCACGAGTGACCTGGGGACTCACTACTTAAGATGAGTGTTTGAAGTAGGGTCTGTCTTGGGAGACAGGTCCCTTAACCTGTGGCTCTGACTCCAGGCAGATGGTGTCAGACCGGAATTGAATTGTAGGTCACCCAGCTGGAATCAGAGAATTGGTTGATGTGGGGGGAAAAAAAGCCACATGTCTGGTGTCAGAAGTGCTGTGAGTAGAGAGTAGAACAATAGAGTTTTTTTCTTTCATTTAGTGAATTGAAGTCATCAGGGACTTTGCCAGGTGATGTCTGGTTATATATACAAACCACATGTGGATCCCTGAGTCAGAGATGCATATGAAATTTTGTGTGGTTCTGGGGACTCTAAGGATATGGAAATATCTGTAATTAATCATTATCTGCACTTCTCACCAAAACTTTACTGAGAAAACCTACCCAGCCCCCAGAGCCCCACAGGTGTCTTTGAAATGCTCTGCCAGGTCTAGGTCATTAGTTGTAATAACTCTAGATGTTTTTATAAAGCTGATTAATAAAAGGCTTAAATAATCATATGTAACTTCCTAAAAATAGATAAGATCTGTATAACTCTTACGACATAAATAGATGTGCTGGTGCTATGGAAGCCAGCAAAGGAAAAGACCAGCTTTAGGGTTTCATTTGGTGTCCAAATGCAAGGACACTGGAACATAACTAGACTTGGAAAATTTCCATGAGCCAATGGACCATTTTCCAGTAACAGCTCAGGACTAGTGATAGTGAGTTGTGTATGAGGCCAGAGGTTTATATCAATATTAAGTTGGTATTAGTATAAATTTACAAGTTTGTTTCCATGAGATGAGCTTCAAGTGTGAGAATAAACATGTGTTGATGTAGGATGTTTATCTTTCTTCCTAGAGTGATATTACTTTTGTTATCTCAAAAAAAATAAAAAATAAAAAAACCCAACAGATAATTTCTGGAACATTTATCTATTTATTTAGTAAAGCCAGGAAATGGATCTATTGACATTCAAAATAAGATAGTTAAAAAAAAAAAAAAAAAACAGAAAAAATGATTCCCCAAACTGGATACCTTTCAACGTTTGTAGATTTTTGTTTAATTTGAACCTCTGACAATAGTTAGTCAAACAGCACCATACTTTTTATTTTCTGCTTAAGAAGCATAGACAGAAAGGAGCCAAAAGACCGAGAAATTGAAAACTACTATAAAACTGCCTTCATTTTTCCTAATTAAAGAGTAGGCTTGTCTGATTCAGAAAAGAGTCTGAATCAGGGAGCACTTCATAAGAAGTGTAATTTATGACAACCCTTGGCAGGGACAGGAGAATCAAATTAAAAGACTTAGAGAATATTTTTTAATTTAGTAAAATAAAGACTAATCATTTGTAACACATTGGCTTCTTCATTTTTTGATGCATTTTCTTTAGGACTTAATAGACTAAACACATACATCCCTTCTTTGATTATCGCTGACAGTGTGATCTGTCTGGAATGACACAGAATTTCAGAATAATAGAGTCTAAATTAATGAACCGTCTTGACTTGGCCTTTACAATGTCAATTAGAGGTAGATCAATTGCTAGTTTGGGGGGTAACAAGTTTTTTAACATTCCCAGACAAGTTACAAAGTGAAAGTGAAAGTCGCTCAGTTGTGTCCGACTCTTTGCGACACCATGGACTATACAGTCCATGGAATTCTCCAGGCCAGAATACTGGAAAGGGTAACCGTTCCCGTCTCCAGGGGATTTTCCCAAGCCAGGGATCGAACCCAGGTCTCCCTCATTGCAGGCAGATTCTTTACCAGCTGAACCACCAGGGAAACTCAGAAAAATTATAGCTATGTGACAAAATGATTGTGCATTTCTCCTAACAGCCACCAGAGGTCTACTTACCATTGCAAATCCTCCAGGCCTTGCTACAGAAATGTCAAGCACAGACAAGCAAGGGTGGGCAGCCTCGCTGGTAAGCAATACAGAATCTCCAGCCCTCCTCCAGACCTGTTGAATCAAAGTCTGCACTGTAGGTGGTTTGTACATTTGACAATCTCTATCCTAGGTTACAGGAGGAAAACATTTTATGTTCAATATATGATCAGAGATTTGAAAGCTCAGAGGATCTCACCATCCAGTGCCATGCTCAATCTCCTATCTTCCAAATGGCTGGTTTTTCGTAAAAACATTACAGCTCAAAACTTTTTTCTTTCTTAAAAACAGTTACCCTAAAGGGTTTCTCTGATGACATGTTCTAATCCTATAAATTATCGTAGTCACAAATACATTTTATCTAATCTCTGATTATACATTTGGGGAACTGAAAGAGTTCTTAAGTATGATTTAACACGAGTCTAAATTTCCTAATTTTACAGAAAGAAACCCCCGGGCCAAGGACTTTCAGAACATGGTGATCTCAATGAGATTTCTTTCCCCCCCACTCCCAAATCCAAGAACTTGCCAAGAGCCAGGACCTGTGGTGGGAGTAAATCAGGGCTTGGGCTCTCTGTGGGGACCGCTTCCTGCCCCGCTTCTTTGCAAAAGAAGTGGTACTGAGCTTGGTGAACTTGGAGAAAGAAACAGAGCTTGTCAATTAAGATGTGCAGAACTAGGACTTCCCTGGTGGTCCAGTGGCTAAGACTCCATGCGTGCTCCCAGTGCAGGGAGCTGGGTTCTAGGATTAGGGAACTAGATCCCAAGTGCTGCAACTAAGACCTGGTGAGTGCAAGTCACTCAGTTGTGTCCAGCTCTTTTCGACCCCATGGACTTTACTTATAGTCCATGGAATTCTCCAGGCCAGAATACTGGAGTGGGTAGCCTTTCCCTTCTCTAGGGGATCTTCCCAACCCAGGGATCGAACCCAGGTCTCCCTCATTGCAGGCAGATTCTTTACCAGCCGAGTCACCAGGGAAGCCCAAGAATACTGGAATGGGTAGCCTATCCCTTTTCCAGCGGATCTTCCCAACCCAGGAATCAAACCGGGGTCTCCTGCATTGCAGGCGGATCCTTTACCAACTGAGCTATCAGGTGCAGCCAAATAAATAAATTTTTTTTTTTTTAAGTTGTGCGGAACCATAAGATCTGCTCTGTCCTATTTGAGTGTCCCAGGATTCCCTAAAGGGACATAAAGGTTTGGACAAGCTTTCCCTGCCATAGGTGCTGGGAGAGCTCAGGATGATGAGAGATCAAGGATGCTTCCTCTCCATGCCTTAGAAGGGGAGCCTCTACAACAGGATCACAGGAAGGGGATCTGGAAGGATCTTGGCTCTGAAGGTGTCCAGAGGCCAAAGAGGACACACAGAAAGAACACTCAGATCTTATGCCCAGTTGAAAAGAACTGCTGCAGCAGACGAATGGATTGCTAAAAAACAAAATTGAAAAGAGTACTTAAGAACAAAATTATAGGACAACATATAAAAAAGATTTCCCAGAGCTTTAAAAATCCTTACCAATTTAAGGGATGAATAGAAAAAGTGATGGTAGCTGATCAGGACTGTATTCATGGCCTGGAAGGTTAAGGCCCATCAGCACCACAAACCACAGAACAAAACACACAAAGAGATGGAAATCACGAGGGAAATGGAGAGAGATTTGGAAAATAGATGCTGGACATCTATCATTTGAATAATACATATTATAAAAGAAAAAGAAAGAACATAAGAAGTAGAAGAAATCATTTTAAATAACTTAGAAAATTTTCCTAAGCCAAAGAAAGACTTGAGTTTTTGGGTTAAAAGCCTCAGAATTCTTGACTGGATTGAGGAGACACACACACACTTAGGCATAATCTGGTAAAACAAGT
Organism: Bubalus bubalis; assembly: GCF_019923935.1. NCBI lineage: Eukaryota > Metazoa > Chordata > Mammalia > Artiodactyla > Bovidae > Bubalus > Bubalus bubalis. Next base: position 21,175,281 of record NC_059157.1, on the reverse strand, counting down.
TTCCAGGATTTTCCTTTTTTGACTGTTTTTGGACTTCTTTTCTACAACACTGCAAATCTAAATTTGTACCTTTAGATTTTGGAAGAAACTCCCAAGAATTCTATATCAGGCATTGCAGTTGCTTACCTGTTAAGGTGAAAGAAAGATATTGAGGACATGCACTAATTCAGAGAATAAATCACTGAGTTTTCCATCTTAGGTATGTAATTGAGGAAAAAGACCTTTCCAAAGACTAAATGTTATTGATATATATGCCTGCTGCTGCTGCTGCTGCTGCTGCTGCTGCTGCTGCTAAGTTGCTTCAGTCGTGTCCGACTCTGGGCGACCCCATAGACGGCAGCCCACCAGGCTCCCCTGTCCCTGGGATTCTCTAGGCAAGAACACTGGAGTGAGTTGCCATTTCCTTCTCCAATGCATGAAAGTGAAAAGTGAAAGTGAAGTCACTCAGTCGCGACCCCGTGGACTGCAGCCTACCAGGCTCCTCCATCCACGGGATTTTCCAGGCAAGAGTACTGGAGTGGGGTGCCATCGCCTTCTCTGGATATACATGCCTAGCAATCATCTATCCATCTATTCATTGTTGTCATTTAGTTGCTGAGTTGTGTCCAACTCTTTGCGATCCCATGGACTATAGCCTACCAGACTCCTCTATGCATGGGATTTCCCAGGCAATTATTCTGGAGTGGGTAGCCATTTCTTTATCCAGGGGATCTTCCTGACCCAGGGACTGAACCCACGTCTCCTGCATTGCAGGCACATTCTCTTACCGCTGAGCCACTGAAGAAGCCCAAATAGACAGGTACTGAACTCAATAAATACCAATAGGAAAGTCCCTGTCTACTCTTACTCATATGCTTATGTTGATAGACATCTAGCATTTTTAGGTAAGTTATACTTAGAGGTTTATCTGAATACCTTGTCTGCCATAGTTCCAGAAATGGAGCTGGTCTGGTCTCTGTGTTTTGTGTGTGAATGTGTGTCAGCTTGCTCAAGGAAATCTAACCCTTCACAGAGCCTTACCTTATTGCAAAAATGTTTTCAGTGTCTCAGCTGGGCCGCCTCAGTCTCACAGCCTCCCTTCTACCCTACCCCGATGCCCTGAAAGCATTCCAAAACAGATTTTTGCTTTGACTGGATTTTTGTCATATCTGGTAGCAAGAATTCAGAGGCCGTTTTCCAGTGGAAATGTAAGATGAGAATCACATGCTTCAGTGGATTCCTGGGCTACCGAATAATTTAGTAATTATGATAACTAATAAGTGCCTGCCAAATACAGAAATAAAGGCATGGAAAGAAGTCCCTAGGTCTTGTGGAACACTGCAATACTGATCATTGATGACTAATTGTGATCGGTATTATTAGATAAAGGCTTTTTTTTAAACCTTTTTTGAATTTGTTACAATATAGCTTATGTTTTATGTTTTGGTTATTTGGCCGAGAGGCATGTGGGAATCTTAATCAGGGATCGAACCCACGCCCCCTTCTTTGAAAGACAAGTCTTAACTACTGGACCGCCAGGGAAGTCCTCAGTATTAGATAACTTTATACTCTAGGTAAGGTTATTCGATGGAAACTTGAAATAGTGGAAAGTAGCTCCTATCAGAGAAGGCAATGGCACCCCACTCCAGTACTCTTGCCTGGAAAATCCCATGGGCGGAGGAGCCTGGTAGGCTACAGTCCACGGGGTCACGAAGAGTTGGACATGACTGAGCGACTTCACTTTCACTTTTCACTTTCATGCATTGGAGAAGGAAATGGCAACCCACTCCAGTGTTCTTGCCTGGAGAATCCCAGAGACAGGGGAGCCTGGTGGGCTGCTGTCCATGGGGTCGCACAGAGTCGGACACGACTGACGTGATTTAGCTGCAGCAGCAGCAGCTCCTTTCCAGATTAAGGAAATGTTTATCAATCCCTACAAACTCAAAGTCAATGCCAATTCCAGTATAATATCAATAGTTTCATCAGTAAAGTAGCTGTTTGAACTATACTGAAGACTTCACTCTCCTTTTCTTTTTTAATTTCCTTGCTATTTGTCCTCAGTGCTCTCATGTTCACAGTCACGTTCTGTCGGAGGCCACCTCGGAATCTTCTTTTTATCCAAATTGTGTCTGTGACTTAAAAAAAGATCATTCTACGTGTACAGCTCTGTTTTAATTTCAAGGCAACGTTCATTACATTTCCCCCACTTCCTTGAATCATGTGTTGTTATAATGCACTTGTCTTTAGATGACTTTTTCTCCCAGAAGACACACACTGATCTTCAATATCTCTCTGCTGATTCATCCGTGTTGTGTCATCTCTCACATACCTTCTATAATTAATATTCAATCTGAGGAAATTAAGGAAAGTATTTCCAGGGATTCAGTTCAGTTCAGTCGCTCAGTCATGCCCAACTCTTTGCGACCCCATGAACTGAAGCACGCCAGGCTTTCCTGTCCATCACCAACTCCCAGAGTCCACCCAAACTCATGTGCATCGAGTCGGTGATGCCATCCAGCCATCTCATCCTCTGTCATCCACTTCTCCTCCTTCCCCCAATCCCTCCCAGCATCAGGGTCTTTTCCAATGAGTCAAATCTTCACATGAGGTGGCCAAAGTACTGGAGTTTCAGCTTCAGCATCAGTCCTTCCAATGAACACCCAGGACTCATCTCCTTTAGGATGGACTGGTTGGATCTCCTTGCAGTCCTAGGGACTCCCAAGAGTCTTCTCCAACACCACAGTTCAAAAGCATCAATTCTTTGGCACTCAGCTTTCTTCACAGTCCAACTCTCACATCCATACATGACCACAGGAAAAACCATAGCCTTGACTAGACGGACCTTTGTTGGCAAAGTGATGTCTCTGCTTTTTAATATGCTATCTAGGTTAGTCATAACTTTCCTTTCAAGGAGTAAACATCTTTTAATTTCATGGCTGCAATCACCATCTGCAGTGATTTTGGAGCCCCCCAAAATAAAGTCTGACACTGTTTCCACTGTTTCCCATCTATTTCCCATGAAGTGATGGGACCAGATGCCATGATCTTCGTTTTCTGAATATTGAGCTTTAAGCCAACTTTTTCACTTCCTCTTTCACTTTCATCAAGAGGCTTTTTAGTTCCTCTTCACTTTCTGCCATAAGGGTGGTGTCATCTGCATATCTGAGGTTATTGATATTTCTCCCGGCAATCTTGATTCCAGCTTGTGCTTCTTCCAGCCCATCGCTTGTCATGATGTACTCTGCATATAAGGTTAAACTGCCTCAAATCAGATGAAGATATTATTGCGGGTAGGTTTGGTTTTCCTAGCTGACATACTGGATGTGTGGGAGGGTTATTCACTGAAACATTTCAATGTGTTTCTTCTTTCGATTTGCCACAGGTATTCCTAGAAGGTGAATGCCGACGTTGCCCTCAGGCCACGTTGGGCAGAGCGGAAAGCAGGAGCTGGTTGGTGCTCACTGAAGTCAGTGTGTTCTGTGTCCCAGAGAGAGAAGAGAGAGACGCTTTCTGTTATTATTGTTTGCTCCTTCCTCCCTCCTTCCCTCTCTCCTTCTTTCCTTCCTCCCTTCTTTGCTTCCTCCCCTCTGTCCTTCCTTCTCTATTTTCCTATAGGTTGATCATCCCAAATGTCCTGGAGATCTGCACCTCTGCACCTCTGGGGGAGTCTGTCTCATGTAACTAGATGCCCCAGGCTTTGTGGCAAAAGAGGAAGGAGGTCTTCCCAGTCTGGGTGTGCGGAGCAGCTCCCTTCTAGGGACCACGGGCTCAGAGGACTATGTGACGGGACACCAGGAGGTGCTGAGAGGTCCATGTGCATCTTCTTCCTTCCAAGTACCACCCAGGCCTCCTGGGCTCTTAGTGTGTTGGCGAGGGGAGGGAGACGCTTGTATGGATAGAAGGGGAACTTTCTGCTGGTCCTCTCTGAATGGGAATCCCAAGCTTGGGGCTTCCCCGGTAGTTCAGTGGTAAAGAATCTGTCTGCAATGCAGAAGACTTGGTAGGAGCCACGGGTTTGATCCCTGGGTCAGAAAGATCCCCTGGAGAAGGAAATGGCAACCCACTCCAGCATTCTTGCCTGGAGAATCCCATGGACAGAGGAGCCTGGCAGGCTACAGTCCATGGGGTCGCAAAGACTCAGACATGACTAGGGACTAAATAGCAACAAGAAAATAATAACATTTCTTGGATGTATACACAGATTAAGGTTTGCAAATGCACATTCTCCACAAATATCTATCACAGGATAGCAGTATGGTCCTGGCCCCACTGCCATGATGAAGTTTTGATTCTTGAGACTTAGATACCTAAAGATCATGTCGATTCTACCCACCTGTGAGAAAATGTATATGAAAATATGTACAAAGTGAAAGTTCTGGAAGTGATTATAATTATGAAATATGTGTCAGGTGTTGCTTAAAGGACTTAGAATGAGATTCTCTATGAAGCAGTATTTGAAAAATTGTTTTCAAGGTTTACAAAACTGGATTTTAACACAAAATATAATAGTACATCTTTAAAATAATTTCAGGGCTGCCTATAACAATGCACTCTGAATCTCAAATTTGGCAATTTTCCTGTACTTACATTTCTTTATTTGTTTGAGTTTGGTTGAACCTATGAGATGTTGCCATTTTGTAGAACAAAATGTGTGTAGAACAAAACTGTTGACTGGCAATGGTTTCATGTAGTTTATTTACCCAGATAAATGAAGGGGCTCATGGTTTCTGGTCATATATGTGAACAGCATGAAAGTCCTCACTCCTGTCTTAACAATTTAAAAAAAAAAAAAAAAAAAGGCTGGACAAAGTGAAGGGTCACAACTGTTCTTAGATCCATCAGAGAACTGAGGTCACAGGCCAGCTGTTGCCACTAAAACTGGAAAGACAGACAGGTGGAGATAGTAGGTCACAGCCTCCTGGAACACAAGCGAGGGAGCAGATGGCTGCAGCCAACATGGGGCAGAATGCTTGAAGGGGTAATTGACAAGTTGCTGGAGGTTCAGTGTGGGTGCCTTCTAACCCAGTGAGGCTTAGAAACTCCCAATGTCTTAATCGTAGGGAAAACCTCCCCACTTTCATGAATTTTACCTCCGGGAGCTCTGCCAGGTTCTCCTGTGAAGACTGGAGAAAAACCCCCTTGTGTTTGTGGCAGGTGGAGGGACAAATAAGCATTCTGAAAGATACCAGGACATTCTGTTCTCTTTAACAAGGACTGCCCTCAAGGGAAACTATTTTACCAAAGCCTCAATGACCAGGGCGAAGAGAAGTACCCATCTCCAGCCTCTTCTAGTCCTCAATGTGGGGGACAGGAAACACCCAAGGCAGGCTCAGTAAAAGACTGAGACCTAATTATACGACTATATAAGTGCCTCCCCTCCCCCACACCTTGTGACCACGAGATAGGGCTCCTGGGTAATAACAGGGGAATGCAGATTAAGAACTGCAAGCCTCAAGTCCTTATTTAAGGAGCCTTTGGGGAATCCAAAGACAGTAGGGAAGACAAAAACAACAGCCCTGGAGGAAATTTTAGCCTTGGACACCGCAGCCATAGGAAACAGAATACAGAGCCTAACTCCTAGCTGTGCGTGGGTGTGCTCAGTCCTTTCATTCGTGTCTGACTCTGCAACCCTAGGGACTGTAGGCCACCAGGCTCCTCTGATCACAGGATTCTCCAGGCAAGAATACTTGAGTGGGTTGCCACACCCTCTTCCAGGGGATCTTCCCGACTCAGGGATCAAACTCTACTCTCCTGTGTCTCCAGCACTGCAGGCTCATTCTTTACCGCTAAGACACCCATGAAGCCCAGCTCCTAGCCATATAAACGTAAACTCTCACGCCTAGCTTCTCATCCTCAGCTCCTTCTAAGGGTTAAAAAGAGGCATAGATAGTCAGGAAGCACTCAGGGACTCTCAGAGGTGAGGGTAAGGGACACACTGAATAATTTCCACGGGCATTTATATACAAGTTACCCCCAGGCTACAGCAGGCATCCTGTGCAACATGGCTAAAGAGTCACAAATAAGCATGAACTGATCATGAAGGATTTACAGATTACCAATGCTGAAAGGATTTATCTAGGGCTGGTCCACGCCTTATTTCACAGATAAGAAAAAGGAGTGCCAAAAACACAATGAGGACTGCCCTGTACAATATAAATAATGCAAGAGCCACATCTGGAGCCTGGCTTTCCTCACTGCAGGAATACGTGTAAAACCAGAAAATATACTGAACAGGCAGGACTCTTGGGATGTTATCTTAGAGCTGAGTTTATTTTTTGTCTCCCACTGTTTCAGGATATTTGCTCCACAGTGGAAGTTCTTCCCTTACCTCTGAAAGAAAAATACATTTACTTTTTAATCAGCAGGTTCTTGATGTAGTAATTTGCAGGGTCCAGACCTACATAATAAGCAAAGCTTCAATCCACCTTAGAGTAAACATCTCATACCGTCTTTCCTTCCCCTCGCTCGTACACCCAGGCTGGGCCTGCTGAGGTCAGACCCCTTCAAATGGGAAAGGAGGGCGGAGTCATTTCCTCTTTTCTGCTCCTCCCGCAGTGGTGTCTGACCTTGCAATGCTGTGGTTTATAATACAAAATATATATTGGGTCTTCATCCCTGGTTCTCGCACAGAGCTCCTAAAACCCTTGAAATTTCCTAAATGATGAGAGTGACAAGGTGTGTTTTTGTAATGTCGATCACGTGACTTCTGGATGCAACTAAGGATGAGGGCTGGTTGCCAGGGAACCAGCCATGTGATCAGAGGATGGGCATTCACATTCCTCCCATCATACCTTACCCCAAGAAAGGAAGCGGGACTAGAGATTGAATTGTCAAAAGCCAATGCTTTAATCAACCATGCCTATCTAATGAAACTTCCATAGAACCCCAAAAGAGAGAGCTTCAGGGCTGGTGAACACATAGAAATTTGGGGAGAATGGTGAACCTGGAGAGGGCATGGAGGCTGCAAGTCATTTCCTCATGCCTGGTCCTGCACATCTCTCCCACCTCGCTGTTCCTGAGTTGTTTTCTTTTATGTGTGTGTGTGTTTGTTACTCGGTATTGTCTGACTCCCCGTGACCCCATGGACCTCACCCCACCAGGTTCCCCCGTCCACAGAATTCTCCAGGCAAGAATACTGGAGTGGGTTGCCATTTCCTCCTCCAGGGATATTCTTTTATAAGAAATAGGTAATCTGGTAAGTAAAATATTCCTCTGAGTTCTATAAGCTATTCTAATGAATTAACTGAACCCAAGGAGGGGGTTGTTGGAACTTTAGATCTGCAGCCGGTGGATCAGAAGCACAGGGAACAAACTGGACTTGCTGCTGGAGCCTGGGAGAGGGGGGCGGGCAGTTTTGTAGGACTGAACCCCCAGTTTATGGGATCTGCGACTGTTTCCGGGTGGATAGAGTCAGGGCTCACCTGACAGGTAGGACACCCAGCTGGCCATGGAGAATTGTCTGTGGGTCTGGAATGTGCCCCATCCCCTATTCCCTCCCACCCCACCTTGGAACTGATGATCAGAATCATGTAGACTTGGTTAAGTTGGTGCAGGGACAGCAAGGAGTAAAAGGCAGTGTAGAGTTTTTACTTGAACCGTAACATTTTAAGGTGGTGTCACGCTCTCTGAGTTCCCTCTTTCCCTCCTGAGGCACTTCTGAGAGTTTCTGAGACTCTTTCCCAGGGTTCAGCAAACATGTTCTGTAAAAGGCCAGGTAGCATTAATAAGCGTATGAGGCTTTGCAGGCCCTAGGGTCTCTGTCGCAACTGACCTGCATTATAACGCATCAAAGAGCGGTGCGCCATGCTCCATAGACCTGAACTGCAGGCTGCAGGCCTGGCCTCACTTTGCCAGTCCCTCATCTCCCCAGCCTTGGGCTGCCCTTGACCATGGCAAAAGGACTTCATTTTGTGGCTGTTCATGCCCCTCTCAGGCCTTTGGAAAGAGCAGAGCCCCTCAACATCTCCTCTTCTGAAGCCCAGGGCTTTCCTAGAGGCCGTCTGAACTGGTCCTAAGGAAAGCTTTCATTCCTTCTTTTGCTCTAGGTGCACCAGGTCAGGCCCGCGAACACACTCACAAATCAATCCACACTCCGCACCCCAACTGAGCAGCCAGCCCTCATCCTGGCAATCTCTGTGCACACTGCCATCCAAACAGCTGGCCAGGCAGTTCTGGACCTTAGATTCCTCAGCCATGAGTCAAATCCAAGCCCACTCTGTCCAGCTAGATGTGGGGGACAGGTGTTCTGAGTGGTCCTTCAAACGCCCTCTTCCCTTCCACCGCTTGAGGTAAAAGGCGTGGGTAGAGCTTGTAACATGCTGATAGCCATCTCCAAACAAATCATCTCTACAAATGCCATCCATCTCCAACAAAGCGACCTCCCTGACCTTTAGTAGATGAATCATCTGACATGCTTTCCCATTTCCACAGGAGAGTCAGTCTCACAACGCACCGGGAACAAGGCATCTTACCGTTTTCACATCTCAGACTAACCAAGACAGGAGATGTCCATTTCACCTCGTGGGAATAAAGCGCCATCCCAGGACCACGCTCAGTGGTGTCAGCCCCTGTGCTTCTCTTCCTTCTCTCTGAGCTCCCCTGTGTGCCTCAAAATGGGGTCATCTGGCTCTCTCACATAAACTTAAATTTTTATTGTGATGAGACTCTACAAGGTGTGATGAATACACGCCACAAATGAACGAGTGAGTGCTCACAATCTCTCTTTCTCTTCTACAGCACGTGTGAAACGTCGAGGAGGCACTGCCAGGAAGAAAGAGGACAGATTCGAGGAGAGGAGGAGGAGGAAGAGTGAGGAAGAGTCATGAGAAAGTCAGGTGGAGGGGGTGAGAGTGCAGAGTGGGGGACAGGGAGCCTGCGGTAGCGGAGACCCTGGGGCGAAGGATGGGAAGGAAGGATTTTAGGATGCATGGCTGTGTGTGTGATGCACTCATTTAAAACACTGAACCCTTCTCCCAAGAAAAGCCACAAGAAATCTCTCTATGACTGTTTCATTTTCTGGCCCTTAACTGTTATTTCCAGAGGGGCTCCCACCAGGCAACGTGGGAAACTCTGCACGGTCACTACTCTGTCTCCCCTTTCTACCTCCTTCTTTCGGTCAAAACAAAGCTCCCATCACATTCCTTTGTACACACAGATACTTGGTGAGGGACATGCAGATTTTCCTAGAAGTATTCAAAACCCAGCCCCATCCTGTAAGGACTTGCTAATAAGTAGAATTGTTTGATAACAGAACAATGTGCCTGGTTAGGTCATGATTTGCCCATAATACTGGCAATATTCAAAGAGTAACTGCATCTGGATCATTTCCAGGTTATTATAGGCATCCCTTCACTGGATGAGAATTTAGAGGTCAAGCTTGCTTGCTGGCTTGCTTGCTTTGCTTCAGCCTTGTCCAGTGCTTTGTGACCCTATGGACTGTAGCCTGCCAGGCTCCTATGTCCATGGGATTTCCAGGCAAGAATACTGGAGTGGGTTGCCATTTCCTTCTCCAGGGGATCTTCCTGACTCAGGGATCGAACCCACATCTCTTGTGTCTCCTGCATTGGCAGGCAAGTTCTTAACCACTAGGGCCACCTGGGAGGCCCAGATGTCAAGGCCATCAGGATATCTGCAATTCTGGGTTTGCTATTCTAAGATTGTTGCTTACTGCCCATCTACACACTTAGAGATGTGAAAAGAATTCTTTGGGGGAGGGGGAACTAATCACAGTACATTGATTAGACCATGTTATTTATAAACTAGACAAAGAGAGTGCATGAAAGATGTCAAAGCAAGAAATTGCCCTGTGGTCCAGTGGTTAGGACTTTGCACTTTCACTGCTGAGGGCCCAAATTCAATCCCTGGTAGGGGAACTAAGATCCCACAAGTCACAGGGAATAAAGATATCTTAAAAAAAGATATCTAAGCAGAGCTACTCTTTTGGCTTACATGATTATTCTCCTCTCTTAAATAATATTTTGGTTAGAGACAAGACATTCATTTTGGACTCTTTATACTCTTGGCTTATATACTTAGACCTAAATGTCAAACCTTTTGATATCCACATTTAATAACAGAGCAGAGGCTGTCCCAGGGCCGTGCGGGTGATGAATGGACCCTGTCCTGGCGCTGTGGCGTGGGGGACAAGGTGCCCTGTGTGCCATCACTCAATGCCCTACTTCCCCTTCAAGGAGATGAGGCTGGCAGGTTTTTTTATCACTTCCTGGCTTCCCGTCACATACTATTCATCGGGACAGGATAATTGACAGGATGTATACCGAGTTATGAGTAATACTTTTTCCCTAACAGCACCTAATCTTTTATTTGGTTGCTGTTACCCTATCATTAGCATTTCTTACCAGGACAAGAGGTCTGCCTAGTGAAAGAGCTGACATATTTGTGAGAAAATAAAGTTGCAACCAGGGTAACTAATATCATTTGCAGAAAATTTAGGACTTAGAAGAAGTAAAAAACAAAAAAACAAGACAGTCTAAATAGTTTTTAAAAGCTTAGTTACACTCTCACATTTAAAAATACAATGTTACATAAGCTATGCATATGCAAACCATATGTGATTTCCAAATCCATTCCCTCCTCTGTAAATGAAGCAGGGTGTACAACCTCTGTGCTCTCTCTCCACCTAACAATTTGATATGAACCCACGCATTATGAACACAGAAACAATTAATTTTAGAAAATGTAACCATCAATCACTGGCATTTAAATGTGTTTATGTATACATATATTTGCATTTTACCCTGCAAAAGCAATAAGTCAAATATTAAAAAGCACATTTGAAGCAAATATTAAAAGCACATGGAAATAAATTGGGAAAGTGACTTTGCTTCTGCTGGTTCACAGTGACATGAAAACCCTTCCAGTTGAGCCAGGTTTAGTCAACTAGCCTTCTGTTGCTGATGGTGCTCTGTCTTCCTGAACATTCCCGATCACACTCTCCCATTTCCCACTTTGTTTCTAAGCCTTCTTCTTCAGTTTGTAACTTCATGGGGACACAGTCTGGAATCGTGCAGCTCTTTATACAGTTTTATTATCTCTTGGGAGAAAAGCAACTTTAAAGAGAGAGATGAAACCATACCCTGTAACTTACAAGGCACATTAGGCAGAAACAAAACGATTAACTGAAACCCTCAAACCTGCCTCCAAGAGTACTAGGGAAAGCACAGGAGTGCAAGCAACTTGCTAAACACCCTTTCAACTGGGCATGATGCAGGCACATTGAGGGACCAGAATAACCCATAGTGAACTTCAGATGTCACAGGCTGAAAATCCATAGCATGGAACACATGGAACACCCTCACTCCCACCCCCAAATTGCAAAGACAGTCACACCTGCACAGACAACTCTTTTTTCCACCATGCCCACCCTCCTTGCTCCCTATGACCACAATACCCGACGCAAAATCTGATCAGGGAGATAGATCTGAGCATTGCCCCCATATCCTAGCTTGGCTGCCCTGCAAAACAGCCTTTTCTGTCTCTGAGAATGGCCTAACTGTCGCCTTGGTGCCTGGTCTTCATGCAACCAGCAATGAGCCCACTTGGTCCACTACAGCGAGACAGAGGTATTCCCCCTCATTCCCTTATTACCAGGGACCTCTTTCTCCTCTATTTCTCTAACCTTGTTGTCTCTTTAAAACTGTTAAAACAATTTTATTAAGTCTAAATACATGAAAAAATGCATCTTTTGGTTTACTACTTATGCAAAAATATTTAATCATTAGTCAACGGGTAGGATTGAGACTGATAAATATTATCCTGTATTTTTTCCTCCTCTGTTGTGCAAGTCTCTGCTACCATTTGGGTACAACACAGGGTACAGCAAAGAGCACTAGAATGGGTCTTAGAAGACCAAATTTGGGATTCCTGTTGAGCTCCTATTAACTCATTTCACTTGTGCTATGCAAATTTAAGATAGATGCAAATAAACCTATGTATGCACACGTACATGGCTATACACACACAAACTTTTATGTGATCATGTAATCATTACAAATTTCATCCTCTCTTTTTGCTTTATTCAGCATAAATCGATAAAGACTTGTCTTGCCAAAACTTTTACACAAGGCAAGTTGATTTTTTGAGGGTATAGTAACACTGTTTTTCATTTGGCTTTCAAATAATCAATATTAGGAATCAGGGGTGTAGGATATGCGTAATGATGTGCTGTCTGCAGGGGATGTCAGACATATGCTAACCCTCTGCTGTGTAAAGAGATCATCTCTAAATCCCCCTGAGTGACTGTTTAGCTCAAGTTTAGCGTCTCTTAAGCTTATATTTGATGCTAAACCAAATAGGCCCTTAGGGAAGAATTAAGAACAAGCCAGACAGTGTAAAACTCTTATTTTGTTAAAGTTGGATAGTATTTGTTGCATTAGGTATAACCAGGCTGATTATTCTGAATAATCTCTGCACACATAGCCCCTGAAACAAAGTGAAGCAGGTACCCAGGTGGACTACAGAGATTAAATGCTTTTGTCTTATTATTTGCCATTCAGAGGGCTGCCCTTTCAGAAACCAGAATATCATTCAAATTAATAGATAAGGTCATGCCTCTAAGACCACAGTGAATCAAAATCGGGGGTCAGGGGGAGAGGTGAGGAGCAAATCTTGACCCAAATGCCATGAACTTTCTTTTTGTATTTTCGAGTTTTGGATTTTATCCACAGAAACACTACTATTATTCAAACAATAGGAAATAGAAAAGAGGCATCAGTATTTACAAAACTTTAAGGAAACCAACAACAGCAAGCATTCCTAAGAAACATTGTTTAAACACTAACTCTTTTTTAGGTTGGTATCATGATGACCTAAACTAGGGAAGCTATTATTTGTGAATATTTTTTTTCTGTTAAAACACAGATTTTGCCTAAATTCTAAGTTGCATGTGCATGCTCAATTGCGTTGGATTCTTTGTGACCCCAGGGACTGTATCCTGCCAGGCCCTTCTGTCCATGGAGATTCTCCAGACAAGAATACTGGAGTGGTTTGCTGTGCCCTCCTCCAGGGGATCTTGCTGACCCAGGGATCGAAACTGCAACTCTTGCGTCTTCTGCATTGGCAGGCAGATTCTTTACCAACTGCACCACCTGGGAAGCCCTAAGTTAAATTCTAAGTTAACAATGCAAATACTTCTCCATAAGGCTAATTGATTTTTTTTTTTTTAATTAGAGGTTACAAATTCAGTAATCACTTGTACTTATTGCTTTTGTCACTTTTTTTTTTTTTTCGGGGACTCCTTGGAGTTTGTTCTTATAATACTTGGGCTTCCCAGGCAGCACAATGGTAAAGAATTCACCTGCCAATGCAGGAGCCGCAGAGACACAGTTTCAATCCCTGGGTTGGGAAGATCCTCTGGAGGAGGGCATAGCAACCCACTCCAGTATTCTTGCCTGGAGAATCCCCATGGACAGAGGACCCTGGTGGGCTACAGTCCATGGGGTTGCAAAGAGTGAGACATGACTAAGTGACAAGCACTTCACTTCTGTTTGGACATAGCTCTGCTGGATGCTTCAGTAACTGCCAGGTCTCACCACTGGTTTCAGCTACCACAGTGAGTTTTGTTTGGTAGAGTGCCTGATGAACTATGGATGGAGGTTCATGACATTGTACAGGAGACAGGGATCAAGACCATCCCCATGGAAAAGAAATGCAAAAAAGCAAAATAGCTGTCTGAGGAGGCCTAACAAATAGCTGTGAAAAGAAGAGAAGTGAAAAGCAAAGGAGAAAAGGAAAGATATAAGCATCTGAATGCAGAGTTCCAAAGAATGGCAAGGAGAAATAAGAAAGTCTTCCTCAGGATCAATGCAAGGAAATAGAGGAAAACAACAGAATGGGAAAGACTAGAGATCTCTTCAAGAAAATAGAGATACCAAGGGGACATTTCATGCAAAGATTGGCTCGATAAAGGACAGAAATGGTATGGACCTAACAGAGGCAGAAGATATTAAGAAGAGGTGGCAAGAATACACAGAAGAACTGTACAAAAACGACCTTCATGACCCAGATAATCACGATGGTGTGATCACTCATCTAGAGCCAGACATCCTGGAATGTGAAGTCAAGTGTGCCTTAGAAAGCATCACTACGAACAAAGCTAGTGGGGGTGATGGAATTCCAGTTGAGCTATTCCAAATCCTGAAAGATGATGCTGTGAAAGTGCTGCACTCAATATGCCAGCAAATTTGGAAAACTCAGCAGTGGCCACAGGACTGGAAAAGGTCAGTTTTTATTCAATCCCAAAGAAAGGCAATGCCAAAGAATGCTCAAACTACTGCACAATTGCACTCATCTCACACACTAGCAAAGTAATGCTCAAAATTCTCCAAGCCAGGCTTCAGCAATACGTGAACCATGAACTGCTAGATGGTCAAGCTGGTTTTAGAAAAGGCAGAGGAACCAAAGATCAAATTGCCAACATTCACTGGATCATGGAAAAAGCAAGAGAGTTCCAGAAAAACATCTATTTCTGCTTTATTGACTATGCCAAAGCCTTTGACTGTGTGGATCACAATAAACTGTGGAAAATTCTGAAAGAGATGGGAATACCAGACCACCTGACCTGCCTCTTGAGAAACTTATATGCAGGTCAGGAAGCAACAGTTAGAACTGGACATGGAACAACAGACTGGTTCCAAATAGGAAAAGGAGTACATCAAGGCTGTATATTGTCACCCTGCTTATTTAACTTCTATGAAGAGTACATCCTGAGAAACACTGGGCTGGAAGAAGCACAAGCTGGAATCAAGATTGCCAGGAGAAATATCAGTAACCTCAGATATGCAGATGACACCACCCTTATGGCACAAAGTGAAGAGGAACTAAAAAGCCTCTTGATGAAAGTGAAAGAGGAGAGTGAAAATGTTGGCTTAAAGCTCAACATTCAGAAAACAAAGATCATGGTATCTAGTCCCATCACTTCATGGGAAATAGATGGGGTCACAGTGGAAACAGTGCCAGACTTTATTTTTGGGGGCTCCAAAATTACTGCAGATGGTGACTGCAGCCATGAAATTAAAAGATGCATACTCCTTGGAAGGAAAGTTATGACCTACCTAGATAGCATATTGAAGAGCAGAGACATTACTTTGCCAACAAATGTCCATCTAATCAAGGCTATGGTTTTTCCAGTGGTCATGTATGGATGTGAGATTTGAACTGTGAAGAAAGCTGAGTGCTGAAGAATTGATACTTTTGAGCTGTGGTGTTGGAGAAGACTCTTGTGAGTCCCTTGGACTGCAAGGAGGTCCAACCAGCCCATCCTAAAGGAGATCAGTCCTGGGTGTTCATTGGAAGGACTGATGCTGAAGCTGAAACTCCAATACATTGGCCACCTCATGTGAAGAGTTGACTCATTGGAAAAGACCCTGATGTTGGGAGGGATTGTGGGCAGGAGGAGAAGGGGACGACAGAGGATGAGATGGCTGGATGGCATCACCGACTCGGTGCACATGAGTTTGGGTGAACTCCAGGAGTTGGTGATGGACAGGGAGGCCTGGCGTGCTGCAATTCATGGGGTCGCAAAGCGTCAGACATGACTGAGGGACTGAACTGAGGGTCCTGGTTGGGACCTGCTGCCTCCCCTGGGTGCCATGCTGTGTGCACTGGGCACCTGGCCACACTCCTGCTGAGCACGCCAAGCTGCAGCTGCTGTTGTCCTGGCCGTGCCCTTGTTCCTGCCAAGCCATGGTTTCCCACTGTCCACTTCTACCTCCTCCACCCAAGACACTCTGTGTCCACGAGTTCTGCAACCATGGGTCAAAATATTACCAAAAATTTTTTTCAAAAATTTCCAAAAAGCAAAACTTGAATTTGCCCCACACCTCAGAGCAACTATATATTTACATAGCATTTCCATTGTATTGGGTATTATAAGTAATGGAAAGATGATTTAAATATATGGGAGGAGGTATATAGATCATATGCAAATACCACATCATTTTATATAAAGGACTTGTGCACCCATGGATTTTGGTATCCAAGGGGTGTTCTGGAACCAGTCTGCTGTGGGCACCAAGGATACTGATCAGTGACTGCACTTCAGGCTTAAACTGGCACCTGCTCTGTAGAAGGCAGCCCTCCCTAGTGAGAGCAGGAAGAGCATGAGGGGAGAATTTTCCCAAACCTCTTAAACTTACTCATTGTGAACTTCTGTTATAATATATGCAGACTGTTCATTTTTATCCATTGCATGTATCCATTCTTTACTTCTTCACTTCCTTTACTTCTCTGTGCTTCAGTCTCCCCATGTGTGAAATGGGGATAATAATAGTATTCAATGCATAGGGTTTCTCTGAGGTTTAAATGAGTTAATAACTGTTTCATGCTTAAGAAAGGGCTTACATAGAGTGACTGCTATTTAAGTGTTGGCTGTGATTATCTTCTTAGCTTATTGTAATTCATTTGGTCATATCCTGTATTTCATTAGCTAACTGAATGGTTTTCACAGGTGACCTAAGTTTGTTTTTCCCTTTCTCTTTTTTATTTTTGTCTCCCTACTTCCTATGTGAGGATTTTCCTTTGAAACATCCTTCCTGCTTTTGTTTAGCGCTTTTGCTAGGATTCCTTATGTGGCCGATTTCCCATTCACTTAGAGGCTAATGTCATTCAGCTTTTCCTTCCCTTCCTAGGCAAAAATGAAAGGGTAGGCGATGCTTAAGAGTCAAATCAAGGATAAGCCGGATTTGTGACAAGTGAGGCAGGATCCAGAAGACAGGACGTAAGAATAAATTATCCCAGAGGTGGAGAGGAGGTGGGGGGGGCGATGAGAGGACCGGTATCCTGTGCTCCCCACAGCCTCCTTCCAATTCAGGAACTGTATGAGCCTTTCATGACTTGATGGAGAGTCAGGAAGTGAAGTCCCAGCCCTATTGCTACTCACCGGGTCCCCCGTCATTTCAGCCAGCTCAGAGCACCCTCAGCTGCTATCACTCTCCAAACGTGACATGCTTCTCAAATCCAGGCCTTTGTGCATCCCTTCCTTCTTCCCCAAATGAGGACCACGTCCCTCTTTGGAAAAACCATCCTCTAGCTCCCAAACACAGCTCACAGTGTGGTTCTAACTAGCCTCTGAGAAGCCTCCCCTCCACCTCGTCTCCCTCACTGGGGCCCTGTCTGTCTATCCCCACTTTTCCTTCCTGTCACCACCAGCACAGAACTTACTAGGGTCTTCTTGATGAACTGGGCTTATTTCTCCAATTCAAATACGAGCCCTTGGAAGCCCTGGGACATTGTATCCACAGGCCTGCTCAAGGGCCTGGCACCTGGTAACCAAATAGTGATTGGTAACCAAACCAATGGTGATTCCATGACAGACTGAATGACAGCACAGAGGAGAGAAAAGCTGATAAGAGGTGAGATTGTCCACATGTAAAGAGTGAGGGGCTGTCGGAAGTAAAGCTCCTTGTAAGCCTAGGACAGTAAAATGCTGCCACATTGTAAGAAGTTAGGGAGAACAGCGGGAACAAGAAATTGTTAGGAAGGATTCAACGTCCACCTCCTGTGAATGAGCCACTTGACGGGGCTGCACCCCAAACCCCCTGTCTATCTAGCTGGTTCAACTAGGGCTGCTACACCTCACCGTCATGACTGGACAGGCCTGAGGTCAGGTTCACGGCTCCCCGTTCACCCTTCCTGACTATGCAACTGGCCATTCCCAGGAGGGTGAGGGGTGCTGAGAATGGGGCAGGCTGCAAGCATATCAAGTGCTGTGGGCAGGAAGAGCCAGTTAACCTTGCTTCATTCTGAGGGCTTCTTTCTCCGTCTCTGGACTCTGTCCTTCACGTGCTGCCTACTCTCAGCAGTGGCTTCAGAGCCTTCAGACCCGGGGGCCCAAAGCTCAATGCTCCTACCTGTGGAGTGCTCCTACCGAAGCTCAGTGCTCCTACCTGTGGAGTGCTCCTACCTATGGAGTGCTCCTACCGAAGCTCAGTGCTCCTACCTGTGGAGTGATCCTACCGAAGTGGAGTGCTCCTACCGAAGCTCAGTGCTCCTACCTGTGGAGTACTCCTACCTGCCCCAGCTCCAGGCCTCAAGTCCATGCGGCCCGTCAGTCTCAGTAGGGCCTGTGGAAGCTACTTGATTTACAGTCACAGACTGTGCTCCACAGTTAGACTTCCTCTGCAGCCCTCTCCCAGTTGTCAGATCCCGTCTTTGGAAGTGCTGAGCCCTTGGGTACCTTTTCCAAGTCAGTGAATTACTTGCCCTGAGTTCCACATTCACTCTGTTGAGAAAATGGGACCCTGTAACTGCTTAAGGCGGGGAGACTTCTAGAAAGTGGTGCAAGGGCAGACCTCCCACTTTTTGGCCCAGGGAGGAAACGTGGATGATGGCCTACTATGTGCTGGGACAAGGCACGGCCCCGCCCTGTCCTCAACAGAAAGATCTCTTCCTTCCTCGCGGAGGTGGCTGGAGGAGGCGAGTGGCTTTCTTCCACTCATTCCGAAGGGCCCCAGAAGGGCAAACCCATCCAAGGAGCAAGCCAATGTTCCATTTGTTCCAGAAGAGAATGCATGGGACTCGGTGGATGAAACCTGCGCTCAGGGCCGCGCCCCCGCCCCGACCCCCCCGGGCACCGGGTGCAGGTGGAGGGCTTGCTCTGTTTCCTCCTTCCCTTGGCCCTGGGCAGCAGACTGGCTCACGTCTTCAGTCTCAGGGTCAGGATCCCTCTGACTCACCTCCTGCTCTGCCCTGGAGGGTGTTACCAGAGCATTCCACCAGCCTGACCTCAGCAGCCACCCGGGACCCGCCCGCTGCCCAGGCACCAGGCGCGGCTTCCCGAGCCTCCCACCTGCCTCCCCGCCCGCCCCCCTTGCTCTGAGTAGGCACCTTTCCTGGGAGCTGGCCCGTCGCGCCTTCCTGGAGGCCTCGGCCCGTCCACACGGAGGAGGGGAGGAGGCGAGACTTTGTGCAGAGCCGTGGAGCGATCATTTGTGGAGCAAGAGGACTCCTTCTGGGTCCCAGGGCAGCCGCTGGCGCAGAGGCTGCCATGGGACCCTTCTCTTCGGCCAGGCTGGGAAAGACACTGGAAAGCCAAGGGCACCGTGGGGAAGAGGGTGGGGGTGGGGCAGTGGGGTGTGGGTGCTGTGAATGTTTCTTCTCCATCTTCAGGGGTCCTTGTGGAAAATTCCAGTTCAGGTGTGAAAAAGAAAAAAAGAAAAAAAAAAAGAGCCCTCAGCGGGGGAGCCACAGAAAAGAGTAGATTGGCCCCAAAGACATAATGAGAGCTCCTGGTTCAGATGAAACTCTCAAAGAAAGCCGAAGATTTAGGCCTCTGCTGAGTCCACTGTAACCAGGTGATGTGGTGACTTTGAGGCCCTTCAGCTTTCCTCTTTAAAAAAAAATTTTGTTTAAATTATTTTTTTAACTCTTGGCTTTGCCGTGCACCTGTGGGATCTTAGTTTCCCTACCAGGGATTCAACCTACACCCCCTTTGTTGGAAGTTTGGAGTCTTAACCACTGGACTGCCAGGGAGGTCCCTCCTTTTTTAAAATGGAGTTAATGGTATCTCCTGCCATCACTCATAAGACCATAAAGGAACATAAGCATTTAGATGGTGGTGGCATTATAATAAAAAAAAAATCACTAGAGCTCAGTTATCCCAAAGTAGGGCATGGTGTACCTGGAAAAGACCAGGCGTGGGGCCCAAGTGGAGAAATTCCTATCTGGGTTTTAACTACTGGGTTAGAGTTTCAGGTCTGAGCTCTGCTTGGTAGACAGACTCAGAAAGGAATTAAATGGTGTCCCCTGCGGGCTGACCACCTCAACAGTGGGCGTAGATCAGCTGGGAGATTCTTTCAGATGGGGGACCTCTCAGGGCAGTATTTTAACAAGTGGCAATGTCTCCCCACTCATGGAAGGTGAAAATCAAGAGAAAGCCAAAGAGGCTAAGCGAGAAAGGTAACGTGAGGAGAGGAACTAAGAAAGACCTGATATCGAGTGCAGAGGGACTCAGTGTGAGGAGAAAATGAATGTTAAGTGTCCAATGAGTCTCTCCCTTCAGCCATCTTGAGAAAGCCTTAAACTCTTAGAAAAATACCTCAGCTAAACACAAAGACTGTAGATAAATATTCCAAGGAATGACGGTGAGAAAGAGAACAGGATACAGGCTCTGATTTCGTGACAAGCTGCCAGTAGTGGCTGTAGAGGATCTTACTCATTCATACATTTTAATAACTCTAATCATGAGTTAAAAGAATGATTGTATCCGGTCATTAACGGCTTATCATGAACCGTCTCATAGCTCCCAAGACAAGGCCCTCAGAGCACCTACAAGGCACAGATAAAGCCGACTCAAATGTTACCCCAGGACCATGAACTGCAGGGAGGGCTCCAGCCCAAAACAGCCAGATTCTGATTTCCCATCAGTGTCCCTCTGATGAGAGTGGTTCAGGAAGCCAGGAAGGCTTGTCCTTTGCACAGTCCTCAGCTGAGTTTGGCTGGTATTTAAAGACAGTAGTCATGTCCAGTCCCTTTTCCGGTTGAGTGAGCCAGTTGTCCAAGAGACATACCCCAACATACTATTGGACTGTCTAAAGGAAGAATCATGGTTAAAATTTGACAGGAAAAATAAATTGGTGAATTCCCAGGCTAAATGTCCAGGTACCGTGCTGGGCCTGCACTAATAATACAGTTCCTAACATCTATGAAAGGACAGAAACCTTGACTGCTTACCAAACAGACGAGGCTATCATTTGTTTATTTAAGGGGAAATAGCCTCTGGAGAACCAGAAAACTGGAAAAGACATCACAGATCATCTTCTAAGGTAACCTGTGGGCTAAATTTTTCCCCGAAAGATTTTAAATGGATTGATTACTAAAAAATACATATATTTGTAAGTGATTACTAATAGTGAGGTGGGGCTTGAGAAACAGAGAAAGAAAAATTGTAGTTAAAAAAAATTTTTTTTGGTATGCGCCATTTTTAGTCTTTATTGAATTTGTCACAGTATTTTTTTTCTGTTCTATGTTTTGGGGGATCTTAGTTCCCCCGCCAGGGATCCAACCTGTACCCCCTGCATTGGAAGGTGAAATCTTCAAAACTGGACCACCAGGGAAGTCCCCTGAAAGCTGTAGTTTTAACCAGGCTTTAAGAAACTGCAAATATAAAGAGAGAAAGTAGATTTGGAGTTACCCAGCCCTGGGTGGAACAAGGGCTTCAGAAGTGATGGCTAACATGGGAATATCTTTGAAAGTGAAAGTGGCTCAGTCATGTTTGACTCGTTGCAACCCCATGGACTACACACTCCATGGAATTCTCCAGGCCAGAACCCTGGAGTGGGTAGCCTTTCCCTTCTCCAGGGGATCTTTCCAACCCAGGGACAGAACCCAGGTCTCCCACATTGCAGGCAGATTCTTTACCAGCTGAGCTAACAGGGAAGCCCTATAGGAGTATCTTTATGGAATAATAAAAACGTTGTAAAATTGATTTGGTGATGGCTGCAAAATTATGAATTTACTAAAAGTTACCCAGGTGGCGCTAGTGGTAAAGAACCCGCCTGCAGAGCAGCAGACTTAAGAGACGGGTTCGATGCCTGGGTCGGGAAGATCCCCTGGAGGAGGGAATGGCAACCCACTCCAGTATTATTGCCTGGGAAATCCCATGGACAGAGGAGCCTGGCAGGCTACAGTCCATGGGGGCTGCAAACAGTCGGACATGACTGAAGCAACTTAGCACGCACGCACATTGAACTGAACACTATACGTGGGTGAATAGCACGGTATGTGAATTATATTTTAATAAAGTTTTTTTAAAAAAGTAAAACATTCGTATGATAATTATTTTGCTTCAAGACTGGGGATCTAAAGGGCTAAAAGGAGCGCAGCAGCACTTCCCAAACTTTAACGCACAGATGATGTAGGAATCTTGTTAAAATGCAGTATCTGATTCAGTAGGTTCTGGGTGGAGCATGAGATTCTGCATTTGTAGCAAATTCCCAGGAATGCAGATGCTGCTGCCCTGTGAGTCACGTTTTGAAGGATATAAGAAATGTAGTGATGTAGGAGACTCGGGCTCCTTCCCTGAATCAGGAAGATCCTCTGGAGGAGGGAATGGCAACATACTCCAGTATTCTTGCCTGGGGAATCCCATGGACAGAGAAGCCTGGTGGGCTACAGTCCATGGGTCGAAAAGAGTGGGACATGACTGAGCATATACACATGCACAAAAGATGTAGAGGACAAAGTCATTCTCCTTGAAGAATCTGAACAAGAAGAGGCAAGACAAGGTGCCTAGAAAACTACTGATTTTAAAAAGATGTGTTTGAAAGAGGTATGCGAACTTTAAATGCTATATTTTTTATATACACAATTATCCAAGTTCCAGCCCTTTGAATGCTCTAAGAAAATGACCATAACTTTTTTCAAGCCCTGACTCAGTACTAACTTATTTTGCCATCATTGCCTGATCATCCCTGTCCTAAGCCCATAATCCTTTCTTGGCTTCTATCAGTCTCAGGGATAAAAGTCATAGGACATGGTAGCGTCTTTGAACTCTGTTTCCCACTGCGTCCTCCCCCCAGCCCCAAATGGCTACCCTGTTCCTTATAAGAATGCTGGATAGGTGAGTGGGCATCTCACCTGGATTTAAAAGTGACTTTGGGGAACTTTCTGAGATTATCATAGATTTCAGTAGCTGAATAGTGCCATACATTTTTATCAATCAAAAAAGCAATGACTTGAGGACATTACTTAGGCTCAGGGCATCCAATGGGGATCCCATTACAGCTCAGTGATTGACAGAGAGAAAAAGTGACTTCCCACCCAGGACTGTGGCAGGTAGGTCTCGTGCTTCATTGACTTTTTTTGAGGGGGTCACTTTGCACAGCATGCCAGATCTTAGTTCCCCAGCCAGGGATCGGAGCCATGTCCCCTGCAGTGGAAGCAAAGAGTCCTAACCACTGAACTGCCAGGGAAGTTCCTCATTGACTTTTTTTTTTTTTTTTTGCATTTAACTCTTGATTTTAATTTGAATGTGCCTGTAATCTGTCCACAGAACTCCTGAAACAGACCATTTGGTATCCTATGATATGTGATCCCTTTTCTTTTTTTTTTCTTCTTTTTTTTTAAATTTTATTTTTAAACTTTACAATATTGTATTAGTTTTGCCAAATATCAAAATGAATCCGCCACAGGTATACCTGTGTTCCCCATCCTGAACCCTCTTCCCTCCTCCCTCCGCATACCCTCCCTCTGGGTTGTCCCAGTGCACCAGCCCCAAGCATTCAGTATCGTGCATTGAACCTGGACTGGCGACTCATTTCATACATGATATTTTACATGTTTCAATGCCATTCTCCCAAATCTCCCCACCCTCTCCCTCTCCCACAGAGTCCATAAGACTCATCTATACATCAGTGTCTCTTTTGCTGTCTCGTACACAGGGTTATTGTTACCATCTTTCTAAATTCCATATATATGCATAAGTATACTGTATTTGGTGTTTTTCTTTCTGGCTTACTTCACTCTGTATAATGGGCTCCAGTTTCATCCACCTCATTAGAACTGATTCAAATGTATTCTTTTTAATGGCTGAGTAATACTCCATTGTGTATATGTACCACTGCTTTCTTATCCATTCATCTGCTGATGGGCATCTAGGTTGCTTCCATGTCTTGGCTATTATAAACAGTGCTGTGATGAACATTGGGGTACATGTGTCTCTTTCCCTTCTGGTTTCCTCAGTGTGTATGCTCAGCAGTGGGATTGCTGGATCATAAGGCAGTTCTATTTCCAGTTTTTTAAGGAATCTCCACACTGTTCTCCATAGTGGCTGTACTAGTTTGCATTCCCACCAACAGTGTAAGAGGGTTCCCTTTTCTCCACACCCTCTCCAGCATTTATTGCTTGTAGACTTTTGGATCGCAGCCATTCTGACTGGCGTGAAATGGTACCTCATAGTGGTTTTGATTTGCATTTCTCTGATAATGAGTGATGTTGAGCATCTTTTCATGTGTTTGTTAGCCATCTGTATGTCTTCCTTGGAGAAATGTCTATTTAGTTCTTTGGCCCATTTTTGATTGGGTCATTTATTTTTCTGGAGTTGAGCTGTAGGATTTGCTTGTATATTTTTGAGATTAGTTGTTTGTCAGTTGCTTCATTTGCTATTATTTTCTCCCATTCTGAAGGCTGCCTTTTCACCTTGCTAATAGTTTCCTTTGTTGTGCAGAAGCTTTTAAGGTTAATTAGGTCCCATTTGTTTATTTTTGCTTTTATTTCCAATATTCTGGGAGGTGGGTCATAGAGGATCCTGCTGTGATGTATGTCAGAGAGTTTTGCCTATGTTCTCCTCTAGCAGTTGTTAATGCAGAAGAATTTTCTGAGGAGATCTATGGATGCAAGGGTGAGTTAAATAGGAGATGGATGTGTTTCTACCTCTTGTGCATTCTTATATATATACATATATATGTGTATATATATAATTTTATTTATTTATTTTTGGCTGTGCTGGGTCTCCTTTGCTTCATGGGCTTTTCTCTAGTTGCCACAAGTGGGGGCTACTCTTTGTTGCAGGATGTGGGCTTCTCTTATTGCAGAGCACAGGCTCTGGGGCACGCAGGCTTCGGTAGTTACAGCTTGTGGACTCAGTGGGTATGGTTCCAAGGCTCCAGAGCACAGGCTCAATAGTTGTGGCACATGGGCTTAGTTGCTCTGTGGCATCTGGGATCTTCCCAGATCAGGGCTTGAACCCAGGTCTCCTGCATTGGCAGGTGGATTCTTTACCACTAAGCCAAAAGGGAAGCCCCTATGTGTTCTTTGAAAAAAGAAAAAAAATCTAATTTTAGCATCCTGCAAAATCCTAGATTTTGCCAAGAGCTGGACATTATCAACTCAGAGGTTTTATGATCTTTAAAATGGCACACCCGGGAGCCTCTGCCCACTTTGGAGATCTTCAGTTCTTCTTAGGTCCTTTGTATTGTCTTAACTTCCTCTGACCTTTCTGGATGAGGGGAGCTGGGGAAAGGCATGGCACCCACAATCCGCCTAGCTACAGCCAGAAAGAGTGTCTTGCAGTCAGCCCCTGACTCCGGATGCAGAGAAGATAGTCATTCTCAGCCAAAGCAAACACTTCCCCATCTGGGAGACCCACCGAGTGACAAGCAGCGTCTGATGTAGACATCACTCCCCCATACCCCCTCCCTGAGAGCTATTTGTCTGGAGGCTTTGGGGGGAGAGGAAAGAAGCCTGGCTGCCAAGATGTCATGCTATCACATTTTCGCTTCCTGCAATGTGATCCTCATGGGTTTGGGTAGAAGCGATTACCCTGGCACTTTCAAAGGAAAGTTGCTTCTGAAACCAGATTCTTCCTGCCAGAGCCCTGACATGCCCTTATTAAGACCAATGAAATAATCTGCTGAGAATTGAACTCACAGACCTTTCTGACCAGAAATGAACAGAAACCCAGGCAGAGATCGGAACTGGACTGAGCTTAGCTGTCAGGGATGCCAGGCAAGGTTTGTGAACCGGCTAGGTTCATGAGGTTTATGGAGTCTTTTTCCCAGAAAGACGGAGAAATTGTTTTGGAAAACTGAATTCCTGTTCTAAGAACATCACACTGAGAAGCAACTCAAAAGGAAGGCAGCCTTGGGCCGTTGCCAAGAAATAGAGTATGTCTTAAAGCTGGTCCAACTTTGGGGAAACCTGAACAGAACACTACATCAAGGAAATTTTTGCTCAAGTGTATTCCTTAAAAAAAAAAATCACTGATAAACTTTTTTTTAAACTGGAGTATGGCTGTTCTCTGGGGATCCCCAAGTGACTGTAGTGGTAAAGAACCTCTCTGCAATGGGGAGATGCAAAGGACGTGTGGGTTCGATCCCTGCATCAGGAAGATCCCCTGGAGAAGGAAATGGCAACCCACTCCAGTATTCTTGCCTGGAGAATCTCACAGACAGAAGAGCCTGGCAAGCTACAGTCCATACGGCTGCAAAGAGTCGAACACAACCGAAGTGACCTAGCACACATGCATGCATACATAATTGATTTACAGCTGTGTTCCTGCTGTATAGCAAAGTGAATCAGCTATATGTATACAGACATCCCCTCTTCCTTGCTTTTCCTTACCATTTAGGTCACTACAGAGCATTGCGTAGAGTTCCCTGGGTAATACAGTAGGTTCTCATTAGTCAGCCCTGGCTATACAGTAGGTTCTCATTAGCTATTTGTTTTATACATAGTAGTGTATATATGCCAATCCAATCGCCCAGTCCATCCTACCTCTTTCCCCTCTTGGAATCCATAAATTTGTTCAACCACTCTGGAAAACAGTATGGAAGTTCCTTTAAGAACTAAAAGTAGAACTACCACAAACAAATGATTTGTAAACTTATGTACACTTACGAATTCAGGTGGTTCTTATTAAATTTCATCCTACATTTTCCCTAAGCATTGAAGAACAGTGCACTCCACACCCAAGTCCCATGAAATTCTTTATTGCAAGGAACTCGGTGAATGCACTGCCTGGAGTCCTGCTATGATGCCATGTGTCCAGCCTTGCAGCCCTGACTCAGCTAGGCTGAGTCCCATTTCAGAGGTTCGGTGCCAGGCATATTGGGACAGCTACGTTAGACACTTTCCGTGCCATCAAGCTGGCATCTCAGTGACATTCAGACTCAGCCTTGAACTCTCTTAATGCAGGGTGAACAATAAGCAGCTTGAGCAGTGTGATGCTCGTGCTTCCTTTCTGCCCATGGAGCCTTGGTTCAGGGCACGAGATAGAATTTGGTGTTTGGAGCCTTCTCGCTGAGAAACCACACTGCTCTCTCTGACCAGTTGTCCTGCCTGGGGCTGGGTGCCAGGCTGACAAGCCCGAGGGAGGAAGACACCTCAGGAGAGGGACTGTGAAGTCACAGTCATTTCAATGTGAGTATCTGCCTGGGACGTTCCCCATGTCACCCCCTCTCCCCATCCCCCTCCCCAGCCTCAGTGCAGGGGAGGGGTTGGAGCGTGGCAACCTCAGGGCTGAGCAGAAGGTCGAGGAGACAGAATGCTCTTCCTCTGGGGGTGCTGTCATTCTGGGAGTGCATCTAAGGTAATTCAATGGAGAACGGTGCTCACAAAACTCATGTGCATCTGTTACAGCCCACCGCATTCCTACACATTTTAGAGAGACAGATAGTGTTGGCGTGACGTGCCTGAGAAACTGTAAAATGTTGCTCTGAATTCAACTTTGGATATTAGTTGTGGAGCTCACTATAGGCACTGTTGAAGTGGAAAAACAGAAAGACCTTTAGGTGTAAAAGACAGAGGATTTGGGGGTCCCTGTGTGAATTGGGGTGTGCTATTTTTCAGGAATGTGGGTGAGAGAACGCTGGGTTTGACCACAGAAGACGTGGCTCCAGCCTGGGTGCTGTCACTCCCCAGCCATAAGTACTCTCCCGCAGGTCACTTAGTCTCTCTAAACTCTCTGTGCTTTGACCTTGGAGATCCTGAACCACCGGTGAGCGCTGGCATGCAACAAGGCTTGTGAAGGTGCTTTGCCAGCTGTACGGCCTTGGATGATGAGTGGGGCATCGTTTCTCATAAGCAGCAGTCCCAATCATCCACTGTAAACCATGCATTGTCCTCAATACCATCAACACATTGGTTAAGCACCGACTGTGTACAATACAAAGGACTGGGGTCGTTTGAGACATGGTTGATGTACTCAGGGGGCTCAGGGTCTACTTAGTGACAATGAATACACTCCATCATCGTTCTTATTACAGTGAGGGAAAAATAGGACCCGCCTCTCCAAGAGGGAGCCAGGAATGAGTCAAGAATACTGGGTCAAGGGTGACCTCCAGATGGAGTGAGGGCAGAGGTGAGATGGAAGCTAGCTTTCATGGGTGGGATAAGGCTTGAGCTGAATGTTGAAGGACAACCAGGGTGCTGATGGGTCCCCAGGAAATTTGTGACCACACAATGATGCTTGGTGGAGATGGAAGTTATGCAGTCTAGATCCCAGTCCTGCTTTACATTTCACCTATCAATTCACCTTTCCAGACCTTCACTTCAGTTCAGTTCAGTTGCTCAGTTGTGTCCAACTCTTTGCAACCCCACAGACTCCAGCACACCATGCTTCTCTGTCCATCACCAACTCCCGGAGCTGACTCAAACTCATGTTCATTGAGTTGGTGACGCCGAAATGATCCAATCATTTCATCCTCTGTTGTCCCCTTCTCCCTGCGCCTTGAGTCATTCCCAGCATCAGGGTCTTTTCAAATGAATCAGTTCTTCACATCAGGTGGGCAAAGTATGAAGTTTCAGTTTCGGCATCAGTCCTTCCAATGAATATTCAGGACTGATTTCCTTTAGGATGGACTAGTTGGATCTCATTGCAGTCCAAGAGACTCTCAAGAGTTTTCTCCAACACTACAATTCAAAAACATCAGTTCTTTGGTGCTCAGCTTTCTTTATAGTCCAACTCTCACATCCATATGTGACTACTGGGAAAACCAAAGCTTTGACTAGACAGACCTTTGTTGGCAAATTAATGTCTCTGCTTTTTAATATACTGTCTAGGTTGATCATAGCTTTTCTTCCAAGGAGCAAGCATCTTTTAATTTCATGGCTGCAGTCACCATCTGCAGTGAATTCCCCAAAAATAAAGTCTCTCACTGTTTCCATTGTTTCCCCATCTATTTGTCATGAAGTGATGGGACAAGATGGAATGCAGAGTTCCAAAGAATAGCAAGGAGAGATAAAAAAGCCTTCCTCAGTGATCAATGCAAAGAAATAAAGGAAAACAATAGAATGGGAAAGACTAGAGATCTCTTGCAGACCTTGATCCCCTCTTAATATGTAGATTTCCTGTCTTGATTCCTACATATATCAGATGAGTGTTGTACCAAAGCAAAATGATATTTCAAACACAAAGACTTGAAGCCCTTTGGAAGAGTGAAATGAGGTAAACAAAGAGACTATTATTATGTCACTCATACTTTTCCAATATTTTCATTAGACAGCAAACTAGAGACTTCTGTTTATACAACCCAGGGAGTCCTTGAGTGAAAGGTTGCCTGGATGAAGGCATTCCTTTCTCAGTGCTCAGACCACAGAGGTGTGTGACTGAAAGCTGGACAAAGAACCTGGATTACTTGCCCAGTTTCTGTTCACTAAGCCTCATGGTGTCCACTTACAGACACACTGATAGCAAACAGAGCCTCGGGGTAGCGTTCCCAGGGCTTGTGGTCTGCTCTTCACAGCATCACTTAAGCGTCGCTTTTCTTCAGCCTTGCTTTCCCTTCATGGTGGTGTTGGAGGTACTACAGAAGAGAAATTTCAGACCTTCCAGGGTTTGTCCCCTAGAAGGTGATAATCCCTACTCTCCAGCAAACTGCTCCCAGAGAGGAACTCCTAGAGAAAGCCCTTTTGTGCGAGCGCTTGTGAGCTGGATTTGCTCAGCAATGCTTATCCTACCCAAGGGGTAGCAGCCTCCACGTCACAATGCCCTTGGTTTTCTTTATTCCAATGCTTTCTCTGATGGTCTGTTGCCTTTTCAGAGTTGAAAAGAGGGGGTGCTGCCCAGCGATCAGGGATTAGGCAGAGCCCAGCAGCTGGCTTGGGGCCTTCTGCAGGATGAGGGCTGCAAACAAACAGGTGATTCATAGCTGAGGGGAGGCTGCCAGCTCCAGCTGCCAGGGTATGATTGGCACTGGTCGAGAAGGTGCTCTCTGCTCTGTGCCCTTTTGTGTTTTCTGCGCTGGAAACACAGCTCCCCACCCCCAGCTTCTCTCTCCGATTTCTTGTCTCCACGTGGAGCTGTTCGACTGGATGGAACAGCCAGCAAAACCCTTCATTCTGTCCATATTCAATCAGGTACTTGAAACGACTCATGCTGAACTCAGTCAAGACCAATAGTATCAGGCTCCTTTTGTTGAAGGGTTAACTCTAAGTTCTACAAACAATTTCCACAAGTGGAGTTCTTGTTGTTTACATGGCACTGTCTACTGTCAGGGAAAAGCCACGGAAAGGCCAAGCCACAGAGCAGCACCATCTTTTCCCTCCTTGAACACTCTTTCTGGAAGATAATCCTGGGAGTGTTCTCCTCTGAGACCTGGCTATAGTCAGGTAAGGGCTCAAGGCAGAGCTTATCAAAGAAGTGTTGGGTTCTAAGTGCAAGAACCAGCAAGTACCACTCCACAGAGGAGTGAGGGTGAAGGATAAAATTCACCATTAAACTTAGGGGTCTGCTGACTGCAGGTGGTTTGGGGCAAACCTCAGGATTTCTATCTGGGACTAAAAACAGTTCATATCTCGCCATGGAAATGAAATCGGTTGAACTGAGGAGCTATAGTCCTAAGAGATCATTAAAACTTTGGGGGATGAACACTCTTCTAGCTGTGCAAATGATGCTTTTAAATACCTGGGTAGAAGGTGATGAAACCCTGTGAATTCTCTGAGTCGAGTGAGAGATCAAGTTGCCTCCCCACTTTAAGAAAGCTTCTGGGGGGCTTCCCGGTGGCTCAAGGGTAAAGAATCTGCCTGCCAAGCAGGAGATGCAAGTTCAGTCCCTGGGTTGGAAGATCCCCTGGAAAGGGAAATGGCAAACCACTCTAGTATTCTTGCCTGGGAAATCCCATGGACAGAGGAGCCTGGTGAGCTACCATCCATAAGGTCACAAAAGAGTCAGACAGGACTTAGCGACTGAACGACGATAATGAAGCCGAAGACTGGGAATCCTTGAAAGACCCTAAGATGTTTCTATCAGTCTGGGAACACAAGTGTTACCTACAGTGTGAAGACATAAACATCTGTTGAATATGTGTCTGTAAATATCATGATTAGTAAAACTTCAAACATTTTCATAAAACAAAGCAAGCTTCTGTAAACACACTGCTAAGAGAAAAGCGAAGTAGTCTTTTATCGCCAGTCTAATAACTTATGTGTGAGACAAAAGAAATATATTTGCCTCTGCGCATCTGTGTTCATGGCGCACAGGAAGGATAAAGAAGAAATCATCGAGTTTGGGGACTGCAACAGATGGGTGGGAGCAGGTTAGAAAGGATGGAGAGACTGTGACAGGGGCTGGAGTGGGGGAGTGATACTTCTCTGAGTATCTCTTTTTGAATAGTTTGGGCTTTTGGTGCCATGTCATGGTTTACATTTCCCAAATAAATAAAACCAGTAAGACTGAGGGGTAGGGGAGAAGGCAAGCTCAGCTACTGCTTTGTACTTAGTTGCCCAGTTGTGTCAGATTCTTTGCGACCCCATGGACTGTAGCCCTCCAGGCTCCTCTGTCCATGGGGATTCTCCAGGCAAGAATACTGGAGTGGGTTGCCATGCCCTCCTCCAGGGGATCTTCCCGACCCAGGGATTGAACCCAGGTCTCTGCTTTGCAGGTGGATTCTTGACCATCTGAGCCACCAGGGAAGGCCCCTAGGAAAGCTGAAAAATCATACTAGTGATGGGATAGTCAATAAAGAAAGGTCATACATAAAGGGCACAATTCTTAGTCTTTCAGATTTTTTTTTAAAGGAATTTGCTATAAACTCGGAAGTTGAAATCTACACAACCTGAAGTTCTACAGCTTCTGCATAGCTGGAGCTCTTTGAGGACATAGTAGTGACTGTATGACCCCAGTAAAGGTCTGACAAGTGATGCCCTAGACTGAATGTTTGTGTACCTCCCACTGCCCCTCCCCCAAATCCATACATTGAAACTCAATCCCCAATGTGATGGTAATACTAGGTGGGGTGTTTGGGAGGTGCTAAGGTCATGAGGTTGGGGTCCTCATGAATGGGACTAGTGGTCTGTTTTTTATAAAAGAGACCCCAGAGAGCTCCCTTGCCCTTTCTGCCATGTGAGGATACAACGAAAATATGGCCATCTGTGAACTAGGGAGTGTGCTCTCATCAGAAATGAATCTGCCAAGCACCACGATCTTGGACTCACCAGCTTCTGTAACTGTGAGAAACAAATTTCTGTTGTCATAACCCACTCAGTTTATGGTATTTTGCCAGCAGCCCTGTTGGACTATGACACAAGAATATCTTTTGGGGGATTGTGGGAAGTCCTCGGGGCTGGATCCACGCAAGTGGGAAAACAGATGGTTTGTTTCTGAATCTTGCCTTCTCATTTCCTGCCTTCTCTTCCACCCTTAGAAGAGTTCAGTTCCCATGCTCAGCTCCCTTAACCTGTCTCTGTGCCTGATTATCCCTGATAAGGTACTAAGGCGGGAGCCTGAAGGATGACCTTTAGGTCCTAATACTGTACATAAACATTTTGGTCATCTAATCACATCCGGTGTTCAGGACAGCATTTTTGTAGGAAATAGCTGTAATCATTTCTGGTAAAGGGTCTGGAAAGATTTGAATCCCGCCTTCAGGATATGTGAAAAGTGTACATGTTCAAATCCCACTGGGATACTTCAATACAAAGCTGCCTGGCTGGCATGCAGAAAGATCCCAAGTGAACTTGACTTTGCTTCCCTGACTCCAGAAAAGAAGACTGAGTACCCAAGATCAAGTAAGTTTCCAAAGTGACCATGACCCCAGATCCTCCTCAATCAATGATACTGTGTTTGGGTTAATCTGGATGCTTTACCTGAAGATGACCTCCTTTCCAGGGCATAGGTCCTCCAAAGGCATCTCTGACCTGGAGTAGGTCTCCTGGAGTGTTGTTAACTGTGTTAATTAGCATTGGAAAAAAGGAAGAAAGAGTAATTTGTCAAGACTTTCATCCCATAGAACTGGCCCCAGATGTTTTATTCTTGCCTTTTATTTTTAGCAAATGACAGCAATTGCTTTAAATTTTGGTTTCTAATAAATCAATTCCATTTACCTCACCCTCTATTAAACATGCCAAGCAGATTTTACATTATAAATCTACTACTTTAATGGGACTTAATAAGCTTACTCTTAGATCTTCAAAGACTTATAGACACTCATCAGAGTGGGAAAGGGCTGCTGCCTTGACTGGCGGTATATTAAAAGAACACATTTCAGAGAAGTCATTAAAGGAATATGTGTCTTCCCTCTTCAAAATCTTCGTCATTGTTCTGTGTACACGTGTGCCTCACAAGAGGGCTTTCTCCAGCCCCAAGCCTTTGGAAACCAGGATGCCTCACACGGAGTGTTAACTACAGCTCCCCAGAGCCCCATCTTTTTAGAGCTGAGCCATGTGTTACCATAAATAAATCCTCTCTGAAGTACTTATCTTGCTTCCAGCAAGGATACAATAATTTAGACACCTGCCTTCTAACACCTGCATAAAAGAATTTAGGAAAAGAAAATGATTCTACATCTGGGCATGGGAAAGGGAAAAGCCCGTTAACAACCCAAAGTATAATGTGGAAAGGCTATGTGGGCAACTTGATTCAGAGTTGGAGGGAAAAGAACCTAGAGGTTTAAATACTAGTAGTTGGGTCTAAAGCCGAGAAGAAAGGAGAGGAGATGAACTCACAGATAACAGGACTATTAGATAGCCAGATGTTCCAAGACTGTCATCATACAAAGGTTGCTGCCTCTTTCTGAACCTTGGTCCCCTGTGGAAGAAACTTTGTTTCTGGATTTAAATTTATTTGGTGCTTGATGTTTCTGTGAAGTAAAGTCATGCATCCCAGGTATATGTTGGGGCAAAAAAAAAAACAAAACCTATATTTGGAATTCTGTGTGCCTGAAGCTGTTTGCCAAACCTAATATTTGTAGCCGCGTGACTTGCTGTTCATGGAAAAGGCTGATTCGTGGAGTTGAGTGAGTGGCAAGGGCCCTGCAGAATCATCTCAATTAAACTAGACCTGAATGTTCATCTGTGGATTTCAGCAATGGTGGATATAAGGAATTGCCCTATCTAAAAAAATGTCTTTTTCATTTGTGTGTGTGTGCTGTTGGGAACATTATTTAATGCCTTTAAATAAGGAAATCCTTGACAAAATCCCTTCAAAATCAAGCATCAGGAAAAGGCTTGTTCCTGACGATGAACTGTCTCCTGAAATTACCCAAAGAATTACCCAAAAATGGAGAACACCCGGCTGTTCTCTACTTTTCTTAGGTTGGTGGACCTAAGCTCAGAAGTAAGTCTTATGTTTGATCACTACCATTCTTCTTAATTAGAATTTACTGCTACAGTTCCTTCTCTTTCCACCTTTACTTTGGGGTTCATTTTAGTTCTGAAAATCTTTTCTACCATCTCAGTGTTGTTGTTTTTTTTCCCCTGAAGTGGGTGGCATATAAAAAAGGTGCAATTAATTCAGAGGTTTAAAATGTGCCTCTTGTGACGGTTATTTCCAAATAGCGCTGCATTCCCCCTGGCAGAATATTTGCTTCCTCCCTCTCCATTGTTTATTTATTTGATGTGAGAAAGAACAAGAAAGCAAAGACAGCAAACTGAGGGTGGAGGGTTTGCCTGGAAAATTCCCAGGAAGAAACAACTGACAAAATAATACCCTCTGAAACAGATGGGTCCTACGGAGAATTATGATTTCCATGTTCAAAACTCTTTCTCTGTACAAAGCTGGTTTTAGCCGGTTTTTCCCTCAATGCTCAAGCAACCACTGAAGCGACATATGTGCCTCGAAGGCCCAGGGTTCACCTTAGATGCTTGGAAGTGTGGCTGTGTTTACTTGGAGTCCCAGGCTGCAATGGCTGCAAAAAGAGTGAAATTAATACGCAGAAGGAGCACTTGCCGGTAGCTCAGTGGTGAAGAATCCTCCGGCCAATGCAAGAGGCAGGGGTTCGATCCCTGGTCCGGGAGGGTCCCTCATGCCACAGAGGAACTAAGCCCGTGCGTCACAACTACTGAGCCTGTGCTCTAGAGCCCAGAAGCTGCAACCACTGAGCCCATGCACCCTAGAGCCCAAGCTCTGCAACAAGGGAAGTCACAATGAGAAGCCCACACACTGCAACTTGAGAGTAGCCCCTGTTCATCACAACTAGAGAAATGCCCTCGTGGCAATGAAGACCCAGCACAGCCAATAATAAATCAATAAAATTATTTTAAAAATATGTAGAAGGGGACCTGGGAGATTTTGCCATCTTGGTTGCTGGCCACTTTCCTAGATTCCTAGGACATCCATTAAGATCTTGGAATTTATTTTAAACTTGTCCATTGTTATTAACAAGGTTTGAGAAATTCGTTCACAACTTCAAAGATTACCCTTTAGGTAGCAATACAAGGCTCTTGGGCTATTTCCCTTCAAATGGGTGTTTATTGATTTTTTTCTGTGTCTAGTTTTGAGGAAGAAAGATCTGGTGCTTCTGAATTTTCTCTGAAGCACTTTTTAAAGGCATGGTAACAAATGCTGACTCTAGCAGGTGCCAATAAATGTGTCAACTGAATGAGTTTAAAAAAATGGAAACCCAAAGGAGCTTTGAACAGCAGGTGGGTGAGTGGTCTGAAAGTGGAAACACTTTTGAGTTCTTGCACTGCCCTTATCTAGGACAGCATTAACAGCGGGCTGTTCCCCACCCAGCACTCCACCCTTTCTTCCCAATCCTGCCAGGGAAGTCAGTCTTGCTGGCTGTATTACCCAGGCCCCCTTGCTCTCTGGCGTCTCACTGGTCTTGGCCTGGGGATGACAGGTGGGGAACAGATTGAGTGAACCCTCCCCACTCCAGCCCTTGCTTTTTGTCTCACCATCCGTTGTTTTTCTCTTAATCCTGCCCGCAACCCTGTAAGTGGTCCCCTGCTAAGTTCTCGTCATTTGAACCATCTGGGGTGGCTTCTGCTTTCAGCCAGGCTTCTGATACAAATGATAACCAGCTTTAGCAAACTGGAAATGGATTTCGAGCAGTGGGATTAAATTCTGAAACTCTGGGATCACACCAGCTGTGTCTGGCTTCTTTCTAAGAGGCTGTTAGGTTGAGAGAGAGGCAGGGAAGATGAACTGGTCCCCACATGCCTGGGCTCTTGTGGCCTGATGCTCTTTCTGACGAGAAGTAGAAGAACAGGGACAGTTCAAGTGGTCTTGAAGCCACCGTTTCAAGGGCTTAAAACGATTTTACCCACCAAAGGTATTAACGCGCTTGGAGATGAAAGAGCTTTGCTCAGGACTCAACCAGCAATTTTAATTAAAAATGGAGGGTTCTTTTTGTTTTTGTTTTTTTTAAATAGCCACTTGACAAGAAGGTAAAGAGACCGCCTAATGGGGTAGTGAGACCAGAGTCCAGGCTTCATTTGGCGGGCGGCACTGTCCTCAGGACCTTGCAAGAAGCTAGAAATGTACATAATTGCAGAGGAAATTGCAAGACTACAGGAGAAAAGGAGGCTAGACCACGGTGGGCAATGACATCCACAATCTTTCATATTTATATCTTATATATATATATATATATATTACATCCAAGTACGACAGTCATTTGTACCATTTCCCAAGAGACACGGATGTTTCCCAGGCAAGGCAGGGCACGGGGAAGGGGGTAGGATGGGGGGTCCGGCCCAGAGGAGGGGGCTGGGAGCTGCCTCACAGAAGCTGTAGGAGCTTCAGTGATTGTAAGAGGGCTGCAGGCTCAGCCGACGCCAGATACTGGCAGCAGAGCCAGTCCTCCAGCTCCACCCCGCGCCGGCGGTCCACCGCCTTCTCGGCGAACTTCATCATCATCAGGGCTCGCTTCATGTCGATCCAGTTGTGGAGCGTGGCGCACAGCGCCTCCTCCGAGGTGCCGGGCGGCTCCACCAGCTCGCGCCGGGGCCCCCACAGCAGGCACTGCAGCACGCGCTTGGCCTCGCCGATGCGGATGCGCTTGATGGGGTCGGCCTCCAGCAGCAGGTGGGCGAGCCGCTGCAGGCCCGGCGAGTAGAGGGACAGCGCGGGCAGCGGGGGCAAGTCCTCCTGCCGGTAGTCCTGCTCCCGGAGCTGCGCCCGCACCTCGAACGGGTTGGGCTGGTGGAGCAGCTCGTAGATGAGGATGCCCGTTTGGAATTCGTCGAACTTGCGGTACTGGGAGGCAGACACGATCTCGGGGGCCAGGCGTGCCTGGCTCTTCTTCTGCTGCAGGTTGGTGGTACCACCTGGCTTCTGCTTGGCCTTCAAGAAGTTGCTGATGATAAGCCGGGGCAAGTGTTTCTCACTGGACCCTCCTTGAAAGGCGGGGGCGGCTGGAGGGGTGGGGGTGACGCTGGTAGGGACGGTGGCTGAGGGGCCAGAGGAGGGGGTAGCCGCAGGGGCGGGGGATGTGGTGGTGGGAGGGACGGAGGCAGCGGCGGAGGGCTCGGGGGAGGCCTGGGGGGCGCAGCGCACCAGCAGCAGGTTCTCCAGGCACAGGTCCCGGTGGATGACCCCATGCTCCTTCAGGTGCTCCAGCCCGTTGCAGAGCTGCAGGAGCAGGAAGCACACCCGCCGCTCGTAAACCTCCGGCTCAGACTGGTGGCTGGCGGCCAAGTCCCGCACAAAGTCCGAGGCGGTTTGGTGGGGCACCTCCCGAGTGATGACCACCACGCAGTCCTGCTCCTGGGCGGGGGCATGTGAGGGCAGGGCAGACAGAGGGTCCTTGTGTGCGTCGGGAGAGGTGAGCATGCTGGAGGGCACGGAGGCGACAAAGTGGCCACAGTCCTGCTGGATATTGAAGTGCACGGGCACTGAAGGGCTGCAGTAGGAGGCTGCTTTGGGCTCGGGGGTCTTGCAGATCTGTGGGGGAAAGCGGAAGTGAGGTCAAAAGCCAGAGCCATCGTTCTGTTCAGTGAATAGTGCTGGGACATTTAGACATCCGCACGCAAATGGTGAACTTACACCCCTACTGCCCACTGGCACACACCATTTAACTCAAAATGGGTCACAGAGACCTAGGTCACAATGGAGAGGCTTAGGTGTGAGAGCCAAAACATATATACTTTTGAAGAACACACAGGGCAGACTCTTTGAGGCCTTAGGCTAAGCCAAGATTTCTCAGTGACTACACCAGAACCATGGTCCAGAAGAGAAAAAGGCAGACAAACTTGACCTTATCAAATCTTAAACTTGTGGAGTTCAAAAAGTATTAAGAAAATTGGGAAGACAAGTATCAGAATGGGAGGAAATATTTGCAAAACACATATCCATCCAGAATGTACCCAGAATTATTGCAAAGCTGTCGTGAGATAAATTATCCAATCAAAAAGTCAGCAAAAGATATTCACAGGCATTTCACCCAAGAACTATGTAAATGGCTATAAGCACATGAAAAGATATTCAACATCATGAGTCATAAGGGAAAGGCAAGTCAAAAACACAATGAGAACCCAGGTGATGCCCACCAGAATGGCTGTAATAAAATGATAATACCAAGCGTCTATGAGGATGTGCAGAAATGGGAAGTCTCAGATACAGCTGCTGCTAAGTCGCTTCAGTTGTGTCCGACTCTGTGCGACCCCATAGATGGCAGCCCACCAGGCTCTGCCATCCCTGGGATTCTCCAGGCAAGAATACTGGAGTGGGTTGTCATTTCCTTCTCCACAGATACAGCTAGTGGGATGTAAAATGGTACCACCCCTTTGGATACAGATGCTCAATTTCTTAAAAAGTTAAACCTAAAATGATCATCCAATCCAGCCAGAATGAGTTCCCTTGATAGGAAGACATCTCTTTGCCCACAACGTGGACTGGACAAATTCTCAGGAAGCCAGAAAAGAGCTTCCTCAGGCAATCAGCCTCACTCCCCAGCCACTGCACCTGACTTGGCAGCTACCTGACAGCAGATATGTTTGATCGCTCGGATGTTCCCTTCTTGGGGAATCTCAGGGGCAGAGATGCAGGCCCTACACCTCTAGGACTTGGTCAAATTCTCTTAGGCTGCCCTGGTTTCTAGATCCAGGTTAATATGCCACGCCTACCAACTGGCACAATCCATGGGGCTGATTTTAGTGGAGCTGCTAAGTGTAAGCCACTCTTCCAAGGGTGAGTCATAGCAACTGAAAGAAAACAGAAAGCTCTCCAGGGAATAGGGAAGCCCAAGGGCCCAAAGGCACCCTCTGAAGATGGAAATAAACAAGCAGAGGATCTCAAGTTCTCTGGGGAATTCCTACTCTGTGTCTTTCCCGCCTCTTCTACATCTTTTTGTACTAATGACAGCGTCAGCTACCTAAGGATCCTGAGCAACAAGAATCTTCATCTGGTGGCCGCACAACTGGGAGTCTTGAGTCACACACAATGGCCTCCCATCAGGCCTGATCCCCTCTAATTAATTATACTGAAAGAGACTGCAGATGGTCTGTGGGCACTCCCCTGCAAAGGGGATGGTGCAGCCCCAGCCGTGCTGTGTAGAAGGGTAAGGATCAGTATGTAATCCTGAGAAGAAAGGCATCTGGCCTTTCTACAAAATATCACCCAGCAACAATCTCAAAATAACCCTTCCGGCTGCTGCATGGCTATACTCGAATGATCACGGCGGTGTTTATGGAGTGCCACAATGCTTACAGGTGACGTTTTTAGAAGTTCTGTTGCAAGCACCTTTTCAAAGAGATTTATTTATATTGCAGCTCTACAAACCTCAGCATGAAACCTGGCATAAAGGAGCTCAGCTACTAAGAAAACTTTTTAAAAGATAATTGGAGGGTTGGGGGGTTGAGGGGAGGGAGCACATTAATTTAGTGATCTCTCTTATTAGAAAAGTAGAATAGAAATAAAAGGGAAGCTCATTCTATCCCAGACAGTGTTTCCTCTTCCATTAACAAAAGTGGTTTCAGGATACATGTCGAAAAGGCACTGCTGTAGGTTCTTTCTTATCTGAGCCCAGCCAGCTATATTTGGTTTTTAAATGGCAGTTTTCTGGAACATTGTCGGCTGGGGTGGTCCTCAAAAAACAGTCTAGTGTATAAATACCAACAACCACTGTGTATGGACCTGTTTGTAGTGCCATCTATGGATACAAGTGAGAGCTTCTCAACTACAACATACCCAGATAACACTCACATGGTGCCTATAAAGCACATTTCCTGTACTGTCTCTTTAAATCTCATTGAACAACTCGATGAGATAGATGTTACTACAGAGCAGGAAGCTGAGACTTCAAAATGTTATTTGCCCAAGATTATACAGCTGAGAAGTGTTCTGGAGGTGAAGAGTATGAGCTTTAGGGTGAAAAGGACCTTAGTTTAAATACAAACTCTGCAAACATTGGCAAGTTGCCCTTGATTCTTGTTCTTTTCAGTTGGTCGTTATGTTCTATTAAGTAGTCACAGACACTGAACGCATGAATGCTGAACCACTGCTCCTGGGGAAACACAACGTGAAGCTCTTACAAATCTCTGGTCACAAGATGTTCATCAGCTGGCCAATGTATAACCCTGCTGTATGTGTATGGAGAAGGCAATGGCACCCTACTCCAGTACTCTCGCCTGGAAAATCCCATGGACGGAGGAGCCTGGTAGGCTGCAGTCCATGGGGTCACTAAGAGTTGGACACGACTGAGTGACTTCAATTTCACTTTTCACTTTCATGTATTGGAGAAGGAAATGGCAACCCACTCCAGTGTTCTTGCCTGGAGAATCCCAGGGACTGGGGAGCCTGGTGGGCTGTCATCTCTGGGGTCGCACAGAGTCGGACATGACTGAAGCGACTTAGCAGCAGCAGCAGCTGTATGTGTGTTTCTGTTTAAAGACGCCTTATTCATAGATACTGTTGAGTACCTCAACTATGCTAACAGTGACTCATGGCTGAAGCAGTGTAGCTCATGCCTGAAAAGAAGCTGATCTAACACCCTCTCAAAACTGCATCACAGTCTTCCTGACCTTAGGATCATGAGATAGGACTTCATTGCTTGGCATGGCTGTTTTAAAAGGTGAAATCACCCTTTAAAAAAAAAAGTGTGACGATGAAGCATTTGTTTACAGTATGAGAGCTGAGAAAGAAGGTGGAGCGTCCCCGTGTAGCACCTCAGCTAGGGATTTGCGTGTTGACTACCTCGGATCTCCCCAACTCCGCACATGGCCAGAACAGATGCACAATGCACAATGACCACTAAAGCACCCCAAGTATTTATTATTTGGGGTTACAAAAAAATTTCAGCACCAAATTCACAAATATGAAATCCCCAAATATTGAGAATTGACTGTATTTATCTCAAAGTCTGTTTCTTCTCTGTATCTCAAGGGCAGTGTCCCTCCTCACAGGGCCACTGGGAACATTAAAAGATACAACACAGACGTAGCTTTCAACACAAAGCCTAGCCCAGGTGAGCACCCACCGGGAAAGGTTGCTATGGTGACTGCTCTTGTGGTCTGGCGGTAACCTGGTGGTGGAGCCAGGCAACCAGAGGTGGCTGGCAGGTAATTATACAAACCCAGAGGGCGCAGCTGCCGGGCCTGGGATGCGTTTCCAAGGATCCTTTTCTCCAGGGTATCAAAGGCTTGAGCCCACCAAAAACTCTCCTCCGGAGTCCAGGCAGTTTGCACAGAGATGTAAATGAAGGAGCAGAGTAAATGACAACTGGCCTGGATGGGATTCAAAATCAGTGAGCTGGTCCTCTGGCAAGACCTCACTGCCTCAAACAAAAGACAGGGTGCATGTTAACCAGTGGGGGAGCCCTGGGCAGGGCCCCTCAAGATCATTGTACAGTGTCAAATTAGGAGTGAAGATAGAGGAGGTGGGTGAAAGGCTTCTCTTCCACCCCCACCTCCCCTCACCATCCCGCAAGATCATTTTCAGGGGTCTGCGCTCAGGTTTTGGCTCAAGACCTTCACACAGACTGGTTCAGCTCCAATTTCAAAGGTTTCATTGAGCCAAGTCTCGCTTTAAACTTTGGTGCCTTGGCCTGCTTCGTGGTTGAAAATCTGGGCTAAGTCACGTCTGCGAAATAAAAAAGGCCCAGCCAACTTAACACGGGTCCCTAATTACTGGAGTTCTGGCTGACTGAGGCATGAAACAGCTTCGACAGCACACGTAACAAAGGCTTTTTTTCCTACCCTGTATTCGTGGAGCAGGGCTACGTGAGCTGGCTTCATTCTCTCACTGCCACAGGAAGCAAAGCCCACAAACAGAGGAACCAACGTGAGCCTGAGCAGGTGCGAACCTGCAACCGAAGCTCCTGCATCCCAGACACGGATGAGCTCGGCTGCAGACAGGCAGCTCGGGAAGGGGCCTGCTCCCCCTCCTGGGGACCCAGAGGATTCAGATGACTATTCCATCCAGAACCAGCACTAATGAAGTGGAACGGTGGCGCATGCAGGAGGATGCTCTGCACCCCGCCTCCACCCCATCATCAGGCCAGGCACATCTGCAAATTGATGCTGCTGTTCCCTAGACTCTGAATACTTGAAATTCTTCAAATTTCCTTTTCATAAAATATTGAGCTCCAATATAAAAAAAAGTTAAAAAAATTTAAAAAGAAATTTCCTTTTCACACGCTACGGAGATACTCCCTGATCTGCCAAGGCTCCAGCAGAATCACAGAGAACACTGGGACTCTCTTCCTTAACAGGCTCAAGGTCTATCTGCTGGTTTCCTTATTATTTTTTGATATGGACCATTTTTAAAGGTTTTACTGATTTGGTTTCAATATTGTTTCTGTTTTGGGTTTTTTGGTTGGGAGGCACGTGGGACCTCAGCTTCCTGACCAGGGATCAAACCAGCATCCCCTGCATTGGAAGATGAAGCCTTAACCACTGGACTGCCAGGGAAGTCCCTCCTTATGGTTTAGATTTCAGATGAAATGAACAACACTGCCTTCTAATGTTCTCTGGGAATGCGAATTTTCTGCACTGTTCTTCAGAATTGGCTAACTCTACATTATTACAGGAGGTCTTAGAATCCAAGCTGCATATCACAATCATGAATCTAAAAAACCAAACCCCTTGATCCAGAAGTTCTGATCCAGTAGCAGACCTGGCACCAAGTGGCCCCCTTGGGCCACATCACTTTCTACCCCATGGGCAAGAAGGATTAAAAGCCTGTCCCACCAGGCTTGTTCCTCCTCAAAATGGAGAGGTCAGCTGTCTCTTGACAGTGAAGGAGCCCCCAGGTCCAGCCCCAGGAGGCAGGGGACAGTAACTGATGCACTTGAACACAAGAAAATGTTCAGGGTGGAAGCAGAGTGGTGATTCAAAGATCATTTTCTCAGGTCCACTGGGTCAGCAGAGCAAAGAACTTCCTAAAAGCACCTCCACCCCCTTGACTTTCAAGGAGTTCAAATTTACATCCCTTCATTGGATGGGTACAGATCCCGGGCTCTGGGCTGCCTGTGATGACCAGGCTGACCACATTCAGCTCACTCTTTCCTCCACTGAACACGTGCATACAACTCACACTGTCCTGGGCCAGGAAGAGTGAACTCACTGAGCATTTCCAGGAAATGACCCTCCTCTGGGAGGTGGCCGAGGGGACAAGACTTCTCAAGCCACAGGGCTGCCAGTCAGGACCGCCAGCTGCATGGCGGGGGAGTGGGAGGCGGGGGGTGAGACCTACCTTCACAGCGTAGGTGCTGCCGGGGTCCTCGGAGCAGGTGGCACAATAGTAAATGGCATCCCCCGAGTCACAGCAGGGCTTGTTACAGGTCAGCTTGAACAGGGACCAGTTATTCTCGCTGAAGTGCAGCTCCTTCTTCTGGCCACCCATGAAGAGGTCCTCGCATCTGGCCACAAGGCGGACCAGGGACTGGGCGTAGAGCCCCCCCAGCTTGGCGTAGGTGCCCTCTTTGCTGCTGATGCTGTTCAGGAGGCTGTGGAGTTGCAGCTGAGTGCTGCCCGCCGAGGCCTGGCTGGACACGCTCAGCTGGGAGGATGAGGCGGAGGAGACCCCTTTGCCCTGCAGGCCTTTGCTGCCCCCCAGCCCCAGCGCAGGGCTGCGGTGGCCACTGCCTTTGGAAGTTTTCTCCAGTGGCTCGGAAGCAGAGAAGACGTGCTGGTGGCGGCCGCCAGGGCCTGAGGCGTAGCTGAAGTGGGAGTCCTCATGAGCACAGACGTTAGTCTCCGAGTGGCTGAGGTTCAGCTTGGGACTTGCTGTTCTGGGCTTGGGAGAGCCCTGGGTCCAGAAGAAGCCATCGGGGGAAGAGGCCGCCCGACTCACGAGCTTCTTCTGGGGAAGAGGCGGGGGCTGCAGGGGGTCGCCGGGAGACACATCCTCGGTGGAGCCTGAAGGGAAGGGGACGGGGGCAAAGAGCTTCTTCCTGCTGTTGGTGGGCGAGTGAGCTGGCTCAGATGACGGACCTGAGAGAGAGAAACAGAAATTCTCAGGCTAGAAATCCATGCTGCTCAGTTCCAGGGTCCTGTTGGCTTTTTTTTCCCATCAAAGTAATTTATTTTATATTGTTTTTATCTATTTCTTGAAGAGACAACATATGCATATGAACAAATTAAAGTGCAAAAAAGGTATACAATGCCAATGAGTCTTCCTCCTATCCGGTCCCTCAGCATCCAGTCCCTCTAATCAAAAGGACACCACTGCTGGCAATTTCTCACGCATCCTTCTGCAGATCCGCCAAACAACCAAAACACACACACACGCAACATACACACGTTTACACAAAGGAGAGCAAACGGTGCCCACTGACCCCAATATTCCTTTTCTTCA
Organism: Bubalus bubalis; assembly: GCF_019923935.1. Lineage (NCBI taxonomy): Eukaryota > Metazoa > Chordata > Mammalia > Artiodactyla > Bovidae > Bubalus > Bubalus bubalis. The sequence continues at coordinate 21,130,892 of NC_059157.1, read as the reverse complement.
TTTGCCACTATGGATTGGAGATAGTCCACATCAGATGATGTTCAGGTGTATTTCATTCTTTTTAACAGGTGCCCCATAGCTTAAAGCTCAACATTCAGAAAATGAAGATCATGGCATCCGGTCCCATCACTTCATGGGAAATAGATGGGGAAACAGTGGAAACAGTGTCAGACTTTATTTTTCTGGGCTCCAAAATCACTACAGATGATGACTGCAGCCATGAAATTAAAAGACGCTTACTCCTTGGAAGGAAAGTTATGACCAACCTAGATAGCATATGCAAAAGCAGAGACATTACTTTGCCAACAAAGGTCCGTCTAGTCAAGGCTATGGTTTTTCCTGTGGTCATGTATGGATGTGAGACTTGGACTGTGAAGAAGGCTGAGCGCTGAAGAATTGATGCTTTTGAACTGTGGTGTTGGAGAAGACTCTTGCGAGTCCCTTGGACTGCAAGGGGATCCAACAAGTCCATTCTGAAGGAGATCAGCCCTGGGATTTCTTTGGAAGGAATGATGCTAAAGCTGAAACTCCAGTACTTTGGCCACCTCATGTGAAGACCTGACTCATTGGAAAAGACTCTGATGCTGGGAGAGATTGGGGGCAGGAGGAGAAGGGGACAACAGAGGATGAAATGGCTGGATGGCATCACTGACTTGATGGACGTGAGTCTCAGTGAACTCCGGGAGTTGGTGATGGACAGGGAGGCCTGGTGTGCTGCGATTCATGGGGTCACAAAGAGTCAGACACGACTGAGCGATTGATCTGATCATACTATATCATTTTATGCAAGTATCATAATTTATTTAACCAGCTCCTGCTGGATGGCTACTTAGGTTGCTTCTAATATGTGGCAAACAATGTTGCAACAGAAACAACAAACGTGAACATGTGTGGCTTGGCTGGATTTTTTCAAAAAGTCAGTTTATAGAGGGTAGTGTTTAGCTGCAGTATAATGCCTCCTTTTTAGTGTGTAATTCTATGAGTTTTGACAAACTGATGGCCTGGGGGACAGGGCAGGCCCACAGACATTTTAGAAGGCAAACAATGGTGGTGGTGGTGTAGTCATTAAGCTATGTGCATCTCTTACGACCCCATGGACTGTAGCCCACCAGGCTCCTCTGTCCATGGAATTTTCCACGCAAGAATGCTGGAGTGGGTTGCCATTTTCTTCTCTGGGGATCTTCCCAACCCAGGGATTGAACACGAGTCTCCCCCATTGTGGGCAGATTTTTTTTTTTTTAACCTCTGAGCCACCAGGGAAGCCCAGAGGGCAAAGGAAGGTGATTTTATAAAAGAAGCAGCAGAAAAGTGAGTGGTTCCTAGGCCCCTGAGTTCCCAGAGTGGTGCACATGGATACTGATATGATTCTGGGAAAGTTCCGTCACTGCCCCAGGTCTCCACAGAGCACAGGTACATCCAGAAACATCACAGAAGGTGAGATGGATGGCCAGGCTAGACAGAGCGAAGACTGGACTTCATCTTTGTATCACTGCATGAAATGGAGAGCTCACAATGAAACAAGAGTTCAAGTAAAAAAACATTTAAGAAAAGGTACTGACATTGGAGACAAGGAAGTGCCAACTGAAATAATACTCATTTATTTCACTCTAAGAACTGATTCAAAGATGTACCCACTATTTTAATAAAAGCTTTTAGGGGGATTAAAAGAAACCCATTAACTTTATCCATATGTGGTAAAATGCATGCTATTCTCCTGAAGGTTAAAATGTGAAAGAAACAGGGGTCTCAGATTTAAGGAAATGGACAGTTATGATGTGCACCCATCATTTTCAGGGGGCCCCCAACCTCCAGGATCTAATGGCTGATGACCTGAGGTGAAGCTGATGTAATAATAATAAAGTGCACAATAACTGTAATTTGCTTGAATCATCCCCAAACCATCTCACCCCCTGCCACCCACAGTCTGTGGAAAAACTGTCCTGCAGGAAACCAGTCCCTGGTGCCAGAAAAGTTGTGCATGTCCCCTCCTAAGGGCAGGGCACGCAGTACCTCTCTGAGCCCCTCTCCTCTCAGCAGGACGACTAGCATGAAAGATGCACAACAAACCCAGAGGCCTGAGACCACGTGGAGAGAGGCCCCACAGGAAGGCCACTGTTAGTTCTGTGTACTTCACTCAAGGCCTTTGTAGGGCTGCTTGCGCATATGTGATAGCTGTTCATGCCTGAGTCTCTCTCTGCTTTCTCCAGCCGAAGTTGGACAGAAGTGGCCGGCACCAAGCCTCTCATATCCACATGGGGCAGGGCGTGGGGTGGGGGGTGGTTTCCTTACTTAAGATGCTTCTCCATAGGCAAGAGAGAGCAAGGTGGACGACCACGTTGTCATGCGTTGATATCCGTGCCCCAGCCTCACTGACCAGCATCAGTGAGCGACAGCAGAGCAAGCCCAGTGCGAAGCCCCCAGAAGGACAGAGGTAGTACACACAGCTCGCTGCACCCAGGAGCTGGGAACCAGGTTCAGGCAAAGAGATGTATTATCAACACTCAGAAGATAAGGGTGGGGGAGGAGTGGAGTGTGATCAGAATTCCGGTCAATCAGCCCTGATGTTCACTGGAAGGATGAATGCTGAGGCTGAAACTCTAATACTTTGGCCACCTGATGCGAAGAAGAGCCAACTCACTGGAAAAGACCCCAGTGCTGGGAAAGATTGAGGACAGGAGAAGAAAGGGATGACAGAGGATGAGATAGTTGGATGGCATCACTGACTCAGTGGACATGAGTTTGAGCAAACTCTGGGAGATGGTGAAGGACAGGGAAGCCTGGCATGCTGCAGTCAGCCCATGGGGTCACAAAGAGTCGGACACGACTGAGCGACTGGACAACAACAACCAGTAACAGGGACACCCTGCCTATGACTCCTGCTCCCCAGTTCAACTGGCCGGGGAGGTCGGTGACCAATCAGCTTGTGGACTAGTCCCCTCTAGCCTCATGCTTATACCCACCCCCTTATTTGGTGTGCTTTTCTTGCCTTCCTTGTACGGCTCTCACCACATCCCTTTCTGCCTCTACCCTGACCTGAGGGTGCACAGAGAGATGTCAGCTGTCAATCTTACTCAGCTGAGTTTCCTCATTTAAAACTGACCAGACTGCATCCCCACAAAGGCCCCTTCCAAAACTAATAGTCTACAATTTCAGCCACTCTTTCCATTTTCAACAGCTCCTCATGTGTATTCTGACTCAAAGCTGCCCCTGAAAGAAAATACCTCTATACTGATGGTTATCTGGCTTCCTCTGTTCCTCTAGCTCTAGCTCTCATATGCTGTGGCTGGAAAACTTTTCAGTCTTTAAGAATAGCAGGAATCTTAAAAAAAAAAAAATATATATATATATATATATATGTGTGTGTGTGTATATATATATATAAAATCAGCAACACTTCTTACCCTGGATTACCAAAGAAAACCAAGAGGTTGTGCTTTAGCACAAAAAATAACAGTTGGAAGGAAGTGATTTTTTTCTCCTTTGCTCTGTAGGTGTTCCCTTGCTTTCTTGTGGGAACTGTGAGTCAGTGGCTTTGATGAGATCTATATCCTGCAACCTCTGAACTAAGTCCAGCCAGGAGTACTGGATATTAGGAGGAGGCGTGGCTTCAAGGATTAGTGTGTAGGCTGGTTCCTTTTTCTTTATTTCTTAGACGTTAAGTGTTTGTCACCCAACAAGCACCGCCTAAAGCACCGAGCAGTCAGATGATGGCACCGCGCAGGAAGGCTCCCAGCCAGGCGCTTGCCTGGTGGATGGACAGGACTACATGACACAGACCTCATCCAGTGAAGTGAGGCTCACTGGAAATGTGCCCTTTCCCTGTTTAACTGGGCATTACATGTGTGTGTGTGTGTGTGTGTGTGTGTGTGCATGCTAACTCGCTTCAGGCATGTCCGACTCTTTGTGACCCTATGGTCTGTAGCCTGCCAGGCTCCTCCATCCACGAGATTCTCCAGGAAAGAATATTGGAGTGGGTTGCCATGCCCTCCTCCTGGGGATCTTCCCGACCCAGGGATCAAAACTGTGTCTCTTACATCTCCTACACTGGCAGGTGGGTTCTTTATCACCACCTCCACCTGGGAAGCTGTTTACATACACATTTGGTAGTTTGGTAACAGGTACCCCACCTTCTGTCCTGAGGCATTCTTAATCCACGCTTCAGACATGGATCCATGACTGATGAGAAGACAGTAATTCTCTCTGATGGCTCCCAGGTACCACGGGACTGAATAAATAACATCTCAGCTGTTAATATTCTTAGGGCTTCTCAGAAAGAGATGTCCATGTGTGACCCTTCTCAATGAAACTGTGATTTCTCCACCTCAAGGTAGACAGTAGCCGTCTTCTATGGAATCAGAGGGAGCCCCCGAAAGCCCACTCTGGCTCTGTCATGCTCTTGACTCTTGCGTGGGGCACCTCCTCAGAAACATGGCTGTGACCTTGCAGAGGCTAGACGTGTAGCAGCTGCCACTCTCTGCATTTGGAAGAGCCAGAAAGAAGAGGGCAAACATGCCTAAATAGTCTCCAAACTCCCAGGCAAGCCACTGGTTTAGAAAAATGTGCCTAAAAAAATCATGAAACACTTTGGCCAACAGCCCATATTCTCAGGACTTGGATCCAAGAGTGCACGAGACAGAGTCAAATATATCCTGGGGTTCTAGGCCGGTGTTAGGTCATTCTGTTTCCAAATTCTGGCTTACAATTAAGGGTATAAAAAGGGTAAGAATGGAAAATACTTTCCTGGGAAGCCTGCCTACATCACAGTTACATCATTGGTAGTTTTTTAAAAATATGACTTTGTGTACTAATAGGGCCAGAGAGCTATAATCCCCATTTCCTAAGTTTTTCCTTTCAATTTTCAATTCTGCATATGAAGCCGGTAGCTAGACATACAGCAGAACAGATCCGCATCTCTTTAGTGCCTGTGCTTCAGAGAAAAGTGTTTCCTCGGACGAAACTAACTATCACACGGTACGCGGGGTGGGATCTTAGAACAACCGACGGGAAGGTGAACTCGTTTGGTGCCATCCTACTGAGAAAGCAGAGAAGAGCAACCAGGATTTCAACGGTCCGGAAAAAGAGCTTAACTCCTATGCAGAAACGCAAGCCAAAAGTTCAACCCCAGCACTGTGAGGTTTTCTTATTATAGAGTCCTCTCTTCTGGCTGGGTTTTAATAGGTACTTTCATTGTTCTCTACAGCCAAAATGAGAGCTGGGCTTCAGGAGGAAGTGGTCAGTCCAATTTTGAAACGTATAAATAAGCCCATGTGGCTCCCTCGGCGCCTGGCTCTGCCCTCTGACGGCGGATGTAAAGGGCTGAATGACACAGACCTTGACAGCAGAGAGGCCACAGCAAATGTGGGGACGAAGGGCAGGGTCCCAGCTAAGAGCCCCCCAGCCCAGCTCCAAACTTTAGCTTTGGCATCTGACTGTTCTCCACCTTGTAAAGGAAAGTAAATGGAATTTTCTTTTGTTCGAAACACTGAGGGTTTTGTGGATCCTTTTTTAAAATGAGGGTAAGAGGAAATGACTGGCTGGCTGGAAATGACTGTATAGATTAATCCATTCATTCACTCAGTATTTCCTGAGTACCTACTACAGGCAAGGCAGAGGGAACAAAGTAGATGGAGAAACCTCGTCCGCACCATGGCCTGCTTCAATCCCTACATGTTCAAGGTGAGAAAACTGAAGCCATCGGTGGAGGCCAGCATCACACAGGAAGTGCTAGTCTTGCAGATTTTGGCCAAAACCCCTTCCCCCCACCCCCAGAAGATGTTAAGGGTCGGGGTGGAGGGTATGTTTTAGACTCACAGAGAGTAATTTTTTCCTCCAAAGGAAAACTGTACAAGCTCTTGTTTGGTTCCACAATCAAAACAGACTAAGCTCTATTTTTGTTGTTGTTGTTGTTGTTAAAGGAAGGCATATGGCATTCCTTCAAGAGGAATGCTTACTTTTTCAAGAAGGCAAACGTGGTCTGAAAATGGAAACACATTATTAGCATTTTACAGTTGTATGGAAAATGTGGCATTTGTGAGATGTCTCTCCGGACTGCTTAAGCATCCCAAGAAACAGTGATCAACCGTGATCACTGTGATCAGTAGTTATCAACTGTCAGTAGGCCACTGACACACAAAATGGGGAAGCACCGTCTGTCTGGAAAACAGGCTCATGCAAACTATTTCATGTCTACAGCCCGTGTGTACTTCCAGAATCAGGATTCTTCCCATTATAACACAATCATTAAGGGTTTGCTTCCAAATTAACAGTAAAATTAAATGTTCATGGTACTTTTGCATGCCGCTGATGGAAGCATAAATTGACATTTTTAGAGGTTAATTTGGTAACATCTATTTTAAAATGCATATATGTTTTGACATATCAATTCCACTTCTAAGACGTTATCTTACAGATAGGCTCACCAAATTATCTCAGTGTATGTCCCAGAATGCTACTGTAGACTTGTAATGAAAGGAACCTACATATGCATCGACAGGAGGAGGGTTTAACTCATTCAGACAATGAAAAAATATGCACCATGAAAAGAAAATGAGGTTGACCTAGAGGTTCTGATTTGAAGGACTTCAAGGTACAGTAAGTACAAAAGTGTGTAGAACTGAAGCTTATGATATTTGGAATATGGATACAAATTTGTGGGATGATATAGAAAAAATGTTCCAAGTGGGGGTGGGAGCTGGGATGGGAGTGTCTGAAGACTGGCTTTTCATTTTATATCTTTCTCCACTGTTTAGATTTGTATCATAGACATGTATGGACTTTACTGAAATAATAACATGTTTTTAAATTTAGTTTAAAGGGAATAGCTCAACCTAAGATGAAGCTTTAAGTGTGGTGATATTGTGAGGGCTCAGGCCACACTTACACTTAAAAATGAGTTATCTTTTCTTTAGGATAAGTTCTCCAACCTTTAGTAATAGATCTTTCAGAACAGAACCCATGATTCAGTCTATCTCCATGGAGGGCTGGGAGGAGAGATACACTGTTAGAGCAAAACACGGATGGAATATAGACTGAACCCATCCATTGAGGATCAAGCATTCTAACAAGCCTGCTTAATTAACAGAAAACACACTATTTTTGGCTCAGAAGTTTTAGATATCTTTTTCAGGACCACCATTTTTTTTTTTTTTTTTTTGCTTGTTTCATGTAGCTTGCAGGATCTCAGTTCCCTGAAACAGGGATTAAACCCAGGCCACAGCAAAGCCCAGAATCCTAACTACTACACCACCAGGGAACTCCCAGGACTACCTTTTTGAAAATACTGTTTCTTCTTACAGAGGCTCAGGTAATAGCCTGAGTGGGTGAGCAAGGGCTCAGTGAGGGCCAGGCTGATGTCTGCTCTTGGTGGGCTTACTGTCTCCTCTTGACAGGTGTGTCCCACCCCCTTCCTGGCTGACTTTTCCCTGTAGCACTTACTGCCGTCTGACACACTGGCTACCTGAGTTCTTATCCTCCTCTCTGTCCATGTCTCCTCACTACAATGTGAGCTCTATGGAAGAAGGGACGTGGCACTTCTGTTCCTGCTGTGTCTTCAACATCTAAAATTGTACTCAATCCATAGTTTGTGTGGGATTTCCCAGGTGGCTCAGTGGTAAAGAATCTGCCTACCAATGCATGAGACGCAGGAGACCCAGGTTAGATCCCTGGGTCAGGAAGATCTCCTGGGGAAAGAAATGGCAACTCCCTCCAGTATTCTTGCCTGGGAAATCCCATGGACAGAGGAGCTGGGCAGTCTACAGTCCATGGGGTCACAGAGTCCGACACAACTGAGCAACTAAGCACATTGTGACTGCGTTAATGTCTGTATTTTTTAAATCCTCTTGGCATTATTATTGAGAAATACAAGCCCACTACTGTCAAGATAGTTAATGAACTTTTTGTGCCTCTGGTTTGCCAGCGACAAAAATCATAACAGAAACACTGCCTGGGTATATTTCTTCATGGGAGTTTATAGTCACTACTCTCTGGTTACTTAGACCTCTCATCTATCCCTTGTGACCACATTTTCAGTTCAATGGGAGATGGGAGCCTGGCATCCATGATGTTTGTTTAACTGTGGAACTCTTAATTGAAATGTTCTCCTACATCAAAAGGGAAAATGATCTTAATGCAATTATGAGGTTTGCAATATTTAAAAGTAACCATTTAAAAGCACATGAGTTTCCTGATGACCATTCCTCCCACCCCCATGCATCCATTCACTCCAGATGACCTTCCCCTTGGCAGCGTTCATAGATCTGTCCTTACACATGCAGTTTGTCCCTCCCTAACCAAGCATAAACCTGACAACTGCTTAGATGGATTTTTCCTTTCACCACGTTGACCCACTGTTCACTGGAACTGCCCACATGGACAAATGGGATAACAGATGTGCTCAGAGGAGTAAGAAATGCGACATAAGCACAAAGAGCTGAATTAACATTGATACAAAAATATTTTGTCAAGTTTAGACAAACTCACTTTTTAAAAATGCAACAAAGTTACCGCTTGCAATTATGTTTATTTTTCTTATAAAATTAAAAACTTTTGCAGGGGGTGGGGCACAAAACCTGGATTGAAGAAAACTAACTTTCACCAGAACCCAGGTGAGTTTCCAGGAGGTTTCTAAAAACTGCTACTATGCTACATGCCCTGGAATGACTTTGTCCTCAACTCACTCAGGCTTGCTCATACCAAAGACTCAGAATCCACAAAATGCGTCATTTTCATGAGTGAATTCTTACTGACAAAAATCAATAATCGAATGGTCTCTTTTGATTTTATATATAATATTAAAGAGGTCGATGCTACATTCTTGAATTAATTCTACCTCTCCTGTCTTGGTTCCCTGTTTCAGCTTCAACACTAGATGCCAAATAGTAACAAAAGGCACGATGGGTAAGTATTTCTGCTCCAAGGTAAAAGTGAGTAAGGATCCATGGGACGAAAAGCTCACCGTTCAACAACAGATTGAAGCCAGCTGCCTTGGCTAATGATGAGTGGCTAAATGAAGGGTTTCTTACATTTCATGACTGGCGGTTCTGGATAGTCTCCAGATTAATGTTTAAAAGACATTAAAAAGGAGAAAAGAGAGAGAGAATTCCTGTGGTCTCTTGCCAGTTTCAAAGCAGGGTTCTGGGTACAGAGCCATACGTAGGAGCAGCAGATAGAAACTGGTTTGCTCTGATGAGCCACAGTCTGGTTAAGAAGCTATTGGGTTGGCCAAAAAGTTTATTTAGGTTTTTCCATAACGTGTTACAGAAAAACTTGAACGAACTTTTTGGCCAATGCAATATATACATTTTTGTTATTCCAGGAATCTAGATTTTGAGGGACATTTCCATTGACTAGCTCACAGTAAAAGGATAACCAGGAAAATGTATCCTTTTTAAAAAATCAAAGCATAGCTGGTTTACAATGTCATCTCAGTGTCAGATGGACAAGTGTTCATTTTAATTCTGAAAGTCTGAGTTAGGTGTCACCAACATACTCATAAACCCTCAAGTGGCTCCCTATTTCCAAACTCCACAGACTGGTTTGGAGAGCTTTGCACCAGCCAGCCCCAGGCCTCCCACCACCTTGTAGATGAGTGCCCCTCTTTCGCTTCCACTGAAGTGTGTCAGGCTGGTCTCACCCTCTTGCCTTGTGCATCGCCAACCTTGTGCCTTTTTTTCCTCCTGAATTGATTCCTTAACCTGCACTTCCTTAACCCCCTCTTCCTCTCATTACCTCCTCAAGTGTAACCATTCTTGACACAAGAGCTGAAGTCCCATCTCCTCAGGAAGCCTTCTCTGAACCCTCCACCAGCCCTCACTGATTCCTCTCTCTCTGGACGCTTTCATAAGCACTCTTGCTCTGAGCAGCCCAATTTGCTTGCTTACTCCATCCACCCACGGGTCAGGAATTTTAATCTTACCTTCCTGGCTAGACGGTAAGAGCCCGAGAGCAAACGTCATGATTTGCTGGTTCTGAGAACAAAAGTGCTGGAGCAGTTTAGTCCAGTTCTCACCAACACGAGCTGGTGGGTGGCAGATGGAAGACCCTCCCACAGAATCGCTTACAATCCCAAAAGAGCAGGTCCCTGAGGACCAGCACAGGGTCTAATGGATCACATGCCCAGCCCAGCCCTTCACAAAATAATGTGCTTTGTAGAAATTTCTGCACAATTGAAGGGGGAAAGGAAAAAGACAGACGCCCGGGATAACCTGCAGAGAAAGAAAATGTTCTTTTGCCACTTCCTACCCAAATCAAGGCTAAGATATTTCCTGTTTTTAAGTCAGAGCTATCGGAAGTTTCCCATCAGAACACACCACAGACTGACTTCTATGCTTCTGTCTGAGTGGCACTAATCTTTTAGATAGAAAAATGTTGGTGACAATAAATTCACACTGGAACTTTCTACTCTAAAAATGCCTACGGAGAAGAAATATTTCCTTAGGACTGAGAGGGTCATGATAGCACACGTTCAAACCTATCGTGCTAGGGCAAGTCGATGAGAAATACAGGAGTCAACACACACACACACTCACACAAATGTTAAAGGCTGAAGGTTCTAATACTACCCATCAAAACTACAGGAAAGTTTTAGGAACACAGTCATCCCTCGTTTTCCCTGGGGGAACTGGTTCCAGGAATCCCCTGGGATACCATAGATGTTCAAGTGTCTTATACAAAACAGCAGCAGAGTACCGTCAGCCTGCTGTATCTGCAGGTTCGGCATCCATCGATTTCACCAAAGATTTAACCTTGGGAACCTGTTCGAATCTGTGAATTCAGAGCCTGCACATATGGGGGCGGGGGGAGGGGGTAGGGGGGTGGGGAGGCAACTGTATACCCAATCAGGACATGTGTATATGTGTGATAAATTGCTTCCAACTCGTTGCGACCCTATGGACTGCAGCCCGCCAGGCTCCTCTGTCCATGAGATTCTCCAGGCAAGAACACTGGAGTGGGTTGCTGTGCCCTCCTCCAAGGGATCTTCCCAACCTAGGGACTGAACCCACATCTCTTGCTTCTCTTGCATTGGCAGGTGGGTTCTTTACCACTAGTGCCACCTGGGAAGCCCAATCAGGACATACCCACATATGAAGCCTTAGAGCTTTATCCAGAAGCTCTGGGATTGGTGGTGGTCTAATGAAGCCTCCATGCTTTAATTCAACAAACACCTGCTGTGTATCCAAGTAAGTGTGTGCATATGTGTGTATGCATGTCTGTGAAAGAAAAGGAGAGACAGAGGGTGGAGGGAGAGGGAACTTGGGATTGCCATTGTGAACCAATCCTGAGGATAGAAATCAAGCGCAGACCTATATATATAATGACTCATTACCCAGGAGTCTGGAGTCTTTCGACATGCTTCCGACCTCCCACCGTATTGCCGTGTGGATGTACTATGTGTGATTGGAGAGGGAGGTATGGGGTGAAGCACCTTGCCATAAATTCAACAGGGAATAAGAATTTCTCTGGTGGTTCAGTGGTTAAGACGCCACCTTCCAATGTGGGGGTGTGGGTTCCATTTCTGGTTGAGGAATTAAGATCCCACATGCCATGCAGTGGGCTTCCCTGGTAGCTCAGCTGGTAAAGAATCCACCGGCAATGCAGGAGACCCCAATTCAATTCCTGGATCAGGCTACCCACTCCAGTATTCTTGGACTTCCCTGGTGGCTCAGACAGTAAAGAATCCACCTGCAATGTGGGAGACATAGGTTTGATCCCTGGGTTGGGAAAATCCCCTGGAGGGCATGGCAACCCACTGCAGTATTCTTGCCTGGAGAATCCCCAAGGACAGAGGAGCCTGGTTGACTACAGTCCACGGGGTTGCAAAGAGTTGGACAAGACTGAGTGACTAAGCACAGCATAGCATATGCTGTGCAGTGCAGCCAAACAAATAAATAAATAAAAATAAAGAGAACTCTTATAGAAAAAATAAAAATAAAAAAACTCCTCGGTAGAGAGTCTATTTTGTGGGGAAAGTGGGACTGAGACAGTAGGTCTAGCTCAATGCTTCTAAATCTTGGCAATTCACCCAGGCCTGGCCCTCCAGGCTCAGGAGAACCTATGTCTCTCCATCAGGGTCAAGTGTGTTACCTCCATCGCTGCAGGTCCTGGAGTCGGAGGCCAGGCTGTCCGTGGAGCCCGTGGTGAAGCTGACGTGGACGCCCCTGAAGGACGGGCTGAGGCTCTCGGCAGAGCCCTGGCTCACCTTCTCCAAATCAGAGCTGCTCTTGTTCATTTTTAAAAGGTGCCTGGAAAATGTAGAAACAAACGATAAAAGTAATTAATGTTGTCTCTGTTCAAAAAAACCAGCCAATGGAGTATGAACCTACTATGCTCTTGAAGCCTGACCAGTGCCGGCAAGTTCTGAAAAAATGATTTGGGGGAAGACAGAACAGGGGCTCTTCTGAAACCTTATACACATGAATGGCAGGTGATTTCTTGAGTGTGATTAAAGACAAGTGAGTCTATTAAATTTGGGAAAGCCCCCAAACCATGATTTGGGAGGAACTGCCTTCATACTCTGGCCCTCTCTGCCAGAACATGTATTTCAGCTACTATACCACGTGTCATCTCTACAAAGAAAAATTGAACATTATCATACAAGCCAACGTACAGATATACACAGAGATTGGGGAAGTTTTGCAAGATCACAGGACAAGTGAACTGTGGACCAAAAACAAAAGATTTCTCCTGTGCCTGGTACTCTCTTGATATAGCTTCAAAGGGTCTAGCTTGTTCTATGGAGTTAAAGGAAACATTATTTCAATTTTAACTAGATTTGTAGTGCAATGCTTAGATAGAACCATATTAAACCTTATACCAAAACTATGGAATGCATCTGCCCTTAGGCTTTCTATGAAATCTTTGATTGTGTCTCTAAGATAGAATGACTGACGCATTGGGGACAGGAATATCAAGTTCAAGAAAAGAACCTCACCTTGGAGAAAACGGTTCCCTTATTAAGTAGAAGGTTTAGCTGATTGATTTCCCTCTTTCCAAGGACTACATGAATATTCACTCTGACCTGACATTTTCCCCACACAGTGGGACAGACCACAATCAATCCAGCCCTTTCCCTGTTGGTGGTAACCTAGATTTGTCTGGACTGGTATCTCCTGATGACACTCTCTCCCACCATGGTGGATCTATATCTCAATACCTGCTGTAGGAAATACACAAAACAGTATTGATTTGGTATCAGAACTGCCTTATTTAATGCATATGACCTTACAGCCAAGAATGTATTGATTGTTCTTTGTGTTCAGCATCGCCCAGCCCTGTATGGTCCTTACAGGCAGTGGAAACTCTTGTTCATTAACAGAAAAGTTTAGAGAAAGTTTGCTCCCATGAAACATGTTCTCCAGAAATATGTGTCTCTCCCCACCTCCCACCTCTAGGACTGCACTTTTGAAAGTTTTAAATCTATTACAACTAAATATGACAGCGATGGCAATGTTACAAGTAATAATATTCTTCACATCCCAAAGGCACTCTAGGGGCCTTGGGGATATCAAATCTTAGAAAGTGCTATGGTAGTCGATTGTCTTTATTTTACCCTCTGGCAAAATATCGTCAGAGAAAGTTTCATAAAATATTTTTATCCATCCTCATCAGATCCAACAACAACGGTTTTGCAGATGAGGCCAAGATATGAAGTTGTGAATAACGACAAGTCCTCAGTCTAGGGAAAAAAAAAAGCTAGGTCTCTCTGGCAATCCAACCACATCAGAGTGGCCCTGCAGTCTCCTGGTCTACAGGCTCAGAAAATTGTCATGGGAGAAATTCCAGCACCACAGCTGCTGAGCTGATGCAGAAAAACACCAGAAGAAATGTATATCAATAGAGAAAACAAAACAAAAAGTAAATGCGGTACGTGTGAGAACATACACACGATTATTTAGCATAAAGTGAAGCATTAAAAGAAAGAAAAGTGTTCAGTTGCCAGATGCAAAGGGAACAAAGATATTAAATGACTGGTAATGAATGAATGGCCAGCTCAATTTTGTGAGTCAAGGCAGTTTAACAGACCAGGAAAAAAAGAAAGAAAATGAAAAGAGTAAGTATTTGTGAAACTTTTGTTTCAGGTGTGTGTGTGTGTGTCTGTGTGTGTGTGTCTGTGTGTGTGTATTGGATCACAGTATTAAATATAATTCTTAAAATATATTTTAAAAACTTAGTTTTAAAAAGGTTAAAAGTCATCGCTCTAGAATAGGGATAGACAGACCTTTCCTTAAAGGCCCGATGGTAAATATTTTAGCCTCACGGATCATATAGTCTCTGTTGCAAGTATCAGCTCTGCTTTTGTAGCGGGGAAGGAGCCACTGACAATGCGTAAACAAATGGGCATGTTTTCTAGTAAAACTTTATTTACAACACAGATGGCTGACCTGTGGGTGGTTGATGATGACTCCCGATCTAGAACAGTCTTGTTCAATAGAAACATAATGCAAGTTATGTACATATATATAAAATTTAAAAATAAATTAGTAGCCAAATTAAAGGTAAAATTAATTTTAACAATGTATTTTACTTCACAAAATACATAAAATATTGTCATTTCACTATGTGACAAATATAAAATTAATGAGATATTTTATAGTTTTTTTATTCTAAGTCTTCAAAATCTGGTTTGTATTTTATATTTATAGCACATTGCAATTTAGGCTCCCACATTTTAGCTAGTGGCTACTGCACTGTATAGGGCAGATTTAGAAAAACTCATACATGGGGAAGACTGTTCACAGTGTTACTAACAGCAGAAACAAAATCATAGCCAGTCCAATGGCCATCAGTAAAGGAATGGATACACTGTGGTATAGTCTTGTATCAGAGCACCATATAGCATTCAAAAAATAAATAAACTTGATTTAAATGTATTAGTATGAAAAGAATTCTTAAAACACTGACTCTTAAAACTAGCTTGCAAAAGGCTCAAGTGTGACACCATTTATATACAATTTTAAAACACATTATGATTCTATGTATGTTTTACACATTTTACCACATTTACATGGTAAAATGGAAATGACACTCAACTTCAAGACAGTGATGACTCTGGGTAGCAAGGGGAAATTGAAATGGAAATTGTATAGGGAGGGATATTCCACTGTATCTGTAATATTTCCTTTAAAAAAAAAAACCCAGAGAACAAAATGGTAACTATTTGAAAAACCTTGGACACGTGCGTGTGTGAAAGTTACTCAGTTGTGTCCGACTCTGCAACCCCATGGACTATACAGTCCATGGAATTCTCCAGGCCAAAATACTGGAGTGGGAAGCCTTTCCCTTGTTCCAGGGGATCTTCCCAAGCCAGGGATCGAACTCAGGTCTCCCTCATTGGATGTGGATTCTTTACCAGCTGAGCCACAAGGGAAGCCCCTGGACACATGAAAGTGAGTTTAATCATTCTTTGAACTTCACTGCATGCTTGAAAAACTTGGAAATGAACATTCTTAGAAAGAAAGAAATCACTAGGGTCTGACTAAGCCCAGGGATGGCCACTTCTATTGACCTGCTGCTGAGCCTCTAAAGGGCAAGGAACACAGATGACCCCGTGAGATTTCAATCAGTCCTCGTGGGACAGACAGGCTCTCTGAGGGTTGATTTCACCACAGAAAAGCCTCATGGATGAAAGTTATTTTTCAGTCCTAACAACTCATCTGAGACTGTGAGGGTTAATTTTTCTACATCTACTTAATATGAGAAGTCACAGTTTTAAAGCCCCACCAAGTGACCGCAGACAAAATCAGACTATTCTAGTGGCTGTAGGATAAATTCTGTGTGTGTGTGTAGGGAAGTGGGAAGCCTCCAAATGTAGACTTTGGTAAATCTTAGTATCCAAGCCACAAGTGCAATTTTCAAGGCTTCTGGGGATTTTACTACTGTTTCTCTACCAAAAAACCCTCAAGAAGTCCAGGTTCCCGACCAGTAACTAAAACCCCACAGGCAGTTGGGATGCTTAGATGTAAATAAGGAGGAAAGGGGTAGCCCTTTTTAAAAATTTTTCATATGAACTGCATCAAATATCATCCACCTTGGAAACCTGTATGATCTGTTGTCTTAGAGAATGGCCACTTCAATTATCGAAGAAACACAACCACACCAGACTTGAAAATGCAAAGGGGGAAGCTGGCCATCAAAGCGGGGACAGACAATCCATCATTTTTGTGTCTCCAGTCTGTGTGTGCAATAGATTTCTCAAGAATCCTTGCAAAAGGCTTAAGATTCCAAAGGTAACTTTTCTGGGCCCTAATAGACTGTTCCATCAGATGCAAGGCTGGATGAGAATCCGAAGGCACTCAGCAATACTCAGCCAGACTATACTTATTCTCTTTAAAGGCTCTTTTCCTTCATTAATGATAGTTTGACTTGTCTTTCATAAAACTGGTGCACACCGTCTCTGCGATGAACTCTGATGTCATGTGATTTAAGGAAGTGGCTTCATGAGGCCAAAGCCACATGCTCTAGTCTTTCCTCTCCGGGTGGCGAATAACACTCTTATCAGCTGCAGTGAGAGCACTGTCTGCACAGATGTCATTGCTCTGCGCTGTGATAAATGACTTGTTCTTGCTCAGACTTCCTTCCCTACCTCCCCCCGTGATTAGACACGGTCACAGGAGAGCAGTGTGAGATACGCAGCCAGTGGCACAGCGTCCTTAGAGATCTGAGCCCTGCAGCAGCTGCCCAGTGTTTGCAGAATGGCTTTTCCCCTCATTGTCCTTAGAGAAAGAAGCCTTGCCAGAGTTTTCTCCCTACCGTATTGGTAGAAAGCTGCAAAAAATACTAATAATCCAGCCGGAAGAGCCATCTGCCAGACTTCCTCATTCATAGGAAAAAAAAAAAACCAAGTCTAAAAATACTCCCGAGTTTTCAGAATGCCCCAAATTCTGAACAGATACCAGACCCCAGTGGGGACAGAGACTGTCTCTCAGACACGGCGGCTAGAATCCTCATACGCAGCACAACTGAAAGTGTGACCGAGGCAAACGTTCATTCTCACAGCTCTGAGTCTGGGTTAGTTCACATTGGTTTGGTTGAGAAACTTTTGCCTCTGGAGCAGAAGGTAAGAAAAGTCGCACAGCACCAGGCTGCAGTTTTACACTAGTTCTCCAGACCCCTGTACACAGTTATACCACCCAGTCTTCAGATGAATCAAGTCACTGCTATGTCTAATGTTTTGGGGAAGCCCTTTCAGGTAGCTCAGAAAGCACGAACATGTTCGAAAAACTCGATACCTTGTTTAAGTTACCAAGAAGGGAAAACAAACTGGCTTAGATGCAACTAAATCAAGTCATGCCTTAATCAAAGAAGGAGAGCCTCTTACCATCCCAGACTCCAGCCCTCGGTGCTGTGATCACCCGCATGACCTCCCAGAGCCCAGGGATGGGCTGGGCTGGTGACGGCAGGGTCCCGCGGAGCAGCCCTGAGGATGAAGGGTCAGTTTCAAAGGCGGCCAAGTGTGCCCTGTCAGCCTGCTGTGAATTCACCAGCTCAGAGCTCTCCGTTTCCCCTCAGTTCCTCTCTGACTTTTCTATAAAATGCACTTCCTGTGAAAGCACAGGAAAATAGGGACGGCTCTGCCTCTGCGACCTGCGGCTTTCAATCTCCAATTGTCCTGTTGGGCTGCATCATCAGAAGCCATTCAAACAGCCTCTCAAATACACTCAATTTCACCCTATTTCATTCTCTACTATTTGGCCAGATCCTAAAGTCAAAATCATTCAATGACTGGAGCTGAAACACTGGGTTAGCTTCGTGAATACAAGCACCCCATTTTTATTTATCTTATGCCTGTATGACCAGCAGTGCATTCCCCAATCCTGTCCTTTTTGAATACCATTCTCAGATTTTCCAGTAAATAAATACTGACTGCCTGCTCTGTGCCAGGTTTTGTGGATACAACAGCAAGGAGAGGTGGCACCATCCTTGCTTCAACAACCTGGTAGAAAATATCGATCAATCTCCTCTAAAAAAGTATGCAGAGGCCTCGAGCCATGGTCGTCAGAAAACATCTGCAGCCTTGGTCATTCTGACTCAAAATCTCTCCAAAATCCTTCTCTCATAATGATGGTCAACCTTCAAGAACCCTACGCAGAGCTTGTGCAAGTATTCTTGACCTCTGCCGCCATACCGAATCAGCTCTGGTCTCGCATGGTTACAGAAACACACCTCCAGATTGTCTTTGATTTCAAATATCCCCCTCACCCCATCCCCGCACCGTGTATACATTAGAACACATGCCTAGCATTCTGTTTGGAAAAAAAAAATTATCACCATTTTGGTTAATCAATATCCACTACTTCTGCTCATATATACTCTGCTCTGGTGGGGCGAGTCTCTCATTGTCCCCAAAGCACCCTGCATTCCTGTCCCTGCCCCATCTTGGCAGAGAGGGAAACATTCTTTCTCCCTTTCAAACCTTTTCCATACCCAAGACCTAGCAGCAGCAGCATCACTTACCTACAAACCCTTCCCAAGCCATCTCAGTCTCCTCTGACTGGTCTGTGCCCTCTGGAACTCATACCAAACTGAGTCTGATTCACATCACTGAGCATTTGGTTATAATCCTGGTTGGATGATTCTGTTTCATGTGAAACAGGCTTGTTACCACCACAATTATAAACTGTTTTGAGGAGCTGTGTCCTAGTCAGGACATGCTGGAACACAGAGTCATTATTAAATACTTCTTGATTAAGTTTATCTGCCTCTGTTTCAATAACTGGGAGGCATCTAGGAGGATAAATGTTTCCTTTAAGAAAGGAATCACACTTGCCCAGCTACACTTGCCCAGCAAAACTTGCAAAAGGCAGGAACGCTGAGTAAACAACAGCCCTCCAGAAAGCTGGACTCAACAGCTGAGGCTTTTTCATATCTACCATAAAATACCACAGTTCCCAAATATCCTGAATTTGTACAATCTAACAGTATTATAGTTTAAAAAATATTTTTTTTTCCAAGAGATGGGATGAGAAAGTTAGATAGCTAAGCTGGAAAGGTTTTTATTGTTTTTATCCTTAGTGCTCTTTGATGAAGATGCTATGGGAGTTATTCTGCAAAGTGTCTAAGTGCCAAATGAAGGAACTAATGGATCCAGTCTGCTCTGGCGGCAGGCTTCCCCGCTGACTTATTAGCACATATAAAGATAGGAAATCAGTTTCATTTTGGGTCAGATGACCTTTACGGTCCCCACTGTGCAGGCTTTTTAATTTGCATTTGCAGTTAATGCACTGGTGACTGCTGGGGCACCTCAAGTTGAAAAAAGCCTTTGGTTTAACCCCAAAATGAAAGCACTTTGCATTCAGTGGAAACCATTTAAAAACAGGAATAAAGCCATGCTTATTTTTAAAGACAGCAGTACGTGCATGCATGACCGCTCACCTGCACCTATATACACATCTTTAGGTTACTAGTTAGCTGGTATAAAAATGGAAAAAAATGCTTCAATCGGTCAATTGGAAATTTGCAGCCATTTGTCCTAACTATACACAGATATACTTTGGCACTGAGAGATACAAATGGCTTTAAAAGATGACCTTTCCTGTCTCAGAAAATCAAAGTCTCTTATTTGTGGCCCCCAGTCTGCATGGCTATGTCCTTTCCCAAAGAATTTCTGGTGCAGGAGAGAGGAAGGCAGCAACTCCCTAGCGTGGGAAGGTTTACGCCCAGGCTGAGGACAGGAGACCAGCTATGGAAGCAGGTAAGAGGGTGCAGAAGGACTCAGCGGCTGGACCCCATCACCTGGTCCACTACACTTGCATCTCCAATCTCATCACCTAAGAACAATGAATCTCCAACTCCTGGCCTGTTAAGGAAGAAACGCTACATGTTCAAGAGCTTGATCATCTGTTCACACAGGGGCAGATGGGAAGAGGTGAAAAGAAGGCCATGAATGACCAATGGAAAGTAAAGACTGCTGCTGCTGCTGCTAAGTCGCTTCAGCCATGTTCGACTCTGTGCAACCCCATAGACGGCAGCCTGCTAGGCTGCCCCGTCCCTGGGATTCTCCAGGCAAGAACACTGGAGTGGGTTGCCATTTCCTTCTCCAATGCATGAAAGTGAAAAGTGAAAGTGAAGTCACTCAGTTGTGTCCGACTCTTAGCGACCACATGAACTGCAGCCCACCAGGCTCCTCCATCCATGGGATTTTCCAGGCAAGAGTACTGGAGAGGGGTGCCATTGCCTTCTCCGAAAGTCAAGACTGAACAACTACAATCCACAGACGGGCCCTCCCACCAGCTGCCCTGCCCACAGGTCAGCACAGTGTGGAAGAAATCTCCGGAACCTTTGGGAACAACAGCAATGAAAACATTTGAAAAGCTTCCCAGATAAGTTTCACTCTTAAGAGCATGGGCCCTGGGGCATCCCATGCACAAAATGGAGATAATACTACTACTTACCTCATTGGGGGGAGGAGGGGGTGGTGGTTAGGAGGAGTTGATGACTTAATATTTAATAAGTGCTAAAAACAGCACCAGGTACAAAGAAAGTACTAGTTATACAGAAAGATGGGAGGATGGATGGATGGATAGATGGGGACAGACAGACAGACAGAAGACTTCAGCAGCCTCCAGCAAATCCAGTATCTTGCTACCTGGATAGAAAATACCTAGATATTTTCTAATAGATAGGCTAGAGATTTCACTTTCATATTTTAAAGAGACCCAAAGATGAAACAAACATCTCCCATCTGACTCCTGCACGAGGTAGCCCAGTGCTTCTCTAGGAAAGCACACAACCATGCCGACTGGTACCACAATGAACTCAAACTTCCTGACAGCTAGCCCTTGTGGCTCCCAGGCCATCCTTTCACGGGACCTCCCATTCTCCAAAGCAGCTGTTCTAACCTTTCATCCCATTATTTGCTTTTCTTAGCCACTATCTTCACCTCTCTCAAGTAAGCCTGGGTTTGCTCCAACTTCCAGCTACTACAAACAATATTGTACTGATCTTCACTGAGTTTTACTTGAAGGCATCATTCAGGGATGGAGAGGGCCCAGCGTATTCTTATATTTTATTTTCCTGGGTAATTCATTTTAGCTCCCCTTACACCTAGATCTCAACAATTAATGATTAAATGACTATCACAAGCAGGAGGAAAGGCAGATCAACACTGAAGGAGGCAAAGAAAAAGGATTGAGGGGCTGGATTTAGGATTTACTATTTACTGTGCAGACAATTCCCTGTGTCAAGCTCTGGAGAAGACACAAATATCAAGGAGGTATTTTGAAAGATCTAAAGGGAAGTCACCAAGTAAATATAACAGATCAGCAAATATTCCTGTCTGGGTTTTCTTCTACTTTCTCCTAGGGAGACGTGTTCTATCCTCATGTTGAATATTTTCATGAAAAAAGATGACCTCACTTACCACCAGTCAAAAAGACTTGGAAAAATTATATGTAAGTAATTATGAAAACAATAGTTTTCAATTTCTAAAATATAAATTTATATCATAATATTTAATATTAATTTATATAAATATAAATATTATATTTTTAATATTCAGATCAGATCAGATCAGTTGCTCAGTCGTGTCCGACTCTTTGTGACCCCATGAATCGCAGTACGCCAGGCCTCCCTGTCCATTACCAACTCCCGGAGTTCACTCAGACTCACGTCCATCGAGTCAGTGATGCCATCCAGCCATCTCATCCTCTGTTGTCCCCTTCTCCTCCTGCCCCCAATCCCTCCCAGCATCAGAGTCTTTTCCAATGAGTCAACTCTTCACATGAGGTGGCCAAAGTACTGGAGTTTCAGCTTCAGCATCTCTCCTTCCAAAGAAATCCCAGGGCTGATCTCCTTCAGAATGGACTGGTTGGATCTCCTTGCAGTCCAAGGGACTCTCAAGAGTCTTCTCCAACACCACAGTTCAAAAGCATCAATTCTTCAGCGCTCAGCCTTCTTCACAGTTCAACTCTCACATCCATACATGACCACAGGAAAAAGCATAGCCTTGACTAGACAAACATATTTAATATTTCCAATTTCAAACTCCTCCAAAAGATTCTGACATATACCTCCTGCCTCGACTCCCTTACCCCAACCACCTGGGGCACAGAAAGTCAGTGCTAAAAGTTAAAAGAGGGTGAGGCTAACATGTCTTGTTTAACATGATTTAAGGAATGAAAACATAAATGCAAGGTCTTTAAAGAGAAATAATACACTATATATTGGATACTAGAATTAATGGTAACTGTTGTTTACTAAAATACAAACTTCCAAAAATTCATGGAATATTCATAATCACTCATTATAATTCACAAAATATTCATAGTCACTCATTAAAAGTCAGAAAATATTCATAATCACTCATTAAGAGGAAATAAAACATTTGGCACAAAATGGAAGTTGTAATCAGAAGACCTTCTTCTGCAAACACTTCGCTTGGGGCTACAATGGGCTAGACAGACCACAGATCCTCTCCCAGGTGTGGGACTTTCAAATTAGTAAAGTGAAGTGTTAAGTTGCTCAGTCATGTCCGACTCTTTGTGACCCCATGGATTGTAGCCCGCCAGGCCCCTCTGTCCATGGGATTTCCCAGGCAAGAATATTAGAGCAAGTTGCCATTTCCTTCTCCAGGGGATCTTCCCAACCCAGGTATCAAACCTGGGTCTCCTGCATTGTAGGCAGATTCTTTACCATCTGATAGGAAACAGTTATTGATCCCCAATGATTTTGCAATTACTGATGGTAAATTTTGGATTCTTAAGCTGGACTGGCAAACAGCTGGCACCTGTGGCTGTATACTGCTCCCCCCTCCCATAACCTGCAGAGAGTATTGAGGGAGTATGCCAAGCTCTCTCAGTTTTCCATGTGAAACTCCAGAATGCTACTCCAACTGATTGTAGCTGGTGTAGAGGATGCAACCTAATTGCCCTGGTGTTGCAAGAACATGCAGTCACAAAACCCTCCTTTTGATCACACATTCATAAGGATTATTTTAAGTGACCTCCCCACTATGACTGATTTTAAAATTCCAAAGATTCTTCTTCCCTTTCTTCCTAATCTTCAAAGTCTTATTACTACTTAATGTGTCAATTTATTTCAACTATTCTTGTCTTCATCCAGGGTATCTGAATTTTCACTCATTTTGACTGTCTACGGAGCTCCTGGAATCAGGAGCCATTGTGAAGGGACATACAGTGGAAACACTGCCAATCATTTGCCTAAAAGACAAGTTTTAAACTTTGGGAAAATTTTTTATAGCACATGTATAAATGGGCATGCAATGGCTAAAACCAAACTGCCAGGAAGTCACGGGGATCATCTGGTAGAGATAGACACTAAAATTAACTGGAGAGTAAAATATCTGAGTAAGAAGGGAAGGGTTTTTTTTTTAAGCAGTCTTTAATCTGCTTTAAAGAAGTTCCCCTTTTCCCCCAGCGAAGGACACTTGTTTACATAAGTCTGCCTCTTAGAAAAGTACAGAGAATAAATGTCCAGAGAACCAGACAAAAGCTGATGGAAGCGGAGGGCTATATGGGGACAGAACAGACACCCTTAATGTCCACATTTTTAGGGATCTTGCCCAAAAGCCAGTAGAAAGAAACAAGTGAGCGATTTTAGCACAGAGGCTGAAGACACTGCTCTTAAAGGGAAAATTATTAGTTGGAGAAATGGTTGCTAATGATTCTTTGAAGTTGGTCTATCTACCCTGGTAAAGGGAAATGCAAGTCTTCTTGTGGGCACATCGATGATAATCAAACAGCAAATTTCCTGCACCACAAATAGAGAAAATGTCTCAGCAATTGGTGAGTTCCACACCTCAAACGTAGGCTGCCTATTCTAGGAACAAAGTGCTTTTGATTACGTGATGGAAGAGGGGGCTTGATCATGCGGCCCATGCCTGTATCTCCCAACCCATTTCAGAAATCATGGAAAATCTATTCTCAGAAAAATGAAACCACACCCTAGAATTCCTTGCAATTTATGGGTGGGGAAAAAAGTCCTTAGGTGATTACTGCCTGAAAAGAACATTCTTGTGGCAAGAGAGGGCTGGGCTCCAAACACCTGCTCGGCTTTAAAAAAAAAAAAAAAGCAAATGTACAATCGTTGGAGAGTAATTAATCCATGAAAGGGTGCATTGTGCTCTCATAGTGTTTGCCCACCTTGAAGCATTAATAGCATTAATAATTATTAACTTCAGTTTCTTTAACTCAAGCCACAGAATTATAATGGGGTGTCCAGTGGAAAATAAGGCCAAGATTTGTAGTTCCTTCTGGCCTTTATTCCCCTCTAATTCAATAATCTTTTATTGAATACCTACTGTCTTAAGGCATACTATGGAAAAGTCAAAGAAAGTATATAAAATGTTTCCTGTAGTCTCAAGAGTTTACAAGCTCTTAGAAAGATATGACTTATGAATGGAGTTTAATTAAAAACACTGTGTTAACTGCCAAAAGAGAGGCAAGAACAGAGCACGGGGGCAATCTGAAACTTGGGTATCAGAAAGACACTTTGATATAAGTATTTAATGATGCTACTTGCTCCTTTCTCAGTATTTCTTCATGTGTAAAACATAGAGTTAGGTGCTTCTGGCCAAAATGAAATGAATAGGGGATGGCCTCTGGCTACTACTGTCAACTGAATAAAAGTTTCTTGAGCATCTACATATGCCAGGCATTAAACAGGATATTCTGAAATTATAGATGGCTAAGCATGTCTTTTACCTTCAAGGAACATCTTTTTTTTTTTTTTTTTTTTTAATAGATGGGTATCTACATGCCTGTATTAAGTGTGATTTGTATTAGGTCAAAAGACCTTAAAGGAAGGATTGGTATTTCACTACTCCTGGACACCAAGCTGAGCTTACCTTGGCTTTACTGGGCAGAACAAGAAATTCAGTGAGAATCCAGATGCTGTGATAACCAGTCTCAACAAAAGCAATCAAAGCAGGAGTGAACTTTTGGTCGTCCTTTTGCACATCTGCTGATTTAATTCCTACCAAGTCAACCCTCAGGGGCCTTAAGGGGTGGGACTCCAGTAACTGGCTTTTTTTAGCACCTTGCACGGAAAGTAGGCAATTAGTAGATATCTGATGAAAAGAATCTCTAATCCCTAAGCCTTCACCATGGATGCCTTCTCAAAAATGGAGAGAATGCTGTAAATATTTTATATATGCTACTGTTCTACTTAGTGATTAAAAAAAAAAAAAAAACTACAGACTAAGATAGGAATCAATGTTAGTTCTCCCTGCTTCAGTATCACTAGATGTCCCACGTCAGATTCTATCCACAAACTCATGGGAAGAGGCCAACTATACATTTCCTGGCACAGAGCAGGATATAAAACTGTACTGTTGATGTGTGTGCTTTGTTTGCCAAACTGTGTGTGTGTATGTGGCGGAGGGTGGGGGGGCCGTGGTTTCTCCCCTGAAGTATGCCCGGTATTCAGTCTTTACCGAACCAACTCGATCTCCAGCAGACTTATTTCAGTTTTGTCAAAAAGGTAAACATAGAGAAGATTCCTGAAGCGTGTATAATGCTTTCTGATACAAACTGTGATTTTCAAAACGCCACTGAGAAAAGCATGTTTTACATGAACATTGTGGGATTTCCTGGTCAATTGTTGCCATCCAATCACAATCCATTACAGTATGAGGTGCCTCAAGAATAAAGCATTTGAAAGTTTTTTTTTTTTGATGTGGCCCATTTTTAAAGTCTTTATTGAGTTTGTTACAGTATTGCTTCTGTTTAATGTTTTGGCTTTTTGGCCACAAGGCATATGGGATCTTAGCGCCCTGACCAGGGATCGAACCTGCACCCCCTGCTTTGGAAGGGGAAATCTTAACCACTGGACTGCCAGGGAAGCCCCTAGAGATTTAATCAGATTGGATATAGGATCTAGAGACAGTGATCCATTTCACTCATCCAATTCCAATCCTCAAAGTCATGCTAAGAGAGCGTGTGATTGAGAGATTATACAATGAAGTTCTTTTGGTTCCTCTGGGGAGCAATGGGGCCACTTTTGTGTGCAGAAAAGACCTCCATCTCTGACACTATCACCACCTGTCTGCTGAGAAGCCATGTGAGAAGGATGAGAATTAAGAATGAACAAAAGCTTAGGACAGACTCAATCTCTGCTCCCCAGAATCCTTGCAGAGGAGGAGGAGAACTTAGTATAAGTATTGGGTTAAAATTATAAGCATGAGTGATAACTTTAAAACAAAGTCATCCCTCACTTTCTTGGGGAAATGTTTCTTTCTTTTTGATTAGTCTCATCTGGGGCCAGATCATCTGGAAACTAAAACCATATAAACCTGTCTTATTTCTCATTCACCTGTTGTCTTCTAATTCTACCTCTGAGTTCAGGTCTACCAGCCTAATTCCTATTTTGGGGTTTCTTTGTGAAATGCCTGTTTGGCACTAATCAAATGATTTTCCCTTAACTGACCTTGTCACTGAAAAGCCATAAGTCATTTAAAACCAGGTTTGCATCTGTGAGGAAATAAAAGGCAGAAATAAATTTGATTTTATTACTCCCCCAGGCACTGTCTGCTCTCATTGAACTGCCTTGTCTCGCACGTGACATTTAAACTAAGACGTGCACACCTCTTTCCTGTGGGTTTTTGTTTTCTAACCAGCAGTATTTGTTGCTCCTTACCTTATAAGCCTGCCCTAAATTGGAGCAGGGGTGATCTAGAGACTCAGTGGCATTGGTCAGGTTGAGCAGGTGTGAGCTTACACAGGTAGAAGGCTGCCTTGGCAGCAGCAGGTAAAGGACCCAGACCTCCACACCTGCCTGGGAGGAAGGCTGAACATGTACTTGAACACCTCTACATGGCTTTCAGGCATTAAATGAGTATCGAGAATCTTCATCCTACATGGTATTACAGCAAGAGTTTTCTCAGGAACCCTGATGGGAGCTTGCAGAGGACAGTATCTCAGAAAACAGAAAAGCTACTGCCAAACATTCAAAACACGACCACAGGAAAGCCAGGTCACTCTCAACATCTACTTTTTTCCCCCTCCAAGTTGGTCAGTTTTGTCAAATGGGACCATAGGAAAGCCAGCATATGATTTCTTTGTTCTATAGTGGCCCGAGAAAGCACTTACTTACCTGCTTAAGTGTCTGTTAGTAAAAAATAACACTACTCTGTATGGAACAGCCCCTCTCTCTGGAGTCCTGAGTGGACCTCATACCCATCATGACAGTTGTTATCTTTGTTCATAGGTGAGGTTGAGCCGTAGAAATAAAACCCATTGAACAGATGACCCATGTGAAGAAGTTAACCTTGGATGTTGCTCAAAGACCTTCCAACATTTTACCATCTTGGAAAACTGACATCAGCCTGCCACAGCCACCAGTCGTGCTGGATCAACCCTGGGCTATACTCTGGTCAATACTCTGGTTTGCCATCACCCAGACTGACTAGGTTTGAAGGCTGTGGGTTCCTGGCACCCACCTCAGTAAGTACAGTGCCAAGTTCCAGAATCAAAAGTCAGTCTATGGTCAGTTTATGGTATGTCAGTTTATGGTATGGATGTGAGAGTTGGACTACAAAGAAAGCTGAGTGATGAAGAATTGATGCTTTTGAACTGTGGTGTTGGAGAAGACTCTTGAGAGTCCCTTGGACTGCAAGGAGATCCAACCAGTCCATTCTAAAGGAAATCAGTCCTGAATATTCATTGGAAGGACTGATGCTGAAGCTGAAACTCCAATACTTTTGGCCACCTGATGCGAACAGCTAACTCATTTGAAAAGACCCTGATGTTGGGAAAGATTGAACGCAGGAGGAGAAGGGGACAACAGAGGATGAAATGGTTGGATGGCATCACCGACTCAATGGGCATGAGCTTGAGTAAACTCCAGGAGTTGGTGATGGACAGGGAGGCCTGGCATGCTGCAGTCCATGGGGTCGCAAAGAGTTGGATACAACTGAGTGACTGAACTGAACTTATGGTCCTGGGCCTGCCCTCTTATATTCTCATGGGAGATGTGCGATGATTCAAAAGAGAATGCTGGTAATGCTTGAAAAATCTCCCCCAAATGAATATATACATATACACTAGTGCAATTTATTTTAAATAGTACCAGATGCTCTTTCCTTTTTTCCTGTGTTCTCTTAAGCTAGTTAATTTTATTTCTTAGATTTTTCTCCCCAAAGTTCTGAAAATAAAAACTTTTCTTTTTTTTTTTTAAAGAGCTGGCACCTAGAACCTCTGAGATTCCCACCTGGTGTGAATTGTATATAATCCAATGGTTTTGTTTTTTAACAAACTGGCCTCCAAAACTCTGATCTCACCCTAGATGCTAACGAAGGATTCTACTTGACTCACATTGCTATGGTGACTGGTGTTATTCCAAACCCTGTGATTCTTACCCAAGAAAGTTTTAGTTCCTTCTCCAAGGCTCAGGTGGCGTTCCTCGGATCAGGCCAGTCCCACTTCTATAAGGTGGGGGTACCCCTGCTACTGTTGACAGCTCGGGGTGGCTTTTGCCTACAGAATTAATCTCTGCATTAGATTCTGTTCATCCATTTGAGCCTTTCAACAACAGGGTGTTACAAATATATTGTTATTATTAGCCCATTTTGGAGAGGAACTTGAAGCTGCTCTGTCACAGTGAGTGGCTTACTCGAGATCACTTAACATGTAGATGAGACAGACGCAACATGAACTCAGTTTTCTGGCTCCAAAGCCCGTGCTTCCCACTAAGCCCTCCAGGCCTGAGGCAGACAGACATGATGCCCATGTTTTATTTGAATGCCCTGCCCACTCCTCCATACACTGATGTGTCTAAGGTGTTTGGAAGCACATAATATGGAGGCAGCCTGCCAAGTATGCCGTGTGACCCTGGCACAGGTTACTCAGCTCTCTCTCTGTTTTGTCATCTGTAATTGGGGATGGTAATTCCTACTTCCTAGATCTGCTCTGAGCATAAAATGAGTTCATATGTCTAAGTCCCTTAGCTCCATGCCTGGCCCATAGTAAGTGCCGTATAAAGTGGGAGCTCTTCTGAGCTGAGGAACCCCCCATTCAGTCAGTGAGCAAAAACTGTAGCCCAAAGTCTGTGCTCCTCCAAAGATCTGGAGGATGGCTATCTACTACGCATGGCAGGAGGCCAACTCAACACCAGAACAAAGCAGTGGTCCCAGAAAAAGCCCACGTTAGGACACATCGCAGCCCGAGACACCTTGATGTTCAAAGTCAAGAGTCACAGCTGCTTCCCTCTGTGGTCAATCCCCTGCTTCTGACATCAACCTGGAGGCACATGAGCTGAAACAGAACCACTGGAGAGGACACGACTAAACAAAGTGTTCGGAAGGGCTGTCATCTTTTGAAAAACAGCAGGCTGTTCCTTTCCCAGAGAGGAATCGGTTTTGCTCTAATTGAGGGCCATCCCCCACCTTCCCCCTCCCCACCTCAGAATCTGAATTCCATGCACAACTCAATACTTCAAAAAAAAAAAAAAGGATTTATTTTTCTCAGGCCTTTGAGAGGAACTTTAAACTGGCAGGAGAAAACAGTGAGAAAGCTGTGAGTTTCAGCGTGCTCCCGTGAAACTATATATATATTTTTTTCTTTAAAAACCCACATCTGAGAGTTCGAAAACATGTGCAGTGTCTCCTACAACCTGCTTTTGCCCCCAAAGTCTAATCACCATCATGGTTACAATTTATGGAGCACACTGGCATTGCTCCTTTGCCTGCCCATCTCTTTGCCTCACAAGATTCTGCAGCATAGCCTCCTGGAGCCTTCTTCTGCATGTTTAAATAAATCAGGAACTTCAGGATTTGGGTGGGGGGAAGCCTGCTGAAGACACTTGAGAGAAATGGAGAAAACAAGGACACCCAATGATAAGAGGATGGGTACCAGCCAAGAGTGACAGCCTCTCAGTGCTTCTCAGAAAGACGCCTTCCCAACAGCCAATCCCAAGCAGGGCACTGCTCCTAGGTTTGTGTGCTGAGCACCGAGGAGAAATTCACACTAAGGCACACATGCCTACAGGCCCCAAACCTTGGCCCGATGTCTTGGTGCAGGCAGCAAAGACCTTGGTTTCTGGAAGACGCCTCCATCTTGCTGGACAAACACCCACTCCAGACCCACCCCGACACCAAGCTGCACACACACAGTCGTACTTACCGTGACTTTGGAGGTGGCGGGGGAGGAGAGAACGCCTCAATCCCACTTCTGTCCTTGGGGAACTCAAAGGCAAATGAGGCCGACTTGCTCATCCCAGTCCCAGCTTTGCTGTTCTGCCCAGAGGAGCCGTCTGTGGGGCGAAGACGGTGCCAGGCGGAGGAGCTGGCCGGGTCCAAGGGGCCATTTTCCACCTCTCTCCCCCAACTTTGACTCAGCAAGTCCTGCTCCACCTCATCCTCCTCCTCAATCCGGCACTGGCGACTCCAGGCACCGGCCTGGGGCCGGGGCCGCCTCTGCTCCAAGGCTGACATGCTGGTGGCAGGCGGGGGGCTCCTGGCAGAGTCGCTGGCGGGGATGCCATTGGTCCGGCAGAAAGAAGCAGGGTCAGCGGGGCCCTTAGATAGAGGCTGGGGCCCAGGGACGCCTGAGTTCCCTTCACTGAGGTCGGACAGTGGGGAGGCGGAGGGGGATACCGGGGACCCTCCAGGGCTGCTCCTGGACATCTTGGGGGGGATGGCAGGTCTCCCCTTGGCCGTGGTCTCGCTGGCACCGCGATGCCGGCTCTCCCTGGAGCCGAGCCCCTGCCCAGCTGAAGGCTCCTCTCCGCCTGCCTCAGGAGCCTGCTGGCTCGGGGGCCCACGTGGCCACTGCACCCCCACCGAGGAGTCTGGGCTGCTCAGGTAGATGGTCCGGTGGTCCTCTTCTGGGTGCGCCGCCATGACTGTGATGGTGGCCGCCGTCTGGGGGGCCACATCCGGGCCTTGCCTGTCCTGGCCCCAACCAGATGCCACTTTCTGAGCCCAGGTGTTAACCGTCCGCACCTGGGCCTGGCCCTGAGTGCCTGCCCCCTGTTCTGCCTTGGCCTGCGGCCTGGAAGGCACTGGAACGGCCTTCTTCCTCTTGGTACTCTCAGCATAGATGGGTTCTGACTGTGCAGCCTCCCTGGAGTGGGCTGGGGGCTGGGTCTCCCCAGTCTGCCCAAGGCACCTGCTGGAGGCCACTCCGTGGCAGCCGGAGTCCTGCTGCTTCCCCGGCCCAGGCTCCTTCCTGAGGGAGCAGTAATCGCTCTCAGGATGGGGGGCCAGGGGGCTGCTGGCGCGGCTGTTGGCGCTCCCACAGGAGAGGCCATCCGAAGAGCTGGCAGCCTCTGAAGCGAGGGACTGCTTTTTGGGGCCCAGGCGGGGCGGGCTCTCGGTCGGGCCCTGGCTGCAGCAGTCCCTGGGAAAACTCAAAGCCCGCTTCTCCTCCTCAGGTGGCCTGGCACACACCCGCGGCTCCCAGCAGGCTGCCGAGCAGTCCCTGCCGCCCTGTCTGTGTCGGGAACCGCCGGCCCGGGCGGCGTCCTCCGCGCCTGGGCTCCCGGGGCAGCAATCCAGGATGGAGCAGTATTCTCCCCCTTCGCTGTCCCCCGAGGGTGAGCACCTTTGATCGCTGTCATCTTCAGAGGGCAGGGACTCCCGCAGGGGCTGAGCAGACGCGTAGGGCCCCAGGCCCTTGGGGCAGCCGGAAGTCATCCCGGAGAAGGCGGCCAGCTTCTGCCTGAAGCTCTCCTGCGGGGAGTTTAGCTCTTGGTAGGGGATCACTGGTTTATCGTCTCGTCCAAGCTTCTCGTCGGGGAAGCTCACAGGGTGGAAGGCGGCACTCCGGTCCCCCCGGGGCTCTAGGCTGTGCAGGCCGACCATGGCATAGGCAGGGGGGCTGCGGGGGTGACCCCCGTCTGTGGGACCCGAGGGCCCGGCAGGCTTCTGGACGCCTCGGAAGCTGCCAAGATAAACTATTGGCCCGTCTTCCTGCTTCGGGAGGGGGAGCTTGCCGGGGGCTCGTCTCCAGATGACCTACACAGCCCCAAGGTTAAAAGACTTACATTAGACCTTGCTAGAGAAAAAAGGAAGAGAGAGAAAGTGAGAGGGCAGGGCCATGACACTGGAAACCGTCTTCCGAGCCACAGTTAAGGAGCCAGGCTGCCTGCCTACCCTCTGATCTCCCCACGGCCTTCTCATCATCGCAGGGCTCCCCTGGAGCCCGCCGTCTTCCCAGACACTGCACTTCCCGCCCATGTCTGTTACTCTTTTGGCTGAGGGGAAAAACGCTAAAGAATATTTTGCCTTTTCCCTTGAAACTGCTAGATGAGATGAATTCTCCCATGGGCTTTGAAAATAAGAGTTTGGAGTTTTAATTTTTGCTTAGTGTTCATTAGTCTTTTGATAATGGTTTCACGGCAGGAAGAAAACAAAGTCATAAGGCTTTTAAAAACACCTTGGGTTGGTGGTGGGGTTAGAGGGCAGGAGGGTGAGGGGTGCCTTCTGAGCTGGGCCCTGGTTCCCTTGCATCACTCACTCTGAGCCACAATCCTTCTCCCAGTGACAGGCAGTGACATCAGCCCAAACCTGCATAAGTGGCTGGACTAGTTGAGCCTGAGACAGTGATATAGGCTAGTCATTCCCATCACTGAAATCACAGTCCCCTCCTCCTTCCCTTCTAAAATCTCCCCTACCCTGACTTTCAAAGAAGCCTCAAGGCAGGGCCGGCCTCTGGCTCCTTTCCAAGATGATCCAAACTAGAAAGAGTTCCTGGTTTACATCTGTGAAGGTTGAAGGTGCCGAGAAACGCCTGGGGAATGACTGTAACCAGCTTCTGGAAAATGGAGCAGCTTTGCAGGGGACTTGAAGCTGAGAGCAACCCCAGGAGGTGGCTTGCTTCATTCAAGCCTCCCTTGATTTAAAACTGACTTTTGATTTCACATAAGCTCACAAAGCCTTCCTGACCTACTCACCGTGATAGTTTAAGAAAACTAGAACAGGTAAAGAGGTTACAAGAAGTCCTAAGAATACGTTTTAGACATGCAGCTTCTTAGAAGACATGTCTAGGGGCAGCAGGCTTCACCCTCTAAATAATTAGACCTTGGTCAGGGTCAACAGCGGGGTAGGGGGTGGGGGAGTTGGGTGGGGGATGAGCAGAATGGTCTACTCTCTAAGGATGTAATTGTCTTTAGTAATCCCAGATCAAAGGTGGAAAAATCCAAGCTTCCAAATTGGAAATATGAACACTAGCTGGGAATTGGATGATATCATGGAACTACTGCTGACATTTTTAAGTGCAATAATGATATTTTGTATAAAGACTTCATTTTTTAAGGAGGTACAATCATGATGCAATATCTGGGGTTTGCTTTAGGGGAAAGGAAGGGAAGGGAGAGTAGGGGCAGGGATAAAGATGGAAGGAGAGTGATTATGAATTGATGACTATTCAAGCTCTTGAGGCAGGGTGGTGGATGCATGCAGTTTGTTAAGCAATTCTTGCTAGTTTTGTATATATTTAAGATGATCTCTAAATAAACATTTTTTTTAAACTTTTTAGAAAAATGCTTCATTTTAGTGGCTGTGTCCTGATACAATCTCCAAATAAACTCGGAGGGACTGCATTCATGGTTCTTGGCCTGAAGGGACCGAGAGAAAGGACGGCAGAGAGAGAAGAGAGGGCAGCAGTCAGGAAGTAGCAGTCTAGGGCGAGCTGCCCGGGAAGCCATCCCACAGGAGTCCTGCCGGGACAGCTCGCCCTGGCTGCCCGCCAGTCACCGCGGCCTTACAACAGGAGCAGCCCCTGTAAAAATACCATGGGGCTGAGTCAGCCTCACCTGTGCGACGTCGGCAGTCACGCCGGCCTCTGTCCACCCATCGGAGGCCTCAGAGCTCATCATGGTGGGCTTCACGGCGATGGTGGGCTTGGAGTAGGGCGAGCCGCTCAGGCCGTCATCTTCCGGGCGGCCGCTCTCCGGCCTGGGGTGCAGGCGAGGCGGAGGGGGCAGGCAGCCAACTCGGGGCTGGGGGCAGCCAGGCACCAGCTGATGGTCGCTGCGCAGGCAGAAGCAGTTTTTGCAGGACCCGGGCTTCCAGATGTGCTCCACAAAGTCACTGCACGCAGACATCTTCGGGCTCTCGGGGTTCAGTGGAATGGTCTCGAGCATCTTGAGCAGCAGACGGGGTGCTGGTTCATCTTGCACTCGGCTTGCTGGTGTGGTCTCCAGGAAGGTGGAAGGGGCTCACTGAGCAGCTTCCTAGAAAAGCAGAACACTTGCCTGGTCAGAGATCTCCCCTGCCAGAGGATCCCTTAGTGTATGCTCAGTCCTGTCCAACTCTTTGCGACCCCATAAACTGTAGCCTGCAAGGCTCCTCTGTCCATGGGATTTTTCAGGCAAGAATACTGGGGTGGGTTGCCACTTCCTATTCCAGGGGATCTTCTCCACCCAGGGATCAAATGCCCATCTCTTGGGTCTCCTGCATTGCAGGTGGATTCTTCAACCACTGAGCCCCTGGGGAAGATGGAGCATGATCAATCAGAGTCTGATGATATGACTGCAGAGCAGAAGGGGAAGAAGAAAAGAGGTGAAGATGGCTATTCTATTTATTCCAAGGCCCTCACCCACTTGTCATGAGGCTTTCTAGTGGGGTGGCCTTAAAAAGCTGTAAAATCTAAACACAGCTGTGTGTGTGTGTGTGTGAGTTGCTCAGCTGTGTCTAACTCTTTGTGACTCCATGGACTGTAGCCCACCAGGCTCCTCTATCCATGGGATTCTTTAGACAAGAATACTAGAGTAGAGTGCCATTTTCTTCTCCAGGGGATCTTCCTGACCCAGGGATTGAATCTGGGTCTCCCACATTGCAGGAAGATTCTATACCACTTAAGCCACCAGGGAAGCCTCTGGTGCATGAGTATAGAGTGTAAAATATACTTCAGTCCCCTAAAATCCTGAGCACCTGGAAGTTCTGGGGGCAGTTCACGGGAAGAAATCACACAGGGCTGGAGATGAGAAGCTTGTGACTGATCTGTGCATCCCCTGCTGCTATGGGGTCTAGAGCCTGGGACTTGGCCCCAGAGAAATGAGAACTTCCAAACAGGACAGCAGGTAGAAATCGTGGCTTCTGGAAAATAAGCCACAATTTTTAACCGAGAATGATATGAGAGGGGAGGCAAGCCTGGGCTCTGAGATCAACACTGCAACACATACTTGTGAGGAGGTGGAGACAGAAGGGGTGAGAAAGTGGAGAGGTGTGGTCCCAGCTGCTCCCCTGGGGGTCCTGGTTGGGAGGTCTGGCATCTTGGGAATTCTCCAACCCCTCTACTTAATATGCCTTATTCAGCCCAGGGCTTAGTGAGATCAGTAGACCTAGAGCTTCAGGCCTGGGAGAAACAGAAAGAGAGATTCATGGTCATGTCAGCCCTGTGGTCTAGGTCTGGATAAACTTACTAGAAGTAGTTGTACAGTAGACTGTACTAGAAGAGTCATTGCTCACAATGATTTTCCCTATGAGAACCCTAAGGAATCCTAAAGGAAATCAGTCCTGAATATTCATTGGATGGGCTGATGCTGAAGCTGAAGCTCCAATACTTGGGCTACCTGATACAAAGAGCCGACTCACTGGAAAAGACCCTGATGCTGGGAAATATTGAAGGCAGGAAGAGAAGGGGACGACAGAGGATGAGATGGTTGGATGGCATCACCTCACCAACTCAATGGACCTGAGTTTGAGCAAATTCCGGGAGTTGGTGATGGACAGGGAAGTCTGGTGTGCTGCAGTCCATGGGGTCGCAAAGAGTAGGACACGACTGAACAACAACACGACTGAGAACCCTGGAGGGGAGGCAGTCAGCTTGCTGAAAGAGTTTAATTCCTCTGAGAGTAAAACTGAAGGCGGAAAGTCTGCACCACAGAATTCACTCAGTAAATTCACCACTGAGGGGAGAAAACTCGAAGGATTGCAGACTTTAACCAGTTCACCCGAATAAGACCCGTCAGGTAGCTGTCACGTCCATTTTACAGATGGGAAAACAAACCCAAGAACATAAACTGAGGCATGTCCACAGGCGCAGAGTGCTCAGGGGTTCCTCAGAGAGAAGCCAACTTTGCTGGCAGCCCCTCATGTCATCACCTCACACGTTACACTGAGTCGCTTGCCATTATCCGTTTGCTGCCTTTTCCTCTCCTTTCCTCACTTAAATGAACTGACTTCCTCAGAAGGACAGTGTTCAGGAGAAAATCATCCTGAACAATCTACAGTGAACAGACTCATTAAATAGAGAGGGTTTGGCCCCCAGGGTCTGCTTTCTGCTTTCCTCCTGTGAGAACTGGCTCTGAGGTTGCTGCTCTTCCTACCATCAACAGGACTAACCAGGTGGAATGAGCCAGGAGCCCCAAAGATCATTCCAGAATCTCTATGGGAAGAGCTCTCTTTCTGGTCTCCCACATTCGCAGACTGGGGTGTCTATTCAATGAGAGCTGAAGCTACATTGGGCCTCTTTTTCCCTCCAAAACTAACCAGGAAGCCCACTGTATCTTTAAGCTAAATGAACTCTCTGAAATAAAAACAAGTATCTGTCTTTTGTGACCATTGTTAGGATCTTCTGCATCAAGATGATTACAAGTTGGGTTCTTCTCTCCTATAAATATACCCAAGTGGCAGGTTTGTACCTTGCCAAGTTCCCCAGAAGAGGTCACTAAGCTTCAACAAGCAGAGGATGAAAGCAAGGGTCTTTCTTTCTCTCACAATCCCACACCAGGGAGGATTTTGGAAAGAGGAAAAAGTAGAGGAGGTATTTTGTTGTTCAATAAGGCAAAGCTCCATACCCTTGCCCTGAAGTGGGGAGAGGTCCTTTCCTGGGAATCCTGGCCCCCTCTACTGCAGGCAGAGGCTTCTGCACGCCAGACAGGATGGAGGGAGAGAGCTTGGGAATCGGGTCTGAGTGGGCTCACCTCCTTCCTGCAACTCCTCACAGGGCTGGGCTGCCTGAGGAGTGAGGCATCCACAGAGGGGGGCAAAGAAAGCCACGTGGGGTGGCCATACATCATTTCCTGCTCAGATAACCGACCCAAACGTGTCATGGTTGCTTGGTGCCAAAGGTCCCCTCCTGTGAGCAGATGGCCCACTCCAGCCCTGGGACATCTGGTTGGATTACCAACATTCAGGAAGCTTCCTTCAGAACCCCTCACCAGTTCCTGAACACCCTCCTCACTCCCAGCCTCAGCTCTGAAATTCTCCGACAGTGGGTACAACTTTCACCACGCCAACCGCTCAGAGACTGGAAAACGTTTTTCAGGGAAAAAGAATGAAGATGGTACAGAATGAAATGAAGCCTTGGGCTCCTTACCATCACTGACTCACTACACATCCTGTTAAAACTGGTTCCTCAGTCACAGCAAACAGAATTTATCACTACATCAAGCCAGAAAAGATTTTCTCTGTCTGGAGAGGTTCTGGGCTTGGAACTATCTATTTATTTTAAGTCAAAAGACAGTGGAAAAACTCAAGTGGCGCTCACCAAGCATGAGCGTTGCCTGCCTCGCGGTGCCAGCTCTCCACCGCCTGGGAATGGCACCTTCCCAGCCCACATTCCTTACCTCCAAGGGCAGGCAGCCCTCAGAATTATGCAAATTCCCCCATTTCAGTGGGAGGCAGCAGTGTAAGATTAGAAAAAGATCTCAGCATTCTTTCTGATCCAAGTCATGATAAAATATCTTTGCCTCTGCAAACTTCTGCACCAAAGTCGTGGCTAAAACGTGCAAGACCGAAGCTGTCAGATACACCCCCACATCACAGGAAAAAGAATCCAAACAATGGAGACCAGATCCACAAAATCAAATCTCTGGGCTCCAAATGCCCTTCACACTTGCACTGAAAGTTGCTCATGCCTTACCCTGAAGTGAGAGAATTCCAGAAAACAGTCATCTAAAAAAATTTATCTATTTTTTACATTTAAATACAATTAAATGAATGCAAAAGAGGTATATTTATGGAACTTTGTCTGGATTTCAACACTCCATTGACAGGGGTTGCCCAGGCACAAAGGAGTAAGTAACGGCCTTACCTCCTGCCTCCCCCCACCACCCACACTCACCATGCTACTCACCCAACTTTTTATTTTCTTTTTTCCTTCTCCAGAGCTATGTAATCTAATCTCAGCAGCAGAAATGTGGTTTTTGTGGGTTAGACCCACTACAATCTAAACCAGTAAGGAAGATACCCGCATTCCACAAGACCCCAAGATAGCGAAATAACCGCAGAATTCCCCAGTGCTTCCTGTCAAATTTCCGGCTCAAAAGGGGAAGGGGTTTTTCAGGCCAGTGATCAATAGCGCCTTCCCAACCTGACTCTGGGCTGGACGCCCTGCAAAACTCCTCCCTCCTAGACCTTTGGGCTTTGCTGTGGGCTCTGCAAAGCCATGTGCTCGCTGGCTGAGCTTCACCTGAGAGAAATACACAGTCAGCCGGCCCTGCCTCCTCGCGTTCTCACTGAGGACCGGAAAGTGGACAGATTCCGTTTTCTCTGTGTGTGTGTGTGCGTGTGCGTGTGTGTGTGTGTGAGTGAGTGATTCTATTTTGTGTGTCTGTGGCGGGGGAGGAGGAGGCAACACAAGCAAAGGTTAACAACGTGCCCACGGTAGCCTCTCAGAGGGCTCCGCCACCGCTCAGGAAGAAGGTATCGTCTAGTTCCCCCTGGAGACCCCCAGGCTGGCATCCAACTGCGGGCTGCCTAAGAGGCAGCTACTAACCTGGCGTCCCAAAGCATCACGCCCGGGGCCCCGATCCGAGCCGCCGAGCGGTCTCTCCCTCTCTGTTCCTATGACAATCCTGCAGCCGCGGAACGGCAGTCTCCACAATAGCAATCCCCAAAGCGCTCCGGTCTCCTGCCCCAAGTCCAGCAGCCAGACCAGCGAGACCAGAGCAGTCGGTTCCGCTGCCGGAACTCGAGGAAAGTTTCCCCTTCCGAAAGAGCGCGATTCTCGAATGAATCGAAAACATACCTCTGGCTCCCCGGTCCTTCCCCCCCACCCCTCCACCCCCCAGCGCGGGCTCGGCGCTTCCACCTCGGGCGCAACCCGAGGCGCACGCGGTCCGAACGCTCCACCCTCCTCCAGCGACCGCCTGTCACCCCCGGGGGACGCCGACGGGGGTCGCCTGCTCCACAATCGCCGCGCTCCCCCGGAGCTCCCCTCTGCGGCCACGTTTGCCAGACAAAAAAAGAGGCCGACTTGGGAGAAGGCGCCGCGGGCTCACCTCGGGGCCGCGCTCCCCCGGCCTCGCCGCGGGTCTCCGAGCCGCCAGCCGCCCTGCTGGGCGCCTCGGAGCATTGTTTGGAGAGTGTGCGCGCGGTGCGTGCCCGGCCGCGGGCGGCGTCTTCTGCCCGGGCCCGGCGGCCGGGTGGCAGCTGCGAGCGCGGCTCCGCCCCCTCCCGCCTCCGGTGGCGCCGCCCGCCGGGCCCCGCCGCACCTCCGCGGTCCGGGCCGCCGCCCCGCGCCCCCAGCCGGCGGGCTCGCTCCCCGGCCCCCGACGCCTCCTGGCGACCCCCGCCCCGCCCCTCCCTCCGGCTCCCGACGGAGGCTCCGCCCCCAGCCCGAGACTTGGCGCCGTCCGACCCGGGAGCGAGCGCCCCTTTGCACCCTTCTCCAAGGATGGCCCCGCGGGGCTCTCAGGGACGAGTTTCGGTGTCTGCAGCCTTCCCTTTCCCATAACGTATGCGTAGGTATGTAGGTGTCCTGCATCCCTTCGTCCAGCCTGCTCTGCGAGACCCGGAGAGGACGAGGGAGAGGCGGTGGAGGGTACAGCCCCAGATCTGGGGGTGCGCAGGGGAATGATGAAATCAGGAACCCAGACGCGTCCCGAAAGTTGCGTGGGCCCCGAAATTGTCAATGACTTGTTGCGGGTAGAAGGAGGCTGACGCACCACCCAGCCTGACTGGGAGTCCTCAGTCCCTCGACTGAGGCCTCAGGCACCTGGTGTAACCCCTTGAACTTCAGTTTTCTGGAAGTGGAAGGCAAGGGTTGTTGTAGGAAGAGCTGGTCTTCCTCCAAGCTCAGAGAGCCAGGGCTTCTTAGGCCAGTATTAACACCTGTGTTTACACCGTTTCCGGTTAAGTGACTCATTCACCGGGATAGAATGAGTTCGAGATAGTCCCAGGGCTAGAAATCCTTTAACAGAGAGTATGACAGCCTATGACACAGTCAGTCCTCTCCCTTCCTCCTGCCGCCTGCAACAGGCTTGAACCTTGACCTGGGTGTTTCTTCAGGGAACCGGCATCCAGGTCACCACCTTGTGCCTGCCTGGTAGAGAGAAATTGGGGAATGGAATAGGAAGAAAAGACCTCGAAGAACACCTGTGGCTTTCTGGGTGCTCCTTCCTCCTCCCCAGAGAGGCAGTGAGTCCAGTAACTCCAGCAGGTCCTCCTCCTCCAGGGAGCCCATCAGGATTCGCTTGTGAACCTCCACCCAGCCCAGATGAGGAGGCTGGTTCTCCTTGAGATTCCTGGGCTTACCTAGTGATCTGGCATTGACATGGCAGGGCAGGTGGGGTGAGGGTGGAGAGAAGACATGTATTTGAGATTTGGCTTCTGTGTAAGAAATGGAGAATGTTAGCAGGGATATTAAAAAATAAATAAAACCTTTCTTTGCTCCAATGTCACTAATTTCTCCTGAGTATGAATAGAACTGGGGGGTTAAGGTTTAGTGAAGTAGAACCAACATTTGTCAAATACCTACCCTATGCCAAGCAACCCCATGAGAGGGACATCATCCCCATTTCACAGAGAGGACTAAGGTGCACAGGACCACATGATTTGCCAGGACCCATGGGCTGACATGCCTTGGTCCTGGGATTGGAACCAAGGCAGTCTGGCTCCTCCGATGGGCAGTTCCACTCTGCCACACTACCCTCCCCTAGTACTGGTCATCCAGCTCTGTTTTTCTTTCTTCTCAAAATGATGGGAAACCATTTGAACAAACATGGAAAACTCAGTTTAGGCTCCATCAGCAGCCAGCAAAATTGAAGGGTCAGTCCCACTCATTTACAGAGAAACCAGGAGGGGAAGGTGTTGAAAAGCAGATAGGGACAAAGTGGTCGTTGCTGGAGAAATATAAAAATGA
This sequence comes from Bubalus bubalis, assembly GCF_019923935.1. Classification (NCBI taxonomy): domain Eukaryota; kingdom Metazoa; phylum Chordata; class Mammalia; order Artiodactyla; family Bovidae; genus Bubalus; species Bubalus bubalis. The sequence continues at coordinate 21,089,910 of NC_059157.1, read as the reverse complement.
CATCAGAAGGTGCTTGCAGTTCTGTTAGAAGGTGTGCGTGTGTGTGCTCAGTCGTGTCCGACTCTGTAACCCCCTGGACTATACAGCCCACCAGGCTCCTCAGTCCATGGGATTTCCCAGACAAGAATACTGAAGTGGGTTGCCATTTTCTACTCCAGGGGACCTTCCCCACCCAGCGATCGAACTCGCATCTCTTGAATCTCCTGCATTGGCAGGTGGATTCTTTACCACTGTGCCATCTGGGAAGCTTCCATTCCGTTAAAATGGAAGAGGGAAAACCCCTGTGTTTGAGAAGTTCCTAGTCCCCACGGTTCAGGTTGGATATTTCCGCTGTAATGTAAAGGTTTTACATTCTTCCTCTGTAAAGCCCCATTGAGGACACCCACCCCAAGAAGAGAGCACACAGGAGGACCTCTTGTTCCCACTTTTTTCCTTCTCTTTACTTAATTTGTCTCTAGTATATTAACAGGTTAAAATACGTAATTATAAGAAGTAAAGGTTTCCCTGATAGCTCAGTTTGTAAAGAATCCGCCAGCAATGCAGGAGACCCCAGTTTGATTCCTGGACCAGGAAGATCTGTTGGAGAAGGGATAGGCTACACACTCCCATATTCTTGGGCTTCCCTTATGGCTCAGCTGGCAGAGAATTTGCCTGCAATGTGGGAAACCTGGGTTTGATCCCTGGGTTGGGAAGATCCCCTGGAGAAGGAAACGGCTACCCACTCCAGTATTCTGACCTGCAAAATTCCATGGACTGTATAGTCCATGGGGTTGCAAAGAGTTGGACATGACTGAGCGACTTTCACTTCACTGCAACGGCTATATAGTATGGCAGAATTGGCAGTTCTGTGGCATGGGACAGCAATTGAAGGATTAATTCAGTCTCTCTGCAAAATAAACTGTGTTTTCAAGCCTCTTGCTGTGCTCACACGAAGTAAATGCTGTAGTTGCTGACGTATAATGTGCATCTTTTAATGCCAGTGACATGGCCTTAAAGCTGGCTTCTTCTAGCCTAATGAAAAGAATTTAAAAAAATACTTCAAGAGTTGCTTAGATCCACACAAAATACCCATTCTCTTATGCAGTGCTCCACCAGTAACTGTTAAGTATGTTATCTCCTCCTTGGTGAAGCTATGGAAGCTCATGCATTTTAATAAACAATTCTTCCTTGAACTTCCAAACTGTGCTCTGCACTGCAGTGGAATTTGTGTATACTCAGCATTTTGCTTCTAGCTACTTATCAGTTCATTTTCACGACATTTTTAACTGCAGGGTTTGGCTTCCCTGATACACATCAGACCTCAAAGAAGAGCGATTCCCTTCAGGGCTTTCATCCTGGAGCACCAGTCTGCATAAGAGAGCAGTTAAATTTGGGGAAATTAGGACAAAGGCTGGGGCAGGTGGTGTGCTTTGGGGTGGATAAGGTGAAGTAATTTGGAATTAGAAAGGTGAAAAGGTAAGATGAGGAAGTGCACATCATTAAGTTATACAGAGAAAAAACGCTAGCAGGGGTACTGGAGGGGTTAGTGTCAAGATTGGACCAAAGTAATCCAAACCTGTATCTCCCCAACCGGAGAAGTGACCTCAAATAATAGAAACATTTACCGAGTGTCTTCTCCTTATGTAGCACAGGATGAGGGCATATAGGGTAAGAAAGAAAGATGAAAGAGAGGCAAATATAAGCTCTGTGAGAGGAAGATAAACTAGGGGCAGTGAGAATTCAAAGGAAGAAAAGACAAAAACACAAAGTGGCTTCATGGAGGAAGAGGCTTTGCAGGATAAGGATTCCAATTTGTGAACAGTGGGGACTTTCCAGACCAAGAGAATGGCATCTACCAAGGAATGGACGTGGGCGAGGCAGAAGACTTTGAGAGATTTCTTATCCAATCTGACTGGAACATAATTATTGGAGACAAGCCTGAAGATGGCGTGGGGCACTGGACAGGAAAGACTCGCTTTTCAAGTAAACCAGTGGGAGAGGATTGACATTTCTGAACAGCTGAATGACGCTCTCCAAGTTAATTTTTCATTAGCTCTATCTGGATCTTGTATCTCAAGTGGATCAGAGAGTGGAAGAAGAAATCGGAGACAAGGAGACAGGCTTAGAGTGTCTAACCCTGGTCCAGGTGGGAGGTCAGGACTTGATAAGGAATGTGGCAAGAGGAATGGAAAGTGTGGATGTTGGATGGATGCTTTGGAAAGACATCGAGAGGGAGATATGGGGCCTGGATGCTTCCTGATTAGTGCTGTGGCTGAGGGAGAGGAGGAAAATCAAAGAAAACCAACAAAACTTCTGCCTCAAGAGACTGGTAGAAGGTTGGTGTTATTAGTACCAATAAGGAAGTCAGAGGACTTCATTTGTGGTCTCTGGAGTCTGAAGCATGGGATAGCCATCTGGTGAATGAAGTTCTCCCGGTAGAGTCGTTTCTGGAGCCACAAGAGAAATGAAAGAACTTGGAGGGGCATGGCGAGGAAGGAGCAAACACGAGACAAAGAGGGGAAAGATTGGAAACATGGTGGTCTAGGGGAGGCCATGAAACAGAGGAACTCTCTTCCAGACCGTGTGTAACCCAGAGCCATGTGAAAAGGGGTCTTTTAGAGGGAAGGGAGAAGGATTATCAAGAGAATTCCAGGTTTCTGCTAATTCCACATGGGGGGGTATTGCACGTGGGGCTTTGCATTGTGTATTTGAGACCAGCTTAAACTCTTGGTTACTTTTCTTCTAACAGCAGAGGTTTACAGCAGACCCCATGGAAGAAGTAAAGCAAATGGGAGCACAGATGGAGTGGGAAAGATAGGCTTGACAGGGGTGCAGGGAGGGAAAAAGCAAATTTAGAAGGGGGAGAAGGGTGATGGCCAGTGAGACAGGATGAAATTCCTGAAAGCCATGGGCTGTGCTGGGTCTGCCTGGGAGGCAGCTGGAGTCCCCAAGCCCTCATGGAGGGGACTGCGAGTGTAAGGAGAGAAGGGAAAAAGGTCTTTTGAAAATCTGCTGTGAGGAGCCCCTCTGGATTCTCTCTGTCCCTCTGCTAGAAGTTGATACTCTCTGCAAGCCAGTTAAAGTTCACTCTGGCGAGGGAACATGGCCCCACACCTGTCTCTCTTTCCTCCTGAGTGATAATCAGGTCTTTCAATTGCCAACCTGAAATTCTCTCTTCCTTCTCGAAGGTGTGGAAATTCAAGTAATCTGATGGGTTAATCCCCGTCCTATGATTATGGAATCACATCCTTGTGTCCCAACTTTTTAAAAAACCATTCCCTACATCCCATTCTTCCCTGCCTTTAGTCCTAGGAAGCACTACTCAGGATAAACCATGTTAAATAATTTACAGTATTTTATCCCAAGCACTGAATAGATCCTCTCCCTCCCCAGACTGAAGGCAGTTGTTTAAATGACTGCAGATGTCAGAATCTCAGCCCATATGGGACTGAGAGTCAAGGGCTCAGGATTGTTATGTTTCTTTGTGCTCAAGTGCTATAGAACTCAGATGTCAGGTGTTGAAGAAGGAAAACACTTTTCCCCTCTTTTATAATATAATTACAGTTAGATGTGCATTCAGTGACAGATACCTTATTGTAAATCTCATTTTTCCCCAATTGTTACTGTTATGAGTTGAACTTGTTCCCATACTGCCCACTCCCCCAAAAGATATGTTGAAATCTTAACCCCCAGGACTTCAGATGTGACCTTATTTGGAAGTAGGATCTTTACAGACGTGACCAAATTTAAATGAAGTCATTAGGGTGGGTCCTGATGGCATCACTGACTCAATGGACATCAGTTTGCGCAAGCCCTGGGAGATGGTGAAGGACAGGGAAGCCTGGCTGGTGCAACTGCAGTCCATGGGGTTGCAAAGAGTCGAACACGACTGCACGACTGAACAACAACCACCACCCAAGATGACTGGTGTCCTTATAAAAAGGGGACATTTGGATCAAAAGACAGATACACAGAGGGATGACAGTGTGAAGACACGATGGGAGAAAGGCCATGTAAGTCAAGTGATGCATTTACTAGTCAAGGAAGGCCAAGGATTGCCAGTGCATGCCAGGAGTTGGAAGACAGGAGGAAAGATCCTTCCCTGGAGCTGTCAGAGAGAGCATGTTCCCTGCAATGCCTGATTTGGGGCTTACAGCCTCCAGCACTGTGAGACGATAAATTTCTGTTGTTTTAAGCTACCCAGTTTTTGGTACAGCCAGCCTTCTGTTTCCAAGACTTTCTATCGGCAGTTTGGTTAAATCCAAGGATGTGAAACCTAGGGATACAGAGGGCCAAATGTATTTGTTGAACTATATCATTTTATAAGGGACTTGAACATCCATGGGTTTGAGTATGTGGGGCAGTCCTGGAACCCAGCCCCCCTAAGAATGACTGTACTTTATTAGAGCAGCCCTAGGAAATTAATACAGTTCCTAAGATAAACATGTTCCAATGAGTAATATATGCTACCACTTCCAGACAGATGATCAAGATTTTTAAAAATCAACTCAAAAGAAACATGACCTCAGAGGCATGTTAATTAATGTCCACCATGCATGTTATGCCAGGCAGTTCACTGGAATAAGAAAGTCATAGTGTCGCTTCACAGAGAAGGCAATGGCACCCCAATCCAGTGCTCTTGCCTGGAAAATCCCATGGACAGAGGAGCCTGGTAGGCTGCAGTCCATGGGGTCACTAAGAGTTGGACATGACTCAGCGACTTCTTCACTTTCACTCTTCACTTTCATGCATTGGAGAAGGAAATGGCAACCCACTCCAGTGTTCTTGCCTGGAGAATCCCAGGGACGGGGGAGCCTGGTGGGCTGCCGTCTATGGGGTCGCGCAGAGTCGGACACGACTGAAGCGACTTAGCAGTAGCAGCAGCAGTGTTGCTTCATTCAGCCCGCCTTAGGAAGAGAAAGGGTCATTCTTTCATCTGTTGCTCCCTGTTTCTCCAGTTTTAGGGTCCACATTTAGGGGAAAGTCCCAGTTCCCTGAGTTTGCATATGCATGGTTGAGAAACTCTTCACCTCCACACCCAGGCAGTGTAAACTAAGTATCTCAAAGCCAACAAAGGATTGTTGTGGGCCCATAGATGCCATTAATGGACATTAGAAGTCACCTTGGTCTCATCTTCTCTGACAAGTGGGGCCCTGAGGCCCTAAATTACCAACATAACTTGCCAGAGGTCTCATAGAAGGTTTTACAACACTTCTTCTGAGCTTTAAAGGTTGTTCAGTTTTAATGTGAACTCAGCTGTGAGTTAAGGATGTGAAAATGAGAACTATTTGAAGAATTAATTCATCCTGCCCACTGCTTGACTTTCTGACTGAGCTGGGGTCAGAGTTGAAAAGCAGCAGAATATTTTACATTGGGAAGGGTCACAAAATAAAAACAAACCCATTGGAAAGATCTGTTTAGTTACCTGAAAGAAAACCTCCTAATGGCACATCCACTTTGGAAGACAGTAGGCAAAATGTTAACTGTAAATTTATCATAAGGCCCAGCAAATCCATTTCCAGATATCTACCCAAGAGAAATGAAGGTATGTCCATACAACAACTTGCACACCAATATTCATACAACATTATTCGTAATAGTTAAAAGGTGGAAACAACCCAAATATCCATTAGCAGGTCAATGGATAAACAATAGGTGACATATCCATACAATGGAATACTATTCAGTAATAAAAAAAGTGAAATACCGATACATATGGCAACATGGATGGACTTCAGAAACATTATGCAAAGTGCTAAGTGAAAGAAACCAGACACAAAAGAAGACTAAATGTATGATTCCAGATACATGAAATGTCCAGAGAAGTCAACTTTTCAGAGACAGAAAGTAGTGGTTGCCTATGGTGGAAAGTGAAAAAGATTTAGAGTGACAATGAACTGTACATGGGCAGGGAGGTGATCTTACTGAGATGATGAAAATGTTCTAAAACCAGATTGTGATAATGATTGGACAACTTGATAAATTTACTAAAAAATACTGAATCACATGCTAAAAATGGTTGAAATTTATGCTCAGTAAATTATGCTTAGTAAAGCTGTTTATAAAAAGAGAAAGATGAAATAATATTTAGTCTTTAAAGGGAAAGAAATTCTGATACATGCTACCTCAAGGGTATTATGCCAAGTAAAGTAAGCCAGTCAATAAAGGACAATTGCTGTATGATTTCACCTACACGAGGTACCTAGAGTAGTCAGATTCCTAGGAACAGAAAGGAGAATGGTGGTTGCCAGGGCCTTTGGGAAGGGGCAGTGGGGAATTATTGTTTAATGGGTACAGTTTCAGTTTGGGAAGATGAAGAAGTTCTGGAGATGAATGGTGATGGTGGTTGTACAGCAATGTGAATGTGCTTAAGGCCACAGAATTGCACACTGAAAAAAAGTTAAAACAGTCCGTTTTATGTTATATATATTTTATCACACATAGAGAGAGATCACCTGTGTCACTCTGAGAGACCTGCCAGTGTCTGAAAGATGCAGCAGGTCTGAGAAATCTCATGTATCTTTAGGTCAATGAGCTTAGTCATTCAAAAGGCCATTGGTTTTTAAACTCCCATAGGAGATAGATGGATCCATAATTCTATAACATCACAGAAACTCCAGGCTGTTTGCTGCCAGATAAATCAGGGTTGAGAAAACATCGCATGCTTTACCGTGGTTCAATAGCCCCATCACTGAGACTTTCCCCTTGTCTTCCCCAAGGCAGCTTCGGTTTCGGTTTTACTAGGTCAGTAGGCTTCTGAGTGTCAGACCTCTGTGTTGTTAACTTTTACAGAAAGCTTTCTGTGGAACGTTACCTCTGAGATCAGTTGCCAAAACCCAACCATAAGGATGTCATCCCATGGACCATATCTTAGAGGTTTTTACTTACAAGGTAAGCCAGTGCTCTAAATCAAGTTTTCCTGAGTACTTTTCAATGATAGGGGGAAGAAAAGGTGGGGAGGGTTTTTTCCATTTATTTAAAAAGAACATGACATTTGCCATCTAAACCTGTTGAAAAAGTGTTTCCTTTGCATATTCACCCCTCAAGTGAGGTGGACTTATCCCTTGTCCCTTTTCCCTTTTTTTTTTCTTTCATTTTTCTTAGATTCTCATAGGAAATATATCACAAAAGCATCTCAGGACAATTTTTTGGGCACAGAGCATTTTACCAATAACCAGCTTTGGCACTTTGCAGGAGTAAAATCCTGTTTTGATACAATACAAGGGACTCTGAGGGGAGGCCTTATTTCTCTCCTTGGTATACCACATGGTGAAACTGAAAAAAAAACACAACTAACCTGCTTCCTCCTTTCAGGTTTCTGAGTGCAAGCACTGAGTCAAGAGACAGATGTTGCTTGATTTCTGCATGGGGTGGGGTGCGGTCATGTTGGGGAGCAAAATAAACCTTCCCATCTAGGGCCTTCAGGTTGTGTGCAGCCTCCTTTTATTTCAGGTCCAGAGTACGTAATTGACACAGGATATCTGTCTATGCCAACCCTGCACCTTCTACAAACACTGACTCTTAGTAGTAAATTACTTCTTCCCAGGTCATAATGTCACAGAATGAACTTTCTCATTTTGCATCAAGTAGTGGGGGAAAGACTTGCCTAGGCAGACCAGTTAATAATCAAGTATAGAAGACTGGAGGGGAAAACAACAACAACAACGACTTATTTGTCTTCCGGATCCTTGGTACTAAAACTACCAGTTAGCATCACACACAGTGTCACCCGTGCTTCACTTTGTGGAGTCAGGATGATCTGCATGTGAATTTACATTCCTGACTGGGGCTGGCATATAAGAGTGGTGGCCGTGAGGCTCCTGGAGGGACGCTGGTGGAGTGCCCAGGGACCACAGAATGTAGCAAAGTCAACAAGCTTTGCAGTGACTAGTGACTGAGGGAAGGGGGACCCCATGGCTAGAAGAGGCAGCAGAGTAAAAGCTTGAGCTAGTTTTCTAGAAAGCCCCAGGCCTTGTTAAGGAATCTTTAAGATAATAACTCTTTTGACTGGCCATTGGTTTTTTTCCCCTTTTAGAAGTAGCAGTGGTGGTTGGCTGGGAGAGATGTGGAGAGAGCAGGGTAGGAAGGGGGTCAGGAGACACGTGACGGCGCTGATTACAAGTGGGCTTTGTGAGCCGTGGCCAGGGGACACCTGCAGTCTCCCAGACAGGCCTGCCCAGTAGGGGTGGTTTGAATGAGAAAACAGCTTCCAAAAAGATGTAACACAAGAGCATAAAAGGAAAAGAAAACGGTGCATTTGTGAGATGAGGGAATTGTAGAGTTTTATCTCTGATTCTCCTTTAAATAAACCTTTTATTATCTCATATTCTCACCCATAGGTCAGGGCTCACCAGATGACGAGAGAGAGAGGACTCATTACCAGGGCTCCAAGCTGGTGTTTTGCTCAAAAAGGAATTTGCTTTCAAACAGACATGTATTCACTAATCTCTTTTCTTTAAAAAAATAAATAAATAAACACAAAATCTCTTCCAACTCAGCTGACTAAGTCTGAGTGGGGATGACAGCAGCATTCACTGGTGTGATCCCGCAGAGCAAGCGTCCAGAATGAAAATAAATGTGACTTTTCATATCAGGGCATAGTGTTGCTTTGTTCGTAATTAAATTAAAGAACAGGCATTACAATGCTCTTGTATGACAGAGGAGATAATAAAGAGATTCCACATCTTCCAGGCTGAAATTCAGCTAAATCTGTGCTTGACAGGTTGCAACCAGTTATCTTAAGAGAGCCAGAGCGGACAGTCCTTGGTGTCCAAAGAGCTATACTTTGGGGAGTGAGGAGAAGCAAAAGAAAAAAATCCCCATGCCTTATATGGTCAACCAGGTTCCTGCTGCTGCTGCTGCTAAGTTGCTTCAGCCATGTCCGACTCTGTGCGACCCCATAGACGGCAGCCCACCAGGCTCCCCCGTCCTTGGGATTCTCCAGGCAAGAACACTGGAGTGGGTTGCCATTTCCTTCTCCAAATGCATGAAAGTGAAAAGTGAAAGTGAAGTTGCTCATTCGTGTCCAACTCTTAGCAACCCCATGGACTGCAGCCCACCAGGCTCCTCCGTCCATGGAATTTTCCAGGCAAGAGTACTGGAGTAGGGTGCCATTGCCTTCTCCGGGTCAACCAGCTTAGCCCAGATGTATTCCAGATGGTTGTTTCTCATATTTGTTGACATTTTTCATAGCTAATCAAGCCTTGATAAATACCAATAGTGTGATCATATATGTAAGATATCACTCATCTGTCAATCTATCTATCTGTCTCTCCCTATTAAAATGGTCAGTCACCCAATAAGGTCATCCACTTAAAACTGATTTTAGCAGGACCTGGAAGGAATTAAGTGAGGTGTCATCATCGTCACTTTTGGAAGACCTTCCCTGACTGTGGAAGCTGAGTTGGATGTCCCTTCTTGGCTTCAATTTCCTTGTCTGTAAAACACAATTAGTGATATCTTCCCTGAAAGGTTGTTTTGAAAATTAAATAAGCTAAGTTATGTGAAATGCCTAGTTGAGAACCTGGTGTCTCAGTCCATTCAGGTTGCTATCACAAAGTACCATAGACCAGTGACTTGTAAATATTTCTCACTGTTCTGAAGACTGGGAAATCCATGATCAAGACACCAGCAGATCCATGGTCTGGTGAGAGCCCACTTCCTGGGTCATAGAAGGCTGTCTCTTTGCTGTAGCCCCACATGGTGGAAGGGGTAAAGGAGCTCTCTGGGGTTCTGTTTTATAAAGGCAATAATTCCTGCTCATGAGGGCTCCACTTTCATGACCTAATCATCCCCTCAAAGCCCCCATCTCCTAGTACTATCACTTTGTGGGTTAGGTTTTAATACATGAATTTTGGGGGGACCCAAACAATCAACCTATAGCACCTGGCATACACTCTCAGTAACTGATGGTAATATTAGAGCATGTACGTGCGTGTGTGTGAAGTCACTTCAGTTATATCCGACTCTTTGCAACCCTATGGACCATAGCCCACCAGGCTCCTCTGTCCATGGGTTTCTCCAGTCAAGGATACTGGAGTGGGTTGCCATGCCCTTCTCCAGAGGATCTTCCCAACCCAGGGATCGAACCTGCGTCTCTTATGTCTCCGACATTGGCAGGCAGGTTCTTTACCACTAGCGCCACCTGGGAAGTCCATCAGAAGCTACATCCATTCATTTATCCATTTGGCACTTTGTTTGAGGACACCCCCTATGCTAAACTCTAAGCAAGGCCTTGATGATGCAGCACTGAGCCAAACAGACCTGCTTCCTGACTCTCTGAATCAGACAGTATAAATGGAGGGGAGGAGGGTAGGTGATGACAGAGCGAAACAGGATCATGTACTTATATTGTGACAGGTACTCCAAAGGGACCATGCTTTGTAAGTTCCCAGTGCAGGAAAATGCTATCATCTAGTAAGTAAAACAAGTCTTCCTTTTGAATTGACATTGTTGCTGAGTTTGCAAAGATAAATGTGGATGTGGGAGGTGGGACATGAGACAGAAGCAGGATGTGGGAAAGGATGTCTGTTCTGTTGTGGTTTAATTTCATACTCTTGGAGGAGCAGGAGATGTGCTGGTGTGAACTTAGCGGAGTAAGTTCCTCCAGTGCCTTTTCTGGCATCAGTTGCCATCCTCTGGTGTCTCAGGGATGGATATGGAAGGAACACAGACAATGCAAGGGAGAGATGGTTTAGGGGTCTGTGCGGAAGCCACGTGGGTGGGGATTATGGAGGCAAACAGGAAGGATCCAAGGCGATCATGGAGTTAACACAAAGAGCCGCAGACTGAGGGGCAGTGGAGCTACGTCTTGGCCCCAGCTAGCAGTCCTGGTTTACAGATGAGAAAACTGGACTTCAAGAAGATTGTGTATTTACCCAGGAAATAACACCTGGTAGGTGGTAAAGTGAAGTGAAAGTTTCTCAGTCACGTCCAGCTCTATGCAACCCCATGGACTGGAGCCCATCAGGCTCCTCTGTCCCGTGGTTTTCCAGGCAAGAGTACTGGAGTGGATAGCCATTCCCTTCTCCAGATCTTCCCAACCCAGGGATCGAACCCTGGTCTCCCACACTGCAGGAAGATTCTTTACTGTCTGAGCCACTAAGACTTAGACTAAAATCCAGACCTTTTTATTCCAGGTCTCTTGCCTATACCACAAATGGAAGGATTTGAGAAAATAATTGCTGAGGTCCCTTCTGTATCTTAATTTCACTATTATGAATGATCTTCACAGTACCTCTTTAATAATAAAAAGGAAAAGAAAGAAAAGAAGGAAAGGTAAGGTAAATAAGGATGGAAGGAAGGAAAGAGAGAGAGAAGCAATAAAGACACACAGAGATAGAAAGAAAAAAGAAAAAGAGAGAGGATAAAAGAAAAAGAAAGAGGATAAGAGAAAAGAAAAAGAGAGAGGACCAGAGAAAAGAAAAAAAAATCATAAATTTTATCTGTGACTTTTCTACTTTGGAGCATGTCCAACTTAATCATTTACAGAGCCGTTAAAATCCACATCAGAGTGCTCACCAGTTGAATATTCCAGCCCTCTGTCAGGGTGCTCACTAGAAGAGAAGCTAGACGTCCCTGCTGTATTATCATAATGGTTATTCCAGCCAGTGCTTGGTTATTGGTGCCAAATGTGGGGCAAGCCGTGGAGGCACGAACCCCTGAGAGAGTTCATCACGGTTCTGAGTCATTACCTCCAATATCCTCGAAGCTCCAAAAGCAGCCAGGGTGGAGGTTTCTGCTGTGTTTCATTTCGTTAACCGCTTCTGCGCTATTGTGTTGAGCCTGTAGGTTCAGAAAGGAAACAACACATGGCAAAGAAACAGTTTACTTTGCACTGGGGCAGACAGCAAGTTAATCACCTGGCCAGTATTAGTGTCTTGAGTGTAGGTGATGCCTTGTCCTTTTATTTTTTTTAATTGGAGGATAATTACTTTATGTTGGGATGGTTTCTGCCGTACATCAGTGTGAATCGGTCATAGGCGTCCATGTCCTATGTTGTTTATTTCTGTTTCTCTGTTAGAAGAAAGGAATCATGATAAAAATTGTGCTTTATGGTTCTAATGGAATTTAAGTATTTTTTAAAATGTTATGCCAGTTATTATATACACGTCCATAGGTATACATGTATCCCCTCCATTCTGAACACCCCTCCCACATCCATCCCCACCCTCTTTGTCCTTTTATTTTTGGCAGCAAACCTCCTTTTGGCCAGTCTTGGTAGAAGGCAAATATGCTTCTCCTCAAAACCTTTTCGGCATTTCCCTTTTCCCGAAGCCACGGCGACCAGACACTGCTCTTCAGGCCAATGTCTGCCTCACTGCCCTCCCCTGTCACCCACACACACACTTATTCGTTTATACTTTTGTAAAAAATTTGGATGCATTGCCTGTTAAATACAAAATCAAGGGCCCCAAGTTGTTTATTTCTGTTTCTCTGTTAGAAGAAAGGAGTCATGATAAAAATTGTGCTTTGCGGTTGTAATGGAATTTAAATATTTTTTTGAATGCTATGCCAGCTATTCTATTCTGTTTATTATTTGTTTTTCAGCCGTGCTGTGCGACACTTGGGGTCTTAGTTTTCCAACCAGGGGCTGAACCCATTCCCCTGCAGTGGAAGCGTGGCATCTGGACTGTCAGGGAAGTCTGAATTTAAATATTTTTTAAACAAAATGTTGATAAGAGGCATCTATCTCTTCCTCACACACACACACACAAAACCCTCATTTTATAAAACAAATGTTTAAAAAAGTTGAATCTTCCCCCTCCCCGCCCCGGGTATGGAGACTCAGGAATGACATTGAAACTTGTTGTTTGTAATACATAGCAACAGCTCCCAGGCTCTCTGTGATGTAGAAAGAGCAAGCTAATAACTAAAATTGAGATATTCTGACGTGATACTACATACAAAAATAAATTGTCTCTAAAAACAGCATGTTAATAGTGCACTTATTTTTAACCAAAGTTACACTAAAACAGAAGGATCTTCTCAACACTTATCCCAAATTCCATCATTTAAGTATTTCCAAGTGCTGGAGGAATATCTAGAAATGTACAGATCAGAAAATATAGTGTATTTATAAAATAGTTAAGAGAGAAAACAAGGTCAGTTCTTACTAGAATACAAACTACTTCAAAGGAAACTGAACACCTTTTAAGGAGGAGGATACTGTCTTTCGGGTACTGGGTTATCAGAATATGGTTCTATTCAGAAATGTTATCTGTGTGTTATGGAATCCCCAGTCTAAGATATGACTCAAGACTGGGTACATTGGGTCATGTCGGTTATGTTGGGGGGGAGTAACCTCCTTTACCTTAGAAAAGATACTATTTTAAGAAGAGGCATTATTGCCATTTGTGATGCTAACCCCTTGTTCAGAATACAGACATATCCCTAGTTCCTCTTAATAACCTATGATGTGTGTATAGACTGTGCATTTATATTCACATTTTTGAATACACACACACACACACACAGAGTCTGTATCCTTCAAGGTTAGCAAATTCTGTACAGTTTCCAACTACTTTGCGAAGTAAAATTTTATTTTACTTTCTCCAAATGCCATCATTTTCTGCCTCCAAAGCGTGACCCTAGGTCCCCTTTGGGCTTCAGGGAAGCTATTCATATTCTTTCACTACTCTTGGAAGTTTTCCTTAAATGTCTATCTCCCCCTAAGATTCAGTACACAAATTTATCTTAGACACACTCCCTTAAATCTGTCATCATTGACGGAATGTGTTTACCCTTCCAATGAATTTTTCCTTCCATATTTTCTTTTCTAATCAGTTCTACCTATAAAGCTCTTTCTCACCCCATCCCCACTATCTACATTCTATTCATTCTCCAAGTTAATTTTTAGGTCATTCCCCCACTCCCCCCACCATGCCCTTTCTCTCTTAATCCAGTCTACTTGCAACTCCTATACCATTCCTATTGGTCCCCTTTCATGCTCCTTCATTGTTCTTAATTATTTTAGAGTTTTCTCTCTTGCTCTTGCCTCAACAGTGAGAGATTAAAACCCAGATACCCTGATTTACACTTCTCTGTACCCTCTCTTAACCTGTATGAGTGAGCTTTGCATCTAAGAAGAGCCATAAACCATATTTTAGAGTCTTTGATGGTTTCCTTGTCAATGTTTGTCAAAAAAATATTTAGTCTGTCTGTCCTCTTACCTAGTTTATTCTCCACCTGGATCACTTTTGTTACATCTATACACACAAGGGCGCCTATGATAACCATGGACACTGGTTATCTCAATATGGAAAAGTGGAAACGGAATTCAGAGGATTCAGTGGATTATCATGCTGGCGGATGAAGAACTTGCAGCATCTACAGACTTCATGCAGGTGTTTGACTAAAAATATTATGGTATTTTTGGGTGAAAGGGAAGTAAGTTGTGTTGAGTCTGAGCCATATCTGGATCCTAGAAGCGGTTGTTACTCATTCTGAATTAACTCACTGGCCTTCTGGATTCTATATACTATATACTCGCTGAGCGACTGATCTGATCTGATCTGATCCAGTCTCACAAGCTTGTCCTGTCACAAGCAACAGGATAGATCTTCACGGTGCTGATGCAGTCTGAGTTCTCTGCCCTGGTCAAACCCTCCATGCATACCCAGGTCTCATCACCACTTTTCTGAGCCAGGGACCTCATCTTTTCCTTAAGTAATTTCTATCATTACAAGCTGAAGGGAAGCCTTGTTATGTGTTATGGTAACACATAACAAGGTGATGTGTTACCAAAAATAGTCAGTACAATCTTAGCCTCATTGCAACTTCAGGTGGTGGCATGCTGGGCAGAGCTAAGTTCTAGCAGAGCCAAGAGCCTGGACACTGTTGATAAGAAACAGCTTAAAAGACTGGAAGCTGTATCACCCAGAAAAGAGGATGTGATGCAGAGAGGGAGCAATAGGATTCTATTTTTATCTATACAAGTTGGGAGATGATGTGGAAGTGGGGCTTTGCTTATATGAAAGCTATGACTAGTGAGGTTAACTTATAGGGAGGCTCTCTACATTTAAAAATGGAAGAAACTGCTTTGTAACTGGTGAGCACACTCTTAACACTTGTCAGATTTAAGGACTTGTGTTCAGATGATTAATCGAGTTATAATGAAAGAGATGCCTGCATTACTTGAAGCTAGAGACACACAAATCAATTGCAAATCCAGCCTTCTTTTAATCTATGATGGTTTCCAATTTACTTAAGCCTTTCAAGAGATACAGCACCTAGAAAACAAGAGTCTGGTTTCATCTGTACAGATGAAAAGCTTTTATGCCAGCTTTTGGGAAGGGGAGAATGGAAAGGGGGAAGGTTTGTCCAGTATCAATCTGGATGGTTTCGTTTTAGTAGGTCCATCTTGAAAACAACTGTCTTTCACAAGGCAGTACGAATTTGGTTCCCTCCTTCACAACTGGTACATAACTCAGCACAGTCCCCCTTCACTATTCGTGGGGGATTGGTTCCAGGACCCCCACAGATAGGAAAATCCATAGATGCTCAAGTCTTCTATGTAAAACCCAGTAGTACTGTTAGCCTTCTGTATCCATGCGTCCTGCATTTGTGAATTCAGCCAACCTTGGTGGAATTTTGACTATAAGTACACCAGGATTTCAGGCATTCTAAAACCTTCAAAAGTTTGAAAAATAATGTTTGGTTGCTTTTTCATGTTAATTGACAGTGACTTGGAATACCAAATAATTATTGTCTCTAGCCTTATCTGAAAAATGAGAGTGCTAATAGTACCTTCCTCATAGAGCTGTTTTTAACAGAAAATGAAATAATACTTGGACAGCACCTAGCACAGTGTGGACGTGGGAAGTTTCAGCCATTGTAAGCAATACACAGTTGGCCCTTGAATGTACAGGTTTAAACAGCACTGGTCCACATTTATGTGAACTTTTTTCCATAAATATATTGGAAAATTTTTTGGAGATTTGCAACAATTTGAAAAAACTTAGAGATGAACCATGTAGCCCAGCGAAATAAAGAAAAGAAAGTGAAGTTGCTCAGTCATGTCTGACTCTTGCAACCCTCATGGACTGTAGGCTACCAGGCTCCTCAGTCCATGGAAATTTTCCAGGCAAGAGTAGGTTGCCATTTCCTTCTCCAGGGATCTTCCCAACCCAGGAATTGAACCTGGGTCTCCTGCATTGCAGGCAGATGCTTTACCGTCTGAGCCACCAGGGAAGCACTATGTAGCCTAGAAATATCAATAAATATGATACAGTATTGTAAATACTGTGTGTAAATACTCTTCCTTATGAGGGATTTTCTTAACATTTCAAGATGTAATAGTTCTATCACTCCCAAAAGTTCCCTCATGCCCGTTTGTGACCATTCTGGCATCTCTCAGTTCAGTTCAGTGGCTCAGTGATGTCTGACTCTTTGCGATTACATGAATTGCAGCACGCCAGGCCTCCCTGTCCATCACCAGCTCCCAGAGTTCACCCAAACTCATGTCCATCGAGTTGGTGATGCCATCCAGCCATCTCATCCTCTGTCGTCCCCTTTTCCTCCTGCCCCCAATCCCTCCCAGCATCAGAGTCTTTTTCCAATGAGTCAACTCTTCGCATGAGGTGGCCAAAGTATTGGAGTTTCAGCTTTAGCATCAGTCCTTCCAATGAACTCCCAGGACTGATCTCCTTTAGAATGGACTGCTTAGATCTCTTTGCAGTCCAAGGGACTCGCAAGAGTCTTCTCCAACACCACAGCTCAAAAGCATCAATTTTTCGGCGCTCAGCTTTCTTCACAGTCCAACCCTCACATACATACATGACCACTGGAAAAACCATAGCCTTGACTAGACGGAGTTTGTTGACAAAATAATATCTCTGTTTTCAATATGCTATCTAGGTTGGTCATAACTTTCCTTCCAAGGAGTAAGCATCTTTTCATTTCATGGCTGCAATCACCATCTGCAGTGATTTTGCTGCCCAGAAAAATAAAATCTGACACTGTTTCCACTGTTTCCCCATCTATTTCCCATAAAGTGATGGGGCCAGATGCCATGATCTTCATTTTCTGAATGTTGAGCTTTAAGCCAACTTTTTCACTGTCCTCTTTCACTTTCATCAAGAGGCTTTTTAGTTCCTCTTTCTGCCATAAGGGTGGTGTCATCTGCATATCTGAGGTTATTGATATTTCTCCCGGCAATCTTGATTCCAGCTTGTGCTTCTTCCAGCCCAGCGTTTCTCATGATGTACTCTGCATAGAAGTTAAATAAGCAGGGTGACAATATACAGCCTTGACGTACTCCTTTTCTTATTTGGACCCAGTCTGTTGTTCCATTTCCAGTTCTAACTGTTGCTTCCTGATCTGCATATAGGTTTCTCAAGAGGCAGGTCAGGTGGTCTGGTATTCCCATCTCTGTAAGAATTTTTCCACAGTTTATTGTGATCCACACAGTCAAAGGCTTTGGCATAGTCAATAAAGCAGAAATAGATGTTTTTCTGGAACTCTCTTGCTTTTTCCATGATCCAGTGGATGTTGGCAATTTGATCTCTGGTTCCTCTGCCTTTTCTAAAACCAGCTTGAACATCTGGCAGTTCATGGTTCACGTATTGCTGAAGCCTGGCTTGGAGAATTTTGAGCATTACTTTACTAGCGTGTAAGATGAGTGCAATTGTGTGGTAGTTTGAGCATTCTTTGGCATTGCCTTTCTTTGAGATTGGAATGAAAACAGACCTTTTCCAGTCCTGTGGCCACTGCTGAGTTTTCCAAATTTGCTGGCATATTGAGTGCAGCACTTTCACAGCATCATCTTTCAGGATCTGAAATAGCTCAATTGGAATTCCATCACCTTCACTGGTTTTATTTGTAGTGATGCTTTCTAAGGCCCACTTGACTTCACATTCCAGGATGTCTGGCTCTAGGTGAGTGATCACACCATTGTGATTATCTGGGTCATGAACATCTTTTTTGTACAGTTTTTCTGTGCATTCTTGCCACCTCTTCTTGATATCTTCTGCTTCTGTTAGGTCCATACCATTTCTGTCCTTTATCGAGCCCATCTTTGCATGAAATGTTCCCTTGGTATCTCTAATTTTCTTGAAGAGGTCTCTAGTCTTTCCCATTCTGTTATTTGCCTCTATTTCTTTGCATTGATCACTAAGGAAGGCTTTCTTAGCTCTCCTTGCTATTCTTTGGAACTCTGCATTCAGATGTTTATATCTTTCCTTTTCTCCTTTGCTTTTCGCTTCTCTTCTATTCACAGCTATTTGCAAGGCCTCCCCAGACAGCCATTTTCCTTTTCTGCATTTCTTTTGCACGGGGATGGTCTTGATCCCTGTCTCCTGTACAATGTCGTGAACCTCCATCCATAGTTCATCAGGCACTCTATCTATCAGATCTAGTCCCTTAAATCTATTTCTCACTTTCACTGTATAATCATAAGGGATTTGATTTAGGTCATACCTGAATGCTCTAGTGGTTTTCCCTATTTTCTTCAATTTCAGTCTGAATTTGGCAATAAGGAGTTCATGATCTGAGCCACAGTTGGCTCCCGGTCTTGTTTTTGTTGACTGTATAGAGCTTCTCCATCTTTGGCTGCAAAGAATATAATCAATCTGACTTTGGTGTTGACCATCGGGTGATGCCCATGTCTAGAGTCTTCTCTTGTGTTATTGGAAGAGGGTGTTTGCTATGACCAGTGCTTTCTCTCGGCAAAACTCTATTAGCCTTTGGCCTGCTTCATTCCATATTCCAAGGCCAAATTTGCCTGTTACCCCGGGTGTTTCTTGAGTTCCTACTTTTGCATTCCAGTCCCCTATAATGAAAAGGACATCTTTTTTGACATCTGTCATCTCTAGCCCCTGGCAATCACTGGTCTAATTTCTGTCCCTATCATGTTGCCTTTTCCAGAAAATTATATTAAACTTATAAAGTGGGGCTTCCCTCATAGCTCAGTTGGTAAAGAATCTGCCTGCAATGCAGGAGACCTGGGTTTGATCCTTGTGTCAGGAAGATCCCCTGGAGAAAGAAATGGCAACCCACTCCAGTGTTCTTGCCTGGAGAATCTCATGGACAGAGGAGCCTGGTGGGCTACAGTCCACGGGGTCACAAGAATTAGACAAAACTTAACAACTAAGCCACCACCACCATAAAAGATGTTGCATTTTGAATCTGGCTTCTTTCATCTAGCATAATGCTTTTGGTATTCATCCATGTTGCTCCATATAGTGATATGTTCTTTTTTATTGCTGAATAGTATTCCATTATATGGATATACCACATTTGATGACCCACTCATCAATTGATGGAGATTTCATTTCTTTCTGAGTTTTGGTGATTTTGAATAAAAATTCACTTTGAAAGTTTTTTTTTAACCTTTAATCATCTCCAGTATTTAGTTATCCAAGCTATTTATTGATTGATTGATTTTTAGCCATGCCACATGGCATGTGGGTTCTGAATAAGAATCAAACCCTCACCCCCTGCATTGGAACTCCTGAGTTGAAACCACCAGACCACCAGGGAAGTCCTCTGTATTTTTAATTTGATTTGATATTAAGGGATTATCTTTTGCCTTTCCAACTGAAGCATTCATTCTGAAATATAATGGTAACTAGGGCAGGCTGCTCATGGCAACTTAGCATGCTGGTACTGCTGCTAAGTCACTTCAGTCGTGTCCAACTCTGTGCGACCCTATAGACGGGAGCCCACCAGGCTCCCCCGTCCCTGGGATTCTCCAGGCAAGAACACTGGAGTGGGTTGCCATTTCCTTCTCCAATGCATGAACGTGAAAAGTGAAAGGGAAATTGCTCAGTTGTGTCCGGCCCTCAGTGACCCCATGGACTGCAGCCTTCCAGGCTCCTCCATCCATGGGATTTTCCAGGCAAGAGTACTGGAGTGGGGTGCCATTGCCTTCTCCGCAACTTAGCATAGATACTCCAAAAGGTAGCCTTTTTCCTGTACTTGTCCTTCTAGGCCTTTGGCTTACCATGTGGAGAAAACACCACTTCTTTGTATCTGTGTCATCAAACTCGCCTGAGAGCAGGCGAGTACCCTGCTCTCAGAATGAAGGGACTCAGAAGGTCGTGGCTGTAGCTGCCTAAGATCCAGTCATTTCCCTTTTGCAATAAGGCTATGATGTAAATAATCATATGTGAATAGGTTTTCAACATAACCCGTGGGAAATTAGGAGCTGAACTTCAATTCTTCAAACTCTGTTCCATTTTGAAAATTACTTATCTGAGGAGTAAGAAGAAAAAGTACATATAAAGACATCAAGGTTCTAAGATAGGTGAGTGCTGATTTATTATACAGTGTATTCACTTAAAATGAAATTTGTCTTTTAGATTCATTTGCCTCAGGCATCACAGTGTTGCAACACGCCACGGCATCACATTGCAAAACTCTGACTGTTAAAACGTCTCTTTCTGTCTCACCTTCTTTTCCCAGACAAAAAGGAGACGGGGAAGGAGGAGATGAAGGAAGGAAAAGGGGGTAAGGGGTGAGAAGAAGGAAGTACAAACCTTGGGTAATTATATAGCACCTTTGATGTTAGAATTTCAAAAGGTGTTTCCAAAATCAACTCACTTGACACTACCTGACTATCAGGATCAGGGAAACCAGGCAGGAACTGGAATGGGTTTTTGCGAGAATCACTGGGCAATGGTGAATTTCATGTGTCAATTTGGCTGGGCCATGGGCACCTGGATATTTGGATCAACGTTATTCTGGACGTTTCTGGTGAAAGTGTTTTTTGGAGGAGATAAACATTTAAATTGGTAAATTTCCATAATAGGAGTGGGCCTCATCTAGTCAGTTGAAGAGCTGAATAGAATAAATATTTGACCTCTGGAGCAAGAGGGAATTCTGCCAGTCCACTGCCTTGGGACTTGAATTGCAATTCTTTGTTGGGTCTCCAGACTGTCAGCCTACCCTGCCAACTTGGGATTTATCAAATGTCCATGATTACATGAACCAATTTTTAAAAATAAATATAGATGTATAGATACACTCACACATCCTCTTGATTCTGTTTCTCCAAAGAACCTTTACAGATTTGTATAAGTCAGTGGCAGAATGAGAAGAGTCATCTGGATGGAGACAGGAGAGTCCAGTGGGTTAATGGTAGAGGCCCTGGAGCCAATTAACCAACTTCAAATCAAGGCTCTGCCAATCATTAACTGGGCTTCTCAATGGTGCTAGTGGTAAAGAACCCACATGCCAGTGTAAGAAATGTAAGAGACCTGAGTTCAATCCCTGGGTTGGGAAGATCCCCTGGAGGAGGGTATGGCAACCCACTCCACTATTCTTGCCTGGAGAATCTGCATGGACAGAGGAGCCTGGCAGGCTACAGTCCAGAGGGTCACAAAGAGTCAGACATGACTAAAGCAACTGAGCACACAATCATTAGCTGTTTGCTCAGTCTCCTTATCTGGGGAGCAATTCTACCTACCATAGCTCTGAGTATGAAGGAGTCAGGGCTCTGGAAACTCAGCTGCGATTATCATTTCAATTAGTATCTGAGTTCTACTGGCACCTGTTTTCTAGATCTGCTCCCCTACTCCAATGGCAGAGTTGAATAAGACACTGTGTGGCCTGCAAAGCTGAAAATGTTTACTATCCTGCCCATTCTTGAAAAAGTGTACTGACCTCTGAAGTATGATATGGGAAAATCTGACAGAAATACTTCACAAGTAATTTGACTAGATGATGTTCTTTTTAAATTAGGAACACATTCTTGCAAATCTATCTTGAAGCTGGTCTTTTTATATTTGATTCAGACAATCTTGTTAAGTCTGTGCCATGCAGTTTATCATGTTTGAGCAGAAATTAGTCATCCTTATGTTTTCTTGAGTAGGCTCCTTCTGAATCTGTTAAAAGTGCCAATATCATGAGTAGCAGACTTCTCAAAGATCTCATTTTTGATTAGTTTGGGAATTAGTAATTTGGCCTAACCACCTTAGAGAAAAGGACAGAAATAATTACTTTAAAACGTGGAACATTAGCTGGGTTTGGGAGTGACAAGATAAGGAATTCTGTTGGGATTATCTCATCTGAATGAGTGTCAGTCAAGGCACGCCAAGAACATTTCTCTTAAGAGCAAAAGGATGTGTGTCTAGGGTGGCTGGTACACTCATTTACTAAATGATGGATAGCTATAGATATAGACATGTATCCACACATATGTCACAAATACACATAAGCACATGTATGTATTTCAGGCACACCAATCTTCTTCCTGTTGAGATTTACTTTGTTATAGTTTTTCTATTGCTTCCAAGAGACAGAGGTAGCCCTGTCTTCATTCTGAGCCTCTTTTGGTCCTAGACTATGTTAGACTGACTGCAATGGTGACCACACTGGTGATGTCAAAACAGGTTGCATTCAGCCTTGCAGGTCCTCCTCACAGACAATTTCCCATCACCCTTCATTATCACTATGCTCACTTCTCTTTAAATTTCTTCCCGGGGCAAATGCCTAAGCAGTGACTGGGAGAAACTTCCACTGCTTGGAGAATGACATCATAAGGAAGAGTCAGGGGGTATCCATCTACCCAAGAAGGGTACCTGCCACAGGTTGTGATAAGAACAGGGTGATAGGGATGGGGAAGACTAGTTATCCTGACATAAGGGGTGTTTCCTGGCAGATGTGATTTCTGATTAGAATCTTAAAAGGTGAGCAATGGCTATTTCCAAGAAAGTAAAGAAGAACATTAAGGAGGAGAAGGAAAGAGTTTGAGCAAAAGGGTGCAAATGGTCAGAAGTCCCTGGCAGGCACTGGTCATCGGCTCTATAAAACACAGCCATCCCCTCCGCCCACGCCCTCCCCCACCGCCACTCCCCTTTAAATTTCTGCCTCTCTCTACTGCTCACTGCCACCCTGGATGTTTCCAGGGGTAGGTGAATGAAATCAACACTGTAATTGAGGAAGTGAGTGCCTTCTGACCTCTGGTCTCTGTTAAACCCTAACCTCTCTGTCTGTTTCTCCCTCTGTAATAGTCTCATGGTAGGAAGCACCACTACCAGTTCACTCCTTCACACACCTTGCATGGCAGGCTTGCTTCCATTGTAGCTTTTCCATAGAATACTCTTTATCTGGATTAGATGAGAGACTTGATCTGCCAGGGGCTTCCCTGGTGGCTCAGAGGGTAAAGCATCTGCCTGCAATGCAGGAGACCCGGGTTTGATCCCTGGGTCAGGAAGATCTGCTGGAGAAGGAAATGGCAGCCCACTCCAGTACTCTTGCCTGGAAAATCCCATGGATGGAGAAGCCTGATAGGCTACAGTCCATGGTGTCGCAGAGTCTGACACGACTGAGCAACTTCACTTTCATTTCACTTTTGATCTGCCAGTAATGCTGTTTAACCAAAGAACTATCTTTGGTAATAAAGACTTTCCTTATTTATCGAAACTATTGTTGACTATTGTAACGCTGAAGAAGCTGAAGTTGAACGGTTCTATAAAGACCTATAAGACCTTTTAGAACTAACACCCAAAAAAGATGTCCTTTTCATTATAGGGGACTGGAATGCAAAAGTAGGAACTCAAGAAACACCCGGGGTAACAGGCAAATTTGGCCTTGGAATATGGAATGAAGCCGGGCAAAGGCTAATAGAGTTTTGCCAAGAGAAAGCACTGGTCATAGCAAACACCCTCTTCCAACAACACAAGAGAAGACTCTACACATGGGCATCACCAGATGGTCAACACCAAAGTCAGATTGATTATATTCTTTGCAGCCAAAGATGGAAAAGCTCTATACAGTCAACAAAAACAAGACCGGGAGCCAACTGTGGCTCAGATCATGAACTCCTTATTGCCAAATTCAGACTGAAATTGAAGAAAATAGGGAAAACCACTAGACCATTCAGGTATGACCTAAATCAAATCCCTTATGATTATACAGTGAAAGTGAGAAATAGATTTAAGGGACTAGATCTGATAGATAGAGTGCCTGATGAACTATGGACGGAGGTTCGTGACATTGTACAGGAGACAGGGATCAAGACCATCCCCATGCAAAAGAAATGCAAAAAAGGAAAATGGCTGTCTGGGGAGGCCTTACAAATAGCTGTGAAAAGAAGAGAAGTGAAAAGCAAAGGAGAAAAGGAAAGATATAAACATCTGAATGCAGAGTTCCAAAGAATAGCAAGGAGAGATAAGAAAGCCTTCCTTAGTGATCAATGCAAAGAAATAGAGGCAAATAACAGAATGGGAAAGACTAGAGACCTCTTCAAGAAAATTAGAGATACCAAGGGAACATTTCATGCAAAGATGGGCTCGATAAAGGACAGAAATGGTATGGACCTAACAGAAGCAGAAGATATTAAGAAGAGGTGGCAAGAATGCACAGAAAAACTGTACGAAAAAGATGTTCATGACCCAGATAATCACAATGGTGTGATCACTCACCTAGAGCCAGACATCCTGGAATGTGAAGTCAAGTGGGCCTTAGAAAGCATCACTACAAATAAAACCAGTGGAGGTGATGGAATTCCAGTTGAGCTATTCCAAATCCTGAAAGATGATGCAGTGAAAGTGCTGCACTCAATATGCCAACAAATTTGGAAAACTCAGCAGTGGTCACAGGACTGGAAAAGGTCTGTTTTCATTCCAATCTCAAAGAAAGGCAATGCCAAAGAATGCTCAAACTACCACACAATTGCACTCATCTTACACACTAGTAAAGTAATGCTCAAAATTCGCCAAGCCACACTTCAGCAATACGTGAACCGTGAACTTCCAGATATTCAAGCTGATTTTAGAAAAGGCAGAGGAACCAGAGATCAAATTGCCAACATCCACTGGATCATGGAAAAAGCAAGAGAGTTCCAGAAAAACATCTATTTCTGCTTTATTGACTATGCCAAAGCCTTTGACTGTGTGGATCACAATAAACTGTGGAAAATTCTGGAAGAGATGGGAATACCAGACCACCTGACCTGCCTCTTGAGAAACCTATATGCAGATCAGGAAGCAACAGTTAGAACTGGACATGGAACAACAGACTGGTTCCAAATAGGAAAAGGAGTATATCAAGGCTGTATATTGTCACCCTGCTTATTTAACTTCTATCAGAGTACATCATGAGAAACGCTGGGCTGGAAGAAGCACAAGCTGGAATCAAGATTGCCGGGAGAAATATCAATAACCTCAGATATGCAGATGACACCACCCTTATGGCAGAAAGTGAAGAGGAACTAAAAAGCCTCTTGATGAAAGTGAAAGTGGAGAGTGAAAAAGTTGGCTTAAAGCTCAACATTCAGAAAACTAAGATCATGGCACCTGGTCCCATCACTTCATGGGAAATAGATGGGGAAACAATGGAAACAGTGTCAGACTTTATTTTGTGGGGCTCCAAAATCACTGCAGATAATGAGTGCAGCCATGAAATTAAAAGACGCTTACTCCTTGGAAGGAAAGTTATGACCAACCTAGATAGCATATTGAAAAGCAGAGATATTACTTTGCCAACAAAGGTCCATCTAGTCAAGGCTATGGTTGGTTTTTCCAGTGGTCATGTATGGATGTGAGATTTGGACTGTGAAGAAAGCTGAGTGCCAAAGAATTGATGCTTTTGAGCTGTGGTGTTGGAGAAGACTCTTGAGAGTCCCTTGGACTGCAAGGAGATCCAAACAGTCCATTCTAAAGGAGATCAGCCCTGGGTGTTCTTTGGAAAGTGAAAGTGAAGTCGCTCAGTTGTGTCCGACTCTTTGCGACCCTGTGGACTGTAGCCCACTAGACTACTCCATCCATGGGATTCTCCAGACAAGAATACTGGAGTTGGTTGCCATTTCCTTCTCCAGGGGATCTTCCCGAACCAGGGATTGAACCCAGGTCTCCTGCATTGCAGGGAGACACTTTAACCTCTGAGCCACCAAGAACTGATGCTAAAGCTGAAACTCCAATACTTTGGCCACCTCATGCGAAGAGTTGACTCATTGGAAAAGACTCTGATGCTGGGAGGGATTGGGGGCAGGAGGAGAAGGGGACAACAGAGGATGAGATGGCTGGATGGCATCACCGACTCAATGGACATGAGTTTGGGTGAACTCCGGGAGATGGTGAGGGACAGGGAGGCCTGGCGTGCTGTGATTCATGGGGTCGCAAAGAGTCGGACACAACTGAGCGACTGAACTGAACTGATTGTTGACTAACCAACAATGCATTAAGAATGACACCCATGTTTTATTCAAGCTAGGTAGTATGCTAAGTGCATTGTGTAAGTAACAGATTCTTTCTTGACAGAAGTCGTGGGCTCAGATGTCAGTCTAGTGGTTTTATAAACATCTTCTGTTAAGATTCAGTGTTAGTAAAGTGTCTGCAGGATCTGATTTAAACTTTCAATAAAACAGTGGGGCATGTGAAATTTACATGTTTAATTCTTTACTGAATTTTTTCCTCTAATGTTCACAAATGTAGACATATCTCTTTTCTGAATTGAATAGTAAGACTTTTAATAAAGCACTACCTGAATAAAAACTTTAGAAAATCTACTGCTGACTTTAATGGGTGGAAGATGGAGCTGGTATGTCAGTGTTGATATTTGCTGGTGGTTGGTGTCTTGTCTACATAATATGGTTTTATGTAGCAATGTGGGCACTGCCTTACACAGTAATGTGACATGATCCTTGATATCCAGCACATTTTGGAGCAAAAGCATGACACTAAGACCCTTCTGACAGGCTTCCACTTTGCCCTGTACAACATTACAATGGGGACATTCTTTTTCCAAGACAGTCATTGAGACCAGCACTATCAGATTATGGCTTGATAGCTATTTATCACTTTGGTTTGATGTAGAAACCACGAATCCCTAGTCACTCACAACTTAAAAAGACCACAGTGTTATCAGAAAAGAAAGTTTTAAAGAAATATTTTAAACATTAAGTCACAAACTTTCTAAACCCTTAAAGAAATCTGACTTTCCATGAACATATTTAAATAATACACAAAGCAGTCAAATTTGATCACTTTTTAAAGTGACCCCTTCTATTTTATGTATTTAATGTGAAGAGGACTGGAGGACAGAAAGAATTTCATGGCTCCTTCTAGGATTTAATCACAAACACCTTGTTTTTTACTTCTAGGAGACATTATAAAGGCAAGTTGGGACTTGATAAGAAGGGCCTGGCTGATACGATTATGTCTGATGCATTTGTCAATTGATTGAGAAGATCAGATTTCAGAAGTAACTAGGACATAGGAAGCAATTTCCTGAAACTGATAGCCCAGTGCTGGGTGAGGGAGGAGTTTGCACAGAGAGGCCTTCCCCCACCCCCCATCTGAGTAACAGCCTTCTGCTCTGTGTTCCCATCACAAGCATCCTTTGCACATGCCTAGCCTAATATTTTGGAGAAGGCAATGGCACCCCACTCCAGTACTCTTGCCTGGAAAATCCCATGGATGGAGGAGCCTGGTAGGCTGCAGTCCATGGGGTTGCTAAGGGTTGGACATGACTGAGCGACTTCACTTTCACTTTTCACTTTCACGCATTGGAGAAGGAAATGACAACCCACTCCAGTGTTCTTGCCTGGAGAATCCCAGGGACAGGGGAACCTGGTGGGCTGCCGTCTATGGGGTCGCACAGAGTTGGACACGACTGAAGCGACTTAGCAGCAGTCTAATATTTATATCAGGAGGTTTCACGATATGTCCATTCATCTGCTGTTACTGGACTGTGAGCTCCCTTGATACCACACATGTGTTCTTTATATTGTTTTCCTAAATCCTGGGCAGAGTAGATGCTCAATGAGCATTTTGGATGAAAGAAAGGAAGGAAAGTAGGAAGCGAGGGCAGGAGAGAGGAAGAGGCAAAAGTTTATCTATAATGTTTACAAAGATATTGAGCAAAGTAGAACATGTACTTAATTTGATGAATCATTTTACTAGTAATAAAGTATGATTAATTTAAGATTCAAATACAAGTTATAATTTAACAGGTACTCTGGGCTGTTAAATGAAAAATAGGTGCAATACATTTTAAAAAGCTTTCAAGTCCTAAATATAAACTGAACAGATGAGATTTTTCATCCTCAAGAATTACCTGGGTATTAGCTTTGGAAAGTGTAAAAGGTAAAAAGAAAGAGGGAAAGTACTGAAATGAGATTAGGTGGATTCTTGGCATAAATATATCCAGTCACTATAAACTTCCAAAGGAATTTAAAAAGCACCTAAGGAAATGTTGCTAAAAGAAAGTAGCTCAACTTATTGTCTGTACATCTTAAGCCAAAATATTTTAGTAAGTCCTACTGATAAGTGGTTGATTTAATTCTTTGTATTAAAAGTCTTTTTTTTTAACCTGGATAATATAAATATATTGGTTAATCATTGGAGGACTGCCAGTCTTCTTCTTTATTCTACGTCTTAAACCACCAGCAGATTGTAAATCCTTGAAGTTTCCTTGGAGTTATCTTAGGTAAAGTCCAAAGTTTAAGGTAGTATTCAATAAACCATAAACCTCACCACCAAAGTCCCCTGATGCAGAGAAGGGCCAAAGGACACTCAATATTCTGGCTTAGTCCTTACTCAGCCTGCCTTCAACCTGTTTCTCTAAAGATTCATCATTCTTGGGCTTTCACCCATGACTTATCCAGATTTTCTTTAAAATAAACTTTTTTATTTTAGAACAGTTTTGATTTATAGAAAAATCACAATAGTACAGAGAATTCCCATATATTTTGTACCAAATTTCCCCTATTATTAGCATCTTACATCAATAAGTTATACTTGTTACAATTAATGAACCAATATTGACACATTCTTATTTATTAACACTATAGTTTATACAGATTTCCTTAGTTTTAACCTAATATTCTTTTTCTGTTCCAGGACCCTGTCCTGGGTACCACCTTTCTTTTTGCTGTCAAATTTTCTTAGGCTCCTCTTGACTGTAACAGTTATCCGACTTGCCATGTCTTTGATGAAGTTGACAGTTTTGAAGAACTTGTTATTTTTCATGTCCAATCCTTTAGGACCCCATGGACTACAGCATGCCAGGCTTTCCTATCTTTTGCTGTTTCTTGGAGTTTGCTCAAACTCATGTCCATTGAGGCAGTGATGATGTCCAACCATCTCATCCTCTGTCACCCTCTTCTCTTTCTGCCCTCAGTCTTTCCCAGCATCAGGGTCTTTTCCAATGAGTTGCATGAGTTGGCTCTTCACATCAGGTGGCTAACAGTTCAGACTAGTGGTTAGGTATTTTGTAGAATGCCCCTCAGTTGGGATGTTTTTCTCACGATTAGACTGGGGTTATAAGTTTTGGAGAGGAAGACCCCACATGAAGGGCACCTCTCATCACATCATATCTAGAGAACATAATACCCGTGTGACCTGTCACTGATGGTGTTGACCTTGAGCTCCTGGCTGAGGTGGTATCTGTCAGTTTTCCCTACGGCAGAGTTGCTCCTCTCCTCCTAGTTCCATAGGAGGAAGGAAGCCACTAGACACAACCCACACTTAAGAAGTGGAGGGTAATCCCGTTTCAGTTGCTTTGTTTGCAAGTATTTTCTCCCATTCTGAAGGTTGTCTTTTAGCTTGGTTTATGGTTTCTTTTGCTGTGCAAATCTTTTAAGTTTATTTAGGTCCCATTAGTTTATTTTTGTTTTTATATTTTCATTACTCTAGGATCAAAAAAGATCTTGCTGTGATTTATGGCAAAGAGTGTTCTGCCTGTTTTCCTCCAGAAGTTTTATAGTATTCAACCTTAGATTTAGGTCTTTAATCCATTATGAGTTCATTTTTTTGTATGGTGTCAGGGAGTGTTCTCATTTCATTCTTTTACATGTAGCTATCTAGGTTTGGAAAAGAATCTAGAAAAGAATGGATAAATGTATAACTGAGTCACTTTGTTGTACACCTGAAACTAACACAATGTTGTAAATCAACTAGACTCAATACAAATTTTTAAAAAAGAAGTAGACAGTTATCCTCCACCTCCCAGAGGGCAGAGTACAGAAATTATTTGGAATTTTTCTGCACAAGCACTTTGTCTCTTCTTCGCCATTTATTTATTTATTCAGTCACTTATTTATATACACACAGACTTGTGGATATTTATTTTTACTTTCGAATAGCATCACCAATTCAATGGACATGAATTTGCACAAACTCCAGGAGTTAGTGGAAGTCAGAGGAGCCTGGCGTGCTGCAGTCCATGGGGTCACAAAGAGTCAGACACGACTTAGTGATTGAACAACAACAATAATCTAATTCTACTTTATTTTTTTGCTCAAATTGTTCCAGTTTTGTCTATTAGGAGCTCTTTTATTTGACTCTCAAATCCCTTTGATACACTTCTGTCATTGTGGAGTTTTCTTTCTCTTTTTTAAAGTCACTTAAAAAGAAAAAAACTTTCTGGCAGTGTAAGATACTCCAGACTCAACTTGGGTGTTTCCTGCCCCAGTTCTAGAATCAGCCATGTCTCCAAATTGTCTTGGTTCCTTTTATTGGAGGGTGCTATAAGAAACTGGTCCCACCACTTCATGGGAAATAGATGGGGAAACAGTGGAAATAGTGTCAGACTATTTTTCTGGGCTCCAAAATCACTACAGAGGGTGACTGCAGCCATGAAATGAAAAGATGCTTACTCCTCGGAAGGAAAGTTATGACCAACCTAGATAGCATATTCAAAAGCAGAGACATGACTTTGCCAACAAAGGTTCGTCTAGTCAAGGCTATGGTTTTTCCTGTGGTCATGTATGGATGTGAGACTTGGACTGTGAAGAAGGCTGAGCGCCGAAGAATTGATGCTTTTGAACTGTGGTGTTGGAGAAGACTCTTGAGAGTCCCTTGGACTGCAAGGAGATCCAACCAGTCCATTCTGAAGGAGATCAGCCCTGGGATTTCTTTGGAAGGAATGATGCTAAAGCTGAAAGTCCAGTACTTTGGCCACCTCATGTGAAGAGTTGACTCATTGGAAAAGACTCTGATGCTGGGAGGGATTGGGGGCAGGAGGAGAAGGGGAAGACAGAGGATGAGATGGCTGGATGGCATCACTGACTCGATGGACGTGAGTCTCAGTGAACTCCAGGAGTTGATGATGGACAGGGAGGCCTGGCGTGCTGCGATTCATGGGGTCGCAGAGTCGGACACGACTGAGCGACTGATCTGATCTGATAAGAAACCAAGATCTGAGGTCTAGGTGGGCTTGGTGTACCTTGCCTCCAGTTCCTGACACAGCAAGGAAATTCACCTGTGTATATTATTAGCTCATATTTCTATGCATGTCCACAAACATTCATATATGTAACCAAAGTGTATACAGACTCATAGATACTGATATTCAGCTAAACATACAATGTTCCCAATGTGGATTCATTAATACATGGCTCATTCTATAGCTTCTCCCTTTGGCTTATCTGTAAATCTCATACCAACAGTAGGACATCTGACTCCCACTGTTGGTCATTCATTTATTTTAGCATATAGGTATAGAAAATCTAAATTTTTTAATCTGTATCCCCATTGGAAACAACTTTATCAACTCAAGCACAAAGCTTGCTTATGGTTTCTTTTTGTTTTTTTAACCCATTCCTCCTTCTCACAGCTGATGGATCTGCACCATCACCTCTGCTCATACCCACACATACATCTTCTCAAGGAAAAACATGTATAGATATTGCTTAGTTTCTTTTGTCTTTGGCCTTACAGACTCCACTCATTTCCAAAGTTACCAGGATCAACAGCAATTTTCCTCAAGCCCTGGAAACCTCTTGATAGGTTGTTTAATTCATTAACAATATGGTTAACTTGTTTCACCACATTCTCATTCCATTTAGGATTCCTGGGATCCTAAATCTCCGAGATGATTTTTTTTTTTTAATTTGTACATCAAGGTTCATGCTTTAATAATAATGCTTTAAATTATTTAACATCTAGCAAAACTAATAAACTATGGCCTACCTTGTGTCAGGCTCCATAACAATGTCATTCTGTGGGGTTTTATCTTGTAGTTTTCTTGGAACAGTGTTGGTATGTCCCTACTTAATTAAGCCATAGGCATCCTAGTTTCAGAAGCACGGACTACAGAAACTGATTTGTGATATTTATGGCTCTATCTCTCAAATTCTGGAATTCTTTAGATTTGTGTAACCATATCTCTCTTAATGATTCCAGAATCTGCAAAACATGATCTATTTGGAGAACTGCATTTGAATAAGGTTAGAACTGATTTTTTTTTTTTTCTTCCTTACTGCTCTTTTGCTCTTAGTAAAAAAAAGTAAACTGCAGGGGAGAATAATAACTACCAAAGTCAATCCTATCTTTTGTCTAGAACAAATGCCATCATCACAACTTAAATACAAACCCCTTTGTCAATCAGGGTTTGCTTAAAACAACAATTAAGTTGCTCTACACTGGCAAGTGATCTGCTATGGTTTTTTTATGGGCTTTATTTGTTGCACCAACCACATTATCTAAACAGCTAGTGAAATCACACTGGTGATTTTATATGGTGCAAAATTATGCCAGTAAAGGAAGGAAAGGCAATGGTTGTTTGTTGCTGTTATTGTTGGGTGTGGGTGGGGGAAAGGACTGGCTGGAATTAGCAAATAAACAAATTTTCTCCCTTAAGGACATTCGTGCTTTGTAAATCTTTCCAACTTCATCTTGCCTAACTCCCAGGATGATCATCTCCCACGTGATGATATAAGGTAGTCCCCAGTGGGGACTATTTATTTCTACTGCTGCCATGACAGATTGACAGGTGGGAGTGACGCTCTGGAGTTTTATGAGTTGAGAAGTTAAAGAAAAATATACTTAAAATCATAACATTTATGTAATAAGATACTGGACTGTATCTTTTGATGTGCAAAATACTGCCACAGTGAGAGACGCAAGCATCCCTGGGGTGGGGGCCCCCCCACCTGTGGTAGGGGGCTGCTGGATGGGACTTTTCCGAATGTTAGTTATAGAGCAAACAGCCACCCCTTGTGCAAAGGGAAACCTGGAACCCAGAGAAGGAACCCAGGATCAGATGCTTCAGGTTGAGTTGTCCTTTGACGCTTAGCAATGTTGACCAGGTGTAATAACAGAACTGCATGTTGGAAGAGACAGAAAATGATTTTCCCAAAAAAAAAAAAAAAAAAGAAAATGATTTTCCCCCAAATTTTCCAGAATGTTATTTATTTATTTATTTTGACTGGGAAAATAACTGTATTGTGTTTGGGGCAGCAGGCAGAGGTCCAGTCTCAGAACTTCTGGAACTGCTTCTTGGTGCCGGCAGCCTTGGTGACCTTGAGGACGTTGAAGTGCACGGTCTTGCTCAGGGGCCGGCACTCGCCCACCGTGACGATGTCGCAGATCTGGACGTCCCTGAAGCAGGGAGAAAGGTGCACGGACATGTTCTTGTGGCGCTTCTCGAAGCGGTTGTACTTTCGGATGTAGTGAAGGTAATCTCGGCGGATGACGATGGTCCTCTGCATCTTCATTTTGGTCACCACGCCAGACAGGATCCGCCCTCGAATGGAGACGTTACCCGTAAAAGGGCATTTCTTGTCAATGTAGGTGCCCTCGATGGCCTCCTTTGGAGTCTTGAAGCCCAGACCAATGTTCTTGTAGTATCGAGGGAGCTTTTCTTTGCCAGTTTCTCCAAGCAGGACCCTCTTTTTATTTTGAAAGATGGTCGGTTGCTTTTGGTACGCACGTTCAATCTGAATGTCCGCCATCTTCCCGGCTGCCTGAAAAAAGGCCAGAATGTTATTTTTGATCGTGGGAGGTAGGCATAGTTTGTCATACAAACATTTGCTTTTGAATAATTGAGAGGAAGAACCAGCCTTTTCAGAAATGACAAGATTACTTGAAATTCTGTTCACATCAGGCTGGAGGAACTGCTGAGAAAAGGAATGGCTGGGCTGGGTCATGCAGCCTGGACTGTCGTCCCTGCCCCCATGAGTGTGATTGCAGGTGAAATGTGATTGCAGATGAAATGTGCCTGGCTTTGGCAGGGTTCTCAGGACTCCCGTGATTGCCATGCCTGAGCTCTGAACGTCAAACTATTATCATCTTAAGAGAAGGGTGGGATTTCATCCAAAGGGAAGAAATAGTCATCACTTATCCCAGGAAAAGGGCTTCACTGATGGCTCAGATGGTAATGCAGGGTCTGCCTGTAATTCAGGAGATCCAGATTCAATCCCTGGGTCAGGAAGATCCCCTGGAGAAGGGAATGGCTACCCACCCCAGTATTCTTGCCTGGAGAATTCCATGGGCAGAAGAGCCTGGCAGGCTACAGTTCATTGGATCGCAAAGAACTGGACTCAACTGAGTGACTCACACTTATCCCAGGGGAGGAGGAGGCTGGGTTTGAACCAGACTGGAAGGATTCTTCACTTATTTTTCTGGGAACTGAGTTGGGCTTGGACTCTGAAGTGTGGGGAGCCCCATGGAACCTAGACCTGGATGCAAAGGTTGGATCTGAGCCTGAAATCCTAAGAGTATCCAACCCTAGAAGCAGTTGTGAATTTCACTTAGTTTATGACCCTGTCTTCTGTAAAGTTTTATGAAAAGTCTGATCTCAGATGTACTATATGCCCGTGTACTTTGGGGGTTAAGGAAAACCAGGGCCCTTCTTGGAGGCTGGAGAAAAAGATGATTATGACATCAGAGATGCCTGGCCCAGTAGAGCTATACTCTAATACAAGAAGGAGCAGCAGCAGTAACAAAGGCTGCAGTTCAAAAAAGCAAGAATAAAAGCCAACCCCAAAACTTGCCCCTGAGAACATATGTGATGACACCTTGAAAAACCTAGATCATCTGGGAGGCATGGGGTGAAGGTGTATGTGAATGTTGAGAAGTGAGGGCCACATCCGATTAACTAAGCCAGGAGGGGCTCATGCAATAATATCTTGGGAGAGCAAAGATAACCTAATTTCAGTTCAAGGTCACAGCTTGGAAACACCAGGGACACAGAAGTCACACTCAGTTTTCTTCAGCTCCTAAGCTTGTGTCTATGAATTTTCTACCATGAAAGGAATGCTACTGCACATCAAAAACAAATTCAGTAGCTAATTTGAAAAACAGACATTTAAAAATAGAGCAATGTAGGAGTCATGCTGCCCGCTGTCTCTTCTTCCCATACGTCAGGATATATGTGCTTTCCTATGCACACAAGTTCACTCTTCTCTCTCAAGCATCCTCAGTGCAAGTGGAGGACTTAAGGCTCTTTACAATCTTAAAACCTTCAATTATAACCCACACTAACATAACAAAGGTAATAAAATGTGGAAGCTTGCCAAACATTTGTATAGTACCATGCCATTCACAAAGAACTTCAAAAAATTTGATCTCGTTGGAACAACAGTTTCTTGCCAGTGTAACTGTGTAGGTGTCTTTTATTTTCTTTCAGTTCATTTTTTTTTTTTTTTAAAGCAACAGCTCATTTTTAAAAGACTGGGCAGACAGAAGCTCCCACTAGCTTTCTAGATTCACCACACAGGAAAACAATGTTCAGCTTCCTTTTTTTGTTGGTATCACATCCCTGATTTATAAACAAATACATGAAGTGGGTCTCTAAACTATGAATGGAAGTAAGCTAATCATTGACATTCGAGACACTTTATTACTTGACACACTTAAGCAAAAAATGCTCAGCCACTCTGCAAACTAAGTTTCTATTCTTGTGAAGCATTTTCTCCTTAAGGGGCCCACATAGCCCGGCTGAGGTTCCTGGTAGACTGACCTGTCTGCTTTTTTTTTTAGGCACCCTTATAGTGCTCCAGTCAGAGATGGGCACAAAGGGCGTGGGTACCATTACTGAACAGAAAAAAATAAGATAATTGCCACCAAGGGACCACTCCTTCAGTCCCAGGCATTTGCTAACAAATGACAGATTAAATCTTCTTAACTACCATGTGATGTATTGATTATAATCCTATTTCACAGGTGAAAAAAAAAATGAGGCTGTGATATTGTTATATAATAAGAAATATATATTTGGTGTTTGTCCTCAATTATCACAATCCTTGTAATTTCCTGAGAAATAGGGTAGGGGTGATAAAAGCATCTTTTGTTTTCATATGTGTTCTTAGTCCTTGGTTCCTGACACAGAAGCTTCTAAACGTTTGGGATCTCTGGAGTGTAAGAATGTCGTTCTGTATGCTAATGAGTTGACTGGAGGCTGGGGTCCTCTAGAGAGCTCAGGGTGGGGGCTGGTCACCAGAAAGTCCATGATTAGACGCTAGGAAATTTCATCCCCACCCTCTGACTGCCAGGTGGAGGGGAGGAAGTAGAGATTGAGGTAATCACCAATGACTATGATTTAATCACTCATGCCTATGTAATGAAACTGCCATAAAATGCCCTAAACATGGCAGGGGGTGATTGGGAGTAATTTAAAGAGCTTCCTGGTTGGCAAACACATCGAGGTCCTGGGAGGTGGTATGCCCACATACTTTGCCCTGAGAATCCCTTGCACTGGCTATTCCTGAGATGTATCCTTTATAAGAAGCTGGTAATACTAAATAAAGTATCTTCCTGAGTTCTGTGTGGAGCAGGCAATGGCACCCCACTCCAGTACTCTTGCCTGGAAAATCCCATGGATGGAGGAGCCTGGTAGGCTGCAGTCCATGGGGTCACTAAGAGTCGGATACGATTGAGCGACTTCACTTTCACTTTTCACTTTCATGCCTTGGAGAAGGAAATGGCAACCCACTCCAGTGTTCTTGCCTGGAGAATCCCAGGGATGGGGGAGCCTGGTGGGCTGCCGTCTATGGGGTCGCACAGAGTCGGACACGACTAAAGTAACTTAGCAGTAGCCGAGTTCTGTGAGTTGATTTAGCAAATTAGCAAATTCAAGGGGAGGATTGTGGGAATCCCTGATTTATAGCCAGGAGGTCAGAAGTATGGGAGGTCCAGAACCTGCATTGGTTGTCTGAAGCAGGGGCAGTTTTGTGAGACTGAACCTCAATTTGTGGAGTCTGATGCTAACTCTGGGAAGCCAGTGTCATAACTGAGTTAAGTTGTAGGACACAGTTGGTGTCCAGAGAGTTGGAGAATTGCTTGGGTGGAAAACCCACACTTGGTATCACAAACTGTTATGAGTAAAAATAGTTTATAGAGACTCCGAGAGACACACTTGTCCAATTTCACACATCCTGAGAGTGTGAGAGCTGGAATTCGAACTGAATTCCCCAGATTTTAATTCTGTAATACTGCATTGTCTATTGTTTTGTCTGGTTAACTTTTGGAGCATTCTTATTAATCCTGGTGCTGATAAAAAATAAATGTATTTCATGAGAAACCCACAGTGGCACTTGAAAATGAACATTTTTAAATCTTTACAAGAAAAAAACAAAGCATAAATACACCACTGAATGTCACAGTGAGTGACTGAAGTGCTGTCATTTGGAAATTAAGTCTCTGGTCCCAGGTTTACTATGGATTGAAAATAATTCTGATACAATAGATGGTTTCTCGCTTTCTTCTACTCTTTCAAACATAAGCAACTCAGTTATCTGTGTTTTTGCTTATGAGTTAATATGAAACTTCAGGAAACCACATTATTCATTCAGTGGAACCATTTGGGGAAAAGGTGTGATAAAAATTAGAGGATCACTCCCACTAATAATTTCATCACCAGCAGCAAAACCAACAGCATAATCATCGCCACCACCCACCACCGCCAAGATCACCACCTCTGTGGTGATCATCCCCCCCATCATCAGATTTTCTTAGGACAGAAGTGGTCAATTTCTCCTCCTCATGTGAATATCACATTTATGATTTTCCTTTCAGTGAAAAGTTACAACCTATCACTATCCAAGCCTATTCAGACCTCAAACATTTAAACATGGCTCTGACATGATACAGACTTTTATTCAGTAAAAGCAAATAGTCAATCTGCATTGATGGCAGAGGTAGTTTACAAATTTCTCTCTTTGATCAAATTCTTCTCATCGTTTATTAGAAAGTAGTCAGCCTTCAAAAATGTCTTTGAAGTAAGTTTGAATATATGCTTTTCCTGACTCATTCTCTTCACACATCCCAAAACACACACACACACATACTGCTGCTGCTAAGTCACGTCAGTCATGTCCGACTCTGTGCGACCCCATAGACAGCATCCCACCAGGCTCCCGTCCCTGGGATTCTCCAGGCAAGAACACTGGAGTGGGTTGCCGTTTCCTTCTCCAGTGCATGAAAGTGAAAAGTGAAAGTGAAGTCTCTCAGTCGTATCCGACTCTTAGCGACCCCATGGACTGCAGCCCACCAGGCTCCTCCGCCCATGGGATTTCCCAGGCAAGAGTACTGGAGTGGGGTGCCATTGCCTTCCCCCTCCCACACACACACTCATGTAATTCTATAATAACATTTCACTCTTCCTTATGAATTTGTGTTATACAAATATGAATGACCCTCTCACCACCTGTCTTTTGAGGTCCTAGATTAACACACTTCATGACTAATAAACTGGGAATCAGACTTTGCTCTCTGTACATGTAGCTTCTAATCTATAGTGACCTGTGTTATGAGCAGAATCCCTGTTTAAAAACTATAACAAGTAGATAAGACTAAGGTTAATTTTCTTAATCAACCAATTAGATATTGTGCACACAAACAGATATTGTCCTTTTCTAGATGTCTTAAGAATCCATCCGAAACTGCTGTCAAAATCTGGGACATCCCTTATTTTATGATAGCAAATTCTCCCTGTTCAAAATGGATTTGAATTTTGAAAAAGGCCTCATTCAGAGGCAAGCTATTGAATAAAGGGAATAATCACACTGGGTATGACAGATTGTTTTTTGTTTTTTGGTTAAAAACAAGCCTTTTCTAAAATGTAATACAGTGATTCTGTAAGTAATAATTCTGGGGATGGTGATTTTTATGAAAAAAAAAAATAGAAAAAGGAAGTCATGATTTCATTAAGTAAACAACAAAAATAAATTTTAACTTAAACTTTCTTGAATAGCATGATCAGTGTAATGGGGTTTAGGACAAAGAATAGCTAACAGTCTTCAAAATTTTTATTCATATGTACAAAAAGATGTATGAAAAGTTTAAAAATGCTGTAATAGGACTTCTTTTGTGTGGTTTCTAACTTGACTTTAAAAACAATTCACAAAATAGGACACCAAAATATTTTGAGAAATAGCCTCTGCACTGAAATATAGGTATAACCTTCTTTGGCTGACTTTTGAAGGTTAATGATATTTTAATAAAATTGTAGTAAACTCACTTAAAAATTAGATTAATACTTGATAATCATCTTTCTTATTCATCTGTCTCCCCCAAGAGTTGAAGGGCTTTGCAGATTTGAGATATAATTTTCCACAATCCTTATGAAAAAATAGAAAATTATATAATGTCTCTTCATATAGGTTCTCAGATTCTGTGAAATTTCAAGTTTCAGAGAAATACCAAATGTAATTTACCACAGTTTAGCAGCTTTTTTTAGCTGTACATGACTAGTAGTCATGTACGGATGTGAGAGTTGAACATAAAGAAAGCTGAGTGCTGAAGAATTGATGCTTTTGAACTGTGGTGTTGGAGAAGACTCTTGAGAGTCCCTTGGACTGCAAGGAGATCCAACCAGTCCATCCTAAAGGAAATCAGTCCAAATGTTCATTGGAAGGACTGATGTTGTAGCTGGAACTCCAATAGTTTGGCCACCTGTTATGAAGAACTGACTCATTGGAAAAGACCCTGATGCTGGGAAGGATTGAAGGCAGGAGGAGAAGGGGACGACAGAGGATGAGATGGTTGGATGGCATCACCAACTCAATGGACATGAGTTTGAGTAAACTCCAGGAGTTGGTGATGGACAGGGAGGCCTGGCGTGCTGCAGTCCATGGGGTAGCAAAGACACGGCTGAGTGACTGAACTGAACTGAACTGAACTGTTTTTAGTATTTTTAGCCAATATATGGTCCCAGGCGCTATAAGACTATGATTCTGGAATGTCTAGTGACATATCTGAGTGAGCTCATGATTTCTTCTGAATGAAAGTGGATCTCGGAACCCCTCCTTCAGGCTTTTCCTGCTCTGAGGGAATCAGCTGGTGTTATCAATCACACTAAAGAACATTGTGATAGAATGTGGATAAAGAAAGACACATATGCCAACTCCTACTCTGTAGTTTTCCTACTGTCTAATCTGAGGGGCAGGATGGGCACCCAAGTGTGATGTGTTACCACTCCCCAAACAGAAAGAGCAATTTTTTTCTGCCCAGCACACCACTGCTGTTTTGGAATACAGATTTCACCTACGTCCCATTTCTTAGACAAGAAAATAGCGGGTCCAATGTAGAGTCACTGGTGGCCAGTGTTTCTAAAAATCTAAGACCCTTTGTTTCAACCCTGAGTGGTGGTTTTGCATCCCCCCAGGCAGCTGTGCATTCATGGGAATCCATTGAAGTCACTTGTCGGGAAGGAATTCCCTGATTGGGCTCGGATCATGATTCAGCTATTTTTAGGGTTTCAGCTGGTGTCCTACCAAGTTCCACATGATCTAGGCTTCACATCCTTCTATTGAGATAATTTAGGAGATGAGTATTAGGTAGAATTTCAATCTCTGCATCTATCATTATTGCTGCTTTAAAATAAACAAGTTCTTAGAATTCATTCCACCAGCCAGAGAAAATCTGGTTGCTGCCTCAGGTTTGAGCAGCTTAGGAAATTATGAGAAAAATCAGCTACAGTGAGTTGAGAATCTTTGGCCTCTATCACCACTTTGTGAGTAAGTCAAGGGAGGAGCCTCACTTGGGAGAGACTTGCCAAGTAGTTTTCACACTGGTCTCTGCTGAGCATCGCTGTAAAAGATGAGGGATTGTGAGATATAGTAGAGCGGGTCACAACCTCTACATGCCCTGGGGTGCTGGTTAAGATTTAAACTCTCAGACTCCACCCAGATCTTCTGATTAGACTCTTCAGGAGTTAGATCCAATAACCTGCATATTTTATGAACTCCCAGGTGACTCTTCAGTTCAGTTCAGTAGCTCAGTCGTGTCCGACTCTTTGCAACCCCATGAATCGCAGCACGCCAGACCTCCCTGTCCATCACTAACTCCCTCTTATACACATGCAAAAGCTTGAGAACCACTGCTGACTAGGAGTTCATAGATTTAAGAGCCAGAAATTGGGGTTCTGGGCTGCCCCACCCCTATTTCACATTCATCTACTTTAAACATTGTAAGAAACACTTCTGTGGCCAAAAATTTTAAAAGTTAGAAGCAACTATTTCAGCATGAACTTCTGAAAAAGACTTTCTCATGGCTTATCTTCACTGATGATTTCTTTCTAGTGAGAATAAGAATGAATGCATTAAAAAGTGATTTTGTCCAGATAACTTCAGGATATAGAAAGCCATTTACTTTGTCTACCAAGAGGACCCAATTCTGCATCTCCAGCTGCAACTGATCTGTAAGACTTGGAAGACTCCCAGGAGTGTTGACTGGGATATCTGGGATTAATGGTTGACCCCCATTACACATCCAGAATCCTACTCCCCCATCTACTTCTCAGATTTGGCCTTCAGCCCAAGAGCTCCTCATTGCAAAGTTTAAGAATGTGACATATACAAACATGATCACAGAATACATTCCATATGCTGGCTTTTGGGTCACACAGAATGGAGACGGTAAGAACATGTTAATATGGTTGCTTTTAAGACAATTTTGTATTGTGGTTTTTGCTTTCCTAAATGCCTGAAGTCTTTCTTATTGTGCCAAATTTAGCAAGAAATCTAGAAAATGAAAGGTGGTAGTGGAACTAAAACATTCAAATTTTAACTCATATAATATACCATTGAGTTTCTCATATTATAAAAACTTAATATGATTCAGATTAAGTCTGGTAGTGTCAAAACCTTCAAATCCATAATATACAGTACATAGTAAGTAACTCAGATGTTTATTAAGCATCTACAATATACAAAGCTCCATTCTATATATTTTGGGAGAACTACAAAGGGAATAATATATTGATTCAGGCCTTCAAGGAGTGTACAGTTGAACTGGGTGTAAAGGAGAGGAGTAATGCTCATATAAGACTGTAGTGAATGCAAGGATTAGAGCTTTCTTATTATATATGAGATAAGGAAAAGTCTGAGTACTTCTTTTAAGCTGTTTTACTCTCACAAAGGTGAGGTATATTTTAAAAATATGGTACATTTTGCCATGGGTTCCTTGCTATATTTGTGTATGTATGTGTGTGTGCCTTCTTCTTAGTATTTGTTTCTGTGATTTGATTATAATGTGTATAGTTACATATTTTTAAAACTTGGGGCTGGTGCACTGGGACGACCCAGAGGGAGGGTATGGGGAGGGAGGAGGGAGGAGGGCTCAGGATGGGGAACACAGGTATACCTGTGGCGGATTCATTTCGATATTTGGCAAAACTAATACAATATTGTAAAGTTTAAAAATAAAATAAAAAAAAACACTTTAATCTTTGAATGTATTGATCTTTCAGATAAGATAATTTGAATGTTTTGGCAGTAACAGAAAATTTTTAGCCATTTTCAATTTGAATATTGCCTCTTCTCCATTCTCTTTATTCATCCCTCATAAAACCTGGTTGTGATTTGCAAATACTGAAATTCAACCTATACTACAAGATTCTTAATGTCTTTCTAATTTTTTGCACTTCATTTTCTCTCTATGTTACATTCCTGGTAATTTCTGCCTAACCATTCTTTATTTCAGTAAATCAAGTCTTAAACTGTGCCTGTTGTATAGCCTGATTATTAAGCTTTGACTTTCAATCACTGTATTTTTGTTTTGGGCATTCTTTCGGGTTCTTTTTTGAATGTTCTTGATTGGTTTTATGGAGAAGGCAATGGCACCCCACTCCAGTACTCTTGCCTGGAAAATCCCATGGACGGAGGAGCCTGGTAGGCTGTAGTCCGTGGGGTCGCTACGAGTCGGACACGACTGAGTGACTTCACTTTCACTTTTCACTTTCATGCCTTGGAGAAGGAAATGGTAACCCACTCCAGTGTTCTTGCCTGGAAAATCCCAGGGATGGGGGAGCCTGGTGGGCTGCCGTCTATGGGGTCGCACAGAGTCAGACATGACTGAAGCGACTTAGCAGCAGTAGCAGCAGCAGATTGGTTTTATAATCTCTCATTCATGATGTGTTTTATGTGTTTGTTGTAATATTTACTATGGACTCATGTTCCTTGAAACTTTACTTGTAGTAATTTTTGAGGCCTAAGTTTGAAAGTAATTTCCTTCAATGATAATATACATTTACTTCTACCTGGCACAGCAGGGACTGTTTTAAAATCAGTTCCAGATTTGAAGGAGTGTGAATTTGGGTTGAAAATTCCCATGAAAATTATATTACACTATGAATTCTCAGGAGAGATATTTTCCCCTTCAACCCAGCTCCACAGTTGAGAGAAACTAGCACTTTTTAATGGTCTCTACTGAGGGTTCTTAGTTTTGTCTGATGTTTCTAGGAACATCAGGAAAACTCATGGGTTTTCCTTTCAGACTCCTGCTTTGGTTGAGCATGAGGATTTGTCATATGCCTCACACTTTGTACAGTTGTCAAAAACAGGAGCTCTAAGTAATCAAGATTTAAAAGATTCCCCCAGAGCAAAAACCAGATTCAGTGCTTAGTTACCTATATATATTTCTCCTTTTAATTTTTACCTTCCACTGATTTTCTTTTCTTGCTTGTTCATGGATGCATATTTAAAGAGTTTATATATATATATATATATATATATATAAATAAGAAAAAGCAGGGTCTATCTTTGTTGTTTTCAGTGGAAGAGCAGATCATGCTATCTTTCCTAAATTATGTCCAGAAACAGCAGCCCATAAAATTCTCAAGAACTGAGCTTCAGTCTCTAATTACTTCCCACAGACACTTCGATTCTTGTCTCTCTAAGCCACGCAGTAAGAGCGTGGTAATGGGGGCAGTTACAGTGCAGAGCGGTGGGGGTGCTGCTGCCTTTCTGATAGAAAGGGAGGCTTGCACCTCCGCTGTAGCAGCAGGACTGCACAGGCCCTACATTCCTCTGCTCACCCAGGTCAAAGGCATGTTTTGGGAGTTCCTCATACCTCCAAACATTGCTGGCACCACTGAGGTTTCTCACCTAATACTAACTGTATGACCAATTTTGAAGAAAATATTAACCTGAAGTTGAATGAGTATATCTGTGTTTACAGGAATAATCTAGTGAGTTTTCTGAGAGGAGATTTCTCTGTTCTGATGCCATGACAAAATACCAACTGGCTTAAACAGAAATTTATTTTCTCATAGTTCTGGAGGCTGGAAGTCACAATCAAGGTCTGGCAGGGTTGGGAGATCTTCCCCAGTTTTCAGATGGCTGCCATCTTGCTATGCACTCACATGGTCTTTCCTAGATGCAAGCTTACTGGGATAGAGAGACCGACATATACATATATGCAGGGCGGGGGTGGGGGTGGTCTCTCAGTCTCTTTGTATAAGGCCACTGAACCTATCTAATCCAATTGGATTAGGGCCCCACTCTTATGACCTCATTTAACCTTAATTACTTCCTTAGCCAAATATGTCACTCTAGGGAGTTAGGGCTTCAGCATATGAATTGAGAGGGGAATACATTCAGTCCATAACAGAGCATCTCTTATGAACTCGCTTATATGAATGACAGATGCAAGAGG
Source organism: Bubalus bubalis (assembly GCF_019923935.1). NCBI lineage: Eukaryota > Metazoa > Chordata > Mammalia > Artiodactyla > Bovidae > Bubalus > Bubalus bubalis. The sequence goes on along the minus strand of NC_059157.1, from coordinate 21,045,388 downwards.
ACTATTACAGGTTACAACCCAAGGCTGAATAGGTTACAACCGACAGCCAGTTTTAGCCCTTGGAGGGCTTTCCCCTGATGTTTACCTGCCTGATGATATGTTTGATCTGTGTTTCAAAGCAGGATGTTCACATCTCAAAGGGGAATGGACAATCCATTAGGAGAAAGAGTAAAATTTTAGAGCCCTATTTATAATTATTTCATCTCATCTGTTCACAATTTATTTTTGTGTTTTATGTACATATGGAATTTTACTACACTTTTACATGTATGTAATTTATATAATCATAAATGTACTCATATCAAGGAATAGTCTAGAATAATTACTGAGTGGTATGGAGCCGCAAAGGCTTAGGGGTCACTTGTAAGGAAGGAAGATGGCCATTTTCAAGGTATTCAGTTCAGTTCAGTCACTCAGTCGTGTCCGACTCTCTGCGACCCCATGAAGCACAGCACGCCAGGCCTCCCTGTCCATCACCAACTCCTGGAGTTTACTCAAACTAATGTCCATAGAGTTGGTGATGCCATCCAGACATCTCATCCTCTGTCGTCCCCATCTCCTCCTGCCCCCAATCCCTCTCAGCGTCAGGGTCTTTTCCAATGAGTCAACTCTTTGCATGAGGTGGCCAAAGTATTGGAGTATAGGAATCCGTGAACACAGTTAAGATATAAAACTTGATAACAAGAATAGATCACAAGAAATAATCATCAAAGAAATAAAGACTGTTGATAGAAGGGATAGAAAGGATAAACCATGTCACCCCAACATAGGAGGAAAAGAAAAATGAAAAGGAAAAAAGTATTATTTCTCAGTAGATTTTAACTGTCTCTGCCATGTTTGATCTACTTGTTTTTAATAATCCCTTGGTGGTGTGATTCCAGTTAACCACAAATGGTAATCATATAAGTGTTTGCCCTCACAAAGTACCACGATTTCTTGCAGAGGGCTCTGAGCTGCTGACAGAATTTATCTGAACCATCTCTGTTTTCTTCATAGAAAAAAATAGTATTTGGTCTTGACCCAAACATCCTCTCTGCTGCTTGATTTGAGAATTGAAAAGCAGAGTGAACTGCACTTCCCTGATACTCTTGAGGTGCAGGAAAACCCATTAAATTGTTTTCTTTGAGAAGGTATTTTAAAACTTGATGTGTTGTATTCCCTTCTGAAAAGGGAAAAACTAGTCAGGGAATTGGCTACCCTGCTGTAATGGGTGAGGAATCCTATCATCTGTGGGCTTATAAAGAGGCCTGGAGCTTTGGTCTTTTCCTCGCTAGCCTCCAAGAGGATATAGAATTTTATGTACAACCCCCAAATTGCCTGAAAATCAGAGTGGCCACTTCCACTCAGATCCCACAGTCAGCGTTTATCTCTTGGAGGCCAAAACACAGGCATCAATGCACAAAGAACAAATGCCCTTGTTGGCACCAGGCATTTGCAGAAAATCTGGGCTGGATAAAGGGGAGGGGAAGATTTTCTGTCTCTCATGGTACCACAGAGAGTCAGTGTGCATGTTCGGGCCAGCGTGGAGACAGGATGCGTGTAACTCTGTGAGTTTATTCTCTGCTAGGTGTTGAAGGTTGCAGAAATGAATAAAACAACTTCCCTTCTAGGAATAATTCACACACAGTATAGGGCTCAGTAATTTTCCTAAAATTTTATTCCAAATTATATATGCTTTTGGATATAAGCAGTTGTTTTTCCTGGGGAGGTAACTTCATAGATTGCAAAAAGGTCTGTGACTCCCCATAATGTTAAGAATGATTGTTCTACACAAATGTTTTTTTTTGGGGGGGCATCTTTTCATCAAAAGGGATGTTAGTGCTTAGAATTAGGTAGAAGTATTCAGGGCACACAGAGAAACATATATAGAGTTGGCAGTACCTTTTCGGAGGTCATGCCTTCTAACTCCTACTCTGCTGCTGAGGGGCCTGATAAAACACTTCTAGGAAGCTGGAGCTAAAAGTGTTGGTTGGTGGCAGTAGTGGTGGGAGATTCTATTTTTTAAGGACTTCTAGGCTTTTATCTTTTTTTTTTTATATTCACATGTATGATGAAAAAATTTCTCATCAAAATAAAAATTTGCTAGATCTCAGCATAAGCACTTTGAGTAGAAGGAGATGTTTTCATTATAATATTTTTTGAACTTTTCTTTTCCTATATATCTTCAAGGAGTTCAAATATACCATAAGAATAATGTGTGTGGCAGGGTGTTGATTAGTGAGAAGCTATCATTTTAGTGGTTAAGGGCACAGACTAAGGGGCCAGACTGTCTGGGTTCAAGTCCCAGCTCCTCCAAGTTATCACTGAAAGTGAAAGTGTTATTTTCTCAGTTGTGTCTGACTCTTTGTGACCCATGGACTGTAGCTCACCAGGCTCCTCTGTCCATGAAATTTCCCAGGCAAGAATACTGGAGTGGGTTGCCATTTCTTCCTCCAGGGGATTTTTCGAACCCAGGGATCAAACCCCAGTCCCCTGCTTTGCAGGCAGATTCTTTACTGTCTGAGCCACCTGGGAAGCCCAACTTGTCACTACCTAACATCCATTTCCTCATCTGTAAACTGGAAATAATAATATCTGCTTCATTGAGTGGTAGTGATTTGATGAGTTAATGTATGTAAAGACTTTAGAGCAGTGCCTGACTGATTGTAAATGCTACCTTAGTGTTTGCTCACATTCTTAATGACACCCACCGAATCCCCCTAAACCCCACCCCTGTTCTCCATTCAGTAACTAGATGGTGGTAGGTGATCACTGTTATAGGGAAATGATGTGAAAGAGGAAAAAGTCTCCTTGTGAGTTTCAAAAGAACAGGCTTTGAGGAAATGGAAACAGGACAAAGGTAATAGACTGTGGACTCAGGCGAGTAGTTGGAAGTGTTCTCTCCTCCACCTCCCCACACACTGGCTAGAAAAGGATGCTGCAGATTGGAGGGAGAGTGAATTGGAATGAGGGTTATGAGAGCTTAGATGCTGATAGATCCCTAAAAAAGGAGGCCATGAACTCTGGTTCCATGTCAGGTGTGAGGGATGCTGGAACCTAAAACCAACCCCACAGAAAGAGAACAACAGAGTGAACCCGTGTCCTATTTCTTTAAGGTTCTGGGGAAGTAACAATGACTCTATAGTGTGACTTGGCAGATGTGGCCTTGTTACTGAGGCCAGTTCATTCTGCACACTGCCCAACAGACCAATAAATTGAAAGACAAGTTGTTAGAACAAGGAATAATGACTTTCATGGGAAAGCTAGCAGACCAAGAAGATGGCAGGCTAGCATCTCAGAGAACCATTTACTCTCAGTCCCAAATTGGGATCCTTTTATACAGAAGAGAAGGAAGGGGAGGGGCTCAATGTGGCATTGACCAATGGCTGACTAATAGTCACTGGTTGAAAGTTGCTCTCTAACCGTCACTTGCTTGGAGGAGGGGCCCACTGAGGCACCAACCAATAGGTGAGCAAGACCACTAATGGTTGCTGGGTGACAGTTTCTCCCTAATTGGCTGCTGGCTTGTGGGCGGGGCCTTCTGACCAGGGCTGCTACAGCTGGGAGCCTTCCCCTGCTGCTATTACAGCCTTCCAGAGTTCTCCAGGCTCCATTACAACCCCAGCATGGTTTCTTGGTTTCCAAGCATGGCAGAAAGGACAGAAATGAGGAAGCCTCAGCGACCATGGGGGCAGACTGTATTAGATGAGAACCAGGAACCAGGATGAAAAGAAGGCGCTGAGGATGAAGACCAGGTCCGCCTTCACCTGGACACCATCTTAACCCTCCCAGGTGCTCAGATGCTACACTATAGTAAAGGGAAAGGAGGGAAGACTGACTTCACATTCTTAGGGAAAAAATGGGAGAAATTAAATCGAGTTGTGAAAAGTTCAAGATACCTTTTCTGCACGTTTGTATTTTCAGACAGAGATTCGTACCTGCTCTACCTAGTTCCTTCCTGACTCAGTTATTGCCCTCATTCGGGGAAAGTGAACTAAGTTTTGGCTCGAAAGCTTCAGCTCACAGCTGGCAGTATCTGAGTCACCAGGGTGTGTCTCCACTGCCTGTCAAGGTTGCGTAATGATGACAAGAACTGGGAACTTGGGAGTAGCGCACCCCCTGAGATGACAATCACAGCACGTCTGGCGGGGGGTAGGGGTATCTGAGAGGCAGGTGCTGGGACCTCTCCATTGAGAGGGATGGGAAGCGGAGTGTGGCTCAGAAGGCTGGACCTCTGTTCAAGGCAGGGACTGTGGGAACGTCCATTTTTGTAAGATGGGAGTCCTGCGATCCTAGCTTCCTGTTCTGTCCCAGCCGGGATTCTCTGCATAAGCATTAATACATGTCTACTGGCATCATGTGGGATGCAGGGAGCATTCCTGGGTGAATGGGACAGAGTCTTTGCCTCCGGAGTGTCTGTCTGTAATAGGGGCGGGGTAGGTGTACAGCTGTTAGTGAGCCTCTGTTAGTGTTCCAGCTCAGCCATTGGTCCTCCTGGCAGTGGACCCCTCCCCCAAGCAAGCGACCGTTAGTGAGAGACAGTTAGGGAGCAACTGTCAGTGAGTGGCCGTTAACAGTCCTGCTCAGCCATTGGTCAGTGTTACAGTGGGACCCTCCCCTAAGTTAGCGACCTTCGGGAGCAGCTGTCAAGAAGCAACCCTTAGGAGTCATGCTTCAGCCACTGGTTGGCATCGCACTGGGCCACTCCCCCTCCCCCTCCTCTATATAAAAGGAACTGAATTTTGGATTGAGACAAGATGGGTTTTTGAGACACTAGCCTGCTGTCTTATGGGTCTGGTAGCTTTCCCCTTTCTGCTAGCTTTCCCCTTGCCCCAACAACTCCTCTCCTGATTTACTGGCCTGTTATGCAATGAGCAGAATGATTTTGGGCTGGGTAACACATTTCCTGCTCCCAAAGAGATCCTTCCCGTGTTTTAGTAGGCAGCAGATAAGATGGGAATACAAGGGGAGGAGAGTTCCTCTGATATGAGCGCTCCAGAGGAATTCCTAGCAAGCAGGGCTCCTACATTGGGTCTTGGGAGGATAAATGGGTGTTCATGAAGGAGACAGAGATGCTGGGGACACAGGCTGATCACAGATGTGCAGGTAAGGAGCAGCAGAGGACACAAAGCAGAAAGCTCTGCAGCATCTCTGGGCTGTAGGGAGACAAGGGGTGGGCGATGGAAGTTTGGGTCAAGTCACAGACAGCCTTGGATGCTATGATCAGGAATTTAGCCTCCATTCTAGAGCCCATGAGTAGCCGCTAACAGGTTTCTAGGTAGATAGTCCAATAACCAGGTTTATATTTCACAAAGATATGTCTGGCAGCATTTGGAGGGAAAATGGGAAAGGACTGGAGGGGTGGCCAGAATGTTAATGAAGATTGTTCACTAACCAGTTCCAGCAAGTCCCCACATTGAACCACAGACTCCATAGGCCCATCCATTAAGTCTTGCTTGTAAAGGGAAGTTCCAAAGGAGGTTTCTGACTAAACGGAAACAGTAGAGGATCAGACACAGGAAAGCTGAGGGCTGGTACTTAGGCTGGTTTCTAATGAGTTAGAAGAGCAGCAGACAACTCTGCCTGTACCCATCCTGGCAACCTCAAGTTCCAGATTCCTCCACTTGTCTGACCTTACAGCCAGATGGAGCTTCCAGCACCAGCCCCTCTAGCCATCCTGTCCAGCTGCACTGGACTCAGGGTGGTGATGCTATTCTTGGAATAGGGAAGCAGGCTATCTTGCCAGTGATGGCACTAGTCCCTCAGTCCAATGGGGTCAGCGAGTGTCACCATACCTTCCACAGCTCTCACTTAAGCCCAAAGCAGGGTATGACACTTCCATCGGCCTTGGAACTTCCATTGGACTAGTACATTGTCAAAACTGCATTTTCATAATTACCACTGTGTCCAGGACTTCCAGGGATTGCCGTAACTCCATATCGCCTCTTGCTAAATCATTTGGCTGCATTTCAGAAATAGTGTTCTCAGTTCCGACTGGCTTCAGTCTGCTGCTCCCAATTCATTATTCATGCCTGTGGCTCAGATTTCCACATCCTCATAACCATCAGTGGCCCAGCGGTCTTGGCTGGGAAATGGAGAAGTGGGAAAGGAGGGCCAGAGCATACAAAGTAGGGCGAATGGGAAATTACAAAAAAAAAAAAAAAGTATGTGGAGGGGTGGGGTGGGGGTGCACAAGGCAGTGGGCAGATCTTTGGAGGATGGGAAGCGGGGATGGATGGGTTAAATGGGAGCAAGTGGGAAAGAAAACTCTGAGAGGCAAGAGAACCGAACAGAAGTGTGGGGCTGTCCTGGAAAAGGAAATTGTGTAACTTGATTGCAAGATCAAAATGCAGCTCTTGCTACTGATTAAATTAGTTTATCTCTGCAGCACAGCGCTGGGCTGCAAAAGAGATGTCGTAGCTGGAGGTGAACAGGGAAATGAGCTCGCCGTGCATAGTTCCCTGCAGCTTCAGTGCTGTCCTGCAGTTTTCTTAGGAACCACAATGATTCCCTTTAAACAATGGATCCTTCCCCTCCTCCCTCCAACTCCTCCCTCACTCTTTAGGTTGGCTAGTTCAATTAATGACATTGACTGTTTTCACAGATCCTATAGGAGCTTTGGCCCTGGTGTCATATGAATATGGAAAGTTCCATTGGACAGAGAATGACTGGGCAGTGTGGCCTGCTGAGGAGAGAGAGCTGACCCAACAGACACTTGATCTGACTGGAGCAAGTCCTGTAGAGCCTGCACTGGAGAGACCTTGGCAATCACCCAGCTACTACCCTGGCTGCACCTAGATGCACCTGGGAGCTTAAAAGAAAATAATCGTGTCTGGGTTCCATCCTTGAAGGTTTAATTCAAGTTGTCTGGGGTAAGGCCCTTTATCATTATTAAAAACAAGAAAATCAAATGAGGCTACTGTGTGGCCAGAGTGGAAGATCCCTGACTTAGTTCAAGCTTTTCATTTCATACATAAAAAACTGGGGCTCCTGAAGCCAGTGTCGGGTGCCCTGATTTTTCACAGTTGAGGAGTCATGGTTCTCCTGCCCCCCTAGGTCAGTGCTGGCTCTGCCAGCCTAGAGGCATTTCAGCACGAGCACCTTCTTGGGGACTCCTGAGCCTTCCTATGAAGAGGTGACTGAGTACTTACTCCCTAACATGTCCGTCTGGGGCTTAGCACCCTCTAGAGAGGTTCCTTCCAGCCTGCTGAATATTTTATAAGCATCTGAAGACAGTTTCAACACAGTAAATAACTCCTGTGCAGGAACACATTGGATGTCCCCCATCCCATCCCAGCGTGTGCACGTGCCGCGCACACACGCACACACACGCACACCCCCACACTTGTGTACAAGCACACACAGACTTAGCCTTTCCTCATTTCTGTTTGGAAGCAGGTGACCTTTTTTCTGAACTGCAGTCACTGCCAACAAGAAAAAAACATGGAGGGAAAAAGGTAAACAAAGGGAGTTCTGCTGATGTTCCATTCCAGAAGCATTTTGTTTGATCCTGGATGGAGGGGGGCATTTCTTAGATACCTTGGGACTTCCTACACATTTGACTGAACAAGGGGTGCTGGGGATGGTGAAAGTGAACACTGAGGTGGGAAAATCAGACTTTTGCATGTCTCTCTTTACAGGAAAAACCCAGCTTATCAACAGTTCATGGAATTTCAAATACAGAACACACTGTATAGTTTTTCCTTTTTAACAACAATGCCAAATGTTTTTTTCCTTTTTCTTTTCTTTTTTTAAAATAAAAACAATAGCTCTGCTGCCCCCTAATACTCAGGACAAATATCCTCTGGTAGATTACAAATAAGAGAAATCAATTTGATTTCATACAAGACTGCATTTCATTTTGGAAGATCTTTTGGTCACATTTAAGTGCAAGAGGAAGAGATAACAGATGAAATAGCTTCATGTAGAAACAGAACATTCTTGAACATTTGTTCTAATTCATTCCCAAGTCCAACTGAGCATGATGCAGAATAATGGCTTTCACAACAATGACTCAGACAATCCCCTCCCCCTGCTTCCAAGAATGTTTCCAGTTACATCCAAAACCTTAGATGATGGGGAATGAAAATAGCATCTTATTACACACCTGTCATTGGCTCTTGGGAGAAATATCTTCCCCGAATGCTGCAGTGGGAGACTTAATTTATACACATCACAAATTCATATTCATGTGTGCTTCATTAAAGCTTTATTATGTTTACAAATCTTCTGATGAGTGAGAAATCAATAATCTGAGGAATTGTAGATGTAGAAATAGAAGAAAAATAGAGTTTACCATGCATGACAGTAAGTGCCAGCCCATTGATACAGTGTTTGGGGTCTGAAACAATGATGAATGTCAAGTTACCTCAGGATAAATTTTCCAACTATTTATCTTAAAAAGTTAAATTACAGATACGTTGTGGAGATTCTTCTGTAAGAAGTTAATAATTTCAGTGGTCGATTTCAATACTGTTTCCAGAAATTTTTCAGGTAGAACTCTTTCTGAAGTTCTTTGGGAAAGAACAGCTAAATGTCAACGATGACCACAGACCTCCCTGGGGCCTCAAAGTCAGTGCAAGAGATGAAAAGACACCTGCAGGCTGAACAGGTAACGTTATACAAAGGCATGCCATTCTGTCTCATCATTATGCTTTCTATCATTACAACCACTATTATTCAGAAGTTTGAGAGTTTTTTTGAAAAAGATATTCTATGCTTTCAGAGGCTAGGAACTCTTGGCATACATCTTTGATCTCTGATGACCCTTTATTTGTGTTTTTAGTGTATTGTTAAAATTGTCTTTTGAGGAATGTCGTGGTTTTCTTCTGTACATTTTTTTGGTGGGTGAGACGTCTATTCAGATACAATTCCTGATAGGTTTCTCAGTTTTCAAAAGACCCATGAACTTGAATCAGCACTGTAGAGTTTCTGCATTTCCATTTCTTGCCTCGAAGTCTAACCTTGCGTGTTTTTCCACTGCTGTGGTTCATCAGACTTCCTCCTACTTGAATCACTCAAGCTAAGGGGCTGGTGGATGGTCCAAACCCTGCAGTTACTCTACTTCATGGTTCTAGACCCAGTGATTATTTCAGCAGGTGGATACATGACCCAAGCTGGCTCAATTTAGAGCTTATCTATGGATTTTCTAAATTTGAAGTGGAGTGCATGTTGTCTCTTTCTTGTTGCCTCACAGGCTCTGAAGTGCCTAGAACTGTGCCTGAAACAGGTTAAGCGTCTCTTCTCATTATTGTTAACAGGGTGTGCCTTTTGGGCTGCTAGTAGCCACGGCCCCCTCCACATGAAGGAACCTGGAAGAATGAGGGCAAACAGAACAAAAGCTGAGACGAAAGGTGGAGTGAGAAATCTGGTACAATTCACACAAATCCATCCTTTTTTATGGTTTGGTTCCATGAGCTAATACATTTCTTTTTCTTGTTTGAGCTGGGATTCTGCCATTTGTAATAAAAAGTTCTGATGATGAACACAACTTGGTGTTATTTAGCAGATGCTTGGAAGTTTGGACTAGAAAAAAAGTAAAGATTGAGGCAGGCATTTCTAGTAGTACAGACTCAGGGACTAAGACAGAAAATGCAGGCAGACAGGTTTGAGGGATGGTCATGAACTTAACTTTGGATGTATTAAGTTTGAAGATCTTTGAATTTTGCCATGTGGAGCTTCCCATTAGGTGTTTAGAAATAAGGATAGAAAGCTCAGGAGAGGGTTCAGAGGTGGGGATGTAGATATGTGATCAACAGAATGGAGCTGAAACTGGAGCCCATGACCCTGAATGGGTCCAGTGAATGAGTGAGTGAAGTCACTCAGTTGTATCTGACTCTTTGTGTCCCCATGGACTGTAGCCCACCATGCTTCTCCATCCATGGGATTTTCCAGGCAAGAGTACTGGAGTGGGGTGCCATTTCCTTCTCCAGAGGATCTTCCCAACCCAGGGATTGAACCTGGGTCTCCCACATTGTAGGCAGACACTTTACTGTCTTAGCCACCAGGGAAGTCCAAATGGGTCCAGAGCAGGACTGAAAGAGGCACGGGAGAAGGAACAGACAATGGGAGGTGATGTGGCCCAGTGAGAGGACAGGAGAGATGTCAAAGAGGATAATCCTAACAACACCCTCACATGATGCCAAGAGGCTTGGATGGGTGAAAACTCAGAAGAGGCATCACAGGCTATCGGGAGCTTATTGGTGCCACTTGAGAGAAAATTTCAGTTTAGTAGGAGCACAGGATTGAGAAATGGGTGGGAGAAGGTCGTGGGAGAGGTCAGAAGAGGGAAAGGTGTGGGCATTCCATAGTTTCAGTGTAGTCAGATCACTTCTTTTTTTCTTAAGAGTAATTGTGATTTAAGCACATCTACAGGTTGAAGAGAAATCAAAGGGCAGAAAAAATACATCAGATGGGTACAAATGGAAAAAGCACATTAAAAGAGGAAGGGGTAGAGGGTAAAAGAAGAAGTCTCAGAGAGAAAAAACTGTATTTCTTTATTTAAGACATCAGGGCAAGAGAAAAAGACCACAATGAGCTTGGAAGGATTTAAGATAGGAGGTGAATGCTAGGTAGAACTCCATCCTAGGATGTTGAAGCCAAGAAGGTGGATGACAAGGTCATGGCTACTTGATTGGTGGGTGAAGGAACTTCAGTGTGGACAGAATTTAGAACCACTACAAGAAATTAATTGAGTTTATTATAATAATTTTAGGGTATCACTGAGATTAGAAAGAATAATTTGGCAGTGTATTGTATTCAATCAATTTCCACTAGCAGCCCAAGATAAGGAATGGCAAAAACCAAAGATGCATTTGCCTGGTTCAATGGAAAGTTAAGGAACAAGGAAATCTAGGATGCCAGGGACCTTGCTGAGTGAAGAGAGCAGGTTTGTCTCGCTTACTAGCTTGCTGTCAGGGACTTGTCTTACTATGGATGTCGTGCAGCACAGTATCCGGCACCTAAGGGAGATGCAATAAAGATTTATGCCATTGAATAAAAAGGCACTCGTTAACTTTTATGCTGCACTCTTTCATCTAGTTTCAGCTCTGAAACACAGGAATCACCTTCCTTTCTTCTCCACATTTGTTCTGGCAGTTTGATTAGAAAGAACAAGATGTTTTTGGAATCATCCCTGTGGAGAGAGAGGGTGGTGATGGGGCCATGAGAAAAATGGGAAGTAGAAATTTGAGAAAAATAAATGAATGTATTTGCATTCCTATTGTGAGGAAGGAACTGGGTGTGATTGTGTGTGTTCCAAGCACAAGTACTGATGGTTTGAGATGAGGCAGTACATGAGTCACACAGAAGGGGAGGTTTTATAAAGAAATTGATGAGCAAGGCGATCTGGGCAGGATATAGGGTGACCAATCATCCCAGTTGCCTAGGATGGAAGGTGACCGTGAGACTTTTTATACTAAAATGGAAAAGTTCCAGAGTGATCAGGATATTTGGTCAGCCTACTGTGTGCAGAGAAACATGAAAAAATATATTAAATATCCATTTCTCTTTAAAATAGAATAGTATCAGAATTTCTGGAGAGGTCACTCTAGGGAACCCCCCTGAGAAGGAACATTTGATTTGTATAGGCAGACTAAAGAGTGTTAACTCCATGAACTGAACATGTTTCTAAATTGGGCTTCCTGAAGATTTCTAAAACTTCCAAGTAATTGATCTGAAGCTAAAAGTGTAAGCTGGGCCTTTATGGTGACCTTAGATAAACTGTCTTATTGCCTCATTTTAAAACATACTATTTTTTATTAGAACCTGAAAGTGTCATTTAAGGTTACTCACCAGCTTTCTTGCAGTATAGTTTGCAGGATACTGGGGGAAAGAATAGATTCTTTTTTCTTCTTCACCCTCGCCTAGCTGAAGAAACACCATGCTGTCTCCAATGTTAAGTAGCAGGTGAGATGCTTGCCTGTTTCAAAGGCCAAACAAAACATAAACCAGATGGGACCTGCTTTGGTGCTGATCTGAACCAAGAGCTGAATAAAATGAATAAACACACCAAGAACACTCTAGACAATTCCCAACAGAGAAGAAACACACAGATGACAGAAACATAATTGTCTTTAATTTGCAAATTGATTTTGGATCCTAAGAACCTGGAATGAATTGGGCTTTTTCTTGTGTCTTACCTTTAGTCAGTGATTTCAGCAACGTTAACGACTGTATGGTGGTAGCAGTAGGTGAATGGGTACGAGGGACAAGTGTGCTCAGAGCTTCTCTTGAGGGAGCAGAACCTACAGAGGACAACTGAGGAAGTAGTGGTGGGAAAAACAACACAAAAGCTTTGAACAAAGGAAAATGTAGAAACTCCCAGCATTCCAAGTTGATTGATACTCTCACGCACAAATGCTATGAATGCTTACTTCTTCATTCAAATTCTTGCTCCAAATCAGTGGGTCTCAGGCTTGGCTGCACATTGAAATTACCTGGGGAGCCTTAAAATACCTGATCCCTGGATCCAATCCCAGCCTTGGTGCTGGACTGCATCTGTGTAACCAAGATTGATAGCCCCTATGCTGTCAATCAGGAAATCAGGAGAAAAGGCCCAGGCCAGTAGTTTCCAAATTGTATGTGCCTAAGAATGGCCTGGAGGGATTGGTAAAATCTCCTGGAGCTCATCTTCAGAGAATTCAGTAGGTCAGGGTGGGGCCTGGAGATTATGCATTTCTAACAAGCTCCCCAGTGCTGCTGCTGCTTCTGGGCCAAGGATCGCACTGTGAGGACTGCTGGCCTGAGTGGATCTTCTGTTACTATGTCTGGAGACAACTAAACCATTCATAATTCCTTGCGGTACCCCTGAGAGTTCTGTGGGCCCTCATTTAAGTGTGTTTAGAGGGCACATCTGAATTGATTTGCCCCATTCCCTCCAGCCAATGGGAGGAAGCTCCTCCTTTTTCAAGCCTGGAAGTGTAAGGGCTTTGTTCTTTGCTGACCTTGTTGATTTTAGGGGAAGCCATAAAAGGTTGGCATGAAGGGATGATGAGACACATCATCATGGATGTCTGGTAATCCTAGGGAACACAGTGTCCTGGGCATTTGCCAGCCAGCTCCATGGAGTCACTCTGATCTAATGGCACCCCAACTAGCCAGGCAGTCCTCCTCCTGTGCAGCCCTCCATTCTACCCTGGAACCCCCACTCTGTGCCTGCCCTCATCCAACAAGCAGGACCCACAGTGCCCAGAGAACCATGGTGGCCCAAAGAATAGTACTAAATCATAGGTACTGTTTGTGGGGGGCACTTGTTCTGCCAAAAACAGTGCTGGCACTTTATACACATCACTTAACTTAAACTTCATGCCTTCATGCCAACCTTGGAAAACAAGAATTATTATAACCATTTTATAGATGAGGAAACTGAGGCTCAAAGAATATGACTTGCCCAAAGCCTTAGGGCCGTTAAAGGAGAGATGAGATGTGTGGTTGGTCTGGCTCCAAAGTATATGCTTTCCCCCTACTCTTCTGCCTACCAGGCACAGGTAGACTAGGGTGACAGAAAAAGCAGGGGACCCTGGCTGGTAAATGGTCTGGCCTCCACTCCCAGATACTGCTAAGCAGCTGGGCAGCCTTGGATAGGTTGTAGCTCCACCCCCAGTGCCTCTGTCCTCAGATCCTTATCTGTGCAATAAGGGGTTTAACCAGATGGCTACTGTTCCTCCCACTCTTACTTTCTAACATTGTCTCTGAGACTAATGAAATTGTGCATCCTTTCCTGGGTCTCTGCCCTGCTTGGCGACCACATGGTATATTCAGCAGATCTGTTTCCAGAGACAGCACCTTCTAAAGACCCAGGTTGAGTTACTACGGCACCACTCAGCGAAGGTAGTGGGAGGTGTGTTAATCTGTCTGAGAGCCCCTGATGACAGTTTATAACCCACTCATTGAATGTCCCATCCACTCTCTGGTGACACTTGGCAGTCAGTTATCTGAGTTGGTACTAGATTGAAAGCTGGTATCGTAAAACCCGAGGGAGAGGACAGGAATCAGACACACTCCCCCGTGTGTCCCCTTGCCTTTGGCCCTGTGCGTGCCTGTCACCCGCAGGAGGCCAGGGAGGTGCACGTTGGGCTCCACTTTCTGTAGCCCTTCTTCCAGGGCCTGCAAAGGCAAGCGTGTGGGAGGATACTGGTCTTACAGCTTTTTATTATGGTGTTATTAATTGTTACTAATATTATGGTTATTGCTACTAATAATACATAGAATAATGTGCTACTTTCCTCCTGGAAAATGAAATGTGGCCTAAAATTAGGAACCCTAAATTATTCATTCATATATTTTTTATTAAAGTGTGGTTGATTTACAATGTTGTGTTAATTATTGCTGTACAGCAAAGTGATTCAGTTATACGTATATATGCATCCTTTTTCTAATATATTCTGTTCCCTTATGGTTTGTCACAGGATATTGAATATAGTTTCCTATGCTATACAGGAGTACCTTGCTGTTTGTCTTTTCTGCTTATAGAAGCTTATATCTGCTAACCCCAATCTCCTACTCCATCCCTCCCCTAACCCCCTGCATCTTGACAACCACAGTCTGTTCTCTGTATCTGTCAGTCTATTTATGTTTCATAGACAAGTTCATTTGTGTCATATTTTAGATTTCACACATAAGTGATATCTATGGTATTTGTATTTTTCTTTCTTACTTTCTTCACTTAATATGATAATCTCTAGTTGCATCCATGTTGCTGAAAATGGCATTGTTTCATTCTTTTTATGGTTGGGTAGTATTCTGTTATATATATATGTGTTACACACCCTCTTTATCGATTCATCTGTCAATGGACATTTAGTTTGCTTGTTTCCATATCTTGGCTATTGTTAATAGTGCTGTGTGGACATAGGGGTGCATGTATCTTTTTGATTTATAGTTTTGCCCAGATACGTGCTCAGGAGTGGGATTTCTGGGTCATATAGTAATTCTGTTTTTCATTTTCTGAGGAACCTCTGTACTGTTTTCCATGGTGGGTATACCGACTTAACGTTCCTAGCAACACTGTAGGAGGGAGGAACCTTAATCAGAGTTGATCATTTCTTTCAAATGAGTGTCATCTTTCATCTGTAATGTGCAAGAAAGCAGCAAGATGGACCACTGATCTTCAAGTGCCCTCCCAGGCCCTGTGAGATTCCATCACAAATTGGAGGGTATGGAGTAGGTAGATATCAGGAAACCTGCTTTCTAAACAGGTAAATAATGCAAAGATTTTGTTGTTGTTGTTGACTCTTTATATGTTTACTGTTAAAATTGTGGTCAGGTACTCATAACATAAAATTTACCATCTTAACCACTATAATGGAGAAGGCAATGGCACCCCACTCCAGTACTCTTGCCTGGAAAATCCCATGGACGGAGGAGCCTGGTAGGCGGCAGTCCATGGGGTCGCACAGAGTCGGACACGACTGAAGCGACTTAGCAGCAACCACTATAAAGAGTTCAGTTCAGAAGCATTAAGTACATTCACATTCTGTGCCACTAGCACCACCATCCAGCCAGGAACTCTATTTATCTATAAAAATATGTTAACAGTCTTCACACAACACTAAAAATAGCATCTCCAAAAGCAATACTGTTTTGAATTTATAAACCTCCATTGTAGAAATTTAAGGCATTTCACAAACATTGCCTTGTCCATCCTTGTGATGACCTTATATAGAAGCAGAGAGATAGGAGAGCAGACAGATGAGACAGAAAGGAGGAAAGAGACCCAGGGGATATGCAGGTCTGCTCAATTTCACTTTGATTCACAGAGACTCAGTGGATCACCCAGGTTCTCCTAGTTTTCAGGTAGCTGAGAATCTTAGAACTTGGATATGTGCCTTTCAGTCTGTTTTCAGTTTTCTAAGACTGTGGTGGTTTAATTGCTAAGTCATGCCTGACTCTTGTGATCCCATGGACTGTAGCCTGCCAGGCTCCTCTGTCTATGGGATTCTACAGGCAAGAATACTGGAGTGAGTTGCCATTTCCTTCTTCAGAGGATCTACCCCACCCAGGAATCAAACCCGGGTCTCCTGCATTCCAGGCAGATTCTTTACCAACTGAGCTATGAGGGAAGCCCCACATATGAGTGCTTGTTTTCACAAAGTGTGTTTACTTAACAGGCCAGAATACAGGAGTAGGTAACCTTTCCCTTTTCCAGGGGATCTTTCCAACCCAGGGATTGAACCCAGGTCTCCTGCATTGCAGGCAGATTCTTTACCAGCTGAGCCACAGGGAAACCCAAGAATACTGGAGTGGGTAGCCTATCCCTTCTCCAGGGGATCCTCCTGACCTAGGAATTGAACTGGGGTCTCCTGAATTGCAGGCGGATTCTTTACCAACTGAGCTATCAAGGAAGTCTAAAACTGGGATGATAGCATTAACCAGAGAGGGAAGTTAGATGATAGTCTGGGCTCGCCCTGCCTCAAGGGAAAAGTTTTCTTCATGGACAAGTTGTTGGGATAGGTGTATCATTGTGGGAGTGGGAACTGGGGTCACGGATACTCTGGCAGAGGTGGGGTTTAGGAGGAGGTTCTCAGGTTCTGTCGGTTTCTGGGCAGCTGCTAATAGCGAACTGTGGGTGCAAAGAGATAACCTGATTATAAGGCTGAGAGAGGAATGCTTGCAAGTACAAAAGGTTTTTCCTGGTCTGGGAATGAAACCTCCATGACCCAAGCTGCATATGTGTGTGTTTGTGTATGACAGAGAGACACACAAAGAGAGAAAGCCAGGTGGAATTCAGATACAAAAGATGAAAAGAAAAAGTATGTAATTCTTCCTGGCTGTGAATGAGGGATCAGATGACGAAGTTAGTCATCGAAGTTAGTAAGTTGCATTCTTTTTTTGCAATTTGATGATATTTTTTTAAAATGATATTTTGGTTGGAGAAGAAAACAGAAGAAAATTGTATTCATAGAAAGTTGTGTTTCAGTTAGATTCAACCTTTTGGCGGCTGGGAAATTTCCAGTGAATTTCCAGGAACAAGAAAATGGCAGCATTCTTGGTGCAAGGTCTGAATCCTCAAAGTCCAGGAATAGTCATGCATAAACTGTGATTAAAAGACAGAGAATGAACTTAAGAAACAATCTAACAATAGAGCCCAGCAAGCGGGATGCCGTCGTTTAGCTGGATGTGTGTAGGGAGAAGGGGCTGCTTCTTCATGAACAGAGTAGGCAATTTACAGGTGTTGTGGTCTCCACTCAACCAGTTAGTTATATCTCATCGGTTTCTCACTAAAAGCACATGGAATAAATATTAACTTTGCTACTGGCCACAGATCCTTACAAGAGAAGATAAAGGTGAAACTGAATAGTGGGAAGAAGGAAAATGAAAGAGTACACGAGGAAAATCAAATGGGAAAGAAGTAAAGAAAAGAGAAAAAGATTTTAAAAAATCATACATTAAACTCCAAATGAAAAATGACAGAGTGGTCAGAATTGGAGCAGGTGATCAAGAGATAGCTTTTCCAGTTTAAAGCTGAGATGACACAGTCTGCATCGGATGGAAGACCTCCTAAGCAGAACTAGAAGATGGTGCCAGTTGGTGACACATTCTCTAAAGACCAGAAGCCTAGTCCCCAAGTCTGGTGGAGCTGAACCCACACAAGAGTGGGAGCCCCCAGATGGGACCACAGAGCAGCAGCAAGGCCATTGTCCCCCGGGCCTGAAATCTTCTTCACCTCTTCCCCAAGATCTGGTTTGGCTCTCGCTCCTTCCAGAGTGGGGATGAGCCCTGAGTCTCAGGCAGCAGAAAGGCCACTGGAATCTGGCTGCCCCGACAAACAGTTGTCTGCCTTCATCTCCTTTACAGGGTCTACCGAGGCGGAGTTTGTCCTAGGACATAAGACCACAGAACCACAGAATTTCAGTGTGAGCAAAGAGCCTAAGTGTCTCCTCATTTAATCATTTCCGAACTCTCTTGCTTGAGCATACTACATACTTTGAGCATGTAGCTTCAATTTAAGCATATTCATTCATTTTTAAATGACATATTAGCCTTTTGTACTAATAGGTTTATTTTAAAACCTACACAGACATTATATTTATAAATAAATATATAAAAGTTATATTATTTTCTTCCTGTCCTCTAACATATTATCTTCATTTCCCCCGGGGGACATGAAATCTATTTTTAAGATAATTCATCGGATTCAACCAGATGTTTTCATCTATTCTGTAACTCTCTTCCAAAAACACAGTCTCTCTCTTGAATACCTAGAGGGGAGGCCATTCCATTTTGGGGACACTTCTATATGTTCCCTGGTTGCTGTGTCCCTGTTGGCTCAGATGGTAAAGAATCTGCTTGCTATGCAGGAGACACGAATTTGATCCCTGGGTTGGAAATATCCCCTGGAGAAGGAAATGGCAACCCACTTCCGTATTCTTGCCTGGAGAATCCCATGGACAGAGGAGACTGGCAGGCTAGAGTCCATGGGATTGCAGAGTCAGAGATGACTTAGCGACTAAATAATAACAATACTCTGTCCCAGGTGGCCAAGGTGGGAGCTTCCATACAGAATCACACAAGGAGTTTTGGTCAGAGCTCAACACTTCTCTGGGAAAGAGCCCTTGTTCCACACTTGGCTCTCTCTGGATCCCACTGCAGTGTGAGCTGTGTGGACAGCAGGAAGGCTCTCATGGCCATGGTAAATATTATGGTTGTCTCTGGTATGCAGAAGAGCGAGAGTGGCTGCATTTGCGGCTTCCAGGTGGCAGACGCACAAGAATGAAAGCAGGCAAGGAGGAGCTGGAGGGGTGTCTGGGAAAATAGAGATCAAGGAAACCTCACTAGTGTGCGATATTTACTGTAAACAGCCCAAGGTTGTTTGGGGTAAGCAACATCTTTGACATAGATCAGTTCTTTCTCGGCGACTGTGGGAGCAGGTGTTTCCAAGGAAGGATGAATGAGCCCAGGAGCCGCAGTAGGTTCCCTGACTGCTCGGAGGTCCCTGGATGTTAATGTGGACAGCACACAGGGCCCCCTGCCATCTGTAAAACTCACTTTTCAAGATCCTGCAATGAACTGTTTCCTCAGTTCTTCAGCAGAGTTTTTCCAAAGCACACAAATACTAGCGGTGGAGCTGGTTTGGGGCCAAGGATCCTTAGCCAAGCAAGGGTGCAGAAAGGCCTGGGGGGGAAAAAAATGCAGGCTGAGTTGGTTCTAAAACATCTCAGGATGCTCAGAGAACCGAATGGAAACACTTATCCAGGCAGCTTTTTGCAAAACCATTTGAAAGAAAATCTCTCTCAATAATTAAACTGGGTGTGTGTGGGTAGAATCAAACATCTTTCTGGAATTCAAGATGAACTTTCTCTCTTCCCCCTCCCCTATTCACCTGCTTTTGAATGACAAACTAAGTCAGATACTGAGACTAGATTTAAAATTATTGCAACTTTTAATTTGAGTTCTTACCATTTGATATTGAAAGAAAAATATTTTTTTTGTGGTAGGTGTCCCAGATTGGAAGCTTCTCTGAGTTTAGGGGAGGCCCAGTCTTCAGGGTCCATACAAATTGGATAAAACTCAAAGGAAGTATAATTTGGGTTTTAGTCGGCAGTCTGGGGCAGGGGAGGTTAGACTGTGGTAACAGTTGGCTTTTGTTTGTCTGGAAAGTTTTTCTAACTCCTCAATTCTAGTAATTCTCCCTGCTGCCCTGGTGATAGGGTAAGTGTGTATCCCAGGCCTGGCCAATCATTATATGCCACCTTCCTGACAACAGTGATTGGTGCAAAAGTTGGGTCCATGACTCAGACGGGGCTTTGCTGAGGTCTGATATGTAAATACGAAGTAGCTTCCATGGCCACTAAATGGGAGGGTGTAGATTTGGGGCTCTTGGACATCATGTTATCACCTGCCAAATGGAGAATTAGAGTGAAGCCAAGAGACAGGCAGAGATGGAAGATGGATGGATGGACATGTGAGGATGGCTGGGGAGGGAGAGAGCCCTCGTAGCAAGGCATCAGACATGACTCTCTAGAATCTTGCAGCCCAGGTGGGCTCCATCAGCATGTCCTTTCATCCTTACATATATATATATATATATATATATATATATATATATACTGGATATATATATAATTTAATTTATTTTCGGCTGTGCTAGGTCTTTGTTGCTTTTCTCTAGTTGCAGCGAATGGGGCTACTCTCTAGTTGTGGTGTTTCTCATTGCAGTAGCTTCTCTTGCTGTGGAACACCAGCTCTCAAGCGTGTGCTTAGGTGGTTTTTGCAGCACATGGGCTCAATAGTTGCAGCTCCCAGGCTCTAGAGCACAGGCTCAGGAGTTGTGGCACACAGGCTTGGTTGCTCTGCAGCATGTGGGATCTTCCCAGATCAGGGATGGAACCCATATCTCCTGCATTTACAGGTGTGTTCTTTACCACTGAGTCACCGGGAGAGCCCTCATTCCCACCTTTGAACTAGAACCTGATCCTAATAATGTGACAAGGTCTTATCTCCATCATGATGGCTTTAGGTTCAACCTTCAGTGTGTCTCCCCTGGAAAGTGACAGTGACCTTTTCCCTGTCCTCCTGCTCCTGCTTTGCCTTGATGCAGTCCATTTTCCATACAGCAAGGAGGTCATTTGGTTGTCTGCTTGCACAGAGTTTTGAAACATTAATTACAGCCTGTCACTCCTCTGCTCAATCCCTTCAAAGGATTCTCACCTCACTCCGAGGAAAGCCAGAAGTTTTTTCTGCAACCTCTGTCCTCTCCTCCTTAGAGCTCATCAGCCTCCTCTGCTCCTGATTGATTCTTCACTCTCTGACATGGCTATCTTTTAATTTTTGTGCACTATATATTTATCTCTCTGGTTTTTATTGTTGCTTTCATTGTTGTATCCTCTATGTCCAATGGACCCTGGAACACAATGAGTACCATGAATTCCAGGGCTGGGCTCCAAAGCGCTGGTTCCCTCTGCTCTTGCCTTCATTCTGTCCCCAAACTCTTCCCAGCCACCTGAGCCTACACATTTCCTTTTTTTTTTTGTTTAAGCTAGTTTGAGTTGTGTTGGAAATTTTTAAACCTTGAGATTTGGGGGAGACCTGTACATTGCTAAAGATGAAATAAATGGAGGTTTCTGCAAGTTTCTGACGTTGGTTCAAACTAAGTGCTCTAAAGATGCCATTTGTTGAACCACATCCCCATAGAACCATTCTGTATACCTTGGCTGCGCCCCAGACAGAACTTAAATCAGATATCTAGGACTGAGAAAGCAACAATAATGGAAGCAATAGTAGGTAACATTTATTGAACACATACTACATGCCAAATTGCATGCTACGTGGCTTCACACACATTACCTCATTTCATCCTAACAATAGTTCTATCAGGTAGTACTGCTGTGATCTCCTCTAAACATTTGAGGAAATAAATTGAGGTACAAAGAGCTTAAGTAGATTACCCAGTGTCTTACAGGGAGCCAGTGATAAGAACCAATTACTAGTCCAGGCAATCTGATGCCAGAGCCTAAGATTTTTAATAATTTGGTTTTTATTTTTGTAACAATTCAATACACATAGTTTTGAATCAAATAGTTCTCAAAGCTCATTACTAGGGGGAGGAGCCAAGATGGCGGAGGAGTAGGACGGGGAGAACACTTTCTCCCCCACAAATTCATCAAAAGAGCATTTAAACGTCGAGTAAATTCCACAAAACAACTTCTGAACGCCGGCAGAGGACATCAGGCACCCAGAAAAGCAGCCCAACTCTTCGAAAGGAGGTAGGAAAAAATATAAAAGACAAAAAAAAAGAGACAAAAGAGGGAGGAACAGAGTTCCATCCCGGGAAGGGAGTCTTAAAAAGAAGTTTCCAAACACCAGGAAACCTTCTCACTGCCGAATCTGTGCCGAGCTTTGGAAGCACAGAGGGCAACATAAAAGGGAGGGGAAAAAAAAATAAACAATTAAAAATCGCGGATTGTGAGTCCTACGGTAACTCCCCCAGCGGAGAAGCAGCGCAGACGCCTGCACACGGCATTAGCAAGCGGGGGCTGGGCAGGGAAGTGCGGCGCGGGCTGTGTCCCTTAGAGTAAGAATCGGCCGGAATGTCCTGAGCGCTATCTGAGCGAAATAATTTGGGCTAGCAAACCAGACTGTGGGATATCTACCACGGGAAAAGCCAGCCCTAACCTAAGACACTGCCAGGCCCGCGCACAGAACAAAGGACTGAACAGAGATAGCCGGCTGCAGACCTTCCCCCTCCGGTGACAGGCAGCCAGAGCCTGAAGGGGGCAATCGCAGCCCCAGAGAGACACTATAAAACTGTAAGCAGGCTTCTTTGCTAACTAAAACTTCTTGGGGGTCTGGACGGTCAACATCTGCCTGAGAAGGTGTGCCGGTTTTACACCCAGATAACCAAGTGGCGGGGAGGCGATAAGTCGCAGCATTGGCGCCCGCCAAACACCTCTTCACCTGAGCTGCTCGGATCTGGGAAGAGCACAAAACGCAGGCCCAACCGAGTCTGCGCCTCTGAGGACTACCCGAGTGCCTGAACCTGAGCGGCTTGGACCTGGGAGCTCAGCCCAGGGCCGGCCTCTGAATGTTCCCGGTGGAACAACCTAGAGCCCGAGCAGTGTGGGCAGGGAGGCTACACGCGCCGCGAGCGGGAGCAGACCCAGTGTGGCTGAGGCACTGCGAGCGCACGCCAGTGTTATCTGATTGCAGCATCCCTCCCTCCCTCCCCACAGCGCGGCTGAACAAGTGAGCCTAAAAAAAAAAAAAAAAAAAAAAAATAGTGTCCTCAACCGTCCCCTTTGTGTCGGGGCGGGAACCAGACACTGAAGAGACCAGCAAACAGAAGAAGCTATAACAGAGGGAAACGCCTTGGAAGCTACAGGCCATAGATTAAAACCCTGTGGTTACTACGGATTACATAGGAAGGGGCCTATAGATCTTGAGAAATCTAAGTCGGACTAAGGAACTGCCAAAAATGAACTGAACCCACAATACTCACAACAAAACCAGAGAAAGACCTAGATATATTTTTACGATCAATCTTTCTTTCTTTTTTTTTTTTAATTTTTTTAAAAAAAATTTTAAGTCCTCTATTGTCCTTTAATTTTCACTTTTATAACTATTACTTTACAAAAAAAAAAAAGACCCTATTTTTTTTTTCTTCTTCAGCAAACTTCATATATATATTTTGTAATTTTTTGACCGTGATTTTTTTTTTTTCTTCTTTTTTTAACATTGTATTTTTGAAATTCCAAACTCTACTCTAGATTTTTAATTTTAGCCTTTTGGTATATGTTATCAATTTTGTACCTATAGTTTTTTTCATAATTTCTGTGACTTTTTTTTTCCCTCTGTTTCTTTCTCTTCTTCTTTTATATAACATCGTATATCTGCAATTCCAAACTCTACTCAAGATTTTTAATTTATGCTTTTTGGTATTTGATATCAATTTTGTACCTGTATTTTCTTTATAATTTTTGCGACATTGTTTTTGTTGGTTTGTTTGTTTTCTCTCTTTATTTTTCTTCTTCTTCTTTTTTTTTTTAACGTTGTATTTTTGAAATTCCAAACTCTACTCTAGATTTTTAATTTTTGCTTTTTGGTATTAGTTATCAATTTTGTACCTGTAGTTTCTTTATAATTTTCACGACCTTGTTTGTTTTTGTTTGTTCGTTTTTTCTCTCTTTCTTTTCCTTCTTCTTTTCATTAACATCGCATTTTTGAAATTCCAAACTCTACTCTAGATTTTTAATTTTTGCTTTTATGTATTTGTTACCAATTTCGTACCTTTAAGAACCCAATCTTCAGGACCCATTTTTCACTAGGGTACGAGATTACTGGCTTGACTGCTCTCTCTCCCTTTGGACTCTCCATTTCCTCCACCAGGTCACCTGTATCTCCTCCCTAACCCCTCTCTACTCTACCCAACTCTGTGAATTTCTGTGTGTTCCAGACGGTGGAGAACACTGAGGGAACTGATTACTGGCTGGATCTGTCTCCCTCCTTTTCATTTCCCCCTTTTATCCTTCTGGCCACCTCTGTCTCCTGCCTCCTTCTTCTCTTCTCTGTATAACTCCATGAACATCTCTGAGTGGTCCAGTTGTGGAGTGCACATAAGGAAGTGACTACTGGCTAGCCCACTCTCTCCACTATTGATTCCACCTCATCTCATTTGGGTCACCTCTAACTCCCTCCTCCCTCTTCTCTTCTCCATGTAACGCTGTGAACCTCTCTGAGTGACCCTCACAGTAGAGAAACTTTTCATCTTTAATGTAGATGTTTTATCAGTGGTGCAGTATAGAAGGAGAAGTTTTGAAACTACTGTAAAAATAAGACCGATAACTGGAAGTAGGAGGCTTAAGTCCAAACCCTGACTCCAGGGAACTCCTGACTCCAAGGAACATTAATTGACAGGAGCTCATCAAACGCCTCCATACCGACACTGAAACCAAGCACCACACAAGGGCCATCAAGTTCCAGGGAAAGACATACCAAGCAAATTCTCCAGCAACAAAGGAACACAGCCCTGAGCTTCAAGATACAGGCTGCCCAAAGTCACCCCAAAATCATAGACATCTCATAACTTATTACTGGACATTTCATTGCACTCCAGAGAGAATAAATACAGCTCCATCCACCAGAACATCGACACAAGCTTCCCTAACCAGGAAACCTTGAAAAGCCACCTGTACAAACCCACACACAGCAAGGAGACACCACAATAAAGAGAACTGCACAAACTGCCAGAATACAGAAAGGACACCCCAAACTCAGCAATTTAAACAAGATGAAGAGACAGAGGAATACCCAGCAGATAAAGGAACAGGATAAATGCCCACCAAACCAAACAAAAGAGGAAGAGATAGGGAATCTACCTGATAAAGAATTCCGAATAATGATAGTGAAATTGATCCAAAATCTTGAAATTAAAATGGAATCACAGATAAATAGCCTGGAGGCAAGGATTGAGAAGATGCAAGAAAGGTTTAACAAGGACTTAGAAGAAATAAAAAAGAGTCAATATATAATGAATAATGCAATAAGTGAAATTAAAAACACTCTGGAGGCAACAAATAGTAGAATAACAGAGGCAGAGGATAGGATTAGTGAATTAGAAGATAGAATGGTAGAAATAAATGAATCAGAGAGGACAAAAGAAAAACGAATTAAAAGAAATGAGGACAATCTCAGAGACCTCCAGGACAATATTAAACGCTACAACATTCGAATCATAGGGGTCCCAGAAGAAGAAGACAAAAAGAAAGACCATGAGAAAATACTTGAGGAGATAATAGTTGAAAACTTCCCTTAAATGGGGAAGGAAATAATCACCCAAGTCCAAGAAACCCAGAGAGTCCCAAACAGGATAAACCCAAGGCGAAACACCCCAAGACACATATTAATCAAATTAACAAAGATCAAACACAAAGAACAAATATTAAAAGCAGCAAGGGAAAAACAACAAATAACACACAAGGGAATTCCCATAAGGATAACAGCTGATCTTACAATAGAAACTCTTCAAGCCAGGAGGGAATGGCAAGACATACTTAAAGTGATGAAAGAAAATAACCTACAGCCCAGATTATTGTACCCAGCAAGGATCTCATTCAAGTATGAAGGAGAAATCAAAAGCTTTTCAGACAAGCAAAAGCTGAGAGAATTCTGCACCACCAAACCAGCTCTCCAACAAATACTAAAGGATATTCTCTAGACAGGAAACACAAATATGGTGTATAAATTCAAACCCAAAACAATAAAGTAAATGGCAACGGGGTCATACTTATCAGTAATTACCTTAAACGTAAATGGGTTGAATGCCCCAACCAAAAGACAAAGACTGGCTGAATGGATACAAAAACAAGACCCCTGCATATGTTGTCTACAAGAGACCCACCTCAAAACAGGGGACACATACAGACTGAAAGTGAAGGGCTGGAAAAAGATTTTCCATGCAAATAGGGACCAAAAGAAAGCAGGAGTAGCAATACTCATATCAGATAAAATAGACTTGAAAACAAAGACTGTGAAAAGAGACAAAGATGGTCACTACATAATGATCAAAGGATCAATCCAAGAAGAAGATATAACAATTATAAATATATATGCACCCAATACAGGAGCACCGCAGTATGTAAGACAAATGCTAACAAGTATGAAAGAAGAAATTAACAATAACACAATAATAGTGGGAGACTTTAATACCCCACTCACACCTATGGATAGATCAACTAAACAGAAAATTAACAAGGAAACACAAACTTTAAATGATACAATAGACCAGTTAGACCTAATTGATATCTATAGGACATTTCATCCCAAAACAATGAATTTCACCTTCTTCTCAAGCACACATGGAACCTTCTCCAGGATAGATCACATCCTGGGCCATAAAGCTAGCCTTGGTAAATTCAAAAAAATAGAAATCATTCCAAGCATCTTTTCTGACCACAATGCAGTAAGATTAGATCTCAATTACAGGAGAAAAACTATTAAAAAATCCAACATATGGAGGCTGAACAACACGCTGCTGAATAACCAACAAATCACAGAAGAAATCAAAAAAGAAATCAAAATTTGCATAGAAACGAATGAAAATGAAAACAACAACCCAAAACCTGTGGGACACGGTAAAAGCAGTCCTAAGGGGAAAGTTCATAGCAATACAGGCACACCTCAAGAAACAAAAAAAAAGTCAAATAAATAACCTAACTCTACATCTAAAGCAATTAGAAAAGGAAGAAATGAAGAACCCCAGGGTTAGTAGAAGGAAAGAAATCTTAAAAATTAGAGCAGAAATAAATGCAAAAGAAACAAAAGAGACCATAGCAAAAATCAACAAAACCAGAAGCTGGTTCTTTGAAAGGATAAATAAAATTGACAAACCATTAGCCAGACTCATCAAGAAACAAAGGGAGAAAAA
This sequence comes from Bubalus bubalis, assembly GCF_019923935.1. NCBI lineage: Eukaryota > Metazoa > Chordata > Mammalia > Artiodactyla > Bovidae > Bubalus > Bubalus bubalis. The sequence goes on along the minus strand of NC_059157.1, from coordinate 21,018,549 downwards.
TCAAATCAATAAAATTAGAAATGAAAATGGAGAGATCACAACAGACAACACAGAAATACAAAGGATCATAAGAGACTACTATCAACAATTATATGCCAATAAAATGGACAACGAGGAAGAAATGGACAAATTCTTAGAAAAGTACAACTTTCCAAAACTCGACCAGGAAGAAATAGAAAATCTTAACAGACCCATCACAAGCACGGAAATTGAAACTGTAATCAAAAATCTTCCAGCAAACAAAAGCCCAGGTCCAGACGGCTTCACAGCTGAATTCTACCAAAAATTTAGAGAAGAGCTAACACCTATCCTGCTCAAACTCTTCCAGAAAATTTCGGAGGATGGTAAACTTCCAAACTCATTCTATGAGGCCACCATCACCCTAATACCAAAACCTGACAAAGATCCCACAAAAAAAGAAAACTACAGGCCAATATCACTGATGAACATAGATGCAAAAATCCTTAACAAAATTCTAGCAATCAGAATCCAACAACACATTAAAAAGATCATACACCATGACCAAGTGGGCTTTATCCCAGGGATGCAAGGATTCTTCAATATCCGCAAATCAATCAATGTAATACACCACATTAACAAATTGAAAAACAAAAACCATATGATTATCTCAATAGATGCAGAGAAAGCCTTTGACAAAATTCAACATCCATTTATGATAAAAACTCTCCAGAAAGCAGGAATAGAAGGAACATACTTCAACATAATAAAAGCTATATATGACAAACCCACAGCAAACATTATCCTCAATGGTGAAAATTTGAAAGCATTTCCTCTAAAGTCAGGAACAAGACAAGGGTGCCCACTTTCACCATTACTATTCAACATAGTTTTGGAAGTTTTGGCCACAGCAATCAGAGCAGAAAAAGAAATAAAAGGAATCCAAATTGGAAAAGAAGAAGTAAAGCTCTCACTGTTTGCAGATGACATGATCCTCTACATAGAAAACCCTAAAGACTCCACCAGAAAATTACTAGAACTAATCAATGACTATAGTAAAGTTGCAGGATATAAAATCAACACACAGAAATCCCTTGCATTCCTATACACTAATAATGAGAAAACAGAAAGAGAAATTAAGGAAACAATTCCATTCACCATTGCAATGGAAAGAATAAAATACTTAGGAATATATCTACCTAAAGAAACTAAAGACCTATATATAGAAAACTATAAAACCCTGGTGAAAGAAATCAAAGAGGACACTAACAGATGGAGAAATATACCATGTTCATGGATTGGAAGAATCAATATAGTGAAAATGAGTATACTACCCAAAGCAATCTATAGATTCAATGCAATCCCTATCAAGCTACAAACAGCATTCTTCACAGAGCTAGAACAAATAATTTCACAATTTGTATGGAAATACAAAAAACCTCGAATAGCCAAAGCGATCTTGAGAAAGAAGAATGGAACTGGAGGAATCAGCCTACCTGACTTCAGGCTCTACTACAAAGCCACAGTTATCAAGACAGTATGGTACTGGCACAAAGACAGAAATATAGATCAATGGAACAAAATAGAAAGCCCAGAGATAAATCCACGCACATATGGACACCTTATCTTTGACAAAGGAGGCAAGAATATACAATGGATTAAAGACAATCTCTTTAACAAGTGGTGCTGGGAACTCTGGTCAACCACTTGTAAAAGAATGAAACTAGAACACTTTCTAACACCATACACAAAAATAAACTCAAAATGGATTAAAGATCTAAACGTAAGACCAGAAACTATAAAACTCCTAGAGGAGAACATAGGCAAAACACTCTCTGACATACATCACAGCAGGATCCTCTATGACCCACCTCCCCGAATATTGGAAATAAAAGCAAAAATAAACAAATGGGACCTAATCAACCTTAAAAGCTTCTGCACATCAAAGGAAACTATTAGCAAGGTGAAAAGACAGCCTTCAGAATGGGAGAAGATAATAGCAAATGAAGCAACGGACAAACAACTAATCTCGAGAATATACAAGCAACTCCTACAGCTCAACTCCAGAAAAATAAATGACCCAATCAAAAAATGGGCCAAAGAACTAAATAGACATTTCTCCAAAGAAGACATACAGATGGCTAACAAACACATGAAAAGATGCTCAACATCACTCATTATCAGAGAAATGCAAATCAAAACCATATGAGGTACCATTTCACACCAGTCAGAATGGCTGCAATCCAAAAGTCTACAAGTAATAAATGCTGGAGAGGGTGTGGAGAAAAGGGAACCCTCTTACACTGTTGGTGGGAATGCAAACTAGTACAGCCACTATGGAGAACAGTGTGGAGATTCCTTAAAAAACTGGAAATAGACCTGCCTTATGATCCAGCAATCCCACTGCTGGGCATACACACTGAGGAAACCAAAAGGGAAAGAGACACGTGTACCCCAATGTTCATCGCAGCACTGTTTATAATAGCCAGGACATGGAAGCAACCTAGATGTCCATCAGCAGATAAATGGATTATTATTCAACCATTAAAAATTTGAATCAGTTCTAATGAGGTGGATGAAACTGGAGCCTATTATACAGAGTGAAGTAAGCCAGAAAGAAAAACACCAATACAGTATACTAACGCATATATATGGAATTTAGAAAGATGATAACAATAACCCTGTGTACGAGACAGCAAAAGAGACACTGATGTATAGAACAGTCTTATGGACTCTGTGGGAGAGGGAGAGGGTGGGAAGATTTGGGAGAATGGCATTGAAACATGTAAAATATCATGTATGAAACGAGTTGCCAGTCCAGGTTCGATGCACGATACTGGATGCTTGGGGCTGGTGCACTGGGACGACCCAGAGGGATGGAATGGGGAGGGAGGAGGGAGGAGGGTTCAGGATGGGGAACACATGTATACCTGTGGCAGATTCATTTTGATATTTGGCAAAACTAATACAGTTATGTAAAGTTTAAAAAAAAAAAAAAAAAAGCTCATTACTAAAAATATCAGCCTATCAATCCCCTGGCACCACACCCAGCTCTCCTGCTTCCTCATTCTCAATGCTGTCACTTTCAGTTATTTTACTTTTTCGTTTCATATTTATGCAGGGGTCTTGCATTATTATTGTTCACTGGTGGCTCAGAGGTAAAAACCTGCCTGCAGTGCAGGAGATGCAGGTTCAGTCTCTGGGTCGAGAAGATCCCCTGGAGAAGGAAATGGTAATGCACTCCAGTGTTCTTGCCTGGAGAATCCCATAAACAGAGGGGCCTGGTGGACTACACAGTCCATAGAGTCACAAAAGAGTCAGACAGGACTGAGCAACTGAACACCACCACCACTATGTGATCTTATGCTTTTTTCAGTTTTAAGCATTAACTTTTACCTGAAGGCAGAGCTTTTACTGCACATCACTTCTCACTCTTCCTAGTGTAGTTGCATCATACTTTGATAATAGCAGATTACATCATTTGGATTAGATGAATACTATGTAGTACACTTAGTACATTGTTATTTTTTCACTTCTTAAACAATTCTATTCTTGTTCTAAGTTGTAATCTCTGTTGCTACCTCTCTGAGAGTAACAATGACAGTTTTCTATTTGTTTTTGACAAGGGTAGGAAGTAATTTTCACCTCCTTGCATAGTTTCTGTTTACTTCATGTCACTTTTTTCTGTTTGACTCTTCGGAAGCTTGCCTTTCATATCTGAGACTTGGCTCAGATGACCTATGATCCTTGGCTGTTTGTATCCAGGTGTTAAAGGGGAGCTAAAAATCAGACTGGGAACCATGTGCACAAGGGCATCTATGGTGAGTCATTGGGCATTTGAATCTCAGGCTGATCATATCTCCCAGAGAAGAATCTTCTGGTCTCTTGTCTGAAGAGTGTTACCCTGGATGCCAGCATTTAGGAGTAGGGTCGGGGAGGGAGGCTGGGATATTTTAGTTAGTCCTTCTGTTTTCAACCAAGTACTCTGGCCTGAGTACACAACTTGTCTGGTGTCTGTAGATCCTCTTCAGAGAATAAGACTCCAGTCCATTGGGAAGAAGTGTGGCCAGAAGAGACATCCATCCATCTGTGCCTAGCTGGGGAGGGGATCTGTACACATTACTGTCTTGGAAATAGACTTTTAACCAACTACCTTCTTTACTGTCCCTTGTATATCCTCACTTCTAAAGGAACCTGTGCTACCAATTCCTGAGGCTTTTGAAGGTTCTGGATGCAAACTGAGTTGTTTCTTAGATTCCCCACTGCTGACTTAGGGTGATTCTTCCCAGAAAACCTCACCCACTTATCATCTGTCCTGCTTTTAATAAACATTGAGCATGTGCACATACCCCCACAGATGTTTGTGCATGGATCTGTTATATTAGTTCCTGCCTCATCTCTTGTGCTAGTAACCTTATGCCAAATTCTCATTTTGCTGAGGATACAGACAGGAGTAGAGTTAGATGAGTGTGTTCAACCATCATATTTATGGAGGGGCCAGAGCCCTTAATCACCAGCTCCACTGAATGATAGACAATCGGCTATCTTCACGCTCCTGAGTAATGTCTTAGCACTTTCGTGCTTTTTGTTTTTCTCAGCCTAATCAGACAGGTCACAAGGCTGTCATATGTCCACAGCACAGATAAAGGATGACATGGAAACAGTAAGGGACTGTGCCAGGACCACACCGCAGGCCTCCTGACTTCTATCCAGTGCCATTTCCGCATTTTCATATTGTATCCTGGCCTATATTGAGGAGACCATCTGCCATTAGGAAGGATGATGCTCTCAGGTCCCACCAGTGATCCTGGGAAAACATGATTCCGTTTATCACCTTGATTCAAATTTCAGGTTCACTGCCTGAGTTTACAAAGAAGAGAAATAGGAGAGGGAAGCAGGTTATAGAACTCTTTTATTCCATGCTTGCCTTTCTTTATCCCATTCTTGCCTTTCTTTATCTGTTCCAACTGCTCAGGCTGCTTGTTATTTAGGAGCAGATAAATGCAGAGATGACCACATTTGGAAGAGCTACAAAGGATGCTAAAAGGTAATGGGGCTTCCCAGGCACCGGAAGAATGAGTCAAACAGTGAATTTGTTCCCAGGCTGAAGAAAGATACTGTACTGAAACTGAAATTGGCCCTCTGGATGACATTTGGAAGCCAAATGAACTGTAGCACTTTAAGTGGTGAGGTCAATGGCTCAGCTCATTGTGGAAATGGGGGGATTCCCCACTGACCCAGCAATCCTTGTGATCCAGGGCTGAAGACGTACATTGTGAAGGCAATGTGTGCTGGTCGATCTATGAAAACAGGAAGACCAGGGCAGCCCCAGCTAATGCACTTGCCTATGCTGGCCTTCTCCTGAAGCTAAGGATCACTGGCAAAATCCAGCTGTCTGGCCTAAAAAATAAAAGTGGACTAAATGGTATTAATAAAAAGAAATCTAAATATTATGATGAGTGGGCTAGGCTTCATAAGGTGCGAACAGAAAGCTGCATTATTTTATCTTTTTCTGGTGTGTTTGAATCCCTTCTGTAATTCTGTAGGCAAGTTCATCCCTATTGCTTGGGGAAAAACTCAGGCAGTTCCACTGATCTTGTCACTGCTAGTAGTAAAATGTCTCTGGGTCCTCTAGATCTCACGATAAGTCTCATTTCAGAAATTAAGCATTTCAACAATTGAATGCACACATCAAAACTAAAAACTTCATCCAAAGTTAAAGCTTTTCTCCTTCTTTGTGTCTGGTTTGGGTTCAAGACCTGACATTGGGATTTTTCCTCCTATTTCTTCTTCCTGACACTTCCTTTCCTCCTATTTCTTCTTCCTTGCTCCTGCTCTCTGAAGCTGGAGTTGACACAAGGGAGGTGTGGGGAGAGACCAGAGGTCTTTCTTGACTGGCCCAGGTGTCGTCAGACAGTGGATCAGACATGGTCTTATGTGACTGTTTCTCTCTCACGGAGGCCCTTGCTGACTGTGGACAACGTGGTGAGGACAGAGCTGTTCCACTGGATGGCCCTTATGATGACTCCTCCTTCGGTCTTGGGATCTCTGCATAGCGATCCTTCTGTTGAATGGCCATGCTCCTCCAGGAAGCCCTGTGGTGGGAAGGGGATCTTTCATGGCCTGTGAGCAGCACTTCCCCACTCAGCCCAGACCCACTTCCTTTTCCCTCAGTTCTTCCTGCCCAAGCCTGTGGTCACAACTCCTGCCCTAGCCTGTGGTCACAACTCCTGCCCTAACGTTTCCCAGGCAGGTATAAGGGGCCAGTGTTTGTGTTCTGCACACACTCCAGGGGGATGCAGTCACATTAAAACCTCTGTCACCATGCTCCATTCTATTCTGGCAGCACCTTCCATGGCCTTGAAGAGGGGAAGGTCCTCTCTCCTCTGCTAGGGTGGGAGGAAGTGAGCAGTGTCTACAGCATCCACCTCTCTGGATTCTACAGCATCTCTCTGGCCTCTACAGCATCTGTCTCTGGATATCTAGGTGGGTGATGGTATTTGCCTTTTTTTTGGATGCTTTCTGAGTCCTGCATTGACCTGACACCTACTGGTTTGTTCCTGGCCTATGGAAGCTGTCAGAGCTGAAAAATGTCCCCCAAAGATATCAAGTCCTGAGCCCCACAACCTGAGAATATTACCTTACATGCCAAAAGACATGGTTAAACTAAGAATCCTGAGATGATACTATCTTGGATTATCTGAGTGGGCTCAATGCAACCATCAGCATTCATCTACAAGGGAGGCAGAGGGAGATTTGACACATAGAGGATTAGGAGGCAGTATGATCATGGAGGCAGAGAGGAGAGAGCTGTAGCCACAAGCCAAGGAGTGCCAGTGACCCCCAGGAACTGGAGAGACAAGGAGCCCAACCTCCCCAGAGCCTCCTGAGGGAGCCTGGCCCTGCAGGGGCCTTGATCTCAGCTCAGTGATACTAATTTGGGACTTTTGGCCTCCAGAACTTGGAGAGAGTAAATTTCTGTGTTTTAAGCCACCCAACTTGGGGTAATTTGTTACAGCAGCCACAGTGTCAGCCAGAAGAAAAGCAGGAAGAATTCCACTTTAAATTATATTGTAAAAGAAATAATTTAAAAAAATTATCTCAATGCCTCTTAAGACCCGGGTCTCCTCCTCCCTCCACAGGGAGTATACCCAGCATGTTGTTCCCTGTTATCCCTGGGAGCTCCCCTGGGGAAAAATTAATACTAAACCTCTCAAGGAAAGCTACAGATGTGTATTAACAGAGATTTTTTTTCAAGCATATGTGGATCAAGGATGCTGCCTAAGAATGGGACACTTACGAAGATTTTATCCCCAGAGATTATGTCAAAGAAAGAATGACAGAGGTCAGAAAGTGAGAAGCACCTGCAGAAAGCTGCCCTAGCCCCTTGGTCAGAGGCAATAACAAATGCGGAGACATCCCCAGTCCAACCATTGAAACCTGGTTCAATCTGGGTCTCAATGCTTCTGAGACATGGGTTTCCTGCATTGCAGGCGGACTTGTGCACTGCAGGCAGATTCTTCACCAACTGAGCTACAAGGGAAGCCTAATGCCTCTGAAGCAGAAAGCAATGGCACCCCACTCCAGTGCTCTTGCCTGGAAAATCCCATGGATGGAGGAGCCTGGTAGGCTGCAGTCCATGGGGTCGCTAAGAGTCAGACACGACTGAGCGACTTCACTTTCACTTTTCACTTTCGTGCCTTGGAGAAGGAAATGGCAACCCACTCCAGTGTTCTTGCCTGGAGAATCCCAGGGACGGCGGAGCCTGGTGGGCTGCCGTCTATGGGGTCGCACAGAGTTGGACACGACTGAAGTGACTTAGCAGCAGCAGCAATGCCTCTGAAAGGGGCTGCTTATCACTTTTGCTGGTCATGTTGATATATTTGACTTTTAATGAATATGAATCAGCCTGAGGGATATGATTGGACCAGGGATGTCTCCGCATTTGTTATTGCCTCTGACCAAGGGGCAGGGGCAGCTTTCTGCAGGTACTTTGTCACTTTCTGACCTCCGTCATTCTTTCTTTGACATAATTTTTGTGGATAAAACCTTAAGGGTTCCATTCTTTGGCAGCATCCTTGATCCACATATGCTTAAAAAAATCACTGTTAATACACATCTGTAGCTTTCCTTGAGAGGTTTGGTATTTTTTCCCCAGAGGAGCTCCCAGGGATAACAGGGAGCAACATGCCAGGTGCACTCCCTGTGGAGGGAGGAGGATTCCCTTGCTGAAGATAAGAGATGTGATTGACATTTCTGATGCATGACTGGCTTCCAGTTTTGGCATCTTTACTGTTGACTCATAGATCTGCAGTAGAAACTGAAGTTGTATAGTCCAACTCTTAGAGTTTTCAGAAAACAGAGTTTTCAGTTATCAACCCTCAAGAGCTGCTGAGTTCCCCAATGAGTGGCAAAGTCAGTGTCGCTCCCAGGCCAGGCTTGTGGCCCTGGAGAACTGGGTCACACAGTTCCCCTCCCTGTGCTCATTTCCTCATCTTCAAAGGGGAAGGGGGGTGGGAAGCATCATTTGCTCCTTCAACAAACAGTTGTTGGGCAGTTGCCACAAGCCAGATCTCCTGCCAGGTGCTGGACACCAACCAATTTGCCCCAGACCAATGGGACTCAGCCTGGTGAGCTACGTACTCCTTACAGACCCCTCCTTTCAAGCTAAGGCTTCCAGTCCACTGTATATAACAAAGAAAAGCAGAAGGAGGGCAGGTGGGGTGGGAAGAGGGGTGGAGACTGAGAAACTAAGTGAATCCTGATCTAGGTACCTCCCAATCCTTGATAGTCCCCAGAGTGACCAGGAACCCCAAGACTCAACTATTGAGCTTGAAAAAGGCTATTTTAGAGCCCAGCTTAGTACAGAGGCCACAAGTCCTGACTCTGAGGACATTCTGCTTGGCTTCTAAACCTGATATTGCTGCTTCCTAGGGTTGGCTTCCTCTTCAAATTGCTTAATCCCTTTGTGTTTCAATATTCTCATCAATAAAATCAAAGTGGTACCTAATTCTAACAATTCCTAACTCCTGGGGTATAGAGAAGATTAAATGAATTCATTCATTCACAAAAGTGTCTAACACAGTTAGCACTCAGAAATGTCAGGTGATAGAATTTATGAGCTTGTGAATTACCCTTGGACTCTCCACTGTCCTACATACTCTTCTCGTTCGTCAGTCAGAGTGGATGATGTCAGTGGAACGCACTTGAAAGTTTAGGAAAATTCCACTCAACTTCAAAGCACTTTGATGAACAATCATGTAATTCCTGCCTTCTGATGGACAGGACTGAACTTCAGCAAACCCTGGACCCTGATTGAAGTGAAACCCAGTCAAGGAACAGAAGGGAAACCATGTGGGGCTTCATCTCACTCTGCCAGGGAATGGATGTCTCTTTGCAAGTTAACAACCAAATAGTCAGAGGGAAATTGCTTTTGTTGGAGGATTATGCCTTTGCCACTAAAAAGTTTTTCCTTCTTGCCGAACCCTTAACCAAGATCCAGCAAAAACATGCATGACAAAAACTGGGAGTGTTCCAAAGCAGACCAGAGAGGAATTTTCATTTTGGAGACAGACTGAGAGTTGGGGGAGAGGGCAGAAAGGAACAGGAAAAGGAGACAGGCTTGGGCAAAATGTTAGGGATGGGAGGGGAAGAGGTGAAGGAGGCTGCATGGATTGCTCAGTAAGCGTGCTTGTTTTGCAATATGAAGTTGGTGCTCAGGGCCCCGGGAGCTTACATTCTGGACAGTAGGAAACAGATGGGATCTGGAGGGCCTACAGATGACTCTGGGGGGAACCAGCTGGTGGCAGATGCAGCTGGGGCCGGTGGCCACCTGTGCTCTGGCGCCCACGCTACCCACCTGGTCCGTCTGCATTTACTCAATCCACCAATTACAGTGGCAAAGCCCAGGGCTCCAGATCAAGTTCCGAAGGAAGGCTGACATCAGACCCAAGGAAGCAGTGCTTCCTTTCTGTTGCATTGTAACTGACCACGCAGCTTGTGGCAGGCTTCCCCTGAGTTGCAAAAACTGTGAGGAAAGTGAGCCTGGGCTGAGTGTCCCCAGTTGTCACCTGGATGCCCTAGCATCTGTTTGTTCCTAGTCAGTGGGAGGGGGAGGAGGAAGAAAAAGTGGGGGTGGGGGTTGCCTCAAATCCCTGACCCTGCTGGAAAATAACCCCGTGCTTCCTAGGAGAGTGTCACTTTCATGTATAAAAAGAGCATGGGCGCAGCAATTGAGGATGAACAAGAAGGAAGGTCAGCCTATCAGATATTGAATAGCTACAACATCGCAGACACTGGGTCTGGAAATTTATGTGTATTCTCTGGCTTATCCTCAGCAATGATGCTTTAAGGTTATGATTATATCTTTAGAAAGAAACCCAGGCTCACTGATTTCAATCACTCCCCAAGACCATGTAGCTGGATTCGAACCCAAGCGTGTCCTAGTCCAAGGGAGGAGTTCACCTGAGTGACTCCTAAATATTAGACTGGTTTGAGGAGCTGCTTACGTCTACACATGTCCAGTCTCACCCCCAGAAACTCTGATTCAGAAATTCTGAGCTGAGGCTGGGGAATCTACCTCTGCAGATGCTTGGAGGCCCTCCTGGTGATTCTGATGCTCAGCTCCACCAGGCATCAGACCACTGGACAGCACTGCTTCCCACAGCAGCACTCGCGCTTGTAATGGGCCTTGTGGCCGGGGGAGTTCCATCACCAAACCTGCCTTGACCCATTAAAAATCCCTTTATCCCGACCCCTGACTTTCTTTGGGAAGACTCTGCCAGTACCTGGTTGACCTGCTTCATACCTGTCCCTCGTAGAGCCTCTCTGAAGTTGGAATCTCTGTAAACTTAGTCAGAGATTTCTTTATTTCACAAACACCTCTGTAGCAGTAACTCTGTGCCAAGTATGCTTTATATTTTGCTTTTTTTATTATTTAGCAATATGGGTTTTATTTTAGGATTTCATTAGCAATTTAAATATTAAACTCAGTGCTAATTCAGCCACAAAATTACAAGCTGAAATTCCTTTTGGTATGTATATTTGTGCACAGGCCTTTTAAAGAATAATTGTTTCAGGTTTATCAAATAATTGAGATTCAGATGCTTTCACTATGACATAAAATACATTTTAAATGGCAAGAGCTATACAAGATGTCTGTATATGGATGAATGTATAGTATAAAATGTTATCTCTCAAATAAGCCCCAGAGATAGGCTGAGTATTTCGATGGGTTTTCAGATAAAGATTGCTCTTGTTTACAGAATTATGTAGGACAATAAGAAAATTCCTTTTTTCTGCTTCATTCAGTTCTCTTAAGGAAGGAAATGGGCACACTTCCCACAGAAGCTCCAGTTAAAACCTGAGGCACTGGCTTCAGTGGAAACTTTGCTGGAGAAAGTGTTCTACCAGGTCATTTTTGATCAGAGACTCTTCCACAGCCTTCGTTGCCCCTACAGCCTGTATTCCTTTTAGCTGTGTCTCTCTACATTGTTGTTGTTTAGCTGCTAAGTTGTGTCTCTATTCCTGAATGTATACCTCGCAGGCTGCATTTCTGAAGGGTCTCTGCCATGTTGCGTTATTTTTGCACATGCCGGGTGTGCTTCAAGCCTTTACGTATGCAATCAATTCTCATTTTTGCAGTAATTGTGTGTTTAAAGTCACAGCGGACACTGAATTAGTGAATACTGTACCCATATTCCCAGAGGAAAGTCAGGGTTACGTTCCTTCAAGCCTCTAACCGCAACATCTTCATCAACTGATCAGTACCTAACTTGTTTTATCTGAGTTTCTGTTTAAAGACACCTTGTTTAATAGATATTGTGGACTCATTAACATTGAGCTCACAGCCAACAGCACGTTCACACGTGCCTGGACAAAGCTTATCTAACACGTGTGTTTTCTCTGAAAGATCCTTTCACAGCTTTCTGCAACTACAAACACCAGTCAGCACTTCTCAGCACTTTGCTTAGGGGCCACTATGTGCAACATAATTATTAATAAAAAAGCACAAAAATGCAAAAAAACATAACCCTAAGTAGACTTAAAAAAGGACACTTGTTTAACAGTCTGAAGGTGAAACAAGAAGGCAGAGCATTGTCTTGCTCCATACCACCTGGGAATGTGACATGGGGAGACTAAAATTCTTCATCACGTGTGCCACAATGACCACAAAAATGCCCTGAGTATTGATTTTGGGGTTACAAATGAATTTAGCATGTTGGAAAATTCTCAAATTGTGAGGATGAATGGTGTTAATATGTCTAATCTTCACAACAAAAGCACAAGGTAGGCACAATCATCCCTAACCCTGATGCCCTTTAGAAAAGTTACCAGCAAATTCCAAAAATGTCACTCCCATTATAACAGATGAAAAGCCTGAGTCATACAGAGGGCAAGGTGACACAGCTAGTAAGTATCAAAAATCTGGACTTAAACCTAGTATATCTGGCTGCACAGTTAACCAGATAACCATGATACTCTTTGGGGAGTGCAAACTCATCTGTGAACTATACAAATGACCCAGCTCAGAATTTGCCCACCAGAGGGATGCTGATATAATTTAAGAGGAAAAAAATGAACAATTCTGCATCATTGTAGGCATAGTGGGTAGTCATTATACCTGTTGCCTGAGTTCCCTTAAATGTGGATTTCTCAAAGTGTGTTCCAGGACTCCTGCCTTCAGAACTATTTTTGTAATGCAGATTCTCAGACAGTCTAGTTGAACTGGTGTGAATTGAGGGCTACATTTTAAGTATATTCTTCAAGGAAGTCTAATGTTTTAGGATTTTGAAAGCACTGTCTAAAATTTAGTACCATCTTGAATAAAAATGACAAATTAAAATAATATTTATTTATGAAATCTGTAACATTTGAAGTCCTTCAAACTTTATTTTTAAGGTTCTCTTCTTTGTTTACTTCCTTAATAGGATGGTGGGAGGAAAATGGGTCCAATAAAGACTATTGGAAACTCAATTACAAATTAGAAAGAGAATTTTTTCAATGAGTTGCTTCAAGATTTCCATAATAGCAAAAATTAAAGAAAATTCACCCAGAGATCTTATTTCTTTTAGAAGAATGGATTCTTGCTTAGCTCAAACTCATCAAACACTTTGGCCTAGGGAGAAGAAAGTTCTTAACCTTCTCTGCTTATCAACTTCCCCAAGATCTGGCCTTTACAAGAAAAGAAATTACAAGTTCACTTGAAAACAAGGGAGAAATAAGATTAGCTTGTTAATATTTTTAGAAATCTGAGGACTTAAAAATAGCAAGTAACTCAGGGATTGTTATATCATTGTGTGCATTTGTTAAAATGCACTTATACACTTGTGACTTATATACCAGTTCATTAGTAAATTGTAGTTCAATAAAAAACAAATCTACAGAAATAAAAAATTAGACTGCTTTTGCATAATTCTACTTGTTTTCTCTCCTTTCTGACATCATAGAGGAGAAGATTTGTGTGTGCACCAACTTTCTTTGGAAATTTTGTTCTCACTTGTTTAGCCCTATGCAGAAGTCAAAGGAGTAATACCCAGAGGGGTTGCAGAAACATTCAGCTTAATGTTACCTCTGGTGAGAAGGGATGGGTATGGACTTGCCATGCCTTCTACGTATTCCTCTTTAAAAATGGAATGCACTATAGTTGTTTCAAAGAAACAGTTATTTACCACATCAAAGAATCTAACTGTAAAACCAATTACCATCCCAGGTTCCAGGCAACTCAGTGGTCACAGAGCCTTCACAAAGGGCAGTCTCACTTCTATGAGATTTTCTGTCCAGGCACCAACTCACTGATCTCATCCCCTTACACCAGCTCACCATCATCCAGGAGCTTGGAAGATGAACATCTTGCAATCATTCATGACTGTAAACTTTGAACTATTGTCCCAGATGGAGCTCTTTTCCATATATATACAGTTTATCTTTGAACAACACAGGATTGAACTGTACATGTTCACTTATAGGCAGATTTTTTTTTTCCAGTAGTAAGTACAGTACTATGCGATGCGTGGTTGCTTGGATCCTTGATTGTGGAACCACGGAGGTGGACTATGGGGCTTGAGCATCCAGTGAGTTGGTTATCCACAGTGGGTCCTGGAAACTGCCCCCACCCGAGGACATCAAGGGATGACTATACTTCTCTCTTTAGCAGCAATAGCTTTAGAGATTAAAAGATGGAACAGGTTGCTTTTCAAGTAGAAAAGGAAGTCCACTGACCCTGACTGGCTTATGAGGCAAAATTCTGATGCTCACCATATTCCTTCCCTTGACCAGCTTCCAGGGAGGAAACAAAGTGGCTGGGTGACCCACCAGGGTTCAGGGATGAGGACAGAACTTGGGTTTTGTGACAGGATAATATATTTCCCAACCAATGAGCTGCTTCTTATTGTAATGTTTTACTTGGGCTAAAAGATTTGTTCTCTGGCATTTTTGGTTATGTGTGTAACAAGGCTGGCCTTGTGGCAATCATCAGCATAATTATCATTTCACACTTGTGTTTGCCTACATCTCTGAATTTATGCTCCCAGTTAGAGAGTTAAGAGGCTCAGCCCTCCAATAGCGATAGCCACAGCTGGCCTTTGAGAATCTAAAACCGATTACTATGAATCATCTTCAGGTTTCTTCAAGTTTCTTCTTTCCTTCCTGGTACTTGGAAAGCAGTAGGAGATTTTGATTCAGAAACTATTCACACATTTGGTTTCACCAGGACAGTGACCTCCTTTTGAACTCAGGTGTTCTACACACCTAGATGATAATATGTTTCAGAGTCTCAAAGAAGTTGCCTGATCTGACAGCTCTGAGGGAATTAAAAAATAACTCAAACAAAAGTAGATAATTAGCAATTGTATCAGTAGATGTCAAAATACCTGAAAGGCTCTCAGTTGGATGCCCAAGAAGAAATCTAACTGAAACTCTTTCCTTAGCAAAATTGTAAAATGTGGATGTGAGTGTGACTATTTTTTTATTTTTTTGCTTGTTACTACAGGTCAGGAAGCAACAGTTAGAACTGGACATGGAACAACAGACTGGTTCCCAATAGGAAAAGGAGTACATCAAGGATGTATATTGTCACCCTGCTTATTTAACTTCTATGCAGAGTACATCATGAGAAACGCTGGACTGGAAGAAACACAAGCTGGAATCAAGATTGCCAGGAGAAATATCAATAACCTCAGATATGCAGATGACACCACCCTTATGGCAGAAACTGAAGAGGAACTCAAAAGCCTCTTGATGAAAGTGAAAGTGGAGAGTGAAAAAGTTGGCTTAAAGCTCAACATTCAGAAAACGAAGATCATGGCATCCAGTCCCATCACTTCATGGGAAATAGATGGGGAAACAGTGGAAACAGTGTCAGACTTTATTTTTCTGGGCTCCAAAATCACTGCAAATGGTGACTGCAGCCATGAAATTAAAAGACGCTTACTCCTTGGAAGGAAAGTTATGACCAACCTAGATAGCATATTCAAAAGCAGAGACATTACTTTGCCAACAAAGGTTCGTCTAGTCAAGGCTATGGTTTTTCCTGTGGTCATGTATGGATGTGAAGAAAGCTGAGCGCCGAAGAACTGATGCTTTTGAACTTTGGTGTTGGAGAAGACTCTTGAGAGTCCCTTGGACTGCGAGGAGATCCAACCAGTCCATTCTGAAGGAGATCAGCCCTGGGATTTCTTTGGAAGGAATGATGCTAAAGCTGAAAGTCCAGTACTTTGGCCATCTCATGCGAAGAGTTGACTCATTGGAAAAGACTCTGATGCTGGGAGGGATTGGGGGCAAGAGGAGAAGGGGACGACAGAGGATGAGATGGCTGGATGGCATCACTGACTCGATGGACATGAGTCTCAGTGAACTCCGGGAGTTGGTGATGGACAGGGAGGCCTGGCGTGCTACGATTCATGGGGTCGCAAAGAGTCAGACATGACTGAGCGACTGATCTGATCTGATCTGACATTGCAAGTTAAGCAAGTTAAGTAGTAAAAAGCAAAAAAATAAAAATAAAAAAATCGTTACACTCATGTCCACAGTTTTTTTTGCTAGTTACTACATTGCAAATTGGGTTGGGATCCCCTGGAGTAGGTAATGGCAACTCACTCCAGTATTCTTGCTTGGGAAATCCCACGGCAGAGGAGTATGGCAGGCTATAGTCCATGGTGCTGCAAAGAGTCAGACACGGCTGAGTGAGTGACACACATTACCAGTTGGTTGAGACCTGAACCAGTGTGTTAAATAGTGGGCTGTAAGGAGAAGGATGGCCTTCCCTGGTGGAAAGAATCTGCCTGCAATTCAGGAGACCCAGGTTCAATCCCTGGGTCAGGAAGATCTGTAGAGAAGGAAATGGCTACCCACACCAATATTTTTGCCTGAAAAATTCCATGAACAGAAGAGCCAGGTAGGCTATAGGCCATGGGGTTGCAAAGAGTCAGACACAACTGAGCAACTAATACCAGGAAAAGGATATCTTTCTGCTGCATTTCAGGGTCTCTCCTTGGTTTTGAAGACAGGTGGCCCCTGGGTTAGCAGACAGTGAGAAAGAAAACATACCCAGAGCACAGGCAAGAGCTCGTCTGACAGCAGCCTGGCAGTCCTGACACAGAGGAACTGTGTCTCCATGGAACCACTCCCTTCTGAGAGATGCAGGTGCCACACAAGCCCTCAGCCTCAAGAAAATTAACCAGCACTCATGTTAAGAAAGAAGGGATGAACGCTCAAATTATCAGTTCAAAAATTGAGCATATTAAATGACTACATACAGCACTGAGCTAGATGGTACATATAATGTATAAAAAAGCAGAATTTTTACCTTCCAGGGACTTGTGATCTAATATTTCTCATATAAGTCAGACATGAAAGCATAGTGCAGTCTTTCTTCTCCTGAGATGAGACATCAAATGTTGAGGGGGAAATATAAGCGAGGGAAAACAGCAGGTTGAAATGTAGAAATTTACATCTTGTCTCTATCACGGTAATACAGAACTCTGGATGCCCGTGTTCTACCTAAAACTCGAGGAAGGTTATTACATGCCTTTTCAGCCTTGCGTCCAGCTTCTGTGGCTCTGATTCTACTGCGTCCAATTTCCTATACTGGCAACAGAATTCAGGAGAAATGTTGGATAAAGAACATTAAGTGATATGGTTAAGTCTTTGCCATCAAAGACATCCATCTCATCAGAGGAGGGTGGCCAGTGGCAGAATGTAGCATTGCATGTGTACATGCTAAGTCACTTCAGTTGTGCTCGACTCTTTGCAACCCCATGGACTATAGCCTGCTAGGCTCCTCTGTCCATGGGATTTTCCAGGCAAGAAAACTGGAGTGGGTGACCACTTCCTTCTCCAGGGGATCTTTCTGACCCAGGGACAAACCTGCATCTCATTACGTTTCCTGCACTGACAGATGGGTTCTTTACCACTAATGCCACCTGGGAAGCCAGAATCTAGCATAGTATGTTAGAAAAATATCTGTAAGAACTTGAGGTCTTTAGAAATAAAACCTATAGAGGTACATTTGGTGGATTTCTTGGTAAATGGGTTCACCAACAGGCAAAGGAATACGGATAGGGCATGTGAGATATCTCTTACCCTTTTAATTGGGTACTGAGGAGTTTAATCACCAATACTTTTTTGATGGTCCCTCTGGTCCTTCATCTCTTCATTCAGTGGCCTGCTGAAAATTTCTGCAGTTGATAAGACAATAAACAAGCAGAGTAGGTAAAGTAAGGACTGTCAGTGCCAAATCAACATTTACTAAAGATCTACCATGTGTCAGTCCTCGTGTTAGAAACTAGAAGGATATGTGCCCACATTCCATAGAAGGAAGCTAGGGTTCTCCTCAAAGTAAATCACTCATAAAATATGAGGTTTCACAAAAGAAATAGCCTCACTTTCTGCCAGACCACTTTGTTAAATAGAGCTAGACCTCAGCTCACACTGACGGCGCCTTCACAGCTATCCAGGACTATTTTAGTCCATTTCTATAGGACTAGAAACCATGGATAAATATCTTACAAGTCATGAATCAATTAAACCAGGACTAAACAGCCTCTGAGTGAATTTTCTTCATATACTCACATATCCTAATGTATTTATAAGTGAAACTATTAATTTAAATTAAAATGATTAAATAACTTTTGTCTGGGTATATGGTATTTTGGATTAGAATAAAAACACTAAAAGCCCTTGGAGCCCTCGGTTTCTATACTTTCATGTTGTTTGTTGTGGTTTTAAAAATATTTATAACTCACTTTTAAAATTAAGCTTGTTATTTCAAAGTAATTATAGATTCACATGCAGTTGTAATAAATAATACAGAGACATCCCATATTTCCATTACCCAGTTTCCCCCAATGATAACATCTCGGGAACTCTAGTGCGATGTTACAGCCAGGATATTGATATGGATAGAGGCAAGATAGGAAACATTCCATCGCCACAAGCATCCCTCAGAACTATACTCACTTTCCTCACACCCCATCACCTGTTTAAGCCCTGGGAACCACTAATCTGTTTTTACTTTCATAGTTTTGCCACCTCAAGAATTATGTAAATAGAATCATACAGTAAGTAACCTTTCAGTTACTTTTTCACTGAGCATAATTCTCTAGAAATTCATCCAGTTTTTGGCCTGTATCAATATTTCATTCTTTTTATTGCTGTGTAGTAGTCCATAGTGAGAATGTAGTGTAGTTAATTTAACCATTCACCTGTTGAAGGGTATATCTATTTCTGGTTTTTGATTTCTAATAAACAGCTATAAAACATCCACATATAGGCTTTTATGTGAACATAAATCTTTATATCTCTGGGATAAATGCTCAGGGAATATAATTGTTGGATAGTATGGTAATTGCATGTTTATGTTTTTAGGAAACTGCCAAACTGTTTTCCAGAGTAGCTGGACCATTTTACATTCCTATCAGCAATGCATGAGTGATCCAGTTTCTTCACATTCGTGCCAGTATTTGATGTTGTCACTGTTTTTTTAATTGTAACCATTCTGGGAGGTGTGAAGTGATATCTCACTATGGTTTGAGTTTCCATTTCCCGAATGGCTCGTGCTGATGAATATATTTTCATGTGCTTGTTTACTATCTGTATCTTTTCTTTGGAGAAATGCCTGTTCACACACTTTGCCCATTTTCTAATTAAATTGTTTTAGTTGTTCTTTTTTTTTTATGATGGACCCTAAGAGTCGTTTATGTAGTCTAGACACTAATCCTTTATCAGATATGTGACTTGCAAATATTTTCTCCCAATCTATAGCTTGACTTTCACAAGACAAAGTTTTAAATTTTGATAAAGTCCAATTTATGAATTTTTCTTTGTAGAAATTGTGCTTTTGCTGTCAAATCCAAGAATCTTTTTTTTTCTTTTTTTTAATTTATTTTTTTGAAGGATAATTGCTTTACAGAATTTTGTTGTTGTCTGTCAAACCTTAGCATGAATCAGCCATAGGTATACATATATTCCCTCCCTTTTGAACCTCCCTGCCATATCCTGCCCCATCCCACCCCTCTAGATTGATACAGAGCCCCTGTTTGAGTTTCCTGAGCCATACAGCAGTTTCCTGTTGGCTATCTATTTTACATATGGTAATGTAAGTTCCCATGTTACTCTTTCCATACATCTCACCCTTTCCTCCCCTCTCCCCATGTCCATAAGTCTATTCTTTATGTCTGTTTCTCCACTGCTGCCCTGAAAATAAATTCTTCAGTACCAGTTTTCTGGATTCCATATATATGTGTTACAATATGATATTTATCTTTCTCTTTCTGACTCACTTCACTCTGCATAATAGGTTCTAGGTTCATCCACCTCATCAAAACTGACTCAAATGCGTTCCTTTCTACGGCTGAGTAATATTCCATGGTATATATGTACCACAACTTCTTTATCCATTCATCTGTCAGTGGACATCTAGGTTGCCTCCACATTCTAGCTATTGTAAATAGCGCTGCAATGAACAATGGGATACATGTATCTTTTTCAATTTTGGTTTCCTTAGGGTATATGCCTAGGAGTGGGATTACTGGGTCATATGGTGCTTTTCTTCTTAGTTTTTTAAGGAATCTCCATACCATATTCCATACTGGCTATATCAATTTATATTCCCACCAAGAGTATAAGAGCATTCCCTTTTATCCACACCCTGTCTAGCATTTATTGTTTGTAGACTTTTTGATGAGGGCCATTCTGACTGGTGTGAGGTGATTCAAATGCATTCTTTTTAATAGCTGAGTAATATTCCATTGTGTATATGTACCACAGCTTTCTTATCCATTAGTCTATCTATGGGCATCTAGGTTGCTTCCACGTCCAAGCTATTGTAAACAGTGTTGCGATGAACATTGGGGTACATGTGTCTCTTTCAATTCTGGTTTCCTCAGTGGAAAACAATCACTTTCCCAATAGTCTTTTTGAACATGACCAAGACTAAAATTGCTTCTTAACTAAGTTAGTAGAATCAGACATTTGGTTGGGTTTTCTTTCCTTTGTACAGCCTATGTTCAAAAAAGCCCTAAATGAATGTCCTTTCAGGATAGCAATGATGATAACGCACATGAGGCAAGCTGACTTTTATCCTTCAAACCACATCAGAATAATTGTAAAATTACTGGTTTAATGGCTGTCTCCATCATCAGAATGTACACTCCTCAGAGGCAGGGACTTGCTTGGCACATTGTGGATGCTCAGTAAATATTTGTTAAATAAATAAATGAATAAAAGCTTAAAATATCTTTAAAGAGGTATTCTGATTTTGACTATTAAGAAAGGCAGCTACATGGATGGACCTAGAGATTATCATACTAAGTTAAGTAAATCAGACAGAGAAAGACAAGTATCACATGGTATCACTTATCTGTGGAATCTAAAAATATGATACAAGCAAACTTATTTACAGAGCAGAAATAGATTAATGGACATAGAAAACAAACTTATGATTACCAAAGGGGGATGGTGTGGAGGGATAAATTAGGAGTTTGGGATTAAAATATATATATTACTATATATAAAATATATAACCAAAAAAGACCTATTACACAGCACAGGAATTATACTCAGTACCCTGAGATAACTTAAAATGGAAAAGAACCTATAGAAGAATATATATATACACACACACACATAGTATATAGTATTAAGTCGCTCAATCATGCCCAATTCCTTGCAATCCCACAGATTGTAGTCTGCAAGGATCCTCTGTCCATGGGATTCTCCAGGCAAGAATGCTGGAGTGGATTGCAATTACCTTCTCCAGAGGATCTTCCTGACCCAGGGACTGAACCCCAGGTGTCCTGGTTGCAGGCAGATTCTTTACTGTTTAGGTACAGGGAAGACCTGTGTGTGTATATATATATATATATATATATATATATGCACACACACACATACATATAACTTAATCCAGAGAAGGCAATGGCACCCCACTCCAGTACTCTTGCCTGGAAAATCCCATGGACGGAGGAGCCTGGTAGGTTGCAGTCCATGGGGTCGCTAAGAGTCGCACACGACTGAGCAACTTCACTTTCACTTTTCACTTTCATGCATTGGAGAAGGAAATGGCAACCCACTCCAGTGTTCTTGCCTGGAGAATCCCAGGGACGGGGGAGCCTGGTGGGCCGCCGTCTATGGGGTCGCACTGAGTCGGACACGACTGAAGTGACTTAGCATAGCATAGCATAGCATAACTTAATCACTTTGATGTGCACTTGAAACTAACACACCATTGTAAATCAATCATATTTCAATAAAAAATATTTTAAAACCTTTTAAAAAGTAAGGTAGTACAGAGAATTCCACTTTCAGGAATAGGAAATAGATGTCTCTTCCTTATTGCTTCTGCTAAGTGCAAGTAAAACAAGCATAAGAAGACTCCGAAGCGGGGGGAAATGAAGGCAGAGAAGTTAGGGAGACCCAGGGCATAAGGAACAACACGGTGGTGAGTTCTCTTTTGTCCTCCTATATCACAGACAAGGAGTCGAAGATGTGAATAAACCAGAAATGCCCAAGAATGTAGATAAAAGAAACTCAGCAAAAGCCTACTTTCTTTAGCCCAAGGACTAGGAGAAGGTGTCTCCTTTCCTTTTCCCCAAAGGAAAGGTGAAACCTTGCAAGACATAAAACTTGCATATAATAACTACTCTTCCTTAGCTAAATAATTCAGAAAAAGCTGTGACCTGCCCCCTCCGCACCCATGGCAATATAGTTGAGTGGAAAGCCTGGATTTCCACCCATGCAAGGCTGACACAAGTTGCCCTAACACCCCTCTTAGAGGCAGTGTCAGTAAAAGCCAAATAGAAAGCCTGCAATGAGACCTGCCTGTGGCATCAGGTGGAGACCACATGGGGAGCCTGGCCTTTCCTCCTCACCCACAGCGATGAGGCATCTATCCCTTAGGGAAGATGGGTGGGGAGATATCAGGACTTTCAAGATTTATCAGAAGTAATGAGGCTGCCCCTGCCTCGGAGTTGGTGAAGACCACAAAGGGAGCTGGAATCCCACAGCAGTAACAAGACCCTCCACCACTATTTTCTTGGGTGTCCATGGAGTATGAGTGGAAAGCCTGGACTTCAAACTCCACCCAAATTTGAATAGCCCTACAACCATCAAGTAAATTGAATTCATAATTTTAAAAAGAAATTTCAGGGTCTAAAAAATTAACATCAATTCTATACAGGCTCTTCCAGGAAACAGAACAGGAATGAATATGTCATGATTCATTGTATGAAGTTAATATTACCCTGATAGCAAAATCAGTACCAAAAAAGAAAAAAACATACAAACCAATATTACTCATAGTTACAGATACAAAAGTCCTTAACAAAATATTAAGATAAAGGACTCAGAAAAATATAAAAAGGGGACTTCTCTGGTGGTCCAGTGGCTAAGATGCTGTGCTCTCAATGCATGGGGCCTGGGGTTCTTTCTGTTCCTATGCAGGGAACTAGATCCCACATGCCACAGCTGAAGACCCCACATGCCACAACAAAGACTGAAGATCCTGTGTGATGTAACTAAAGACCTGGAACAGCCAAATAAATAGATACTTTTTAAAAAGAAAAATATAAAAAGAATTATGCATTATGACTTAATGGAACTATCCCAAGGATGCAAGGCTGATTCACTATTTGAAAATCAATCAATATAATATACAGTTCTCCAATATACAGACATATCTCCAATAATATACCATATTAATAAGCTAAAGGAAAAAATTACATTGATTATATTAATCAATGCAAAAGAAGCATTTCACATAATTCAACATCCATTCATGATAAAAACTCTTAGAAAAAAGAACAGAGGAACTTCCTCAGCTTGATAAAGATTATCTAACACATAATGATGTGTTAAATATCATTGATGAATGATATCATTAATGATGATACTTAATGATGAATACTGCCCGTATTTCTCCTACATCAAGAACAAGGCAAAGATGTTTGACCGACACTCTAATTCAACATAGTCTGGAAGTTCTAACCAGTTAAAAAAGGAAATGAAAGTCACACAAATTGGAAAGGAAGAAATAAAATTATTCCTGCTTGCAAATAACATAACTGTCAATGTAGGAAATCCCAATTCAGTTAAGTTCAGTCACTCAATTGTGTCCGACTCTTTTCAACCCCATGGACTGCAGCATGCCAGGCTTCCCTGTCCATCACCAACTCCCAGAGCTTGCTCAAACTCACGTCTATCAAGTCAGTGATGCCATCCAACTATCTCATTCTCTGTCGTCCCCTTCTCCTCCTGCCTTCAATCTTTCCAGTATCAGGGTCTTTACGAAGGAGTCAGTTCTTCACATCAGGTGGCCAAAGAATTGGAGCTTCAGCTTTAGCATCAGTCCTTCCAATGAATATTCAGGACTGATTTCCTTTATGATTGACTGGTTTGATCTTCTTGCAGTCCAAGAGACTCTCAAGAGGCTCCTCCAACACCACAGTTCAAAAGCATCAATTCTTTGGTGCTCAGCTTTATTTATAGTCCAACTCTCACATCCATGCATGACTACTGGAAAAAACATAGCTTTGACTAGATGGACTTTTGTGGAGAATTGCCCAAATCTCCTAGAACTAATAAGTGAGTTCTGCAGGGACACAGAATACAAGATAAGTATATACAAATTAATTGTATTTCCATATACTAACAATGAACATGAAAACACTGAAATTAGAAATACAATACTATTTGCATTATCTTAAAAAAGAATTAAATACTTAGTGCCTTAGCAGACACATACAGTAGACAATCCAGAAAAAACTACACAGGCATGTCTAACTGACTTTTGACATAGGGGTGCAAAAGCAGTTCAAAAGTCCCTAGAGCAACTGGACATCAACAAGCAAAATATAAATCTTAAAGCTGACACCTTACACAAAAATTAACTCAAAATGGACTATGGACTTAATGTAGAACTATAAAACTTTTAGAAAAAAATTGGAGAAAATCTTCTGATTCTAGGGCTAAGAAAAAGATTCTTGGATTTGAAGGCCCTTTCATTTCAGGTGAAATTCCTCTTGGTAGATTGGACCTAGGCTGGTTTTTGGAGACAGATCAAGCCCTGAGCCTTTGAAATGGGAGCACTGACTCCAAGACCCTAGACTACCAGAGAACTAACCCTAGGGAGTATCAAATAGTGAGAACTCACACAAAGGAAACCACTCAAATATAAGACCCAGCATCACCCAACCACCAGTAGCACCCTGTGCAGGATGCCTCATCTAAACAACAAACAAAACAAAAATACAAACCCAATAATCAGCAGACAGGATTACCACCTCACTCAGCCTTGCCCATCAGAGGAAAAACAAACAAAGAAAAATTCAGCACAAATCTCACCCTATAAGCTTACACAACCACTGGACCAACCTTAGGAAGGAAGAAACCAATAGGAAGAAAGAATTCAACCTTGAAGCCTAGGAAAAGGAGACCTCAAACACATTAAATTTTAAAAAATTAATGAAAAGGCAGAGAAATACTATACAAATGAAGGAACAAACTAGAAACAGAGAAGTCCAAATAAATGAAGAGGACATAGGCAAACTACCTGAAAAAGAATTCGAATAATGATAGTAAAGATGACCAAAAACCTTGAAAACAAAATGGAGAAAATGCAAGAATCAATTAACAAAGACCTAGAAGAATTAAAGAATAAACATACAGAGACAAACAACATAATTATTGAAATTAAAAATACTGTAGAAGGAATCAGTAGCAGAATATCTGAAGCAGAAGAATGAATCAGTGAGCTGGAAGATAAAGTGGTGGAAAAAACTTCTGAAGAGTAGAAAAAAATAAAAAGAATGAAAAGAACTGAAGATAGTCTCAGAGACCTCTGGGACAATATCAAATGTACCAACATTAGAATTTTAGGGGCCCCAGAAGAAGAAGAAAAAAAGAAAGGGCATGAGAAAAATTTTGAAGAGATTATAGTTGAAAATTTCCCCAACATGGAAAAGGAAATAGTCAATCAAATCCAAGTGGCACAAAGAGTCCCACACAGGATAAACCCAAGGAGAAACATGCCAGATCAGATCAGTCGCTCAGTTGTGTCCGACTCTTTGCGACCCCATGAATCGCAGCACGCCAGGCCTCCCTGTCCATCACCAACTCCTGGAGTTCACTCAGACTCACGTCCATCGAGTCAGTGATGCCATCCAGCCATCTCATCCTCTGTTGTCCCCTTCTCCTCCTGCCCCCAATCCCTCCCAGCATCAGAGTCTTTTCCAATGAGTCAACTCTTCGCATGAGGTGGCCAAAGTACTGGAGTTTCAGCTTTAGCATCATTCCTTCCAAAGAAATCCCAGGGCTGATCTTCAGAATGGACTGGTTGGATCTCCTTGCAGTCCAAGGGACTCTCAAGAGTCTTCTCCAACACCACAGTTCAAAAACATCAATTACTAATCAAACTAACAAAGACTAAACACAAAGAAAGAATATTAAAAGTAACAAGGGAGAAGCAAAAAGTAATATACAAGGGAAACCCCATATGCTTAACAGCTGATCTTTAAGCAGAAACTCTTCAGGCAAGAAGGGAATGGCAGGATATATTTAAAGTATTGAAAAGGAAAAATCTACAACCAAGATTTCTGTACCTGGCAAGGATCTCGTTCAAAATTGATGGAAAAATAAAAACTTCTCAGACAAGCAAAAGTTAAGAGAATTCAGTACCACCAAACTAGCTTTACAACAAATATACAGTCAAGAAATACAAGAGAAGAAAACAGACCTACAAAATCCACCCCAAAGAATTAAGAAAATGGCAATAGGAACATATATATCAATAATTACTTTAAACATAAATGGATTAAATGCTGCAACCAAAAGACACAGACTGACTTAATGGATCCAAAAAAAGACCCATATATATGCTGTCTACAAGAAACCCACTTCAGACCTAATGACATATAGACTGAAAGTGAGAGGATGGAAAAATATATTCCATGCAAATGGGAAGCAAAAGAAAGCTGGAGTAGCAATCCTCATATCAGACAAAATAGCCCTTAAAAGAAGAAGATTACAAGAGATAAGGAAGGACACTACATAATGATCAAGGGACCAATCTAAAAGGAAGACATAACAATTGTAAATATTGATGCATCCAACATAGGATCACCTCAATAGATAAGACAAATACAATTCAGTTCAGTTCAGTCACTCAGTCGTGTCCGACTCTTTGCCACCCCATGAATTGCAGCACGCCAGGCCTCTCTGTCCATCACCAACTCCCGGAGTTCACCCAGACTCACGTAAATCGAGTCAGTGATGCCATCCAGCCATCTCATCCTCTGTTGTCCCCTTCTCCTCCTGCCCCCAATCCCTCCCAGCATCAGAGTCTTTTCCAATGAGTCAACTCTTCACATGAGGTGGCCAAAGTACTGGAGTTTCAGCTTTAGCATCATTCCTTCCAAAGAAATCCCAGGGCTGATCTCCTTCAGAATGGACTGGTTGGATCTCCTTGCAGTCCAAGGGACTCTCAAGAGTCTTCTCCAACACCACAATTCAAAAGCATCAATTCTTCGGCACTCAGCCTTCTTCACAGTCCAACTCTCACATCCATACATGAACACAGGAAAAACCATAGCCTTGACTAGACGAACCTTTGTTGGCAAAGTAATGTCTCTGCCTTTGAATATGCTATATAGGTTGGTCATAACTTTCCTTCCAAGGAGTAAGCATCTTTTCATTTCATGGCTGCAGTCACCATCTGCAGTGATTTTGAGCCCAGGAAAATAAAGTCTGACACTGTTTCCACTGTTTCCCCATCTATTTCCCATGAAGTGATGGGACCAGATGCCATGATCTTCGTTTTTCTGAATGTTGAGCTTTAAGCCAACTTTTTCACTCTCCTCTTGCACTTTCATCAAGAGGCTTTTGAGTTCCTCTTCACTTTCTGCCATAAGGGTGGTGTCATCTGCATATCTGAGCTTATTGATATTTCTCCCGGCAATCTTGATTCCAGCTTGTGCTTCTTCCAGTCCAGGGTTTCTCATGATGTACTCTGCATAGAAGTTAAATAAGCAGGGTGACAATATACATCCTTGATGTACTCCTTTTCCTATTGGGAACCAGTCTGTTGTTCCATGTCCAGTTCTAACTGTTGCTTCCTGACCTGCATACAGATTTCTCAAGAGGCAGATCAGGTGGTCTGGTATTCCCAACAGACATAAAAGGAGAAATTGACAGTAACACAAAAATAGTAGGAGACTTTAACACCCCACTCACACCAATGGACAGATCATCAAAACAGAAAATTAATAAGGAAACACTAGTCTTAAATGATACATTAGATAAGATGGATCTCATTGATATCTTCAGGACAGTCCATCCAAATACAGAAGAATATACCTTCTTCTCAAGTGCACATGGAACATTCTCCAGGATAGACCACATCTTGGGTCACAAGTAAAACCTCAGTAAACTTAGGAAAATTGAAACTGTATCAAGCATCTTTCTCTGACCACGACACTGTGAGACTAGATATCAATTACAAGAAAAAAACTGTAAGAAATACAAACACATGGAGATTAAACAACACATTTCTAAATAGCCAACAGTTTACTGAAGAAATCAAAATGGAAATCAAAAAATTTCTAGAAACAAATGACAATGAAAACACGACAACTCAAAACCTATGGGCTGCAGCAAAAGCAGTTCTAAGAGGGAAGCTTATACCAATACAATCCTACCTCAAGACACAAGAAAAACATCCAGTAGACAACCTAACTTTACGCCTAAAACAACTAGAAAAAGAAGAACAAAAAACCCCCAAATTAGTATAAGTAAAGAAATAAAAAAGATCCAAGCAGAAAATAAATGAAAAAGAAATGAAAGAAATAATAGTAAAGATTCATAAAACTAAAAGCTGGTTCTT
Organism: Bubalus bubalis; assembly: GCF_019923935.1. Lineage (NCBI taxonomy): Eukaryota > Metazoa > Chordata > Mammalia > Artiodactyla > Bovidae > Bubalus > Bubalus bubalis. Next base: position 20,990,219 of record NC_059157.1, on the reverse strand, counting down.
TGAGAAGATAAAACAAAATTGACAAGCCTTTAGCCAGACTTATCAAGGAAAAAAGAGAGAAGAATCAAATCAACAAAATTAGAAATGAAAAAGGAGTGATTACAACAAGCAATGCAGAAATACAAAGAATTATAATAGACATGAATAACTATATGGCAATAAAATGTATAACGTGGAAGAAATGGACAGATTCTTAGAGGAGCTCAATCTTCCAAGACTGAACCAGGAAGAAATAGAAATTATGAACAACCCAGTTATAAGCACTGAAATTGAAGCTATGATCAAAAATCTCCCAAAAAACAAAAGTCCAGGACCAGATGGCTTCACAGGAGAATTCTAGCAAACATTTAGAGAAGAGCTAATGCCTATCCTTCTAAAACTCTTTCAAAAAACCGCAGAGGAAGGAACACTTCCAAACTCATTCTATGAGGCCACCGTCACCCTGATACCAAAACCAGACAAAGACAACACACAAAAAGAAAACTACAGGCCAATATCACTGATGAACATAGATGCAAAACCCTCAACAAAATTTTAAGAAACAGAATTCAGCAACACTTCAAAAAGCTCATACACCACGATCAAGTTGGGTTTATTCCAGAAATGCAAGGGTTTTTCAATATACGCAAATCAATCAATATGATACACTATATTAACAAACTGAAAGATAAAAACCATATGATAATCTCAATAGATGTAGAAAAGGCCTTTGACAAAATTCAGCACCCATTTATGATTAAAACTCTTCAAAAAATGGGCATAGAAGGAACCTACCTCAACCTAGTAAAGGCCATATATGATAAGCCTACAGCAAACATTATTCTCAATGGTGAAAAACTGAAAGCATTCCCTCTAAGATCAGGAACAAGACAAAGGTGTTCACTTTCACTGCTATTATTCAACACAGTTCTGAAAGTCCTAGTGATAGCAATCAGAGAAGAAAAAGAAATAAAAGGAATCCAGACCAGAAAAGAAGTAAAGCTCTCACTGTTTGCAGATGACATGATACTGTACATAAAAAACCCTAAAGACAGTATCAGATAATTACTAGAGCTAATCAGTGAATTTTTAAAGTTTCAGGATACAAAATCAATACACAGAAATCACTTGCATTTCTATATACTAACAATGAAAAATCAGAAGGAGATATTAAGGAATCAATCCCATTCATCATTGCAACAAAAAGAATTAAATATCTAGGAATAAACTTACCTAAGGAGACAAAAGAACTGCACACAGAAAATTAAAAGACACTAACGAAAAAAATCAAAAACAACATAAACAGATGGAGAGATATTCCATGTTCCTGGATAAGAAGAATCAATATTGTAAAAATGACTATACTGCCAAATGAAATCTACAGATTCAATGTGACCCCTATCAAATTACCAATGACATTTTTCACAGAAGTAGAACAAAAAATTTCACAGTTTATATGGAAACACAAAAGACCCTGAATAGCCAAAGAAGTCTTGAGAAAGAAGAATGGAGCTGGAGGAATCAATCTTACTGACTTCAGATTATACTAAAAAGCTACGGTCAACAAGACAGTATGGTACTGGCACAAAAACAGAAATATAGACCAATGGATCAATATAGAAAGCCCAGAACTAAACCCATGGGTACATTATTGTTGGCAAAAGAGACACGAATATACAATGGGGCAAAGACAACCTCTTCAATAAATGGTACTGGGAAAACTGGACAGCTACATGTAAAAGAATGAAATTAGAACACTTCCTAACACCATACACAAAAATAAACTCAAAATGGGTTAAAGACCTAAATGTAAGACCAGAAACTATAAAACTCTTAGAGGAAAACATAGGCAGAACACTCAATGACATAAATCAAAGCAAGATCCTCTGTGACCCACTTCCTAGAGTAATGGAAATAAAAGAAAAAGTAAACAAGTGGGACCTGATTAACTTAAAAGCTTTTGCACAGCAAAGGAGACTATAAGCAAGGTGAAAAGACAACCCTCATAATGGGGGAAAATAATAGCAAATGAAACAACTGACAAAGGATTAATTTCCAAAATATACAAGCAGCTCATAAAACTCAAGGCCAGAAAAGCAAACAACCGAATCAAAAAGTGGGAAAAGGACTTAAACAGACATTTGTCCAAAGAAGACATACAGGTGGCTAACAAGCACATGAAAAGATGTTCAACATTGCTCATTATTAGAGAAATACAAATCAAAACTGGTGGATGAAACTGGAGCCTCTTATACAGAGTGAAGTTAAGTCAGAAAGAAAAACACCAATACAGTATATTAACGCATATATATGGAATTTAGACAGATGGTAATGATGACCCTATATGCGAGACAGAAAAAAGACACATATGTAAAGAACAGTCTTTTGGATTCTGTGGGAGAAGGCAAGGGTGGGATGATTTGAAAGAATAGCATTGAAACATGTATATTACCATATGTGAAATAGATCATCAGTCCAGGTTCAGTGCATGAGACAGGGTGCTCAGGGCTGGTGCACTGGGATGACCCTGAGGAATAGGATGGGGAAGGAGGGAGGAGGGGGGTTCAGGATGGGGAACACATGTACACCTATGGCTAATTCATGTCAATGTATGGCAAAAACCACTGTAATATTGTAAAATAATTAGCCTCTAATTAAAAGAAATAAATTAATTAAAAAAAGAAAAGTGATTGTTTTCTTTATGCATCTAAATATAATGTCAACGAAAGAAGCTGCTACCCACGTTTGATGACAAAACTGTGGTTAGTTCCTTGGTATTAACTACTTAGAGCATACAGATGACTTCCACGCCCACTCCCTCAACCCACCCAAATGCCAAAAAAGTCTTCAGTCTTCCCATTTGAATACAGCATCTCCATACACCCCAATGTTTAAATTCCAAATTTAAAAATTGTTCCTCTTTCCTCACCAGCCCCCAGCCTCCATCCAGGCCACGAGCAAAACTTGTCGGCTCCACTCCCCAAATGTCCCTCTCACCATCTCACTGCTGCAGTCCTGACCTTTTCTCGTTAGGACTGAAGCAAGAGCTCCCAGATGAGTCTGCCTGCATTCACTCCTGCCCCATGATCACTCTCTCGCGTCAACAGAGTATTGTTTCACATCTTCAGCCAAGTCATGCCACTTCTCTGCAGTGAACCCTCCTAATGTTTTCTCACACACTTGGCATACAAGTCAAGAGTCCTAACCAGGATTTCTAAGTCTGCCTTGAATGGTCCTCTGCCTCTGTTTCTCTTGTTCTGCTTTCATCTTGAGCCTCCATCTCCTTTGCCCCCCAACCTCATCATAACAGCCATCTTTCTGGTTTTCAAACACCATCATGCTTGCTCTGCCTTAGGGCTTTTGTACTGCCTGGTCTTTCTGCCTGGAATGTTCTTCCTGCTAACCTTTGATGGCGGGCTGCCCTTTGATTTTAGACCTCAACTTAAATGTTAGCTCCCCTAGAATATCTTTCCTGATCATCTAATTGTATTGATGGATAACCCATCTGTTATTCTTTATAAGGTTACCTTTACAAAAATTCTCAAGCTTTACCTCTGTTATGAATATCAGCTGTTCTGCTTGCATATCATCTGTTCCTTTTTTTGCTTATTTCTTTGAACTCTGTTTTGAAAATATCAATCCCATGACAGAAGAGGGACTTTCTCTTAGTTCTTCACCATCCCTAATAGTTCCTCAATAAATATTTACAGAGTGGCTGAGTGAGGGATCACGGGTCCTCTTCTCATTGTCATGGAATACCAGATGAAGAATAGAACCAACTGGCCATGGAAGATAGAATAAGTTATAGGAAGTGGTTACTAAAAGCAAATGTTCTGAGACAATAAAGTACATTGTCTTGTGTGAATGTAAACTGATGAGTCACTATGGAAAACAGCATGAAGTTTCCTCAAAAAATTAAAAGCAGAACTATCATATAATCAGCAATCTTATTACTGAATGTTTATTTAAAAGAAATAAAATCAGAATATTGAAAACATATCTGTACTCATATTCACTGCCACATTATTCACAATAGGCAAGATACAGAAACAACTCAAGTGTCCATCAACAGATGGACTATGCTTCTCTTGAGGCATATTCCTTGAGGGCATTATGCTAAGTGAAATAAGCTAAACAGAGAAAAACAAAAATGATCTCACTTCACATAGAATCTTTTTTTTTTAAGTCAAATTCATTGAAACAAAATAGAAAAGTGGCTGGTGGGTGAGGGAATCAGGGAGAGGTTGGTAAATAGGTATGAACTTTCAGATATAAAATAAATAAGTTCTGAGGCTTTAACATAAAACATGGTGACTGTAGTTGATAACACTGTATTGCATAATTAAATTTACCAAGAGAATAGAACTTTAATTTCCACCACCACCCCGCCAATACACACACACAAAGATAAATATGTGAGGTGATAGATGTGTTAATGAAGCAAATGGGGGAATCTTTCACAATGTATACATATTTTACAATTTTGTATGTCCATTGTACCTCCATAAAGCAGAATTTTTTTAAACAGTAGAGAAACCAATAAAACAAAGTCCTGTACACATGTCACCCAATCTTGTCATCATTCTACATCCAGTCTTGTTTCATATCCCCACTCAATCTTGTCCTCAGCCTTGTCACTATCTTGAAGCAATCTCAGACAGCTAATTATTTCACCAGTATACTAGAAATCTACGTTCTCCAAAATTCTTTTACTTATTTACTATATAAAGAAATATGCTACTGAGGAAGTTAAAACATGGATTTGAGCCAAACTGTTCAGATTCAAATCCTGGCTTTGTCACTTAATTGTAAAACCTAAGCAAGTTACTTACTGTGTGAGCCTCTGTTTCCTCATCTGTAAAATGGAGATAGCTAATAGTGCCTACCCCATAGGGCAACTGTGAGGATTAAATATGTTAATATATGCTATGCATCTAGGACAATCCTTAAGCCATGGTGAGTGCTTATACGTGTTCAGCTCAGTTCAGTCGCTCAGTCGTGTCTGACTCTTTCCTACCCCGTAGACCACAGCATGCCAGGCCTCCCTGTCCATCACCAACTCCTGGAGTTTACTTAAACTCATGTCCATTGAGTCAGTGATGCCATCCAACCATCTCACCCTCTGTTGTCCCCTTCTCCTCCTGCCTTCAATCTTTCCCAGCATCAGGGTCTTTTCAAACGAGTCAGTTCTTCACATCAGGTGGCCAAAGTATTGGAGTTTCAGCTTCAGCATCAGTCCTTCCAATGAATATTCAAGATTGATTTCCTTTAGGATGGACTGATTGGATCTCCTTGCAGTTCAAGGGACTCTCAAGAGTCTTCTCCAACACCACAGTTCAAAAGCATCAATTCTTTGGTGGTCAGCTTTCTTTATAGTCCAACTCTCACATCCATGCATGACCACTGGAAAAACCATAGCCTTGACTAGACGGACCTTTGTTGGCAAAGTAATGTCTCTGCTTTTCAATATGCTGTCTAGGTTGGTCATAATCTTCCTTCCAAGAAGCAAGCATCTTTTAATTTCATGGCTGCAATCACCATCTGCAGTGATTTTGGAGCCCCGAAAAGTAAAGTCTAACACTGTTTCCCCATCTATTTGCCATGAAGTGATGGGACCGGATACCATGATCTTAGTTTTTTTAATGTTGAGCTTTCAGCCAACTTTTTCACTCTCCTCTTTCACTTTCATCAAGAGGCTCTTTAGTTCTTCACTTTCTGCCATAAGGATGGTGTCATCTGCATATCTGAGGTTATTGATATTTCTCCCAGCAATCTTGATTCCAGCTTGTGCTTCATCCAGCCCAGTGTTTCTCATGATGTACTCTGCATATAAGTTAAATAAGCAGGGTGACAATATACAGCCTTATATGTGTTAGCTATTATTATTTTCAGAGGCAGGGGAGTGGGTAATTGTTCAGTCGCTAAGTCGTGTCCAACTCTTTGTGACCGCATGGACTGCCTTGTGCCAGGCTTCCCTGTCCTTCATTATCTCCCAGAATTTGTTCAAACCCAGGTCCTTCAAGTTGGTGATGCCAGCCAACCATCTCATCCTTTGTCGTCCCCTTCTCCTCCTGCCTTCAGTCTTTCCCAACATCAGAGTCTTTCATCTGCATATCTGAGGTTATTGATATTTCTCTTGGCAATCTTGATTCTAGCTAAATGAAACTTGAATTTAAATTTTACTAGAACTGGGTGAAAATTGAAATTTAATGAAAATAGAAACTGCCTTTTCTTCCTCTTCTGTACAGTGGGATAAAGAATATCAGAATTTTGATCATAAAACTTTGGGCCATGCTATGACTGTATTTTATAGCCTTGAGAACATCACTAAATTACTCTAAGCCATTTCTGAGATGGAAACAGCATCTGTTACCCTTCTCCCTGTGAGCAGGGCTGGTTCTAGGACTATTACTGCAGATACTCATCTCACTGGCATCCCCTTGCCCTAGCTGAGTTCTGCCTTCATCCTTTACCTCCATGTTCCCCATTCAAAGGTGCTCTCAGGAAAGAACTGGAGAAATTGATGTGAGTGACTGGGGTGGCTTCACACATTAATATTACCAACAACATTTGTGTTTGAACAGTTTTAAGCTTTCCTATTGCAGTGCCTCAGTCATTAATAAGCCAAATAAGTCTTTTGAGCATCCCCCAATCCAATATCTGTGTGCAGCTGCCCACATAGACACTTGCCTCAACTGTGGAAGCTGTTGTCACAGATAACCCAGATGAGCATTCTACAAGGCAGACCTCCTCTCTTACACACCTGTGCTCCTAGGGATTTATCCACAGCCATGTGTGCAGGAACCAGGGTGACTGCATTGAGAAAGGAGAAGGCATTCAGAGGGGTGCAAAAGGAGTGACACCTTGCAGGGAAGTCTTCAGCTATGTTTTGTAAGTGTTTGAAAACGCTGGAGAGATTTTAGACGTCATTGTTTGAGTCATGAGCACAACTGGCTTCCCCACATTTGGAATAATTACATAATGGTCACATAGAAGACTTAAAATGAGTGGAAAGAAAAATTGAAGTGTATGGTGTGGAAGTCAAAGTAAGAGTTAGGTCTCTCCCAGCTTTTATTTACTGCTCTTTACTAAATATGAAGAGGCTCATGGAATAGAAACTGAGCTTGGACAGCTCCATATATCAGAAGAGAACATTAGACAGGAAAAGGTTTTGCAAGGACTTGTCAAGTATTCTCTGAACAGAAAGGAAGCAGCCTTTCTCCTAAGAATAGTCTGTCTGCCATCAGGAAATCCAGTACCAAGAAGTTAGCCCAAATTGCCCTCAAAATTAGTCACATCAAGGGGGTGAGCCTAGTTATATCATGAACCATATCTTCAACAATGATACTAGCAAAACCCTCTTTTTACAAACCAACACTCTTTGGAGACTTTGATGGTCTAATAATAATAATAGCAGTAACATTAATAACAATAATACCTAATTTTCAACAAGCACTTTTTTGTGCCAGGTACTCTTTCTGAGGACCTCATTATTAATAGTAATCTAAGTTAGTATTTATATTAATAATGATATGTGAGTATTAGCTAGAGGGAGAGTAATTTACTTGAGCATTCAGGAGTTATAGGTACTTTCAGTCCAGTGAAAGTAGTGGATTTTGTTGGTTGCATTTTATAAGCAGCACTGTGTTAGGCTGCGTGAAAAGAGAAAACTAAAACATCTTACCTATTCTAGATCTGCTCTACAGTGAGACCCCTTCAGGGGCTTAGACAGGAAGGAATGCTTTGTGAGAATCCAGGGACCTTGTTTGGGCTCAACCAGAAAGGGGCCTTTCCTGTGCTGGCATGGGAAAGGAAGGGGGAGCGGGGACCAGCAGTTGTGCCAGGCACATGCCACAACCTTACCACTTCCACCTCAAGACATCTCTAACTGTTTGAAATAGTGATTTCCGCCCACTTCTAGGGAAGGAGTGGCTATTTCCATGGGAAGCAAAATTCCACAGTGGCAAGAGCACAGGTCTAATCTGGTTCTAAAATTAGAACGGCACCAACAGAACAAAGATTTTTGTGTGTATGTTCTGGTCATCATCCGAAACACTCACACACAGTGCTCATATTGTTCAAAGCAAATTTCATTACCCACAGTCCCAGCCATGGGATGCTTTTTAAAAACCTTCTTTGTTTCAGATTTGCTGAGTTATTCAGACTGTTAAAAAGCTAAGTGCATGTAAGAGCTCTAAATCAAGTCATCTGTCTAGAATATTTCCTTTGAGGAAAGTTCCCTTTTTCATTCTATCTCTCACCCTCACTACCCACCCACCCAACCCCCCCACCCCACCCCCACTGCCTTTTTTTAGAATAAAAAGACTTCAAAGGGTAAATTGCTTTATTTTTCCTCTAATGGTATCCTGGAAAGAAGAGGCAGCCTTTTGAAATACATGTCTCTCTGTGAATGCCGGAAAAAAAAAAAAAAAAAAAAAAGTGCGTAGCTGTTATCAGCTCCTGCCATCAAAATTCTTTTAATTTAAAGAAGTATTCAGCTGTCTAAAATTAGGTTGCAGACTCTAGGGTTGCGTATCTTGTGAGTGGGAGTTCTTGGTGACATAAAACAGCATTTAAGAACTGATATGCAACTTGGGAAGGGAAAAGCATGGACGATGAAGAGTAGAAGACACAGTGAGTTGGGAGAGAAGCGGGGGTGTGTGTGCATGTATAGACGACGTGGATTAGAAGCAGGAGGGAGTTGCCTACAGAGCAGAAATTCAGTGACTTCCATTTCAGACAGGTCAGAGAGCTGTTGCTGCCTCCATCCATAGGTTTTGCTGGCAGTGTCTGAAGTGAACGTGCCTTTAAGCTTTCTCAACCAAGAGATGAACTTCTGAAAAAATACTCACTCTTTCTACTCAGGCCATCATTCCAATTTTCTCCTGTAGTCACTTTTATAAAAATCATGTCCTCCGACACAGGAGTCCTCCACCTTGACGCTGCTGACATTTTGGACTGGATAACCCCCTCTGCTGAGGGGGCTGGACTGTGCACCGCACGATATTTTTCTGCACCCCTGACCTCTCTCATGCAGGCGGCACCTCCCCTTGCCCAGGGCAACCAGAAGTGTCTCCAGATCTACTGAGTATCTTTTTGGAGACAAAACCACCCCCAGCTGAGAACCCCAACTCTAACCCAGTGAACTACAAACTGCTGAGAAAAACACACATTGCTGAGAAAATCTAATCAGCCGATAGAAATCATTGCCATTACTTTTTTTAAAACCTACCCAAGGAAGGAAAGTGACCTCTAATTTTTAACTGGAAACAGATCATTCTTTCCACTTAAATACAAGGATGATAACCAGGCAGAGCTTAGCTCTGTAAGAAGTGCTGTGAATTTTTTTTTAATTCATTTATTTATTTGGCTGCACCAGTTCTTAGTGGCAGTATGTGGGATCTTCGATCTTGGGTGAACTCTTAGTTGTGCACGTGCGATCTAGTTTGAAGACCGGGAATCGAGCCCTGGCCCCCTGCACTGGGGGCATGGAGTCTTAACCGCTGGACCACCAGGGACGTCCCAGAAGCGCTGTGAATTTTATTTGTGATTTTTGATGTAGAATAAGTGAACACGAGTCAGTCACGACTGGTTAGTTTTAGTTGTTGTTCCGTTGCTCAGTGGTGTCCGACTCTTTGTGACCCCATGGATGGCAGCACACCAGGCTTCCCTGGCCTTCACTGTCTTCTGGAATTTGCACAGACTCATGTCCATTGAATCAGTGATGCCATCCAACCATCTCATCCTCTGTCACTCCCTTCTTCTTTTGCTCTCAATCTTTCCCAACATCAGGGTCTTTTCCAATAAGTAGGCTCTTCACATGAGGTAGCCAAACTATTGGAGCTTCAGCTTCAACATCAGTCCTTCCAATGAATATTCAGGACTGATCTCCTTTAGGATTGGCTGGTCTGATCTCCTAGCTGTCCAAAGGACTCTCAAAAATCTTCTCCAGCAGCACAGTTTGAAAGCTTCAATTCTTCAGTGCTCAGCCTTCTTTATGGTCCAACTCTCACATCCATACATGACTACTGGAAAAACCATAGCCTTGACTAGACGGACCTTTGTTGGCAAAGTGATGTCTCTGCTTTTTAATATACTGTCTAGGTTTGTCATAGCTTTTCTTCCAAAGAACAAGCATCTTTTAATTTCATGGCTGCAGCCACCATCTGCAGTGATTTTGGAGCCCAAGAAAATAAAGTCTGTCACTGTTTCCACTGTTTCCCCATCTATTTGCCATGAAGTGATGGGACCAGATGCCATGATCTTAGTTTTCTGAAGCTTAAAGCTTTGTTAAACTTTAAGCCAACTTTTTCACTCTCCTCTTTCACTTTCATCAAGAGGCTCTTTAGTTTTTCTTCACTTTCTGCCTTAAGGGTGGTGTCATCTGCATATCTGATGTTATTGATATTTCTTCCAGCAATCTTGATTCCAGCTTGTGCTTCATCCAACCTGGCATTTCTCATGATGTACTCTGCATAGAAGTTAAATAAGCAGGGTGACAATATACAGCCTTGACATACTCCTTTCCCAATTTGGAACCAGTCTGTTGTTCCATGTCCGGTTCTAACTATTGTTTCTTGACCTGCATACAGGTTTCTCAAGAGGCAGGTAAGGTGGTCTGGTATTCCTATCTCTTTAAGAATTTTTCACAGTTCTTTGTGATCCACAGTCAAAGGCTTTAGGGTAGTCAATGAAGCAGAAGTAGATGTTTTCCAGGAATTTCCTTGCTTTTTCTATTATCCAGTGGATGTTGTCAATTTGATCTCTGGTTCTTCTGCCTTTCCTAAATCCATTTTGTATTTCTGGAATTTCTCAGTTCACGTATTGTTCAAGCCTAACTTAAAGGATTTTGTCAGCTAACAGTCAGCTCCAGGCCTTGTTTTTTGTTGACTGTATAGTTCTTCAGGCTCTCTGTCTATCAGATCTAATCCCTTGAATCTGTTTGTCATTTCTACTGTATAACCATAAGGGATTTGATTTAGGTCATACCTGAATGGGAGAAGGCAATGGCACCCCACTCCAGTACTCTTGCATGGAAAATCCCATAAACGGAGGAGCCTGGTAGGCTACAGTCCATGGAGTCACGAAGAGTGGGACACGACTGAGAGACTTCACTTTCCCTTTTCACTTTCACGCACTGGGGAAGGAAATGGCAACCCACTCCAGTGTTCTTGCCTGGAGAATCCCAGGGACGGGGGAGCCTGGTGGGCTGCCATCTCTGGGGTCGCACAGAGTCGGACACGACTGACACGACTTAGCAGCAGCAGCACACCTGAATGGCCTAGTGGATTTCCCTACTTCCTTCAACTTAAGTCATAATTTTGTAATAAGGAGCTCATGATCTGAGCCACAGTCAGCTCCAGGCCTTGTTTTTTGTGGACTGTATAGAGCTTCTCCATCTTTGGCTGCAAAGAATATAATCAATCTGATTTCAGCATTGACCATCTGGTGATATCTATGTGTAGAGTGACTTTTAAGAAGAGACACAATGATGGGAAGAAATTGAGGGCAGCAGCTGGAACCCAGTTCACTCATTTAACTCCTAGTGTCACCATTCAATAGGTCCCATGAATGTGTTACCCTTAAATTGTGGATCATAATGTCACCTTATGAGACCACACAAGAGATTCAGCCATGGACACAGCATGAGAGAGAATCTCCCCTTTTCACCTTCGCGTGGACTAAGCCACTGTCACTTCAGTGGCTGCACTGTGTGTGGCCCTGGTGTCAATATCTTGTCAGTAACTAAAGCAGTTTATTGCCACTACTCTGTCCTCTTGTAACACATACTGTTCATCTCCAAAAGCACAGTATCCTCAAAACCTAGAGATTTGTCTTGTCTCATTAGGACAATGCTGGGTAGGCTCTTAATAAATAATAGATTAAACCTTTGCAAAGTCAGTCTAGGTAAATTCAAATGGCCACAGAATTTCATATTGTTTTATAAAGTTACTTCCAACAGAAAGTTACTCCAGAGCTGAAGTTGTCTAAAATTTGTTGGAACTTATAAACACTGATAACATCTTTTCCTCTGTATATATTTTGTGAATAAACACAAAGAAAATAAAATGGCTTCCAAAATGTATTCATGTGCACACCTAAAATAATTACATAAAACACACATATATGTGTGATTTATGGGCCTACATATACACTGTGAATATATTTCATAGCTTGTGAGGGTAATTTGTGTCTGAGCATTATTCATTTGGGCTAATCAATATATATTGAAAGATATACTTATGAATAATAAGATGACAATTCACGTATAGCTATCTTTTTATGCAAGACATTGTTGAAGCATCAAATAAATGTTCTTTGTAAAAACACACATTTCCCCCTCATATCTTGCATTTACTGACATCTCAAATAAATCCAGAGAAATAAAGTACTAGACTGCTGGGAAATTCCTGTCACTTTTTTAGGAACTGCAGTAGAAAAAACTCTGGTAAACTGTAAATATGACAGCAAATTTCAACAGAGACTGTCAAGTACTACACATGTTTCATTAGCACAAGAAGCTGAATTGGGACTCCGCAAGACTGTGACTGAATTAATAAGCCTGGCTTCCTTTTGTGTTGCTAGTTCCTTCAGGGCGTGCTAATAATGGGGCTCCTTGTCCTACTCCAGATAGGGACTGTCAGAACAACAGTTATAGTAAGACATGAGATGGGAAACGGCCTCTGCACGTTTAGGTTTTTCAGCATGCTGTTAAGGGTTTAATGGGCTGCATGGTCGGAGTGACCCTTTCTACTGAGGGATGCTTTCTGCCCCTCCAGGGAAGCTTTGTACCCCACCCAAGTGACTAGGGGGATAAGTGATAACATTACCTCTGAAAATAAATCATGTTTGTAAAATATTTCTTTTGGAGAATGGATTTAAAGCATGATGGCAGGAAAGCTCGGTTTGGTACTGGACTGGTACCTCATGGTCTGCACTCATCCATGAGAGCTTCCATCATCCAGGTGGATGGTGAGTCAAGCACAGGACAGGGGTCCTCCTGCCCCACAGTGCGAAGCTGAAACAAAAACAATGACAATTTGTTATGTGATGTATCACATTTCTTGATTTGTGTATACTGAAAAATCCTTACATCCTTGACATAATGATCATGGTATAATGTATTGTTGGACTCAGTTTGCAAAAAAAAAAATAAATAAATAACAAAGCAAAACCCATCAACCAATCTCCGCCCCCCCCCACCCCCCGCCATCTCTGTGGAAAAACCATACAGTTGTAGTTACGCACAGAAAGAACACACCGACTCTACATGTAACGCTCACAGCAGTAGGGATAAGGCATAGCAAGGAAACTCTAGAAATGCTGACTGCATGGACGGATAACTGTATATCAGGAAATACCCCTGAATCTTGTTTCAGAATAAATTTATTACAGGAAAAATCAAGCTAACAAATCAAGCATCCACACTACACAGAATTCATCTTTATGCTTTTTAAAACTTTTATGTTCCCCAGGACATTAAAAATGCAGTTGTTAAACAGTGCAAGAAATTTTCTTCCTTTCTCTGAATTTTTTATATTTTTCTGAAATAAGCACATATTTCTTGTTTAGCAGGAAAAACAATAAAAATTATTTTAGGAACCCAGTTTAAGTTACAAAAGTGGCATTTCCATGTATACTTTTTGAAGTAAGTATTCTTGGAGTTTTAGAGCTAGTGCCAGCTCCACCTTTGGTAGCAACTGTGCTTTGCCTTGCCTGACTCTGCAGCCTTTTTGCAGGATAAGAAAGCCAAGGTCCAGGGAAGGCGAGTAGTGTACCCACAGGACAGAACAGGTGGACTCACAGCCTAGGACTCCTTTACTGAGAAGGACACAGTTAAATGAAAGAGACAGTGAGGTTGAATATAAAAGACAGTTTATGCTAAACTGAGTTACTGGACTCTAGAGTGTCTCTATTGTTATCAGATACATTTATGCCCCTCTTCAATGTCTTTGGATGTCCAGACATATGTGTAACTTCACGTGGTAAATAGCAGTACTGTTACCATCATGCTCATTAGCAGGTACTTGACGTGACTGCCTGAAGCAGTTATAATTAAGCTTTTCCTTGGGAAAAATTTCAGTACTGTGTTCAGCTTTCTGTATTGTGCCTGCCAAGCTGTGTCTGCAGCCATATTATGTGGTACAAATCAATTCACCAACACCTCCAGCCTGGAGTTTTCATGGGGAAGAAAGCAATTAAGATTTAGAGCAGGTGCTGCTTTGACTATTAATTATAAACCCTGTGGAACACATTGAAATGTGCAGTATAATTCTGAGAAATATCTCATTCTAAATTGGAATTTTTTTTTTTTTTTTTACTTTTTAAGGAGATAGCCTTAGGCAAATTCAAGGTGTAAATATTTTATTGAATGCAATAAAAATTTAAGACTTACTGAAACTTAGTTTATGAAAGGGCTCAATTCTATTAAATTACTCTGGGAATAGGTAGGAGGTGGTGATGGATTCTGATCCAGCAGAGTATTAATTATTAATATCAGCATTAAAAATTTTGTTAGTCATAATGAGCTTGGGATAAAATAAATGTAGACCAAGGACACACAGAAGAGGTCTATTGTCCCTGGAGGGTGTAACTCTGGGGTGGTCACAGCCTCAGGGTTCAGGGAACAATAGAATGAGAGGCCGGGATAGTACAGTGTGGCAGGTGGGAATGCTTCCTTCAATCCAATGTAGGACTCGTGAGCTTGAGCACTCTGGCCCCAGGAAACAGCTTATAGCTGGAGAAACACGAGATGCCCAGGCCCAGAAGACCAGTTATTAATAAACACAGTACCTTGAGAATACACTCTGCCTCTCCCCTACATCACTGGAAACAAGCCTTGTTCAAAAGGCATAGTATTTACAAGGAAGTTAGAGAGTGTCTCAAACACAAATAAGAATCCACACCAGAGTGACCCAACATGCTAGGTAAATAGACAAGCTGAGAGAAACAACCAAACTCATAAACAAAAGAACCAAAATAAGTGAAAACAAGAGTTGATGGAGTAAAGAGATGCAGGCATTAAGGGAAATGTTATTATGAATAATATCTTCAGAGGGAATACAGAGATCGTGTGTATGCTAAGTCGCTTGAGCTGTGTCTGACTCTGCGACCCTATGAACTATAGCCTACCAGGCTCCCCTGACCATGGGGATTTTCCAGGCGAGAGTGCTGGAGTAGGTTGCCATGTCCTCCAGGGATCTTCTGACTCAGGGTTCGAACCCGTGTCTCTTTACGTCTCCTGCATTGGCAGACGGGTTCTTTACCACTAGCGCCACCTGGCAAGCCCCACAGAGATTACATGTCCGTAAAACAAAATCAGATTATATGAACAACCATCGGGAAAACTGAAAATAAAATCACCATTAGTGAAAGAACCATTTCAATAGATAGACTGAGAGCGAAAGACAAAGCTTAAAAGCAACGCTGTAGAGGATGGAACTAAAAAAGTGAGAAGATAATTCAAAAGAACAAAAATAGGAAAAATAGGAAAATGAAATTAGAAGACTTAGAGAATATTTCTAAAATTATAACCTCTATCTTTAGGAAGAGACTAGAAAGAAGAAAGGAAAGAAAATCATCTAAAAACTGTATAGGAATATTTCCCTGAGTAGAATTATAATACCACTTGGTTAAATTTTATTTCTACTCTATATATCTATATCAGTAATTACCATAAAATAATTCACTTGCTAAATACTCTCAGAATGGGTAAAAAACAAAACCAAGGTGATTCAACTATATGCTCTTGCAAGAAATACAAACAGGACGTAGAAATAAATCTTAGGGAAAAAAATCTTTGAAAAAGATTTATAGAGCAGATGGTAACAAAAAATCCTGCAGTGTGACAACATTATATTAGACAAAATATAATTCAAAGCAAAAAAAATGCTTCAAGAGAAGCAAAGATGGTATATTTCATATTCTGAAGAGGTACAGTTGTCCAGGAAATTATAACATAGATCCTAATGGAGCCAAAAAATTGCCTGAGTTACATAAAACAAGAACTGGAACAAATACAAAGAAAAATAAAATTCACAATGCTAAAGGAAGATTTTAAAATATTTCCCACTAAAATTGCATAAGAAACTTATGGGATTCAAAAGACATAAGAAACTTAACTCAGTATGCATATATGACTGGTTTAAAAACATTTACAAAGACCCCCAAATTATACATGTATATACAGAGTACATCATGAGAAATGCTGGGCTGGAAGAAGCACAAGCTGGAATCAATATTTCTGGGAGAAAAATCAATAACCTCAGAGATGCAGATGACACCACCCTTATGGCAGAAAGTGAAGAGGAACTAAAAAGCCTCTTGATGAAAGTGAAAGTGGACAGTGAAAAAGTTGGCTTTTTTAAAGCTCAACATTCAGAAAACGAAGATCATAGCATCTGGTCTCATCACTTCATGGCAAATAGATGGGGAAACAGTGTTAGACTTTATTTTTGGGGGGGCTCCAAAATCACTGCAGATGGTGACTGCAGCCACGAAATTAAAAGATGCTTACTCCTTGGAAGGAAAGTTATGACCAAGCTAGATAGCATATTCAGAAGCAGAGACATTACTTTGCCAACAAAGGTCCGTCTAGTCAAGGCTATGGTTTTTCCAGTGATCATGTATGGTTGTGAGAGTTGGACTGTGAAGAAAGCTGAGCGCCGAAGAATTGATGCTTTTGAACTGTGTTGCTGG
This sequence comes from Bubalus bubalis, assembly GCF_019923935.1. Classification (NCBI taxonomy): domain Eukaryota; kingdom Metazoa; phylum Chordata; class Mammalia; order Artiodactyla; family Bovidae; genus Bubalus; species Bubalus bubalis. The sequence continues at coordinate 20,973,542 of NC_059157.1, read as the reverse complement.
AGAAGACTCTTGCAAATCCCTTGGACTGCAAGGAAATCCAACCAGTCCATCCTAAAGGAGACCAGTCCTGGGTATTCATTGGAAGGACTGATGCTGAAGCTGAAACTCCAATACTTTGGCCACCTCATGCAAAGAATTGACTCATTGGAAAAGACCCTGATGCTGGAGGGATTGTGGGCAGAAGGAGAAGAGGACGACAGAGAATGAGATGGCTGGATGGCATCACTGACTTGATGCACATGAGTTTGGGTGGACTACGAGAGTTGGTGATGGACAGGGAGGCCTGGCATCCTGCAATTCATGGGGTCGAAGAGTCAGATATGACTGAGCGACTGAACTGAACTGATATATAAAATATATAACATACTTTTAAAACATGCATAGAACATTCCTGAAACTGTCCATGTATTAACACAAAGAAACTCTTAACAAATTCTGAAATTCGTAATCTAGCAAACGTTATACAGACCACACTCATTGACTATAATGCAATAAAATCAAAACATCAAAGAAACAGAAACAAAAAACAATCTAAAAGCAATCCAATAGGATTTTAAAATTTCCAAATCCTTTCAAGTGAAAGGAAAAATTTAAATACAAATTGCTAGTTATTCAGAATGGAACCGCAATAAGGAATATATCAAAACCTGCCGCATATTAACTTCTTATTGCTAAATTCAGACTTAAATTGAAGAAAGTAGGAAAAACCACTAGGCCATTCAGGTATGACCTAAGTCAAATCCCTTTTGATTATACAATGGAAGTGACAGAGTCAAGGGATTAGGTCTGATAGAGTGCCTGAAGCTCTATGGACGGAGGTTCAGAGATTCGTAATATTGTATAGGAAGCTGTGATCAAGACCATCCCTAAGAAAAAGAAATGCAACAAGGCAAAATGGTTGTCTGAGGAGGCCTTACAAATATCTGAGAAAAGAAGAGAAGGGAAAGGCAAAGGAGAAAAGAAAAGATATATCCATCTGAATGCAGAGTTCCGAAGAATAGCAAGGAGAGATAAGAAAGCCTTCCTCAGTGATCAATGCAAAGAAATATAGGAGAACAATAGAATGGGAAAGACTAGAGATCTCTTCAAGAAAATTAGAGATAACAAGAGAACATTTCATACAAAGATGGGCATAATAAAGGACAGAAACGGTATGGACCTAACAGAAGCAGAAGATATTAAGAAGAGGTGGCAAGAATACACAGAAGAACTGTACAGAAAAGATCTTCACGACCCAGATAATCATGATGGTGGATCACTCACCTAGAGCCAGGCATCTTGGAGTGCAAAGGCAAGTGGGCTTTAGGAAGCCTCACTACGAACAAGCTAGTGGAGGTGATGGAATCCCAAATAAGCTATTTCAAATCCTAAAAGATGATGCTGTTAAATTACTGCACTCAATGTGCCAGCAAATTTGAAAAACTCAGCAGTGGCCACAGGCATGGGAAAGGTCAATTTTCATTCCAATCCGAAAGAACGGCAGTGACAAAGAATGTTCAGACTACTGCACAGTTGCACTCATTTCACATGCTAGTAAGGTAATGCTCAAAATTCTCCAAGCTAGGCTTCAATAGTACGTGAACTGAGAACTTCCAGATGTTCAATCTAGATTTAGAAAAGGCAGAGGAACCAGAAATCAAATTGACAACATCCATTGGATCATAGAAAAAGCAAGAGAGTTCCAGAAAAACATCTACTTCTGCTTCATTGACCACGCTATAAAGCCTTTGACTGTGTGAATCACAGCAAACTGGAAAATTCTTAAAGAGATAGGAATACCAGACCACCTTACTTGCCTTCTGAGAAACCTGTATGCACGTCAAGAAGCAACAGTTAGAACCAGACATGGAACAACAGACTGTCTCAAAATTGAGAAAGGAGTACGTCACCCTGCTTATTAACTTATATGCAGAGTACATCATGCAAAATGCCAGGCTAGATGAAGCACAAGCTGGAATCAAGATTGCTGGGAGAAATACCAATAACCTCAGATATGCACATGATACCACCCTTATGGCAGAAAGCAAAGAGGAACTAAAGAACCTCTCGATGAAGGTGAAAGAGGAGAGTGAAAAAGCTGGCTTAAAACTCAGCATTCAATAAATGAAGATCATGGCATCTGGACCCATCACTTCATGGCAAATAGATGGGGAAACAATGGAAATAGTGACAGACTTTATTTTCTTGGGCTCCAAAATTGCTACAGATGGTGGCTGCAGCCATTAAATTGAAAGACACTTGTTCCTTGGAAGAAAAAATTATCAACCTAGACAGCATATTAAAAAGCAGAGATATTACTTTGCTGACAAAGGTCCTTCTAGTCAAACCAAGCTATGGTTTTTCCAGTGGTCATGTATGAATGTGAGAGTTGGACCATAAAGAAAGCTGAGCCCTGAAGAATTGATGCTTTTGAACTGTGGTGTTGGAGAAGACTCTTGAGAGTTCCTTGGACTGCAAAGAGATCAGACCAGTCAATCCTAAAGGAAATCAGACCTGAATATTCACTGGAAGGACTGATGCTAGAGCTGAAGCTCCAATACTTTGGCCACCTGATGCAAAGAGCTGATTTATTAGAAAAGACCCTAATGCTGAGAAAGATTGAAGGCAGAAGAAGGGGACAACAGATGGTTGGATGGCATCACCAACTCATTGAACATGAGTTTGAGCAAGCTCCAGGAGATGGTGAAGGACAGAGAAGCCTGGTGTGCTGCAGTCCATGGGGTCACAAGGAGTTGGACATGATTGAGTGATTGAACAACAAAGGAAAATATACAGAATTCAGTCCTCTTATTGAAAGATACACAGGATTCCTTAATGTATAAAGGCCTGAAAGCCAACTAAACTGGCTTACACAAATAGAAAACCTAGTGGTTTATGTAATTAAAGAGTGCAGGGTAGACTTCAGGTATGGTTGGATCCAGGTGCTCAAAAAATATCATCATTTCCATTTCCTCAGTGTAGCTTTTTTATTCTCAGGTAAACTCTCCCCATATGACTGCAAAATAATGGTCAACTGCAGGGCCTGGTATATATATTCTCAGTTCAGCAACCCCAAGAGGAAGAAAGCCTTTTGCCCAAAAGACAAGAGTCCTCAGACTCACTCCAATGTGTGATCACTTTGAATAAGGAGTGGATCTGCCCCACTCAAAACAGAAATACTAAGTAAGGATTGGTAAGAAAAAGAAACTAATTTTATAGGAAAGATTGAAAATAAACTAAGCTTGTACTCAGTTAAACAGATAAAGTAAATCCTGAGAAGTTAAAAGCAACTAAGCAAAATGTTATAAAAAGATGAAAATGTAACAGAATTTATGAATAAAACAAAAACTTACTACTTTAAAAAGTAGACAAATCTTTGACAAATCTGGTCAAGAATAAGGGTCGAAACAAACAAAGGAAAATTAGGATCAAGAAGAATCAGAACTCAGGACATGGATTTCTAAAACTGTAAAAGAATACTTTTTATGACTTTGTTTTAAACATAATTAAAAAATAAGTGAAAAAATGATTTTCTATGAAAATAAAGTTAATCAAAATAAGATATACACCTGACATGAGAAAATACACTCTCCCCACCATACACCCACATCCTGAAAAGTGTGGTCAAAGGTATATTCCCAATAAATGCCACTAGGTTAGAAGTTTTGATGAGTATAGTCTACCAAACTTTGAGGAAAAGATACCTCCAATATTGTATAAACTGTTTCAAAGTTTAGAAGAGTAGATAATACCTCCCAATTCATTTTATGATTTTAGCATAATTCTGATGGCAAAACTAGGCAAAGAAAGGATGAGGAAATGGTATGCAAATCTCACATATAGACAAAAGCACAAAAGCTCTAAATAAAATATCTACAAATAGGCTCCTGTATTTAGTAAGAAATTTCCTCGAGGTATATAAATGCAAGATTTCCATACAAATGTACGTAACATTATATTCATTGATAATGACCATTGAATATTTCATTGAAAAATTCCTATTTCCAATAGAAACAAAAGATAAATTGTTTAGTAACGTTCTAGTAAGAACTATGCAAGACCCAAATGGAAAAATCTATAACAGTTCCAGAAAGGCATGTACGGACAGCTGAATAAGCAGAGGTAGTCCAACGTCCTATAAGAGAAAAGGAAGTTCCATCATCTCCCATTAACCGTCTGAGCTTCTAAAATCAGATGAGGAAGTTACATCTGAACTTGAGGGGTGTCTTCTGCTGCTTAAGGCTCCACTGAGTTCTTCTGACAGGTTCTTGTTCAGCACATTACCTCTTTTCTGAATCAGATTGCTTTGTTCTTCCCCAGAAAGCAAAGTCTGCCCTTTCTCCCCTCCGTTATTCAAGGCAGGTCTTATATAATAAAATTACTTTTCTCAGATTTTCTGCTTTCCAAAAGTTGCATATCCATTAGGGAGAAGAGGGTATCCCAGAAGCTGCTTTCAGAGACAAAATGATTCTCCATTCTGCACCCTATCACTCCCTCACCCTTCTGAAGAGTAGGGGAGGGAAGAGGGCGGAGAGGCCTAGTTACCCTGTTGAGCTCTGTGTGACGCGGTTAAGGCCACTTCTGGATCTCTCGGTCATTCTCTGTCAGCTCTGCCAGGCACACTCTGTAGAAGGAAGCACTGACATGCAAAGCATCAGCCATCCTGTGGACCTTATGTCCCATCTGTCACCCTTTAGATCTCAAACCCAGTTCTAGCACTTATCCCACCATAGATAGAAAGGATGTCATCAGGAGCAGAAGAAAAGGATCTGGGCTCTGTTTGCATTTAGGTAACAATTCCTCAGCAACTCCTCAACAACCTGGGAATGATACTTTGGAGAAATTCTGTCCACTGGGATAAAAGTTTGCTTGTTATAGTCATTAATAGTCATTATAATAGTCATCCTTGGCGGCCCTGACTAGCTGACCCTCGTTCCTCTAAGTTTTCATTCACTTTCTTGCCTGCTTCTCCACTGTCTTCCTGAGCCTCTTTGACCCCAGCCACACACAAGGCCCTTCCTGTTTTTTGTTTTCGTTTTTGTTTGTACTTAGGCTTCCCTCCCACCCCCACCCTTTTATTCTGCATCACAGTCTAACTCAATTCACAATTTCTTGACTTGGAGCCAATAAAGATATTGGCTTTGGAATCACCTATCCTCCTTTCCTCCTACCTAACTCCTTTCTCCAGATCCTGCTCCACTTCAGGTCCAGTATTTTCTGGGGTCAAAGAACCAGCACAGGGAGAGAGTTGCAGAGGAAGCATAGGGGTGGCAACTCAGATCTCTCTAGGGTCTGGGCAGGTGATAGGAGCTTGTGATGGGCCAGATGGCAAGCTAGCAAGCACATGTCCAATGAAAGGGAGCAGCTGCTACTCAGCTCCCCTGATTATTGCCAGGTGGGAGAGCCGGCCTTGAGCTGCCAGGGTTCTCATTTTCAAGAAGCCAGAAACATCTTTGTTATCAGAAGCAAAGTCTTCCCAAGTACTGTGTAATTCTTCAGTTAGACCTGGAAACCCTCTGTAGCGCAAACTTATAGCTTATTAAAGATTGTTATCTTCTACCTGGGGAATGGTACCAAACAAAGCAGAGAGCAGATGGGTATCCAACAGGAGGGCTGGGCCCTCCTCGCTTTCCTCTCTTGGGACAGACTAGTCCAACCGCTGATATCAACTATGCAGTTATGCTGCATGTCAGGCCCTGTGGTAAACTTTGTACATGTGTCAAACCAGGGAATCCTCACAATAACCATGGAAGCAGAGCTGCAGGATAGCAAATAAAATCACAAGACTCCATCAAATTTGGAATTTTCATGGGACATACTTATACTGAACAGTTACTTGTTTCCCTGAAATTCAAATTGAACATCCTGTGTTTTATCTGGACATCCTGCAGGAGAGGTGTGTGTTTGTGTGTGGGCATTCAGTCATCTCCAACTCTTGACCCCAAGGACTGTAGCCCATCAGGCTCGTCTGTCCATGGACTTTTCCAGGCAAGAATACTGGAACAGTTGCTATTTTCTACTCCAGGGGATCTTCCCGACCCAGGGATCAAACTCAGGTCTCCCACATTACAGGTGGATTCTTTACCATCTGAGCCACCAAGGAAGCCTGAATCTCATTAAGGTCTGTCTTAATATTTACAAAAGAGGCTGATCCCTTGTGAGTTGCTCAACTAGTAAAGGGTCACCCAGCTAGTAAAGAATGGAGTCAGAAATCAGGATTCAGGCCCAGATTTGTTCATTTCCTAAGCCCACACTTACTCTCTGTACTAGTATTTTCAAACTTTGGTTCACCAATATAGTAAGCCCAGGGGTTAGGGAGTAATTCCCAAATTAATTAATTTAATTTCTTAAATTAATGACAATTTAAAATGCTAGTTATACAGATAAAAAGTTGGGTCCTGATTTGAATAACCAATTACAATAAACATTTATGAGACATTCTGAAAAATTTCAACCTGGACTAGATATTTAGTTATATTGAGAGATTAAATGTAATAAAGAAATTGTGATTTAGTTTTTATTAACAAGTAGTCCTTCTTGAGGCTGATAGGCTGCAGTCCATGGGGTCGCGAAGAGTTGGACACAACTGAGCGACTTCACTTTCACTTTTCACTTTCATGCATTGGAGAAGGAAATGACAACCCACTCCAGTGTTCTTGCCTAGAGAATCCCAGGGACAGGGGAGCCTGGTGGGCTGCCGTCTATGGGGTCACACAGAGTCGGACACAACTGAATTGACTTAGCAGCAGCAGCAGCAGTCCTTCTTTTTAAGAAATATGTGTTGATATATTTCCAACTGAAATGACATGGGGTCTGGGATTGGCTTCTAAATAACATATGGAGAGTAAATTACAGGTAAAAACAAACTGACCATACATTGATGATTGTTGAAGCTGGGTGACAGGTGTATGTATGCACTACTTAACCACCTCTACCTCTATCTTTTGGTATCAGTTCAGTTCAGTCGCTCAGTCATGTCCGACTCTTTGCAACCCCATGAACCACAGCACTCCAGGCCTCCCTGTCCATTACCAACTCCCGGAGTCCACCGAAACCCAAGTCCATTGAGTCGGTGATGCCATCCAACCATTTCATCCTCTGTCGTCCCCTTCTCCTCCTGCCCTCAATCTTTCCCAGCATCAGGGTCTTTTCCAATGAGTCAGCTCTTTGCATCTCGTGGCCAAAGTATTGGAGTTTCAGCTTTAACATCAGTCCTGCCAATGAACACCCAGGACTGATCTCCTTTAGGATGGACAGGTTGGATCTCCTTGCAATCCAAGGGACTCTCAAGAGTCTTCTCCAACACCACAGTTTAAAAGCATCAATTATTCGGTGCTCAGCTTTCTTTATAGTACAACTCTAATATCCATACATGACCACTGGAAAAGCCATAGCCTTGACTGCTGCCGCTGCTGCTGCTAAATCACTTCAGTCATGTCTGACTCTGTGCAACCCCACAGATGGCAGCCTACCAGGCTCCCCCATCCCTGGGGTTCTCCAGGCAAGAACACTGGAGTGGGTTGCCATTTCCTTCTCAAATGCATGCAAGTGAAAAGTGAAAGTGAAGTCGCTCAGTCATGTCCGACTCTTAGCTATCCCATGGACTGCAGCCCACCAGGCTCCTCTGTCCATGGGATTTTCCAGGCAAGAGTACTGGAGTGGGGTACCATTGCCTTCTCCTAGATGGACCTTTGTTGGCAAAGTAATGTCTCTGCTTTTTAATATGCTGTCTAGGTTGGTCATAACTTCCCTTCCAAGGAGAAAGCATCTTTTAATTTCATGGCTGCAGTCACCATTTGCAGTGATTTTGGAGCCCAGAAAAATAAACTCAGCCACTGTTCCCACTGTTTCCCTATCTATTTGCCATGAAGTGATGGGACCAGATGCCATGATCTTCATTTTCTGAATGTTGAGCCTTAAGCCAACTTTTTCACTCTCCTCTGTCACTTTCATCAAGAGGCTCTTTAGTTCTTATTCACTTTCTGCCATAAGGATGGTGTCATCTGCATATTTGAGGTTATTGGTATTTCTCCCGACAATCTTGATTCCAGCTTGTGCTTCATCCAGCCCAGCGTTTCTCATAATGTACTCTGCATATAAGTTAAATAAACAAGGTGACAATATACAGCCTTGATGTACTCCTTTTGTTATTTGGAACCATTCTGTTGTTCCATGTCCGTTCTAACTGTTGTTTCCTGACCTACATACAGGTTTCTCAAGAGGCAGGTCAGGTGGTCTGGTATGCCCATCTCTTTCAGAATTTTCTGCAGTTTATTGTGATCCACATAGTCAAAGGCTTTGGCATAGTCATAAAGCAGAAATAGATGTTTTTCTGGAACTCTCTTGCTTTTTTGATGATCCGGCAGATGTTGGCAATTTGATCTCTGGCTCCTCTGCCTTTTCTAAAACCAGCTTGAACATCTGGAAGTTCATGGTTCACGTATTGCTGAAGCCTGTCTTGGAGAATTTTAAGCATTACTTTACTAGCATGTGAGATGAGTGCAATTGTGTGGTAGTTTGGTATATGATTAAGCATTTCCATTGTATAAAATAAAAATAAATTATAACCTTTTTGTAACAATGATTGCAACCAAAAGCTGTATTCATAAAATAGATTAGTTTCTCAAGTCAACATTTTTAGGTCCAAGTACTCTTTGGGATTCTTGGGAATTGTGTTTTTTTTGTAATAATTACATAGAGTTTTCAAATTTGAGAAACACCAAATGCTATTTTATTGGTGTGTATTGTGTCAAATTGCTTCAGTTGTGTCCGACTCTTTGTGACGACATGGACCATAGCTCGCCAGGCTCCTCAGTCCACAGGATTCTCCATGTAAGAATACTGAAGTGGGTTGCCATGCCCTCCTCCAGGGGATCTTCCTGACCCAGGGATCAAACCCACATCTCTTACGTCTCCTGCATTGGCAGGAGGATTCTTTACTACTAGCGCCACCAATATATACAAATGTAACAGATATATTCCCAGGATTTTAGGGGTTATGGAAATCTATTTCTTTGAAGTTAAGGAGAATTAAGTCTCTTTTTTTTTGAATTTTCACTTCTGTGAGTGGGTGGTAAAATCCACTCTGTGCAGTCATATAGCTAGTTGTACACACCTCTCACGTATGATGGAGAGAATTCCAAGACCACGCTCAGTTTTATAAACTATGTCCTGGAAGTATCCACTGAACCAATGTGGCAGGACTGGAATATCTCCTCATCACCCAAAAATGTTGGGCAAAGTGACAATGACTACGATAGGCTCTGGCTTGTGTGTAAGCTCAGAGGAGGTTACTTCTTTACCTTTTTTTGTTTGTTTGTTCTTCTGTATACAGTATGTCTTTTTTAAAAATAAATTTATTTATTTTATTTGGCAACCAATACAATATTGTAAAGTAATTTACCTTCTTTACTATGGATGGATTCTTTACCATCTGAGCCACCAAGGAAGCCTGAGGGTAGGCTCTTATGTATGATTATAATAACAAAAGCAATGAGAAGCAAGTCAAAGAAACAGTTCCAATATGGAGTCAGAATTGGCTTTTCCTTGCAACAGAGAGACGGAGGAAATAATTTTGTAGCTGAAGCATTTTAAAATATTCAGTGGGAGGAATATGTAGTCCCTTTAAACATTTTTTTAGTCCCTGTCTTTGGACTGGAGGTCTAAGTTTCTTTTTTTTTTTTCCCCTTTAAACGTATGAACAATTTTTAGAAGCCTAATCATGTTGTTAAGAAGAAAAACATTTCAATGCACAAACAGATAACCTGCAAATACCATGAGGTGGGATGGCTGAAAGGAGAGGAAAAAATTATCTCAGCTGACCAGTGAAAGGAAGCTGGGCATGAGCCAGATAGCCTGAGATCCTGTGTCTATAATATCATGCTTCTTAGGGTTTATTTTTTGTTTTGTTTTTCTTTTGTTTGTTTTGTTTTAAACACAGGGACTGTTGATGTTGAGTATAACAATAGTCTTGAGTAGCAAGAAGGAGGAGTTTGGAGGAGGGAGCTGGCCAGTGGCTGCTTGGCAAGGATTCAAGATCGTGAGATTAGCAAATTTCCAAAAGGGATCTGCTGCAGTTAAACAAGTCTGCTTCACCACTTCCAGTTTCTCTGCCATGATTGCATTTGGCAATGGGCTAAAGGCCCTAGGCATTCATTCTGCAACAATTCAGGGAGGTAGATAGTGAGTGGAGTCCAAATGGAGCCAGGGAGCCCCTAGTCAAGCAGGGAGAGAGATGCATGGAATACACAAGCTTCTAGGGATTTGAGGGGAGGAACAGACCGGCGGTGTGACAGGGAGTCTGCTCCATAGTCACAATTGTGCCACCATCTTGACCTGAGCATGGAGGTGAGCTGCCTTCTACCTCACTCCTTGCCAGGTGTGGGGAATCTGGAATTGGTAGGTACAGGGTTTATTGGAAGACAGTGGGACAGGACAGAGCTTGGGTCGCCAGGGAATAGAGGTGGTGTGTCTTTCAGCTGGAAGTTCCAAAGGACATATGTAGCCTTTCTTGCAAGAATCAGAGAGAGGCTTTCCTGTTAGAGCAGGACTAGATACCGTCTACAGTGGTGCTTCTTAAAGTTTAATATGTACATGAATCACTTGAGGATCTTGTTAAAATGTACTCTGGGGCAGTCCCGAGACTGCATTTCTAAAAAGTTCCCTGACGATGCTGGTGTTGCTGAAAAAAAAAGAAAAAAAATGCTCTGGCCAAATTGCCAAAATCTGGAATATGCCCAAGGAAGATTTCTGAACTGAGAAGACGTCAAAGTCAATCAGTAAACTAGTTTTATTTGGGGCCTGAGTATGACCAGAATTGGATTAAGCAACAATCTTGGATTAAGGTTTTGAAGGGCAACAAATTGGCCCTAGATGCTTGTATTTCTTTAGCATTTGCTATAATGGCAATCAATTTGTAAACATAATATATTTCTATGTCTGCATTTAGTTCATTTAGAAAAGAGTTAAGTTCTTAAAAAGAACAAAAACCGGTACATACACGCTATAAATATATATATTTACTGAATAGGCACAAACAAGTGAATAGGCATTGTACATTCTGACCTAGCCATTATAATGGGAAATACTTCATTTCAGGTTTAAATGCCATAACCTGTAGCTTCTCCTGGTTCCTCTCAGTTTCTACATTCTATTGTGGAGCTACCCAACAGAGAAGCAGTGAGAGAGTATCTAGCTCCCTTCTGGGTCAAGGCCTCTTGCCTACAGCCTCTTTCCAGGATCAGGGAGGGCCTTTGCCTCTGGACCTGCAGGCACAGTGGTCATCCTCTGCACCCCCTGCATCCTCAGCAACCCCTGCATCCTCAGCATCCTCTGCATCTCTGAACGTAGAAGCCAGGCTGAGCTCTTCGTCCAGAGAGGAGGGTGCATATTCACTCCCTGGAGGCCTTTTTCCCTTTCTCTCCTGCCAACTCCACTTTTCACCTTAGCAGTTACCTCTCTCTGACTTTCTGTGTGTTTACCTGATGATCTTTTATCTACCTTCCCCCTGTAGGTTGTGAGCACAGGGACTTCTCCCACAGCTGTATCCCCACTTCTGAGAAGAACACCCAGCATACAATGGTGCTGGATAATTATTTGTCAAATGAATGAGTGAGAGAATGAAGTGGGCTCATCTTGAGGGTTTCACCGTCTCTTCCCTTCACATGGTTGTCTGAGATGACTTCTCAGTACCCATTAAACACAGTAATTCCATGCAGGCATCTCTCCCACCAGTCTTGCCCAGACTTTCTTCTGCTCCAGCTAGAACATCCTTCTAGATCAAGCTGTTGTCTTCCACCCCCACCCTTTCACCCCACTTCTCACCTCTCCAGCCCACCTAGCCTTCCCAGCTTTAGAGATGAGGATACCCTTTAGCTTAACCCTTTATCTGGCCAAAAAAATAATAATAACTTTGATTTCTAGTGTCTAATCTTTTGGAAAAAAAATAAGGAAGAAGAATAAATGATCAAGGGAGAGCATTTTTCAAAATTTACTGTCCTCAGAGGAAATAGGATAGAAAAAGTTGGTGTGAAGGACACACAAGAAATGCAGTATTCATCTAAAGAAACCACTCTTTTATTTTCAAGATAAATTATTATTTTATGACTTAAGTTTTAGAGCCTTTTCCTTAATTTTATTTCCTCAGCTGTGTTTGCTGAGTTGTTGTCTAATCCAGTCTCTCCTCTTGGTCTCTGCAGGTGATGGCTTTCATGCCCCCATACCATGCATAAAGCCATCTGTGTCTTCCTACAGTTACTAGCATGCACATCTCAAAAATGGAAATGTTCCGTGTCTCTCCATAAAAGACCCTGTCCTTAAAAGTCAAAAGCTGGAAGTGGCTGATATATAATACAACCAGGAAGAGTGATTTGTTAAAAAAAAATTATAATTCCTGTAACATTTAATTGCTCCTTTCATGCTGCTGTTTCCACCACGTCCCTCTGTCCCAATAAATATTTAGATATGGAAATGTGCCTTCACAGATGCCCTAGTTACATTTCCTCATAAATATGCATCTGTTAGCTTTGGGGATTTGGTTGGGGAAAGAGCATCTGTCTTGTGGAAGGAAAAAGTCTTCAAATGATTTCCCTAAATGAGCAAAAGTCATGATGAACTCTTTGTCACCTGGACCTCCTGCCCAACATTTCTCCTTGAAGAACTAACTTTTGCCTCCGTGTCTAAGAGCATGAGGAGATGCAATGGGAGCAGAGGTTGACCATTCTTGCAAAGAGGAAGGTCAGGTTCAAGGAGAGAACAGCTCTGCTCCCCCAGTGCCTGCGTGAGGTGCTTCACTTGTATTTATTTGCAGACGTCTTAGAGGCGCTCTGATCTGAGAGTTACTTTCTAAGGGAATCATCCCAGCAGCAATATCCGTGTTTAAACATGATTTCTTCACACATGTATCCCCACTGTGAATTGCTGGAGCCTTAACAAAGACCGCCCACATCGCCATGCTGGCACAGGTCCTCCATCAGCCAACACCTGACTAATCGAAAGATTTCAGTTAGACGAGTGAAAGCCTTCCACCACCAGCAGCCAAGCAGACCACTAAGTCAAAATTAGCAAGACTTGATGGAAATTCAACTAAGCCAAGGAGAAATTCCCTCTGTGATCCTCCACTATTATGTTTTAATCAGTAATATAATCATGTTATTTTTTAAAAAAGAAAGAAAAAGTTAAAACTTTTTAAAAGCTGTCTTTGCTTTCGTAAGAGAGGGTACTGTTTGCATTTTTCTCAGTGCTAAATGAAGCCTAAGTGTTGACTTTTCCTAAGGAATGGAAACATTTGCATTAGAATCTTTTGGGAATAGAATGTGAATACTCCAAAATTGTGGTCTAAATGTACGTCAAAGTCCCAAGTTCTACTGCAGCCTTACCATGGGATCTCAGGCTCAGACTGCCCTCCGCCAGTGGTCTCCAGAGGACAGGGACACAGGGGCTTCAGTAGATAATTCACTGCCGGGGAAATGAAAATGTTTAGAATTTCTATTTTTATATATTTCATCACATCATCTAAAATAGTACTTATTATGTTGTTATTGTTGTTCAGTTGCTCGGTTATATCCGACTCTTTGCAACCACGTGGACTGCAGCACACCAGGCTCCTCTCCTCCACTGTCTCCCAGAGTTTGCTCAAACTCGTGCCCATTGAGTCAATGATGCCAACCAATCATCTCATCCTCTGTTGCCCCCTTCTCCTCCTGCCCTCAATCTTTCCCAACATCAGGGTCTTTTCCAATGAGTCGGCTCTTCGCATCAGGTGGCCAAAGTATTGGAGCTTAGCATCAGTCCTTCTGATGAATATTCAAGACTAATTTCCTTTATGATTGACTGGTTTGATCTCCTTGAAGTCCAAGGGACTCTCAAGAGTCTTCTCCAACACCACAGTTTGAAAGCGTCAATTCCTCAGCACTCGGCCTTCTTTATGATCCAACTCTCACATCCTTATATGACTACTGGAAAAACCATAGCTTTGACTATGCAGACCTTTGTCAGCAAAATAATGTCTCTGCTTTTTAATATGCTGTCTAGGTTGGTCATAGCTTTTCTTCCAAGGAGCAAGCGTCTTTTCATGGCTGCAATCACCATCTGCAGCGATTTTGGAGCCCGAGAAAATTAAGTCTGTCACTGTTTCCATTGTTTCCCCATCTATTTGCTATGAAGTGATGGGACCAGATGCCATGGTCTTAGTTTTTTGAATGTTGAGTTTTAAGCCAGCTTTTTCACTGTCCTCATTCAGCTTCATCAATAAGCTGTTTAGTTTCTCTTCACTTTCTGCCATTAGGGTGGTGTCATCTGTATATCTGAGGTTATTGATATTTCTCCCAGCAATCTTTATTCCAGCTTGTGATTTATTATCTATGCTCAAAATATATGTAACATGTTTAAATATATTTTTGAAAATATACATAATATCCTTTATTTTATACAGTTAAAATATGCACTTGACTCTATCATTTATAAATAAGTAAGTAGTCATGTTTTGGGGTCCATGCTTAAAAAATGTTAGACAGGGGTGTGTGACTAAAGTCTTGAAGGCCAGAGACCTAGCTCACAGGCAGAGCCTCTCAGTGGTCTGCTTCTGTCTGGCCTGTGTCAGTTAAATCCCTCTACTTGTCATCTGACCATATCACATGCTTCAGTGATTTCCCAGTTCCCTCGGGAAATCCACATCTCATGCACTCATCTACAAGATTTGTTTTTTTCTTCCAAGTTCCTTTCCCTCCAGCATCCTCACTCTACTCTATACCCCAGCCTCTCTTTCCCAAGGCTTTATCAATTTCCCCAGGAATTCTCCAGGCCAGAATGCTGGAATGGGTAGCCTTTCCTTTCTCCAGGGGATCTTCCCAACCCAGGTCAAACCCAGGTCTCCCACATTGCAGATGGATTCTTTACCAGCTAAGCCACCAGGGAAGCCCAAGAATACTGGGTTGGGTAGTCTATCCCTTCTCCAGTGGATCTTCCCCACCCAGGAATTGAACTGGCATCTCCTGCATTGCAGGCAGATTCTTTACCAACTGAGCTATCAGGGAAGCCCCTCTATCCCAAGGCTTTACACACATTGTTGCTTCTCCTGGGATGTCCTCTTCTTCCTCCTAATGTATAACCTGATCAATTTCTATTCAATATGTAGGACTCAGTTTAGATGTTATGGCCTTGGACCCTAAAGAGTAGCCTAAGTGTCCTACCTGGGTGCTGCCATAATGCATAATAACTCTTTTATCCAACTACACGGTAAACTCTTGGAGGGTTTATCTGGCTTGTCATTGTAATGCTAATGACTAGCAGATGATAGATATGTTGAATATAAGTGGAAACCATTCCATTGGTATGTTTCTAAATAATGAAAGTTAGTCCACTTTTAATGTTTAGTTCCCTTCTCCCCACCTTTTATGATCTCATAGGAAGAACAAAGGAATTCAGTTTTCATATTTCCAAATGCACAGTCCCAGCAAATTAAATTGTATGATGGTGAGGGAATGTGTGAATGAATCTATCATCCAGGCCACCACATCTCATCAAAGGACATTTTGACCATTGAAAGAAAAAAAAAAGGAGCAATGGAGGGACCATTTTCATCCACTTGGAAGTGAATCTTAGAACATGTTCTCTTCTTTCTTCAACCTCAAATATGAGATAGAAGTTATAATCGCTTGGTAAGACTGAGTTGACCACTATTCACCACATAGCCTTTAATACAGAAAGGTCATTTAAAAAGGGAACAATAGGGTCACTTCCCTGCCAACAACAACTTATAAGAACACAAGATAGACAGCCTCAGTGTCCACCCAGGGTGGAGACAGCTACTCTCATCCAAGGCATTGTCATGAGTTTCTAGTTTATATGGGAGACTAGAACAGAGGTTATCAAGTGCCACAAATAACATATCACATATCAGTCCTAGTTAATCCTGAATGTTATTCCATCCATGGTTTCCTGACATTAGAAATATAAATCCAGATGGGTCAAAATTCCCCCAGATAAGTTCACATGAGCTTAAGACCAGCCCACAATTTGAGACCAGCCCCAACCCAGGACTGTTAGCTCTGCATTCCAACTCTATCACTGCCTGAGGGAGCAGAGGTTCTGGAATTTCCAAACCACTCTATGACATGCTTGGAGTCACAACTAACATTGACTGTCCATCCATCTCCTCAAGGACATCATGCTTCACATTCCTCTTTAATTTAATCACTATTGTAAATTCGAGTCTGGCTCCTTGCAGTCATCATTAGCTCAGCCCGCATCCCCACACTGCCCCTCATTCTGAATGTTATTCATCAAAACTACATTCCTCCCTTCTCGCCAAACTTTCTCCGTGTTCTCTGAAGACCAGAAAACTCCACAATATCTTCAGTCATATTGGTGAACTTGCCCTTCAGATCTTGGCCTTTGAACCCAGACTACCTTCATGGATTCTGCAAACACCACTTCCTCTGATGGGTCAGTCCATGTGGAGGCAATTCCACCTCCCCGCCCCTTTTCTGCAGGATAGGACGGGGAGTTCACAATTTCCGTCTTGAGCTGGCCGCTTCCAGACCACTGTTCACTGGTTTCTTAGCAGTTAACAGCAGGGGCAGGAGATGTCCACTCTGAATCCAGTAGAATCTCCTAGGAATCTCTCCTTCTGGGTGTAGCTACCAAGCATAGGAATGAAGTGTTTGCAGTGGGTTATTACATGTCCTAGTTGGGGGTGGGTTATTACATGTCCTAGTAGGAGGGCATCATTCCTGCTCCTCTGCTCTGGTTCCCAGACTTATTCTGGCTCTGAGAGAAATAGCCCTGTATGTGTGAAGTGATCAGATTTCCCAGTTTTTATACCTGTCATACCAGAAAACTACTAATAGCACCCTTGTAACTCTAACACTGTTCTGTCCTCCAGCTGCTCAAACCTGAAGTCCTGACACCCACCCTCTGCTCTGACCTCAAATATGTTCTTTTCTCCATGTTGACCGCCTCAACAAACAGCCCTTCATCCATCTAGTTACTCAAGCTTGAAACCGGGTATCATTCAGATGGTCTCCCTTGCTCCCACTCCCTATAATGTTAAAGTGTTGGCTGCTCAGTCATGTCCGACTCTCTGCGACCCCATAGACTTATGTCACCAGGCTCCTCTGTTCATGGAATTCTCCAGGCAAGAATTCTGGAATGGGTTGCCATTCCCTTCTCCAGGGGATTTTCCTGACCCAAGGATTGAACCCGTGTCTCCCTTGTTGCAGGCAGACTTTTTTCCATCTGAGCCACCAGGAAGCCCAACATTCATCAATAACAAGATATAACCCACCCCCTCTCAAATCTCTCACAAACCCTTTTTCTTCTTAGCTCCATGGCCACCTACCCAAGCTGTTTCTTTCACTGTATTACTGCAGTGATCCACTCTTAGCTCTCTCTAACCCCTACATCCCATTCTTTTTAATTATCATCATCATTATCGTTATTTCACATCCAGATTATTTACTCTAGGCAACTGAAGAAATCTTCTTGAAAAGACCAATTGCATTGTTAGTCTAATGCCAAAAACTCTTCAAAGGCTCCTCACTGATTTTGAATAAAATCCAGATTCCTAAAAGAACCTGTAGATCTGGGCCCTGCCTGCCTCTCCATCTCTCTCCAGTATCCTCGCATCCAACAAGCTCATTCCACACTGGTCTTCTTTTCATTCCTGAATCAGGGGATGCGAGTTCTCTCTAACCTCAGGATCTCATCACAGATGGTTCCTTTTCTGCAAGTCTCTGGCTACTTGAGGCACCATAACACACTCCTTCAGGGCTTACTTAGAGAGAAGCCAGAATTCTCTTTGATTCTACTTTTTTTTTTTCCTTTTAGAGAAATAAGCACAATTTGTAATTGTGTTTTTTTCAGAGTCTTATTAATGATCTGTGTTCACATTTGAGGGCAAATTCCATGCCAGGGGCTTTGTTTGTTGCACTCTCTAGTATTCCAATTATCTCCCCAGAGCCTAACATATAGTAAAGGTTTAATAAATGTCTTTTAAATTCATAAACACATTTAAATCGTGTCCAACTCTTTGTGACCCCATGGCCTATAGCCTATCAGGCTCCTCCGTCCATGGGATTTTCCAGGTAAGAGTGCTGGAGTGGATTGCCATTTCGTTCTCCAATAATTACATTAGTACTTGTTAAAAATATATTGTGCATTCAAAATCATCCCAGAAATGTCTACTGAAATCTGTTATGTGCATAGGGCCATGTACTGTGCTGGGCATTGAAGATGCAAGGAGACAAAAACCTCAGAGGACTCTCGGTCAAAGAGGGCACTGGCCAGTGGGCTGGAAAGTCTCATGAGAGGGAAAACTCAGGTTTTCAACCAGCCCAGGGGAGCAGCCACCTCTCTCTTGGATGCCCAGAAAAGACTTCCCAGAAGAAAGAATATCTCAGGTTCATCCTCTCAGGCAGGAACGGGTACATAATTAGCAAGATGCAGAGCTTCCCTGGTGGCTCAAATGGTAAAGAATCTGTGTGTAATGCAGGAGACCTGAGATTCAATCCCTGGGTTGGGAAGATCCCCTGTAGAAGGGAATGGCAACCCACCCCAGTATTCTTGCCTGGAGAATTCTGTGGACAGAGGAGCCTGGCGGGCCACAGTCCATGGGGTTGCAAAGAGTCAGACACGAATGAAATGACTAACACTTTCACTTCAATGTGAAACGAAGTGAGGCTCCTTGTTCAAAAATTAAGAATTTCAAGATTGCGACTGAAGACTATTAAACTGACTGCGAGGGCTTTCAGAGCCCAGGCCCCGTGTGGCAGCACACATCCAATGCCCCTGAAGGCGGCCCTGCTCAGCATCCTGAGGACAGGAGTGAGAGTGCTTGTAAACAAGGTTCGGGCAACAACACTGCCTAAGATTTTAGAGCAAGAAAGACCCTCATTGGTCCAACCTTTCATTTGAAAGAAGTAATACATTCCCTTCTCATTTTCAAGTTGTTTTCTGAAGCTCAGAGAAGGTAAAATTTCCACCGTCTCAAAAAATGGCACTAACATCAGGGTATTAGAGGCAGGATTCCACCAGGACAAAATATTTCTCAAGGGAAGGACAGATTCTTTTTCAAAGCCAGCACCTCCTGAAGCAGCCTGAATGTTTTCGGCTGGGGCCAGCCAGGTGAGGAAGCACTTGGGCACTGCATACCTGGAGGCTGCTAGGAGGCACTCTCCAGGTACTGGTGAGACTAGCAGAATTTGCCTCCAGCAAAAGCATTGGCAGCTTTTGCCTTTGCTCACTTGATGTTCTCCCTCCATCTCGTGGACCCTCATCAAGACATTGGGTGGTAAGAGGCTCAGGGCCTTTGTTGAGGACCTTTGAGTGTTTTAAAGACTGAATGTAGCCCTTTATGGTGGACTGCAGGCATTTACAGGTTGGTGGAAAACACATCTGGTTCCAGAAGTCTTCCAGCGCCCAATCCTGCTGCAGAGGCAGCCTGCCCACATCCCCAGGTGTACCTTCCTGCAGAGACCACACCGATACCAACCTATCTCCTCGGAAGACTTGCCCTGAACTCTTTGGACACACCTGGACTCAGCTGAATAAGACCAACTGGTGTGAACAAAACAAGCCAGGACATGTCCCTGTAAAGACAAAGCTGGAGCTTGACTAGACGCTGCCGGGAACTCAGGCCACCTCTTCCTCTGTGGGAACAACATATGACTCTCAGAGGAAAAGCAGCTGTGGCGTGATTGCTGAGATTCTGAGCAGATGCCTGTGTTTGTCAGGCAGTTTCAGGATTCTTTGGGGTGTCAAGCAGGATGAGAATATGCTGTGACTCTGGTTTAATTTAATGGAGACACAAGAGCTTTAAGCTTCAGGCATGTGTTAGGTATGTGTTTAAAGTTACTGTCACACCCAAAAGTAAGTGCCAGGAAGGAAGCTTCACATTTTCCATGCCCTGCAGCTTCTTTGCCTTACGATCATCCCTGACTCACTACTTCTTGCCAAGAAAAGCCAGCACCTTCTAAACTAATTTGTACAAGACAGAAGCTCACCTGTGACGTGCTCAGTCATTCAGTTGTGTTTGACTCTTTGAGACCCCTTGTACTGTAACCTGCCAGGCTCTTCTGTCCATGAGATTTTCCATGGATGAGAATATTCTTCTATGGACAAGAATATTCTTCCATGGACAAGAATATTCTTCCATGGCAAGAATACTGGAGCAAATTGCCATGTCCTCCTCCAGGGGATCTTTTCGACCCAGGGATCAAACGCTGTCTCCTGTCTCCTAGTTTGGCAGGCAGATTCTTTACCACTGAGCCACCTGGAAAGCCTTCATTTGTGACAGAAGTTTGGTGAATGCATGGATAAATGAATGAGCTAATGCATGAATTAATGAATTCACCACCACTGGGCGTGGCCACCACCAGATGGCCAACACCAGATTGAGGTGTTGACTATCAAAAAGCATGTTAGATTGCTCCAGTGTGGTACCATTTTGAGTACAGGAAAGTTCAACTCTTTTACAAGTACTAACTAGATTGCTCATATTTTTCGTAGTAGTAGATGTCTGAAGTCTATAATGTAGTACATACATTTAGGAAGAGGCATGCTTTAATTAACATATTTATCTCTTTTATTAATAATGATATAATGTGTAAAATGCCCGGGGATTCACTAAGATGAAAGCAAGCAATATAAACATGAGATATTATTATGCTCCTTATAATTACAGCGTGTGTATACACAGCTCATTATGAGTGCCTGTCAAACAGAGTACCCCGTCACGCTGCTGTGACAAAAGGCGATTGTTGGAAGGGTTCACCAAGGCCAGAGGATACCTCTGTAAGGGCTTTGGGTTGGCTCACTGTTTATAGGAACATTTTGATGTGAGTCACGTGCTTCAAATTCCATTGGCCCAGCCTTGAACATGGATTAATTTTTAACAAGTTCAAAGAATAGAAACCAGCTCTTCCTCAACTTCCCCGAAATAAATTCATCGCGTCTTCCGAGGCAGTGAGCACTCATAGCATGAGAAAGTTCTCCATCTTTCTTGTGTGCAGCCTGAGTCATTTCACAGCTGGGGAATGAGGGTGGAGGTGGGGGCGATGGGGAGGGCAATAGGCCCTTTGCTTTTCTTATCATTCTATGGACCTAGTCTTGCACTGACTCTTAACATGAATTTTCCATGAAGCCTATACATCCTCCAATAGAGCAAAAATTGATTTGTGGGGGAGCAAAGTAACTCTTAGCCTTTTTATATATAAAGCACAGGTATTCACATATTGCAATAAGAATAACTCTAATGTTTCTGCAATATGAAAATTTCATGGAGGAAATTAGGGAAAAATGTCTAAAATGGCTCCTTCAGTTCAGGTCAGTTGCTCAGTCATGTCTGACTCTTTGCAACCCCATGGACTGCAGCACTCCAGGCTTTCCCTGTCCATCACCAACTTCCGGAGCTTGCTCAAACTCATGTCCATTGAGTTGGTGATGCCATCCAACCATCTTATCCTCTGTTGTCCCCTTCTCCTCCTGCCTTCAATCTTTCCCAGCATCAGGGTCTTTTCAAATGAGTCAGCTCTTCATATCAGGTGGCCAATGTACTGTAGCTTCAGCTTCAGCATCAGTCCTTCCAATGAATATTCAGGACTGATTTCCTTTAGGATTGACAGGTTTGATCTCCTTGCAGTCCAAGGGACTCTCAAGAGTCTTCTCCAAAACCACAGTTCAAAAGCATCAATTCTTCGGTGCTCAGCTTTCTTTATGGTCCAACTCTCACATCCATACATGAATACTGGAAAAACCATAGCTTTGACTAGATGAACCTTTATTGGCAAAGTAATGTCTCTGCTTTTTAATATGCTGTCTAGGTTGGTCATAGCTTTTATTACAAGGAGCAAGCGTCTTTTAATTTCATGGCTACAGTCACCATCTGCAGTGATTATGGAGCCCAAGAAAATAAAGTCTGTCACTGTTTCCATTGTTTCCCCATCTGTTTGCCATGAAGTGATGGGACTGGATGCCATGAACTTTGTTTTCTGAATGTTGAATTTTAAGCCACTTTTTTTCACTCCCCTCTTGCACTTTCATCCAAAGGCTGTTTAGTTCCTCTTCACTTTCTACCATTAGGGTAGTGTCATCTGCATTTCTGAGGTTATTGATATTTCTCAATGGCTCCTTGGGGGACTAATAATGAAAAAAAAAAAAGCTGAGAAACACTGCTTTTGCTCTCTGAGAAGAGTTTAACAGGTGGGAGGCAATCTTCAGGGTCACCTTGGAACTCTGGGAAGAGATAGAGCCTCCTAGGAAACCATCTTCCCACCTTTTAATGGAAACCTGGCATCACACAGCTATGGACTTTCTCCTGTGACCTAAACTTTGAATCCTTGCCAAAGTGCAGATATCTCTGGGTGAGGTAATACTTTAAATTTTATCATCTACTTATATCTTGGCATAAGGATCTAGCAATTTCTCCTCTGAGATCAAATTTTAATAGGAGAGGCTATGGTACTTGATGGAATAAAAGCAGTACAATTGAAGGATGTGAGTACATATGAAAAAGGAAAAGATTAAAATATAACTGGGCCAGTTACAGAGCTCAGTCTACCATCTCAGTGTTCAAGAAATGTGTTTATTTTATAGAATGCCATATAACTTTTTAAAGATTTTGTTCTGCTGAGGTATCAAGAAAAAAGTCACAATAAATTCAGTGTTACCTTTCCTTTAGCTCAGATGCTAAAAAATCTGCCTGCAATGCAGGAGACCTGAATTTGATCCCTCGGTCAGGAAGATCCCCTGGAGAAGGAAATGGCAATCCACTCCAGTATTCTTGCCTGGAGAATTCCTTGGACAGAGGAACCTGGCGGGCTATAGTCCATGGGGTTGCATAAGTCAGACGTGACTAAGCGACTAACACACACAGACTCCATTTCCTGGAGTTGGACTTGAGTTCCATGGTAGCAGTGCAGGCCTGGGCAACGGTGGATCATGCTGAGAGAGGTTTTCAACATGATCCGTCATCTCATCTGGGCTTGGTCGTCAGTAACTGAGGGTCACCCCTGTCGGATCCTTTATGTTGACCACCTCCATGCTGGGAACTTGGTGAGGTGCTCTGGCTCCATTGGTCCAGGCGTATCACAGTCTCTTGGATTTGCTTCCTCTCTAGGGTTCTACCCAGGAAAGGGCACAGGTCTTTTCTAATTCCCAGTACCATCCTGCAGGAGGCCCAGTTTGTCAGGGGTGGAGCAGGAGAGGTTTAAAAACACCTAAGCTCTCATCACATCTGCTGCAACTTCCCTCCTTCCTGTAGCCAAGAGAGTGCTTGTCAAGTCTCCAGGCTGAGGCACTCCCTCAACAAATATTCTTCCAGATCCATTGCTTGTGCACAGCTGTCCTTTCTGGCTGCAAGAAGGCCTGGGCCATTGTGACTCAAAAGCCCTGAGGTGACTCCTCTTTCCTCTGTTCTCTCGTACCTGCCTTGAGGCCATGTGTGCAAAAATGCCAAGCTGACAAGACAGGGAGCAGCCAAGAGGAAGAAGGAAGTGCCGGGGGAGCAAAAATCCGTTACTATTTCAAAACATTTTACCACTTAAAAAAGCACCATTTTCACAATTGGGAAGTTGATCTACCACTGAGCACTGGTTGTGTGGATTTCCATTCTAGGATATATTCAGAGAAATTGCTGTGCATTTCAGTCATACAAGTGTATCTTCTGTGACACCAACCTAGTGAAAGCCATCTCACCTTTCTGCTCAAATGCACTCCTGAGATTTTCATAAGGTAGATTGTCCCATGTTTCAACTAGGATAAAATAATAAAATTGTGGGTTTTGCTCCCAAGGTGACATTGGCATAAAAAAAATCATACAGGTGACAACACATAACAATTTTAAAAGTCATAATTATTGGGTGTGAAATAAATGCTGTTGAAATGAATTATTTCAAGTCTGATAAGAACAAACTTGAGATGTTGCTTTAACATCAAAGCAGGTTGAAAGTGAAATACTGAAAGTATTAGTCGCTCAGTCATGTCCAACACTTTGCGACCCTATAGACTGTAGCCTGCCAGTCTCCTCTGTCGATGGGATTTTCCAAGCAAGAATACCAGAGCGGGTTGCCATTTCCTTCTTCAGGGGATCTTCCCGACCCAGGGATTGAACCTGAGTCTCCTGCATTGCAGGCAGACTCTTTACTGTCTGACTTGCTTTGAAGTCAAAGCAGGTTAAAGAAATTGCAAAGCCTTCCTAGTGGCCCAAATATGAAACATGTTGATCATTTTACCACAGAAGCTTCTGATGCTGCTTGTGCTGGGTGAAGAGATGAAGAGCAGAATCTGAAGAAGCAACAGCCATAAAACCAAAGTCTTCAACATATAAGCCGAGCTAGACTAAATTAGTGTTATGCACATGCAGGAATGTTTGCTGTTGCTGGGTATATTGTCATCGTGAGATAAATCTGACTTTCACACAGGGTACTCCCAGTTCACTTGGTGAACTTTTTTCCTCCTCGAAGTGATAATTCAGATATGAACCGTATCCTTGTGCTTTCTATAGCCTGTCTCTCACATTCACAATCCACATGTTCGCCAGAGGAGTTCAAGGCAATTTCTGGCATGTCATCTCATTCCTCTTCTAGGAGATTTTGATGGGGAGATGGGAAGGGGACAGATAGAGTGATGAACATTGGATTTAAATAGAGGTAAACATTAAGATCGGAGGAGGCAATGGCACCTCACTCTAGTACTCTTGCCTGGAAAATCCCATGGATGGAGGAGCCTGGTGGGCTGCAGTCCATGGGGTCACTAAAAGTCGGACACGACTGCGAGACTTCACTTTCACTTTTCACTTTCATGCAATGGAGAAGGAAATGGCAACCCACTCCAGTGTTCTTGCCTGGAGAATCCCAGGGACGGGAGAGCCTGGTGGGCTGCCATTTATGGGGTCGCACAGAGTCGGGCACGACTGAAGCGACTTAGCAGCAGCAGCAGCAGCAAACATTAAGATGGGTTTCACAGCCAGATCAGTAGTAAAGAATCCACCTGCCAATGTAAGAGACACAAGAAACATGGGTTCGATTCTGGGTCAGGAAGATCCCCTGGAGGAGGAAATATCAACCCACTCCAGCATTCTTGCCTAGGAAATCCCATGGAGCGAGGAGTCTGGCAAGCTCCTGTCCACAGAGTTGCAGAAAGTCAGACATGACTGAGCATGCATGCAAACATTGAGGTACATTTTTTTCCATGGTTACATTAGGAATCAGAGCACAACCTTTTTTGGTTAATCTTCCGTTCCCTCTCACTGGTCAATCCCAGAGTCCTAAATGGAGAGATTTTCTGAGTTTTGTTTCTATCTTAGAGCTTATCTGGTTCCAAACAGAGAAACAAAAAAACCAAACCGAAAAACAAATCCAGTAGACAAAAAGAAACCCACCCATTTACCAGACAAATGATTTTCAAAGTTTAGCTTTCAGAATGTGTTGTCAAGCTCACTGTTCTTCCCACTAAGATGGAATGACAATGCAATGCTTGGGAATGCTGGCTAAAACAAGCATGTCATCCTGAGTTAGAAAGAAAGCAAAGACACTAGAGAATCCTCACCAAGTTTTAACATGTGGAAACAGCAATGCCTTGAACCAGATCCTCAGAGGTTAAGGGGAATAAAGCAACGGAACAGCTCATTTCCATGTGACAAACCAGCCCTGGGAACTCAGATAAGGCCTTAGTTTCATAAGTGCTACAAATCCGTTTTCTGTTTTCCTCAAAGTCCTGGCAAAGATTCAAAGCCAACCCATGAACCAGACAGGAGGCCTGTTTCTGGCCAAAGTCTGTGACAGCAAAGCCTCTGACTCCAGGCAGCATGAACAATAAGCATCTTCTTTCTGGGTGTTGACTGAGTTCTCCCACGGAGCATTGTATGTAAAATAATTTCTAGTAATTAGCTTCAAGTTGACTCCACTAGTGAGTATGATAATAGTAACATTTAGTAACATTAAATGTTAGTAATAGCTAACATTTATTGTTTATTATATCCTAAGTATTATTTTAGGCATTTTACATCATGATCTCCCCTAATATTTGCAATAACTCTATGAAATGATATCATTACTGGCCCCGTTTCTTGATACAGCAAATGAGGCCCGAAGAACTTAAGTAATTTTTGTTCAGGATCCTATGGCTACTGAATAGTATGGCTGAGTTGGACTCTAGATCCCACACTCTCATCACTACAGCGTATTGCAGTGTTGGTGATAGCAGATATTCTTATCCTCCCCACGTGTGTTTGAAAGATAACATAACTAAATAGGTTAAAAAGAAGGTACAATTACTGGTAGACCACCTAGGAATAATTATTCTTCCCTAGATGCTGGTCTGAATGTGACATGCTAATAGGTAAGAAACAAAATGTCAACTCGTGGCCTATTTTGAAGATACCTTAAATACCTTTGAATCATTGTTGAAAATCAATGTTAAAATTTGAGGGGGGAAAAGCAAGGTAAATCAGTTGCCAAACTTTTCTCTAGAGAATACAAGTGAAGTGAAAGTCCCTCAGTATCCTACTGCGACTCCAAGGACTATAACCCACTTGGCTCCTCTGTCCCTGGAATTCTCTAGGCAAGAATACTGGAGTGGGTAGCTGTTCCCTTCCCCAGGGAAGCTTCCCAAACCAGGGATGGAATCCAGGTCTCCCACGTTGCAGGCTGACTCCTTATTCTCTGAGCCACCAGGGAAGCCCAGAGAATACAATCATTCAGTCAAAGTATAATATTCAAAGGGTTGAAAAACATGACTCTCATACAACTATAAAATGAAGATGTCAACTTAACTGACTAATGAATGAAGGAACCAGTAAGATATTAAAACTGGTCCAAAGGGCATTTAGAAAGCTATGTATACATAGGTGATTTAATAAATTACTGGGTTAGATATAAAGCTGGTTAATGTTCAGTTTAAATGTAATGTTTGGGGATATCCATTCCACTAGAGAGAAATTCGGAGAAGGCAGTGGCACCCACTCCAGTACTCTTGCCTGGAAAGTCCCCTGGACGGAGGAGCCTGGTGGGCTGCAGTCCATGGGGTCGCTACGAGTCGGACACGACTGAGCGACTATACTTTCACTTTTCACTTTCATGCATTGGAGAAGGACATGGCAACTCACTCCAGTGTTCTTGCCTGGAGAATCCCAGGGACGGCAGAGCCTGGTGGACTGCTGTCTATGGGGTTGCACAGAGTCGGACACGACTGAAGCAACTTAGCAGCAGCAGCAACAGCAGAGAGAAATTATTTACATCTCTACTCAGCCAAAATTTACAAGTTGATCTCTGTCCTTGTAAAGATATAAATTAAATCAGCCAATAGAAAACCAATCTTAGAACTGCAATGGAAAAAAAGAGAAACCTACCTACTATTCTCTTTTATCTATTTTTAAGTTCAGATAATTTTTCTGACAATCCTTACTAAGTTAGGGGAACAAAACCTTGACTCTAGCCAGCTCAAAATAGGCAAAAAAAGAAAAATTATGCAGAGTAGGTAGGAAATATGTTTTAAAATTTAATAATAAAAAAATACATTCTGTTCTGTAATGATCAAAAAAGAAAAAAAAGGAATTAACCATTGGGACATGGGGAGGGTAGTAGGAAAACAGTAAAGAGAAAGGAAGAGCAAAAATCTTAGCTCTTACTTTTGCTTTCATACAAACTATAAAGGATAGTGAGCTCATTTTACAGGCAAAGTAGTCAGTAATCAAATTTTAAAATGCCATGGGGCAGATTACAAGAACTCAGTATGCTGTCAGTAAATGTCCTCTATCTTCTTTTTAAGTCTCTTAGTTACTTCTCAATTGCCATCCTATTCTTTGATCAAACTAACTCTGTGAGAGTCTTCCCTGGTGGTCCAGTGGTTGAGAATCGGCCTTCCCATGCAGGGAATGAGGGTTTGAACCTCGGTCAGGAAGGATTCCACCTGTCTTGGGGCAATTAAGCCCTAGTACCACACGAGATGCCCACACGAGATGCCCACACGACTAGAAAGCCCTAGTACCACAAGAGATGCCCACAGGTACCACAACTAGAAAGAGCCTACAAAAAAAAAAAAACCAAAAAAAAAAAAAGAATTGTTAAAAAACGCACAAAAACACAAAGTAAGTCTGCACATGAAATTAAATAGGTCCATTTATCTGGAGCAGTGTAATCTGATAATGATCCAAGTCTGTTTAACTTGAACTAGTTCTCACTGTTGTTTGTGTTACAGGTTAAGAAGAAATGTCAGGCTCTTCAGGAAGTAATTAAATATTTGCTAATTCTGAGGGCTTAACGTAACAGACTCCTGCAGTTGATACTTAATTTGTGTTGACATTTTCTGAGCATTCCAGGAGATTTTTGAAGCAGGACTTTTAAGATAACAGTTGTTTATTCCTATCCTTGTAACTGTGACTTATGTACATTGGACTGTTTTTTATCCAAAATGATAAATACAGTAGTGTTCCTTTTTTTTTTCTCCTACATGAATGACATGCCAAATCTTCCCTCCCAGGAAAATAAAAACAAAATATCCTACTTCAGAAAATTACAACTGGATTAATTTCCCATTGAACAAGGTTACTGCTGCTAAGTCACTTCAGTCGTGTCCGACTCTGTGTGACCCCATAGACGGCAGCCCACCAGGCTCCGCCATCCCTGGGATTCTCCAGGCAAGAACACTGGAGTGGGTTGCCATTTCCTTCTCCAATGCATGAAAGTGAAAAGTGAAAGTGAAGTCACTCAGTCGTGTCCCACTCCTAGCGACCCCATGGACTGCAGCCTAGCAGGCTCCACCGTCCATGGGATTTTCCAAGCAAGAGTACTGGAGTGGGGTGCCATTGCTTAACTGTATAATTTTTAGCCTGTTCTAGAATAACTTGGTGGCTTTCCTGGTGGCTCAGCTGGGAAAGAATCCACCTGCAATGTGGGAGGCCTGGGTTAAATCCCTGGGTTGGGAAGATACCCTGGAGAAGGGAACGGCTACCCACTCCAGTATTCTGGCCTGGAGAATTCCATGGAATGTATAGTCCACAGAGTCGCAAAGAGCACAACTGAGCGACTTTCACTTTCAGAATAACTTGACAACAAATCCTCGTCTTCGATGCATGTTACAAGCATCTCTCCCTCTCCCAATTCTATGAGATCTGGAAGATAAGCTTAGAAAAGAAACATGGCTTGTCAACTCAGCAGCATTTGTGCCATTTTAATAGGAAAGTGTGAGTTAATAGTGTTTATCTGTATAAGATTTTAAGATAATTTTTACTATTTTTTATACTGAAATATTTGAAAAAGTTTTATAATGAATATTTAGCATTCCTATAATGGGAAAATAAGTCCGTACAGCTATTTTCACTTATTTATTCTTTATTAACTTGAATTGTTTTTTTATAATTGACTTTTTTCAGAGCAGTTTAAGATTCATGAGAACACTAAAAGTACTGCTGTTTCTCATATAGCCCCTGCACAGCCTCTCACATTATGAGCATCTTCACCAGGGTGGCACATTTGTACAGTATAGTCACCCAAAGTCCATAGTTTACATTATGATTCACTGTTGATGTTGTACATTCTATAACTCTGCACAAATGTGTGATCACATGTATCCTTCATTATGATATCACAGAGAGTATTTTTACTGCCTTAAAATTCTCTGTGCTCTGTCTATTCATATGTCACCACCACTGATCTTTTTACTGTCTCCATAGTTTTGCCTTTTCCAAAATATCTTATGGGTGATATCATACAATATGCAGGCTATTCAGGTTGGCATCTTTCACTTAGTAAAATGCATTTAAGTTTCCTGCATGCTTTTTCATGACCTGAGAGCTCATGATCCTCTGTCCAGGGGATTCTCCAGGCAAGAATACTGAAGTGGGTTGCCTTTCCCCCTCCATTGGCTCTTCCTGACCCAGGGATGGAAGCCACATCTCTTCCATCTCCTAGTATTGACAGGCAGGTTCTTTACCACTAGCACCACTTGGGAAACCCCATTTCTTTTTAGCATGTACTCTTCTTGCCTGGAAAATCCCATGGACAGAGGAGCCTGGTAGGCTGCAGTCCATGAGGTCACTAAGAGTCGGACATAACTGAGCGACTTCACTTTCACTTTTCACTTGCATGCATTGGAGAAGGAAATGGCAACCCACTCCAGTGTTCTTGCCTGGAGAATCCCAGGGACGGGGGAGCCTGGTGGGCTGCCGTCTATGGGGTCACACAGAGTCAGACATGACTGAGTGACTGAACTGACTGACTGACTGATACTTCATTGTCTGGATGTACCACATTTATTTATACAGTCACCTACTGAAATACACCTTGATTAAAGCTGCTATAAACATCCATGTGCAAGTATTTGAATGGTCATACATGTTCAGTATGTTTGGGTAAAACCAAGGACCCAAAGAGTGCCATTTCTGGGCCTTATTTGTTGTAAGAGAATGTTTAGTTTTCTAAAGAACCATCAAACTGTCTTCCAACAGTTTCTTCATACCGTTTTGCATTCCCACTAGCAATGAATGAGCGTCCCTCTTGCCTCTTGTCAACATTTGATATTATCAGTGTTCCACTGACTGTGTTCCAGATTTTGGTCATTCTAACAGTCTCTCACTGTGGTTTTGATTTGTATTTATTTGATGGCATATGATGTGCAACATCATTTTATATGCTTATTTGCCATCTGTATATCTTCTTTGGTGAGGTGTCTGTTAAAATCTTTGGCCAATTTTTAATCAGGTTGTTTGTTTTCATATTGTTGAATTTCAAGAGTTTTCAAAAAATATATTTTGGACAACAGTCCAAAATCTAGTGAGTCTCTTGTAGATATTTTCTCCCAGTCAGTAGTTTGTCTTCTCAATCTCTTGACAGTCTCTTTTGCAGAGCAGGTGTTTCATTTTTAATAAAGTTCAATTTCTTGATTATTTCTTTCATGAATTTTAACTTTGATGTTATATTTGAAAATTCATTGCCAAACCCAAGCGCATCTATATTTTCTCCTAAGTTATCTTGTAGGTGTTTTATAGTTTCCTGTTTTCCATTTTGATCTGTGATCCATTTTGAACTAATCATGAGCAAGTGTAAGGTCTGTGTCTGGACTCACATTGTTGCATGTGGACGTCCAGCTGTTCCAGCACCACCAATGAATAGACTGCTTTGCTCCGTTGTGTTGCCCTTGCTCCTTTGTCAAAGGTCAGTCGACTATATTTATATGGATCAGTTTCTGGGCTCTCTATTGTGTTATATTCATCTATTTGTCTATACTTTCACCAATACCACACTATCTTGATTATTGTAGCTTTATAGTAAGTCTTGAAGTCAGATAGTGTCAGTCCTCCAACTTTGTTCTTCTCGTTCAATATTGTGCTGGCTATTCTGGACTTTTCATCTTTGTATATAAAGTTTAGAATCAGTTTGTCAATATCTGCAATTACTTGTTGGGATTTTGATTGGGATTGCATTGAAGCTATAGGTAAAGTAGCTGCATTTCCCCCGGAATTTGTACTGTGCTGCAGCATTAGTGGAGGCTCTCGAGTTTAGTGTAGATTGCCAATGTCATACAATGACCTTGGCTATTCAGGGTGTTGCTGCAGTTATCATTGTTGTTAATGCTGATAATGATATTAATAATAGTAGGCATTACTGCCTCTTAGGTGATGAAGATATCCTTAATCCCACATGGAGAAACTGAGACACAGAGAAATTAAGCAATTTGCCTAAAGTCAGGGAGCAAGAATCAGAAGCAGATCTCTAATTCAAAGTATTTGAAATCACTATCCTAGTTCTCCTTTTCTATTTCTACATCTCTCAGCTAGTAGGGAGGGATCAAAGTGCTGTTTAGGGAGCTCACCCCGTCCCGCATGAAAGGGCAATCTGACACATTTACTGGCATCTGAAACTAACAAGGGAGAGGCAGTAAGTGTGAGTTTTTAGAATTCCTGTGCTTTATCCACAGATTCTCAAAGGCACCTGACCGTGAACTCTACCAACTGAATACTTAAGTCAATTTCTTATACTAGACTGAAAAGTAGGAATATACAGGATGAATATACAAAGATGGATCCACTGTGGTCCCTAATGCTAGGGTAAGCTGTTCAAAAGTACCATCCCCTTCCCCCAGGCAAGGTTCCTCCTGGCCTAGGATTCTCAGTGAAATATAAGGAAACCCTGATCAAAGAGTTGGAATCAGAATTTTCACCATAGAAGCCTTGAAGCATTTAATCAATGAGCAGATATTTTAAATGAGTGTCTCTCTTAAATAGGAAGTTAAGCATTTTTCTTAGGTGGACATTGAGGAAAAATTCAAGAAATTAGCAAAACCCAAAAGCTAATGAGGAATTTAAAGAATCTTATCTATGGGACACCATACTTTTGAGAATCAGACTTTTTCAAAAGCAGAAGAGTCTGTTTTCTGTGGATAAGACATCTTCAGAGACTGCATGTGAACCTAGGACCAGTACTTAAGAGATACTTGGGTTTGGGAAAAGACCGACACACTCAGAGCAAAGTGGTATTGGTTACAAAAATATAGTCAAGGGGAGAGGAAGATAGTAAAGTAAGGCAAAATCTTGAGGAAGATGGAACTTAAGGTGTGTATGTGTGTGTGTGTGTGTGTATGGAGAGAGAGAAAAAGAGAGAGAACAGGTAAGCTTATTGTGTGCTGGACACTATGCTAGGTGCTGGGAGATGAGAGAGTTCTAAGTGTCCAGGATGGCACCCGGGTTTCTGAAAACAGGATTGGATTAAGACGCCATCAATGAGAGACTTCCCTGGCAGTCCAGTGGTTAAGACTCAGGGACTGCACTGCAGAGGCATGGGTATCAACCCTGATCGGAGAACTGAGATCCCACACGCAGCATGGCACAGTAAAAAAATAAAAATAAAAAAATAAAGATGTCATCATTGAAGTGAAGCAGTCTTGGGAAGCAGTTTCCAGAGGCAGCTCTTATTAAGAAAAATGTGGGGGTGATTTTTCAGATGCAAAGAGTAAAGAATACATATTTTGTTATTTTATTTTAATTTTTTATTTTTTTGCAATAGGTCCTTTTGGGTTATATATTTTAAACATGGCAGTGAGTACACATCAATCCCAAACTCCCAAGAATATGTTTTTTTAAGAGAGGAAAATCTTAAGGATTTGACAACTACTGAACTAAGCTACCAGTCTGTGCAGGAGACCTAGAGAGGAGCTCAAGAGGCAGGGAGAAGATTTGGCATTCTGTCTGGGCCCTGATGATTTCGTGTGCTGAAATTGAACAACACTGTTTTCTAAGCCATCACCCTGGAAGTTTTGACTTCAAAATGGCAGTCATTGATTTTTTTTGATGACCACGACTAGCAGGGTTGACTGCAGAGGGGTACCTACATTACTCCAATATCATAGATGAGACAACCAAGGCATGAGAAGTCAAATGATCACGAGGGCTGACAGCAGACCATGTAAGAGTCTATGACTAGAAAGTCCGAATCTTATCTCAGAGACATCCTTTCAGACAACTTTGCACTAGAAATTGTCAAAGTTTGGTACGATGCAAAAAAGGCAAGCTACCCTGGTCATGTAAAGTTGCAGTACTAAGAGCCTCTATATAGTAGTGAATATGTGACAACCAAAAATTCACCAACAGAGTGGCGTTTTAAAAGCCTGATAAACCTCTTGACTACTTTCCTTACTCTGGATTAATAGTCATCCCTTCCCTCTGGCCTTTTCTCTCCTTCCCTCTTCCACAATTTCTCACTCTCCTCCATCACTACTTTTATTCCTATGCTTATGCCCTCTCCATTTTGAAAGTTAAAGCTCATTTACTTCCATAGTGAATAAGCAGACACATTAAATATTCCCAGGGTAGCAATTCACTCCATTTGATCAAGTGTAAAATGTCTGGAATCCAGACTAGCCTTGCAGCTTTGGAAAAAAATTTCTAAGAAACCCTGACTCAGTGTTTAAAAGCTAATACATTTGAGCATTCCTCTGGATTATGAAAATGAAAATAATCCTGTACCCCAGGGAGTAAAGAGCAGCCAGAAGATCCTCACCAACTGATGAAGCTATCTTCAGGGTACACTCACAATTATGCATGTGATCCTTTTCTTGATGGAATTTTGGGGGGTTTTCTGAATGGAGGCTGAAGACTTGCCTGGAAGCCTCTTGCTTTTATCCCTATGGATGAGCACCTGCAAATACACAGCACAAGGCCTTCTTCCTCAGCACTAAAGCTCAATTTGAAACAAAGATAGAGTTTTGTGCTCTCAGCCTGGGGGACTTCCAGGAGAGTGTTCTGTTTGGAGTGGTGCGAGCCTGGGGTCCAGTGGGGATGAAGTGTTCTATGAAGTATATGTAGGTCAAGCATAGTGGGGACCTGTGGACAAAGCTGCTGAAAGTTGGAGTGATCATATCAAAGGTCATGTCCAAAGGCAAGCTGGGGCTTGTTAAAGACTCAGTCAGTTTGAGACAGAAACTCAACAAAAAGCCATTCCAATCTGAAGGCAGACTGAGATTGGAAAGACCAGGTCAGGGGCAAGTCTCTCAGCTGATCTCAGAGACCATCTTTGAGTGTTCTGCAGAGCATGTGTGCCCGTGGTTTGGGTGCCTCCATGAATTTTTTGTTTTTGTTTTCTAATTTGATTGCCTTTGTCTCACTCTTAGTGGAACCAGCTATCCTTAAAGATCCAGGTCTATTTATGTATGCAGAAAGAATTGCCTGAGTGACCTTGACTTTGATACTTCTTTCTATTTGGTCTAAAGAAGAAAAAGGAGAAAAGAGGTGAACCTTTAAATTGCTTACTACATTTCAGGTTTCTTCTCAAGCATTTCCTCATAAATTCTTATCTTTAGAAAATGGAAAGTAAGTATTCTTATCCCTACTTCAACACATGATGAAGCTGAGGATTACAGAGTTTAAATAAGTAGGCAAAAGTCAACAGCTCGTAAGTGGAAATTCCAGAATCTAAAAACAGCAATGTGTTCCAAAGGTCATGCTTCCTGACATATGTCTACATCTTCTGAAACGGTGGTTTCAAACAGCATGACCTCAGGACCCTTTTTACATTCTTAAAAATTTTTTGATAAAACTTTTTGTTTATGTGAGTTGTGTATATATATATATATATATATATATACACACATAAATATTTGTCATATTAGAAATTAAAATAGGGAATTTAAAAAATATTTTATTTATTTGCTTAAAATAATAAAGCTATTACATGTTAACAAACATTTTTGTGAAAAATGATTATGTTTTCTTAAGCAAAAAAGATGTAACATTATGCATTTTTGCAAGTCTTTTTAATGTCTGGTTTATGGGAAGATGGCTGAAATTTACTATCTGCTTCTACATTTATTTTGCTGTGATATGCTGTTCAGGTTGAAGTATGTGAAGAAAATCCAGCTTCATGCAGATGTTTAGTTGTAAAGGAAAGAGTATTGAAATAGCCTTTTTAGAGAATTTGGGGTATTTTTCTTGATGAATGTTGCAATGTAGGCTCTGAAACCACATCAATGAATCCAAACTCCATTACATTTAAAATCTTTTTTAAAAGCCTCTTTTAGTGCTTTAGTCATTTGAAAATACTGGTTTAGTAATTCACACCAATGGCAACATTCCTCATGGCAGCACACTGTATTACCCACTACCAGAAAGTCCCAGTGATTAATACCAAATCTGGTCTCTAGAAAAAGTGTTAAGAATTGGAATGCTGTGAAGCTCAAGATGCCAGATACGAGTTTTCCAAAACTCAGTTTTGACTTGAAAGGTCAAATTTTACCACTGGCAACAAACACGGTCAGTTTTTCTTGCCGTGAGAGTTTCACTTCTTTCATTTTTGAGAACAAGCCAGATCTCCAAGTCTGAATAACCATTGTTTGTCTGTCAGTTTTTCCAAGGAAAAAAAATGATGCTCCCGCCCCTTCAAAAAAAAAAAAAAAAATCTAAGCCAGCTAACAGCTCAGTCATGCAGGTGCTTTTCCTTAAAACAGCCATCGCAAGACTGCAGAAGATGTGCTCCTTTCCCTGAACTTCTGTCATGTCACAGAAAATATTAAAAAGCACATGCTGCTGAGTCAAGATCTTCAAAATGAACGATTTATGTGGCTTTATGAAGGGCATTCTTGAGTGAAATTGGAATTTTATTTCCTTTTAATTTTACTATAAAGAAAATAACCACTAGTTTGGTTTGTTGCACCGTCCTTATTCATTGTAAAGCATGCCGTTGCTTTTGCCCTGTCAGTGCAAATGTTAATACAGTAAAAAGGCATATAAAACCTCAGTATTATTATTATTACAATTGGTGAGATGTTGTGAACCCACTGAAATGGTCTTGGGGATCCCCAACGGGTATGTGGACTCTACTTGGAGAACCTGTATTCTAGAAGAACTAGATGAGGTCCTGGAGCGAGTCAAGGCTCTTTCCTCCTTGGGGCCTGCAACCCGATGTGATCCAGAGGCAGGCTGGAAGCCTGAGCGAGACTCAAAATCTGAGCAGAATTCCCATCAGGCTTGGTCCTGAGAGACTTCCTCTTCTCAAATTACATCCTTTTCTGCCCTTCTGGAATTTACATCTTGGTGAGGAAAGACAGCCAATGGACAAAAATGAGTAAGTCGATTATATCATATAACTGAAGAAAAATAAAATAGAGAAAGGGACTGGGGTGGGGAGAAGTTTTTGTACTTTAAATGGAGTCACCACAGACCTACTGCAGGGTCTAGTTTGACTCTAACCACGCAATAAGGCAACAGTTATTCTCATTTTAGAAATGAGAAAATGTTACCCAAAAATAGGGTTCATCTCTCATTGAGTGTCAAATTAATAGACATAAACAAGCCAAAGATCAGGAAAATGAAGGATTTACTGTCACATGCAGCAAGTAAGGAGACTACCAGGGATATTTCCTAAATAATGTCTCCCCAAACAGCAAAATTGGGGAAGTTTTAAGCTAAGGGTACCTTCACGAAAGGGCTTGAGCAGAGAATTCACCATAAAATTGGGGCCAAGGTTGGCAAAGTCCATGTCTTGATTGATTGAAGTCAGGAGAGTTAATACCATCATTCAGTCCTCTACCTGGGGGTGGGGACATGGGGTGGGGCTTAGTTCTTGCAGAACTCAAAGATGTATTATTATGTATAGTATATCCCTTGAGGAGAAAATAGGACTCCACTGTATCACTGCACTGTCTTTGCTCTGTTCTGGCTTTCCTTTGTTCCCTTAAGATCAGTGCTTTCTGAGACCTGTCCAAGGGTGACCATTGTGAACAGGCTTAGATTCCAAAATGGCTTCTCTTATGTGAAGAAAACCATTCCAGGCTCTCTTCCTCTGGGGACCCCCTAAGCTATCTGCTTATAGAAATGGAGGCACAGCTGGATTAAGTGATTAGTTCAGGATCTCATAGCAAATAAACAGCAGATCTAGGATTCCAACTCTAAAGCCTAACTCTGTCCACTGGCAAATTATCCCTACAGGTGTGTAACAGATCTTAGATACCCAGCAACACTTCTAATTTATTGAGCCAATCTGAGAGTTCTAAACCTATGTAGGGAAAGGAGATGACAACTTTCCAAATGAAAAAAGAGAAGTGAAAGTGTTAGGAGAAGTGAAAGTGTTAGTAGCTAGTCATGCCAACATGTTTTGACCTTATGGACTGGAGCCCAGCAGGCTCGTCTGTCCATGGAATTCTCCAGGTAAGATTACTGGAATGGGATGCCATTCCTTTCTCCAGGGGGTCTTCCAGACTCAGGTCTCCCGCACTGCAAGCAGATTCTTAACTGCCTGAGCCAACTGTCTGAACAAATTTAGGGAAAGGAGATGACAACTTTCCAAATGAAAAAAGAAAGGGGGCGGGGGAAAGCAAAATAATCTCAGAAGACTTTGAAATGTGAATCTTAGTTATAAAATGGATTACATTAGGAAAATTCATTTTTTTTTTTTTAACCATTAGGCTTTTGAATGGGTTTCTTTCTGGACCCTGGATTTCTTCTCTTCATTTTTTCTGTAAGTGTTTAATAAGTGTTTCTTTTTGTCATGCACTGTGTTATATGCTGGGGGAGAAGAGAGTTTCTGTGCTGAAGCAGTTCACAGTTTTAGAGAAGAGAGAAAAAAGGAAGAGAGGACATTCCAAAGGGAGGGAGAATTCTCTCAATCTGAACCAGGAGCATCAGAATATGCATTTAATTGGGCTAAAGTTAAAACACAAGTGGGCACACATACACAAAGCTGATTCCTTTGTCTGAGATTGAGGACTTTCTACACAGATGTTGGGTGAAATTTTTAAAAGGGAAGAAATGGTTTCCACCCCTCCATGACCCATATCCTCCCATTTCATGGGAACCATAACGATGGGAACCTTGTAAAATGGAGAAGCTGAAAACAATAACCCTTTTTAATTCTAACAGCCAGATAAGGAAGACATAATTTTATTTTACAAATGAGGAAATTGAGGCTTAAGGAGTCTTTTTGCTCTATTTTGTCATGCTGCTCAGGCCTAAGCAACCATGCAGATGTCACCGAGTCTCCTAAAGAGAGGTATCTGGTGTTTCAGTCTTGCCCACAGGACATCCTTGGGACAGTGCAGCCCATGCTCTCTTCGCTCTTCCCTTTTTTCCTTCTTGTTTCAACATTGTTCTCACTCTTTGTGGCTGGGCCTTGCATTTCCCAAACATTTACCCACCTTTTCCAAGAGATGCCAGATTTGGTTCCTCCACTTGAACCCTCTACCATGTCCCTCAAGCTTCATTTTATTTTGTTTTGTTGGTTTCTTCTCAGCCTTCAACTTTTAACTGATTCTCTCTGACTCTGGTGAGCTGAGGTGAAGCTCTGTTCATCCAGCCGCCAGCTCTGACCCTGGAGTTGGCCTTTGTGTTCAGGTCCTGATTCTCTGCCACTCTCAGCATTGTGCAAGCATAGGGTGCCTCTGAGAGTGAGGCCTCCCTGAATTCTGCACCCTATACCTCAGTCTTGTGTCAACCTGGCCTTGTGAAAATAGGATGCTTAACATCAAGAATTCCCAGGGCTTTTTTTTCCCCCTTTGAGAACTGTTATCCTTGCAGTTATACACTCAGTAGAGGACTCACGGATATAAAATTAGTACAACCTTCTCTGAATCTGCCAGGATTCTCCAATGTAGAGTTATTCTCTTCTCCTTTGTAATTAGTATTTGTGTGCACACGTGCTAGGGTGCTTCAGTCGTGTCTGACTCTGAGACCCTGTGGACTGAAGCCCACCAGGCCCTTCTGTCTATGAGATTTTCCTGGTGAGAATACTGGAATGGGTTGCCATGCCCTTTTCCAGGGGATCTTCCCGATCCAGGGATTGAACCCTGTCTTGCATTTCCTGTATTGGCAAGCAGGTTCTTTACCACTAGCACCACCTGGGAAGCCTTCAATTAGTATTTAGGGGTAAGGATTTTGAAACCATGTGAATATTCTGATCTTTCTCCAACTTTCAGTGTATTTATACATTTGCTTCATATGAATTCATTTCTTATTTTATTCAATCTGTTATAACCTGTTATATAATTGATTAGTTTGATGCTCAAATTGTCTCTTATGTGACCAGTGGGAGCCTATTCAAGCTGGCCTCTGTTACTTTCATGACCTGTCATTGTCTCAGTATTTCCTTGCTACCTGGCACAACAAATTATTTCAAATTCAATTTGTACTTGGTTTGACTGGAATCAGCTCTTACTTGTTTTAAAATAGTGTCTTGAAGCCAAGATTTGGGCACTAGGGGTTGCTCATTGCCATAAGGAGTATCATGTTCTTAGATATTTCCAGTGGACAGAGCTAGAGAACATACATATACACATGTAATTATCACTACAGTAATTTCTATGCCTGTCTCATACATTGAAAACTATGAATTCATCCTGATGCCTCTAATTCCAAGCCAGTACCACTGGATTCATTTTTTCCCTTTCTTTCCACATCTGTAATGTCTTTCTCCAATGGTGAGAAACCAGGCTCCCATTATTCTTAACAATAATGTTAAGATCTCCTTGCATGTACACAATTTCCATCATTACTGTTGTCTCATCACTGAAGACAGTTTCCTCTCTCTGCCTAGGCTCTGACACGCTATACCAGGTTCCCCTTGCCCTTGGGAATGCCCCTCTCACTGTATTTATGCTCTGACATCTGGTGCTGGACCACCTATCTCCCTGCCTCCTCACCTTCTTGGTCTCCACTACCTTACTGGCTTGCCCCTGTCTCTATTTGGTTAGACATCCCACTCTAGGATATTGTGGCCCCTCTATTTCCTCTGCATATGTACACCTGCCTAATAGCTTTAGGACTGAACTGTTCAAAATCAAATGGAAAGGAGAAGGGGCCAAGAAAGATTTCTGACTGTATTTTATATTAACAAAAATCTCCTATTCTTTATGACCCAAGTGGAAATGTACTACCCAAATCAAGATATAAAGAAGCAATCCTTCTTCATCGATAGATAACATGAGAATCGTTAAAGCTATCCTTCAATACTCACTACTTTTCATTTATTCCTCTTACTCTTGATCCACAATGTAATTTGTTAAATGAGGATCAGGGAGAAAGTTTAAATCCCCATGTGCCAATAACAGTAAAGGAGAGGAAATGTTCAAACCAAATGACATTAAAGAAAGGATAATAATAATACTCCAGCCTTAGGATATTCTGGTATGTTCATTTGATTGTCAAGAAGTCAGGCACTGCCTTCTTTGCTCTAAGGCTGCACCAGCTGGACTGTGCTTCCCGGGCTCTCTTTGACCTCGGTAGATAATTCTGTTACCTCACAGGCATGGGCAGGGGAAGACAGTTTGGGATGTGCCCGAGTATTCAGAGATGCCTCTAGGCACTACCAGTGCAAATATGTCACCCTCATCAAGGCCTTCAATAAGACCACCCCTTCGCCCATCGGAGGCGCTCCATCTCAAAGCTGAATTCAGAGGAGCTGGTCTGGAGCAGTCAGTCACATGGCTTCCCATTCCCATCAGGTCAAAGTCTACCCTGTGGGGCCTTTTAACATTGAGTTTGATCAAATTCAGGCACCAACGGATACCAGTCTGGGAACCTAAAAATAAACCCAACAGAAGAAGCATCAAAGACTTCCTGGAAGGTGGAAACATCTAGAGGTGACAGAGGGCAGTGGGATGACTTCTGATGGCCCCATGGAAGCCATGAGGAATTCTCAAATTGCCAGGAATGTCATCAAGTAGTGTACCACGTGGTCTTGAATGGGGACAGAATGGAGCGTAGTGAGTATAATAGCTCTTCAGTGTTCAGAAAAGAAGTGTGTGGTGTGTGTGTGTGTGTGTAGAGGAGAGTGCCTTGTGATGTCTGCCCTCCATTGAGAGTTTGATGTAGGCACACTCCATGCCCTGATGTTCTCTGAGGCCAATGCCAGCAAGAAATGACTTATCAGTACTTCATATCAGTAAATAGTTGATGGCAGATTTTATATGCAATTCTACCTGTCTATAAGGGTGTTCCTTTTATCCCATTATGTGAAATTCTGTATAGCTAAACCACAATCATAGATTTTCTTCACAAAAACCACATAAACTCTGGGCTTTTGCCAGTGACAGTCACACAGATTTTTAAAACTTGGGGTGTGTGTTTTAGTCGCTCAGTCATGTCTGACTCTTTGCAAACCCATGGACTGTAGCCTGCCAGGCTCTTCTGTCCATGGAATTTTCCAGGCAAGGATACTGGAGTGGGTTTCCATTTCCTTCTCCAGGGGATCTTCCTAAACCAAGGATCGAACCTATGTCTCCTGCATTGCAGGCAGATGCTTTACCATCTGAGCTACTAGGAAAGCCCCTGGGGCTCACGTTATATCCTTCCTTCCCTCTTATTTCTCCTTCTCTGCCAAGTCACCAAGTCTCTGTCTCAGTCACCAAGTCTAGGAGATTGTTTTACAATATCTCTACCATAAACCCTTTAATTTTCTACTGCTTGGTTCCTAGTTCAGGCACTAATTGTCTCACACTGACTCCTTTAATTTAGCTTCACTTTTTAGTAAAATATCTTTTACTTAATGCCTAAACCTTTACATCTATTTATTAGAAAAGTTCTATAAATTGATAATATAACCAATGGGCCATTATGGGTTAATTCTTTAAAGAGTTAGAGCCAGTAATTAACATAAAATACCCTCTCCATTATATTGTGAAGTGTCGTGTGCAGTCATATTCTATTGATAGAACCACAATTTACACAAATTAGAAGGAAATTATAAGACATACATGTATGCCAAGTATTCCTATTCAGCAGTTTTATTCATCATCTCAGCCAGTCTGCCTGGGTGAACTCAGCCATAAGAGGAGGTGGGAGGTGAGGAAGATTTCCAACGGTCACTGCTTTTTTCCACATGACCTTGACTCATATCTTCATACATGTATTTACAGTTAAAGGTTAGTGTTGTCTATTATAACCAAATGACCACAGTCTTGCTTGAAATTTTTTGGCAATATTTATCATATGCGATTTTAAGATAATAAGTTTTCATTGTAAAATAACACCCTATCTTGTAAAATCTGTGCTAACTTTATAAGCTAAGTAGCAGGTTTGGAAGAACATGCAAAGAGTGGATTCTTAGAGCCAAATGAGGCTGTTTCTTCCTCCTTTTCACATAGTGCTGAGCATATCTACACTCAAGAAATATTTAACAGGCAGAACAAAATTTGCTGATGGATGACACAAAATAGAAATAAGGGTTTTGTTTTGTTTGTATTATTTTTATTATGAAAATAATACAGAATCATCATTACAACAGAAACAAAATTGACTGGAAATAAATCAACCCATCAGGCACTTAAACTATGGAATGAAAAGTCTTACTCCTAGTTCTGCCATTTCCAATACCTTTGGAAAAATAACTTATTTACCTTTCCATTTGAACACTAGACTTGATCCTGTTTGCCACCAAATATAGTTGCAAAATTCTTTATGACCTCTTTGAAAAGTTCTAGTTAGATACAAGAAATAAAACATCCCAGAGTACCTGAATAGGATGCTCAAACTACCATTAAAAAAAAAGAAAGAGAGAAAGAAAAAGGGATCGTCTGATGCATTTTAAACGTGTCACCAATGCATTTATAAACAAATCATAATAAACATTTTATATGTCACAGTGGTATTTTATCACTGCTGCTGCTGCTGCTGCTAAGTCGCTTCAGTCGTGTCTGACTCTGTGCGACCCCATAGACAGCAGCCCACCAGGCTCCGCCGTCCCTGGAATTCTCCACGCAAGAACACTGGAGTGGGTTGCCATTTCCTTCTCCAATGCATGAAAGTGAAAAGTGTAGGTACCTAATATTAAAGATATGTATCCTTTTAGCTTCATTTAAAGTTAAAGACAATACAAAGTATTTGGAAATTTTGCATAATCATTTTCATTCTTTTTTTAAAAGCTGTCTTTATAGGTTAGCTAAATGTTATCGAAGCTTAATTAGTTATTTTAAGCATCCAAAATAGAATTGCTTTGGCCTCTATGATATCTTTTTGAGTTTAGTTATCACAGTGAGCACAGAGTATAATTTTGTTTTCTATTCCCAAATACCTCTTTCTTTCAGCCTCAGAATAGAAAGTCACAACCCTTAGCTCAAATACCAGATAGAATAAATATAAGTTCACACACAGAGTGAATAGCAAGCTCAGATCTTATAAGCCATATGGAGATTTGATTGGTACCAATGAAACTGTGTGTATTATATTTAATTGAATAGAGTTAAATTATGTATGTAGTGTGTGCATAGCAATGGGTACTTCAGAGAAGCTGCTCTTGGTAGGAATTAGCTGTGATTGACTATGTTTGCAGAGCACAGCAAGGTTATTAAATAAATAACATAGTAACACGTTTCATTTAACACAGATTATATGTGAAATCAGTTGCAGGTTGTGAAAGAGATGTGGAAGGCACAAACTGCAATTCTCTTATCAAAAGTGTGGGAATAAAGAAAAGAGATATGTAATCCTTATTAATAAGCTTGCAGTTTTTAGTTATGCTACAGAAAGAGAGAAGAGAAACTGTGTCATTCATTGCTCAAAGCACCCAAATTACAAGGTATGCCTCTAAGTTTCCCTGCTGGTTATAGTTCTAAAAGAGACAAGTTACCTTCCAGAGCTCTCCTTCCAGCAGGCAGCAGGGTCCATGCAGAGAGAATTATCACAGAGCAGAACAGACTACAGCACCCCTCATTAATGCATTCCTGTCTGAGACCATGTAAATGCTTTGGCAGACCAGTTCTACACTTCTGCACAACTCATTTACAGAATTTACACTGTGAGGGGATGGTTAAGGAGATGGGCCCTCTTTGCATGGGGGAATCTGATTATACCGAAGGGCTAAAGCATCTTGAAATCCTTTAGTTATCTGCTCACTTGGGAGGAGTTTGTCAAGATGGGCCCTGATGAACTCAGATTCTTTTGTTTGTGGAAAATAAAATGGAAGATCTTATTAAGTGACCCCCTCAACTTTCCTGACAGAGAAGGCAATGGCAGCCCACTCCAGTACTCTTGCCTGGAGAATCCCATGGGCAGAGGAGCCTGGTAGGCTGCAGTCCATGGGGTTGCTAAGGGTCAGACACGACTGAGCGACTTCCCTTTCACTTTTCACTTTCATGCATTGGAGAAGGAAATGGCAACCCACTCCAGTGTTCTTGCCTGGAGAATCCCAGGGACGGGGGAGCCTGGTGGGCTGCTGTCTATGGGGTTGCACAGAGTCGGACATGATTGAAGTGACTTAGCAGCAGCAGCAGCAACTATCCTGAAGCCTGGAAGCCTCAGTGATGGGGTGGGATCCAGCGGAGGACAGAGGGATAGAGGAACTTCACAACCAATTTTCT
The DNA here is from genome assembly GCF_019923935.1 of Bubalus bubalis. Classification (NCBI taxonomy): domain Eukaryota; kingdom Metazoa; phylum Chordata; class Mammalia; order Artiodactyla; family Bovidae; genus Bubalus; species Bubalus bubalis. Next base: position 20,928,797 of record NC_059157.1, on the reverse strand, counting down.
GATTGGTGTGCCTCTCTCTTTAATGAGGGAGTAAATCAACCTTATTAATCTTATTAAATAACCCATTCGGTGCAAACCTAGGTGTTAGAGAAAAGCAGACTCTGTCAGGACCATATCACAGATATATCTAACATGAAGATCCAGGAGCAGAAGGTGAAGATTTATTCACAACCAGGCATGCTCATGGTTGGCTTCAATTCTGATTGGACAGTATCCTGGCAAAAATCTGTTCTGATTGATTGAGGCTCATGTACCAACTGTAGTTATTTTGAACATTACCTCTATTGGAATTCTTGCCCATCCATGGCCCTTAAAGAGGCTAGGAAGTTCACAAAACTCTTAGCTGTAATTATTCTGATTTGAAGAGAAAAAGAGATAGAAGAAAGAGACAGAAAGAGAGACAGAGGGCAGGTTGACCATACATTGTGGACCCAAAGATGCAAACAATTTAGTCATTACTTTTCTGTATAGAATATTAATCATGTTCCTTTAGCCAGAGACAAAGGCAAGAGGGGAAAGACCCAGGAGAACCATTGTCTATGGATAGGTCCTTCTGAAATATGCCTTAAAGAGAAGTGATTCTTGACTGCTTACTCCTCCTCCTCTCATCTGTAAAGCACTTTCCCTCAGTTTAGTTCTAGTTCTAATCCTTTGCCCCTTATCATAAGCTAATTTTTGCCTTTGGTCTTAGTTTTACAATTGTGTATGATCTTTGAAGGCAGGGAGGAACTGTTAGGTAGGTAGAATAGGAAAAAGAAGTCCAAAATAGCAGTGGCTATAAGACAAAGAAAGGGAAAAGCCTGCGAAAATAGAACCAAGGAAGGTCTGAGGACAGGAGTGAGAACCTCAGGTGAAGCAAACAGCCCTCCTGGCTAGCCCAATTTACATAGGGCAGGCTCAGGGGGAGGAGAAAAAAACATATAAAAAGAGGAGCCAAAATTGAGTCTCTCTCTTCTCTTCGCTTCTTTTGGGTTGGCCCGCCCTCACGTCTCAAGGATGCATTTTCCTTTGCTTGCCAAATAAAACTGAGCTGTAACCAAGCTGTAACACTGGTCTTCAGTTGTTTTTTTTTTTAATAATACAGGCATCATGACACATTTATTAATAACTATGCATCCTGAAATAAGCAAAGTTATTTTTGCAATATGATCTGCATAGTGCAAACAAGTAAAAGATTTTTTAAAACCCTTGCAGTGCACACAGCAGGTTCATTGGAATAAGAATGGATTCATAGGTGCACAAAATTTAGACAAGTTGGTCCGCAGTTTAAACTGAGCTGTAACATCGGTCTGTCCGTCGCTTCAAATTTTTGCTGCGATGAGACAGAACCAAGGAAATCACACACACCCCCCACAGAACCATGTTGTATTATTTGTTGTCTTTATTTACCATGCCTTGTATATTGCATAGTATATTGTTGACCGATCAACTGATACAAATAAGCATGGTCTTGCTCCATGGATTTTCTTCTAAGCTAAGTAAGACTCCAAGAGGAAAAAACTATCTCCTGTGTGCCACTCTTTCTTTCCCTACTGTTTCCTGAAAGATGAAGATTTTGCCAGTGGCTCCGGCAGGTTCCAGGTGCAGACCCATTGTGTGGTTGTGTGGTCCAGTGGTGGTCAACCACAGCACCTATTATGGGGAGGCCTATGGGGATGACAACATAGTTGCTAACCCACAGATTCCAGCAGAATGACTTGCTTTCAGGCAGAGGAGTGGGTGGGTGATTATTCTTCACTGAAACATCTCCAGAGAAAGAACAAGGACTGGCAATCTTCAGTGAGCTATTTCAGCTTCTAATTAATCATTTGGACAGGAAATTCTTGTCGTGTATAATCAAAATCATTCTGCCACAAATTAAGTCAAAGATTCCTGGTTTTCTTCTTTCCAGAGGTGAATCAGAATTAGGCACTATCTTGCACTTGATAACCTATTATGGGTAAAAATACATAGGATATCAAGATTGTCTATTTAATAACATTTTGTTAAAATGCCTTTGTGACTAGGAATCCCATTTGAAGCCTACTGGGCCTAGAGGGAGAATGAGAGCTCACATCTTTTTTTTTTTTTTTTAATTGAGATAGAATTGCTTTACAATGTTGTGTTAGTTTCTGCTGTACAATGAAGTGAATCGGCTGTATGTATACATATATCCCCTCCCTCTTGCGCCTCCTTCCCACCCACCCCCTCATCCTACCCTTCTACATCATCACAGTACACTAACAAAGTTCATCAATGTTTAGTCTTAACATTAAATATCTAAGCTGAGGAAACAGTAGTATTGTAGCACAGAGGATTAGCTGAGTTCAGTCCAGGAGATGGTGGCAAGGAGAACTGGCTAGGCCAAATGGCCTGTGTTGCCTAAAAGTGGCTGACAAGTTAGGCAGAGAGAGTCTTGGAGCAAACCTAGCAGTTTCTCCCAAGTGTTGTTACAAGGGCTCCATCAGCCCATCTGTATTGTTATGCAGGTCTGCAGGAGCCCATCCAGGTGGATGCCATGAGCTCATAACAAGAGCCATGCTGCAACAACTGAGACTCTTCAGCTCTCAGCCCAGTGAGAGCTCACATTTTGTTGTGAAAGTGTGTTGAATTTACAAAGTTGGGAAGGAGAGGTGTCATGGGATGATCTTTTCTTTGACATGGACTTGGGTGTTCTGTTTTATGTTGTTTGGGTATGTTGTGTGGGAGGTGGGATGGCTTTGTTCAGCTGGCTTGGATGTTTGAGGTGGGGATGTGAAAGGGGTTAGTAAGGCTTCTATGTGATAAAGGACAAAGACTCTTACAGCTCTCTCTTCCTTACCTGCCTGTATTAGAAAAAGCATTCAATCAAACTCTGTCATCAAGGCAGTGACTGTTACAGAGACAGGAACTGCATGAGATATTTATACAAGATTGTCTGTTGTGTGGAATCTGTGGAAACCAGACCACCCTTCCTATGGGTCAGCTGCCAAAGTCTTGAAATAGCTCTGAGGGCCAGGACCTTTCTGTTATGGTATTTTTCTTTGTGCATAAAACTGGGGTGAGGGGGATGATTTTACTCCCATCATGCTTCACTATAGCTTCTCCCACCCCCAATTTATTACCATCCGTTTATATCCTCTCACTTTCTTTCACCTGTTTAAACTTGGGAGAAAAACAGGACAAGAGGAGCGAGGAAGGGGGGCCAGGACAGGCCTTCAGCTGAGAAGGCAGCTGCTTGCATTGTGAGTTGTTGGCAGCTCCCAGCCTTTCTGGAGCATCTCCAAATACTTCTTCCAAATGCTGACTGATACAGAAAATTCCATTTTGTTCTCCTTCCAAATTCAATCTCCATCATGGATTTTGTCATTTTGCTTTATCTTTTTCCAGTTTTATCCCTCCTGCCCCCCCACCCCAAGTCCCCTTAAAGTAGTTCACCTGTAACTTAGAATTATAATAAAAACATACAGCATATCAGTGAATACATGAGGTTTTGACTCCTAGACCAGAATTTAGAAATAATCTAAGTCAGCTCTCTTACTTCTTCATTGAAAAGCTCAGAGGGGTAGAATGACCTACCCCAAATCAGGCAAATAATAAATGGGAGAACCAAACTAGATGTTAGCACAAACGCTTTGTGTAAGACCGTCTGTACGCCCCTGCAGCAGATCAAGAAGCAATCAAAATAACAGTGATGTGACTTTGAAACAAGATATTAAAACTCTTAGTAATTAAGAATGATGGGGACAAAGATGAGGAAGAGAAGAGTTGCCCCAGGCTCAGGTATACTCTGAAATGTTAAATCTGTTAAAACCCAAAGGAATATTAATGAAGGAAGCTTTATTCCGGGAAGAAGGCACTGAGATGGCTATGGAAATAGTCAAGACAAACTTATGACCTTTCTGTCTGTCAAGTTTTATTTATTGCCATGATTTAAATATTATGGAGTATGAGGCATTATCTGTATCTTTGTTTGTTACAAATTACACTGAGAATGTTCTGTAGCATTACAAGAAGAAAGAAGGTCCACTATCAGTAGGACATACAGAGTCTTGTTGGTGCCAATGAGTTATTTAACAATGGATAAAAATTCACTCCCTCCAACCACGGATATCCCCACTAGGATGCCCCATTAACCCCTGCCACCATGGGTTCAGTGGATGACCCACCAGTGACAATGATTAGTCAAATTCAAATATGGCATGTTGCAAACCAGGGCACAAACTATCAGGATTTTTAGAAAATTACATGTGATTTTTAAGAGATGCAGGATGTTGGAAGAGAATCCTGTTAGTCGTGTTTCTTTCTGTGGAACCCTCTTGAGAATATGTATAGCTAACGATTTTTTAAAATTAAAATTTTCCACTAATAAAAAAAAAAGCAGCAATGGAAGTCAATGGTTTCTTCTGATACTGCATTATATTGAAATACAGTAAGATAAATTATGTTGGGCTTCTTTCATTTTTTAAAGGGTTCAGAAATCCTTGAACTTCAAATCAGTATATAAAAATGTCCCATTATCTTAATTATCAGTGGTCATGCATTTTCATGGACTGGCTTTCATTTCAAAGATGATGCCTTCTTATTCAGCACCAGCAAATGTTAAGGAGCACATTTGAGCTAAATGACTATTCGCTAGTCTTCATGGACAATTAAAATATGCATTTTTTCCCAACTCTTATCCTGAGGTAATCCCGACGTGTCATTGTTGTTGTTTAGTTGCTAGGTTGTGTCCAACTCCTTTGCAACCCCATGGCCTATAGCCCTCCAGGCTCCTCTGTCCATGGATCTCCAAGCAAGAATATTGGAGTGGATTGCCATTTCTTTCTCCAGGGGATCTTCCTGACCCGGGGATCGAATCCAAATCTCCTGCATTGCAGGCAGATTCTTTACTGCTGAGCCACCAGGAAAGCCCCAGTCAGGAGGTACTGTCAATGACTTAATTTATCCCCTGACCAATCACCTGTTTTCCTATTGTTTAAATCAGTAAGTCTGACTGATGCAATTTTCATCTTTGTAACTTTTCTACCCACTTTTGACAGGGGCATGATGTCATAAAGAAGATATCAGGTCAGAAGCCAGGGCATGTAAGTCCAAGTCTTATCCCTGAAATGTACTCTGGATCTCTGACAATGAATCTTGTTTTCTTCATCTGTAAAATGAAAGCATTGAATTAGACAAACTGTACATCGTCTTCTAGTTTTAACATTCATTATGTCTGAAGTGGCAAAGAAGAAGGAGGAGTGGGGATAGAGAGGAGAAGGGGAGAAGGAAGGGGAGGAAGGGAAGGGAATGAAAAGGTCTGGGTAGGGTCACATTACAGATATTTAATGCCTGCATAGTTGGCAGTCAACAGGACTGGAGAAATCAAACCCTGCCTGCTGGATTTTAACCCAGAGTGAGGGCACTTACTTCCTTACTTGGACAAGATCATATTTCATATCAAATATGACAGTTCCTTTAAAAGCTAAATTTAAATTAGTCTTATGCAAACATCCCAAGGTATACTCTGATTGGCTCACAAGTCTGTGACAAAAGGAATGACTGTGTCTAACTTCTTCCAGTATCACCTTCTATATTAACTCATGAATTCTCATCTCTTATTTTGTCCTTTACTAGACCATCATTTTATGGTTTCCCTGGTAGCTCAGCTGGTAAAGAATCCGTCTGCAATGCAGGAGACCTGCGTTTAATCCCTGGTTGGGAAGATCCCCTGGAGAAGGGAACAGCTATCCACTCCACTATTCTGGTCTGGAGAATCCCCATGGACAGAGGAGCCTGGCGTGCTACAGTCCATAGGGTCACAAAGAGCCAGACATGACTGAGTAACTAAGCACAGACCATCATTTAACCTGGTTTTACGATAAAAATGAACTAACATCCTTTCATTGTACACTATAGTACAAGGTACTGTTTAGCTAAGGGCCATCTTTCTAATCACTTAGCACTCTAGTAAATTAGATTCATGCATATTTATATGGAAATGCTCAGTTGTTCTACACCAAGAAGTCCACACCTAGACATTTCCGTGGTGAATGGTTCATGAAAGCAGTTTTTCAAATTACCTGTATTTCTGGCAATCCAACCCAAAATGGGTTTCTTTGCAGGATTTTAAGACAGAGCTTAGGGCAGGTGGCATCTAATAGAATCTCAGAATCAGAATTGTTTTGGAAAAACCTGAGGGAGAACTTGTCTTTGGCATTCATGAAGAGGGAGCATGGCACATTTCTGTCAATGGCCCTCAGGCCTTTCTATCATGGAGCGTATGAGGTTCTTATTGAGGGGTTGTGACTGTTAAAACAAAAAGAATTCTGGCTTCTTGACTCAACTCCCTTGGATGAGATCTGAGACAGACCTAGCAGTTCATTTTGCTTGACAGCAAGTTTATTCAATCTTGAAGCCCCAGTGCATTTTCCATTAAGCTTCTCAGCAAACCATTTCTACACCATTGGCCATTACTTGTGTGCTCCTGATGGCAGCACAATGGAACCATGGATACCTAGTGCACAAATCCAGCCCACTTATTAAGTACCTGCTTTGTATCAGACAGTGTGTTCATGTCCTGAAAGCATTAATCATATGTAATCCTCATCCCTCATGGGTGTTTATTTCAATCTGGGGTCACAGGAACCTCTTTGGAGCAACTGATGCCTGCACTGAGCCTTATGGGAGAAGGAAGATTTAGCCATGTGGACAAACCTAAGGAAGCCTCTCCTAGGGAAACCGAGGCTGGAGATGAGCCTCATCTCTTCAGGAAAAGGTAGGCAGGTTGATGTGAGCAGAATGTGAGTCATGGGTGGGAATATTATCTCTGTAAAGGGCCAGATAGTGAATATTTCTGGCTTTGTGGCCCTGCAATATTCAGCTCTGTTGCTGTAGGATGAAAGCACCATATATGATTGGCCGCAGCTGTGTTTTCAAAAAATTTTACTTCCAACCCAGGTGTCTGGAGATGTCTGGCCAAGGGGCCCTAGTTTGCTAGGCAGGGCAGAGTGAGTGCAGTGACTGGGATGGTCAAGGGCCTGCTTTGGGGGGACTCCTTTACCAGGTCAGGCCACTGGGATTTGGAGAAATGAAAAATAGTTAAGGCCTGAACTGTCCACAGGAAGCCAAAGGACAGATGGTCTTAGTACCTGTTGCTAAAACTTAGAAAGGAAAACCTATGCCAAGCAAAGGCACTGGCAATTTTCTCTCTCCTCACAGAACATCCACACTTCCTCCAAGGCCTTGTCTGCTGGATTGACACAGCAAGCGCTTCCAACCTGGGCCAGGCTCTTTCCTGTGTGACTGTAGGCCCCAGGATCTCTTTCCAGCCTCCCCTACACCCCTCAGGCCTCTGGAGATACCAACCTGATGAGGTGTTTGATGAAGTTTGTTCAAAATCAGGGGAAGGAGAATAGGGACTCCTGATAGCACCAAAGATCCCAACAGAATACAAGTATTTTTTTTCACTCCCCTAATGATCTGGGAAATTATAAGCATTTATACAAATATATTTTCCATTACATTACCATTTCCTGTCTCCATTTGCAGACTCCCATTCTAACCAGATTTGCTATGAACCCAACCAAAATAATACGGCTTATTTCTCCCATCATGTGACAGTTCGGCTGGCTCCCTGCCACATATTCAACATGTACCCTAAGTGAAATAGTATCCATATTCTATTGTGGTTCCAGGTAAGAAAGGAAGTACATGGTTGCCAAGAGTCAGAGAAGTACCACCTCGTTAGACCCAACTAAGCAAAGGAGAAGTAAGGGAGTCCTTTGGAGGATTAAGTTCTGTTTCTAAAACAAAGACACCTACAGTCAGAAAGGGGAAACGAACACCATCCTCTAAGTCTTACCTGATTTTGTCTCATTCCCTGTAACTGTGGACTAGGCTTCAAAAGTTAGGTTGGCACAATTAACTTTTCTTACGTTTTTGCTTTTACAGATTAAAAGTTATTAAATTTGTGAGTCAGCATCATGAAAATTGGGATAATATGAAAAGGTTACTGGCATGCAGTTTCCACAGTATTATTAGAAGTCAGCACTGAGTCATAGCCTCCCAGATATGAAGAAAGATAAAGGCTTATTCTGGGTTTGATGACAAGGCAACTAGGATGGGGTCTTATTGTGGATAAGGAGTGGAGGGATTAGGACTGAGTACTGAGTTAGAGGCTGCGTTATTTGAGATTCCTGGTTGCCAGCAGAGGGTAGCACCACCCATGGGTCTTCTTTTTTATTTATTATTTTTTTATCTTTTAATTTATTTTTGACTGTGCTTGTGTCTAGTCAAGGCTATGGTTTCTCCAGTAGTCATGTATGGATTGTGAGAGTTGGACTATGAAGAAAACTGAGCGCTGAAGAATTGATGCTTTTGAACTGTGGTGTTGGAGAAGACTCTTGAGAGTCCCTTGGACTGCAAGGAGATCCAACCAGTCCATCCTAAAGGAAATCAGTCCCGAATGTTCATTGGAAGGACTGATGTTGAAGCTGAACCTCCAATACTTTGGCCACCTGAGGCAAAGAGCTGACTCATTTGAAAGGACCCTGATGCTGACAAAGATTGAAGGCGAGAGGAGAAGGGGACAACAGAGGATGAGATGGTTGGATGGCATCACAGATTCAATGGACATGAGTTTGAGTAAACTCTGGGAGTTGGTGATGGACAGGGAGGCCTGGCAGTGCTGCAGTCCATGGGGTCACAAAGAGTCAGACATGACTGAGTGACTGAGATGAATGGAACTGAACTATGCTGTGTCTTCATTACTGCATGGGTTTTTTTCTAATTGTGTTGAGCAGGGGCAACTCTCCAGTTGGTACATGGGCTTCACAGTTTGGTGGTTTCTCTTGCTGTGGAGTACAGACTCTAGGGCATGTGAGTTGAGTAGTTGTAGCTCCTAGACTCTAGATCACAGGCTCAATAGTTGTGGCAAATGGGCTTCGTTGCCCCACGGCATGTGGGATCTTCTCAGATCAGAGACTGAACCTGTGTCTTCTGCATTGCCAGGCAGATTCTTTACCAGTGACACACTAGGAAAATCACCCATGAGTCTTCTTAACTTGGTTGCCCAGAGATAGAGCCAGCAGGGAAGAAGGGTGGGGATCTGTAATGGCCAAACGTCAAAAACAGACCAGCCTCTTCACTGCATGCCCTTTTTGTCCTCCTGGTTCTCAGTTCACAGAGATGATTTGTTGTTGTTGTTCATTCACCAAGTTGTGTCTGACTCTTTGCGACCCCATAGACTGCAGCATGCCAAGGCCTCCCTGTCCCCCACCATATCCTGGAGTTTGCCCAAGTTCATATCCATTGCTTGAACAGAGATAAATATGAGATCTCAAAGAATCTTCCAATGGATTCCTTTTCATATAAAGTTAACCAGACTTGATTTCTGTTACTTGCAATCAAGAATCTTGACTGATAACTGTAGAGCTGAAAACTTTATCATTTCAGGTTAAACAGACAAACAAACAGGCTTTAAACTTCAAGCAGAGAAAAACTGTAAGCACTATTTCAAAGCAACAAAAATATTGGTATAGATTTCCACAAATGCATGTTCTTCTCTGCAGTAGCCATTGCAGCAAAGTCTCGGGGTCACGATATTGGAAGGTCATTTGGTTCAGTCTTGGGCACCAAAAAGATTCATATTTATAGAATTTTAGAGCTTAAAAAGGCCCAAGAGATTATTTAAAAAAAAAAAACAACAAAACCCTTTAGTTACTGATGAGGAAACCACCACTAAGAACAAAGCACTTTCCCAGTCATATGAAGAATTAATAGAGGATCAGAGAGCAAGCATTGAAATTTGTAGTCAAGGGCTCCTTTTATCTTAGCTGGCAGATTCTTGGAATTCAACTCAAGAGGCTTTCTCATGCCTTGGTATTAAGAAGAACAGACACTCTCTTCATAATATATGAAGGCATTATCTTATATCAATGCCACAGTGCTCTGTGGCTGCCTGGCTCATTCATGCAGGCTAGTGTATTGATGAAGCCAAGGTCATAGGCTTGAGTCAGGAATGAGCAGCCAGTCTGGCTCACGTCCCACAGCACAGTGTCCAGATGCTGGCTGGCTGTGCCATAATAACGGGACCCTGCTGCTGAGGACACCTGGGTAAGAGAGTGAGAATGGCTCCGTGAGGTCCGTGACCACACTGCTCACAACGTGGGGCAGAAGCAGCTCCCGGAGGGGCTCAGAGGAAGATTAATGGTGTCCGCTTTACATACAGAGGAGGTAATATTAGGCCTTTGCTTTAGAAAAGAAAGCATATGTGACAGAAAACAGTGAAGGATTCCATTTACTAAATAAAGCCTTGCCAGTTAGAAACATTCTTCTGTCTTAGGACAAACGCCAGGTATCTCTCCCCTTGAGAAGTCTCCTATTCTTCCTCCGCTCCCTACTCCGGACCATGCCTGCCCTGTAAAAAGGAGAAGGGGAGCAGCCCCCAGAGCATTCCATTGCTATGGCCCTACACTTGCCAGTGCCCACTCACCAATTTCTTATTGATGGGATAAGTTTGGAAAGAACCAGGAGCACCAAAAGAATGCATATAACAGACTTAGCGAAGTCAAAACAATGAAAGATGTTGCTGTGGTCTGAATTAATTAAGAATTAGTTAGAGAAAGAACTAGTTCTTAAAGGATGGGGAGGATTTTTATGGGGCAAGAGGAAAGTATGGGAGCTGTCCCAGTATGGAAGGAGTCATTTATGAGCAAAAACACAGGAGAAAGGGTAGACGAGGCATGTCCTGGGCATCCTACAGAGAACTGAAGGGGAAGAAGTTTCCTTCAGGAAAGACACTGGGAGATGGGTGTGAAGAAAGCAGGCTAAGGCCACAGTGTGGGGGCTGAAGTGACAGGCTGAGCTGTGTTTTCTTTGCTCAGCAGGCAGGGGGACCCCTGGAAGCTTTTAGAGCCGGGGAGGAGCGCGGGTCACAGTCACGGTTAAGGAAGAGGAGTCTGACGGTGGTTGGAGGCAGCTGGTTGGAGGTGGTTGGCAGGCAGGCTGGAAATTGCATTCATGATGAAAAGTGACCTTAAGTCGAATAAAGGGTTGATGATTCAAGATCAGTGTTCCTGATGGGTCATGGACAGGGAGGGAGGAGGGCTTATTCTTCCTTGTTAGGAAGTAGCTCTGGTGTTACCACTGAGTTCCAGAAAACATACCTTTGCTTCAGACCAGAATACCAAAGACCAGATCTCTTCACTGAACCTGGCCCTGTAGCTGCTCGGGCATGCGGCAGAGCGAGCCTGATCCTGGAGTGGATGGGCCACTCTGGACCACACAGAGCTTGGCAACAGCATGTGCTTAATGAGTCTTTACTAGGCGAGCAGTTCTGATTAAAATCAAAGTGTGTTTGACAGAAGACAGTGAAGAATCCCACAGGGGCCTTCATCTGCCTTGTCTAGAACCTAATCAACCAGATAGGATCCATGAAAACTGAATCTCTGTCAAAGCAGGATGATGGACTGAAGGCGCCTGCGCCTGGCCCCGCAGAGTCTGGCCTTCCAACCTACTACTTCTCTACAGATGAGAAGCTGATTGGATTACACTGGTCACCAGGCCGCCGGGCTGCAGGACATACACAGAGCTGGATAGGGTAGGGATAGAAGAGGAATGAGACATTCACATCTTACTGTAAAATCTTGTAACTAGACTACACATAGATTTTAAGAACCTGGGTCCCTTCCAGTCTGTGTACATTTGGTCTACTAGCTAGACTGTTGTGCCTGAATTAAATAGTCTTCTGAGTCAAACGAATGGCCTAATAGATATTTTACAGAACTGACCAAATAGTTGACTGTTCTGTCTCTTTAGTTCATGTTATTAAAAATCACCAGCACTGTAACTTTCTCAAAGTCTGTAGGAAGATTTACAGCTCCTGGCATCCCAGTCCCATATTTTGAATAATAATCTTTTTAAAACATGTTACCACCACCATCCAACACATTTATGTGGAGCAAGTAAAATTTCCCTGTTACAGAGCTTTATAACCTCTGATACGTTGGCCCATAGCCTAAAAAGGGAATATAGGTATCAGTCTTGACAAAATCAGGAAAGGAAAATACATGAGCTAAAGGGAATGAAAAGATGTTTGTGATGTGGGTATATAATTACAGTCAGTGAACCCTCTGTGCTCAGGGCATGGAGTAAAGAGGTTGGGTCATTGGATCCCAGACTCCAGAGCAAAAGCCAAGAGATCAGGTGAGCCAGGAGAGCTAAGGTCTGCTCTGCAAAGCCTGTGCTCTTGAACCCTAGGTGGGCCGGGAGCAGCAGACACCTCTGTCTGTTTCTCAGCCTTCCCCAACCCCCACCGCCTCTCCGCTGAAAAGAGTCTGTCAACAGAGCAAGTTTTCCTCCTCAGCACTCTCCCCCCATCTCCCACCCCTCACCCCCTACCCCTGTCGCTGAAAGATCCAGGGGCTCAGGTGGCAGGAGCATTGCTGGCTTGTGTGTGGAGTCAGGGGAAATCACCGGCTGCTTGAGCTTTGCTGGAGTGTTCAAGAGGCTGGTTTCATTTGATTAAAAGCTCTATCCTCCAGGAAAGAAGCCAGGTCAGTGGGGAGCCTGACTGCCAGCAGAAGTCCACAGGGAAGCAGGAAGACAAGTGAAGGGTTCGGCTCGGCTACTACCAAATGTACAGCTGTACTTAACCACAAGGCACGCAGCCTTCCCACCCCAGCCCAGTCCTGGATTCTCCGACTGTGCTGTGGGCACAATCCTGTGATCCTCATGAAAAGCCATGTAAGGAGAGATGCTGTGTGCGCTGTGCTCAGTCTTTCAGTTGTGTCTGACTCTTTACGACCCCATGGACTGTAGCCCGCCAGGCTCCTCTCTGTCCATGGGATTTCCCAGGCAAGAATGCTGGAGTGGGTTGCCATTTCCTATTCCAGGAGATCTTCCTGACCCAGGGATCAAACCTACATCTCCTGAATTGGCAGATAAATTCTTTACCACTCTGCCACCTGGGGAGCCCCAAGAAAAGATGGGTTAAAGCTAAACCCACAGTCAGGGAATGTAGCAGGTACATGCCCAAGAAAGAGCTGTGTCTGTTAGTCTATCATATTTCAGTCAGGTCCATGTTTTGCCTCCTCTCTTCTGAAGAGTTGAGGGGTGCTGAGGGGAAGGGCGTTTGGACAGGCTGCTATACCCTGCCTCGCCTCACAGAGCAGCTCCACTTGCGTCCTGGGTGTCCCCTGGCTGCTCTCAGCCTTCAAGAACCAGGTAAAATTGCCTGGGCAAGGAGTTTTCAATTCTAAAGCCTCTGACTCTGCAAAGTCCTCCCCAGGATGCTCCCTGGAGGGGTGACAGCCTCCTTGTTCTCTTGGCAGAGTGAGATCCTGCCTGCTTACAAAACTCTTCATCTCTTTGCTGAACCCAGGACACTAAGCCACATCTCTGATTTCCTTCAGGAACAAAAATAAACAAAACAAACCCCAAAGGCCTTAGCCATGAGAAGCACATGTGAGAACGACAGGCTTTGAGAGAGGACTGGAAGCCACAAGGAGAGAGTTGTAGTGTGCCCAAACTGGCAGGAAACCCTAAAAGTCGCTGCTAGACATTCCTGTTCTCTAACACCACTGCAGCCTGCCAGGGGCTGGCATCTGCTCTCTTGCCCTTTACTGAACCAGAGTTAAATTAGTAGCACTTCTTACCAGTAGCTCCTCCTCTCTCCTTCCTCTCCTTTCCCTTTCTCTATTCCATCCCTATGCTACTGCTGCTAAGTCGCATCAATCGTGTCTGACTCTGGGCGACCCCATAGACGGCAGCCCACCAAGCTCCCCGTCCCTGGGATTCTCCAGGCAAGAACACTGGAGTGGGTTGCCATTTCCTTCTCCAATGCATGAAAGTGAAAAGTGAAAGTGAAGTCGCTCAGTCGTGTCCGACTCTTCGAGACCCCATGGACTGTAGCCTACCAGGCTCCTCTGTCCATGGGATTTTCCAGGCAAGAACACTGGAGTGGGGTGCCAGTGCCTTCTCTATTCCATCCCTATAGGAACCAGCTAATTTCTGCCCAGGCCCCTGCAGTTTCATCACATAACTTAAGCCATTATTCAGACATTTTCCCAAATATGTATTTGAAATTTGTTATTCCTGGTAGTTGTGAACTATCAAATCACAACCAACACTGAAGTAGGGAATACTGAGCCCCTGCTCCAGTGGGAAATACGGGCTTATGCTCCAGTGAGGTGCGGGTCACAACTCCTTTGTCAATCAGTCAATACATAACTTTGTTTCATGTGTTTTTCTATTTAAAGACGCCTTATTTAAGAGATATTGTTGATTCATTAATGATTCATTAATGACTAAACTCGTGGTCAACAGCGCTGTAACTCATGCCAGGCTGAAGATTATAAATTTTCTCTGTAAGGCACTTAGGAACAATAGACAAAACTTCAGTACTATGCTTTGGGGCTATTTTAAACAGCAAAATTACCAACGAAAGGCACAAAAATGCAAAAAAATTAAAAGTGGCACTAAATAGACCTCCAAAAGGACACTTGATGACAACAGAAGGGCCAAAGGAAGAAGACAGAGCATCACCTTGTTCAGTCCCAGCTGGAAACATATACGTTAAATGAATTAACTTTTTGCTGCTCTGCAGATGTCTGTGAATAACTGCAAAAGTATGGCAAGTATTGATTGGCAGGGGCAAGGGTGACAAACAGGTTTTAGCAAGTACATAAATTAAGAAATATGCAATTGGCAGATAGGATCAACTGTATGCCCTTTCCTAAGAAGCATAATGGTGCCAACGGTTCAGATAACTGTTTTCCATTTTATCACTTTAATATTAGCATAGAATTCATTTGAAAAATTGGTTCTCCTGTTTAAAGGAGATTTGGAAACCAGTGTTTTGGAAGACCTGATCTGTGGTTCATTCCAATTGCAATTATCAGTCTTGTCTAGTAACAGGGAACTGATGAAACTTGTCAACCTCGTGAAGAGAACAGAGAGAAGAGTCTAAAAGGAGAGATATTACACAGAGTGGGGAGGTTGCATGTTACTGTGAGATTTCTGTTTGGTAGAGAAGAGTCATGATTTTATTGTCCTGGAGGACATTAGCCAGTTTTGTATCCAATCTACAAAATGTTATTCTAGAATTAATTTTTTCCAAAATGCCTAGAAGGTGAACCATAAGAATCTAACCTTCCCCTTTCATAAGCCTGAGAAGCATTCTTCAGACCTTTCAGAGTCTCTGGGTATATCCTGCAGCTCGTTGCAAACCTTGGGAATGTTTTTAGGAATGTTAATTGTTTCAATTAAAAGACAAGAATTACTGTAACGAACTCAGATGTTTGTGTCGAAAGTCAGCACCAGTTTCTTCTTCTCGTGCAAAGTTTACCCTGAGGCTCTGGGATCAGAGCTGGGTGAAATGCAGTAAACTCAGGTTGATGATAGGTTTACTGCAAGAGATTTTATGTTTTTGGAGCTTCACCAAGGTTCCCAGGTCTTTGCCATTAACTGCTTTCACAGTTCCCCTCTGTTTGCTTTTAGCCATTGAACATAATCGAAGGATGGATGGGTGTGTGTGTAAGCATGGATGTTATTTTCGTTTTATTTATTTGAAAAGCACTTAAAAGCTTCAGGCTTTGTGGTCCACAGAGCTTGGTTCTTGGCTGTGGAAACCTGACACTGGCTGGCCCTCCAGCAGCCAGTGGGCATGTGCGGCCATCATATTTACAGATGGCATTTC
This sequence comes from Bubalus bubalis, assembly GCF_019923935.1. NCBI lineage: Eukaryota > Metazoa > Chordata > Mammalia > Artiodactyla > Bovidae > Bubalus > Bubalus bubalis. Next base: position 20,913,157 of record NC_059157.1, on the reverse strand, counting down.
AATCACTTACCTTACCCCTTCCTCCACACAGAAATGAGTTACATGCGCTCCATTCTGCAGAAGGCTGAAAGGTGGGAGTGACTCGCCAAGTTTACAAAAGTCAGTGACAGTAGTATCGAGTTCAGCATCAGACAAAGAAGCAATGCAGATGTGAATAAAACAGAGTTTTGTTCATTTGAGAATTGTTTGATACTACCTTTCAGTTTGTTAAGAAAATTATCCCAAACTTAAAAATAAAGCAAAGTCAAGAGCACATGCTCTCAATGCCCTATTGGACCACTGCTTAACAGGGTTAGCAAAAAACAAAGATCCTTTCATTGTTTAGAGCAGTCGGTTTTAAACTTAGCTTCATGTTGGAAGTACCTGGGGACCTACAAATACAGATGCCTGACTCCTATGCCTAGACATTTTAATGTAATGGTATGGGGTGATGTGATGGGCTGAATAATGTACCTTACCCCCCGACAAAGATATCCTCAATCCAATCCTCAGAATCTATGAATATGTTACCTTGTGTGATAAAAAGATCTAAAAAGATGTGATTAAGTTAAGGACCTTGAGATGGGGAGATTAACCTATATTACCTCAAGGTGTGAGAGTGAATGAAAGCTGTTCAGTTGTGTCCTATTCTTTGCAACCCCATGGACTATACAGTCCATGGAATTCTCCAGGCCAGAATACTGGAGTGGGTAGCCTTTCCCTTCTCTAGGGGATCTTCCCAACCCAGGAATTGAACCCACGTCTCCAACATTGCAGGTGGATCCTTTACCAGCTGAGCCACAAGGGAAGCCCAAGAATACTGGACTGGGTAGCCTACCCCTTCTCCAGAAGATCTTCCCAACCCAGAAATCAAACTGGGGTCTCGCATTGCAGGGGGATTCTTTACCAACTGAGCTATCAGGGAAGCTAGTTGGGAGGGGAGCAATATAATTACAATGACCCTCATAAAACGGTGGCAGGAGGACCAGCTTCAGAGAGAGCAGATGGAAGCAGAGGTCAAAGGATAGAGAGAAGATAGGTGCTGCTGGCTTTGAAGATGGAGGAAGGGGCCATATGGCAAAGAATGCGGGTTTCTCTAGAAGCTGGAAAAGACAAGGAATGGATTCTCCCCTAGAGCCTTCAGAAGATGCCCAGTCCTGTGAACACGTTTTAGACCTCTGACCTCCAGAACTGTAAGAGAAAAGAGTTGTTTTGCTTTCAGCCTCTATGTCTGGGGTAATCTGTTATAATAAGAAGCTAACATAGGTGGGACATTGGGTGTCAGGATTTTTAAAATCTCCCTACGTGATTCTAACATGTGGCAAAGTTTGGGAACCCACTGATGTAACAAAATGTACCCGTGTTTGGCTTTGATATTAACTATTTGATCAGAGCCAAATACTGCTGTGAGGTTATAAGGTACTTTATAGATTTCTAGTTAGTAGAGAAGTTAACCTCAAGGTCATGAATTGATTGTCCTATAGACTTTAATTACTTTTGTATCTAATCTAGGCATTTTATTATAGAACTCCTGTTTTCTGAAATGCCTGTAAGTATCCAGTTATTCAAAATGCTTTTGGAACCAAATTTACTATCATGCTCATTCCCTCAATAATTAAAATACATTTTTGACACATGTCTTTTTAAATTATTTATTGAGTTATATGGCTGTGCTGGGTCTTAGTTGCAGCACAAAGAATCTTTAGCTGTGGCATGTGAACGCTTAGTTGTGGTATATGGGATCTAGTTCCCTGACTAGGGATTGAACCTGGGCTCCCTGCATTGAGAGCGCAGAGTCTTAGCCACTGGACCAGCAGTAAACTCCTTTGACATTTGTTTATTCTGTTTATATGAATGTCTTGCTTTGAACTCTTGAAAATATACTTCTGTGTGTCCAATTATGTAAGTATTTGTGAGAAGGGAAAAGAAAAAATATGTGAGAATACCAGTTTTTGTGCTTTGGAAGAGCTGAAAATAAGATTGAAGAGTTGCTTCTGAAGTTACAGATGGAAGGCCAGAGTAGTCACTGATGCTGGGGCCACAGAGGTCTGAGCTGGGAGAAGCCCATTTCCTGTTATCACCTTTCTGGTTCTCAGTTGCTGCTGGTAGATAGGGCTGGCTTTAAATCCTCACTCTGTTGCTTCATAACTGTATGATCTTGAGAATATTGGCTTAAAGTCTCAGTTTCTTCATCTGAAAAAATTGTAATCATTTACATCATAGCATCATATTCGATGAAAGATTGCATGGAAAGCCTGTAGTCCAGTGCCAGACACTTGGGACATACTCCGTTTAAACATCACGCAGGCAGCTGAGCTATGGTAGCAATGGCACCTGCTTTCTTTACTTCATGCCAATGACAGTAGCGATGCCACTGGCGGGCACAGGGTTGAGTAGATTACATTAAATGGCCCGCAGATTTAATTTTCTTCCCAGAAGATCTTACTGTAGGCAGGGCAGAAATTTCAAGCCAAGGAAAAGCCTGAGTCTATTTTTTGTGCACTCAGGTTACCTGTAGGACCTTTTAAACTGATGGGAAGACGTACCCTTATTGGTCTGCTTTCCCTTTGATATTTCTGCCTTTCAGGTATTCGCTTCTCACTGACATGCTAAACCTGGCTTCAGATTACATGTCATGGGGGTGAGGAAACAGAAATTAATCGGCATTGCATTTCTTCCCCTAATTACCTGTCAATATGGCTGAAAGCGTGGGACTTTGTGCAGATGAAAAGATTCTGTGGAAATACACCAGAAACGCGTACAGGACCTCATCAGGGCTAAAGATGCATGCATCTGTCCATCCATGAAACTCTCCCCTGAGTGGCAGAGGCCCAAGTCCACTTTATGAAGGCTCATGAAGTGGAGCTGAAAGGAGTCCAGAACCATCAAAGTCAAATAATTAGAATCTAGAGAGACTGAGTTCAGGAATTAAATATCTACCCTGTCAGTTGATTCAACTGAGAGTTGAGAGAGATTGGAATGATAACCATGCAAAGAATTTTGACCAGATAAAGTGCCAGAGAGGTCTCTGTGTCAGGTCTCATTTAGGGTCACCCTGAGGTTATGGGGAAAATAAGTGAAGAAAAGCCACATCCATCACTAGATGGAAGAAAACAAAAATGAACACTTAACATTACGGAACATAAATGAAAACAGCAGCCCCTCACTTGGGTAAATTATGTATATGGTCAGACAGATTCATTTATAAGTGTGAACATTAGTTAATTCAGTTGGTCAGGTATTCAACAAGCAATTACTGACACTAAAAATACCGAGCAACCTGCTGAGTAAAGATAAGTAAGTAGTAACGGCCAATCTCAAAGAGCCTGCAGTCTTGGCAATTAACATAGTAAATGCTACCGGGGGAGGATATATATGGTACAGTGGTGTCATAGGAAAGAGTGGTAGCATATGAGAGGTTTTTTCTGATTAGTTTATATAACTCAACATCTGCTTCTGCAGACTTAGGGGGCCCTACTTTCAGACATCTAGAAATAAGCTCTTTTCTTTATTCTTTAGTAGACTCTGACAAATGACAAATTCGTTGAGTTAATTTTCCCTGTGTAAGGGAGTATTTTCCATAGGTAAAATAGCACATGGGCTTCCCTGGTGGCTCAGCAGTAAAGAACCCACATGCCAATGCAGGAGACCCAGGTTTGATCCCTGGGTCAGGAAGATCCCCTGGAGAAAGAAATGGCAACCCACTCCAATATTCTTGCCTGGAGAATTCCATGGACAAAGGAGCCTGTACGGCTACAGTCCATGGGTTGACAAAGAGTTGGACATGACTTAGGGACTGAGCACGCATGCACAAAATATTACACAGAGGCATTTTTCTCTGCTTCCCTTGAAAGATCCCTCACTCCTATCAGAACCTCGACCAGGACTAGCTCAGGCCCTGGGACTACCCAGCCAGTCCCACAGTCACCATGAGCTCTGGGAAGCTGGGACATGAATGGGCTTCCCGCCTGTGGGCTTGTCCCCTCTGGGTAGCGAGATCCACAGGTGAGGCTCCTAGAGCCATCACAGGTTAATGGGGTGATGATGAGGCCTGAGCCACTCGGGAATGCAATACTCACGTATTGCAATACTCCTTGCCACTCGGGAATGCAATACTCACGTATTGCAATACTTCTTGTCAGGAACCAGCAGCTGGTTGACTGCAGCCAGGAGATATTTTCCAGTGAAGAAAGTAGGGCCACTGTGTGTAACAGACTTGTTATGTCTCCAGATAGAAGGTGTGTTTATTATATTAGTTGAGGATATTCAATTTTACTATAGACAATAAGCATATGTACAAGATGGATAAAACTCATAGGATGTGTTAGGTGTTGTCCTGGGTTGAATAATGCCCACCCCTGAAACTCATGTTCACCTGGTATGATAATGTGGTCTTATTTGGAAATAGGGTATTTGCTGATGCAGTTAGTCAAGATGTAATCCTACTACATTAGGGTGGGTCCTAAATACTACAACTGGTGTCCTTATGAGAAGGCCATGTGAAATACAAGACATAGAAGAAGGCCATATGCAGACTGAAGGAGAGATTAAAGTATCTATAAGTTCCTGAGATTTGCACTCATCTCACGCACTAGTAATGCTCAAAATTCTCCAAGCCAGGCTTCAGCAATATGTGAACCGTAAAATTCCAGATGTTCAAGCTGGTTTTAGAAAAGGCAGAGGAACCAGAGATCAAATTGCCAACATCCGCTGGGTCATCGAAAAAGCAAGAGAGTTCCAGAAAAACATCTATTTCTGCTTTATTGACTATGCCAAAGCCTTTGACTGTGTGGATCACAATAAACTGTGGAAAGTTCTGAAAGAGATGGGAATACCAGACCACCTGACCTGCCTCTTGAGAAACCTGTATGCAGGTCAGGAAGCAATGGTTAGAACTGGACATGGAACAACAGACTGGTTCCAAATAGGAAAAGGAGTACGTCAAGGCTGTATATTGTCACCCTGCTTATTTAATTTCTATGCAGAGTACATCATGAGAAACGCTGGGCTGGAAGAAGCACAAGCTGGAATCAAGATTGCCAGGAGAAATATCAATAACCTCAGATATGCAGATAACACCACCCTTATGGCAGAAAGTGAAGAGGAACTAAAAAGCCTCTTGATGAAAGTGAAAGAGGAGAGTGAAAAAGTTGGCTTAAAGCTCAACATTCAGAAAACGAAGATCATGGCATCTGGTCCCATCACTTCATGGGAAATAGATGGGGAAACAGTGGAAATAGTGTCAGACTTTATTTTGGGGGGCTCCAAAATCACTGCAGATGGTGACTGCAGCCATGAAATGAAAAGATGCTTACTCCTTGGAAGGAAAGTTATGACCAACCTAGATAGCATATTCAAAAGCTGAGACATTACTTTGCCAACAAAGGTCTATCTAGTCAAGGCTATGGTTTTTCCAGTAGTCATGTATGGATGTGAGAGTTGGACTGTGAAGAAAGCTGAGTGCCGAAGAATTGATGCTTTTGAATTGTGATGTTGGAGAAGACTCTTGAGAGTCCCTTGGACTGCAAGGAGGTCCAACCAGTCCATTCTAAAGGAGATCAGTCCTGGACGTTCTTTGGAAGAAATGATGCTAAAAATGAAACTGCAATACTTTGGCCACCTCATGCGAAGAGTTGACTCATTGGAAAAGACTCTAATGCTGGGAGGGATTGGGGGCAGAAAGAGAAGGGGACGACAGAGGATGAGATGGCTGGATGGCATCACCGACTCGATGAGCATGAGTTTGAGTAAACTCCAGGAGTTGGTGATGGACAGGGAGGCCTGGCGTGCTGCGATTCATGAGGTCTCAAAGAGTCAGACACAACTGAGTGACTGAACTGAACTGAACTGAAGTTCCTGAGAAATCTGTATGCAGGTCAAGAAGCAACAGTTAGAACCAGACATGGAACAACAGACTGGTTCCAAATTGGGAAAGGAGTACATCAAGGCTGTATATTGTCACCCTGCTTATTTTACTCCTTTGCAGAGTATATCATGCGAAATGCCAGGCTGGATGAAGCACAAGCTGTAATCAAGATTGCTGGGAGAAACACCAATAACCTCAGATATGCAGATGATACCACTCTTATGACAGAAAGTGAAGAAGAACTAAAGAGCCTCTTGATGAAAGTGAAAAAAGAGAGTGAAAAAATCTGGCTTAAAACTCAATATTCAGAAAATGAAGATCATGGCAATTGGTCCCATCACTTCATGACAAATATTGGGGAAACAATGGAAACAGTGAGAGACTTTATTTTCTTGGGCTCCAAAATCACTTCAGATGGTGACTGCAGCCATGAAATTAAAAGACGCTTACTCTTGAAAGAAAAACTATGACCAACCTAGACAGCATATTAAAAAGCAGAGACATTACTTTGCTGACAAAGGTCTGTCTAGTCAAGGCTATGGTTTTTCCAGTCATCTGCTTTCATGCATTGGAGAAGGAAATGGCAAGCCACTCCAGTGTTCTTGCCTGGAGAATCCCAGGGACAGGGGAGCCTGGTGGGCTGCCGTCTATGGGGTTGCACAGAGTTGGACATGACTGAAGCAACTTAGCAGCAGCAGCAGCAGCAGTATGCATGTGAGAGTTGGAACATAAAGAAAGCAGAGCAGCAAAGAATTGATGCTTTTGAACTGTGGTGTTGGAGAAGACTCTTGAGAGTCCCTTGGACTGCAAGGAGGTTCAACCAGTCAATCCTAAAGGAAATCAGTCCTGAATATTCATTGGAAGGACTGATGCTGAAGCTCCAATACTTTGGCCACCTGATATGAAGAACTGACTCCTTGGAAAAGACCCTGATGCTGGGAAAGAGTGAAGGCAGGAGAAGAAGGGGATGATGGCGAATGAGATGGTTGGATGGCATCACCGATTTAATGGACGTGAGTTTAAGCAAGCTCTGGGAGTTGGTGATGGACAGGGAAGCCTGGCGTGCTGTAGTCCATGGTATTGCAAAGAGTCAGACACGACTGAGTGACTGAACTGAACTGAACTGATCTATAAGCCAAGCAATACACAGGGTCACCAGAAACCACGAGAAGCTAGGAGAGGGGCATAAAACTGATTCTCCCTCAGAGCCCAAAAGGAATCAGCCCTGCTAAAACCTTGATTCCAGACTTCTGGCCTCCAGAAATATGGAAGAATAAATTTCTGTGGGACAGTTTGAAAGTGAAAGTGAAGTCGCTCAGTCGTTTCCGACTCTTTGCGACCCCATGGACTGTAGCCCACCAGGCTCCTGCCTCCATGGGATTCTCTAGGCAAGAGTACTGGAATGGGTTGCCATTTCCTTCTCCAGGGGATCTTCCCAACCCAGGGATCAAATCTGGGTCTCCCGCATTCCAGGCAGACGCTTTAACCTCTGAGCCACCAGGGAAGGGGCAGTTTAGACACAGATAAAGTCAAGCATTGCATGCTGAGCATAGATGGAAACAGATGAGAGGGTCAAGAGGCACTGATATTCATGAACCTGTAAATACACATGGGGCACATTAGACAATCAGCACTCATGAGGTCAGTGGCTGGTCATTGGTGACACTCATTCTGGCTCCATATATCCAGTGTTTAAAACATTCGGACAAAAACCTGGGCTGCTCGGAAGGTCATCGGCGAGTTCCAGCTGTGCCCAGGTGTAGTTGTGCTGCATCTTCCTGAGATAATATGTGAGGTTAGTCCCAGGTGTCTCCATCTGTTGGTCCCTTTTCCTCATACCTTTTCCTGGTCAGCAGGAAAATCTCCTGCACAGAATAAAAGGGTGAGAGTGGAAAAGGGGAAGGGGAGAGAGAGAAAAAATCTTCAAATATTGTGTACAAGTATTCAGGTGGTGTGGTCCATCCTTCTTACACTTTATCCTAAGGCTATTAACCAACTCATCTCTTTTCTCTTGTTTTTTTTCTGTTTGTTTTAAATTGATTCCATAAACCAGGTGATTTTAGCATTGTAATTTGGCTGTGAGCCTTTCAGTTCCATGACTTCTAGAATACCTTGCCTAGTAGTATGGAGATAGCAAGATGATTTCTCATCCACACCAAGGGTAGTAGTTTACCTGGTGGTATTTCCTGGTATCTTGGATTTTGTTTTTGTTTTTTGAGCAAATGTTCATTTAAGACGTATTCTGTGCTAGCTGCTTTTCTAGGTCCCTGCTGTATAGTAATGGGCAATGCAGACTTGGCTCCCCACCTGGTGACCTCAGTCCTGCAAGAGAGATAACCAGTATGTAATGCAGTGTGAGCATTTTCTGTGACCATGGAAGTGTCCAGTACAAAAGAGCACACATGAGGGATATATAACCCAGTCTAGAGCAATCAGGGAACATGTCCTGGAGGAAACATGGTCATACTGAGACCATATGAGCAAATAAGAGGCAGAAGTCTTGGGAAAATGTTCTAGGCAGAAGGAATGGAATGAACAGGAACCCAGAGGTCAGAGAGACAGCATGGCAAATTTGGGAAACTGAAAGAAATCCGGTATGGCCTTGAGCATAGAGAATAAACAGGAGAAGATGAATGATGAAACTGGACAAGTGAGTGGAGACTTTTAAAATCACATACATAGATTAAACAGTATCCTACGTTATCTAAAGTCACGTGAGGCTTCCCACAAAGCACCTAGTTTGTGTCTCTTTGCTGCTGATGAAACAGTGTATTCAAATTCAGCCCCCACCCAATCACACTTTAATTTTTAGGATTGATATTCCCAGCTGCTTTAGTATTGATTAAAAATGTTTATAATTATAGACAATGATATTATCAAGCTTTCAGTGTTTGAGTTCAGATTAAAACCCACCCATCGTTGACTTGTTGGATGAGGTCTAGCTAACTGTCTTTCTTCTTCCCACCTTTGTTGTACCATCTCTGGAAAGCCTCTTTCTCTACTTTCTGCTTTGGTGCTCCAGATGTTAAACAATAGTTCACTTCACTTAATCTCGAGAGGACATAATGAATGTTAAGAAGAGTGAAGAACATTTTGAATATGATATAATTTAATTACCTATTAAGGACTTTCCAACTGCAAGGATGGCAAAATGCTGCTTCTTTTCCCCAACGCTTCTCACCCTAGACCCATTTCCTTTTCTAGAGATTATTAAACAAGAAATAGCTGTGATATGTGTGGAAGTGTAGGGTGCAGAGCTGCCCAGAATAAACACGATAACTCAGATGACATTTTGAGTCCTGCCTGAATCTCGAAACTATGATTTTATAGATGTATCTTGTTTATGCCAAAGAATGTTAAAACTACCATACAACTGTGCTCATTTCACATGCTGGCAAGGTAATGCTCAAAAATCCTTCAAGCTAGACTTCAGCAGTATGTGAACTGAGAGATTTCAGATGTACAAGCTGGATTTAGAGAAGGTGGAGGAACCAGAGATTAAAATGCCAACATTCATAGAGAAAACAAGGGAATTCCAGAAAAACATCTACTTCTGCTTCATTGACTATACTAAAGCCTTTGACTGTGTGGATCACAACAAACTGTGGAAATTCTTAAAGAGATGGGAATACCGGACCACCTTACCTGCCTCTTGAGAAACCTGCATGCAGATCAAGAAGCAACAGTTAGAACTGGACATGAAACAAAAGAACTGGTTCCAAATTGGCAAAGGGGTATGTAAAGACTGTATGTTGTCACCCTGCTTAGTTAACTCCTTTGCAGAGTACATCATGCAAAATGCTGGCTGGATGAAGTACAAGCTGGAATCAAGATTGCCAGGAAAAATATCAATAACCTCAGATATGCAGATGACACCAACTAATGGCAGAAAGTGAAGAGGAACTAAAGAGTCTTCTGATTAAGATGAAAGAGACAAAACTCAACATTCAAAAAATGAAGATCATGGCATCTAATCCCGTCACTTCATGGCAAATAGAAGGGGAAAAAGTGGAAACTGTAACAGATTAAAATATTTTCTTGGGCTCCAAAATCACTAAGGAAGGTTACTGCAGCCGTGAAATTAAGAGACTCTTCCTCCTTGGAAAGAAAGCTATGACAAATCTAGATAGCACATTAAAAAGCAGAGGTATCACTTTGTCAACAAAGATCCATATATGCAAAGCTGTGGTTTTTCCAGTAGTAATGTACAGATGTGTGAGTTGGACCATGAAGAAGGCTGAGCATCAAAGAATTGATGCTTTCAAATTGTGGTGTTGGAGAAGACTCTTGAGAGTCCCTTGGACTGCACAGAGATCAAACCAGTCAATCCTAAAGGAAATCAGTCCTGAATATTCATTGGAAGGACTGATGCTGAAGCTGAAGCTCCAATACTTTGGCCACCTGATGCGTAAGAGCTGACTCATTGGAAAAGACCCTGATACTAGGAAAGATTGAGGGCAGGAGGAGAAGGGGACAACAGAGGTGGAGATGGATGGATGGCATCACTGACTCAATGGACATGAGTTTGAGCAAACTCTGGGAGACAGTGAAGAACAGAGGAGCCTGGTGTGCTGCAGTTCATGGAGTCGCAAAGAGTTCAGTTCATGACTATGTGACTGAACAACAACAATAATCTTGTTTATGTAATACAAATATTTCTAAAAAATTCTCTGGAAGTTGATTTTACAGATCATCATGTTTCAGTTATACCTAATTAGCTTGCTTTTCAAAAATTTTTGTAATAAATATTTTGACAAAATGAAGCATTCTTTAATTAATTTACATTTTATTTATTTTATTTAGGGATTTAGTTATGTTGTTAAATATAATAATAAGTGTGAAAGTATTTTTTAAACGTAAAAAACTGTTAATGCAACTGTTGAGGCAGTATCAGTTCAGTTCAGTTCAGTTCAGTCGCTCAGTCATGTCCAACTCTTTGAGACCTCATGAATCGCAGCACGCTAGGCCTCCCTGTCCATCACCAACTCCTGGAGTTTACTTAAACTCATGCTCATCGAGTCGGTGATGCCATCCAGCCATCTCATCCTCTGTCATCCCCTTCTCCTTCTGCCCCCAATCCCTCCCAGCATCAGAGTCTTTTCCAATGAGTCAACTCTTCGCATGAGGTGGCCAAAGGACTGGAGTTTCAGCTTTAGCATCATTCCTTCCAAAGAAATCCCAGGGCTGATCTCCTTCAGAATGGACTGGTTGGATCTTCTTGCAGTCCAAGGGACTCTCAAGAGTCTTCTCCAACACCACAGTTCAAAAGCATCAATTCTTCTGCGCTCAGCTTTCTTCACAGTCCAACTCTTACATCCATACATGGCCACTGGAAAAACCATAGCCTTGACTAGATAGACCTTTGTTGGCAAAGTAATGTCTCAGCTTTTGAATATGCTATCTAGGTTGGTCATAACTTTCCTTCCAAGGAGTAAGCGTCTTTTCATTTCATGGCTACAGTCACCATCTGCAGTGATTTTGGAGCCCCACAAAATAAAGTCTGACACTGTTTCCACTGTTTCCCCATCTATTTCCCATGAAGTGATGGGACCAGATGCCATGATCTTAGTTTTCTGAATGTTGAGCTTTAAGCCAACTTTTTCACTCTCCTCTTTCACTTTCATCAAGAGGCTTTTTAGTTCTTCTTCACTTTCTGCCATAAGAGTGGTGTCATCTGCATATCTGAGGTTATTGATATTTCTCCCGGCAATCTTGATTCCAGCTTGTGCTTCTTCCAGCCCAGCGTTTCTCATGATGTACTCTGCATAGAAGTTAAATAAGCAGGGTGACAATATACAGCCTTGACGTACTCCTTTTCCTATTTGGAACCAGTCTGTTGTTCCATGTCCAGTTCTAACTGTTGCTTCCTGACTTGCATATAGGTTTCTCAAGAGGCAGGTCAGGTGGTCTGGTATGCCTCTCTTTCAGAATAGTAGTAATTTATTACTGCATAACAAATGATCCCAAAACCTAGCAACTTAAAACAACAAACATTATATCTCATAATTTCTGAGGGTCGAGATTCTTAGCTGGGTGGTTCTAGTTCAGCTCTCTCACTGAACTGCAGTCAAGATGTCAGCTGGGGTTGTAGTTCTTGAAAACTTCACGGGGTGTGTGTTGTGGGGGTAGTGCTGGAGGATCCATTTCCAAGCTCACTTCCACAGCAGTTGGCAAGAGGCTTCCTTTCTCTGTGAGGCTCTTTATGGGGCCGCTTACAACAAGGCTTTCCCCAGAGGGAGTATCAACACAAGTATCTCCATGAGAATCAGAACAAGCAAGACAGAAGCCCAAGTGCTTTACAACCTCATCTTGGAAATAACATTCCATCCCTTCTCTGTATTCTTTCAGTCACACAGACCAACCCTGATGCAGTGGCACCACATAAGGTGCGCATACCCAGAGTCAGAGCCATTCTGGAGGCTGGCTACCACAGAAAGCAAACCAATGAAACTTTCCAAAATCCTTGTCCTGTGGCTTTTTATGCTTTCATATTCAGATTAATAATCCAGTTTCCCCATGGATCTCCAGCTAGCTATAGAATCAGAGCCATCAACATGGAACAAAAAGTAACTGTCAATCAACTAGTGTAAAAATAAATCAAATTGAAATATTTGACCAAGGCGTGCAGAAAAGTATTCAGTACTAAAATGAGTTGTGAGACAAGCAAGCGTCAGTTTTGCAAAGGAAATAACTGAAAACTGGTTACCCAAGGCTTGAGCATCTCACTCAAGGGCTATTCTCACAGATGAGGTGTATAGAAAGGTCAGGAGAAGTGGGGGGGGGGGGGCTGGAAAGAATATATGAAGAGAGTTTGTTGGGGAGAATGATTTATTGCTGTTAATCCCAGCTAAGGGAGACAAGTTAGAGTTGCTTCAATGGGATTGTTTTGAGATACTGAAATGCGTCCTCTGAGGCTGAAGGGCAAAATGGGTAGATATTTTCCAGGAAATCTGGAAGTCAGGAAGCTGTGCAGATGAGCTGTCAGGCACTTTGTTAGGAGTTGCAGGCTTGGGGTTGCCCTGAACTTCCAGAGCCTGGACAGAGAGTGCATACATGTCTCTCCTGTAGAACATGAAGAAGAGATTCTAGGGGAAAAAGGACTTATTCTGGATCCATTTAACATCCAGGTAGAGGTCTATCTGAAGGAGAAAGAGACCAATAGAGATTCTGCATGGCCTGAACTAAGAATAAAACAAGAACCGAACAAGGAGGAGTCAGGGAATGAAGCATCTTTGCCCAAACTACAGGAACTTGAGGCAGAGACACAAAGCAAGGGAATCTCCAGAATAATCCATCAAATATATGCAGGTCCAGAGAGGGTGACCATCTTAGACTAGCACCGGAGGAGTAAGAACTTGCCAGCACCCCTTTCCTCCTGGTCTTCTCCCTCCTGTGACCTGGTTGGCAAGCTGGGACAGGGGATCAGGGGATTGGGGCGGTGGAGAGGGAAGACCATCACCTGGCAAGAAAAAAGAGGAAGAGAGCCTTTTCTTGATGTCACACTCCAGCAGCCAAGTGGCTCGCAATAGGTCCCTGCTTGGGGGTAGGAGTGGGGTGGGGCAGGGGACAAGGATTAGCAATAACTCCAATTTATTACTGGTAAAACAATCAGATATGACAAAGAAACTAAACACACCCACACATGCACACACACACACATATCCAGAACTAGACACCTTAAATTGTTGAAATTATACTGAGGATCTTATGTGATTGAAAGACTTTCTTTTCTCTAAGAATGACCAAAATAATTCAGACAAGTAGTCAAGTCCCCTTACCTCCCCAAGGGCAGTGTTATAATGGGATGTTGCTGTTTGTTGTTGTTTAGTTGATAAATCATGTCTGACTGTTTGCGAGCCCATGGACTGTAGCCCGCCAGGCTCCTCTGTCCATGTGACATCCCAGGCAAGAATACTGGAGTGGGTTGCCATTTCCTTCTCCAGGGGATCTTCCTCACCCAGGGACTGAACCTGCATCTCCTGCATTGATAGTCTGAGCCAATTCTTTACCACTGAGCCACCTGCGGGGCTCATAATGGGATACTAGGAGACAAAATTAAGTTGTTTATAAGATTACATCCCATGATTTCTTGTTCAATTTATAGGTTTCATTAGCAATTGCCTTTTGAAATCAGGGTCATTTTCAGTATGAAGCTTTAGTGACTCTTTCCTGTGAGTTACAGGTAGCACAGACTATACTGTCACAGGTGAGAGCTAGACAGAAAATTAAGTGAACCAGACAGTTCAGAAGCAAAATGTCCATCTTGTCACATGCCATGTGGGACTGAGGCTGTAATGGCAGATTTTTCTCAAGGCCTTCTCATAGGTCCTTATTCATCCTCTTAGACCAAAATCTTAATAAACCCTTCAACTCTTGACCCTTCATTCATTTATTCATCCAGCCACTATTCATTCAGAGCTCCTACCACATTCCTGTAATCTTTCCACCCCTCAGAATACCTGTTTCACCATCTTAACATCTAGTTCTTTTCTCTACCACCAAGACTGTCTCAAGTTCATCAGCTGCACTGAGCTAGATGGTAGCTTTCCTGTAAAAAATATTCCACTAGGGTTTAGAGAAAATGGATATTATATGTGAATATGATAGGACACAGAAACTTTGGCGGTTTCTGACACTTTTCTGTCATATGTATAATTAAACACACACACATATATATATGTTTTATATGTCTAAGGCTACATATGTACAGACATCACATATTTATGTGCTAACTAGTAGCACTGTTAGAAAAAGACTTGCAATCTGGAAAGTTTGAATAAGAGTAATATTTTATATATTCATAATACTTTATAGGAGGTTACATATATTTTTCTTCTAATAAAGTGGTCCTCTCTTTATATCCTAACTCACTCACAAGCCAAAATTCATTTTCTGTCCTGGTGAGTACCAAGGAGTCTGGATCATTTAACGCTTACATAAACTAATGTTTTCTGTTGTACAGAGCATTTGAAATAACATCTTTGGTCTAATTTTTTTAGTAGGAAGATTTATCCCATAATTACAATTGTCTTTTTTTCATATATATGATATTTATGTAATATAATATTTTTATTTTTATAAAATCTATGTTTAATATATCTGCGATTAATTTGGATATATAATAGCTAAGAATGCATTGAATCATCCTTTCAGACAAATGGATAGCCAATTTTTCTAAATATGAATAGTCCAGATTGCCTCATATACATAAGAGGAAATTTTAACATATACTTAATTTCATGACTCTGTATTTCATGATTCTATATTTGGCTGTACATCCATGTTCATATAAAACTGTTTTGGGGGGGTTGCTTTTGTTTTTTTTTTAATATAAATTTATTTATTTTAATTGGAGGCTAATTACTTTACAATATCATATTGGTTTTGCCATACATCAACATGAATCTGCCACAGGTATACACGTGTTCCCCATCCTGAACCCCCCTCCCTCCTCCCTCCCCATACCACCCCTCTGGGTTGTCCCAGTGCACCAGCCTCAAGCATCCAGTATCATGCATCAAACTTGGACTGGCGATTCGTTTCATATATGATATTATACATGTTTCAATGCCATTCTCCCAAATCATCCCACCCTCTCCCTCCCCCACAGAGTCCAAGACTGTTCTATACATCTGAGTCTCTTTTGCTGTCTCTCATACAGGGTTATCATTTCCATCTTTCCAAATTCCATATATATGCATTAGTATACTGTATTGGTGTTTTTCTTTCTGGTTTACTTCACTCTGTATAATAGGCTCCAGTTTCATCCACCTCACTAGAACTGATTCAAATGTATTCTTTTTAATGGCTGAGTAATATTCCATTGTGTATATGTACCACAGCTTTCTTATCCATTCACCTGCTGATGGACATCTAGGTTGCTTCCATGTCCTGGCTATTATAAACAGTGCTGTGATGAACATTGGGATACACGTGTCTCTTTCAATTCTGGTTTCCTTGGTGTGTAAGCCTAGCAGTGGAATTGCTGGGTCATAAGGCAGTTCTATTTCCAGTTTTTAAGGAATCTCCACACTGTTCTCCATAGTGGCTGTACTAGTTTGCATTCCTACCAACAGTGTAAGAGGGTTCCCTTTTCTCCACACCCTCTCCAGCATTTAGTGCTTGTAGACTTTTGGATCACAGCCATTCTGACTGGTGTGAAATGGTACCTCATTGTGGTTTTGATTTGCATTTCTCTGATAATGAGTGATGTTGAGCATCTTTTCATGTGTTTGTTAGCCATCTGTATGTCTTCTTTGGAGAAATGTCTATTTAGTTCTTTGGCCCACTTTTTGATTGGGTCGCTTATTTTTCTGGAATTGAGCTGCAGGAGTTGCTTGTATATTTTTGAGATTAGTTGTTTGTCAGTTGTTTCACTTCCTATTATTTTCTCCCAATCTTAAGGCTGTGTTTTCACCTTGCCTATAGTTTCCTTTGTTGTGCAGAAACTTTTAAGTTTAATTAGGTCCCATCTGTTTATTTTTGCTTTTATTTCCAATATTCTGGGAGGTGGGTCATAAAGGATCCTGCTGTGATTTATGTCGAGAGTGTTTTGCCTATGTTCTCCTCTAGGAGTTTTATAGTTTCTGGTCTTACATTTAGATCTTTAATCCATTTTGAGTTTATTTTTGTGTATGGTGTTAGAAAGTGTTCTAGTTTCATTCTTTTACAAGTGGTTGACCAGTTTTCCCAGCACCACTTGTTAAAGAGATTGTCTTTAATCCATTGTATATTCTTGCCTCCCTTGTCAAAGATAAGGTGTCCACAGGTGTGTGGATTTATCTCTGGGCTTTCTATTTTGTTCCATTGATCTATATTTCTGTCTTTGTGCCAGTACCATACTGTCTTGATGACTGTGGCTTTGTAGTAGAGCCTGAAGTCAGGCAGGTTGACTCCTCTAGTTCCATTCTTCTTTCTCAAGATTGCTTTGGCTATTCGAGGTTTTTTGTATTTCCATACAAATTGTGAAATTATTTGTTCTAGCTCTGTTAAAAATACCATTGGTAGCTTGATAGGGATTGCATTGAATCTATAGATTGCTTTGGGTAGTATACTCATTTTCACTATATTGATTCTTCCAATCCATGAACATGGTGTATTTCTCCATCTATTAGTGTCCTCTTTGATTTCTTTCACCAGTGTTTTATTGTTTTCTATATATAGGTCTGATGTTCAAGCTGGTTTTAGAAAAGGCAGAGGAACCAGAGATCAAATTGCCAACATCTGCTGGATCATGCAAAAAGCAAGAGAGTTCCAGAAGAACATCTATTTCTGCTTTATTGACTATGCTAAAGCCTTTGACTGTGTGGATCACAATAAACTGTGGAAAATTCTGAAAGAGATGGGAATACCAGACCACCTGATCTGTCTCTTGAGAAATTTGTATGCAGGTCAGGAAGCAACAGTTAGAGCTGGACATGGAACAACAGACTGGTTCCAAATAGGAAAAGGAGTTCGTCAAGGCTGTATATTGTCACCCTGTTTATTTAACTTATATGCAGAGTACATCATGAGAAACACTGGACTGGAAGAAACACAAGCTGGAATCAAGATTGCCGGGAGAAATATCAATGACCTCAGATATGCAGATGACACCACCCTTGTGGCAGAAAGTGAAGAGGAACTCAAAAGCCTCTTGATGAAAGTGAAAGTGGAGAGTGAAAAAAGTTGGCTTAAAGCTCAACATTCAGAAAACGAAGATCATGGCATCTGGTCCCATCACTTCATGGGAAATAGATGGGGAAACAGTGGAAACAGTGTCAGACTTTATTTTGTGGGGCTCCAAAATCACTGCAGATGGTGACTGCAGCCATGAAATGAAAAGACGCTTACTCCTTGGAAGGAAAGTTATGACCAACCTAGATAGCATATCGAAAAGCAGAGACATTACTTTGCCAACAAAGGTTCGTCTAGTCAAGGCTATGGTTTTTCCTGTGGTCATGTATGGATGTGAGAGTTGGACTGTGAAGAAAGCTGAGCGCAGAAGAATTGATGCTTTTGAACTGTGGTGTTGGAGAAGACTCTTGAGAGTCCCTTGGACTGCAAGAAGATCCAACCAGTCCATTCTAAAGGAGATCAGCCCTGGGATTTCTTTGGAAGGAATGATGCTAAAGCTGAAACTCCAGTACTTTGGCCACCTCATGCGAAGAGTTGACTCATTGGAAAAGACTCTGATGCTGGGAGGGATTGGGGGCAAGAGGAGAAGGGGACGACAGAGGATGAGATGGCTGGATGGCATCACTGACTCGATGGACATGAGTCTGAGTGAACTCCGGAAGTTGGTGATGGACAGGGAGGCCTTGCATGCTGCGATTCATGGGGTCGCAAAGAGTCGGACACGACTGAACGACTGATATGATCTGATCTGAGCTGATCTGATATATAGGTCTTTAGTTTCTTTAGGTAGATATATTCCTAAGTATTTTATTCTTTCCGTTGCAATGGTGAATGGAATTGTTTCCTTAATTTCTCTTTCTGTTTTCTCATTATTAGTGTATAGGAATGCAAGGGATTTCTGTATGTTGATTTTATATCCTGTGACTTTACTATATTCATTGATTAACTCTGATTTTCTATGTAGAGGATCATGTCATCTGCAAACAGTGAGAGTTTTACTTCTTCTTTTCCAATTTGGATTCCTTTTATTTCTTTTTCTGCTCTGATTGCTGTGGCCAAAACTTCCAAAACTATGTTGTATAGTAGTGGTGAAAGTGGGCACCTTTGTCTTGTTCCTGACTTTAGGGGAAATGCTTTCAATTTTTCGCCATTGAGGATAATGTTTGCTGTGGGTTTGTCATATGTGGCTTTTATTATGTTGAGGTATGTTCCTTCTATTCCTGCTTTCTGGAGAGTTTTGATCATAAATGGATGTTGAATTTTGTCAAAGGCTTTCTCTGCATCTATTGAGATAATCATATGGTTTTTGTTTTTCAATTTGTTAATGTGGTGTATTACATTGATTGATTTGCGGATATTGAAGAATCCTTGCATCCCTGGGATAAAGCCCACTTGGTCATGGTGTATGATCTTTTTAATGTGTTGTTGGATTCTGATTGCGAGAATTTTGTTAAGGATTTTTGCATCTATGTTCATCAGTGATATTGGCCTGTAGTTTTCTTTTTGTGCGGCATCTTTGTCAGGTTTTGGTATTAGGGTGATGGTGGCCTCATAGAATGAGTTTGGAAGTTTACCTTCCTCTGCAATTTTCTGGAAGAGTTTGAGTAGGATAGGTGTTAGCTCTTCTCTAAATTTTTGGTAGAATTCAGCTGTGAAGCCGTCTGGACCTGGGCTTTTGTTTGCTGGAAGATTTCTGATTACAGTTTCAACTTCTGTGCTTGTGTGATGGGTCTGTTAAGATTTTCTATTTCTTCATGGTTCAGTTTTGGAAAGTTGTACTTTTCTAAGAATTTGTCCATTTCTTCCTCGTTGTCCATTTTATTGGCATATAAGTGCTGATAGTACTCTCTTATGATCCTTTGTATTTCTGTGTTGTCTGTTGTGATCTCTCCGTTTTCATTTCTAATTTTATTGATTTGATTTTTCTCCCTTTGTTTCTTGATGAGTCTGGCTAATGGTTTGTCAATTTTATTTATCCTTTCAAAGAACCAGCTTTTGGCTTTGTTGATTTTTGCTATGGTCTCTTTTTTTCTTTTGCATTTATTTCTGCCCTAATTTTTAAGATTTCTTTCCTTCTACTAACCCTGGGGTTCTTCATTTCTTCCTTTTCTAGTTGCTTTAGGTGTAGAGTTAGGTTATGAATTTGACTTTTTTCTTGTTTCTTGAGGTATGCCTGTATTGCTATGAACTTTCCCCTTAGCACTGCTTTTACAATGTCCCACAGGTTTGGGGTTGTTGTGTTCCCATTTTCATTCATTTCTATGCATATTTTTATTTCTTTTTTGATTTCTTCTTTGATTTGTTGGTTATTCAGCAGCGTGTTGTTAGGCCTCCATATGTTGGAATTTTTAATAGTTTTTCTCCTGTAATTGAAATCTAATCTTACTGCATTGTGGTCAGAAAAGATGCTTGGAATGATTTCAATTTTTTTGAATTTACCAAGGCTAGATTTATGGCCCAGGATGTGATCTATCCTGGAGAAGGTTCCATGTGTGCTTGAGAAAAAGGTGAAATTCATTGTTTTGGGGTGAAATGTCCTATAGATATCAATTAGGTCTAACTGGTGTATTTTATCATTTAAAGTTTGTGTTTCCTTGTTAATTTTCTGTTTAGTTGATCTCTCCATAGGTGTGAGTGGGGTATTAAAGTCTCCCACTATTATTGTGCTATGTTAATTTCCCCTTTCATATTTGTTAGCATTTGTCCTACATATTGCAGTGCTCTTATGTTGGGTGCATATATATTTATAATTGTTATATCTTCTTCTTGGATTGATCCTTTGATCATTATGTAATGTCCTTCTTTGTCTCTTTTCACAGCCTTTGTTTTAAAGTCTATTTAAAATGTGGTTAATTTAAAATGTGTTCCTATTACCTATGCTGATACTGTATTTGCATAAATGAATAAATAGAAATAAAGAAATATTTTTTTTTCAAAATAAAATAAAATAAAATAAAGTCTATTTTACCTGATATGAGTATTGCTACTCCTGTTTTCTTTTGGTTTCTATTTGCATGGAATATCTTTCATGCCCTTCACTTTCAGTCTGTATGTGTCCCCTGTTTTGAGGTGGGTTTCTTGTAGACAACATATATAGGGGTCTTGTTTTTTTATCCATTCAGCCAGTCTTTGTCTTTTGGTTGGGGCATTCAACCCATTTACGTTTAAGGTAATTATTGATAAGTATGATCCCGTTGCCATTTACTTTATTGTTTTGGGTTTGAGTTTATACACCCTTTTTGTGTTTCCTGTCTAGAGAATATCCTTTAGCATTTGTTGGAGAGCTGGTTTGGTGGTGCTGAATTCTCTCAGCTTTTGCTTGTCTGAAAGCTTTTGATTTCTCCTTCATATTTGAATGAGATCCTTGCTGGGTACAATAATCTGGGCTGTAGGTTATTTTCTTTCATCACTTTAAGTATGTCTTGCCATTCCTTCCTGGCCTGAAGAGTTTCTATTGAAAGATCAGCTGTTATCCTTATGGGAATTCCCTTGTGTGTTATTTGTTGTGTTTCCCTTGCTGCTTTTAATATTTGTTCTTTGTGTTTGATCTTTGTTAATTTGATTAATATGTGTCTTGGGGTGTTTCGCCTTGGGTTTATCCTGTTTGGAACTCTCTGGGTTTCTTGGACTTGGATGATTATTTCCTTCCCCATTTTAGGGAAGTTTTCAACTATTATCTCCTCAAGTATTTTCTCATGATCTTTCTTTTTGTCTTCTTCTTCTGGGACTCCTATGATTTGAATGTTGGGGCGTTTAACACTGTCCTGGAGGTCTCTGAGATTGTCCTCATTTCTTTTAATTTGTTTTTCTTTTATCCTCTCTGATTCATTTATTTCTACCATTCTATCTTCTAATTCACTAATCCTATTTTCTGCCTCCGTTATTCTACTATTTGTTGCCTCCAGAGTGTTTTTGATCTCATTTATTGCATTATTCATTATATTTTGACTCTTTTTGATTTCTTCTAGGTCCTTGTTAAACCTTTCTTGCATCTTCTCAATCCTTGTCTCCAGGCTATTTATCTGTGATTTCATTTGGATTTCAAGATTTTGGATCAATTTCACTATCATTATTTGGAATTCTTTATCAGGTAGATTCCTCTTTTGTTTGGTTTGGTGGGCATTTATCCTGTTCCTTTACCTGCTGGGTATTCCTCTGTCTCTTCATCTTGTTTATATTGCTGAGTTTGGGGTGTCCTTTCTGTATTCTGGCAGTTTGTGGAGTTCTCTTTATTGTGGAGTTTCCTCACTGTGGGTGGGGTTGTACAAGTGGCTTGTCAAGGTTTCTTGGTTAGGGAAGCTTGTGTTGGTGTTCTGGTAGGTGGAGCTGGATTTCTTCTCTCTGAGTGCAAGGAAGTGTCCAGTAATGAGTTATGAGATGTCAATGGTTTTGGAGTAACTTTGGGCAGCCTGTATATTGGAGTTCAGGGCTGTGTTCCTGTGTTACTGGAGAATTTGCGTAGTATGTCTTGCTCTGGAACTTGTTGGCCCTTGGGTGGTGCTTGGTTTCAGTGTAGGTATGGAGGTGTTTGATGAGCTCCTGTCAATTAATGTTCCCTGGAGTCAGGAGTTCTTTGGTGTTCTCAGCGTTTGGACTTAAGCCTCCTGCTTCTGGATTTCAGTCTTATTTTTACAGTAGTCTCAAGACTTCTCCTTCTATACAGCACAGTTGATAAAACATCTAGGTTAAAGATGAAAAGTTTCTCCACAGTGAGGGACACCCAGAGAGATTCATAGAGTTACATGGAGAAGAGAAGAGGGAGGAGGGAGTTAGAGGTGACCCAAATGAGATGAGGTGGAATCAATAGAGGAGAGAGCAAGCTAGCCAGTAATCGCTTCCTTATGTGCACTCCACAACTGGACCTCTCAGAGATGTTCATGGAGTTATGTAGAGAAGAGAAGAGGGAGGAAGGAGACAGAGGTGGCCAGGAGGATAAAGGGGGGAATCAAAAGGAGAGAGATCCAGCCAGTAATCAGTTCCCTAAGTGTTCTCCACCGTCTGGAACACACAGAGATTCACAGAGTTGGGTAGAGAAGAGAGGGAGTGGGGAGAAGACAGAGGCGACCTGATGGAGAAAAAGGAGAGTCCAAAGGAGGAGAGAGCAGTCAAGCCAATAATCTAGCTCCCAAGTAAAAATGGGTACTGAAGATTGGGTTCTTAAAAGTACAGAATTGATAACAAATACCAAAAAGCACAGATTTAAAATCTAGAGTGGAGTTTGGAATTTTAAAAATACGATATTAAAGAAAAGAAGAAAAAAAAAGAAAGAGAAAAAAAACAAAGTCACAAAAATTATTTAAAAATATATGTATATGAAGTTTGCTTTTAAAAAATAGGGTCTTTTTTTTTTTTTTTCTAAGTAATAGTAGGCTATAAAGGTGAAAATTAAAGGAGTAATAGAGGACTTAAATTTTTTAAAAATTAAAAAAAAAAAGAAGGATCGTAAAAATATATCTAGAACTTTCTCTGGTGTTGTTGTGGGTATTGTGAGGTCAGTTCATTTTCAGATATTTCCTTGGTCCAGCTTATATTTCTCAAGATCTATAGGCCCCTTCCCATGTAGTTGGTACTAACAACAGGGTTTTAATCTATTGCACCCGTCACTTTCAAGGCAGCTCCCTCTGTTTTAGCTTCTTCTGTTTGCTGGTCTCTTCAGTGTCTGATTTCCACCCTGACACAAAGGGGGTGGTGGTGGACACCTTCTTTTAGGCTCACTTGTTCAGTCGCGCTGTGGGGAGGAAGGTACGCTGCAAACAAATAACACTGGTGTGTGCTCACAGTGCCTCAGCCACAATGGGCCTGCCCCCGCTCACGGCGCCTGTGCCCTTCCTGTCCACACTGCTCAGGCTCTAGGTTGCTCCACCAGGAACCGTCCAAGGCCGGCCCTGGGCTGCATGCACCTCCCAGGTCTAAGCCGCTCAGGTTCAGGCACTCGGGTAGTCCTCAGAGGCTCAGACTCCATTGGGCCTGCATTTCGTGCCCTTCCCAGGTCCAGGCAGCTCAGGTGATGAGGTGTTTGGCGAGCGCAGTTGCTCTGACTTATCGCCTCCCCGTCCCTGCCGCTTGGTTTTCTGGGTGTACAACCGGCGCACCTTCTCAGGCAGATGTTGACTGTCCAGAACCCCAGGAAGTCTTAGTTAGCAAAGAAGCCTGCTTGCAGTTTGGTAGATAGTGTCTCTCTGGGGCTGCAATTGTCCCCTTCCGGCTCTGGCTGCCTGTCACCGGAGGGGGATGGTCTGCAGCTGGCTATCTCTGTTCAGTCCTTTGTTCTGTGCGTGGGCCTGGTGGTGTCTTAGGTTAGGGCTGGCTTTGCACGTGGTAGCTATCCCGCAGTCTGGTTTGCTAGCCCAAATTAGTTCCCTCAGATTGCCCTCAGGGCATTCAGGACCGGTCCTTACTCTAAGCCATGCAGCCCGTGCCTCCCAGCCCAGCCCCTGCTTGCTAGTGGTGGGTACAGACATCTGCACTGCTTCTCCACTGGGGGAGTTACCGTTGGGCTTGTAATCTGTGGGTTTTAATTATTTATTTTTCCTCCCTGTTATGTTGCCCTCTGTGCTTCCAAGGCTCGCCACAGACTCAGCAGTGAGAGTGTTTCCTGGTGTTTAGAAACTTCTCTCTTTTTAAGACTCCCTTCCCGGGACAGAGCTCCATCCCTACCTCTTTTGTCTCTATTTTTTGTCTTTTATATTTTTTTCTACCTCCTTTTGAAGACAAAGGGCTGCTTTTCTGGGTGCCTGATGTCCCCTGCCAGCATTCAGAAGTTGTTTTGTGGAATTTACTCAGCGTTTAAATGTTCTTTTGATGAATTTGTAGGGGAGAAAGTGGTCTCCCCGTCCTATTCCTCTGCCATCTTAGGACCGCCCCCTAAAACTGTTTTATTTACTGTAGCATCGAAGTCCATTTTTATGTCTGGTAGCCACTCAGTGTTCTCTGGATGCTCAGATGGCCCGAGCTTCTCCCCTCCTCTCCAAAGCATCCATTCTTGACTTTTAGCTCAAGCAGGGGAAACCTAGCTTGGCAGCAAGTTTCAGTGGAAAAGACAAAAGGATTTTTTGTTGGATCACAAGTTTGCTACTAACCCGCAATGCAGTGTGGTGGCTGGAATCTAGGGCAACCTTAAGGTGTCTTAAGAGATGAATCATGTTCAGAGGATGATAAATTACAGTCATGAGATCTCTGACCCCAGCACATCTGGAGTGCTGACTTCTGCACTGGGCATCACCTTTGGCAGGAGCCTTCCCTAGATAGAAGATGCGGACAGAGGGTGGCTGGATCCTGAGTCATGGGGGAAAGAGGGGAGAATGGTTGGTCTGGAGAGGAAAGGACAGTGGGGCTTCTGCAGGTTGTTATCAAGTCTGAGGAGGAGTTTGATGGAACTGTCTTTTATCTGTGAGGATAAAAAGGAAAGCTAGATCTGAGCTCTGTGTTGAAGAGAATTTTCTAGAA
The DNA here is from genome assembly GCF_019923935.1 of Bubalus bubalis. Lineage (NCBI taxonomy): Eukaryota > Metazoa > Chordata > Mammalia > Artiodactyla > Bovidae > Bubalus > Bubalus bubalis. The sequence continues at coordinate 20,888,250 of NC_059157.1, read as the reverse complement.
AAAAAATAATCCTCAAAAAAAAAAAAAAAAAGAATATCCTCAAGAAAAATGGGCTGATTAATGAGGTAATGGATGCCTGTTATCAAAAATACCTTAAAAGAAATGGTATGCTATGAAAAGATTTTCTGTTTGGGTCAGAAGATTAAACTGGTGCTTCTTAGGGCATTTTCTATCTCCCTAACTTCCCTTTCCCTTCCCTGAAACTTTTCTGCACTTGCACCCTCATCCCAACACACAGAATTCTAGCCTGTGCCATGTGACTGTCTTGCAACATTTCTTGAGCTGACTTTTCTCAAAAATTGCAGTTTAAATTTTTACTCTTCTTTTGAGTGCAATGACTTCCCGAAAAGCCTTTTTTCCTTTTCACAGCCTCTAGCCCAGTCTCTTGCATTTAAAAGTAGCTTTAATGCATACATATTTATTGTTCAGCAATGTGCTGACTGATGGGCTAAATTATCTTGACTCCGATCACCAAGAAATTAATAATGCACTTTGTCAGGATTGATCCTGTTTCAGAAATAGCCACCTTTTTATGTAACCTCCTCTGCAGATTTCAGTCCTCATTCATTCCGCCCTCTCTATTCCCTTTCCCATTTGTTTTTAAAGGAAGAATCATCTTTTGCTGAAATGAAACTCTTTTTTGTTGTGTGTGGTCAGAATTACAGACAGGAGGGGAACAGATGGCTCAGTTTTGAGGAGACAATTCCTGACTGTGGAGGCTTAACAAAGCTAATAAAAGGTAATTTACCAAAGACTTAGAGAGTCACGAGGCATCTGAGATTTTTTTTAAAGCCCCAACCCCCCTGCCCTTGCCAACACCTCCCCACTGCTCTCCCCGCAACACTTCCATCCTCCTGGGGAACGTGAGGTTGCCAAGCTGTCACTGATGTAGCCACTCGGAGGCTCCCCTCTCCCAGGCACTTCTGCTTGGCTGTCTGGGTAACGGCCTGGGGCACCATTGTCTTCCAGCAAATGGCCTTGGCACTGTTTAGCGGCCCAGGCCGCGGCCCCATGCACCTGGCTGGGATCCCGGCCCCCCGGAGTTAGAGCTGCACAGACAGTGTCAGGCAGCGCTGGCGTCTTTATTCCACTGTGGGCGGGGGGGAGGTGGGGGCTGCCTCGTTTGGGTTCTATTTCATTTCTTCGTCTCCCGAAAGACCCAGCTTGATGCTTCCTACATCTGCTCTGTTCCATTTAGCATTTGTGTCCAAAACCTCTTTTTTCTTCTGCTCCTGATTTTCTTTGAATAGAAAGCTTACAAAATGGCCCATCTGCTTCTCTCAGACTTTGTCCACAAAGGCAACCTGGGTCTCTGTCAGCCACCACGAGCTGTCCCTTTGTTGCTCCCCTTGGGCTGTGGGTTTCATGGCTGTCTGCTAACCCTGCCCGGGGCAGTCACTGGCACCACCCAGAGAAAATGCTGTTGGTGCCTTTGTTTTCTTCAGCTCAGGAGACATACTCTACAAGGGGTATGACTCATCACTGAACATTCAGGGTGTGGGTGGTACTGCTCGGAGCCCAGGTTGGCTGAGGTGATGCAGAGAGAAAAAGGGAGAAAGTCATTAGCTACGTGATGCATTCACTTCATGTGACCTCTTTGGTTTTCAGTGATGAAAGGTAATGCTGTGTCCTGAGATATGGCCAGGAGACCTGTGGACTGGGGTGGAATTTGGTTTATGCAAAGCCAGTCTTTGAGCTTTCAAATCAGAGCAGCAAACACGTAAGGAACTCTTATTACTTTAGTGTCTGATAATGTGCTAAGTACTTGCAGAGGAGGAGAGAGGAGCTTATGTGCTGTGCTGTGCTCTGCTTAGTCGCTCAGTTGTGTCCAACTCTTTGTGACCCCCTGGACTGTAGCCTGCAATGCTCCTCTGTCCGTGGGGATTCTCCAGGCAAGAATACTAGAATTTAGAAAGATGGTAACAATAACCCTGTATATGAGACAGCAAAAGAGACACTGATGTATAGAACAGTCTTATGGACTCTGTGGGAGAGGGGGAGGGTGGGAATATTTGGGAGAATGGCATTGAAACATGTATACTATCTTGTATGAAACGAGTCGCCAGTCCAGGTTCGATGCACGATACTGGATGCTTGGGGCTGGTGCACTGGGACAACCCAGAGGGACGGTATGGGGAGGGAGGAGGGAGGAGGGTTCAGGATGGGGAACACATGTATACCTGTGGCGGATTCATTTCGATATTTGGCAAAAACAATACAATATTGTAAAGTTTAAAAATAAAATTAAATTAAAAAAAAATACTAGAGTGGGTAGCCATGCCCTCTTCCAAGGGATCTTCCCAATCCAGGGATCAAACCCAGGTCTCCTGCATTGCAGGCAGATTCTTTTCCTGTCTGAGCCATGAGGGAAGCCATTTCAGCAAGAGGTGCTGACCCTTACAAGAGGATGTGCACAGGGAGCCATGGGTACACATGGGAGGGCACTCGAATCACCTTCTAGAAGAGATTATGTCTGAGTTTAGGCTAGAAATCGAGTTCCCATCAATCAGGCAAATCAGTGGAGAAGCGAGTTTCAGAAGCAGAGTCAGAAAATATGAAACAGTGTTATCTAAGACCCCACATTGTGAGTGCAGGTGCTCGAAGGTAGTTTGGAACAGTTGTCAGGTAAAGCAGCTTGACAGAAAATAAAGGGAGGACCATATCACAAAAGGACTCCTGTAGTAAATGAAGAGGATGTAGGTACAGGGGGAGCTGCTGGAGGTTTGCAACGAGGAGTAGCAGTTTAGAAAAGTTTCTCTAGGAGGGTGGATTTTGAGGCTGGGGTCCCAGCCAGGGAGCAGCCAGCAACAGGCAAACCACTCCTCTCTGTACTCCCTGTGCCTGAGTCCTATACTTCCCTCACCATTACCCAGCAGTCCATCCAGAAATTTCACATGTGTTTGGGTGGACTCCGGGAGTCGGTGATGGACAGGGAAGCCTGGCGTGCTGTGGTTCATGGGGTCACAAAGAGTCGGACACGACTGAGCGACTGAACTAAACTTTCAAAATATTTCCAGAATCGTCCTTTTCTCACCATATCTACTACTGCCACTCTGTTCCAGCCACCCTCATCTCTCACCAGCATTATTGCTGCAGCCCCCTACTTGGTCTCCATTTCGATCCTGGTTTCCCTCCGTCACTTCTCATAGCGACAGACCAAATGATTCTTTTAAAACATATAGCGGATACTGAAGTGGTTTGCCATTCCCTTCTCCAGTAGACCACGTTTTGTCAGAACTCTCGACCATGACCTGTCTGTCTTGGGTGGCCCTACAAACTCTGGAAAATTCTTAAAGAGATGGGAGTATCAGACCACCTGATCTGCCTCTTGAGAAACCTATATGCAAGTCAGGAAGCAACAGTTAGAACTAGACATGGAACAACAGACCGGGTCCAAATAGGGAAAGGAGTACATCAAGGCTGTGTATTGTCACCCTGCTTATTTAACTTATATGTAGCGTACATCATGAGAAACGCTGGGCTGGAGGAAGCACAAGCTGGAATCAAGATTTCCGGGAGAAATATCAATAACCTCAGAAATGTAGATGACACCACCCTTATGGCAGAAAGCGAAGAAGAACTAAAGAGCCTCTTGATGAAAGTGAAAGAGGAGAATGAAAAAGTTGGCTTGAGGCGCCACATTCAGAAAACGAAGATCATAGCATCTGGTCCCATCACTTCATGGCAAATAGATGGGGAGACAGTGGAAACAGTGTCAGACTTTATTTTGGGGGGCTCCAAAATCACTGCAGATGGTGACTGCAGCCATGAAATTAAAAGACACTTGCTCCTTGGAAGAAAAGTTATGACCAACCTAGACAGCATATTCAAAAGCAGAGACATTACTTTGCCAACAAAGGTCTGTCTAGTCAAAGCTGTGGTTTTTCCAGTGGTCATGTATGGATGTGAGGGTTGGACTAGAAAGAAAACTGAGCACTGAAAAATTGAGGCTTTTCACTGTGGTGCTGGAGAAGATTCTTGAGGGTCCCTTGAACTGCAAGGAGATCCAACCAGTCCATCCTAAAGGAAATCAGTCCTGAATATTCATTGGAAGGACTGTTGCTGAAGATGAAACTCCAATACTTTGGCCACCTGATGCAAAGAACTGACTCTTTGGAAAAGACCCTGATGCTGGGAAAGATTGAAGGCAGGAGAAGGGGATGACAGAGGATGAGATGGCTGGATGGCATCACCAATTCAATGGACATGAGTTATAAACTCCGGGAGTTGGTGATGGACAGAGAGGCCTGGCGTGCTGTAGTCCATGGGGTTGCAAAGAGTTGGACATGACTGAGCTACTGAACTGAACTGAACTGACTGAAAACATACAGCAGAGCTGTGGCTCCTGGTCCCACTCAGACAAGGCTGAACTTCACCTAATGAGCTCTAACCTTTTTCCTTACCACCTCTCCTTGCTTCCTCCACTCCAGCTGGGCTGATCTTCTTGCTGCTTCTTGACCATAGCAGCCATGCGCCCACATAAGGGGCTTTTCCCTCTGCCTGCAATGCTTCCCCCAGATGACTACACACATGACTTCCTCCTTCACATCTTTGCTCAGATGTTATCTTCTCAAAGAGACTCACCCCAATCGTTCTACTTAAAATGGCTCTATAGCCTTCCTGCCAAAAATTCTTCCTGACACTCCCTGCTCCAATTTTTATAGTAATTATTATTTTTAAAATTTTCTATGTAATTATCCATTTGCTGCTGCTGCTGCTACTGCTAAGTCGCTTCAGTCGTGTCCGACTCTGTGCGACCCCATAGACGGCAGCCCACCAGGCTCCCTCGTCCCTGGGATTCTCCAGGCAAGAACACTGGAGTGGGTTGCCATTTCCTTCTCCAATGCATGAAAGTGAAAAGTGAAAGTGAAGTCACTCAGTCATGTCCGACTCTTAGTGACCCCATGGACTGCAGCCTACCAGGCTCCTCCGTCCATGGGATTTTCCAGGCAAGAATACTGGAGTGGGTTGCCGTGACCTCCTTCAGTGGATCTTCCATACCCAGGGATCAAATCCTGCACTCTTTTGTCTCCTGCACTGGCAGGCAGGTTCTTTACCACTAGCACCACTTAGGAAGCCTGCCATCCCCCCTCCCCACTAGAATATAAACTCTTTAAGGGAAAGAATTCTTTTTCTATTTTGTTTGCTATTTGTATCCCAAGTCCTTGGACTAGTGCCTGGCCTACAGTATAGCCTTTAAAAAATGTGTTTGTTTGGCTGCATCACAGTCCCTCTTGGGATCCTTGTTGCATCACGTGGAATCCTTTGTCGTGGCACACAGACTCTCTACTTGTGGCTCCAGAGCACACAGGCTCAGTAGTTGTGACATGCAGGCTTAATTGACCCACGGCACGTGGGATCGAAGCTGCGTCCCTCACATTGCAAGGCAGATTCTTAACCACTGGGCCACCAGGGAAGTTTCTATAACATATCCTTAACAAATATTTGTTGGATCAATAATCAGCACTAGTACAAATGAGAGCTGATAAAGGGCTTAACTAGGACAGGGATGTGGGGAAGAAGAGACAGGCTTTAGAGATATTGATGAAAGCTCTTGGTTAATTGAAAATGCTGGGCGAGAAAGATGGAATGATCTGGAATGAATGTCAGGCTTGGATGGACGACTGGGACAGAGGATATAGGGGAGAGAGGAAGGTAATAATGAGCCCCATTCAGGACATATTGAGATGGAGTTGGCTGCAGAATACTGAAATGAAAACCCAGCAGGCAGTTAGAACTCAAGCAAAAAACACTCAGATCAGAACGGAGGTGTGGAATTTTGAGGTACTGGTATTTGCATATTGATTTGTAAATAAGCTAGTGATACCCTGACTCACTTGTAGGACTAGGGATCAGTAGCCAGAAGACCTGTTCATTCTATGACACACACAGAGGCGAAAGAGGGTCCATGCACACTTGAGAACTGTTGCAAGTTAATGGTTAAATTATTATTATGACTATGTCATTATTAGTATTTCAAATTTCCTTCTCCAAGGGCAGTTTTTCCTGTGAGGTATGATCTTTAATGTTCCAGGATAAAACAAAGTTAAAGGTAAAAGAATTCTTGGGACAGTTACATGTTGTTTAACTGAAAAGTACTGAACACACACACACAAAATAAACTTAATTGAACTCTTTATCTCAGACAGTTATCTAAACATTGCTGCAGGAGCGGAGTATCATTTTTCCCTCTAGACAAAAAAGCCAACTTTCCTCTGGGAATTTCAGATTTTTTTTTTTAATGTATTAAGGCCAAGTAAAATTATCTCCATTTACAGAGAAAATCAGGTCACAAAAAGGTTAAGGTAATTCCCAAGGATTGCTCAGAAAGTCAGAGGGCAACTCCTGGAACAAATCTTCAGAATCTCGGATCCCAGGCCAGACCCCCCAAATTGGGGTCATCTTTCTGGTCACAAAAGCTTAGGCAGATTGATGACATAATCAGCAGAAAAGTTACAGAAAGGATATTAGACTTGGTTTGAACACTAATACTCTACTCTTTTCTCTAGTATTTAAAGACTAGAAAATAAAAATCACCTTTTATTTTTGCCTGTTTTTTTAAAGCCTCTTTCTTCCATGTACATCTTCTATTCCTGGATCTTTCTGACCCAGAAAGATTGGGACAGGAAAGAGGGGGCTTCCCACCCTCTCTGCAGTGGGAAAAGCCCCCCTGATTTTTTTTTTTTTATTCCTAACAAAGTGAAACACTAGGATCAGCAGCCAGAAACTTGGAATTCTAGGCAAGGGTCTGGAACTAAGGTGCTGAATATTGGCCCTAGGAGACCCCACTTTCACACACTGCAAAGCAAGGAAGCTGAATATCATCCTTGGAAGCTGTTTCTTACTCCAAAAGTCTATAAGTCTCTGTTAAGTGAAAAAGTCTATATAAATCGTATTTCGAAATATAGCCGGTTCCATTCAAATCAACCAAAATGAGTAAGGATACTTACACATCTGTGCTATTTGATCCCCCAGAATGCTGACTCTACTGGGCAGCCTGACCACCTGGCATTGCTCCCCACCTGGAGGAAGGCTGGGAGTTGAGGGCAGGTGTCAGCGGTTAAGGCAAGGTCAACACAAGCGGGAGTTGGGGTTCATTGGGCAAATGGGCTTCAGGAAGTGCTGGCAGAGCGGGGAGACTGTGTGGTCCATGATGGGATTCTCAGTTCAGTTCAGTTGAGTCGCTCAGTCATGTCCGACTCTTTGCAACCCCATGAATCACAGCATGCCAGGCCTCCCTGTCCATCACCAACTCCCGGAGTTCACTCAGACTCACGTCCATCGAGTCAGTGACGCCATCCAGCCATCTCATCCTCTGTCGTCCCCTTCTCCTCCTGCCCCCAATCCCTCCCAGCATCAGAGTCTTTTCCAATGAGTCAACTCTTCGCATGAGGAGGCCAAAGTACTGGAGTTTCAGCTTTAGCATCATTCCTTCCAAAGAAATCCCAGGGCTGATCTCCTTCAGAATGGACTGGTTGGATCTCCTTGCAGTCCAAGGGACTTGCAAGAGTCTTCTCCAACACCACAGTTCAAAAGCATCAATTCTTCAGCACTCAGCCTTCTTCATAGTCCAACTCTCACATCCATATATGACCACTGGAAAAACCATAGCCTTGACTAGACGGACCTTTGTTGGCAAAGTAATGTCTCTGCTTTTGAATATGCTATCTAGGTTGGTCATAACTTTCCTTCCAAGGAGTAAGTGTCTTTTCATTTCATGGCTGCAGTCACCATCTGTAGTGATTTTGGAGCCCAGAAAAATAAAGTCTGACACTGTTTCCACTGTTTCCCCATCTATTTCCCATGAAGTGATGGGACTGGATGCCATGATCTTCATTTTCTGAATGTTGAACTTTAAGCCAACTTTTTCACTCTCCACTTTCACTTTCATCAAGAGGCTTTTTAGTTCCTCTTCACTTTCTGCCGTAAGGGTGGTGTCATCTGGGATTCTCAGTGACACTTCAACTTTTCAGTTTAAACCTCGAAACACGAAGAGGGGGATTATAGTGCTTATGAGAAACAGAGCAAAGGATCTATGTTTAGTTTTACATCCTGATTTGATCCAAGGTGGCTCCAGGAAGAATTTGTGGGCTCAGAAATGGAAACAGAGGAAAGCAAAAGGAAGAGGTAGAAGCTGTGGGAAGGACCATGAACTCCTCCAGCCCGAGAACAAAAGTGAGAGTCCAGCTAGACCTAAATCCATGAGCGGCAAGGTGGTCCAGAGGGCGTGGAATGATATCTGGGTTACATTAAGAAATATTTCAGGCCAAAAGTCAGAACTTTTTGTCCAAAATATTAATATAAATATTGCACCCAAGGCACCTTCAGTTCTAATTTCAGCCTAAAATAAGGCAAAAAAGTTAATATTAATGACGGCAACTTTGTTCACATCCAGTACTGAAACCATGACATGTACCTAATATAAAACATCCCTAAAATCAAGTCCATGAAGTCATTACAAATGTTTGTGTGTATCTCTATTTATTGACAAGGAAGAACTACACTAGCTAGTGTTGAGAAAAGAAAACCAAAACAAAACCCAGATGGCAGAGCAATTAGTGTGAATCTATTTTAAAAATACATGTGTGTATATATATTTGCTTGGGGAAAACATATATATATATAAAACATCCTTTTCAATGTTTCCCTCAAGCAAATATAAACATGGCATCTACCTCTGCATGATGGGATTGCAAATTTTATCTTTAAAATGCTTATCAATACATTCTAGCCTTTTTACTATGTTTGTGTTTAGTTTCAAAAAGTTCCTTACAATCTGAAATCAGAAAGGAGAAACCCAGCTGAAGGTGATTCCTCATCATTAGCTTCTTCTCAAGGAGGCATGACAAATCTTGTCTTAAAAACAATTTGCCCCAGCACCACTGTCCTCTTTAGAGCCCAGACTTGATTCTTGAGGCCAAAACACTAGGACCTGCAGCCCTGTCTCTGGCCTGGCTCCTCCTGCTCTCTCCCCTAAGACTGCCGTGCCCCCTGAGGACTCAGTAAACTCTGCTGCCCCTCAGAGTCTCCAGTGAGCATCTTGGTTTAAGCACGCTCCTACCTCAGAATCTGTTCTTCACAATAGAGGGAAAGGAAGCCAAGCAAAGTGGGAAAACTGGAAGACAATTGTGGATAAAGGAAGGATGCGTCTTTGGAGGTCTGTGGAAACATGAAAATTGGCATCAGGTTTAGAGTCCCCTCACATTTAAATGAAGTGTTTAATGTGCGGTCCAGGAAGCCAAGATTCGGGCTTCAAAGATGTTGGAAGCTCATGGTTCATCAAAGCAAAAAAAAGAACAACTGTGATTTAGGGTTGTTTCCGGGCTGACAGGAAGGCCAGTAGTCATCTTGGATGGAAGTACCATATGGCTTTCACTTCAAGCAGAGTCATCCATTTGGAATAGTTGAGGGCGTTTATCGGCAATCAGTGAGTATTTATTGAACATCTTGGACAGGAACCAGCTTTCTTGTTTGGAACAGTCATGAAACACTCCATAGCTTCATCAGAGAAGAATTCCAAAAGGAAATCTCCACATAAACAGAGGGAGACATACCCGACTCTCTCTTCCCCTCCGCCTACAGAAGCTATTTTTTTCCCTTAAAATTTTTAATTCCTCCCACTATCATAAAACCCAGCTCTTCTTCCATTAACCCTCCAGTTCAAACTTAAACAAAAATGCCTTTTCCTGGTTCTCTCCATAAAGCCTAGACAGCCTGACATTGGACAAGAACAGCTACCAAATATTAACACGCAGCAAAAACAATATTTTATGGAAAGTGCACCAGAGAAAAAGTGATCATGACTCCAAAGTGGGTTAGTGAGGCCATGATAACTTCTCCAGCCACAGACCAGCTCTGGAGTCACCTTTGCGGAAGCCTTCTCCCACCCCCTACCCCCCAGCCCCACCCTACCCCACTGCCGCTCCTGTTGGCAGCTTCCTGTTGCTAAAGTCCCTAGTTCTCTTAGTTTCTGTATTCTAGTCCCTAGGGAAGTATGTGACAGTGTCTAATAGTCTGAAGAGTATTAAAGAACATCCGTCTTGCCTCCTGCCCTTTCTTCTCACTTTTCATGTGTTATACAAGCTGAAGATAGAGCCTGATTATCCGAAAGAGATCAGTTGATACTTTTCAAAATCTCAGTCCAGACTAAATTATAGTAACCAATCCTAGCTTCAAATAGTATGAGTACAGTTTTTAAATGAATGGAATTGAATTTAAGTCGACAAATACTTATTTAATAACTTCTTGGCACTAGTAAAGAATCTGCCTGCCAATGCAGAAGACATAAGAGACGTGGGTTCGATCCCCGGGTTGGGGAGATCCCCTAGAGGAGGAAATGGCAACCCACTCCAGTATTCTTGCCTGGAGAACTTCATGGACAGAGGAGCCTGGTGGGTTATAGCCCATATGGTCAAAAAGAGTCAGACACAACTGAAGCAACTTAGCAAACACACATGGACTAAATAATACATAAAATATAGAAAGGCTTACAAAGATAAGTAAAACTTGGTTTTGTCCTTCAAGAAGCTTACAGTCTCATGATGGGAATAGGATATGTATAGGCTCCACTATAATATCAAACAGTAAAAAAGGACCATAAAAACTTGTTTCTTGTATTAAGGGTGGCTTACTGGAGAAGGGAATTCCTCCCCTAGAGGAGGAAATGGCAACCCACTCCAATATTCTTGCCTGGAGAATCCCATGGGTAGAGGAGCATGGCGGGCTTCAGTCCACGGGGTCACAAAGAGTCAGACACGACTGTGTGAATAACACACAACACACTGGAGGAAGAGAACACACTTAACTGGAAATGGAGGGAGGATTTCTCAAGAGTTAGCATTGGAATGGGCATTGAAAGATGAAGTAAACAGAATGATTTGTTCTCAAAAAGTGTGGGTCGGGGATATTATTAACTAAGGCCCAGAGTTCAACAAGCATGGCAGTTAGTCAGGCCATGGAACATGTATGGGAGATTAACCAAAGAAGAAGCTGGAAAGCATATTCAGAGAAAAGTTTATGCTTAATTCCATGAGTGACAGTAAAGGGCTGAAGATTTTTGACCATAAGGATGCAGTGATTTGAGCTGTACATTAGGTGAAATAATTGGACATAAATATACAGGATAGATGAGATGAGCGAAGGGAAATCAATTAAGGGCAACTATAACATTCTAGGTGAGAAGAAATAAAGGTCTAAATGAGGGAGGTGTTACTAGGCATGAAAGAGGATGGTGTGAGAACCCAGGAGTAGTGGCAGCAGCATCATATGTGCAAGGCAAGGAAGAGTGAGGAGCAAAATGACCCCCAGGTGACCAGTCCCAGAGGCTGGGAGGGTGCTGTAAACACCAACCTTGACTTTGGAGTATCAAAACTATAAAAAAGCAACCAAATGAAGCAAGTTGATGAAGACTTCACAAAAGGAACAGAGTTCCGAGACAGTTGACTGATTGCTTTTCTCTTTTTCATTCTATTCAGTGTTCACACACCCCAAAAAGTCTCTTCTTTGTAGAGTGAGAAGCTGGAATGAGTACTTGCTGTTGGTAGTTCCCAAGCATCTTTTCCATCTATGAACCAGATTTGAGGCTCTTGGGAGAATCTCTCCATTCAGCCCCAAGGATCCTCCAGTTGATGAAAAAGGTGAAATGTGACCTAGAGATTAGATAAATGAAGCACATTAAAGAAGTCACTGATTCAGAGTCTCTTACAAAAACAAATCTGCTGGGCAGAAACCTAACTCTGGAAATAGAATCCTTAAAATAAGCATCCCAGCAGAGAAGGGGGCGGCATGCAGGATGCTTCAGATTATAGACAAGCTCTCTTCAAAATCTCTGATCTGGAAAATCAGCCCCAGTGCCAATATTACAGAGAAAAACTGTCCTCCCAGCACTCCTTCCTGCTTCCAACGACAAGCAGGATAGCAGATGGTCAGGCATTTGGGGACCTCTTATTTTTTGCAATTATAGCAGAGAAAATAGAAAATTGCACTGACTGGGCAGACCCAAGTCAGTGCAGGTCTGCATCATGAAAATTTTCTGCTTTAGAATTGCCCTCTGATTACAACCCCTCTTCCTTGAACCTTGGGGATCTGGGAAGGGGCTAAAAGAAAAAGTAGTGATAATACCAAATGCTGGTGAGGATGAGAAGAAATTGGATTTCTCATGCAATGTTAATGGGAATGTAAAATGGTGCACTTTGGAAACCAGTTTGGCTGTTCCCTTAAAAACTGAATATACCACTTATTTAACCCACCAATCACACACTGGACATTTATTCAGGAGACATGAATATGTATATCCACGTACATGTATGTTGATAGCAGCTTTATCTTTACAGCTAAAAGCTGGAAACAACCAAAATGTCCTTTACAAGGTTAAACTGTGGTACAACTATCCTATGAAATATTACCAAGGATGAACTATTGATGCATGTAACAACTTGAATGGATTTCAAGGACATTGTGCTGAGTAAAAAAAATATCCAGTTTCAAAAGGTCACATACTGTATGATTTGATTTATATAGCAGTTTCAACATGAAAAATGTGTAGAGATGGAGAACAAATTAGTGGTTGTCAAGTGTTAGGGATGGAGTGGGGGAGGCGAAGGATGTGCCAGAAGGGGATCTTTGTGGTGATGCAATAATTCTGTATCTTGATTGTCAAAGTGATTACAGGAATGTACACTTGGGATAAAAAGTGGTATAGAACTCATTCAGCACATTGTAGCAATGTCAGTTTCCTATTTTGTTATGGCGCTGTGATAGAAACTTGGCGCAAAGTATCTCATTGAACCTTGACCACATCCCTATGAAATTGGTTCTATGACCCCAGGAAAGTAAGACTCCAACAGGTTACCTTGCCCAAGGCAGATGGGCTGCGATTCAAATCTAGGCAATCTGACCCTCAAACATTTGTTGTTAATCTTTATGCTCAGCAACCCATGTCCTGGCTTGGAAAGCAGATAGGCAGAAAAAAAATGTAAGCTTTTCATAGGATCACAATTACAGGGATGCAGGTAGAGGAACTGTCTAAAACTCAGTACTTTAACCATTCACCTCACAGCTACCATTTTGAGTGCTTACAGTCTAAGAACTTTCCTGAAAAGCTTTATATGTGTTTTTACTCCTAAAACTGGCTTTTCCCATTGTCTAGTCCTACTTTACTAGCTCTGAAGCATTGCCTCTGACCTTGGAGTGGATGCTGGGTCCAGTGATGCTCAGTTACTTAGGATTTAGCACATTTACAAAGTTTGCCTGCTCAGATCACTCCTTGTCAGTTCAGTTCAGTTCAGTTCAGTTGCTCAGTCATGTCCAACTCTTTGCGATCCCATGGACTGCAGCATGCCAGGCCTCCCTGTCCATCACCAACTCCTGGAGTTTACCCAAACTCATGTCCATTGAGTTGGTGATGCCATGCAACCATCTCATCCTCTGTCGTCCCCTTCTCCTCCTGCCTTCAATCTTTCCCAGCATCAGGGTCTTTTCAAATGAGTCAGCTCTTCACATCAGGTGGCCAAACTATTGGAGTTTCAGCTTCAACATCAGTCCTTCCAATGAATAGTCAGGACTGATTTCCTTTAGGATGGATTTGTTGGATCTCCTTGCAGTCCAAGCAATGGCAACCCACTCCAGTACTCTTGCCTGGAAAATCCTATGGACGGAGGAGCCTGGTAGGCTGCAAGTCCATGGGGTCGCTAAGAGTCAGGCACGACTGAGCGACCTGACTTTCACTTTTCACTTTCATGCATTGGAGAAGGAAATGGCAACCCACTCCAGTATTCTTGCCTGGAGAATCCCAGGGACAGAGGAGCCTAGTGGGCTGCCGTCTATGGGGTCACACAGAGTTGGACACGACTGACTCGACTTAGCAGCAGCAGCAGCAGCAGCAGTCCAAGAGACTCTCAAGAGTCTTCTCCAACACCACAGTTCAAAAGCATCAATTCTTCGGTGCTCAGCTTTCTTTATAGTCCAACTCTCACATCCATACATAACTACTGGAAAAACCATAGCATTGTCTAGATGGACCTTTGTTGGCAAAGTAATGTCTCTGCTTTTTAATATGCTGTCTAGGTTGGTCATAACTTTCCTGCCAAGGAGTAAGCATCTTTTAATTTCATGGCTGCAGTCACCATATGCAATGATTTTGGAGCCCCCCAAAATAAAGTCTGCCACTGTTTCCCCATCTATTTCCCACGAAGTGATGGGACCAGATGACATGATCTTAGTTTTTTGAATGTTGAACTTTAAGCCAACTTTTTCACTCTCCTCTTTCACTTTCATCAAGAAGCTCTTTAGTTCTTTTTCACTTTCGGCCATAAGGGTGGTGTCATCTGCGTATCTGAGGTTATTGACGTTTCTCCCGGCAATCTAGGATCACTCCTGGGTTTCTGCACACCCATTCCCTTTACTGAGGACAATCCATTCCAGTCTTTGGTCCCAGGAATTCTGACTACTTTACTAGTCAACACCCAGCCCTCATTGGTGGTGGGTGAGGATATGATTAGACAGCCTGCACTGGCATATGCAGGAGTGCACAGTAGTGTATTTTGAACCCTGCACTAAGCATTCTGACCTATGTACAATGAATTTGTGCTTCCTCTCAAGTCAGCTATAGTGGAATCCAGTGAAAACCTGCCCTAGGTCACCACCAGGTATGGCAGCAGCCAAACATCAAAGCCAGCCTGAGAGCAGAGACACAAAAATGATATTGTGTGTCAGGGTCAGGACAACGAGTCAGGTGCCAAGTGGGGTGATAGAGCCTAAGGTGAGAACCAGAATTCAGGTCTTGAGTTCAAGTCATGACAGATTAAATTTTATCTTGGCAGACAGTGTCGTTATGTGAAAGCTCAGAGCCAGAAGTTTAGTGAAGTAGGAGTCCAGGTAACAGCTCTGACCAGGGAATATAATAACCTTAGTTGTTTTTTTTTAATTGAAGTATAGTTGACATGTAATATTATATTAGTTTCAGATATTGAACTATTGTGCAACATAGTAGTTCAATATTTTTAGATTATGCTCCATACAAAGTTGTTATAAAGTATTGACTATATCCCTTGTGCTGTACATTACGTCTTTGTAGCCTGTGTATTTGATGCCTCCTAGTTTGTGCCTCTTAAACCCCTTCACTTATTTTCCCCTCCCCTCCCCTTTTCCCACAGTAACCATTGGTTTGCTCTATCTGTGAGTCTGTTTCTGTTTAATTAAAAGAAAGAACATGAAATCACTCTGTGCACTTAAGATGGAAAACTCCTGGACTGGGAATTTGACACCTTTTTGTCCCTGATGTGAATGTTAGGATCATGCCCCAGCGTGTCATTATGGATTCTAGAAGGTCTCCGATAATGATCCGCAAACGCTTTGTAAGCTAAAGCCATGGGTGGAACACTACCTCAGAAGCAGCCAGTGTTACGATTTCTACAGGCTATTTTGGGGTTCTTCAGACTCCGGTTCTTGAAACAGCATGCCTGAGTCTCATTTCCACAGGAAATTCTCTCCACGCTGTTCGTGCACTCCTTGGAAACTGAGAGCACAGAGACGGTGTGACAAACCAGTCCATCGCTTGGGCATCTTCAGATCCAGAGTTCATGGAAATGTCTCACTTCCTGGGACTAGGAGGGGCCATGCAGGAACAGCAGATCTGCCCCAATCCTCTGGACAGAATCCGGTTATTTCCCACAGCCTCCTGGCCCAGACACAAGGCCTTTAGAACAGAGCCAGGAATGTTTCCTGGAGTTTAATGCAGCCCGGAGGTCATGTGTGCGACATTGCACAATGATTAATGACAGGGAACGCTTGGTCAGGATTATATTTAATTTATACGTAGGCGTTGGCAATTTCTTGTAGACAATCATTTCTCCAGGACATCTCGTTGGCCCTGAACCATGTGACTGTTACTGTTAGATGTGTCTTTGGGATCCCAGACCTTCATGAGTACTTGATGGAAGGCACATAGCTCTGCCTGTGTCCCCATCTGGCACCTGTCCCTATTGTTCCTATGTTCATTTCTATTGTATTTCCTAAAACGGTGCCACTTTCCTCTATTTATAGAACAGTTCAGCTAATTGAATAGTGTCAAAAAAGAGAACAAGGCAGGAAATAAGTATTCTCCTGTTCTGCCTTAATTGTGATACCAAGTCCATGAATGAAATGTGTTCAATGATTCTGTTACTTTATCTTTCATAGCCATATTTAATGTCATTCCTTGACAATTTTAGATTCAGCGCAGAATGTAGATTATAATGCCAATTCCTAAGGTTTAAAAATAAATTTTTATCTGAAATCTGAATCTCTAGACTTACTTTCTAGAAGTAATAAGGTTTATAGTAATTTCCTAAGGAAACTGAAAATTTTCTAAAGTTATGTACTAAGGTTGATTTATTTACTTAAGTAAATAAGCAGCAAACAAACAAAAAATGATCCTGGAGGAAAATCACTCTAACGTGATCATATTGCTTTCAAGGCAGAAATCTGGGATCTCTATGAAAATATCTGGTTAATATGTGAAACTGTTTCATCAGCCTTCATCACCACAATGCTGTTATTCTCATGTGGGAAGTCAAGTTCAGCACTTACTCGTGTGGCTTGGTCCTGATTTATCATGTTCCCAAGAGGATCAGACTCCTTTCTGTATCTGTGTGGGTTGATTAGATACGTGACCTAGTCCTTCCTCTTAACACTGTGTCTGGACAATGTCCTCAAGAATTTAGTCCCAATACATCCTCTCTTTTATCTACAAAGCTGATGCTATCCCTTTATTCTCTTAACATAATGAGGATAATTTAGTGTTAAACTCTCATTGACTTAACTGTTTTCTTGTCAACTGACCTTTGAGTTGAGGGAAGAAATCAATCTCAAGAAATATAAGTTGATTGTAACTTCTCAAAAGTTAGGCTTGACCCAAAGCCCTCTGACATGTGTACCATATCCTGTAGAAAGTAAGACCAACTGTGTAGAAATTAGTGTTTTAAAATAGTTGCTATTTTACACTTGAGAAGAGTTAATTGTCCAAATAATTTGCAGCCTAAGTTTAATTAAGACGTAAGATCCATTATCATTCTTTTCTTTTTAATTTTATTCATTTATTTATTTGTGGCTGTGCTGGGTCTCCACTGCTGTGAGAGCTTCCTCTAGCTGTGTACAGCAGAGGCTTCTCTTGTTATGAAGCCTGGGCTTCAGTAATTGTGGTACTTGGGCTCAGTAGTTGCAGTTTCCAGGCTCTAGAGCACAAGCTCAATAGTTGTGGCACATGGGCTTAGCTGCTCGGCAACATGTGGGATCTTCTTGGACCAGGAATTGAACCTGCGTCTCCTGCAGGCAGGCAGATTCTTTACCACTGAGCCACTAGGGAAGCCCTCATTATCATTACTGAAGCTGAAACTTCTGGTTTAATTTCAATTAACATTACTTTAGAGTACCTAGTGCTATGAAAAGGTAGACTTTGCCTAATTTAGGAAAGTGGAATGAATCTTGCTTGCATTCAGAAACTATCAGACCTGGGCAGGAAATTCACGGATGTGAATGTGAGCAAGAATGACAGGAGAGTTGGAAAACAAAGGACTGTTTTCATTTGTGATTGTTTTTATCTGTGGCCTTGTAAAACATATTTGGGTAATTTAATTAACCTCTCTGAGCCTCATTTATTCAGCTGTAAGGTGAAAAAAAAATGATAGACCCTAACATTGATTTATTGTCAGATTTACATAGGAAGATGCTTGTGCTGGACACATGGTAAGGACTCAAAAATATCAGCTATTAATTTTTTAAAAATTAAGACAGAATGATTACAGCCTCTGAATAGAGTCCCTCCCTCCATTCCAAAGTGTCATGTACCACTTGACTCAAATCGTACTATTTCACCTGAAGTTGAGGGTCACAGGCTTTTATTCCAGAACTGCTCTAAAGCCCCATAATACTGAAGTCCAAGTCGATATAAATAAAGTAATAGTTGGAAAAAAATTTCCAAAAGATTTTGACCCTACCGAAATGATTCAGAGTGAGCTTTGTAGTGGGTCCTGGTAAAGAAAAACAAATATAAGCAGTGATCCCTTGCATTTTAAAGCTGACTTGGTACTTCATTCTAAAGTATACTTTTTTTTTTAAGTATACTTTTTAAAAGTTAGCATTTTATAAGTCAGTTTGCCATGGTCAGTATTGCCTTTAATCAATTTGGCCTTTAATCAATTTCTGCGTGTAACCTAGTTTTTCTCTTCTGCTCAACCCCACTTTTGAACTGATGGTCTGTCTTAGAATTAACATAGATGTAAAATTAAGTACAGGATGGGCATATTACTTCTAAGCTTCTTTACAATTTTTATAATTTCTTTACAAGTACCAATTTCTTTTATAACAATTCATGGATTATTAGTGTTTTCCAGGATATCTGTAGTAATACAGAGTTGATTCTTTTGGAAATGCTTGATTGATTATACTTTGGGTCCATCTCTGCTCTTGTTCTAAGTTATCCATGGACGTCTCACATGGATGAGCCACATCAGTGCTTCTCTGAATCAAAGGAGTTATGTTGGAGGAAACTTCTGGAATGAAGCCTGGCAATACCTGGCATGGTCCTTGGTCAACTCAGGTGATGACCTGCTATGACCCTGCTGCGTACTCATGCCAACACCTGCCAGGAAACAGCCCACACCTATTCATTTCTCTAGAGTCTGCTTCTGCTCCCCCCAGAATGCTGGAGCCCAAGAGGACTGGGGATGATTTTCTATAAACACCAGCATGCAAGGAAAGAACAAGATTCCTCTGACTTAAAATATTTACCATTCCCTTTTTTGGCATTAGGAATTTTTGGGTTTAGATGATTATGATAATAAGTATAAATAAGAAATGTGTTATCAATATAAAGTGTTGGTCACTCAGTCGTGTCCTACTCTTTGCGACCCCATGGATTGTAGACTGCCAGGCTCCTCTGTCCCTGGAATTCTCCAGGCAAGAATACTGGAGTGGGTAGTCATTCCCTTCTCCATGGAATCTTCCTGACCCAGGGATCGAACCCAGGCCTCCTGTGTTGCAGGCAAATTCTTTAACTTCTGAGCTATCAGGGAAATCCATTATAAATATAAACATATCGATAAATATTAGATACATAGATTCTATAAAATATATCTCTATACATCTAACAATAATAGACTTCTACTGCTAATATTATAGTAATCACATATATTTATTTTTGTAATACCACCATCAGCAAATTCTACACCAGAATCCAGATTGTACATTGACAAATGCCATGTTAGAATTATAGAATGTTGAATTGACTCCTGTTGATCTATATACATCTTCTATCATTTATCAATTAAGTGAGAGTCTGGCTTAGATTTTTATTAATTTGAATTCATTTAATTTTGAAAGTGGAAAAAGGCTCAGAAAATTGAACATTTTATCCCTTTTTCATGTTAGCTATTTCCTCTGGAGATGTGATTCACTAACACCTCCCATCACTTTTGGAATTCATTTCTATTTCCTATGTGTCTTCCTTCTTCAGAAAAATGCATTGCTTATGATGAGTCTACCCTATTTATTCTAAAATTGCCTAGTTCCAGTGTCAAGGGGTAGAGATTAGTTCTATAAATATATATAATGAATATTTAGAAATAAGGTATGATAAGAGCAAGCACAACTGGACCAACCACCACCAGCAGCAAACCTGTTCACAACCCTCTTTCTAAAGAAAAGTAAGAAGGGAGGCAGGAAAAACATCATTCATGAAAGGAACCCTGGAGAAGGTTTTAGGAGAGAACTGGAAATCAAGAGTCATTGTGAAGATCTGCCAGCTAAACAAGACCCTCACATGGCCTTCCTTATGAAGCCAATAGGAGGTATTTCCCCAGGCATCAATATCCTGTTCACCCCATGGCTCTCTAGGTCAGGCTTCTCAGACTTTAAGGTGAGATGAATCACTTGGAGGATCTTGATGAAGTGCAGAATCTACTTCAGTAGGTCTGCGATGGGGTTGAGATTTTGTTTCCAGCAAACTTCCAGGTGATTCTGATGCGGCTGATCCAGACCAAACTCTACGCAGTGGGATCTAGATGACCAGCGTGGGGTGGGTTCAGACAGAGACTCCACTTGATTCTCATTTCATAGTTGCTTTCCTATAGTTAAGTCCGTGACAACTCTCACCCTTTGTTTCTTCATTAGAAATGTTTCTATGTTATCTCCCATATAGGGACTCTCTGTCTTGGCTCTACATTATAATTTCTTGGAAAGCTTTTAAAAATGTTGATTCCCACATTATATACATCATTAAAACCAAATCAGAATCTCTGGGAGGTGTAATCAGAATGTTTAAAGATACCCGAGTGATTCAGACGCAGCTAAGAACCACTCACTGAGAGGATGTGAAAGTCAGGAAGAACCTCATAAATTTGGTTCCAAGCTATGCTGCCAACATGTTTAAAAGTCTGGGCATTTTTCTTTGCCATAAATATTAACCTGAAAGTTGGCTGGAAGCAATTGTCTCAGAAGCCTGTTTGCAAATAGAAGCTATCTTCTTGGGAAACTGAGAGGTCGAACACCAGTGGAGGAAGAGCTGTAGGGGAGCCAGAAGATTACATTTCCCCTTATTTCTCTGAGTTGGAATTACATCCTAAGCTCACTCAGGACTTTACCTTTCACTTCTGTATCTTACAGACCTATTCTTTGAACCATGTTGGAAGAAATAAATAGCTTTTTTCCTTCAAGAAGATGCAAGCGCTTTAAGAGAAAAATCCAACTAATTATCCAGGTAATTAAATAATCACAGCCCTCAACAGGTACCCAGGGAGTTGATAGCACTTCGAGACAGGGATTTCGAATAGAAGAACCATTAAAAAGAGAAAACCCTTTTTTCCTCTGAGGTTTAAGCAAACTAAAACAACTGATACCATATAATTTTAAAGCCAAAATTGAGATGAGAAAGTTTAAAGAAACATAAAACATGATATTCATCACAGTTTTACAGTTTTCCATCTTTTCAAGTATCTAATGATTCCCCAATTATTATGACTGCCTGCAAGAAAAGAGTAAGAAGAAAGAAAACTCCTTTTCTACAAGTCAGTCCTTATATAATATATGTTTTAAATGCCTTTAGTTTGTTTAAAACTTTTTATTCCTAGGATCTCCCAATTTTTCCTTTCACAGTGTCCTCCTGGTTCAGGTGGCTAACGCATCTGGAAGGAAACTTAACAGTAAGGAAAACAAGACTGGTTGGGAAACAACCACACCCAGGCTGCTGAAAACAGCCTCATCTCTCAGGAAACTAGAGGAGAGTTCACAGTTCTGAGTCAATGCATTGTTCAACCCATTGGGCATCTTAAGCAATACTATTCACTAGATACCTGAAAATTATGTTTTCAGAAATGCCCCAGAGCAAACTCATTCATTCATCCATCCATTCAGTAAGTATTTATTGAGGCCCCTTATGTTCTAGGCACTAGTCTTAGGTGCAAAATATAGAAGTCATGACACTCATCCTCAGGAGTCTAGAAGCCCCTAGGGAAAGCCAACTTATGGGCAAAAAAGAGACATATAAAGATGACAAGGACATATAGAAATGAAGAACTTAGGCACAGAAGTCAGACAGGTGGATATTTGTGTCGGGGATGCGGTGGGGGTGGGTTCCAGTTTTATTGAGAAATAATTGACATTCATCACTGTATACATTTAAGGCATTCAGCATGATTTACACATATTGTGAAATGATGACCACAATAGTTCACCTAACATCCATTTTTTTCAAGTATATAAAATGAAAAGGAAAAAGAAAAGAAAAAAGATGAAAACATTTCTCCTGATAAGAATTTTTAGGATTTACTCTCTTAACTTTCCTGTTTGTTCTTGTTGTTCACTTACTAAGTCCTGTCCAACTCTCTTGCGACCCCATGGACTGTAGCCCGCTAGGCTCCTCTGTCCATGTGATTTCCCAGGCAAGAATACTGGAGTGGGTTGCCATTTTCTTTGCCGGGGGATCTTCCTGACCCAGAATTGAATTCAGATCTCCTGCATTGCAGGCAAATTCTTTACCACTGAGCCGCCAGGGAAGCCCAAATTTCCTGTTTGAAATTGAAAGTGAAAATCGCTCAGTCGTGTCCAATTCTTTGCTGTGACCCCATGGACTATACAGTCCATGGAATTCTCCAGGCCAAAATACTAGAGTGGGTAGCCTTTCCCTTCTCCAGGGGATCTTCCCAACCAAGGGATCAACCCCAGGTTTCCCGCATTGCAGGCAGATTCTTTACCAGCTGATCCACAAGGGAAGCTCACTTTATTGTTTAGAGATGGATATTTAAATTCCAACCCTACCATTTTCTTAGCTGTATGATCTTAAATTATTTTCATCCTCAGTTTCCACATCTGTAAAATCTAGATGACAGTGGTACTTATGTTACAGAGTTCTACAGTTACGGAAGTTATGAAATCTTTCAGGTAAACCTTTTAGCCAGTACTAGGCATACACTTGGAGAAGGAAATGGCAACCCACTCCAGTGTTCTTGCCTGGAGGATCCCAGAGACGGGGGAGCCTGGTGGGCTGCCGTCTATGGGGTCGCACAGAGTCGGACACGACTGAAGCGACTTAGCAGCAGCAGCAGCAGGCATGCACTAAGCAAGTCAGCCTGTGAGCAGTTCAGCAGTAACACACAGAAAGGGCAGAGACCGATGTGACTGAGGGGACAGAGGCTTTTTTTTTTTAATGAATACAAATAAACTGGCTTGAAGCCAGCTAGCCAAGAACTGGGGGGAGCTAGGGGGAGTGGCAGGGAGAATGTCTGGAGTATCTCTGCAGCCATAGAACATGCAACTTAGGAAAGACAGAGATACCTAATTTACTGTGGGGCTGAAATCATCAGAGAAGATCTTGATTAGGCACGGGCTGTGCAAAAAGATTGGGTTTTTCCTCTCTCCTTTTAAGTATTTAAATTCTGAAAGCATATACTTCTTACATATGCATATCCTGTTAGAAAATAGATATCATAATAAGGGTCTTATCACAGTGTCGTTACTGTTATGTAAGAGAATGTATGTGAAATTCTAAACATACAGCTAAGATAGTGTCAGGACTGGAATTCAAAGCATTCCATGAAATAAATGATTGCATTAATTATGCAAGAGAAGAAGACACACTCTCTCCAAGAAATACACCAGGCAATCCCCATGATTTCCATGAGAACTTTTCCAGAGCCACCCAGCTGACCTCTGCTCTTCCCTGCCCCCAATTCCCCATCCCACCCCAATGTGAGTTTAAAAAGTCGTAGTCTTCCCAGCTTGGGAACCTGGGCAAGGCGGATGAAGGAAAGCCCTGAGAATAATAAGAAAGTTGAGTAAAAATGAATGAGTCACGAAAATTCCACAGAGTGATCAGAAGTTAGAAAGGGCATATGATTCCAGAACCCATTCCCCTGAAGGGAAAGAGAAAGCATGAAAAGCATGAGTGGCATCTCTACTTGCCCCAGGAGTCTAAGTCAAAGATCAGAAGATTAAAAAAAATACACTTGCCTGATGGGCAAACACTAGCCAGAACAACAATGAGCTAGGATGGAGGGGAACCCAAATCAAAGAGCATGCAACATTAAACACGCAGCTTCAAAGCTAGTGCTGTCCTGGGGCTTAAGCAGAGCTCGAAATCACAGCATTGACAGTTCCCTACACGTGGGCACCGTCATTTCTGCCTGCCTGCCAGAACATCTGTGGGGAATCCACTGATGAATGAGTCTTGGCAGGACCAGAGAGCCTAGGATACTTAGGTTGGAGCGAATACAACAAAGCAACAGGAATTTGCTTCCTGCCCAAGTGTTGGGGCATCCAGTGACCAGTGGCAATAATGGCATATCTTAACCAGTCTATTTCTGTAGTTTGGCTTATGGCTACAGCTGTCCTCTTATCTGACCTGGGGATCTAGCCGGTGTAGAGACACATAGAGTCTGAGAGTTGCCTGCTTCCTTCTTATAAACTTTTTACCTCTCAAGCCCCCCACTATGTCTCTAAGGGGCCTTTTCAGACTTGTGTTTCCTGACCATCTCCCTGCCCCAACCCCTACTCCCACCCCTTGGGCCATAAAGTTTTACTATTGTAGACAGTATTCACTCTATCTGTTTAAATACAATGGCCCTTTGGAGACCTATAGACCATTGTATTATCTAAGCTCTTATTAGGTCTGCCCAAAACAATATTCACCTATTTTCTGGGTGAGATCACTCCCACATGAATGAATGCATATAATCAGTTCCCCCTTCTGCTTCTGTGGACCAGAGTTGGTTTCTCTGCTTTACAACTATGAACCTAGAGAAGTAAACCCATTCCGTGTCTTGGCACATTAAGGCAGAAGAATGGGGAAGTTTTATAAAGGAAAAAAGGAAAGGCAATTGGAGGCTGCTGGCATGAGGAAGCTATAAGGCAGACTGACTAGTGGGGCATCCCAGATAATTGACTAACCATGGATGTTTGGCTTTCTCTGGTTGGTCCCAGGTTAGAAGACAGATGGGGAAGCTGTCAGTTGTCACTCAAGTTCTGGCCATTTGGGGTTGATTATTATGGAAGTTACTGTTTGGTTTCCTGGATTGTTGTTAGAGATAGCAGTCTGACCTTCTGTGCCTCCCACTTCCTGGGCCTGTTATGGTAGATAAGGAGGCGGTTTCCTGGGCGTTTGCTGCAGGTGATGGGTAGGAGCCTGGTTTAACATACATCCTAGTCATTGTCCCTTTGTTCAGTCTCTCAATCTCAACCCAGTCGGTCACACAGGACCAGAAATACCTCAGTGGCCATGAGTTTGGATGAGGACCAGTCTAGCCTCCCCACATCAGAGATTAGTGAGGGTGCAGTGGATCTGCATGGACCTGAGAACACGCCTCCTCAGCTGATACGCTGACTATACCTGGAAAGATGACCTTTCAGAAAGCGAAGCGCCAGAGGTTGGCAAAGTCATTACAAAGACGCTGCAGTCTTTCCTTGTCCTCCTTTTAGGCACCTGGAGTCTGCTGCTCAGTGGCCTCTTTAGCTCAGACTCTGATGTGGCTCATTTGTACTTTATTTCAAATTAGGATATGCCTTCTTCTCATTTATCTATACACTGTTTACTGTTTGTTATTTTATAATTATTAAGTTACTTACTCATGAAAAAGGAAGTTTTATCTAATTTTAAGATTATACGTCCTTTGTACAAGTCTTGAAATCACAGCACACGAGCAGTCACCAGGCTTTTAAGTGACTTGTTAGGTTGACACTTATGAAATTGTCAATATTCAGTAGTTTTTGCTCCACAAATTGGTGATTTCATAGAGTCCAATCAAAAAACAACCTAGCCTCATGAGTTTTATTCTAGGAACCAGTTGGACAACCGAAAAGCACTTGTAAAAAATTGTAAGGCCAATTTTAAATTCTTGTTTTTATTTAAGAAGCCACCCCCCCCCCCGCCAACAAACACACACACAAACATAACTAAATCCCACTATTAATTTTTTTTAGAGTATATTGGAAGAAATTTTAAAAGCATGTGTGTGCCTGCTTAGTTGCTTCAGTCACATCTGACTCTGTAACCCTTTGGACTATAGCCGGCCAAGCTTCTCTGTCCATGGGATTCTCCAGGCAAGTATACTGGAGTGGGTTGCTGTGCCCTCCTCTTGAAAAGCACATTCCTCTCTAATTAGCAGAGGGACTTAACTATGACTGGGGAGCAAATTTGTGAACCATACTTTATATCTTCTTTCATTTATCTACTCTTGAGTTGAGACTTTTTTTTAGACCTCAAAGTGATGCATTTTGCATTCCCCATCAAGATAGAGTGATAATTAAGAAAATTAAATTTAATCTTCTCTGCAGAGACTTGGCCTAGGAAAGGCAGAGGGAGATTGGAAACAATGTTGTTAGACTCTGTAAAGGGATGTAGAAGCCAGTATTAGGTAAACCACAAGTAGTTATATGTTTCTCCCTGGCTGTCAAATTTAGGGGCAACCATCACAACTGCCTGATGTTGAAGAGTGTTCGCCATTGATTTTCTAATGTGTGAGTGGAAATCTTGTCAGCCACTGTCAATTTAAAGCCCCCTGTAATTACACTTTTAACGAGAGGTTCTAATTGTATTTTCTATGCCAAAGCCTTGTCCCCAAATACTATTCCCTGGTAAATCAGAAAGGAGGCAGCAGCAATTGCTCTCACAAGGAGTGTGTAAGGCTCCCTGAAGAATTCTCCTTTAATTAATGAATTACATGCTACATCCCTCTGATGGAGGTCATCTCCATCATTTTCCTTTCCTACTGGAGTGAAAACCTTTCAAGTACAAGACAAGTTCAAGGTCTGAGAATGTTATCAGTGGAGTTATTAAATTCCAAACTCTGTGCTGTCTACCAGATGACATCACGTTTTTGAGGTTATAGAGGTAAGGATACTCACAGATATAATCATGAAAGATTTTGTGTGTGTGTGTTTTTTTTTTTAATATTTACTTGTCTGTGCTGGGTCTTAGTTGTGGCACATGGCATCTAGTTCCCTGACCAGGGATGGAACCCGGGCCCCTTGCATTGGGAGCCCAAAGCCTTAGCCACTGGACCACCAGGGAAGTCCCAACCATGAAGTTCTGATTCCCTTTGATTCAGATTTTCTTAGACATCTCACTTAGCATCTATCACTACTTCTTCCACTCTCTTGGCACTTAGTCAGAAGCAGCCTCGTGATACCTGTTATATCTGTGATATCTGTTAATGTTTCTTATTTCTTTCACATTGTTAATCCAGTGGGAGAAAAACCATGTGTTCTACCCTAGAGCAGCTGTTTCAGTGCTGGCTGTAGGGCAGTAAGTGAACCTTCATCTACACACCTAGGAGTACATATGTCAACTGGAAAAAACAAGAACAACCTAAAAGTTGAGAATTATGGGGTTCTTTGGAGGACAAAACTGAGGACTTAAGCCTGTGACACAGCATCTCAGATAGCTCTGAGGGAGTGTTCTAAAGAGGTAGGGAGGAACCAGGATATATCGTGGGTTTTGTGACAAAGACCAGGTAGTTGGAACATCAAAAGATTACTATTCATTAAAGAAAACCAGACATCTCAAGTTAAAGAATTTAGCCAGTTTCTATGTATGGGAAGATGCAAGAGTCTGGGCTCACTGAAATTATCTCTTTCCTAGGCACCTCAGCCATCTGGGGCCAGGTTCCTGTGTTTTCTCATCCTGAGTCTCCTCAAGGTGCACCTTTGGGGGGTTGGTTGATGGCGTGATGGTGGGCATCCTGTTTCCATCCTGAGTTTCCTCGGGGCTCACCATCAGGGTGGTTGTATTGTTATGGCTGCAGCATCCTTTGTTTACTGATACGGCAGACAATATTTTTCATTCACAATATGATGCCAAGAACACAGCATTGATCTCAAGTTGACATTATTGCTAAAAGGTATTGACTTGAATCCTGGATTCAAAATCCAGGTGTTAAGTTTGATATTTTTCTCAAAATAATGAGGGATTTTTGAGAAGCAAGTGGAAAGAAAGATGTTTTATGCACAAACATTTAGAAAAGCACATGGGCCCTTAACCAAGGTTAGATGATTGTCAGATGCAAGAGTGAAGGAAAAGCAGAGGGCGAACACAGGCAGTGTCCTGTGTCCTCCCTTGGAAGGAAGCCCTGGGGTCCTAGCCTTTTGACATCCCTCCTGCTCACAATGCCTGCTGTGTGCCACAAAGCAGATTTTGCTCTGGCCCCTTGGCACGATCTCTTCCTGTGAATTCTCTTATAATGTCTCTATAATGTTTCTGTATACCAAAGAAATATAAAACCCGAGATATCCCAGGACAAGTCAGAAAGAAACCTCACCCTGTGCTTCACCCCTGAGGGCCCAACATTCAATTTCAGAGTTTGGCACTGAAAAAAGGAAAAGGTCATGTAAAGAAAAACAAACCAAACAAAACAGCCCGCTGGTTCTTTGTCCCTTTTTGTTCCTTCTTTGTTCAAAATGAAAATTTCGCTTCGGAAATCAAAAACAAATAAAATCTCCAGAAAACATATAAAACCCTCCTCAGTTTGCTTCCAGCCCTGAGCCTCCCTCCGCTGCCCATTATAGGAGTAAAAACCTCCAAACCCTGACAAATAAATCATTCTGAAAGCTGGGGCTTCCCAAGGGTAACATCAGAGATTATCAGTCAGGCAGAAATGTTAACATCCATTTTCCCAACATTGTGAGGCCTTTTGTTAGTGCCTTTTTTTCTTTCTTTCTTTGCAGAAAAGGCACAGTGCCCTGCATTATTGGGACATTTTATGCAAATAGCAGTTAACCGTGTGAAACTGCTCCATCAGTCTCTGTAACCCAGGCAAAGGCCCCTTGGAAGGATTTCCAGCCCACTGCTGAGCCAGAAGCATGGATGTACGATATGTCCACTCCCAGGTGAAAATGATCAGGCTTTGAACAGGCTGAGCTCTCAGTGGTGGCCCAGGTAAGGGAAGAGCTCTACCAAGAGCAGAAGAGGGACTCTTCCCTCCCTTCTCCATTCCTCAGGCTGAAAATCATGTCAGATCCCAGGTCACTCTACCTCTGGGATCCTGGGATTTCAGAGCTCGAAGCACCTCTCCTTTAGCTACTTCTGTCAGTAGGGAAACTGAAGCCTGGAAAGGGATGGGACTTGCCCAAAGTCAGAGGGTCCATTCATAGTGAATCAGGACCAGAATCTATGTTTGCTGGGCCATATGTGGCCTGTATTCATTCATTTCTTTAATAAGTAAACATATCAAGGTTGGAGCACTGTGCAGGGTTCTGGAGAGAGAGCCATGAATGAGATGCAGTCTACACCCCTGGAAGGTGCTTGCAGTTCACAAGGGGAAGCCAGAGAAAAAGTAGATGTAATGACAACACACTGAACCACTGCCTACCACTGGGGGCCTGGTTAAATAATTTGTGGTTCATCTAAATTGCAGAATAGCGAGCAGTGGTTCAAACATTCCTGGGCAGACCTATAGGACTGATGTGTAAAGATTTTCAAGTTATATCCAGGGGTTAAAAAAAGCAAAGTATTTCTGAAATGTAAAATGAGGGATTAAATTTGATCAGTGGCTTTCCAACCTTTTTAACACCAAGTCCTGTTGTGGTTGTTCAGTCGCTGAGCCATGTCTGACTTTTTGTGACCCCATTGACTGCAGCCCACCAGGCCCCTCTGTCCATGGGATTTCCCAGCGAGAGTGGGTTGCCATTTCCTTCTCCAGGGGATCTTCCTGACCCAGGAATTGAACCTGCGACTCCTGCATCTCTTGCATTGGCAAGTGGATTCTTTACCACTGAGCGACCAGGCGAGTGTAAAACAAATTGTAATATAATATATATAACATAAAATTTAGCATTTTAACCATTTCAAGTGTATAGCTCAATGGTACCAAGTATATTCACATTGTTGAGCAACCATCACCACTGTCTGTCTCCAGAATTTTTTCATCTCTCCATCTCTCTATACAGAGATACTGAAACTCTGTAACCATTAAAAATTAATCTTCCATTCTTCCTTCACCCCTTGCAGCCCCTGGCAACCACTATTCTACTTTCCATCTCTATGAATTCAACTACTCTAGGTACTTCATGTAAGTAGGATCATGCAGTATTTGTCCATTTGTGACTGGCTTATTTCACTCAGCATAATGTCTTCAGGTTTATCCATATTGTAGCATTTGCAGAATTTCATTCCTTTTTCAGGCTGCATAATATTCTCTTGTATAACTAGACCATATTTTGTTTCTCTAGTCATCTGTCAACAGACAATTTGGGTTGCTTCCAACTTTTGGCTGTTGTGAATGATGCTGTTACAAGCCTGGGTATGCAAATATTCCTTCTTCTTCCTTTCAATTGTTTTGGTTATATTCCAGAAGTGGAATTGCTGGATCATATAGTAGTAATTCTATTTTTAACTTTTTAAGAATCCTCCATACTGTTTTTCATAGTGGCCATACCATTTTACATTCTCACCAACAATCCACAAGAGTTCTAATCTCTGTCTTTCCTTGTCAATACTTATTATTTTCTGCTTTTCATTTTTAAACAGCCATCCTAATGGCTGTGAAATGATATCTCATTGTGGTTTTGATCTGCATTTCCCTAATGATTAGTGATGTTGATCATCTTTTCATGTGCATATTGGCCATTTGTATATCTTCTTTGGAGAAATGTGTACTCAAATTCTTTGCCCATATTTTAATTAGGTTATCAGGTTTTTTGTTGTTGAAAAAGCTTTGGAAACTGCTACCTTTAATGAAATTGTATGTCACAGCCCAATATACAAAATAAGAAGATTCATGTGGAGGGCCTAGGGCTCTGACCCAGACCCATTCAAGGGCTTCACAACTCTGCCCCCTCTGTTTGTCCTGTGCATTCCCCCTATAGGAGGGCACCTATGGAACACCTCCATGAAAACCTCAGGGCCCACGGAACTAGGCAGGTTTGAAAACCATTAGACAAGATAACCTCTAGACTACTTCCCTGGTAATACACTGCACTGATGTGAAAAACCACAGAAGTTTAATCTGCAAAAAGGAGAATCTACTTAGGAAAAAGGAACTTTCATCAATACTTATTTTCAAAACACTCATTGTGATCTTCACTTCCTTCCAAAAAGACTCTTTGGTTTAACATGTGAGTCAGATTCATGCAATATTCTGAAACACTGTGAAGATTTTGTCTTGACCATGTTACCAGATTCTTGTAGTTACCACATCCTTTCTTTATCTCTGCATATTCTTTGATACAGGTGCTTGGTTAAGTCTGTTTGCAAAGTTTTTAAAAATAATCTATAAGAAATATCCCTGTTGTAATACATGTGCTACAAACTTTTTCGTAATTCTCCTTCCTTCCATGCATCTACCTCACCTCCTTTGACACTGCGACTTAGTGACTCCTCCCATCAAGAAGTGGAGGCTCTTGTGACCTAGCTTGCTGATCATGGGAATCAAGTGGTTCCATCACCTTGTTGCCCTGGCTCAAAGGCAACCAACAGCCAAATGGGTCACTGGAGCCATCCTACCTCATCCAGCCCCTGCCTCCCTATCCACAGATTATGGAAGAGCCCAGCGAAGATCCACAGAACTGCCGAACTGGCCTATAAATTCAGGAGCAAGGATGACTACTTCTTGTCAATGAGATTTTGTGTGGTTTGTTCTAGTGATAAATAACTGGTGTCAGAAACCATGGAAGGGCTTAGAAAGAATGTCTCGTTTAATAATACTGAGAAATGGATAGAAACAAGGATTGGGAGTCCACCATGGAAACATATCTTAGTGGAGTTTGGTCCCTTAACCCCATGTGCATGCATTTGATAACCCACATTTCTATACGGCATCTTCAAGTTTCACCAGCAATATTTCACAGAAAATATCATCTGAAGTCATTTCAGAGAGCTTATGCATTTTTTCTATTTGACTATAAACTGTAGTTAAAAAAAAACAAAAGCAATCAGAAGCAACATTATATATGATGCCCTTCCCAAATCGGAGAGCAGAGGTCTGCAGTTGATTAAGCTTTCAGCATCCCCAAATATGTGCTGTTCCTGTAAAGATATCAGTATGTGTTCTTTCTGTGGAACAAGCAAGGGTCTGGCCTTCTCGGTGTCAATAGTTCAATTCATCACCCCCCACCCCTCTGCAGTCATTACCATGGTTAATTATAGGCCAGCACTCCCCAGTGTCAGATGGTCACCGCGGCTCAGCCTTCTGGCTCCCATCTTTCCAAAGGTCTTCCTTTAGAGAGAGTTAAGCAGAAAGAAGAAAAGTGAGACTAATTTATGCAAATGTGTGCAACATCAATCAGATTGTGTCTGCCAGATAGCACAAGTAGCTGGGCTGATTTAGTGCTTCCCCACTCCTCAGAAAGAGTAACAGACACCAGCTCTTTTAGTCTGGTGGCTGTGTACCTGAGTCATCAAGTAGATTTCATCACAGTAATTTGTTTCTTCACCTCTAAAAATGAGCATGCACGATTAAGTCTAATAAATTGAATCAGTAAACCCACAATGGGAGCTTCAGTGCTTGGAATAAATTAAGCAACCATGCAGAAAGTTAGAATCAGGAAAATTTTAACTTAAGACAAAGTAGAATTAAAAAGAATTTTATAATGAAAAAAAGAAAGTAAGAGCTTGGTTAACATTGATACATATCACAGAAAGATGGGAGAATGGGGTGGGCAGGGGTTTACCTGAAAGGAAGTGATCAATTTTTGTGAACTTTATAAGCTCAATGGCAGTAGAATAATGGTGATCGAAACCAAATAAGAGCGGCTTTAAGAAATGAACAGGAATTGATTAAAGACAGTAAAAATGTTTATAGGACACTTAGGTAGGAAAGATAAGAAATACAGATGTAGCTGAAAGGGCATGACAGGTCAAGAAAAGGATTTTTTAGTTGTTGAGCAGAGTAATGAATCACAGAAGCATGACTAACTCAGAGCAGTGTGTAGAGACTGAAGATTTCAGAGAGAAAGGGAGCAAAGGATAGTTCTAAAACAGGCAGTAGGGAAAGGGGATTCAGAACATGTATATACAACAGGTTAAAACTTATGCCCCAGGTGTTTAAATATGTAACTGTAACTCCTTTTCTGTAATAGAACCTAAATTAGCTCCTAAGCCCCATTTCAACTCAGAACCTGTGTCACTTTGGGATTAGAGTCAACTCAAGATTTAAACTCAGGCTGGTGAATATTAAAGACTGGCCTCTTCACTTTTCTCCCCTCTTCCCCTGGGGGGACCAGAGTTTCCCACAGGTCTGTCTGCTGTCCAGGCACCTTGTCTCCGCTGCAGGGCAGGTGGATGCACCTGACCAGGGGCATCATCCTGCCACACCAGATGCTACTGACGTCTGTGGTCCCACCACAGTTTCTGGCCTCATGTTCCATCTGCTCTGCATTCTCCCCAACTAGACCTTCCTGCTCAATCACATTCTGGAAATCAGAGGACCCTCACTTGCCCTACATCGTACCCTTAGGCCACGCATCTACTCACCACAACACTGGCATTGCCTATCCTTTGTATACAAGTGGATGCATAACTTCTCTATGAGGTTTCTAGAGAGCCCAGCTAAATCCTGTAAACCAAGCAATAGTCCCCTTTGTCTTGAATCCCTTGAACTTTTCTGGGGGTTTATGATGCTTCCCCATGAGCCAGCTGGGAGACCCTCCTCTCAGGGAGCTTATAGCTATTAAGCTCCAGCTGCTTGCCTCCATCCTCCCCATTAAACCAGCTGCAGGAATATCCATAGTCACGCCCAGTGGGCAGATGCTGCTCGTTGCATTTGGAGGAAGAAGTACTCTAGTCTTAATTCTTTATTCAAAAATTATTGAAAGTGACTAAGTCTGAAATCCACTCAAGAATCTAGAATAGAACCATCTAAATAGGCTAAAAGTTGGAAATAGGCATAGGTTTTTTTTTTTCAGGCAGTCAATATGATCACTACTATTCCCATGGACTTTCCTCAAATTCCATTCATTAGCCCAGGAGGCCCTCCTCCTTCTTCTTATAGAAAGCCGTGTCTCAGTTGGCATCCTACCCATGTCAACAAAACTGTCAAGAATCAAGAGAGGTCTGAGATTTTACTCTACCCGCAAACTAACAAATTTACCTATGATCATGGATGTTGACATAAGACACAAGACCTCTGGGCCAGAGACAAAGAACTTTTTTACAGCAACAGCAGTAGCTAGAGCATTAGCATTGTCTTGCACTGATTCTCTAAGTCTCAAATCCTGAGTGGCATGAGGAGGGTCGGCTGTCTCCTTTAGATGCAGTGGATTGGGTTACAGGAGAGAAACAAGTGTTTATTACTATAGATGTAGGGAGGGGTTGAAAGAGGCTGCTCTTGAACAGAAATGTGGCTTGAATGAGTTTGAGTAAACTCCGGGAATTGGTGATGGACAGGGAGGCCTGGCGTGCTGCAGTCCCTGGGATCACAAAGAGTCAGACATGACTGAGCAAATGAACTGAACTGTCTCAATCATGCTATGGCACTTAATGCATCACGTGTCCATATCTGAACCAAAGTCCTATCAGAAGAGAAAAGTCTCCCTAAGGCAGTAGACAAAGCACTTGTTTCCAGAGACAGAGACCAGGGAAAGTTGAATCTCTGATCTGGCTAAACTAGTTCTTAGAAGCTTCACTGTCTATTTCTAAGATGGCAAATCTTGGTTTGATTTTTTTTAATTTAAATTTATTTATTTTAATTAGAGACTAATTACTTTACAATATTGTATTGGGTTTGATTTAAAGAGAAAAAGTGGTCCCTCTTTCATCATCATTTTAAATCGCCTTTAATGGTTTTTCCTCCAAAGTCCCTGGAATATTAGTTTCTGTACATTCCCATACCCAGCCCTCTTTCCTTTTCACTTTGTCTGATTTTAGTTGGCCTTATCTATTCTGAGGAAGTCAGTTTTACCTTGTATAGATTGCTACTATATCAATGCAGTTGCTCCTCATTTGTTGACATACCCAAGTCACAGTCACTCCTAGTTCAGGTTGGTTTTATGATTTGCTAAAGGCTGTCATATGACATATCCTGTCTAGATAAGGAGAATTAACCTTCCAACTATGAACTTTGGCACATGATGAGCCCTTCATAAATATTTATTGAATGAAGGAGTGAATAAGCTAGATAGGAAACTAAGGAACCTATGCTGATAGTGGTTAATGATAATTTGTCTTAATTTGTAAATAGGGCTTTTATATACTAGAGTTTGAGATGAACTATCCTTCATACCATAAATGTGCTAATACCCCACTGTCAATGCTGTTTCCTCCCATGCTGGTGATGAATTTGTAGTGAGTGATCTACCGTTACTCTTTTGGCTGGGCTTCCGTGTGAAATGAACGGCCTGCGTTAGTGGGTAAACAGATGCTTCTGCCTCCAGGCTTCTTCCTTCCTGGGGTCTACCTACTCCCGCTCTCCCTAAACACCACACATCAATCCACTGGAATTTGGGGTAGTCTGACTATGAAACAGTATACAATTAACAGTGTCCTGGGGACTGAAATTGCGACCTCATTTGTAACCAGTGAAGTGACGACAAATTTTTGCATTGATAGGAGTTGAGAAAACATTCAGCCTTTACATGAATGCCTCAGGAAAGGGCTTCAAGAGTGAAAGTAAATACTCTACCTTCTTACTCACAACTAAATTTCTGAGCTTTATACTCACTAGTACCAAGGGAAATCTTGAAATATCATTGAAGTCACCTACATTTCCTACTTGTATGTATATCATACATCAGACAGAAGAGACAGGGTGGGAGAAAGAAAGGACACAAAATATAACTGAATTGAAAATGCCTGCAATGTCTACATCTTCTGCCTCAAAAGTCTGTATCTTTTTTGGCTAAAATTGCTTTCAGAAAGTATTAGTTTCCTATACTTAAAGCCTTCTTGGAATGTCATGGCTAAAAATGAATCAAACTCCTGGCTAATATCCTTCAAGACAAGACAATACAAGATGATATTACACTGCTTGCTTAGGCCCAGAGCTTCCCCCATCTAAAAATGAAGCAGTATATTTAACATAAAAGAAATGCTAAGCCTTTAAAGAAATCTTGGTTGTACTTGTTACATGAAACTCTTGGGTGCATAGAGTCAGCTATATTTGTCCCAGATTTGTCATGGTTTTAGGCATTTGTAGATATACCAACGTGACATCTTGTTTAAATTACCAAGGCTCTGCACTTTTTGGAGACACTGGACTAGGAACAAGGCACCTCAACTGGGCACAACCTCCCGACAAGCTGGCAACTCCAAATGAATGTCAAGTATTTGCAAAGCAAGGTTGGTTGAATGCCACTGCCTCACTGTTTCATCACTTAAGCTTTAAAATTGAGGTATACTTTTAAAACTATATTTTTATGCTCTATGTGAAGAAAATGTGTTTTCTATATGTTTTTTTCCCTATATTTCTATATATCAGTGGACCTCCATTCAGTTCATTTTTACATCATTTTGGAAAGCAAGTTGGTAAATGTATCAAAAGTCTCAAAATGTTCACAGCTTTCTTCTGAGTAAATCCAGACCTTGGATTCTTTCCTAAATAAAGCATCCTAAACACCCAAAATGTTATTGCAGCATTATAATGCTAAAAAGACCTAAGTGTCCGACAAGAAGGTGTAGTTAAACACAGCATAATTGTATTTACAAAGGGTTTTTAGTAATATAGGCAAATGTTTGTTTTCTCTATTAAATGAAAAATTGGATGCAAAATTATTTATATAATCACAGTATACATAGTGTGAGCACAATTCTGGCAGATAGTAAGCGTTTTATAAATATTTGTTAAATGAATCAAGGAATGAATTACAACTAGGCTAAAAAGAAGACTCCTGCATAGAAAAAAGATGCTGAAAGTTTCTTATATATGGATATGGTTGTCTCTGGATAATAAAACTAGGAATAATTTTTTTCTATATTTTATAAATTATAATTAACACCTAACATTTTCATAACAAGAAAAATAAAATTTATTTTGTAAAAGAATTGTGTTCAGGAGCATATTCTAGAGACTAACATATAAGAGAAATTCAACGGAATATTTAAGCCTTCATTGTTTGATAACTTTTAAAAAATATGGCCTATAAGACTAAACTACATTTTTTGAGACATGTCATGTGTGGCAATAAAATATTATTTATCATCATAATCACACCTACTCTTTATTGAGTAGCTAATTTATGTTGGGTTGCTGCTGCTGCTAAGTCACTTCAGTCGTATCTGACTCTAGGTGGCCCCATAGACGGCAGCCAACCAGGCTCCCCCGTCGCTGGGATTCTCCAGGCAAGAATACTGGAGTGGGTTGCCATTTCCTTCTCCAATGCATGAAAGTGAAAAGTGAAAGTGAAGTTGCTCAGTCATGTCCAACTCTTAGCGACCCCATGGACTGCAGCCCACCAGGCTCCTCCATCCATGGGATTTTCCAGGCAAGAGTACTGGAGTGAGGTGCCATTGCCTTCTCTGTATGTTGGATTACAAAATAACATTTTATTTTATTGCTGTGTGAATCTCAGCCTGTTCATAGTGAGGTTATTGGCTAGGAATGCCTAAGACACTTGCCTGGACCTTACAACTTACGGTAGCCCCCACAGATGTTTCCCCAACCTGTACCAACGTTGTGGTTTTTGTCTTGGTTTGTGGATTTAATCGTGATTGCAGCACACATCTCAGCAATAAACATCAGGGAACTTTAAAGAACAAGACTTATTACTCACAGGTCCTAGAGGGTACATGGCATGCCCAAGGGCCATGTACCCATGTGACAGTGAGGTCACAGTGGAAGGGAATGCAGACCAGGAGCTCTGTCTTTATTAGGGTCCAAGGGTTGGGTATCTAGCATTTTGAGAGTTCACTCTTCATTGGTGAATTTAAAGTTCAGAGCCGGAATGAGGGTGTGTGTAGGGAGAAGTGGAGTCACTCAAGTGATGCATTTTCTAGGTTACTCAGGACTTTCTGAAAGGAGACTTTCATGACTGGGGGCAGCCTAGTTTCTTACATAGATGTTTTGATGGTATCTGTGTCATGCATCTGGCAATATGTTTATTCGAGAAGAATGTCTTCAAAATGATTGCCCTGGCAACCAAAAGTGTAAGGTCAGGCACTTACACTACAGGCACTTCATTTAAATTTTATTTTATTCATTCATTTAATATATATTTTGAGCACTAACAAAATGCAAGGCGATGTTTTAAACATAGAAGTATAAAGATAGATAACAAAGAGTCTTTACCATGAAGAAAATTGTAAGGAGATTGGACATTGTAAAAATTAATCAACAGAAATCTCAATTCAAATAGAATGAGGAAACCAGAAGGGGGAGCACTCCTCAGCTCACAAAGGGGAAAAAAAAAGACTGCCTGGCAAGAGCTCAGCCACTGAGAGACTGCAGATCTCAGCCAATGAGAAGCCACCATACTTAGAACTTTGAATTCCTCCAGTGTTTACTGTGGCCCTCCCAACTGCCCCCACTACTTTTTTTTGATGTTCAGCCGCTAAGTCATGTCCAACTCTTTTCCACCCCATGGACTGAAGCACACCAGGCTTCCCTGTCCTTCACTATCTCCCAGAGTTTGCTCAAACTCATGTCCATTGAATCAGTGATGCTATCTAACCATCTCATCCTCTGTCGTCCTCTTCT
Organism: Bubalus bubalis; assembly: GCF_019923935.1. Classification (NCBI taxonomy): domain Eukaryota; kingdom Metazoa; phylum Chordata; class Mammalia; order Artiodactyla; family Bovidae; genus Bubalus; species Bubalus bubalis. The sequence continues at coordinate 20,850,166 of NC_059157.1, read as the reverse complement.
CCTTTTGCCTTCAATCTTTCCCAGCATCAGTGTCTTTTCCAATGAGCCGACTCTTCACATCAGGTAGCCAAAGTATTGGAGCTTCAGTTTTAGCATCAGTCCTTCCAATGAATATTCAGGATTGAGTTCCTTTAGGATTGACTGGTTTGATTTCCTTGCTATCCAAGGGACTCTCAAGAGTCTTTTCCAGGTTCTTTCCTTATATGGGGTCTTGCACATGGCTCGCCATGGTTACAAACCCTGAATTGCATTTGTTTGTTGATACCAATTAAGCCCACTTTTGCTGGAGAAATAGCTGGCAGTCTCTTTGTTTTAGGTCAACAGCCTTAATTGAGCTTCCCTGATAGCTCAGCTGGTAAAGAATCTGTATGCAATGAGGGAGACCTGGGTTCAATCCGTGGGTTGGGAAGATACCCTGGAGAAAGGCACAGCTATCCACTCCAATATTCTGGCCTGGAGAATTCCACGGACTGTATAGTTAGTGGGGTCCCAAAGAGTTGGACGTGACTGAGTGACTTTCATTTTCAATAGTGTTATGGGTGCTGACAGACATTTGTGGGTGCATGAAAGAGGGATGAGAAATGTGTAGTCATAGGAAGGGCTAAATATTGAGCTAAAACTATAGAATTCAAGTCCCCTGTTGCCTGGTCCACTGGGTTGGAGTGAGGGAGGGAAGGCCAACCAGAGACTCAGGTCAAGGTTACAAGACAAATGGCCTGGCTCCTTCTTCAGAAACCTCAGGTCAGGAAATGGGCTTCCTCCAGCTTCCTGAGGCCTCCCAAGGCAGACATTTGGGACGTTTCTCATTTATATATATTTTTTATATCCACATACCATTTTACCAACAGCATGCTTTTTTACAATCCTTTCTCTTCTATCAATTCTCTAAGTTTCAATGCATATTTTTAAATGCTTATAAAGCACGTGGATTTTTTGTTTGTTTAGGTTTGGTTTTTTGTTTTGTTTTTTTAAGGAAAATGGCCAGAGAAACCTGTTTCCATAATGATAGAAAACCTTGACTTTAGATCTTGCTGCCGGACTCCTGTCAGATATTTAAACCAACTGGTTTCCTTAAATTAAGGGGGAAAAAAAAGAGAAAAAAATAGAAGGTACAATTTCTTCAGATTTAAGACATTAGAGTATAGTGGACAGTGGTAATTTTTTGAGATCTAAGTTCGTATTGACTGCTAAATATATCTAGACTGATCATAGATTCAAAACAAAAGTGAAAGGGAATGTCAGTCAGTTGTGTCCTACTCTTTGCAACCCCAGGGACTGTAGTCTGCCGAGCTCCTCTGACCACGGAATTCTCCAGGCAAAAATGCTGAAGTCGCCATTCCCTTCTCCAGGGGATCTTCATGACTCAGGGATCAGACCCAGGTCTCCTGTATTGCAGACAGATTCTTTACCTTCCGAGCCGCCAGAGAAGCTCATTTATTGATGATGACAATAATGCTAGCTAAGATTTTTTGAGAAACAGCTACACACCAGGCACTCTTGAAAATTCTTTACAGATTTACCTCCATTAACCATTATGCCAATGCTGTGAGGCAGAAAAATCTAATCTTCATTTTACCAATGGCTAATAGTGAAAACTTTGTGTTAACTATTTTCAGAGGCCATTTGATATCTCCAGAAAACAAAATCAGACATACTCTTAAGGGTGAAGCAGTTTCTAAAGAAGTTATTTACTTGCAAGGTGGCCCAAATATTCTGTTTAAACATTATGGATTTTTCTCAAATTATCAGAATCCAGTTACTTTTAGTTAAGCACTTATACACCATGCCCTGGGCTAGGGGCAAATTAATTGTACCTTTATATATCTGTAAAACAATCTGCCCTCAAACGTGCTGTAATAAAAATATCCTTACAGTGATCCATCTTAAATGGACATGGCCCTAAGGAAGTGACTTGAATGTAGATAATTAAGTGAAGGAGGGGTAAGCATTCCAGAGGCTTCCTTACCTCCTGTTTGCATGGATTTTACCAGGGGCCATCCACTTACTAACCCTGGGCTATTTTCAGGAACTGCCAAGTACACTAAGTTCAGGGACCTCCTTCTTCCTATTAACTTTGTTATAATGGTTTCCAGGGTTTAATAAACAAACACAGAGCTTAGCAAAGGAATCAGCTATCATATTATAATAGCCACAAAACTTTACCATCTAAATTAATGGTATTCAAGTCACGTATTTCAATGAGATGGATTTTAATAGTCTTCGCAGAATTTTTAAAAAATAGAATCCTTTTGCCCAAATCCTGAATACCTCCTCCAGTTTTTTCCTGCTGGTAAATAAAAAAATAGTACAACTCTTTAGGGTGCTTAAGCCTCCTCCACTGAAGAGCAAGGTCTTCAATAGACAGATGGGAAATTGAGACCAAGGATTGTAAGGGTCAGGCTGCTATGGAATGAATAGCTGACCAGCTTTGCTTCCTCCTTGATTCTCTTCACAAAATAATAAACAACAGAGGGAGAATTAGAACGCATTCCTTCCACAGCAGTGTCCTTCCGTGATACAACAGTACCTTGTGAGAGACGGATGATGGAAGGAGTGTGAAGGCTTCAGATGTGGGTGTGGGAAGAGCTTGGACACGGTTATCCAAGATACGGTCTGGGCTTGGTAGTTGTGGCACACGGGTTTAGCTGCTCTGCAGCATGTGGGATCTTCCTGGACCAGGTATTGAACCTGTGTTTTCTGCATTGGCAGGTATATTCTTAACCACTGGACCACCAGGGAAGTCCCTAACTACTTATTTTAAATAATATTTAATAAAAGTATGTCCTAATATAATTAGGAAAGTCATATACTCATATAATCTTTGGGGCTTCTGAGGTGACAAGTAAAGAACCCACTTGCCAATGCAGGAGACTTAAGAGACACGGGTTCAACCCCTGGGTCAGGAAGATCCCCTGGAGGAGGGCATGGCAACCCACTCTAGTATACTTGGCAAAGAACCCACTTGCCAATGCAGAAGACTTAAGAGACACGGGTTCAATCCCTGGGTCGGGGAGATCAATACCCACTCCAGTATTCTTGCCTCAAGAATCCCATGGACAGAGAGGCCCGGCAGGAAACAGCCCACTGGCTTGCACAGAGTCGGACATGACTGGAGTGACTTAGCACACACACATATATACACTCTTTGGATGTTCCTAATAATGGAATTTGAATTATGGTCCAACTACTAATATAGATAATATGTTAAAGGACTAAGTGTGATTTACGTGCTCCCTGCACAACCAAGGTCATCTGACAAAGTAAAACCCTCCAAACTACAAGTCAAGATGTTTGACAGGCTTTTCCTGGTTCCTCTAAAATGCAATTTTGGCAGCAAATTTTGACAGGACCTCATTTCAAATTTGCAAGTAGAAGGACATGGATTATCACAAAAAGGACAATCCTGAGCTCAAGTATTTCCTATGTACTTCTAAAATAACTTCTAAAAAGTTGTTATTACTCTGAAAATGTGTGTACCTTAGGCTCTAAATTTCTTTTTGGAGCTCCCTCCGTAAGATAACAAATAGCAAGGGACCTAACCTAGAGCAGGAATTGGAAAACCCGTCTCCAGGAAGCAATATTCAAATTTCTCAACTTGAAGGACTAAAAGTGGGAGAGGAGGGGGGAGGGAGGAGTATTTCTAGAAGGAAGAGCAATGGACACAAAGGATTGAGAGCAGAAAATGTCTGTGAGGCTAGAAGTTTAGTGTAACTGGAGGTCAGTGCTTGAGAAAGAATTCAGAGGGTAGAATCAGAGACTGCTGTGGAAGAATTAATCCCTTGAGAGACAGGAAGCTATTGAGAGATTTTAGAAGATGTTAAGCATATCTACTATTTCCCAGGCTTGGTTTAAGGATTTATGAAATGATGTTTGTTAAGTACATTTGCAGCCTTTAAAAATGAGGATGAAGGAAATATGAAGGTGTTTCTATCTTTCCCCCTAGATGGAAAATGCAAAACGTCATCCATAAAGTCTTCAGGAAAGGAACTTATGGATCTCCTTTTAATTGTGAAGAGGTTCCCAGGCATTTCTTCATGGATCACCTGCGTAGTCCAAGTCATAGATCAAGAATCTACAGGATTTAAATGGCAAATGTCAGCATATTTATAAATGGCTTTGGTAGAATCATGTTTTCAAACATGCTTTTGCTCATAATTCTCTGTTAAGTGACAAGACCATCACCTTCCTGTAAATTAGTTCTTCCAGAACATCTCAGTTTAGCCAGGTAACAACCACTGAATGTTCACAAAACATCCTTGGTGATTGACTTCCGAAGTATACACCAAACAAGGAAGAGCATCCGTGATCCATGGAGCCCCTGAACCAGGCAAACCTGTGGCAGCTACTAAGCACTTGAGAGAAACGTGGGAAAATCTACCGTTGGGAAAGACAGAAGACGAAAACCCAATTCCAGGATCCACTGGTTCATGCAGCAACATGCCTAGGTAATCACCAGTTCTCCAAAAAGTACAGACAGTGGGCACAAATGAATCTTCGTCTCTCTTTATCCTTTTCTAGCCTGAGGACAATGGATGATTATGACCACTTCTGTCTGGAACTTATAATCATTATGACTTTTCATCCATTCAACAAATTTTATTGAGCTTCTGCTCTGTTCTGGGTACTATGTGGGGCACCAGAAAAGAGCATTTAAATAAGACCTAGTCCCTGACTTTGGATTTCTCACAGTGAGATGGAGGAGGTAAGCAGGTTACATTTAAAGTCAGGGCTAACAGAGCACTGGGCCTTCTTTGAAACTATGGGATATATGTTGTCCCCAGAACCAGGGTCAGAATGAAAAATAAACAGGAATTCCCAGCTGCAAGGTTTTAGCAAACAATCCCCTTTACCCAGGACAACAGTTAATCTTTAATAGGAAAAACAGGAAGCATCCTATTCAAATTCCTGGATGAAGGATGCAGGCTGAATATTCATTAGGGTGGAGGGGGAGGGGAACCCAAGGGAGAAAATAGCAGGAAGCCAGAAACACCCATGGCATGAGAATTTCTCCAGTGGTTGAGATGCGTTTCCTAGACAGCTTGCATAGAGGAGGCATGTCAGGGTTTTCCTATTGTGAGACTAAATACGACAGTGATAATTAGTTTAGCGAGTAAAATATTCTTTAGTTCCTAATAATTGTCAGCTCACAAATTCTGTATACATTTTAACATTAGGCAAATGAAAGTAAAAGCATCATTTGCTTTAGGACTGTCACCTAAAGTCAGATTAGAGGAATACAGAGACAATATGAAATTATAATTGTAATGCAGTGCCGCCATGGGAGCCAGCAAAAAAGAATCCACTTTCTTCTTGCTCTTTTTGTGGCTGTTATTAAGCTGCTGCTTTCCCACTCCTGATAAATACCATCCTTGGGCTTGGCTGAGTGGTTGGTGGACAGGTAAGCCCAGAGACAGACTGCCAGAGATGGGATCATATGTATACAGCAATTCTGTAAACACAGCACAATAAAATAGCTCTATAGAATGAATGTCTGCCTTTTTTCTCTCTACTCTTTGAAAAAGGAAGGGACAAGTGCATATTGGCCACATAATTAACAGTCACATGTCTTGCCTGATTGAGACATCATCACTGAATGCAGGTCCTCAAAGGGACAGCTAGGAAATTTTAAAGGTGACCTAAAAACAGAATTTGAATATAACAGCGGAAACATTCTTGCTAGCAATATTTAAGTACAAGTTAAATGTACTTGGCTTTGCTGCACAAAGGAAATCGATGTTCTCTATTAGCTAAATTTGAGGTCATTTGCGTTTGCTTTCCCAGCCTCTGAGAAACCACAATTCTTTTGGAGTGAGTCACAGCCCTCTCACCTTCCTTCCCTCCTCCTTCCCCTGCTCACGGCACCTCCTGCCTACATGCTCCTGACAAACACCCAAAGCTTGGCAGGAGCCACTTTTTGCTCTCACATATCTTCCTGGGGGAACGGGACAGGGCAGTGGCAGTCTGACTCCCTCACGGCGCCCTCTGACACCACAGCCTCTTATGGGTATCAGAGGACACCCGGCTCTAGTATAAGGGCAGGGGACATAGACACAAATGACACTCCATTAAACCCCTGAGACTACTGCCACCTCCCCTTCCTCCCCAAAGACACAGGCCAAGCCTTGAGGGGATAAAAAAGAGTCACAGAAGCGTGGCCCGCTGCAGGGAAGGCTAAGTATGGTAGGGTGTTAGGTAAGGTGGAGAAGGCTAGAAGAGGGGTTATTGATCATTTGATTTGATGGATACAGGTCTCCAGACTTGTTTGTGTACCTCTTTCAAGGTGCCCCAGCTCCTTTCCTCCCTACTGTTCTGTCTGAGTGCCCATCCTACCCTGCACACCCTTTCCAAAGAAGCCTTCGGGAGGAAAGATGAAGGTGCTCACAGACTCTTATACCCATGAGTTCTCTCCCCAAAAAGTGAACATGCATACATTTGCAAAAAATTTCAGTTTTCGACTCCTCAAATCCTTTCCATAGTTCTCTTCTCCAAGTCAGAGATCAGTGTGCACGCAGTGGTCAGTGCCAGGATACTCCCAGATATAGTGCTGCCTTGGAATCCTGAACTGTCCTTCTTACACACCTAAGACCCAACTGCTTGTGCTGCTTAGCGACTTTGCCCTTTATAAACCACTTCCACCTACATCACTCCTTTCAGATCCTCTGGAACTTGGTGGTGTTGGTTGTCCTGTTTATAGATGAGACTCAGAAATGTTAAGGCGTCACACCTAATGTCGGTCCTCTAGTGAGAGCGGAGCTCAAACTCCAACTGCATGCCTTGACCCTAGAGCCTGCTTGGTCTTCCTTTCCTTGCAGCTTTCTTTTAGAATCTTTTATGTTTAATCCCTCATGACTAGGCACTTAAAACATGGTTCTGATCCAGATGCTTGCTGAAGAATTTGGGAACCTTGGAAGTTCCACCTTCAGGATGAAAAATACCTTTTTTTTCTTTTTAAGTTCATGGCATTCTTTGGCATTTTATGGCATGAACATATATATTTTACGTGTATACACCCTTCTGTATTGTCAGGTTTTAGTGACCCAAATGGGTCCTTCTATGTTCTAGCAAGACTTGGCCTTGGTGTTACTCTTCGACACCCCTGACCTGCTACTCATTTGTGGCCATTCCACCCCCGAGCACAGGGCCTTCCCAAGGTGGATCAGGAGCCTTGCATGTAAGGGAAGCAGCTGGCAGACAGTTACCACGTTTGCAGAGTTAACTTTTCTTGGCTTTGTTCTTTTAAAGAATTTTATAAGAAAGCAATTTCAAATGAATCATTTCATCTCTCTGAAACGCAGTCTCCCTGTCTCTACATCAGGCCTGACTTTGGTTGGTCTTTCTGTATAAAGCAGAGCTGTGAAGAGGCCAGGAGTCCTTCCAAGGTTAGCAGGCTTCTGAGCTCCTGGGGGAAGGTGAGTGCGTTAGCGTCCTGTGTGCTTGCTAAATCACTTCAGCTGTGTCTGACTCTTTGCAACTCCATAGACTGTAGCCCACCAGGCTCCTCAGTCCATGGGATTCTCCAGGCAAGAATACTGGAGTGGGTTGCCATGCCCTCCTGCAGGGGATCTTCCCGACCCAGGGACTGAACCTGTGCTGTTTGTGTTTCCTGCATTGGCAGGTGGGTTCTTCACCACTAACGCAGTTCTGGGGCTGCCCTAACAGAGGATAGCAGACAGAGTGGCTTCAACAGCAGAAATGTATCCTCTCACACTTCCAGAGGCTAGAAATCCAAGATCGGGGTGTCAGCAGGGCCTGCTCCCTCTCACGGTGCTAGGGAAAGGGCTGTTCCAGGCCCCTCCCCTGGCTTCTGGTAGTTTCGTGGCTTGTGGCAACACAACACCAGTTCATAGGGAGTTCTGTGTGTTTGTGCGTATGTATGTGTGTGTGTTAATCTCTTCACATGGTATTTGTAAACACACCGTTGTATGAATTAGGAGTCTGCCTAAAACAGCTCAGGTGCACCCTCTCCCCTCCTAGAATTCTCACACATGCGTGTGTGCACTCATTAACATGTGCATGTGTGCAAATGCACATTCACACAGACACACACACACACACACTGACTTGCACTCAAGTGAGCCAGAGAAGACCTCCGGTGTATGAGCTGCCATCTGTTGCAAACCTGAGATGTTGGAGCCCCCTATGTGTAACTGTGAGACTGTTCTTCACAGAATTTCCACAGCTAGGGAATTTAATTTTATGATTCTACTCTCATGAACACACTTCTAGAAAATAATTCTATTTTATTCTATTTGTATGTTCATACATTCTGTAATATTCTACTATATGTGTGTGTGTTTACTGGAGCTTTTCTGTCATAACGGGAAAAATAAAAACCTGAGTGCTAACATTATGAAATGCTTTTTAAAAAACTTATATTTTATCCCGATAAAGAATTATGAATCAACTAAGTTGAAATCAATTTTTGGAGATTTTGTGATGTTCTTGGGAAATGCCCATAAAATGATTTAAAAGAAAACAGTAAGCCATTAAATATTTAATGATTATTAAAAGAAAAAAGTATACTAAAATGATAAATTCTCCAAAAGGTTAATGGTGTTTACCCTTGAGTTTTAGTATTGTGAATGTTTTAATTTCCCTTTTTAGACTCCTTTGTGTGTTTTCTAAGCTTTCTATACTGAATGTGTGTTTACAAACAGAAAAAACAGCAATAATGGAAGCTGTTTTTAATGTGAAGAATTCTTTTAATGTGAAGAATTCCTGTCTGTTCTTTCCTGTATACCTTCCCAGCCCACCCCTGTCCATCCCTGGGGAATTTCAGGCTTCTTTCTTCTGTGTTCATTTAAGCAGTAAACAATGTGGGATCCCAGGTCAGACTTGCTTTGATACAATGAGAAGACCCTCTGGCTAAATTCCTCTTCTTTTTCCTCCCACCGCCCTTCACCCCTTCACACTCTTAACTGGAAAAGAGGGCATCTTGACAAACGCTGCTAACAGCAACCTGGTCTTTGCACCGTGGCCCTCTAAGGTTCAGATTGCTTAGCCACAGCTAAGCCCCACCAGAGAGAAGGGGAGAAGGGTGGGGCAGAGGGGAGTGGAGGGTAGAGGAATAGGTGGATCTGAGATTGAGGCTGATTCAGGCTTCCTGGATGGAATCTGTCAGATTCTGGCAGAGATGAATGAGAAACTCAGGCCCCTTCCCACACGTTTGGAACCCTGGCCCTGGGCCCTGAGCTGTGCATTTTTCTTCATCTTCTTTGTGGGCTGAAAAGATGAAATTGCTTTCACTGAGAGAAGTGGCACGGATTTACTTATGTATTAGATTAACAGGATGCATCCGTCAGACTGACCTCTGGACCACCCGACTCAAAAGACAAGTCCACCCTGGTGCTCACAGTGTCCATCTGTCAGTGTGTCTGGCTGGTGGGCTGGTGGGCTAGGGGCTGAGCTGGCTCCCCTTCCCGAGGGAGGTACAGTTGATTGTTCAGTGATGTGCAGGAGATCACACAACTGAAGAGAGGAAAGGCTGATTATTAGACTCAAATTTCCATCTCCCCACCGCTGTGAGACTGCGACATGAGGCTCTGCCAAGAGCTTTATCATCTTCACATCTCCAGCCAAGTGTACCATGCAAGATTCACTCAAATAAACCTTTCTGATGGCGGTAGTTCATCTTTTTCTTTCCCTTACCTTCCTCCCCAACCCCGCCTCCCTCCCTTCCGTGCCTCCCACAGACCATCAACCATGGAACAGAAAACATGCTTTGTTTCATCTCTCACCTGTTCTAATATATCTTAAGCTGAAACTCCACAGGGCCCATCTCTGATGAATATTAAGATTAAACTTCCCTCCCTCCCGGCTTCAGTCTCTCCCTCAGTGCTCAGGAGTCGCCACCCCTCCCCTGCCACAAGGCTCTCCCCAGTTCCTCTTTCTCACACCCCCACAATGGTTTCGTTCCTCTTTGGCCTACATCCTTTCCCAGACAGAGGCGATGTGTTAACGTGTCCCCACCTGAGACAAAGAAAGGGGCCTTTGTTATACCTCCAGGATCCTAAATATTATCATCATTTAATTACTGCCATTCTCCCAGGCTGACTTCTTGGCAGCAGGCTCTCCTTTAGTTAAATAGGCTTTTAAGTTTTCCCAGGGAGGCATCATCAGAGATACTTTGTGAATGGAGACTAATTTGGGGGTGTTACTGCCGGTAAAAAGAGGTGACTCCAAGGTAATTGAGCCCTAAAAGACAAACTGGGAGAAAGGTTATGCATTTCCTCCAGGCACAGATCATCTTTTGGAAATGACTGTAACTCTCAGATTCAGCATCTTGGGCAAAAACCAGTGGACTGCATTATTAACTGGCCCAGATTCAATTCTTTTTTTCTTTTTCTTTTCCTCCAAGGAGAAAAGGAGAACTAGGTCACACTTGCTGTGCCTTGGTTGCCTGGAATTTTTCTCCTGGTTGTGCTCAGGGAAAAGGACAACTTGACTTCAGTCTACTGGAATGCACATCAGCTGGGAGTGTCTGCTTGACCCTAAAAGGTTATGTCAGAAACTTCCAAGCTGTGGAATGTTGCTTGCTCTGTAGAAACACCAGAAGATCTCACACCTGAAAGGACAACATTCCAGACAAAAATGTTCCATAGCCTGGCCGTTAGAAATGGGGACGCTGATTTGCCGCATGTGTTAATGTGACTGTAGGAACACAGATGGTTCTCATGCTGCTGGACACTTCTGATTGTATTTGGTCAAAGTTATAACCTTTGTGTTTCCTTATGATATTCTCTTGGGAAAGCTCTGGAGATGGGTTCCTTTAATGCTCCAACTGGAGTGATCCTTCAATTGCACTCATTTGTGGCCACCTAGACTGCAAAAAAAAAAAAAGCAAAGATCAGATCTCATTGACTATTCCTGTTATTGGAGAACTGGGGAGAGTTATTATCAGCATGCCCAGATTGTCTCAGGCTTCCCTGGTAGCTCAGATGGTGAAGAATCCGCTCACAATGCAAGAGACCTTGGTTCGATTCCTGGGTTGGGAAGATCCCTTGGAGAAGGGATAAGCTACCAACTCCAGTATTCTTGGGCTTTCCTGGTGGCTCAGCTGATAAAGAATCTGCCTGCAACGGGGGAGACCTGGATTTGATCCCTGGGTTGGGAAGATCCCCTGGAGAAAGAAAAGGCTACCCACTCCAGCATTCTGTCCTGAAGAATTCAGGTCTGAAAGACTGAATACAGACCTGGAGGACTATAGAGCCCATGGGGTCACAAAGAGTTGCACACAACTAAGTGACTTTCACTTTCAGATTGTCTCTGTCTATCCTAATCTTTTTTTCTTAGTGTTATTACAGAGATATAATTGATATAACATTGTGCAGCCATAAACTGTACAACACGTGGACTTGATACATTTACAAATATTGCAGAGCGTTTACCACCATATTATTAGCTAAACCTCTGCCACGTCACATAATTAATTAATTCTTATTTGTGATGGGAACAATTAAGATCCAGTCTCTTAGCAACTTTGAAGGTTATAATACAGTACTGTCGATTTTAATCTCTAACACACATAATGCTGTGTATTAGATCTCTAACACTTATTTATTGACTGGCTACAAGTTTGTTGCCTTAAATGACATCTCTCTAAATCACTTACCTCCCAGGATCTGGTAACCTCCACTCTATTCGCTGTTTTTTAAAGTTTTAGATGCCACTTATAAGTGATATCATACAGTATTTGTCTTTCTCTCTGATTTATCTCACTCAGCATAATGCCCTCAAATTCTATCCATGTTGTCATAAATGACTAATATAGTGAGTGGATTTGGAGGAGCATCAAAAACATGATTTTCCTACATTTCCTCCCACAGTAATAGATTCCTAAGGAATTTAGAAGATAATTCAGCAAATGGTACCTTACGTTGAAAATATTTAAAAAACCCAGTATGTTAATCCATCCTATAAGCACAGGAAACAAAATTTATCAGGCCAATCTAGAAGAAAGGGTGAATAAGCACATGGATATCAACAAAAGTAAATAGTTATAAATGTTGGCACAAGTATCACTTCTTCTTTAGGTCCTGGAGGCTTTTTTCAAAATCAAAATGCCGGATAGTTGAGTTCAAAAAAATATCAAACCAGAATTTTGGGTGAAAATCAAGCACTGAGCACACCTTTGTGGTTCCACCTCTTCCTAAAGCCCCGCAAAGCAACAGTACAAAGATTTTCAAAGACATAAATGCAAAGGACAATGAGAGAGCAGACAAGAACAAAAACTTTTGGAAGCCAGAGAGCAAATGAAAATTCACAGCCATGAAAATCCTGTCTTACTTTGTAGAACCCTCCCAAAACTCGGAAGCTGGTAACACCAGATACTTCTGAAAGTAGAGGTGAAGACAGAGCTAAAGCAGAAAATCAGTTGTTAGTTTGGCTCCCAGGTGGCCTCCCCAAATCCAAGCAGCAGGCAAAATCTCTTAGCCTCACCAGGAGAACAGTCAAGGTGTGTTCTCCAAACAGGGACAAACAGAAAAACAGTCTTGGATGGGAGATGAGGGTGGGAGGCATGCTGAAATGGGGTCACATACCAATGACAAAGTGGCAGGTTCTAGGAACCCAGGCCAGCATGAAGTCCTGAGCCTTAGAAGGCTGAGCCTGGGGACCAGAGAGTCATAAACTCTCAGGAAAAGCAAGTGCCTTCAAGACCCTGTTAGTTACAGCTCTCATTTTACCAAGGAGAATAAGTTACACTTTAGAATCTTGCCTAAAGCTAGTTCTAAATCCACTGAACATATCTGCATTTTATAGGTGTCCAAATAAGCATATGAAAAGTAAATATAAAGAGATCTCATGTATGTTTAATTTCCTGCTCTAATTGTCTTCCACCAGCTACCTGTGCCACCAACTATCCAGGATATACGATTTCTCTCTCTCAAGGCCTCCACAGTTCCTTTACTATTCTGAGCTGGAGTTGGGCATGTTTCTTCAGAAAACATTCTTTGAAATATTTTTGAAGAGCTTCACAGAGTCCTTGTTATCTAATAGATAGGCCAAAAATCTGACTCTAGGCATGTTTTCCTTTTCTGTTCTATCAAAGGAAAATAAAGATGAAAAGCCTTTTTGTATCTTATTAGGATATTTTTAAAGTAAATAGTTTTAGTCAAAAATGTTACAGGCAGTTTCCTAAAACAGAGGCGTATTTAATGGCTAGATTTAATAAATTCCAGCTCACAAACTGAGCTCATTGACCATAACTGCTTGCAACAGTAGGAACTAGACACAGAGATTAGCATAATTATGATTTGACTCCTATTAGCATTTATAAATATAATGAGAGCCAAGTATTGGGCTATATTAGAAAGATTTCACTAAAATTTCTCTTGTGAGAATAGGAGGTGGCATCGTGATTAGGACATGGACTGGCTGTGACCTTTAACCTTGACGTGTCTCACTTTCCTCATCAGTAAAACATTGTGTGATAACTCAGTGAAAGTGAAAGTCGCTCAGTCGTGCCCGACTCTTTGCGACCACATGGACTATACAGTCCATGGAATTCTCCAGGCCAGAATACTGGAGTGGGTAGCCTTTCCTTTCTCCAGGGGATCTTCTCAACCCAGGGATCGAACCCAGGTCTTATTCATGTTGAAGAGGCACCAGGTGAGGGATTTTGCTTCTGCTTAAAGTGGAGAAATGACTTCAGATTTGTCTACTGCCTGAAACAAACACACACACAAACAAAATCAGCAAAATGTATGACACAACAGTTTTTGAGACACTGGTCATCAGACAGTGGAAGACAGTGATCTCTGAAGAATAAGGAAAAATTAGGTGAGCCATACTCTTGCTCCAGCTTGCTGCCTTGAGAGAGTTTCTGCTCTGTAGTATAGGTAGGGAGAGACCCGGGCAGAGCCTGGTGGACTCTCCAGCGTAGGGAGATGGGGATGAGAGTCATAAATTATCACTAACAGGAAGACGGTGACAAGTTAGAGCTATATACTATATGCTGCACACAGTATATGCTATGTTTTAGTCACCTCTGTGTTTGGGATAATTTGTTACATTGCAAAAAATCTAATGTTAATCCTTCCTGGAGCAGTGTTGAAAGCAAAGTCTATGTCTGAGCAAATGTGATCTTCAGAGTTGATTTTTTTTCTCAGCATGTTTTCTAACAAAGCTTTGTTGGTTTTTTTCTTCTTTCGCCATCCCCAATACAGCATTAGCGAAATATCTCAAAGTTACCAATCTGCTCAACATTAACTCTCCAGCACTGCTAAATGCATCTACACAACTCTGTACAATTATAAGCTGCTTCGTTACTTTTATTGCCCTTGCCCTCTTGGTCAATCAAACTTACTGAGTTTTAGGGAAGAAAAGTTAATCGTATTGTATTACTGCTTTAATTATTGCTACATGAATCATTCAAGAGGGGGAAAAAAGCAAGCCTGGTATAATAAGAAACTATAAGAAGTGACCATGTATATAGCCTTCCATCTGATAGCCAAGCTAAAGTCACCATGACTTGACAGGTTGTTTTCCCTGTTCCCAAAATGTTACAGTTGTCTTAAAAAGCGTGATTTCAAGGTAAGCTATGTGTGGTGCCTTATCCATCAAATGCACAGCGGGGACTGTAAGGAACATGGAAACAGGCAGCACATCTCTTGGGATATTCCTTGAGGAAAAAAAAATCATAATCAAATTGTTTGCAAAACACTAAGTACAAATGGCGGAGAAGGCAATGGCACCCCACTCCAGTACTCTTGCCTGGAAAATCCCATGGACGGAGGACCCTGGTGGGCTGCAGTCCATGGGGTCGCTAAAGTCAGACACGACTGAGCGACTTCACTTTCACTTCTCACTTTCATGCATTGGAGAAGGAAATGGCAACCCACTCCAGTGTTCTTGCCTGGAGAATCCCAGGGACGGGGGAGCCTGGTGGGCTGCTGTCTTTAGGGTCGCACAGAGTCGGACACGACTGAAGCGACTTAGCAGCAGCAGCAGCAGCAAGTACAAATGGGCCCCTTTTAGAGTTTTACCACCTTTAATAAAGATGACCCAGGTTTCAAAATACATAGAAATCATGACTGTTATCCTGACCCAGTGCATTATTTGTCAGTATGAAGTCATCCTCTTTTTCCTTCAAATACCTATTTGATTCTAGTTTGTCAAATATTAAGGTAAAAAAAGATGATCCAGGTTTGTGCGGTAAAGAAACCTATTTAATTAACTTGGTTTATCCCCGAATTTCCCAAACGTATTTGATTTGTACTCTTTCCAAGTTTTATAGTTGAGGTCAGTAGGAGGTAAGTGGAGGTGTGTGTTTATTTCACATGGTTGGGGAAGTCATTTTTTGGCACACCTATTCATCCCTGGAAACGCAAATGTTTTTGTACGGAAAATATTTGAGGGAAATGTGGATCTAGAGATTAAATTCATCACATGTTTACTTACCCTGTCCCTTCTTTCTGATGCTATTCCATTCTAGGTCAGGGGTGGATAACATGTGAATTTGTGAGAAAAATTCCTAGCATAACTGCTCACAAATGGAAATCGCCACCCCCACCTCACCTCAAACTGACTAACACAGTCCATAATCTCCTGTGATAAAATGAATCCTCCGTAACTCAAGAAGTTCAGGCATCACAGATCAGGCAGGGCTTATCACTCTAAAGCGTTCCACAGACATTTTCCAAGCATCTATCTTGTGTGAAGCTCAGTGCATTACTAGCCTGTCAGCAGCACACTGGTCTTTGAAGCTCAGAGAAGGTAGGGCCATGCCAAGAGGGTATCCAGGAGGGATGAAGACTCATGGACCCCCAGAGGCTTCCAAAGGAAGAGAATGAGTGGCCAGGCTGGAAGGTGACAGAGACCCTCAAACAAGGTCACGGGGTGGCACTGCCCTGACCACTCGTGTAGAACCTTAGATGGGTCTGGATAGGGTAGCGAACTCACCCCCTGAAAGCAAAATCAATTGACCGCAGAGATTCTGTGAAATCAATCACTGATGGAAATGTCAAGCTAAGAACAAAGACGGAGTAGAAAAGAAAGAAACAAAAAGAATAGTTTCCATTTGGCATTGATTCCAAGATGCACATTTTTTCACATTTTGACATCTCTGAACTCTCTGAAATTGGCATATATCCTATGCAATCTTACAACCGCTGGCCTGCAGGCATCAGCGTGACCTAGCTGTCACTGCCTGCATGTGCAAACTTGCGCACAGACATTGTAGTTGTCAACACTTCAGCGGGATTGTGTGCGTTGTTGGTAGTACATGTGCCAGGTTTAATTGTCGTGTAAAATGTCTTCAGAAAGATTATACCATGATTCAGTATTGAAAAGAAAACTTACAGTGTCTTCAGAAAGGCAGGAAGACAAAGCAGCAAGGCATAAATTTGATATTGGTGAACTGAATATTCATTAGAAGAGAAATGATTGTAATCCATTCTCTCTTGTGAAAAACACAAAAGCCCAAGTGCTGTACACCTGCTGCTCGGTGTGGTCCATGGACCAACAGCATCACCTGGGAGATTGTTAGAGATGCGTAATTTCTCAGGCTCTACCACAAACCCCCCCCCCCACATCAGGAAGAAGCAAGGAATGAATTCTCCCTGAATTTCCAAATGGAAACTATTTCAGACCTCCAGTTTCCAAACTGTGTAAGTAAATTTACTTGCTCATTTGTTATGGCAGCTACAAGAAACTATTACACCAGACTCCAATAGAACTGGTTACCATCACAAGAACTCACTGGCCCCAGGCAGGATGCAAATTTGAATCAAGTTTCTCATCAAAAATGTTTTACTAATGCCCTCCTTCTAGAGGGTGCCACGTGTGTGCAGGTGTGTGCTAAGTAGCTTCCGTCGTGTCCGATGCTTTACGACCCCATGGACTGTAGCCCACCAGGCTCTTCTGTCCATGGGACTTTCTAGACAAGAATACTGGAGTGGGTAGCCATTCCTTCCTCCAGAGGATCTTCCTGACCGAGGGATAGAACCTGCATCTCTTATGTCTCCTGCATTGGCAGGCAGGTTCTTTACCACTAGTGCCACCTGGGAAGCCCAGAGGGTACCATAGTTAACTTTATTTGTGTGTTTGTTTTGGCTGCTCTGTGAGGCTTGTGGAATCTTAGTTTCCCCACCTGGGATTGAACCCAGGCCCCTGCAGTGGAAGCTCAGAGTCCTAACCCCTGGACAGCCAGAGAATTCCCTACAGTTGACTTTAAAAAGAAGCTCACACAGCCTGTGGTACTTCATCCTGAAAGGCAGGTTAAGGCTTTGTTCTCATTTTCACAGCTGAGTAAGCCGTGGCCTGGAAAGTGTACGCAACTTAAGAATCAAAAGTGACAGAACCCCAGAAAGACGTACCTGGTATTTTGAACCCAAAGGGATTTCTGAAGAATGACACTCCGCCTGTTTCAAGGAAGCCTTAGCAAACTCTGATATAGGCACTCTGATTTATAGTTTATAAACCGCTATCTGTTGTCTTTATCCCTCTCCCCCATCCCCAGTTTAGTGACAAAAGGCCACGTCTGACAGTGCATTTTACTCCCTGAGGTTTGCTGACACCTGCTGACAAGTGGGAGGATAACAGCGAATAAAGAAGTTTTGTAAAAGAGGCTGTCATGCTGCAGTGCAAAGAGAAGCCAAGGTAAGCTTCACACGGGAGAAGATGATCATGGATGTAAGAGATGCAACAGCCTCCAGGTCTCTGACCAGGTGGGTGGAGCCAGAGGACCCCCCAGTCATGCCACATAAACCCCCTAATGCCCCGTCAGGTGGTCTGACAGGAGCCATTGCAAGTCCTGTGTTCCGGATGATGTGTAATAGGAATTAATTTCTAACAATGCAAGTAGTAAAACTCACTCGTGTAACCTGAGGAGATTATTGCAAGTCAATTCCTCACTTTCCTATAGCACTCAGGTGGGACACGTTCTAGAGTTAACATAACTAAACTCTTATTAATACAAGGTGTGTTTATAATTTATATTTTTATAAACACACACTAAAACACCACCCCTTTTACCAATAACAGTTGGATCCAAAGACAGCAGTGATAGCTGAACTTTTAAGAGTGTGAAGTACCACTTTATTCCAGTAGGTGGAACCAGAGATCAGCTGATACACATTGCAGGTCTGTCATCCTGGGCCTTGACAGGTGTTTTCCAGGTTTTTTCCCAGCTCTTGCCAAGCTTTACACTTACTGGGATCAGTGAACAAGGTAGTTGAGAGCTCACATCTCTGCCTGAGAAGACCACCTGGGATGAAGCGGGAAGATGGCAGCGGTCCTTACCTGCAGGGAGTCAGGTGGGTCGCAGTCAGAGGGGCCAAGCATGGAATGAGAGTTGGCTGTGCCCAGTGGGGTTTTCAAGATCCCCACAGAAAGGCTCCTGGGGATAAGCAGCCAGTGTTTGGCCATCTGCCATACTTAAGGGGGCAGATTATAACTGTCCGAGTCAGATCCAACACGTATGGCCCCTCAACTCTTCTCGTTCTTCCCTTGAATCCCGAATGGGCACGGTGAGTAGGGGGCACGGAGCAGAGGAGACAGACCTGGGGAGGAGAAATGCTGTGAGTTAAGTGTGTGGCTATCATTTTGCTATCAGTCAAAAGGGACGAAGAATGCTGTGACTCAGAAATCCCTCCAGAGGCAGGAAGAACAACGCTAAAGAAAAATGTCGCAACGCAGTGTTGCGAAAGAATGGAGCTGGCCTCTGCTCCTTCCGTGTAGAGTTCAGCTTGGATGTGGGGCTTTGGGAGGTGGGCACGGTGCTATCTCTAAAGGAATACTCTCTTCTAGAAAGTCTTAGTGGATTTTTTCCCTTGTGTAGGTTGGAGGTGGTTGATGGGTTATGGTGGCAGAACTTGTTCTGCAGAGATAGTCTGGCTTTTATTGTTCTCTAGCTTGCAGTGGCACCCCACTCCAGTGCTCTTGCCTGGAAAATCCCATGGACGGAGGACCCTGGTAGGCTGCAGTCCACGGGGTCGCTGAGGGTCGGACACGACTGAGCGACTTCACTTTCACTTTTCACTTTCATGCATTGGAGAAGGAAATGGCAACCCACTCCAGTGTTCTTGCCTGGAGAATCCCAGGAAAGGGGGAGCCTGGTGAGCTGCTGTCTATGGGGTCGCACGGAGTCGAACACGACTGAAGTGACTTAGCAGCAGCAGCAGCTTTGAAGCATCTGCCAAGCACATGGAGAACACAGGAAAAGTCATGTTTCACATCCTGTCACAAAAGGATAAAATGAGTTGATGTGAGCTAAGTATTTTGCACCTTGCCTGGTACGCTGTAGGCGCCCAAGAAACGGCAGCCGCCGTTGTCTCTTTATTGTTTGGTGGTGATGTTCTGTCGCTAAGTCCTGTCTGACTCTTTGTGACCCCATGGACTGCAGCACGCCAAGCTCTTCTGTCCTCCACTATCTCCCAGAGTTGGGTCAAATTCATGTCCATTGAGTCGGTGATGCTATCTAATCATCTCAGCCTCTGCCGCCCTCTTCTCCTTTTGCCTTCAATCTTTCCCATCATCAGATCTTTCCCAGTGATTTGGCTCTTCGAATTAGGTGGCCAAAGTATTGGAGCTTCAGCATCAGTCCTTCAAATGAAATCCAAGGTTGATTTCCTTTACAATTGACTGATTTGATCTCCTTGCAGTCCAAGGGACTTTCAAGAGTCTTCTCCAGTACCACAATTCCTTATGGAAGATACCATAAAGATACATAATCTCAATTTTATAGTAGGCAGAATAGTTCCTAAAATTCACTAACATCTTTAACTTTACCTATAATTTGAAATTCCTCTCTCTGAATGATAACACTTTTTAGAAAGTGGTTTTTCACTATGGGGATAAAAGTGCCAAATAATTGCCTCTAAATCTAAAATGTTTCACCTGAAGCATTACAATAAATAGCCTCGTATCTCACCCCACTTCTCCCAGTTCTCTATTCTACTCCAGAGTGATGGCTCAAAAACAGACCAGAACATGATATTGCCTTGCTTTAAAAACTGCTGATACCTCTGTTTCCTGAAGAATGAAGACTGCGCACCTCAGCAGGCATGCGATCTCATTCAGAACTGCCTTAACAGTGTCGTAGAGCTGGTGATGATGTGATCACAAACACACACACTTACACATGGAAAGAATTAATTCCTCTGTGCTTTTCCTCCTGCGGTTTCCCTAGCCTGCATGCTTTATCTGCCTGGGAAGGTCTCATCTTTCGAGCACCAGCTCATCTGTATCCCTTCACCTGCTTTCTGCAAGTCGTCCCCTGCTCCCTGTGTTTCAGGAAGAGGGTTCGTCATGCCCTGTGATAGTTGCATTTTCTTCTTCCTAAGAACCCAGCACAGTACTGACAGACTAACTGTGTGTGTCTAGAATGCCGGGCATTGAGAATGGATCACGCTACTCAAGAACATTTACAAAAAAAATAAGCAAGAGGACATATTTTTTTAATGAAAAACATGAAAGCAAACTAAATGAATTTTAAAAGTCATTGAAATGAGAAGAATGAAGCATGTTTGACAGTGTGTACATATTTTAAACTCACAAAATAAGGAGATAAGATGATATGTCTTTCTTTATTGACAAGTAGTTTGATGTGATATTCTATCCAATTTTACTTTAAGCACTGGAGTAGTATAATCCAGACTTAAAATAAGAGCTATTTATTTCCATATCCACCAGGAACAAGTAATTTGTCAAGTGTTTGAAAAAGAACCTGATTTCCTTATTATTGTCAACAGCACAACCTCTGAATGAGGATGTGGGCTAGTAAAAATAAAAACAATATTTGATACATTTTTTCTATTTATCTACAGGGATAAAAAGATTAACTAGACTATAGACTGGAATTTTAAAACTCCCAGAAAACACATTTCCCTAGTTACAAAGAGGACAATGTAGACAATGAGGAACACTGGGTCAAATTCCTATAAATGGTACTCAGATTCACAGCATGGAGGTTAAAGGTCATGTTTTGATGACAAAAATGGGGCATGGTGAAGCAGAGGAGTTGTGAATTAGTGGGCTTCTCCTCTTCCATCTTCTGCCCAGGAGGAAATAAATCAGTTCATTTTACGAGTGCAGATTATCCTCAAAACTCACACTGGGAATTATGCTCACCTATCTATTAGGATAAAATTAATCAGCAGTGAAACGTATGTCACATTAAAAGCAGACCAGCAGAGAGGAGGCAAAGTATAAATTCTGAACTCTCTAGCAAAATATTGTAAGACCTTTTAAATTTACAGATGCTTTTTTAAATTTTACAGGAACTTTTTGCAAAAAGGTTGGTGAAGAGTTAGCTGCAATTAGGATTCTTTGCTGCTGCTAAGTCGCTTCAGTCGTGTCCAACTCTTTGCAACGCCACAGACGGCAGCCCAACAGGCTCCTCTGTCCCTGGGGGAAGGCAATCACAAATGGATTGGAAGAACTAGGTCTTCAATGGGCAAAGGGCAAACCAAATCAAGTCCTCCTGTAAGTAGGCTGCAGAGTGCTCACGATTTCCCAGACCAGGCTTCACTTAGACGTTTCTTGGCTCTTAGTCCCTCTGTCTCTGCCTGGACTGTCCTTTCCCAACCTTCTCTGACTCACAACATCTTACTATTCCTTTATGGCCCAGTGCAAATGACACTTCTGTGACCCTCCCACCCTGACCCTGGGTTCCCCAGAAATAGCACTTCACACATTCCTTTCTTTCAGTATCTATCTCTGAATCATGACTGTTCATTTATAATTCTGTCGTGCCCTCTAAACAGATCTGGTTTGATCTTTCTGTTGCTAGCACCAGGCTCAGTATGAGCACTCAATGAATGCCTGGTGAAAAAATGGAAAAATTAATAAATTGATGGAAACTAGATTTCTGGACCAAGCCTGCCAATGTCATTCCTCGTTGAAACTCTCTAATCCTAGTTTCCAGTATCCTTTTGTCATAAGGAAATGCAATTCAATGGTTTCTAAAATAATTGCAACTGTAGGATACAAAGGCAGTGTTCTTTATCAGTTAAATATTCTGCTAACAAACTACCCTAAGACTCAATGGTTCATTATTATTTCTCTAGAGTTTGGTGAGTGTCTTTTCCTGTGGTCTTATCTAGGCTCACTCCTCCAACTACATCCAGCTGGCTGAGAAAGAAGGTTCGAGATGAACTCACTTGTCAGGGGGCCTCGATGCTAGCTGTGCACTGGACGCCTTGGTTCGCCTACAGGCTTCCTCCACCCTCCATCCACCCGCCCGACTAGCTTACTTACTTGGACAACTTCCATTACATAAGCCTCTGTTTAGTTATGCATGGTGGTCTCATTGGCCATGGCAAGCCCAGCCAATGTGGGAGGGAAATTACTTAGACTTTACCTATTCATGGACAAAGTGGCAAAGAATTTGCAGTCATTTTTAATCCTCTACATCATAGAAATCTTACTAAATGTGTTGTTGCTGTTATGAATGAACCTCTTATTCCCCCCTATCTTGCTTCTTCCTTCCAATATTTCTACTCTTCAACTTAGGTTCTTATCCAGTTTCATTGGTTAGCCTTCCAGGTCATTGTTGTAAACTAGTCCTGAACTTACCAGGAACGTGCCTGCTATTTCACCACTTACCATGTTGGACACTGATTCAGGTATTCTTTACCACTGAGAGAATTCTCTCTGCCTTTTATTTCACTAGGGTTTTTGTTGTTGTTGTTGTTGATTTAATCAGTAATTCATATTGAGTTTTATCAAAAAGAATCTTTGAGTATGGTTATTTGTTTTCTTCTAAGTTATTAATATGATGGATTATATTGTGGGCTTTCATTCTTATACAGAGCCTTGCTCCCCCACCTCCCACCCTTCACTGCCAGGTTTTGTGAATGGCTGGGAGGGAGACGATTGCCCTGCATACAGACTGTCCATCAGTCCCAGTCTTACAATCCCCCTTCTGCCTCTTGCCCCATCTGTCAACATCTCCATCTGTGCTCAGCAATGCAACAGTAACCAGCCAAAGGAAGCCATGAAGCACTTGGTATGGATATATTTATATGTATGTGCTTAGTCACTCAGTCATGTCTGACTCTTTGCAACCCCAGTGACTGTTGCCCGCCAGGCTCCTCTGTCCATGGGGTGTCTTCAAGCAAAGAATACTGGAGTAGGTTGTTGTGCCCTCCTCCAGGGGATCTTCCCAACCCAGGGATCAAACCCAGGTCTCCCTCACTGCAGATGGATTCTTTACTGTTTGAGCCACCAGGGAAGCTTAAGAATACTGGAATGGGTAGCCTATCCCTTCCCCAGAAGATCTTCCAAACCCAGGAATCGAACTCGGGATCTCCTGCATTGCAGGCAGATTCTTTACCAGCTGAGCTACCAGGGAAGCCCCATTTACATATATACCTAATGACATGTATCTGTATCAGACAGCACTGATCTAGCTGAATTCTACTCTCTGGTTGTCAACATTTCCTATTCAGAGATGGTTGAACATACCTGTGATAGATGGTGGTATTAATGGCCTGGATTTGCTCTCATCACCCTTTATGCAGACCCCGGAAGACCCCTTCCACACTTACTCTGAGCTTGTTCATGTGACTTAGCAGATGTGAGCAGAGGTGCGAGGGCCTGTGAGTTAGGCTTGCCCTCTGTTGCTGCTAGAACCCTGAAGTCACATGTGAAACAGCCCCAGGCAGTCTCCTGGAGGATGACTCTGAGGAGACAGAATGCGCTGTGCAAGGGGACCTACCTGTTCTAGTAGAGCCCAGCCCCCTGCCACATGACTAAGCCCAGACCAGACCTATAGAAGCATCTCCCAGCCAAGCCATAGAATCCACAGAAATAATGAAAAAGCATTGTTTCAAGCCATGAAATTTTGATACCATTTTTAATGCAGCAAAGGCCAACTGATTCAGTACTCTCAGTCTTTGAGAGATCACGCTGTGTAGTGAGGATTGGTCATAATTCACTTTAATCAAAATAATCTCATCTCTTGCAAATAGATTTTAAACTAGCTAAACCTGTCACCAGTATGTCATTTCTTACCAATGCCCTCTCTCATTTGCCTCATCATGCAGTTCAAAATAGTATCTACCTTATAGGTTTCTCTCAAGAAACTTCCTCCTTGCCCAGCCTTTTATGGACAAGCACTCTCGCCTCTATGAGGTAGGTTTTATTGCCCCTACAATAAGTAACTTTTCACAAGTGATGTGACTAACAATTCAGCACTTCTGAATTAGGTCATTACTTCTCCAGGGAGTCTTCTGGCTGACTAATCCTCCAAAGCCAGCCTCCTCCCCACGGGACCAGCAGATGTCCCCCAGGCAAAAGATGGAAGCGTGCATCTTTCAATTAACTGAATCTGTTATTTAGAGCTGAGCGACCAGATAACTTGGCTAGCAGCCCAGTAACATCATGACCAGAACTGTTCATGAATTGTACTCTAATGAAATCAATTGTCCACGAAATTTAAAACATATTCAAAGCAAAACCACAAGTACCATGTGGCTGGGATCTGATAATAGAAGAGGGTGTCTATTGACTGACCATCCTTCTACATTTCTTAGAGATTCCAACTCCAGTGTGTTCACTTTCTTTCAATTCTGTCATCTTCATTATACTGGTTGTATTTTGCATCCCCTTAACAAAGTATTATTCCAATTTGGAATTTATATTTGAATTGTGTTGTTCCAATTTGGAATTTTGCATTCATATTGTCCGATTATATTTGAACATTCTACTTTCAGAAATGCCCCATTACATTTTCAATGACTGTGAAAAAATAGTTTCAATTAGCTTTAGACTATTCTGTATTGGCCAATTATGTATTGGCCAGAATTGGAAATTTCTTGGCCATCCAGCAGCTAGGACTTGGTCCTTTCACTGTGGTGTCCCAGGGTTCAATCCCTGGTTGGAGAACTAAGATCCCACAAGCCACATGGCAGAGCCAAAAAGAAATTGGCCGGAATCAACTTCTAAGATTTTTGTAAAACTCCTTTGGAAAACAAACTCAATTTTAAAAGTGTATAGGTTTTCAGCACTTGAATTTGACTTACAGAATGAATTGTTGTTATTTAGTCGCTAAATAGTGTTCAACTTTTTTTGACTCCATGGACTGTAGCCCACCAGGCTCCTCTGTCCATGGGATTCTCCAGGCAAGAATACTGGAGTGTGTTGCCATTTCCTTCTCCAGGGAATCTTCCCTACCCAGGGACTGAACCCGAGTCTCCTGCATTGCCAGGCAGCTTGTTTACCGCTGAGCCACCAGGGAAGATTTACAGAATGGATACCTTTGTCTAAAGGCAAAAGGAATACTAGCCTAGGGTTCAGTTCAGTTCAGTTCAGTCTCTCAGTCGTGTCCGACTCTTTGCGACCCCATGAATCGCAGCACGCCAGGTCTCCCTGTCCATCACCAACTCCCAGAGTTCACTCAAACTCACGTCCATTGAGTCGGTGATGCCATCCAGCCATCTCATCCTCTGTCGTCCCCTTTTCCTCCTGCCCCCATTCCTTCCCAGCATCAGGGTCTTTTCCAATAGGTCAACTCTTCGCATGAGGAGGCCAAAGTACTGGAGTTTCAGCTTTAGCATCAGTCCTTCCAAAGAACACCCAGGACTGATCTCCTTTAGAATGGACTGGTTGGATCTCCTTGCAGTCCAAGGGACTCTCAGGAGTCTTCTCCAACACCACAGTTCAAAAGCATCAATTCTTCGACGCTCAGCTTTCTTCACAGTCCAACTCTCACAACCATACATGACCACTGGAAAAACCATAGCCTTGACTAGCCTGGGGTTCAGGTTACTGTAAATGGTACACACACTTACTGGTTTGCAGACTAGGCACACTTGTTCTAATACCATCACCTCATAGGTTGCCTCATAGGTCATTTGCCTCTTTCTTATATCCTGTAGCCACAGAAAACTAGACGGACCAAAATATTCCCCTTTATTTCAAGTCACTACCACATCATCCATATGAACACACTACTCTCCACTATGCTCTTGAGACTTCTAGATTCCCATTTTTATTATAAATTTTAGAAATACTAGGTAAAGAGTATAATGAGGTTTAAGCTGATATCATTCAAATACATATTAATTGTGTTGTCACTGTTAATAAAATACCATTTTAAGTGCCTATTTTATAAAGATTATTTCACTCATCCTTATACCAATCCTGTTGAGTAGAAACTAACTGATCCATTTTGACTTAAAGAGAAAAGGTCAGCTTCTGAGAGCTCAACTTGGCCCA
Source organism: Bubalus bubalis (assembly GCF_019923935.1). NCBI lineage: Eukaryota > Metazoa > Chordata > Mammalia > Artiodactyla > Bovidae > Bubalus > Bubalus bubalis. The sequence goes on along the minus strand of NC_059157.1, from coordinate 20,824,006 downwards.
GCAATAAGCAATGCATGGCAGAACCAGTTGACACAGAAAGTCTGCTCTGTGTCAGAGCTGGTGCCAGTGGCCTTCACTCCATCATTCTGAAGTCACTTCTCCTCTCTGCACCTCTGAATGTACATCAGGGAAATAAGAGTCTATGCTCTCTCCTTCCAGCCCCAAGGTTAGCTGATTTGCACATACCATGATGGGTTTGCCTATTTCTCCATTGCTAGGCTTTGTCCAGGTCTTTCTTACCCGTCACTGGGTCAGGAAACGAAGTATGCCTGTCGGGTTGTAAACATTATGGTTATTGATTCAGGTGAACTGAAAAACTGATAAAATGCCTGACTGATGGCATCAAGCTTCACACTGACAAGTTTTGCAAGTTTAACAGGTTCTGTTCTGAAGTGCTTCTACAAGATTGAGGTGGAAAGGAATGCTGAACTGAGGAGAAAGTGATCATTCTCAAAAGCTTATGCTTAGAAAGGTCTCTATTTTTTAAACATTTGCTTTCTAGCTACTTTTAACAAATCTCACGCCAACCATAAAGTGAGTAAAATACACTTCTGCATGTTTGATGGTCTTGTAGATGGTAGTGATGTATGTAACTCCTTTGTCTCTCATATTTTAGTTATTTCAGTAAAATTCACCCCATTTCTGTCTGCTGATGTGAAACATAGCTGTGCACAGGAATGAAACAGGACAAAGAATTCTCCAGAGCGATTCTACAGTTTTCTACCTGTCGGAGAACAAACATGTTCTGCAAATGTCCAGGCAAAGGGGTTATTTTGTCCTCCAATCAGGAGGGAGACACCTTTTATGCCCCTTTTTTCATTCCCAAGTCTGGAAGATCTTTCAGTCAAAACAACTGCTTGTTAAATTTACTCATTTTTACTTCATCCAAATATAATTAAATCTTATGGGATGTATGTTCCCCATACAGCCACTATAATTCTATCTGGTATCTTAGAGCTAAAATTTCCCCTTTAAACTTTCTAACTTAAGTTTATGGGCTAGCTGTATATGGTCTTTGCCTATGCTATTAGATTCAATGCATTCCTCACATGTGTTTAGAATTCACATAGCATGATATTATAAACATAACATTGGGTAGTTCATAGGGTTGTTGTATCTGCTTAGCAACTACAGGAAAGTCTATTCAGAGTTCCAGGAAGAAAAAGGGAAAATATATTTCTTATTCTTTTAAATATACTGTACTCACCATTATTATGAACAACATTAATAAAAATGACCTTCCAAAAGAAGAAATAATGAAAAAATGAGAAAATTGGATGTATGGCTTCTCTGCTTACCAGTCCACAACATATTTCCCAAATATTAATGTAATCGTGAAGTTCAAAGTCAATGCCAAATGTGAATTTTGAAGCTCATGACTGATTTATATGCTGAATCTTGCCCTTGCTGTTTGTTGCTGAGTAAAGAATATCTCTGGATGGCTCAGATAGTAAGGAATCTGTCTGCAACGCGGGAGACCTGGTTTCGATCCCTGGGCTGGGAAGATCTTCTGGAGGAGGAAACGGCTACCCACTCCAATATTTTTGCCTGGAGAATTCCATGAACAGAGGGGCCTGGGAAGGCTACAGTCCATGGGGCCACAAATAGTCAGACACAACTGAGCGACTTTCACTTCACTTCAAAGAGGGTTTCTATATCATGTGTAAACATGAAAAATACTTGGGAAAATACCACCCGATTTTCTTTCTGGTGTTTGTTCATGTTGTTCATTGTGTGTACATTTCTGTGGATGACGATGTGACAGAACTCTGCTCTCTCCCACTTTTCACATATGGCCTAATTATAGCCATAAAAGACTGTGCACTCACAATCATGGAAGAAAAATTTGTGTCATAAGAATGTGGGACTGGACTTCAAAGTTAGAGAAATTGTGAAACTCAGTTGGCCATGAATTTTTAAAAGTCATCTTTTTCCAATTTAAAAGAGCCTATCTTGTGGAACTGCACTTCTGCTAAGAAGGTGATAGTGATCATGACTCCAGCTTCTGTCCGACTAGTCGTGTAATAAAGATTCGAAAGATCAGGCCTTCCTTTATCTCACCCTATAGTGTTGAGAATGTCTAGCTATTTTTAATTTGAGACATACTGATAGAAGTTAAATTTTTAAAAACGAAAATCAAGATACCATTATACTTTCTAATTCAGTATTTGTCTGACAACTGTTTAAAGAACAAATAAAAATACTCTGAAAAGGAAAAAAATAAAAAATAAATAAAAGAGCCTAGTGGTAGGAGGGTTCAGGATGGAGGGAAAACATGTATACCCATGGCTGATTGATACACATGTATCACAAAAACCATCACAATATTATAAAGTAATTCTCTTCCAATTAAAATTAATAAATGCTTTTAAAAACCTAGAATAAGGAAATTTTGAAAATGTATTAAAGTTCAAAGAAAATAAAGATTGGTTCTGCAATCTATCACTCCAAATACAGCTAACATTTTGGTATATCTTCTTCTAGTATTTTTCTATGCATAAACTTTCTTTTTAACCTAATTGGTTTCATACTACAGTACTATTTTGTAATCTGCTTATTATAAAGGGCACTACAGTGAATATCCTTATAGCTAAACATTTCCACATACTGTTTTTTCCTTGGAGAAAAATACCTGAAAGGCTAATTGAAAAATCAAAGAGAAGGCACATAATTAAGGCTTTCAAAACAAACTGCAGTGTTATTTGTGAAATATAATACTCTATTTCCTCTAGTGACTTTTCCAAATCTAGCCAAAAGTGATAGCATCTTTTCCCCTTAACTTGTCAATTTTGTTTATTTATTTAATGTTTTTATTTGGCTGCTTGGGGTTTTAGTTGCGGTTCTTTTTTTTTTTTTTTTTTTAAGTTTCAGTATGTGGGATCTTTCTACCTGTGGCATGTGGGAACGTGTCCAATTTAAAAGGAGAAAAAAATGGTTCATGTACATTTTATTTTGCATTTATGTGAATAAAAGTGTCATTTAGTTGATCACTCTGAATGTGTTTATTAGACATTTATTCTCTTCTGTGATTGTGCATTTTCTTTGCTCATTTTTCATTGCAATATTGTGTTCTTATTGATTCGCCAGAGAGATATGAAATATTAACCTCTTTTCTGCCACAAAAACAGAAAGAATTGTCCTAATGAAACAGAGCAGGACTCTGTGATCCTTCGCCTCATGTCTTCAACCTGCCTTTTGCCTGTAGAAAACTTTAGCCAAGTAATACATTTAATCAGAGAAATGAGAAAATGCAGAAATAGAGGAAAACAGTCAAATGAGACCAAATAATAATAGTTTAGTCATTAAGTAAATTCAAGAATGTTTAGTTCCTTTTCAGGGGCTATAGATCATATCCTAGGCCATGTCTTTTGAGCTGTTTTGTAGATATTGAAACCCGTACCAGGCTGAAGAAGTTAACCTCATAACCAGACTGCAGCCATGTCATAAGCTGCTGTAATTCAGAGAAATGGGAATGGCCTCAGAGAAATGGGAATAAACTGACCCTGAAACTAAAGATTAACTGTACTTAAAACAATCAAAATTAAACTGCTCAGATGACCACATGGCCAATTTCAAGATGTCTCTGCTGTTTCTGCATGTAGCCTCTCTTCTCTGTCTATAAAATCTCTTTTCGACTGACTGTGGGTGGCAGGGTGAGGTAAGGGAAGTCTGCCTTTGGACGGGAGTTTGCCCTTCCAACCAGGTTGCTGGCCTGCAAAAGAAAGCAAACTTTCCTTTCCATCAATCTTGGCTCCTTATTGGCTTTTAAGTGGAGAGCAGCTGGACCCACTTTAGCTAATAGACTTTGGCGCCCAACGTGAGGCTCTGCTCTCGCGATATTAGGCTCCCAGCATTTTCCCCTATCAGAACGCGGCCATGATGGCCAGATGGCTGCAAGGAACTCACTGCTCAAGGCCCACTGGCCCCAAGAAGGGGCTTTGGGGGATACCATTTGTTTCAAGGATCCAGAGCAGTCTCCTCTGCTCGGCACCGGCTGCAAACATACACATTTCCTTGGTGGAATGGAAACATGCGCCTGGACAAGCTGACAAGCTCCACACCCAAGTAAGTCCATCTGTGTGCACTTGGGCAAACTTCTCTTTTCAGCAAAAGGTGCTTTTTGAGCATTTTACAGTTGGTTCTGATGAGTGTCTACCATTGAGAACTGTTTGTGAGCACTGAATGTCATTTGAGCATTTTGCCAATTGGTTCTGATGGGTGTCTATTGTTGATTGTTTGTGAGCACAAAGTGTTATTATTGGTCATTTTGGCCAGTTGGTTCTGACGTATGTCTGATGTGGAGGGCCATTTTTGTGGAGGTGGTGTCTGTTTGGGACTCAATATTGGTTATTCTCTTGGCAGATTTGTGATGGTTCTGTCTTCTGGTGTGTGTACATGTATTCCATTTGTGTGATCAGTATCTTTGTTATCTTTTGTAAAATGGGAAGTTCAGGTTCAATTTATTAGAAAAGCTTTAGCTATGAAATTACAATTAAAGAAATAGAAAGATTTTCTAAACAATGAATGGCAACAGTATTCTTGAAACTCCAGAGAAGATTGTTTAAGATGAAACTCTTTTGAAATTCCAACACTGGTTCTTTTTGTATATGCAGTTAGAGAAAGCTAGCTTGATAAAATACTGTTTTCAGGATTCTGACCTAAGAGAGCAAAAATAAGCCTAGGAGAAAGCTTGACGTTAACTCTTATCATGTCCTTGAAATACAGACAATCCCACTTTGCCTGGGACTTTAGGTTTGAGTTAAATAGTAGAATTTCAAAAGGTGTTTGGGATTCTTAAACACACATCTTGTTTCACATTAAAGAGAAATTATGCTATGAGAAAAAAAAATTCAAGTTTTTAGAGGTTATGGAATATGTTCTAAGTTTGCCAATCAATAAATGCTGGTAAAACAGTTTAATTACTTGTTTCTTGGTTTTGTTAAGGCTTTTAAATGTTAAAAATTGTCATATGTAATTGAAGCTACTAAAAATGACAAGGAAAACATTTCAGTGTGTAAAGCAAGTAGGATATGTGTTGTTGGTGAGAGAAGATACAAAGAATGGAGATATTTTTGTGAGGAAAAATGATGATAATTTTGTCCTAGAGCTGCTTGTTTCTGGATGGCGAATACTCAGCTGCTCTTGTAAGATTGTAAGTTTCTTTCTCTAACTTTGAGTATTCCAAAGGGCCCCTAGGCATCTCCAAAGAATCATTAAGGTAACTAGGATTATTTGATATGATAAATTATATGGAAAGCATAAAAGAATTCTAATGGTTAAGAAATTTAAAGAATTCTAGTGGAAAGTGATTGTTTTGCTTCAAACCATATTTTTGACCCCAATGTTTAGGATGAAAAAAATTGTCTGGGGAGGTTGTCACAGGGTGTAACTACTCATTAGGTATACTACTGCTGGCTTATAAGTTTACTGCTAAAAGCACATGTACCATTCTTGTGTGACAATTGGGTATAAGTGATCAAAAGTATAAGCTATAAAATTTCTCCATCAGAATACCTCTGTACTTGTTTGTCATGTCTGATTAGTTTTCCCCCAATGTGGATAACTAGGCCAGGGTATAAACAAAAGATAGGCCTAGCACCAAGGGACATGAATGGACCCCGAGCAGGCAACTGAGCCACTCTGGCAATGCTAAAAAAAAAAAATGTACTGATTATCGATGCTTTCTATGGAGAGATTTGCAGTTTAGAGGGGAAAGTGGTGGAAGAAATTTTCACACGTTGAGGTATGGGGGAGTCATTCTGGTTTATTCATGACTTAATTTGAACTTCAGCATAACCAAAACAACCTGTTTGTGGTCTGTTAAACATACACTGTACATCTGCTTTAACCATTAAGGGGAAAAAACATTCTGAAAATAATGTAAAGATGAATTTTGATTATCATCTTCATTGTACTATGTCTAAAATTTTCAAATGTTTGTCTATCTACTATGACAGAGTAATAAAGTTTTCATAATATTGATTTAAGTGAACCTAGTCATGGTGTGGTAAATCTTTTTGCCTTACAGTAGATAGAAATGGACAGAGTTGAAGGGAAGCAGGCTATGTGAACACAGCTGCTGATTCCTGGGACCAGCCCTACCCCCACCACACATCCACAACTTTGTAAAGGAGGCAGCCTTCATGCTAGACCAAAAAGGATTAGAAGCCTCTAGAAGATAAAACTTAAACAGATTTTTTTTTCCTTTTTAAGTGTCATAATATCCTGTGATACCTTCTTATATGTAAAAGAGGAATGGCAAGTAGATGCTTGCTTTAGATCAGTGACCACACAGAAATGATATAGAATAAATTTAAATTTATTTACTAGGGATTTCCCTGGCAGTTCAGTGGTTCTGAATCACTTTGCTGTACACCTGAAACCAACACAGCATTGTAAATCAACTATACTTCAGTCTTAAAAAAAAGGTTAACCATCAATTATACTTTATGTCATTGGTGGAAATTTTGCAACAATTTGTTGGCTTAGTTGATGTAATGAAAACATTTTAGGGGCTTCCCTGGTGCTGCAGTGGTTAAGACTCCATTCTTCCACTGCAGGAAGATGATGCCACACGCTGAATAAAATAAATAATAATACATTGATTTACTATCAGCATCATTATTCACAATAGACAAAAGGTGAGAACAACCCATGTCCATCGATTAATAGTGAATAAGCAAAATTTGGTCTATATATACAGTAGAATATTACTAAACCTTAAAAAGGAAGAAAATTCTGATACATGCTACAACATGGATGAAACTTAAGGACATTGTGCTAAAAGAAATGTCAGTTACTAAAGGATAAATATTATGTAATTCCACTTTTATAACTTGGATACAGTAGTCAAAGTCAGAGACACAAAGTAGAATGATGGTTATCAGGGGCTGGGAGGACAGGAGAGTTGTTTGATAGGTAGAGAATTTCATTCTTGCAAGATGAAAAGTTTTCTGGAGATTCAGTGATGGGAATGCCCTTAACATTACTGAACTGTACACTTAAATAAGTAAGATGATACCTTTCATGTTCTGTGTATTTTACTATGATTTTTTAAATGATGTGAACTGTATCTTCCTTTTTCTGGGTAGGATTTTACAAAATTTCTTTCACTTATTTAACTAAAAATATTTATTGAGTACCTCCTATGAGCTAGGTACCATTCCAGCTGCTGAGATATAGCCAGCAGGGTACCAAGCACTTATTTGTAACTTAACAATGCAATGGTAGAAAAAGAATATAAATAGGTTAATATGCAATTAATAAGAAAATATTTGGTAGTGATAAGTTCTATATAGAAAATAAACTAGGGTGATATGATACTGGGCTAGCTGGGGGGCTACTTTAAATTGGATGTCCAAGGTTATCTATTGTCTACAATATTTTGCACACAAAGCTTGAAACCAGTTGTCAGGCTAGAGGTCGTCAAGGAAAACTAATGCCACATGAGTGGTCTTCATTCACTTCAGGCACTATTTAAAACTAGAGGATGATCAGAGTTTAATTTTTTTTTTTCATAGTTTAATTTTTATTCTATGACCTATTGAACTGGATTTGCCATTGGAAGACTAACATATTAACAGGGTCTTAATATGTGGACAGAGTGAAATATAAAGACCTGATAAAGGAACTCTGAGGATACCTCATAATGGCATACTGATCTTTGCTCCCCAAATTTGCAAGGAGACCCAGCCTGTGTAGGCTAACAGGGGACCAACATTGGTCCCCTGGGAATCTTTGTTGTTGCTATTTAGTTGCTGATTGTGTCTGACTCTTTTTTGACCCCATGGACTATAGCCCACCAGGCTTCTCTCTCCATAGGGCACCGTAAACAGATTCCTGTCTTACCATAGGCCCCTTTGCAGAAAAGAAAGCTATTCTAGGGCCTGAGGGTCATTTTACACAGCAGGTACTAATCTCAGAAATAATTCCTCCTCGCCGCACAGTGATTCATGCTTTGTTTTTCACTCAGCTTTGCGATGAACTCAGAGGCACAGGGAACAAAGAGCCCAGATCTAGAATCAGATGCTGTGCTTAATGCAATCATCTTTTATTACTATAGAAAGTCACCCACACGGGGCTACACTTTTTTTTTTTTGTCATAAATATTGGAATTACCTTAAATCTCATTGTTTTCTATGCTGGAAAAAAAAAAAAACAAACTTTCAAATAATAAACCACTTTACTAAAATGCATTAACAGTTTATTTTGACCAGGCAACCATGTGTAAGAGAATTGTGTGGGTACTATGTGCAAGGACACAGAGCGGAAAGAGAGAAAATGGGTTTGTGGAATGACTGCTTCGGGCCAGGCCATCAAAGAATTTATCCTTGTCCTGGACAACTAGATGATTCAAGTAATAAAGAATTGTGACAAGTGTTACAATAGAAGAGGGTGCGTATGGAAGTCCAATAGGAAGGGTTAATCCATGGGATAGAGAAGCTCTCCTGGAGAAAATGGCATTTAAGAAAAGATCTGAGAGATGCACTGGATTTGGGAATTGGCAGGTAGGACTCTAGGAAAAGAAAAGAGCATATACCCAGGTCTAGAGACAAAAAGGAGCACAACACACCAGAAAAAAAATGAGAAATCCAGTCTTCCTGAGTTGTGGTATGAGGAGGTAGGGGGGTAGTTGGAGAAATTAACCCTTGTGTATTGTTGGTGGGAATGTAAAATGATGCAGCTACTGTGGAAAACAGCAAAGTATTTCTTCAAAAAAATTGAAAATAGAGTTACCATATGATCCAGCAGTTCCACTTCTGGAGAACTGAAAGCAGGGATTCTAAGAGATATTACTATACCCTGTGCATAGCAGGATCATTTGCAGGAGCCAAGCAGTGGAAGCAACCCAAGTGCATCACAGGCTGAATGGATGAACAAAATGTGGTCCATACCTGCAATGGACTATTATCCAGCCTTAAAAAGGAAAGGAATTCTGACACATGCTTATGAACATGGGTGAACCATGAAACCATTATGCTAAGAGAAATAAGTCAGTCATAAATACTGTATGATTCCACTTGCATGAAGTATCTAGAGGATTCAAGCTCATCAAGACAGAAAGTAAAATGGCAGTTGCCCCAGGCTAGGGGTAGGAGGGTTGGTTGCTTGTAATTTATTGGTTGGGTTGGGGAGTTACTGACAAATGAATAGTTTCAGTTTGGAGAAATGAAAAAATTCAGGAGATGGCTGATGGAAATGGTAGAATAACATAAGTATACTTAATTCCAATGCATTGTATGCTTAAAATGGTTAAGACGGTAAATTCCATGTTTATGTGTATCTTACCACAATTTTTTGAATTTAAAAATTTTCAAAAAAACAAAAGACCCATCCTTGGTATTGTCCATTCGTAGAATGTTCAAAATTACTTCAAACTAATGCTTAACTTTGCTCTTTTAGAAATAATTTTAAACAGTTGTAAAGGTTAACACACTTCCATTGTAAGAAATACAGAAAATGAGGAAAACATTGTTAAAGGATAATTTTTAGGAAAATGTAAAATCATGATTCTCACACAAATATAAAATGAATGTCAAAGATTTTATTTAACTTATTATGGAAACCAGTATGATGTAACTCTTCATCCCAGAAACACTCGATTTGATTCTTTTGTATCAAGGTTAATCCGGAGTATGACATGTTTTTTAAGCAAATGAAACAAAATACACAAGTGCAACACTCCGGGACACACTGCTCGACCGAGTGGACCCTCGGTGCACACCTGCCCAGCGCACCCCGGGAGGTTCCATCCATTTGGCCACGAGTGGCTGCAAGCTAACAGCGCAAAACTTCGGGGGAATCTCTTTTGTGGGGAGTGGAGGGAAGACAGGATACAGCTGCACGGTCGACCGTCAGGGACCGGAGAAAAGCTTTAGCCGCTGAGAAACAGGAACCTTCTCAGCGCCGTCCAGGTGCGCCGGGCTGTCCGGATGGCGCCGCCTCTTTCCTTCCCCGCCCACGGCCGGCGGGCCCAGCGGAGGGGCAGGGGCGGGGCGACCTTTGCTCGGTTCGGCCCAGAGGGGCCCTTGCAGTTTCCGGCTCGCCACTCCCGGCCCTCCCGCCCCTCCCACCCGAACGGGTTGGGCCGCGACTGCTGCAGCGTCCCCACCTCCGACTGCGGTTTCGATCAGACTCGCCCTCGAACTGGTTTCGATCAGGCGGCCGGGCTAGAGGCAGGGCGGAGCGGCTGGGACGCTCGGAGCAAACTAGGGACGCGCGGCCGAGAGCGGACAGTCCTGCGCTGGAGACAAAGAGCGGCCGGAGGAGAACCGAGTGCAGGAGCGCGGGCGTGGCGGCGGTGGCGAGCGTGCGGACTTCAGGGAGTTGGAGCCCGGAGCGCTCTCTGGGGGCGCGAGGGCTAGAGATCGCCAGTCTGTGGCAGGTGCGCTACCCAGGATGCGGACGCCGGTGGTGATGACGCTGGGCATGGTACTCGCGCCCTGTGGGCTGTTACTCACCCTGACCAGCACGCTGACGCCTGGCTGGAGGCTGGTGAAGGGCTTCCTTAACCAGCCGCTGGACCTGGTGCTGTACCAGGGCCTGTGGGACATGTGCCGCGAGCAGAGCAGTCGCGAGCGCCAGTGCGGCCAGCCGGACGACCTCGGCTACTTCGCCGCCGAGCCGGTGCGCGTGGCGCGGGGACTGATGGTCACGTCGCTGGCCGTCACGGGCCTGGGGCTGCTGCTGGCGACTCTCGGCGTGCGCTGCTGGAGGGACGAGCCCCACTTCGTTCTGGCCGGCCTCTCCGGCGTCGTGCTCTTCACCGCGGGCCTCTTGAGCCTCATCCCAGTCTCCTGGTACAACCACTTCTTGGCAGATCGCACCGTCCTGCCGGCCCAGCCCAGCCCGGTCACGGTGCAGGTCGGCTACAGCCTGGTGCTGGGCTACCTGGGCAGCTGCCTGCTGCTGCTGGGCGGCTTCTCGCTGGCGCTCAGCTTCGCGCCCTGGTGCGCTGAGCGCTGTGACAGCTGCCGCAAGGCGCCCTCCAGCAGCGCGCGCCGCAGCAGCATTAGCACAGTGTACATCGACGGGCCAGAGCCCGCACTCACGCCGGCCATCAAGTACTATAGTGATGGCCAGCACCGGCCGCGGCCTGATCAGCTGGGCGCCGCCAGCCAGCGCAAGGCCGGCTTCCCGATGCCCCGGCCCCCACCCAAAGCCTACAGCAACCCGGTGGACGTGCTCGAAGGGGAGAAGGTTACAAACTCCGAACCCGGCTCGTCTTCCCGCAGCACTCGGCCCTGCGGCAGCACGCTGCCCTGCGACTCCGACGTGTAGGCGGCACCCCAAGCCTGCCCTGGCTCAGCCCTGTCCCACCAGGATCCAACCTTCCCTTTCCGCTGAAAACACCTGGCTCGGAGTCGGACCCTGGGACACATTCCTGTAACTGGTTTGGAGGGCCATCTTCCTTTCCTGTGGCCAAACTAGATTCCTTGGACTCTTGGTTCAGGTTGGGTTTGATTTTCTTTTTAAAGAGTTTAGTGTTCCTCCCCAGAGGAATCAAGGCCCTCTTCTGGAGCGACAGGCATTTCGTACTTTTAGCTGGAGACATAGAAAGTGTGACTTTGCATCCTGTTGATAATAATGTCAAAATAAGCAAATGGAGGCTTGAAACAACAATATTCTGAAATGCCTATGAACCTTGGATCAGTATAATTATTATTAATTTCCCCCCACTGTATAATTCATTTTCATGCAAACTCTCAGGAGACTAGTATGTTTCTGGTTATATTTGAAGAAGGCTCTTAGAATAAACATAGAGCCATGCAAATACCAGAAGCTTTAGTGACTCTAATGGAACGAAGTAACCTGATTAACTCATATTTACATTTCCTCAGGTATAAAGAGGATTTATCCTTTTATCACTCACTCCAGAGTTTCTCTTCTAGATGCCAGAAGGAGAATGAAGGGACTAATGCTGTGTTGTTCTATTTCTTGGCTACCTCACACTGGCCATAAAGAGCTATATATTAAATATTTGGAACAAAATGGAACCTGTTAATCTCATTAGGCTAATGTACATGTGTATATATCTCTTATTTATAAATAAAATTTGAGAGCAAGAGTTTCACTATACTCACAGAAGCATTTGTCTCCGGCACAACCTGTGGAAGGTTAAGCTTTCATTACTAACAGTTTCCTGGCTGCCTAGACAAGCTGAAATCTAGCACTCACATCTTTGCACCTCTTAGCTAAGATTACTAAAACTAGCCAATGGGCCGCTTCAATCTTGGACTGCTTTATTTTCAGGTTCATGCTGTTTTCTGTGCAAAGCCAAGTCTATTGTTGAAAAAACTAGAAGCACCAGTTTCCACATGAGGTGAGACTAGAAATCTTTTCCTCTTGTAACAGTGCTGCCTAAAATCACAGGTAGGCAGCTATGTGTACGATGAGCGGGACTAAATCTCCAGCAGGGCCGGCTCCAATTCCAAGTGGTTGATTGAAGGGCTCTCTTGAACTGAACTGAATGGTAGCCAATTCAGAGGTAGGAGCATTCAGCTCAGTAGACACTGACAACACAGCTATAATAGAACTAACTCAGCAGCACATGCAGAGTGTTAGCAGTGGAAGGGATAATGCAGATTCATTTTCTTTGCCATTTTGTACTGGAGTCACCTGTTTCTTTTTGCAACCAAGCTTGAGTGTGCTGGTATATCACTGGGGAATCTTTTTCAAATGCAAATTCTGATTCAGTAGGTCTGGAGTGAGGCCTGAAACTGATTTCCTAACTAGCTCCCAGGAGATGCCAATGCTGCCGTTTCACAGGCCCCCCCTGGGGCTGCATGGCTTTCCTTGGGACTGTGCCTCACTCAAATTTCAATCCCAACTGGCAGCACGTAATCAGATCTTTGAGAACTATTGCCTAGATGAGTTTGGGGACTTGATTTAGGGAATCAAGCCAGACTAGAAAATGGCAATCCTACTTTTTTCAGCTGACAACTCAAAAGGTAGTAATCGAGCACCTGAGAAGTCAGGACCAGGCAGACAACATAAAGATACTGAGTTTCTGGCAAGTACCGAAGCTGACTCCTGCCTGCATCATAATTCCAGTGTTTCTAGAGTAGCCTTGGTAAAAACAATCAGTACTAGTTCTTAGTGTGATTTTACTTTTCCCTGCTGGTCACTCTCCTCTGGCTTATATCCAAAACACTTCTTCTTTGTGATTAAGGTTTGCTGCTGAATTAGAACTCCATTTTTGCTTCATCCACAGGAATAAAACGAAAACTGTCTTTAAGAAAACCAAACGTCTTTTTACTATTAAAAAACATTTAAGACAGCATGGAAAGAGCCTCTCTGCATCGGGGCAGGATTTGGGTTTGATCTGAGAGTCATGCTGTGTTAGAGCAGTAAAAAAATGACAATAGACTTGAAAGTCAAGATGCTGGAGGAGGCTGGAGCCTCAGGACTTGCTATCATGGACAAGTCCTTTCCCTAAACCTAATATCCACCTAACCAAGCAGCTACACCACAGTGAGACTCTAACGTGAAATAGTACTGCCTCCTGGCCTCAAGCCCTTCACACCTCTGACACACCATTACAACTCACTTTTTTCTTAATTAGACTCTTTTTTTAAAATTTAAGTATAGTTGCTTTACATTGTTGTGTTGTTTTCAGTCACTTAGTCCTGTCCAACTCTTTGAGACCCCTTGGACTGCAGCCTGCCAGGCTTCCCCGTCCTTCACTGTCTCCCGGAGTTTGTTCAAACTCATGTCCATTGAGTTATTGATCCCATCCAACCATCTCCTCTTCTGTTGTCCCCTTCTCCTCTTACCCTCAGTCTTTCCCAGCCTCAGGGTCTTTTCCAATGAGTTGGCTCTTCACATCAGGTGGCCAAAGTATTGGAGCTTCAGTTTCAGCGTCCAGTGAATGTTCAGGGTTGATTTCCTTTAGGATTGACTGGTTTGATTTCCTTGCAGTCCAAGGGACACTCAAGAGTCTTCTCCAGCACCCCAGTTCAAAAGCATCAATCTCTGATGCTCAGACTTCTTTATGGTCCAATTTCACACCTGTATATGACCACTGGAAAAACCATAGCTTTGACCATGTGGACACTGTTGTGAGGATTCGCTTTTAATAATCCTAATGACATACAGAGTATGTGTCCCCATTTAACGGGTGAAGTCTTTTCAAGATTGCTCAAGCTCTGCCTGGAGGAACAAGGAATCTGTGAAAATAGAGTATGCCCTGTGTTAACACAGCTCCTGCTCTGCCACTTTGCCAGTCAGGCTCTGATCCAGACACCCACCCTCACTAAGGACGGGCGGAGTTTTGGGCACACAGGCTGTTGATCCCTTGCTGAGGCTCTGGCAGGTACGTCAACAATGCTTTAGCAACCACCCTCATTTTCATGGTCTAGATCATTTGTAAGTTTGGGGGCACCTGTCATCCTGTCACCACATCTTTGACTGCCTTGGAAAGCAAATTTATTTCAGGCCTGGCCTTTGTAGAACGTTCATACTCTAGCATGAGAAAGATGTGCAAGGAAAATGAAGACTAACAAACCAGGGTCAAAGCCTGGAGAAAACAGGCAATATTTTAAGGAAGGTGATTGGGAAGAAGTGGGGCTTGAGCAGAGAACTGAGAGAAAAGATTGGGTGTCGGAGAGAACAGCAAATTCCAAGTTCCCAGTAAAGAAATGTTAGTGAAAACAGGTTGGCATAGTGATCACGATACCACGCTTTACTTTTCCTTCACCCTCAATGGGGGTGGTAAGGACAGGACGAAGTTGGGGGGACCAACTGAGAGAACCCAAGGACCTCTTCTGTTCTAGTAGCTTATTTAAGGAGGGAACACAGTCTGGATTCAATCTGTAGCATAGAACATTTTCAGAGTCAAATATAAACAATTTGATATATGAATAGCAGGTGAAGAACGTTCTATTCTGCCAATGTGTAGACAAGCCCACAGTGCAACAGGCAGAGAAAGGTCTTTTAGCCTCAGAGCCTCATCACATCCCTGAAGTGACGGGAATGGCTAATAACCAGGCTCTCTCTCCCAACACTCATCTCACCTCATCTCATGTCTTCACTCTGACCTTCCTAAAATGAAGAACCGTAACTCATCTTTAAGAGTCTCAGCATGTTCCTTACCTATGCTTCACTCTTAAATTCCATTCATGACTTGGCCAAGGCTTAGGCTTTCACCCTCATCACTTTCTCCCACACACGTACTCTAAACTACTTTTCCCCATCAGCTTAGAGGTGTCATCTTTGAACATACCATTTAAATGTTCAGATGTGTGCTTTTCTTGGTGTACTTTCTCATCTCATCTCTAAATTGAAGGTGGGGCGTGGACGGCTTCTATTTATATTTGTAATCCTAGAATGGGTACTAACAGTTCTTCAGAGCCTGTTAGCAAATAATTAAATTATAAATTAATTTAAAAGTCACCTCTAAAAGCCCTTTCTGTACCCAAGTGCTTTCCTCAAGTGGTCATACACAACTTATCATGTATGTGGAAAGTAATTAGTGGCCCAAGGCCACTGGCCCAAAACCCAATGGGGGGGCCATGAGAGCAGCTTTGTGAATCTTTATGATTGGCTTACAAAGATCAGCACAACCCATGCCTCCTCTACCCCCAAGACACTACAGATGAGATCTTTCTCCCTTTGGGAAGGGAAGAGAATAAGGAACTCAATCAATAGTTCTTCCTTTTAAATTTGGCTGTACCATGCCGTATCTTGGTTCCCCGACCAGGGATTGAACCTGGGCCCTCAGCAACGAGAGTGCAGAGTCCTAACCACTGAACCGCCAGGAACTCCCTCAGTCAATATTTCAAGTAAAAACTTAAGTAGAATTCTTACCCATCTTCCCCCCAAATTCTGCCCACATGCTGCTTCTTTTTTCACTGAAGACAATAAAATGACCTCCTCCAGCAAGTCTTTATGAAGTAGAACTGAGCACAAAGCAGGACTGCGCACAGGAAAACAAGGTTTTAATTTGTACAAATAAAGAATAATATAGACAAGGCTGGGCAGGGGGTGGGGGTGGAGTGAGAGGAGACAGTACTGACCAGAGGGCTTGAGTCACCAGGGGAGAGAGTTAAGCGCAGCTCTACCGCGTTCTTGTCCCATTATGCCACATTCCTGGACATCCATGGGACAAATGGCCCTTGTACTCCTCCTCCCACCCCCCCGAACATGTTTGCCTCGCAAATCACTGCCACTCACCACTCAGCTGAGGAAACTGAACAAGTCACTGCCATTTTTCTAGAATGTGGGTAATAATATGTTCCGTAATAATAGCCTCTGTCTTGCCCTTGCTGGATTTCAGTTTCTTTAGCTGCATAACCAGGAAGACTGGATTAGATGTTATCAGAAGGTCTTCCCAAATCTAAATATTCTGAGTGAAGGTTACAAACTAGGGGAGGCTGGAAGAAGAGATGTGAAATCTGAACAGTGAGACTTGGGGAAGCTGACTGACACATAAAATTAGTAACTGGCCTGAAAGCAAAAAACTCCATATTCTGGTTCTCAGTTTCTCTGAATTTCCAAAGCCTGTCAACAATTAAAATAGTAGGAACTTAGAACAGCACACTCATCAATGTTCATGGTGGTGGTGGTTTAGTAGCTAAGTCGTGTCTGACTCTTGCAACCCCATGGACTGTAGACTGCCAGGTTCTTCTGTCCATGGGATTCTCCAGTCCAGAATACTGGAGTGGGTTGCCATTTCCTTCTCCAGGGGATCGTCCCAACCCAGGGATTGGACCCAGGTCTCCTGCACTTCAGGCAAACTCTTTACCAATGGAGCTTCAAGGGAAGCCTATTGTCCACTAATTTGCTTGTTTCCTAAAGAAAATAAGCACTGTCTACTTTCTGTATCTATAGGTTCTTCATCTGTGGATTCAGCCAAATGCAAATGTAATATTTTCAATGCAGAACCCGTGGATACAGAGGGCTGGCTCTAACAGCCTTGACCATCTGTGGATTTTGGTATCCATGAGGATCCTGGAACCAGTTCTTCATGGATACCAAGGAACAACAGTATAAATTCTTAATTCTTTAATTGCTAGCAGTAGACACAAGAGGTCAAGTTTTGTGTAGGACCCTTGGAGCCTAAAGCATAAAACCATGAACTTTTCCAAAGCTCTTTTTTTCTTCCAGAAGAAAACTCATACCTATTTACCAGGTTATAGAAGTTGAGTTTCTATAATGAAATGTAGAATTTCCTTCTTCTACAGATGTACTGCTCCATTTGTCAGCTGTAGGGGAATTGAGAAATTAATGTGGAGATGATCACACTAGAAGGCTTTTATGCTTCATAACATGCCCATTGCTGCAAATAGATAAGGTTGTGAAATGGACATATTACAATAAATGTAGGGGATGGGATGGTTAGAAATTAAGTATAAAGTTTTAAATATTGTTCATAAAATTAAGCCTTTCTGGTGAAAAGGACATTCATATATTTTGTGAATTCATGAATAGAGAAAGCGCAATAGGATGTATTAAAGTACATTCAGATGGGATAATAGGCACACATTCATAAAGGACCAAAGACAGGAAAGATATAAATAAGAGTGGTCAGGGTGGAAAGAGTGCATATGTGACAGTTCAGCTGCAGTCAGCTCCCTTTTTCCCAGGAAGAGCAAGCAGGGGGTATTCCTGGGGCCCAAACACGAAACAGGTCCGCAGAGCAGGAGGGAGGCTGAGCGTACCATTCCAACAGAGCCTGCGAAGCAGACTGAGCCACCCAGGACACAGCCCTGCGAGTCTGCTGGAGGCCTAAGGTCAAAGGAGCCAAGACAGCGGCCTCAGCACATTCAGGAAGGGAGAATTCCATCGTACCTCGTCTCTGCAGGCTTTCAGTCTGGATGCTTTTGGGTCATAGGTTCTGTGTCTGGATGCTTTTGAGTCACTTTTGCACAGGTAGAGGCAGAGCCTTGCCAAGGGCAGACTTAGCAGTGAGGATGGCTCTTGGGCAAGGTGGCAAGAGAAGTGTGAGACTGACCCTGTGGATAAGAGGGGTCTAGGGGACTGTGGGGTGAAGACGGGTTCTCTCAAGTACAGCTGAGACCCAGAGGCAAGCTGATGATGCTCCATGTGTCTCCTAGCCTTGAGGAAGGAGAGCCCCCAGCGACTGTTCTCCAGGTCAGGTCAGATTGATCTGTACTTGGGAATTTTTACACTTGACTGCAAAGCACAGTTTGTTTTATGCACTACACCCCCAGTAATAAGCCTAGGACTTTGTGCTTAGCATCCTATACAAATTCATGCTGCAAGGAACTAAGTATAAATAGTCTAGAAAAGATACAAGCAAGAAATCTTCCAAGTCAAGTTGTGTTTATTATGATTTAGGCTCATGTTATCAGTCTCAGGTACTAGGCTAAGCAGGCATTTTTGTGTTTTAATTCAGTATCCAAATGGTCTGATGTATGTTCTGTTAATCCTGTTTTTTATCTCTGGGGTAACAGTTTCACGATTAAGTCATTTGCCCAAGGTTGCTGCTGTTGAACTTTAGACCATATTCCTGCTTTGTTACCTGTGTCCCATCACAGATTCAATTCCTTTGATTCCTTATGTGGGTATGAATAAAGCAGTGATGCAGGAAGACGTGCAGAGGTATTGGCACAAAGGGGTGTTGGGATCTAAGTAGCGTTTGCATGTTTCCCTAACAGACACAAGTTAGTTGAGATGACTTCTGGTCCAAAGACCCTTTGTGTCAGTACCTCTGTATGTCCAGTTTTAGAATCCAATGTGGATAACTGGGCCAATATATAAACAAAATGTAGGCCTAGCACCAAGGGACATGAATGGACCCAGAGCAGCAACTAAGCCATTCTGGCAATGCTGGAAAAATATATTATCAGTGCTTTCTATGGAGAGATTTTCAATTAAAAGGGGAAAATGATGGAAGAAATTTTCACATATTGAGGTATAGAAAAGTCATTCTGGCTCATATATGATTTGATTTGAACTTTAGGTTAACTGAAACAGCCTGCTTCTAGCCTACTAAACGTACATTGTATATTTGCTTTAACTGCAAATGTCTGTCTAGTCAAAGCTATGGTTTTTCCAGTAGTCATGTATGCATGTGAGAGTTGGACCATAAAGAAAGCTGAGCACCAAAGAACTGATGTTTTTGAACTGTGGTGTTGGAGAAGACTCTTGAGAGTCCCTTGGACAGCAAGGAGATCCAACCAGTCAATCCTAAAGGAAATCAATCAGTCCTGAATATTCATTGAAAGGACTGATGCTGAAGCTGAAACTCCAATATTTTGGCCACCTGATACGAAGAACTGACCCATTTAAAAAGACCCTGATGCTGGGAAAGATTGAAGGTGGGAGAAGGGGACAACAGAGGATGAGATGGTTGGATGGCATCACTGACTCAATGGACATGAGTTTGAGTAAACTCTGGGAGTTGGTGATGGATATCACTCCTGGCACGATGCAGTCCATGGGGTTGCAGAGTTGGACACGACTGAGCAACTGAACTGAATTGATTAAGGAAAAATGTATTAGTATTTAATATTATAGACACTAAAGCCCCCACCAGGTGGAAGAAGTTAAGTACATGATGACCAGACTGTAAGCCATGACATAAGCTGCCACAGTTTCAAGAGCTGGCCTCAAAAAAAATGGGAACAAAAAGGCTCTGGAACTGAAGATGAACTGTACCTAGACAAAGTCAAGATGATGCTGGTTAACCGGTTTCAAGAGGACTGTCAAAGTTGACTGCTGTTTTGCATGTAGCCCCCTCCCTTCACCAATAAAAGCTCTGATCTGCTGATTGCCAATGGGTGGTAGTTGGCCTTTGCCAACTGACTCCACTCTCAGTTGCCAGCCTTAGAAATAAAGCAAACTTTTTCCTTTCCATCAACCTTGCCTCTTTATTGGCTTTTGGGCAGCAAACAGCTGGACCCTACTTTTGGTAACAGTCTCACTTCTGGGCATATATCCAGCCAAAACTGTAATTCAAGAAGATAAATGCACCCCTATGCTTATACCAGCAGTATTCACAATAGCCAAGACATGGAAACAATCTAAATGTCCTTCAACAGGTGAATGGATAAAGAAGATGTGCTGCATATAAACAATGGATTAATACTCAGCCATAAGCAATACATGAAATAATGCCATTTTCAGCAACATGGATGGACCTAGAGATTATCATACTAAGTGAAATAAGTCAGAAGGAGAAAGACAAATACCATATATTACTTACATGTGGAATCTAAAATATGACACAAATGAACTTATCTACAAAACATAAACAGACTCACTCAGAGAACAGACTTGTAGTTGCCGAGGTGGGCGTGGGTGGGTAGGGAGAGGGATAGATTGGGAGTTTGGGGTTGGGAGATGCAAACCATTATATAGAGAATGGACAAAGTCCTACTGTATAAGCACAGGGAACTCTATTCAATACCCAGTGATAAAATATAATGGAAAAGAATATGAAAAAGAATGTATATAAATGTATAACTTAAACACTTTGCTTCACAGCCAAAAATTAACACAACACTGTAAATCAACTATATTTCAATAAATTAAAAAATAAAAAGCAGTTATTTTAATATGAAGTTACCATTTACCACAAATTGTTACAGAAGTTAAAACAGTACACAGTGAAATATATAAACAGTTTTTATTGAGATGTTTCAGCTTCTTTTTTGTCAGGTTAGTCAGTTTGTAAAGACGTTAACAGTTCCTGTAGGAAAAGAGACTTGAAATTAGAGAATATGCATTACATTAAGACAAAGCAAAAACACAGAGATGGTTGAGCTACACAGAAGTGAGCAGAGGTCGCAGGATGGGGTTGGGGGACATAAATTTTAGGGGTAATGTTAACTAACCCTAATTACACCTCGCTTCACCCCAGGTAGTATTGAGCCCCTTTTGGAAGTCCACCAAAAGCTGAATTTCTTGATTACATATATGTTTCACTTTGGTGTGAACAACTTGAGACTGAACAGAATCAGCAATCCAAAAAGTTACTGAGCGTTCATTTGGTCTACATAATAACATCATTTGCCAATAACAAAAAGCTCTTTAAGTTAACATGGCCTACTTTCACTCTGCTAGGATTTTTTGCTAAGGGCATTCTGTGACTGGATCTCACCTCCTGTTTTCCTCAAAGACTCTTCCCAGACATACCTGTTCATCATAAGCTTTATTGACAAAAGTCTCACTATTCATTAGATTCTCCTCTTCTTGGTCATTTTCTTTATGGCAGGTCAAATTTCTTGATGATGCTGTCCTATTTCTAGAAATCAGAGAAAGTCAAAAGAGTTGTTCCTTAAGGTAGAAGCTGGGAATGGGGCATGGTTCGAAGACATTAACTCGTCCGCTATGAAAAGTTATGAAAAGGAAATGGCAACCCACTCCAGTACTCTTGCCTGGAGAATCCCATGGAGGGAGGAGCCTGGTAGGCTACAGTCCATGAGGTCGCAAAGAGTCAGACACGACTGAGCGACTTCACTTATGAAAAGTTATTGTTATGCGAACAATGTTGTGCTTCTGTTGTCTCTATAACAAAGAACTGACCTAGAATGGCCAACACTTGAGTCAGTTATGATTTGTTACTAGGCATTCACTGAACTTCCAAAATGTTGTATCTTCTCAGTTGAAAGGAAATTAGGAAATGAGTCAGTGAGAATTGAATCTAAAAACAGGTAACTAGCAACTGGACATAGATGAGTTAAGAAAGCAGGTTAACATAGAAGACAGACCCGACTGACCATCAGAAGCACAAGAGAAGCACCTCAGTTCATCTTAACATTAACCAGTGTTACTTTAGGCAAAGATATACCATTTCTCCTGGCCTTTTCTCCAGTCTGTAAAGTGAAGGCTGTACAGAGGAGATGTAACTTTAAAGGATTCTAGTTATCCCTGTAGTGTTTCTTGATATGTATTCTGTACTGTTTCAGGTACTGTGTGTTAGTCACTCAGTCAAGGCTGACTCTGTGCAACTCCATGGACTGTAGCCCATCAGGCTCCTCTCTGTCCATGGGATTCCCAGGCAAGATTACTGGAGTGGGTTGGCATTCCCTTCTCCAGGGGATCTTCCTGGCCCAGACAGAGTCAAACCCGGGTCTCCTGCATTGCAGGCCGATTCTTTACCATCTGAGCCAGCAGGGAAGCCCCAGTGTTTCTTGATATATAGGCTGCTTAATATCCCTTCCCAATATGTTTAATCAGTTCCCTTCAATTACTGTATCTTCTTAAAGCTTATTTTGTCATCATTCTTAATAATTTGAGTCATTTTTTTGTTTCATTTGTTTCTTTAATCCAGTGACTCTTGTTTTACATAAAACTTTATGCTTTTGCCTTAAATCTCTCTTAAGAGCTTATCTCACCTCTTGTCAAGGGCTATGTTTGTCCCCCTAAAATTCATATGTTGAAGTCTAACCCCTAGCACCTCCAAATGTGACCGTTTTAGGGATAGGGTCCTCAAAGTGGTAATTTATGTCAAAAGGAAGTCATTAGGGTGGGTCCTAATCCAACAGGACTAGTGTCCTTAGAAGAAGAGGAGATTAGGACATCAACATGTACAGAGAGAAGACTACATGAAGATACAGGAGAAGCCCGTATCTACAATCCCAGGAGAAGCGCAACCCTTGGCCTCAGAAGAGACCAACCATACTGACACATTGATTTCAGACTTCCAGCCTCCAGGACTGTGAGAAAATAAATTTCTGTTGTCTAAGACACCCACTAG
The DNA here is from genome assembly GCF_019923935.1 of Bubalus bubalis. Classification (NCBI taxonomy): domain Eukaryota; kingdom Metazoa; phylum Chordata; class Mammalia; order Artiodactyla; family Bovidae; genus Bubalus; species Bubalus bubalis. The sequence continues at coordinate 20,801,340 of NC_059157.1, read as the reverse complement.
GGAATGTTTGTTATAGCAGCACTAGCAAACTAACGCACCCAAGAAATTTTCCCTCCAAACAGTCATTGGCACTGACTCTGCCTCACTGGAGGCTTCCCAGATGGCGCTAGTGGTAAAGAACTCGCTTGCCAATGCAGGAGATACAGGTCTGATCCCTGGGTAAGGAAGATCCCTTGGAGAAGGAAATGGCAACCCACTCCAGTATTCTTGTCTGGGAGATCCTATGGAGAGAGAACACAGTGGGCTACAGTCCATGGGGTCGCAAAGGGTCAGATACAACTTAGCGACTGAGCATGCATGCACACACACTTCCTCATTAGAGGGGACTCTCCTCACTTTATCCCTGAGACTGTGCCCCTGACTGCTTTTACATTATAGTAAAAGCACTGCCCCTGACTGCTCCTTACATTATGGTTTGCTACAGGTCTCACACAAAGATGGTCTCAATTATGATTTTTCCAGGTCATCTAACAGATAAGTCTGCTTCATTGCTCAAATCTTTCCTCAGAGAACAAATTTCTACAGTGGATTCATACCTCTGATCTCATTAATCTTGTTTTAGTTTTATTTAACAAGCCACCTTTAGAATAAAATTCTCCCATGAGGACAAAAGTGGCTGCTCACCGCTTTAATTTGCGTTCTCTTCTGAAATATACAAATGCTCCCAGAATGACCAGAACAACCAGTAGGGCTATGGTTAGGCTGAGGGCGATGTGGCCAGGGGCAGGTCCATGGGCTGCTTCTTCACAGAAGTCTCCGCTGTAGCCCATCAGACAGTTGCATTTTCTCAGCTCTCCTTGCATTGTACAGATTCCCCTCCCACTGCAGAAATCGCTGCTACAGAGCAGAAGTTTTTCCCTGTGTGAATCCTTGGGCTGACCTCCTTCCTTGGTTTCTGGAGTCTCGCTCTCTAGAGCAGGAATTGGAGGGGTTAGAATTTTTCTGACAGGGTAATTCATTCCTGCTGGACCTGGAGATCTAGTCTTGGTGGACTTGGTACCCTGGAGAGGTTGGACAGCTTTTGGTGTCAGTCTCTTTCCAGACTCTGACGTTTTAGGTGTTGGTGTTGAATGCGTTATATCTGGATAGGTACCTGCAAAAACAGTAGGTGTGAGTACGAGTGTATATACAGGTTTGTTATTGTCAATTAATAACCATTTCAGAAGAATAAGAATTCCAGTGAACTTAACTGGATAAGTTTGAATTTTTGAAATCACAATCACTACCATTACTTTGGGCTTCCCTGGTGGCTCAGATGATAAAGAATCCACCTGCAATGCGGGAGACTTGGGTTCCATCTCTGGGTTGGGAAGATCCCCTGGAGGAGAGCATGACAATCCACTCCAGTATTCTTACCTGGAGAATCCCCATGGACAGAGGAGCCTGAGAGGCTACAGTCCATGGGGTCGCAAAGAGTTGGACACGACTGAGCGACTAAGCACAGCACAGCACCATACTTTTGACAAAACAAAAAACTATCAAAAGCTGATTTAAAAACTACATATCTAAAGGCACGTAAAATATTTGGTTTCAGGACCAGCGTAGTCTATCATACCAATCCATTTTCAAATGATGATATGCAGGATTTTAGCCAAGGTAGATGCCACCAGTTCCAAAAGTGTTTTCTCTATAAGGATGAGTGTAGTAGATCAAAGTAGTATATATCTAGACTATAAGGATTAAGTTTATCTGTAAATATTTCACATTTTTTGAGTCCAGGTAAACTGTAGGTTTAGCAAGACGTACAAGTTGCAAATATTGAACCAAGTTTGGTGGCAGCATGGGAGGGACACTCATAAAGCAGGGAGCAGACAGACAACGGGTTCTATCCAAAGAGCAATCCAAGAGTTAAGTTTATGTTTAAGGCATTTCACCATGTTCTCTGTCATTGTTGACACAGGTGTTACTCCTCAAATGGAAGACAAAAGTACCAGGAGTGAAAAGAGCAGAATTAGCAATAAAAATGCTTCTTGCTTCTGTCCTAAGCTGGCCTCACAGAAGCATTTCCAATCCTGGGCATTTAGGATCCTTGATGGTAGGTTACATCCAAAGGAATTCAGCTTAATTTTATATACCCAGTACCATTTCCCTCAAAAAAGTTTTATATGTAGTCAGGGTGAAATCATCAAGAAGCAAGGACAGCTCTTAGGCCCAGCACATCAGGAATGGGAGGGCAAAAGAAGGTTAAGTTAGATTTTAAACCAGAAACCTAACCTAACCTCAAGGTGGTAAAGGTGATAAATTTCTCACTCATTTACCCCCATCCTTGAGCCACTGCCAACACAGGACTAGCAACAAAAGCACCCTTAACTGCTGAAAAATAGAATCAACTATGGGAATCAAAATCCCTTATCTTTCCCATTTAAGATGAAGTGTTTAGAGGTAATAAGTAGTCTTCCAGCTAGTCAGGTTTTACAGAAATAAGAATTTATATTGAGAAGTCAGTGATAACTCTTCACTGTAAGGCTCCTTTTCAGATCTCTTTCTTTGCTGGTTATGACTAAGCCCACTGTCTCTCTAATTCTATCGTGAAGGGGACTTAGATACCAATGGAACTATAGCTGATGATTCCAGCAGAATTAGGTATTATGATTACTCAGCTGTCTGGCCACGACAACAGCTTCCCATGAACCATGATTTGGAACAATATTTCTATAACAACCATCTATAGCTAGCATTTAAGGATTAACTTGACAGTGTTATAATAATATGACAACTTTCTACACACCCTCTTTAATTCCTTAATAACTCTGAGCTAGAATATGCTCCTTCCACATTCAAAAGGGGGAACCAGGACAAGTCAACTAGTTTGCCAACCTCTTACATTCCAGGTGATGCTGTTATGATCAGGGGCTGAACTGGATCTGAGTTAGATGAGTGCTCTTTCAGGCAACATATACTGTCGAGCCCTGTGGAGTGAACTATCGTATGGCCTACTCTAAAATCGAATTGAGGGGACGTTAGCTTTTTACAAAGAGTCCCCATAATTTATATACAATTGCCCATAGTTAGAAGTTTCATATTGTTCAGTTTAAAGAGTACACAGTGAGAAGGAAAAAACAGTTTAAAGGATAAAATCTTGAGGAACACTGTGGAATTAAATATTATTAAAAGTAAATCACCAAGGTGACCAATGGTGGGTCTCAGGTAGGAGTTACTCACAGTCCATTTCATCAGATCCATCCAGACAGTCAGCATGACCATCACAAACCTGTGTGGCGGAAATGCATTTCTGACCATCCTTACAGGACTCTGATGGTGCAGAGCATCGGACAGCTTCAAGACACTTCTTTATGTCATCCAAGTAGTACCCACTGGGACATTTACAAGTCTGTCCTTCCGGCTTTGGTAAACAGATATGGCTACATCCTCCATTGTCTTTTGAGCAGTGGTTACTACCTGTGGATCCCCACCCCCCAAAAAAAATACTGATTTAGACTATTTCAGAAGGCTCTTCTGTAAACTTTCTGCAAATAGACCATCAGAGTTAGAGGACCAGATTTTTCAGATTTTTTCCCCAGGGTAGATGGCTTTTCAGTTTAATTCCTTTTAGACAACTAAGAACCAAGTGATTGGTGATTCTTCTTCATGGATAAGGATGGCTTTAGAATCAGGAGTTCACATCTGTAACTGTAACTAAGCTAAACATGAGTTTATATTGATGTCTCCAACTCTAATCTATTACCATATGGATCATTCTAGCTTCCTTCACTTGGTGATCTGTAAATTCTCAATAGTGAGAAAACTGTCTCCTATCACCTGCCATCTATTTACTTCATTGCTCAATTCTAGTAAACATATATAGTGGTATCAGAATTGTTAGTCTGTGCCCCAGTGGGAAACAAATTTATCAAGGAGAGTACAGGGCTTATGTATAGCTTCTTTTGCTTCAGTGTTAGACTCCACTCATTTCCAGAGTTACTTTGCTCAGCACCTTTTATACCTTTTCAGGAACATTGTTTCATACATTTGTAGAACAATTAGATTGTTTTGTCACAGTTTGTGTTCCATCCTAGAATCCCCTGACTTTCTAAATGATTTTTTTTAATTTGCATGTCTTAAGGTTTACTCTTTGTGCTATGAAGTTCCATGGGTTTTGACAAATGCGTAATTTAATGTATCCACAATTACATAATCATACAGAATGCAAGCCTTAAAAATATCCCCTGTGCTTCACCTATTCAACTTCCCTCTTCCCCCTCCTCCCTGGAAAACACTGATCTTTTTTCACAGGGTCTACAGTTACACTTTTCCAGAATGTCACATAAGTTTATAGCCTTTTCAGACTGGCTTCTTTCACTTTGTATTATGCACTTAAATTAATCCATGTTGTTTCCTGGTTTGAGAGCTTGATTCTTTTTCGTGGCTGGCTAATATTCCGTTTGTACCACAGCTTGTCTATCCATTCACTTATTCAGGGACATCCTGGTTGTTTTCAGTTTTTTGTGATTGTGAATAAATTTGCAATAAACACGCATGTGCATAAAGCAAAACAAGCCAGTAGTTCATATAAAGGACCAGCTTAAGAAAAATTGAGGTAAACTTGGCTCATCCAAGATCCCCTGTAAGTTCTCCTTTCCCTTCGCATCATGTAGCCAAGATCTTAGCTAGAAGGGCCTTGATAAAGCTCTCTTTAGATGAGAACTCAGAGGCTGTGGTCTCTCTCATCCCTCTAAGAGTCACAGATACAGAGAACAGATTGGTGGGCTCAAGAGGTAGGGGTTAGGTGGTGGGGGACAAGAGTCTAATTAAGTCAGCCATGTATATTTTCCCATAGTTCTCCAAGGCTTCTATCTCAAGCTTTGACTTCTGGTGAGGCTTTATCTCTTGACATATTCCAGGGATTCTGGAATAGATTATGGATATAATGAAGATAAAGTGTACTTCAGAAATGACAGGGACCCTCAGTTAGGCATTTGCGTCTATAAGAAAGGTGGAGAAATACATGCAAGCACCCTCAAGTTGATATTTGAAAGATAAGTTAACATCAAAAGTAGATACAAGTGACAATGAGTAGAATGAAGAACAGTTTCACTCTAGAACGAAAAGGGGATTTCCAGTTTTATCACAGGTATAATTCAGTCTTCAATAAGAGAACATAAAATTGGACCCAAGTATACCAAACCCATGGAGAAGGCAATGGCACCCTACTCCGGTACTCTTGCCTGGAAACTCCCATGGACGGAGGAGCCTGGTGGGCTGCAGTCCATGGGGTCGCTAAGAGTTGGACACAACTGAGTGACTTCACTTTCACTTTTCACTTTCATGCATTGGAGAAGGAAACGGCAACCCACTCCAGTGTTCTTGCCTGGAGAATCCCAGGGACGGGGGAGCCTGGTGGGCTGCCATCTATGGGGTCGCACAGAGTCGGACACGACTGAAGTGACTTAGCAGCAGCAGCAGCAGCAGCATACCAAACCCAAGCCCAATATCCTTAGCACCATTGTGTCTCCTGGCTATGCAACAGGACTAGCTATAAACAGAAGCAGACCATACATAACTGCATGAAGATAAGAGTTATATAGATCTACAGGAATGTGTCAGAGAAATATTTTACTGGGAAACACAAAGATATTCCAAGGAGATACTATAGGATGGAACAACTCCCTCATAGGGAAATCCGGTAGACTTCAGTGTTGTTATAATCATGCAAGGTTGCTTACCCTGTTGGCTAAGTTTACTATAAACTTTTAAATCCACAATCTTCTGGTCTACTTGGAACCACCGGTTTTCTGAAAGTTCTGCTTTGCTGTACCAAACTTTACTGATCTGGGCTAAAACAAAAGGCAGTGAACAATCATTAACAAAAGTGAAATTTATCTTACAATTTCCTGGACAGAGAACACTGCTCAGTATGAAAACTGTCACTCATCTGGAAAAACTCCAGTTAAATAACAGGAGTTTTACAGACGAGACATGCATTTTTCTAAACCTAGTTCCTGGAAAGAAACTTAAAGATCAGTAAAAGCTGTTTTGTGCTTTTGCCGAAAATAAAGTCCAGTGAACGTATGTCTAGCACATTCATAGACATCTAGATACACAGAGAGAAAAGTAGGATATGATACATGAAAATTCAGCTCAAGCAATTGATGGGTAAGGATTTTAGGCGTTCTCCCAGAACAGCATTTCTAAAAATGGCTTATTTGTAACAAGAGTCACCAGGGGATCTTAAATGGCAAAGGTCTCACCACATACCTAACAGTTTAGCATCTTTGCGGTAGGATCTGATAACTTATTTTTGCAGTTCTCATGAGGCCAGCCCAACTGGTCGAGGGACCAGCACTGGGAAATATAGAGAGACAGATTTACTTTAAACAGCCTTCTTCAGTTTTACCAGACCTAGACTCTAGTCAGAAATAACATACTAGAAAGAGTACTGTGGTTTAGACCATTTCTTTGAATACTAGAAATATCCAGCAAGTATAGAATGCTCTAAAATTCACCTAATACTTTCATGTGTACCTAGTCAATCAAGACAGGTACACTTCCCTCATGTTACAGGTAAGGTGTTATAGCTATCAACTGACAAAGCCACCTGGTCCCAATTCCTGGCCCAGTTCTCTCTGTACCATACCCTGGTGTCCTTCAAAGCCAAGAGCCTCCTACAAAAGCCAGAAATCTCAGGCAGAATGAGATAAAGGACATTCACATGTAAAGAGTAACCAAATAAGTAAAAGCTCCCCCAAATCACACAGTCACTGTTGACATTTATACATGTTAAATTAGGGAAGCTGCTTAGCTATTCCTCCGCAAGAAACACACTGCCAAAGATCAGTGCTAAGCAGTAGCAGATTTGCTTTAGATATCCAGGAGTAAATTCAGCTCACAAAGACAATCAGATGTAGAATTAAGACCTACCATCATCCACGGTGGTCCAGAACATCATGCCTTGGCCATATGTAAACAGGTTAAGGCCCTGAATTCCTCTGCGGTCTATTCTGTATCTAGAGCCGTCTTGTTGAATACTTTCTATGAGTCCTCTCCCTAGAAGGAGAGGGTCAGTTAATTTCTGTTTGGAGCCCAAACAGCTGTACTCCATCCTGTGGCTCTTTATGTTTTGTCCTGCCTCCCTTCCAGAAGGATACATGCATTTCCTGAAAACTAGTTCTTATTCATTCTAAAAGTACTACACAAAGATTTACTCATGCATATTTGTTAGGTTCTTGATTTCACCCCTTCACCAAGAGGCAACTGCATGACTCTCTGGGCTAATATATGCTGCTCAGGATGGGGACTGATTGTATTTGTTTAGAAAGTGGTACAGAAAATGTAAACTCAGACCTAAAAGCCATGTGAAGTTACAGCTGAAGACTAGAAACCATCACTATTTCTCTGGCCAAGATCCCTCAGCCTCACACTTACAGTGGAGAAGATAATTGCTCACCAGGATCAGCCCAGTACAGACGAGTCCCTGCATCTGAAAAGCTCAGGCCTACAGGGACCTGGGGTTTCTGCCAGAGCACCTTCCTCCTGCTGCCGTCCATGGAGGCGCATTCAATGCTGGAGCCTTGCCTACCATCATCCTGGGGACCCAGGTCCACAAAGCACATGACTGCAGTTGGTGGGTGGAGCACGACACAGGTTGGGCGATAGAGACTTCCACTGAGCAAGACGGTGGAGTACTGGCCTCTGGGGGAAGCTATGTTGATGTGAGCATTCTCACTGCCAATCCAGTATATGTTTCCACTCAACCAGTCCACAGCAAGGTCAGTCACTGTGCCCTCCACGGATATGATTTTCCTCCAAGAGAGCTTTCCAGAGTCTTTGAGCCTCAGTAGCCAGATATCACCCGTATTCCACTCTGTCAGGTAGAGCACCTTCTCCTGGGCGACGTAGTCCATTGATGCAAGCTGGTTGACATTGGTAAAGGGAAGAATCCTATGTCCTGGTAAAGTTGCTTGTCCTCGTGAAGCATCTAGATTTTTCAGATAGATCTGTGGGGAAAAAGTAATTGGATGGCACCAGTTGAGACTAGTCAAATTCTTCATCTTGATTTTGAATTCATGTTCAGATACTTACATTCAGATTTTCACACAGTCTTATTGCCTAAAAGCAAATTTCATTTCTCTCCCTTCCTGTAGTTTCAGGCCCTTAAAATTCCTTGAATTCATATGCTTGAAATATTTACTCCTCTGTGAAAGGCCTCCCCTCTTAACTTTTTTAATTTATTTTTACTGAGATAAAACTGACATACAATACTATGTAAGTTTAAGTTGTACAATGTGTGAGTTTGATACACACACACACACACACATATATATATGTATATATATGAAAGGCCCTCTTCTTTAAATGAGACTTCAGTCTGAAGATCTTACTGAAACTGAAGTTGGTCTTCCAACCCTAAAATCTGCTTTGTCATTTTATTTATTTATTTATTTTAATATAAATTTATTTAATTGGAGGCTAATTACTTTACTATATTGTAGTGGTTTTGCCATATGCTGACATGAATCAAAGTTGTCAAGTCCTCTGGATATGAGAAGTTAGGGGTGACTTGCTTGTTAGTACCTTTTCTCCTCCTATGATTTAAGAAAAGTGTCCTCACAAAATGTACTTACCTCTCAGGCTAGAACCCAGCCAAGATTCTTGTATTTGGAATTACTCTGCATCATCAGCTAGGTGCTTGGACAATTCAAGTGAATTAAATATTATGTCAGATCCCTAGCCTCATTGTGTTCTGAGGTGCTAAGTGTTTCTTAAGGAATCTAAGTAGGAGTGGTCTTCATTTCATAGCTACTTTTTTTTTTTTTTTTGGTCATCATAGCTCCCAATACACAGTGAATATTCAAATTTAAATTGTATTTGAAGAATATCCCAAAGGGAAGAAATTCAAGGAACTCAAATTACCCAAAGTCTGAAATAAACTGTGGCCCAACCATGTGACAGAACAGGATAGTACCTGCATGATAACTGTGGGCAACCCAAGGAACAGAAACGCAGATTCCTTGAGGCGAACACAGTTGACACCATCATCTGCAAGCAGGAGTCCAGCTGGACAGCGACAGCTTCCCTTGGATTGTGGGCTCAGAAGGCACAAGTGAGAACATCCAGCGTCCAGACAAGGATTCGAAGACCTGGGCTGTAGCACTTCGTGCATTACCTGGAAGAAAACACCTAGATGTCACTACATGTTGTTGAATCCTTAAAAACAGCAAGTAACTCAACCCTGCCTTTCAATCATTATAGATGGAAGTCCCTGCAGTTTGTCCTTGGGCAGCTCATACACGTAGCCTTCCCAGGGAGGATCGGAGGATATTTTGAAGCATCAACTATAGACCTTTAGTCCGTAAGGCTGTTCCAAACGCTTGATGAGGACAGCCCGGTTCTTGCCAGTCATCTTTTTCATGCGTTGTACTGTTCTCGTCTTCATTTCAGACCAGAAGACTTCATCCTCGAACACAGCCACTGAGAAGGGGCTCTTGATTTGTGTTAGCTGCAACATCTAAAACGGTGATGGTGAGGTTCCCGGGATGAGTTTTACATAAGGCACATGACATTTCACACAAGCCTATTACCAAAAGAACACTTACGCTAATACCAGTACCATCTAGGTTGGCAGAGCCAATGCAGTGAAATTTGTCATCAGACCAGAATATCTTCCAACTCAACTGGTCGAGAACTATGCTAGTTGGCCAGCCGAGACCTTGACTGAGGAGTATTTTTCTGCTGCTCCCATCCATTCCAGCTTGTTCTATTTGAGGCTCTCCTCCAATTTCAGACCAGTACATTAGCCTATGTGGATAAAAGTCAGCTTTAAGACAAAGTATTACCTCACAGAAAATAACACCAATTCATTCCTCAAAACTCTGATTTATAGCCCAATTATTTCTTTCCCTCAAACTTAAACTCGGTGTATGCCTTAAACATAATTTGTGAAGTAGTAAAAGAAGGTTTTCTTTGAAGTTTTATGGTGATTGTTCATTATTTAGGGATATAATATCTATTATGACAGCTGTATAGGAAGTCTAAAAAATACATTAGACCCTAGCCTGGAAAACATCCAGGGAACCTGCCACTCTTTTCTGGGCTAGAAAGTCCAGTAGTTCCATGGACAATGGGTGCTTCAGATCACATTCTTGGTCATAAGCCCTTAGATCCATCAGGAAACTCCTGCCAGTCTCCTAAGGACCATGTTACCAGATTCCTGGTTGGAGGTATTGGAAAGGTGAGGAAAAAAGAGGGAAGGTATCTGACCTAGGTCACCTCAGGATCCTGAGTTTTGCTCTATCTTGTTCTTATATTTGATACACACATGGCCATCCCAATTAGGGCTTTGCTTGGAGAAGTAGGAAATGCTGCCTCCAAGCTCCTGGCCCTTTGCAGAGAGAAAGGGCTCTGGACCAAAGAGCTCAAGCCCCACATCCAACTCCTCTGCCCCCATCAACACCCCCCAATCACATTACTATAAATTAAACACCAGCCCTAGTTCCATTCTCCCTCCTCCTGCCATTTTAAAGCCATACAGATTCTCCACTCAGAGGGACACCTGTTTGTTTTAGCCAAAGAAAGTATAGGTGGGCCACCAAGTGAGCAAGCCTACATCTCACTTTTCTGGCTTTCACAACTACTATGGTATGGTTGGCTCACATCATAAGATCCAGAGTCAAGTCAGATAAGGTTTTTATTCACTCATTCTGTGTTGAGGGAACACAACCGAAGTGGAACTACAGAGGGACAGACCTGACAGACTTGACCAGGCCTTGTGACACCGGGACTCACCCATTTAGGGGATCTAAAGCCAAAGACCGTGGTTGGTTCAAGTCATTGTCCAGGACGACCGTGTACTCAGATTTTCCTCTCCAAATTGCAGTCAACTGAATTGCCAGAATCTGACCAGCTGTCCCATCTGTCCAATAGAGATTCCTCCCGATCCAGTCAACCACTATGCAGTCTGCCTTTATCCCTGAGGAGAAGAAACTATTCATCATGTGTACTTAAATTACAGCTTTGCAGAAGGTTGAAGCTCACAGACCTCAGACTTGCATGCCACGTTAATTCATTTTCCAACTGATATATGCATCTCCATCAGAGCAGTCTTTTAAATGCTCCAAGATACTATTTGCAGAAGAAGATGACCATTATGAGTAATGGTCACTGGCTGATAGTTTGACTGACTCTGTATCAACAGAGATGGAAACTTCTCATTTCTAGCTATTAATAATTATGTCATCCCAGAATACCAATGCAAATCTCTTTCTTAGGTCTTAAGTGTTCCAGCCTGCTTTGTCTTCAGAACAAGACAAGCACAGTTCCAAAGCCTCCTTTTTATATTTTGTAAATTGAGTGATTTCACTTTCACTTTTCACTTTCATTTTATACCTTGAATTTGAATCTGAAAGTATCTACAAATAAGGCGTTATTATAACAAACCCATAAGTTAAACCTCTGTAACCATGGGTCAGCCTTACCTTAAGACCAGACAAGCCCTTCTTTCCTGTCCACCTAACTATTCCATGTCTAACTATTAATAATATCAAGACTTGACCACTTGTAGTTAAGGAGATATAAACTAATGTTTAGAAAGTTCATGGCCACTCATCCTATCATTCATGCTATGTGTAATTAGTAAGGGCAAGATGAGAGCCTCTTATAAGGGGACAAACCTTTCACCATAGTCCCTTTCTTCTTCATGTCCATGCTTATCCACTGAATACTCTGGGCCCCGAGATCGGTCCAGAAGACTTTCTGATCCACTAAGTCATAGTCAATAGAAAAAATAATCAGGTTCTTGTCTGTAGTTGCCAGAATATCTTCTTTCAAGCTTCGCATCCCATAGAGGAGTAGTTTAAACTGGATTGCCACAAGCAGGACTGGTTCAGTACCTGTCAAAAAAGAACTGCTTTCAACATGGCCTTAAGGAGTTTGATTGGTGAGCCCAGCACTGGCTAAGGAATCAGAGGACAAAGTAGTTTTTGCTTTCTCATTGACAGGGCTGTGGTACCAGCTCACTGGCATCTAAGTAGTTCTTCCCTTGATGTAATGGTTAAGCTAAAACATGGTTTAAAGATACTTAGAATAAAGGGATCATTAGCCTAAATTGAAAACCACATTTATAACTAAATATTTGGTGTTAGGTGGACAGGAAAGAAGGGCTTGTCTGGTCTTAAGGTAAGGCTGACCCATGGTTACAGAGGTTTAACTTATGGGTTTGTTATAATAACGCCTTATTTGTAGATACTTTCAGATTCAAATTCAAGGTATAAAATGAAAGTGAAAAGTGAAAGTGAAATCACTCAATTTACAAAATATAAAAAGGAGGCTTTGGAACTGTGCTTGTCTTGTTCTGAAGACAAAGCAGGCTGGAACACTTAAGACCTAAGAAAGAGATTTGCATTGGTATTCCGGGATGTCATAGGACCTCAAGCTCTCAACTTACAGTTGAGGAGATATTTGCAGCTCCATTTACCTGTTGCTTTACAGGTATGGCCATCAGGCTCCAGTGAGTAGCCAGGATGACAGGCGCAGGTGTAGGAGCCCTTTGTGTTGACACAGGTCTGACTGCAAGGGTGACCACCCAGTCTCCTGCATTCATCCACATCCTCACAGATCTGGCCACTGCTTTTCAGCTCAAAGCCTCGCTCACAAGCACATACCTGACAGAGGTTGGAAAACATGAAGACTTTCTAAAGGCAAGGTACACAGTTAATTAAAAAAAGACCTCAGCTTTGATATAAAAAGCACACGGCGATATGCTCCATGTCAGCAACTCAAACTGTTCTTTGAACCAACTTCATTCTGATTGCAGTCACTCTCTCCATCTCCTGCCGCTTGCCCCACATCCTTGCCACCCACAGGGGTCCCAAGTTAACAAAGATGTCCAGTTCAGCCCAGGCCCCCTAGGACTCCATCAGAATCTGTAAGTGAAGAGACCCCTAGATTTCACTGAACTGGTTGTCTGCCAACAGGACCAGACATCAGCATGGTTTTCTTCCACTTCCACAAGTTCACCATGTTCAGCCAACTAATAATGCCAGACCAGAACAGGGACAGTTCTTGACTGAAGGGCAAGTCATATTCTAAATACTCGCACGGAAAGGACTTCCTCACAGGTACATAGTTTCCTGAGCTGCAGCATGGCGGGGAGTTACTTGACTCTTGGGACAAATCCCCCCAAACATTGCCTCAGCGTGAATGTCGCAGTAGGGAAGTTCCTGGAGCTGGGGGGCTGGGTTCCAGAAGACCGGAGAGGGGAAAGGAACTAGACAGGACTGGGCAGAAAGCTTCAAGCAGGGGCACGTGGGAGGAGGGCTCAGGGCGGCTCTGCCGTGGAAGACTCGCGTAGGGAACAGACAGCCCGGCTGAGGATGACCGCCTCTCCCCACACCGAGTCTCCAGCCGCCAGAGCACAGAAAGAGAAACCACTCACAGGTCCGTGCGGGGACGGGTAGCAGCTGTGGAAACACTGTCCCTGGCGGCAGGCAGACGATGAGCACTGCCCGCCCTCGTCGGAGCCGTCGGCACAGTCTCGCTTCCCGTCACACACCAGGCTGAGGTCCAGGCAGGCGGAGGGGTGACACTGGAACTCGGAGCTCCCACACTTCTCCGGGGGGCCTGGAGAACGACTTTCTGCCTTTATAGTCAAACCCTCTGCCACACCTCCCTCCCACAGCAAGGCTCTCGCGCGTACAATCAAGACCTCCATCCCCGTCGAGGGATGGATTTCGGGCCCCGTAGCATTTGCTCACTGAGCTGGGTTCCCGCGCAGCTGCGCCCCTCGGAGGCCGCCCGCCTCCTCGCTCTGTACTTACATCCCGTCTCGTCGCTGCCGTCCCCACAGTCACTCTGCCCATCACAGCGCCAGGGCTCGGGCACGCACTGCTCCCCACTGGCACAGCGCCACTGCCTGGAGCCACAGCGAAGCTCCCTGGGGTCACAGTCCTGAGGAGACAGTGAGCGACTCTGTCAACTCCCAGGTCCAGAGCCCAGGAAGGGGCCTGGGTTATGAGAGAACCCTCAAGTCCCCTCTTCAATGAGGCCAGAGATGTGGATGATAAGCAACGCCTTCTTCAGTTGGAGTTCAGACGACGAATTGTGGGTGATACCAACGTGGATGGGAAAGTGGGAAGGAGATACCTTATTCTGTAAACTGACCAGCCAGGAAGTCTTAATGCATTTAAGAACCTACAGCCTGTTTAAAAACAACTAGACCTTATGATGATCGTTTACCTAGTTTGGTTCACTTTGTCTATTTCATATTCAATGGTCCCATTTCATTTAGTTTATGTTTTTCAATTTCTCAATCTTTTCTTTTTTTAAACATTCTTTCTCAAGCCTTTATCAAGCATAGTAGAAAAGATTGTGTGTGTGTGTGTGTGTGTGTGTGTGTGTGTGTGTGTGTGTATAGTATGTATAAAAGTGAAAGTGCTAGTCACTCAGTTGTGTCCGACTCTTTGCGACCCCATGGACTGTAGCCCGTCAGGCTCCTCTGTCCATGGAATTCTCCAGGCAATAATACTGGAGTGGGTTGCCATTTCCTTCTCCAGGGGATCTTCCCGGCCCAGGGATTGAATTTGAGTCTCCTGCATTGCAGGCAGATTCTTTACTGTCTGAGCCATAATAGAAAACTTATGAATTTTTGCCTAACTAAAAAATTCATGACATTTTGATTCCACTTGTTTGACTTAATATGAATAGAATGCTGTATTTCTAATGAAAAAAACAGATATGTAACAAGCAACAAAGATTTACTATATAGCACAGGGAACTGTAGTCAATATCTTATAATAACCTATAATGGAAAATAATCTCAAAAATAATATATGGGTATATGTATAACGGAATCACCTTGCTATGCATCTGAAACATTGTAAGTCAACTATACTTCAATAAAAAACTATATTAAAAAAGAACCTATGACTGATTCACATTGATATATGGCAGAAACCAATACAATATTGTAAAGTGATCATCCTCCAATTAAAAAAAAATTTTTTTAAAGCATAAGCAAAAGAATCTGCTCTAGAAACTCTTCTTAGAATTCCCACCATTTCTAATGCACACTCCAGCATTTGTACCTAATCTGACTGGGATTCTCAGAACTGGTGCAGGGAAAAGGGTATTTCAGATCTGTGCACCTATGATACAGCAGCACCTTGAGATATAGTTTCAGCCCAGCAGACACTACCCTTTCTATTGATGAGAAAATAGAACATCACCACAGAGCTGCTTTCTTAAGGTCAAAAGTGAGCAGTAGATTCAAAATTGGGCTGCATATCACACAATGCAGAAGCAACGGTGTATGTTACGGGAACTGGTTTAGGCAGAGCTTCAAAGCATCGCTCTAAACAAGACATTCAAGACATGACCATCAAGACTGATATTTGCAAAGCTCCTCCAATAAAGATCTTACAAGTTTGACTTTCAACCAGAGGATCTTAACACTTTGGAGACTTTGATGCAGTTACAAATGGCTTTCTGGGCAGAGATTGTGGGAGACCTCTGTTCGTACATTTTCCCAAGTTTTCTAGTGAGGAAGCACATGTTACTGTTGTGATTAGAAGTCTACTGTGTTTGTTTTGAAGGAAGAGTGGGCTACCTTCTCGTCAGTTCCATCTTTGCAGTCTAAGTCATGGTCACATATCCACTCTGCCAACACACACTCCCCACTCCTCGGGCACTTCACCTCCCCTGACGGGCATGGCAGGGGCCAGGCAGGACAGCTCTCTTCATCTGAGTGGTCCAGGCAATCGCGGTTCCCATCGCAACGCAGGGAAGAAGATACACATTGGCCATTCTCACATTTAAATTCAGATGGGCTGCATTTTTCATGAACTGAAAAACAAAGCTTTAGGTAACAACTCAGCCAGATGGAGTAGAAGCAATCTGATGGCAAATAAAATGGTTTGAAGACTCCCAGTCTTCTCCTGTCACCTTAGGAATTAAGCCCCAGTGGGGGTTAGGGCAGGAAGGTGGTTCAAGCAGAGTGTTAGAGCAGAAAGGGCCTATAAGCTAGCCCAGAAAAACCTCCTGTCCTGGAGGTCGAGGGCTGGGGCACAGGGATGGGAGGACACATAGGAGGATGCTGGGACAGGCAGGGGAGCAGGATTCTTGCCTGGGACCCTAATGTGAGTTGCCCCAACACACCTTTCCAATTGAGTCTGAAAAGGCACCATTTTGACCTCAAGTTTCCATTCTCAGACTAAAAGAAGTATTCTTTTTTGTAATCCTTTTTGTTGTTTAGTCCAGCAAGTCATGTCTGAGTCTTTGTGACCCCCATGGATTGTCACCCACCAGGTTCCTCTGTCCATGGAATTCTCCAGGCAAGAATACTAGACTGGGTTGCCATTTCCTCCTCTAGGGGATCTCCCCAACCCAGGGATCAAACCTGCATCTCCTGCATTGGCAGGCGGATTCTTTACCACTAAGCCATCAGGGATGTCTTGCAATCATTTAGGACCATGTTTTCCATGTTTTTTTTTTTTTTACTTTCTAGTGATTTTTCTATCTAAAATGACCCCAAATGTAGTGCTGAAGTGCTGTTCGGTGCTCCTACAGGTAAGGAGTCTATAGTGTATCTTATGGGAAAATATACATGCATTCAATAAGCTCTATTCCGCATGAGTTTTGGTGCTGCTGGATATTACTGAGTCAACAATACAGGACAAGTCATATTTAAACAGAAACACACATTTTAAAAAGGTTCTATATTGATCAGTTGACAAAAATGTGACCAGAGACTCTAAGAAACCTCACCCTGTATATTTTCCAGGAGCAATGATCCAATATCCTCTAATTCAGTGTTCATGGCAGCTTTATAGAACATAACTCCCACAAATAAGGAGAACTGACTACAGTGTACTTCGAAATACTCCAAGTAACTTCCATGGAACTTACTACATCCTTGTTCGTCTTTTCCATCAGAACAGTCGGGGTGGCCGTCACACAGCCAGCTCTTGGGGATACAGCGGGTCTTGTTGTCACAGCGCAGAGAGCAGTCTTCAACAGGCTTCCAGCAGCCCAGCTCATCGGAGCCATCCAAGCACTGCTGGGCTCCATCACAGTGATATTTCTCCTCAATGCACTTGTTTCCATCCAGACACTGGAAGACCCCTTCCATGGAACAAGTCAAAAGCAAGGACCATATATGTTCATCAAACTGAAGTTTTATTACCAGATTAACTCACCCTCATTCTGGAGTTTGAGGGGTAGGTGGACTAATCTTGAGTTGTGTGTGCATGCTAACTTGCTTCAGTAGTATCTGACTCTCTGTGACCCTATGGACTGTAGCCTGCCTGTCTTCTCAATCTATGAGATTCTCCAGGCAAGAATACTGGAGTGAGTTGCCATACACTCCTCCAAGGGATCTTCTCAACCCAGGAATTGACTGAACCCACGTCTCTTATGTCTCCTGCCTTAGCAGGGGGATTCTTTACCACTAGTGCCACCTGGAAAGCCCGTTTGAATTCTATATATACATATTTTTTAATTTTTTATTTATTTGGCTGTGCCAGGTCTTAGATGCAGCACATTGGGTCTTTGATCTTTGTTAAGGCATGTGGAATCTTTAACTGCAGCACGCTCTTAGTTATGGCATGTGGGATCTAGTTCCCTGACAGAGATCGAACCCGGATCCTCTGCATTGGAAGGTGGAGGCTTAACTACTGGACCACCAGAGAAGTCCCCTGAGTTCTATATATTAATTGATCCATAGGTGAGCTTTAATAAAGTGCTAAGGTTAATTAAGCTGAACTAGGTCCTTGAAATACTAAGGCTTCATATTGGTTTGGTTACTTGAACAACTTGTTAAAATACAACCAAGTCAGTTATAAGTAGTCCATTTAGGAAGGCAATGGCACCCCACTCCAGTACTCTTGCTTGGAAAATCCCATGGACGGAGGAGCCTCGTAGGCTACAGTCCATGGGGTCACGAAGAGTCGGACACGACTGAGCAACTTCACTTTCACTTTTCACTTGCATGCATTGGAGAAGGAACTGGCAGCCCACTCCAGTGTTCTTGCCTGGAGAATCCCAGGGACGGGGGAGCCTGGTGGGTTGCCGTCTATGGGGTCGCACAGAGTTGGACACGACTGAAGTGACTTAGCATAGCATAGCATAGCATGCCAATATAAAGGCAGCTATTGGAATACTTAGGCAAATTGGAAGAAGCAAGGAAACAATAGTCAAATTATACCTGGCAAAACACTGTGGACTTAAATGTGATAAAATGGGCAATCAGACAGTCTGTGTTCTGACAGGCTATGTAATCTATGAAAATGTATAGGGAAAGCAAGTGTGATTATAATGAACACTCCAGCAATTCATAGCATGCTTCCGAGGCAGAGTCAGCACGCCTGGGACAAGGACCAGGAGGCGGTGACACACCTGGTCTGTTGCAGAAGTGGGAGCAGTTCTCCTCATCCGAGCCATCCCCGCAGTCTTGCTTGCCATCACAGAGGTAGCCCCGGGAGATGCACTCCAGCCCATCCCGACAGGGCACAGAAGATCGGGTGCAGAGGACAGGGGGTGGCGGGGGTGGGGGAGGAGGGCTGGGGGCTGCTGCTGCTTCGACCTCAGGATCTAGAATCAGCAGTGTCAGCAGGTGAGCCCATCAGGCACCAGCAGAGGAGACAGGCTTCTACCGCCCCGCTCCCCCAAAACCCACGTCATGGCCAGGTAGCCGTGTTTGTCTACCTTGTAGAAAGAAAGAGTCAAGACCCTGGATCTTTAGACCATATGTGTGGTGTGTTGGCCCATTATCTCATGGTTTTGAATTGGAGGAAATGGTTTTTTCCTTTCAGGCCTATAAATTTAATTGTTTCCACTACCTGATGCTATATTCTAGGCATGCAGAATAAAGTAAGTTTCTGAAGACGGGACTTCAGTTTCATGGTGAGATGTCTGAGTTAGGCACTTCCAGCAGTTACCAGTTAGTATTCTTCAGCACCTGTCACAGAAACCTAATGGATATGCTAGCAGAATAATCAAAATTGGATTTTTTTTTTTTTTTTTACCAAGAGTTAACCTCTTGTTAACACATTTTACCACCTAGGAAACATATTCCTAAGCCTAATGGTTCTTAGCCTTGAAAATCAGGTCAAACAAGTGAATCAGGAAACAATAGTTTAGACTGCAGGGGGAGATGAAAGACCTCTAGCGGGCAGGTACATAGGAGGAGGAACAGGTCTGTGCATCTCTGTTTCTATTCTTCCTCGGGGTTTCTAGCTGCATCCACCAAGAAAGTCCCCCGAATCCTGTGATAAGACTTTTTCTTCTGCCTCAAGATCTGAAATCAGATTTTTTGGCACCATGCCAAAGGTTTATATGAAAATAGTTAAGCCAGCTTTAAGCAGATTAATCTGAATGATCAAGGCACAGCTTTAACAGAAGAGTTGCTTCCCCTGGTAACCAGGACCCAGAGCAGCTTCACAGAGGATCCCCTGCAAGATGTCACTGCTATGAGAAAGGGGCTTCCTCGGTTTAAAAAAAAAAAACCAGCTTGGGAAACTGATTTTCATGCATCGGTGCTCTGTTGTGTCCCATTCTTTGCGACCCCATGGACTGTAGTCCACCACACTCCACTGTTCATGGAATTTTCCAGGCCACAATATTAGAGTGGATTGTCATTTCTTTCTCCAAGGGATCTTCCTGACCCAGGAATTAAACCTGGGTCTCAAGAATTGGCAGGCAGATTCTTTACTGCTGTGCCACCTGGGTAGCCTGGGAAACCTGTTTAGAGCAAGTTAAATGGATCTGTTTACAGCCAAACTAAGAGCTTCAACATGCTAACATGAAAGATGATTCCCAAAAGGGGCTAGGTGTGCACCCTCCTTGGGGTATTACTCAGGAACTGGTGCCATTTAGCAACTTTGAGAAATGTGTTAGATTCTTACTTGAACAGGTTTCAGTACAAGGACAAAGTTAGGCAGAAGGCCTGCCGAACTGTGGGTTGGGACCACTGCTGATACAGATTGGAAGATACCTGGGAATTTCTCATAGAAAACACACCGAGGAGAGCAGGGTAACATGGATCTCTAAGAAAACCCCCAGGGGAAGACTTGCCTGGAACCTCCAGGTTCTCAGCCAAGATGATCATCTTCTGGACATAGGCCTCTTTTGACACTGAGAAGGGCTCTGGCTTCCTCCTGTTCCACAGCACGAGAGCCGTTCTGTTCAGAGTCAGTAGGTAGGGCTCATGCGCCGCAATCATGCCATCACTCCAAGTCTCGTTCAAAGTGTAGGTTCTATTTTTTAGGAGACTCAGACTTTGCAACCCTAAGGAAGAGTCAAGTCCTTACAAGCTGATACAGAACAAGTAACCTGTGACAGCAAGGAGGCAAGGGCAACATTGGATTGAAAATTTCAATGACCTTGCACTGAAAATATGCACAGATTCGTCTATGAAGTTTTGTAAGTTTTAGTTCTATAGTTAAAGATAATCCAAGGAAGTGTTTAAAGCTCCAGAAAAGTGAGGGGTGCTGCATGGGAACATCAGATGTGACTTGACCACCACAGTCCTACAACCCCAGTCATCAGCACAGTGCTGTCAGGCCATCCTTGAGACTTCTGGGTGAGTAGACTGTCACGTTCAGCTATGAAGGTGTAATATGTACCTGCTGTCAAGTTATAACCAAAGTATCTGTACTTTGTTTATAATGGAAGTGTCATTCCATTACTTCTACTTACCGAAGTAGAAACAAATAGCTTTTTGCAGTGTTAAAAATTAAGTATGCTATTTCTAAAGTTTTCTATCTCTTCAATCATAAATTTAGACTCATAGATGTGAATAGAGTTTGAGGTCAGTGACTCATGCCCAAGCTTTAACTATGAAAATCAGAGTTTGAGGCTATATCTAACTAGTTCTAAAAATGGTGTCATTACTACTAAAAAGAAGACTCTCATTCAGCCCCTCAAGCCTCTTCCTAACCTCACTGGTTATGCAGCACTTACCTGACCCTTTGGTGGTCCAGAGGATGCTGGAAGAGCCGAGATCTAACGTTACGTGGGTGTCTGCCGTCCAGGTGCCTCTCCAGACTGTCTGTATGCTTTTGCCATCAAGGGTCATACTTTTCAAGGGTTCCCCACTTTCCACCCAGTAGAGCAGCCTCCTTGGCCAGTCAAGAAGGAGATGCAGTATAACACTGCCCGTTTTGTACAGGATATGGGTGTCTGGGCCAGCAAGTCTCATCCTCTGAATAGCACTTCTGTCGCAGGGCAGCCAGTACAAGTTCCCAGTTGGAATGTCCACATTCGCTGAGCAGACTGTAAGGAGGACAAGTCGCTCCCATTAGGAAGGACATTCAAATGTGTTCTCATTTTGTCTTAAACTCTGGGCCAGGGATGAAGGCAGACAGTTTCAGGATGCAAAGATCATTCCCTAGAAACCTACACACCTTGTTCCCACAAGGGTCCCATCATGCCTACTCTGGTTTCTTGTCTGTCAGTATGAGCTACCCTGATCCTTGACAACCCCTAGGCAAGGTAGACACGCACTGCATTTTGTAAGTTGGATAGCTTAGGAAGACTGGCAACTTCCTAAGAACACACTGGCCCCATGGGGTTCTGTTTCTCTTGACCTCACTGGGCTCTGCCCTCTGCAGAAAATATGTGCTTTCCTCTGGAGTCAGATGTAACCACAAAAATCCCGCATACCAGCATCACAGAATGCCTTCAGAGTGATTCTACACCAGTTCTTAAAAACGTGCACTCTTTCCTAAAGTGCAACTTTGAAGCCCTCCCATTTTTGATTCAGAACTTCATCTGTTTTTTCTATCCTCAAGTTTCAGTCTGAGGACAAGATTAACACACCCAAGAGAAAACAACACAGATGTCAGTGCAGTTCAGTTCAGTTCAGTCACTCAGGCGTGTCCGACTGTTTGCGACCCCATGGCCAGCAGCACGCCAGGCATCCCTGTCCATCGCCAACTCCCAGAGTTTACTCAAACTCATGTCCATTGAGTTGGAATCCATGTTCCCAAGACACCCTTCAGATCAGTGGCTGATGTTTTGATCCTTAAAGAATTGGAATTGCGTCAGGCAATATTTATTTTTTTTCTTTGTTTAGGACGCCCAGTTTGTGTTGCAGAATTTCTTGGTGTCGGGGGGGAAACACTACAGGTATCAGAAGTACTGAGGTATAGTAAAGGGCTTCCTAGGTGGCACAGTGGTAAGGAATCCACCTGCCAATGCAGGAGACACACGCTGATGTGAAAATAAGGTGAAAGCTACAGACCCAAGAGTTGTCAGGAGGCCCTGAGATCCTGCAGACTGGCCTTGAGAGCAGAGGTCAAGCTGATCACTACCCAGAAAAGGCCTGCCTGGCTGTGTCAAGCTTCCCAGTTACCTGTATAGGAAAAACACTTGTGTGTCTCCTTTGTGTGTGTGTGTGCTCAGTCACTCAGTCATGTCTGACTCTTTGTGACCCCACAGACTGTAGCCTGCCAGGCTCCTCTGTCCATGGGATTTCCAAGGCAAGAATACAGGCGTGGGTTGCCATCCAGGGGATCTTCCCAGGGGATCTTTACAACCCAGGGATCGCACTTACATCTCTTGTGTCTCCTGCATTGGCAGGTAGATTCCTTACCACTGTGCCACCTGGGAAGCCCTTTACTATACCTCAGTACTTGTGACACCAGACATGTGCTTCTTCCCCCCACACCAAGCAATTCTGCAACACAAACTGTGTCCTAAACAAATGAAAAAAAAAAATGTCTGATGCCATTCCAGTTCCATAAGGATTAAGACATCAGCCACTGATCTGAAGGGTGTCTCGGGAACATGGATTCCAATACAGCACTTCATATAGTAAAGAAGTTCCTTGGCACTTAGAATACCCACAGTACAGGCATTCAGAAATAAGATTACTCACCCTGGAACTCACCTCTCAGTTTACTTTTATAAAGCAGATATTTTCATTTAGGCTGAGTACAGGGAGCTAAGGGTGGGGTATGCCATGTAGGAGTGTGGGAGGGGAGAGAAAGCATATATTATCAAATTAAGAAAATATCTTGCTAGTTCTCTCTGAAATCTGCATTGCAAATTGCTTCTAAATTAGTGTAAGAAAAATCTGCAATGCAAAGTTGAAGTATTTAAGGTCTGTTTCCATCCTATCCAGATGTAAGGCCAGAAAAGTAAAATTTTAAAACCCTTATCACTGACCTCAGTATTTCCCAAATCATGGTAGCCTTTTAAGAGTCTGCACACCATAAGAACAAGGGTAAATCACAGACACTTAATATTTAAATTAGTTAAGAACCACTCTTTGGTATTAAGCTTGATTCAGGTCAGAGACAGATAGGGTTTTGGAGATGTTTGGGAGCCTACTTAAATCTAGAGCCAGAAAGTAAAGGAAAAAAATTCAAAATAACCAACCCAAGCTACCTGTATGTTCTGTCCAAATTTCTTGCTTGTCCCCCAGGTAGCCAGTTGAGAGAAACAGATGCCCCTGGGTATCTGTCCAGTAGATGAGATTTCTTTTCCAGTCAATATCCAGCAAGTAGATGTTCCTTGGATGCTCTTGAACTAGGCTTCTCTCTATAGCAGTTCCCATAAAACCAACTTTCAACAAGTAGAGACGTTTGCCGGAGGAAAACACTAGTTTTAACTCTACCGAAGAAAAAGAAAGATGTACTGTTTGAGCACTTGTCAGAAAAGCCCCATGCGCCCCTCTGAAACAACATTGCTCTTTCAAGTTGAAGCTTCCCTAGAATTCTAGGATCTTATAAAGTTTGCTTCTGAAGCATGTACACACAACATGAATGCCTTGGCTTCCTTAGAGAAGGAAGTCATTTGGGCAAATGAAAGTGCTGCTCAGTTTCCCCAAGGCACCAAGGCCTTTAAATGTCTGAGAAAAGATTAACATAGAATCCTGAGGATTAGGGCCTCAGCATTACTGTTTGATTCAGTAACGTCATCAAATCCTTGCCTGTAGCACACACATTTCAACACAAAGAATTTTAAGCTCTGCTGCCTATCTAAAAAAAAGTTACCTGGGTGCTTAACTGTGTATAAGGTTCACAAACATTTTAAGCTAAGACTTGTATTTGGCACAATAGCTTATTACACTATAATCATGCTCCATGGCTACCCATTGTGAATTGCCTTCTACAAAGGTAGTTAGAGCATCAACATATTTATATCATTTATTCTTCTTAAAACCTCACTGTTCTATAGGAAAAATTCAAGGAATTGGGCAGTGATGTTCAACTGATTATGTAGCCTTCACAGTTTCAAAGATGGAACAATGACATGAGGAATTATGTTAACAATGTTAATGTAGACACTCTGCTTACAAGCAAGAGTCAGAAAATACTATAGTCATGAGACTGTAGAGGGTTTCTTTCTTATACCAACTTAATCATTAGTCTCGGAGAAGGCAATGGCACCCCACTCCAGTACTCTTGCCTGGAAAATTCCATGGACGGAGGAGCCTGGTAGGCTGCAGTCCATGGGGTCGCTAAGAGTCAGACTCGACTGAGCGACTTCCCTTTCATGCATTGGAGAAGGAAATGGCAACCCACTCCAGTGTTCTTGCCTGGAGAATCCCAGGGACAGGAGCCTGGTGGGCTGCTGTCTATGGGGTCGCACAGAGTCGGACACGACTGAAGTGACTTAGCATAGCAATCATTAGTCTTTCATGTAAAACTGAGTAGTATAAGCTATTTTTTCTTGTTTTAAAAATTACTGAACCCAAATATCCATTGATAGATGAATGGATAAGCAAAATGTATCTACATACAATGGAATATTATTCCACCTTAAAAAGGCAATTCTGGCACATGTTATAACATGGGTGAACTTTGAAGGCATAATGTTAAGTTTAAAAAGCCAGTCACAAAACGACAAATACTGTACCATTTTACTTAGATGTGGTACCTAGAGTAGTCAGATTCAGAGACAGGAAGTAGAATGGTGATTGCCAGGGGTTGGGGGGAGAGGGGAATGAGGAATTATTGTTTAACAGGAATAGAATTTCAGTTTGGGGAGATGAAAAAGTTCTGGAGACCAAGGAGGGAGGTGATGGTTGCACAAAAATGTGAATATACTTAATGCCACTGAATACTACACTTAAAAATAAAGTGGTACCTTTTGTTATGTATATTTTTAACACAATAAAAAACCTAATCAAACTCTTATGCTTTCAGGACAAAAATGATTAATTCAAAAACAGAAGTGACACTATTTCCAGACCTACCACAGAATGTGGCTTCTTAAGCCAAACCCACTTCACCCACCATCCTTACCACTACACGTGCCGGAAGGTAAAAGAAACATCCCCTCTGGACAAACACACTTATAGCCCTTGGGATGGACAGGGGACAGGAGACACAGGTGGCTGCAAGAACCTGGAACGTACGCTGGGTATTTACCTGTTTTAAAGTAAAAACAGGTTGGACACAATTTCAGATGGATTTATCCAAACCAGTTCAAAACTTCAGTCTCAAAGGAGTTAAGGCATTTTTGCTTTAAAAGGAACCCCAATATATTTGTCACCCTCTAAGTTAGGCATGCTGACCTTAAACTCCTGGGGTCCCATCTTTCAGATGGTGACAAAGACCTCTCTACAATAAGCTCAGACTAAGAAAGCTTCAACCAACAGTATCTTCCCCCTCCAAGTTAAGGCAAAACAACTGTCTAGCTTGCTGATAGGAAGTAAATAGTGGTTCCCAGTTCTCCACTTTAATTAGTTTCTTGGACCATGAAGAAGTATAATCTGAGTTGAAGCTGACAAATTCAGATTAACAAGCTTTTAACTCCTAGTCAACAAATATGTGACTTCCTCCTAAAAGCAGGATGCCAAGCTTGGTTCCATTTTCTCTTATCAATTGATGTGTCAGTGAGAAAGCTACTCTAGCCCTTTTGTGAACAGCGCATCCCCCGTTTTGTGTATTAAAACTCAGATGTTTTGTGTATTAAAACTCTGGTTGCTATGTTAGATAAAAGCCAGGTATGTGCCTGGAACAAGTTTTCCAGCAGATATTTTCGTTCTGTTCATCTTACTCAAAAGTCCTGGGTACGTCTGGAAAGATACCCAGAACATTTCCCCGGCCCCAAAATAGCAAGTTCCAACAACAGATGGAGGTAGTAATTTAGGGGGGGGGGTTCCATTTAGTGTGAGTTCTGATTCATAAGTGTTTTGAAAGCAAGTGAAGAGACTTACTTTTAGGCTGTTGGGATTGGTGGAGTACCAAGAAGGCGGATATGGAAGCGTTTAGCAGCACCACTCTCTCCTTTGTGGTGTGGGGTGAAGTACGAAACAGCTGTAGTTTATTTGCCCAGAAGAAAGAGTTCTCAAATACCGCCAGTCCCACTGGATCGTCATCTTCCAGGAAGACCTTGGGGAAGGTGTGCCTCCCGGAGCCATCCACGTTCACTGTCTCTATGGACTGAAGGGGGACAGGGTCTCTTGAGAGTGTGGCAGCAACAGGGGTGACCATCTTAGCACACCTCAGTGTCTTGGACACCAATTAAACACATTTTGATATCAATTTGATAGAGATGAAGTTATCTTGGGATCTGCAGAGGTTAATGCCAAAGGCAGAGGATTGGGCTGCTTCTTGTATCAATTAGGGTCACAATTCTTGTACAAGTAGCTACTATAACTTAGTGTCTGCATCAGACATTGTACCAAATCCTTCTACTACATTCCCCAACCACCTTCTGAGGCAGGCATTCTCTCTCTTTCCAGAGAGGGCAAGAAGAGCTCAAAGAGGCACCCTAAGTAACCAGAAATCACAGCTGTAAGAAATAGGCTTAAAAATATGACTCCCAAGCCTATGCTTTCAGCCCCCATGTCCAACTGGTCTTTTAGGTTGATGGTTTCAAAAATAAGATAACATGACCTGTAATATGAAAACCTAGAAATGTGGGCAGAAGACACTGAGGTACTTAAGTAACTGCATGTTTGTTTGTTTTTTGCCATCTTAAAATGTTTTATATCCCAGGTACCACACAGAACATGACCTAGATAACCAGGAAATTCCAGAGCTGAGTTTGACTGTAGAGAGTTTAAGAAAGTCACAGAGTCTCCCAACCTGTGTTGATACAGTCCAGTTCCATCTGAAGATGCTGGGCTTTTCTCGGTTTTCATGGCCAGAAGGTACTTCACCGAGTTGATGCAACACAGAACTCTGTACTCAAAAGAACCCTTTACTCCTACTAAACAGGTTTACCTTTTCCTCCTGACCCATCCATGGTACCTCTTTGTATTCACTGATCCAGTAGAGTCTGCTAGCCACATGGTCCAGCGTCAGCCCTGTGGGTTCCTCCATGTTGACCACCACCAGCACCTTCCTATCAGAGCCATCCATCCCTGCCGTTTCGATAGTCCTCAGGCCTTTCCCACCTCGATTTACCCAATACAAGTACCTGAGATCAGCAAAGACACAAGGGTTAGAGAATCCACTCCAGGGCATGTATACAATTCTGACAAGCCAGGCTGCCCTGATCGCTGGCACAGACCTCTTATCATTACACTGGTCAGAATCCTGGAGATTTCTGCTCTCAGACTCAGTAGACTTTGAAAAGTTTGGCTCTATGGTATTCAATTTAGACTTCAAAATTAAGAATTTTTTGGAGCAAATGAGACCTAGGTCGAAAAGGTTGACCTGCTCTCGTATCAACTTAAATACCTAAGATAATCAATGATTTGGGATATATTCCAAAGAAAGCGTGACTTACTTCTTTGCAGGAAACACTATGAGTTGCTCCGGCACAAGATCCTTTTCCAAGATTCTTATGTAGCCTCTGCCATCACTTAAACCAGCACAGATGACCCTGGCAAAGCTGCTAGCCCAATACAACTGCCCCGTGAACCAGTCCAAAGAGATACTGTTGATGGTTTTAAATTCTGGGGATTACAAGAGACAGTGTTATGTTTCTGTGTTCTCCTATACCCGTCTTACCTTGAAAAAAGAGACTCAGACAAAATTTTCCTATACCTTCTGATCTCAAGTCACATAATGAGGCCAACAGGACCCAGGGAATGAATGAGAGCTACCGCTGTGTGAGGTATTCCCAGTATACAGTGGGCAGTAAGGAAAGACAAAGGCCTTAGGAGAAGTATAACCAAGACACCCAGGAGAATGTGACCTCAGTTTGGGACAATATTCATTATCAAAGTTTTTGATATTTTTTCTGGGAAGGCTGTGATGAATGCTATCTCTTAATTGCCAGCAGAGAATTCTTGTACATCCAGGACTATGCTAAGCCCTTCTTCCCCGTAATCCCCACACTTACCCAATGAGACAACTGCTGTCATCTTCATCTTTTACATGGTGGTTCAAAGGAATTAACAACTTGCTCAGGGTCATATACCAAGTGATGGAGCTGAGACTAACCTTGGCCTGAGCCCACATCTCTATACTTTCCAAACTGCCTAACAATCTCATCTCAGGTTATGCTCTACCAAGCTCCTATAGAACCAAGCTACATAGACTTAAATCAAGATTTTATGTACTCTCATGATTCATGACAAGTGAGTCACAGAAGATGTCCAGATAAACATATATTTCTCACACCATGTTTAAGTAGCTTAAAGAAGCTAGAGCTCTTAATATCAAGAAATATACCTGGATAGAGAGAAGCAGGGTTTGGCTTCCCAAGAACAAACACATTTAAGACTTCATCCACCCAGAAGTACATGCTTCTCTCTAGATCATATGCAACAGAAATAGGCCTTGATTTTACAGGTATCAGTGTCTCATAGATGCCTGTTCCTCGATCCAGGATACCAAGTTCTCTATCTGCTGCAATAAGAATTTTAACAGCATCATCTGCAATAGAAGTAGAAGGTGACTCATGACTATGAAACTTCCTTTCACACCATTCTCCTTAACTAAAGACATTGACTAGTGGCCCATGCCAAAACCTACTTATCTCTGAAGTCTGGACTAAGGTGGATCTAAAGGAGACCTGGTTGACCACCTGAAGCCTCAATTCCTCCTCTGAACTCTGCTGCTGCTGCTAAGTCACTTCAGTCATGTCCGACTCTGTGCGACCCCATAGATGGCAGCCCACCAGGCTCCCCCGTCCCTGGGATTCTCCAGGCAAGAACACTGGAGTGGGTTGCCATTTCCTTCTCCAATGCATGAAAGTGAAAAGTGAAACTGAAGTCGCTCAGTCGTGTCTGACTCTTTGCGACCCCATGGACTGAAGCCTATCAGACTCCTCCGTCCATGGGATTTTCCAGGCAAGAGTACTGGAGTGGGGTGCCATCGCCTTCTCCGCCTCTGAACTCTAGCACATTGAAATGAATCTTTGGAACTTTTCTGCCTGATTTCATATTCAGCCCCTTACCCCAAGACAGAGGTCCTCTCCAGGCCTTATAGACAATAGCCAAATATAATTAAGTGTCCCATCGTGGAAGGGGCACAGGACAAACTAAGATCATCAGTTGGTCTCTGGAGCACCTAGCTGTAGATCCTACAGAAAAACTAAACCATTGTAAAGACAAGCATGTGTGCTAAGTCACTTCAGTCATGTTTGACTCTTTGTGACTCGGGGGAATGTAGCCCATCAGGCTCCTCTGTCCATGGGATTCTCCAGGCAAGAATACTGGAGTGGGTTGCCATGCCCTCCTCCAGGGGTTTTTTTCCAACCCAGAGATGGAACCCATGTCCCATGTCTCTTGTGTTTCCTTCTCTTTACCACTAGTGCCACCTGGAAAGCCCAATCATTTTAAAGACACATAACAGCAACTGATACTCAAAACTGATCAACTAACATTATAATAGCAGTTTCTTTATGGAAAGAGAGGAGTCATCTCTAATACCAGACCCTGAAGTGAATCGTCTATATCACTCTTACCTAAATGCTGCTAAGGATAGAGCAGGGCCTCCACGTTGTTTATGGTACTGAAACTCACCTGAAACTCGACAGTCAGTGCCATTGTGGAGCTGGTAACCTTGAATACACCCACAGGAGTAAGAGCCGCGTGTGTTATGACATAGCTGGCCGCAGGGGCTGTATGCCATCGAGCACTCATCCACATCTGATGACAGAGAGTTGGAAATTAGCGAAGACTGAGGAATGATCTCAAGTATTTTTGTTCTTTGGGGCCACCTTTCAGATGCTCATGGAGCATGCATTAAGTGGAGATGACTGTGTGGGTCCTAGGATAGAAAATCCCCATGTCCATAGGATTCCTATGTATCTGAGTGCATTGCAGCAGAACCATCAATACACGGACCCTAGATGTGCATCCCTGTTATTCTAGCAGCATTTCTGGGGACGTGACCATCTCAAGCCAGCCAGAGCCCAATTTAGAATGAGCTGCAAGGATGTGCAGAAATCAGAACCCATGTGCATTGCTAGTGGGAATGTCAAATGGTGCAGCCTCTATGGAAAAGTTTGATGGTTTCTCAAAAGTTAAACATAGAATTTTTCATGTGACATAGCAGTTCCCCTAGTGTTATATACCCAAGAGTATTGAAAGCAGGGACTCAATGAATGCTTGCACACCAGTGTTTATAGCAGCATTGTCCACAATAGCCAAAGGGTGGAAATGACCCAAGTGTGCATCAATATATGCATGGATAAACAAAATGTGACATACGGTCATCTCTTGGTATCCACAGGGGATTGGTTCCAGGACCCCCAGAGAATACCAACATCTGTGGATGCTTACGTCTCTTATATAAAATAGTTTGGCATTGGCATATAACCTATGCACATGCTCTCGTATACTTTAAGTCATCTCTAGAGTACTCATAATCCCTAATACAATGTAAATACAGCAAATTCAAGTTTTGCTTTTTGGAACTTTCTAGAATCCCATACCCCACACCACCCCCATCCCAGTATCTTCAATCTGCAGTTGGTTGAATCTGCAGATGTAGAGCCTGCATATACAAAGAACAAACTGTATGCATACAATGGAATATTATTTGGCCTTAAAAGAGGAGGGAAATTCTGATATCTCTTCAACATGAATGCACCTTAAAGACAAGCTAAGTGAAGTTAGCCAGAAACAAAATGACAAACACTGTATGATTCCACATATACATAGTACTGAAAGAAAGTGAAAGTGAAGTTGCTCAGTTGTATCCGACTCTTTGCAACCCCATGGACTGTAGCCCACCAGGCTCCTCTGTCATGCGATTTTCTAGGCAAGAGTACTGGAGTGGGTTGCCATTTCCTTCTCCAGGGGATCTTCCCGACCCAGGGATCGAACCCAGGTCTCCCACATTGCAGGCAGACGCTTTATCATCTGAGCCACCAGGGAAGCCCAATACATAGTACTAGAACAGATAAATTCGTAGGTAGAAAATCAATGAAGTTTACCAGGGAAGGGGGACAGTTATTGCTTAATGGGTACAGAGTTTTTGTCTGGGATGATGAAAAAGTTCTGGAAGTAGTGTGATGGTTTCACAACACTGTGAATGTACATCAAAATGCCCATTAAAAATGATGAAAATGGTAAATGTTATGTTAGTCCAATGAGAACTTGTAAAGATGAGCCAAAAGAATTCTGACCTCCACAGCTCTGACCATCGGGCTGTAACTGCCATCCGGCTGCACATGAACACCGGACACCCCAGGGTGAGTCCCTGCACTGCCCCTCACAGCCCCCATTGGCCAGAGAGCAGTTTTTCCCTGGTAGAGACAGACAGGACAGTGGTCAGTACAGATGAACATGGTCAGGATCAAACGCTTTATAAACCATGCTGTGTCACAACCTTCCATACTTGTGTGAGGAGTGGATGACTGGCTCAAGATAACCTTTGACCCCGCCCTCTTCCCTAGGAAAGTGGAGGCATTGTGGGGAGACCAGAGAAGAGGGAAAGTTAGGAATCACAGAGCTGGGGAAAGGTGGAGCATCTGGACCATTCCAAGTGTTGGTGTACGGTTCACCCATGGAGGGCCCAGCCACCTCTCCTATTTTCTCTAGAATCTATAGACAGCTGGGACCATTAGTTCAGGAAGTGATATAATAATTTATTAATCCCAATGAATTATCTATACAGGAAGAGAAGCCTGTATTTTGGGTCCTACTGTTTATGCTTTTAGTATCTCTTAAGTGCAAAGCTTCTTTCACGGTCTTTAACAGTACTAAAGGAGCTTGCACCATAATGTCTAAGATTGATATGGGGGGAAATGAGAGGGGACAGATGACTGGGGACAGATGCCCCTCTTCCTCTGCCCTAACTGGAACCACCAGGATTTAAAAGTCAGAGCTGCGAGCTGCCTGTTCAGAAGGTTCCTTCTCATCAAGAAAGTCTTTCTCAGTTCTTTTTTTTTAAATCATTTTTAATTTGAAAGATAATTGCTTTACAGTATTGTGTTGATTTCTGCCAATCAACTTGAATCAGCCATAGGTATACCTATGTCCCTCTTGAACCTCCCTCCCACCTCCTTCCCCATCCCACCCCTCCCAAACTGATAGAGCCCCAGTTTGAGTTTCCCGAGTCATACAGCAAATTCCCACTGGCTATCTATTTTATATATGGGAATGTTACTCTCCATAGATCCCATGTTACTCTCTCCATACATCCCTCCCTCTCCTCCCTTCTACCCTCAACTGTGTCCATAAGTCTGTTCTCTATTGTCTGTGTCTCCATTGGTGCCCTGCAAATAGGTTCATCTTTCCTCAGTTCTTTGGCTAAATGATTTGCTTCTTTGTGGCAAAGTTTATGTTCTTTATTCCAGAATTTTAGGAGCCCTGTAATTTGGGGGCTATTTAGCTAATCTAGTTCCATAAAGCTACAACATAGAATGGCCCTCAGTTTTTACAGGTCAGGTAACATTTCCTCGAATTAAGGAGACCAAAGCCAAGGGCTGGAACTTGTAAGGGATCCATCACTGAAGGATAACTGCTTCTAAAGGAGTTTGAGCCCAGGAGTTGTCTCAGAGAGTAGACCCCCATGATAACTAAGGTACTGGCTTGTTTCATCTTACTCTCCTCTCCCCCATGTTAAGCAGAGCAATTGATTTCTTACCACATGTGATGGGTTCATCAGTACCATCTGTGCAGTCCACTTCCCCATCACACATCAGGGATTCTAGAATGCATTTCCCCTCATCACATCCAACCATGCCTTCTGGACAGGAAGCTGTGTAGGAAGTTAAGCATTCTTTTCATTAATATTTGGGGTGGTAGTAAAAATAGACAAGTCTTACAGCCGGGAAGGGAGGTAGCACTATTTCTATAACCCAGGGCAAGTCTAGGCTGGAAAGGAAGTTATCTTTTTAAGCAGAGTTTTCAGGAACTGGGACTTAAGATTCAATAGCAACAATGTTAAGACATCAGGGCACTGGATTGAAATTGTATTAAAATTGAACTGAGCTAGGCCACTCCAGTATTCTTGCCTGGAAACTCCCATGGATGGAGGAGCCTGGTAGGCTGCAGTCCATGGGATCGCGAAGAGTCAGACAGGACTGAGCGACTTCACTTTCACTTTCATGCATTGGAGAAGGAAATGGCAACCCACTCCAGTGTTCTTGCCTGGAGAATCCCAGGGATGGGGGAGCCTGGTGGCCTGCCGTCTATGGGGTCGCACAGAGTTGGATGCAACTGAAGTGACTTAGCATCAGCAGCAGTAGCAGCATTAAATAGTTCTAATTGAAGTCATATTAAAGTCAGATAACATGAGCCCTAAAAAAATACTCTCTTAAGAAACCAGGTTATAAATTACTATAAAAAATGTTAGAATCTGAACACATTTTCTATTACAGATTTAACTCTAGAGAAGAATAGTGAAAGGTACTGAAGTTCATTAAAAAAAATGGGAGGTTCTGCTACATTATGTATTGAGGATAAAAAAAAAAAAGGAATATAGCAATCACCATGTTTGGGGGAGGCTTTCTATTTTTTAGTGACGAATGTTCTCTTTCCATATTCACCACACAAGGATATAGGCATCTGTTAGGAGACTGCCTCCGGATGCTGGCGCTCAGGTGTTCTGCGAGTTGGCCAGACTTGAAAAGCGAAAACAGTCTAGGCCGTGCTGCCTGTGTCCACTGCAGTTGCTATTTAAGCACTGCTTTGTGTTTCCATGGATAAGGAAATCTTGGTTATTGCTAGGAAACACCCCATGTTTAGATATAAGATGGGAGTCTCAGTCATAGGGATTAAAGCACCGCTTGCAGAAAGGAGCCCACGTGGTCCAACTTTTCCTTTAACGAAAGGTGGGGCGGGCCGAGACTCACCACAGCCCTGCTCGTCTGAGGAGTCCCCGCAGTGGTCCACGCCATCACACCGCCAGCTGTCCGGGATACACAGCCCGTTCCTGCACTGCCACTGCCCACTCAGACAGCGGTGCTGGGGGCAGAGCGCACCCCCGAACCGCCCTCCACAGTCCTCACTGACATCGCAGGGGTCCCAGGCATCTCGGCACCGCGGATCTCCTGGACACTGGGTTTTCGGATGTGGACATGCCGTCCTTCTCTCTAAAAGGCAGGAGTTAGCGGGTAAGGTAGAACACCCCCGTCATGACCTTATTATTTAGGGATTTACTATTTGCTCATGAATTTAAGAAAACCAAGAATGGGAGGGGATGGAAGCTGTCAGAGATGTGGCCATAATTTTGTGATCTGACATTTCACCCCAAAATAGGTCAATAAAAATAAGTCAATAAATAAGTCAATAAAGCTAATCATCTTTTTTTTAAGACTTTTTTTTTCGGATGTGATCCATTTTTAAAGTCTTTATTGAATTTGTTATAATATTCTTTCTGTTTTATGTTTTGGTTTTTTGGCTGCAAGGCATGTGGGATCTTAGCTTCCCAACCGGGATTGAACCCACACCCTTTGCATTGGAAGGTGAAGTCTGAACCACTGGACTGCCAGGAAGTCCCAAGCTAGTAATCTTAAGTTTAGGTAGTTTTGAAAAATGGATAAGTGAGTGAAAACAGTCATCTGCAATATGGGAGACAATGTAAAGTCTGGGTTTAGCATATAGGCAGAAGACTACTTTGTGATGGGCTTCACTTAAGACAGTTGATGCTAATCAATGCAGCTAATAAACAGAATGTGACCGAAGATAAAAAGATAAGCTGTACATACCGCAGTTAACCTCATCAGAGCCATCTAAGCAGTCGCCAACACCGTCACAAAGCCAGTGGGAGGAAATACATCTTCCGTCATCACACTGCCAGGCCTGTGGGTGCCCCCGACACACCTCCTCTGTGGGTCAGCGGCGGTGTCCAAGGTGAGGAACAAAGGAAGAGGTGCTTGTCAGGGCACTATCAGCTTTTAAATTTGGATTTCTTATCAGGTATTTTCATTAGCAAAGGAATAATTCATTCCTGATTTGTCCCTGAAGTGAACCCTAAACCGGCCCATCCTTTTATGTACTTTTGACGACATCACTCAGTAGCCCTACCTTGCGGGCAATCAGTCAGCGGATCGGTAGACATCGCCTCATATGTCTAGATATAGATATACATATATGGTTGAGTCTCTTTGCTGTTCACTTGAAGCCATCACAACATTGTGAATCGCCTATACCCCAGTACAAAATAAAAAGTTAAAAAAATAAAAAATCTAACATCTCTTTCCCATTTTTCTTCTAGAACACCATTGTCCACTAAAACCTTCTGTGACAATGGAAGCATTTTACATCTCTGCTGTCCCAAATGGCAGTCATCAGTCACACGCGGCCATTGAGCTCTTGAAATGTGGCTAGTATGATCCAGAAATTGAACTTTATTTGTATTCATTTAAAGAAATTTAAATCCTCACATGTGGTTAGTGGCCCCTAAATTAGTTCAGTTTTATAGGTTTACTACTGTGATTTCTTTTGACGTTTGAGACTCCATTAAGACCTCAGGCAACCTGGGAACTGGGGTTGGGGGCTTACTTAGACCTTCAAGTATTTCCACCAAAGTCTGACTACAGGCTGAAGCAAGTCAACTTGAGGAGCTGGGCTGAAGTGTCTGGGGGGCTTGAGCACAAGGCATTTCTGCAAGTCTGAAGTTTTACCCTAACCTTTAATAGTACACATTTTGATATCCAAGATTTCATGTTAAATTACAGTAAGTGACCAGCCCAGGGATGTGCATGAGGGGGGCACTCACCCAGTGCTGTGGGGCTTTTCCTCTTTTAATGAGGAACATCTGCCCTCATATTCACTGCACCCCCAGGTGCCAGGCGCCAAGTGAGAGGCTTTCCTCACACAAGTCCTCCAGCCTCCTTTCTGGGGTTTTAAGTTCTCTCAGCAGAGATGGACTCGAAATTTATTTCACGAAGACATTTACCAAACGGCTGACTGACTTCTGTTGATTTTATAGTTTTTGTCCCCAACTTACAAGCTCTTTTTCAGTCACATAAAAGCTCTAAGCATATAAAAGTTGAAGTAGTTTACTGTATATAAATTGTGTACACAATTGTGTACACACAATTTTATATACAATAAACACACTTTTATATACAATAAACTACTTCAACTTTTATACACAACACACAATTGTGTACACAATGCAGGGGTTTTCTATCAATGAATCCCTATAGTATTCCAGTTTGAGTAACACTGTCTCAGATGTTTAGGTCTGAATTTAAGATGAGGAGCCAGACTCTTGCTGGATTTTTCCATCCCAAGTCTCCCTCCACATGTTTGCACAGCAGGGTTGCCAATACTTTAAGACACATCCCTGGCCTTCCCCACCAAAAGCCTGCAACAACCCAGAGCTCCCAATATTTTAGAACACTTCCTAAGAGGGTGAAAAACCAAGAGAACTGTCAACGAGGCATGTAGCACTATGGACCAGGTGTGGGTGAGTGCATGATACATAACACAGCACAGCTGGGAGACGGCTTACCGCACTGCTCGTCAGCCCCATCCGGGCACTCCTGCTCTCCATTGCAGAGCCAGGCCACAGGAATGCACCTCCCACCACATGCAGCTTGCCTCGTCGCATGACACTGTATTTCATCTGCATTGGATGACCAAGAAGCAAAGCCATCAGTGTTCCTGGCTTCCTTGGGTCCAGGAGACCTTTTCATGATAAGCTGAAGTCAGTGTTCTCTTTGGAAGGCCTTCCTGACTACTACTGAGGAGAACGCTAGCGAGTTCAGTACCCTAAAAACCCATGCAATTTCACCAGTGATGATCCTTGGGGACCGTTCTTTCTGATGCTGTGGGGTTGCTGCTGGAGGGCTGTCATTCACCTCCTCGTTGTCCTGTTAGAATGGCTCAGATTTGTACTTGTGCTTTGACAAGATATGACTACTTCCTCCAGGTCTGATTTGGTCTTAAAAACTCATGGTATGAAGAGTTGCAAATTTAGAGGTTTGGGCTCAAAACACTTGACCATACTTTACTTTTGTACTCTTGCCTGGAAAATCCCATGGACGGAGGAGCCTGGTAGGCTGCAGTCCATGGGGTCACTAAGAGTCGGACACGACTGAGCGAGTTCACTTTCATTTTTCACTTTCATGCATTGGAGAAGAAAACGGAAACCCACTCCAGTGTTCTTGCCTGGAGAATCCCAGGGATGGGGGAGCCTGGCGGGCTGCCATCTATGGGGTCGCACAGAGTCGGACACGACTGAAGTGACTTAGCAGCAGCAGCAGATATAACTTTAAGTGAAGTCAGGGTTTGGGGTCCTACATGGCATCTTTATAAGCTTCTAGCAGCCTGGTTACATACACTTGAGTTTTCGGTTATTTGCAGGGCATTGATTTATAGTATCAGTTTTATTCACATCATGAACTTGAGTTTATCAACTATGCATGATTAGTGGTCAAATATGTCTGTTATGGATTTGGTGCTCAGAGGAAAACACTGGAAAGGCCTGACTGTATTTAGTTTACTTGTTTGTCCTAACTTTCAAAGAGAAAAAGTCAATCCTTGGTTCCAAGAAAATATAAACTACATGGTCCATTCAGTAGAAGTTTCTGCAAGACACAGTGAAGACCCAGCAGTCCTACCCCAGGGACCATGTGTGCACGTGGATGGAAAGTTGTGTGCAAAGCCATGTGATGGGAGTTGACAATGGAAGCCCACTGCATAGACTTCACCTTCTTTGGTAAAGACCAGACCTTAGCCTTACTTATATCCATCTAAGATAATTCTTTTAGCATAGTTACTCAGTGTTTGATTTTAAACTGCTGGCTTATATATTGCATTATAACTGAAAGACTCAGAATGAACTGGTTATTACTGAATAGCTCACAAGTTTGCCAGCTACTCACACACTATCCAGGCGATGCCATTTAACTGGACCAAAACCATCCATCTGAGAGCAGGTAAGGTCAGCAACCCCTAAGGTGTATCCCAGGCTCAGTCGTCAGGCTACTCAGTTGGAGTTTGGTTAAAATACTAACAATATCATCCTGGGAGATTTACTGCCTCAGTTTTTCTTGTCTATAAAGTGAAGATAGTGAATACGTAGTACTAAGAGGAAAATTCAAGGATTAAATGAGCACAAAATCACTTGGCATAAACCCAGCAAATAAATGCTCCTGGGCTCTTTTGCCACCTCTTCTAGCAGATCCTTCCAGAAGGATCTCAGTTAGGGTTGCAGTCAACCCTCAGAGACTTGCATTGCTAGGCGAGTCCCACCTAGAACACTATTCTGCCCTGGGGATTCTCAGTCTGGAGACCCAGTGTGCACATGGATTCTGCACACCATCTGTAGATGAGTCTCAAACATGACTTTTCAAATTTAGGTATATGCTTGCTGTGAATAAATTTAAACTTTACTAATCTAATTACATATTAAAATTACAGTAGCTTTCTCATGAGAAGGCAATGGCACCCCACTCCAGTACTCTTGCCTGGAAAATCCCATGGACGGAGGAGCCTGGTAGGCTGCAGTCCATGGGGTCGCTGGGAGTCGGGCACGACTGCGCGACTTCACTTTCACTTTTCACTTTCATGCATTGGAGAAGGAAACGGCAACCCACTCCAGTGTTCTTGCCTGGAGAATCCCAGGGACGGGGGAGCCTGATGGGCTGCCATCTATGGGGTCGCACAGAGTCGGACATGACTGAAGCGACTTAGCAGCAGCAGCTTTCTCATAGTCTGTCAATATACAAAGTATATTGTGTACAATATACAAAGCAGATCACACACTTTTCTACAACAGACGTCATAAAGATGTCTTCACACCAGAAGGCTTCGGGAAACACTGCTTAGTGAAAAAGGCAAGTAACTTTAAATCCCATTTCATGAGTGGGGCAGACACACACGTGGAAGGGCTTCCTGCCACAACAGAGACCCTCCACCAAGTTAGGGGAAAACTCCGAGCGTTAGAATCGCTCCTGGAAGACAAACAACTCAGAGATGGAGGGCCATCTCCTGCAAACCAGTTCACAGTATCTTGACCAAGAAAGTGCCTGCGTACTTGAACAATTGATTTAAAGCCTACTTCCATCCTTGAGGGCCAATCAGGAACACCTGTCAGGAGAGATGCACTCCCGCAGGCCAGGTGGTCTGACAAACGCTGGGCAGCTCCTGCACCGGCTAAGTCACCAGCCACCGACCCTACGGGAGCTGAGGGTGTCTCGGTCACCCTGGGACCCGACTCAGCTCTCCTCTGCCTTGCGGTCCGCCTGCATCTAAGTGGTATTAACAAGTGCCGCTCCAAGTTGCTTGCTAACGGCACCTCAGGACCAGGCTCCGTCGCCCCCGCGGCTGTTGGTAGAGAGAAGCATCTCCTCCCAAGGTTTCGGGCCTCCAAGAGGCTAAATTTGCTGCCTGGTTAAACCTTGGCGGCGGGCGCATCAGAGACCCGGACTAGAAAGCCAATCCCAGTCCCCGGGACGCTCGGGGAAGAAAGAACCTAGGAGGGAGGGTGTGCCAAGCACTCAGGTGCGGAGACAGCTTCCTTACCCTGAGGCTTGAGGGCCAGAGAGATCAAGACAATCAATTGGTCCGCTGAGCCAACCTACCCAGCGGGCTTGTTAGAGTTAAGGACTGAGAAAGAGGGGCCCCTCCAGATGGTCCAGCCTCGCCCTCCCGGATAAAAGGTCACCGCAGGACCGGGGAGACGCGGCGCACTCTTAGTGAAGGCGCCCCAAGCTCTCCTCTGCCTCCACCCCTCAGCGTCCCTCCCCGGGGGCCCCACTCACCGGTCGTGGAGCCCCCGAGGCCGCCCAGCACGGGAAGCAAAAGCAGAAGGAGCGTCTGGCGTCCCATGGCCGCGAGGGGACAGCGCAGGGACCCCGGCGCGCGGCGCGCTGCGCGTCGATGCCGCGGGCGGGCGGAGCGCCCCGGGCGCCCAGGAGGCTTTAACTCGCGCTCCCGCCCCTCAAGGGGAACGCCGGCGGCTGTGGGCGGGGTGTGCGGGGAGTTGGCGCCTCCAGATCCTCGAGAAGAGCAGCGGGGACGCAGTGGGGCTGCAGACTGAGCCGGGGCGCCTCGCATGCGTCTCCCCCGGAGATGACCGGCGACCGTGAGTGCCTGGCACCCTCGCGCCCCTCCTGCAGCAGGACAGCAGACACTCAGATGATTCAAGGTCCTTGTCACACTTAAGGTAGGGGTGGTCGACCATACTTAAGGATTTTCAAAGTTTGTTTTTTTTTAAAATTAAGTATAATTGATTTACAACATTCTGTTGATTTCTGCAGTACAGAAAAGTGGTTCAGTTATATATACGTTTTTATATTCTTTTCCATTACGGTTTATCAGAGGATACGGAATATAGTTATCTGCGCTACACAGTAGGACCTTGTTGTTTGTGCATTTTATATATAATAGTTTGCATCTGCTAACTCCAAACTCCCACTCCATCGTGCCCCCCCGCCCTCCCTCTTAGCAACCATAAGTCTGTTCTCCATGTGAGCCTGTTTGTTTCCCAGATATCATTTGTGTGATATTTTATATTCCACATGTAAGTGATATCATATGGTATTTGCCTTTTTCTTTCTTATTTCATTTAGTGTGATCATCTCTAGTTCCATGCATGTTGCTGCAAATTTTACTGAACCAAACTCGGGTCTGCTTGCCCCAGGGCAGTAAAGGCAATCTACTAATTTCAAACACCTGGTGGTGGTAAAGGCCCTTAGAGCCTTTATTACAGGGCCAAGCAAGCCGTCCAGGGCAGCTAGTGCTTAAAAGACCCAAACTCCCAAAGGCTTTCAGGGAAAGGGTTTTAAAGACAAGAGTGAGGGAGGCGGGTTGTGGGGTGTGTTATCAGCTCCTGGACGTTCTTCTAATTGGCTGATGGTAAGGTAATCAGGAGTCAACATCACTAACTTGGGTGCACCCGATCTGGCATCTGCTTGCTTATGGGAAACACATGAATAGTTATCTTTTCCACCTGGTGGCCCTTTTAGTATCTGCAAAACAACTCAAAGGACATGGCTCAGAATAGTCTCTGTAGCCCTTGAGAAACTAAAGGTCCTTGATTTTGTTTAATGATTAAACTATTATTATTTTGTCTTGCTTCATTGTTTTCCTTTCTTTCGGAATTTTTTCACTTTGATTAAATTTATTCTTTGAAGTTTTTTTTGCAGACAAAAAGCAGGCTGAGGACATGAGAGTGGGGGTAGTTGATCTGGGAAGGCCCCATAGGGTCCTGCTGGGTTGTGCAAATGTCATTATTTTGTTCTTTTTTATGGCTGAATCATATTCCATCATATATATGTACCTCATTTCCTTTATCCATTCATCTGTTGAACATTTAGGCTGTTTCCATGTCTTGGCTATTGTGAATAGTGCTACTATGAACATAGGAGTACATGTATCTTTTTGAATTGTAGTCGTATCTAGGTGTATGCCCAGGATTGTTGAATCATATGACAACTCTAGGTTTTTGAGGCACTTCCATACTGTTTGCCATAAATGGCTGCATCAACTTACATTCCCACCAACAGTGTAGGAGGGTAACCTTTTCTCCACACCCTCTCCAGCATTTGTTATTTGTAGACTTTTTTTTGAAGATTTATTTTTTTTATTTTCGGTGGTGCTGGGTCTTCGTTGCTGCTTGTGGGCTTTCTCTATTTGTGGAGATTGGGGGCCACTCTCCATTTGTGGTGTGCAGGCTTCTCACTGCAGTGACTTCTCTTGTTGCAGACCTCGGGCTCTAGGGCGCGTGGGCTCAGTAGTTGCGGCTCCCGGGCTCTAGAGCACAGGCTCAGTAGTTGTGGCACACGGCCATACAGTTGCTCCATGGCATGTGGAATCTTCCCAGAGCAGGAATCAAGCCCATGACCCTTGCATTGGCGGGCAGATTCTCAACCATTGGACCACCAGGGAAGCCCTATTAGTGGACTTTTTAATGATGGCCATCCTGACTGGTGTGAAGTGGTACCTTTTTGTACTTCTTTTTTTGAAATTCAAACTATCCTTTTTAACACTTTAAAAATACATTTCAAATTTATTACTCATGCTACGTGAATGATTTTGAAATTGTATTTCTTGCCAAGGTATATGTTGTGTATAGCCAAATGGAAAATATATCTGAAAAGGGGAGCTTTCACACAAACTGACTGTCCAAGTGATTGCTGAAATAAACTTGAGGAATCAAATGAGTAATAAAAAACATAGTGTGTTCATTGTGTTAAAAAACACTGTAACAATAAGAAAGATAACAAAAAGCCTATAGTATCTGTGTATCAAACAAGATGGCATTGGGGCTATGGGGCTCCCATACAGGGCTGGGAAGGTGGCCCCTTCTTCTTGGGAAACAGGCCTGACTTTCTTGGAACTGATCTTGGACCCTGGGTGACATGTCAGCCTCTAGGACTTAGAAGGCTCTGAGCTAAAGCAGGAGAAGGCAATGGCACCCCGCTCCAGTGCTCTTGCCTGGAAAATCCCATGGACGGAGGAGCCTGGAAGGCTGTAGTCCATGGGGTCGCTGAGGGTCAGACACGACTGAGCAACTTCACTTTCACTTTTCACTTTCATGCATTGGAG
Organism: Bubalus bubalis; assembly: GCF_019923935.1. Taxonomy (NCBI): domain Eukaryota; kingdom Metazoa; phylum Chordata; class Mammalia; order Artiodactyla; family Bovidae; genus Bubalus; species Bubalus bubalis. The sequence goes on along the minus strand of NC_059157.1, from coordinate 20,758,601 downwards.
AAGGAAATGGCAACCCACTCCAGTGTTCTTGCCTGGAGAATCCCAGGGACGGGGGAGCCTGGTGGGCTGCTGTCTATGGGGTTGCACAGAGTCGGACACGACTGAAGTGACTTAGCAGTAGCAGAGCTAAAGCATCTAGGCCTGGTTGGGCCGTAGTCAGGCCTCATAAGGCCCCAGGAAGGGCAAGAGGCTAAGAAGGATGAGCTTGTATGTGTCAGAGGAGCGGGATGACTCAAGCAGACTCTGCATCCTTCATCCAGTTACTGCCCCTGCACTCTTAGGGTGTCAGGTGGATCTGGCCTCTGGCTCTGTTCAAGCAGCCACTTTGCCTCTCAGAACAATCAATAAAGAAAATGCTTGCCACCATGCTGATGGGAGTAGGAACAAGAGGGTCTTGGCAGATACACACTGATAGATGAGCAAGACTGTGAACAAGTTCCTGGGGGTTTACAGGATCAGGAGCACCTCCCTGGGAGCCCAGTCAAGAGAGAAGAGTTTATCACAGGGTGTCATCATTGTAGTTTTGCTTTGCATGTCTCTAATAATTAGCACTGTTGAGCATCTTTTCATGTGCCTGTTGGCCATCTGTATGTCTTCTTGGGAGGAATGTCTATTTAGTTCTGCCCATTTTCAATCAGGCTATTTGGTTTTTGTTATTGTTGAGTTGTATGAGCCATTTGTATATTTTGGAAATTAAGCCCTTGTCAGTCTGTTGTTTGCAAATATTTACTCCCAGTCCTATAGGTTGCCTTTTCATTTTGTTTATGGTTTCCTTTGCTATGCAAAAGCTTATAAGTTTGATTAGATTCCATTTATTTTAACTTTTATTTCTATTGCCTTGGAAGACTGACCTAAGAAAACATTGGTATAATTTATGTCAGAGAATGTTTTACCTTTGTTCTCTGTTAAGAGTTTTATAATGTCATGTCTTATGTTTAAATCTTTAAGGCATTTTGAGTTTATTTTTGTGTATGTGTTCTCACTTCATTGATTTCCATTGACTGTCCAACTTTCCCAGCACCCCTTGCTAAAAACTTTTTCCCATTGTGTATTCTTGCCGCCTTTGTTGAAGATTAATTGACCACAGGTGTGTGGGTTTATTTCTGGCCTCTCTGTTCCATTCATTCATGTGTCTATTTTTGTGCCAGTATTACACTGTTTTGATTACTGTAGCTTTTTACTATTGTCTGAAGTCTGGGAGGATTACGCCTGCTGCATTATTCTTTCCCCTCAGGATTGCTTTGGCCATTCTGGGTCTTTTATGGTTCCATATAAATTTTAGGATTATTTGTTCTAGTTCTGTGAAAATGTCATGGGTAATTTGATAGGGATCACATTAGGTCTGTAGATTGCTTCAGGTAGTATGACCATTTTAACAATAGTCTTCCAAATCCAAGAGCATGAGATATCTTTCCATTTCTTTGAATCATCTTTGATTGCCTTTATTCATGTTTTATAGTTCTCAACATATTAGAACTTTCACCTCCTAAGGTTTTTTGGGGGGAGAGGGAGAGTGGGTTGGTATGATTTTTATGTGTCCACAAAACACCTGGAAACCTCTTAAATAAGCAGACTCTGCTCCTGCATGTCCAGGGAGGAGCCTGAGAAGCTAACAGACTCTTAGGTGATGCGTTTGTCGGTTGCCCTCAGACCTCACTTTGAAAAAGCAAGGGTTTGAGGGCCGCAAACGGAGGGCAACACTATGACTGCAAACCTCTGGGCTCCTGCCTGCATGGACCCCTTGCTGCCTGCTGTCTTCCCACTTGGGCAGTAAGGCCTTCTTGACCCAGGTCTGTAATGACAGCTGAGACAGCCGTCGTCTTTAGCTGGCTATCAGCACGCTGTTAATACTGAGTAGCAGCACAAAAGTCCTGAAAAACACTCTTCCCCTTTTAGCCTCTGTCACAGCCAGGAGGAAAATGCTTTAATAAACAGTTGGGGGGCTTCCCTGGTGGTCCAGTGATTCAGACTTCGTCTTTCAAGATAGAGGGTGAGGGTTCAATCCTCCACAGGGACCTAAGATCCCACATGCCTCAGGGCCAAAAAAGTCAAAAGATAAAACAGAAGCAATATTGTAACAGATTCAACAAAGACTTTAAAAATGGTCTGCATCCAAAAAAGTTGGATGTGAACGTGTATCAAATGTAATGGGTCTGAATCAGAGTCACACATAATCCCCGTAGGGTGGTAGACTTAAAGGACTGGAAGAATTCAGAGGTCATTTTACCCAAATGCTGCCATTTAGGATTGAGATGGTGGATAAAAATGAGACTGCGTGACACATGCCAGGGAGGCTCAGACTGCCCTCCCACCCCCTTCCTCAGCTCAGCTGTGACATTCCTTCTTTCCAGTCTACCAGGAGAAGTAAGTGTCAGATTCTTGGAGAGAACACGATGGGATTTGAATTTAGATGGAAACTGGCAGGGAACATTTATAGTGTCTGCAAATGAAAAGCAGCAATAAAACACCAGAAAAAAAAATAGAAAATCGAATTGCAAAGTGCCTTCTTAGGTTTTATTTGCAACACAGTCCTCCAACAGCTTTCTTTTAAATCATACCTCCTCTTCATTTTCGCTGCTGGTCCCATCAAACCACACTTTGAAGATATCGGAATGCCATATGCTATGGAACTTTAAAGTCATCATAGGCTCTGATTACATAAGCCAATTAAAAGGACCCTTCTGCTTTTAACAAAAATCTAAGATTTATCGATTTCTGCTGAAATGTTCCTGCTTTGGAACCAGATTATTTGAGATGCTTAATAATGTTTGGTGACACAGAGGTGTAAGAATATAGACCAGTTTTCTTCACTGGTCCTCAAAGAGGCATTGAAGCTAGTGGTAAGGTACTTGGGATGGGGGTATGAAAGACCTGGTTTCCAGTCTCAGCTAAACAAGACCTTATGCACACAGAAATAGCACCTTTATTGATGGTATGGGTTAAGAGCTGATGCTCGGATATAGCCAACATCAGCTCTTAACCCATACCATCTGAGGACACCACAGACACAGGTGATAGAAATAAGTGATTTAAATAAGGTTCCTCTTTATCTTTGGACTTCCCTGGTGGCTCAACTATAAAGAATCCCCCTGCCAATGCAGGAGATGATGCAGAGATCAATCCCTGGGTTGGGAAGATCCCCTGGAGAAAAAAATGGCAACCCACTCCAGTATTCTTGCCTGGGAAATCCCATGAACAGAGAAGCCTGGTGGGCTACAGTCCATATGGGTCATGAAAGAGTCAGACATGACTTAGCCACTAAGCAGGTTATCTTTAAATCATTATATTCTCTCTATCGAATATTTTCATGCAAGTCCTATATGACAAGCATGAAAATTCACACCTTCATTGAATTCATTTAACAAATTCTCAAACACCTCCTCTGTTCCAAGCACTATTCAAGTCCTGAGGATACATCAGGGAACAAAAGCAATAAGGTTTACATTCCAGAAATGATTCAGAGGGGCAGTGGTATGTGTAGTTGACCCCAAAGCAGAACAACAGGCCTAATGATGAAAGCAATCTATCTTGTGCTCTGTCTTCTAAACTCAACATGTAGGTTGAGAAAAGCATTCTCCCTGGAGGCATTTGCCAAACCTGCAAAGGGAGGGGAAACAGGTGGTCTCGGGGGCAGAGGGACAGATCAGAGTCCTGGGAGCCTGACGCTGCTGAATTGTGGGGAGCCGAGTGCTGGAGAGTAGGGCTCCACACAGAAAAAGTTTCTGCAGAGGGGTTCACTGGCTGAATTCTAAGCTGTCTCTGTACACAGTGAGATTCTGTGGGTCCAAATGAAGAATGACCACTGCAGAGTTAGTTATAACCTGAACAACTCCTGACCTTGAAAGGGTTTAAGACATTGGAGCAGTTGTTGAACACCTGGAACATTCTGTAGATGCCTACAAGGCCACTAGCCCTTAAGTAAAGGCTACTCATAAAATTATTAAGGACACCCCCCCACCCAAAGAGGTTTTTAGGTACCAAAGAGGTAAAGTATTTCCCTGTACCTATCAATATTTTCTATATCATATATTAAAACAGAATTTTAAACATGATTAATTCACAGAATAGTAAATTGATTACATGTTAACATAAATGACATATTTTTATGAAAAATAATCACACTTCCCAAACTACAAACAAAATTAGGACGGTGGCAGGATTTTACATTTTTGCAAATCTTTTTAATGAGACTGATAGAAGACAGCTGTATTTTCATATGTGGTTTTGTATTCAATCTGTTATGATATGTTGTTTTGGTTGCTGTATAAGAGGAAAATCTGGCCTCACACTGATATGTGTTGGCCACAGAAATATTTCACAAGCCTTTTCAGATCATTGTAAATATTCTTCTTTGATACTGTTATGGGTTCAATAGTGCTTCCCCCCAAAAAGGAAGTCCTAACTCCCAGGATTTCAGAATATTGACCTTACGTGGAAATAGGTTCTCTACAGATTTCATCAAGTTCGGACGAGGGCATTAGAGTGGTTCCTAATACATTATGACTGCTGTGTTGATAAGAGGAAATTTCAGACACAGACATAGAAAAAAAACAACAACAACAAAACACTGTGAAGTGAAAAAGACACAGGGAGAAGGTTATGAGAAGGTGGAGACAGAGATGGGAATTAGGCTGCCACAAGCCGAGAACCATCGGGGGCCACCAGAGGCTAGGAGAGGCAGGGAAGAATTCTTCCTCTAGAGCAGCAGTCCCCAGCCTTGTTGGCAGCAGGGACCGGTTTCATGGAAGGCAATTTTTCCACGTACTGGGATTGCAGGGAATGGTTTCAAGATGATTCAAGAACATTACATTCATTGTGCACTTTGGTTCCGTTGTTATTACATCAGCTCCACCTCAGATCATCAGGCATTATATCCTGAAGGTTGAAGACCGCTGATGGAGCCTTCAGAGAGCTCGTACCTGCTTAACTTCAGACTTCTGGCTTCCACAATGTGACACAATACATTTATGTTCTTCTAAGCCATCTAGTTTGTGGGTTATGTCAGCTCTATGAATAGATACCAGTTAGTATCTATTGGTAATATATATATACCAACACTTAAGAAATTTCTTAAAGGTTAGCTGTAATGTGAAATCTGAAACCACATCAACGAGCATTTTATACTGTCCTTATTAAAATCTATTGGCCTGTTTTATACTGTGGGTGGATCTTCTAACCATGCAAACTGTAACTTCATACTTTGCTCATTTGAAAAATATTGGTTCATTAAGTTATGCTGATATTCCAAATGTTGACACCTTCCACTGCATAATATTTTGAAAATGGAACTTGTTAAAATAATTTCTGATGACATTTGTAGTGATGTTAACTGTTGGGAAGCTATCAAGCTCATGATGATGGATTCAAGTTTTCAAAAATTTTAATTTTCCCTTGAAAGCTCAAATTCTATCACTGGGAAAAAAAACTTTCATTTTCCTTAAAGTGACACATAATCACTCTTTGTTTTTTGAGAAACATGTGTGCCAAGCACACAAATCTGAATAACCAGATGTCTATCAGTCATTCTTTCCCGTAAAAATGATATTCTGTGAAAAGAGTGGCTAGATATGCTTGCAAGTGCACAAGCTTTTTTCCTCCTCAAATCTTGACATTCAGCAGAAGGGCTTAGGCAAACTTCCCATGCATACTGTGTGCTGTGCTGTCCTGATGTAGCAGCAGTGTTAAAAAGCCATGCACTTCAGGGTTAAAATTTAATAAAGTTAATAATTTTTACTACATCATTAAATACATTCTTAAGTGAAACAGGTATATTTTAACACATTATTAACTGGGGGTTATCTGTAGAAACTAACGCCTGCGGCCAGTGATTGCTATGTAAGCAAATATTGAACTGTCTCCAATTAATAATGTTCAGGCTTACAGAAGCAGAAGATTTTAAGAAGAGGTGGCAAGAATACACAGAAGAACTGTACAAAAAAGGTCTTCACGACCCAGATAATCACCATGGTGTGATCACTGACCTAGAGCCAGACATCCTGGAATGTGAAGTCAAGTGGGCCTTAGAAAGCATCACTACGAACAAAGCTAGTGGAGGTGATGGAATTCCAGTTGAACTATTTCAAGTCCTGAAAGATGATGCTGTGAAAGTGCTGCACTCAATATGACAGCAAATTTGGAAAACTCAGCAGTGGCCACAGGACTGGAAAAGGTCAGTTTTCATTCCAATCCCAAAGAAAAGCAATGCCAAAGAATGCTCAAACTACCACACAAATGCACTCATCTCACACGCTAGTAAAGTAATGCTCAAAATTCCCCAAGCCAGGCTTCAGCAATATGTGAACCGTGACCTTCCAGATGTTCAAGCTGGTTTTAGAAAAGGCAGAGGAACCAGAGATCAAATTGCCAACATCTGCTGGATCATGGAAAAAGCAACAGAGTTCCAGAAGAACATCTATTTCTGCTTTATTGACTATGCCAAAGCCTTCAACTGTGTGGATCACAATAAACTGTGGAAAATTCTGAAAGAGATGGGAATACCAGACCACCTGACCTGCCTCTTGAGAAACCTATATGCAGGTCAGGAAGCAACAGTTAGAGCTGGACATAGAACAACAGACTGGGTCCAAATAGGAAAAGGAGTACATCCAGGCTGTATATTGTCACCCTGTTTATTTAACTTCTATGCAGAGTACATCATGAGAAATGCTGGGCTGGAAGAAGCACAAGCTGGAATCAAGATTGCCAGGAGAAATATCAATAACCTCAGACATGCAGATGACACCACCCTTATGGCAGAAAGTGAAGAGGAACTAAAAAGCATCTTGATGAAAGTAAAAGAGAGTGAAAAGTTGGCTTAAAGCTCAACATTCAGAAAATGAAGATCATGGCATCTGGTCCCATCACTTCATGGGAAATAGATGGGGAAACAGTGGAAACAGCAGCAGACTTTATTTTTTTGGGCTCCAAAATCACTGCAGATGGTGATTGCAGCCATGAAATGAAAAGATGCTTACTCCTTAGAAGGAAAGTTATGACCAACCTAGATAGCATATTAAAAAGCAGAGACATTACTTTGCCAACAAAGGTCCATCTAGAGCGACTTTACTTTCACTTTTCACTTTCATGCATTGGAGAAGGAAATGGCAACCCACTCCAGTATTCTTGCCTGGAGAATCCCAGGGACAGAGGAGCCTAGTGGGTTGTCGTCTATGGGGTCACACAGAGTTGGACACGACTGAAGTGACTTAGCAGCAGCAGCAGCAGTCAAGGCTATGGTTTTTCCAGTGGTCATGTATGGATGTGAGAGTTGGATTGTGAAGAAAGCTGAGCGTCGAAGAATTGATGCTTTTGAACTGTGGTGCTGGAGAAGACTCTTGAGAGTCCCTTGGACTTCAAGGAGATCCAACCAGTCCATTCTAAAGGAGATCAGTCCTGGGTGTTCTTTGGAAGGAATGATGCTAAAGCTGAAACTCCAGTACTTTGGCCACCTCATGCGAAGAGTTGACTCACTGGAAAAGACTCTGATGCTGGGAGGGATTGGGGGCGGGGGGAGAAGGGGATGACAGAGGATGAGATGGTTGGATGGCATCACTGACTCGATGGACGTGAGTCTGAGAGAACTCCGGGAGTTGGTGATGGACAGGGAGGCCTGAAGTGCTGCAATTCATGGGGTCGCAAAGAGTCAGACACGACTGAGTGACTGATCTGATCTGATCTGATACTTGAGATGGTTTTTTGTTTTTTAAAGGATTAGGCTCGGTTGACTTTTTTTTTTTAACTTGAATCCTAGCTCACCTTTAAAGGGTAAATAATTTGAAAACTACTGAGACAATCTGTAAAAAAAAATTACACATCAGAGAAAAATATGGAAATAGTGCCAGTTTGTCTTATGGAATTAGCGTAATTTTAATTCTTCATAATAGACAAGCATTACACATGAAAATGAAGGTAAAAGTCTGCAAAAATTAAGTAGTAATATAATTAAATGAAATTATGCCAAGTAGTTTAAAAGAACATAATACTAAATAGCTAGTAGGGTTTATTCTGGTAATGCAAAGCTGTTTCACCATTAAGAAGTTTATTAATTAACTTAAATATTAAAGGATTAATACTATATTATCCATATAATTTGTAAATATATGCTCAAAAGCTCAATGAAATTCAGCAGCCATTCATAAGTTTTTACAAGTATAAGTAAAATAGGAACAGAGATATCTTCACAAGGAGTATAGGACTAAATGAAAACAGCAGCCAGCATCATAATAAACAATGAAATGCTAATGCTCTACTTCCATGATTATTCTGCATTGTCTTAGAAATCCTAGCTAATGCAGGAAGATAAAATAAGCAGTATAATAAAATGTATTAGAAAATAAAGAAAATATTTGCAACATTCATAAAACCTAATAAATATTAAGTTATGCTGAAACTAATGAGAGACTTTCCTAGTGGTCCAGGGATTAAGATTCTGCACTTCCAGTGCAGGAGGTACAGATTCAATCTCTGGTCAGGGAACCAAGACCCCACGTGAGCCCACACACACAAAAAAGAAAGTAATAAGAGAATATGCTAATATGCCTGTAAGCAATGTAATAGTTGGTATCTTCTCTCTATGCTACCAAATAAAGCAGTCGAAGTGGAAAAGCAAAAAAAGTAAAGGATATATACTAAAAAAGGATATATACTAACAGTACAGGATATATACTAAAGCTATAAAAACATTGACTTTTATTAATATTCAGTATATATTGGATATAGTATATTTCTATTAATGAAGTGTATATATATATACATATTTTGAGATATGAAGACCTTAATTGCATAAACATTTCTTTGATTACATGATAAGCAATATACTCAAAATATTGAAAGACTCTTTGGCAGTTTTTATGGGGTCATGCTACCATTGCTTCTGATGTTATTTCACACTCTTTCTTTTTATACTTCTGTACCGTAATACCCTTGAGGTTCAAGGCAAGAACCTTGTCTTAATAATCTTTGAGCTCCAGTATCTAACACATCTTTGATATATGATAAAGAATCAATGATTGTTTGTGAGTGAGTGAGTGAGTGAATGTGTGAGTGAACGACTTCTAAACAGAGGAGCCAACTGTTCTGTTCCCGTTGGGGGCACTTGTAATAGCCCAGGTGCTCCAGAAGCTGGTGTACAAATGTGTAACTGACCTTTGGGGTGGCCCAACAAGGCACATCTTGCAATCTCCTAGTGGGGCTTCCTGATCCAATTGTGATGGTTAATTTTGTGTGTCTACTTGACTGCTTCAGAGATGTCCTGATAGCTGAGAAACCATTATTTCCAGGTGTGTCCCTGAGAGTGTTTCCAGAAGCGAAGAGATTAGCATTTGAATGAATAGACTGAGTAAAGAAGATGCACCATCTCCCATGTGGGTGAGCATCCACAGTCCGTTGAGGGACCCCATAGAACAAAAAAACAGAGGAAAGGTGCATACGCATGCTCTCCTTGAACAGGAATGTCCATCTTCTCCTGCCCTCCAGCATCAGAAGCCTTGGACTCGGACAGTTACACCAGCAGGCCTCCAGTTCTCAGGCCTTCTTACTTGGACTGAATTATATCACTGACTTTCCTGGTTCTCCAGCTTGTAAATGGCATCTCATACTATATCTGAACCCCCATAATCATGTGAGCCAATTCCCATAATAAACTTTCTCTTACAGATCTAAATCCGTGGAGGAGGGTATGGCAACTCACCCCAGTATTCTTGCCTGAGAATCCCATGGAAAGACCTGACAGGCTACACTCCATAGGGTCACCAAGTCAGACATGACTGAAGTGGCTTAGCACGCGCACATAGATCTAAGTGCATCCTTTTGGCTCTGTTTCTCTAGTAGTAATAGTTTAGTCATTAACTCATGTTCAACTCTTGGGATCCTACAGGCTGTAGCCTCCCAGGATCCTCTGTCCATGGGATTCTCCAGGTAAGAATACTGAAGTGGGTTTCCATTTCCTTTGCCAGGAGATCTTCCTAACCCAGGAATCGAACCCAGGTCTCCTGCATTGCAGGCAGATTCTTTACTGACTGAGCTATGAAGGAAGGTACATGTTTTTCTGAAGAACCCTAAAAATAGCTATGTCATGAAAAGAGTGCCCTTCTGAATTGGAACTCGGTGTAAAACCAAAATCTAGACTTTAGCCCCTGGGCTTCTAGAATTCTAGTAGATAATTTTTTTTTGCATGTTCAGGATTCTGCCTAGAAAAAATTTTGTATTTGTTCATATATATATATATATATATATAACAAGACATTTGCATTTCTGGTCATATCCCAAAATTTCAACTCATATAAACAAAACAAGAGAGAAGAATCCATGTAACATAATTTGCAATGCTGGACACTTAGAGTTGGAATCTATGCAGAAAAACAAAGTATTTTCATTCTGGAAGTTTATATTTTCACTGATTTTCTGAAACTCAATGTCTAGTGAAACTGAACCAATATCTTAGTAACCAGTGTCTTGCATATAAGGATGTGTGCTAAGTCGCTTCAGTCATGTCCAACTCTTTGCAACCCTATGGACTGTAGCCTCTCAGGCTCCTCTGTGCATGGGCTTCTCCAGGCAAGAATACTGGAGTGGGTTGCCATTTGTGCATACAGGATATACACAACAAATGTTAAATTGGGTTAAACTTCTGTTGATGATCTGCTGCTGAGGTTTTTTTTTTCCCCCCTTAATCCTGAGTTTTTAATTAACGCCTAAACTTTCTGATCAGATCTGGAAAATAAGTGTGGTAAAAACTAAAAAATACTTTATGACTTCAGTTGATTTGAAACAAATCATTACTCATTAAAAGTCTCATGACTATCATCAGTAATAAATCTGCACTCACTCTCAGCTCGTTTTGATTTAAAGGGAAAATAATGTTAAGGTGCACCACCTTTCTCCCCATTCAGTAGACACTTCTATAATTTTAAGGAGCACCCAGCACTGGAGATTGAAAATAATTTAAGATAACATGCCCTACGGTTTCCCATCCCTGTGACTGCAGTTTGGTGTGATACGTGTGGCGGGGGATACGTGGATGTTCTGTAAAAACAAAGAGGAGGAGACAGAGATGGGCCTGGGAGGGGCATGATCTGGCAGGCTTCACAGAGAGCATGACACTGAGCAAATTTCTCAAAGATGTTATGCAAATTAAGAACCTTCCAGGCAGGCAATAGAAAAACACAAAGGCCTGGAACCATGTTCTGAGAAATTGCTGCCTCTGCACAATGGCTGGAGTGAGGGTTCTCACCGGGTGATGGACAGCCATGAAGCTAGGCAAATGAGCAGATCCTAGGGTATGAAGTGCCATGGGCTAGAGCAAGGAAAGTTCTGGGGAACCTTTGGGACAGTTTGTAGTAGTCGTTCATTTGTTAAGTCGTGTTCTACTCTTTGCCACCCCATGGACCTCAGGCTTCCCTGCCCTTCACTATCTCCCTGAGTTTGCTCAAACTCACATTCATTGAGTCAGTGATGCCATCCACCATCTCATCCTCTATCGTCCCCTTCTCCTCCTGCCTTCAATCTTTCCCAGCATCAGGGTCTTTTCCAATGAGTCAGCTCTTCGCATCAGGTGGCCAAAGTATTGGAACTTCAGCTTCAGCATCAGTCTTTCCAATGAATATTCAGGGTTGATTTCCTTTAGGATGGACTGGTTGGATCTCCTTGCAGTCCAAGGGACTCTCAAGAGTCTTCTCCAACACCACAGTTCAAAAGCATCAATTCTTCGGCGCTCAGCCTTCTTTATTGTCCAACTCTCACATCCGTCCTTGCCTGCTGGAAAAACCATAGCTTTGACTGTATGGATCTTTGTCAGCAAAGTAATGTCTCTGATTTTTAATATGCTGTCTAGGTTTGTCATAAATTTTCTTTTGTAGTAGGGGAGAGGCCTAAACTGTTCAAAAGAACAGTGTAATAATATTCAAGGTATAGTTATAGTGGAATTTCTTTGTGTATGTGACTTGTAAAGTGGACCTGCAGAAAATTTTCAGAGTCCAAAAGACAAAAAGTAAACATGTTATGGACATGTCATTATAGTAAATTCGTAGCCTTCTGGGAGGACTGCTCGGAACCTCCTCAAGACTTCCTGGGAGCAGTACTTTAGGGACAACACCTTGGCCATCTTTTCCATAGCATCTTGGGAAGGGGAAGGTAAGGAAGCTGAGGGGAGGAAGAAGGAAGGAGAGAATTAGGGCTGCAGCTTGGTTGAGACTGGGCCATTCAAGGTGATAAGCTGGCATTCTAAAGCCAGTTCTAAGTAGGAGTACATTGGCTTCCCTGATAGCTCAGTTGGTAAAGAATCCGCCTGCAATGCAGGAGACCCCTGGTTCGATTTCTGGGTCGGGAAGATCCCCTGGAGAAGGGATAGGCTACCCATTCCAGTGTTCTTGGGCTTCCCTTGTGGCTCAGCTGATAAGAAATCCACCTGCAATGAGGGAGACCTGTGTTCGATCCCTGGGTTGGGAAGATCCCCTGGAGAAGGGAAAAGCCACCCACTCCAGTATTCTGGAGAATTCCATGGACTGTATAGTCCATGGGGTCCCAAAGAATCAGACATGACTGAGCGACTTTCACTTTCACTTCAAGTAGGAGTACAAAGATTCCAACTAAGGCCAGGCTGAGAGCATTAAGAGGGGACCCAGCTGGAGTTACTCTAGGAGTCCTGATTAGATGGGGGCAGTGATCCAGCAGTTGAAGACAAAAGAACCCACACATGCTGCAGGCTTCCCTTCACTGGCCCCAGGAGAAGCATGGAGCCACCATAAGCAGAATCTGCCAGGAAAGAAATGGTCTGGAGGCCAGAATCGGCAACCACATATATTTCAAAACCCACTGGCCATAGATTTTTTTTTTAATGTTTTTTTCATTGTGGTGAAAGTCACATAATACAAAACATACTATTTTAACTATATTCTACTATGCAGTTCAGTGGGGCCATAGACTGTTTAATAACATCAATGTTCATAATTAGGACCTCAAAATACTTTGAGTTATGAAAGATATTTTGAAATATTGTGAAATGGTATAGAACAGGAGTGAGAAGGCCTGACTATTACTATAAAGCAATACTGTGTTGAGTTTTTGCCACTTGGTGTCTGGGCCCCTTCCCAGGAGCACCTGAATTTCCTTGTGGAGAATTACCTCCTCCCTTTTGTGGTCTTGGTGGGAGCCCAGTCCCTACCTCCCACCAGTGCCCAAGGACAGATTATTTTTTGGTCCTCCCCAGCCTGGCAGAAAGTGGGCACCTAGCTTGGCTGATTCATCTCCCCTGGGACTTGAAATTTGGAGCCAGAAATACTCTTGACCTTGAGGGAAGGCAGTCAGCCTTTGTCCATTACATGAAAGAATGATGCACCTGCAGAAGTTCCTTCATCCTTAGTTTGTTCAGCATTTTTATCATGAAAAGGACTTAGATTCTGTTAAGTGCCTCTTCTGCACCTATCAAGATGATCATGTGATTCTGATCCTTTATTCCATTCACATTGCAGAAGGAAATGGCAACCCACTCCAGTATTCTTCCCTGGGAAATCCCATGGACAGAGGAGCCTGGCGGTCTACCGTCCATGGGGTTGCAAGAGTCGGACACAACTTAGCGACTAAACCACCACCACCACCACCATTCTATTAATATGGTGCATTATGTTGATCTACTTTTCAGATGTTAAACCAATTTTGGGGTCAGTCTCAGCCTATTAATAGTGATGCTATGGACTAGACATGCCTGGGGCACTCACCTGGGCTGTGTGACTGGCAGCCCCCATGGACAGTTCCCAGACCACAGCCAAAGTGTGGCTGGATCAGCCCTCATGGATTTTATTATGATTGCAGGAAGCACCTCAAAACAACCACCAGAGAGAGAACTTTGAAAAAACAAGGCTTATTTCTCACAGGTCGCAGAGGCACTGTGAGGTCTCGATAGAGAAAGCAAGTGTGGACCTGGGGTTCTGCCTTTATTGAGGTTGGCAGTGGGGGGGGGGCCTCATGTTTTGAGGCTTCATTCTTTATTGGTGAATTTTAAATGTATGAGGAGGAATTAAAGTGCAGGAATGGAAAAGTAGTCAAGTGGTCAGTTATTTAAGTCACTGAGTGCTTTCTAAAAAGGGAAGCTGCATGGGTGGGGTGGCCTGGTCTCTGTGTGGTTATGTATTGGGCAATGTGTTTTGTTGAGATACCATCCTTCCAAGTGGATGCCTGACAATCGAAAAGCTTAACGTCAGGCTCTCAGAGTACCAAAAATAATAATAATAGTAAGAGTTTCCAGTACAACCAACCTTGCATTCCTGGAATAAATTCATCCCACTTGGTCATAAATATAAATTTGTATTAAAGAAATATAGTGTGGTTAGTGGACTGTACCCCCTCCATTGACTAATTAGAACATGAGTGTGTAGTCAGTATATGTGTGTGTGTGTGTATGATAATCTAATAAATACTGTGACTTGTGAATGCTGGGTGCTGATAGAAGTTCGAAAATGTGCAATTAATAATAAATAATAATAATAATAAAATGATATGGTAAATTGCGATGACGCATAATGCTTTAAAAATTGATACTAAAATGATTTATTTGGTGTTGTGTGTGTGCATGCTCCGTCTTGTCTAACTCTGTGACCCCATGGTCTATAGCCTACCAGGCTCCTCTGTCCATGGGATTTCCCAGGCAAAGATACTGAAGTGGGTTGCCATTTCCTTCTCCAGGGGATCTTCTGGACCCAGGGATCGAATCTGAGGTCTCTGGCATTTCCTACATTGGCAAGTGGGTTATCAGCTGATTTGGTGTTAGGTGCATTTTATTTTCTAACTTTGGAATTTGCTAATTTATAGATGTTTATGCACAGTGAATCTCCATCAGTGAGTTGATTCACCAACACCTTACCCTCTGGCAGGCTGGGTATCAGAGAATTGTATAGGTATCTGTGTGTGTATCAACAGCTAAAAGGAAGAAATAATGAATGATGACATGCCAGGCGATATCATCCTGAAAAGATTTAAAAAGAGGTGAAATTTAAGCAGCAATTTGAAAGGAGAAAGAAGGCTGCTACAGAAGACCATTTATGCAGCAAGCCCAATCTGTGTTAATTTTCATAGCTGTTGACTTGGCAATGTGGCAAACTAAATTACTTTGGAAGAATCCATCTGTTTGAGTATAAATACCAGAGAATCACCTTTTCCAAGCCTCCCTTGCTGGTGTCCATCTGGGCCATCTGATTAACAGATTGCTAATGTACTCTGGTGTGACACGAGACGTTTTAGAAGCTGCTATCCTTGTCCCATTCTAAGTGACAACCTGCTTCTACACCAGTGATTTGAACCATGTTTCTAGTGGAGTCTTCCATTCCATGGAGCTATTTGATTGCACTTCTTGCCCAAATTTGTATCACTTAATGCTTTCCATTTAACATGTACTTTCCATTTCTAACGAGCCTCTAAAATGTTGTTGTCACTGGTCAAAATGAGTCATCCTGACTGCTTTTGCTGTTTCTCCAAAGAGTGTACCCCAGGGACTAGGGTAGAGATCTTAAAGGGAAAGAGCAAGAAAAAAAAAATAGCACAGCCATTATTGGTATGTCACTTACCGTTATTATTCTTCATCTTCAAAAGTGTAGTGGCAAAGGTCAGCATAGAATCATCACCATCAGGGACCACCAGCGGTACAGATAAAGACTGCAGAGCTGCAGCCTCTGGTTTGGGGTCAGTCTGTTCACACATTAAGTTTCTAACAAGAAAGATAGCAGTTAGTAACTTTCTTCTGCACTGTACTAACCTTTGCCCAGCTTGTTCAATCAGGTGCTCGCCAGGCTGTTATCCCACCTCCGGTACCTGCTTTCTCTGGCATCTCTGTCCCGCCTCCTTACGCCCACGGGCCCCTCCACATCCCTACCGCACACCCTTCTCAGCGGGTTTGCACTGTGATCAAAGTGCTGGGCAGCTGTTCATGTTTTTGCAGCAGGTTACTCTCCGACAAGCTTGCAAGCACTCTTCCATTCCTGTACTCCTGATGAGAGATGGATCTTGATTTACTCAGCAATTTTCTTTCTCTGCTGCTTTTCACCCAGTCCTGCAAGATCGTGGCTCAGGGAAAGATACAGTTATCAGACTTTGTTAGTTTTATTAGCTGTCCGATTTTGGAAAGTGTGACTTCATACTTCATTTACCAGATGTTTTTTCTTCCTCTCGTCCAGTCCTTTCTTTTCTTTTTTCCTTTCTTTCTTTTTGTTGTTGGGGGAGTGGAATGAAGAATCTCATTCCTTGCCTCAGATCTACTGGAAAGAAATGTACATAAGAAAGTCCCAGATAATATGCCTATTCCTTAAAGCAGCGGTCCCCAACCATTTTGGCACCAGAGACAGGTTTCATGGAGGACAGTTTTTCCACAGACCAGGGCGGGGTGGGGGGGCTGTCTCGGGATGATTCAAGTGCATTACATTTATTGAGCACTTTATTTCTATTATTATGACATCAGCCCACCTCAGATCATCAGGCATTAGATCCCAGAGGTTGGAGACCCCTGCCTTAAAGCATGCCCTGGGACACTGCCCCCAGCCATGGATACCTGCTGGCATATTATACTTACCTTGTCTGCTGAGTGTCTCTAGCAAGAAGGTGAGATGGGGGATGCAGGGTCCAGAAATGGAGGCTTAACCTGACATCTTCTCAGATCCGTTTGTTGTCAGTTTTCAAGAGTGTCTTTAGACGTTTGTAACAGTATGGCTTTTGATTTATAGAATGCCGAAGTTTAAAAAGATCTGTAAGACGTCCGATTTACACTGATTGTATAAATGAACACATAGGCTAAGAAGCTTAATAAGTTTCATAGAACAAATTTATTGTAAATTTCTTTGATGCAAATTTCTTGCATCAGGGCAAGAAAAGAATGTCTAGACTGCTGTTCTCTGTCTTCGTTTCACTGTATCCATCTCTGAGCAGTAATTTTTGTAGTTGTTCTGTAAACAAATACTAATCTTCAGATATAACCAGGGCAAACCTAAACCAGAACCAAATCAAAACAACAAAACTGGCCATGGTTTTCAATAACCTGACTTCTGTGGGGGCTGAGGGAACCCACCTCATAAAGAGGCAGCCAGTGAGGGAGGGTGAGGAGGCTGGCAAAAAAGAACAGGTTTGTTTCTGTTGGGGTTCCGTTAGCAGACAAAATAGGAGAGAACTTTACTAAAAAAAACTTAGGGAGTTCCGTGCAGGCGGCTGCGACGGGTGCGCCAAAGCGCGGCAGAGAGGAGACACCCCACGTCCGAGGTCAGGGGCCGAAGCCGGGAGGACCCCATGCCCGAAGGGCGGCGGCCAAGAGGAGTTACCCCACGTCGGAGGTCAGGGGCAGCAGCCGAGAGTACCAGACTGCGATGGTGCAGGAACCGCCGAGAGGAGCTACCCCACGTCCGAGGTTGGGGGGGCAGCTGAGAGGAGCTACCCAGCGTCCGAGGTCAGGGGCAGCGGCTGGGAGGACCAACCCCACGTCCAAGTAGCCGTGGCTGCGAGGGCACAGGAGGGCCTAGAGGAGCTATCCCACATTGAAGGTCAGGAAGGGCGGTGGTGAGGAGATACCCCTCGTCCAAGGTAAAGAGCAATGACTGTGCTTTGCTGGAGCAGCCATGAAGAGATACCCCACGCCCAAGGTAAGAGAAACCCAAGTAAGATGGTAGGTGTTGCAAGAGGGCATCAGAGGGCAGACACACTGAAACCATGCTCACAGAAAACTAGTCAATCTAGTCACACTAGGACCACAGCCTTGTCTAACTCAATGAAACTAAGCCATGCCCGTGGGGCAACCCAAGACGGGTGGGTCATGGTGGAGAGATCTGACAGAATGTGGTCCACTGGAGAAGGGAATGGCAAACCACTTCAGTATTCTTGCCTTGAGAACCCCATAAACAGTATGAAAAGGCAAAATGATAGGATACTAAAAGAGAAACTCCCCAGGTCAGTAGGTGCCCAATATGCTACTGGAGATAAGTGGAGAAATAACTCCAGAAAGAATGAAGGGATAGAGCCAAAGCAAAAAGAATACCCAGCTGTGGATGTGACTGGTGATAGAAGCAAGGTCCTATGCTGTAAAGAGCAATATTGCATAGGAACCTGGAATGTCAGGTCCATGAATCAAGGCAAATTGGAAGTGGTCAAACAAGAGATGGCAAGAGTGAATGTTGACATTCTAGGAATCAGCGAACTGAAATGGACTGGAATGGGTGAATTTAACTCAGATGACCATTATATCTACTACTGCAGGCAGGAATCCCTCAGAAGAAATGGAGTGACCATCATGGTCAACAAAAGAGTCCGAAATGCAGTACTTGGATGCAATCTCAAAAACGACAGAATGCTCTCTGTTCGTTTCCAAGGCAAACCATTCAATATCACAGTAATCCAAGTCTATGCCCCAACCAGTAACACTGAAGAAGCTGAAGTTGAACTGTTCTATGAAGACCTACAAGACCTTTTAGAACTAACACCCAAAAAAGATGTCCTTTTAATTATAGGGGACTGGAATGCAAAAGTAGGAAGTCAAGAAACACCTGGAGTAACAGGCAAATTTGGCCTTGGAATATGGAATGAAGCAGGACAAAGACTAACAGAGTTTTGCCAAGAAAATGCACTGGTCATAACAAACACCCTCTTCCAACAACACAAGAGAAGACTCTATACATGGACATCACCAGATGGTCAACACTGAAATCAGATTGATTATATTCTTTGCAGCCAAAGATGGAGAAGCTCTATACAGTCAGCAAAAACAAGACCAGGAGCTGACTGTGGCTCAGACCATGAACTCCTTATTGCCAAATTCAGACTTAAATTGAAGAAAGTAGGGAAAACCACTACACCATTCAAGTATGACCTAAATCAAATCCCTTATGATTATACAGTGGAAGTGAGAAATAGATTTAAGAGCCTAAATCTGATAGACAGAGTGCCTGATGAACTATGGACTGAGGTTTGTGACATTGTACAGGAGACAGCGATCAAGACCATCCCCATGGAAAAGAAATGCAAAAAAGCAAAATGGCTGTCTGGGGAGGCCTTACAAATAGCTGTGAAAAGAAGAGAAGCGAAAAGCAAAGGAGAAAAGGAAAGATATAAACATCTGAATGCAGAGTTCCAAAGAATAGCAAGAAGAGATAAGAAAGCCTTCTTCAGTGATCAATGCAAAGAAATAGAGGAAAACAACAGAATGGGAAAGACTAGGGATCTCTTCAAGAAAATCAGAGATACCAAAGGAACATTTCATGCAAAGATGAGCTCAATAAAGGACAGAAATGGTATGGACCTAACAGAAGCAGAAGATATTAAGAAGAGATGGCAAGAATACACAGAAGAACTGTACAAAAAAGATCTTCACAACCCAGATAATCACGATGGTGTGATCACTGACCTAGAGCCAGACATCCTGGAATGTGAAGTCAAGTGGGCCTTAGAAAGCATCACTACGAACAAAGCTAGTGGAGGTGATGGAATTCCAGTTGAGCTATTTCAAATCCTGAAAGATGATGCTGTGAAAGTGCTGCACTCAATATGACAGCAAATTTGGAAAACTCAGCAGTGGCCACAGGACTGGAAAAGGTCAGTTTTCATTCCAATCCCAAAGAAAGGCAATGCCAAAGAATGCTCAAACTACCGCACAATTGCACTCATCTCACACACTAGTAAAGTAATGCTCAAAGTTCTCCAAGCCAGGCTTCAGCAATATGTGAACCATGAACTTCCTGATGTTCAAGCTGGTTTTAGAAAAGGCAGAGGAACCAGAGATCAAATTGCCAACATCCACTGGATCATGGAAAAAGCAAGAGAGTTCCAGAAAAACATCTATTTCTGCTTTATTGACTGTGCCAAAGCCTTTGACTGTGTGGATCACAATAAACTGTGGAAAATTCTGAAAGAGATGGGAATACCAGACCACCTGACCTGCCTCTTGAGAAATCTGTATGCAGGTCAGGAAGCAACAGTTAGAACTGGACATGGAACAACAGACTGGTTCCAAATAGAAAAAGGAGTTCATCAAGGCTGTATATTGTCACCCTGTTTATTTAACTTCTATGCAGAGTACATCATGAGAAACGCTGGACTGGAAGAAGCACAAGCTGGAATCAAGATTGCTGGGAGAAATATCAATAACCTCAGATATGCAGATGACACCACCCTTATGGCAGAAAGTGAAGAGGAACTCAAAAGCCTCTTGATGAAAGTGAAAGTGGAGAGTGAAAAAGTTGGCTTAAAGCTCAACATTCAGAAAAGGAAGATCATGGCATCCGGTCCCACCACTTTATGGGAAATAGCTGGGGAAACAGTGGAAACAGTGTCAGACTTTATTTTTCTGGGCTCCAAAATCACTACAGATGGTGACTGCAGCCATGAAATTAAAAGGCGCTTACTCCTTGGAAGGAAAGTTATGACCAACCTAGATAGCATATTCAAAAGCAGAGACATTACTTTGCCAACAAAGGTCTGTCTAGTCAAGGCTATGGTTTTTCCTGTGGTCATGTATGGATGTGAGAGTTGGACTGTGAAGAAGGCTGAGCGCCAAAGAATTGATGCTTTTGAACTGTGGTGTTGGAGAAGACTCTTGAGAGTCGCTTGGACTGCAAGGAGATCCAACCAGTCCATTCTGAAGGAGATCAGCCCTGGGATTTCTTTGGAAGGAATGATGCTAAAGCTGAAACTCCAGTACTTTGGCCACCTCATGCGAAGAGTTGACTCATTGGAAAAGACTCTGATGCTGGGAGGGATTGGGGGCAGGAGGAGAAGGGGACGACAGAGGATGAGATGGCTGGATGGCATCACTGACTCGATGGACGTGAGTCTGGGTGAACTCCGGGAGTTGGTGATGGACAGGGAGGCCTGGCGTGCTGTGATTCATGGGGTCGCAAAGAGTCGGACACGACTGAGCGACTGATCTGATCTGATCTGATCTGGCAGTCTAGTGGTTAGGATTCGATGCTTTCACTGCCAGTGGCCTGGATTCATTCGCTGGCTGGAGAAGTAAAATCCTGCAAACCCCGAGTCATGGCAAAAAACAAAACAAAAGAATAAAACAATAAGAAAACCGGTCTAGCCATATTCACCAAGAATAAAAGAGAGGACACAAATTATCAACATGGAGAGTGAAGGAAAGAGGGGGTCACTGTAAACTAACCCTTTCCCAGACATGAAAAAGATGTCTTAGGTGAAACAGATTCCTTCAAAGACACAAAGTATAAGATACAACAGAAGTTTTAAAAACTAAGGGATGACCGAAAATAAGTCAGGCATGTGCAAACTGAATAATATCAGATGAAACAAGGTGCAGAAGCAGTAACTCTGATAACAGTTGTGGGAGAGCCATATGGCTTTGCAAGTGATGAGGAATCATCGGATGCCTCCTTGTCTCCTGTCTACCCTGGGAGGGTCTGCATGGTTTCCTTAGCAACCCAGTCAAACGGGGAGAGTTTGTTCCAGCATAAGTACTGTGAACAACGGCTGTCACAGGCCATGATTTGGAAACTGTCACTCATTAAGTGTCAAACTTAGCCAAGATAACTCATTATGGCTGAGAAGGACTTCTGATTTTTTTTTTTAACTTAAACATGAGTGCATCATTCTCTGGAGTTTGTATTCGTGATCTCAGATCTCTTCATGAATACTGAAGAACAGATTGTTGTTTAGTTGCCAAATCGTGTCCGACTCTGCAACCCCATGGACTGAAGCACAGCAGGCTTCCCTGTCTTTCAACATCTCCTAGAGTTTGCTCAAACTCATGGCCATTGAATCGGTGATGACATCCAACCATCTCATCCTCTGTCGCCTTCTTCTCCTGCCTTCAATCTTTCCCAGCAACAGGGTCTTTTCCAAGGAGTGAGCTCTTTGCATCAGGTGGCCCAAGTATTGGCGCTTCAGCTTCATCGTTAGTCCTTCCAATGAATATTCAGGGTTGGATAACTTCAAATGATATGTTAAATCCACAAAAATTATGGCTGTGAAAGTCTTCCAGGTCTGTTTTGCTAGTCACAGTAAGTGAATAGAGGGTCCACTGTGATACAAGGCTGGCTTTTTTCCATGTCTGAGTTTCTGCTGCCACCTTCAGTCTCTGTCTGGACACAGCTTAGAAAAATGCTACTTCTCACACTTGCCAAAATGTCCCTTAAGTACTATATATGTTGCAAATTGCACAACGGATTTACAAATATGAAGGCTCTATGAATACAGTGAGTACCCTGTGCAGGAATTTCAGGCAGACGTGTACATGTTAGGGAAAGCAGTGGGATAATGAACCCATAGGAGGAGCATCTTCCTTTGGCAGGCTCTGAGATGACCTCGGAGTGAGGAATCCCAGGGTTCACACCATCTCCCCAGCCTGGAAATTCAACTTTGGCGGCCCATCTTCAAAACACAGAAGATCTGGTATAATTGCTGTGTGTGTGCTAAGTCACTTCAGTCGTGTCTGACTCTTTGTGACACCATGGACTGTAGCCCGCCAGACTCCTCTGTCCATGGACTTCTCCAGGCGAGAATACTGGAGTGGGTTTCCATGCCCTCCTCCAGGGGATCTTCCTGACCCAGGGATCAAATCTGCATCTCTTATGTCTCCTACATTGGCAGGCGGTCTCTTTACCACTAGCGCCACCTGGGAAGCCCCAGTTGCTGCAGAGCAGAGATGCCCAAAAATTAAAAAAAAAAAAAACTCTATTGTCAAAAGTACATAAGGTTTAATTGAGGAGAATAATCAAATTATTTCACCACTCGGATCCTCAGCTTCAGGGAACTAAATGAAATAAACCTCTATAAGTGGTAACCATTTCAAGCTTTTCATTTCAGTAGCCAGGAGATGATAGGCTAGTTGTATTTGCCAGTATTTGACACTGTGAAACTGAAAAAAATTTCTCCACAAATGTGTCCTCCTAGTGACATTAGACTTTCAATTTTACCGGTTATAAATAATTGCTGTTGACAGTTTATACTGACAAGTGTTTGAGCTGTGTCAGTAAGATGTGCATTTTACTGAATTTTTTTTCCTTAGGTGTATATCGTGATTGAAATTTAAGTAGCTCAGAGTGTAAATATTATTGGATTGGCAGAAAAGTTTGTTCTGGTTTCTCTGTAACATCATACTTTAAAAAGCCACAGGAATTTTTTGGCCAACCCGATAATTGAGCGGTAACTCTTAGCTTCCTGCTGAGTGGCCACAGAGCAAGCAGCTTACCGTCTGAGTCACAGGATTATGAGAGAATTAAGAGACATGCTACAGACAGCTTCGGTTGGTATTTTACTAAGTTATTAAGAAATCCTAAGAACAGCCACAAGTTTCTTTAGAGATGGTTGTCTGAATCTCTCCAATAGGTGCCCATTGTAAGTGGGTAAGTGAAAGGTCTGTATAGGCAACCAGGAAAACGCTCTCCACGCAGCCCCTTCCTCAATCCAGCTCCATACATCTGCAGCCAGACTTACACCCTTATGGCAAGAAAGGGGGGGCACTGACTCCTCTAGGGAACACTGACATTGAGATGCTGCCCAGTGAAGTGGTGAGGTCCCTTGCTAGTCATGCTCCAGTAAAGCCCACCAGACACTCGCCTCATAAAACACACAAGTTACAATCAGCTCAGAAATATATCTCACTCATAAATGGTCTGGAGAAGGCAATGGCAACCCACTCCAGTACTCTTGCCTGGAAAATCTCAGGGACGGAGGAGCCTGGAAGGCTGTAGTCCGTGGGGTCACTAAGAGTCAGACACGACTGAGCACCTTCCCTTTCTCTTTTCACTTTCCTGCATTGGAGAAGGACATGGCAACCCACTCCATTGTTCTTGCCTGGAGAATCCTAGGGACGGGGAGCCTGGTGGGCTGCAGTCTATGGGGTCGCACAGGGTCGGACACGACTGAAGCAACTTAGCAGCAGCATAAATGGTCAGGCATAGCTTGCTGGATATTTCAGGAGCTGGTCTAAAACAAAAGTAAAATAGGAGAGACCAAAATGGACAAATGGAAACCAGAAATTTAGAAGAAGCAGAGACAATGCAGGAAGCAAATTTTTTTTTAAAAAAAAGCCCATAAAACGATGAATGTGCTCAGAGAAACAAGCAGATGTGTATATGTGAAACAAGAAAAATATGTTTTTTAAAAGAACAGAGAACATGAAAAGCTTTGGAAGTTAAAAATCTGATAACTTATCTAAATCAGGGAAAGTGTTGAAAGTAAAGTTGGAAAAAATCTCCCAGATAGTTTTTTAAGAAGATAACAGGAGGTGAGGAAAAGGCAATGGCACCCCACTCCAGTACTCTTGCCTGGAAAATCCCATGGACGGAGGAGCTTGGTAGGCTGCAGTCCATGGGGTCGCTATGAGTCAGACATGACTGAGCAACTTCACTTTCACTTTTCACTTTCATGCATTGGAGGAGGAAATGGCAACCCACTCCAGTGTTCTTGCCTGGAGAATCCCAGGGACGGCGGGGCCTGGTGGGCTGTCGTCTATGGGGTCGCACGGAGTCGGACACGACTGAAGCAACTTAGCAGTAGCAGCAGCAGAAGGTGAAAGATAAGTAAATTACAAGACCATTGCAGTGGGTGGCAACAGCAGAAGTGTCAGAATTCCAAAAGGAGAGGGTGAAGAAGAGAGTGCAAAAAAGTGTAGAAAGTAGTGCAAAGAGGTGGTAAAAGAAGAAAACTTCCTGCCTTAAAGACCTAGTTCTCCAGATCCTAGACCCACTGTCTGCCCATGGCGGTAAATAGACTCACGTGCCACACCCCTCTAAATTGCAGAGCTGGAGATGAAGGGACAAATCTAAACGTTTCCAGATTAACCAGGACAAAGATAATAAAAAGGAATCCAAATGGTACCAGATTTCTGAATGGTGACCCTAATAGGAAGAAAACATTCCTGCCTTTAAAATTCTGAATGAAAGTGATTTTTTTTTTCAGCCCAGAAATAAAGAGCCAACCAAACTAAAGACAAGTTCTGTGTTACTCAGAAGAGTTGTAACCTCTGCAGCCCACATCCCCACCTATAGAAACAATGGAGACATATCAGTCTCCTTGCCCATCTCCCAGACAGCTTCCATCCATAGCGTACTAATTTCCATGAAAGTTCTAAACTCGGGGGTGATGTATTTTCATCTTTGGACTTTCTACATTATCCAGGCCAGTGACTTATACTTAGTAGATATCAATAAATAGTTTTTTTTAAATTAAGTATGGCATAGCCATGAAGCAGAATATTGTGTATATTAGTAGGCTGAGTGGTGGGGTGTGGTGGTAGTGGTTTTGTGCTGGGACAGTGTTTTCATGATGGGCTTCCCAGGTGGTGCTGGTGGTAAAGAACCCACCTGCCAATGCAGAAGATGCAGGTTCAACCCCTGAGTCGGGAAGATCCCCTCGGTTAGGAAATGACAACCCACTCCAGTGGTCTTGCCTGGAAAATCCCATGGACAGAGGAGCCTGGCGGACTACAGTCCTTGGGGCCACAAAGAGTCAGACACGACTGAGCAACAACAGTCTGTAGTGTTCATGATACAGTGTTTCCATGTTTAAGGCGGATTACAGGTCAATAGGAAGCCGCATCCTACATGCACACAGGCATACCTGCACACCTGCTTTATTTCCCAGTTCAATTCACTGAAAAGAGACAAATTAACAGAAACAAGGTGGCTCCCAGCGGGAGAGCAAATGCGAGACCCCGAGGGGTGTGTCCTTGACTTCCCAGCAGTTCTGAAGGGGCTGGTGTCACCCTCTGTCCAGGTGGGACCCATCAGACTTGAGCAAGCAGCTCTTATACTCAATTTATGTCCTCAAGCCAGAATAACATACATGGATAATCTATGTGCTCCCTTTGGAAGAAATAAGAAGATTGATCTTTTCTTGTTCTTGAACCTGACTTACCATGCACAGGGCCCCTCCTCTTCCAGCTAGAAGGTCAAGGCATTGCCTAAGGAATACCTCTGGTTGCTCTTCTCTGCTCTCTCCCCACGGTCCATCTCAGTTTCCTTGGTGGTTGTCAATCTGTGTTGGCTTGAGACCACATCATGAATCCAGATAGTCTGCAGTCTCCAATGTTACAAACAGACAAATAGAAGAAAACAGGACAAAATATCCGTGGTGGCTGCCTATGAGTGGTGGGATTGCAGGAAGTTTTTATTGTTGCTCCTCTTTTTGGTGCTGTTTCATTTTGCATTAATGCTTTTTCAGTACTTGTTAAAGGTTCTGTAGTCAGCATACATTTGGTGGAGCAGAGACACACAAAGACCGTATGTGCGATTTGGAGAACATATACTATCCAACTCTCTGTGACCTTTCTGTGGATAAGTCTGAAATTTCCAGCCACAACTTCTCCCTTAAATTCCAGTCACATATCTCCAACACCTGCAGAATTCTCCCTCAGTCCAATAACTGTTGAGGGCATTAGCTTCTACAGTGATTTAGGGGCACATTTTGTGGCTTCTACTGGGCCTCCCATGTGGCTCAGTGGTAAAGAATGCCTGCCAATGCAGGAGATGCAGGAGACGTGGGTTTGATTCCTGGGTTGGGAAGATCCCTGGAGGAGGAAATGGCAACCCACTCCAGTATTCTTGCCTGGGAAATCCAGGCAAGAGGAGCCTGGCGGGTAGCTAGAGAAGTTCTGCTGCTCCAAATGGGTTGATCTGTGGAGTGTTACTGAGGTAACTCGAGGAGAGTGAGCAGCTGATTACGGAGATGTGAGAAGTGGTTCAACAAAGAGCTACGTCATGTTTCAGGGAGAAAGCTACACGCTCCGTCAAGCATATGCTCATTTGTTGGAGTGAATCAATAGATGCTGTGTGAAAAAAATTCCCATAGTACATCTCCTTTCAAAACAGACTCAATCATCTTCCATTCCTTACAAATCCACCATAAAATTATTAATGATATTCTTGAGATATGGACAAGTGGTGCTTTTTTAACGTTTTGTAAGCTATGATAAAAGAATAATAAGAATAAGCTGTGAATTAAAAGCAGCTGTTAGAAAGCTTTACTAGTTTTTGTGATCTGTAACATGCAATATAAAAACAATGAAATTCTTATGCAAATAAATGCAGCTTTCAGCCACATCCCCTACTCCATCCTCTGCTGTATCCAAGTCCTGCCCACAGAGAAATGCTCCAGCTGCCCTGATCATTCAGAGAGTGGTCCTCAGCCATTTTTAGTCCTAGAATAGAATTTAGTAAAAGCTACATACTTCTTGCATGTGGTTAAGTTGATATCAATATTTTCCATCACGTTTAAATAGCTTCCCCGGTGGCTCAGTGGTAAAACAATTTGCCTGCCAAGAGTCAGAGGTGCAATCCCTGGGTCGGGAAGATCCTCTGGAGTAGGAAATGGCAAGCCACTCCAGTGTTCTGGCCTGGGAAATCCCATGAATAGAGAGCCTGGTGGGCTACAGTCCAGGGTGTTGGAAAGAGTTGGACATGACAGAGCACAAATGCATGTTAAATAGCTACACAAGATGTCATTTGTGATGAATTTGTAAATATTGACATTAGCAGTGAAACTCCTACCAGCCTCTTAATCTATTCAATAGAATCCAAATGCTATAGAGATTTGATAGCCATCAGCATCCATTTTAAACATATATATACACAGGCTCTTCTTTTATAAGATACTTGACATTTTTTCTCCTCGTCTCTTTCATATCATCCATAATTTTATCCTCTGGCAATGCTTTTTTTAAAACTTGAATTATAGTTGCTTTACAGTGTGTTAATTTCTGCTGAGTAGTAAAGTGATTCAGATATATATACACATATATATTTATATAATGTTCTTTTTATATTTTTTCCATTATGGTTTATTATCAGGTATTGAATATGGTTCCCTGTGGTATACAGTAGGGCCTTGTGGTCTATTTTCTGTATAATAGTTTGCATCTACTAACCCTAAACTCCCCCTCTGTCCCTCTCTCACCCCACTTATCCCTTAGCAACCACAAGTCTGTTCTCTGTCTGTGAATCCATTTCTGTTTTGTACATAAATTCGTTTGTGTCATATTGTAGATTCCATGTAAATTATTTTGTTTGTTCGGTCACTAAGCCGTGTCCGACTCTTTGCAATGCCATGGATGGTGGCATGCCAGGCTTCCTTATCCTTCACTGTTTCCCTGAATTTGCTCAAACTAAAGTCCATTGAGTGGATGATGCCATCCAACCATCTCATCCTCTGTCGTGCCCTTCTCCTCATGCCCTCAATATTTCCCAAATCAGGGTCTTTTCCAATGAGTTGGCTCTTTGCATCAGGTGGCCAAAGGATTGGAGCTTCAGCTTCAGCCCTTCCAATGAATATTCAGGGTTGATTTCCTTTAAGATTGACTAGTTTGATCTCCTTGCTGTCCAAGGGACTCTCAAGAGTCTTCTCCAGCACCACAGTTCAAAAGCATCAATTTTTTGGCACTCAGCCTTCTTTATGGTCCAACTCTCACATCTGTGCTTGACTACTAGAAGAACCATATCTTTGACTATATGGACCTTTGTCAGCAAAATGATGTCTCTGCTTTTTAATATGCTGTCTGGGTTTGTCATAGCTTTTCTTCCAAGGAGCAAATGTCTTTCAATTTTATGGCTGTAGTCACTGTCCTGGGTGATTTGGAGCTCAAGAAAATAAAATCTGTCACTGTTTCCATTGTTTCCTCATCTATTTGCTATGAAGTGTTGGGACTAGATGCCATGATCTTAGTTTTCTGAATGTTGAGCTTTAAGCCAGCTTTTTCACTCTCCTCTTTCACCTTCATCAAGAGGCTCTTTAGTTCTTCTTCGCTTTCTGCCATAAGGGTGGTGTCATCTGCATGAGGTTATTGGTATTTCTCCCTGAAATCTTGATTCCAACTAGTGCTTCGTCCAGCCTGGCATTTCGCATGATGTACTTTGCATAAAAGTTAAATAAGCACGGTGACAATATACAGCCTTGATATACTCCTTTCCCAGTTTGGAACTAGTCCATTGTTCCTTGTCCTGTTCTAACTGTTGCTTCTTGACCTGCATACAGAATTCTCAGGAGGCAGGTAAGGTGGTCTGGTATTCCCATCTCTGAAGAATTTTCCACAGTTTGTTGTGATCCACACAATCTAAGGCTTTAGTGTAGTCAGTGAAGCAAATGTTTTTCTGGAATTCCCTTTTTCTCTGATCTAGCAGATATTGGCAACTTGATCTCTGGTTTCTGTGCATTGTCTAAATCCAGCTTGTACATCTGGAAGTTCTCGTTTCACATTCTTTAGCATTGCCTTTCTTTGGGATTGAAGTAAAAACTGACCTTTTCCAGTCCTGTGGCCACTGCTGGGTTTTCCAAATTTGCTGACATAATGAGTGCAGCACTTTAACGGTATCATCCTTTAGGATTCGAAATAGTTCAGCTGGAGCTAGAACACCTCCACTAGCTTTGTTCATAGTGATGCTTCCCAAGGCCTACTTGACTTAGCACTCCAGGATGTCTGGCTCTGGGTGAGTGACCACACCATCAGGGTTATCTGGGTCGTTAAGACCTTTTTTGTACAGGTCTTCTATGTATTCTTGCCATCTCTTCTTAATATCTTCTACTTCTGTTAGGTCCATACCATTTCTGTCTTTACCCATCTTTGCATGAAATGTTCCCTTGGTATCTCCAGGTTTCTTGAAGAGATCTCTAGTCTTTCCCATTCTATTGTTTGCCTCTATTTCTTTGCACTGATCACTGAGGAAAGCTTTCTTCTCCTTGCTCTTCTTTGGAATTCTGCATTCAGATGGGTATATCTTTCCTTTGCTCCTTTGCCTTTTGCTTCTCATCTTTTCTCAGGTATTTGTAAGGCCTCCTCAGACAACCATTTTGCCTTGTTGCATTTCCTGTCTCATGGATGGTTTTGTTCACTGCCTCCTGTACAATGTTATGAACCTCAGTCCATAGTTCTTCAGGCACTCTCTCTACCAGATCTAATCCTTTGAATCTATTCATTACCTCCACTATGTAATCATAAGGGATTTTATTTAAGCCATACATGAATGGCCCAGTGGTTTTCCCTACTTTCTTCAGTTTGAGCCTGAAGTTTGTAATATATCATATGGTATTTGTCTTTCCCTTTCTGACTTCACTTAATTTGATAATCTGTAGTTCCATATGTTGCATCAAATGGAATTGGTTTTGTTTTTTATGGCTGTGTAGTATTCCATACAGAGAAGGCAATGGCACCCCACTCCAGTACTCTTGCCTGGAAAATCCCATGAACAGAGGAGCCTGGTGGGCTGCAGTCCATGGGGTCGTGAAGAGTCAGACACGACTGAGCGACTTCACTTTCACTTTTCACTTTCATGCATTGGAGAAGGAAATGGCAACCCACTCCAGTGTTCTTGCCTGGAGAATCCCAGGGATGGAGGAGCCTGATGGGCTGCCATCTATGGGGTTGCACAGAGTCGGACACGACTGAAGCGACTTAGCAGCAGCAGCAGTACTCCATGTGTACATGTACACACACCCCACATCTTTTTTATCCATTTGACCATCAGTGGACATTCAGCCCATTTCTCTGTCTTGGCTATTGTGAGTAGCACTGCTCTGAACGTAGGGGCGCATGTATCTTTTGAACTACAGTTTTATCTGATACACGCCCAGGAGTGGGATTGCTGGATCATATGGCAACTCTGTTTTTAGTTTTTTAGGTACCTCCCCACTGGTTTCCATAGGGACTGTGCCAACTTACATACACACCGACAGTGGAGGACAGCACCCTTCACTCCATATCTTCCCAAGGATTTACTTGTGGGCTTTTTCCTGATGGCCATCCTGACCATCCTGACCAGTGTGAGGCGGCACCTCATGGTAGTTTTGATTTGCCTTCTTCTAATAATTAGCAATGGTGAGCATCTTTTCATGTGTCTGTTGACCATCTGTGTGTCTTCTTTGGAGAAATGTCTAGCTCTTCTGCCCATTTGTCAACTGAGTTACTTGTGTTTCTGTTGTTGAGTTGTATGCTATGCTGCTGCTAAGTCACTTCAGTCGTGTCCGACTCTGTGCGACCCCATAGATGGCAGCCCACCAGGCTCCCCTGTCCCTGGGATTCTCAAGGCAAGAACACTGGAGTGGGTTGCCGTCTCCTTCTCCAATGCATGAAAGTGAAAAGTGAAAGTGAAGTCGCTCAGTCGTGTCCGACCCTCAGCGACCCCATGGACTGCAGCCATAGCTGGTTGTATTTGCAGAAAGTAAGCCCTTGTTGGTCGCGTCATTTGCAAATATTTTCTCCTAGTCTGTAGGTTGTCTTTGCATTCTGTTTATGGTTTCCTTTGCTCTGCAAAAGCTTGATTAGGTCTTGTTTATTTTTTGCTTTTATTTCTATAGTCTTGGGAGACTGACCTAAGGAAACATTGGTATGAATTTTGTCAGAGAACGTTTTGCTTATGTTCTCTTCTGGGAGTTTTATGGTATCGTGTCTTATGTTTAAATCTTTAAGGCATTTTGAGTTTATTTTTGTGTATGGTGTGAGGGTGTGTTCTCCTTCACTGATTTGCATTGGATGTCCAACTTTCCCAACCCCCTTTGGTGAAGAGACTGTCTTTTTCCCATTGTGTATTCTTGCTCCCTTTGCTGAAGATTAATTGACTGTAGATGTATGGGTTTGTTTCTGGTTTATTTTGTACCATTCATTCATATGTCTGTTTTTGTCAATGGTCAGTATTGTGCCATTTTGATTCCTGTAGCTTCGTAACATCTGAAGTCTGGAAGGGTTATGCCTCCTGCTTTATTTTTTTCCCTCAGTATTGTTTTGATTGTTATGGTTCAATATAAATTTTAGGATTATTTGTCCTAGTTCTGTGAAAACGTCATGGGTAATTCAATAGGGATCATGTTAAATCCGTAGATTGCTTTGGGTAGTATGACCCATTTTAACAATATTAACTCTTTCCAGTCAAAGAGCTTGGAATATCTTTCCATTTCTTTGAATCATCTTCAAATTTCTCTATTATTGTTTCATCGTTTTCAGCATTTAAGTCTTTCACCTCCTTGGTCAGGTTTATTCCTAAGTGGTTTTTTTGTGTGGTATGATTTTAAAAAGTGTTTTTATTACATTCTCTTTCTGATATTTTATTGTTAGTGTAAAAAATGTGACCAGTTTCTGTATGTTAATCTTGTGTCCTGCTTGCAGAATTGGTTTTTCAGTTCCAGCAGTTCCTATGTGGAGTCTTTAGGGTTTTCTGTATATTAGAAATAATGTCATCCTCACATAATGAGAGTTTTATCTCTTCCCTCCCAGTTTGGATGGCTTTTCTTTCTTTGTCCGATTGCTGTGGTTAGGACTTCCAATACCATGTTGAACACAAGTGGTCAGAGTGGGCATCCTTGTCTTATTCCAGATTTTAGTGGCAAGGCTTTGAGAATTATATTGGCTTTGAGTTTGTCATACATAGGATTCTGTGATGTTGAGACATCCTGCCTCTATATCCATTTTGATGAGAGTTTTTATCATGGATGGATGTTGAATTTTATCAGAGCTTTTTCTGCATCTGTTGAGATGATCATGTGGTTTTTGTCCGGTCTTCACGTGGTATATCACATTCTTTGATTTGCTTATGAGGAACCGTCCTTATGAACTTGGGATGAATCCAACTTATTCATGATGAATGATTTGTGTGTGTGTGTGTGTGTGTGTGTGTGTGTGTGTGTGTGTGTGTTGTTGGGTTTGGTTTGCTAATATTGAGAATTTTTGCATCTATATTCATCAAAGCTTATTGGCCAGTACTTTTCTTGTCTGGTGACATCTTTGTCTGGTTTGGGTATCAGGGTGATGGTGACGTCATAGAATGTCTCTGGGGGTGTTGCCTCCTCTTTAATCCTTTGGAAGAGTTTGGGAAGAACTGGTAGAAGTTCTTCTTTGTATGTTTGGTAGAATTCTCCTGTGCAGCCATCGGGTCTAGGACTTGTGCTTGTAAGGAGTGTGTGTGTGTGTGTGTGTGTTACAGATTCTATTTTCACTTCGAGTGATCAGTCTATTCAAATTATTTGTTTCTTCTTGGTTTGGTTTTGGTGGGTGGTAGGTTTCTAGAAACTTGTCCATTTCTTCTAGGTTGTCAAATTTGCTGGCAAATAATTGTTCACAATATTTTCTCTTTTTTATCTCTATGCTCATTGACCTCTATGCTCATTGAAGGTGGGAGGAGAAGGGGTAACAGAGGATGAGATGGTTGGATGGCATCACCAACTCTGTGGACATGAATTTGAGTAAGCTCCGGGAGTTGGTGATGGACAGGGAAGCCTGGCATGCTGCAGTCCATGGGGTCTCAAAGAGTCAGACAAGACTGAGTGACTGAAGTGAACTGAATTAATTAACCTCTAAATGCTAAAAATTTCTTTTTTGGATTGTCTTTATAGCTAGTGCTATACAATTTTAATCAAAATAGCATAAATATCTTTCAAATTGTGATAAATATTAAGCATAAGTGAAATTGCATCAGAAGTACATCATTTAATTAAGTGAATGTGGACTTTACTTACTAAGTTTGTGTATCCATAGATTAAATTTAGTTCGAATTAGGCCAGGTTCAGCATCCAGTTTCTTCCTGTTTTTTCTTATGAAAGATTTAAGTGATGAGAAATGATATTCATATAAATAAGTGAAATGAAAGGTATGTTGTTGCTACAATGTTATTCAAGTCTTTACATTCCTTTGGAGTGATATAACAAGCAACTTAGCACACACACACAGCATGATCTACCATAAAAGTCATTTCCAATCATCTGTCATCTGGCAAATCAATTAGATCCTTCTTCATTTTGTACCTCACTTGCAAAAACATTTGTTACCTGGGTACTAGAGTGTTTTATATACCTCAGCATTGGAGTGCTTTATATAAAACTGACCTTTTTCTTGTCCTGGGGAGGTTTTAACACTCAAAGACAATGAACATTCAAAGACATCACACTAGAGGGCAGGGTGGGGAAGGCTGGTTGGGAAGAGAAGCCCCCTAGTAGCCCAGCACCTCCATTGCAGAAGGACTTTAGAAACAGTGCAGAGGAAAGGAACACAGAGTACAGACTCATCTAAAAAGCCCCTGCTGCTGGGAAAGATTGAAGGCGGGAGGAGAAGGGGACGACAGAGGATGAGATGGTTGGATGGCATCAACCACTCAATGGACATGAGTTTGGGTAAACTCCAGGTTGGTGATGGACAGGGAGGCCTGGCGTGCTGCAGTCCCTGGGGTCGCAAAGAGTCAGACACAACTGAGCCACTGAACTGAACAGAGGAAAAGCTTCAACAGAATGTGAACCATGAACTTCCAGATGTTCAAGCTGGTTTTAGAAACGGCAGAGGAACCAGAGATCAAATTGCCAACATCCGCTGGATCATCGAAAAAGCAAGAGAGTTCCAGAAAAACATCTACTTCTGCTTTATTGATTACGCCAAAGCCTTTGACTGTGTAGATCACAACAAACTGTGGAAAATTATTCAGAGATGGGAATACCAGAACACCTGACCTGAGAAATCTGTATGCAGGTCAATAAGCAACAATTAGAACTGGACATGGAACAACAGACTGGTTCCAAACTGGGAAAGGAGTACATCAAGGCTGTATATTGTCACCCTGCTTATTTAACTTCTATGCAGAGTACATCATGCAAAATGCTGGGCTGGATGAAGCACAAGCTGGTATCAAGATTGCCGGGAGAAATATCAATAACCTCAAATATGCAAATGATGCCACCCTTATGGCAGAAAGTGAAGAATAACTAAAGAGCCTCTTAATGAAAGTGAAAGAGGAGAGTGAAAAGGCTGAATTCAACATTCAAAAAATGAAAATCCTGACATCCAGTCCCATCACTTCATGGCAAATAGATGGTGAAACAGTAGGAAAAGTGACAGACTTTATTTTCTTGGGCTCCAAAATCACTGCAGATGGTGACTGCAGCCAGGAAATTAAAAGACACTTGATCCTTGGAAGAAAATCTATGACCAACCTACAAAGCATATTAAAAAGCAGAGACATTACTTTGCCAAGAAAGGTCCATCTAGTCAAAGCTATAGTTTTTCCAGTAGTCATGTATGGATGCGAGAGTTGGACTATAAAGAAAGCTGAGGGCCGAAGAACTGATGCTTTTGAACTGTGGTGTTGGAGAAGATTCTTGAGAGTCCCTTGGACTTCAAGGAGATCCAACCAGTCCATCGTAAAGGAGATCAGTCCTGAATATTCATTGAAAGGACTGATGCTGATGCTGAAACTCCAATACTTTGGCCACCTGGTGCAAAGAAGTGACTCCTTGGAAAAGACCCTGATGCTCAGAAAGATAGAAGGCGGGAGGAGAAGGCGACAACAGAGGATGAGATGGTTGGATAACATCACCGACTTGGACATGAGTTTGAGCAGGCTCCGGGAAGCCTAGCCTGCTGAAGTCCATGGGGTCGCAAAGAGTCGGACATGACTGAACAACTGAACTGAACAGAGGAAAGGCGTTTACCTATAAACAGATGCCCTGAGAACCCTCAGGCAAGAAGCCCTGTGATTAGTCTGTGTGACCTTAAGACTGTACGTCGTCCCCTGGATTAAAAAATACTGATCCTGAACTCCAGGACTACCAGTTCTTGCTAAGAGCACAGCCTGCTAAGGAAAGTGCTGTTTAGGCAAGATGCCAAAGGGACTTGGAAACAGTCCACCTCTGGGTAGACATTTCTCTGAAGTGAATGACCAGTTGCATCAAGTATGATCTGGGTGTTTGTTTAATATGTTTAGTATGAAGATTCCTAGGTTCTGCTCTGAACTAATTGAGCTGAAGTCTTTAGGAAGAGGGACCTAGGAAACCTCGACAAGCAGCCTACATGTTCCTTAAGCACAGTTAACGTGGGAGAAATAGTCTCTAGGCGATCTCGTTTCTACGCTTGGGGGTCTAGATGTAGCATCGGAAGCTTCATCTTTTGCCCACAGGTCCTTCACTGAGGTTTCTTGTTACACCCTTGGATTTGGTAAACGTCACAGATAATTATGTGTGGCATCACAGTACCATTTATTAAAATAGCATAGTTTGTGCGGACATCTATATCACTCAGTCTCCCCTGTTGCAAGCCTGTTAAGGATTTTAATTTAGAAACAGTGCTTAGAAATAAAGTATCTCCCTTGCTGGTCTGGAATGAGACCCAGTTATACATCACAATAAAAATTATGCTGTTTCTGTTTTTCCTTTGTGCCCTAACTGCCAGAAGCTCACATGTTAAAGTTTAATCACAGTCATGTTGAACTTTGCAATTAAAAGAAGGATTTTCATTATAAAATTTTTATTAAAAAATTAAAATTCTCATTTTTGTTGATTCTGAATTTTTCATATTTTAAAATGTCATTGTGCTTTTGTAATAAACTATTCAAGTCCAAATCTTGGACAAGCCTTTTTACAAGTATAATAACTTAGGCCAGAAAGGCCAATTATTTCCTTTTTATATTTTAAGCTTGGTAAAGTATAAAGAAGAATTGGTCTGTAATCTTACTATTTGGAAATAGCCAGAGTTAATATTAATATTTTCTTGCATTTATTTTCTTCTCTTTCTATACACATGAAGTTTTTGTTTTATTTTTTTGGCCACACTGTGTGGTATACTGGACCTTAGTTTCCCATCCAGGGATTGAACCCATGCACCCTTGCAATAGAAGTGTGGGATCTTAACCAGTGGACCCCCAGGGAAATCCTAGAATCATACTATACACTGTGAATCCAGGTTTTAGAAAACTTAATTATATTTATCAAAAGCATTAACCAGGTCATTAAACATTCTTGATAAACATGATTTTTTAAAATATATCCCTCTTCTAAATGTATCAAAATGTGTGTATCTTCTCTGGTTGTTTCAAGTTATTTTCTGCTACACCTCTACTGTGATGAGCATCTTTTACACACGTTTTTATGCTCATTTGTGGTTATTTGGGAATAAACTCCTAGAAGCAAAATGACTAGATCCATAGGTAAGAACATTTAAATCTTGCATGGTATTTTATCAAATCACTTTTCTAGCAATGCTCTCTGAGTCTTTTGGAATTCTCCAGCTCCCAAGCTCCACAGCAGTGAAAGCCATCAGCTCTTCTCCTGCAGATTCCGTCTTATCATTCCTGCTGCCCAAGTTCAGGACCTGTCATTTCTCACACTGTGGGGGAGAACCTCCCCTCCCCTCCCCTCCCCCGCCTCCTCTTCCTCTCCCCTGCCTCCCCTCCCCTTCCCCCTCCCCTCCCCCTCATCTGTTCTTCTTCCTTTACTTCCTCCTCCTCTATGATTTAGATAATTTTTCTTTTTAGTATTTTTGCTTTCCTTTGCTCCATCACCTTTCCTCCTCTTTTATTGACACACAGTTTGTTCATTCTGTGGGACAAGACTCGCCAGAAGTGGCTAGTGTAGTGAGCAGGGCTCTTCATCTCTTGCTAAAAATGTCTACGTCTTAATCATTTTTAGACTGTGAGCTTGATTTGTCCTGTGTCCTGGCAGAAAATAAGCCCACATTTGGCACCTGTACCCAGCAGAGCTCGAACAGACAACTCCTTTAGCCATGGATCTGATTCTCTCCTTTGCTCAAAAACACTGAAAGGCTCACATTTTATTACCCCCGCATGCAGTCCATTTCCCGCGTGGTAATGGAGACCATTCAGGGCGGTCCCCAGCCTGGGTTCCAGTGTGGTGGCTCATTGTTTCTGCCTCACGGACATTCTTTCCTCTGGCCAAAGTGTCCTGCTTGTTCCTTCGAAAATCCTCCAGTCTATGCTTTCAGGCCTTGATTCCTCTTTCCCTGTCTTCTCCCTCTGTCCAGAGTCTATACACATTTCACCGTCACCTTAGATGCTCCGCTGGGAAGCTGTCCCTGGTCCTCCTGCTTCCAGTCAATTGCTTTTGTTCCCTGCAACACACAGATGCTGCTTCACTGATGCTTCCAAATAAAATCCTTTGCCTCCACCGCAACCCTGGGGAGCCCTCAAGTGCAGGGACTTACTCTGTATCTCTTTGAGCCACATCTCCCAGCCAAGTGACCAGCACACACATGTGCCCAGTAGACAACAGTTGTGTGAATGAATTAATATCCCAGTAGAAATACAGAAGTGAAGAAGAGGGGAAGAATGGTTGAAGACACCTGCCCCTGATATACGGTTAGGGTTCAATGACATTAAAATCACACTAAAGAGACTGGTGATGTGGATTAGCACAACCAAAAGGTGACCTTCAGATCACGTCTCTCTCACCTGTACATTTTTATTATCTTAAATGTATGTCATGAGATGGGGTCCATGATGGAGAGAGCGGGGTTCTGGGATGGATGATAGGGTTGTGCCTTCAGTTTGGGCATCTGTGAGATATCAGGATGGAATGCGTGAAGATCTGTTTGCTGAGGACCCTGTCAGCCTCTTAGGGAAGAGTGACAAGAACTTCGGGATGTTTGTTAGGACGTTAGATATATCCTGATTAACATTTATAAGGTAGGCCTGGGGAGATCTCCTCTGCTCTGGAGTTGGGGTGGTAATTTCAGTGGAGAACAAAAGTCCTGCCTTTGGCCCAACTCCTGGGACTTTATCTTAAAGGCCTTAGAATGGGAGAAAAGAGTCAAATTACTCACTGGAAGACTAATAAATAGTTGAAAATGCTAGTGGGTAAAGAATTTCCCTATCTGACTAGCACCTTTAAGCAAAAGACAGCTGCAGGGAACATGGCAATTGCAAGCTGTAACCACAAGATGGCGTAGCAGACCACAAAATTCTCAGCAGACCCGGGCCAACAGGATGGCAGCAGGGAGCATAGCAATTGCAAGCTTTAACCACCAGATGGCGCAGCAGACCACAAAATTCTCCGCAAGCCAAGGTAAACCCACCCCTTAAGCTCTCCCCAAAGAGGAGTTTCAGTTCAGTTCTGTTTAGCTCAGTTCAGTTCAGTCACTCGGTCGTGTCCGACTCTCTGCGACCCCATGAATTGCAGCACGCCAGACCTCCCTGTCCATCACCATCTTCCGGAGTTCACTCAAACTAACATCCATTGAGTCGGTGATGCCATCCAGCCATCTCATCATCTCATCCCCTTTTCCTCCTGCCCCCAATCCCTCCCAGCATCAGAGTCTTTTCCAGTGAGTCAACTCTGCATGAGGTGGCCAAAGTACTGGAGTTTCAGCTTTAGCATCATTCCTTCCAAAGAAATCCCAGGGCTGATCTCCTTTAGAATGGACTGGTTGGATCGCCTTGCAGTCCAAGGGACTCTCAAGAGTCTTCTCCAACACCACAATTCAAATTTGGTAACCCCAAAAATTTATCTGGAGGAGGGCTCAGAATTAGACACCCTTGAGATTGTAGCCCAGTGTTTTAATTTCACCACTCTCCCAATTTTCCTTTAAAAAATACTTCCAGAAAATATAGTATCTGATAGAACTGGCTGTTGAGACCCAATTGCTAAATTTTCAGGAATTAACATTTTTTAGAATTAGATTATATAAATGTTTAATTAAGTAGGTTATATTAAAACAAATACTCCAAACTTAATTATCTATTTTTTGACATTTTACTGTCTTTGTGCTTTTTGAGGTTATATTCTATCTTTTATAAATTAGGTAATGAGACTGTATTACACATCTCTTGGTAATTTGAAATTAACCACTTGGAACTTGGCCATGGAAACTGGCAAATGCTACATATGTGCTTTTCAGAGAGCTGGATGGTAAGCATTTACCAAATACCAGTGGGTGAGGGAAAGGAGAGCTGGCCCATGTATGATGCCAGGAGTCAAGGAAAAGGAGCTTGAAATTACAATTTGCCTCTGATGTTAATTCAGACAGAACAAAATACAATAACTTAAAAACTCATACTCGACAGTCAGAATCAAGGCTTTGAATCTGTGCTCTGCCATTTATTAACTGTATCCCTTAGGTGATTGACTCTCAGTGCTTATTTATCTATAAAGAGAATGTAATAGTACCTTCCTTATAAGATTACTGGAAGGATTAAATGAGCCAACATATATGTCACCTTAAATAGCTGTGTGTGTTCAATCACTTAGGCATGTTCGACTCTTTGCGGCCCCATGGACTGTAACAGCCTGCCAGACTTCTCTGCTCATGGAATTTTCCAGGCAAGAATACCGGAATGGGTAGCCATTTCCCACTCCGGGAGATCTTCCCAACCCAGGGAAAATATTAATAGCTCTATGGGTTGGTTATTCTGTTTGTTGAAAGGCGATGAGATTATGAATACTCATGAGAGAAGGAATGTTGACGCCAACAGCAGAGATACATTTGAATTCTAAGACCCTAAAAAGCTATATATTCCAATTGTGTTAGATCTTTACATATAATTTCACATCATGATTTCCATTTATTTTCTGAAAAGAGATTAAGTATAATGCCACATTTCAAGACAGAATAATGCTTACTGTCATACGTCTCTTTTTTTAACATTTGCAAAGTTAAAATTTCCAAAGTTTAGTTTGAAAGACTATCTTGATGTCTTAAGCATTTTGTAAATAATCAGAGAATAAGTTGAGTTTTCCCAAAGAGCACGCCGATTTACCACAGAGTGTATCTTGGGTTGTCCCTGTCAAGCTGATAGGTTGCTCAGAAATGGAGTTAATAGAAAACCCACATCTAATTCCCCTAATGAGGGGTTAAGAATTTGTCTCCATACTCGAATGGTGGCAGCCTTTGTGAATAAATTCAGAGACTGATCTCACAGTGACAGAAGGGGAATGAAAGGAATCTCAAGTAATTGAACACGTGACTTTCTCTGAAATCACAAATGAAGACCCAATTTCGTGGTATGAAGAGTTTGATCTGTGAAGACCAAATTTTCAGTGGTATTGAACTTAGACTGTCCTTTGGCATTAAGCTGTGGAAGCTCTTCTGGGGAATGTTGGCGAGCAGCCCACACTCCGACATGTCGACAGTTCCCTGCCTGGAGTCAGGAAAACGCTGTGACCCACTGGAGTCCCCTCCAACTGGCAGAAACTGGAAAACTGCTAAACAAGTTGGCCAGAAACTGTCCAACCTATTGCATAATCCAGACTTTAAAACCCAGACTGCAGAGTTCTCTCCTCACACCAGTCACTCGCAACTTTTCAATTTATTTTTCAATTAGCTCATTAAAGGAACATTTCTTAGCTATTAGGTATGCCCAACACTGTGAGAAGTGCTTTTAATTTATTTTAAAAACTTTAACAGGGGAAGAATTTGAGTAGTTTTTCCAGGGAACCCAAAGATTGAGATGGCATGCTCTAGAAATTGGCAATAAATAATAATTTGCTTAAAAAAATCAGTGACACGTGAACTGTGCAGATAAACGCCAGGTTCATCGCTCTGGAACTCTGCTGCCCCCAGAAAGTGAACAGGGCATTTCTGTCCTAAAGAGTGTGCACGTTGCCGTACTTAGCGTTTCTTCTGTCATCCAGTATCGTCCTGGCCTCAGGGGAGAATCACGTGACACTCCCAGTCATTTGAGACCACGGCTGTCTCCCGATCAAGACCCCACTGAGGACTATTTTGGCATTTCCGCAGCTGCTGGCAGAGCCCAGATGGGTGTAACCACATTGGGAGAGTTCGTGATAGTAAAGACAGCCGACACCCGCAAGGTAGGAGGGCGGACCAGGGGCCCCAGCCCTTGCTGGCGTTTTCTAAAATCGCAAATGTTCCTGTAAGAATAAATACACGCTCACGGTTGAGTATGTGTAAAACATAAAAGCATAAACAAGATTAATTTTACTCTATTATTTTTTCTATTCCCCCCCCCCAGCTTTATTGAGATATGATTGACATATAACATGGTCCATGTTTAAGGAGTAGAATGTGATGATTTGGTGATGCTGAAGGACAGGGAGGCCTGGCGTGCTGCAGTCCACAGGGTGGCGGAGAGCCGGACGTGACTTGGTGACTGAACAGCAACAAATGGCACAGTTTACAGTTGGGTCAGTTGCAACCTTCACATCATTACCTTGTTGTTGTTATGGTGAGAACATTTAAGATCTATGCTCAGCAACTTTCAAGAACACAATCAGTATTGTTAATTTTCGTCACCATGCTCTACATCAGACCCCTGGAGCTTATTCACCTTATGACTGGACATTTAGACCTTTTGACCAACATCTCTGCATTTCCCCCACCCCCTTGGCATTCACTATAATATTCTCTGTTTTTCTGAGGTTCTTTGTGTTTTTTTTTAGATTCTGCATATAAATGAGAACATACATGTTTCTCTTTGTTGGACTTCACTGTGTATAATGTTCAGGGTTCATCCATGTTGTCACAAATGGCAGGATTTCCTTCTTCATTAAGGCTAGATAATATTCCTCTGCATACACATACATATATATACACACATACATATGCATACATACATGTAATACACAAA
Source organism: Bubalus bubalis (assembly GCF_019923935.1). NCBI lineage: Eukaryota > Metazoa > Chordata > Mammalia > Artiodactyla > Bovidae > Bubalus > Bubalus bubalis. Next base: position 20,716,347 of record NC_059157.1, on the reverse strand, counting down.
TATATATAGATTTCACTTTTTCTTATCCATCCATCAGTGGACACTGAGGTTGCTCACATATCTTGACTGTTGTATATAATACTGCAGTGAACTTAAGGGTGAATGTATCTTCTCTGATTAGTGTTTTTCTTTGGATAAATAATCAGGAGTGGAATTGCTTGATCATATGGTCATTTTTAATTTTTTGAGGAACGTTCATAACCATTTTCCACAGTGGCGGCACCAATTTACATTCCCAGCAACAGTGCACAGGGGTTACCTTTTGCTCCATGGCCTCGCCAGCTCTTGTTATGTCTTGTCTTTTTTAAGATAGCCATTCTGACAGTTGACGTGGCGTCTGATTGTGATTCTGATTTGCATTTCTCTAATAACTAGCGATGTTGTGCACTTTTCACGGACTCGTCATCCACTTGTATGTCTTCTTTGGAAAAATGTCTGTTCAGATCCTCTACTCAACTTTTAATCAGATTATTTGATTTTTGCTACTGAGTTGCATGATTTCTTAATAGATTTGGGAAATTAATCCCTTATCAGATATATGGCCTGTGAATACTTTCTCCCATTTGGTAGGTAGCCTTTTTCACTTTGCTCTTTCCTAATCATTTGGTTTCCTTTGGTGCAGAAGCATTTTAGATTAATGTAGTTCCACTTGTTTACTTTTTGCTTTTGCTGCCTTTGCAAGAAGATTAACTTTAAATGTAGTGTCCCAACATCTAGATATAAATACTATTAACAGGTTTGCTACGTTTCCTTCAGACGTGTGTCTGTGGGTAGGTTTGCAGAGAGTCACAGAGACACAGGAGAAAGGGAGAGAGAGGTTGAAAAAGAAGATATTTTTTCCTCCCCCCTCCCCCTCCCCGCCGCAACTATCTCTACCATTTATTTTGAAATAGTTTCAGGTTTACAGAAAAGTTATAAAAATAGTGTAAAGAATTCCAAAATGCCATTCACCCAGATTCCCCCAATATTAACGTTTTTATCACATTTGCTTCCCCTCTCTCTCACATGTATATTTTTTTTCTGCATCATCTGATGACACATTGCAAACTGATCGCCTCTAAAAAATATCTGCATGTATTTTCTAAAAACAAGACCAGTTTTATTGATACCTACACTAGGCTTAACAAAATCAGAAAATTAACCGAGATATATTGTATTACTCAATCTACAGAATTTCACCAGTTGTCTCCTTATTGCTCATTTAGCAAAAGAAGAAAAAAATTCTAGTCCAGGATCCAGTCCCACATCCCTTATGGCATCTAGTCTCTTGGGTGTCTTTCTGTCTGGGTGGTTCTTCAGGCTTTTGTCCGGCTTTGACATCTTTGTAGAACATGGGCCCATTTCCCTGAAAGAGAGGTTTGGTTGTGTTGATGCTTCCTTGTGGTGAGATTCCTGCTACACAGCTTCTGCAGGGATGCACTGAAGTGAGTGGAGGTCTCCCCCTGGTACCTTGTCAGGGCGTGTGCTGAGGTTTTGACACATGCCAGTAATGTTTACCTTGGTCAGTCGGTTAAAGTGGTGTCTGCCCACATGCTCTGTCATAAATGATACCATTTTATCCTTTGTAATTAATATCTTGCAGGGAGATAATTTTAATACTATATAACAATTGTATTAATCTTACAATTTTTACGTACTATTTCTACAATCCTTGATGTTCTTGCCTGAATTCAGTATTATTATGACGGTGACCATGTAGCCATTTTCTAATTCCATCAACCCTTATTTATTTGTTAGTTGGTTTTCTACTGGAAGGGAGCACTTTTCTCCTCCCCACTTACTTACTTGTTCCCTTATTTATGTCAGTATAAGATGTAAACACGGTAAGAGCAAGAAACTCAGAGATTCCCGTGAGTCCGGCTTATCATTTGCTGCTGTCTTGATTTATTTGATGCCCAGACGGCCCCACAGGCGGTCAGGGGAGCCCCTTCAGTGTGGCTCTGACATGTCCCATCGTCTGTTGAGCTTACCTCTTTGCACATCAAGATGCTCCAGCAGCCCTGGGATCAGCTGGTTCCCCAGGAAAATCGTTCCTTTTAGTGGAGGATGGTATTCAGGCACCAGATCTTGCCAGTGAATGCATTCATTGCTTTTGGGATGGCACTGCTCTCCAACATATTGGCAAACAGAGCTGGGAATATGTGCTTTGTGTCCTGAGAATCATATTAATTTCAGTGTTTATATATTTAAAAACCACGTGTTTATACTCACACATCCAGTTCCAATTCAACACCACAGGACACATCCCAACTTTGCCCTTGGTGTATTTGTAGCTCCGTCCCTAATGGTAAAATCTGGATCCCTTTGCTCAATTCGAAAATATACAAAAAACCATTTCAGAATTGCTAACATACAGCACTGTGAACAAACTTCCTCACTACAATAATCGCTTCTAGTTTTTGTCTTTAGCCTCAGGATATAAAATCAAACTACTGTGTTCAAAAATTACTTGGATGGTTCCCCAAGCTCTCTTTCTTATGTGGTGACTATTTTAGATATTATAGGGTGGTTTCTGCTGACATTCTATTTGCAGTTTTTATTCCACATCCTCCTAGATTCTAATTATTAATTAATGCATTTGTGTATTTGTTGAGTATGTGACACAGACATGGTTCTAAAAAGTCAAAACTATACAAAAAGGTTACTCAAGAGTATCACTTCCTCATCCATTCTACCCTGTTCCCATCCACCTGCCCTGAAAGTTTCCAAGCTCGATGATTTCTAGTCTCTCTTTCTAGGATTCCTTTTGCAAAAATAAGCAAATATACTTTCTTATTCCTCCCACTTTTTTTGTTATACAAAAAGTAACATACAATAGATACTCATTTGCACACTATTTTCTGTTTAACAGAAATCACTCCATATCAGTTCATAGAGACACTCAAGCTTTTTCACAGGTGCAAAGGACTCCATTGTACCAACATACCATGGCTGATTGTATGGTATGTACCAGCGTACCATAACCTCTCACAGCCAGGGGCTCAGGTTGTTGCCAGTATTTTGAACTTACCAACAGTGCTGCCATGAATGTGATTTTCATTTTGCTGGGGTTCTATATTCAGGGTAAATTCTTAAAAGTAGACTTGCTGGATAAAAAGGTGGTTTTAAATGTGCAATGATTTGATACTGCTGCGGTCCCGTCCAGAGGTGCTGCACCAGTTTCCATTCCTATTGGTATTCTCAAACAAGGTGATTTCTCTTGGTTTCTTTAGTAGAATGTGTAGTCATGCTTGCTAAGCGTTGCCAACGTGATAAGTGAGAAATTGCACCTCAGTGAAGTTGTCATTTGCATCTCCCTAATTATGAGTGGGTTGAACATTTTTCCGCAAAGAGTCGGACACGACTGAGCAACTGAACTGAACATTTTTCACCTGTTTAGGCTATGTTTAGTTTTTTCTTTTTTTGATGAACTGTCAGAGTCTTTTATCCTTTTTCTACCTAGTTTTTGGTTTTCTTTCCTTAATTTTAAAGAGGTCTTTACATATTAGGGACATTATCCATTTATGTGCGATAAATACGGCAAATGTTTTCTCCCAGTTTATCAGGTGTATCTTGACTTTATTCATCTTTCAGTGAAAGATTTTTTTATCAATCTTTTCTTCTATCTCTTTGCTTCTGGATTTTTAATATTAAAACACCTTCCTCACTACGTGTTACAATGGAATTTGCCCCTGCTTCCTTCTAGTACTTCAATTATTTCATTTTACAAAATTAAGATAATGAATTTTATATCCCTTTTTAAAAAGTTAACATTATACATGAAGGCTTTTCTATGCTGATTAAGAATTCTCTGAAGATGTGCAGTTTCTGCTTTTTCTTTGAATGTTACTACTGCTATTTACTTGCTTAGTTGTGTCTGACTCTTTGCGACCCCGTGGACTGTAGCCCACCAGGCTCCTCTCTGCCCATGGAATTTTCCAGGCAAGAATAGTAGAGTGGCTTGCCATTTCCTTCTCCAGGGGATCTTCCTGACCCAGGGATCAAACCTGCACCTCTTGCTTGGCAGGCATACTCTTTACCACTGAGCCACCCGGGGAGCCCTTTGTTTGAATGGATGGATTATAATTGCTTCATTTATCTCTTATTGTTGGACATTGTTGTCATTCAGCTGCCCAGTCATGTCTGACTCTGCGATCCCATGGATTGTAGCATGCCAGGCCTCCCCGTCTCTCACCATCTCCTGGAGTTTGTCCAAGGTCATGTTCATTGCATCGGTGATGCTGTCCAGACATCTCATCCTCTGCTGCCCTCTTCTCCTTCTGCCCTCAATCTTTCCAGCATCAGGGACTTTTCCAGTGAGTCAGCTGTTTGCATCAGGTGACCGAAATACTGGAGCTTTAGCTTCAACATCAGCCCTTCCAGTGAATATTCAGGGTTGATCTTTCTTAAGATTGACTGTTTTGATCTCCTTGCTGTCTAGGGACTTTCAGGAGTCTTCTCCAGCACCACAGTTCAAAGGCATCAATTCTTTGGTGTTCTGACTTCTTTATGGTCCAGCTCTCACAACCGTATGAGACCACTGGGAAGACCGTAGTCTTGACTACACAGACCTTTCTCGGCCGAGTAACGTCTCTGCTTTTCAAATCACTGTCTAGGTTTGTCATCGCTTTTCTTCCAAGAAACAATCATTGCCTGATTTCATGGCTGCAGTCACTGTCTGCGGTGATTTTGGAGCCCAAGAAGAGGAAACCTGTCACTACTTCCATCTTTGCCCTCTCTATTTGCCATGCAGTAATGGGGCTGGATGCCATGATCTTAGTTTTTTTAATATTTAGTCTTAAGCCAGCTCTTTCACTCTCTTCCTTCACTCTCATCAAGAGGCTCTTTAGTTCTGCTTAGCTTTCTGCCATTAGAGTGGTGTCATCCGCATATCTGAGGTTGTTGATGTTTCTCCCGCCTATCTTGATTCTGGCTTGTAACTCATCCAGCCCGGCATTTCTCATGATGTGCTCAACGTATAGATTAAACAAGCAAAGTGACAGCAGACAGTGGCAGTTGGACATTTAGATAGCCTCTAATTTTTTGATAATGTAAATAATGCTGTAATATATATTCCTATACATAAATCTTTGAACGGATCTTATTACTTCCTTAGAATACATGTCTAGAAAAATAATGGACAGTGTTATGCCAGTTGACAGGTGAATGAATAAACTATGGTATAGCCATAAATAGAATACTACTCAGCAGAGAAAGGAATTAATTAGATGCAACAACATAGATAAATCTCACAATCATGGTCTTGAGTGAATATGTAGAGATAGAAAAAAAGGATGTATTGTACTATTAATGTATATAAAATTCTAAAAGATGGAAACTGATCTATGATGACAGCGTAGCAGTCTTTGCTTGGAGATAGAAAAGAGCAGATTATAAAGCGCACAAAGAGACGTTTAGGCGTCATTGCTTGACTATGATGATAGTTTTATGAGTGTGTGTGTATCAAAACTTTCAGATTGTTCATTTAAAACGTATACAGTTCATGGTATACCAATTGTACCCCAATAAAACTGTGAAACAAGATATAAGACCAGGGGAGCCAGGAGAAAAAAAAATAATAGTCACCTTTAAGGCACTTAATATTTACTGATATGCTGTGCTTAGTCGCTCAGTTGTATCTGACTTTTTGTGACCCCATGGACTGTAGCCTTCCAGGCTCCTCTGTCCATGGAATTCTCCAGGCAGGAATACTGGAGTGGGTTGCCATGCCTCCTCCAGGGGATCTTCCCAACCCAGGGATCAAACCCAGGTCTCCTGCATTGCAGACAGATTCTTTATCATCTGAGCCACCAGGGAAGCCCAAGAATACTGGAATGGGTAGCCTATCCCTTCTCCAGGGGATCTTCCTGACCCAGGAATCAAACTGGGGTTTTCTGCATTGCAGGCGGATTTTTTACCAGCTGAGCTACCAGGGAAGCCCTGCTATACTTTTTGCTGGTTGCCCACAAAGTCTTGTAGGCTATGTAGTACAGTCGACCCTCTGTATCCATGGACACAGAATCCACAGATACGGAGACCAGACTGCACCACGCAGTTTTATACCAGGGTCTTGAGCACCTGTGGATTTTGGAATTGCAGGGGTGGTGGAACCAATTCCCTGAGGACGCTGAGGGACACCTGTGTGTGTGTATACCCACTCCACTCCCCTCATTAGCAAGGATTTTGCATCTTTAAAACATCTTTGCTAGTTCGGTATGCACAATTGTGAGATTGTTCTCAACACTTTTCATAAATAAGGCAGTCAAACATTTTCATGTGTGTACTTACTATTCGCATTTCTCCTTTTGTGAATTCTCCAGGTTGTTTGATCATTTTGCTAAATTTAATTGATTTTCACAATTTCTTTTTACAGTATACCATCTCTTCATGTATGTTGCAAATATTCCCTTAAATTTGTCTTTTAACTCCTTATTTTGTTCATTTTTTAGATGGACAGAACTTTTGATACTTCATCAAATGTGATTTCCCTTATGGTTCTTGTTAGAAAATTCAACCCCTTTCTGAAATCAAGTAAATAGTCACTTGTTTTTCCAGTGTCTGTTTTAGTTTTTACACTTAATCTCCTTATTCTTGTTTGGAATTTATTTAGGTGTGTATTAAAAAGAAAAGATCTAACTTTTTTTTTTTTTTCTGATGAGTAGTAAAATGTTTTCCAGAACCATTTTGGTGATATTTCTAAAGAACAAATGCCATTTCAAAACAGAGGTTTTTATTTATATTGTCCTGGTTTTTCCATCTGTAAACTAGGTGTAATAATTTCCACCTCATCATTTGCTCTCCAGGCTAGTTCTTATGTGCAAGATAAGCACTTTTAAAAGAGGATTATGAAACTCTGATGCCCTGAATTAATGTACCAGTGAGAGCTTAAATTAACTCTACCTGTAACCCATTGTAGGTAAGATGAAGGACTTTGGGGAAAATGTTCACACTTATGGTGTTCTCAATGTCCTAAGATTCAGAGGAACACAAATCAGATCAGCTGCAAGACAGGGAAAGGGAAAGAGGTAACAGAAAAAGTAGGCAGTAAAATTCACCTACATAAAAGAGAAATGTACAAATTATTTCACCTACATAAATTTGATTCCACATTTTCCCTCTGTATGCTATTCTCATATTTGGTCCTTAAACACACATTTGTTCCAGAAAAAAAAACAATAATGTAATGACATACTCTCTTATAAACATTCAGTTTTGCAGATAAAACCCCTGATGCCTACTATGTAAAACTTCAAGTTTATGTAAAACATAAATTAGAGAGCACCTATGTTACTGCGAAATTATCTGCTCTGTGGATCGTTTTAAAGAATTAGCCATCCTGGTACATTTAAACCCTGCCCTGGTTGACAAAATGCAATGTTCGTGGGTACAGAATATAAATCTTGTGACATTTCCCTTTGGCTTTTAGTCTATATATAGCTGAACTTCTACCCAGGGAACACGGCAATCATCTTTCCGACCTTCATCCAGAAATCATTTTATAAGTGGCCTTACTATTTTAATAATATAGGAACCTCCTGTAACATTTTATGATCACAGGCTTAGATAAACCATTGGCGACATTAGGCAGTTGTAAAACAGAGTCACTGCATGCTCAGCAAAGGCTTTACCCAACATGGTCAGTTTTATTACCATTTCCGGCATCATGGATGTTGGTCCGTTTCTTCCTCCCTTGCCCACACACACATAAGCATTTGGAAGAGTCTCTGTAGGCTCTAAGTGTGCTGGTGTTATTATCAAAGTCTCCTTCCTGAAGGGCTTGAGTTTTAGTGGTCTGCCATCTCACTAGCAGCGGGATTATGCTTTCACATGTCTAATGGTATGCCTTAGTCCATCCGGGCGGCTATAACAAAATACCTTAGACTAGGTGGCTTATATACAAGACAAAGTTATTTCTTACAGTTCTGGAGGCTTAGCAGTCCACTAAGAGCACTGTGCTGATAGAGTCCCTGTCTGATGAGGGCCCCCTTCCTGGTTCATAGACCCTGTGGTCTTCCAACTGTGTGCTCATGTCGCAGAAGGAACAAAGGTTCTCTGGGGCTTCTTTATAAGGGCACGAATCCCATTCATGGGGGCTCCACCTTCATGACCTCATCACTTCCCACTGGCCCCTTCCTCCTCATTTCATCACATTTGAGGTTAGGTTTCAACATATGAATTTCAGAGGGGATTACAAGCATTCAGCCCACTTCGTGGCTTTCACACACTGTTAGTACTTTTGGGGGTCCTTTTTATTTTGAGGCCAATTTTTAGCTGCCTATAGGTGGAAACCTATCCTTTTTGGAAGAGGTAGAATATCTGATTTTTGTTGTTGTTGTTCAGTCACTAAGTCATGGCTGACTTTTTGCAACCCCATGGACTGCAGCACACCAGGCTTCCCTGTCCTTCACTATCTCCCAGAGTTTGCTCAAATTCATGTCCATTGAGTCGGTGATGCTATCCAATCATCTCATCCTTTGTCACAACCTTCTCCTCCTGCCCTCAGTCTTTCCCAGAGTCTTTTCCATCAGGTTGGCTCTTCGCATCAAGTGGCCAACCTGAATATTGATTGGAAGGACTGATGCTGAAGCTGAGGCTCCAATACTTTGGCCTAGAGATCTACCTAGTAAGGTATCAAGGACTAATTGCTAATCCTGCCTTGGCGGTCCTATCCTCCCCATTATCCCGCATCTCCACTTTCAATAGGAGCACACCATCTGATGGGGATGCAACTCTGGGCTCCCAGAGTACCCTACATACCTCTCTTTTGAGTGTTTATAATGCAGTAGTCCTCTAAGGGTGAAGGCCAGGTCAGCATCATCTGGGATCAGACTGACTCAGAGAGTCTGAAGGTGGAGCCCAGACACCTATGGTTTAAGAAGCATTTGATCCATTTGATCCCCCAGTTGACCCATGCTAAATTTTAGGGACCACCACTATTCCATACAGTTGGCTCTCTGTATCCTCTGCTTCTGCATTCTCAGATTCAGCCAGCCACACATCCGAATCTATAGAAGTAGAACCCTTGGATACAGAACACAAGTTGTAATGCACTGCTCTATATAAGCCTTGAGTGTGCTAAGATTTTGGTATGGTGCAGAGCGGGGCAGTGGGGGATGGACAATCCTGGAACCAAGCCCCCAGGGATGTTGAGGAAGGACTTGTAATAACTGGTTAACTCTTCTATATTCTCAGCAAGGGGCTTCCCTGGTGGCTCAGATGAATCTGCCTGCAATGTGGGAGACCTGGGTTCAATCCCTGGGTTGGGAAGATCCCTTGGAGGAGGGCACGGCTACCCACTCCAGCATTCTTGCCTGGAGAATCCCCGTGGACAGAGGAGTCTGATGGGCTACAGTCCATGGGGTCGCAGAGAGTCAGTCACGACTGAGTGACTAAGCACACCTCAGCCAGACAGAAAGTTTCTTAAGGACAGAGACAAATGTAGTCATAAGCATATTAATAAATGAATGAAACAAATGAACATTTTTGCAGTCCTCACTATTTAATAAATGTTTAGTAAATAATTTCTGCAGCATTGAGCTTGAGATGGATTCCTAATGAACCACAGCAAACAAACCACTGAAAAAAATCCTTCCCTCCACTCCCCCAGTTTCATTTTAGTTGTGAAAACAAAACATTTCTCCATAATCCATTGAGAACTCATTTAAATAATTATATTTTTTTTCTGATGGAAAATGGAATGCAATTTTATTGCAAAACAGTTCAAAAATGCAAAGAAAGTAAGATTTATCTCTTACGCCACCACCTTCTGAGTCTTTTTTATGGACTTTTATGCATATCCCTCAGTTATCATGTTAAAGATAACTCTCTTCCTTGCATGCACAGCACAAACTCACAAAGATTGGAAAATGTAGAACAGCATCACAGGGAAAAGAATAACACCAGTTAATTTCATCATTCAGAGATGTTAATACTCTGGGGTATCTTCTCCAGACTTTGTGTGTCTTGGTATGTATTTTAAAAGCTGTGTATATGCTCTGTAGCCGTCTCCTCCTCTCTGATTCCATCCTCCTCTCCAGCAAGTCATACGTGATTTCCTCCTATGCTGTGTAATATGCAAAGCACACTCAGGGTTACCCCACAGGGCAGACTTCCAGGAAAAGCTCCTATGCTGGATGTGGCCCAAAAGTCCCAAGGCTCGAATCTGCTCTCTGATTTTCCTTAGCACTGCTTTGACTTATTTTATGATGCCTTAGTAAGGCAGTAAGAAGACAAGATGCTGAAATCTTTCTATAGTCCTGGGCTTTCACCAAGTGAAAAGCCAGTTCCGAGAGAAAGTGTGGAGTCACCGGGGCCGGAAGATGGAGGTGTGCTGGGATAATCCGCTTTCACCTGGCTCTTGGGTAATGCTAAGGATTTCAGAACTAAGCCATGGTCCATGGATGTCCACCTTGCCATGTTTTTTTCCTATTATCTTCAAAAGAGTTATTTGAAATTAGGTAGGATATTGCTCCTACCTATCTTGAAACTCTCCATTACACTGGTCAATATGGGAAGTGACATTTGCAGTAGTTATTACGAGCAGAAGTGAATTTGTGGCTTTGATTTTCTTGTTTCCAATGTATCTGCTGAGAGAAAGGCATGGTGGGGATGAACAGGGAGATGAAGTAGTCACCAGTGACGGAGGAGTAGTCATCTAAGACAGTGGTCCCCGACCGTTTTGACACCTAGGACTGGTTTCATGAAAGACAAGTTTTCAGTGGGCCAGGCTGGGGGGAGTGGTTTTAGGATGATTCAAATGCATTACATTTATTTCTATTATTATCGCATCAGCTCCACCTCAGATCATCAGGTATTAGATCTCAGAGGTTGGGGACCCAGACCTAAGGGCCACTCAGTTTTTTGTAATGATATTATAATTTTAAGATAAAGCTTGTTGTAGGTAATTCAGAAAGCAGAGTAAAGTGGAAAGGAGAAAGGAAAAAAAATCACCCACCCTACAAATCTAAAGGAACCTGTTAGTATTTTGCCTTGCATCTTTTTGTCTATTTGTCTTCACAAGTGTTTAAAAAATATTATACATAGTACTTGCAACCTCAGTTTTCCACTTAAAATTGTAGCAAAAAATTTTGTGTGTTATTATAAAACGTTCTTAAGAAGTATCATTGTAGTGGTATTTTCCATCATGCATCTCTAAGTCACTTCCCCCTTGTTGCTGTACATTTTTGCTAGAAACATTCTTATACACAGATCTTTGACCATTTCTCTGTGATGGGACGCCTGGGGTGCTTCAGTCCATGGGGTCACAAAGAGTTGGACACGACTGAGCAACTGAACAACAACAACAGCTCTGATGTTGGGATAGATTCCTGAGAGCGGGATGAAAATTTGGACAATTGGCAGCTTTTGATAGCTGTTCCTAATTGCTCTTCAGGGTGGTCCAGTTTCCACTGCCATGGCCTCAGCACGCGTGCAGAAGAGGCAGACTTGAGAAGCACATTGTATGGGAATGTTTGTAGCACCGGACAACATAAGATGCCAAAAATAAGGTGTTTACTGATATGATCCTTCTTAGCAACATGGTCAACATCTGTATTTCACAATCCTAATGATGTGACATGAGTCCACTTTGGATCCTGCCTGGGGAGTCTGGCCTCAGAAATGCCTCACATTAACGTTCAGTCAGTCCACGTTTTCAAAACTCAGGTTCTAAGAACAGTCTTCTAGAAGGGACGCCAGGGTGTAACCATTTCCCATAAAGCCAGATTGATGGTTGTCCTTTAGCTGTGCCGAATCCCTGCCTCATTTTTACAAGGCATCACCCTTGCGCAGAAAATGGATCACTCTTCCGACCTCTCCACTAAAGAACTTGAACATTTAGTTCTTTTCACTTGGGTTTAAAAATAACATAAAATAAAATGCTAGAGGGCCGGTGACCTCATGGATTGGCTGATTAACTGTCTCTGATCCTCTGTAGCTAGGGAGACAGTGGTCTCTGACCCTCTGTAGCTAGGGAGACTGGTTCGGGGACTGTGCCCTAATACTGATCCTCTGTAGCTAGGGAGACAGTGGTTCGGGGACTGTGCCCCTAATACTGTGTGTGAGTAAGAAGCTCAGTGTCATCACCCTGGCCAGACCCCATGACCTCAGGCCAGCATGTGACAGACGCAGGGTTATCACATGGAGAGCTGGGTCAGAACGCACATGTGGCTCAGTGTGATTAGATGATCGTCTTCGTGTGGGTGGGTCTTCTCAGTGGCTTTGTCGCTGTGAGACTGCAATCTCATGGACTGGCCCAGATTCAGCTTAACCCTGGAAGGCACCTCAAGCAATTGCTGAGTGGGTGGAGGAGCGGTTTAAGGCCTAAAGAAGCCCAGGGACACGCCCCAGATCCATGACTAGTTAGAGGCTCTCTGGGTCTGTAACCAGGCTTCCTGACTGCAAAGCTCAAGGCTCTTTCTAACCCTGTTCTAGCTGCACCTCTGGCCCATGTCCACGGAGTCTTGGCAAGGCCCGCGGGGCTTGGCAGAACTGGTTGAGAGACAAGCCTGCACACAAGAGAAAGCATCCTTTATTATTACTACTTATGCTGCTGCCTTCCCAGGTGGCTCAGTAGTAAAGAATCTGCCTACCAATGCAGGAGACATGGGTTTGAACCCTGGGTTGGGAAGATCCCCTAGAGGAGAAAATGGCAATCCACTCCAGTATTCTTGCCTGGGAAATCCTGTGGACAGAGGAGCCTGGTGGGCTACAGTCTACAGGGTCACAAAGAGGAGGACACGACTGAAAGACTGAGCATGCACGCCACCTGCACAGTTAATGGTGTTTTCTGGTGCAGCCCAGACACAGACAGTCAGCCCCTCACCCTCATATGCGTCTCTCAGGAGGAAATAAAATTCACATAAGCACCCCCTTTCACACCCCCTCATTTATAGCAAGCCCCCCACGCACAAAGGGAATGATTCCAAACTGAGATTCTTTCCGTATGAGATGCAAACCAATCTGCAATGAAACGTGAAAGGAGACTGTAATTTCCTGACCCAGCACCATTAAAGCTCAGCAAAGCCGACACGTTAGCTTGTTTGCATGTAATTGTATAAACACAGTTTGCCCAGTTCAAAGCACTTGAAAGTATTTCATTATGCCTTCGGCCTGGCTGGGCGACACTGACCACGCGCCAGGGCTGGAAAATAACCAGCTCGCCCATGAGCTAGGGATGATGTGGAGGAAGACAACTGGACCAGAGTCTTTAGCTGTTTGTCACTGGTGTAATTGTACTCTCCCAGGAGACACGGTGACCGTGGACTTGAATGTGGACATTGAGCATCACCACAGGGCATGTGTCCTCCTCACTGTCCCCCCCCTAGCACCTTACAGGTCGAGTTGAATTTGGTTTCACCAGTATGCATTGGAGGAGGGGCCCCGTGGGGAAGGTTCAGGCATAGGAATCAGGCCCAGGTCCTGTGCTCAACGAGTTCAAGTTCCTAAAGATGAGAGAGGCGTGTGAACAACGAGCCCTGCGGCAGAAGTGTGGCCGCAATGGCCACAGGAGTGCTAGGTAGTATAAGAAAGAGGGGAACCATCTTGCCTCGGAAATCCTGGGAGGCTGCGAGGAGCAGGTAGCATTTAGCAGGTGGAGGTGTTTCTGTGGAGAGGAGCCTTTCTAAACAGCTTGAGCCAAAGGCTTGTAGCCCAGATGCGAGAGTGCAGGGCCTGGGGCCGGAGGAGGGTAATCCAGGGTGAGAGTGAGCATAATGGTCTCTGAGCACAAGAAAACCGTCTCTCTGCAGAGGCCCAGCCTGCCTTAGCTAGTGCTGAGTCTCCAGTGCCGAACAGCACTCAGTACCTAAAGAGTGCCCAGTAATTTCACATTTTTAAAAATTGAAGTCTAGTTGATTTATAATTTTGTGTTATTAATGTTGTAGGTGTGTCCGCGTGTGTGCTCAGTCTCTCAGTTGTGTCTGACTCTTTGCGACCCTGTGGACTATAGCCCGCCAGGCTCCTCTGTCCGTGGGATTCTCTAGGCAAGAATACTGGAGTGGCTTGCCATGCCCTCCTCCAGGGGATCTTCCCAACCCAAGGATAGAACCCATGTCTCCTGAGGCTCCTGAATTGCAGGTAGATTCTTTACCACTGAGCTACCAGGGAAGCCCCAGGTTTTTTGGTTTTTTTTTTTTTAATTTTATTTTATTTTTAAACTTTACATAACTGTATTAGTTTTGCCAAATATCAAAATGAATCCGCCACAGGTATACATGTGTTCCCCATCCTGAACCCTCCTCCCTCCTCCCTCCCCATTCTATCCCTCTGGGTCGTCCCAGTGCACCAGCCCCAAGCATCCAGTATCGTGCATCGAACCTGGACTGGCAACTCGTTTCATACATGATATTTTACATGTTTCAATGCCATTCTCCCAAATCTTCCCACCCTCTCCCTCTCTCACAGAGTCCATAAGACTGTTCTATACATCAGTGTCTCTTTTGCTGTCTCGTACACAGGGTTATTGTTACCATCTTTCTAAATTCCATATATATGCGTTAGTATACTGTATTGGTGTTTTTCTTTCTGGCTTACTTCACTCTGTATAATAGGCTCCAGTTTCATCCACCTCATTAGAACTGATTCAAATGTATTCTTTTTAATGGCTGAATAATACTCCATTGTGTATATGTACCACAGCTTTCCCATCCATTCATCTGCTGATGGACATCTAGGTTGCTTCCATGTCCTGGCTATTATAAACAGTGCTGCGATGAACATTGGGGTACACGTGTCTCTTTCCCTTCTGGTTTCCTCAGTGTGTATGCCCAGCAGTGGGATTGCTGGATCATAAGGCAGTTCTATTTCCAGTTTTTTAAGGAATCTCCACACTGTTCTCCATAGTGGCTGTACTAGTTTGCATTCCCACCAACAGTGTAAGAGGCTTCCCTTTTCTCCACACCCTCTCCAGCATTTATTGCTTGTAGACTTTTGGATCGCAGCCATTCTGACTGGTGTGAAATGGTACCTCATAGTGGTTTTGATTTGCATTTCTCTGATAATGAGTGATGTTGAGCACCTTTTCATGTGTTTGTTAGCCATCTGTATGTCTTCTTTGGAGAAATGTCTATTTAGTTCTTTGGCCCATTTTTTGATTGGGTCATTTATTTTTCTGGAGTTGAGCTGTAGGAGTTGCTTGTATATTCTCGAGATTAGTTGTTTGTCCGTTGCTTCATTTGCTATTATCTTCTCCCATTCTGAAGGCTGTCTTTTCACCTTGCTAATAGTTTCCTTTGATGTGCAGAAGCTTTTAAGGTTAATTAGGTCCCATTTGTTTATTTTTGCTTTTATTTCCAATATTCTGGGAGGTGGGTCATAGAGGATCCTGCTGTGATGTATGTCAGAGAGTGTTTTGCCTATGTTCTCCTCTAGGAGTTTTATAGTTTCTGGTCTTACATTGAGATCTTTAATCCATTTTGAGTTTATTTTTGTATATGGTGTTAGAAAGTGTTCTAGTTTCATTCTTTTACAAGTGGTTGACCAGATTTCCCAGCACCACTTGTTAAAGAGATTGTCTTTAATCCATTGTATATTCTTGCCTCCTTTGTCAAAGATAAGGTGTCCATATGTGCGTGGATTTATCTCTGGGCTTTCTATTTTGTTCCATTGATCTATATTTCTGTCTTTGTGCCAGTACCATACTGTCTTGATAACTGTGGCTTTGTAGTAGAGCCTGAAGTCAGGTAGGTTGATTTCTCCAGTTCCATTCTTCTTTCTCAAGATCACTTTGGCTATTCGAGGTTTTTTGTATTTCCATACAAATTGTGAAATTCTTTGTTCTAGCTCTGTGAAGAATGCTGTTGGTAGCTTGATAGGGAAGCCCCAGTTTTAAGAGTACTGCAAAGTGATTCAATTTTCTCTCTGTTTGTGTATATATACACACATACACACACACATAAATTCCTTTTCAGATTCTTTTCCCTTATAGGTTGTTACAAAATACTGAGTACAGTTCCCTGTGCACTACTGCAGATCTTTGTTGGTTTCCTGGGATGCCCAAAAATTGAATGAAGGAATTCCTAGGAAAGGTGTATTGCTGCAGCCAGGTATTAGGGGGAGCAAATGCAGGGGTCCATTCTAGGTACCTCTCAGGAAGGGTGGGGCTTAGGGGAGGTGTGCCACTTTAAGAATATATTTAGACTGGAACAGTGGAGGTGACTCCAGGGACCCACGATTGTCTCCAGATCCAGTTGCAGGGGGTGTGGTCCCTGGCGTGCTCTCCTGCATTGTTTGGCCAGCTTCCTCTGCTTCAGCTGGGCCTGTGCTCCATCTTTTTTTTTTTTTATTTTTATTGGAGTATATCTGCTTTACAGTGTTATAAAGTTTCTACTGTACAGCAAAATGAATCAGCTGTACATATACATATATCCTCTCTTTTTTTGAATTTCCTTCCCACTTAGGTCATCACAAAGCACTTAGAGTTCCCTGTGCCATACAGTAGGTTCTCAATAGTTACCTGTTTGTTTTTGTTGTTCAGTTGGTAAGTCATGCTCCGTGAACTGCAGCACGCCAGGCTTCACTGTCCTTCACCATCTCCCAGAGTTCGCTCAAACTCATGTCCATTGAGTCAGTGATGCCATCCAACCATCTCATCCTCTGTCATCCCCTTCTCCCGCCATCAATCTTTCCCAGCCTTAGGGTCTTTTCAAATTAGTCAGTTCTTTGCATCAGGTGGCCAAAGTATTGGAGCTTCAGTATCAGTCCTTCCCATGAGTATTCAGGGTTGATTTCCTTTAGGATTAACAGCAGTCCAGGGGACTCTCAAGAGTCTTCTCCAGCATCACAATTCAAAAGCATCAGTTCTTTGGTGCTCAGCCTTCTTTATAGTCCAACTCTCACATCCCAAATGACTACTATAAAAACCATAGTTTTATATGGACCTTTATTGGCAAAGTGATGTCTCTGCTTTTTAATATGTGGTCTAGGTTTGTCATAGCTTTCCTTCTAAGGAACAAGTGTCTTTGAATTTCATGGTTGCAGTCACTGTCCGTAGTGATATAGTCTCAAGAGTGTATATAAGACAATCCTGGTCTCTTAGTTCATACCACCACCTCCTTTCCCCTTTTGGTGTCAATACATTTTTTTCTCTTCATCTGAGCCTCTATTTCTGTTTGCAAAGATCATCTTTACCATTTTTATAGATTCCTCATATATATGATAATATGTTAACATATGATACTTGTTTTCCTCTTTCTGAATTACTTTGCCCTGTATGACAATCTCTAGGTCCACTCACATCTTTACAAATGACCCAGTTTCATTCTTTTTTATGGCTGAGTAGTATTCCATTATAAATATATACTACATCTTCTTTATCTATTCTTCCGCTGACGGACAATTTAGGCTGCTTCTGTGTCCTGGCTATTGAAAATAGTGCTGCGTTGAATATCAGGATTCGTGTGTCTTTTTGAATTGTGGTTTTCTCTAGGTATATGCCCAGAGGGATTGCTGGGTCATATGGTAGTTCTATTTTTAGTTTTTTAAGGAACCTCCATACTATTCTCCATAGTGGCTGTATCGATTTACATTCCTACCAACAGTGTAGGAGTGGTCTTTTTCTCCACACCCTCTCCTGCATTTATTGTTTGTATACTTTTTCATGATGTCTATTCTGATTGGCATGAGGTGATATTTCATTGTAGTTTTGATTTGCATTTCTCTAATAATCAGTCATGTTGAGCCTCTTTTCCTCTGTTAGCCATCTGTATGTCTTCTTTGGAGAAATGTTTGTTTAGGTCTCCTGCCCATTTTTTTAACTTTTTTTTTATATTGAGCTATATGAGCTGTTTGGAGGTTAATCCCTTGTCAGTTGCTTCATTTGCTAATATGGTCCCATTCTGATGGTCGTCTTTTCATCTCTTTTACAGTTTCCTTTGCTGTGGCAGAAGCTTTTGTTTAATTAGGTCCCACTTGTTTATTTTTGTTATTTTCATTACTCTCAGAGGTGGGTCAAAAAAGATCTTGCTGCAATTTGTATCAGAGAGTGTTTTGCTTATGTTTTCCTGTAAGAGTTTTATCATATCTGTTCTTACATTTAAGTCTTTAATCCATTTTGAGTTTATTTTTGTGTGTGGCATTAGGGAGTATTCTAATTTCATTCTTTTACATGTAGCTGTCGAGTTTCCCCAGCACCACTTATTGAAGAGGCTGTCTTGGTGCATGGGCTTATCTTCCCCCTTATTTTTGTTATTTTAGCCTTTTATCTTTCAGAGGGACTGCTCTGGTTTTGCATAAGTCACTTATTGGTTAAACGTTGTGCTTCCATATTGTAAGGTAATTATCCTCCAATTAAAATAAGTTAATTTTAAAAAGTTGTACTTCAGCCCCTCCATCAGTTACATTTTTACCTTTACTGTTGGAAGTGTGTCTAACTTGCAGGTTGCAATCACACTTCGGGGAATTTACATTTTGGGCTCCACGTTCAGCCAGGGACTAGCAGCTTGGAGTTCCCTCTCCGATCACTCCTGAGAGGGCTCCTCCTGCACATGACGTCTCCAGGCTCCCAGGAGTAGTGTGATTTTTAGACACAAGCCTGGCTTCCTAGGAGTGGCCCCGGGTTGGGATACTGACTGTTCAGTCCAGATTCGCTCAGAGACTGTGTATCAGCCTGTGGCTCCAGTGAAGCTTCTGCCCTCGGTTAGTGGGTCTGCCTGTGGCTTGGGGATGTTCTGAAGTCTCCCCCGTGTCCTGCTCCGACCATCCCTGAGGGTGCAGCCCAAGCGCCCCTAGAATTGACTGTGATCCCTGGAGGACACTTCCAGGTTCTTAGGGTACTCTGCTGTTTGATTCACGTGGTAGAGCTACCAGCCTCCTTCAGCGCTCTCCCCCAGGTCCCCATTGCTGAGACAGGTAGCTCCCCGGCTCTGTTCCTGAGAAAGTCAGTCTGGTCAGGCACAGCTGTGGAGACCTTCAGCTGTATGGCCCCCTTTCCCCTGGACAAACCTCTGGGCCCTGCCCTGGAACTCAGGGTGGGGACCCTCTTTTTCTGGGAGTGACACCCCTGCTCTACAGCTTGGCATTGAGGGAGGCGGAAATGGTAGCTCTGTCTTCCTGGCTTCCTCTCCTGGAGTGGAATCTCCACCCTACCTGAGAGCTGGAGTGGGGGCACTCATAGCCAGGTACCCTTGGCCCATCCTGCCTGTGGTGAAGCTTCAGCCCACGAGTGGAAGGAGGCCCTGGTCTCTTGGTCCCTCTTGCCTGAAATAGAGCTTCTGCGATCAAGCCCTGGGGAGGTTGAGAGATGCAGGCAGCCCGCTTTCCCCAAGATGAAACCGTAGCCCCAGACAGCTGTGAGGGGAGAGACCAACTCCATCTTCTTGGCCACGTCTGCCCAGAATAGAGGACCCACGACGTGGAGGGGTGGGCGGGGGCGGGGTTTAGGGAGGTCATGGCTCAAAGGTCACAGATGCTGGCTGAGCTTATATTTAGTGCATTTTCTTGAATGACTATTTCTTCATTTCTTGAATGACTATTTCTTAGGTTCTCAGGACAGTTTTCAGAGATTTTAAAATAATGGTGGGTTTGTTTTCTTATTTTTTCAACAATTTTCCCCACTTTGTATTGCTGGAGAGAATTTTCACTAGCTCAGCTGCCATCTTGACCTGTTTTTTGGAGCAGGAGAGAAAAGATTGACTGTATCTCTGGTTGCCAGGCATTACTTCTACCCCTCCATGCTCCCTGGGCATGTGGCCTGTACCAAGCTTCATTTCATGCCATGATTTCTCAAGGACCAAGTGACTATAAAATGAAGCCATTTGTTCTGTTCAGTGTGTACCAAATCGGTTAGTGAGGTTTTGTTTCCATTTCTGATGAGTGAAACATGCAGGTTCACTTTCGGCTTCAGCAAAATATCCAGAGACAAAGTGTTATGCCTGTAAGATCTTCCTAAAACATATGCACATTCTCACAAGTTGAATCTCCCCAAATTTGAGTTGTATTTATTTGAACAGTTTGGATTTAAGAATGCAGATCTTAAATTTCAAGTTTAAGAAATACTCATTTTCTAATCATCATTCTTCTATAATCTTTCATTCAAGTTTTCTAGCAGAAATTTTAAAACTAGGGGAAGTATTTTGTGGTGCAGGGAGGTCCTTCTGATGAACACAGGAACTGTGTGATCTTTCCATGAGCAGCGTTAGACCAGACTGGGTCCCTCCGTTACGTTACCCAGAGGCTCACATATACCATCTTCATAATTTTTTCCATCTAGTCACCATTTTTTCTATGTTTGTGTACCACCTGCACTTATCCACTTAATATTTTTCTTTCTCATACATTTGAAGTATTTCTTTCTAAAACCATTCATTAAAAAAAAAATTATTTGCCTGCAGTGGGTCTCAGTTGTGGTACATGGGATCATTTAGTTGTGGCGTGTGGGATCTAGTTACCTGGCCAGGGATTGAACCCAAGCCACCTGCATTGGGAACTCGGAATTTTAGCCACTGGACCACCAATTCAGTTCAGTTGAGTCACTCAGTCGTGTCCGACTCTTTGCGACCACATGAATCGCAGTACGCAAGGCCTCCCTGTCCATCACCAACTCCTGGAGTTCACTCAGATTCATGTTCATTGAGTCGGTGATGCCATCCAGCCATCTCATCCTCTGTCATCCCCTTCTCCTCCTGCCCCCAATCCCTCCCAGCATCAGGGTCTTTTCCAGTGAGTCAACTCTTCACATGAGGTGGCCAAAGTATTGGAGTTTCGGCCTCAGCATAAGTCCTTCCAATGAACACCCAGGACTGGTCTCCTTTAGGATAGACTGGTTGGATCTCCTTGTAGTCCAAGGGACTCGCAAGAGTCTTCTCCAACACCATAGTTCAAAAGCATCAATTCTTTGGACCACCAGAGAAGTCCCTAAATACATTCATTTGTAAAGCAACTGTTTTATCACTAGTGGGAATAATCAATTAGTAAATATGATGAAGACATAACTGTTAAAAATTCTAGTTAGATACTGTCAAGGACTCAGAGCTTAAGACTAGCTTTCCCAGTAAAAAAGAACTCTGTGTGTTACTCGAATAGGATGAGCTATGTTTGATGTCCATACTAAGAGTTGTCCCAAGTCCTTTACACACAGGATCTCGTAGGATATTCATCACAACTGTGTGAGGTAGATGGTTTGCCCCATTTCACATGGGGACACTGAGGCGCAGGAAAGTAGCTGGCAGAGCCAGGATTCACACAGCGCAAGTGATCTGGGGGCAGTGCTCTTTGCCTGCTTAGTCCGCTCAGTCATGTCTGACTCTTTGGTGACCCCATGGACTGTAGCCCACTAGGCTCCTCTGTCCGTGGGATTTCCCAGGCAAGAATACTGGAGTGGGTTGCCATTTCCTTCTCCAGGGGATCTTCCTGATTTAGGGAAGTCAGGAAACCAGGTCTCCCATGTCTCCTGTATTGCAAGCAGGTTCTTTACTTGCTGAGCCATCGCGGGTTCTCTTAACCACCCTGCAATCCTGCCTCCAAAGAGAAGTGACTCTCTGTTGGTTGAAGCTACCTCTGCCGAACTGAAAAGTGCCCTGGTCTCTGTAAACATCCTGTACCTTGGAAATGATGGATTTAGAGACTGTCCACAGCCATCCCCCCACCTCCAGCACCTGTGGAAATACCTTCTAATCCACTTTGGACATTCACAATGTACCTTGGCATCTAAATGGTTCTGGATCCTGCAGTGAAAATTTGTTTGTGCTGTGCTTAGTCGCTTAGTTGTGTCCAATTCTTTGTGACCCCATGGACTGTAGCTCACCAGGCTCCTCTGTCCATGGGGATTCTCCAGGCAAGAATACTGCAGTGGGTTGCTGTGCCCTCCTCCAGGGCATCTTCCCAACCCAAGGATAGAACCCAGGTCTCCCGCACTGCAGGTGGATTCTTTTTAAGCTTTATTTAATGCACTTTCTCAAACTTAGAACCTCTTAAAATTAAAATAGAGGAACATGTCTCAGTAACTCAGGAATGCTTCATGGAGCAGTTTAGGAAATAGTGGAGAGTGAAAAGTTGGTTTAAAACTCAAAATTCTGAAAACTAAGATCATGGTATCTGGTCCCATCACTTCATGGCAAATAGATGGAGAAACAGTGTAAACAGTGGCAAACTTTATTTTCTTGGGCTCCAAAATCACTGCAGATGGTGACTGCAGCCATGAAATTAAAAGACACTTGCTCCTTGAAAGAAAAGTTATGACCAACCTAGACAGCATATTAAAAAGCAGAGACATTACTTTGCCAACAAAGGTTCATCTAGTCAAAGCTATGGTTTTTCCAGTAGTCATGTATGGATGTGAGAGTTGGACTATAAAGAAAGCTTAGGACCGAAGAATTGATGCTTTTGAACTGTGGTGTTGGAGAAGACTCTTAAGAGTCCCTTGGACTGCAAGGAGATCCAACCAGTCCATCCTAAAGGAAATCAGACCTGAATATTCATTGGAAGGACTGATGCTGAAGCTGAAACTCCAATACTTTGGCCACCTGATGTGAAGAAGTGACTCCTTGGAAAAGACCCTGATGCTGGGAAAGATTGAAGGTGGGAGATGGTTGGATGGCATCACCGACTCAATGGACATGAGTTTGAGTAAACTCCAGAAGTTGGTGATGGACAGGGAGGCCTGGTGTGCTGCAGTCCATGGGGTTGGAAAGAGTGAGACACGACTGAACAACTGAACTGAACTTAGTCTTGGTGTTTAGAATGAAATTCACTTCATGCTAAATTATTTCTTGTGTTTAAAGATGGAGAGGTTATTTCTTTTTCAAAAAGCTTATTTTTGGCTAAGCTGGGTCTTCACTGTCGCATGCAGGCTTTCTCTGGTTGCAGTGCCTGGGCTTCTTTCTGCAGTTGGCTTCCTTTGTTGCAGAGTGTAGGCTCTAGGGTGTTCAGCTTCAGTACTTGTGGTTCCTGGGCTCTAGAGCACAGCCCCGGTTGCCCTGCAAATCATCCCAGACCAGGGATCAAACCCGTGTCTCCTGCATTGGCAGGTGGATTCTTAACCACTGGAGCCCTTGAATAAGATATTTCTTACTTGAGCTTAAATATTCAAATAGGGTTTCTAATACCCGATGAGTTTTTCGTGTGTTCAAACCCATATTTTAAAGGGTCTCGTGCTTTCTAAACCTCTTCCAATAACTCCACACCCCTCCCTGCTAGGTGCAACCATGCAGGTTCTGCTAGGCTATATTCTTCCTCCTTCTAGGACTGCTGGGTAACAGTCATGGGCAAGGGAAACCCTGAGCATCTGAACCCACCATTTGTGGGACACTGTACATTCAAAGCAAACCAGGAATCTACTTCAAAAAGCTCACAATTAAACAGGAGAAATAGCCTTGGGAGGGAAGGATACATACATGTGATGGATAATGCATTTGTAATCGTCACTGGGGGTGTCTGCTGGTCCATGACCTACTCAGCAAGTGTAAATAACTCCAAACTTATCAGCAAAGAAAAATGAGGCCCAAAGTGTGGTTTATGCTCCTTGTTTCTTTCCAGTTCAGGAGGGTTAGCAGTGGCACTGAATCTGAGGACTTTGCTTTACCTGGACATGGCTGTAAGAGCCAGCCCATCCACGGGGGTCACACCTCATTTCCTTACTCTTTTTTAAAAAAATTTTATTGGACTATGTTAATTTTCAACATTATGTCAATTTCAGGTGTACAGAAAATTGAATCAGTTATACACACACACACATATATATACATACCTCCATTATTTTTCAGGTTTTTCTTTTTTTAACCATATATTACAGAATATTGAGTAGAGTTCCCTGTGCTATACAGTAGGTCCTTACTAGTTATTCTATGTATATTAGTATGTGTATGTTAGCCCCAATCTCCTAATTTATCACTTCCCCCATTTCCCCTTTGGTAACCATAAGTTTGGTTTTGAGATCTGTGAGTAATTTTTAAAAAATTAATTAATCTGGCTTTGTCTGGTCTTAGTTGCCCAGAGCAGGGTCTTTTAGTTGTGGCAGGTGGGATCTAGTTCCCTGACCAAGGATTGAACCCAGGCTCCCTGGCATTTAGATCACAGAGTATTAGCCACTGGCCTACCAGGGAAAGCCCTGTGAGTCTGTTTGTTTTGTAAGTAAGTTCATTTCTATCACTTTTTATTAGATTCCACATATTTGTGATATCATTTGTCTTTCTCTGACTTACTTAGTAGGATAATCTCTAGGTCCATTCATGTTACAAATGGCATTATTTCATTCCTTTTTATGGCTGAATAATATTCCTTTGTAAATAATACACCACATCGTATCCATTCCTCTGTTGATGGACATTTAGGTTGCTTTCATGTCTTGGCTATTGTGAAGAGAGCTGCTTTGAAGATTGGGGTGCTTCCCTACTCTTAAAAATTCTGATCAGCACTTGGTTTAAGCTTTTCCACTGGCAGAGGGAGATTTGACTTCAGGGCACCCAGTGATACCACTTACCTTCTAAGGAGTCTTACAACAAGGTCCTCCTTTCTCCCCTGTGTCCCCAAAGCCCCAGCGCCTCAGGGCAGGGCTTGTGTGCACTGGGTCCTTCCCTAAAGGTTGTTACGGCATGCATTTCCTTTCTTAACTGTCCTTTAAAAAAAAAACAGGGTGAATAGAAGTCTCTGACCACGTATCCACGGGTCAGCTCCTTCAGGCAGCAAATATAGACCCCTGGGGCAAAGAAAGGCCAGGAAAAGGGAACTTCCACACCTATCATAAGTTTTGGTAGGAACATAGCAGATCACTGAGCAAAGGCTTTAAGAGACAACTGATATTCCAGCCCTGACCCTCCAGCCTGAACACAGATGGGAGAGCATGAAAGAGACTCTTTCCTTTCCTTCCGCAACCAGAGCCCACCACCATCCACCTCCTGTGGCTCAAAGTGACCGAAGACTAAAAACAAAACATAGTGATTTCCTAACTGATAAAACTGAAACAAACAAAGACAGACAGAAATAACTAAACTCTGGAAGTATAACTGCTTCATCATTTCTTTGTATTTTTTATTAAACTTTTTTGAATTTTTTTTTAAAAAAATTCTGCCCGGTTATGGCAATTAAATAGGAAACCACAATTACAACGCACAAACTGTGGCATGAAAAAAGAACACACACTCCATCAGAATTGACACCAAACCCTTTCTATTTTATTCATTCAAAAAGAGTCCAGTGCACAAGTGTCAAATATGAACACTGGTGGTTTTTTTCTTGGAAGGGGGAAAAAACATTTATTCTGGCAGCGCGTTTACAATTCCAGGAAGTGGTTTTGATACCACAAGATGCAGGAATAGAAACCATAACAAACTTGGAGGGCGTCTGTTTGCAAGGCAGGGACGACTTAGTTGGGAAAGATCCCCCTTTGTGCTTAGTGAATCGCCCATCAGTCAGCCTCCCCAGCTGAGTCTTCCCAGGTGTTGAAAGAGAGGATGGAATTTCCTGCATAGATGAAGAAAATTCCGATAGAGCAGTGTGTTTTCTGTATCTCCAACCTTCCTCTCTGCCCCAACGCGAGTTCTCAAGCTTTTCTGGAGCTGCTTTTGGTCACATGACCCTCTATCAGGATGACATTTTTTTTTTTTTGCTAAAATACATGTGACACCAAGCTTTCTTCTTACACTGCTTCTCTAAGGTTAGATGACAGCATACAGCATCACGTGTCCAAAAAGGGCAGTTATTAAGAATGTGGGCATCTATATTCATCATAAGAGCACACACTTTGCAGGGTATGTCACCCAAAGGAACATTTTTTTTTTTTTTCCTTCTGTTAATATGGTCCCCTGGGGAGTTAGCCTGAAGTCACTTTACCAGCCTTTTTTGGTCAAAGTCGGTTAATTTGACAGTTGAAGAACTGTCTCCTGCCAATTGGAAAACTTTTATGCCCAAAAATTCAGTGGTCCGTAAAGCAATTAAATGTTACCATTCAGTTAACACTTACACACACATGCACACACACACAGGAGAACTGTGACAGAAGGATTAACAAGGTGAATCTTGTGATTGTATCAAAAGAAAATTAACTGCAAATTGGAGGTGTCGTATTCAACTATTAAAATGCGGAACTAGTCTGATCCCATTTGATTTTATGATTGTAAGAAATCATGCTTGTTTGGAGGTTCTGGAGTTCATAAAGTTAATTCCCGGGGCACAAAACAATCTACAGAAATTGATTTGTGTATTTTTTTTTTTTTTTTGCAATGCAGCCACTTGCTTCTTTGTTATTTTGTTTTTTTAATATGTGGAGACATTGTATACTGTGGCATTCCAAGAGACAATACTTGATAGAAGTAAACGAATAATACCGCTGACTAGTTTTTCTTGCCTTACCCTGGAAAGAAACAGTTTCACACATTTTTCAATCCACATGCAGAGGAGGCAGATGTAAACAGAGGCGTGCACACTCTTCAAAGAACGCGTTACTATTGCCGTGGATGCTGCTTGGCCCCGACGAGGAGGAGGAGAGAGCAGTTTGGTTGTTGGCTTTTTAGGTTTTACGTCATGGAGATTTTACAACCAGGGTTTTACTAGTTCGTGGCAGTAGACCATCCAATCAGAGGTTCTGTATTTATAAATAACCAACGTAGGCTTGTGCTCTCCAATTAGGCAACTCACTATCTTAGGGTCTGATACTAGCTTTCAGAGAGCTCTGCTAAATTTCACAGACTCTGTTCTAGGGGGCAGTGGGGGGTGGGAACAGGACCTGTTAGCAGAGCTCTTTACATGCTTCGGAACTGACGCCTGACTATCTAAGCTATTGCAAGACTCCACTTTTCCTTGGATATGTGGATCCCTTAATCCCCCTCCCCTGAAGAATCTTAATCACCAGGCCTCCATCGGACTATCACCCAGTGACCAGGGACCTTTACTGAAAAGGTGAGGAGGGGCTATTGCCTGAAATGCATGTTTAAGGTTCTTGATGATTATTGTCAACCTCTATGAACCAACACTTAAGCCATGAGCAAAGAGACAGGTATCTTTTCTTTTTTAAATCTGCGAAGGCTTAAAGAATAAACAACACGTCTGATGCTAAAGTAAGAAATCAGCCCCGTGTTGGCACAGTTCTCATCAGAATATTGCACCCAGTGTCAACTAATGCTAGAAGCTTCAAACTGTATAAATTTAAATGTATTTGTGTATTATAAAAATAAAGATAAACATATACATATTTTACACTAGTTATGGAACAGCAATGAATGGTCAGTCGATCCCTCTTTCACATTTACAGAACTGAAATCTGAGTGCTCTGAATACTGCCACCTGTACTGGAATTATGGCTTATATGTGCACGGAAAAAAAAAAAAAAATCCCTGAGAAGCCATTCGACTTTATTATTTTTTCTTTTCTTCAAGTAGCGCTCTCCTTGGAGGATCACAGTTCTGAGGTTCAGGTTGTCAAACATTTGCTCCATAGTCTCTCCCGTCCTTTTCCCCCCCTGCACCCTCCCCGCCTCATCTACAGGCTAGGTGTGCTCCCTCGCATGAAAACACCCTGAACACACATGCACGCGAATTCACAGAACACGCCTGGGAGTGTGAGGGTTTGCCGGGTACAGAAGATGGTCCAGGTGCGTTCTGATGCTATTTTCTCCATGGAAATCCCACAGCCGTAGAAGTCACTGGTTTCTGTGCTTTTCCCCAGCGTTCTTCCTATGTGGATAGATGAGAAGAAAGCACAGAAATGAACCAGGGAAACAGGAAATGGCATTCTCAATCATGAGAACAGCAAGCGATAATTTTTTTTCTGCCACAGATTTTCATGTCTACTTCTAGAGCTCCATGTAAAATAGTAAATGCAGACAACTAATGTTCCTACAAAGGAAAGAGGCTTTTTCACTAGAAACCTAGTCAAACATTTCTGTTCATGACATTAAATTCAGACATAAAGCAAGAACTAGATGAATTAGCCATAACTACAAGAAATGCTGGGCTGGAAAAATCACAAGCTGGAATCAAGATTGCCAGGAGAAATATCAATAACCTCAGATATGCAGATGACACCACCCTTATGGCAAAAAGTAAAGAGGAACTAAAAAGCCAGCTTAAAGCTCAACATGCAGAAAACTAAGATCATGGCATCTGGTCCCATCACTTCATGGCAGATAGATAGGGAAACAGTGGAAACAGTGTCAGACTTTATTTTGGGGGGCTCCAAAATCACTGCAGATGGTGATTGCAGCCATGAAATTAAAAGATGCTTACTCCTTGGAAGGAAAGTTATGACCAACCTAGATAGCGTGTTCAAAAGCAGAGACATTACTTTGCCAACAAAGGTCCGTCTAGTCAAGGCTACGGTTTTTCCAGTGGTCATGTTATGGATGTGAGAGTTGGACTGTGAAGAAAGCTGAGTGCCGAAGAATTGATGCTTTTGAACTGTGGTGTTGGAGAAGACTCTTGAGAGTCCCTTGGACTGCAAGGAGATCCAACCAGTCCATCCTAAAGGAGATCAGTCCTGGGTATTCATTGGAAGGAATGATGCTAAAGCTGAAACTCCAGTACTTTGGCCACCCCATACGAAGAGTTGACTCATTGGAAAAGACTGATGCTGGGAGGGATTGGGGGCAGGAGGAGAAGGGGATGACAGAGGATGAGATGGCTGGATGAGACCACCGACCCGATGGACATGAGTTTGAGTGAACTCCGGGAGTTGGTGATGGACAGGGAGGCCTGATGTGCTGTGATTCATGGGGTCACAAAGAGTCAGACACAACTGAGCAATTGAACTGAACTGAACCTATCCACTGTAATTTCACAGCTTAACTAAGAACCCTGAACTCCAAACACAGCACTGTTCCCTTTCAAGAAGCACACACAGACACACTAAATAATTCCCTACAAGTAGGAATATATACTAAAACGTGAGAATGAGTGTCAAGATTCAAAGCATGATTTTACTTAAAGACTGTCAAACTAAAAGCTGGAGTTAGATGAACAGAAAATGAAGAAGCTGCTGCATCACCAGCTAATTAAAGTTTAAAGTTTAGTCACTCAGTCATGTCCAACTCTTTGCAACCCCATGAACTGTAGCCTACCAGGCTCCTACACCCATGGGATTTTCCAGGCAAGAATACTGGAGTGTGTTGCCATTTCCTTTTCCAGAGGATCTTCCTGACCCAGGGATCGAACCCGGGTCTCCCATACTGTAGGCAGATGCTTTACCGTCTTTAAACAAAGTGGCGTTCAATTCAGGTAACATGGTTAGATGAAAACGCATGAGATGCGCCCATCCCTTATTTTAGCTTTCCTGTAATGACGCATGACGTGATGTCTTTAGAACTGCTTGGCAACATTTAATAAAATAGATCCGCTTCCGCTACCCTCCACCCTGCATCTCTTTTTCAAAACTATTTATTTATTTGACTGCATTCAGTCTTAGTGGCAGCAGGTGAGATCTTTGGTCTTTGTTGCAGCATGCAAGATCTTTAGCTATGGCATGTGGGATCTAGTTCCCTGACCAGGGATCAAACTTGAGCCCCCTGCATTGGGAACGTGGAGGCTTAGCCATTGGACCACCAGGGAAGTTGCTGGCATCCCTCTCTTAATACTGCCTGACTTTCTGGAAACTGATAATTTAGTATCTACGTAACACACAGGAATCGGCTGGGAGCATAGGTCAATAATGTCACCCAAAATAGGCAACTTCTAGTCACTAAGTGGAGAAGACAATGGCACCCCACTCCAGTACTCTTGCCTGGAAAATCCCATGGATGGAGGAGCCTGGTGGGCTGCAGTCCATGGGGTCGCGAAGAGTCGGACACGACTGAGCGACTTCACTTTCACTTTTCACTTTCATGCATTGGAGAAGGAAATGGCAACCCACTCCAGTGTTCTTGCCTGGAGAATCCCAGGGACGGGGGAGCCTGGTGGGCTGCCGTCTGTGGGGTCACACAGAGTCGGACACGACTGAAGCGACTTAGCAGCAGCAGCAGTCACTAAGTACTTACTACACGCCAGGAGTGGCCGCCTTCACCATAGTGCATTATTTGATTAATCCTTAACTCTTAAAGCTCTAGCAGGTAGGCTCTGCCTTCACCAAAAAGGAAGCTAAGTTTCCAAGAGGTTAGATAACTTCCCCAGGGGCACACACCAGTGAACAGCAGGGCCAGGCCTTTAAAGAGGGTTATTTGACTCCGAGGTATGCTTGACAGCAAAAAGCAAGGCTGGAGCATGTGGGGCCCTCCGGGTAGTATCATGTTTCTTTGGCCCTGAGCCATGGGGACTTTCAGAAGGCCTGTTAATATAGTCAGCTTCTCAGCACAGAAGGTTTTGAAAACTGCCTCAAAATCAAGTAACCATACATCGAAGTGTAAAGAGGACGGCAGGGGGAAAACACCACTCCAGCCAAGCAGTTAACTCTGGTGCAGCGCGTTCTGGCTTCACGTGGGGGAGGTGCTACATCTTGTTTTTCTCACCGAATCCAACAAATCTGGAGAAACACAGACAGTTGTGTCTGGCCTCCTGCTCCCCTGAGCCACACGTAAGACTGAGAAACACAAGGATACGTAATCAAGGGCAGCAAGAGGGAATATTCCAGTGTTCAAGGGAGAAAAAGGAAACCCGGCCTGACCATTTTTCCACATGGATATCATTTTTCTTGTTTGGGTGCTGAGGGAGAGAGAAGAGCTGTCAATCACTAACCGGCCTCCCCACCCCGCCACCTCTCTTTGCTCTTCCATCTCAAACTCGATCTCATCCGACAAGATCCACCTCAAATGCTACCTCCTGGGGTTCTTCCCAATTCTCCGGCAGGGTTCTTTCTTCTCTGTGTCCACAGACAGGGCTTAGTCGATGCACCTGTCATGGCAGGTATCATATTTTAACTGGAATTAGACACAGGTTTCTCCAGTTGTATCTTTGGTTCCCGTTCTCCCCAAGGAGGCTATTATATCCCTGATTTGATTCTTAGAGTCTCTGTTATTTTTGTACTGTCAACACGTGGCACAGTGCTTGTTATTGTTCAACTGATAAGTCACGTCTCTTTGCGACCCCATGGACTGCAGCACACCAGTCCTTCACTATATCTTCACTGTAGTCCTTCACTATCTCCCAGAGTTTGCTCAAATTCATCTCCATTGAGTCAGTGATGCTATCTAACTATCTCATCCTCTGCCACCCTCTTCTCCTCCTGCCCTCAGTCTTTGCCAGCATCAGGGTATTTTCCCAATGAGTTGGCTCTTTGCATCAGGTGGTCCAAGTATTGGAGCTTCAGCATCAGTCCTTCCAATGAACATTCAAAGCTGATTTCCTTTAGGATTGACTGGTTGGAGCTCCTTGTGGTCCCAAGGGACTCTCAACAGGCTTCTCCAACACCATAGTTTAAAAGCATCAATTCTTCCAGCTTCCTTTATAGTCCAACTCTCACATCCATATGTGACCACTGGAAAAACCACAGCTTTGATGATAACAGACCTTTGTTGGCAAAGTGACGTTTCTGCTTTTTAATACGCTGTCTAGGTTTGTCATAGCTTTCCTTCCAGGGAGCAAACATCTCTTAATTTCATGGCTGCAGTCACTGTCCTCAGTGATTTTGGAGCCCAAGAAAATAAAGTCTGTCACTGTTTCCATATTTTCCCCTTCTATTTGCCATGAAGTGATGGGACCAGATGCCATGATCTTAGTTTTGTTTTTTTTTAATGTTGAGTTCTAAGTCAATTTTTTCATTGTCCCCTTTCACCCTCATCAAGAAGCTCTTTAGTTCCTCTTCACTTTCTGCCATTAGGCACAGTGGCCTCGTGGAGGGCAAATTCTCAACAAAGATTTGCTGAGTGAAGGAGGAATAGGATGTCATGAGAAAGTCTCAGGCAAAAGACAGCCATACTATAAGAGGGGGAGATGAGAAGGAAAGAGGGGCTGAGCACAGTCAGAAGGACTGATGTTGGTTTCTCAGGGGAGGGGACACGTGGCCTGGGTCACAGGGATGTCATCAGGTAGGAGAGAAGGGGTGGCAGCTGGCCGTGGACTGAGAGCAGGCCGGAGGCCAGGTGTGGCTGACCCTTCGCAGTAAGGGAGTATCACGTGTCAGAAGCCGGGCTGGGGTCGGCTTGGGAAGCCTTGTGGGTCTTGTCCAGGATTTTGAACTTGAACCATAATCACCAGGAAGCTTTCAAGGCTTTGCAATAGGGAGCAAGGTGATGGGGGTCTGCTGTTGAAAGATCGTATTGGTTTCGAGGACAAAGAGACCAGCAAGGGGGAAGCAGGTTGAGATACCCACAGGGATCTTGACAGAGACAGGACGACTACAAAGCATGGGCCGAGGATAGAGCTCACCGGCCAGCTTCACTCATTCAAGACACGCTGATGGGGGAAACTTCTGCACATAAAAGCGGGGAGCTGAATAGATGGAAACAATTCCTTAAAAAAAATAAGATGCACTGACAAAGTGGGGCAAGAGGTCTCAGGGGACGGCCGAGTATGGGGAGAGGGGGAGAAGAGTGAACAGACCCCTCCAACCCCCAGCCTGGCAGCGGGTGCAGGGCGAGGCCATCCCTGGAGACGCGAGGCACAGGCCCTGAAGGGCTCTGGTGCGGAGGACACAGTGCACACCTACGGAGACCCTGGCACATCCAGGGGAGCTGCCACATAGCCCACAGATCCCACAGGAGAAAGGAGAGGTCAGCGTGGGAGGCTTGACCCCAAATCCTCCCAGGTCACAGAACCTGCCCTTCCTGGGGTGTGACAGCGCACTCAGGGTATTTAGGAGCTTAGGCTGAAGTGATGCCATACCATGTTGTATTAAGCAGCTCTTTTCTGTTCTCTGACGCTTTGCTCACCCTGGAGGGGCGGCCCCTCCCAGCATCAGCCAATTAGTTCCCAGAGACAGTCAACCACTCAGATGCAAGCGTGCGCTTCTCAACTCCACACCAGGGAATCCAGAATCCACACCCCTGACCACGCCCTTTATCGCGAGCCACACTCTGGGCCACTATCCACCTGCCCTAATCACTCCAGGGCCAGGCTCCACATGACTTGGGCTGTCTTTATGCCCCAGAGCCCAAGGGAACTGGCCAACCCTACAATTGCCCCCTGCCCTGCCTGCACCTTTCTGCAGAAACCACAACAGGGGCTCCTCGCACAGCTCCTCCCTCACCCTTGGCTTCCTGACCCTCCAGGTGCTTCTCCCTGTATCCCTGGGTCCTCCATACCCCACCTGCCCCCTGCTCTAAGGAACTGTCATAAACTGTCTTCCGCCCAGCAGTCCTTTCCTGATGGGTTGGCCTCACTATATCTCCACTTTTCCATCCCCACAATGTCAATTGTCCAGACATTGAGAATACGAAAGGAAGGATCCCACCTGTCTCTTCATCCCAGGAACGCACGGTTAGGACACTGACGTTACTAACTAGCTGTAGGCGGCCTCACAGAACCATGTGTACTTCACCTTGACCCCTTCACAGTGGGCAGGAAGGCGAGCCCGCTTTCTCTTCCACACACTCAGCACACACGCTCACCTGCTGTGCACAGTCACCTCATTAATACACTAGACGGTCCTAGGTAAGTGAGTGGATTTTACTCAAGCATCTATATTTGGATTTTTAGTTTTTTTTAATTATTCCCTTTATAGGTCATCCACAGTATGCATACTAATATTTCTAGTAGAAATAACAGCTGAATTTATTGAATGACACTCAGTGTAAGGAATAATGCTAAATGTCTCCCCTGCAAAGGTCTCTCTAAATGCAGCGAATGACCCCACGGGATGGTGCCACTGTGCCCTGCACCCGTCATAGCCCCAACGAATCACAGGATTCAAACTTGGAGGCATAACTCCAGAATCCATCAAACAGGCTTGGAAAAATAAATACCAACACTGCTTTTAAAAAACCTATTTGCTGTGTTAATCAGCTTGAGCTTTTCCTGATGTTATGTTCCTGCATTACATGAGTTTTTTAAAAAATGACTTTTTTTTTCCAAAAAGGATCTAAGGTTACTGATATATGCATTATAGTAAATCAGGCAAAAGAATCGAGCAGTTTTCTTATTCTTAAATCCCCAACACATCTTGATTCTGGATAAAAGATTTGTAATCTTAAAGTGTCCGGCTCTTTGGAATCTCTTCATCCCAAACCCATCCTCCCGCCGTTTCCCCCTAAACTCTCCAAGTCCTTAGGAAGCCCTTATCTATTTAAGAAACCCTCTCTGCTTCCCAGAGACTTACCCTTAAAAATTGGTGCTCCTAAAGTCACAGATTGGGTACAGTAAAAATGATGGCATAAGGGAAAGAAGCACTATCTTTTCCACTTAATTGTCCAAGAAAGTATGGAGATACCTGAGCAGAGAGGGAACAAATTCCAGTATCAATGTGGCTGATGGGAGACTAAATAATCAGAGAAACACTGTTCCTCCCAGCCAGTGACAGCAACAAGGCAGGGAGCTGTCTTACTCCTTACAGAGAACAAAACAAATCAATGCAAAGCAGTGTGACATGCCCCACAGGCAACTTCCACATTTCAGCCTCTTTTCCTTGTGAAATATCATCCCATCCCCACCCTGAGATCAGTGAAAAATTCTCCATTGTGATTAAGTCAAATTCATCCATTCCTTAAAAAAAAAAAGTTTTTAATCAAGTCCATACTAACTGATCTGAGTGCATTTAAACATATTTTGCCCATCTAGTAAGATAAAGACCACAGAATCTTCTTCATCCTACTTTTTACAAAAGCTTATTTGAATTGGTCTTAAATATCCTTGTCTTAACAATATAACTGCCAAAATTCCTATGCAAAGTAATCATTCTACATTGGAGAATACTTGCAAGCAGTAAGTAGCTGGAATCTGACTCAGATTGGAATGCTCCAGTATACACGTAATAATCCAAGTTTGAAATGCAGTCTGAGTCTTGTCTTTTATTATCAGGAGACCGCATGGAAGAATGTAAGTTGCACTCCAGTTTTTTTTTTTTTTTAATTATTAGTTTTTATTTTATACAATATTGTGTTAGTTTCAGGTATACAGCAAAGTGATTCAGTTTTACATATACATATATTGATTCTTTTCCCATTTAGGTTATTACAGAATACTAAGTAGAGTTCCCTGTGCTCTATATAGTAGGTCCTTGTTGGTTATCTGTTTTAAATATAATAGGATGTATATGTCAATCCCAAGCTCCCAATTTATTTGTATCCTGCAACTTCACTGAATTCATTGATGAGCTCTAGTAGTTTTCTGGTAGCATCTTTAGGATCTTCTGTGTAATATCATGTTATCTGCAAATAGTGACAGTTTTATTTCTTCTTCTCCTAGTTGGATTCATTTAATTTCTTCTCTGATTGCCATGGCTAGGACTTCCAAAACTATGTTGAATAATAGTGGCTTGTCTTATTCCTAATCTTAGAGGAAACGCTTTCAGTTTTTTGGTACCACTGGGTGGCATTGTGAATGGCTGCTGCAAAAACCTTCCTGTTCCATTCTATGTCTGAGTCCTGTGCCTCAAAAACTAACCATGCCTCTTCAAATAAGGAAAACCCCCTTGTTCTTCAATTACTTCTTCTTCCTCTTGACTCGATTCAGCCCTTCTCTGGACCTCCGACTCCATCAGGTCTTCATTACTGAGTTCTTCGTGTTGCACAGCAAGAAGTTCAATGAAGTCATCCTCTTACAGATCTAGCTTGAAATAAAGATGCTGTACTACCGCACTCTGTACAGTGATTGTTAGTTGCTCAGTCGTGTCCGACTCCGCGACCCCACAGACTGTAGCCCGCCAGGCTCCTCTGTCCATGGGATTTCCTGGGCAAGAATACTGGAGTAAGTAGCCATTCCCTTCTCCAGGGAATCTTCATGACCCAGGAATTGAACCCACATCTCCTACATTGCAGGCAGATTCTTTACCACTGAGCCAATGGGGAAGCCTTGCTCTTGGTTAAACATTTCTTGTATCTTCTCTATCTGTTCCTCCATTCTTTTTCTGAGATCTTGGATCATCTTTACTATCATTACTCTGAATTAATTTTCAGGTAGCTTGCCTATATCTACTTCACCTTAGTTGTTCCGGGGTTTTCTCTTGTTCCTTCATCTGGGACTTGTATCTCTGCTATTTTGTCTAACTTTCTGTCACTGTGGTTTCTGTTCTGCAGGATTGTAGTTCTTGCTTCTGCTGTGTGCTTCATGGTGGATGAAGTTGGTCTAAGGGGAGAGGTGGGCAGCTGTGGGCTCAGGAAGACATTAAGCAGCCTGTCTGCAGATGGGTGGGGCTGTGTTTCCATCTCTTTGGTTTTTTGTCCTGAGTCATCCCAGCCCTTGAACCTGTAGGCTGTTGCGTGGGGCCAGGTCTTGGTGAAAAAATGGCAGCCTCCAGGAGGGCTCATGCCAATGAGTACTCCCCAGAACTACTGCTGAGAGTATCTTTGTCCCCACAGTGAGCCAGTTCCCCAGCCCTACCCCCCCGACCACCTTCACAGGAAACCCTCCGATAGCAGCAGGCAGGTCTGGCCCCAGCTCTTGTGAGGTCACTGCATTTTACCCTGGGTCCTGGGGCACACGAGGTCTTGTGTTTTCCCTCCAAGAATGGAGTTTCTGTTTGCCCCAGTCCTGTGCAATTCCTGCGATCAAACCCACTGATCTTCAAAGCCAGATGCTCTCAGGGCTCCTCTTCCCAATGCCAGACCCCCAGGCTATGGAGCCTGACCCAGGACTCAGCAGTTTCACTCCTGTGGGAGAACCTCTGCATTATAATAATTTTCTGCTTTTGTGAGTCACCCACCTGGGCGGGAATGGAACTTGATTTGACTGCAATGGTCCCCCTATTCTCCCATCTTGTTGCGGTGTCTATATTTGTCTTTGGATCTAGGATCTTTTTTTGGTAGGTTCCAGGGTTTTGTGTTTTGCTGTTCAGCAGTTAGTTGTGATTTTGTTTCCATGAGATGGAGTGAGCATGTCTCCTCCTACTCTGCTGTCTTGTCTCTGCCTATTGAATGTCTCTCTCATATGTCTTAAGGTAAAAGACATGTCTTAGCTATATGCACAGCTAGCCTTCTAGATCCCGTCTTTTAAATGAAAATCAGTAGATAAATTGAGTTAAACGGCATTTTTTCAGAATATATACTTTTGATAAAGGAAGGAAATCTCTTTGTAAATGAAAAAGAGAAATATTCTAAGGTATCTAAAAATGAAAGGCAAACAGCAAGCTGCCATTTCCCCAAAGGAGTTCACACTTCCCTTCCAAATTGGAATTTTAAGTATCTCAACCTGTAGAGCAATAAAATGGAGACAGGAATTCAGAGATAAAAGTTCTAAAAATAAATTTATTCTACTTTCTCCTTGCTTTCCCCACTGAAAAAATATTTTTGCTCCCTCTGATCCCTAATGACCAAGGCTCAGTACCCCTTTAATGTCCAGATTAAAGGTCAGTGAGGTTGCCTCTCAGAAGTTCTGAAGGGGAAATGTGAGGGATGGATATGTTAATTAACTAGGTGATGGGAATCCTTTCACAGTGAATGCAGATATCAAATCACAATGTACACTTTAAATATCTTACAATTTTATTTATCAGTTTTACCCTAGTAAAGCTAAAAAAAAAAAAAAAAAAAAACCACTGGTTGCCAAGGGTTAAAAGTGGAGGCAGGGATAAATAGGGGGAGCATAGAGGATATTCAGAGCAGTGAAAATATTGTGTGTGATACTGCAATGCTAGATCACGTCATTCTACATTTGTTCAAACCCATAAAATGTACAACACCAAGTGTGAATCCTAATATAAAGAATGGACTTCGGGTGATCAGGAGGTGTCCATGGGACAAATGTTCCACTCTGGTGGGAGATGTTGATGGTGGGGGAGGCTGTGTGTGGCTGGCGGGTATATGGAATCTTTCTGGACCTTGTGCTCCATTTCACTGTGAATCTAAAACTGCTCTAAAAAACTAAGTTGGGGTTTTAAAATATTGCTCCCTATACTTTAAAAGAAAAAGAGTTCTGAAGGAGGCTGATTTCTCTCCAAGAAACACCATTTCCCTCCTGTTGTTCAGTAAACAGAGGGCTGGCAGTGGGGGAAGCAAGTCAGGTCACTGCCTTTAGACAGCACCGGGCCAGGGATAACAAGTGTTCGTATGAATTTCTTTAAAACTCACAAATCTCTTTAATACCAACACAGCAGGGAGCAAGGCCATTACTGAAAGTGGCACTAAAAATATTTATTTTCTGCACAGAACCAGGTATTGTATTAAATGGAAGTAACTGCATGTGGGCATGAAATTTCTCTTTGAAATGATGAAAATGTTCTAGGATGAGACTGTGATGATGGTTGTCCAGCTCTATAGACATATGAACCATTAAACAGGCACCTTTTATGGAAGTGTACAGCTAAAGCTTTAAAAAATGTATCAGAATCCATATTCTTTAGGATGAGAAGTTTTCAAAGCAACCCAGCAGGTCTGCTACTAAATGAACTTTCATCTCATGTTAAAGGCAGATATCTTTGAAAATCAGCCCAGGATCACCAGAGTATGGAAATACTCATATTTCTATCTGATAATCAGCAAAGGCACCAAGGAGTCACTCAGATGCTAGGTTTCTCCCTGGAAGGTGAGGTGTAAGTGGACAGGCATTCCATTCAATTCATGTAACCTCTTCCCAATGAAATGCTGATAGAGATTTCACCATCACCCAAAGTGACTTAATGAGAGTAAGTCACTCTTTTTTTAATCACTACTTACTCTTTATTTTCTCTCTGCAGGGGAACAAAACAGCTAGAAATTTTTAAAAAATGATAAAATAGAAAGCTTGGAATTCATAAGGAAGATCCAACCAAATAATAGTTGTCAGTGGTTTTTGCTTGTAAAGCTCAGCATAGCACCATTCATTTACATGTGGTCCGAGGCAGGTTGTTAATGACCAGTCTCATTTGACCTATAAGGGAGAGGCGTAAAATGGTCAAACAGGGAGTTAGTGATGGACAGGGAAGCCTGGCATGCTGCAGTCCATGGGGTCGCAAAGAGTCAGACACTACTGAGAGGCTGAACTGAACTGAAACTGGTCAAAGAGCTTGGAATGTCTCTTTAAAAAAAATACTAAGATCTAGATCAATGACCTAAGAATCGGGTGTTTATTCTGGCTTTCCTGGGATGGCTCTGGTTGGTGCCTGCCGTCCTGGCATGATTACTAAGAATTTCTCCTGAAGATGAGACTTGCTGGCCTCCCACCTGGGAGCCATGGGGGTGGGGGCAGGGGCGGGCGGGAGAACTTCAGTGAGTAGAACCTCCAGCACACACACTCGACGACCATCTGAGTGACTCTTGTTTCTTAAAGCCTAGTGCCTAGCCCTAGAAATTCTGATACCCATGCCTGATCAAGGAAGTCTGATCTTGACCATTGACCTGCATTTCAGGAGATGAGAGAGTCATAAAAGGTTACTCTCTAGTGACTTGCCTAAGTTAACTGGGGCTGGAGTTGCAAAACCCAGGCAGTAACTCCAGTCTCCCCATTTCTGCTGCCTGCTGAGACCCGGAGTCTCACTCTCAGGCTCAGACCCACACTGTGTGGGCCTAAGGACCACCTGCTGGGACAGTTTTCCTCATTGGTCCCCAAATCTCCCACATTTGGTTCACTGCTGTCCACTTGTAAATTAGAGCCTACACCGGGTCGTGCAGTGGCCTGCTGGTTTACATTTTGTTCTCCAGGATGTTCCTTTATTTAGAATTGAGAGTTACCCTCTAAACCTACCATCCATTCTATGAGACCCCTTTAAAAGAATCCGTTTCAGAACAAAACTATTCACAGAGCTGGGTCAAAAGCAGGTCAGTCACTAAAGGTACCCCCTCCAGCATCTCGATGTCTCAGGCCATGAGGCTCTGATCACCCAAGACTTTAAAGCTGCTTGTTCGTATTAGGTATGAGAAACTGGGTGAGAGGGGAGCTGATAGCATTTCTGCAGGACATCAGGAGCCCATGAAAAGACACCGATAACAGCGGCTCAGTGCCACTGTGGTTTCTGTACAAACGGATATTTTAACTCCAACCTCTATCTCGCCTACTAAATGCCACATAGCCATGACAATAGGTTACCATCTCTCCTGGCTCAGGAAAATCTATACGTATGCAGAATCTTCTGAACAGTCGTTTCCCTCCATCCCAGACCTTGCTGTTTCTATAAGATCCCTTTATCCTCACCCTATCTGTAAGAGAGGGACCAGCGGAGACCAATTCAAAGAATGGTAACATTTTGTTTGGTATGCTCAGGACAGGGGAATGGTCATTAAATAAGAAAAGCTGTAGAATATTCCTGCTTAGTTACTATGTAATCCTAAGAAGCACGTCAAGGTCTCACAGGGTCAATATGCTATTCATATACTAGTGATGAATTAACACTATGTACATGTTAACCTTCAAAAGCATTCTGAAGAGAAGAGCCTGAGAGAAGTTTCCCTTGGGTGTTCAGTGATGTTTTCCAGCCAAGATGGATTAGGGATGTTCTGTCTAATGAGTCAGCTGCTTTAGAGAAAAGGGGGCAGCTGTGAATGCATGAGAAAGCCCCTGCAGACCCCCACTCTGCATACACTTGGAGGGTCGAGAGACATGAGTTCCTATCACACAAGCTCTCAGGAATGCAGCCTGATAGCAAGTTTCTCAAGATGCATGACAAGTCACCATTCTCCAGTGTGAACTTTCCAACCTCCCTACACAAAGCTTAGATATGGGGGGAAAAAAAAATTCTGTATGGTCAACTAAGAAGAAAAATAGAAATTTCCTTCATGAATCCTTTGCTCATATCACCCAGATGACCAGGGACTGCTACTTTTCAAGATTTGCAATAGAAAGAAAGGTATTTCATCTCAGTGTAAAAGTAGCCTGTTGGGTTCTTAACACTACAGAAAAAGCCAAACAGATGAGTTAACCTAAATTCATCATGTGAGTTTAATGCTAACATTGTATACGGAAGTTAGTTCACACGGGCATGTTCTGTGTCTTTAAGTCCAAACTACAGCCTCTGATTGTCAGGACTGATAGAGAATCAGAGACCGCAAGCAAAAAAGGGGTCTACTTCAGGTTTTCTACAGCTTTGCTTACTTAATGAGCTCTCACTGTTTTCTGAAACAATGGCAGAATTAAAAGAAAAAACTGCTCTCTTTAGTTGCATTATACCTGCAAGTATACTAAAAAAATAGTCATATACTTTAAATGAGTGAGCTGTATAATATGTGGATAATATCTCAAGAAAGCTATTTTAAAATGCTCTAACTTTTATCAGCAAAAGAAAACCACAAATAACAAAACATGAAAGTTCCTAGTTTGTTGTATAAGCCATGGTTTTGCTATCACCCAGAAAACTAGGTCTGCCCCGGGAGGGGGGCTTTTCAGTTTGATGAAAGGTACTTTAACTTGGCTTTTTGTTCTTACAATGACTGAGGCAGGTCCAAGAGTGAGGGACGGGGGCTATGGGGTCAGAACTCACTTGGAACACGGGCTGATCACAGTTGGTGTGGGTGGGTAAACCAAGGCAACATTCACTCGCTCGCTGCCGTTCTTGGGGCAGATGATCTCTGCCACTCCTTCTGGTCTGGGCTGACTCAGCAACTCCCCTGCAGGCAGAGAGAGAAACATGCGTTAATGAGTGGGGTATACATAGCTTGTATGAAAGTTCTTGTGAGAACCTACTCACAAGGTATCATCCTAGTAGCTTTCAGTGTTTCGTATGCATGTGTATGTTTGTGTCTGCACACCTCTAAATCTGTGCTGTGCTTACTTTCTTGGTTATGTCCAACTCTTTGCTACAACATGGACTGTAGCCTGCCAGGCTCGTCTGTCCATGGGATCCTCCAGGCAAGAATACTGGAGTGGGTTGCCATGCCCTCCTCCAGAGAATCTTTACAACCCAAGGATCAAACCCAGGTCTCCTGCACTGCAGGCGGATTCTTTACCATCTGAGTCACCAGGGAAGCCCTAATGAGTGAGACTTGCCTTCAAAAATGGGACTACCCTGTGACTTCCCTGGTGGTCTAGTAGTTAAGACTCTGCACTTCCACTGCTTGGGGAACAGGTTCAATCCCTGGCCGGGGAACTAAGATCCCACATGCTACATGCTATAGCAATTAATAAATATAAGTTTAAAAAAACAAACACAAATTGGACCACCATAGAGAGAATCCAGCACTTGGGGGTGGGGGGAACAGGGGAGGTAGGAAGGAGAGAGAGTCAGAGAAGAAACAATCAATCAGAGCAAAACAGGCTCTGTCCTTAGACCATTCTCCACAGTGAGGTGGGCAAGCTGCTAACGGTGGTGGTGGGAAGGCCACAGTTCCAGACAAAGACAGCATCTGCTGCTATTTTCCTCACCTTCCTTTCCACAGACGGGCTCCAGAGATCTGTATCTAGACGTCGCGGCAAACTGAGCCAGGGTCCCTGGAGCCCCCGCGAGGCAGAGCTGCCAAGGAGGCGTTCGTAATTAGGATCTGGGCATATGGGAGTCGCGGCAGCCTTGCAACAAAGCCCTGCATTAATGATCTGGAAGGGCATTCAACTAAAGGTGTGTTATCAAGGTAAACAGCCCAGCTTCAAGCTGGCAAGAGGATTTCCTGGGTAGGTAGGTGTGCAGATTTGAAAGGACTCTCTTATGAGTCACGGGAGCTAGTAAAAACAGATAATTCACTTACTGGATTACCACAAGCCCCAAAGGAAATCTGGGTACTCTGCCCTGGATACAATCTCTCCAACCAGATCATCAAATCCCCCCTAAGACCAGCGATGCCTTCGGTTTCCTCCCTACCATCCACTTAACCAGGAGTACCCTGATCTTTCTCTGTTTTCATGGTCGGCATGGTGCGCTTGCTCAGAAAAATTCAAAAAACAGATTTTGGTGGACAATGGTGCCAAATCCCCCTACTTAGAAAGTAAATGAACCAAAGAGACCAATCATATGCCAAGTGGGGAAAGATGCTACTGCAAATAAAACACTGACTCGGTGACAGCCATCGCTTGTATCACTGATTTGAAATTCTAGGGAACCAGAGTGTATGCCAACATGTGAGTATACAAACCAAAAATCCTTTGCCTCAAAATCCATATATCTAAACATCTCACCTTCAGCAGAAGGTCTATCACACTGATAGACCATAACCATATGCCACCACTGGACAGACAGCTTTAAATATACCTCTTATTTCATCTTTACAATGTTACTATAAGGTTTATCCTCATTCTGCAAAAGTGAAAAGTGTGAAAGTGTTAGTCGCTCACTTGTATTCGACTCTTTGAGACCCCATGGACTGTTGCTGGCCAGGCTCCTCCGCCCATGGAATTATCCAGGTAAGAATCTGTAGCCGGTTGCCATGCCCTCTTCCAAGAGATCTTCCCAACCCAGGGATTGAACCCAAGTCTCCCACATTGCAGGCAGATTTTTTACCATCTGAGCATGGGGGAAGGCTGTTTTATAAAAGAGGAAGCTAATATGTAGGGAGGTTATGTGATGTCCCTAGAGTCAAGCCTAGGCAGGGACTGAATGGGGAATGTGACCTGGGGAGCCCATCTCTAGGGCTCTTCCCCCCCACCCCCACAAGGTAGAGACTGCTGCTTTACTCCAGAACACATCTTTCCTAGAAAAGTAGTCCAAAAATGCTACTATTTAGTAATGAACTAAGTATTGACATATTTGTACTCTTATGAAAGACAACTATTTCCTGGTTTGAACATTCTTAAATGGCTTTGAACAATATGAATCTAATGTAATTTGAGTTTCTTAACCGAGCTAAGGGCTTGCAGGAGACATAAGGGATGCAGGTTTGATCCCTGGGTTGGGAACATCCCCTGCAGGAGGGCATGGCAATCCACTCCAGTATTCTTGCCTGGAGAACCCCATGTACCAAGAAGCCTGGGGGGTTATGGTTCATGGGGTCATACAGAGGCAGACACGACTAAAATGGCTGAGCATGCACAACCAAACTAATATAAACACCAAATGACTGCAAAAGTTAATTTAGCATCATTTGCTTGTATGGCAACCCACTCCAGTACTCTTGCCTGGAAAATCCCATGGACAGAGGAGCCTGGTGGGCTGCCGTCTATGGGGTCACACAGAGTCGGACACGACTGAGCGACTCCACTTTCACGCATTGGAGAAGGAAATGGCAACCCACTCCAGTGTTCTTGCCTGGAGAATCCCAGGAACAGGGGAGCCTGGTGGGCTGCCGTCTATGGAGCTGCACAGAGTCGGACACGACTGAAGTGAC
Organism: Bubalus bubalis; assembly: GCF_019923935.1. Classification (NCBI taxonomy): domain Eukaryota; kingdom Metazoa; phylum Chordata; class Mammalia; order Artiodactyla; family Bovidae; genus Bubalus; species Bubalus bubalis. The sequence goes on along the minus strand of NC_059157.1, from coordinate 20,672,270 downwards.
TTAGCAGCAGCTTGTATCATGGATACATGGTATCTGACACCAGCCAGGAAAAGATCTCAAATTATAAAAAGGAAAATTAAAAACATAAACATTAAATGCTCTCGAAGTAATAAAATGAACCAAAGTAAAAGTGTGTTACACCAGACTGAGCCTTGGAAGTCATCCAGTCCAAATACCACTTTATGAGTCAGAAGCTCTCTGAGTTTAACAGATTTGCTCCGAGTCCCACAGAGAGCTTTAAACCAACCAACCGACCACGTACCATGGGGCTACAACTGTCCCAAGAGGATGTTCTGAACCACTCATGCCTATTAACATCCTCACTCCTGGGCCGCCCTCCCATGCTTCCTCACCTGATACTTTCAATTTCTACTTTCTGTCCCAAGGTTACTCCCAAGGCTTGAACCTAGACTGGAGATCTCTGGCTTCCCCTGAGAACTCTCTCCCAGTTGGAATTTTCACAGCCTTGGCTCCTTCTGCCTGCAGCTGCCTAAGAGCCCAGGATAACAAATGCAGACGGTAAACCCCTACCCTGGTTTCCCCAATTTCTCAGTGGTAAAGAATCCACCTGCAACACAGGAGATGTGGGTTCAATACCTGGGTCTGGAAGATCCCCTGGAGGAGGAAATGACAACCCACTCCAGTATTCTTGCCTGAAAAACCCCATGGTCAGAGGAGCTTGGTGGGCTATAGTCCTAAAAAGGGTTGCAAAGAGTCGGACACGACCGAACTACTGAGCCCACAGGGCACAGACCCCCGCCCCAGGCTGCGGTTCCTGCATGGCTGGCTCCTTGCTGGGGGTACTGCAGGTTTTGGTGAGAAGACCAGTTTGCCAGAGAATTTGAAATAATTTGCAGTTGACTATTAAGCACTGGCTATCAGTTTCTCTAAACCAAGAGCTTTATGCTCCCCGGCCCAGATTTCCAGACTCACAAAGGAAAGGTCTAGGTAACTGGTTTTGCTTGGGTCCTACCCCAGCAGCGCTGCCAGCCACTGAAACAGTTGGAAAGTTGAAGGCATCAAGAAATTTCATGCATATGAAAAATTCACTTGAACTGTGGAAGACAGAGCAAGAAACAGAATTGCTCACAAGCTCCAGGACACATGTGCACTCAAACAAGCTACTGTACAGGGCCAGGATTCTGAGGATTTAAGAACTGTGCCCAATTGCTAAATTAAGAAAGTAAGAAAAATAGCCTTTTCCTCCCCCCAAAGAAAACCCCAAAACTAATCAATAATACAGAGAGTGGTTCCTAATGTGTTAGCTACTTAAAATAGAAGCTAATCGGCTCAAATTTCCATAACACAAACTTGATTTTCAAACAAAAGCAGGGCTATTGGTTGAGCATCTAATTAGTAGGGCTTCTCTGATAGCTCAGTGGGTAAAGAATCCACTTGCAATGCAGGAGACCCAGGTTCGATTCCTGGTCAGGAAGATCCGCTGGAGAAAGGAAAAGCTACCCACTCCAGTATTCTGGCCTGGACAATTCCATGGACTGTATAGTCATGCAAAGAGTTGGATACAACTGAGCGACTTTCACTTTAGGGAGATCTTACAGTGTGAGGAGGGCAGGGATACAAGAGTCTAATGCCAAGACCTTGAGGGGGAGGGTTCAGGCATTGGAGAGAATCAAGTACACAAAAAGAAGAATGATGTACTTACTGTGTGTGCCCCAAAGGTGCCCCAAAGGAAGTTATGAGATGCTAGAGAATGAATGCGAAGGACAGACTAAAAAGAAGGACAGTCCTGATTTGCAGGACTGGAAAAGACCTGGAAGTGTGGCAATTTTAGATTCATGATGCATCTGTTATTGCTAGCAAACGCTAATAAAAAGAAATTCCAAAGTTGGTGGGAACTGCAAAATGAAATGTTATATTCACAGAAAATGCGTTACCAATAGAGTAAGGAGAAATATACATGTGACCTGGTATATTTCCATTTTTAGGGATTTGCTTCAAGGAATAGGTCTTTCTTTCTGGCAAAAATTATACAATGACTGTTCATAGCAACACTGTTTATATAACAGTGAAAACTTGGTAACCGTCTCAAATGTTCAACAAAGAGGAAATGATTAAAAATTATGACACAATTCAGCAGACAGAATTCTCTGTAGTCATATAAAATACTGAGAACTTGGTAACCATCTCAAATATTCAATGAAAGGGAGATGATTAAAAAGTATGACACAGTTCAGAAGACAGAATTCTCTGTAATCAATAAAAACAGACTGATATTTCTCTGTAGAAAGTAAATTTGAAAGTGCATTCTCATTAGAAACATAAACTGATAAGGAACACAAATGGTTTGGAGTGAAATGGGTCATTCAGGCCTAAAGGTTCTCAGGTAATTTATTTCTATGCTTGAGTCAATTAAGTAAAAGACTAAGTGTGCTTCACACTGATGGGAGGTGCCAGCTTTAAATGCTGGTGCTTTCTCCTCTGTTGGCAATTTTCTATTCATGTAGGTTCTTCATACAGTCTTCCTGAAGAAGCAGAAATCTGGCCAGATCAACAGACCACTGCATCCCCTGAGGCTAAAGTCTACAGTATCTTTGTGCCCATTAAAGTTATGAAAAGCTATTCTTACTTAGTTACTCTGTCTCAAGATTTCTGGTGTTAAAATGCTACTGAACTCTCATCAGCTGTTTTTCCCCTGTGAAAGGATAGAAAATCAAGTTTTATTATGAGTTACCTTAAAACAACAGGAGATAAGTAAAATGAGCTTGTCTTTTTTTTTGTTTATCATCAGAATTCACAAATATTGGCAATTATGCAAAATACTGAAAATGTATCACTCTGATGACCCAAACCACAATATTTCAAAAGGCCCAAACCTGCCTTTTTCCATGCAAATAAAACCCACTTCCTGATCCAGGAAGTTCTAAGTTATGAACATCCCTCAAAACAGAAAAAGTGGTCTGGAAATTTTAAAATAAGCAATTATATAAGTTCTATTAAACAAGGAATTATCTAGATTTCAAGGCCTCCTAGAGCTGGAATAGTCTAAAGTTCACTCCTCCACCGCCCAAAGTCCACTGCTGTCTTTTAATTAAACGTGACTCTGGATGAGGCGCAATGATACACACATACACGTTCCCACATCCCCTCAGGGCAAAGGCAGCATCCTTGGAAACCCATGAGCAGGAAGGCTCCCACTCTGCAAGCCCACAGAGTTATCAGAGAAGCAAAAATGAGAGAACTCCACGGTCACTTTTATATGGAAGACGAGAGCCAGAGAAAAATAAAAGGACATCTCGTCTTAAAACAGAATAAAACCTAGAAAGTATATACACAGGAGGAGTAAACACTGAAAAAGTAAGTTAGTGCAGCCACTATGGAAAACAGCATAGAGGTTTCTCAAAAAATTAAAAATAGAACTACCCTATGATTCAGTATTTACACTCCTGGGTATATATCTGGGAAAACACTAATTTGAAAAGATACATGCACCGAATTTTCATAGCAGCAATGTTTACAATGGCTAAGATATGAAAGCAACCCAGGAGCCCATCACCAGGTAACTGGATAAAGAAGATTTCGTGTATACACACAATGGAATGTTGCTTGATCATAAAAAAGAATGGAACGTTGCCATTTGCAGCAACATCAGTGGACCTAGAAAATATTATGCTTAGTGAAATAAGTCAGAGAATGAAAAACAAATACTGTATGATACCACTTATATGTGGAATCTAAAAAATACAAGCAAATGTATATAGCAAAACAGAAACACTCACAGGTACAGAAAACAAACTAGTGGTTACCAGAGGGAAGGGGGAAGGACAATTTAAGAGTAGATTAATAGATAAAAAATAATATACATAAAATACATAAGCAACAAGGATATACTGTAAGCCCTGGGAATTATAGCCATTATCTCATAATAACATATAATGGACTATAATCTAAAAAATGAATCACTACACTGTATACCTGAAATTAACATAAATTGTAAATCAAGTGCACTTGAATAAAAACATGCCACTGTGCACACACAAAAGCATGAGAGAAGGGAGCAGAAGCGATCTCTCAATACCTCTTGGTTCCCACTAAACCAGCTTTTGCAGGTCTGGCTGCCCGATTCTGTCTCAGAGGAGGGTCCCCAGAGCTGAGCCTCCTCACAGCACAGTGGCTGGGAGGCTCCAGGTGGGCCGCTGCTCCGAAGAAATAGAGTTGGTTGTACATTTTGGTAGTCTTGATTTTTAAAAAATCCATTGTGATGATGAATTAATGACTTTTTAAGAAGAGAAACTGACACGTAGGAAGTAACACAGTGAGTCCATGTCAAGAGCAACAACAGACCTGGTTGCTCTACCCCAAGCCCAGGATTGGACCCATCACCAGCCAACATCTTTATCACGAGGTAAAAACCATGCACAACTATGGAAACATGCTTTTCCCAACTTATAACAGTATCTTAAAGGGCCATTTTATAATAGCCAATTGGAATAAATGGAAAAAAAGTTTTAAAACCAAGGGCTATAATTCACAAAATGTCACTGAATGTTGTCTTTTCTATCATATTTAAATGAAAGGTGACATTTATAAGTAAATTTAAAATCAGAATGAATTAAAGGTAACGTGGCTTTGGAATTGTTTTTGGAAATCTTAACATAACCTTTAAGTATACAGGAGACACAATAACTTAACAGGCAGGAAAGACTTTACTGGCAAAAGAAATCCCGGTATAAATTAGATATGAAACAAAAGAGGAAAATTTATGTCCTAGGTCTGGTTCTGCTACTAAATTCACCATTCATTCAACAGGTACATAACCACCACCAACTAATGTGAGACAGGCAGCACCAGAGACTCTGAGAGAACAGCAAGGAATAAGGTAAACAACAGTCCCTGATTTCATAAAGCTTAGAGTCTAGGAGGAAGATTGGTAAGAAAAAAACTGCATAACTACTTAAAACCTCATTACACAGATCATTAAAACAGGGTAATGAGAGAGAGTGACTGGGTTGCCTGAGATGCCTCTCTGAGGTGATGACGTTAAAGCTGAAATCTGAATGATGAGGAGAAGCAAACCATGGGAAGAACATTCCAGGCAGAGGAAACCACTAATGAAAAATCATGAAAGTAGGAAGATGCTTAGTTCCCCAGAGAAGAGTCTAGATTGTGGGGTGAAGGAGAAGCATGATGAGAGGAGGAAGGAAGGGAGTGAGGCCCAGACACTGGGGACTCTGCAGACCAGGGGTAAATGTTTGGTCTTTATTCTAAGTGGTAAAGAGCCATGCTGAAGGTTTTAAGTGCAAGGAGATCCAACCAGTCCATTCTGAAGGAGATCAGTCCTGGGTGTTCTTTGGAAGGAATGATGCTAAAGCTGAAACTCCAGTACTCTGGCCACCTCATGCAAAGAGTTGACTCATTGGAAAAGACTCTGATGCTGGGAGGGATTGGGGGCAGGAGGAAAAGGGGACGACAGAGGATAAGGTGGCTGGATGGCATCACCGACTTGATGGACGTGAGTTTGAGTGAACTCTGGGAGTTGGTGATGGACAGGGAGGCCTGGCGTGCTGCAATTCATGGGGTTGCAAAGAGTCGAACACGACTGAGCAACTGAACTGAACTGGATGGCATCTGATCTGAGAAGATCACCCTGGCTGCTGTGTAAGGACAGCAAAATGAAGGCAGGGGGACTTGAGGAGGCTCACAGATGAGCCCAGATGGGAGGAGGTAGAGGCCTGGTCTGGAGAGGAGCCCACAGAGATGGAGAGACTGCTGTGTTCTGTAGGCAGTTAGCAGGACTTCCAATGACTTGGATATGGAGGTAAGAGTCGGAGAATAACCAAGGATAACTCCAAATCTTTGGTCTGGGAAGACGACAGCTGGTGGTGCTACTTGTGAGACTGAGAGAGAAGTGACTTGTGGGAAGGGGAGAAACTAGGAGCTCTCTTTTGGTCAAGTTAGATTTGTTAGACAAACATGGTAATACATAATAAGTGTGCAACTACTTGTTCAATTCTGGACTTTGGGGGAAAGGTTAAGGCTGAAGGTAGAGATCCAGAAGAAATCAGCAAACATGCGATCGGTAAAAGCATAAAAGTGAATGGGGTCACCCAGGAAAGTGAGTAGATAGAGAAGCGAAAGGAACTGGAGATGGAGCCTGGGGTACTCCTAGCTGACAGCTGAAAGAAGAGAGGCCAGCCAGGTACTGCCACAAGGCAGGAGAACATGGCTTCACAAAAGAAACCAGACCCCTTCAAGAAAAGGGGGTGACCAGCTGTACCAAATTCTGCTGGGTGGATAAGCAAAGTAACAGCAGACATGGGGCCACTGGGTTTGGAGGTGACTGGAGCCTTTAACAGAAGGTGGGGACGGGTGTGTGACTGAAGAGGCCTGGGGAAAGACTGGAAGGTGGAAATGGGGACCACAACCAGAAACAATTTTCTAAGAAGCTGTGAGTTATGTTGTACCTCCCACACCCGAAAAACAGAATTGAGGTGATGGCCTTGTTCATCTCTGAGTTTTTTCCAGCTCTAAGGCTCTGTGTCTGACTGCTAAAGTGAACAGGTGGGTAGATGGAGGAGTGAGTGAGTAAATGAAAGATCACAAGGCTTAGAAGACAAAAAAGAGAAAGGAGCCCAGCACAAAGGCCCTGGAGGCCGATGTGATGAACTGCAAATGAAGCAACTGACGGGGGATTAGTCTCCAAAATATACAAACAGCTCATGTAGCTCAATATAAAAAACAAACAACCCAATCAAAAAATGGGCAGGTCTGAGGAGACACTTCCTTGGTGGCTCAGAGGTTAAAGCGTCTGCCTGTAATGCAGGAGACCCAGGTTCGATCCCTAGGTTGGGAAGATCCCCTGGAGAAGGAAATGGCAACCCACTCCAGTACTCTTGCCTGGAAACTCCCATGGTTGGAGGAGCCTGGTGGGCTGCAGTCCATGGGGTTGCTAAGAGTCAGACACGACTGAGCGACTTTGCTTTTCACTTTCATGCATCAGAGAAGGAAATGGCAACCCACTCCAATGTTCTTGCCTGGAGAATCCCAGGGTTGGGGTAGCTGGTGGGCTGCCGTCTATGGGGTCGCACAGAGTTGGACATGACTGAAGCGACTTAGCAGCAAGGAGACATCTCAACAAAGAAGACATACAGATGGCCAAAAAGCCCATGAAAAGATACTCAACATCACTAATTATTAGAGAGATGCAAGTCAAAACTATAAATACAATGAGGTATCACCTCATATCAGTCAGATTGGCCATCATCAAAAAATCTACGAACGGTAAATGCTAGAGAGGGTGTGGAGAAAAGGGAACCTTCCTACACTGTTGGTGGAAATGTAAATTGGTACAGCCACTATAGAGAACAGTAGGGAATTTCCTTAAAAACTAAAAATAGAACTACCCTGTCACCCAGCAGTCCCACTCCTGCACTTACACCCAGACAAAACCATAATTGCAAAAGATAACAGGCACCCCAGTGATCACTGCAGCAGTCTTTACAATAGCCGAGATATGGAAGCGATGAAATGTCCACTGACAGAGGAGTAGCTAAAGAAAATGTGGTACATATATCCAATGGATATTACTGCCATAAAAAAATGAAATAATGCCATTTGTAGTAACATGGATGGACCTAGAGACTGTCATACATATGAAGTCTGAGAAAGACAACAACATATCACTTATATATATATAGAACCAAGAAAAAAAAAATAGTACAAATGAACTTACAAAACAGAGGCAGAGTTACAGATGTAGAAAACAAACTTACGGTTACTGGGGGGAAGGATAAACTGGAAGTTTGGGATTAACATATACACTCTATTATTGTATAAAGATAATTAATAAGGACCTACTGTATAGCACAGGGAACTCTACTCAGTAGTCTGTAATACTCTATATGGGAAAAGAATATAAAAAACAGTAAATATATGTATAACTGGTTCACTTTGCTATAGACCTGAAACTAATACAACATTGTAAATCCATTATACGCCAATAAAAATTTAAAAAGACAAAAATAAATCCGTCTACAGCACTTTAATCACAATAATCACCTCAGTGTATATGAAACTGCTGATCACAGAGAAATGATACAAAGCAGTTTGGTTCTGGAATTAGCCTTAGTTCCTGTCTTGGCTAAGATTTACTGGCTCTATGGTTCAGCCTACTCAGGAGACAGAAACCACAGACTAAGATTTAATATAAATAGTTATTAACCTATTACAAGGGATTCACTACCAAGGGGAAAGAGAATTCAAAAGAATATGCCAAGGCTGAGGGAGAAGAGCCAAGGAAGAAGGGCTTGGGCATGGGGAGCCTCCGGCCAGGCCAAGAGTCAGACCTCATGAGCTGGGGTGGGGTGGGGTGCGGTCCCTGGATCGGGGAGAAGCCCGCTGGGCTGCCCAGGCCAGACTAGTTCACGGTCAGGTGGCCGAACTGTCCTCTGGGTGCTGACAAAATTCCCCAGGAAGCTGTCTTGTGGGGGAAGGTGGGGAGCATGCTGTTGAAATGAGGCTAGACGGGGGCGCCAACTGGAGTCCCTGAAAAGCTGCCCCAATGGGTGCTGCTGAGTTAACAAGAAAGCCAGCTAGGCCACCCTCAAAACGCTCCGGGGAGGTCCCCTGGGAGTTACTGCTGAACTCGCCAGGAAACTGGGGTACCTCTAGATTCAGCAGGCATCTTTCTGCTCAGTCACAGGGAAGTCAGCTGGGGTGCACACAGCTCTCGTCCGGCACCTCGCCATACCATATACTCTTAGGGCACTCTGAGACTCCAAGAAGCGTTCCCTAAACTTCAGGGATTCTGCGTTCCTCCCGTGAACACTTTGCTTTTGGCTCAATTTGTTCCTTTTGGAAATAGTCAGACTGATTGGACCACTTAATAATCGGACACATCCTAAGTTATGAATTCCAAAGGCAGCTGCAAAAACTCACACCATCAGACACTGTGAATCTCTTCCAGAACTGTTTTCATTTCACCATTTAGTCATGTCATTCTTCAAAATGTTGGAACCCAGTGAGTTCTAGGGAAGTTAACAGTGTAAAGGCATTTCTGTCTCCAAGATCTGTTGCATTCTCCAGTTTTGATTATTAATGCTGGGACTTTGTTTTAAAAAAATCACTCAGAAATGCCCTTCTGTGCCTTGAAGCTTTGGGGACAATTTTAAAGTCTTATCATTAAGAGAGTACAACCTACAACAAGCCTACAGAAGCAGGACAGCTGGGGTTCTTAGAGATGACCTTGAACTATGGGCACAGCTCAGTACCTACCTTCAGCAAGTTTTCATGGCCTGCCATTAGGCTGCACTGAACAAACAAAATTTCAACACTTTAGCTTCTTCCCAGCACCCTCCAAGGTGGTGGTAGTGGTGATGGTTACAGGCAGAAGGAAAAACAAAGACCACGCTCCTGATGCCTTCTTTGACGCATTCAATTCAATAAAAATGATGCTAGCCTGTGAAGCCCTCAGACACTCCTGATGAGTAATTCAATGGAAGCCAAGCCTCCCCCTGCAAATCGGGGCACAGATGACGCACCCTTTGAATTTTTCCTTTTTTGCCCAGTGTTCCCCTGGGAGCAGACAAACCCGGCCTTTCCTTGTTTAACCCAATTCGGGACAGAAGATGATTGTCCTCATAGTTATGTTTGCTTTTAATTACATAAAGCTTTTTGTTTGTTTGAGGAACAGAAGGAGGTGACTAAGCGTCTCAGGTATGCTCCACTAAGAAGAATGGCATTTGGTCCAAGGCGCCTCCTGGATGGATCATCACACAGGTCTCTTCTGGATCAAAAGAGCTGGGACCTCAGATCAAGCATTTGGCAAAAGTTCAACCAAGGAGGGAAAAAAAACTGCTGACAAAATTTCTTTGCAGATCTTCTTCCCTCACATCACAAGTGTACACTTCCTCTTCTTAATGTCTTTTTTTCTTCTTCATTTTTATGTTTTTATTTGCATACATGCTACCCTCTGCACCATTCTTCCTCACACTCAGAACTTTGAAATTCCCACTTCTACAACCCTCCCCCCAGCCCCCAGCCATTTCCATTACTTGTAGTGAAACAAGAGCCCCCATCCTCTCCTCCTCCTCCAGGATGTTTTTCTGTCTAGACTCTCTCCACCTGCTGATAGAGTCCTAGGGTCCCCAGGGAGTTTTCTTGCCCAAGTGTCCACCCCAGCATTGGGACGAGATGCCTGGGAGAAACTTGGAAAAGGTTCCCCTTTGAAGTGTGAGGCCCCATCAGACACATATTCCTGGGGGCCAGGATGAACATCCTGGGACAGCAGGTGAATGTGGCTCCCATGGCACTTATGAATATGTAGAATTCCTCCAGAGAGGTTGCCAGAATCTGGAGTTTGGAAAGAGCAAAAAACAGTGAAATCAAAAACTGACTTATATCACAAAAAATGGGCCAAAGAACTAAACAGACATTTATCCAAAGAAGACATACAGATGGCTGACAAACACATGAAAAGATGCTCAACATCACTCATTATCAGAGAAATGCAAATCAAAACCACAATGAGGTACCATCTCATGCCGGTCAGAATGGCTGTGATCCAAAAGTCTGCAAGCAATAAATGCTGGAGAGGGTGTGGAGAAAAGGGAACCCTCTTACACTGTTGGTGGGAATGCAAACTAGTACAGCCACTATGGAGAACAGTGTGGAGATTCCTTAAAAAACTGGAAATAGAACTGCCATACGACCCAGCAATCCCACTGCTGGGCATACACACTGAGGAAACCAGAATTGAAAGAGACACGTGTACCCCAATGTTCATCTCAGCACTGTTTACAATAGCCAGGACATGGAAGCAACCTAGATGTCCATCTGCAGATGAATGGATAAGAAAGCTGTGGTACATATACACAATGGAGTATTACTCAGCCATTAAAAAGAATACATTTGAATCAGTTCTAATGAGGTGGATGAAACTGGAGCCTATTATACAGAGTGAAGTAAGTCAGAAAGAAAAACACCAATACAGTATACTAACACATACATATGGAATTTAGAAAGATGGTAATGATGACCCTATATGCGAGACAGCAAAAGAGACACAGACGTAAAGAACAGACTTTTGGACTCTGTGGGGGAAGGCTAGGGTGAGATAATTTGAGAGAATAGCATTGAAACATGTATATTTATCATATTTGAAATAGATCACCAGTCCAGGTTTGATGCATGATACAGGGCACTCAGGGCTGGTGCACTGGGATGACCCAGAGGGATGGGACGGGAAGGGAGGTGGGAAGGGGGTTCAGGATGGGGAACACATGTACACCCATGGCTGATTTATGTCAAATCAGATCAGATCAGTCGCTCAGTCGTGTCCGACTCTTTGGGAATCAAGTCAAACCAAATTTAAGGTGTGACTTTCTCTGGCTCCCTCAGATTGTTCAGTTCAGTTCAATTCAGTTCAGTCGCTCAGTTGTGTCCGACTCTTTGCGACCCCATGAATCGCAGCACACCAGGCCTCCCTGTCCATCACCAACTCCCAGAGTTCACCCAGACTCACGTCCATTGAGTCAGTGATGCCATCCAGCCATCTCATCCTCTGTCGTCCCCTTCTCCTCCTGCCCCCAATCCCTCCCAGCATCAGAGTCTTTTCCAATGAGTCAACTCTTCGCATGAGGTGGCCAAAGTACTGGAGTTTCAGCTTTAGCATCATTCCTTCCAAAGAAATCCCAGGGCTGATCTCCTTCAGAATGGACTGGTTGGATCTCCTTGCAGTCCATAGCCTTGACTAGACGAACCTTTGTTGGCAAAGTAATGTCTCTGCTTTTGAACACGCTATCTAGGTTGGTCATAACTTTCCTTCCAAGGAGTAAGCGTCTTTTAATCTCATGGCTGCAGTCACCATCTGCAGTGATTTTTGGAGCCCAGAAAAATAAAGTCTGACACTGTTTCCACTGTTTCCCCATCTATTTCCCATAAAGTGGTGGGACCGGATGCCATGATCTTCGTTTTCTGAATGTTGAGCTTTAAGCCAACTTTTTCACTCTCCACTTTCACTTTCATCAACAGGCTTTTGAGTTCCTCTTCACTTTCTGCCATAAGGGTGGTGTCATCTGCATATCTGAGGTTATTGATATTTCTCCCGACAATCTTGATTCCAGTTTGTGCTTCTTCCAGTCCAGCGTTTCTCATGATGTACTCTGCATATAAGTTAAATAAACAGGGTGACAATATACAGCCTTGATGAACTCCTTTTCCTATTTGGAACCAGTCTGTTGTTCCACGTCCGGTTCTAACTTTTGCTTCCTGACCTGCATACAGATTTCTCAAGAGGCAGATCAGGTGGTCTGGTATTCCCATCTCTTTCAGAATTTTCCAGTTTATTGTGATCCACACAGTCAAAGGCTTTGGCATAGTCAATAAAGCAGAAATAGATGTTTTTCTGGAACTCTCTTGCTTTTTCTATGATCCAGCGGATGTTGGCAATTTGATCTCTGGTTCCTCTCTGCCTTTTCTAAAACCAGCTTGAACATCAGGAAGTTCACGGTTCACATATTGCTGAAGCCTGGCTTGGAGAATTTTGAGCATTACTTTACTAGTGTGTGAGATGAGTGCAATTGTGCAGTAGTTTGAGCATTCTTTGGCATTGCCTTTCTTTGGGATTGGAATGAAAACTGACCTTTTCCAGTCCTGTGGCCACTGCTGAGTTTTCCAAATTTGCTGGCATATTGAGTGCAGCACTTTCACAGCATCATCTTTCAGGATTTGGAATAGCTCAACTGGAATTCCATCACCTCCACCAGCTTTGTTCGTAGTGATGCTTTCTAAGGCCCACTTGACCTCACATTCCAGGATGTCTGGCTCTAGGTCAGTGATCACACCATCGTGATTATCTGGGTCGTGAAGATCTTTTTTGTACAGTTCTTCTGTGTATTCTTGCCATCTCTTCTTAATATCTTCTGCTTCTGTTAGGTCCATACCATTTCTGTCCTTTATCGAGCTGATTTTTGCATGAAATATTCCTTTGGTATCTCTGATTTTCTTGAAGAGATCCCTAGTCTTTCCCGTTCTGTTGTTTTCCTCTATTTCTTTGCACTGATCGCTGAAGAAGGCTTTCGTCTCTCTTCTTGCGAGTCTTTGGGACTCTGCATTCAGATGGTTATATCTTTTCTTTTCTCCTTTGCTTTTCGCTTCTCTGCGTCTCACGGCTATGTGGAAGGCCTTCCCAGACAGCCATTTTGCTTTTTTTGCATTTCTTTTCTATGGGAATGGTCTTGATCCCTGTCTCCTGTACAGTGTCACGAACGGTAAAAACCACTACAATATTGTAAAGTAATTAGCCTCCAATTAAAATAAATAAATTAAAAAAAATTTTTTAAAAGATTGATTTATATCAATGTTCTGTACACTGGCTGTTGTCAATAACTTCATCATGTCCAGACTAGCCCAGACAATGTGCTTCCTTGGTGGCTGAGTGGTAAAGAATCTGCCTGCCAATGCAGGAGATGGGTTTGATCCCTGGGTTGGGAAGGTCTCCTGGAGGAGGGAAGGGCAACCCACTCCAGTATTCTTGCCTGGGAAATCCCATGGACAGAGGAGCCTGGCGGGCTATAGTCCATGAGGTTGCAAGAGTAGGACACGACTTAGTGACTAAACAACAGTGATAATAGACAAATCAGGATATCACAAGAGCAAGGGATGCTATCTTTAGATTTTATACAAGATTTCTCTAGAAAGTCTGAAAACAAATCATGCTGTAGCCTAGAAACATAGAACCATGAGGCACCACTTGAAGCTTAAAGGAAGTGGTTTTAGGACAAGAAAGCCATCATATCGATATGAGACATGCCTGAAAAACTCACCACCCTGAAATAAGGTGAAGAAAAATAAATACTGTCTGATGTCACTCATAGGGAATATAAAAACCTAATAAGCAAAAACAAATGAACAAATCAAACTAAACATAAACAAACATAGAGATACAGAGAAGAGAACAGTGGCTCCCAGGAGGAAAAGGATGACCTCAGGGGAGTTAAAAAGGATTTTGAACTGTGGTGTTGGAGAAGACTCTTGAGAGTCCCTTGGACTGCAAGGAGATCCAACTAATCCATCCTAAAGGAAATCAGTCCTGGGTGTTCATTGGAAGGACTGATGTTGAAGCTGAAACTCCAATATTTTGGCCACCTGATGCAAAGAGCTGACTCATTTGAAAAGACCCTAATGTTAGGAAAGATTGAAGGCATGAGGAGAAGGGGACGACAGAGGATGAGATGGTTGGATGGCATCACCGACTCAATGGACACGAGTTTGGGTAAACTCTGGGAGTTGGTGATGGACAGGGAGGCCTGGCGCGCTGCGGTTCATGGGGTCGCAAAAAGTTGGACATAACTGAGCAACTGAACTGAACTGAAATGGATGGTGATGGATGGAAACTGAGTTTTTGGTGGTGAGTACACTGTAGGGCAGACAGAAGTAGAAATATAATGTTGTACACATGAAACTTACATAATGTTACAGATCAGTGTTACATCAATAAAAAAGCAAAAACTCACTACCCTTGAGAAGTGGCAAGGGCTGGTCCAAAATGGTGTGGACAGATCCATGCAAGTATCAGTAAATCAATAACAGACACACTGTGAAAAGGTCAAGTTTCCGACACTAAAGTTTCAGAGGACAGCTAAGACCTTCCACATCCTATATTCTTAGTGATGACAGAAGAAATAAAGTGAACTAATCATTCACATACATACAGACATCTCACTGGAGTTATGATCTGGAGTTAATTGATCAGCTGCTGGCTCAGCTTGAGCTGCTGTATAAACGGCCTTATATATAAGCACATCCTCCAGCAAAATGCACACCAGGACTTACACCACCCTCTCCAGACCTTTGACCCATGTCAAAGCTGACCCAGGGAACAGGGACCCATTACCCTGCCCGATCTTGCACTCAGTCATTCCAACACCCTGATCCTCAGACTTGTGTGCAGGCCACTTGGCTCCATCAGCATTGCTAAGGGTTTATATAAATACAAATCCACCCAAGAAAGGAAAAATATTTCCCCTTTTCCTGCTTTGGATAAAGTTCTAGCAGACTTGGCTGAGGATTAGACATGCTTCACAGATCAAAGTGCGCTAAGGGGAGGAGAGGGAGAGGAGGAACGGAGCCCAGACCCAGCTCTGGCCTGCCTGCTCTCAAGATACAAGTCAGGATCATAAAAAGCCCCCACGCTGCTGGGCTGGAGTGCTTTCAAAAGGTGACTCTTTATTTGGATAGCCTGTCACCTACTTCTTCCTGGAAACGGTTCCAGGCTCAGAGGAGTGAATGCAGACAGTTTCATAAAAGCCTTCAGACTAAAACGGTTTCCCTCCAACTTGAGTTCTCCTCTCATCTGAAAAGGGGAGGAACCTTTAGGACCTGAACTGAAATTTGAAACAGTGGCCAGGCCGCCTTGTCGAAGTCGACCTGGTTTTGAAGGACAAAGGGAGGAATCTGAAGTCCTGAAGAACAGTTGGAAATTGTATCTTACTTTCACGTCTCTGAAGGAAGATGACAAGAATTCCTGAAAATTCATTTTTCCTTTGGAGAAAGGGAGGGGCAGGCAGAATGAATTTCTCTGGGTGAGGAGGGTGCTGAGAAGCCACTAAAGAGGCCTGAAAGACCCCACAAACTAGAGTCAGACCCACAGAGCCTAGAAGGAACCTTGAAATTCTTCCACCTCCTTACTTTGCACATGAATATCACCCACTTGTATCAACAAACACTACCAGGAAAGTGGTCCAGCCAGACCCTCTTCCAACATCAGCTTTTCTTTATCTACTCCCCCCATCCAAGATTCATTCCCAAAAGATCCAGCTTGGACTTGAGTCTGTTTTAAACAAACAAAAAGCCCCTGGCATCGTGAAAAGTGTTACATCACAAGACCAATGGCAGCCGAGCCCTCATCTCTAACCTCTTCAAAGTTGTGACTGTAAACAAGAAAGAATTCTTATTCAATTAAGTCTATTTTTTCTTATTTTTCGGGTACACCTTCCAGCAGGTAGGTGCAGCCAGCTTCCAAATGAAGCCTCAGTGAAGCCAAAAGAACATAATCATGAAAATGTTAATGTCCATTAGAAAGTAAGGGACCCCCAAACAGGACGGCTTCATCAGGGCAAAGAGCCACTTCCAAGGGCAGCTCAGTCTATGTGGAAACTCCCAGCAACCTGGCCATTTGCCTAGCCACGGTCTCAGGCCGCCTTCAGTCCTGACTTCTTGCCTGAATACACACTGAGATCTGACTACCTATTAAACACTGTCACTTGGACACTAATGTGTCTAAAATCAAACTCTTGATTCCCACTGGCCCCATGCTCCACAAGGTACTCCTTTTCCAAGCTTCCCCATGTCTGTGAATGTCCACTCTGTTCTTCGCTTACTTTGGAAAAAGTACGTGGACTCCTTTATATCTCTCCTTTTCTCTCACACCACACACTGAATACATCGGCACATCCCGTTGCTCTAGCTTCAAACCCATCTATCTGACCATTTCATCAGCTCCCTGGTCCACATCACCATCAGCCTGCATGTGGGATGCTCTCCTAGCCGAGTTCCTGATCCCACAGTCTGTTCCCCACTGAAGCCAGAGGGATTCCCACACAATGCACATCACACCACGTTACTCATCTGCTCAGACTCTCTGCTCACTTTGTCACTCACACATCTACAGGTTCCTGCGTCTTCTGCTCCTTTCTCTTGCCCCTCCTCACCCTGCTCTAGCCTCACGGCCTCCTTACAAAGCACACTCCCACCTCAGGACCCCGTTTTAACCACTTAGGTCCCCAACCAGCCTCCCCACACCCCATACATGCTTCATTCAGGTCTCTGCTCAAAAAGAGACTTCCTGACCACCCTGTACAAACAGCATCATCCCCACTCCCACCACCTCCTGGTCACCCACATCCCATCTCCTGCTTTATTTTCCTTATGGTACTTCTGTCCACCTGACATTCTGGTTGATGGTATGTCTCCTCTACTAGAATGCAGGCATCACTACAATGTGGGGATTTCTCCTGTTTGTTGTTGGATCCAAGCATCCGGAGCAATGCCCGGCCTGCAGCAGGCCTGAGACAGATGGTAAATAACTGAAGCCATCATTTGATGAGTCCATAAATGGACAGCATATTCAGGTGGCTTCCCAAGCTCCCTCAGGTCTGTGGTTCCAAACCTGAGGCTGGTGTGGCACACAAGTCAGGCCGCCAGGGCCACAGTCTACACCTTCTTCTTCCCAAGGGAACACAGAGGCCCAGCTGCGCAGGTGTGCAGACTTCTGGGCACATCACTGCCCCCTCCACACAGAGAGTTTGGTGCAGAACCCAGAAGCGCCACACTCCTCTGGAACTCAGTCTGTTTTTCCATCCTACCTGGTTCTCACATCTTTGACAAACTAAAAATCATGCCAAAGTTAAGATCCATTTGGGGAGATTCTAATGCCAACATCTTGGATTGTCTTGTAAATTTTGAGAATTATGACTCAGAGACTCTTTAGGGCAGGGGTCTCCAACCTCGAGGATCTAATGTCTGATGATCTGAGGTGGAGCTGACATAATAATAATAGAAATAAAGTGCAAAATAAATGTAATGCACTTGAGTCATCCTGAAACCACCCCTGGCAACCCCAGTCTGTGGAAAAACTGTCTTCCATGAAACTGGACCCTGATACCAGAAAGGTTGGGGACTGCTACTCTAGGGAAACTGGTGAGGCTAAAAATGCTCTCTTCTGAATTATAGTTGGAAATGGGTTATTTAGAGAGTGGGGGTGGGGAATAGGGAAGCAGGGCACAAGTTATTTAGTGCTCTGAGTGAGGGGTAGGAGGAGACCACAGTGGAAATAAGATCTAAGCACCCCCTGGTTTCCACAGTCTTAGATCATTTGCTCACACACTGCGCTGATCAGCATCCTGCTGGTTCTCCAGGGAACCCTCAGGAGGTCTCTCTCCTCTCCAGTCTTCTGTCTTCTAAACTCTACTCATCCTGTGCTCCTTTATTCAGGGGTTCAGCTTCAGCTCGCCCTCTCTGCACCGCAGCCTGGGCACTCTCAAGGCACTAGGCTGGGACAATTATTTGTTGCCCAGGATTCAAAGATCATTGTCCTTTGTCACCTGGTGCTCAGGGTCTCAAATATCATGATTTTATATATTTTTCTTGGGTTCTTTTCCAAGTGCAAGAGTAAGTACAGTCTCTGTTCCTCTACCTTAGCTGCAAGTGGAAGTGTGGTTATTAAGTTTGAAAATGCTTTTGATACTGTAAATAAAATAGATTCTTTCAAAATGGTAAACCCATCATCAAAGTTAACAACTTATGCTCTTCCAAAGACACTGAATGAAAAGATAAGACACATGAGGAGGAAAGATTTGCAAAGCATAAATCTAATAAAAGGATTTGTATTCTGAATATAAAAAGAACTCTAAAAACACAGTAAGAAGAAGATAACCCAATTTAAAAAGGGGGCGGAAGCAAAAGTCTGAATGGCATTTCTCCAGACAAGTTGCACCAATGATAAATAAACACATGGAAAGATGCTCAACGTCATTAATCATTAGGGAAATGCAACCAAACCAGAAGACCACATCTATGAGGGTGACGAAACGAAAAAGGCTGACCACACCAAGCATTAGTGAGGGTACAGAGGAACTGGGACTCAGACACTGCTGATGGCATTTCTTGAAAAGCTGAATACACCTACCATGTGATCCAGCTATTCACTCTTAAATTTTTCCCTAAGAGAAAAGCATAAATCCAATGAAAGATTTACATGTAAATGTTCATAGCAGCTTCATCTGAACTAGCCAAAAGCCAGGATCAACCCAAATGTCCATTAAAGGTGAGCAGATGATGAACTGTTGTATATCCATACAATGGAATACTGATCAGCTATAGAAAATACTGGATATACTGCATATATCCAGCTATACTGGATGGATATACTGTGTATATCCAGCCATACTGGATGGATATACACAACTGGATCATCTATACACAACATAGATGAATCTGAAAATAACTGTGCTGAGTGAAAGAAGGTACTTCCCTGGTGGCTCAGCAGTAAAGAATCCACCTGCAATGCAGGAGACTTGGGTTTGATCACAGGGTTGGGAAGATCCCATGGATAAGAAAATGGCAACCCACTCCAGTATTCTTGCCTGGGAAATCCCATGCACAGAGGAGCCTGGCGGGCCACAGTCCATGGGGTTGCAGTGTTGGACCCGACTGGTGGTTGCCTGGGGTGAGGGTGGAGGACAGGAAGGGACAGGAGTGAACAAGCGGAAACTCCTGAGGGAGGGGGATTTGTCCATTATCCTGTCTGCGGTGATAGTTTAACGGGTACATACACATCTCAAAACTTATAAAGGTACACTTTCAAACTCTGCATTTTACTGTATGCCAATTACATCTCAACTATATCTCAATTAAAAATAAAAGCAAAAACAAACCCTATTAGTTAACTAAAAACCCAAACTATCACTAAGAAACACCCACTGGTGTTACAGCATAACCACCCTCCCCCCCTCAAAAATGAAATGCTCGACAGATTCTGGGAAGGGTAAACTTCATTTAACCATATCTTCCATGATGTTCAAGCTGAAAAACCAGGGAATCTCAGATCAACTCCATAAAAGGTGGAAGTGTTACATAAGCATGCATTTTTTGGCTGAGACTCTTGTTTCAGCTTTTATGATTATTTCACATGTGCCTCACACTGTGATATTTGTAAAATGAAAAAGTATATTCTTTTAGATGAAACTCAAACTGAAGCCATACACAATCACATAGGAACTTCTAATAGTAATAATAGTAGATACTATCTAATACCTGGTAATAATTAGCAGGTGACACCACCTACCAATGGCTATTAAGTTAGTGGATCAAAGCAGTTAAACATCATCAACGGTTACAAACTTTCAGGAAGTAGCAGCAACATGGAAACGCCCAGTGTCAGTTGCGGGGCATAGACATGTAAGAGCTGACGTTTGCGACAGGGTGGGTCAGGGTTCACCTATCCCCATCCACCTCTAACCAACTACTAGAGACTTGTTAGCTTGGCTTCCTCTTCTGTCTCAGGAAACCACTCTCTGCTTATTGCATGCTTTGGAGTATCATTAGAGGTGAGACATAAGCTTTTGTTCATCCAATGCTATCCCACCAAACTTCCAGAAGACAAGGCTAAGGAGAAGAGGACATCACAACACTGGATCCTTTCAATCTTTTATAAGTTTTTTTTTTTTTTTTTTTAATGTGGACCATTGTTAAAGTCTTCATATTTGTCACAGTACTGCTTCTGTTGCTTATGTTCTTGTTTTGGGGCCATGAGGCAATGTGGGACCTTAACTCCCCAACCAGGGATCGAACCCACATCACCAGCATTGGAAGGTGAAGTCTTAACCAGGTCACCAGGGAAGTCCCTCCTTTCAGTCTTGAAGCACAAAGTAATCTAGTGATTGACTCATAACATTAGCTCAAAAGAGTACCATCTAATCTCCATCAAGTGGAAATCACACCACTTTTGATAATGAACAGAAAAATGAACAAGTACCACAATAAGCTCTATTGCTTATGAGAAAATTTACCCTGTTTTTTTTTTTTTTTTTTAATCCTGGTTTTTATGGGAGGAAAAAATCCCCTTATTTCTTGAGTTGAGAAATCACACCAAATTATATTCAGGCTCTTTAATTGAAGCCCATTTGTATCAGAGGCTATTAGTCTAATAAAGCCATTTGAAACAAAAAGTACAGACAGTTGCCAATCTACATACATTTGACTTGCAAAAATAATACATGGCCCCATTCCATTTAGCAGTGATGCTTTTAACAATTTCACCTAAGTAAGCTTTCTATTGCCCTGAGTTTTGTGCCAGCCCTGAGCCTCACTTTAGCCATGCCCCCAAACCCCATCCCAGCTCCCAGATGTGGGAGACACTGCCATATTTTCCTTATATCTTATATCTCTTACCTATTCGTACATCCTCACCTATGCATCTTGCTATGGACCAGGAGTGCCAAGACGTTATGGCCACCAATACTGTTCAGAACACTGCAGGTTTACGTGGGCTTCGTGCTTCAGTCAGAGCGTCACTGCCTCAGGCCGTGTCTTCTCTTTCAGAGTTAAAGAATTTTTGGAACACAGCTCTTTGTACATTAAGGACAATCCATATAATCCAAAAGCAAACTTCCTCTACAACCCACAAATCTATTTACAGAGCTTCCAAGGCACAAGCAATGGCAGACATTCATATTTCAACTCTAAGTGACACCAGTCTTCTGTACCTAGTTCTTGCTCAGTACATCCCTACCTTTGCTGCAGTGCTAGAGCTATAGAGATTTCTAATTCTCTAAGAGAAAGGAGAAAGATCAGAAAGAACGTAAGTACTCTGACACACTCAGCAAGTTAGCTCTGCCACTTACCTACTGTGTGACCTTAGGTAAGCTACCTGGCCTCTCTGAGCCTCACTTTTTTCATCTGTGAACTGTGGGTAGTAAATGTCAAATACATACCTCATATATGTGTGCTACAAGAATTAAAATGATGATATTTGGAAACTGACCTAACCCAGCACCTGGCACATAATAGCAGCTCACTATGAACTGACTGGTGTTTATTTCTTCCTCACAACCTTGCCATCTGAAACATAAAAAACAAGGTTTGAGCAAAAATAAACTTCTGGAAAGAGAAGAGCCTTAGAGGAGCAGTTGAGAAGGCCCTGGCTTTCCTAACGCCTTGTCTAAAATTCCTGTTGCTGCTTTTATATGATACCCATCTCCAAGGCAGCACTGATCTCTGAAGACTCTCTAGCACTTTCACACATGTCTGAAAGAACCATCAGTTTGTACCTCCTCTCGGGAGAGAAATCTGGCAGTTCCGTTTCAAGTTATTTATTCTATGGATATACCCATAAATGTCTAAGGATATCCTGGCAGGTAATTACTTCAGCATTGTTTCCAAAGTCAGAGACTGAAAACACCTCAAGGCTTGTTCATCATAAGGCTGGTTAAACAAAACCAGTGTAAATAATAGAATATACGTACAACAAATGTAAAAGGAGTCAGGTGGCTCTGTACGTCCAATAAATATTTTTAACTTAGAAAAGACCCAAGCAGTGTTTAGTGCTACCATTGGGGGTGGGGTGGGGGAGGGAGGCATGACTTTCCCTTCCCCTATTTTTACATTCAAATGTATATTTGCAAAAACACAGAGCATCTTGAAAGGATACCCAGGGCAGACCACAGGCAAACAACCCCATCCGGCGAAACTGGCTGCCTCCAGGAGAAGAAAGAGGTGGCTGTAGGAGAAGACTTCCCTTTCCCCATAGAGCCTTATGTATCTTTTGAATTTTGTACCATTTACACAGACTACCTGTTAAGCATAAAACTTAAAATAATCTACCCCAGGGTAAATTTTTTTTCCCCTTTTCCCTCCCTAGAATAGCTTTCTTGTTGTTGTTTTTTTTTAATATTTCTTTAAATTGATTTTTTGTAATTATATAAATTACCATGCACTGCTTTTAATGAGAAAATGAACACAAAATGTGTAAAGAAAAGGCTATAATCCCTTCCACCATCTCAAGTATCCAGGGGTGAACTGGTATGGACCCTTCCTTTCCTTTCTCCTGGCTCAGACATGCAGATAAAACATATATACACACCAGGGACTTCTGGGGTTGATTTCTATTCCACCAGGTAGAATCCAATCATAAGCCTAAGTGTAGCATTCCTTTCTTTCATCTGACAGTATATTATATAACAGTCATGTAAGAGTGATAGCTGTATTTGTTCCCAGTTTCTTTATTCATTGAATCTTAATGTCTTTCTCTTCCTCGCCCTTCCTTCACTCCCGCAAATAACTTTACATAAATGGACTTATATCACACAATCTTTAATTAATGGAGTCCTTCTGGTTTTGGCTCCCATGCAGTCCCCCCATTTTCTAAACAGTCTCATGGCCCCTTGGAGGGTGGGTCTGTGTGCCCACAAGAGACCCCGTGGTCTCCCCAGGCTCACTCTTGAAGCAGGGTCCTCCGATTCAGGGGTGCCCTGTGGCAAGCCTCAGCCTGCTGGCCTGTCAGAGAATCTGGGCCTGGCCATGTGTCAAGTGTGAGTCCAGACTCCAGCTGAGGTGCCGTTTGCATCATGGAATTAAACAGTCTAAAAGGAGAAGCCACTGGAAACTCTCACCAACCAAAATCGCACATCTGATTGAGAGAAAGTAGCCCAAGGGACAGAGAAAAGCTCTCCAGCAACGAATGGCCTCTAGTTCCAGCATCCTTCCCTGTCTGTCCTCCCTTGCGGAGATGAGAGAACGTGATGAGTCAGGACGGGACCGATCGGGGGCACCAGTCACAGGCACCTTCATGCGGCCCGCCCCACGGGTCCGAGGCCACAGCCTGCCTGGCCTTGGCGGGGAGGAAGCAGCTGCCAGATGGAGCCGGAATGCACTGCGAGGGGATTAGCGGCTTCCATGTAAAGCTCACGGGATGCCTCCAAGGCCCCCGTGGCAGGAGGTCAAAGGAACGAGGAGGCGGCGGTGGAAATGGAAGGTCACTCACTACCAGGCCTATTCCCAACCCGGCACATTTCATGGAACACAGTGAAGGACTTGCGACCTTTGTTCAGCAAGGAGGCTAGGCTAGGAATGATCACCTCGCTCCTAGCTACGCTTACAGTTCTCGCGTCCGTGGGAAATCTTTCCTGATGTCAGGCGTTATGAAGGGACTGCTACTGCTGCTAAGTCACTACAGTCGTGTCCGACTCTGTGCGACCCCATAGACGGCAGCCCACCAGGCTCCCCCGTCCCTGGGATTCTCCAGGCAAGAACACTGGAGTGGGTTGCCATTTCCTTCTCCAATGAGTGAAAGTGAAAAGTGCAAGTGAAGTCGCTCAGTCGTGCCCGACTCTTAGCGACCCCATGGACTGCAGCCTACCAGGCTCCTCTGTCCATGGGATTTTCCAGGCAAGAGTACTGGAGTGGGGTGCCATTGCCTTCTCCAATGCACGAAAGTGAAAAGTGAAAGTGAAGTCGCTCAGTCGTGCCCGACTCTTGGAGACCCCATGGACTGCAGCCTACCAGGCTCCTCTGTCCATGGGATTTTCCAGGCAAGAGTACTGGAGTGGGGTGCCATTGCCTTCTCCGTATGAAGGGACAAGTCAATCTGATTACTGATTATTCAAAATTTGATTTACAGCAGAGCTTAACAATTTCTTTCAAAAGGGATGCAGGAGCTTTTAAAATTCCACACACCAGCTAGTAATGTTTAAACTTTACTTGGGTGTTTCTATTTATGAGGACTTGACCTAGATCAAAGAAATCCTCCTGGACCTGAAGCATGGTAGAGACCATGAGGGGCTCAAGTGAGATTTTGTATAAGAATCCTGCTGACATCAAGCCTGTACCGATAGCCCAGATGTCTTCATGGGGATGTCCAGACTCACGCAAAAGACAGGGGTGACTTAGCATCAGAGTGTTCTGTCTTATTAGGGATCCACTGATTGACTTCACAAAAGCCTGGCATGAGGAGGAGGAGGGTGCAGGACTGATTTTGGAGGCTGCCCGCCAGTTCAGCCACCTCCTGGCTGTGGGTGCCCAGGCAATGGCTTTCCTGGTGCTGGGTCTGAGTCTGCATATCCCTGTGGGGGACGATGCATCACAGGGTCCCCAAGGAGTCAGTAAGGTCATATATGCACAAGTGTTTAGCAAGAGGCTGATTCCCTTCCCCAGAGCCCGTGAGGCCCCCCTGGGACCCAGGCCTTGGCACTAGACCAGGGCAGGCCACCTGGCCAGAGGCAGCCAGTTCCTCAGCGACAGCAACGCACTGCTGGTGAGAAAAGCTGACGTAGGTAGATCAGATGGCTCACTGGGAACTGGAAGTTAGGGTGAGAGGTAGAATTGGTCTGTCGGGGTGGGAGGTGGTGACTGAAGCAGGGAGAGGCAGACGCAGTCACGTGGATCACGTATGAGCTGCAGAGGAAGCTGGTCTGAGGGGAGAAGGGAAAATGGAGCAAGTCCCTGGGGAGAGAGAGAGATGACACGGAGGGGTGAGCACACCTGGGGCAGAGGGCAGGGGTGGGAGGGGGCCCAGGAGGGGAGACCGGGATGAGCCAGGGAGGTGGAGACAGGATGACGGATGACTAGAATGACAAGCCAGGAGGTACCAACGGACTAGGCTGGGGGGAGGGGGAGGAGAGGGAATCTGGGACAAGGGACACAGGGACTTCCTTTCTGTGGATCCAGGGGAAGGCTCTACTCTTGATATAATCCTGCTTTTTCTTCCCCCCTTAAATTCGCCCAAGAGCTCTGACTAGAATGTAATGATTAATAAATGGCTTTTACTGAGAGTATCCATTTTGTGCATTAGCTGTGTTATTGTTATTTGCCGTGAATTATGTAGCTCTAATGAATTATTGCAAAAACCACTTCTGAAACCTTGGCTTTGAGATGAACAACATATCCCTCTGTGTCCAAGGAAAGGTTTTGCAAAAGTCAGGTGAGCATCCCTGCTGGAAGGGAAGGGGCGAGCGGCCTGGCGTCCGGTCCTGGGCTCCAATCCTGCAAGTTCCCAGCAAACCCCGACTCCTCTGGGCCTTAGGCCTTCAGCCACAAAAAGAAGAAGCTGAACTGGTTTATCTCCAGGGTCTGCTCAGCTTAAAATAGTCTGTTCCAGCTTAAAATACTGTGAAAATGTATTTTCTACTGAATTTTCTAAGCTTCTCGAATTAAACGCCTCACAAAATTGGCATGAAGTAGAACAATCTCTTAAATTAGGCCAACAAACATGTCCCGGGCTCTCTGTGGCCGCTCTCCACCATTCCCTCATTCATCCATGCCCCTGCCTCCACACAAGGCTGGTACCAAGAAGAGTGTTATCTGTGAGCTCAGTCTCTTGCTTAGCATGGAGAAGAGGAGGGAGGATGAAAGAAATTATATGGCCAGAAAAACCTTCCATCCAGAGATGTGTCTGCCTCCCTGGGCTTCAAAGAGCTCAGCCGTGGCGGGCATCATATATAGCTGAGCATCTGCATGAAAGGCCTGTTACTCTGTTCTTCTCATCACAGCAAATTTCCCTGGAGTGAGAAAATAATGCTAAATCATAAAAAAGCAGTGAGATTTAATTCTCCATATAAATAAAAGTGCTTTTCATTTCCCACTTAGCAAAAAACCAGTACAGTATCTCCCAGGCACACACAGTGACATGCCGCTTGGCCAGACCTAAATATTTCTATCTGTGTGGCTCTCTCCTTCTACACCAGGGCCTCCATAAGGGGGACATGCTGACCATCCAGACTGCCCTGACCCACCCATGCTCTGGGCTTCCAGGAGAAAAACCTGGTACACAGGCCGACGAAGACCTCACAAATGAGGCTGCCTCCTGAGAGAGTCAGCAGGGAGCAGAGTGCCCTGAGGCCAGCCTCTGCTCAGCTGCAGTCAAGTGAGCCCCTGCTAGAAACCAAGCCTGGGTCCCTCCCACACTGCACCTTGCTGACCCTAGTCACTGCCCACACCAGCTCCAGAAATGGGCCCTCAATGGGCTCCAGGAAAGATAAGAGTCTCCCTTTAACTGGAAGACTACAGGCCACTTCAGAGTCCTATGGCCCTGGTCAAGGTCAAGATCTGGCTTAGACGGAGTACTGGGCTGGAGAAGGTGTGGAATCCCAAAAGTGTCTGTCTGTCTTTCTCTCTCTCTCTCCTCCCTGCTTCATCAGCAGTGGAATATACATATTGCCAATAGGTGTCATAAAGTAACTCTTGTAACACAGGATTCCACCCTCAGATCTCACCAGCTGCCCAGGTGCAGATCTTCCCTAAAAGGCAAAACCATTTGTGGTCAAGACAGACTTCTCGGCCAGAGGCCGTGCAAAGAATCAAGAGCACAGGAAAGCATCCATCAGTTCCAAAGGTCAGGGATAGAAGATGGAGCAGAAAAGAGGCAAGCAAGCTGGAGGTAGGGCTCCAGGGACCCCAGGAGTGAGGTGTGCGTGGCAGTGAGACCTGGCGAGAGGCTGGCGCTGGCCTCGGAGTAACAGGCACGTGCTTCTTCCTGCCCATATTTGTTCCTTATTTCCAGGTTCCCTGGGGACCAGATTTCAATGGGGACAGGACTAGATGAAGTAGCCAAGTCTAGGGCCATCTCAAGCTATCCTGGAGATGCTACAAAATACAAAACTTATCCCCACAGAATTTAAAGGGACAGAAGACTGTATTCCTTTGCCAGGGCTGCCTTAACAAAGCACCACAGACTGGGTGGCTTAGAAAACAGAAAGGAGAAATTATCTCGCAGTGCTGGGGGCTAGAAGCCCCAGATCCAAGTGTCAACAGGGCTGGTTTCTTCTTTGGCTACTCCCTGTGTCTTCACACAGTCGTCCCTCCGTGTGTCTGTGTCCACATCTCCTCTTCTAATAAAGACACACATACTGGATTAGGGCCCACCCTCACGGCCTCATCTAACCTTGCCACCTCTCTCCACATACAGGCACATTCTGGGATACTGTGGGCTAGGACGGCAACATGCATTTGGGAGTGAGGGGGGACACAATTCAGCCCCTAACAGAGACTAAATAAGAACCTCATCAAGGTACTAGGTTTCTTTTATGACTCAAGGAGCCTGACTCTTAATTCCCTTCTCCAGTTCCTGGAGATTGTGAAATTAACTGGAAGAGATTTAGACCAGAGTCCAAGATAGGATCTAATCTAATCTTTCATCTTATAGCTGAAGCCCTCAGGCTCTGAGGAACTGGTCTGACAGCTGTACCCAAAGGGTTCATCAACTTCCCATCAACTTCCTTCCTTTAAAGTTAACACACATGCATTGTTTTTTCAAAAAAAAAAAAAAAAAGAAAGAAAGAAATCTCAGCAGAAAGAACAATATAAAGTGAAAAAAATATGTCTCTTTTCCAACTGCCAGCGTATTCTGAAGAGGTAACTACATCTGTTACCCATTTTTCAAGGCCCTCCCAGAAATACTGGAATGCAGACACAAACGTCCATGTGTCTGAGTTATGTGCAGCACAGGTTTCTGGCTGCCTACCCAATATCCCCTCTCCTCCTTATCCATGCTACAGGACCCTGGGTGATGTGTCAGGAAGACTGTGTGCCTCATTAAAACCCTTGCCTTCACAGACCCCCTGAAGGTCTGGGGAGCCCTGGGGCAGTTAGTCTCGTCAATGAACCATAAGCAGAAATCTGCTCAGGGTTTCTGGAAATCTTTTGGCTTTCATGATATAGGAATCATTCCTTCTTTCTACTTTTCTCTGAATATCTTTTCCTACCTGAAAGTGCAGATGGGAGGCCTGGTGGGGATCAAGAGAAAAAAGAAACTTGAACAAAACTCGAATAAAACTCAGACTCTTTGTGACCCCATGGACTGTAGCCCACCAGGCTCCTCTGTCTATGGTATTTCCCAGGCAAGAATACTGGAGTGGGTTGCCATTTCTTTCTCCAGGGGATCTTGTGGATCCAGGGATCAAACCCAGGTCTCCTGCATTGCAGGCAGATTTTTTTACCATCTGAGCCATCAGAGAAGCCACAAATGGAACAGACTGTCTCTAATGGGGTTACTCTCAGAGGTGTCCTGAGGCCAGGTGGTC
Organism: Bubalus bubalis; assembly: GCF_019923935.1. Lineage (NCBI taxonomy): Eukaryota > Metazoa > Chordata > Mammalia > Artiodactyla > Bovidae > Bubalus > Bubalus bubalis. The sequence goes on along the minus strand of NC_059157.1, from coordinate 20,643,741 downwards.
TGGTGGGAAGGCCAGAGATGATGCTCACCATCTAAAGTTGAAAAGTGCTTCTCAACCTTGAAGGTACATACCTGCGCACACCTGGTTCAGTAGGTCTGGGGTGCAACCTGACATTCTCCATTTCTAACAAAATGATGCCAAGGCTGCTGGTCCAAGGACCACACTTTGAAGATCAGAGGATTAAATAGCCTCTAGCTCTCTCCAATCCTGAGATTAGCCCGTGCAGGAGAGGTAGCCCCACAGCCTTTGGTCTGTGGAGGCATGAACCAAGAGTTAATAATGAAGAGTCATATGTTGGGAAACAAGATAAAAGGCCCGAGGAAGGAATGACTGTAAAATCTCCTAAAATAAAAGAAAGCGTCCCATCGGCATCACAATGTTCCTGAAGCACTCCCACTAAAAGGATACTAAGTTATGGGTAAGGGCCAGGCACCGTTTTCATGAAGCTATTTGGTTTTCAGTGTTGCTTGTGCTTGGCTATTTTAAAACCTGAATCACGTAAGACCAGAAACTATAAAACTCCTAGAGGAGAACATAGGCAAAACACTCTCTGACATACACCACAGCAGGATCCTCTATGACCCACCTCCCAGAATATTGGAAATAAAAGCAAAAATAAACAAATGGGACCTAATTAACCTTAAAAGCTTCTGCACATCACAGGAAACTATTAGCAAGGTGAAAAGACAGCCTTCAGAATGGGAGAAGATAATAGCAAATGAAGCAATGGACAAACAACTAATCTCGAGAATATACAAGCAACTCCTACAGCTCAACTCCAGAAAAATAAATGACCCAATCAAAAAATGGGCCAAAGAACTAAATAGACATTTCTCCAAAGAAGACATACAGATGGCTAACAAACACATGAAAAGATGCTCAACATCACTCATTATCAGAGAAATGCAAATCAAAACCACTATGAGGTACCATTTCACACCAGTCAGAATGGCTGCGATCCAAAAGTCTACAAGCAATAAATGCTGGAGAGGGTGTGGAGAAAAGGGAACCCTCTTACACTGTTGGTGGGAATGCAAACTAGTACAGCCACTATGGAGAACAGTGTGGAGATTCCTTAAAAAACTGGAAATAGACCTGCCTTATGATCCAGCAATCCCACTGCTGGGCATACACACTGAGGAAACCAGAAGGGAAAGAGACACGTGTACCCCAATGTTCATCGCAGCACTGTTTATAATAGCCAGGACATGGAAGCAACCTAGATGTCCATCAGCAGATGAATGGATGGGAAAGCTGTGGTACATATACACAATGGAGTATTATTCAGCCATTAAAAAGAATACATTTGAATCAGTTCTAATGAGGTGGATGAAACTGGAGCCTATTATACAGAGTGAAGTAAGCCAGAAAGAAAAACACCAATACAGTATACTAACGCATATATATGGAATTTAGAAAGATGGTAACAATAACCCTGTGTACGAGACAGCAAAAGAGACACTGATGTATAGAACAGTCTTATGGACTCTGTGAGAGAGGGAGAGGGTGGGAAGATTTGGGAGAATGGCATTGAAACATGTAAAATATCATGTATGAAACGAGTTGCCAGTCCAGGTTTGATGCACGATACTGGATGCTTGGGGCTGGTGCACTGGGACGACCCAGAGGGATGGAATGGGGAGGGAGGAGGGAGGAGGGTTCAGGATGGGGAACACATGTATACCTGTGGCGGATTCATTTTGATATTTGGCAAAACTAATACAGTTATGTAAAGTTTAAAAATAAAAAAAAATAAAAAAAAAACCTGAATCACAGCAAAATGCACAAGTAAAAGAGAAAAGCATTTATGATCTAAAATGACAGATTATTAGATTTAAATGGGACACTGAGTGGAGACTATTCTAGAGTCAAAATTTCCTCATTGACAGAAAATTGAGGCCCAAGCTCACACTGAAGCAAGATCATTGTCCTGTATGCTTGGTGTACTTCACTTGCCTTTAACGTCAGCTTTAAAACATCTATACTCCAAGAAGAAATAAAATCAATTTAATGTCTAACTCTTCAGTTTTCAGAAGTAAATAAATAAAATATTTGAGAAAATTTTACAAAAGAAATCAAACTTAAAAATACACTTTTTCCATAACTCAACTTGATTTCAAAACTTACTACAAATCCACAATAATCAAGGTATCATGAACAGACATAGATTAATGGGACAGAGTTCAGAAACAGACGCACTCTTCCATGGTCAATTGATTTTTAACAAAAGGGTCTAGTTAATTCCAAAGAGAAAGGGCAGTTTTTTTCAACAAATGGTAGTGAAACAACCATATATCTGAATGGGAAAAAAAAAACCCTCGACTTTTATTTCATGAAGTGAAAGTGAAAGTCACCCAGTCGTGTCCAACTCTTTGCAACCCCATGCGCTATATAGTCCATGGAATTCTCCAGGCCAGGATACTGGACTGGGTAGCCGTTCCCTTCTCCAGGGGATCTTCCCAATCCAAGGATTGAACCCAGGTCTCCTGCATTGCAGGCAGATTCCTTACCAGCTGAGCCACAAGGGAAGCCCAAGAATACTGGAGTGGGTAGCCTATCCCTTCTCCAGGGGATCTTCATAACCCAGGTATTGAACCAGAGTCTCCTGCATTACAGGTGGATTCTTTACCAACTGAGCTATCAGGGAAGCCCTGAATTTATTTATTTCATAGCATACACAAAAAATAGCTTGAAATGGATCCTAGACCACAACATAAAAGTTATAAAACTTCTAGAAGAAAATTTAGGTGAAAATCTTAATCTTGAGATAGCCGGAAAAAAAAAAACAACACTAATCAGAAAAAAAACCTGATATATTTGAATTTTAAATTATTGTTCCTCAAAAAATACTGCTAAGAAAATGAAAAGAAGAGCCACTAAAATTCTTACAATTCAGTAAAAAGAAGACAAGCAGCCCAATTAAAAAAATTGGCAAAAGATCTGAAAAGACACCATGCACAATACACACACAGTTGCAAAGATGCTCATCGTTAATCTTCAGGGAAATGAAAATTGAAACCATACTAAGATAAATAGCATATCCAGTAGACTGGCTAAACTTTTTTAAAAATGACAATACCAACTATTGTGAGTACTGGAGCAACTACGATTTTCATACGTTGTTGGTAGGAGTACAATGGTACAATCACTTGGAAACGTTTAGCAGCTTCTCATAAAGATAGACATGTGTTTATCATATGGCCCAATAATTCTATTCTTAGAGAAATGACAATACGGATCTGCCTACACAAAGACTCACACATGAATGTGAACAATGAACATCGTGAATATGGTTCCATTCACAATAGCCAAAACGTGGAAACAAAGGCTCCCATCAAGTGAATGAATATACAATGGTGTTTTCTGAAATGAATTAGTATTGAGCAATAAAATAAAGGAACAAACTAGTAACACACCCAACAACAGGAATATATCCCAAAAAGTTATGCTGAGTCTAAGAAGCTGGATGTCTGGTTCTCAAACTCTGTACTACCCCGGAGCACCATGGTGAACTCACAGGTACCAAAGGGTATTTTAAATTTTTGAGGAAAACACAGTAACAGCTGAACCATGACGCCAAGTAGTTCTCCTGAGTTCTCTGGACCTAAAGGAACCATTAGGTATTGCTGCTGACTTGTGAAAAAAATGACTGATTTTCTAAAGGTGTTATGAGCCAAGAATGTCTAGCAACCTCTGAGCCAGACATGAGAGAGAACATACTCTGTGAATTCTATCACAGGCAATCTCACTCTACAGTGAAAAAAAGCACATCAATGGTTGTCTGGGGTTCAGGAGGGGGAGCACTGGGACACCTTTTGAGAAGACAGAAATGTTCCATATATTGATTAGGATGGTGACTGCACGTCAAAACTCGTGGAATTTATCATATGCTTAGAATAGGTACATTTCTTCTACATGTAAATTATACTTCCAAAAGGTTTATTTTAAAATAAAATATCCCCCAACAGTTGAAACAAATTAAAAAAAAATCCTCTCTTGTGCATTCCCAGGTGGTAAGTACCTTGAAGCAAAAGTGTGTGATGCCATTCCAGTATTTTAGCTGCCCTCAGGGCCCAGGAAAGCATCTCAGTTCATGCTCTGAAAACATGTGCTCATTAATTCCCTAATTTTCCTCACAATGAAGATGTTTCCATAAGGAAATGAAAACTGAAACCAAACTCCAAATTTGCCATATAATGATCTTTTCATGAGAACAAAATTTTAGCTCAGCAGTTTATTTTTAGCATTCATAAATATTTATAAAGCCTTTCTCTCTTATTCCCTCAAGAGTCTAGTCACTGAATAAGGTTTCAAATGAAAAATTTAAAAGACCATTTAACCTGCTAAGAATATTTTTGGATCCCAATAATACCATGGAGAAGAGTCAACATTTGGAGACAGCTCTCATCAGCCATGTCTTAAGCTTAAACCATGGACCCCTGAGATTAGTCAGAACAGAAATCACCAAAATAGGGCCCACTGCCTGCTCCTGTAAATAAAGTTTTATTGGAATATAACCATGGCCAGTCTTTTAACAATTATCCATGGATGCTTTCCTAGATGGTACAACTCTGCTTTTCCTCTTCGCTACAACAGCAGAGTTGAACAGTTGCCAGAAACACTCTAGGTCCCACAAAGCTGAAAATAATATCTAGAGCCTGATGCTGGGAAAGACTGAAGACAGAAGGAGAAGGGGGCGGCAGAGGCATGATAGTTTGATAGCATCACCGACTCAATGGATGTGATTTTGAGCAAACTCCAGGAGATAGCAGAAGACAGAAGAGCTTGGCATGCTACAGTCTGTGGGATCGCAGAGAGTCGACACAGGACTCAGCACTGAACAACAACAAGCTCTTTGCAGAAAAAAGTCTGCTGAACCTTGACCTAAGATTATCTGATCTAAAACATGTACCGTAGAAGCCTGGAAGAGATAGAGGAGGAGAAAACCAAAACCTTTGAAGGATTTCTTCTTAAACAGGATGAAGCAATTCTCTGCAGGCTGTGATGCAGGAGGGAAGGTTATTGTTTCAAATGCAGATTTCAGGCTACTCATTTTTTCTCACAAAATGTGTAGCTTGAGGAGTACCAGGTTCTGGATTGAATCCGACTCAAAAAAACCTACTTCTGTGGGCTGTTTCAAGCTGTAATCATCAATGGCTCTAAACGTCTTAGAAAAAAAGTACCCAGTTTTCTATTTTAAACACTTCCTGGGTGTAGTGATTCATCTATCCATGAACTCGACATTTTTATGAACAAGATTAATTCAGGAGAGAAAAAATAAAGTGGAACTGACTTTCTTTAGTTTCCCTTTCTCCTCACAAAAACCTGACTGCTTTTCTCAGCTAAATTTAATCATTTTTCTCTAAGTTAACCAATCTTTGCCACATCCCCAACCCCATAAGTAATAGTCATCTCATTGTTTATTTAAACTGGCTTTTTACATATGTATGAGTTTCATTCTGCCTAATGTAGAGACTGAGCATAGTTACATGTAAATTTTTAAAAGATATTTTTGTACAAGTTGAAGTGAGTTAGGAAGAGCAATGTGGGAAGAGTGGCCTGTGACTGGCAGAATGCAGCTGCATTCTGTGTCTATATTCGTTCAGTATTGTGAACTAGAAACTGTTACCAGTATGTAACCAGCAACTAGATGTTTATAACACTGCAGTTCTTAAATGATGATGCAAATGCTCTGCTATTTTGAGCAAGTTCTTTATATATTCTTGAAGCAGATGACCAAATAAGTTATCCTGCTAGGCAATCAGGACAAAATATTTTAAGTAGCAATGAAATAAATACATGATTTTCTCCAAAGAAGATATATAAATAGCCAAGAAGCACATGAAAAGATGTTCAACATCACTAATCATTAAGGAAATGCAAATCTAAACCACCATGAGATACTACTTCACACCATTAGAATAGCTATCAAAAAAACAAAAACAAGTATTGATGGGAATGAAAAGTGGTACAGCTGCTGGGGAAAACACTATGGTGGTTTCTTTAAAAATTAAAAATAGAATTACTGTATGATCCAGCAATTTCACATCTGGGTATGTACTCAAAAGGATGGAAACCAAGATCTCAAAGAACTATTTCTACACCCATGTTGAAAGTGGCATTATTCACAATAGCTAAAACATGGGATCATCCCAAGAGCCCACAGACAGATGAATGGATAAGCAAAATGTGGTGTAGACATTCAATGGAATACTAGTCAGGAATAAATTCTGACACATTCCACAACATGGATGAATTTTGAGGATATTATATTGAGTGAAATAAGCCAGAAAAACAAAATATGCCCTTCCTTGTTCTCTCTCAACCACCTCTCCTGTGGTTTGGCAATTTGGATTTATAACTTAGCATCTTTTGCTTCTGCTGCTGCTAAGTCACTTCAGTCGTGTCCAACTCCGTGCGACCCCATAGACGGAAGCCCACCAGGCTCCCCCGTCCCTGGGATTCTCCAGGCAAGAACACTGGAGTGGGTTGCCATTTCCCTCTCCAATGCATGAAAGTGAAAAGTGAAAGTGAAGTCACTCAGTCGTGTCCGACTCTTAGCAACCCCATGGACTGCAGCCTACCAGGCTCTTCCGTCCATGGGATTTTCCAGGCAAAAGTACTGGAGTGGGATGCCATTGCCTTCTCCTAGCATCTTTTAACCACTGTGGAAACAAACAGAAATAGGTTTGCATATAAGATTGTGAGAGAGAAAAAGAGGGGGGTCTGTATGAGAGAGAACAAATTAAGAGTGAAAGATACTGGGTATAGGTTGGATGGGGCAAGGCAGGGAAGGGGAAGAGAAGAGAGGATAGAGATAAGGCCTTTTCTTCCCCAGACACCACCATGTGCCCCATCCCCATGAAAGTGAAAGTCACTCAGTCATGTCTGACTCTTTACGATGCCATGGTCTATACAGTCCATGGAATTCTCCAGGCCAGAATACTGCAGCGGGTAGCTGTTCCCTTCTCTGGGGATCTTCCCAACCCAGGGATCGAACCCAGGTCTCCCACATTGCAGGCAGATTCTTTACTGTCTGAGGAACCAGGCAAGCCTGCCCCATCCCCATAAACACCAGCAAATCCACTCATTTTATAGGCTAGAAATCAAAGACTAGCATTTTGCTTAAATTTAGCTTTTACGCTACGATCAGTGAAAACAAAACAAAACTGGAAAGGTATATAACCTGAAGAATTATTTCTCTGTTGTATCATTATCTGGGGGCAGACTTATGCATAAAGAGGACAAAATATAAACAGCAGAGACATATTTTATAAGTACTATAGGATCAATTTCACTGGAGAAGGGAATGAGAAACCACTTCAGCATTCTTGCCTTGAGAACCCCATGAACAGTATGAAAAAACAAAGAGATATGACACTGAAAGATGAATTCCCCAGGTCAGTAGGTGCCCAATATGCTACTGGAGAAGAGTGGAGAAATAGCTCCAAAAGGAATGAAGAGGCTGAGTCAGAGTGGAAACAACGGACAGATGTGGATGTGTCTGGTGGTGAAAGTAAAGCCCATTCTATAAAGAACAATATTGCATAGGAACCTGGAATGTTAGGTCCATGAGTTGGTAAATTGGAAGTGGTCAAACAGAAAATGGCAAGAGTGAACATCGACATTTTAGGAATCAGTGAGTGAACTAAAATGGGCCAGAATGGGTGAATTTAATTCAGATGACTATTAAATCTACTACTGTGAACAAGAATCCCTTAGAACAAATGGAGTAGCACTTACAGTCAACAAGAGAGTCTGAAATGCAGTACTTGGGTACAATCTCAAAAATGACAGAATGATCTCTGTTCGTTTCCAAGGCAAGCCATTCAGTATCACAGTAATCCAAGTCTATGCCCCAACCACTAATGCTGAAGAAGCTGAAGTTGAATGGTTTTATGAGGACCTATAAGACCTTCTAGAACTAACAAAAATGATGTCCTTTTTGTCATAGAGGACTAGAATGTAGAAGTAGGAAGTCAAGAGATACCTAGAGTAACAGGCAAGTTTGACCTTGGAGTACAAAACGAAGCAGGGCAAAGGCTAAAAGAGTTCTGCCAAAAGAATACACTGGTCATGACAAACACCCTCTTCCAACAACACGAGACGACTCTACACATGGACATCACCAGATGGTCAATACCAAAATCAGATTGATTATATTCTTTGTAGCCAAAGATGAAGAAGCTCTGTACAGTCAGTAAAAACAAGACCAGGAGCTGACTGTGGCTCAGATCATGAACTCTTTATTGCAAAATTCAGACTTAAATTGAAGAAAGTAGGGAAAACCACTAGGCCACTCAATTATGACCTAAATCAAATCCCTCACAATTATAGAGTGGAAGTGAGAAACAGATTTAAGGGACTAGATCTGATAGACAGAATGCCTGAAGAACTATGGATGGAGGTTCATAATACTGTACAGAAGGTGGTGATCAAAACTATCCCCAAGAAAAAGAAATGCAAAAAGCCAAACTGGTGTCTGCAGAGGCCTTACAAATAGCTAAGAAGAGACAGGAAAGGCAAAGGAGAAAAGGAAAAATATACCCATCTGAATGCAGAGTTTCAAAGAATACCAAAGAGATAAGAAAGACTTCCTAAGTGATCAATGCAAAGAAAAAGAGGAAAACAATAGAATGGGAAAGACTAGAGATCTTTTCAAGAAAATTAGAGATATCAAGGGAACTTTTCATGCAAAGATGGGTTCAATAAAGGACAGAAATGGTCTAGACCTAACAGAAGCAGAAGATATTAAAAAGAATACACAGAAGAACTATACAAATCTTAATGACTCAGATAATCACGATGGTGTGATCACTCACCTAGAGCCAGACATCTTGGAATGTGAAGTCAAGTGGGCCTTAGGAAGCATCACTACAAACAAAGTTAATGGAGATGATGGATTCTACTTGAGCTATTTCAAATCCTAAAAGATGATGCTGTGAAGGTGCTGCACTCAATATGCCAGCAAATTTGGAAAACTCAGCAATGGCCACAGGACTGGAAAAGGTCAGTTTTCATTCCAATCCTAAAGAAGGGCAATGCCCAAGAATGTTCAAATTACCACACAATTGCACTCATTTCACCGATTTTGAACAAAGTAATGCTCAAAATTCTCCAAGCCAGGCTCCAACAGTACATGAAAAGAAAAATTCCAGATGGTCAAGCTGGATTTTAAAAAGGCAGAAGAACCAGAGATCAAACTGCCAACATCCACTGAATCATAGAAAAAGCAAGCAAATACCAGAAAAACATCTATTTCTGCTTCACTGACTACACTAAAGCTGTTGCCTGTGTGGATCACAAAAAACTGGAAAATTCTTAAAGAGATGAGAATACCAGACCATCTCACCTGCCTCCTGAGAAATCTGTGTGCAGGTCAGGAAGCAACAGTTAGAACTGGACATGGAACAACAGACTGGCTCCAAATAGAAAAAGGAGTACATCAAGGCTATATATTGTCCCCGCTGCTTATTTAACTTCTATGCAGAGTACAATATGCAAAAGAAATGCCAGGCTGGATGAAGCCCAAGCTGAAATCAAGATTGCTGGGATAAATATCAATAACCTCAGATATGCAAATGACACCACCATTATGGCAGAAAGCAAAGAGGAACTAAAGAGCCTCCTGATGAAGGTCAAAGAGGAGAGTGAAAAAGCTGACTTAAAACTCAACATTAAAAAAAGATCATGGTGTCCAGTCCCATCACTTCATGACAAATAGATGGGGAAGCAATGGAAACAGTGACAGACTTTACTTTCTTGGGCTAGAAAATCACTGCAGATAGTGACTGCAGCCATGAAATTGAAAGACGCTTGCTCCTTGGAAGAAAAGCTATGACCAACCTAGACAGTGTATTAAATAGCAGAGACATTACTTTGCCAACAAAGGTCCGTCTAGTCAAAGTTATGGTTTTTCCAGTAGTCATGTATGGATGTGAGAGTTGGACCATAAAGAAGGCTGAGTGCTGAAGATTTGATGTTTTTGATCTGTGGTGTTGGAGAAGACTCTTGAGAGCCCCTTGGACAGCAAGGAGATCCAACTACTCAATCCTAAAGGAAATCAGTCCTGAATATTCACTGGAAGGACTAATGTTGAAGCTGAAATTCCAATAGTTTGGCCACTTGATGCAAAGAGCCAACTCACTGGAAAAGATTCTGAAGCTGGGAAAGATTGAAGGCAGGAGGAGAAGGGAGTGACAGAGGATGAGATGGTTGGATGGCATCACCAACTCAATGGACATGAGTTTGAGCAAGTTCCTGAAGATGGTGAAGGACAGGGAAGTCTGGTGTGCTGCAGTCCATGGGGTCACAAAGAGTTGGACACAACTGAGTAAGTGAACAAGAAGAAGATCAATCTCAAGTAGGTAAAAATCTGCCCTTCTCCGAGACATTGACTGCATGGTCGTCTTGCTGAAAGACACAGAGACAGAGATTCTAATCGCACAGAAAAGCATGATAGACAGGAAAGGAACCGTTGACTATGGTGTCAGCCCCTCCACCAACTAGCAGGGAAACGCACGGCAGAGCTTGTCCTTTTCAGCTTTGTCATTCAAAGAAATGGGAGAGCTCAGACGGCATAGTCTCTAAATGTTCCTCCCTTCAGCTCCAAAAATGATATGATTCTATGTCATACAATCATTGTCCCAATATTACTACTTCTCTTAAAAATGGGGAAAATAACCCACAGATGTTCTCAGCAGATGCGGGCTGCAAATGTGCTGCTTGTTCCCCTTGGGTAAATGGTACCACTTTCTTCAAATACAACTCTCTTCACACTTAACCAGGTTTCTTTACAAAAATGCAAATATAATACGCACATGCACATACATCACTCCTGTCATTGTTTAAAGTTAACAGTGCTCTTGCACCAGCTTCTTATCTGAAAAGATCTAAAACTACACAACAAGATGCTTTAATTCTGCAGAGGCAAGACTGGCTTCCATCCATCTTCTCCGTCATAAACAAGAAGGCTGGTGCAAGGTTGATCTCAGCTTCAGATGCCTCCTCAGATAATCCTACGCACTGCCCATCACTCTCTAAAAAGATTGTAAGGTAAGTGTAAGACTCGCCTTACACTCACTAAAGCTTAAGTCGTATATCTGCATACTGGATTACTGATCAGTCACCCATTCCACACAACACACACACACTAAGCTAGATCTTTCAACTCCTAGACAGCTGGGGAGAAAAATATCAATAACCTCAGATACTCAGGTGATATACCACCCTTATGGCAGAAAGCAAAGAGGAATTAAAGAGCCTCTTGATCAAGGTGAAAAAGGAGAGTGAAAAAGCTGGCTTAAAACATTCAAAAAACGAAGATCATGGCATCTGGTCCCATCACTTCATGGCAAACAGATGGGGAAACAATGGAAACAGTGACAGACTATTTTCTTGGGCTCCAAAATCACTGTGAAGGTGACTGCAGCCATGAAATTAAAAGACACTTGCTCCTTGGAAGAAAAACTATGACCAACGTAGACAGCATATTAAAGGGCAGAGACATTACTTTGCATACAAATGTCCATATAATCAAAGCTATGGTTTTTCTAGTAGTCATGTACAGATGTGAGAGTTGGACAATAAAAAAGGTTGAGTGCCGAAGAACTGATGCCTTCAAACTGTGGTGCTGGAGAAGACTCTTGAGAGTCCCTTGGACTGCAAGGAGATCAAATCAATCAACTCCAAAAGATATCAATCCTGAATATTCATTGGAAAGACTGATGCTGAAGCTGAAGCTCCAATACTTTGGCCACCTGATGTAAGGAACTCATTGGAAAAGACCCCGATGTTGGGAAAGATTGAAGGTGGGAGGAGAAGGGGATGACAGAAGATGAGACGGTTGGATGGCATCACCGACTCAATGGACATGAGTTTGAACAAACTCCAGGAGACGGTGAAGGAAAGGGAAGCCTAGCGTCCTGCACTCTGTGGGGTCACAAAGAGCCAGACACAACTGAGCAACTGAACAACAGATGCGTTGGTTACACTGAGCACCCCTAGGCACATAAGGATGCTCCATAAACACTGCTTCAGTAAGCAAACATAAGTTCTCATCCTGGGACTTAGGTTGTTGCTTTGTTTTTAAAAGAAGGCCCCAATACTATCAGCATTAATAGAACAACTCTTGGATGAATTTATAAATAATAACAATAAAAGGTGAAGGACAAAGGGAAAAAAAAAATTCACTTGACCTGGAATATGAGAAAGACTATGAGGACATTCCAAATGGAGTAAGCTACAATGTCCCTAGGTATTTTGAATATGCATGTTTTTTTCCTTTAGAGGTAGAGATTTAAACTGGCTGGCTTTCAGCCATATGCCAAGATAATAAAGTGGATTTTTAAAAAACATTCTGCTTCAAAATTGCCATTCTTTCTCAGGCATGATCAGCTAAACAACTAATGGAGTTTTCTAGTTTAGTTCACGTAAAAGGTAGAAAGAGTTCCATTAGAAAAAAATAAGCTGTTTCCACAGTGCAAACCAATATTGGAAAGGTGATTAGAATTGGTCTATCTATGATGCCTAGGAAAAATCCATACTCCTTTTCAGTAATATTAGCCCCATCACACAGCACGTCAGGTAACGAAGTCCAAACCTGGAAACACACCCAGTTAGAGCCAGAAGGATGAACAAAGGATGTTAAAGGGCATGTGTGAGGCTGTTTGGAAACCGGTTCTCAGTCAGGCGCCTACAGTTTGATTAAATTGCATTTTATAAGATGTTCCTGCTAGGGCCAACATCAGGCTCTGGGAATGTCTCTCCTCACTGGCTTTTTCTGATCTTTATCCAGAAGTTTTCTTTCCTTGACTTAAACATTTCTGCACCTTAAGCTTAGTGTTTGAGATTTATTAATAAAAGCATACATCCCCATGGAAAAGCACTGGGAAGACTGAAAGAGACAGTTCTGATCAAGTACTATAATAAAAAACTACATGAGTCCCACACTCAGCTTTTGATTTTTCCCATCAAAATTTCCTCCTCTTCCTTTCCTTCCCAGCTTGGTAAGTGGCAACTCCATCATTCTGGTTCTTCAAGACAAAACCCTTCATCTTTATTTAGTTCTTTTTTTCATAACCCAGAACCTCTCAACAAACCTTTCAGTTCCATCTTCCCATTAGGTCTAGAATTTGACCACTGCTCACCAGCTCCACTGCTAGGAAGCATTCCAAGCTACCATCAATTCATGCCTAGACTACTGCTGCTGCTGCTAAGTCATGCAGTCATGTCCGACTCTGTGCAACCCCATAGACAGCTGCCCACCAGGCTCCCCTGTCCCTGGGATTCTCCAGGCAAGAACACTGGAGTGGGTTGCCATTTCCTTCTCCAATGCATGAAAGTGAAAGTGAAGTTTCTCAGTTGTGTCCGACTACTAGGGACCCCATGGACTGCAGCCCACCAGGCTCCTCCGTCCATGGGATTTTCCAGGCAAGAGTACTGGAGTGGGGTGCCATTGCCTTCTCGGGCCTACTTCCCCTCCCTGCTTTCTCCCTTGTCTATTCACCCACATATCCTCTGTGATCCTTTAAAAATATTTAATTAAAAACTTCCTTAATTTTTTTTCTCAGTTCAAAAACCTCCACTGGCTTCCCAGTTGTCAGAGTTGACGAGATTACAAGTGATTTTTATTTTCTTTCCACTTTCATGCATTGACAATAAATATATTTTTCTTTGGCCCTGGAAGGAGCAGCCAGAGTTTTTGTTTCCAATAAACTAGTTACAAATGTCTTGAGAGAGAAAGATTCTCAAAAATGGATAGGAGTCACTTAAACTGAAGAAAGAAAATATGGAATAGAATAGGAATTCATTATTGATAAGGTAGAGAAGGCAATGCCAACCCACTCCAGTACTCTTGCCTGGAAAATCCCATGGACGGAGGAGCCTGGTGGGCTGCAGTCCATGGGGTCCCTAGTAGTTGGACACAACTGAGAAACTTCACTTTCACTTTCATGCATTGGAGAAGGAAATGGCAACCCACTCCAGTATTCTTGCCTGGGGAATCCCAGGGACAGAGGAGGCTGGTGGGCTGCCGTCTATGGGGTCGTACAGAGTTGGACACGACTGAAGCGACTTAGCAGCAGCAGTGGTTATATACAATAAAAGTAACCTATTTTTTTAATTGTCATGTATTAACTTCCTGAATGAAGACACTTCATGGCAAAGTTTTGTAGTAAAATTCCTTGCTCATTCTAGCCTTCAGAAAACACGTGTTGACTAAAGTTCTTCCTGATGATGAATGGTGAAAGGAATATTTCCATTCCCAACCATTTCAAATAGCAGGCATCTAAAGTGAAATCATTCTTCCATGACATATTCTGCTTATAACCAATACTCAGTATAGCCTGTGTGGCTGAATAACCTCAATTTTCTACTCCATCAATGCTTTAGAAAAACACCCACAGACGCTGGGGGTGTGTATTATCTGGTACACACACGGGGAGGATAAAGCAGTTAACAGATATCCCTCCCTATTTTGGGATATCTTCTCCCAGCCTACAGTAAAAGGTGAGAAAAGACAAAACACAACGTAGACACTGATGTAAGGAGACTGTTTGGACATTCACCCTGGACCCATGCTTTACCCCCATGGCAAGGGCTGCCCTTTCTCCTTGGTGTCTTTGACTGACACCGTGTCCCACCTGCTACCCAAAGGCTTGAAAGGGCCCTTTGTGTCCTGCTGGACTGATACCTTTCATCATCTCCAGCACATTTATCAGAAGAGAACTCCTCCTATTCATCAAAGAAAGGACTATGACCCCAATTTATACACAGTTGAACACTTTAGCCATTTTGAGGGAGTGACTCCTCACCCCATTTTATAAAGAGCCAGTCGGGCTGAAGCATGAAAACAGTCATCCAATTTCATTTCCTTCTCCATCTCAAGCAAAAGAATAAAAATGAAAGCCATTAATATAAAAAGCACAAGGGTAACAGCAAATAGAACTCCCAGGGAACTCAAAACCCCCTCATCATTTAAGCAAAAACGGAGATACTGAAACACTTCAAGAGTTGATGGGAAATCCTCTAATAACAGAGCTGGATACTCATTTTTAACCAATAAGTGAAATAGTCAACAGAGAACTGATAAAGTTCTGTGTCCTAATATTAGGATTTTTTTTTTAAAGTTAACAAATGAAAAATGCAGGCAACTAGACTAAGCTACCACGTTATAGGTAACTTAACACAAAAAATTAAATGTCCACACAACAACTTCTATCAAACTCAGTGCAGTGTGCATTTCTCCCTGGTTAGGAAAACTGTGGTTAAATCAAACGATCCTTTTATTTTTCTGAAAGTGGGAGGGAGACTTACTTCTCATTTCAAAGCACCATTACACTTATTTTCCTCTTAAACTGTGAACTGATTGAACTTAGTATTTCCTTCCTAAATATCATGGTAAAGATATGCAGCTGAAAGAACAGCACTCAGAAACAACTCTGAAAGTTTGCAGGTCACTTTTATTCCTTCTTGCACCTACATATGTATATGTGTATGTATCTATATATGCATATTCAAAAGCAAAGACATTACTTTGCCAACAAAGGTCCATCTAGTCAAGGCTATGGTTTTTCCTGTGGTCATTTATGGATGTGAGAGTTGGACTGTGAAGAAGGCTGAACGCCGAAGAATTGATGCTTTTGAACTGTGGTGTTGGAGAAGACTCTTGAGAGTCCCTTGAACTTCAAGGAGATCCAACCAGTCCATTCTGAAGGAGATCAGCCCTGGGATTTCTTTGGAAGGAATGATGCTAAAGCTGAAACTCCAGTACTTTGGCCACCTCATGAGAAGAGTTGACTCATTGGAAAAGACTCTGATGCTGGGAGGGACTGGGGGCAAGAGGAGAAGGGGACGACAGAGGATGAGATGATTGGACGGCATCACTGACTCGATGGACGTGAGTCTCAGTGAAATCCGGGAGTTGGTGATGGACAGGGAGGCCTGGCGTGCTGCTGTTCATGGGGTCCCAAAGAGTCGGACATGACTGAGCGACTGATCTGATCTGATCTATATATGCCTACAGATGTATATGTAATTTTATATCAGTAATATTTATTACTATGACACACCAATATAGTGTGTGTGTATAGTATATACATATTATTATAGTAATATATATACTAATATAGTAATATTAGTAATATATTAAATTAGTAATATATACTAATATAGTAATACATATTATTAATATGATAGAGTATTTTACATATTTTCTCATTTTTATATTCTAGTTTTATATATAGATAATATTAATAAATATATAAGGGATATATATAATGTATAGAGAGGATATCTATATTATATATATATATAATATATGAAAGATATATAACATAAAGGATATACACTATATATATAATATATATAAAGGATATAAAATATAATACACATAAAGGATGTGCCCTGTGCTCAGTCATGTCTGACTCTTTGTGACCCCATGGACTAGGTTGTAGCCCACCAGGTGCCTCTGTCCATGGGATTCTCCAGGCAAGAATACTAGAGTGGGTTACCATTTGCCCCCCAGGGACACATAAAAGATATATATATATATATATACATACACACATATACACACACACACACACACACACACACACATACACACACACCTCAGAATTCAGCCCAAATTTGGTACCAAAAGAGTCTTCCATAGACTGTTAAGTGCATCTGTGTCTCCTGGACACAAAATGAGCAGCCTAAGTGCTGCTTTATCATGGTCAAGGGCACTAGGCTTTTGTATAAATGAACTATTTCTTTTTTAAAACTGCAGACAGGTAGGAGCAGATAAGCTTTATTTTGTATCAAGGGTGAAAGTTCTCTCCTTTCCCTTTCTCTCCAAGGAGGTGGTATATGGCTCAAAACCCTGATTGCTTGGTGTGATCCAGGAAAAATTCCATCTTGAGAAAATGCACTTGCCTTAAATACCCTGAGACAGAAAGCAGGCAGGTCTCTGAAGAAGCCACTAGACTTCCTCAGGATGGTAGACACTTTTGGAAAAGCAAAGGAAATTAAATTACTTCAATCTAACAGGAAGTCTGATATCTTTGTCTTGAGCAACACTGAAAAGCTAATCCTGTATGCCTGTGCTTATGAAGATGATTTACATGAATCATCTATTCTTGACTAGGTGTGGGCTACCAAAACTAAAAATCAGATTGTAAACTTGTAACTCCTGTGGCAACTAGCTGGTAAACTAGTTAGCTCTTCAGTTCAGTTCAGTTCAGTCGCTTAGTCGTGTCCAACTCTTTGCGACCCCATGAATCGCAGCACGCCAGGCCTCCCTGTCTATCACCAGCTCCCAGAGTTCACTCAAACTCACGTCCATCGAGTCAGTGATGCCATCCAGCCATCTCATCCTCTGTCGTCCCCTTCTCCTCCTGCCCCCAATCCCTCCCAGCATCAGAGTCTTTTCCAATGAGTCAACTCTTCGCATGAGGTGGCCAAAGTACTGGAGTTTCAGCTTTAGCATCATTCCTTCCAAAGAACACCCAGGACCAATCTCCTTTAGAATGGACTGGTTGGATCTCCTTGCAGGCCAAGGGACTCTCAAGAGTCTTCTCCAACAGCATAGTTGAAAAGCATCAATTCTTCGGCACTCAGCTTTCTTCACAGTCCAACTCTCACATCCATACATGACCACAGGAAAAACCATAGCCTTGACTAGACGGACCTTTGTTGGCAAAGTAATGTCTCTGCTTTTGAACACGCTATCTAGGTTGGTCATAACTTTCCTTCCAAGGAGTAAGCGTCTTTTAATTTCACGGCTGCAATCACCATCTGCAGTGATCTTACAAACTATTAACTCCGAGCTGCACCCCTTGGTAAAGGTTAACAGTCACTTAAAGTTCTCTTCCATTAACTGAAACACAAATAGCTAAACCCAGATGTGACAATATACATGAATAATTTCCCACTTTATACTTTTATAAAATATTAACAATAGTAATTTTTGCTGACACTCAACCTCAGTCAAGAATCTGCCACTAACATACACACACTCACACATACAACCTGGAAATACTCCCCATATTAGAAAAGTAGACTGTAGTGCCAATATTTTCACAACAGTATATTTCCAAGTGAGAGCAGAATTTTTAACCTGGAAGGGACTTTAAAGGTCATTTAATCCAGCTGCTCATTAAAGATTAGGAGACAGGACTGGAGAGTTGAGATGTCGAAAGTCACAGAGCTTATTAGTAGAAATAACACCAGGAGGCCCTGAATTCCATGCCGTCATACTACACATCAACCTACCGGGCCCTTCACCACTCATGTGATCTCAACAAACTCTTCTCCTTCCCTGACTGGCTCCCAACTAGCCACCCCTCCTCCAGCAGGTTCCATACACACCCCACAGCTCTATCAACAGTTTGTTTTTGTGTTTTTTTTTTTTTTTAAATCATCATTGGAACCAGTCACCTCCAGCCAATCACCTTTTCCTTACAGAGAACCTCTGTACTTCAGAGCCTAGAAGTCTCACCCAGAGTTAATGACGAGATTTTGCACTGAAGTCTCCATTTGTGCTAAGATCTTGACTTGGGTATCCGATTAATAGGAACTAGATTTATTATCTGATCCCAAATATTGATATGTAGTATTCTTCTGGCACTTAATATTTGCCCAGTTTCCGTCCCTGAAATGAGTAGTACGCTGGCAGCTGAGGACACTGGGCTTCAGGGGACAAGACGAACAGTCAGCAAACAAGCACCCCACAATGCATAGGTGCAGGTGGACCCTCCTAAAAAAGGAGGAGATTCCAACAAAGGGCCTCTGCAAACTGTGCAGCTGCCACCTGAAGTTTAACCACATCCGTTAAAAAAATAATGGAGTTTTAATACATTCTGGAAGAACCAGGGAATAGAAAGTGGAAAGCACCTAGCCACTGTTGCAAACATAACTGGAAACAAGACACTATTCTTTAACAGCAGACCCCTTCCTCCTACCTTATTTTTCTCCTTCCATTCACTTAGTAACACTTTAACCAAAGAATGTGCTTAAGATAAAAACAAATGCAGGAAATTAATCTGAGCGAAACACTGGCAGTAATGTTAAAACTAAGGTAAATGGAAAATAGGAAGTTTCAAGGCCTCCCATAAAAATGAAGGTTCCTGAACCTGGGAGACTTCCAGAATGCCCTGTCATCCATTCCCGGTTAAGTCCTTGCTGATGGAAAGAAAATGTTTTCTCTGAGTAAAGTGGAAACTTAATTGTAAATTCCAGGTCATCAAGACCCCTACCAAGGGCTGAATGTTCTTCAGAAACACCTTCATAGAGATCAGTTTTGGAGATGCAGGCAGTGGGGGTGGGTTGCCAGCTTCCTGTCCAGGACAGCCAGCTCCAGCAACCACATGATCCATCCCCCACCCGCCCCCCTACCACTATCCTTTCTTTCAGAGAGCTGAGGTTTCAGGAGTGCCTGATATTACATGCATCATTTGCATGCCTACTGAAAACATACCACACACAGTTTTCAATATAGCATCTGTGAGTCTCCATGGCTTCAAAACTAATGGGAGCGTTTTGTTTCTTTGCAAATTCTGTGTTCTCAGGACACCATCACCTTCATTAAGGCTGAGATTCCAACTGCCATGGTCATTTGCCACCATTGCTTTTAATAACTATACATCAATTTGGTTCTCAAGTCTAGAGAAAAAGCTTTCTATTTTTGCTTTCCCTAATAGGGTAGAGCCAACATAGCATCCCCTCCAGGCACAGCTCTAATTTGGCTGACAGCAGAACAAAGTCTGTTAAACAGTTTCCTATAGTAGGCTATAATTGCTTTCAGCCCTAATGAGTCAAGTTTACAAGCTGCAGCAAGAAGGGCATGAGTCCTCAACTTCCAAATACCTTAGGTCAGAAGATATAACAATTATGTTTCCACAAAAACGTTTATACCCAGACCTATCAGAATCTTACTTTGTGGATGGGAGGATAACCTAAAAAATCCCATTTAACCAGCAGGAGGCAGGAGGTCCTAATTCTATCCTAGGCAACAGTAACTGCCTGACTGAGACTATGTATCTGTTCTCAAGGATCCGATTTCACCCATACCTGCTCTTCTTTTCCCAACTATAAAAATGGGGATTTACCCCAGGAAAACAACTAAATGAAGTGGAGATAGGCAACCTCCCAGAAAAAGGATTCAGAATACTGACAGTGAAGATGATTCAGGATCTTAGAAAAAGACTGAAGGCAAAGATGGAGAAGATGCAAGAAATGTTTACCAAGAACCTAGAAGAACTAAAGAACAAACAGAGATGAACAATACACTCAGTTCAGTTCAGTCGCTCAGTTGTGTCCGACTCTTTGCAACCCCATGAATCGCAGCATGCCAGGCCTCCCTGTCCATCACCAACTCCAGAGTTCACTCAAATTCATGTCCATTGAGTCAGGGATGCCATCCAGCCATCTCACCCTCTGTCGTCCCCTTCTCCTCCTGCCCCCAATCCCTCCCAGCATCAGAGTCTTTTCCAATCAATCAACTCTTTGCATGAGATGGCCAAAGTATTGGACTTTCAGCTTTAGCATCAGTCCTTCCAATGAACACCCAGGACTGATCTCCTTTAGGATGGACTGGTTGGATCTCCTTGCAGGCCAAGGGACTCTCAAGAGTCTTCTCCAACATCACAGTTCAAAAGCATCAATTCTTCGGTGCAAGAAGCGAAAAGCAAAGGAGAAAAGGAAAGATATAAGCATCTGAAAGCAGAGCTCCAAAGAATAGCAAGGCGAGATAAGAAAGCCTTCCTCAGCAATCAATGCAAAGAAATAGAGGAAAACAACAGAATGGGAAAGACTAGAGATCTCTTCAAGAACAACACACTAGAAGGAATCAATAGCAAAATAACTGAGGCAGAAGAAGAGATAAGTAACCTGGAAGACAGAATGGTGGAAATCAATGTTGCAAAACAGAATACAGAAAAAAGAATGAAAAGAAATGAAGACAGCCTAACAGACCTCTGGGACAACATTAAATGCACCAATATTCACATTTTAAGGGTCCCAGAAGGAGAAGAGGGAGAGAGAAAGGACCCAAGAAAATATTTTAAGAGATAATAACTGAAAACTTCCCCAGCAGAGGAAAGGAAATAGTCAACCATGTCTAGGAAGCACAGAGTCCCAGGCAGGATAAATCCATAAAACTCACTGAGACATATGGTAATCAAACTTACAAAAATTAAAGACAAAGATAAAATTCGTAAAAGCAACAAGGGAAAATAGACAAACATGAAGGGAAAACCCATAAAGTTATTAGCCGATTTCTCAACAGAAACTCGACAAGCCAGAAGGCAATGTCTTGATCTATTTCAAGTGATAAAGGGAAGAACCTGCAACCAAGAATTCTCTACCCAGCAAGACTCTTATTCAGATGTGATGGGGAAATCAAAAGCATTCCAGACAAGCAAAATTTAGAATTCAGCACCACTAAACCAGTTTTACAACAAATGCTAAAGGAACTTCTCTCGGCAGGAAATACAAGAGAAGGAAAAGATTTACAAAAAATAAACTCTAAACAATTAACAAAATGGTTAATAGGAACATACATGTCGATAATTAGCTTTAAATGTAAATGGATTAAATGCACCAGACACAGACTGGCTGAGTGGATACAAAAACAAGACCCATATGTATGTTGTCTATAAGAGACCCACTTTGTACCTACAGACACTTCAGACTGCAGGTAAAGTGATGGGAGAAGGTATTTCACACAAATGGAAATCATATGAAAGCTGGAGTAGCAGGACTCATATCAGACAAAACAGACCCTAAAACAAAGACTGTTATAAGAGACAAAGAAGGACACTACATAATGATCAAGGGTTCAACCCAAGAAGAAACTGTAACAATTATAAATATATATGCACCCAACATAGGAGCACCTCAATATGTAAGGCAAATACTAACAAACAAAGGGGAAAATTGACAGGAACACAATAATAGTGGGGCACTTTAAGACCCCACTTTCATCAATGAACAGATCATCCACACAGAAAATCAATAAGGAAACACAGGCCTTAAATAACACTTTAAACGAGTTGGACTTAACTCATATTTATAGAGCATTCCATCTAAAAGCAGCAGATTACACATTTTTCTCAAGTGCACATGGAACATTCTCCAGGACTGACCACATGCTGGATCACAAGGCGAGCCTTGGTAAATTTAAGAAAATCAAAATAACATCAAGCATCTTTTCTGATCACAACACTATGAGTTTAGAAATAAACTACAAGATAAAAACTCTAAGAAGCACAAGCATGTGGTAGCTAAACAATATGCTACTAAACCACCATTGGATCACTGAAGAACTCAAAGGAGAAATTAAAAAATACCTAGAGACAAATAAAAACAAAAGTACAAGTCCAAAACTTACAGATGCAGCAAAAGCAGTTCTAAGAGGGAAGTTTATAGCAATACAATCTTACCTCAAGAAACAAGAAAAATCTCAAACAATGTAACTTTACACCTAAAACCTCTAGAGAAAGAAGAACAAACAAAACCTAAAGTTAGTAGAAGGAAGGAGATCATAAAGATCAGAGCAGAAATAAATGAAATAGAGACAAAGAAAGCAATGGCAAAGATCAATGAAAACTAAAAGCTGATTCTTTGCAAAGATAAACAAGATTGATAAACCTTTAGTCAGACTCATCAAGAAAAAAGAGAGAGGATGCAAATCAGTAAAATTAGAAATGAAAAAGGAGAAGGTACAACTGACTCCACAGAAATACCAAGAATCCTAAAAGATTACTATGAACAACTGTATGTCAATAAAATGGACAACCTGGAAGAAACGGACAATTTCTTAGAAAGGTACAGACAGTCTCCCTACACTGAAGGAGGAAGAAATAGAAAATATGAACAGACCCATCACAAGCACTAAAATGGAAACCGTGATTAGAAACCTCCCAACAAACAAAAGTCCAGAACCTGATGGCTTCACAGGCGAATTTTATCAAACATTTAGAGAAGAGTTAACACCTATCCTTCTGAAACTGTTCCAAAAAAACCACAGAGGAAGGAAAATTTCAACTCATTTTATGAGGCCACCACCATCCTGATACCAAAACCAAAGATACCACAAAAAAGAAAATTACAGACCAATATCACTGATAAATACAGATGCAAAAACCCTCAACAAAATACTAGCAATCTGTATCCAACAATACGTTAAAAAGATGATTGAGTGGGATTCATCCCAGGCATGCAAGGATTTTTCAACATCTGCAAATCAATCAATGTGATACATCAACAAATTAAAGAATAAAAACCGTATGATCATCTCAACAGATACAGGAAAGGCTTTTGACAAAACTCAGCATCCATTTATGATAAAAACTCTCCAGAAAGTGGGCATAGACAGTACTTACCTCAACACAATAAAGGTCACATATGACAAACCTACAGCTAGCATCATACTCAATGGCAAAAAGCTGAACGCATTCCCTCTAAGATCAGGAACAAGAGAAGAATGTCCACTCTCACCATTTTTATTCAATATAGTTTTGGAAGTCCTAGCTACAGCAATAAGAGAACAAAATGAAGGGAATCCAAACTGGAAAAGAAAGAAGTTAAACTGTCACTGTTTGCAGATGACATGATACTATACATAGAAGATCCTAGATGCTTCCAGAAAACTACTAGAACTCATCAATGAATTTGGTAAAGTTGAAGGTTACAAAATTAATACACATAAGTCTGCTGCATTTCTTTCTATACATTAACAACAAAAGATCAGAAAGAAATTCAAGAAGCAATTCCATTTACCATTGCATCAAAAAGAACAAAATACGTAGAAATAAACCTACCTAAGGAGACAAAAGACCTGTACTCCAAAGACTATAAGATGCTGATAAAAGGAATCAAAAAAGACATAAACAGAAGGAAAGATATACCATGTTTGTGGATTGAAAGAATCTATATTGTCAAAATGACTGTTATACCCAAGGCAATCTAAAGATTCAGCTCAATCCCTGTCAAATTACCAATGGCATTTTTCATAGAACCAGAACAAAAAAATTTCAAAATCTGTATGGAAACACATAAGACCCTGAATAGACAAAGCAATCTTGAAGAAGAAAAATGGAGCTGGAGGAACCAGGTTCCCTGATTTCAGACTATACTACAAAGCTACAGTCATCAAAACAGTATGGTACTGGCACACACACACACACACACACACACAAAATATATATATATATATAGATCAATGGAAAAGGACAAAAAAAAAAAAAACCCTGAAATAAGCCCATGCACCTATAGTCAATTAATCTATGACAAAGGAAGCAAGACTACACAATGTTGGAAAGACAGTCTCAACAAATCGTGCTGGGAAAAGTAGACAGCCAGATGTAAAAGAATGAAATTAGACCATTCCTTAACTCCATACACAAAAATAAGCTCAAAATGGATTAAAGACCGAAATGTTAGACCAGACACTATAAAAATCTTAGAGGAAAACAGGCAGAACACTCTCTGACATATATATCACACCAAACTGTTTTTTAATCCATGTCCCAGAATAATGGAAATAAAAGCAAAACTAAACAAATGGGATGTATGTAAACTCAAAAGGTTTTGCACAGCAAAGGAAACAATAAACATAAGACAACCCACAGATTGGGAGAAAATATTTGAAAATGATGCGACTGATAAGGGATTAGTCTCCAGAATGTAAAAAACAGCTTATGACACTTAATAGCATCAAAACAAACAACCCACTCAAAAAATGGGCAGAGTACCCGAATGGACATTTCTCCATTCAGGACATAAAGATGGCCAACAGGCACATGAAAAGATGTTCAAAATCACTAGTTATTAGAGAAATGCAAATCAAAATAATAAGATATCACCTCACACCAGTCAGAATGGCTATCACCAAAAAATCCACAAACAACAAATGCTGGAGAGGGTGTGGAGAGAAGGGAACCCTCTTGAACTGTTGGTGGGAATAAAATTGGTACAGCCACTATAGAGAACAGTATGGAGGTTCCTTAAAAAACTAAAACTAGAGGTACCATGTGACTCTGGAATCCCACTCCTGGGCATGTATCTAGAGAAAAACATGGCCCCAAAAGATACATGCACCCCACTGTTCATTGCAGCACTGCTCACAATGGCCAAGACATGAAAACAGCCTAAATGTCCGTTGACAGAGAAATAGATAAAAAAGATGTGATACATACATACAATGGAATTTACTCAGCCATTAAAAAGAATGAAATAACACCACTTGCAGCAACATGGATGGACCTAGAGAATGTCATACTGAGTCAGACAGAGAAGGAGAAATATCATATGACATCCCTTATATATGAAATCTAAAAAGAAATGATACAAATGAACTTACTTATAAGACAGAGACTCACATGCTCAGATAATGAACTCATGCTTGCCCAGTGGGGAAGGAGTAGTTAAGGACTTTGGGAAGGTCATGTACACACTGCTATATTTAAAATGGATAATCAACAAAAACCTATTATATAGCACATGGAACTCTGTTCAATGTTATGTGTCAACCTGAATGGGAGGGGTGTTTGGGGAAGAATGGATACATGTATACACACACACAGAAGTCGCTCAGTCCTGTCTGACTCTTTGCGACCCTGTGGATTGTAGCCCACCGGGCTCCTCAGTCAATGGGATTTTCCAGGCATGAATACTGGAGTGGGTTGCCGTTTCCTTCTCCAGGGGGATACATGTATACGCGTGACTAAATCCCTTTACTGTTCACCTGAAACTATCATATTGTTAATTGGCTATATCCCAATACAAAATGTTTTGGTGTAAAAAAATAAATAATTTTTTTTAAAAATAAATGAAAAATTAGAAAAAAAGAAATCAGCAAAAAAAAAAAAAAATGGGGATTTACCATCCACTCATGCTAATTTTTTTCCCAGGTGGCTCAGTGGTAAAGAACCTGCCTGCAGGAGACATAAAAGAGGGTTTGATCCCTGTGTTAGGAAGATCCCCTAGAGAAGGAAATGGCAATCTACTCCAGTATTCTTGCCTGGTAAATCCCATGGACAGAGGAGCCTGGCAGGCTACAGTCCATGGGGTCCCAAAGAGTCAGACATGACTGAGCACGCACACACACAGCACATGCTTATTTAGTTACATCCTGGATACACACCGATCCACACATATGCACTCATGAAGCAACTCCATGAAGTTATCTCCCTCCAGCTCAACAGATGACAAGCTCCTACCTGCCTGACCCTCCCTGTCTTGTAAGAAGGAAAGGGAGCACTGGTGAGCTTTCCCCAGAAGAATAGAAACGGCAGAAGGGGAGAAGGAGGCCAGTATCTCTTAACCACAGTTCTACAAACCAGACAAATATTTTATTAATTAATATGCACAATCTCCCCAAATGTCTGCTTTTTATTACCACAAAAACCTTAGGTTGGGAGGGCCTGGCTCAGAGAAGGCCAGAAGCACTGGCAAATCCATTAATTCAGGTCCTAACTGCCTATTTCTGTTATCAAGGCGATGCAGGTGTTGCAGAAGAAATGGTTCATCTTCGCAAATGCTATTTGTGAAGGAGGGTGATTATTCCTATTTGCAATTCCTATACTACAAGCCTTAATTGCCTTAGTTGGGGTCACATTATAGAATTATACTTATTTGGGTTTAAAAAATAGTTCTAAGTAAAGGACATTACATAGGATTGTTTGATTTAGCAAATAAAAATACAGGATGGCCAATTAAGTCTGAATATTGCATGGGGGCATATTTATACTAAAAATTATTTGTTGCATATCTAAAATTCAACTATAACTATTCAAATTTAACTATTTAAATTTAACCTACTTAGAATAAAATTTGGTTGTTATTTATCTGAAATTCCAATTTCCCTGAACATCCTACATTTCATCTGGCGACACTGACATTGCACTAGGGCTTTGGAAGAACAAAGGCGAACGCGACATGGCATCCGACCCCAAAGAGCTCAAAGTCTGATGAGAACCAAAACAATACAGGCTACTATAGAGGATTAGAGGCACTTACCAAGTGCTTTGGGGCTGCCCAAGTGGCGCTAGTGGTAAAGAACCCGCCTGCCAATGCAGGTTCCATCCTTGGGATGGGAAAATCCCCTGAGGGAGAGCATGGCAACCCACTACTCCAGTATTCTTGCCTGGAAAATCCCAAGGACAGAGGAGCCTGACTGGCCTCAGTCCATAGGGTTGCAAAGAGGGGACATGACTGAAGTGACTCAGCATACACGCACACACACCAAGTGCTTTCAGAAAGACAGCAACAGGGCCATTAAATCCTAATTTGGCACACAAATACCCTGTTCTTCACAATGAAAGTGAATATTATGGAGTTTTTAAAACTCTAGAATTCTGTATATCTTACAGATTTCTAATCCTGAGACTTGAACTTGCTAAGTGTTCTACACAATCTTCCCTGACTGGCCATCACCCACCACTCTTCTTTCGGGAATAACATCCACAGGAACAAGTAAACTCCAAGCTAAGCTGAAGCTTCCAAAACTTCCAGGAGTGAAGAACTTCGCTCCCTGACCCAGAGCTCTGCTGCTAACCTCACAGGAACTCACATGAAAGCAGAGAGGGCAGTGTGGCTTGCCCGTAGTTGCTCATTAGGGTCATCTGGATGAGGAAAGCAAAGGTCCCAAATCCACACCCTCTCCAAGTGGAAACCCCAAAACATGAACAATCATGAAGATCATTCATTCTACTTTCTGCTGTTACATCTGAAGTTACATCTGAAGCAAGTTACTGTCGAGCTAATCTGGAGAGAGTTAGAGGATACTGGCCATGAAACAGATTTGAAAAGACCAGAGAACAGACTGAGTCATTTCTATCTCCAAATGTGTTCCATCCCGAGCCTGGGGGCTCCTGCAGTCTGGGAATGTGTCTGTATCAAATATGGTGCAGAGAACAGCCTTCCCCGTTTCTGCTGAGAGCAGGGATTCCCCACATACTACTCATGAGAACAGCTCTGAAAGGATTTGGGGCCCATATTTGGAAAACCAGCTCTCCTTTTCTGTCTCAAGTTGTCTTAGAGCCAGCAGCCAAGGGAGCTAGGCAAGGCACAGAGTTGATTGGTCAGGCGGGGTCAGGCAAGGACAGTCCAGAGAGACCTGCTCAGCTCACGTCATTCTCAGAGGGCACCCAGGAGGTGTGATCGGCGCCACTGGGCACAGAACCGGCTCTGGCCTAGAAGTCTCCTGCAGCTTCTCGTGAAGAAGTACTTCATTTCCCCCGGATTCCAAGATGACTGGAGAGAAAGCAAAAGGTGGGTAAACAGAAAAAGAAGCTAAGAAATGGGTGATGTGTCCTGCTGGAATTGCCTCTGGGATTCACTGGTGGGAAATCAAGGACATATATCACACCAAAGGCAATAATTCAAAGACTTAAAATTGGGTAATTAGCTTTGTATAATTTTACTTACAAGGTCTCATTTAGTCGCTAATTCGTGTCCAACTTTTTGCAACCCCATGGACTGGAGCCCACCAGAATCCTCTGTCCATAGGATTCTCCAGGCAAGAATACTGGACTGGGTTGCCATTTCCATCTTCAGGGGATTTTCCCAACCCAGGAATCAAACCCGAGTTTCCTGCACTGGTAGATGGATTTTTTACCACTGAGCCACCAGTGAAGCCCACAAGTCTCACAGTCCAGTATTAAAAATATTAATACTTTAAAAAATAGGCCTCTTATTCCAAGCCTATTCATCTTTGCATCTCCGACACTGAACACTATCATGGCATTTAGCGCATGCCCTCTAATGTTGATGAGTCATTGGATAGTATCCATGAAGCTTCAACCCTCTGAGCAGGTTCCCTACCACAGGCATTCATTTGTTTATTACTGTTCTCAGGGAAGCCTGTAGCCACACAGTTCTGTTCATACACTTTCCTAACAGCCAACACAATCCTTTAGGTGCTAAAGAGAAATGAGCAGACCTCAAATTCTCATCTTTCAAGGTCTAACATTAAAACTTACTCCAAATCAGACACGTTTATAAGTCAGAAGAACCCACTCCAGTACTCATCCCTGGGAAATCCCATGGATGGAGGAGCCTGGTAGGCTGCAGTCCATGGGGTTGTGAAGAGTCGGACACGACTGAGCGACTTCACTTTCACTTTTCACTTTCATGCATTGGAAAAGGAAATGGCAACCCACTCCAGTGTTCTTGCCTGGAGAATCCCAGGGAGGGGGGAGCCTGGTGGGCTGCCATCTATGGGGTCACACAGAGTCAGACACAACTGATGCGACTTAGCAGATAAGTCAGAAGAGTAAAAACACTACTTTATACTACATCAAAAGAAGCCAACCTGCTTATAATTTTGTTTTGGAGGCAGTGCAGAAGGAAACACTTTGGACAGCACTGTCAAATTCTTGGGGAAAAAAAAAAATTCCCCAAAAAGTAAAAAACAAATTCAGCCCATTAAACAAAGTGGAAAAAAACAACTGTATCAATTCAAAGCAATGGAAGCTGAAACAGAAAGTTCATGAAAGATCAATAAATAAATTCCAGATGTTCCCCCACTGTTTAACTGGTAAACAGTCAACCCAACTTTTATTGGTTAACCAACCCAGGATAGGCTTGCTTCTAATTTAATATCCCTTTCAGATCCCTGACTCCATAATGAGATACTGTCCAAGCCAACACAGGCCAACTTTTTCTGCCTTAAAATAAACATGTGACATTTCTGGGCTTAGATGCTTTCTTCTTCCTCTTATTCAGCCACAAATGGTCTAGTCACCTCAACCACATTTAGTAATACACATAAGTAATGTATAATTAAAAACACATAATACATATTTATATATACACACATAACTAGTGTATATATATAAATATAGATGGTATGTATATAAAATTCAAAACAAAAGTTGAGTACAGATAACTGTCAAGTGAGATGAATTAAAATGATGAAATTAATTCTAAGAATAATTTTAATTAAAAATGAGTTCAACATTAGTCAATCTGTTTTGAGAGCTCAATAGATGTATATGACTTTTAACTATCGGTGACTGTTATAAACTAATTATAAAAATGCCTAAAACCTAAGGCAGGTTTTCCTCCACAGTCAGGAAAGTTCCACTTGCTTATCTGCCCCACTTGCTTACATATACACATTGCTATCAATAACCCACCAACACCAACTTGTGATAAAACATTTTCTAATTGGATTGAGAAAAACCAAGACAATTCCAATACCTGAACTCTGTTGAACAAAATGCTCCAATACAATGATCTGGGTCATTTCCCAATCTTTGAACCTGACAACCCTTGACCCAAGCTACAGCAATCACCATCTATCTAGCATTGCACTCAACCCCCAGGAAGAGATGGGAGTGGTTAAAGAACCAGGAAGGGAAGGAAGGAAGTGGTTTAGTAAGTGCCTACACCGTGCCGGGCATAATTAGGCACTTTTACACTGTTTAGTATCTTCTTTAGTCCTCACAATAGCTCTATGAAACAGATTTAGCTTTTGCATATAGTGCAGGAAACAGACTCAGATGTCCCCATGTCATCTAAATATATCAAAGTACTCTTTTTCACCTCTTTTTTTTTTTATGCTTTGTTATATAAGAAAATTCTATTAAAATGGCCCATCCAGTTTTGGAGGCTAAGAAGGGTTTAATATTGAGTTATTTATCTTGCTGCTGCTACTGCTGCTAAGTCACTTCAGTCGTGTCCGACTCTGTGCGACCCCATAGACGGCGGCCCACCAGGCTCCCCCGTCCCTGGGATTCTCCAGGCAAGAACACTGGAGTGGGTTGCCATTTCCTTCTCCAATGCATGAAAGGGAAAAGTGAAAGTGAAGTCACTCAGTCGTGTCCGACTCTTCACAACCCCATGGTCTGCAGCCTACCAGGCTCCTCTGTCCATGGGATTTTCCAGGCAAGAAGGACCTAAAACTACAGGCTGTGTTAAACTAAAACTAAAACTACAGGGTCAGTGCAACTTAACATGATACTATGATTACAATTACATTAAAAATGCTCATGTCTTTCAGGGTGGATACATTCACTATCTTGATTGTGGTGTTAGTCTCATGGGAAAACACATAGGTAGAAACTTAAATTGTATACTTGAAATATGTGTGGTTTATTGTATGTCAATTTCACTTCAATAAAATTGTAAAAAAAGAAAAAGAAACCAAAGATATGCTCATGGATCTGACCCAAACAGGTATGATGAAAGTGAAAATATCCATAACTGATAAAATATCTTGAGTCAAAAAAGCCATATGATGAATGTAAGAAAGATTTTTCTGTCAGCATTTCTCAAAGTATATTCTATATAACATCAACTTTGGGGGATGTACACAAGTGTTTTACAAACACAAGCACACAGGTTCTGTGGTCACATAAATTGGAAGAATATGTGCTTAAAGTAGGCACACCACATTTCTTAACTCTAGAAATTCTCAGAGGCTTCCTCATATGCTAAGATACGTGGTGTTTTTCAAAAACAGCTCTATAATATACAGTTTTTATGAAATTAATTTTACCAGGAAACCCTTTTTTTCAGAGGCTCTCCTTGGACTGATAATCTATACAACATACTTTAGGAACCAGGGCTTTAATTCAGACTCCTGGGGTTTGTATTGGCTTGGCGTTTAGGGATGAGTGAGTCCAGGGATCTCAGCACTTAGCCCAGAGAGTCACTGTAGCTCTGAACTCATGACCTGTCCCTCCCTTGTCAGCAAGGGTAAGGGGCAGAGCGCACTACTCAGGGGCACCAAAGGGCAATGGAGGGTGCTAATAGAGAATGTAAGTGAAGTCAAGCTGCAGATGTCCTCCTGACCCTTCCTGTACAGGTGCCCCACAACATCTGCCATAACAAAGGACCGCCAGCTGAGGGGCTTACACCACAGAAATGTATTGTCCCAATTCTGGAAGCTAGAAGTCCACAATCAAGGTGTCAGCGGGGTTGCTTCCTTCTGACGGCTTCAAAGGAGAATCTGAATCAGGCCCCTCTCCTTGGTTTGGAGATGTCTGTGTTCTTCCCGTTTGCTTGTCTGTGTCCAAATTTCTCCTTTTCAAAATGAGGATGCCAGAGAGACTGAAATAGGCCCATCTAAGGAATTCATCCTAACTTGATCACCTCTGTCAAGACTGTCTCCAAATAAGGTTACATTCTGAAGTAGCCAGACTTAAGACTTTGGGACACAATTGAACCCACAGCGTCCTCCAATAGAGCTCACAGACCAGAGATTTAAGAGATGTCCAGTTTTCAGGGTCACCCTACCTGTGGAAGTTGGACCTCATCAATTGTTACTTAGCTGAATGTCCTTATGTATTCTCTAATTTACACCCTGATTTGGCAAGCTGTCTTTATTGTGTTATGTAAATAGACTATAAAATGTTCTCCTTCATCTGATATCTGCATATAGGTGGCTTCTCACTGTGGTTTCTATTAATGATTTATTGAGCCTAGTATATGTCAGACACAGTATTGACCATCCTCACTTGCCTTTGTCAAAGTGAAAGTATTAGTCACTCAGTCCTGTCTAACTCTTTGTGACCCCACAAACTATAGCCTCCCAGGCTCCCCTGTCCATGGAATTCTCCTGGCAAGAATACTGGAATGGGTAGCCATTCCTGTCTCCAAAGGATCTTCCTGATCCAGGGACTGAACCTAGGTCTCCAGCAATGCAGGCCGATCCTTTACCATCTGAGTCACCAGGGACAAGTAGGTCTTTTTTGTATTTAAAGAGAGGGAGTAGGCAGGTGACTTTCTCAAGGTCACATAGTTAGCAAGGAGCAAAATGTTGGGATTGAAACACACATCTGACTCCAGAGTCCTGACCCTTTCTTTCCACCACGATCTGGGATGGTTGCATTTCCCTTGTACTCTGACTGAGGTTGAACTCACAAAAATAGCTTAGAGAGGGGAGAAAAAAAATCATGAGCTCTGTTTTAGACAGGAGATGCCTATTGGACATTCAAGTGGAGATATAACACAGGGAGCTGAATATGTTAGTCTGAAATTCGGAAGTATACATTTTGGACTTCTCTGGTGGTCCAG
This sequence comes from Bubalus bubalis, assembly GCF_019923935.1. Taxonomy (NCBI): domain Eukaryota; kingdom Metazoa; phylum Chordata; class Mammalia; order Artiodactyla; family Bovidae; genus Bubalus; species Bubalus bubalis. Next base: position 20,610,732 of record NC_059157.1, on the reverse strand, counting down.
TGGTTAAGAATCCACCTGCCAATGTAGGGGACACGGGTTGGATCCTTGATCTGGGAAGATTCCACATGCCACTGGGCAACTAAACCTGTGTGTGCCCACATGCTCTAGGGCCTGGGAGCTGCAACTACTTAAGCCCATGCACCCTCGAGCCTGTGCTCTGCAACAAGAGAAGCCACCACAATGAGAAGCCCTTGCAGAGCAGAGAGTAGCCTCCACTTGTCACAGAGAAAGCCTGTGATCAGCAACAAAGACCCAGCACAGCCAAAAATAAATTAAGAAAAACTTAAAAAAAAGAAAGTATATACTTTTCATTCATCCACATATGTGTGCTACAGTTAGACCAAAGTTGGATGACATCACTTAGTGATGTAGAGTAGGTATGAGCAAACTACAGCTGATTTTGTATAACCTGTGAGTTAAGAGTGGTTTTTACATTTCTGAAATGGTAAAAAATGTAATATTTTTTGATGAAGTTAAAATAGAGTCCAGAAAGATTTTTTACTGGGATACACTGTATGCCACTCATTTATCTAGGGCTGTCTTTGTGCCACATCGAAGTTGAATAACTGAGTATATGGTCCACAAAACTTAAAAGATTTGTTATTTGGCCCTTTCCAGAAAAAGTCTGCCAATCCCTCCTAGAGAAGAGAGAGCAGAAGTCAGGATGGAGGGATCCTTGCTGGCCTGTGACCCTCACTCTGGGATAAGGAAGGACACCAAACAAAGAGGACTGAGCGGAGCCCCCAGAGAGGAAAGAAGACACCTGGGCAAATAATGTCCTGAAAGCAGCGAAGCAGCAGGAAGCCTGGGGGAGGGCAGTGTCTCCAGAAGGATGGAGGAAACAATAGAAGGGTCAAGTGGGAGGGGGACTGAGAACTGACCACTGACCATGTGCGAATCACTGGAGACCAAGGCAAGAGCAGTGCCGGGCCAATGGTGGGGACAAAGTCAGACTGAAAGAGATTCAAAGAAAGAACAGGAAGCAAGGAGGTAACTATGGAGGGTGAACAACATTTTCAAGGAACTTTACTATAAACAGGGTAGAGACAGCAACCAGAGTGCGCCATAAGGTGAAAAACACAACTTGTTTGTTTTAAGAAAGGAGATGCTACAGTCTGATGACTGGCTGACAGGACTGATCAGGTAGAGGGGAAACTGGTAGAGCAGGAGACAGGGGAGACACTGACCCTAGGAGGAAGGGCTTCCAGGTGGATGAGAGCAGAAGATGGCCTGTGACTAAGTGGCCAGAGCAGAGAGAGTTCATGTACCGCAACAGGCAAGGTGGATTAAGCGTATGGATGCGTATGCCAGTCAGCTGCTAAATGTAGCGGTGGGAAGACGAGAAAGTTCTCTTCCTATGCTTGCTTTTTCCATAGTAAAAATAAAGACATTAGCTGACAGGGGCACACAGAAGGCTGCTGGACATTAAAGAAGAGGTGATGATAAGAAACTCACCCTAGAGGGGGAGAAAGGGAGCTGACTGGGGTGATGTGGAAGGAATATCTCAGTTCTCAGGGGACTCTTGAACGATGGAATATCATACTTTTAGGGAAAACCACTCCACGTGGTGGATTTTTCTGCAGCTGCACTCAAATACATGAACACCAAACTGTCAGTGCAGCATGGAAAGCCAGCTAAGGGAACTGAGAAGAATAGTCAGTAATGGACCATGCAATTTAAATTGGGTGAGGAGGTGAGGAAGGGCATGAGTGGGGTTGGAAAACAATATAAAAGTGGAAAGGTCTGGACGTCTCAGTGAGATCAGAGAATTTTTAAGTAGATTATGTTAAATATACCCTATGAATTTGGATCTTCAAATATTACATTTTTTAAGAGGTAAAGCAGAGTCTTGTCTAGAGTTCAGGGGCTTCCCAGGTGGTGCTACTGGTAAAGAATCCACCTGCCAATGCAGATTAGACATAACAGACATGGGTTCGATCCCTGGGTCGGGAAGATCCCTGGAGGAGGGCATGGCAACCCACTCCAGTATTCTTGCCTGGAGAATCCCATGGAGACAGGAGCCTGGCAGACTGCGGTCCATCAGTTCAGTTCGGTTCAGTCACTCAGTCATGTCCGACTTTGCGACCCCATGAATCGCAGCATGCCAGGCCTCCCAGTCCATCACCAACTCCTGGAGTCCACCCAAACACATGTCCATTGAGTCGGTGATGCCATCCAACCATCTCATCCTCTGTTGTCCCCTTCTCCTCCTGCTCTCAATCTTTCCCAGCATCAGGGTCTTTTCCAATGAGTCAGCTCTTTGCATCAGGTGGCCAAAGTATTGGAGTTTCAGCTTCAGCATCAGTCCTTGCAATGAATATTCAGGACTGATTTCCTTTAGGATGGACTGGTTGGATCTCCTTGCAGTCCAAGGGACTCTCAAGAGTCTTCTCCAACACCACAGTTCAAAAGCATCAATTCTTCAGTGCTCAGCTTTCTTCACAGTCCAACTCTCACATCCATACATGACCACTGGAAAAACCATAGCCTGGACTAGATGGACCTTTGTTGGCAAAGTAATGTCTCTGCTTTTCAATATGCTGTCTAGGTTGGTCATATAGGGTCACACAGAGTCAGACACCACTGAAGCAACTTAGCATGAACATCTAGAGGTCAAGCTGGTGTCTGACAGGAGTTTTCTTGAACAAAAACATAATCGATTAAGAAGCAGTCACCCCTAACCACCCATCAACCATTAGTTTCCTCCTGTCAAGGGAGAGGACTCGATGAAGTACAATATCATTTGATTCACATCTTCTCTGTGCAGCCATGAGTGAAAAGACATCTAAGGAGAGCAAAAGAGAGGAGGAAGCAGGCTTAGGGGATGCAAGGGAGAATAACAGGTATTCACGGGACAGGAAAAAGAATCGGGAAGAGAAAGGGAGTGCGACGGGGTTCAGGAAAAGAAGGCTGAGAGCTGAAGGTGACGGTAACTATAAAAACCACTTTAAAAAAAAGAGTCAAGAAATTAATGAGTTTTACACATGGAGGTGTCAGCACCAGGAAATGTCCATGTCACGTACCGAGCAGTCGTCAGCACGAAGATTCCAAATTTACCAAACACCGGTGTCCTTTCTTCCTATACCCAGAGAAACTGCCATTTTAAAATATCACTTTTATTAAGGACAGTGTATTAAAGTCCTAGGGCTGCCATAAAAATACCATAAACTGGTGGCTTAAACAACAGAAAGGTATTTTCTCAATAGAAGTTCAAGAGCAAGTTGTTGGCAGCATGGTTTCTGCTGATAGGGAAGCTGTTCAATACCCCTCCCCTGGCTTCTGCTCTGTGCTGGCAAGCTTTGGCTCTTTGGCATTTCTTGGCTTATAGAGCACCCAGTCTCTGCCTTTCTCTTCACACGGTACTTTCTCCTGTGTGCATGTCTCTGAGTCTGTATTTCCCCTTTTTATAAAGACATCGAGTCATACTGAACTAGGGCCCACCCTAATGATCTCATTTTTCACTTATTTCTATAATGGCTCTGAGTAAGGCCACATTCTGAGGTACTGGAGTTAAGACTCCAAAATATCTTTTATGGCAGGGACACAATTCAACTCATAAGGGACAGGAGACTTGTCTTAGTTTTGTCTTTTAAATTAGAATACAAGTAACTTAGGCTGGATATCATTTTTCAAAGAACTCAGATTGTCTCAAAAGATGGATGGATTTTATAGACAAAGTGCATACTTTACAACCGTGGTTGGAGTTGATATTAAATGTGGTACAAAATACAATTTTGTTAAATTTCACATCAGTGTATGATTTCATTAGAAAGATTCTCAAAGCAGAGGATATGGTTTGGGAATTACTTTCCCGGAGTTTAGCTTTTCCAATGTGCAGGACTATCTAAGTATGTCCTAAGAAAGGGGTGAAGGGAGAAGGAAAAAAAAAAAAAATCACATGTTGCCCTCCCCCCCATGCACACATACTGTCACAAGCAGAAAAGTGATTCCTGATATGTGCATGTTTTTAATCACAAGCTAAAGATTTTCCTAATTAAAGAGTGATATGACATATAAATTGAGCATAATTTGTACCCCACAATCTTTTTCAAGAACAAGTCTTTGTGAAGGAGGAAGGGTGTGAGTAGAAAGGGTCAGCAGGAGGGTGTTTTGGGAGGAATAGGATTTTTCTGTTCCCTGATTGTGGTGGTGACTACATGAGTCCATATATGAGTTGAAATTCATAGAACTATACACTAAAAAAAGTCAATTTTACCATATGGTAATTTTTAAAAGAATATTGGCATTTAGTGTCTATTTTTCAACAATCTTAGGTGACCTCAGTATTAATTCCATTTTTTTCAAATACGAAAAGTGGCAGCTCAAAATTAGATAACATGCTCAGGATTATATACCTTAAGTGGAGGATCTCAGGTTGACCCACATTTGGCTGGCTCCAAAACATCTACTCTCTTCCACTGTCCAACAATGGCACCAAAAAAACTACTGCACTACTTAATTTGAGTATGCCTGTTCCCTCTCAGAACTGCAAAGCCTTGATCAAGAGTAAAAGCTATTGTCAGAGGGAACACACCCACAGACATGAGACTCCATACAGAGCACAGAACAAAACATGGAAATCCATCCCACTTACATAGCGTCGTTTCTTGGGTACACACGCTCCTGGGGCAGAGGACCAACAACATTCAGTTGGGTCAACTATCAACTACAGTCACCATGTGCCAACTGTCAAGCATCTCATCTCTGACTGCTGCTGCTGCTAAGTCGCATCAGTCATATCCGACTCCATGCAACCCCATAGACGGCAGCCCACCAGGCTCCCCCGTCCCTGGGATTCTCCTGGCAAGAACACTGGAGTGGTTGCCATTTCCTTCTCCATATTTAGGAAAAGAGAAGGAAGAAATTCACCAGAGCTGGGAGACATAAAACATGCATTCTATCATTTTCCATTTTGCTCAGATGGGACTCCGTTTAGACACTTAAGGAAACAAGGCATTGAGTTGACCAACCTGGACATACTGCTGTATTGAATTCTAGGATATGTCTTTAGAAATTTCCCAGGACTCTTCATTTGATGGCCCCTGTCACTCACCACCCCAGCAAACAATGAAATCTAGGAAAAAGTGACAGCTACTTTTCCCACATTTTCTGCACACCAAACAAAAGGCCACAAAGACACCCAGAACCCAGCCTCCTTAAGCAGTGATCACTCATTTATGACCAATGGCTCCATACTGTCACCTAATAACTAAAGGAAGAGTCAGTGCAGGTCATCTACTAAGTAACAGCAAACCAGATGGGCTTTTCTTGAAAAAGGTTAAGAGATGCTCATTCTTGGGAGACTCTAATTTTATGCAAATTGCTGGTCTTGTTTTCATTTTTTTCTTCAGGCTCACATGCACACATATTTATATATACACATCCACAACTACCTCTTCAATAAGAAAATCCAATTACTTTCTTATGGTTACCACAACAGAGACAACATTGACCAAGAGTTGTATTTCACCGCCATGATTTATAGCAAAGTCTGTACATGTCTTTTAATTTTATCCCCTAAATTCTCCCAGGCAAGGGCAACAAATTGATCTGTATATCCATCCACTGTAATTCCAAGTAGAATGCCCTGAAAGTGGTAGAGATGCATGAAACATCTACTGAACTGAAAAAGTGAGGGAAAAGAAAACGCGCAACTTAGAACAAAAATGTAGGCTTTTTGGCTTACAAAACCCTTTATATTTGACCACTGCCACGTAATCTTGAGCTATAACAGCTGCCAAAAGCCTAATAAGTTAGAAAGAAAATTCTTTTCTTAAACTACAGGAAATTGCCACTTCTGCAGATCAAAAATTACTGGATATCAGCCATTTCATATAGTTCAACCTAACAGAATACAACCAATCGCCTAAAGGTGGGAAATCTGGATCTATCCTCATAACGTGCCTTACTTATCAAAATATTAATATACAAAGGATAGGATCCCAAGACACATACCACATTAATTCATGTGTTTTGTAAATGTTTTCTCTTGAACTATAAATTGCCTCTTAATTTTCTTAACAGAACTTTTGAAGACCAAAAGTTTTTCATTTTAAGTCCTATACTGTATGACAAAATTTTTTATATAGTTTCTATGCTTTAAGAAAATATATTTGCCTATTCAAAGGTTACAGAGTTTCTCCTATGCTTCCTTTGTAAGATTTTATAGTCTTAGCTCTTACATTTAGATCTAAGACTCATTTCAAGTTGATTTGTGCCTTCAGTACAAGGTACAGGTTGAGGTTCATTTTTATAAATACAGATATCTAATTGTTCCAACACTATTTGTTAAAAATAGTATCCTTCCCTCATTGAATTACTCCTGCACCTTTGTAAAAAATCAATTAACCCATTATATATATATAATAATATATATATATACATATATCCAGTCTGTTCTACTGACCAATTTATCTATCCTTATACTAATACCACACTGTCCTGATTATTGTAGCTTCAAAGGAAGTCTTGAAATCAGGTAGTATAAATCCCTCAACTTAGAATGTGTGTGTGTGTGTGTGTGTGTGTGTGTGTGCATGCCCATTCAGTCATGTCTGACTCTTTGAGATCCCCATTGACTGTAGCCCACCAGGCTTCTCTGTCCATGTTATTTTCCAGACAAGAACTGGAACAGGTTGCTGTTTCCTACTTCAGGGGATCTTCCTGAACCAGGGATGGGATCGAACCTACATCTATTGTGGCTCCTGCGTCGCAGGCAGATTCTTTCCCACTGAGCCACCTAGGAAGCCTTCAAATTAAAATACCTATTTTTAAATAATTTAATAACTGATTGATTCTGCAGGGGACAATTCGCCCCCAATGGACACAACGTAAGTCCTCCAGTTGATGCTGTTGCTCACATCTCCCCATCCTCTTCCACACATACCATAAACATCAAAGACATTCATCTACTTCCTGCTTAGATACAGCACAAAGAATTCCTACTTATTTGACCTTACCCACAACTGGCCTCACCTAGGTTGTTACCACTCATGCTCTTGTGCCACCAGCCATGATCCCCTAGACTCTTGGTCTCTACTCCTTAAATTTCTCCAGACCACATTACCAAAAGGTTGCTAACCTCTGTGTTGACCAGATGACTCCTACCACTTTGGGTGGCCCCAGAGAATGATTTCTTTGGGGTGCTGTGACCTAGTTCATTCTGAGTTTGGACATTACCCCTAAGCAACTATAACCACAGATGAATAATTGAATGAACAGATATTTCCACCTGCAAGCCAACTAAGCCTGTTGCCAAGGACCAAGAGAGCTGTTCAGAGCATGACAAGATGGGCACTGCTCACGCTGCCTGCAGCAGGATTGTGAAAGAATACGGTCCTGCCCTGATTCTGTTCCTCCCTCTCCCACCCAGACTCACACAGTAGTGACATAACATCTTCATATTAAATATTACAGAGTAAAAATATGTTCAATGTTACCTGGCCCAAATTCATATCCTAAATATTTTTATGTTGACTAAGGTGTATTTCAGACATGTCCAAATGCAGAAGACCTCAAATAACTTGTGAAAGCTTTTTATATTTCTTTCCCCTATAATGTTCAAACATATTTATGTTGTCTTTTTTTTTTTTTTTAATAGTGTCAGACTTTATTTTTTTGGGCTCCAAAATCACTGCAGATGGTGACTGCAGCCATGAAATTAAAAGATGCTTCCTCCTTGGAAGAAAAGTTATGACCAACCTAGATAGCATATTCAAAAGCAGAGACATTATTTTGCCAACAAAGGTCCGTCTAGTCAAGGCTATGGTTTTTCCTGCAGTCATGTATGGATGTGAGAGTTGGACTGTGAAGAAAGCTGAGTGCCAAAGAATTGATGCTTTTGAACTGTGGTGTTGAAGACTCTTGAGAGTCCCTTGGACTGCAAGGAGATCCAACCAGTCCATTCTGAAGGAGATCAGCCCTGGGATTTCTTTGGAGGGAATGATGCTTAAGCTGAAACTCCAGTACTTTGGCCACCTCACGCGAAGAGTTGACTCATTGGAAAAGACTCTTATAGAACTATAATCAGCATAAAGTTATCTATTCCCTTCCTGTAATGTGTACAACTATCTATCCAATACTTTTGAAATTTATTTTATCATGAATTTTCCCAGTTGCATCCCAAGATAAAACTCACTTATATGCTCTAGGCTCTGTTTAAAGAAAAGCAATAATAAAATGAAGGAGGGAGGGAGAGAAGGAGGGAAGAAAAACAGGAACTGAGATGAAATATCCTAAAGTTATTACATAGCACTGAATTTTTCTCATCTTAGAGATACTTGAGATTTCTTTTAGCCTTATGTGTGAATTAAGATCCCCTGGAGAAGGAAATGGCTACCAATTCCAGTATTCTTGCCTGGAGAATTCTATGGATAGAGGAGCCTGGCGGGCTTCAGTCCACGGGGTTGCAAACAGTCTGACATGACTGAGTAACAGTAACTACTAAAAAGGGTATCTAGTTTCCAAACAAATCAATTGAGAGTCTACCTAGGTTTAAAAAAAAAGTTTCAAAAAATGAGACGTTTAGAAACTGTTTCTTAGCTCTTCTTGAAGAAACTAAACTCAAAAGGTAAAATTGAAACCTCCTGGGACTTCCCTGGTGGTACAATATATAAGAATCTACCTGCCAATGCAGGGGATATGGGGTCAATCCCTGGTCTGGGAAGATTCCACATGCCGAGGGGCAACTAAGCCTGTGTGTCACAACTACCGAGCCCGTGCTCGAGAGCTCGGGAGCCACGGCTACTGAGCCTGCGTGCTGCAACTGCTGAGGCCTGTGCGCCTAGAACCTGTGCTCTGTAACAAGAGAAGCCACCACAATGAGAAGCTGGTGCACCACAGTAAGGAGCAGACCCTGCTGACCGCAACTAGACAAAGCCTGCATGCAGCAAGGCAGACCTAGTGCAACCAAAAATAAGTATAAAAATGGAAAACTCCTGGATATAATGATTACAAATATGCAGGGAGACAAACAGGTAGAAGCTGGTGAAGGCACGGATGACTAGTCACCTTAACTCAGGACTGCTAGCCCAACCAGGGCCATGGCCCAGGAAAGCCCTGCAGGGGAGAATCACGCCAAAAAGCAACAAATGACACCTGATATCAATTACTCTCTGGACGCCTTCTCTTCATTTTAGAAAATGTCTGTTGAGTACAATTAACAGTCACTCAAGTGTCAAATCTTAGGCTGTTCCAGGTGAGTTAACTGCGACTTCTCTGAAATTCCTAGTAACTACATATTATAAAAATTGAGTCTGGGATAAGGCAAAATGGAAAAGAATAGGAAAAAAAGTGTGTGTATGTACATATATAATATATATACATATATAACTGAGTCACTTTTTTGTACACCAGAAACACAACATTATAAACCAACTCTGTATCAAGTTAAAAAACGGAGTCACACTATTACACTATACATCCCTGAGTGGCTCAGACTGTAAGGAGTCTGCTTGCAATGCCAGAGACCTGGGTTTGATCCCTGGGTCAGGAAGATCCCCAGGAGAAGGAAATGGCAACCCACTCCAGTATTCTTGCCTGGAGCATCCCCATGGACATAGGAACCTAGCAGGCTACAGTCCATGGGGTTGCAAAGAGTCAGACACCATTGAGTGAGAAGACTTTCACTTTCATTAAACCATACAGCCCCTTAATCAACTACTTTTTGTTCCCCAAATTGACATTCAATACCTTAGAAATTTGGAAGAAAAGCTATGACAAACCTAGACAGCATATTAAAAAGCAAAGACATCACATTCCCAATAAAGGTCTATACTCAAAGCTATGGTTTTTCCAGTAGGTACGCATGGATGTGAGAGTTAGGTCATAAAGAAAGCTAAGGCCAAAGAACTGATGCTTTCAAACTGGTGCTGGAGAAGACTCTTGAGTGTCTGTTGGACAACAGGAGATCAAACCAGTCAATCCAAAAGGAAATCAGCCCTGAATATTCATTAGAAGGATTGATGCTGAAGCTCCAATACTTTGGCCACCTGATGCAAAGAGCCAACTTATTGGAAAAGACCCTAATGCTAGGAAAGACTCAGGGCCTGAGGAGAAGGGGGCAACAGAGGATGAGATGGTTGGATGGCATTACCAACTCAATGGACATGAGTTTGGGCAAACTCGATGAGATAGTGAAGGACAGGAGAACTTGGTGTGCTGCAGTTCATGAAGTGGAAAAGAGTCAGACATAACTTAGCCACTGAACAATGAACAATCTTAGAAAAACTAAATTTTCACAGTCTAAAAAGGACAGAAAGGTCAGAAACCTGGTTATTATAGGAGAGTTGTGTGCTCTTAGTTTACTGGGGAAGTCAGGATGAAGAGGGACCACTCCCATGGCAGAGCTGGCATGCTCCATGCCCCCCACCACCACCTTTCTCCCTCTGCACAGGAAGTACCAATCATGCCAGCCTCAAAAGGAGGAGATAAGGATGATACTCCAATGCTGGGTCTCCCTGGACTTGGCTGGGCAACTTGAGGAGAGCTCTACTCCCTGCTGAAGTGGTTTTATTATGCTCTATTTCAAAGCAGGAATATAGAGATTCAGGGAACCTGGCACTTTCCTACCTGATTATTGTTTTTTAGAAGATAAAACTTGGGCATTTAAATGGGGATTTAGAAGAGGGTTCTATGGTTATCTAGTAAAGACCACTCTTAGAGCTGGGAAAAAGGAAAAGTGATCCTAAATGACCCCAGGTTGATTTACTCTTTCTCTAGTCTCTGACTTAGTGTCACAGAGAATGCTTCATTTATTTTTTGAGGAAGACAGAATTGTCTGAATGTGATGGAAAATGTTCATTACGTAATGTGGATCGCTCTGATCTTCTGAACCACCCAAATAAGCAATTACCTTGAGGAATCCCCAAATAAAACCACAGTATGAATTCATGAATCAAGAAAGTGCAGCTAATTTGCATAATGAGGCTTTAGAGAATGAGGAAATATATATCTGATACAATTCTAAAAGTATAATCCCATCATTTACTGAGCAAAAACAGAGAAGGAGAGCGAGCGAAATGGCTTTGTATGATCTACTTTTAGCATACAGTTCAGCTACACAAAATATAGTCACAATATTTCCTATACTACTAAGACACATCAGTATAATAGAGAGGGGAAAATAAAACAGGACTCAGATGGAAGGAAACCAGACAATAAAGCAGATGGATTGAGCTCAAGTCCACGCTAGCACAGAATGCAATTAAACAAAGGCTAATTAAACAAAGAATATGGTTTTATTAAAATCACAATGGTTAATAGCCTAGGTAGACCCACTAAATTCTTCACCATAAAAACTGTCTCAGGTTTACAGCCCAAATTAAAAATGTAATCCCACACTACCAGAAGTATGCCTTTAAACTGTTTCTAAGATAGCAAAGAAAATAAATGTTCCAAAAATAGCATCAAAATAAAAGGAGGTACATTAGGTTCCTTATATGCATTGCACATAAAATTTTTTTAAGTAATCAATGTCTCTACTTTTTAATTATTATTTCAATCCCAGGATTTGAAAAGCAAAGCAAAGTACTATTACAAGAGAATGGGCTAATGATAATTCAAAAATTATGGATTACTGCATTTTTTTAGCCAACAGGTTAAAAGCCCAGGGATTTGATTGATGATCCTTGAGAAGAAAAAAAAAGGAGGGGGCTTCTTGGTGGCTCAGATGGTAAAGGATCTGCCTGCAATGCAGGAGACTTGGGTTTGATCCCTGGGTCGGGAAGATCCCCTGGAGAAGGAAATGGCAACCCACTCCAATATTTTTGCCTGGAGAATTCCATGGACAGAGGAGCCTGGGGGGCTACAGTCCATGGGCTCTCAAAGACTTGAACACGACTGAGCAACTATCACTTTCACTAGAAGAAAAAAAGACCATCTGTGATTTTCTTTGTTCACAACGTGCCTTTCCTACCACCTGTAAGTGGAATTCTAGTTTCCCCATGACCTGCTCTGTTGGGCTGAGTCTCTTTCTCCACTGAATCCTCAGGACACTGGGTCTAGACTCATTTTACAATGCATCACAGTGGTGCCCAAGCCTCATCTCCTTTCTGGACCGAAGTCCTGGAGGACAGGCTCTGAGGGTGATTCCTGCTGGATGTCTCCTGGTGCCCAGCCCTTGCTGGGAAGCCCAAGCGACCTCCTGCTGAATGAATGCAGGATTAAGTGAACGCATATCATCACAAATGTCTACCTGGCAGGCGCTATCCCATTTCTCTACATTGCATGAGCACTGTGTTGTTTCTTTTGGTTAACAATATAGACAAACTGAATTAAGTGATGTTTCCTACAAAGATTTTTTTTTAATTTAGTATGAGCTAAAACTGTGATGAACCACTGAGACCAGAGTAGCCTCAAAATTATCCAACTGACTATACTGTGGAGCTCTGATGAATCCACGGGAGCCAACCCTTGGTAGAGGTGCACTTCCACAGGCAGCCACAGACCTTGGAGCCTCATCTGCTGTGTGCTCAGTCATGTCTGACTCTGTGACCCCATGGACCGCAGCCCACCAGGCTCCTCTGTCCGTGGGATTCTCCAGGCAAGAATACTGGAATGGGTTGCCATCTCCTTCTCCAGGGGATTTTCCCAACCCGGGGATTGAACCTGTGCCTCCTGCACTGGCAGGCGGATTCCCTACCACTGAGCCATCAGGGAAGCCCCAATCTGGAGCCACTGTTAATTATTTAGATATTTGCCTCCTGTCATCCCACCAACGACCATCTTAGGGCTGATAGTACGGCTCACCTAACCACGGTGAAATACAAGGTAGACCCTTTCTAATTGATTCTAGATGAGCCAGGCCTGACACCTGGGTCTGGGATACTCCACTTTCATTAAGTAGATAGTACATTCACTATAGAAAGTACGTTCACTATAGAAAGAAGTTATGAGTGACTAAAAGGGCTAATGTGACCACCAGCTTCCACTTACAGTCATCATTCCTCCATGTATGAAATGTAAACAGTACCTCTGATAGCTTATTCAGATCCTAAAAGAATCTTTGCTAGAGGAGGGGACGAGAGGGGGAAAGAGAGTACAAACGAATTCCCTGCTGTGTTCCATGTTTTTTTAATCCTCTCTGATTGCACTGAGAGTCTAGAGAAAATTAACTGGGAGAAAAGATCATGAGCATGTTAATAACTCCAGTTTATTCTGTTTAATTATTATTAGGTTGAAAAGTAGTTAAGGCCTAACCCACTTCTACACAGAGCATAAAGATCTTCGTGGGGCTCGCTGCCTTGAAGAACTGAAAGAGGCTGCGGCTCAGAGGAAGAAGGGGCAGGGAGAGAATTGCTTTAGAGACACAGAGACCAACAAGGGGTGTGCCAGCCCCCTGCTGGGTCATTAGCCTGACCCACAGCTGTTAACTCCACAGGGGGTCCTCTGCCACTATCCCCAAATCCCACCCTACTGTGGACCAATTTGATAATGAAGAAACAAAGCGCCAACAAAAGCAACTAACAGAATAGGATGGCCAAAAAAAAAAAAAAAAATCATCCTGCAGCAAACAGATCTCTTCAATGGATTTGCTTTGACCCCTTCTTTTACAAGCAACCCTACTGAAAATAAGCTAGAACAAAGAAGATTCGTTATGCACAGCCATAAAGATCTCCAGGGCACGCCACATCCATAATTCATGATGCAAACCCAGCACCATCAGCATCGTTTATCCTTTCAATATTTTAAAGTGGTGAAAGGTTGCTGGATATTTATAAAGTCGCTGATTCTTACAGGATCCTTCCAAATTGAGGAACAAATGGGGAACTTTATTCTTCTGCAAATGACATTACTTACAAACCTAATACTATAAATCTACTAGAATTCACTTGGTATCCATCACAGGAGGGTGACTAGACAGCCCTCATAAACCAATTAAGCCAGCAGGCAGCGTACACATACCAGTTCTGTTGAAATTAATCGTCTCAAATAGCTTCTGCTTTCTCTTTTAAAAACGAACGCCCCAGCTTTCTTCTTATTACAGTTAAAATCCACCCCACCCAATACAACCAGATCAAAGAGACATGCTTTCCTACTCATAGACTGTAAAAGTGAGGCCCAGAGAGCTACTTAGCTTGCTCAAGATCTCCCAACCAAGCAGAGAAGCCCTCATTAACGTCCTGGCCTGTTTCCTTCATTCCCAGAGACCTGCCTGAGAGCCTGTATCACATAACACAGAGTCTGAATGACCTCAAGAGTGATCCCCTGACTCTATTCCCACTCCATTCAAGTCCATCTTCCATGCCGCTGCCCTGAGTGGTCTTACAAAAACTAAACTGACATTTCACCCATTTGACCCTTCAATATGTCCTTCTCATCCTGGGGTGGGGTGGGGAATCAAATCAAATCAAAATATTTCAGCTTTCTATCAAGCTGCCAAAAATTCTGCCAAGAAGTTTAGCTAATCAGGTAGACAGGCTAAAAAATATTGACATGGCAAGTACAGTGATAAGTAAGAGCTGACTCCTCTTCCCCATTCTGACTCCACCACACTTTAATGGACCTGGTGGTTTGCAGAAAGTCCCCTATCATCACCTCCACTCAGCTAGAGACCTGCTCCCATCCATCCAACCCTACCCACAAGGCCCCTCCCATCCTCAAGCCCCTCCAGGCCCCTGAAGATCTTTTTATCCCAGTATTTATTGCAGCACTGCAACTGTCCATTTTACTGCGTGCGCCACTTTCCTAAACCACCGCTTCCTCTTCACCCCCGGCTCCCCATCACCTGCCTTATCGTCATGGCAGAGTCCCAGTTAGTGCATAGAGTCCAACACCGCAGAGTTAGACACACAGCACATACGTTATTTCATTTTTTCACTCAACTAACCACCTGTTTTTGGCAGGTGGGCCCTGCCACGTGCGGGGTGCACTTGGCCACATTCTTCAGCCACACCCCCCCCAACCCTCGTGCCTTGGTGTCCCTCCCTGTAAACAGGGATCACCAGTTAACATTTACTGAGCGTTCACTACATGGTAGAAACTACCCTGGACCCTTGTCGTGCATGAGGTCATTTCATCCTCACAACATCTGAGGCAGCTGAGCAAATGCTTAGGAAGTGTCAGAGTTATTTTTTCTCATTCACAGATGAAGAAACTGAGGTTCAGGGTGGCTTCCCCGAGGTACGGGCTTCTTTCCTCCCTAATCCACTGGCTTTAAAAGGTAAAAGACACAGGCCTCTTTTTTCTCTGATGCTGGTATAGCTTAACACAAGGAAGCTGCATGGCAATATGCATATCTAGCTGTGGCTAAAGGACATTTTTCCAATGTCACCCTCCAGCAGAAGCTATTTAGACCCCTTGGGATAAAGATCTGTTCCATTAGAGAAATTAGCTAAGTCGGTGGAGGAGGAAGTAGAAAGGTATTTGAAGTAGCACACACCCAGATTTCAAGCATTATCAAGTCATCAGCACGATGTGAGTGTCTGTACCCTTAGAAGGCGAGAAATCGTGTTTGCCACATGCATGTGAACAAAGCTACCGACACGCCACCAGATTCTTGAAAAGCAAATATTTGTCTACAGCCAGAGAACCAGGATTCTTTTCTGACAAAGAACAATGCACAGCATTCTAATTCTAGACTCTTCCTCCTGCTTTACAGTGGGCTCTGATTTCAATGGAGACTTCCCCCCATGAATAAATGTGTCTTGAGTCCCAGATGGCACAATGAATCAGAAGATTTATGGACTGTAAAAAGGGATGACACGAGTGGCCCAACCTTCATGGAACACCTGGGGCTGTGTATGCAGCAGCTTTTCAGTTCCTGGAGACTGTCACCTGTCTTGCCAGCTCCACAAGAGAATTTAACAGCCCTGGTAATCAACAAGATGCGACCATCCCTGCTATTTGGATGAGCTTTGAATGCCGTGCCCCATCTCACAGACAAAGCTCAGATGCTTCAACAGTTTTCAAGAAGCGGGTGAGAGGCGAACACAGACTCTGTGGGGCTACCGGAACACCTGATCCAAAAGCCCCAAAGGCAAATTCTTGAAATGACCAAACAGAACACTAAGGAATTCTCCTCCTCCCTACACCAAGGGAATAAAGATGGAAACAAGGCATCAGCCAGGGAGGATACACATTACAGTATCCAGTAACCAGAGGGCCACCACGCGTGTTCTTCCTGAGAAGGAGAAAAGGCATACGTAGTGGCAGGGGCTTAATAAAAGAAATGAATTTGAAAGAACACCTGCCCCAAGCTAAAGCAGGGCACGACCAGGGCCGCGCCAGTCACTAGCCATCTGGGGGTGAGTGGTGTCAGCAGAGGGGACACGTGCATCCTCCTATGAGGCCTGGCATATCATTTTTTTGTTTCTGTAACCTGGACACAAAATGACCCAGCTCTCAGCAGACCAGTGCGCTGTTTGGGGGCATCACAGTGTTCTAGAAAATTTCATATCTCACTTTTTAGCTCTTCCCCAAGTGATTCATAAACTTCAGTCCATGGGGTTGCAAAGTGTTGAACACGACTGAGCGACTGAACAAGTGATTCATAATCAAACAAGCCCCCTAAATCAAAGACACCCCAGCTATGCCATGTCGATGTGCAGCTAAGGTGAGCCGAGGTCATCCCAGTGAATATATAGGCTTCAGTAAGAAAATGTGGCTTCCTTTTCCCCACCATGCTGTCTGCACTGATTTAGACATTTCCTGTAAGAGGGAGGATTTTTAAGACCAAACACTTCAATGAATGCTGTGTACAATCTCTTTTCCCCAAGAACCTGACTGGTGATGATTTTGTTTGCTTTAAGCAAAACATACAATTAAATAGCTTTTAAACACATAAGCCACTCTACCAGAATTTAATTGTTTACTGTTTTCCCACATCAAACACATTTTAGTGGTCTGGGTTAGACCATTCTTTATTCATGACACACACAAACAGTTTGGATAATCTCTTAAATTTTGGACCCCTACTAGTCCCAGGATAAAATATCCAGGCACATCTCTGGATAACACACCAAGCTGAGGGCATGAAAATACAATGGCATGGAACTCTGGGGCTAGTTACAGGGCGCAAGTGAAAGCTGCTCCGCTGGCCTAGGTACACTGGCCTTTAGACGGTAGTTGGGGTAGAAAAGTAGAAGCAATGTTTTGAGCCAATGAGATATGGTTTATTATCCATTATTTTTCATTAACATCCCCATCGATGCAGCACTATTCTTGCTGCCACTGTCTTATTTTGATCAGTAGTATATTTACCTGTAGACATGCAAGATTTGTAATTATTGCAATGACTAAACATTACATCACGTTATAATGGATGAATTAAGCTGGTAAATGCGTAATTACATTGCAAACAATGGTATTCCAATAGGCATCACAGAAGCCAATTAAAAAGATTACCCTCATTTTAAATCACAGAGTTAAGTTTTTATAATTCCCCAGCCCCCAAGTCCCACCATGTGACTGAGAGATTTGTCTTTTTCTAATTGCATCTCGACAGTGTCCTGAGCACAAAGAGGGATCACCACCCCTGAAGGAAATAAAATTGAGCATTTCCCAAAATTCTGGAAAGGAAGAATTTAGTTTAAAAACTATAAAATAATCTCAAAAGAATCAAAGGTCTGTCAATATATTGGAGAAGGAAATGGCAACCCACTCCAGTGTTCTTGCCTGGAGGATCCCAGGGATGGGGGAGCCTGGTGGGCTGCCGTCTATGGGGTCGTACAGAGTTGGACACGACTGAATCGACTTAGCAAACAGTACATCCACTGCTAGAACGTTATGTATACATACACACACAAACACACATAAGCACAATAGGTTTGTAATTGCCCATATGGAAACATGTCCAAAATATATTTTAAGTGACCAAAAGCATGGTACAGAACAATGAATACAGTATGATCTCTTTCAGGTTAAAATATATGCAAATACATATTTTATCTTCCTTGAAAGCAGTAACTAGAAACAGTTTAAAGATAAGAAAGGGGGCTGAGAGGGCCTTTTGCTTTTGACTATGTCATCCGTCTGCAGGTATTACTTTTTCATTGGAAGTAGAGGTTATATAAGAGAATTATGGTTCACTTTGTGGTCCCTCCTATTAATTCTCTGTATTTAGAAAAATAATAATGGTATTTCACTTAATCACAAAAGTAAAAGTGAAAGTAAAATCGCTCAGTTGTGTCCCACTCTTTGGGACCCCATGGACTGTAGCCTACCAGGCTCCTCCATCCATGGAATTTTCCAGGCAAGAATACTGGAGTGGGTTGCCATTTCCTTCTCCAGGGGATCTTCCTGACCCAGGGATCAAACCAGGGTCTCCCGCATTGCAGGCAGATGCTTTACCGTCTGAACCATCAGGGAAGCCCTTAATCACAAAGGAAGTCATCAATTCATTGTATTAAATTACATTTTTTAAAGATCGAAAAGGCAAACAAGCCAGAAAACAAGACCTTAAGTACAATGGGCTTTAGGGCAGGCCACCCCAAAATACCCTACAGTGACATATAATTTTGAATTAAAGTTACTTAAGAGACAGCCAATGCAAGGACACTCTGACCCTCCTTTGTCCTTCCTGAAAGTAGGATATAAATCTCCCAGGTGAAAGGTGCCCACCTGTATCAGGAGGTAAAGAGACATTCTGATCACCGGAGATAGGGAACTCGGGGTAAAGAAGGTATATAAACAAACTCTACTTAGTTTCATCATGAATTAGTACCAAAGCCTAAGCTTGTCTTGTCAGTTCTTCACAAATTTGTTTCCTTGTCTAAAAAATATATAAACAGCCAGCTTTGGTTACCTCTTGGATTTCATATCTATAAGATCTCTGTCCTTATGAAATTAAATTTGTTTTTTTCCTATTAATCTGCCATGTGTCAATTGTTATTAGACTAGTCAAAGCAACCAAGATGAGTAGAGGGAAATGTTCCCCTCCCTGACAGTTTGATAGACAAAAGGTTACCATCCTTCATATATAGAGTTAATATAAACTGAAATCTGTGATTATAAGAAATGACTGTGATTTAAAAAAAAATATCAATTATCAATAAGATGATCCCAAAAGGCATGATCAGACAATCCACAGAGAAAGCAACACAATAGGCAACATTCATTTAAGAAAATAAGCATGTTCCCTAATTAAAAATCTGATATATCAGTGATATATTGCCTCCCATTCATTGTTAGTGTATTTTTAAGATGATGCCCAATGCTGAGGAAATGCAGTGAAATCAATCTAGCATCCCATGCAGGCAGCACAGTATTTCCCAAATGAAAAGCAACATAAGCATGTATCAAACATTAGACATTCTTTGCCTTTGACTCATTGAGTTTGCTTCTACAATTACTGCCCAAATAAGAGCCTTTATAAAGAAGTACAGTCATCACAGAATTACTCATAACAACAAAACTTGGAACTACTAAAGTGTTTAATGGTTAAATAAACAAAGGTAAAAATCCCCTTGATGTACTATTATGCAAGCATTTATAATTACCATGTAGCTACTAATAATATGAAACCATACTCACGGTAGCCTAGGTTAAGAAAATTGTTATTTACACAATATGATTATCACTATTATCACTAGATATTTTAATGGGCTTCCTTGGTGGCTCAGATGGTAAAGAATCCGCCTGCAATGTGGGAGACCCGGGTTCAATCCCTGGGCTGGGAATATCCTCTGGAGGAGGGCATGACAAATCACTCCAGTATTCTTGCCTGGAGACTCTCTATGGACAGAGGAGCCTGGCAGGCTACAGTCCCTGAGGTCGCATAGAGTCGGACACAACTGGGCGACTAAGCACAGCACAGACATTTTAATAAACCTAAAGGGAAAAAGATGAAAATAAATAGAGCAAAATGTGTAATTATGTTAGATACCAACATGACTATATTTTTTCCTCTTCACACTTCAAGATTGTAAATATTTTAATTAAAAAAATGCATTTTGAAAAGAGCATGAATGTAAATCACACTGTACTATGCTCCTATGAAAAAGAGGAGTTTTATCCATAAGCTGATCTGATTTCCAAATAGATCTTTAGGATTTCCAAGTAGATCTTTCTGGAATAATGGTAAAAACAGCAGAAGCTAATACCTATGGGATTCCTGCCACAAGTTAAGTGTCATTCAAAGCATTTGATTTGTATTAACTCAATCCGCACGGTCAGCCTGTGAGACAGAAACTATTATGACACCCAAATCACACAGCTACCAAGTGGTGGACTGAGGATTTGAACCCAGCAGAATCTCAAGAGTCCTTACAAATAACTGACATAATACATCCATTTTAAAATGCAACACAAAATTCCAAGGGTTTCAAGTCAAGATATTAAGAAAATGTAAACAAAATTAAAAATTTTTTAACATCTTGCACTTCTTAGGATTTCAATTAAAATGTAACCAAGTGTATTTTGATAAATTGAGAGGCACAGGGAGACACACTCCAATGGGGATATGAAGAAAGGTGCAAAAAAAATGCCATCAGAGTGATAAGTGAAATCCGAACAAATGAAGGGCATAAAATATGCTACTCCATCAGTGCAAAATTATTTTTAAAGATGGTATTTTCAGTTAGTCTGCAGTGTCACAAGAAAGCCTGAAATAAAGACAGGAAACAGTCCACAATAAAATGTTAATTGTGTTACAGCCAAATTTGCCTTTATCGCAAGATCTGTTATGGTAAGATTTCAAGTCAGGAAAATCGATGTTCTGGATACATTCCTAGGGATCACAAAGGCATGTGGCCATCTGGCTGGGGGAACATCCAACGTCTGTGTTCTCTCTGGACTCAGACATGGAGAAAGGGGCCCGGGGCACGCCTAACTGGGGATCACACAGGACAGGTGCTCTGTCAGCCCGACAGTGACTATGAGTCTGAGCAAATCATCTGAAACTAGTCTTAGGTCCTCTGAGCCATAAATCCCCTCCATGGTCTCAACAGAGCCCTGTTGGATGGACAAGGAATGAGCTAGGGCTGCCACTGCTAATTTGCTTCAGTCGTGTCCGATTCTGTGCGACCCCATAGACGGCAGCCCACCAGGCTCCCCCATCCCTGGGATTCTCCAGGCAAGAACACTGGAGTGGGTTGCCATTTCCTTCTCCAAGGCATGAAAGTGAAAAGTGAAAGTGAGGTTGCTCAGTCGTGTCCAGCTCTTAGCAATCTCATGGACTTCAGCCTACCAGGCTCCTCCGTCCACGGGATTTTCCAGGCAAGAGTACTGGAGTGGGGTGCCACTGCCTTCTCCATGAGCTAGGGCAGTGCTCCTGAAACTCTAGTTCCTGGGCCAGCAGTGGCCAGTGGCAAACTCTGACCAGGCCATAAATGAAACTTAACAGCAAGAAGCCTCTTCTTTATGACGACTGCTAACTGCTTTTGGGCACACACACCCACCCCCAAGGCATTGCCTAATAATCTATCTGAATGCCCTCCACCTTTTTAAGAGCCTTTCTAATTTAAAATACCCCTTCCCACTTCTCCACGGCTGACTGGGATGGGAAATCTTGCACTGAGCTGCAGTGCAGCCCTTTTAGGAACCCCTCTGAGACCTCACCGGTCCCCAGCGCCTGACCATGACCTCTGCTGACCTCTGTGCGGCAGGTCTATGCCTTATCAGACCCCAAATGTCCAACACTGAGACTGTGGCCAGCATGCAGTAACACAGAATGGACATTTAGGAAAGAAGAGGACAGAGGTGAGTCTGTGGGTCCTGGGGGGCAGTGGGTAACCCAACCTCGAGGAGCAGGGCGGGACAGTGGGTTGAAGCAGAGGTCAAGGCTGAGATCCCAGGGTGTTCTAATTCTAGGGAACCCAACCCTGTGAACCTCAATTTCTCCCCCTGAAAGTCAGGACAATGATAATACCAACCCTCTAGAGCTGCTGGAAAAATTCAATGACATCACCCATAAGAAGTACTTCGCATTGTCTCGAGAACATAAGAGGAACTCAAGAGTGTTACTGACTCTCATATTTTCTCCCAACCCTGTATCCCCAGAGTGACTGATGTGACGATTAATATAACAACCACCTCTATGCCATGAAAAATAAGAATCCCCTGGAAACAACAAAGTGAGGAGTCAAACAACTGCACCTAAGAGAAATATTATGTTTTTATTTTATATTTTCCTTCCCCATTAGCTTTTTTAAACTTGTTCGTTTCAAAAAAAAAAAAAAAAAGGAAGGAAAGAAAAGAAAGGGAGGCTTGTTCTGCTACCCTCAAGTTCACTGCTACTGTTAAGACGGTACTAATACAGTGTCAAGATCACATGCTTCATTTCGGAAGTGGAGAAGATCTAGGAATGTTAATTCTTAAATTCTGTCAACATTTAATAGCCTAAGAGTATAAAACCACCCCAACAAAGCATTCCTTAACAAAGACATCTCCAAGCAGCAGCCATATATTTTTAACATGACAGTATCCAATTTAATTTAGACTGTCTTTGGAGGCGGTTTCATGCAGTCTTTGGGGTTCAGAAATCACTGCTGATGTCAATTTGTCTCAGAACAGATGCAAATCCACAAATGACTCTGAGAAATGTAAAAGATTTCTGAAAAGGGGGCATTTTTCCCTCCTCAAAAAAGCTGATTCGTTTTGGAAGTTTTGAGAAATCCTCAGATACAATGCCTTTTCGTTTTTCAGCATCCTCTGAAGATCTGTCTGAGATTTCTTGCAAACAAGTGACCTGAACTATAAACAACTGCAAAGAATGACTATGTCAAGCAAATTCAAAATTATACCCAAGTTATCCTCCATATGACATTTCCTTCTAGAAAATAAAAAACCAGTGTTGTTTAGTCATTCCTCAAACATGCAATGAAAGTTCTTCATATATGATCAGATTCCACATGTACAAAAGTCAACAATTACACCAACTGAAATCCCATCTTGATTCCTCATGACCAAGGCCAGGTATTTTTTTATTCTAAAAATCCTAATTTGGCACAGACATCCATATACAGCAGGTACTCAACAGTGATTGATGACAGCATCCAGCTCATAAATTTATGATACACTTGTCTGTCTTTGGTAACGACCTAATTTTGAATTAATGTAATTCCCATCCCCTTAACCCTCATATATGCCTACAGCCTTGCCAATCCTGCCAGAGCTCTACTCAAAATCTATGTGGGGGAAAAGCACCGTCCAGAAGACAGTGATTACATGGTACTTATGTGTGCTTCTCTCCTGCATGTCCTTGGTGTGCCCGTCCCCCATTAAATCCCACATGCACAAAACAGACCAGAAGGTTTCTCTAGCATCAACACTAAGGAAGAGAACTCTCAAGGCAACCGTGCTAAAAGATGTCCATCAGTGTGGCATCTCAAGGCCCAGCTTAAGAATCCCTTCTCAAGTCCTGCCTTAGAAAGACAGTTGCCACAAAGAGCCTGGCAAAAGAATCCCAGACCATTCACCCCAGGAAGGAAGTTACCAATCTCATCGGCTCCTTCCTTCCAGAAACATCTGCCTTACAGTTGTGGCTGCAAGGCACTGTGAATGCACTAAATACCAGGGAACTGTTCACTCAAAACAGTTTATCTCAAATGGTATAGGTGCTCTTATTTGCAAAACAGAAAGAGAGAGACAGATGTAGAGAACAAACATATGGACACCAAGGGGGGAATGAATTGGGATTGATATATATATACACTATTGATACTGTGCATGAAATAGACAACTAATGAGAACCTAGCACAGAGAACTCTACTCAGCTCTGTGGTGACCTAAACGAGAAAGAAATCCAAAAAAGACGGGATATATGTATAAGTATAGCTGATTTACTTTGCTGTTAGCAGAAACTAACACATTTAAGGCATCTATACTCCAATAAAAATTAATTAAAAAAATAAAATGGAATATAAGCTGTTAAAAGAAAGTGTTCATTTCAAGCCTCACTGTAGATGCGAATGGGCACTGTTGTTCATGGTGCCGGAGAGTACTGATGTGGCCACTGTAGATGCGAATGGGCACTGTTGTTCATGGTGCCGGAGAGTACTGATGTGGCCACGCTGAGACATCGCTTTTGCTGTCATCACAGTCATTTTATTGCAGAGGTGACAGGATACCTGTGACCTGTTTTGCTAGGCTCATGAGTGAAAGCTGGCTGGAACAAAACTTTCCAGCATTAGAAAAGATACAGGAACAATCTACCTTAGATCATTTGCCAAAACAGCAAGGTACTTCCTACAACTTCCAGGGCCCTCAAGTAAATTGCATAAAGAAACTGGACCCCAAAGATTACAGATGGAGAATTTTGGAAGCAATTCCATGTTCAAGTGGAGATCAAACAAGACTACCTCAAAAGAAGTGCGGGCGGACTAAAATGGTAACTGTTATCTTAGCAAAAGCTCTCTTTAAAAGGGTTATCTTGAAGACGATGACCCATACATTGAGGAACCAAGGTGATAGGCAGTAGAAGGAATCATAACATGTGAATTCTTTAAATACTTTGAATATTCTTTAGAAGTATTTAAACACTTTAAATACTTATGCTGGGGTTACTCATGATTTTTTTAAAAAAATAAAAACTATATTGTGTTTAAAAATGGTTAATATCACGTATGTGAATTTCACCTCAATAAGAAGGAGAAGGAGGAAGAGCAGCAGGACTGGACTCAGGAAGCCAGCCCACCCAAAAAAGCAGAAAGACAGGCAAGAGCAGTCTTGATACAACTTAATACAACTTCCTTTCTCCTTCTCGACCTTCTCCCACCCACCCTTGTGCGCAGATTTGCAAAAGCAAAGGAAACAGCTGGTACGGCCCGGGTGCCTAGGACTGCCAGTCCAGAACAGGAAGTTCCTTCCTGAGGCGGTAAACCAGGCTCCAGGCTTGCAAAGCCCATGCAAACCTCTGTGCGATCTCACCAGGACCCGAGGGCCTCTCCCCTGCTCCTGTGCTCCCCGCTCCTGCTTTCCTTCTCCTTCTGTATTCTCTACTTTTTTGTAAACAGACAGCTAAAGAGAAAGAAGTTTGTGAATGGCTTTTCACTAATTTACCCTTGGAGAAACAAGGCATCATTATTTGCATCTAAGAGATTAGGTTAAGGAAGGACAAATGAGAAAATGTTTTCTTGCTTTCAGAGCCAAGAAATATAAAAATAACTTAAAAAGTTTTCTCCTCCCTTTCCACAAATAAGTCAGCCCTGCTGGCAATGGTGTCTGGGAGTCGTTACCATAGCCTGTAGCATGTGGGAACCAGCGCTGCCTTTGTTACAACCAGCAACTCTTCCATGGTCTCCTCTGAACTTAAACCAGCAAGAACTCTGGAAGGAGCTTCTGGAAATCAACAGCACTCCAAAGAAGGCAAAACAGCGGGTATCCACCACGGCAGACCCCTTCTTTCCTGCATCACCACCGTCACACCTTCATTCTCCTTACCATTTATACTTTCCCACATCTACAGGACAATGTCACGGGAGGGTCAGGGGCTAGTTAGAAAGGAAGAGCTATGATACTGGAGGGAGGGAAACATCTATTACCTCAAAGAGCGTGACTGCAAGATCAGGTGGTAGAAACTTTCTGAGGCCAACGTCCACGCTTCTGTCACTTTCGCATCCTGATAAGCTGCCCCTTGACCGCTCTTCCACCATCTCTGTAAGGATCAGGAGGATGGACACAGAGGGCAAGGACTGATGTGCCAGAAAAATCCCAAGGGAAAACTATACATGCTTCTGAAAGTACACACTTTGAGAAAAAGAACATCACAAGCAACCTACAAAAAGCACTTGGCCGAGGAACCAATTAAGAAACACTAGAATTTCTTGAGTTTTTGAAAAATACCCAATCTGCTTTGAGTCCCTTCTACCTGCCCAGCCCCATGCCAGGCACCACCTGGGGAGCAGTGCGCAGTCACATGAACCATCAGAAAAGTGAGGGTATAACCACAGAACAAACTGCCATGCTGTACACAGAGAGGGCCTTGACGGCTTGACAAAACATGTCATTCACAGTCATAGAGAACGAATATATGGATATCAAGGGGGAAAGGTGGGGAGGAAGGAACTGGGAGACTGGGGTGGACATATATACACTATGATACTGTGTATAAAATAGATAACTAATGAGAACCTACACGATAGCCCAGGGAACTCTACTTAATGTACCGTGGTGGCCCGAATGGGAAAGAAATCCTAATGGGAGAGGATATATGTGTATGCACAGTTGATTCACTTTGTTGTACAGTAGAAATATAACATTTTAAAGCAATACACTTCAGTAAAAAGTAATTAAAAAAAAAAAAAGAGAGACAGGTCATCATATATATTTGGAGGATATCTGAGATGCCTGTCAATCACTCTGGGTTCCCGAGGCCATACAGTCTTGAGGCATAAGCCAGGACGGGAGGGTCAGCTTCATGATTGCTGGAGCAGGACTGGAGAAGGCAGCCAAAATGGGGCCTCCCAGCCCTCCCCTCTAAAGTGAAGGTAGCCAGCTCGAGAGGACGGGAAACCCAACAGCAACCAGCACTGGTTTTGCAATCAGAGCAGCTGAACCAGGGGGAACAGAGGCCTGGCTGAGCCTGCCCCAGGCAGAGCCTGAAACACAAACCACCCTCCTCTCCAGCCCTGGGCTCAGGCAGGCCATGGCTGTAGCAGACAAGAGAGGGCAAGAGATGAGGCCAGCACTGGTCCTCTGCTTAAAAATAAAAAACCCTCCCTGATGGGTGGATGGTCAGATCCTTAACTAAAACTTCCATGGAGAGAAGCAAGTTAGTAGGTGAAATCAACCAGAAATGCTCACTTCAATATCAGCAACCACCCTCCCCCCACCCCCACCCTCACATTCCCTACCCCTAGTACATGGAGCAGAAGCCCCTCACTTCCTCCAGATGCTGAAAAACAACTACTTTCCGAGACAGTCTCCCGCCTGATGCTCAAAACGACCCTGTTAAGTAGACCCTATACATTTTCTAGGTGTCCAGATAAAGTGAATGAGTAAGAACTAAAATAGGTAAGGTTTGGGACATGTACACACTGCTGTATTTAAAATGGATAACCAGCAAGGACCTAGCGTAGAGCACAGGGAACTCTGCTCAATGTTATGTGGCAGCCTGGAGGGGAGGGGAGTTGCGGGAGAATGGATACATGTATATGTATGGCTGAGTCCCTTTGCTGTTCACCTGAAACCATCACAACATTGTTAATTGGCTATAGCCCAATACAAAATAAGTTTAAATAAATTCAGGTTGGATTTCCTGGGGAATAAGATGAACAGGTGGTAGAGGATGCACAAAACATCTGTTAACAAATTAAAAAATACTTTCTCTAGGCACTTCTAAACTGCTTGTGCATAGATGGACTTGAGAGTTGATTCTAGAATTTGAAGGAGAGGCCTTGAATATTTAAAATAATTTGAACACTCCAATGGCCTTTCAAGTCTTTGAATTCTGTTGTGCAGGGAGTTTCTTTCTTCCACCGCAAGATGAAGGTTTTGATTTTTATGTGAAACAAAGTCCAATAGAGTTCAAAGAGGACTCACCACAAAAATAAAAGCTGAGCGGCATCAATATTAATAATGCCAAACTAAAGAGATATTTAATAACCTTTGTAAAATTAAAAACAATGACTAATTCAATCCAAGCAACTAGGTCATGCTCAAATTCCAGTAAATCTAAAAGTGAGATAGAATAAGGCAAGAATTTTGCTTTGCTTCAGTGGTCAAAGTGAAGGGCCCATTCAAGGGCAAGGTCACAATGAGAACATCAGAGGGACAAGTGTGGGGCTGGGGAGGGACGCTGGGACACAGGACAAAGGGAAATGACCACAAGAGTACCACCTGGGAATCTGACAGAGCATCTGAGTATCAAAGGGAGAAAAAACTTCTCATAAAGACCAGTCATCTAGCAGACAGCTCAGAAGTTCTTACAGAAGCCACAGAGCCTCTGGCATGTTTCCTGCTTGGAGAAAACCAGTGAACAAGCTAACCAAAGAGATATTAGGACCTCCACAAACAGCCACAGAACAAGGCAAAACTGAGGGCTTCAGAGAGGTACAGTGTGTAAGAAATTAAACAGGGACAAAGGCACTTGACTAGGGAGAGGCAGCAAGGTGCTGGGCCACCAAGTCAATCAAAGGGATCAAATGTATAAACGATCATCTACCAGTTCTCTGCCTACCGCTTTGGGTGGCTTTCCAATTATTCTTAAGAACAACCTTGAATAATTTGGAGAGTAGGATACTTCAGGCAAAATCATACGTGGCCCAAGTTCAACTCACCAAGATGCGTTCTTCCAATTGCAAAACACACAGCATGCTTTCAAACACTGAAGTGGATAGCAAAGCACTAGAATCTAACATAGGTAAATACCCCACAAGAAGAAACTTACTCTAGGCCAAGAACATTCCACCGAGTTCCCTTGTTAAAGAGGCTGTCAAGGCTGGCAGTCAAGTCAGTATCTGCAGAAGGCAGGTAAGGACTCACACCTGACACGCAAGCTGCATCCTGGGCCTCCTTTCAGTTTGCAAAAGCCTTTCGTCACTCAACCATTTATTGCCAATGAAACAAACAGGTGATTTCTCTAACAATGTGATTAGATCTTTTTAACAACAACTTTTAAAAACTAGCAGCCAGGGGACTAAGGACTTTCCAGAATACTGCCATTTCTTTTGTAAATCAAAATAAGAAAAGAGAAATCTAGCATCATACTTCCCAAGGCCAACTACCTTAGTGCAGCTCAGGCTAGGAAATTCAGTGTCCTATGGACAGAGGCAGAGCAAAAATGGGCTTTTCACACACAAGAAAGAAAAGGTAAGATAATAATGCAACTTTGTTTCTTCTTCATAATATCAAAGGAAACACTGATTAATTTCCTATTTAATCTTAACAGCTTGAAGTTGAAAAAAACTAAAGAGCCAGTGTTTCTTTCACCATTGTATATAAAATTGTTAGTTTACAAGAGAACTTGACACTTCAATAAAATGTAAAACTAAGTAACCAACTTTTTTAACATCTCTAAAAGCCAAATGACTTCTTAAAGAGAGGAAAGGCTAAGGAGAGAGCTTTCAAAGGTTTCTGCTGAGCTACAATATATTTTAATAAACTAGGGACTTGAGCATATTCTTAAATGTATGCATGCCTTCATTAACTGAACACCCAATGTTAGAATTCTGTTCTTATATCACCTTCTAGCTTTTTCTTATTTTAGCTCTTCTAAATCTTTCAGAATTGTGACAAATACTAACAAATGATGGCTATCACAGAAAATGATAAAAGAAGAAAATGCTTTTCCCCCTTGTTTTCTTAATGTAATAAATGTATTATAATCATCCTTTTCCCCACTACTTTGTACTCTCTGCTATGTTTGGAAGAAATATAGTCCTAAACGAAGCAAAAAAGGTAATTTCTTTTTCTGACCATAAATAAGACAGAAAGGTTTAGTCCATATTATAAAAACAGCTGATGATTTTTTCCTACTCAGTATTTAAGATATTCTGACAGTTTTCAACCATTTAATTGCTTTTTACATTGAATCCTCTTTTCCCTACAGATGGATTGTAAACCAGGTGAACCTCCTTTGAAAGACAAAAAGGCAAAACAACAATAGGAGAATGGGGGGGGGGGTCCTTTCTGCATCTGGAGGCGAGCTTGTTTGTGGACTTAAAAAATAAAGAGCTGAGGTTAGAAAAAAAAAATCAGCCTCATTGTTTACTCTTCAAAGTTCTTGGAATTCCTCTATACAGATCCTTACTTGTTCAATAATTTCTGTCTTTCCCTTTGTTGTTAATAACATCAGTTTTATTAATGTTCCACCTTTGCATTAACAACTGCCTTTACATAGCTCTTTCAATAATCTGCTCTGTGAATATGTAACCCTTAACCTCCTTCTTCAATTTAGTGGCACAATAAAGAAGTAGTTTGCTTTCATGCATAAAAGACAATGGCAAACATAAAACTGCAGAGGCTACCAAGTCACGAAACTGATGAGACACTAGATAATACAGAGAATGGAGGCTCAACTGACTGGTAACTGGATATGGTAGCTTTTCTCAAGCTGAAGAATTACACTCAGCCTAGATCTAGGGCAACAGGGAGATGCTACCTTCGGAAATATTGGTGTCCAATTCCTTCCCGATACTATCATAAGCAGCATTCAGACTAGGACAAAGATGACTGTGGTATGCAGTCTTCCATTTCATCACCGCCCCAATGTACTCGGGGGGGGGGGGGGGGGCCGAGGGGAGACACTGGCAATGATGCTATCATTGGGTTTGTCCTTAGGACACTTAGAATGTTGTTAAGCAAGCCAGCACCACAAAAATCAGAGCTGTTAAGAGAAGAATTCCAAATAAATGGACCCATTCCCAGACACTTAGTATACCAATTAACCAGGCTCACAAAATCCCCCTAGTTTTGGAATTCTTCCACTCACCTAAAACATTAGGGGGAAAAAAAAAAGTCTTCTGGAAAACACTCCCCAAAGAGAGGGGGAAAAAACCCCAAAACTTGTCAATTTCTTATCCATTCCATTTCTTACAAAGCACTTCCATAAAGCTCCACTCTCTAACACTTAACCAAAACCAGGCTTCAAGATGTCGGTAAAGCACAAAATTGCCAGGAAATACCCCCAAAACTCCCCTTAGAGATTTCAGTAATCTCTCTTTCATGCCCCAGAGTGTACTGGGTGAAACAGAGATCCCAGAACTGAGTCACGCCTTACAGACTGACATTTTTGTCTTTACTAATCATCATTCACCCTGATTACAAAACATTCTTCTCTGGAGTTTAAGAAAAAGGTGCAATAATTTCTACATTATGGTCACAGTCTGAACTTAAACAAAAGAATATGATGACAGATATTTCAAATTTGGAGCACCCCTTGGATATGTGTCTAACAAGCATTATAGCCCATGAATCAACATCAGACACCACCCATCTTCTGTGCAACCACATGAAATTTCCTTCCAGGAAAGGCGGGCTGAACTGGGAAGACAGAAAAGGAGATCCAAAATGTTTGGACCAGAATCCACTTCAGAAGTCTTTCTACTAGAAGAGTAGAATCCTAGGGACTGTATTTCATATTGTTCACATACTGACTGCCTCTTTCTGGTCCCCAATCCCCCTCTATTTACTTTGAAAAGCTTTGCTGGGAAGCAGGTGAGATTAAGCAAACAGTCTGACACAGGAGAAACAAACATCTTCCCCAAATGCATATTAAGACACCCCGCAGAAGAACCAGGTCCCTCTGACCTCTTACCTGGGAAAGCGTGTGGATTAGGCGACCCTCTCTTAAGGCACTTAGAACAGAGAATGTGCACGGTGTAGTGCAGTCCAGGCCATTCCTGAAGTAGGACATTCAGTTCCTCTACCAAGGGGGTTATGGCTTGCCATGCCGTCCATATGTTCGGTAAAGATGCGTGGCTGGCAATGGACAGGGTGTCCGGCTGCAGGACCCCCTTGGCAGGTCTGTAGCTCACCACCACCGGGACTTTCCCCCTGT
The DNA here is from genome assembly GCF_019923935.1 of Bubalus bubalis. Lineage (NCBI taxonomy): Eukaryota > Metazoa > Chordata > Mammalia > Artiodactyla > Bovidae > Bubalus > Bubalus bubalis. The sequence continues at coordinate 20,579,357 of NC_059157.1, read as the reverse complement.
AGGCGAAGATCTGAAGTTTGCCATCCGACCTGTGCACCACGTGGTTGTTGATCTGGACGCTGTAGCGGGCGAACAAGCCGGGTGGAAAGGTGAAGGGGAAACTGTATTCAATCTGCAGCTGCTCAGCCACAAAGGACTGCCCGGCCAGGTTGGTCCCATTAATCCAGGCTTCTGCATGCGGCACCTCGTTCTGCACGTAGCAGGGGAACTTGTACCAGGCCGTGGACCCATTCAGGGGCTTGCCCTTGGCTTTGTTGAGGCAGTAACAGAGTCCCATCTTCTCCAGCAGCTCCAGCAGCAGCTGCAGGTCCTGCTGAGCTTGGACGTGAGGCTTCAGCAGCAACCGGATGACGTGGGCTGGCAGGAGCCCGTGCAGCAGAAAGCCCTCCACGTAGTGATGGAGCTGGGTGGCCCGAAGCGCGTCCTGGCTCGGGGCGGGCGGCGCCATCAGCGGGGAGCTTTCGGCCCGGCCCTCGGCCTCGGCCTCGCCGCTGGTCCCCAGGAGCAGCTTGTGCAGTAGCAAGGAAGGGTCCCTCTGGAAGAAGACGTTGAGGATGTCGATGAGGCGGGAAAGGTTGTGGAAGACGTGCTCCTTGAGGGCCGGGCTGTCCTCGAAGTACAGCAGCTTGCCGCTCTCGTGCAGGTAGGAGAGGGCGCTCTGCAGCCGGTCCTCGGTCAGCCCGGCCTGCAGCCCCAGCCGAGCCGAGTCCCACCAGCTGAGCCAGAGCCGCTGCGCCTGCGGGGGCTGGAAGTGCAGCTCCTCCAGCACCTGCCAGGACCGCGGCAGCACGCGGTGTAAGTTGGGGAAGATTTCACGGTGCTCGGCCACAGAGAGCAGTTTGTCGCGCAGGCGCTGTAACTGGCGCGGGTCCCGGCAGCTGACGGGCAGCACCGGCGAGAGGATCTGCAGCCGGTGGTTGAGCAGGTACTGGAAGTGGGCCTTGCGCCGCCGAAGGTTCTTGTCCGACACCCCGTAGTAGGCTGCGTGAGGGCTGGTGGAGCGGAGCTCAAAGTCCCGGGCCAGCGCCTCGTCCACCACCTGGGCCAGACGGCTCAGTCCCTCGGCGTCGTGCTTCTCCTGCAGGGCGATCTGGCGGTGGATGTCCAGACACTTCTCCTCCAGCTCCTGCTCCCCGCACAGGTCGGCGTGGGTGCCCACGATGCACACCACGGCGTGGGGCACCCGGGCCCCCACCCGATGCAAGAAAGAGCCCACGGTGGTGGGAAAGCGGAGCGGCTCGTAGGTGGCCAAGTTCACCACCAGCACGTACAGGGCCCCTGGGGAGAGAAAGAAGGGCTGGATCACCTCGTAGCGTTCATCCCCGGCTAGGTCATACACGATGAACCGCAGGCCCCGGGACGCATCCGCCGTCCAGCTGGTCACCTCGATGCCCTTGCTGCCGGGAGGAGGTGAAGGCGGGTAGGTCTTCTCCTGGCCCCCTCCTCCAAGCTTCCCCTCCACTCTGTCCTCAGTGAGGCAGTGCCGGAGAAGGGTCTTTCCTGCCGCCTTCTGACCCATCAGAAGCAGTTTGAGGCGCGGCTGGACCGCCGGCTGGGAGTGAGCCAGCTCCTTCTGGTAGGCGGCGATGTACGGGATCCCCTTCATACAGACCTCGTAGGGGGGCTGGATTAGAGGGTTGTCCTTGATCTTCCACAGGCCCACGCGGGAGAGCTGGCCAAAGTTGTCTGGCAGCACGGCGATCTGGTTCCCCTGCAGGACAAGCTCCTCCAGGCCGGTGAGCTCGACGATGGAGTCGGGCAGGTAGCGGATCCGGTTGTTATCCAGCCACAGGGTGAGAAGACGGCCCAGGCCCGAGATCAGGGATGGCACCGAGGTGAGCTGGTTGCGACTAAGGTAGAGCTCCTCCAGGCCAGCCAGAGGCAGCAGGGCGGCCGGGAACTCCTCCAGGAGGTTGGAGGAGAGATTGAGCATTTTGAGTCGCTGCAGGCGGCTGAACTGGGCGGGCAGAGCCCGAAGCCCGTTGTTGTCCAGCATGAGGCTCTCCAGGCTGGCCAGCTCGCAGAAACCGCTCGGCAGGGTGCCAAGCTCAGCCCCACTCAGCCAGAGGATCTTGAGGGCACGCAGGGCACTGATATCCTCGGGGAGGCCCCGCAGCCGGTTGCTGGACACGTCCAGCTCCTCCAGGGCTACCAGCTGCAGCAGCTGCCGGGGAAAAGCCGTGAGCTGGTTATGGTCCACGTCGAGGGTGCGCAGGCGAGAGAGGCCGGCGAGGGAGTCTGGCAGGTGCGCCAGCCGGTTGAAGCTGACGTCCAGCTCTTCCAGATGGACCAGCGCACCCAGCTGGGCTGGCAGGGCAGGGAGCTGGTTGTGGCTAAGGTTGAGCTTCCGCAGCTCGCGCAGGGCGCCCACCGCCTCGGCGCCCAGGACGCTCAGCCGGTTGTGGCTCACGTCCAGCTCCGTGAGGTGGTGTCCCAGCTCGGCCACTGCCGGAGGCAGCTGGGCAAAGCGGTTCCGACGCAGGACCAGGACGCGGAGGCTGCCCAGCGCCGAGCCCAGCCCGTCGGGCACCTCCTCCAGGCCGTTGTTCCCCAGGTTCAGCACCTCAATGTCCCCGATGTTGGCCGGGAGCACGAGCTGGGGGGCGTCAGGGGAGTCGAGCTGGTCGGTTCCCGGGCAGCCCCCGGCCGAGCTGAGGGTGAGCTGGCGCAGGTTGCTCCGCAGCTTCCTGGCGCGCAGGGCGGCGTCCCGCCACAGCCTCACCGTCTTCAGGTTCCCGCTGTCCGTCCCTGCCATGGCGGGGCCCCGGGCCGACACCCTCGCGCGGGAGCCCGCAGCTACATGCCGCGCTGCGCCCCGGCGGGCGCCAGTCTCCGGGGCCCTTTCGCTCCCGTTCCTCCCTTCCCACCGGCCCTCGGCAGCCCGCGGCGGCGGGTCCTAGCGCAGCCAGCGGCCGGGTGCCCGCAGCTGGGGGGCGGCGGCGACGCGAGCAGCTCCGTTGGGCGCCGGGCGCACGGCGCGGGGAGAGGCGGCGGCAGGCGGGGAGCGCAGCTCGCATTCTCCGGGCTCCCGGGCCAGGGGCGCGCCGGGGCAGCAGGGCCGCCGCCCGCCCGCCGCGCCGCGGAGGATGCCTGCCGCTCCTCCTCCTACTCCGCCCGCCTCCGGCGCCTCGGGGCCGACTGCCGCCCCGCTACCCTCGCCGCCGCGGCCCCGCGGCCCGCAGCATCGTAGCCTGCGCGAGCTCCACGAGGACGGTGGCGCCCGGCTCCGCCGCGGGCATCATGCGGGCGCAGGGCCGGGCCGCCGCCGCCGCCGCCTCTCCGCTTCCCCGGGCTCGGGCGGGAGCGCGAGCCGCGTCCCCAGCACGGGGAGGGCGAGATCGGGAAGCAGCAGCGCCGCCCGGCGGAGCGGCCCACGTGACCGGCGGAGGCGCCGCGTGTTCCCGGCACCGCCCCGGGGGCGGTGGCCACGGACCGGCGCCGGGTGCGGGCTGGGGGCGCGTCGCCGGTGCAGGCCAGCAGGGTGCACAGCGCTGGGCGGGAGGTGCCCCGGGTGGGGCCCGTTCCCGCTGCAGATCCGGATCCCCGGGTGCTCCAGCTTGGGTTCGCCTGCGTCTGGCTCTTTGTTGGCCCTGCACCTCCAAGGATATCTTACTCTTTTTCCCTCGCGCGTCGAATCCCTGGCCTCCCTTACTCATACCTCATCTCCCTTACCTCTTCCACTCATCCTACATCCACACCCTAGTAGAACTGGCCCATGGAGGGCCCTGGGATTCATTATAGGAGGTTAAAAAGAGAGTGTGACTAAACAAAAGAAGGAGAAAAGCAGGCAACCATTCATTCACTTGGTAAATATTTATTGAGGCCCTATTTTGTGCCAGATCAACAGAGACAGACGTTCTCCACTCCCCTGGGGGAGGCTCTGAGCTGGATCCCCGCTGGCCTAATTGGAGGGTGAAGCAAGGGGTGCCACGCATTGTTTTGTCCAGGGTATTCTATTCATCCTCCCAACAGCCAAATACAGAACAAATACTGTATCTCAACTATACAGTACTCCTTATGCTGTAGGTTCAAGAAAATGAAAGCTGTTTCAAGCAAAATCTGCAGCCCAGTGCTCAACTTGAAGATTTATTTAAGTGAGGCAGTTTCTTTGAGATCACATCTATACTAAGTGAATAATTTCTTCAGAATTTACCCAAACCTTGAAATCTATCAGGCCCGCGAATACCACCTCCATTACTGCCCCCAGCTTAGCTAATAATAAAGCAAAGAGTTTTCAGAGATGCAAAACCAAATTTCATTGGTTAATTGCATCAGTTAACAGTCATGGCTCTCCTCTACACATGACATTGCTGTTATCTGGAGACCCAGATTCGGTGCAGGTATTTGAGTAGTAATCATCTGTCTCTTCAAAGAGAGTGACTGAACATCTGAAACTGGAAATCTATCCCTGAGAGGGTTAACAAGCCTGGGGTGGTACAGTCTGTAACTGAAGGATGCTCCCAGAGCCAGGTGGATCCCAGAGGCCCCAAGTACCTTAACAGGATGTAAGTGAGCTGTGTTCACCCTGCAGGGCTTCCTGGAAGACCAAATTGCTCAAGAATTCCTCATACCCTCCCGCCCGCCCCAGAGGAGGAAAATTCGAGATCACCTAGGCCAACCCTTCTGTTCACAGAGATGCAAACAGGCCCAAGTAAAGCAACCTCTCAATTGGCCAGCCGTGTAAAAGGGAAAAGCCAGGTGTGCTAACTCCCCTTGTGGGGTTATTCCCCTGAGTGTATCACCTTCAAGGTATTCTTAGGGCTTTTCTGATGGCTCAGTTGGTAAAGAATGCACCTGCAATGTGGGAGACCTGGGTTCAATCCCCGGGTTGGGAATATACCCTGGAAAAGGGAACAGCTACCCATTCTAGTATTTGGCCTGGAGAATTCCATGGAGTGAATAGTCAAGGGGGTCTTGTGGGGTTATTCCCCAGAGTGTATTACCTTCAAGGTATTCTTAAGTCAGACCCAGTTTCTCTGGGCTTTATCTCCTGGGGAAGATGAACTGGAGAAGGCATCAGCTTCCTGCCCAACTTGGGGTAAACTGAAGTGTTTTGGGTGTGATAATAACCCAGGCTAAACTGCTCCCTTTTAGAAAGCATCAGAATATTACACTTCCATCTCAAATGTCTTTGAGAACTCTGTTTTTCCTTTGCCAGGAGATAATATGTAATTTGCTTTATCTGACAAAGGTGGATAGAACCAGAGAATACCCTGTCTGGGGCCTCTCACTGGAGCACCACAGCCTTGTGTGGATGAGTTTTCTCAATGGAACATTCTTTCTGGGCCCTTCAGCCTGCTTGAGCTGTTGCATTCAATACTGTGGGGAGCCTTACTGTAAAGTCTCGTCCATGAGTTCTTTGAAAGTCATATCAGGAGAATGCAATGATCAAATATAACTGGAAAAAAAGTAGTGTGTCTAGTATAGTTATTAAACTTGGGCAAGAAGGATCCTGGCCTTGGCACACAAGCTGGTCCTCCTCTTGTGACGTTCTACCACCTGCTGTAAAGTTTCTGATGGGCCCAGGGGTTGATGAACATGGTCCATCGGCCTTCTAGAACACACTTGATATGAAGGACCCTGAATGCCCAGTGCAAACACCCTGAAGCCTGCTTGGAGAAGGCAGGCAATATTTCACAGTCATTCAGGAGTTGTTGATGTGCACATCCTCACAGTGTGGATGGAGCTTGATTGTCCTTGAGCCCAAAGGGCCCTCACTGTGCTGGGTAGAGCCCAGGTTGCGAGAGAGGGAGGTGGGTGTCCCACGTTTGTTGGCCTGAGGTAGCTCGTTTAAGATTAGGTGTTATGTAGATGGGCCTCTATTGGTACTTTTGCCCCAGACTCTGCCAATACTAGGTGGTTAGTGTTGTTGGTGTTGTTAGTGTTGTAGGTGGTTAGGTCCCAACCTGCATGTGTTGGGATTTTCCTAAAAGTTGAGAACAATCTCTGCTTGGAGAAAAGCAACTTTGATTACTTGAAGTTTTCTTGCCTTGGATATTTACCCAATGTCATGGCCTGAAACTATCAACTTTCTAAAGCCTTGACATTTATCCTGTCTTTCTTATTCTGACACTGTTTTCATTTTAGCTGCTGCCATATGACTGCAACTGGCTTGCCCTGAGTCCAGACCCTCTGTGAGGGCACAAGTCATTTAAAAGTACGGGAGACCACATGTGAAGAGGAGGAGTCTTGAGCTGGGCCTTAAAATATATGGTAAGCCAGAAGGGAGGACCCTGGACACATGGGCCAGAATCTTCCATTAAAATATTTGTCAGTAACGATCTGAATGGCCCAGGCATCAGGGGTCCTCTCCTCTTGGTAGCAACAAGCTCAAAGTAAGCTTACCATCCCTGGTTTCTTTTGTGCTGTCTTTGACACACTTTCCTCCATCTTGACAGATTTTTTCTTGACTGTCAAACCCCCCAGCTACTGGCTCCTCAGTTTACTTCCTTTCCCTGTCACATATCTTACCAAAGGGGTCCCTGGCTGTCTGCAGCCCCTCCCCTGGTCCCTCCTTGGGCCCAGTCACCTGGCTCCCATCACCACCTGTCCGTAGCTCTGCTCTCTGGACGGTCACCTCCCCTTTCCTTTCCTTGACTTCCCATCGCTGAAGGTGTTAAGCAGTTTCCTTTGGAAACTCCTTTCTTCTCCTGTAGGATATTTGGTGTCGTGTTAAGGTTTGGATTTCCAAAAGAATGCCCTAAAGGCTAATTATTTCCTTTTAGGAAAAAAAAGTTTGCCATTAGAGTAAGTGCTACCAAATGAACCTCTATAACTGCATGGACAACTGTCCAGGATTCACCTATATATGGAGAGCTTCCTCGGCAAGTAGTCATTAGGGTTTTTATGGAGTGTTTTTTTATATTATTCTATTTATATTAAAGATGCATACTTTGGAAAAAATCATCTAAGTACCCTTTGCACTGAATTTTAACTTCACCAACCACAACTGAGGTATTTATTTTAGGGTGACCAAATGTCCCAGGGTGCACAAGACCAAGGGGTGTTCCAGGACAGGAGATGTTCTATGCCTAAAACCAGGGCAATCCTAGGGAACTAGTATAGTTACTGAACCTACTTCGTCTTTATCTTGCTCTCCCTTTACCTTTCAAGAGTTCAGAAAACGCAGCTTAACAGAAATGCAGGATTTTACTTGCTTCAGCTATTTTAGACGTTCAGAATAGTTCTGCTTTATTCACTTCTGTGTTTGCTTAGCTGACCTCATTTTATTGCACTTCATTGTGCATTGCGGATACTGCATTTTTTACAAATTGAAGATGTGTGGCATCCTTGCCTTGAGCACCATTTTTCCTACAGCATTTGTCCACTTCATGTCTCCGAGTCACTGTCTGGCAATCCATGCACTATTCCAGACTTCATTATTATTATATTTGTTATGGTGATCAGCAATGCTTGATGTTACTCTCGTAACAGGGCAAGTACTCATATAAGATGGTAAACGTAATAAATGTGCATATTTTGAGTGTTCCAATGACCAGCTCTTTCCCCATCTCCCTCCTCCTCCTCAGGCCTCCCTGAAACACAATAATATTGAAATTATTATCCAATAGCTTTACAATGGCCTCAAAGTGTTAAGTGAAAGGAAGAGTCAACTGATTTGGCAACCTTCACTGTTGTCTTATTTTAAGAAATTGCCACAGCCACCCCAGCCTCCAGCAACCACCACCCTGATCAGTCAGCAGCCATCAACATCAGGGCAAGACCCTCCATCAGCAAAAAGATTATGACTTGCTGAAGGCTTGGATGATGGTTAGCATTTTTTTAACAATAAAGTACTTTTTTAATTAAGGTATGAGAACGTACTGTATAGCACAGGGAACTTTACTCCATGCCCTATGGCAACCTAAATGGGAAGAAAATCTAAAAAAGAGGGGATATATATAGGTATATGGCTTTCCTGATGGCTCAACAGTAAAGAATCCACCTGCAATGCAGGAGATGTGAGTCCGATCCCCGGGTCAGGAAGACCCCCTGGAGGAGGAAATGACAACTTTCTCCAGTATTCTTGCCTGGAAAATTCTATGGACGGAGAAGCCTGGCGGTCTGTAGTCCATAGGGTTGCAAAGAGTCAGATGCGACTGAGCACACACACATAATGTATGTGTATAACTGGTTCACTTTGCTGTACAGCAGAAACTAACACCACATTGTAAAGCACCCATACTCCAATAAAAATTAGTTTACAAAAAGACTAGAATACCTTGGTGCTTTATCAAAAAAGAAAAATATTTCAGTGCTAGAACAAAATCATACTCCCTAAAAAGTTATTTCAGTCCCAAGTGGCCACCGATGGTTTTCATACCATATAGTACATTGTCTTCCCACCAAAGCTGCCTGATTTCCTTCAACACAATGAGTTCCTTGTGCATTGTCTGAATGCTGTCTGGATTTAATATATTTCCCAGCAGTGTAATAAGTATAATTTACATCACTTCCTATTTAGTCTAAATTCACCAATGAACACCTACACAGCCCATTCACTTGAACCATTATTTCTGACATAAATTACATTTTCCTTGTACAGGAGAAGAAGAGATCTGTATACTATTTGTAGACATAATGCTATTGCACACTTAATAGACTACAGTATAGTGGAAACATAACTCTCATATCCACGGTGAAACCAAAATGTGTGTGACATTTGCTTTACTGCTGTGGTCGGGAACTGAACCCACTGCAGCTCTGAGGCAGGCCTGTAAATGCTTATTAACTGATCAGAAAAGACATTCATGGGCTTGAGGTTCTAACTATATTAGGACTATCAAACATACCTATCTAGTCTCAAAAGGAAATGCGGCTACTCCTTAAGACTTCAGTGTAAATGAGACCCAAGGATGGGCAATGAGGGGATTTAACTTAGTTGTCTCCTTGAAGTCTGGAGGGCCCCAGTACATGCTGTCTTTATCATGCCAAGAGGGAAAGGGCTTCCCACATTTCTCCTTTCCTACAATTTAGATCCACTGAATATTTTGCTTTAAATAAACAATAACAAAAATGCTGTCTCCTATCTGGTTAAAGGTCATAAGGGAAAATCCACTTCCATGATTTTCATCAGACTATATCCTTCCTGGGACTTCCCAGTGGCTCATCCATAAAGAATCCACCTACAATGCAAGAGATACAGGTTCCATCCCTGGGTCAGGAAGATCCCCTGGAGGAGGAAATGGCAACCCACTCTGGAATTCTTGCCTGGGAAATCCCATGGACAGAGGAGCCTCTGGGCTACAGTCCATGGGATTGCAAAAGTCAGACATGACTTTATACCCTTCTTGTCTTAGTTTTGTTAGAGGAAGAAATCAAGGGAGAAAAACAGAGAGGACAAAGGAAGGGATGCCTCTGTAAAAGGTTTTAGGCTTATCCCAAAGAAGAGGCTAGAAATCAAGCCTTAAGAACCAATGTGGGTCAGTTCAGGAAGTGGATCTTCGAGGAGGTGTCGATTAACTCTTTACTGGGCACAACTAACTGGCGTATCTGAGAATCATCACTGGTAATAATAGCTAACATGGAGTCAGGATTTTCTATGTACACAGGCACTGTGCTATATGTGTTTCACATAGTATTTCATTTAACCTTCACAACAGCCTTGAACAGCAGGTCCCATCATCATCCTCATTTTATGAGGACATTTTAGATGGACAGAATTAATGAGTGGCAAAATCGAGACTCAAAACAAGGCAGAGTCCAAAGCTCATGTTTATTCGCTGTTCTGTTTCTTAGGGGGTTGGGCAGGGGGATGCGTCTTAGTTCACCATCAGCAGACAGTGTATTTAAAGCTGCAGAGAGTGGTACCAGCTGGAGAGCAGGCCTGACACTTCATCCTCAGTAGAAACTGAACTTTGCTCTTACAATATTGAAGAAAGTCATATTGGGCAACCCAAAGCTCTAAACAAACAGTATTCCCAAACTACAAGAACTGGATTGAACATCTGTTATTCAGTGTTACAGCATCTCTACAGAATCTCTACACCATCTGTAGTTAAGTTGTGTTTGATTTGTTTGCTTTTTGTTTTAGAGAGAAAGGATTTAATATAAATGTCCATTAAATCTATATGTCAATTAGAGGGCATTTCAGATTCTGTCTTTTAAGAAGAGCATTAAAAGAAAGAAAGAAAACGATGGAAACCTGAATTATCAAGCTAAGATTAGATCAAAGAATCTGACATTTTTGTTTGGGTGGGAAAAAAAATCAAACTTTCCTCACCCCCTCTCCCCCGCTTTCCCCATATTTAATAAATCTGCCTTGGACTCTCCATCTGATTTGTATGCAAGCCAGTTTATATCAGCAATGACTAGGAAGTCTGAGAATGGTCATTTAACTACCAACAGGGAACATAAAAAATGTGTTCAAGACACTGTCTCCCCCAGAGAGGAAAAGAAAAATTATATCAATATGGGTGTTGTTTTTTCTTTCCCTTGCTCTCCAGAAAACAAATTTATCTTGGAATAGGCAGCATTAAATTTAACATCAGATCTCTTTGTGTTTCCAGGTCAAGTGGGAACACATATGCTGCCTACTGAGGAAAATAAACTGCAATGTATTTTTAGCATCCGTTGGAAGACTTTCAGCTGAAGATCATCTGCAGGATCTAGGCAATTTCACTGAAAGTCAAAGGATTTGCAGCAATGTTACCTAGAATTCCAGAACTTGCCCCAGGGGTCTGTAAATAGCATTCTCCCCAAACCCATCACACTACCCCCAATCCTGGTGCAAACATCCTCTTTATGAGAAAATGGAGGAAAATCATTCCAGTGAAGGATAAATGAAAAACATCTGTGAAGTAGTTATGACAAATGAAACTAACCATAGCTCACTTGGCACTTTGAGCACCAGATGGGGAGGATGGGGAGCAGAGAGTTTGTTCCCCCCAAATTTAGTGCCTCAGGTGGAAGGTAAGCCATGGACAGGGGGCCACCATACGGTGTGCCTTCGTGAAAGGTGGAACAGTGCACCACCCTGCTAGACCTAGGAGAACCATGTGGTTTCAGCTTCTGGTCCCTGCCTCCAAGGGTGGTGTGTGCAGTGCACAAGCTGCATAGCCCTGGCAGTGGAGTCTTGGTTACTGGTCTGAAATGTTTGTTCGTGAGATTCAGTGACAGAGACAAATGGTTTCAGATCATCCTTCTCTCTGCACAGTTTTGCAAAGTATTTCCCATTTAAAAAACAAATTTAGTTAACTACTGGCTTTTAAATAAATGACATCTGGGATGTTGCTTCTTCCTTGAGAAACATATTTCTAAAATAGAAACAAAGTCTACCATGACATAGAAGAAATAAAGTCTACCATAACACATAACATAAAGCACAGCATAGCATCACAAATCTGAAGTCCTCAAAGAACTGTAATTTTGATGATCATTATAATAAAAGTAATAGTGAAGAGAGATAGTTAAGGACAGGGAAGTCTGCATGCTGCAGTCCATGGGGTCACAAAGAGTCAGACATGACTTAGCTACTACACAACAACATAATAAATTCATGTATTTATTAAAAGACAAGGAAGCCAAAGTCACCATTTATATTCTTCCTGATACTTTATTACTCTTGCATTCTAAAAAAAGTTTCTATTTACTCTTCTGTAGAACAATAAAACATGACTCCCTACCTGCTCCACTTCATAACATGAAATGGTGACATAACTTGGAAAAATGGTGCACAAACAATAGGGATGATAGCACGTCATGATACAAGCATCATGGTCGGTCATAACTTCATTATTAATTCAACACATACTTATGTAAGACTGTGCAGTGTGCCTGGATACAAGATAATTTGAGGAGGCTTCTGTCTCTGTTGTCTTTGTCAAGGTATAAAAATAAAGCATTGTCTACTGCTGATTAAGACAGTCTTCAAAAGCCAAGGACCTCTCATCAGTTACAAAGATATTGTTTATTTCAAAATTTTCAGAGCAGATTTGATGAAAGTCTAGCAGATGCCTCAATTTTGTTCCTTTGTCCTTGCACCACAATGGCTCTTCAGAGACAAAAGAAGGAGAAAGTCACTCAGTTGTGCCTGACTCTTTGCAACCCCATGGACTATACAGTCCATGGAATTATCCAGGCCAGAATATTGGAGTGGGTAGCCTTTCCCTTCTCCAAGGGATCTTCCCAACCCAAGTCTCCTGCATTGCAGGTGGATTCTTTACCAGCTCAGCCACAAGGGATGGTCTTGCGGTTCTTGAAGGCTGTTACATTAACATGTACTTTACATTTTCAAAATGAAGAGTATTAAGTTTATATATTAGGAGTTTGGGTAATGTTCTAGTGCAGAATATTAAATTTATTCTTTTTTTCTTACTTTGGTGTTTTAAAAATAAATTTTTGTTTAAAAAAGTTTAACATGATGTACAAATTAAATGACATTGTGCCCCAAAGTAAACCAATTAGATTACTGGAGCTTTATCATACCCATTGAGCTTTGTAGGGGAGGAAAAACAATTTCTCCTCTACTTCTGTGTTCTTAGCTAAAACCCTGTAATAAAAGACAGATTAATAAGAGAAAAGCAAACAGAAGTTTATTAACACATATGCCTCATGTATACATGGGAGAGGTCTTCCCTGGTAGCTCAGACAGCAAAGAATCCACCTGCAATGTGGGAGACCTGGGTTCGATCCCTGGGTTGGGAAGATCCCCTGGAGGAGGGCATGGCAACCCACTCCGGTATTCTTGCCCGGAGAACCCCCACGCACAGAGGAGCCCTCAGGCTATCATCCATGGGGTCGCAGAGTTGAACACGATGGAGTGACTAAGCACATGCACGCATACATGGGAGAAACCCAAGGGAAAAGGAGTCATTCAAAACGGTGACTTTGAACGCTGGCTTATACAGCATCTCCAGTTGAAGACATAAGAAAGGTACGGGGCAGACCAGTCTTGTGGGTGATGGGAGGGTGTGTTATGAACATTTAGGTCCATACCTTCTCCATTGATAAGGGTCTAAAGTTGCCTACAAGGATTAACCTTTGTCCTTCCTGGTAGGGAAGGGACACTTTTGAAAATATGTGTCCTCCTTTTCCTTACTATTGTCAGCATTTTTGATAAATTAACAAGGGTTCATTTTGGTCATGCTCAAAAAATATTAAACAGAAAAGAAGCAGAGAAAAGACTTTTTTTTAAGGAACTTCACTGGATGTTGGCAAATCGGAGGAAGACAGATTTTTCTCATATCTGCTTTTCAACTGCCTTCAGCTCAAAATAATAACTATGCCAAAGTGGCATATGCTAGGGTGAGATATTCTGCTATCATTCAGGACCAAAAGTATGAAAGTCAGTCTTTCTGTGGGTCCAGGTGTTACACTGGAAACCTTGAGCTGTTATCTTAGACTATCAGAGAGACTTGGGAACAGAGGAAATCGGTTCACCAAGAAAGAAAAAGGCAGAAGTGAAAAGACCACAGATATTAGTGAGAGAGCATAATTCTTGGTTTTTCAGCATTTTGATTTCTTGCCTGGCATTCTTGAGTCTGAGCTTTTGCTACAACACCCTTGAATTGGTTTCTCTTCCTTGAAACCAAAGCACTCTTAGCAGAGAAACTGTTTTCTGGAAGTGAGTCTGCAAGTTACAGACCATGCTCAAGGAAACGGTTGTCAAAGCAGATGGGGTGAGAAGTGGGTAGTCCTGGAAACAAAAGAGAAGATGATAAAGTGTGTTCCATTCTTGCAGCCTTTCAAGGAAATGCAATAAGAGCAAGAAGGAGAGAGGCTTGAGGCCAAGGATGCCCAGCCAAAAGCAGACAGAAAAGCAGTCGTAATTCAAGTGGGTACCAGGATCCTTCCTGACTGCAGCCAGCCATCTAACTGCTCAAAGTCAGTTTAAGAAGCATCTAAAAAGACACAGACCAATACAAACAGATTCTGTCTTGTGACTGTTTTCAAAACTAAAATTGGGGTGTTTACTGAGAAAATGTATGATCTCGACAATTAGTGTTGGAATATCTGGAAAAGTCAGGTGTGCTACAGAGTTCAATCCCCAAACTCCAGCTTTAACACCTCAAATCCTCTCTGTGGCCCTGCCACCACTCATCTCAACAGATAAATGTGACAAGACCTGTGCCCACTGTAAAATAGTTCAGCTCAAATCAGTTTGGGAGCACAGGTGACATTTCATGATACACTGGAGGAAAAAAGTGCCAACATAAGCTAAAGAAAATGGCAAATAGGAAATATTTTCAACACATACAACATGGGGTTTTTATTTTAAAAAATACAAGGAATCCTTGCAGATCAGTTTGCAAATGATGAATAAACCAATTTTTTTAAAGGCAAGGAAAATAGTTTACACTAGAAGAAATACAAATAGGTAATGGATATATTTTAAAAATAGTTTAAACTCCAGAGTAATCAAAGTAATGCAAATTAAAATAGGATACCATATTTAGCCTACAAAATTGGCATACAGTGTGTATATAATTTTTTCAGTTTTGTTGCGATATAATTTATACATATACATATCACTATATAAATTTAATGTGTACAGCACAACAGTTTGACTTATATTATGAATGATTACCACAATAAGTTTAGTTAGCATCCATCATTTCATGCAGGTATAATAAAAAGTAAAAGCAAAAAAAGAAAAAAATGTTTTAACATGCAATATTAATAGAAAAAAATGGGGTACTCTCAGGTTATTACAGCTAATACAATATTGGTACAATTTCATTCAGGGCACTTAATAATATGTAGAAAAATCCTTAAGAAATATTCTACCCAGGGGAATTCTTCTAAAGGTAGATATGGCCCTCAAATATCCATATCCAAGGATATCCAGTTGGGAAAACTGAAAACATCCTGATTTCCAACAGTTAAGTAAATGTTGGCATGCATATATAATAGAATCTATGTAGCCGTTAGAAATTGCTCTCCAAGAAAATTTAAGAACTCAAAAAATACCTATGTCATAACATTTGTTGAAAATATACAGTTCTTCATATAAGCATTACCTCATGTTAATGTAAATACTAGGTTGGCCAAACATTTGTTCAGGTTTTTCCATGAGCTGTTATGAACTTTTTGACCAAATCAATACATTTGTCTCTGTTGTTTAGTCACTAGGTCATGTCCAGCTCTTCTGTGACTCCATGGACTGCAGCTTGCCAGGCTCCCCTGTCCATGGGATTTCCCAAGCAAGAATACTGGAGTGGGTTACCATTTCCTTCCCCAGGGATCTTCCTCACCCAGGGATTGAACCTATGTCTCCCGCACTGGCATGCAGATTCTTTACCACTGAGCAACCAGGGAAGCCCCAACCCAATACATACACACATACTATTACCAAAACAAATTAGGGTCCATTCCCAAGTAAAGTCAACCTACTGACACTGGGTTGTGGTGAAGGAAAGTGCACCATTTACTGTGTTAAACCAAGCAAGGAGTCCAGGCAGCTAGTGCTCATAAGGCCTAAACTTGCTGATGGGTTTCAGGGAAAGGTTTTTAAAGACAGGGTGAGGAAGAGAGCTGTGGGTACGTGATCAGCTCATGGACATTCTTCTGATAGCTTGGTGGTGAGGTAATTGGACTCAACATTATCAATTTGCTGGTTTCACATGGTCTGGGGTCTACGCAATTGTGGTCAATAAGTAGTTAACTTCTTCCACTTGGTGTAGGTTTCAGTATCTGTAAAACAGCCCAAAGGATTTGTCTCAAAATATTATCTATAGTCCTTGAGGAGGAACTAAAGGTCCTTGCCTTTGTTTAATGGACCTAAACTATTATTATTTTGTCTTGCTTGACTGTTTTCCTTTCCGCATTTTCTCATTTCTGTGGTTTAATATATTCTTTGGAACTCGGGGAAGGCTTAGGAGGCTAAATTTTTTCTACAAACATGAGGCAAGCAGAGGAGGACAGGGTTGGGGGGCAGAGATGAGGGGGAGGTGTGGCAGGAAGGCCCCATAGGGCTCTGCTCAATTCTAGTACCTACATGTATATGTGTGTGTGTTTGGGGTAGGGGGTAGGTAGTATAAATGGACCTTTACAGAAAAAAGCCTGACAATATCAGAGAAAATACATCAAATTGTCAGTAGCTGTTACCTGAATTGGAAAAAAAATTTTTTTACCTGGAATTACAAATTTTTTTCCAAATTTTCTATAATAGGTATTATCTTTGTCATTAGAATAAGTTATATTTCAAAAGAAAGTCATGCAAAAAAGTACATATGTTTTGCTCAAGCAATCACAAGTGCTTGTTATATTTAAGTTATAGTTAAGATTATGTTTCTATATTTCAGTTTGTGATTTGTTTGAGAGCAAGTATGTTCACAAGGAAGTACCCCCTCTTTCCTGGAATACGGATCTAAGCTTCCTTCTTGCCCTTTGTGCAACCTTTATTTAGCATGTGCAATTTCCCCAGGTTAATTGCATGAGACCCATAAAGCTGGTATTTTAAAATACATTTCAAAAATATTGAGAATACATTGCCTCATAATTCAATACAAAACATTCCCCCCACACCCCTGGCAAAAAAAAAAAAAAATTTCCAGAACCCTCACTTCTGGCTACAAAATAATTCGAATCAGTTCAATTTCTGAAAACGCTGCCTTTGCTTATCTTTAATCTGGGTAAAGAGCGTTTTCTACCCCCCCCCCCCCTTTTTTTTTTGACATCAGATTTCTCTAGCCTCTTTTCTTCCATGTTCTACAGAGCTGGTCATTAGAAAAGGCAAATGCATAAAAGCCTCAAAGACAACAACAGATTAGGAGTCCAAGAGTCCCAAAGGAGAATTCAGCCTTAGAGAGAGTCTGGATGAGTGACCCCGGTCATCCTCTGGGTGCCTTAACCTGGCATTTGGATGCAGGGCAATGCTTAATGTCTTGTCTATGTTAATACAAGTGCAGTCAGGCTTTCCATATCCTCAGATTCCATATCCAAAAAACAAAACTTGAATTTGTCATGTACATGCATTTATTTACATTGTGTTAGTTAATATAAGTAATCTAGAGAAGAATTAACGGAGAAAGCGATGGCACCCCACTCCAATACTCTTGCCTGGAAAATCCCATGGACAGAGGAGCCTGGTAGGCTCCAGTCCATGGGGTTGCGAAGAGTCAGACACGACTGAGTGACTTCACTTTCACTTTTCACTTTCCTGCATTGGAGAAGGAAATGGCAACCCACTCCAGTGTTCTTGCCTGGAGAGTCCCAGGGACGGGGGAGCCTGGTGGGCTGCCGTCTATGGGGTTGCATGGAGTTGGACACGACTGAAGCGACTTAGCAGCAGCAGCAGAGAAGAATTAAAGTATAAGGGAGAATGTGTGTCTGTAATGTGCAAATACTTCATTTAATATAAGGGACTTGAGCATCCATGGGTTTCTTATGCATGGGGGTCCTGGAACCAATGCCCCCTCAGATACCAAGGGCTGGGTGTTACCTGAAACCCCCCACGTGTGAAAATTTGAGGCACTGTCAGAAGCTGGGTGAGTGATACCTTGGGCCCAGTGAGGCTGCTCACATCAATCATTTGCTTAGGAATTTCATAACCAAGATAGTAAAAATCATTTGGAGTGAACTCTCTGCTGCTGCTAAGTTGCTTCAGTCGTGTCCAACTCTGTGTGACCCCATAGACGGCAGCCCACCAGGCTCCTCCGTCCCTGGGATTCTCCAGGCAAGAACAGTGGAGTGGGTTGCCATTTCCTTCTCCAATGCATGAAAGTGAAAAGTGAAAGGGAAGTTGCTCAGTCATGTCCAACTCTTAGCGATCCCATGGACTACAGCCTACCAGGCTCCTCCGTCCATGGGATTTTCCAGGCAAGAGTACTAGAGTGGGGTGCCATGGCCTTCTCCGAGTGAACTCTCTACCCTACTTCAATCTGTAGCTGTGGGCAGGACACTTACTCACCATGACTCTCAATTCCATTAAGCATAAAATAAAGGAAATGAATTATACCAGATCCTTGAGGTATCAGATGGTCCATAAACACATGAAATTATAAGAAAAATTATATGCATTTTTTGAGAGAGAAGATCCATAGCTTTCATTTGATTCTCAATTCATGTATCCAAAGGGATTATAGCTCCCCGAGTTACAGAATCTTCACATTCCATTCAGCATTAATATTGCATGATTCTCCATTTAGGCATATTTTGGATAGGCTGCAGTCCATGGGGTTGCTAAGAGTCGGACACGACTGAGCGACTTCACCTTCACTTTTCACTTTCATGCACTGGAGAAGGAAATGGCAACCCGCTCCAGTGTTCTTGCCTGGAAAATCCCAGGGACGGTGGAGCCTGATGGGCTGCCGTCATGGGGTCACACAGAGTCGGACACGACTGAAGCAACTTGGCAGCAGCAGCAGCAGTACAACTAGAGAACTGTATTTTATATCATGTTTGGTTTACTTAGACTTCAAATTGGTAAATATTATTTCTCCCAATAATAATATTAGAAGATGAAGTGAATATTGTTAATTTCCCCTCTCATATATAAGGCATTTTGTGACAGGAAGGGTCTGTATAGATACATATGTACAAGAGAACAAAACACAGAAAGCTTATTAGAACAAAAAATGATACAAATTAACTTATATACAAAACAGAAATATACCCACAGACATAGCAAACAAATTTATGGTTACCAAAGGGGAAAGTAGTGGGGGGAGGGATAAATTGGGAGTTTGGGATTAAAGATATACACTACTGTATATACACTACTGTATATAAGATAGACACTACTGTATATAAGATAGACAACCAACAAGGACCTACTAGCACAAGGAACTCAAAGCAATATTTTGTGGTATATATATATATATATGGTAAAAAAAAATGAAAAAGAATATATATACATATGTATGTGTATGTATGTATGACTGAATGTATGTATGACTGAATCACTTTGCTGTACCTCTGAAACTAATACAGCATTATAAATCAAGTATACTTCAAAAAAAAAAGTTAACTATCAATTATATTTTATGAAATTAAGACTCTTGCTCCTTGGAAGGAAAGCTATGACAAACCTATACAGCATATTAAAAAGCAGAGATATCACTTTGCCAACAAAGGTCCACATAGTCAAAACAATGGTTTTTCCAGTAGTCATGTATGGATGTGAGAGTTGGACCATAAAGAAACTGAGCACTGAAAAATTGATGCTTTTGAATTTCAGTGCTGGAGAAGACTCTTGAGAATCCCTTGGACTGCAAGGAGATCAAACCAGTCACTCCTAAAGGAAATCAACCCTGAATATTCATTGGAAGAGAGAAAATTGGAAGATGCCAAAGCTGAAGCTCCAATACTTTGGCCACCTAATGCAAAGAGCCAACTCATTGGAAAAGAGTTTGATGCTGGGAAAGATTGAAGGCAAAAGGAGAAGGGGACAACAGAGGATGAGATGGTTGGATAGCATCACCCACTCAATGGACATGAATCTGAGTAATCTCCAGGAGATAGTGGAGGACAGAGGAGCCTGCAGTCTGGCTTCAGTCCATGGGGTCATAAAGAATCAGACATGACTTTGTGACTGAACAACAACAATGTATTTCAAGTCAATGGTGAAAATTTTGTAACCACACAATTTGTTGGTTTAGTTAATGTAATTAAAGTATTTCAAGGAAAGTAGTTAAGATTCTGTTTTCAATACAGGGGGCTCAGGTTTAAGCTCTGGTCTGGGAACTAATATCCCGCATACTATCTGGCACAGCCAAAAAAAAAAAAGGAAAATATATTTTAAATTTCATAAATGTTAATATATGATCCTGATGTTGACCTTAGTATAATATTTTTAAAGAGTAGGTTGGAAAGAAGTTGGGAAGTCCTAGAACTGCAATTCCAATATTCCAACCCTGTTAATATATAATTAACTACAATGAGTTCAGAACCTTCAGATTTTCATTCCCTGTCTGACATCGATAATGCAAAATATCTATTCCCATTTGACTCTCTGATACTTACATAGTCTTTCAAGAGACTGCATTAGAAGTGACTTAATGACCATGCAGGCTCACGGCATCTTGTTGCTCTACAAGCTGACTTCAGATGTATTGGGAAATTCTGTGTGGGAACAAACACTGGCAGTGCCCCTGCCAAGGGCACTGAATCAACATGCCAGAGCACAGTCCTCATTCCCAGCCAGCCAAGCTGGGCACACAGAGCCAGGCTCACTGGTTCAGAGCACTCTGCAATGATGTTGGACTGTGGGGCAGATTACCGTATCCACCAAACTGGTCCTGTGGAAGGTAGCGTGTTTTTGGTTTTGTTTTGTTTGTTTCTTTGGCCACAATGCATGGCTTGTGGGATCTTAGTTTCCCGACCAAAGATTGAATCCAGACCCATTGGCAGTGGAAGCACTGAGCCCTGACCACTGGACTGCCAGGGATTCCCAAGCAGTTTGCTTTTATTTTTGAAGTGGTTGACTTTGGATTGTCAGAGTTCCTAAAATGATCTTACAAAGCATTTATATTCTGTCAGTTGATTCTTAGATTCCTTGTCTCGTTGGGTTTGGAAAAATATCACTATTTCTATGTGGCCTTTTGCCCCTAAAGAATTCAGTGAATTTCTAAATAAAGATGGAAATAAAACAGTTAAAAAAGAATTATGAGATAATCAGATAGACAAAATATACACAATGCAATATTATTCAGTCTTAAAAAGAAAGAACATTCTGACACATGCTGCAACATGGTTGAACCTTGAAGACATTATGCTCAGTGAGATAAGCTGGTCACAAAAGGACAAATACTGTGTGATTCCAATTCCATGAGGTATATAGAGTAGTCAGACTTACAGAGACAAAAAGTAGAATGGAGGTTGTCATACTACTACTGAAGCATTGTTCAGTGTTTTTTACTTGTTTGTTTGTGTTAAGACTATCTTTTTGAGCTTCCCTGATTGCCAAAGAATTGATGCTTTTGAAATGTGGTGTTAGAGAAGACTCTTGAGAGTCCCTTGGACTGCAAGGAGATCCAACCAGTCCATCCTAAAGGAGATCACTCCTGGGTGTTCATTGGAAGGATTGATGTTGAAGCTGAAACCCCAATACATTGGCCACCTAATGCGAAGAGCTGACTCCTTTGAAAAGACCCTGTTGCTGGGAAAGATTGAGGGCAGGAGGAGAAGGGGACGATAGAAGATGGGATGGTTGGATGGCATCACCAACTCAATGGACATGGGTTTGGATGGACTCCGGGAGTTGGTGATGGACAGGGAGGCCTGGTGTGCTGTGGTTCATGGGGTCGCAGAGTCAGACACGACTGAGTGACTGAACTGAACTGAACTGATAGCTCAGTTGGTAAAGAATCCGCCTGCAATGCAGGAGACCCAGGTTCAATTCCCGGGTCGGGAAGATCCCCTGGAGAAGGGATAGGCTACCCACTCCAGTATTCTTGGGCTTTCCTTGTGGCTCAGCTGGTAAAGAATCTGCCTGCAATGCGGGAAACCTGGGTTCCATCTCTGGGGATCCCCTGGAGAAGGGAAAGGGTACCCAGTCCAGTATCCTGGCCCGGAGAATTCCATGGACTGTATAGTGCATGAGGTCACAAAGAGTCGGACAGGACTGAGCGACTTGCACTTTCACTTTTCACTTTCTTTCAAGGTACAGGTTTCTTTGGTGGCTCAGATGGTTAAAGAATCTGTCTGCAATGCAGGAGACCCAGGTTTGATCCCTGGTTCAGGAAGATGCCCTGGAGAAAGGAATGGCAACCCACTCCAGTATTCTTGCCTGGAAAATCCCTGGACAGAGTAGCCTGGTGGGCTACAGTCCATGGGGTAGCAAAGAGTCAGATATGACTGAACGACTAAGCCAATTTTCAAGGTACATAATGTAATATTTACAGATAAAATGATATGTTATCTGTCATCTGGGTAATACTGGATACAGTTTTGGCCATGAGTTGTTTAAATTTTTTTTAAAAAAGAGAAAGAGAAAAAAAGATGAAGTTATTTAAGCAGGCATTGCTGTTCATCTTATATAAATGAAATAAAACACAGATTACAGATTATCTTTAACCAAAATGTGTTATCCATTACGTTATTATCTATACATTTTGGTTTGCCTAAAATATTCAATATCTTTCAGATGTTTTCTTATTATTCTGATAAACCTGTTAATATGTTTTCCTTTGTCAGTACTATATTCTACAAGGTATAACTTCTAGAAAGCATTCACTGTGTTCTTCTGAATAATCCTTCAGCCTAATCAAAAAATAGAGTGGATTGTTTGAGATCATAGAGAAAATTTTAAAAATTAGTCTTTTGGAGTCTAATTCCAATGTCATTATTTTTTAGGAGTCACTTTTTTCTTATTATGTAACTTGGCTAGAATTTTTTTAAAAAGTGTAACATCACCATAGAATCTGTCTAAACGCTAGCACAAACTTAATACTAATTTAATTTAGTTTCATCTGAGAGCAAACTTTGGTATATAATTCTCTAAACAGTATACTGATTGAGAACAAAATTTACTTTTTTAATCTAGGAAATAATGAATACTAATAAGTATTTGACTAAAAAAAGGATTTCCAGCTATAAGATAAATAAATACTAAGGCTATAATGTACAACATGATAAATATAATGAACACTGCTGTACATTATATATGAAAGTTGTTAAAGGGAGTAATTCCTAAGAATTCTCATCACAAGGAAAAATATTTTTTTTCTTTTTCTGTTATTTTGTATCTGTGTGAGATGATGGATGTTCACTAAGCCTATTGTGATAACCGTTTCATGATGTATCTATGTCAAATCATTAGGTTGTATGCCTTAAACTTATACAGTGCTGTATGTCAATTATATTAATATCTGAATAAAATTAGAAGAAAGGAAGAAAGAAAAGGACGAAGGAGGGAAGGAAGGAGAGAAGGAGAGAAAAGAATGTTTAGGTCTATGTTTTTGGAGTTCCTATGGTAATCTGTAAACCATCATTGTATACTTGGAAAAGAAGTATAGTATTACTTTGACTCAGATAATGCATGGATTAATACTAATTTAAAATAGTATCTCCCCACTCACTCCATCCCACTTGTGATGGCCTTTGTATCATTCCTGAAGATCTGGAACCCTGTCCACTAATGAATCCTATTTGGAAATCTCTCTCCTAAGATGTTTGCATGAAATTCCTTCCTGCATTTTTTTCTTGTTCCCTTCCCTAGAGACCTTCTCTAACCAAATTGGATCCACATTCCTACCATGTTTAACTCTATCTCTTTACCCATCTCCTTCTACCCCTTCCTCAAGCACTTATCTTTACCTGGATATGTTTGGTTGTTTTCTGTTTCCCCACACAGGACTATAACTTCATGAGAATAGGGGATTTTTTTCACCCCTGAGTAACCTAAGCCTTGGCACATGGTCGGTCACAATTGAATATTTGTTGAATCAATGAATGGACAAAGAGTTGAAAAGGCACACATTTAAGAGTCTAACTTTCAGCTTGAACAACGAGCTTTAGTCATATCTTCAGCAACTTCTATGGGAACTCTCATGGAAGTTAATTACATGTATTTTTCATCTTTAAAGTACATTATAAATAATTTTTTAATACTTCCATGAAACAGATGCTAATACTCTGTTTTATAGCTGGGAAAATGAAAGCATAAAAAAACTAAATCCCAAAAGATCAATGAGTGAATCAATGTCAGAGCTAGATTTAGATAAGAATTTTGGATATTCAGTCTTGAGCAACCGACTCCCCAAAGTCATTTATCTACATCTTATGCTTGTTACAACTCATTTAAAAGCATTTACTATTCCTGAGTTTGAAAGCCTCTCAGGTAAGAAATCAGTTTGTTGTGACAGCAGGTGACTCAGTTACTGTAAATGTTCTTTCAAGATCTTGTTCCTTAATCTGTAGCCAGTAATTCCAACAAAGCAAGCTGCTGCCCTAGCAGAAAATATATGGTCTACAAGTAATTACCAATTAGTTTCATTATGCCCATCCCTCATTTAATTTTAAAATGCTTCCACCACCCCAAATCAATTACAAACACAGAGAAAGCTTTTTATGCACTATCTGTAAAAGAATTTCTCAAAGTCTAATTTTGCTTTTGATTCTTCAAACATTATTAGAAATGATGGGACCTCAAAATTCTGTATGCCAGAGGGCCACACAATCTCATTTTTCATCAAGCAGTTCCTTTTTGAATAGGGACTGCTGCTGCTGCTAAGTCGCTTCAGTCTTGTCCAACTCTGTGTGACCCCATAGACAGCAGCCAACCAGGTTCCTCCGTCCCTTGGATTCTCCAGGCAAGAAGACCATTTCCTTCTCCAATGCACGCATGCATGCTAAGTCACTTCAGTCGTGTCCGGCTCTGTGCGACCCTATGGACAGCAGCCTACGAGGTTCTTCTGTCCATGGGATTCTCTAGGCAAGAATACTGGAGTGGGTTGCCATTTCCTTCTCCTTTGTATAGGGACAGTGGTTCTCAAATCTGGTTGTATTTTAGAATCGCCTGAAAATTTTACAAATACTGATAACTGGACCCTACTCTCAGAGATACTGATTTATTTTATCCAAGGTGTGGCTTCCTTATAGAAACTTCTGAAGTGCAGCCAAATGGAGATTTTTGTAGAAGAGCCTCAGTTCAGGGATCTTCTGATATGACCTAAGAATGGACTCCAGGAAGGAGACAAAGCCAGAGGACCGTGATGTAATGGTTTCTAGATTTCTGTGTAATTCTACATACTTTACCCTGGAAAAGGGAATGGCTACCCACTCCAGTATCCTGGCCTGGAGAATTCCATGGACTGTATAGTCCATGGGGTCACAAAGAGTCAGACACGACTGAGCGACTTTCACTTTCACACTACATATTTTAAATTATTATGAAATTGTTAACATCTTACAGTATTCTTCATCCTGGGGTTTTTGTTTTGTTTTTTAGAAGGATCTAGTTTTAAATGCATTTCTAAGATTTAAGTTACCTTGAGCTAAAATGAAACAGATGTCAAGGTGACACCAACGGTGATGAAGTGCCTGAAACACTTCTTAAAACTGTCAAGCTATGGAAATGTGAGATACAATTAATAGTAGTCAAAATTTTGACATGCTACATGAGCCACACAGGATCAAAACAGCCATTTGTATGATATAAACTGTTTACAAAATCATTCTTAGTAATAAACAAAATTCACTCCAAATGTGTTTACTTGTATTTTGGACACATTATGCCTTCATCATCAATCACTCTCACTGGCAGAAAGAAGATGATGTTTGTTTCCCATGTCTGAACATTCTACCCATTCTAATACCTACAGCTTCAAGTAAAACAGAACCCTGTTGTAACACATTTAGCAATGAAGATCCCTCCACCACAAAAGCATATATGGTTTTCATTTGTTTTCTGTCAACTTCTTACACTTGGTACTTATTTGGTTTGCTCGATTATGAATGGAGCAAAGGCAACAGAGAAAAATGGAAACAAATGAGGAAAGAATTAGTGAAAAAGAAATGATTTGTCAAAAAAAAGAAAAGAAATCATCATGGAAAAGTACATGAGCTTAGGTCCCTAAAAGCTAGGATGAGAAACCCTGTCTCTCTCAGTGGCTCATCTTGCTGGGTGCTTCCAGAACCGTCTGGATCTTGAGTCCCTCTGCATCTTGTGTTTCATGTCACTTGATTACTTAAGCTCCTTCAAAGAGTTGGTTTCCCTGACTTTGCTCGAGTTGCTGGGCTTGCAATTGGTGTAAGTTCTCTGAAGCAACTAGGCTGGTGTCATTATTCGGCACTCCTATTTAAATACTCCCTTAATTCCTCCTGTTTAGTCTGGCTCATTGGGTGTCGCCCATAAAAACAGTATGGCTTTTGTAATCACCATTAGAGCAGAGTAGGGGGTGTGACTAATCAGGACATTGCAACTCTGTTATCTTCTGAGAAGTGAGTCAGTTTCAACATAAGCTTTGTGCTCATATGTCACTCCCTACTCTCTGGTGTTCAAGTCCATATTTGTTCCAGACTCTGGATGCTTAAATAAAAAAAAAAAAAAAAAGGCTGTTTGTTTTCTTTATGAAAACATGTTCTATACACCCTCTCAGGAGAAGAACTAACTCTGCAGGAATTTGGAGAAATTCCAAAAATGCTGTCTCACTATACAGAGTTCCCATGGCAGGGAAGATATTTGTTCCCTCAGTTTGGGGAACTGTACCAATAATACAACAAGCTCAGGTCAGCACAAACAATACTAATACTAATAACACTAACAAGATCAGGTCAACACTAACAATAACATCAGATATGCAGATGACACCACCCTAATGGCAGAAAGTGAGGAGGAAATACAGAGGCTCTAGATGAAGATGAAAGAGGAGAGTGAAAGAGCTGGCTTAAAACTCAACATTCAAAGAACTCATATCATGGCATCTGGTCCCATCACTTCATGGTAAATAGATGGGGAAAAAATGGAAACAATGACAGACTTTATTTTCTTGGGCTCCTGAGAGAGTCAATTCCTAGGCAGGTTGATAGAAAGTCTGGGGTCCCTGAGGAGGAGAGAGGGGTCTAGGGCTCTCAAGAAGGAGAAAAGGACAAATGTGTCTTTTTTTTTGTTCTCTACATTCCTTTGTCTTAGTCACATAAAATGTTTTTTTCTTTAATTCCGGAACTGATGATTACACAACAAACTACTCAGTTTAAACTCTGTACTAAGGCAATGGCACCCACTCCAGTTCTCTTGCCTGGAAAATCCCATGGATGGAGGAGCTTGGTGGGCTACAGTCCATGGGGTCGCTAAGAGTCAGACATGACTGAGCGACTTCACTTTCACTTTTCACTTTCATGCATTGGAGAAGGAAATGGCAACCCACTCCAGTGTTCTTGCCTTGAGAATGCCAGGGACAGGGAAGCCTGGTGGGCTGCCATCTATGGGGTTGGACAGAGTCAGACAGGACTGAAGCAACTTAGCAGCAGCAGCAGCAGCAGCAAGGATTATAAAACAATGTATCCTGCTTGAGGACAGTTTCTCCTTCCTAAAAACCTTCTAGTAATTTTCTGGTGGAGTCTTTAGGGTTTTCTATGTAGAGGATCATGTCATCTGCAAACAGTGAGAGCTTTACTTCTTCTTTTCCAATTTGGATTCCTTTTATTTCTTTTTCTGTTCTGATTGCTGTGGCCAAAACTTCCAAAACTATGTTGAATAGTAATGGTGAAAGTGGGCACCCTTGTCTTGTTCCTGACTTTAGAGGAAATGCTTTCAATTTTTCACCATTGAGGATAATGTTTGCTGTGGGTTTGTCATATATAGCTTTTATTATGTTGAGGTATGTTCCTTCTATTCCTGCTTTCTGGAAAGTTTTGATCATAAATGGATGTTGAATTTTGTCAAAGGCTTTCTCTGCATCTATTGAGATAATTATATGGTTTTTGTTTTTCAATTTGTTAATGTGGTGTATTACATTGATTGATTTGCGGATATTGAAGAATCCTTGCATCCCTGGGATAAAGCCCACTTGGTCATGGTGTATGATCTTTTTAATGTGTTGTTGGATTCTGATTGCTAGAATTTTGTTAAGGATTTTTGCATCTATGTTCATCAGTGATATTGGCCTGTAGTTTTCTTTTTTTGTGGCATCTTTGTCAGGTTTTGATATTAGGGTGATGGTGGCCTCATAGAATGAGTTTGGAAGTTTACCAACCTCTGCAATTTTCTGGAAGAGTTTGAGCAAGATAGGTGTTAGCTCTTCTCTAAATTTTTGGTAGAATTCAGCTGTGAAGCCATCTGGACCTGGGCTTTTGTTTGCTGGAAGATTTTTGATTACAGTTTCAATTTCCGTGCTTGTGATGGGTCTGTTAAGATTTTCTATTTCTTCCTGGTCGAGTTTTGGAAAGTTGTACTTTTCTAAGAATTTGTCCATTTCTTCCTCGTTGTCCATTTTATTGGCATATAATTGTTGATAGTACTCTCTTATGATCCTTTGTATTTCTGTGTTGTCTGTTGTGATCTCTCCATTTTCATTTCTAATTTTATTGATTTGATTTTTCTCCCTTTGTTTCTTGATGAGTCTGGCTAATGGTTTGTCAATTTTATTTATCCTTTCAAAGAACCAGCTTTTGGTTTTGTTGATTTTTGCTATGGTCTCTTTTGTTTCTTTTGCATTTATTTCTGCTCTAATTTTTAAGATTTCTTTCCTTCTACTAACGCTGGGGTTCTTCATTTCTTCCTTTTCTAGTTGCTTTAGGTGTAGAGTTAGGTTATTTATTTGACTTTTTTCTTGTTTCTTGAGGTATGCCTGTATTGCTATGAACTTTCCCCTTAGGACTGCTTTTACAGTGTCCCACAGGTTTTGGGTTGTTGTGTTTTCATTTTCATTCATTTCTATGCAAATTTTGATTTCTTTTTTGATTTCTTCTGTGATTTGTTGGTTATTCAGCAGCGTGTTGTTCAGCCTCCATATGTTGGATTTTTTAATAGTTTTTCTCCTGTAATTGAGATCTAATCTTACTGCATTGTGGTCAGAAAAGATGCTTGGAATGATTTCTATTTTTTTGAATTTACCAAGGCTAGCTTTATGGCCCAGGATGTGATCTATCCTGGAGAAGGTTCCATGTGCGCTTGAGAAGAAGGTGAAATTCATTGTTTTGGGATGAAATGTCCTATAGATATCAATTAGGTCTAACTGGTCTATT
Organism: Bubalus bubalis; assembly: GCF_019923935.1. Classification (NCBI taxonomy): domain Eukaryota; kingdom Metazoa; phylum Chordata; class Mammalia; order Artiodactyla; family Bovidae; genus Bubalus; species Bubalus bubalis. The sequence continues at coordinate 20,550,788 of NC_059157.1, read as the reverse complement.
GTATCATTTAAAGTTTGTGTTTCCTTGTTAATTTTCTGTTTAGTTGATCTATCCATAGGTGTGAGTGGGGTATTAAAGTCTCCCACTATTATTGTGTTATTGTTAATTTCTTCTTTCATACTTGTTAGCATTTGTCTTACATACTGCGGTGCTCCCGTGTTGGGTGCATATATATTTATAATTGTTATATCTTCTTCTTGGATTGATCCTTTGATCATTATGTAGTGACCTTCTTTGTCTCTTTTCACAGCCTTTGTTTTAAAGTCTATTTTATCTGATATGAGTATTGCTACTCCTGCTTTCTTTTGGTCCCTATTTGCATGGAAAATCTTTTTCCAGCCCTTCACTTTCAGTCTGTATGTGTCCCCTGTTTTGAGGTGGGTCTCTTGTAGACAACATATGTAGGGGTCTTGTTTTTGTATCCATTCAGCCAGTCTTTGTCTTTTGGTTGGGGCATTCAACCCATTTACGTTTAAGGTAATTACTGATAAGTATGATCCTGTTGCCATTTACTTTATTGTTTTGGGTTCGAATTTATACACAATTTTTGTGTTTCCTGTCTAGAGACTATCCTTTAGTATTTGTTGGAGAGCTGGTTTGGTGGTGCAGAATTCTCTCAGCTTTTGCTTCTCTGAAAAGCTTTTGATTTCTCCTTCATACTTGAATGAGATCCTTGCTGGGTACAATAATCTGGGCTGTAGGTTATTTTCTTTCATCATTTTAAGTATGTCTTGCCATTCCCTCCTGGCTTGAAGAGTTTCTATTGAAAGATCAGCTGTTATCCTTATGGGTATTCCCTTGTGTGTTATTTGTTGTTTTTCCCTTGCTGCTTTTAATATTTGTTCTTTGTGTTTGATCTTTGTTACTTTGATTACTATGTGTCTTGGGGTGTTTCGCCTTGGGTTTATCCTGTTTGGGACTCTCTGGGTTTCTTGGACTTGGGTGATTATTTCCTTCCCCATTTTAGGGAAGTTTTCAACTATTATCTCCTCAAGTATTTTCTCATGGTCTTTCTTTTTGTCTTCTTCTTCTGGGACCCCTATGATTCGAATGTTGTAGCGTTTAATATTGTCCTGGAGGTCTCTGAGATTGTCCTCATTTCTTTTAATTCGATTTTCTTTTATCCTCTCTGATTCAAATCAACACCCAGAAATCCCTTGCATTCCTATACACTAATAATGAGAAAACAGAAAGAGAAATTAAGGAAACAATTCCATTCACCATTGCAACGGAAAGAATAAAATACTTAGGAATATATCTACCTAAAGAATCTAAAGACCTATATATAGAAAACTATAAAACACTGGTGAAAGAAATCAAAGAGGACACTAACAGATGGAGAAATATACCATGTTCATGGATTGGAAGAATCAATATAGTGAAAATGAGTATACTACCCAAAGCAATCTATAGATTCAATGCAATCCCTATCAAGCTACCAACAGCATTCTTCACAGAGCTAGAACAAATAATTTCACAATTTGTATGGAAAAACAAAAAACCTCGACTAGCCAAAGCGATCTTGAGAAAGAAGAATGGAACTGGAGGAATCAACCTACCTGACTTCAGGCTCTACTACAAAGCCACAGTTATCAAGACAGTATGGTACTGGCACAAAGACAGAAATATAGATCAATGGAACAAAATAGAAAGCCCAGAGATAAATCCACGCACATATGGACACCTTATCTTTGACAAAGGAGGCAAGAATATACAATGGATTAAAGACAATCTCTTTAACAAGTGGTGCTGGGAACTCTGGTCAACCACTTGTAAAAGAATGAAACTAGAACACTTTCTAACACCATACACAAAAATAAACTCAAAATGGATTAAAGATCTCAACGTAAGACCAGAAACTATAAAACTCCTAGAGGAGAACATAGGCAAAACACTCTCTGACATACATCACAGCAGGATCCTCTATGACCCACCTCCCAGAATATTGGAAATAAAAGCAAAAATAAACAAATGGGACCTAATTAACCTTAAAAGCTTCTGCACATCAAAGGAAACTATTAGCAAGGTGAAAAGATAGCCTTCAGAATGGGAGAAAATAATAGCAAATGAAGCAACTGACAAACAACTAATCTCGAGAATATACAAGCAACTCCTACAGCTCAACTCCAGAAAAATAAATGACCCAATCAAAAAATGGGCCAAAGAACTAAATAGACATTTCTCCAAAGAAGACATACAGATGGCTAACAAACACATGAAAAGATGCTCAACATCACTCATTATCAGAGAAATGCAAATCAAAACCACTATGAGGTACCATTTCACGCCAGTCAGAATGGCTGCGAGCCAAAAGTCTACAAGCAATAAATGCTGAAGAGGGTGTGGAGAAAAGGGAACCCTCTTACACTGTTGGTGGGAATGCAAACTAGTACAGCCACTATGGAGAACAGTGTGGAGATTCCTTAAAAAACTGGAAATAGACCTGCCTTATGATCCAGCAATCCCACTGCTGGGCATACACACTGAGGAAACCAGAAGGGAAAGAGACACGAGTACCCCAATGTTCATCGCAGCACTGTTTATAATAGCCAGGACATGGAAGCAACCTAGATGTCCATCAGCAGATGAATGGATAAGAAAGCTGTGGTACATATACACAATGGAGTATTATTCAGCCATTAAAAAGAATACATTTGAATCAGTTCTAATGAGGTGGATCAAACTGGAGCCTATTATACAGAGTGAAGTAAGCCAGAAAGAAAAACACCAATACAGTATACTAACGCATATATATGGAATTTAGAAAGATGGTAACAATAACCCTGTGTACGAGACAGCAAAAGAGACACTGATGTATAGAACAGTCTTATGGACTCTGTGAGAGAGGGAGAGGGTGGGAAGATTTGGGAGAATGGCATTGAAACGTGTAAAATATCATGTATGAAACGAGTTGCCAGTCCAGGTTCGATGCACGATACTGGATGCTTGGGGCTGGTGCACTGGGACGACCCAGAGGGATGGAATGGGGAGGGAGGAGGGAGGAGGGTTCAGGATGGGGAACACATGTATACCTGTGGCGGATTCATTTTGATATTTGGCAAAACTAATACAGTTATGTAAAGTTTAAAAATAAAAAAAAAAAAAAACCTTCTAACTAATCCTATTATCTTAGAATGTAAATTATAGGAGTGGGTCTAGTAAGATCTTTACAAAATTGAGACATTCTTTTGATTTATTGTAAGAACTAATTTAATAAGTATATAACTCCCTTGCTAACACTAGCGAAGGGGGCACTCTCTGTCCCCCTTCTGATGTCGATGTCAGAAGCTTTCTCTGTCCCTCTTTATATTTTAATAAAACTCTGCTACGCAAAATCTCTTGAGTGATCAAGCCTGGTCCCTGGTCCTGAAGCTAAATCTTCAGAGATCACAAATCTGACACTGTTCACCAGAAGCTATCACTCCCAAATCACTGCAGATGGTGACTGCAGCCATGAAATGAAAAGACTCTTGCTCTTTGGGAGAAAGGCTATGACAAACCAAGACAGCATATCAAAAAGCAGAGACATGACACTACCAGTAAATCTACATAGTCAAAACTATAGTTTTTCCAGTAGTCATGTAGGGAAGTGAGAGTTGGACAACAGAGAAGGTGAGCCCCAAAATGCTCTTGAATTGTGGTACTGGAGAAGACTCTCAAGATTCCCTTGGACTGCAAGGAGATGAAACCAGTCAATCCTAAAGGAAATTAACGCTGAATATTCATTGGAAGGGCTGATGCTGAAGCTCCAGTACTTTGGCCACCTGATCCCAAGAGCCAACTCACTGGAAAAGACCCTGATGCTGGGAAAGATTGAGGGCAACAAAGGATGAGATGGTTGGATGGCATCACCAACTCAATGGACATGAGTTTGAGCAAACTCCAGGAGATAGTAAGGACAGGGAAGCCTGGCGAGAGCAGTCCATGGGGGTAGCAATGAGTCAGACACAACTGAGTGACTAAACAACAGGTCAACACACACATACTGAACGCTTACAATGTACCAAGTACTTTTCATGTATCATTATCTTAAAAATAAAGTTTGTTTTAGAGCAGTTTTTAAATTTTTATTTATCTTGGCTGCGCTGAGTCTTCATTACTACATGCAAGCTTCTCTAGTTGCCAAGAACGAGGGGCTACTCTTGGTTGTGGTGCGTGGGCTTCTCATTGCAATGGCTTCTCTTGTTGTGGGCTTCCCTGATAGCTCAGCTAGTACAGAATCCGCCTGCAATGTGGGAGGCCCCAGTTCGATCCCTGTGTTGGGAAGATCCCCTGGAGCAAGGGAAAGGCTACCTACTCCAGTATTCTGGCCTGGGGAATTCCATGGACAGTCTGCGGGGTCGCAAAGAGTCAGACAGGACTGAATGACTTGAACTCCCACTCTCACTCTCTTGTTGTGGAGCACAGGCTCTAGGGCGCTTGGGCTTCAGTAACTGTGGCTCCTGGGCTCTAGAGCACAGGCTCCATGGTTGTGGCACACAGGCTCAGCTGCTCTGTGGCATGTGGGGTCTTCCCAGGGAAGATCTCAGGGATCGAACCTGTATCTCCTGCATTGGCAGATGGATTTTTTTTTTTTAAAACCACTTTTTTTGACCCACCAGGGAAGCCCAGGAGTAGTTTTATATTTACAGAAAAATTACAAAGAGTACAGAGAGTTTCTATGTATCCCACACCCAGTCTTCCCTATTACTGTTTTACATTAGTATGATATAATTGTTACAATTAGTGTAATGAAATACTATCATGACAATATTGACATATTATTAATAACTATCATCCCTATTTTTCATATTTCCTTAGTCTTTACCTACTGTCTTTTTTCTGTTCTAAGACCTTGTCCTGGATACATTTAATCATCATATCTTCTTAGGCTTCTGTTGACAGTGACAGATTCTCAGACTTTCTTTTTGGTGAACTTGACAGTTTTGAGGAATAAATAGAATGTCCCTCCATTGAGATTTGTCTAATTATTTTTTTTCCTCATTAGACTGGGATTAAGTATTCTTTTTTTAAGGACATTTTAAAAAATATATTTTCATTTATTTATTTGGCTTCACTGGGTCTTAGTTGTGGCATGCAGGATCTTTGATCTTTGTTATGGCATGTGGGATCTAGTTCCGCAACTAGGGATTGAACCTGGGCCCCCTGCATTATGATCATGGAGTCTTAGCCACTGGACCACCAAGGAATTCCCCTGGGGCTAAGTGTTCTTAAGAGGAAGACCCCAGAGGTAGTAGAATGCCATTTTCATCATATCATGTCAAGAACATAAACTATCAGCATGGGTTATCATTATTAATGTTACCCTTAATCTCTTGGCTGAGGTAACATTTGTCAGATTCCACTATGGTAACTTTACAATTTGCCCTCTTTTTCCACTTTTCCATTCTGTAGCCTTCACAAGGAAGTCACAATGCATAGTTCACACTTAAGGAGTAGGGAGTTATGATCCATCTCCTTGAGGGTGGATTATCTACATAAATTATTTGAAGATCCTATTTATTCAGTCATTTTCTGTATCTGTACAGACTAATGGTTTTTTTAAAATACACTTTTAGTTATAATCCAATAATTTTAAATTTTTTAAAAAAAATTGTAAAATATCATGTATGAAATGAGTTGCCAGTCCAGGTTCGATGCACGATACTGGATGCTTGGGGCTGGTGCACTGGGACGACCCAGAGGGATGGAATGGGGAGGGAGGAGGGAGGAGGGTTCAGGATGGGGAACACATGTAAACCTGTGGCGGATTCATTTTGATATTTGGCAAATCTAATACAGTTATGTAAAGTTTAAAAATAAAATAAAATTAAAAAAAAAATAAATAAATAAAATAAAAAAAAAAAAAAAAAAAAAAAAAAATTGGAGTATAGTTGCTTTATATTGCTGTGTCAGTTTCTGCTGTACAGCAAAGTGAATTGGCCATATGTATACATACATATCTCCCCTCTTTTTTGGATTTCCTTCCCACTTGGGTCACCACAGCACTGAGTAGAGTTCCCTGTGCTGTACAGTAGGTTCTCATTAGTCATCAGTTTTATACATAGTAGTGTGTCTATGTTAATCCCAATCTCCCAGTTCATCCCACCCATCACCCTTCCCCTTTGGCATCAATGTTTGCTCTCTGTGTCTGTGTCTCTAGTTCTACTTTGCAAATAAGATTATCTGTACCATTTTTCTAGATTCAGCATATATGGTTAATATACAATATCTGATTTTCTTCTTTTGGACTTACTTCACTCTATATGATAGTCTCTATGTCCATCCACATCTCTATAAATGATACAATTTCATTCCTTTTTATAATTGAGTAGCATTCTATTGTATATATGTACCACATCTTCTTTATCCATTCCTCTGTTGATGTAAACACTTTTAAATTTCTTGCTCAAGTTTTCCAGCTCTGACCACAGGGAACCTTTCAGTTGGCTCCTTGTTTTTTTGACATGGCCCTTCAATGTGGTTTTTCTTCAGCACTTCTTCAGTTTCTGGCTCTAAGATGCTCCAAGTTCATCTTGCATATTTTCTGCCACAGTCTTAGGATGAGACATTTCTTGAGATGCCCCAGTTCCTTTTACTGGAGGATGGTATTAGAAATCAAGATCTGGGTGATAAATGTGCTCATTGCTACTGGAGTGTTTTTGCTTCTCAGCTGAAAGAGGAACTATATGTATGTATACTAACTCATGTATTGACACATATCCTTCAGTATTTCTATACATAACTATTTGTATGTATATTAATCTAAACCTGAAATCATATAGATACTTTCACCTCAAACCATTACCACATAGATCATTAAAGCCAACTTCCCTTGCTACAACAGAGAAAAAACTATTTCTCACCATCCATGTCTATTTACTTAACTGTTCAATTCTGGTACACATGTATAGCAGTTTCAGAATTGTTGTTAACTTGCACTCCTGTGGGAGGCAACTGCATCAATAGAGTGCTTTTCCAGAGAGTATGGAAAACATTATTCTGGACAGCCATGAGCCTGGTATCACTGAATGATTTTCTACCAAGGAAGAATGAGGAATGGATAAAGACCATTAATGGATTAATGCTCTCCACCATAGAAAGCATTGGTATGGCAGGTCAGGGCGAAGAAAAATACAGTGGGGTTCATTTTGAATTTTAGCTGAGTTTCTATGAAAAAGGCATTTGTTCTCTTCCTTGGACTGCAAAACTTTTGACACAAAGCTCATGTTCTCTTCTGCCACTGAGCCAGTCCCACCTTCTTTCAGCCTCCACAGCCATAATCATAACAGAAGGGGAGCAACTTTACCAGGTACATTACAACATGTGAGGTGAGAGGGCACAGCTGGGTAATAAGGTGGTGAGCGATGGATAAACAAAGTATCAGCTAGTTGCTGGTCAGCTGGAGGTAGGAGAGATTGCAAATAGGTACTGACAGGTCCGACATATTAATACAACAAGGGGGAGATATGCGTGATGGAATGGGATTTTACAGTTGACCGCTAATGAGGCTTTATCCACAGCTTTGACAGGTCTGTGCCCTTTCATTGATCTATTACCAAATCAACTGCCAATGTGCTGTTTTCAACCAATGACACTTGGCAATTCTAAAAAAACAACAACAAGAAACAACCTTTCACAGCCACTCTCCAGGCCTGACCTGGTATCTAGAAAGTGTTATGCCAATATATGGGAAAGAGCAAGCAACTCTACATAGGGACATTTAAAGTTTTCCCCATCACATGAGAAGATTCAGATTTCAGATTCTTGGAGACAGAGAATGGCATGGTAGAAGGAGTGGAGGCTTTGAGGATTCACTCATCTCGGTTTGAATTCAAGCTCTGCCACTTAACAGCTGTGGAACGCTAAGCAAACTATTTTCTGTGGTTTATAATCTATTTTCGGAGAAGGCAATGGCACCCCACTCCAGTACTCTTGCTTGGAAAATCCCATGGACGGAGGAACCTGTTAGGCTGCAATCCATGGGGTCGCTAAGAGTCAGACACGACTGAGCGACTTCACTTTGACTTTTCACTTTCATGCATTGGAGAAAGAAATGGCAACCCACTCCAGTGTTCTTGCCTGGAGAATCCCAGGGACGGGGGAGCCTGGTGGGCTGCCGTCTATGGGGTCGCACAGAGTCGGACACAACTGAAGTGACTTAGCATAGCATAGCATAGCATAATCTATTTTAATGTAAATTATTATACATAATATATTAAATTACTAGACTAAATTATTATACATAATATATTAAAATATCAAAACAGTATATGTTATTAATATTTAAAATTATATGTAACAAAGCTTACAGAATTTTATATTTATAGCACAAAGAGTGAATCATAGTATATTCAAATTTATAAATCGTTTAGAGGAGGGTGAGGGATCCTTAGATAGAACACAGCATTGACAAAACAATTTATCTGTATTAAATGTATAAAGCAGCCTCCTGGAGGGAGGAGAGGGTAGCAGGGAATCAAGTGTTAATCTAGGTAACTCTGGAAGTGAGTGGAGTCTGTCAGACTACAGACAGAAGATACTGTCCATGAACACTGTGGTCTAGTTGGAAGTGGGATGTGAAACTCCCACTGAGCACAGTGGGGCACCATGTCCAGCAGGAACCCACACCTGGGACAAGGTGGAAGGCAGGGTTGAGGTCAGAAGAAACTCATCTTCTCGTGACTGTGGAGCCACCATGCTAGCTGAATTGACGTGGAATGACAAAGACATTTCTGCCTTACTTAACCCACTCTTGTTTTGAATGTCACAAAGGAATCTAATCCCAACTCATATAGATTTTACTTGTATCTTTTCCTCCCTGCCTTCTATCCTTCCACCAATCCCTGAATCCCTCACAAGGTGAGGGTACATAACTTTTCACTATATAACTCTCCTTCTAAGGCACTCTGTGGTCTTCTTAAGCACCTAATTCTAGCCAATGAAAGGGGGACATAGAGTGGACTCCTGCTCACAAGATTATGCCCGTGAATGGAGTAATAATTAGGAAGATAATTTGCATGAACGCATCATCTTCACAAAAGCATTTTTAAATGAGCTGAAGGACAGTACAAATTTAGTTTTTATTTCTTTTATAGCAAATTTATATGCTTACTGGATTTTGAGAGAAATGTTAAGCATAACCTTTAAAAATTAAAGTAACATGGTGGGAATGTAAATTTGGTGAAGCCACTATGGAAAACAGTATGGAGGTCCCTCAAAAAAACTAAAAACAGAATTACTTACTGCGGTGCTCCCGTGTTGGGTGCATATATATTTATAATTGTTATATCTTCTTCTTGGATTGATCCTTTGATCATTATGTAGTGACCTTCTTTGTCTCTTTTCACAGCCTTTGTTTTAAAGTCTATTTTATCTGATATGAGTATTGCTACTCCTGCTTTCTTTTGGTCCCTATTTGCATGGAAAATCTTTTTCCAGCCCTTCACTTTCAGTCTGTATGTGTCCCCTGTTTTGAGGTGGGTCTCTTGTAGACAACATATGTAGGGGTCTTGTTTTTGTATCCATTCAGCCAGTCTTTGTCTTTTGGTTGGGGCATTCAACCCATTTACATTTAAGGTAATTACTGATAAGTATGATCCTGTTGCCATTTACTTTATTGTTTTGGGTTCGAATTTATACACAATTTTTGTGTTTCCTGTCTAGAGACTATCCTTTAGTATTTGTTGGAGAGCTGGTTTGGTGGTGCAGAATTCTCTCAGCTTTTGCTTCTCTGAAAAGCTTTTGATTTCTCCTTCATACTTGAATGAGATCCTTGCTGGATACAATAATCTGGGCTGTAGGTTATTTTCTTTCATCATTTTAAGTATGTCTTGCCATTCCCTCCTGGCTTGAAGAGTTTCTATTGAAAGATCAGCTGTTATCCTTATGGGAATTCCCTTGTGTGTTATTTGTTGTTTTTCCCTTGCTGCTTTTAATATTTGTTCTTTGTGTTTGATCTTTGTTACTTTGATTAATATGTGTCTTGGGGTGTTTCGCCTTGGGTTTATCCTGTTTGGGACTCTCTGGGTTTCTTGGACTTGGGTGATTATTTCCTTCCCCATTTTAGGGAAGTTTTCAACTATTATCTCCTCAAGTATTTTCTCATGGTCTTTCTTTTTGTCTTCTTCTTCTGGGACCCCTATGATTCGAATGTTGTAGCGTTTAATATTGTCCTGGAGGTCTCTGAGATTGTCCTCATTTCTTTTAATTCGTTTTTCTTTTATCCTCTCTGATTCATTTATTTCTACCATTCTATCTTCTAATTCACTAATCCTATCTTCTGCCTCTGTTATTCTACTATTTATTGCCTCCAGAGTGTTTTTAATTTCATTTATTGCATTATTCATTATATATTGATTCTTTTTTATTTCTTCTAGGTCCTTGTTGAACCTTTCTTGCATCTTCTCAATTCTTGTCTCCAGGCTATTTATCTGTGATTCCATTTTAATTTCAAGATTTTGGATCAATTTCACTATCATTATTTGGAATTCTTTATCAGGTAGATTCCCTATCTCTTCCTCTTTGGTTTGGTTTGGTGGGCATTTATCCTGTTCCTTTATCTGCTGGGTATTCCTCTGTCTCTTCATCTTGTTTAAATTGCTGAGTTTGGGGTGTCCTTTCTGTATTCTGGCAGTTTGTGGAGTTCTCTTTATTATGGCGTTTCCTCGCTGTGTGTGGGTTTGTACAGGTGGCTTGTCAAGGTTTCCTGGTTAGGGAAGCTTGTGTTGGTGTTCTGGTGGGTGGAGCTGTATTTCTTCTCTCTGGAGTGCAATGAAGTGTCCAGTAATGAGTTATGAGATGTCTTTGTTTTTGGGGTGACTTTGGGCAGCCTGTATCTTGAAGCTCAGGGCTGTGTTCCTTTGTTGCTGGAGAATTTGCTTGGTATGTCTTGCCCTGGAACTTGTTGGCCCTTGTGTGGTGCTTGGTTTCAGTGTTGGTATGGAGGCGTTTGATGAGCTCCTGTCAATTAATGTTCCTTGGAGTCAGGAGTTCCCTGGAGTCAGGGTTTGGACTTAAGCCTCCTGCTTCCAGTTATTGGTCTTATTTTTACAGTAGTTTCAAAACTTCTCCTTCTATACAGCACCAATGATAAAACATCTACATTAAAGATGAATAGTTTCTCTACTGTGAGGGTCACCCAGAGAGGTTCACAGCGTTACATGGAGAAGAGAAGAGGGAGGAGGGAGTTAGAGGTGACCCGAATGAGATGAGGTGGAATCAATAGTGGAGAGAGTGGGCTAGCCAGTAATCACTTCCTTATGTGCACTCCACAACTGGACCGCTCAGAGATGTTCACGGAGTTATACAGAGAAGAGAAGAAGGAGGAAGGAGACAGAGGTGGCCAGAAGGATAAAAGGGGGGAATGAAAAGGAGGGAGACAGATCCAGCCAGTAATCAGTTCCCTAAGTGTTCTCCAGCGTCTGGAACACACAGAAATTCACAGAGTTGGGTAGAGTAGAGAGGGGCTAGGGAGGAGACACAGGCGACCTGGTGGAGAAAAAGGAGAGTCCAAAGGGAGAGAGAGCAGTCAAGCCAGTAATCTCGCTCTCTAGTGAAAAATGGATCCTAAAGATTGGGTTCTTAAAGGTACAAAATTGGTAACAAATACATAAAAGCAAAAATTAAAAATCTAGAGTACAGTTTGGAATTTCAAAAATACAATGTTAAAGAAAAGAAGAAGGAAAAGAGAGAGAAAAAATGAACAAACAAAAACAAACAAGGTCACGAAAATTATAAAGAAAATATAGGTGCAAAATTGATAGCTAATACCAAAAAGCAAAAGTTAAAAATCTAGAGTAGAGTTTGGAATTTCAAAATACAATGTTAAAAAAAAGAAGAAGAAAAATAAAGAGAGAAAAAAACAAACAAACAAAAACAAACAATGTTGCAAAAATTATAGAGAAAATACAGGTACAAAATTGATATCAAATACCAAAAAGCATAAATTAAAAATCTAGAGTAGAGTTTGGAATTTCAGATATACAATGTTATATAAAAGAAGAAGAGAAAGAAACAGAGAAAAAAAAAGTCACAGAAATTATAAAAAAAACTATAGGTACAAAACTAATAACATATACCAAAAAGCTAAAATTAAAAATCTAGAGTAGAGTTTGGAATTTCAAAATACAATGTTAAAGAAAAGAAGAAGAAAAAAACAAGGTCAAAAAAATTATAAAAATATATATATATGAAGTTTGCTGAAGAAAAAAAATAGGGTTTTTTTTTGTTTTGTTTTTTGTTTTTGCAAAGTAATAGGTTATAAAAGTGAAAGTTAAAGGAACAATAGAGGACTTAAATTTTATTTTTTAAAATTAAAAAAAAAAAGAAAGAAAGAATGATCGTAAAATAGTAAAAATATATCCAGGACTTTCTCTGGTTTTGTTGTGAGTATTGTGGGTTCAGTTCATTTTTGGCTAGCTCCTTGGTCCAACTTATATTTCTCTAGATCTATAGGCCCCTTCCTATGTAGTCGGTAGTAACCACAGGGTTTTAATCTATTGCCTGTAGCTTCCAAGACATTTCCCTCTGTTATAGCTTCTTCTGTTTGCTGGTCTCTTCAGTGTCTGGTTTCTGCCCTGACACAAAGGGGATGGTGGAGGACACTTTTTTTTTTAATATGCTAACAAGTATGAAAGGAGAAATTAACAATAACACAATAATAGTGGGAGACTTTAATACCCCACTCACACCTATGGATAGATCAACTAAACAGAAAATTAACAAGGAAACACAAACTTTAAACAATACAATAGACCAGTTAGACCTAATTGATATCTATAGAACATTTCATCCCAAAACAATTAATTTCACCTTTTTCTCAAGCGCACATGGAACCTTCTCCAGGATAGATCACATCCTGGGCCATAAATCTAGCCTTGGTAAATTCAAAAAAATAGAAATCATTCCAAGCATCTTTTCTGACCACAGTGCAGTAAGATTAGATCTCAATTACAGGAGAAAAACTATTAAAAATTCCCACATATGGAGGCTGAACAACACGCTGCTGAATAACCAACAAATCACAGAAGAAATCAAAAAAGAAATCAAAATTTGCATAGAAATGAATGAAAATGAAAACACAACAACCCAAAACCTGTGGGACACTGTAAAAGCAGTCCTAAGGGGAAAGTTCATAGCAATACAGGCATACCTCAAGAAACAAGAAAAAAGTCAAATAAATAACCTAACTCTACACCTAAAGCAACTAGAAAGGGAAGAAATGAAGAACCCCAGGATTAGTAGAAGGAAAGAAATCTTAAAACTTAGAGCAGAAATAAATGCAAAAGAAACAAAAGAGACCATAGCAAAAATCAACAAAGCCAAAAGCTGGTTCTTTGAAAGGATAAATAAAATTGACAAACCATTAGCCAGACTCATCAAGAAACAAAGGGAGAAAAATCAAATCAATAAAATTAGAAATGAAAATGGAGAGATCACAACAGACAACACAGAAATACAAAGGATCGATCATAAGAGAGTACTATCAACAATTATATGCCAATAAAATGGACAATGTGGAAGAAATGGACAAATTCTTAGAAAAGTACAACTTTCCAAAACTGGACCAGGAAGAAATAGAAAATCTTAACAGACCCATCACAAGCACGGAAATTGAAACTGTAATCAAAAATCTTCCAGCAAACAAAAGCCCAGGTCCAGATGGCTTCACAGCTGAATTCTACCAAAAATTTAGAGAAGAGCTAACACCTATCCTGCTCAAACTCTTCCAGAAAATTGCAGAGGATGGTAAACTTCCAAACTCATTCTATGAGGCCACCATCACCCTAATATCAAAACCTGACAAAGATGCCACAAAAAAAGAAAACTACAGGCCAATATCACTGATGAACATAGATGCAAAAATCCTTAACAAAATTCTAGCAATCAGAATCCAACAACACATTAAAAAGATCATACACCATGACCAAGTGGGCTTTATCCCAGGGATGCAAGGATTCTTCAATATCCGCAAATCAATCAATGTAATACACCACATTAACAAATTGAAAAACAAAAACCATATGATTATCTCAATAGATGCAGAGAAAGCCTTTGACAAAATTCAACATCCATTTATGATCAAAACTCTCCAGAAAGCAGGAATAGAAGGAACATACCTCAACATAATAAAAGCTATACATGACAAACCTTATCGTCAATGGTGAAAAATTGAAAGCATTTCCCCTAAAGTCAGGAACAAGACAAGGGTGCCCACTTTCACCATTACTATTCAACATAGTTTTGGAAGTTTTGGCCACAGCAATCAGAGCAGAAAAAGAAATAAAAGGAATCCAAATTGGAAAAGAAGAAGTAAAACTCTCACTATTTGCAGATGACATGATCCTCTACATAGAAAACCCTAAAGACTCCACCAGAAAATTACTAGAACTAATCAATGACTATAGTAAAGTTGCAGGATATAAAATCAACACACAGAAATCCCTTGCATTCCTAGACACTAATGATGAGAAAACAGAGAGAGAAATTAAGGAAACAATTCCATTGACCATTGCAACGGAAAGAATAAAATACTTAGGAATATATCTACCTAAAGAAACTAAAGACCTATATATAGAAAACTATAAAACACTGGTGAAAGAAATTAAAGAGGACACTAATAGATGGAGAAATATACCATGTTCATGGATCCGAAGAATCAATATAGTGAAAATGAGTATACTACCCAAAGCAATTAATAGATTCAATGCAATCCCTATCAAGCTACCAACAGTATTCTTCACAGAGCTAGAACAAATAATTTCACAATTTGTATGGAAATACAAAAAACCTCGAATAGCCAAAGCGATCTTGAGAAAGAAGAATGGAACTGGAGAAATCAACCTACCTGACTTCAGGCTCTACTACAAAGCCACAGTTATCAAGACAGTATGGTACTGGCACAAAGACAGAAATATAGATCAATGGAACAAAATAGAAAGCCCAGAGATAAATCCACGCACATATGGACACCTTATCTTTGACAAAGGAGGCAAGAATATACAATGGATTAAAGACAATCTCTTTAACAAGTGGTGCTGGGAAATCTGGTCAACCACTTGTAAAAGAATGAAACTAGAACACTTTCTAACACCATACACAAAAATAAACTCAAAATGGATTAAAGATCTCAACGTAAGACCAGAAACTATAAAACTCTTAGAGGAGAACATAGGCAAAACACTCTCTGACATACATCACAGCAGGATCCTCTATGATCCACCTCCCAGAATATTGGAAATAAAAGCAAAAATAAACAAATGGGACCTAATTAAACTTAAAAGCTTCTGCACATCAAAGGAAACTATTAGCAAGGTGAAAAGACAGCCTTCAGAATGGGAGAGAATAATAGCAAATGAAGCAACTGACAAACAACTAATCTCAAAAATATACAAGCAACTCCTACAGCTCAACTCCAGAAAAATAAATGACCCAATCCAAAAATGGGCCAAAGAACTAAATAGACATTTCTCCAAAGAAGACGTACAGATGGCTAACAAACACATGAAAAGATGCTCAACATCACTCATTATCAGAGAAATGCAAATCAAAACCACAATGAGGTACCATTTCACGCCAGTCAGAATGGCTGCGATCCAAAAGTCTACAAGCAATAAATGCTGGAGAGGGTGTGGAGAAAAGGGAACCCTCTTACACTGTTGGTGGGAATGCAAACTAGTACAGCCACTATGGAGAACAGTGTGGAGATTCCTTAAAAAACTGGAAATAGAACTGCCTTATGATCCAGCAATCCCACTGCTGGGCATACACACTGAGGAAACCAGAAGGGAAAGAGACACGTGTACCCCAATGTTTATCGCAGTACTGTTTATAATAGCCAGGACATGGAAGCAACCTAGATGTCCATCAGCAGATGAATGGATAAGAAAGCAGTGGTACATATACACAATGTAGTATTACTCAGCCATTAAAAAGAATACATTTGAATCAGTTCTAATGAGGTGGATGAAACTGGAGCCTATTATACAGAGTGAAGTAAGCCAGAAAGAAAAACACCAACACAGTATACTAACGCATATATATAGAATTTAGAAAGATGGTAACAATAACCCTGTGTACGAGACAGCAAAAGAGACACTGATATATAGAACAGTCTTATGGACTCTGTGGGAGAGGGAGAGGGTGGGAAGATTTGGGAGAATGGCATTGAAACATGTATTAATATCATGTATGAAACGAGTTGCCAGTCCAGGTTCGATGCACGATACTGGATGCTTGGGGCTGGTGCACTGGGACGACCCAGAGGGATGGAATGGGGAGGGAGGAGGGAGGAGGGTTCAGGATGGGGAACACATGTATACCTGTGGCGGATTCATTTTGATGTTTGGCAAGACTAATGCAGTTTTGTAAAGTTTAAAAATAAAATAAAATTAAACAAAAACAAAAACAGAATTACTATACAATCCAGCAATTCCACTTCTGGGTATTTTTTAAAGGAAAACAGAAAGAGTAATTTGAAAAGATACATGCATGCCTATATTCATTGTGGCATTATTTACAACAGCCAAGACATGGAAGCAATCTAAATGCCCATCAGTAGATGAATGGATAAAGACATGATATATATATATATATACACACACACACACACACAAACACACACACATACACACATACACAATGGAACATTACTCAACCACAAAAAAGAATGAATCTTGCCATTTTCAACAACATGGGTGGACCTAGAGGGTATTGAACTGAGTAAAATAAGTCAGACAGAGAAAGACAAATACCATATGATTTTACATAGAAGTATAATCTAAAAAATAAGACAAATCAACAAATATAACTAAACAGAAACAGGTACAGAGAACAAACAGGTGGTTGCCAGAGTGGAGGTGGGAAGAGGGGAAGAAATGAAAAAAAGAAAGGTAACCATGTGAGGTAATGAATGCTAATCAACTTGACTATGATGATCATCATTTTACAACATACATTAATATGAAGTCATCACATTGTGCACCTCAACTATGCAATTTTTATTATACTTCATTAAAACTGGAAAAAAGATTTTGAAGCAAATAAAAGGCAAAAATAAATTAAAAATAAATTAAAATGCAAAGCAACACAAAACTAAAACACTAACACATTGGTTTGGAAAGTGGTAAGTCTGTGGTACAAAACAGTAGAAATAATAAGAATATAGTCATTCATGATTGACATATGTTTTTCAAGTATTTCCATAAATAGGCACTAAGAGTCTAAAATCTCTTTCTTTCTCCCCCTAGCTCCTGCCCGGGACTTCTGATGTTACACTGGATTTAGCAATTACAAGTCTGTTTATAGAATAATGGGGCAGAAAGGAAGGATGGCAGTTAATAGTCGCTAGGTGTCCATTTCAAAACTGTTACCTAGCAACAGTCCGAGCTCGGGGCTGCAAGGACTAGTGCCAGAGGCTTACAGTTAAAAGCTTGCTTGAGCTACATACTCACTCGCTCCACTAAACATCTCTTCTCCATAGGTTTCAAAATAAGAATCACTATTTGGGGTCATGTGGGCTGATGTGCAACAGACCATCTGTTTTATTTGTCTCTCCCTGTGACAGGAGAATGTACTTGTGGTGTTTACAGCAAACCACTTAGGTTGTGAGGGGAAAGTTTGATGGTATTTGAAGCCAAGACAAAATCTCTCTCAAAATTCCCAGATGCAAGGGATAGCAGCTCTCTGAGTTTGGAAATATTTTAAGTCCACTTTTAATCTTAAGAAAACTAAGTTTCCTGAAACCCACAGAAGTTTGAAGAGTTTAAATCAGTGGTAAGTAATTTTCACTGGAGTTAAGTATCATTCTAAGAGCACTCTAGGGACTTCCCAGGTGGCACAGTGATAAGGAATCCACCTCCCCATGCAGGAGACGCAGGAGACACTGGTTCAATCCCTGGGTTAGGAAGATCCCCTGGAGGAGGAAATGGCAATCCACTTTAGTATTCTTACCTAGAAAATCCCATGGACAGAGGAGCCTGGTGGGCTACAGTCTACTGGGTCACAAAAGGTCAGACACAACTGAGCACGCATACACAAGAGCACTGTAATCAATTTAGCCCCCCACGTTTTCATGTCTTTATGTTCAGTTTCAGGAAACTAAGACAAATATCTATAAAAGGAGATGTATAAATGCAGGATGTATTACAGTGGTTATGATATTTGATATTTATATCTTTTATATTTATTTATATATATTTATATTTATTAAGCTGCACTTTTATTTCCTTTGGTTTAACTACATTTCAAAATTAGGAAAATATTTCAAATGTATGAATTCTTGGTAAAGTCTCTGGAGCTCTTTAATCTCTTTAAAAAAAGCCTCCTGATATTGTTTGAATACACATCACGTGCTGAATGGGTTAGGAATCTATTAAAAATCAAATTTGTAGGGACTTGGATATTTGTATATACAATAGATATCTGTACATGATAAAGTTCATAGCAGAATTATTCAAAATAATCAAAAGGTGGGAAACCTGGGTCTATCAACAGATGACTTGATAAACAAAATGTGGCTTGTATTAAAAAACAGAATAGTATTCATCCCTAAAAAGGAAGGAAATTCTGACACAAGTGCCAATGTGAATGAATCTTGAAGACATGATGCTAAATGAAATAACCCAGGCACAAAAGCATAAATATTATATGATTTCTCTGGTATGGGGTATGTAGGATCATCAAATTCATAGAAATGCAAAGTAGAGTGGTGGTTTCCAGGGACTGGAGTGAGAGTAGGGGCAGGGAATGATGGAGTTATTGTTTGTTGGGTCCAGAGTTTCAGTTGGAGAAGATGAAAAAGTTCTGGAGATGGACAGTGGAGATTGGCTGCACAGCTCTGTATATGTAGTTGATGCTAATCAACTGTACAGCTAAATCTAAAGTGGTAAATTTCACTTATATATATTTTACCACAATTTTTAAAAACTCCAAAGCATTTATTTGATCCAGACCAAATGTTAACAGTACTCTGATTTTTCCGTGTGTGCCAGTGGATAACTGCAGAGAGAGAAAAATCTACTGTGGGGACTGTGTAATGAACAGAGGGACCACGCTATGGAAAGAACAAGATCCTGCCTGATTCTTGCTGGGAATTCTGGTATCAGATGAACAATAATTTTTTTAAAGTGAAAGAATGACCCTTTTGAGGAGCGAAGGAATTAATAATATGTATTCTAATAAATATCCTTTGTGTTGTTTCCTCCTTGGTCTTTTTCCTTCAATGGCCAGACATTCAAATTTGTCTATCATGAAGAGTTAAACAAAATATATTTAAAACTGAACTAGACTTGAAATTGTATTTTGCTATTGCTTTGTCTAAGCAGAACTTTCGTAAATTCTACATGGCTTTTGTAAATGATCCTGATCAGCAATGTAATGACAATATCATTAGATTTGCTTATTTTCTCACCTGGGCCCTAAACAGAAACACTGAGATACTATCACACAGATACTATCACACAGAGATACATACATGCTAATTTTAGAGGCCTAGGTTAATCACAATGGACCCCAAATGAAGACCAGATTAGAGTTTTAGGCTCTTTTGAATCACATGTTTATGATGTGTACTTTTTATAAAGAAGAGTCACTTTATTTAAAAGCATGATTTTCATATTTTGATATATATTATCTTTAATCTTTATCCCTCTTGCAATAGTAAAATGTATCTATTCAATATTATAGAAAAATCAGGAAACACATGTAGGCCTAATAAGTCCTAGGACACAACATAATCCAATGGCCGCAGAGAATTCCATCGAAGAAGCATGGTAGGCTAGCCTGTCTGCCTCTAATGGTGCTGTGCTGATTATGTTCTATTTGTTGTATCCCATTTCCTCCAGAAGCACTCTCCCAACCTCCTCTGTGCTGCTTCATCCTCTTAGAAGCCATGCCTCATATACACAGCTCGTATATACACCATGTCACCCGGGTTTCCTGCCTTCTGCTTGGGTTTATCCAATGGGAAGACAAGTAGCCCCACATTTCCACATTGCAAAGTAACTACTTCCCAGAAGAAATATGGAGTCCTACTTGGGGATTGTCCAAAAGTAGATCTTGAAACAAGGCCTTGAATGCAAGTCATTTATTTAGGGGGGTGATCCCAAGAAACAGTGGTAAGGAAATGAGGAAGAGAAGAAAACAAACAAGATGGTATATTGTCAAGGAAGTCACACTGTGGGCAATTGAAATTTAATCTCTCAGGAGAAAGCAAGGAGAAATTTTAGAAATAGTGAAGAATATGCATCACAGAGCTGTCACCCCGTGAAGGGTGAGTTATTTATCATCAATTTCCATCTGTCATTACGGGTGGATGACCCAGGGACAGCGTATGTGACAACTTAAGGGATATGCCATCAATTTCTCCAAAGGAGTTGTTGGAAGGACAGAGTCAGTGGAGTGGGAGGGGTTGATGCCAGAATGCTTCAGAGAAAGATGTGGAGATGATGTGTATGGACAGTTCAGAAGGCTTGATTCTGAAAGGGAGGAGAGAAAGGGGGCTGTGGCCCAAGGCTGTAGGTTTATAGCAATGTTTTTCAAACTGGGATCTTGCAAAGTATTCTCAGTCCATCAGACCTGAGAATTTAAACACACACACACACACACACACACACACACACACCATACAAATCGTATGCCCTGAATGCCCACTGGTAACTGAAAACTACTTGGGGATTTCAGTTGCTCTGATCATATTTGTGTTTACAATCAAGTCGCAGCCAGGCAGTAACACTTTAAAGAAGACTTTTCAACAGAAATTGTTCCTGCTGAACCAGAAAAAGGATGATCTCCACAGAAGTAAACATCTGTTTCTGTGTTGACAAGGAGAACACTGATCCTGTCTTGTGTGTGACTTTATCCAGCTTTGGAGATGTTTGAATCGGAATGAATATTCCCAATGGAAAATGCTTAGATCTTAGAAAAGACACGCAGACTCAAAGAGAACAAAGAGAAACAGAGGGAACAAAATATTGAGGATGAGGGATTTGTAATATTAAAACAGGAACACAAGCTGAAAGCTTGACCACATGTAACCACTAAATCACTCTGACTGCTACAGGACACCTTTCCAGAAATATGAAAACTTCGAACCCCGAAGGATTCGAGGCCTTGATTTTCACAGAGGAACTACTTTAGTGGGTATATAAGAGAATGTCTCAAGCAAAATTCAGTGGAATTGGGCTCCCCGGTGGCCATGGCAGTATTGGAGTTGGGAACATAAGAGGTAAGTAAAATGTAAAAGCCACGTGTTTGGCCATCCCAGAGAATCTTCTTGTCTGTATGAGAATGCAGGCCATAAACATGATTTAGTGTGTATGTGCAAAAAGCAAAGAGAATCTGTCATTGGTAATCTCAAGATTCTGATGTCTAATAAGAAAGCTGAAGAACTTAGCGTCAATGATTAGAATAAATCATCTGGGAAGTATTCAGTGTTAAAAGTAGTTTTACCAAAAAGACAAAACATGAAAAGACATATACCCCCACACACATGCATATACCCACAGAAGAAAAACACTTTTAACAGCACAACTATTTGCAACTTGTTATCTGGTCTTTCCAATCTTGATCTATAAGCCTATGTTTATTAAATCCTGTGGTCAATGTGTTGAATATTTCATGAGTGATCCCAGACAAACCATGTCAGCTCCACTAGTCTGTTTTCCTATCAGCAAACAGGGAGAACTGCCTCAATTTCACAAGGTTATTATGAAGCACAAGTGAGATAATATAACATAAACACAATTTGTAAACACTAAAGCGTAAGATTATGAGATATAATACTCACATGTGATTGCTTCTTACATGCTTTTTATGCATCATTTTCAATGGTTACAAAATATTCAAATCGAATTGCTATCATTGTTTATTTAAACACTGTCTAATTGTTGCTTATTCCTGCTTTTTGCTATCATAAAAAAAGCTGATTACACACATCTCTGCATGATTAGCATTTTTCCCTTCTGAAATATTTCCTTAAAATGAATTCCTGGAAGAAGAACGGCTGAGTCCAAATAGTAGCTGGGGTATTCTTCTTTAGATGATGTACATCTTCTTAGTACAACACCCCTACCCCATCCAAAACTTAATTATGATGAACCACAATTCAGACCAATTAAAAATGAAATCTAATCCAGGTGATGGCATAAAATCAGGATATACAAAAACCATATCATAATTTTTGAAAGGCAAATAGTTAGATTTTCTCTGATCCTGGAACATGTCTCCCACTGGCTAAAAATCCTGTTTTTTGAAATGCAAAGACCCTGACCTGTCAACCTTCTTTTCCAGTTTTAGCATCCTCTATTTACATGAGACCTGGTTTTCAGAGAATAAATGTATTCCCATTAGAGGCTTCAGGCATCATCTTCTCAGTTGGATTAGATTCAGAGCAAAGTAATTTTGGTAAAAGAACTGCTTGCTACACAGATTTTTTAGGTTAAAGCCGGGGACATTAATTTTGTGCCACATGTATATAAAGTACAATATATTCCTCATGATCTGGTTCAGTTTTCTGGAAATACTATCTTAATGTTTGTAAGATATATGCAGATTCCGAGGCTCCTGAGCTCTACATGCTCACAATATCAATTATGATATTGTTTTTGGAGGCTTAAATGCTCAGAATGGCAGGAGTTGTTTCTAAGATTCCTTTTTTAGTTGAAATTTTGCTTTCCTCCAGGCTGTTTCTTTAGGGATAGCTGCAGGAATCAAAGAAGAAATATCTGACTAAAGAAATATGTTTCAGTAGAAACTTTACCTATAAGATGTTTCAGGGGAATTTTACTTATATCATGAATGAAGGGACTAGTGTGGTTGATTGTTGAATGATGAACTCCACATGGATCATTTTTCCTCTCCAGATATTTCTTTTTTATTTTTCAAAAAAATTTTGACCTTGCCATATGGCATGCAAGATCTTATTTCCTGACCAAGGATCGAACCCCTGCAAATAGAAGCTCAGAGTCTTAACCACTGGACTGCCAGGGAAGGTCCCAGACAGTTCTTTTATAAATGGCCTGAGAGGGAATTAGGAGGAGGTATAATGAAAAAGTGCAGGCTAAGAGATGCCTCTGGTTTCAGCTTTCCCAGTAAACAGCTACAGTAACCAAGTTACTATTTGAGCTTCAGTTTCTTCAGCTACAAAGTTGAATCTAACACTCAATCTTTCTATATGCAGCAAAGGTCATTTAGAGAGCCAAATAATATATAAAGTCTTTTTCTAAATGTTGTGCTGCTGTTGTTCATTGCATTTGTGTGTGTGTTTGTGTGTGTGTGTCTCTGTGTGTGTGGGTAGAGCTTCCTACTTCTCTAGTATCAGTAATTGAAAAACAGGTTGGAAAAAAACCAGTGTTCTCCTATGTTTGGGCAAATAGGAATCAAGCCACTCTGACTTCATGGTCACAGAGAGATTGCCAGAAAACCTGCAGAGCTCGTCCAGTGCTGCCCAGAGAGTTTGTGTGGCTAAGAAGAAGATGCAAGAAGTGGTGGAGAAAGTTAATGCCTGTTCAGAGGTGAACAGGTACTCCCAAGGTGCTGCATGTACTAAATGCTACAGTACCACCTGCCTGGCAGTCACTGTTAGCTCTAACAGAAATGGCCAGTAGAGTTATCTAGGGAGGTTGCTGTCATTGTTGCTCAGTCACTAAGTCGTGTCCCACTCTTTGTGACTCCATGGACTGTAGCACGCCTCCTTCCCTGGCCTCCACTATCTCCCGGTTTGCTCAAATTCACGTGCACTGAATTGGTGATGCTATCTAACCATCTCATCCTCTGTTGCTCCCTTCTCCTCCTGCCCTCAATCTTTCCCAGCATCAGGGTCTTTTCCAATGAGTCAGCTCTTCACATCAGATGGGCAAAGTATAGGAGCTTTAGCTTCCACATTAGTCCTTCCAATGAATATTTGGGGTTGAATTTCCTTAGGATTGACTGGTTTGATCTCCCTGCAGTCAAAGGGACTCTTGTAAGTCATCTCCACACCACAATTTGAAAGCATCAATTCTTTGGCCCTCAGCCTTCTTAGTACATGCACTCGGCAGGGCTGTGTGGTCATCCCAGTGGCCTCCGGCTCACCCAGGCTGCACACCTCTGCAAATGTCTGTTAGAGTCACACTTTCATTTCTCCCTAAAACTTCACTAGCCCTGCCACCTGGTTGAACACCATGCTGCTCTTTACACCCTCCTCAGCTCCAGGAGGAACCATCTGCTGTTGGCTTTCAGGTGCCTTTCCCTGGCTCTCTGCCTGGAAGGTTCTTGCCCCTGCTTGCTAGCCTGGTAAACTGGTAAGCCTGTCACCACTCAACATCCAGCTAGAGTGTCTCTTCCAGGTGTTGTGTCCCTTCCTCCTTCGAACTGCCTTAGCACCCAAGACAACACTATCTACACAGGACAGCATGAGTTTCTTGAGACCACGCATTTCATTTTGATGTCTGTATTTCCAGCACAGAATCTGGCAAACAGGTGCTCAGTCCATACTTAAACCTGCGTTCTAATCATCTCATCTGCAATTTCTATTTAGAACAGGGGGAGGGGAGGAGGAGCTTTAGATGAAAAAAGTTGTGTAAACTGCCCTGGGAGAATCTATATGAAACCATGTTCAAACTTCAATTTGCTTTATGGAAACTCATCTTTAAACAAAGGAAAATGGGACCAGATGACATAGGGTCTCTTTTAGTTTCAAAGATTTTAAATAAGAGGAAAGTCCTTCCACATTCAACCCCCAGTTCACTCTCCCATGAACTTCTCTTACAACTTTTTTTGGGGGTTGTGCTGGATTGTCATTGCTACACGTGGGCTTTCTCTAGTTGCAGTGAGCGAGGGCTACTCTTCGTTGCAGTGTAGGGGCTGCTCGTTTGCATGGCTTCTCTTGTCTTGGAGTACAGGCTCTAGGGCACACCGGCTTCAGTGGTTGCGGCTCTTGGGTTCTACAGCAGAGGCTCAACAGTTGTGGTGCAGTGGCTTAGTTGCTCTGAGATATGTGGGATCTTCCCAGATCGGGGATCAAACTCACGTCTCCTGCACTGGCAGGTGGACTCCTATCTACTGTACCACCACGGAAGTCCTCTCTTACACTTTCTATCAACCAAGGGCCTATTTAGGTTAACAAATTACTCTTTTAAGAAACTTCATTACTTGCTGGGAAAGCTAAGCCTTATTTACCCTTCAGTGCAAATTATTCTAAACAGAAATTTTGCTGTGGAAAGCCACATGCTGGGGGCAGTGAGAATACTTCGTTGTTTACTTATTGAAGTATAACTGACTCACAATGTTATATTAGCTTCATTTTGTCTTTTGTTTATTGAAGTATAAATGACTCACAATATTATATTAGTTTCAGGTGTACAACAGAATGACTTGATATTTTTGTACAACACAAAATGATCACCACATGGAGAAGCGTACTTTGAATGGAGGACTCTCCAGGCATATAGGTTACAGCTCTAATGCTAATTAGCACTCCTGCACTGCAATCCACTTTTGGCC
This sequence comes from Bubalus bubalis, assembly GCF_019923935.1. Classification (NCBI taxonomy): domain Eukaryota; kingdom Metazoa; phylum Chordata; class Mammalia; order Artiodactyla; family Bovidae; genus Bubalus; species Bubalus bubalis. Next base: position 20,525,327 of record NC_059157.1, on the reverse strand, counting down.
CAAATTTCTGGCCTGTGCAAAGCCATTCTCCATGGTGTAAAGAATCTGGGCATCTTTGCCAGGCAAAGCTCATTTCAAATCCTGGCTCTGTCACATCCTGGCTCTATGACTTGGGTGCATTACTCAAATTAAAGAGAGTCTATTTTTTCACCCATAAAATGTGAGAGTGGTTTGGTGGTAGGATGGGAGGCCTAGTGGATACTAATCATGTACAGCACACTGTGGGGCCCTGAGGTTTGATCAGCTGGGGGCGACACACTTTCCAGGAGCTCCAGGAGAATCATCAACCCACAACCTGCCCCTGATTCTGGAGGGTCTTGCAGCTAAAGATCTCTTCCATTCCTAGCCTGCTTAACTATGGAAACCACTGCACTTTATAAAGCTGTGAAATACTCAGAATTTTTTATTTCAGACATAAAATGCCAGAATCAGTTTTGCACCTGTAAACACTCTATCTCACCTTTGGAAGTGAAGCCCATAGAAGGTTATTTCTCAAAGTGGGTGTTCAGAGCAGCTACACCTACGCCCCATCTCAGACTCTCTGAATCACGATCTCTGAGATGGGGATGAAGAGCCTACACTGAGTCAGGTCCTCCCAGGTAATCCTGGCGCACACACCCTGAACCCTTGCTTCTGCAAGTGCATCACTTGAGAGCTTGTAAGAAATGCAGACACTCAGGCCTTGCCCAGACCTACTGAATCTGCACTTTTAAATAACTGCACTAAAATAAGCATAACACAGAATCTGCCATCTTAACGTCTTTTAGTGTACAGTTCAGGAGTGTTAAGTCTATTCACATTGTTGTGTGACCAATCTCCAGAAGTCTTTCCATCTCGCAAAACTGAAACTCTGTACCCATTAAGACAACTCTGCATTTCCTCCCTGCCCCCCTCGCCAGCCAGTGGCAACCACACAGAACTGCAGTTTGACAAGCTCCCCAGCTGATTCATATGCCCATTAAAGGTTGAGAGGCACTGCCCTAAGTATGAGACCCACACATCATAAAATCAGGAGCCACTGTGACTTTCTTGAGGCACCCAGGCTGTGATCTTGAGTCAGGCAATGGAAACCAGCCAGCAGAGCAATGACTAGACTCTACAGACAATTCTGATGCGTGCTCAAGTGGTTTGAGGACCCCTGCTTTAGACCAGTGATTTGCATGCTTGCCTACACACTAAAACCATCTAGGAACTTCAAACTTCACGCCTGAGACCCATCCCAAACCAACTAACTCTAGTCTCTAAAGGCAGAGCCCAAGTAATCTGTATTTATGAAAGCTCTCTCAGTGATTCTGATAACTCAGCCAAGTTTCAGAACCACTGACCTGGACAGATGAAGGCGGCTGTTGGGGTTCTGTGCCCATACATGGAATTCAGAGGGCAACGATGGCCCTAGGGAAGGCATGTGAATGACTGCTCTGTTAAAAAAAAAAGCTGGGGACTTCCTTCATGGTCCAGTGGTGAAGAATCCGCCTTCCATGCAGAGGACTCAGGTTTGATCCTTGGTCGGGGAACTAAGATCCCACACACCGTGAAGCAACTACACCTGCATGCCGCGACTACCGAAGCCTGAGAGCTCTGAAGCCTGTGTGCCGCGACCAGAGAGTCTGTGCCCCGCAACAAAAAACAGATCCTGTGTGCCACAACTGAGGGCTGTGGCAGCCAAATAAATACATAAATAAAGTAATTAACAAATTTTAAAAAGCTGGCCTTGTGAAAAGAAACGGCCGTCCTCTGAGAAGCCCTCACCCCTCCCATTGCCTGTCATTATTTCCTATCACAGGGCTCTGTTTATTTTCTTCACAGCGTTTACCACAATTGGCAATTATCATGCTTCTTGTCTGCCTCCTCTCACTAAACCAACACCTGCCTCTGTGTAAGAGCCAGGTTCAGAGCTCTGGCTCACCTCCCCCTCTCACAGAGCCCCTGATAAATATTCCAGCAAGTCAATCAATCCTGCGATGTCACCAATTTTCCCTGACTGGTGGCTTCTGACAGAGAAAGCGACTGCTAAGCTGTCAGCACTGAGAGAATCATGGTGGGGTGGAGGGAGGAACTGGGGGTCTACATGGAACAGTCAAGGTCAGTGAGGGAGAGTTTTCCCAGGGGGAAGAGGCCAGTGCAGATAGCAGTGTAGGTGGACTCACTGGGTGAAAATCAGAATTCTTCAACGAGTGGTAGGGACTTTGAGCTAGTGAAATCTTGACTATACAAATGTGAACTCCTCTAGAACCTCCCAGCTAGTGATACTTAGACAACAATATGTTTATACAACACTCTTCCACCCTGACTCCCATCCCAGGTGGAATTCTGTAATGGAAAGAGCATAGATTTTGAAAGAGACCCACATTCCAATTCTGCTCCCTCTTCTAACTGGCTGTTAACAAGAAGCTACTTACGTGAGCTTCAGATTCCTCATCTAAAAAAAATGGAATAACAATGATTATCCCACAGATTACATAAAGCACCTGGAAAAGTGCCTGACAAAGCACAGCTAAAAGAATGTTAATTCCCCAATCTGCAATCTGGATTTACTACTCTTTTACAAACCACTTTTTCCTTTACTTTTTTCTAAGAGTAATTTTCATTGGCATATAGTTGCTTTACAATGTTGTGATAGCTTCACTGATCCTCTATATGTTTGAATGGCAAAAAAGAAAATCACACATTGACTTGTGGATTGTCTTCTATCACTGTATTGAGAGCTCTTATATACTGAATACATGAAAAGTTGAAGGATTTATTGAACTTACTTCCCAGGCTAAATGGAAATGCCTTTGGGGACAGGAACCTTACCTTCCGCTTCCTTCTGTAGTCTGCACTGAATTCTGCAGTCAGACACGAAGATCTGAAATGGACTTCCCAGATCTTCCTAAGCCACTGTTATGATGGGAAGCTGTGGTTGCTCCAGAATATTCTGCATCCCTGAGAGCAACCTCTGCTCAAATGCAGCCCATCTGTGCATTCCTGACACTATGACTCTATCTCACTTCTGATGATACACTGTACTAATTGAAGTAGGTTTTCCTCTTTTTTTAATTAAGGTTTTTATATGCTTTATCTTTTAACAGAATTCAAAGTATTATAAAGAGGTATAACATCTTTCAATCATCATGCTATTACTTAAGACAGTGTCAGGGAATGCAAATTTCTTCACCCAGTCTAATTTTCCCCTTTTCCTTTAGTAACAGAGCCCAAATTTTTGGCTAGTACACTGCAGTCCAATTAAAGGATGACATTTCTGATTCTCATGAGCAGTTGACTGAGTCAGATGTTGGGGTATTTGCCACAGAGATGTGAGAATACTGTGTAGCACTTCTGGGTGAAGTCTCCTTATTAAGTGTTTATGTGTTTATTCTCATCTGTTGCCAGCTTGGAACATAGATGAGATGGCTGGAACACCAGTTACCTTCATAGACAATGAATACCAGGTCCATACTTTTAGAGATTACAGAGCTAACAACCAGAAGGAGACTGAGTTCTTAAAATGAATTCAGTACTCCTGGCCATGAAAACCCCAAACTGCCTGTAAAATCCCTTTGCAAGAGAAAGTGGCCAACTATTACATGAAGTTGAACTTAATTGGAACTAATATAGGTATAGTTAAATTATGCTTCTTGAATATTCAATTCACATAAATGAAGTTTAATTACAAATAATTATTGTAGTGATTCCATAATGATCAAATAGTTTACGGTCTACTAACTGCACTGAACTGAATGTAGCATTTTGACTTGTAATGCAAAATTTAAAATATTAAGATGCTTAGGGAAGTGTAGCTGATCCAAAAAGCCAGTTTTACACAGCACTGAATAGCCCTAAGCCTCTCTCGGCACCAATATTACCCCTTCAGGAAAACATATGTGAAAAAGCACCATAATAAAGTAAAAGCATGCTGTTGGTTTTATGGATTTTACTAGCTATTTTTATTTGTCTGAAGTTTTGAATAGATTTTAGGCACATTTATTGTGCTTGAAAATTTTCATCACTAGTAAGAAATAGTCTGTCCTAGAAACACATACATGCCCTTTTGGTTTTTGCTTTTTGTCAGAAAATGAGCAGACTGGGAGAGAAACAGAGACAATATGAGATTAAGGAAATATAGGTTAAAGGCAATGAAGTGAAAGGTCATGAAACTGGTCATTGGGAAACAGGGAAAAGCAGAACTTGGAGAATGGTGATGAGAGAGTGTGTCCTCTGGGCTGGCTGGACATAGGGTAGAGATAATGTCTGTTGGTTCAATGATGGATTTCTGATTACAAAGCCTGTGAATTATCTTACTCAGAGACAGATGTGGAAACACAGAGAGGGAGGGGTTACTAGTTAAGAGAAGGAATGGCTAGGAAGGAATTGCAGGAGGCATTCTTTGGGATGATAGAAAAGATAATGTCTCTATATTCCAACTGTCTGAGATAATGAAGGTTGGCCAAGGTTGGGTCAAATATCAGGGAATGATTCAGATTTTGACCTCATAATATAATATAATAATATATATAATATATAATAATATAATACATAATATTATATATATATATATATATATTAGAGAGAGAACAAGAGCAAGCAAGAGAGAGAAAGAATGATATTTAAATTTTTTCCACTTGTTGATTCTCTCACTGGGAGATGCCTTCCATAATAACAGAGCCTGGATAAGCCCTAGATTAAATGTTTGTTGAATTGATGCCTTGTTCTGAGCTGTGTAGTTTCCAGGTTTGACAGGGCTAAAAGGCGGTGATTTCCACTCTGAAGCACCCCTGTGGCTGGAGTGGTGAGTCAGAGACCAAAGCACCAGGACTCTATTTCTGAATGCCTGTCACATCCTTACATCCTTCCTCTCTCTCTCTCTCTCTCTCTCTCTCTCTCTCTCCCTTCTGGGCTGTCAACACTCAGGGCTCTTCTGAATGGTGGGAAACCTCATTTGCTCAGGAAACAAAATGGTACTGCAGGAATATGCTCTAGATTTCAAAGCACATCTAACCTTAAAGGGAAAGTTTCCTGAACATCTTTCCCTGGATCGATGACAGCAAAATCCCAAACATATAACTGGAAAGATAGTGGCACTCGGAGAGTCCTGAATACATGTAGCCACTCTGAATTTGAAAAACAAAGAATATTAAAAACAAGCAAAAATTTCACAGGATCAAGGGGTGTGGGATTCTGGAATCAAAGTTCTCTTTCTATTCTTATGTTTCATCCCCAGTGCCTGAGGGTCTGGCAGACACAAGTTTCAGTAACCAGGTCACATGTCTCTCCGAGTTTTCTCCAGATCTTCGAGTTATCCTGGCATCTCTTTTTGATATCCCATTTTTTTAGGACGAGCACCTTAGATGGACACTGTTAGTTCACTAACCACCATCTGTTTCTACTTCTTAATATACTTATATTGTCTTCCTGATATTTTCCAATTTCCTCTGCAATCCAGACATTTCAGGGAAAGCCAACCCCACCTCCAGCTCAAGAGGTGGGCTAGAGGCCATAAGCCCGTTATAGTCCCCTGGTCAGTTCATCGGTTCAGTGAAGTGCCTGTGACTCGAGGTGAATCTCAGTGTCTTTCTTAGAATACAGGGACTGAGGCGCCCTATTCTCACTGGGAACAAGCCAGAAAACATTTGGCTCCCATTGAGCTGGCGAAAGCTAATTAAACATTCGCCAGTGTTCCCTTTGTTCCTGGGCGCACAGGTCGCTACATTTCCCAGCCTCCGTGGCCATATGGCCAAGTTCTAGCCAGTGAAATGTGGGTTAAACCCCTGTCTCCCCTTTCAAGCCTGCTCAAGTGGTCCTCCCTCCTCTTTCCCCATCTGCTGACTGAGAGGAGAACCACAATGGGGAGAGCCTGGGTAACCACTTGGAGGACAGCGTACCAGGGCTGTTGCTTGACCAGGAATGCTGGACTGAACTGCATGGAAAAACAATTTTATATTATGTGAAATCATCAGAATTTTGAGGTTATCAGTTACAGTGTTAGTCTCTCCTGATTAGTTCACTTCTTTGCCTCTTTTCCTTTTTATGGTCTCATAAATCCTTTTTATTGATTAAACATGTTTGCATTGGGTTTTTTCCTGTTACTATTTAGAACATATGGATCCTGCCTTGCACCCCATCTTAGGATTGCACTATGGCTTTCTGGTTTTGCTCTTGATACTTATTCGATTCAGTTTATTTCTGGCATTCAATTTCACCCTGCCTAGGAAGAGTGATCTTGTTTGGTCAATGGTTTAACTGGTGGTTGTGGTTAGATGCTCTGCCTGTTTTCTCTATTCACTAAATTAATTCTTGTTTTTTTTCACTACAATTTGCTCTTCACTTAGGGATTGAGGATAATCACTACTGGCTCTATGCTGCTCCTGGTTAATTACTTAATGCTTCCTAATTACTTACTAAGGAAACCAGTAGCCAGATAATGTAACAAACAGCACAAGTTAAGAAAAGATAGAAACTTAGACAAAAGCGTCTCATCCTTACTTTGATGGGAGTTATAGTTCTCTATGACCAGATCAAAGTATCCACGTTCCTTGTTCCCATGATTTTCACAGGGACCAAAAGACCTCGGAGGCAAATGGCAAGGGTCAAAAGAACAATAAAGTGGTTTGATTTAGTCCTTCACAGAGAACTATTTAGAACAAGCAGCCTCCTGTATTAACAGCAAAGGCCACACCTATGTCATATCCACATTCATAAATAAACCAATGTTAAGAAAGTGCCAAATAGGACCACAAGCAAGATCTTTTCTTTCTGCCCCAACCTTTTCTTTCTCACAACACTTTACTCTCCAAGACAAGGAAACCTTCCTGTGCCACTCACTCCATCAGATTAGATATGTTAAATATCATACCAACTAATTTTTAACCTATTAATCCTTCTTCCCATCTTTTCTCCCCTCATTTGTATTGACCACTGGAATTTAAAAAATGATTAAGTCAAAATTTCCTTCCTCAAAGCACTTACAACCACATGAAGGAGACCAAACTCATGTTTAAATTTAGTGAAATGTGAAATGGGGCACAGAAAAGGACCACTTAGCCCAGCATAAAGCTCATAAAAGTTTCCAGGGGGAAAAGATGCCTAAGCTAAACCATGAAAGCTGAGTACTATCCGAACATAAACCATGAGGCAGAAATGCCAGCATCTGATGAGTGGAGGGACATATCCAGGCAGGATGCAGGAAGGCAGGTTTCTTTCCTCTCTTGTTCATGTTTTTGACTCCCTGTTCTAAATTCTTGATAATATATTCTGAGCTATTTTTAGTTCACTAAGCTGCTTCTGCTATATTCTAGTGTCCAACCTGCTGAAAAAGATGTCCATATATGTATGTGTGTATATATATATAAATTATAAACTATATACAGTTTATTATATATATACATATATATATAATCTGTTCCTTAACCAATCTGTTATTTTTATAGTTTTCTGTTACCTGAAAATATTTTCAATATTATTATTACTTTTTTAAATCCAGTAAGCAAAACAGCTTATCATCTGACACCGGAAGTCTATACAGCCTTTTCCTGCTGTCCTGTTTCAGCTGATTCTCCCTCCTGATGTCTTTCTCTCTTGTGAGCTTGGTTACCTGTAACTGTGCATTTGCCACTGACCTTGAAGACTGCCTGTGAGGTTTTCCTACGGCCTGAGATGAATATGCATCCTCCTCTGGGTTTTGCATTTGCTGCTGTCAGAGTCTTAGAAACGCCACCACTTGGGAATCAAGTCAAACCAAATTTAAGGTGTGACTTTCTCTGGCTCCCTCAGATTGTTCAGTTCAGTTCAATTCAGTTCAGTCGCTCAGTCGTGTCCAACTCTTTGCGACCCCATGAATCACAGCACACCAGGCCTCCCTGTCCATCACCAACTCCCAGAGTTCTCTCAGACTCACATCCATCGAGTGAGTCAGTGATGCCATCCAGCCATCTCATCCTCTGTCGTCCCCTTCTCCTCCTGCCCCCAATCCCTCCCAGCATCAGTCTTTTCCAATGAGTCAACTCTTCACATGAGGTGGCCAAAGTACTGGAATTTCAGCTTTAGCATCATTCCTTCCAAAGAAATCCCAGGGCTGATCTCCTTCAGAATGGACTGGTTAGATCTCCTTGCAGTCTGTGGGACTCTCAAGAGTCTTCTCCAACACCACAGTTCAAAAGCATCAATTCTTCAGTGCTCAGCTTTCTTCACAGTCCAACTCTCACATCCATACATGACCACTGGAAAAACCACAGCCTTGACTAGACAGACCTTTGTTGGCAAAGTAATGTCTCTGCTTTTCAATATGCTATCTAGGTTGGTCATAACTTTCCTTCCAAGGAGTAAGAGTCTTTTAATTTCATGGCTGCAGTCACCATCTGCAGTGATTTTGGAGCCCAAAAAAATAAAATCTGACACTGTTTCCACTGTTTCTCCATCTATTTCCCATGAAGTGATGGGACCAGATGCCATGATCTTCGTTTTCAGAATGTTGAGCTTTAAGCCAACTTTTTCACTCTCCACTTTCACTTTCATCAAGAGGCTTTTTAGTTACTCTTCACTTTCTGCCCTCAGATTGTATGCACCCCAAATTCAAGTGCATGTGAGAGTTGGCCTGTGGCCAATTTTCTGTGGGATTATTTTTTCTTTTCCTTCTTCCTCCTGTTCTGCTCAGTTCCAAGTAGCACTTTCTAGTCTCTTGTGGTTGTGATGCAGAAGAGCATGTTTAATTCTACTTAACTCTCATGGATGTTATTGCAATTTGAGGTTAAAGGCTATAGGGACAGCCTTCCAGAACTGCCCTCCCTATTGGACTTGACCTCTGTTCTTCCTGCCCCTCAGGGCTAACAACCTTGGTCAGCGGGGTGTTCTCTTGAGTTCTCTTCGGGCATCTGCAGTTTTGATTCCCCATTCTCACCATCACCCCTTTCAAATATTATTCAAAAACAGTCTTTTATTTAAAAAAAAAAAAACACAAAAAAACCTGACAGAAAAATGTAGAGCAGTGGCAGCTTGACTTTACTAAAGGATAAAAATGTTTATGATATGAGGCAATGTTTATTGTCAATGATTAACAACATAAATAATTTCAAGTGGCGTTATTAGTCTGTAACACTGTATGAAATTCCACCTACAGCTGCCTCGCTTTCTAGACACCAGACACCTAATTGGCAAATGTGTTTTGAATAATCAAGGATGCAGATGGTGTCATTAACTAGTATCTAATCACATAACCTTCAGTTTCTATTTTCTCAGGTCTGAAATGAGAAGGATGAATTCTGACCTCTTAAATGAGAAGGTCACTTCAGTTCAAAGAGTAGTCTGGCTCTTTTAGAGCTAATAATCTGGGCTAACAATATTTCAGCTCTTTTCTCTGGGGAAGGAAGAGAAAGACAGGTTTATCCAGTCTTTTTTTTTTTTTTTTTTATCCAGTCTTTTATTTTTTTCTCTTCTCTGTCCAAAAAAACAGGAGTTTGTAGCAGCAAGCAAAAATATATCAATATAATAATACAGAAAAAATATATTGAGATTTTAAAATGAAAGGAAGGAAAAAAGAGATGAGAGCACAGGAGTTTATCCCATAATGTATTATAGTTGGGTCGCAAAATCTATGCAGGACTTCCTAGCACTTCCTAACTTAGCAAAAACATATACTATATTTCATATATATGTATTTAGTAGTTAATAGACTAAACAGAAAGCTCCCACATAAATGTGATTGCCAGTACAGAAAAGACTGATGGTATAATAGGCATTAAAGTGAAAGTGAAGTCGCTCAGTCGTGTCCGACTCTTTGCAACCCCATGGACTGTAGCCCACCATGCTCCTCCGTCTATGGGATTCTCCAGGCAAGAATACTGGAGTGGGTTGCCATTTCCTTCTCCAGGGGACCTTCCCGACCCAGGGATTGAACCCTGGTCTCCCTCATTGCAGGGAGACACTTTAACCTCTGAGCCACCAGGGAAGCCCATAATAGGCATTACTATGTCTTTATTCTGCAGTCACAAGTTTTGGCAGATACTCACTGGTTAAGTTTAATGCTAACTGAGGTTCTACTATATACTATTTCAAATAGCACAGAAAATACGGCACATCTTGTCTGACCCATTGATTGAGTTTGATTTTGGACTTATCACCAACCTCCACAAGAGCACCTCACTCAAAGAAAGGTTTTGCTCCAACCCCCTTAATGTTGATAACATGCTTCCCTCAAAAGAAAAACCGTTAAAGAATTTTAGGACATCCTAAAAAGAATTAAAGTTCTATAATCTATCTTTCCCATCTACTTTTAGTCAGGAGAAAGGAAGAGAGTTAAAGCCAACTCCTTTACCATGTGCTGGAAGGTCAGTTCTAATGCATTGAACCATCAGACATAGTAAGTGCATTTTCTTTTAAAAGATTTTTTTGATGTGGACTATTTTTAAAGTCTTTATTGAATTTGTTACAATATTTCTTCTGTTTTATGTCTTGATTTTCTGACTATAAGAGATGTAGGATTTTAGCTCCCTGACCAGGATTTGAACCTTCACTCCCTGCACTAAAAGGTGAAGTCTTAACCACTGGACTGCCAGAGAAGTTCCTTACATGCATTTTAATTTTTCTGTCTTGATATTTTGTGACTCCAGTGGACTAGCTACTGTTGCCAAGACAATATGGGTTACTGCAGGGATCCAAAGGTATTTTTGCTTGTTTGTTTTAAAATAGTAACATGACAAAAATGGGAAAACTAAATATACAGAGTAAATTCAGCCCCTTTTCTCTTCAAAATGCATGAAATCTCAGTCCTCTGGTCATCTCTCTGACTATACAAAGGCTCATGAAGTGACTTTCCCAAATGGTATAGAGACTTTCTCCCAATCAGCAGGGCTGGCATTATCAGAGTCCTCTTCTCAATTTTCTGTTCTCAATTGAGAACCCTCTGAAAATGTGGGACATGGAATCTACACTATATTAACTACTCACCTGCAACGTTTACCCACAAATGGAAAAATGCCTTCTTTATGTAAATAAAGGTGACCAGAAAGGTCTAAAGTGTTATATTTCAGGGAACTTGTGAAGAGAAGAGAGAGAAATGCAGAGTGTAAACCATATAAATAAATTCAATTGGGTTTGCAAAAGACTCAAATGCAAATGAGAATCAAGAGTCCACCATTAACCCAATTTTTTCTCTGTGATTATTCCTTCTAGTCAATATAGTCTAAAAATGTTCAGACATGATGATGGACTCCAATCATCTTATGCCAAGAAGAATCGATGCCTCTACTTTCTGCAATACTACATAAAACTTCCTTAAAAACAGGTAACATATTTGCTTTCTACTAACTGAAATGCAGTATTTTAAAAATCAGAAGTCTACATACACATCGAGAAACCCTATAGTACAGGGCACTTTTTAATCAAAACCTCCCAAAGCAGGATCTCCTTAAGACAAATCAATGATCAAGCAAAATGTCATGTTGCTACCAGAACCCTGGAGATAACAAGTCTTTTAAGAACAACTAAAAACCAACTCAGGAATCTCAGGAAAAAACTATTTTTAAAGAAATATGTAGAAGCTCTAGGAAAGTACGTCTTATGCTGGGAAGCTCACTGGACCCTATTGGCTCCTGCTCCCAATAAATTATGCTGAGAGTGTGTCTGGAAGAAAAAACATGAGACTGAGCATTCACAGGAACAGTACAGGTTTTATGTCCATGCACATTTTCACATGGTAATACAAGAGCAGAACTCTGATTCCATTGAAGGCAAGTGCTTCTGAGTTCTGTTCAGTTCAGTCACTCAGTCCTGTCCGACTCTTTGTGACCCCATGAATTGCAGCTCGCCAGGCATCTCTGTCCATTACCAACTCCCGAAGTTTACTCAAACTCATGTCCATTAAGTTGGTGATGCCATCCAATCATCTCATTCTCTGTCATCCGCTTCTCCTCCTGCCTTCAATCTTTCCCAGCATCAGGGTTGTTTCAGATGTTTGCATCATGTGGCCAAAGTATTGGAGTTTCAACTTCAGCATCAGTCCTTCCAATGAATATTCAGGACTGATTTCCTGTAGGTTAGACTGGTTGGATCTCCTTGCTGTCCAAGGAACTCTCAAGAGTCTTCTCCAACACCACAGTTCAAAAGTATCAATTCTTTGGTGCTCAGCTTTCCTTATAGTCCAATTCTCACATCCATATATCACTACTGGAAAAACCATAGCTTTGATTAGACAGACCTTTGTTGGCAAAGTAATGTCTCTGCTTTTTAATATACTGTCTAGGTTGGTCATAAATTTTCTTCCAAGGAGCAACTGTCTTTTAATTTCATGACTGCAGTCACCATCTTCAGTGATTTTGGAGCCCCCCAAAATAAAGTCTTTCACTGTTTCCATTGTTTCCCCATCTATTTCCCATGAAGTGATGGGACTGGATGCCATGATCTTAGTTTTCTGAATGTTGAGCTTTAAGCCAACTTTTTCACTCTCTTCTTTCATTTTCATCAAGAGGCTTTTCAGTTCTTCGGTTTCTGCTATAAGGGTGGTACTATTTGCATATCTGAGGTTATTGATATTTCTCCTGGCAATCTTGATTCCAGCTTGTCCTTCATCCAGCCCAGCATTTCTCATGATGTACTCTGCATATAAGTTAAATAAGCAGGGTGACAATATGCGGCCTTGACATACTCCTTTCCCAATTTGGAACCAGTCTGGTTCCATGACCAGTTCTAACTGTTGCTTCTTGATCTGCATACAGATTTATCAGGATGCAGGTCAGGCGGTCTGGTATTCCCATCTCTTGAAGAATTTTCCACAGTTTGTTGTGATCCACACAGTTCCTATTGAATAGGAACCTGGAATGTCAGGTCCATGAATCAAGGCAAATCGGAAGTGGTCAAACAGGAGACGGCAAGAGTGAACGTCAACATTCTAGGAATCAGTGAACTAAAATGGACTGGAATGGGTGAATTTAACTCAGATGACCATTATATCTACTACTGTGGGCAGGAATACCTTAGAAGAAATGGAGTAGCCATCATGGTCAACAAAAGAGTCCGAAATGCAGTACTTGGATGCAATCTCAAAAATGACAGAATGATCTCTGTTCGTTTCCAAGGCAAACCATGCCCCAACCAGTAACACTGAGGAAGCTGAAGTTGAACAGTTCTATGAAGACCTACAAGACATTCTAGAACTAACACCCAAAAAAGATGTCCGTTTCATTATAGGGGACCGGAATGCAAAAGTAGAAAGTCAAGAAACACCTGGAATCAAGAAATGGGCCAAAGAACTAAATAGACATTTCTCCAAAGAAGACATACAGATGGCTAACAAACACATGAAAAGATGCTCAACATCACTCATTATCAGAGAAATGCAAATCAAAACCACTATGAGGTACCATTTCACGCCAGTCAGAATGGCTGCGAGCCAAAAGTCTACAAGCAATAAATGCTGGAGAAGGTGTGGAGAAAAGGGAACCCTCTTACACTGTTGGTGGGAATGCAAACTAGTACAGCCACTATGGAGAACAGTGTGGAGATTCCTTAAAAAACTGGAAATAGAACTGCCTTATGACACAGCAATCCCACTGCTGGGCATACACACTGAGGAAACCAGAAGGGAAAGAGACATGTGTACCCCAATGTTCATCGCAGCACTGTTTATAATAGCCAGGACATGAAAGCAACCTAGATGTCCATCAGCAGATGAATGGATAAGAAAGCTGTGGTACATATACACAATGTAGTATTACTCAGCCATTAAAAAGAATACATTTGAATCAGTTCTAATGAGGTGGATCAAACTGGAGCCTATTATATAGAGTGAAGTAAGCCAGAAAGAAAAACACCTATATAGTATACTAACGCATATATATGGAATTTAGAAAGATGGTAATGATAACCCTGTGTGTGAGACAGCAAAAGAGACACAGATGTATAGAACAGTCTTTTGGACTCTGTGGGAGAGGGAGAGGGTGGGATGATTTGGGAGAATGGCATTGAAACATTTATAATATCATATATGAAATGAATCACCAGTCCAAGTTCGATGCATGATACTGGTTGTTTGGGGCTGGTGCACTGGGACGACCCAGAGGGATGGTACAGGGAGGGAGGAGGGAGTGGGGTTTGGGATGGGGAACACGTGTATACCTGTGGCATATTCATGTTGATGTATGGCAAAAACCAATACAATATTGTAAAGTAATTAACCTTCAATTAAAATAAATAAATTTATATTTAAAAAAAAGAAATAAAGAAACACCTGGAGTAACAGGCAAATTTGGGCTTGGAGTACAGAATGAAGCAGGGCAAAGGCTAATAGAGTTTTGCCAAGAGAACGCACTGGTCATAGCAAACACCCTCTTCCAAAAACACAAGAGAAGACTCTACACATGGACACTACCAAATGGTCAACACTGAAATCAGATTGATTCTATTCTTTGCAGCCAAAGATGGAGAAGCTCTATACAGTCAGCAAAAGCAAGACCGGGAGCTGACTGTGGCTCAGATCATGAATGTCTTATTGCCAAATTCAGACTTAAATTGAAGAAAGTAGGGAAAACCACTAGACCATTCAGGTATGACCTAAATCAAATCCCTTATGATTATACAGTAGAAGTGAGAAATAGATTTAAGAGACTAGATCTGATAGAGTGTCTGATGAACTATGGACGGAGGTTCATGACATTGTACGGGACAGGGATCAAGACCATCCCCATGGAAAAGAAATGCAAAAAAGCAAAATGGCTGTCTGAAGAGGCCTTACCAATAGCTGTGAAAAGAAGAGAAGTGAAAAGCGAACGAGAAAAGGAAAGATATAAGCATCTGAATGCAGAGTTCCAAAGAATAGCAAGGAGAGATAAGAAAGCCTTCCTCAGCGATCAATGCAAAGAAATAGAGGAAAACGACAGAATGGGAAAGACTAGAGATCTCTTTCGGAGAAGGCAATGGCACCCCACTCCAGTACTCTTGCCTGGAAAATCCCATGGATGGAGGAGCCTGGTAGGCTGAAGTCCACGGGGTCGCGAAGGGTCGGACATGACTGAGTGACTTCACTTTCACTTTCCTGCATTGGAGAAGGAAATGGCAACCCACTCCAGTGTTCTTGACTGGAGAATCCCAGGGATGGGGGAGCCTGGTGGCTGCCGTCTATGGGGTCACACAGAGTCGGACACGACTGAAGTGACTTAGCAGCAGCTGCAGCAGAGATCTCTTCAAGAAAATTAGAGATACCAAGGGAACATTTCATGCAAAGATAGGCTTGATAAAGGACAGAAATGATCTGGACCTAACAGAAGCAGAAGATATTAAGAACAGGTGGCAAGAATACACAGGAGAACTATACAAAAAAGAGCTTCACGACCCAGATAATCATGATGCTGTGATCACTCACCCAGAGCCAGATATCCTGGAATGTGAAGTCAAGTGGGCCTTAGAAAGCATCACTATGAACAAAGCTGGTGGAGGTGATAGAATTCCAGTGGAGCTATTTCAAATCCTAAAAGATGATGCTGTGAAAGTGCTGCATTCAGTATGCCACCAAGTCTGGAAAACTCAGCAGTGGCCACAGAACTGGAAAAGGTCAGTTTTCATTCCAATCCCAAAGAAAGGCAAATGAATGCTCAAACTACTGCACGATTGTACTCATGTCACACACTAGCAAAGTAGTGCTCAAAATTCTCCAAGCCAGGCTTCAATAGTATGTGAACCATGAACTTCCAGATGTTCAACCTGGTTTTAGAAAAGGCAAAGGAACCAGAGATCAAATTGCCAACATCCGCTGGATCATAAAAAAAGCAAGAGAGTTCCAGAAAAATATCTATTTCTGCTTTATTGACTATGCCAAAGCCTTTGACTGTGTGGATCACAATAAACTGTGGAAAATTCTTCAAGAGACAGGAATACCAGACCACCTGACCTGCCTCTTGAGAAACCTATATGCAGGTCAGGAGGCAATAGTTAGAACTGGACATGGAACAACAGACTGGTTCCAAACAGGAAAAGGAGTACGACAAGGGTGTATATTGTCACCCTTTTTATTTAACTTATACGCAGAGTACATCATGAGAAAGGCTGGGCTGGAAGAAGCACAAGCTGGAATCAAGATTGCTGGGACAAATATCAATAACCTCAGATATGCAGATGACACCACCCTTATGGCAGAAAGTGAAGAGGAAC
Source organism: Bubalus bubalis (assembly GCF_019923935.1). Taxonomy (NCBI): domain Eukaryota; kingdom Metazoa; phylum Chordata; class Mammalia; order Artiodactyla; family Bovidae; genus Bubalus; species Bubalus bubalis. Next base: position 20,509,217 of record NC_059157.1, on the reverse strand, counting down.
TCAAAAGCCTCTTGATGAAAGTGAAAGTGGAGAGTGAAAAAGTTGGCTTAAAGCTCAACATTCAGAAAACTAAGGTCATGGCATCTGGTCCCATCACTTCATGGGAAATAGATGGGGAAACAGTGGAAACAGTGTAAGACTTTATTTTGGGGGGCTCCAAAATCACTGCAGATGGCGATTCCAGCCATGAAATTAAAAGACACTTACTACTTGAAAGGAAAGTTATGACCAACCTAGATAGCATATTAAAAAGCAGAGATATTACTTTGCCAACAAAGGTCCATCTAGTCAAGGCTGTGGTTTTTCCAGTGGTCATGTATGGATGTTGAGTTGGACTGTGAAGAAAGCTGAGCACAGAAGAATTGATGTTTTTGAACTGTGGTGTTGGAGAAGACTCTTAAGAGTCCCTTGGACTGCAAGGAGATCCAACCAATCCATCCTAAAGGAGATCAGTCCTGGGTTTTCATTGGAAGGACTGATGCTAAAGCTGAAACTCCAGTACTTTGGCCACCTGATGAGAAGAGCTGACTTACTGGAAAAGACCCTGATGCTGGGAGGGATTGGGGGCAGGAGGAGAAGGGGATGACAGAGAATGAGATGGCTGGATGGCATCACTGACTCGACGACATGAGTTTGGTTGAACTCTGGGAGTTGGTGATGGACAGGGAGGCCTGGCGTGCTGCGATTCAAGGGGTCGCAAAGAGTTGGACACGACTGACCGACTGAACTGAACTGACACAGTCAAAGGCTTTGGCATAATCAATAAAGCAGAAGTAGATGTTTTTCTGCTTGAACATCCAAGCTTTAAATCCAGCTTGAACATCTGGAGGTTCATGGTTCACATACTGTTGAAGCCTGGCTTGGAGAATTTTGAGCACTACTTTGCTAGTGTGTGAAGTGAGTACAATCGTGCAGTAGTTTGAGCATTCTTTGGCACTGCCTTTCTTTGGGATTGGAATGAAAACTGACCTTTTCCAGTTCTGTGGCCACTGCTGAGTTTTCCAGACTTGGTGGCATATTGAATGCAGCACTTTCACAGCATCATCTTTTAGGATTTGAAATAGCTCAACTGGAATTCCATCACCTCCACTAGCTTTATTCATAGTGATGTTTCCTAAATCCCACCTGACTTTGTATTCCAGGATGTCTGGCTCTAGGTCAGTGATCACACCATCGTGATTATCTGGGTCATGAAGCTCTTTTTTGTACAGTTCTTCTGTGTATTCTTACCACCTCTTCTTAATATCTTCTGCTTCTGTTAGGTCCATACCATTTCTGTCCTTTATTGTTCCCATCTTTGGATGAAAACCACAATCACAGAAAACTACACATCACAGAAAACCACAATCGCAGAAAACCAACCAATCTAATCACATGGACCACAGCCTTGTCTAACTCAATGAAACTATGAGCCACGCCATGTAGGATCACCTAAGATGGACGGGTCGTGGTGGAGAGATCTGACAAAATGTGGTCCACTAGAGAAGCGAATGGCAAACCACTTCAATATTCTTGCCTTGAGAACCCCATGAACAGTATGAAAAGGCAAAAAGATGGGACATTGAAAGATGAACCCCCCCAGGTTGGTAGGTGTCCAATATGCTACTGGAGATCAGTGGAGAAATAACTCCAGAATGAAGGGATGGAGCCAAAGCAAAAACAACACCCAGCTGTGGATGTGACTGGTGATAGAAGCAAGGTCTGATGCTGTAAAGAGCAATATTGTATAGGAACATGCAATGTTAGGTTCGTGAATTAAGGCAAATTGGAAGTGATCAAACAGGAGATGGCAAGAGTGAACCTCAACATTTTAGGAAATCAGTGAACTAAAATGGACTGGGATGGGTAAATTTAACTCAAATGACCATTATATCTACTACTGTGGGCAAGAATCCCTTAGAAGAAATGGGTTTAGCCTTCATAGTCAACAAAACCGTCTAAAATGCTGTACTTGGATGCAATATCAAAAATGACATATATTGTCATTTCCAGGGCAAACGATTCAATATAACAGTAATCCAAGTCTATACCCTGACCAGTAATGCTGAAGAAGCTGAAGATGAACGATTCTATGAAGACCTACAAGACCTTCTAGAACTAACACCCCAAAAAAGATGTCTTTTTCATTATAGGGTACTGGAATGCAAAAGTAGGAAGTCAAGAAATACCTGGAGTAACAGGCAAATTTGGCCTTGGATTAGAGAATGAAGCAGGGCAAAAGCTAATTGCACTCATCTCACACGCTAGTAAAATAATGCTCAAAATTCTCCAAGCCAGGCTTCAACAGTATGTGAACCGTGAACTTCCAGATACTCAAGCTGGATTTAGAAAAGGCAGAGGAACCAGAGAACAAATTGCAAACATCCGTTGGATAATCGAAAAAGCATGAGAGTTCCAGAAAAATATCTACTTCTGCTTTATTGATTATGCCAAAGCCTTTGACTGTGTGGATCACAACAAACTGTGGAAAATTCTTCAAGAGATGGGAATACCAGACCACCTGACCTGCCTCCTAGTAAATCTGTATGCAGATCAAGAAGCAACAATTAGAACTGGACATGGAACAAAACTGGTTCCAAATCGGGAAAGGAGTATGTCAGGGCTGCATATTGTCACCCTGCTTATTTAACTTATATGCAGAGTACATCATGAGAAATGCTGGGCTGGATGAAGGACAAGCTGGAATCAAGATTGCCAGGAGAAATATCAATAACCTCAGATATGCAAATAGTACCACCCTTATAGCAGGAACCGAAGAACTAAAGAGCCTCCTGATGAAAGTGAAAGAAGAGAGTGAAAAAGTTGGCTTAAAGCTCAACATTCAGAAAACTAAGATTATTGCATCCAATCCCATCACTTCATGGCAAATAGATGGAGAATCAATGGAAACAGTTAAAGATTTTATTTTTGGGGGGCTCCAAGATCACTGCAGATGGTGACTGAAGCCATGAAATTAGAAGATGCTTACTGCTTGGAAGGAAAGTTATGACCAACCTAGACAGCATATTGAAAAGCAGAGACATTACTTTGCCAACAAAGGTCTGTCTAGTCAAGGTTATGGTTTTTCTAGTAGTCATGTATGCATGTGAGAGTTGAACTGTAAAGAAAGCTGAGCACTGAAGAATTGATACTTTTGAACTGTGGTGTTGGAGAAGACTCTTGAGAGTCCCTTGGACTTCAAGGAGATCCAACCAGTCTATCCTAAAGGAAATCAGTCCTGAATATCCACTGGAAGGACTGATGCTGAAGCTGAAGCTCCAATACTTTGGCCACCTGATGGGAAGAACTGACTCACTAGAAAAGGCCCTGATGCTGGGAAAGATTGAAGGTGAGAGAAGAAAGGCCCGTCAGAGGATGAGATGGTTGGATGGCATCACTGACTCGATGATGGACATGAGTTTGTGTAAACTCCGGGAGTTAGTGATGGACGGGGAGGCCTGGCATGCTGCAGTATATGGGTTTCGCAAAGAGTTGGACACGACAGCAACTGACCTGAACTGAACTGAGGGAGGTTTTTTCACATAAAGCAAAAAATAAAAGATGAAGGTCTTTGAGACCAGAGATTGCCAAGAGGGCAGTGGAAGGAAAGAATGGGGAGAAAGGCATACCTCCTCTGAATTTAGGGTAGTTTTTCCAAGAGCCGGATTTAGTCTCAGTTTTAAGAGAACACTTTTAAATACCATGGACAGCTCAAAACTGCTGTTTAGGGAACCAAAAACCAAATGAGGCAAGACCAACCAGAACAGTGCTTTAAAAATCCTGGCAAGAGGGAGGGGACATATGTATACCTATGGCTGATTCATGTTGATGTAGAGCAGAAACCAACACAACACTGTAAAGCAATAATCCTCCAGTTAAAAATAAATTATATTAAAAAAGAACCATACAGAATTAAAACTCTACCACCTTGTAGCTATGTAAACTTGGACAAGTTACTTAATTTCTGTAAGTCTGAATTTCTTCACCTGTAAAGCAGAAATAATAATAGTTGTGACTACTGAGATAAAGCAGGAATGAGTTTAAAAAGAAAAAAATCCTGGCAAAGCAGCAAGAGGATGAAGAGTTGGTTTTGCATAGTTTTGAAGACAGAAGTGAAGAAGCAGAGGCAACTGCTCCAAAAGCCACTGAAATCCCCTCATTTCCACCCGAAGGGTTCTCGGGAGTCTGTGACCTAAAGTCGGGCAAGACCAGGGCTTCAAGGGTCCCTCCAGCCGATCCCCCATCCCCGACCCTCAGGTACTTCATTCAATAGAGGAAGGAGCGCAGAGAAACGTGGCTGAATCAAGGGGCCTGCCAGCCTATGGACCAGTATTAAGCAGGAAAGGTAAGTAAAACCGTTATCGCTCAGTCGTGTCTGACTCTTTGCGACCCCCTGGACTGTAGCCCCCCAGGCTCCTCTGGAATTCTCTAGGCAAGAATACTGGAGTGGGCGGCCATGCCCTCCTCCAAGGGATCTTCCCGACCCAGGGATCGAACCTGGGTCTCCCCAAGAGTCAATAAAATATTACAGGAACCTACTGTAAGGGGTGAGGGAGAGGAGAGGTTAAAGGCTGAGAGGCTGAGTCCCACCCGGGACCCCGCACAGCGCCCTCCCCCTCCCCCCCAGCCCTCTATGTCCCGGCTGTCGGGACGAGAGGCGCTGCTACCCGATTTCCCTCAGGACGCGCAGGCCGGGCCCAGGGAGCCGGGCGGAGGGCAGCCCTAGACTGGGGACCCAAGTTCCCGGGAATGAGGCGCCGCGCGCCGCTCTTCCGTGAGCGGCGGCGGCGGCTCGCAGCGAACACCTCACGAGTTGGTCCGGCGCCTCAGCCCGGGACGGACGCACGTACCTGACGCCGGCCCCCGGGGCTGCCGGGGCTTCGGCCCGGGCCGGGGGTGTCTGGAGGGCGGCGGGGAGGCCTTGGGCGGGGTCAGGGGGTGTCACACTGCCTTCCCCTCGGGCTCCAGGGAGCCGCGGGAGCGGCAGGGAGGAGCAGGGCGCCTGCAACGGCTGGAGGACAGCGGCTCAGCTGAGGACCTTCACAGAGGAGGACACGCGCCCCTTCACCCCTTACCCCTCGCACAGCCGGCGCCAAGGCCTGGTTGCGCGCGCCCCCTGCAGGCCCCGGGCGGAGGGCGCAGCCGGGAGTGGAGAGCGCCGCCCCTCCCCGCCCAAAGAGGGGTCGGGGCAGGGGGTCCAGGACTGGGGGTTCTGGTCTTGGGTGGTCACAACCCCGGCTCACACCTGGCCCCGCCGCTCACCCCGGGCTTCTAGGGACAGGTCACCCTGAGGACCTCCTCTCTACTTCGAGAGTAAAGCGGAAATAACTGGAAGGTGGTGGGAGCGATGCTTTTTTTCAGAACACATTCCGGGAAACTTCTCCGATGGATGCTCAACTGCCACCAAAACCGGCGACGATACCGCTCCCTTCTGCATCCTTGGTGTCTGTAAGAGCGCCGGGCATATGGTAGGAGCCTGGTAATTATTTTTTATTGGATAAATGAATGGACAATGTGGCTTTTTCCCCATTCTGTGTCTTCCTGAGTACATTCACTTCACAAAATGTCTAAGACAAAAATGCTTAGGGAGCACCAGTATTTAAAAACAAACATTAACACGTTGACTTACATAAGAGGTAACCGCTGCCACATGTTATGAAGCAAATTAGAAAGAATGCATGGCTTTTCTGTTCCAAACATATTAAAGGTCGAATTCTTGCCTGGAGAATTCCATGGACAGAGAAGCCTGGCTGGCTACAGTCCATGGGGTCACAAAGAGTCAGATAGGATTGAGCGACGAACACTTTCACTTTTCAGACAAATGAATGCTGGAGGTATATACTGCACATTGCATCTGTTTGTTTCTGCAAGAGTAGGTAAACTTGACAGCTACATTCTCTCAGTGTAAGGTATTGTCAGAACCACAAACTGGACTTCAGAATCCATAAGGTTCAGAAAAGGCTGTCTCTGATACTGGGATGACATGGAGGATACCATATAGTGTGAACATAGATCCAGGGACATAGGAGGGTCTCCCTCCCCATCCTTTTAAGGTACATCCAGCAAGAACTTTCTGAAAATCTAGAGGGTGGATGGCCAAGAAATAATCTCTTTCTGTCTTTGTTTGAATTATCACTTCCTTTTATGAAAACAGATGCTTTTTGGGATCGAACCCTTTCAGATTTCAGATTTACTTATTGATGTTGAGTCACTCAGTCATGTCTGACTCTTTACGATCCCATGGACTGCAGCGTGCCAGGCTTCCCTGTCCTTCACTATCTCCCAGAGCTTGCTCAAATTCATGTCCATTGAGATGGTGACACCATCCAACCATCTCATTCTATGTCATCCCCTTCTCCTCTTCCCTTTCCCTCCAAGCTGGGAGGGAAGATGCTCAATTTTTCCCAGCATCAGGGTCTTTTCCAATGAGTCAACTCTTCGCATCAGGTGGTTAAAGTATTGGAGCTTCAGCTTCAGCATCAGTCCTTCCAATGAATATTCAGGACTGATTTCCTTTAGAATTGACTGATGGGATCTCCTTGCAGTCCAAGGGACTCTCAAGAGTCTTCTCCAACACCACAGTTTAAAAGCATCATTTCTTTGACACTTAGCCTTCTTTATGATCCAGCTCTCACATGCATACATGACTACTGTAAAAACCATAGCTTTGACTAAGTGGACTTTTGTCGGCAAAGTACTGTCTCTGCTTTTTAATATGCTGTCTAGGTTTGTCATAGATTTTCTTCCAAGGAACAAGTGTCTTTTGATTTCATGGCTGTAGTCACCATGTGCACTGATTTTGGAGACCAAGAAAATAAAGTCTTTCACTGTTTCCATTGTTTCCCCATCTATTTGCCATGAAGTGATGGGACTGGATGTCATGATCTTAGTTTTTTGAATGTTGAGTTTTAAAGCCAGCTTTTTCGCTATTCTATTTCACCTTCATCAAGAGGCTCTTTAGTTCCTCTTCACTTTCTACCATAAGGGTGATGTCATCTGCATATTTACTTGTTCATGTTCTATTAATAGTTACACAGAATTCATAAATATATTAGTGCTATTTGGCCCATTTGACTGATGGGATATTGACAAGGTGTGATTTATGTGCTCAGAATGACATGGCTGGCAGGCTATTTGACTGTAATTCTTAGGGTTTTATTACCTTCCCTCCAAATGAAAAGTGTGCAAATATGAAAGCACCAGTTGTTCCCAATTACTTGAGATATTTTCTGTAAACATTTAACCCATTCCTGTATTTTTGTTAGCCAAACTAAAAGGAAAATGATCAGATGATTGCATGAAATTTTAAAGTGAACAAATTTGCCTTAAAATTGCTTAATAATTAATGATCAAATATGATCAAAAAACAAGTATGATCATCAGAGATAATAATGGAATTCAATTAGGATGATATGTGTCACATCTGATAGTCAATGGAATGGTAAATAACAAATCAAATAAATAAATACTTACATAGAAAATACAATGTAACATTTTATGAATAACAGCTTATTGCCACAATTAGATAAAATTGATTTCACAAATATAAATAGCAAAAGAAATATTCCAAAGCAAAACTCTTTTTAAATCAATTTTTCCTCCTGAAAAAAAAAAAAAGCCTAAGAAGTGTAATAAAATAAAATTAGGAATTTTCTCTACCTCCTAGTCTGTGTCTTTTCCTTGGACACAAAAAATTTTACATGCATTTGGCTGTAGCAGCCTGTTGACCTGTTAAACTAAGGGGTATTTGATTTTGTTTGTGTGACATTATATGAATGCAGAAGTGCTGGAGTTCTTGAACCTGAAGATATTTCAGAACAAGAAAGAGAAACTTTCAGGTTACTCATGCTTGTTACATTGAACTGCTGAGTTCTCTGAGCTCACTGGCAGAACAGTTGGCTAGCTGTCCCCTTCGGACAGTCTGCACCAAGTGGGTGGACGTGCTGGAAAAGTTCAAAACTATCCTAGAATCCCAGGGTCACAGAGTACCTTTTTTACCAATGAGTAGCCTGCATGTACTTATAAATGACCTGTTCAGTGGCCGAATTGTTTAATTACCGTATCAAAGCATAATCGAAACAGTAACGCAGCATTCAGCCAAGTAATTCATAGTGTTTAGTAATTTATCTACTGGAGACTCAGCTCTAGGAAATAGTCCCCTCTAACCTACTTGATTTTAGGAGTTTAGGAATATAACAAGACCGTTTGGATGACTTTACTGTTCTGTCATCCCAACATTTCCATATACCCTAGCTTTTGTTGCATACTTGGGCTTAGGGATTTTACAAATAGAAACAGTTCCCTCCTCCAGGGCATCTTCCCAACCCAGGGATCAACCTCTGGTATCCCACATTGCAGGCAGATTCTTTACCAGCAGAGCCACTAGGGAAGCCCAAGAATACTGGAGTGAGTAGCCTATCCCTTATCCAGGGGATCTTTCCAACCCAGGAATCGAACTGGGGTCTCCTGCATTGCAGGCATATTCTTTACCAGCTGAGCTACTGGGGAAACCCTCTTCTACCTCAGTTCCTTATATTATACATATAGTGGTTACAAATAGAACAAATATGACCATTTGCTGGTAATAGTGCTAGATGACTTTTTTAAAAAAGACAACCTCTAATCTCTCCTAACTATACACATTTATCTACACAATCTAGATAAATTAAATATTAATATTTCATATGGATCAGATAAAACCCATCATCCTTCCCTTCCTGTTAACTCCTTAGATAATTTATATTTCCTGATGCCCATTCTTTGGCTTCTTTCCACTCCATTTTCTACTTTTTTATTTAGTTGATGCTCAAGAGCCTACTGAAATGGACACACAAGAACTGAATGGAATCTCTCAGGCAGGAATTTCTTATATACAGTGGTCTCTCACTGAACTATGGTTTTGCTCACACACCAGACTTACAGAGTGCAGCTGACTCTGTGCAAAGGTTCTGTCAGTGGAACCAACCAAAGGGCTAGTGTAGGGGCTCATTCATGTACTGAGCGCCCCTGCTGAGATGAGAACCTCTTCCCAAGGCAGTTTAATAAGACAGTGATGTTCAAAGTTGAGTACTCAAGACAGCTTTCAAAAGAATAAAACATCCTCTGAGAGGTCCAAAGATCCAGTGTAAAAACACTCATGCTATGCTATGCTATGCTAAGTCACTCCAGTCGTGTCCGACTCTGTGTGACCCCATAGATGGCAGCCCACCAGGCTCCCCTGTCCCTGGGATTCTCCAGGCAAGAACACTGGAGTGGGTTGCCGTTTCCTTCTCCAATGCATGAAAGTGAAAAGTGAAAGCGAAGTCGCTCAGTCATGTCCGACTCTTAGCCACCCCATGGACTGCAGCCATACTTTATCCTATAAAAAGATGTTTTGATTATAAAAGATCACTGGAAAAGCAACAGTTTGTAAAAGGGAGTGGCTTTTGCAACTGGGTCTTCTGTTGTTGTTGCTGAGTCACTAAGTCACATCCAACTCTTTTGTGACCCGATGGACTATAGCCTGCCAGGCTCCTCTGTCCATGGGATTTCCCAAGCAAGGATACTGGGGAGGTTTGCCATTTCCTTCTCTAGGGAATCTTTCTGACCCAGGAATCGAAGTGCATCTCCTACACTGGCAGGTGGATTCTTTACCACTGGGGTAAAGAAGGGAAGCCACCAGGGAAGCCCATGGAAATGATGAATGTTTGGTTATCCTTTGAGCTTCTCTTATGGTTATTATTCCCCTTATGGGAGTTTAAGAACTTGAATTATTTTCTTTTTCCAAAGAATTGCAGATATCTTTGGCAGGACAGATACCTGAGGGAAGTACCTAGGCTTAAAATACAACAAAAACAGCTTTTGTGGTATAAGTACATGGGGAAATAGAAGGGTACCTCCCCAAAAAAGAGTTTACTGTGTGAAAACCATATGAGAAATTCTGAGTGGAACTTTGGTTATCAGGGAAGAGACAAGTCACTTCCCAGGAAAAGGGCGACATCACCAAGAATGTGGTGAGAGTAGGAGAAGATAAATTATGGCTGATTGAAGAATCTGCCATGGGAGTGGGATACATAACCCATCTTCCAAACTCCCTCCTGCTTGGAGTAATACCAGTGTATTCTCACTGATTGTAGCTCTAGGGACCATGGAACAAGGTAGCATTTTGGAGAAAAGAAATCAAAAGGCTCTCTCCCACTGAAGATGCCAGAAGGAGGATTTAGAATAAGTGTTCCAGGACTTCCCTGGTGGTCCAGTGGTTGAGAATCCACCTGTCAATGCAGGGCACACAGGTTCAATCCCTGGTTCGAGAAGATTCTACTTGCCAAGCAGCAATAAGTTCACGTGCCACAACGACTGAGGCTGCATGCCGAGAGCCTGCAACGAGAGAAGCCACGGCAACGAGAAGACATGCACTGCAACTAGAGCGAAGCCCCCGCTCGCTGCAACTAGAGAAAAGTCCTGCACTGCAGCAAAGACGCAGCACAGCCAAAAATAAATAAATAAACATGTAACAAAATAAATACAAATTAAAAAAAATATCTGTTCCATTTGACTATATTTTCAAATGCACTTTCCTATAAACAAAAACAGGACATTGCCTTTAGAAATTATTTACACATGTATATTCCGAAAGGCATATGTATTCTGTTACCAAAGAAAGCTATACATGAATGCTTGTATATGAAGAAAAAGTAGTTAGACAGACATGTATAAAAATGTTAAGAGTGGCTACCTTTGGGGAGGTGATGGGGCTGGAGACGGCTAAGGGAGTGAGTTTTTGCTTCCCACTTTATATGCCATCTTTGAAAAAAAAGTTCACCTGAGTGGGTATCTTTTTTTTTAATGCTTTTTCCTTTTTGCTTTTTTTCTTGTGCTTGAACCTTTAAAAAATTGAAGTATAGTGGATGTACCAAAGGTATCATTTTATAACAATTAAACTTTTAAAAATATTTTTGTGGGGATTTCCCTGGCAGTCCAGGAGCTAAGACACTGCACCCCCAATGCAGAGGTCTTGGGTTTAATCCCCAGTCAGGGAACTAGTTTCCACATGCTGCAACTAAGAGTTTACATTCTTCAATTAAAGACCCCACGTGCTGCAAAAAAGACCGAAGATGGAAGATCCTGCATGCAGCAACTAAGACCCCACGCAGCTAAGTAAATAAATAAATATTTTTAGAAAATTTCTTTGTGCACCTGATCTATGCAAGGAAAAGAAGGCATAAGAGGTGTTAGAGCAATGTAAGAGTGACATCACAGTGCCCAAATGTGTTTGGATGCAGAATGTCACTGATAATCATGTTTGGCTAATAAATACTGGTATTCAGATTACTTCTGATCTATAATCTCTTAATTGCAGATACCAAAAAGGGCCGATAACAAATTGTCGAAAATCGGAAGCAACCAAGATGACCCTCAATAGGTGAATGGATAAACAAACCATAGACTATCCATACAATGGAATATTATTCAGTGATTTAAAAAAAGAGAACTATTAAGCCGTGAAAGACACGGAGGAACCTTAAATGCACATTGTTAAGAAAGAAGCATATTGTTTGAAAGAAGCCAATCTGAAAAGGCTACATTTTATGTAATTCCCACTGTATGCCATTCTGGAAAAGGCCAGACTAGAGTGACACGAAAGATCAGCGACTGCCAGCAGTTGGGAGAGGAGTGAGGAGAGAAGGATGAACAGGTGGAGCACAGGGGACTTTTAGGACAATGGAACTATTCTGTGTGCTACTGTGATGATCCATACATGACATTCATTTGTCAAAACCCATAGAACAAGGCAATAACAACAGTGACCCCTAAGGTAAACTATGGAGTCGCTAATAATGCAGCTGTGTTCTTGGGCTTCCCTTGTGGCTCAGCTGGTAAAGAATCTGCCTGCAATGCAGGAGATCTGGGTTCCATCCCTGGGTTGGAAAGATCTCCTGGAGAAGGGAAAGGCTACCCACTCCAGTATTCTGGCCTGATGAATTCCATGGACTGTACAGTCTATGGGGTTGCAAAGAGTTGGACATGATTGAGTGACTTTTGCTTTCACATTTCACTTTCACTATGTTGATTGATCAGTTGTCACAAACGTACTACACTAATGCAAGATGTTAAGAGGGAAACTGGGGAGGGGAGTAGGGGCACATGGAATTCTCTACACTTTCTGCTCAATTTTTCTGTAAAACTGAAGCTGCTCTTGTAAGAAGTCTGCTGCTGCTGCTGCTAAGTCACTTCAGTCGTGTCCGACTCTGTGTGACCCCATAGACGGCAGCCCACCGGTTCCGCTGTTCCTGGGATTCTCCAGGCAAGAACCCTGGAGTGGGTTGCCATTTCCTTCTCCAATGCATGAAAGTGAAAAGTGAAAGTGAAGTCGCTCAGTCGTGTCCGACTCTTAGCGACCCCATGGACTGCAGCCTCCCAGGCTCCTCCATCCATGGGATTTTCCAGGCAAGAGTACTGGAGTGGGGTTGTAAGAAGTCTATTAATTTTAAACTAACTTAATGTGGGCTTTTAATATTCATATGTAACAATAAAAGGCCAATAATAACATTGGCCTAATAAGCATTTCAAAACCAAACCAGGACCATGATGCTCTAATCATGTTTTATAAGGTGCCAAATGCTCTTCTTCCCTATCTAGTTTGTTCAGCCATCTGGGACCCGTCCAGGTCCTGCCTCGGGTGGAGCTGGTGCGGACCTGGTGTGCCCTCGTCCACTGGCACGACCTTGGCAAGAGCTCGTCTCGCACGGCCTCTATCGCCAGGATCCCTCCGGTTCCCTCCAGGCTGTCAGGCACTAGGGGCAACCCCCCTGGGCTGGCAAGTGCCTCTCACATTGGTTGGTGATCACTGTGGGCCACGGCCACAGCCGTGCCACCAGGTCCACGCATCCCACACCGCCGGCTCCACCTGCCAGACGAGCCCCTCCTGCCACCACCTGGCTCCCAGGGATGGCAAAGATGTGGAGCTAACAGGTCTGCTCTGAGTCCCCCTCCGAGAGCTGGGGTCTTGGCTAACAGGGTGCAGGAGCAGGCGGCCTGGAGGTGGTGGTTGGGAAGGAACGCCCCCACGCTGGGTTTGTTTCTGTCTCTCCATCCGGCTCAGGGTCCTAACCCTGCAAGGCCACAGATGCACTTCCACACTGCTCTGGACTTTCAGTCTGTCATTCCCAAAGTCTGGGTGGCAGTGCTTGCAGCCTAAAAATAAACCCCCACTTCCCTTGGGGGCATTGAGATTTATTCTATTTAAATTGCACAGATTGTTTTCATTCCTCGGGGTCTGAAGCACTGAAAACTGAAATCTTCTCAGCTCTTTGCCTGTATTTGTCTCAGTGATGGAGTCACCCTTGCAACACAGGCTACCGCTCCTATGGCAAAACAAGATGAGGCTTCCACCCTGCTGGGGAACATGAAGCCTCCAAAGAAAGACAAGCCCTGCTTTCTTCCACAGGTGTGACCCTCCCTTTTAAAGAATCTGCCTGCAATGCAGAAGACCTGGCTTCAATCCCTGGGTCAGGAAGATCCCCCAGAGATGGGAATGACTAACCACTCCAGTAGTCTTGCCTGGAGAATTCCATGGACAGAGGAGCCTGGAGGGCTACAGTCCATGGGGGTCACAAAGAGTCGGACATGACTGAGTGACTAACACACACACACAGGAAGGGAGGCCCTGGTGAGCAGGCCTTGAAGACCAGCATGACAAGGATGTGTTCATGATGAAGTCCTGCATGGTGTTAACTCAACTGAAGAAAAATTTTTAAGTAAGCCCTTCCCTTTGGTTAATGCTTATTTCAATGTTATGTGGCAGCCTGGATGGGAGGAGTTTGGGGAAGAATGGACACATGTATATGTATGCCTGAGTCCCTTTGCTGCCCACTTGAAACTATTACAATACTGTTAATTAGCTATACTCCAAATATAAAATAAAAAGTTCTTTAAAAAAAGAGTTAATGCTTATTTCGAACAGTTACACGAGGGGCAAGTATTGCACCTTAGTTCACATTTATACAATTGCATGCACTGTTCTAGATAATTGTAAATATATAGATATGACATACATATGGCAAGATATAGATGGATATATATATATATATATACAGTGCATACAACATGCATATATGATTATATATAGCTATTGCATATAAAATATATAGTTATAGCACATTGAAAACTAGAGACATTACTTAGCCGACAAAGGTCTGTACAGTCAAAGCTACGGTTTTCCCAGTAGTCATGTATGGATGTGAAAGGTGGACTATAAAGAAAGCTGAGCCCTGAAGAATTGATGCTTTTGAACTGTGGTGTTGGAAAAGACTCTTGAGAGTCCCCTGGACTGCAAGGCGATCAAACCAGTCAATCCTAAAGGAATTCAGTCCTGAATATTCATTGGAAGGACTGATGCTGAAGCTGAAGCTCCAATACTTTGGCCACCTGATGCAAAGAACTGACTCATTAGAAAAGACCCTGATGCTGGAAAGATGAAGACAGGAGAAGGGGATGACAGAGGATGAGATGGTTGGATGGCATCACCAACTCAATGGACATGAGTTTGAGCAAGTTTTGGGAGTTGGTGATGGAGAGAGAAGCCTGGCGTGCTGTAGTCCATGGGATCCCAAAGAATTGGATATGATTGACTGAACTGAAGTGATTGCCTATAATTACATAATGCTCCACTTATTTAGAAACTTTGTACTTCTGAGCAGATATTGTTTGGAAAACACTTTTGGCACTTAATATAACACTCTTGTATTAAATAGAATTGAGGTTCAAGATTCCTCTGGCTCCAACTTGAAAAGCAAGGTTCCATTTCCTTCTAACAGAAGAGTTCTTGATCCTATTAGACACTGTGCTCACTTTTTTATCATGGAAATTTTGTAATGCCTCCTTAACTATCTTGAAATGAAATTTATAGTTGGTATCATTTACCTACAACTTAATTTTAAAAAATCAATACAATGCTCCAAGTAAAATATAAAGGAGAGATAAAAAGGAAGACATTAATACTAATATGGCACAGGGACACGATGTAGCGTCCCTTACATGTAGAGTCACGTATGAAGTGACAGCCACAAGTGAAGGCTTATACAAGTGTCTCATATTGACAAGTAAAATATCCCAAATTGGTGATACTATTAGTATTTTTTGAAATGACAAATAACTCTTAGTAAAGCAAGCAAAACAAAGTGTGATCTTCCCCTTTCTACTTTATAATTACATTCATGAAATTCAGTGTATATGAAAGCCATGCAAAAATATTTTGTGTTTATAGGTAAAATGAGTTGGGTTCCAGGCTCTGGTAATCGTAAATACAGTGTTTGGTTTATTTGATTTTCGTACACAAAGATCTGATGGGGTATTCAAAAGTTGATGAAAGTGTCCCATGCCAACAACACTACCCAAATATTGTGACAACTAATCCTCTCTCCCACACAGCTTTCCAGAACATCTCCTCAGGGTAATTCCAAACCATCTTACCTTTTAAAGTGAAGTGAAAGTCACTCAGTTGTGTCCGACTCTTTTCAATCCCCTGGAGTATACAGTCCATGGAGTTCTCCAGGCCAGAATACTGGAGTGGGTAGCCATTCCCTTCTCCAGGGGATCTTCCCAACCCAGGGATCAAACCCAGGGCTCCCACATTGCAGATTCTTTACCAGCTAAGCCACAAGGAAAGCCTTACCTTTTAAACCACTATTCTAGATAGAATTCTGACTCCAACAAGAACACAGTGTTGGCATATTTTATTCATTGTTTTGAGATTTGAATCAAAGAATGGAAGGCTAAGTTGCTGGAAACCAGACTTGTCTTTTTTTAAATAGATGGAACACTGTTATTCTTTTAATTTTACTGTTATTATTATGGCCATGCCATGAAGCAGGCAGCATCTTAGTTCCCTGACCAGTGATCGAATCCATACCCCCTGCAGTGGAAGCGCAGACTCCTAACCACTGGACTGCCAGGGAAGTCCACAGGCTGGGTGGTAAAATGATCATAATAAAAGGAATAGCTTCTGAGAACTTGGCACTTTGAGATTAGGCTGAAATGACTTATTTATTCACAAATCAAAAAAAGCTAGGTCTCCAAAAGCTTTTCTAAGCATTTTATATAAGAGCAGCTTGTCCCAAGGCCAGGTGATGCCTTAGCAGCTCAGCCATGGAGAATAACACGGCAGCCCAAAATGAGGCCAGTGATGAGCTCAATGAAACGAGGGCATGAGATACAGAATTCTCAGCTTCTCCATCTCCAAACAGCTGCCTGTCTGTAAAAACCATGTCAAGCCTGCTTGAGCACAGCATCCCTTCTGCAGGGCTAAGTGTCATTTGCTTGTCTGGAAATAACATAAATCCCAAGAAGATTCTATATGCTATCTACCAAATAGACATGGAGTTGTCCAAACAAAGAAACCTATACTAAGAGGAAGGAGATGAGGCAAGAATTTTCAACTTTGGCTGCACACTGAGATCGTTTAGGAAAACATTAAAAAAATAAGAGTGGCTAGGCCCTTCCCTTTGGTATTCATTTTTTCTAGTATATGAACTAAAGCATTGCTTGCCTTATCAGTAAACAAAGGATATTATAGTCGATGATGAACCCTGAGGGAACTCAGGATGGAGACAAAGGGGATGCCCATTGCCAAGCCCATTTAGCAGTCAGCCTATGCAATAGGACTTGTTAATTCTCTTCCACAAAAGCACATACTAGGCTTCATTCATTTTCCTCTAAAAATATCTTGTATTTTAATTTCTATCCATTTATGTTCTATAAATGGATAGAGATTTATGTTCTATAAACCTGATGTGAAGAACTGACTCATTGGAAAAGACCATGATGCTGGGAAAGATTGAAGGTGGGAGAAGGGGACGACAGAGGATGAGATAGTTGGATGGCATCACCAACTCAATGGACATGAGTTTGAGCAAGCTTTGGGAGTTGGTGATGGACAGGGAAGCCTGACGTGCTGCAGTCCATGGGGTCGCAAAGAGTCATACACAACTGAGAAACTGAACTGAACTTAACTGATGTTCTATAAATACCAACCCCAGACTTGTGAAACCAGCACTTTTCTGGACCTTAGGGCTCCACCAAATGGACTAGGATCTTCATTATAATGTACAGTCTACCCAGAGAGTGTAAGGTGATCTGTGGTATTGAGACTGAAAGAACAGGGTGGGAGAGTCAAGCTGTTACTCACTTCACTCCTTTGCTAACACCAGGAACATAGAGGGAGAGAGGGTTTAGCTCCCAGGCTGTAGAGTGGTGAGCTGGGCTAAGTGATGGGAAGGATTCACCCGGCCAAGGCTAGAGGCAGATCCAAGAGGCTTCACCCTAAGAGCGGGATGAGCAGCCTCTAGGGGCCTCCTTCCTCTAAACCCAGTCCAAATCACAACCTCCAGAGCAGCCCAAACAGATGAGCAATCCAAGGAAGAAGAAGGGATTGCACTCCTTCCTGAGAGCTAGATCAAAATGCCTCTAATCCACAAAACTGTACCTGGAAGGATCTTATTTGCAAAGGACAGAATCCAACTCCAATACCTGAAGAAGGAAGAACAGCATTTGAAGGCTATTTGGGAGCTCCCACTCCTGTGAGGATGTTGGAGGATCAGGCTTAGAGACAGTGTCGAAGGAGGCTGGGCAGCTGCCAGAAGCACCAGCCAGTCCAACGAGGACACCACTGCTGCTGCCGCGGACACGAGACACGCCCCCGCCCCCGCAGCCTGTCCACCACTGATGCCGGCATGAGGTCGTGGGCACTGCTGTGGGTGTTACTGCCACTGCCTTTGGGAACTTGACGTTGCTCCTCCAACTGCCCACCCTCCCACCTGTAGGTGCTTTCTTCACCTGCTTCTTGAAGAGGTGCTGTGCTGTGCTTAGTCGCTCAGTTGTGTCCGACTCTTTGCCACCCCATCGACTGTAGCCTGCCAGGCTCCTCTGTCAGTCAGATTTTCCAGGCAAGGATACTGGAGTGGGTTGCCATGCCCTCCTCCAGGAGATCTTCCCAACCCAGGGATTGAACCCAGGTCTCCCGCATTGCAGACAGATTCTTTACCATCTGAGCCACCAGGGAAGCCCTGAAGAGATGCAGCCCCCCAAAAGACAAGCAGGCTAGGCCAGACTGGGGAAGAGAAAGCAATTCCCCAAAGGACTGAATCTCAAAACATACACTCTGGTCCTGTGGCGGTGAAAGTAAACACCCCTGTGTGTGATATCGACGTATGAGCATCCCAGCCCCTGGGAGATGCAGTGGGAAAGGGCTGTGAGGAGGGCTGCTGTCCACACTCTTGGAATGAGTTCCCCTACGGATGACTTTTCTAGGGGAAAAGGCTTATTGTTTTTTTAAAAACAAATATTTTCATAGATTGGGAAAGACATGATTTTGTTGTTGTTATGTAACTGCAGTATCCTCTTATGCTTTCTTTTCCAAAGGAAGATACATTTTTCGCTTGATTTAGAAGATACTCTTTTTAAAAAAATATTTTGTTTGGCTGCGCTGGGTCTCAGCTGCAGCACACTGGATCCTCGATCTTTGGTTTCGACATGCAGGATCTTTAGTTGAGGCTGACTGGACCGGTCAAGTTCCAGCTTTGAGAGACTGGGATGAACGCTCTCTGAATCTCTTGGCAGCAACTCCATTAAGTGGGCGAGCACAGAACTGTCCTGAGTAACTCACGTAGCTGTTTTTCAGGATTCGATTGGCAAATATGTGTAAACATAGCAATAAGATTATTTCATTATTAATGAAAGTACTTGCAAAGTACATCAAAGGAACCAGCTTTTCTGTTGTGTTTGGATTTGTTTGCTAAAGATACATTCTATACAGAACAGGCTGAAACAGAAAACGAAGCCTCAGTGCCTGGACCTTTCTAATAGAAGCACCTACATAAGAATATAAGAAGTCAGTTAACACAAACTGAGTGAGTTCATTTACTATGGTAGGCAAATTCCAATTTCTTCAATCAGCATAATCTATGAAACAAAAAATTAATTCAGTGTTTTTTATAACAGTGTGGTCATCTTATTCCGTGACTTATTCTGTGACTAAAAGTCACATTCCTGACGACTGAAAGACAGCTAAATTCTTAACAGTTAAATATCCTATGGATTCTTTTAAAAATAATTTTATTTATTTTTGGCTGTGCTGGGTCTTCACTGTTGTGCAGGCTTTTCTGTAGTTGCGATGCATGGGCTTCTCATTGCAGAGGCTTCTGTCGCTGCGGAGCACGGCTCTAGGGCTTCAGTAGTCGCGCCTCCCAGGTTCTAGAGCACAGGCTCAATAGTTGAGGTGCACGGGCTTAGCTGCTCCACAGCATGCTGGATCTTCCAGAACCAGGGATTGAACCTGTGTCTCCTGCATTGGCAGGGGGATTCTTCACCACTAAGACACCAGGAAAGCCTCCTATGGATTATCTTGAGAAGCCTGATTTTAATCAATACATGTTACAATAGTTGATAGGTGCAGAATTCAAAATTGCAAATAATTCTTTCAGATTTTGGAAGATATTGCTCCAGTGTTTTCTTTTTTGCATCCAAGGTTACTATTGAGAGGTCAAAAGCCTGTTTCCTAATACTGGGTATCTACTACTTCTGTCTAGAAATGAGTAGTATCTTCTTTTTATCTGGATTTCTAATATTTGACAAGAACTTGCCTCAGAGTGGATATATTAGGCTAAGTACCTAGGGCTTTTTTAATCTGGCAATTTACATTATTCAATTCCAGGAAATTTTCTTGAATTTTTTGATTATTTTCTTCCCTGCATTTTCTTTCTTTCTGGAACTACTATTATCCAATTGTTTGATCTCTTGGATGATCCTATGGTTTTTTAAATCTTTTCTCTCTGTCTTCTGTTTCATGAGAGGAGTCCTCAAATGTGCTTTCTCAGGTGCCATCAATACAGCTTTCTGAAATGATGGAAATGTTCTATATTCGAGTAGTCCAACATCTTACCCGCTGGGCACATGTGCCTTTTGAGTACTTGAAATGTAACTAGTGAAAATAAGGAGTTAAATCTTTAATTTTGTTAATTTTGAGTAATTTACTTTTCAATAGAGTGGTTAGTGGCTACCACATTGGACACCACAAGTATCACTTTTCTGCTGCTAAGTCACTTCAGTCGTGTCCGACTCTGTGCAACCCCACAGACGGCAGCCCACCAGGCTCCCCTGTCCCTGGGATTCTCCAGGCAAGAACACTGCTACCATGTTTTTAATTTTCAAGGGCCCTTTGCAGTTATACTTTTCCCCTAAATCTTCCATTTCCATAGCTTTGGTGGATATAATCATATCTCTGAGGATATGATTTTGGCTTTCATTTTTAAGTCTTGATTAATTTCTGTTTCCTCCAAGATGCTTCTTCTGTTGTTGCCTGTTTGTTTTGGTCTCTATCTTCTATATAACAGGCTTCATCAGGTCATCCTTGGTGGTCTGCTCAAAATTAAGAGTGGAGAATTTAAAAAACGATTAAATCTCTGAGCTTGTGACTTTCACTAAAGGGTGATTTCAGTAGAAAGTGAAGTGAAAGTCGCTCAGTTGTGTCTGACTCTTTGTGACCCCGTGAACTATTCAGTCCAAGGAATTCTCCAGGCCAGAAAACTGAAGTGGGTAGCCTATCCCTTCTCCAGTGGATATTCCTGACCCAGGAATACGAACTGGGGTCTTCTGCCTTGCAGGCAGATTCTTTACCAACTGAACTATCAGGAAAGCCCTGATACTTCTATTGATTTTCAGTAGAAAAGCTGTTGGCAAAACCTTGACATCAGTATATTTAAGCATTTTCTTTTTGGCTGGCCAGATTTCTCCAGGGAAGAGTCTTCCAGTCTCCCACCTAGAGAGAGTAAAGATCTATCGGCTGCATTTTGGGGACCAAGTGGGGGAAGAGGTTGTGGAAGATGATTTCTTAATCCCCCTCAATGAGACTAAACATGCAGGTTTCTACCAGGCTGAGGAGGGTCTAGGCCTCTAATTTCTTCTCAAACAGCTTTCACCCTGGTCCTCCTTATATTAGCTCTTTTCCTTCCTTTTACCTCCAGTCCTGGGATTTCAAGAGCTTACAAATCATGCCCTTTGATGATTCTGGTATATGATTCAGTTCAGCTCAGTTCAGTTCAGTCACTCAGTCATGTCTGACTCTTTGCGACCCTATGGACTGCAGCACACCAGACCTCCCTGTCCATCACCAACTCCCGGAGTTTACTCAAGCTCATGTCCATTGAATGAGTGATGACATCCAACTATCTCATCCTCTGTCATCCCCTTCTCCTCCTGCCTTCAATTTTTCCCAGCAACAGGGTCTTTTCAAGTGAGTCAGTTCTTCGCATCAGGTGGCCAAAGTACTGCAGTTTCAGCTTCAGTATCAGTCCTCCCAATGAATATTCAGGACTGATTTCATTTAGGATGGACTGGTTGGATCTCCTTGCAGTCCAAGGGACTCTCAAGAGTCTTCTCCAACACCACTGCTCAAAAGCATCAATTCTTTGGCACTCAGCTTTCTTCACTGTCCAACTCTCACATCCATATCTGACTACTGAAAAAACCATAGCCTTGACTAGACAGACCTTTGTTGGCAAAGTAATGTCTCAGCTTTTTAATATGCAGTCTAGGTTGGTCATGAATTTTCTTCCAAGGGGCAAACGTCTTTTAATTTCATAGCTGTAATCACCATCTGCAGTGATTTTGGAGCCTCAAAAAATAAAGTCTGTCACTGTTTCCACTGTTTCCCCATCTATTTCCCATGAAGCGATGGGACCAGATGCCATGATCTTAGTTTTCTGAATGTTGAGTTTTAAGTCAACTTTTTCACTCTCCTCTTTCACTTTCATCAGGAGGCTCTTTAGTTCTTCTTCACCTTCTGCCATGAAGGGTGGTGTCATCTGCATATCTGAGGTTATTGAGATTTCTCCCAGTAATCTTGATTCCAACTTGTGCTTCATCCAGCCCACCGTTTCTCATGATGTACATTGCATATAAGTTAAATAAGCAGGGTGACAATATACAGCCTCGACGTACTCCTTTCCCTATTTGGAACCAGTCTGTTGTTCCATGTCCAGTTCTAACTGTCGCTTCCTGACCTGCATACAGATTTCTCAAGAGGCAGGTCATGTGGTCTGGTATTCCCATCTGTTGAAGAATTTTGCAGTTTGTTGTGGTACACACAGTCAAAGGTTTTGGCATAGTCAATAAAGCAGAAGTAGATGTTTTTCTGGAACTCTTTTGCTTTTTCAATGATCCAACAGATGTTTGCAATTTGTTCTCTGGTTCCTCTGCCTTTTCTAAATCCAGCTTGAACATCTGGAAGTTCACAGTTTACATACTGTTGAAGCCTGGCTTGGAGAATTTTGAACATTACTTTATTAGCATGTGAGATGAGTGCAATTGTGCGGTAGTTTGAGCATTCTTTGGCACTGCCTTTCTTTGGGATTGAAATGAAAACTGACCTTTTCCAGTCCTGTGGCCACTGCTGAGTTTTTCAGATTTGCTGGCATAATGAATCCAGCACTTTCACAGCATCATCTTTTAGGATTTGAAATAGCTCAACTGGAATTCCATCACTTCCACTAGCTTTGTTCATAATGATGCTTCCTAAGGCCCACATGACTTTGCATTACAGAATGTCTGGCTCTAGGTTGGTGATCATATCATCATGATTATCTGGGTTGTGAAGATCTTTTCTGTATAGTTTTGTGTATTCTTGCCACCTCTTCTTAATATCTTCTGCTTCTGTTAGATCCATACCATTTCTGTCCTTTATTGTGTCCATCTTTGCATGAAATGTTCCCTTGGTATCTCTAATTTTCTTGAAGAGATCTTTAGACTTCCCATTCTATTGTTTTCCTCTATTTCTTTGTATTAATCACTGAGGAAGGCTTCCTTATCTCCCCTTGCTATTCTTTGGAAAGGAAAGGAAAGGAAAGTGAAGTCGCTCAGTTGTGCCCAACTCTTTGCGACCCCATGGACTGTAGCCTACCAGGCTCCTCTGTCCATGGGATTTTCCAGGCAATAGTACTGGAGTGGATTGCCATTTCCTTCTCCAGGGGAATCTTCCCGACCCAGGGATTGAACCCAGGTTTCCCTCATTGTAGACAGACGCTTTACCACCTGAGCCACCAGGGAAGAACTCTGCATCAAATGGGTATATCTTTCCCTTTATGGGTATATCTTTCTCAGCTTTCCCACTGATGGATTGAAGTTTCATTTTCTCAGGTCTGTTAAATCACTTACCATTGATCTGTAAGTTTTTCAGCTTCCATAAATTTGTTGCTATTGTCTCCTCTCCTATTTTCCTAATCTGTGTGAGCTTAGGTCCTAAAACACTTATTTTTTTCTGTTCAAACGGGAGGAAAATTAAACACATATGTTCAACCCACTACTTTAACCTGCAAGTTCAAAAGAGTCTATTCATTCTGCAAGGTTCAATTCTTCAAGAGGCATTCTTCTGACTTATTTGCCTTTGGCAGAATTAATCTTGTCCTTCAAAGCATTCAATAATTTTTAGTACAATAATTAGATTCCCAAAAGGCTAGTGGTGAACCTTCTAAAAAATCAAACACTTATTTTGATATGTTGTTGTCGTTCAGTTGCTAAGTCATGTCTGACTCTTTGCAACCTCAGGGACTACAGTATGCCAGGCTTCCCTATCCTTCAATATCTACCAGAGTTTATTCGAATTCATGTCCACTGAGTCAGTGATGCTATCTAACCATCTCATCCTCTGCTACCCTCTTCTCCTTTCGTCTTCGATCTTTCCAAGCATCACGGTCTTTTCCAATGAGTCGGCTCTTTGCATCAGGTGGTCAGAGTATTGGAGCTTCAGCTTCAGCATCAGTCCTTCCAATGAATATTCAGGGTTGACTTCCTTTAGGATTTACTGGTTTGATCTCCTTGCTGTGCAAGGGACTCTCAAGAGTCTTCTCCAGCACCACAATTATTTGGGTATATTTTCTACCAACTACATTTTTAATTCTTCTTCCTTTTTTGCTGTCTTTCCACATTAAAACTGAAAATCAGCACCTCTGCAGCACAGAAGCCTGTTTATACATCATAAATCAATTTTTGAATTTATCGCCCTCTAGTGGCATTTCAAGAAACTAACTTCATGTACAGCCTATGGGTTGTCTTTTTTAAAGAGAAAATTTATTGACATTAAATTCTCAAAGGAATGCATTGCTCTATTTAAAAATTTTTTCCTAATATGCATAGCTTTTATAATCAACGAAAGCTACAATTTTCAAAATCATTCAATGAGTTTCTTTTATAATTACATTAGGAAGCTGCACGAAAGTTCCAATACAAATTATATGTTTTAAAAATACAATCTATTTGTAATGTTTACTTTGCTTTTCTTATTTCTCAGTCTGACTCAGTTGAATTACAATAGCCTTCAAATGAATTATTTATAATTCAAACGGTAAGTAAATATCTGACGTTCTTTACAACAGAAAATGTTTTATTTTATATACCAAAACCCTGAACTGAGCTGTTTCTGCTCAAATTAAAAATCAACCTGAAATCTTTAATATGTAGTTTATTTAAACATAGACATATAAAATGTACAAGATAAACTTTCTTGGATGATATATTTAAGGAGAGGATCATAATTTGCACACACCTCCCTCATCACGGGGTCATCATGCTGGTCTGTGCTTGTCAACAAGGCTACACATGGGGATGCAGTAGGCGGAGCAGAGGCCCCTGTTTGGGTTCAAAATGAGATAGGACATGATTTGTACAGTTCTCAGAAATGTTTTAAGCAATTGCATAACACCACACAAGAAGAGAAACTACCAGAAAAAAGCATTATTTAACTTACAAATCACGTATGTGTATCTATATATATGCATTTATATATGGCACGCATACATATGTATATCTAACCTGAATAAAATTATTTAAACTTTCAAATGTTTTACGTAGCAAAGAAGTTCATGCCAAGCAAATATAAGAGAAATGTATATTACCAGATGAAAACCACAGAAGATAAAGATGAGAGATACACCCCCATCCTTCCCCATCCCTCTGAAAGCAGAAGCAGTGCTGGCCACAGGAGTTCAACATTCTGAGCTCAGAGTCTTTCTAGTTCCTGCTCAGCACAACTGGTCATTTCTGTGAACTAGTGACAGCCTGCATTTTCCATTTCTTCCTCCTCCTCTTTTCCCCCCAAATCGGCATTCTTATTCCAGTTATCCTGCTCTTACTACTTCATACTGGGTATGATCAGAGCAGATAACTTGTCATTTGGTTTATAAGTGGCTGGACCAAGAGGAGCCCCATCTGAGCCTCCCTTACAGAGCCTAGACACAGAGCTGGAGGCACCAGCTGAACAGGCTTGGGGTGGTCTCCACTTGGGAAGGGATGGATAAGTGTGCCTTCTGTGCAGAGAGAGGGTGTGCATGGATATGTGTGTTTTACCATGACTGTGGTAGAGACTGTTAGTTGTCCAGATATTCGATCTCCTGTCTCTCTACAAGGGACTTTCAACTATTCATAGGTAACTGTTCACAGAACCAAAAAGAACATTCTGCTCAGCCTCTTCTGCAACGAGTGTGTGGTTATGTGACTAAGTACCAACTAAGTTCCAGATGGGATAGAAGCATGAATAATGTGTATGGCTTCTGGGTGTGACCTTAAAAGCACATTCTTCCTTCCAATATTTTCCTCTTTCTGCTGGCTGGAAGGCACTCAGAGTGCTGAGCTGTCTGGAACACGGGGCTAAGGAAGGGATACTAGAATGGTGGAGGAACAAGAAAGAAGGACCCCAGGCCCCAGACATCTTTGTGTTACAAGGCCAAGCTTTAACCTCCCAGATAAACCTCTATGTCATCTAAGCCACTGCTCTTCAAGGTCTTTTCTTACACAGTCAAATCTTTATTAAAAAAAAAAAAAAAAAAGCCATGCCCAAGAAGGAAGCAGATCTCATTAAGTGTAGAATCGAACCAAATTTGGAGATTTCAGGGAAACATTCTGGAGAAAAGTTTAATCTCTGATCTAAAGAATGTGAGGGGGACTTCCCTGGTGGTCCAGTGGGTGGGACTCTATCCTCCTAATGCAGGGGGCCAGCATTCGATACCTGATCAGGGAACTAGATCCCACATGCCTCAACTAAAAAATATTCACAGGCTGTAACTAAAGATCCTGTGTGCCACAACTAAGACACGGTGCAGCCAAATAAATAA
Source organism: Bubalus bubalis (assembly GCF_019923935.1). Classification (NCBI taxonomy): domain Eukaryota; kingdom Metazoa; phylum Chordata; class Mammalia; order Artiodactyla; family Bovidae; genus Bubalus; species Bubalus bubalis. The sequence continues at coordinate 20,483,103 of NC_059157.1, read as the reverse complement.
ATACATAAATATATATATATATAAAGAATGAGAGAAACCAGGCTGGAGAAAGTTTCAGATAAGAACAAGCATGGGGTGTCAAAGTACAGAAAGAAGTCTGGAAGGAGACAGAAGGTATTTCCTGCTAAACCTGCAGAGGTCAGCACAATCCACATCATTCTAACTTTGTAGCCTCTTGATTAAGGAAGGTGAAGAAGATTAAAAATCAAAAGTAAAACCAACCATGGGGTTTTTAGAACCATTTACTGAGAAAAGAAATGACAGTAGGTTTTAGGGGAAAGATGAGTTCACTTTTGGATGTGTGGACTTGGAGGTGTTCGTGAGTAGGCAATTGGTCACGTGTCTCTAGTGCTGAGAATTAACATCCTGGATGAAAAATGTTTAGGAGGAGTCATTGGCAAGCAGATGGTAAACAAAACGAGAGGAATGGATAGGAGCACCTAAGAAAGTCTAAACTGAGAAAACAATGTAAGAGAAGAAAAGAAAGTCTAAAATCCCGCCCTGAAAGAATTCCCACATTCAATGATTGAATGTGAGTGGGGACTAACCAGGAAGATTGAGAAGGAATGGCCAGAGAAATAGGAGGGAAACCAGACAAGTTCGTTGTCAAGGAGACCAAAGAAAGAAACTGTTTCAGTAAATAAATTATGACCAACAACGCTGGATGCTGTTTTTTCAGGGTCACGTAGGATGAGCTCTGATAGGAGCCCACAGGGCTCTACCATATGCAGATAGTTGATGACCTCAATGGAGAAGGAAAGGCCTTGGGCAGTGGGGATGGAATCCAAATTAGGGTTAGCCTACATCCGGAGCAGATGGTGTAGGAAAAGAGACAGTACTTTCTATAAGTTTAGCTCCAAAGGGCGAGAGAGAGAGAGAGAGCGCGCGCGCGCGCACAACTGCAGGGGTACTGAGGTTGAAGATGTTTGGTTTGCTTTGGCTTTTTAAGTTGGAAAATTTTTAGTTGAGCTCTTTTAAATATGGGCTTTCTAGGCAGCTCAGCTGGTAAAGACTCTGCCTACAATGCAAGAGACCCTGGTTCGATTCCTGGGTTGGGAAGATCCTCTGGAGAAGGGATAAGCTACCCACTCCAGTATTCTTGGGCTTCCCTGGTGGCTCAGACGGTAAAGAATCCACCTGCAATCCAGGAGGCCTGGGTTTGATTCCTGGGTTGGGAAGATGCCCTCAAGGAGGGCATGGTAACCCACTCCTGTATTCTTACCTGGAAAATCTGCACAGAGGATCCTGGTGGGCAACAGTCCACGACTAAGCACAGCACATTTAAATACAAAAGGGAAAGGTCCATGTGCAAGGAAAAGATTGAAAGTACAGAAGACAGAATGGAGAGCACAAAATTCAAGGTTCCTGAAAAGGTGAGAAGTGTAGAATTCAGAGCATATGGTGACGGTCAGCAGAAAATGAAAGAGAGAAGGAAGCATGGGGAGATGGAGCAGGGCTGGGACTAGAGTAAAGCAATAAGGCACTCAACATGGGCACAAAATTTAGGGACGCACCAAAAAGAAATCCTCAGTAATTAAGATAAACACTAAACAGTGTTAGTGCAATCTCTATATAGATCAAAATTAATGCAAAGAATTTATGATGAATAAAATATTAAAATCTTAAATATCCAGTCTGTGGGTAATTTGTTATGGCAGCCCTAGTAAACTAATATAACACATATCTCAATATTGCAGAAAGAATAATGTTGCTTCATAACTGATTAACCCCCTCTCCCAAGAACTCTGGAAAAATCCTAGAATTAAGAAAACACAAGGAGTTGAGAAATGAATATTAAAAACAACAACAGAACAAGAAACTCCTTGGGAGCCTGAAGGCAGTTTTGAAACGGTGTGGGAGGTAGACGTGTTTATCTGCAGGGGACAGGGCTCTGCCAGGGGGTGGTGGGCAACCAGAAGCAGCCTTGAGAAGGCCTGAAGGAAAGCAGAAAGGAACAGCAACATCCCCAGCCTGCCCAGGATGTATCAGAATAGAAGCATCAGCACACTTGGCTGGGGAGACAGGTTGATGAAAACAACAGGCTGACCAGCTAACTTCTGACACTAATTTCTTTTTCCCCTCCCCCTCCAAATCCCAGGGCTGATGGATAATGGACTGGGGAATGGGTCTCTCAAAGCTACTTCTTCCTTAGAGATTAATGGTGTAACTCTGAACAGAGTTGTCTTTATTGAATGGAGTGACAACAAACGAGGGTGATTAAAACAAATTCCGTGGTGATGCGGGCTCCCTGGATTCCTTCTTAAATTCGTCTGGAGGGTCACACACATGCCTCCTCCCCACTTTACATTACCAGACACTCTCACGGGCACAAGCGCTCACATGAGCTCAAAATAGCCCGGCACTTGTGGAGGAGCAAAGAGACCATAAAATGCAGACAAGTTGAATCACACATACCAAATGAATCAGAATCATTAGAACAGATGAGCCAAGAATGTCAAAGATGCTTCAGAAGATAAACGAAGATATTAGCAATCTGAACTAAGAAATCATGAAAAAGTGGAAATATGAGGCTTCCTTGTTAAACACTCACCATTTTCCAAAAATCCACAAACTACTGAAATAATTTTCTTTGATACCTCTGTTGGCTTGTTCAAGTTGCTGGTTAACCACTATACCACAAATATGTGCACACCAATCACTGTTTCCAGACTGTGGCCTTTTTCTGTTCTTGTTTGTGTTTTAAATCCTGTTTTTGCCTTTGTTTCTTTACAATAGTGTAATGACTGCCTTTCTCATGTGACTAAATGGCTAAAGCAAATTAACTAAAGGTCCCTGGGTTGCTGCTGCTGCTAAGTCACTTCAGTCGTGTCCGACTCTGTGCGACCCCATAGACGGCAGCCCTACCAGGCTCCCCCGTCCCTGGGATTCTCAAGGCAAGAACACTGGAGTGGGTTGCCATTTCCTTCTGCAATAAAGGTCCCTGGGTTATCCTTTGACTAAATAAAATAATTAGAGGGAAAATGCAACAAATAGGTAAAATGGCACAGAGGATACAGCTAAAAAGTAAGTTAGAAACCGTAAAATCAGATTGAGGAACTTTCCCAGGCAGCTACAGGAAAAAATAAAGATATGGAAAACATAAAAGGAATGATATGTGATATGGAGGGTATTGAAGGTAGAAGCATAATGCCAGTATCTAGATATTATGGATTCAAAATTGGGGGGGGGGGGAATTGGAAAAGATATATTTAAAGAGATAAAGAAGGTAAATTTTCCTAAATGAAAGAAAAATGAAGGATCCCAGATTGAAAGAAATAAAAAAAAAATCAAACAGATTTTAAAAAGAGATCCCTAACTAGATCCATTATTAGTGAAATTTAAGAATATCATCAACAAAAATAAATGATGTAGAATTCTCAGAAAAAGGGAACAGATACCTAAAAAGATCAGGAATCACACTGGTATCAGACTTTTGAAACAACACTAGATTCAAGAAAAAAATAAAGTAATATTTTAAAGTAATAAAGGAAAAGACCTTGGAACCTGCAGAAATTGTTACATGAAATAGAGAGATTCTATATGCAATTCCCATGAGTTCAGCATGGGTATCATTACTATTAACAAATTACCAAGACTTCTGGACAATGCAGTAAGAAAAGAAAAAGATAAAGGTGTATAAAAGTAGGAAAAGTAAAGCTAAAACATTTATAAAAATACAACCAGCCATCTTAGGAAAAAATCAACAGAATAAAAAAATATTAAAATTCATAAGGGAGTTTAGGCATTATAAAAATCAATAGTATTTTTTCTCACCACAAATAACCAACCTAAATAAGCATAATGTAAGATAATATACCATTCATAACAATAACAAAAGCCATAATGTGGCTAGGAAATTAACCAAGAACAGACAAGACTTCTATGGAGAAAACTATAAAAATTTTAAAGCATACAACATGGTCTGAATAAACAGTCATATGTTTCAACAGAAAGACTTATTATGTCAGTTCTCTTCAAATTAATCTAGTGAATTCAATTTTAATGAGAAGCTTTATTGGATTTTAAGTACCAATAAATTTGTCCTCAAATGTACGTGAAAGACCAAAAACACATAAAAGAGTCAAGCTAGTCTTGAAAAAGAGGGAGAATTTGTTTTATCAGATATTAAGACATATTGCACAGTCAAGCAATAAAAATAGTGTGGGAAGGGTGTAAGAACAGACACCACGGACTAACAGGACAGAGCTCAGACACAAACCCAAACATATAGAACTAAATACATATTGGTACCAGGCAGCCATGGGTAAACCACTCAGAAACAAATGGCATTCTACTCTGCCAAAGATCACATATTTAGTTCAGTCTAGAACAATTTACAAAACCTGGTATTCAACATACAGATCTATCATAGACAGTGGTTTCATCCCGGGACTTTAATGCTAAATGAAAGCAGGTATGTTTTTCACTGGGGTTAGTAAGAGAATAACTGATTCTAAAACCCCTCTTTTAGGCTTGGGCCATACCTGAAACATTTAGGGAAGCTCTCCCCCTTGAGCTGTCCAACTTGGGGAAGTCATTTTCTTAGGTGGAAGGCACTGGAATCATTGGGACCTTTCCCTAGGTGTACCTGGAGAGTAACAGCAAAATCACCATTTACAAAACACGGGTCTCCTGCATGCTGATACCATTACAGTGAAAGGAAAGCGTGAGATATGGTGGTATTTCTTGAACATTCCAGGCACTTTGTCAGCTCTGGGCCTTTTCATTTGTTGTTTGCACTGCCTGCGATTCTCTTCCCTCAGAGAGCCTCACAGTTGGCTCCTTCCCTCCTTCAGGCCTTTGCCCAAGTAGCACATCATCAAAGAGACCTCCCATAACCATTCTATTTACAATTGCAAGACCCTTTCCCACAGAATCATCCCCACTTTCCTCTTACCTGCTTTATTTTCCTCCATATGTAAATGTTTTGCTTATTTCTTTTGTTTGTTGTCTTTATTCCACTTCCTGAACATAAACTCAGGCAGAGTTTTTGTCATTTTGTTCAGTGCTCATTCCTGGCAGGTAGAAGGTGCTCCATAAATCTTTGTTGAATGAATGGTTATTGTATCTTAGCGTTCCCATAGATACTGGCAACAGTACTAAGGTATAGCTCATCATCTGAAATGTAGATAAATGATCAATCGATTGATTTGTTGATTGATAAATTTATTGATAAATATCAATCAATCCTTGATAGTGAATCTTAACAACTGAGATACAATAATCAAATCAAAAAGTTCAAGCAGAAAATTTGTAGTTAGCACTTACTAATGTTCACATAATATGAATCCTGGTAAATGTTTACGGGATCATTTTTTCTTGGAGAGAGATGCAATCAGCAATTCTTATTAATTTTCTATAGTTGCATGTCAGGCTCAAAATCATTATCTGAAAAGAAAACAAATAAACCCTAGGAAAAAGAAATGATCAGAGTTGTGCCTTATAAATCTTTGTGATTTTTAAGTCTATAAACCTTTGTTTATAAACACAAAGGTGAGTCTGCAGTTACAAGAGAAAAAAATACAGTCCACTTAGAAAGAAGCAGGTGATTCCAAAAGTAAAAAATCAGTGGTAGATTTCCAATTGTGTCCCTTTTGCCGTTAGGGAATTATATGTCCTCACCCACTGCCATGTGCCTAGAAGTGATTCTATACTCATTAATTATTTTTATAATAATGCAGAATAACAAACCACCCCATTGGCTTACAGTAAGCATTTAATTCTTTTCCCATAGTCTGCAAGTCAGCTGGGATGGTGCTGCTTCAGGATGTGGCCTTCCTGGACTTGTTTGTCTGAAAAAGTCTTTGTTTCATCCTGTGGAGTATAGAATTCCAAGCTGACATTTTTGTTTTGCATTTTAAAGTTGTCATTTCATTTTCTTTTGGCTTGCACAGTTTCTAATGAGAAGTCTATGAAAACTTACTATTATTTCTCTATGCATAATGTGCCTTTTTTCACCAGCTGCTTTTAAGATTTTCTCTTTAAGCTTTTGAAGGGTCTACAATAGCTTTTCCTTTAGACCCCCGAGTCTAGGGCTAGTCACTACTAATGCATGACACTTCGGGGGTCTCTATTGCATATTCCATTCAACAACTGTATTCAACAGTCTCCCCACTCTAGCTCCAGGGAACTCAAATGATTCCTAGTCCTGTGAGTTCTGAAAATTGTTTGGCTTATTGCTTCCCCATGATTGTTCTTTCCTGGCCTTGTGGAATAGTCACAGAACATATTCACTGATTTTTATTCAGTTAAAGATGCAGATTTCTGAAGCTTTTTCTCCATGAACTCGGCCTTATAAATTCCAACCAATTTGGTCTCCCCAAAATCCAATCCCCGTCTACTCCATTCGGTAAGACCTGTCTTCTCAGGGAGACCCTAGGCTCTGCTTAATTTCCCCCTTACACTTGCAAACTGCAAACTCCCTCTGGACAGAGAGCCAGGGTCAATCCGGCTCATACCTGGTTCATCTCATTTGTTTCTCTTCTTTCATGTAAAAGGACTGGAACTGCCTGCCGTCCGATGTCTGAAAACAGTTATTTTCACATACTTTGCTCAGTTTCTTAATAGCTCTAGACCTATTTCTTCTTGTCCAGTACTGGGCGTCTTAAATGCCTTACGGAAAACGCAGATTGTTTTATAAATGTTATTCTCTGTGGTTAAAATTCATCTCTCTCAAGGGCAATCCTCGCTTACTTCTCAGGAGATGGTGATGGATCATTTCCTTTGGTGGTCTCCTCCAGGGACCAGAGTCCGGAACCTGGCTGAGCCTCCACTCCGCGCCGGCAGCGTTCTGTTTCTCCCGCGCGCGCCTCCCTCCCGCTTGGCTCCTCCCATCTTTCTTCTTGCCCCTCCCTCCTCGCGTCTCCAGCCCCCGTCAACGGAAGCCCTCGCGTTCCGCGCGCCGCCTCACTGCGCCTGCGCGGCGTCTGGACGCTTCACGTTCCCGGAAGTGGGAGGTCCCGCTCGAGTTTGTGTGGCCGCCGCCGCGGGAATGCGAGCCCGGTAATTTTTCAACCGAGAAAGTCGAGGCTTTCGAGGTTGGCCGGGTGAGACTGAGCGAGTGGAGGCTCCAGCAGCTCCCTTCTGACGTGACACGCGACATGGAGGATGAGCAGACCCTCCAGCCTGGCGACGAGGCCGTGGCTCCCGCGCGGCGCGCGTCTCCCGGGTCGGAGTGCGGGGACGAAGCCCAGCGTCCGAATCCTGAGGTGAGAATTCGCCCGCGTTCCCCTGAATTAAGAGGGTTTCCCGCGGGAACCGCGGCCTGTGCGCCCTGGGACCCTAGCCCCGGCCGCCTTCCCTGGCCTCAACTCCGGGAGCCGTTCTCGGGGGATAGTTGTCATTGAGCCCTTTCTAGTCCCAGGTACCGTCTGGAAGTAAGTCAACAGCCCAGACGAACTGAGTGTGCGAACTGAGGTTTTAGACGTTCTGGGTGGGAATTCTGCTCTAAACTTGCTGAGTTAACAATCGGTTACACGGTTGCTATCGTCATTCCGGGTAGCCCTAGTCTGTAATTGGTAGTTTATGTTTTTAGAAATCTCACCCCAGCTCTAAGTGTATCACTCCTTAAGACCTTTAAGGCCATCTCCCAGCCTTGGCAGAACGTAACTGTGCCTGTTGGCTGGAACTTCGTCTCTGGTTTTTGGACCATTTTACTCCTGCTTCGTATAAACATAATGTATGAATGATGTTGTTAATGGTTTTGACAGCTCAGTAGTAGATCCTACAGTGACAGAGTTGTAAAGACGGTCTTAAAACGTCTTTAATCGTCTTCTTTGATAGGTATAATTATTGTTGACTAGCTGCAGACTGTAAATAATACCAAAACTGGTCATTTTCTATTAATAATATACAAATGCTGAGTGCCTCGTAGTGTGGGTAGTTGGAGGAGGCGTCCAAACTTCTGCTCTTTCCACCTACAGCCAGTTCTCCACATAGCAGCTGGAATAATCTTTAGTAACATGAATCTGACTGGGTTTCTCCCCTCCTGAATCTTCAGTTTGCTGGCCCCAGGACTTGGCTCCTTCCTCTATTGTTAGCTGTACCTCTTCCCTTTTGCTCTCAGTGGCCGCCATCCTTGGTGTTATGGTGGGTGGTCTTTCTTGTTAAAGGTCTTGTGTGTGCTTTCTTTGCCCTGAGTCTTTGAACAGTTATCTGGTTCACCTTATGATGCTACTTTCAAAGAGGGCTCCATATCTTTGAGCTATAGTAACTCAAGGCCTGAATCTGTGTTCCTGGTTGGTTTTAGTGACTGTCATATTTGTTAAAAACCTGTTGTTGGATGCTTTTAATAAATGATGATACAGTCCTTTTGTTTTCAGGCTTAAGTAAGCAAGTTTGGATTTCAGCTAAGTAAATTTTCATTATATCAACAAAAGTGTTTTCATAAATGAATAGGTGTTACATTTTTATGTTTTTAATGAAGTAGGTTCAGATTTCATCAGAACTCTTCTTTGGGAAGGATTTTAATCAAGTTTAATTCTGCTTTTAATTTCTTTAATGTGTAGATTCAGAGGCTTTTTTAAAAAAATAGGTAATGTGCAGGGGGTTTTTGGGCAATAAAATAATGGAAATGTTTCCAAAACATCTATTTCCTAAATGTTCTTGCCACAGAAAAGGTTTCTTTTGATCATGGTTGCTTCCATATTGTAAAGATTCTCTCATTTGAGATAATATAACCTATGTAACCATTTACTGGGACATGTGAAAATTGCAAAATGTCAAAGTAGCATGAAGTTGAATATTCCTTCCTATACAGTGGAGTCTGCTTACTTTCCTCATTGTATGGCTGATACTTTATGACATTGGACAGATGGACTCAGACATTGGGGAGGGTGCCGTTGTCAATCCGTGTATTACGTGGTAAACTAACCTTGTGTTTTTGTAGATTAAGAATACATATAGGGTTTTAAATACTTTCTGCTTCTTAGTGGATTGCCTTGAATAACTTTCTTTGGAAGTTTATGTAGACTGAAGTTTGTGAGAACTGCACTTTGACCGTGTCCTGAACTTCACCGAAGGAGGAGGACTAGAGTTGGACACAGGGGAGGAGACAGAACTTTCTTTATTGAAATCATGATTTATAACATATTTAGAAGAGGCCTCTTACGTGTGGGTAATTTTTGTAACTACAGTTTTAGATAAAAATAAAGCATGTGAGTAGGAGAGAGGACTTAACCAAAGAGAAAAGTCACTTAAATTGACTGAGACATCTGTTTTGGTAGGCAAACTGTTGTTCAGTGTAGAACCTAAATTTTAACCTGATTGAAGATGGAGTTTAAAATTCACTCTAAGTATAAAGACAAAGGATGAATTAGGAATCCTGATTATATTCTAATGATAAAGTAGCCAAGCATTGTAAATTTATTATTGAAAGCAAATTATTTTCTTTACCTTTAAGTCAAAGATCTGTGAAATAAGGTTTCTAAAACATTTATTATCAAGTAACTTCAATATAATTATTCTTCACTTTACAGATAGTTCATACATTGGAATTCCTGACCTCTTCCTCAGAGGAGATGGGAGTATTTCTAGCACTGTCTGCTAAACGTGTGTTACAGTAAATGGAGAGCTAAGAGAGAAATAGTCCCTGAGTCATCAGGATTGGTTCTGACTCCGAGACTGTGGCCTTTCCATGGTTATCCTTCCTTAATGTGTAATTAAAGTTCACATGGGGACAGTATGGTAAACTATAACTAACAAGTTTTGTATAGATTGCTAGTAAACTCCAAAGTATTTTTGAAAATTCTGGAACATACCTAATATTTATGACATTGCATGTGGAAAATAACTTGTAAATGAATCTTTGGAGCTTAACATTTTAGTAATTTGGGGGTTACCTGTGGTGTGATTAGAGTCGAATTATGTCTTTCTCAACTTAAATTTTAATTTAAGAAAGGAAGAACAATTTATAATGTAGTAACTATAGTTCTGAAGAATCTCTCTCTCTATATGTGTGTGTGTGTGTGTGTGTTTAACTTTTGGAAATTGTGTGTTTTGAAACTGTGTGTTTTCATTTTTGCTTTGGGTAATAACATGTTTTGGATTAGATTTCTGGCCATTTTATTTTTATATTGGCCAGTTTCTGTTAACTTTGTGAAACGAAGTCAGGCTAAAAATTCTCAGGAGGACACTCATTTATACGTGTTAAATGTTGTGAAAGTTTATTTAAAAATTGGTTCATTTGTAAATTTTAGAATATTGTTTGTGAAAAGGTCTAACCTTCAGTCTGTGATGGTAATGTTTATTGATAGCCATGGTAGGTATGGATTTGTCCATTATGGTGATGCCAGTGGTAAAGAATCTGCCTGCCAGTGTAGGAGTTGTGGGTTCAATCCCTGGGTCAAGAAGATCGCCTGGAAAAGGGAATGGTAACCCACTCCAGTATTCTTGCCTGGAACATTCCATGGACAGAGGAGCCTGGTTAGGCTACAGTTCATGGGGTTGCGAAGTGTCAGATACCACCAAGCAACTAAGCACATGGTGTGTGTGGCATTGGGAACCTGATATACTTTGATTTCATTTAATCCTTATAACGATGTCTCCCACCTACTGTTTATCATTACCAATACTAAATACCATTTGAGATACTTACTATTATATCTTGAAGATCAGAGGCTAATAAATAATTTCCCAAGGTTATGCAACTAGTAAATAATCAGCCGGGGGCTCTGTCCTGAGGTTGTTCTGACTCCCAGCACCAGGGCTCTTTTTACCTAGCTTCTTTTCCTGTAAGAAGCCTCGTGACTCAGAAGAGAGCAGGGTAAATTGTTCCGGAAACACATCTTTCTTCTTCCTATGCCCTTTTATTGAACATACAGCACAAAGAGGCCTTAATCTTTAAGATGCTTATACTAACTGTAAACTCTATATATACCCACACTTTATTTTTTTGTAGAAAAAGCAACGGTGTAGACTTGATGGCCAAGAAACAAAAACATCTACGTTGATTACCTCCAGTGCAAATGATTTCAGTGACCCAGTTTACAAAGAAATTGCGATTACAAATGGTTGCATTAACAGAATGAGTAAGGAAGAGCTCAGAGCCAAACTTTCAGAATTCAAGCTTGAAACCAGGTAACTAAAAATAACTTTCAAATTACAAAAGTAGTACACGTTCATCCTAGAAAAGCTTGAAAACAAATCATGTGTAATGATTAGTTATCAGCTGAGTAGTTATCAGGATTTTTCATGGGTAAGATTCCTTTTCAGTGGTAATTTCAAAAGGAAAACAAAAGATTTCTAACAGTCACTAATTGGTGATGTGACCAAAATGTCTTCCTTGTCACTTCCCATTAGTTACAGTTTTTAGATCCTCTTATTTTTACTACCATTTTCTATTTGCTAGCCCCTCTAGGACTCAACCAAGTAACAATGAAGGACTTTAGATTTTTTGAAGAAACACATACTATTTGACGAACCAGTGTGACTGCCTTTACCCACCATAGTTATCTGTTTAGAACAATCTTGTCCCACCTTCTGTTTGTGGAACATATATTTTAAAAATAACTGTAGGGACTTCCCTGGCAGTCCAGTGGTTAAGACTCTAAGCTTCCACTGCAGGTTCAATTTCTAGTTGGGGAACTTTTATCCTGCATGCCATGCAGCATGGCCAAAAAAAAAAAAAAAAAAAATCTGTAAAACTGAATCTCCTAAATCATATTTTACCCATGGTAAATTAGAAATCTTATTTGAGTTAAGAATCTATTAACTGTGGCAGTGTTCTCCTGGACATGGTTTATTTTAGGATGTCTCCTAAATGAATTTGCCTAGTTAAATAGCTAAGGGGCATTCAACTTTATATACTAGCCTCATAAAAATCACATGGATTTTTTTTTTTAGTTATCTAACTTAAGAAAGCCAAAGCAAGGAAAAAGCATAATAAATTTAATTTGCCTGAATTTTTATTCTCTGAAATTTGTGTTTGGTCAGTAGAATAATTCAGTATTAATTTCAGTTTTTGTATCCTGTATGTTATCTTATTATATAAGGCAACAGGGCTAGGTAGGTGGTATATGCCAGCAAAGCTTCTCGTGTGAAAGACCAATATATAGTTTATATACTGTACAAGAAAAATGAAAAATTACATGTGAAGGAAAATATTGATGCCGTATTAGATGTTCTGTTTTAGTTAGTTGGTTGCTGACTTAGCTCTGATTCCTGCTTTCTTTACCTTCATTTTGGCTAACATTTGCTAAATTAGGCTGTGACTATCAGTGTTCAACCAGTGCCAGCAAGTAGGAGTTCACATTCTTGTCTGTAAAATTACTTAAGAGTTCATTTTATTCTTATTTTCAATAGAGGTGTAAAGGATGTACTAAAGAAGAGACTGAAAAACTATTACAAGAAGCAGAAGCTGATGTTGAAAGAGAGCAATTGTGCTGACAGTTACTATGATTACATTTGTATTATTGACTTTGAAGCCACTTGTGAAGAGGGAAACCCACCTGAGTTCATACATGAAATAATTGAATTTCCTGTTGTTTTACTGAATACTCATACCTTAGAAATAGTAAGTGAATTGTTATATTTTAATTTTTGTTTTACCAGCAGCTGTTCTGGGGTTGACTAGTAAGGTGGAGGATTCCATTTGCTGTTTTAGTTAGAATTCTAAAGAGGGGGTGTTTGCTCTTGATTCATTCTTAATAGATGAACTATAATAATTTCAGAGTCTGCTGCTCTCCTTTTCCAGTAGCTTAAAAAAACACAAAACCCACTGATGCCTGGCCCTTGTCCCAAAGATTAGTTGTTCTATGGTGGGGCCCTTAGCATCAGCTTTTTTTTTTTCTTTAAAGCTCAGTTGGTATGTAGTCAAGGTTGAGAACTACTGCAGTAGACTACTGTATACTCTGATCTATAAAAATGCTAAGGTACAGAAATTACCTTTCAACTTAAAACCAGTTAGCTTTCTGATGAAAAGTTTATGGGTGAAACAAGTCTTGTAACCTTGGCTTTTAAGCCATATGACATACATGCATTGTTAGCTCAGGAGTTCAACAGGATCCCTCCAAATAAATGCCATTTGCCTTGTAAAATCTGACCAAGGATTGTAACTGCTCATCTGTACAGAGGTACCACTTTTATGGTATCCCCAGTTGCCACACACTGGGAATAAATATAAAGAGGCTCTGTGCATTAAAATACACAGCATTTTTTCCTTTGTGCCGTTTGAAGCCTCTTTAGTTATAGCCTTAATCAGCCCATTTAAATAATTCCTTGTCTAAAGCAGATTAAAGGTCAGTAAATTAAAAGAAGGCTTCCCTGGTAGCTGAGCTGGTAAAGAATCCACCTGCAATGCAGGAGACCCTGGCTTGATTCCTGGGTTGGGAAGATCCGCTGGAGAAGGGAGAGGCTGCCCACTTTAGTGTTTTGGGGCTTCCCTAGTGGTTTAGCTGGTAAAGAATCTGCCTGCAGTGCAGGAGACCTGGGTTCAATCCCTAGGTTGGGAAGGGATCAATTCTACAGGTTCAGTCCCTGGAGAAGGGAATGGCTACCTACTCCAGTATTCTGGTATAATTAAAAGAAAAAATGACAGTTATGAAAAATCATCTTGCATAATTCACTAGGTCTTACTTTCTCAGTGATGGATGAGGCGCTTGCCACTCTTGTCCCACATTTAGACATGAATGATTCATTGCTTTCTACTGTGTTGTTCCCATCACATTGTTGTTCAGTCGCTCAGTCGTGTCCAACTCTGAGACCCCGTGGGCTGAAGCACACCAGGCTCCCTGTCCTTCACTATCTCCCGGAGTTTGCTCAAACTCATGTCCGTTGAATCAGTGATGCCATCCAACCATCTCATCCTCTGTCGTCCCCTTCTCCTCCCGCCTTCAATCTTTCCCAGCATCAGGGTCTTTTCCAATTAGTTTGTCTTTGCATCAGGTGGTCAAGTATTGGAGTATTGGAGCTTCAGCTTCAGCATCAGTTCTTCCAATGAATATTCAGTATTGATTTCCTTTAGAATTGACTGGTTTGATCTCCTTGCAGTCCAGGGGACTCTCAGGAGTCTTGTCTAGCACCACAGTTCAAAAGCATAGATTCTTCAGTGCTCTGCCTTCTTTATGGTCCAACTCTCACATCTGTACATCACTACTGGAAAAACTATAGCTTTGACTGTAAGGACCTTTGTTGGCAAAGTGATATCTTTGCTTTTTAATATGCTGTCTAGGTTTGTCATAGCTTTTCTTCCAAGGAGCAAGTGTGTTTTAATTTCATGGCTGCAATCCCATCACATACAAACTCGTCATTTTTCACACCATAAAAAGCCTTAGCTTGATGCCACTTCCCTGACAGCTACCCTGTGTCTTTGTTCCTCTACAGCAGATTTCTTTATAAAAGTTATATACACGTCTGTCTCTGTTTCCTCCCATTCTCTTAAATCCCCACCACTTATAGATGTAACTTATGTATTCCATCCCATCACTCCACTAAAATCACTCCTCAGTGTCATCTTTGACCTTTACCTAAGTCCTGGTGGAACTGACCACTCCCTCCTTGAAACACTTTCTTCAGGGGACTGCCAGTACCCCTCATTGTTGTATGTTTTTGCCAGCCTCACTGGGTTCCCTTTCACAATTTCCTTTGCTGTTTCCTCTTCTTTCAACTTCCTAGTATTGGATGCCATAGGTTCAATCCCAGGTCCTCTTCTCTGTATATGCTTTCTCCCTTAATGAACTCGCCTATCATCTAGTTCCATAGCTTTTAGAAATTCCATGGAAACTGGTATCTTCTAAATATATATCTCCAACCTCATCCTCTATCCAAAATCCAGGCTGTCACTTAACATCTCTACTTGGACATCTAAACAGCCATCCTAACGTGTCCCAGACTGAATTTACTGTCAACTTGTGTTATCTTCAGCCTTTCCTGGCTTGAGGGCTGGCAATTCAGTCTTTCTGCTTGCTCAATCACGAAACGTTGGCGTCATCTTTGACTCCTATTCTTTCGCATCATACATCTAGGCTATCAGCGACTCTTGTTTGTTCTGCTTTCAGAGTGTATCCAGAACGAGCCATTTAACTGCATTGCTATGACTGTAGTTTGAGCCCCATTGATTTCTTGTCTGGGTTTACTGCATTTGTTCACCATTTAACCAGTCTCTGCTTCTGTCTAAGGGCTTTCCTTGATAGCTCAGTTGGTAAAGAGTCTGCCTGCAATGCAGGAGACCCCGATTCAATTCCTGGGTCAGGAAGATCTGCTGCAGAAGGGATAGGCTACCCACTCCAGTATTCTTGGGCTTCCCTTGTGTCCTTGTTTCCTACCGCCAGTTCTCAATTTAGTGACCAGTGAAAGTTGCTCAGTCGTGTCTGACTCTTTGCAACCCCATGGACTATACAGTCCTTGGAATTCTCCAGGCCAGAATACTGGAGTGGGTAGCCCTTCCCTTCTCCAAGGGGTCTTCCCAACCCAGGGATCAAACCCAGGTCTCCTGCATTGCAGGCGTATTCTTTACCAGCTGAGCTATGAGGGAAGCCCCTTTAGTGACCAGAGTGCGCCTTATAAAATGTAAGTCATATAATTTCATTCCTTTGCTCACAACTCTTTCATGGCTCCCCATTTAACTCAGAATAAAAGTGATATCCCTTTTACAATCTGGCCTCTAGTTACCTCTGATTACAGCGTGTTGACCTGCTTGCTGCTTCTCAGAAATGCCAGGCATGCTCCACCCCCTCACCTCCCAGAGCTTTAGCTCAAATTCCTTTCCTCCAGAGATCTTGCTGCTCATTTCCTTCCTCCCACCCATCATTCCAGGCCTTCCTTCCAGGCCTTCCTTAACTCTTGCCTTCTAAATAAAGTCTAACTGATTCTCTGTTCAGTCTGAACACCCCCAGACACCAGTGTTTCTGATCCCTCGTATCTACTCTTATTTTTTAAGAATCTTCATCACCTTTTAACTTACTATGTAATTTATTTAAGTAATTACTCAGTATTTGGTCAATGAATGCATAGTTAGTTCTCTGGCATCATTCTGTTACCAATGTTAAATAATACCAGCTTGTAATGGTAAGAGATACTGGATTTTTTTTAAAGATTTTCATATAAAATTATGAAATAAAATCCTGATACTTAAAAGGATAGACTTCATTTATCTAAGAAATCCAAGAGGTAGAATTTTTTCTTTTGAAATACATCTGATAAGTAAAGGACATCTCTTAACTTCAGATGTTCAGATGTTCTTTGTGGTTCTTTCACTCTTTTACAATTATTAACTATTGATAATTCATCTGCTTAATAAACAGGTGTGTAAAAAATTTTGTAAACACTATTTTTTCTTAAATTTTTAATCTTCTATTATAAGGAATATTCTGTCTTTTCCTTCATAGCTACCTAATGTTAATAATTGCTGCCAATAAATCTTTAAAAGACTTTGAAATTGTCCTTAATTTGAACCAGTATCTTAGTGTGATCTGGTTTAGGGAAGCAGGATTGGGCTAAAGGAAGAAGCACTTAGATCTGAGCCTGATGATAACAGTTCTGTCCTTACTGAGTTCACAGAGTTGTGTGAGCACAAAATAAGAATGCAAACCCAAAAGCTTCTTCAAGAGGTTAAACATTGCTAAAATAATCAGTGCTATTACTATGCTTTAAACTGCTTCATGTCATATAGTTAAATTTCGATTACTCAGAATTCAGTTTAATGAAATCTTAATATATAAATAAGATCTAATTAGGAGTGAATGAGAGCAGGAATCTGAACTAATTTATTGTAACTGAAAACTGGCATTTCTTCAGCATACTTTCTGTTATTTAAAAAGCCATTAATATCTTCAACTAGAGGTTGCATTAATAGGCTTTACATTTCCAAAATATTATAAGCAAAATCATCAGTGTTTTGCTTCTCTGGTTAAACTTTGGTTTGAAGACTTCAGATACTTGTTCTGTCTTAAACGTTTGTAAAGTGTGAAACATAATTTTTTAATTAAAAAATCAGAGTAATTTGGGAATAGGACATTATCCTTAAATTGTTAAAACTGTAGTCTCTGCCTTAACCACCTGTAAGGTTACAACCCAGTGTGGCTGATGTTGTCATATATTATGTCATGTATCTTAAGTCATAGAAATACTTCAATTTGCTGTCCTTCCCTTGTAGGAAGATACGTTTCAGCAGTATGTGAGACCAGAGATTAACACCCAACTTTCTGACTTCTGCATCAATCTAACTGGAATTACTCAGGTTATCATTCTGTGTTCCTTTTTCTAGAGTTTGAAGGAAGTTTTGAAATTAGGGATTTATTTCATAAAATTATTGTTGTAAACAATTAAATGTGAGACTTTCCTTTCTTGGTAAAGATCTTTTCTTTGTAATACTTAGAAAACAGGAAAGCACATTTTATACCTGATAAGATTTTTTTTCAGCCATTCCTTTTAAAGTGTTGTAATGATGAATCTAAGCATATCATTTGTTTGGAGCATTAGTGAAGAAAGAGTTAAGTTACCATGCTGCACTTGGGGATGAAGTTTTAAAATATATCTGTTTACAACCTGGTTTTATATATAACGTAATTTTTTTTAGGTCTCTGATTTTTGGTTGTATTCTAATGTGGCAGGCCCTTTGTCCATTTACTTAGTTGCTTTATTAATTCGTTCAGCAAATATTTGAGGGTGTGCTATAATATCTGCCGAGCTACAAGAGATACAGAAATAGTCAGGATAGTCTCTATCCTCAGCTCGCTTAGCAATTGTAGGTTGGGGGAACTGACACAAAAAATCAGTGGTCACAGTATGGTTAGGAAGACTGACAGTCTGTTTCCTCAGGGTGTCATGGGCCCCTGTAGAAAGACCTTTCTTTGACAAAGGGAACGGAGGACTGTCCTGGGCAAAACTCAAGTTGGTGAGCTTGGACAGAGTCACGATGGGTAAACAGATGTAAAAGAATGACTGGTCATTTCAGGTGTGAAGGGCAGAACTTTTAAGTGTTTCAGGATGGTTCAGGTGTCTTATGGGCTGATGAGAAAATGGTCACAAATAAAGCTGAAGTAATAGAGATGAGCTATATCATGAAGGGTCTTATGTGTCTTTTGTCTGGAAAGCCTTGGGGAGTGTTTGGAGGATTTTAAGTATGACAGTGATGTGATGGATGATTTACATCTTAGGAAGATGGATGTAGTATGTTTTGGAAAGATGTGAGCTTTGAGGTGTGGAGACGCTGTAGAAGGCCAGGGCTTTCAGCTAAGAAGAGATTCCCCTTTTCTCCCTTCTGGAGAAGCGGGAAGCCACTAGGTTGAGGCCTGAAAAAAGAGAATGCCTGCGGATGATCTTAAATCTTCATTTGGGGACGATTATATACTTCAGTTGAAAGCAGTTCCTAATATTTGGCTATAAACAATTTTTAATTGTCTTAAAATTGGAATTTTGGGTGAATCTTAGCCTAAGAAACCATAGAGTTCAAAACATCATAGATAAGACTTTGTCCTGTTCTTTCATGTCCCTCCAGTGTTTGTGTGCTGAGTATTTTGTAGGACTGCATGTAACTACCGTGATTTTTGTGTATTTTACTTTCATATCCTCAGGATCAAGTAGACAAAGCCGATACCTTCCCTCAGGTACTGAAAAAAGTCATTGACTGGATGAAATTGAAGGAATTAGGGACAAAGTATAAATATTCCATATTAACAGATGGGTAAGTATTTAGGAAATTTATCTTAATCTGCTTTTTAAGATTAAAGATGTCCTTATTCATCTAACTTTTAGAATAACCACAGAAAATATTATTTCCTGAAGGAGCCCCCACAGCATTCAGTAGTTTTCCTTTCATATCCTTATCCTTAGTTAAATTTTTAAGTCCTAGGGGTCAAAGCATTTGACTGTGTGGATCACAATAAACTCTGGAAAATTCTGAAAGAGATGGGAATACCAGACCACCTGACCTGCCTCTTGAGAAACCTATATGCAGGTCAGGAAGCAACAGTTAGAACTGGACATGGAACAGACTGGTTCCAAATAGGAAAAGGAGTACATCAAGGCTGTATATTGTCACCCTGCTAATTTAACTTCTATGCAGAGTACATCATGAGAAACGCTGGGCTGGAAGAAACACAAGCTGGAATCAAGATTGCCGGGAGAAATATCAATAACCTCAGATATGCAGATGACACCACCCTTATGGCAGAAAGTGAAGAGTAACTAAAAAGCCTCTTGATGAAAGTGAAAGAGGAGAGTGAAAAAGTTGGTTTAGCTCAACATTCAGAAAACGAAGATCATGACATCTGGTCTCATCAGTTCATGGGAAATAGATGGGGAAACAGTGGAAACAGTGTCAGACTTTATTTTTCTGGGCTCCAAAATCACTACAGATGGTGACTGCAGCCATGAAATTAAAAGACGCTTACTCCTTGGAAGGAAAGTTATGACCAACCTAGATAGCATATTCAAAAGCAGAGACATTACTTTGCCAACAAAGGTCCATCTAGTCAAGGCTATGGTTTTTCCAGTGGTCATGTATGTGAGACCAGTGGTCATGTATGTGAGAGTTGGACTGTGAAGAAAGCTGAGCACCAAAGAATTGATGCTTTTGAACTGTGGTGTTGAAGACTCTTGAGAGTCCCTTGGACTGCAAGGAGATCCAACCAGTCCATCCTAAAGGAGATCAGTCCTGGGTGTTCTTTGGAAGGAATGATACTGAAGCTGAAACTCCAGTACTTTGGCCACATCATGCGAAGAGTTGACTCATTGGAAAAGACCCTGATGCTGGGAGGGATTGGGGGCAGGAGGAGAAGGGGATGACAGAGAATGAGATGGCTGGATGGCATCACCGACTCGATGGACATGAGTTTGGGTGAACTCCGGGAGTTGGTGATGGACAGGGAGGCCTGGTGTGCTGCAATTCATGGGGTTGCAAAGAGTCAGACACGATTGAGTGACTGAACTGAACTGAGGGGTCACAGAGAGAAGCGAAAGAAATAACAGTCTGATCCAGGACTAGAAGAAGATTAAATATTAATATGCAAAATCTAAATGGTTTTATTGTTTTTATCACAACACTTCTTGCTCAAAAAGTCCAAACTCTTCAGTCTGGCTTTCAAGGCTCTCATCTAATCCCACCCTACCTGTGTAGCCTAATCCTCCTGCTATTTCTCTTTTTCACTCCAGTCAGGCTGACACATGAATCACAGGGGTTTATCCTTCCTCTGTGTATGCATGCAACTTTCCTCTCTGCTGGAAGGTTCCCTTCCTTCACTATTTACTTTATTACTCAAAGCCCACCTCGTGTTTTACTCCAGACATTATAACTCATGTTGATGTTTCTGTGGAAGTCTTACAGCCTCTGCAATAGATACCGTTCATGTTGGCATCTGACTAAATATTCTGATATCTAAACTTTATGTGTGTAAGATTTATGTTTGCAAGGAAATTAACAGTCCTTTCAGAGCAAGAGGTTTTGCAATGTGAGAATCTTCCATATTGCTTACTGTAGTGCTGAGCTTGAAACTATGCTTCCTAAGCATTAGTTACAGGAAAAGTCAAGTATGGACATGAGAGCTATTAAAACAGGGATTAGAAATGGAAATTTGTGAAAACATTGATGAGCCTATTTAGAAATCTATTACTGATTTTTGGGATAAATGAGTAGTGTCCCTGCTTAATTACACAGGTGTCTCTGTTATAACATGGTGTGTGCAGTTCTATAAAACCTTGCATTCTGGGACAAATTGTTCAAAATCTATGCAATTTTGTAACCAGAGGACTAACAAAAAGTAATTGATATACCTCCAGAGATAATTTGGACAGTACAGGCAAGCAGCCTGGGGTCTATAGAAGTCACCTCAGAGGATGTTACAAGTACACAGAAGCCAGAGGATCGTGGGGGCAGGCACTTGTCTTTAATTTTCTTAAAAGTACTCCACTTGCCATTACAGCAGCTGAGTTGAGAAGTTTTCTTTTTTCTTTCTTACTGAAGAGTATGATTTCAACTGTTTCAATTCTGACTCCTTTGGCTGAGGAAAAACTATGTATGAAGCAGCACAGTTTCTACATGATACAGTCAGGATTCTTGGTTTGTGTTGTAGAAGCATGTACTGTGGCAGAACAAATTGTGTTCTAACTACTTGACATCATCTTTGTTGCTCTCAAGTATTTTGTTCATTTGTTTGTAGTTTTTGTTTTATTTCAAAGCATACGCTCAAAGACCTTCCTAATGTGATAAACCTGGCATTAAAAGTAAGCTGGGCAGTTCTTTAGAGTTGTGAAAAAATGCTCAAGAGGATAGAGGGGAAGTTTATTTTTGAGTTATTGTGGAGAAAAGAGAAGTTAGTTTTCTGAGCTTGATGTTATATGTAAATATAAGAAGGATGATGTATAAATAAAAACAAATAGAATGACTTAAGATCCTCATTTTAAAGAATGGTATAGCATGTATTTAATTCAGTTTTCTTTCCTCTTTCGACTTAAGTTCATGGGATATGAGTAAGTTCTTGAACATTCAGTGCCAGCTAAGCAGGCTCAAATACCCGCCTTTTGCCAAAAAGTGGATCAATATTCGAAAGTCATATGGAAACTTTTATAAGGTAAGATTACTATATTGATTATATTGCTCTTGATAAATTTATTATATTTTGCATGTACATAAAGTTGTAATTTACTAGGGACTTTTCACAGAAAAAGATCATATAATTAATTATTAATCAGATTCTAAATAGTTATGTTCATGTGAGTTTAGAAAAATAAGCTATCTTCCTCACTCAACCTGTTACTCAAACAGGGTAAATGCATATGTATTGTTGTTGTTCAGTTGCTAAGTCTTTGTGACTTTGTGACCCCATGGTCTGGGCTTCCCTTTCCTTCATTATCTCCCAAATTCTGCACACGCCCATGTCCACTGGTGATCTTTAGTAACAGAGATTTGAAACTGAAATATATGGCTTGCTTCTGGAACAAACAGTTCATACTGATTTTTAATTTTAGCAAAGTTAATATGTGTGTGCAGTGTGAATTTTTTAAAATACTAAATAATATTGCGGGTCTTAAATAGCAGTCTTCCCCCATGGCCCTTACCAGTACTGGTTCCATTTCTCCCAAACACTTGCAGTTTTTTAAGCTATTTCTTCTCATATTAACCTTCCTATTTCTAAATTATATATTTATGCTATTTCTTGAGTTTTCAGTCTGAGTTATCTGTTGAGTTCCTGCAGTGGACAGTGAAGATTTAGCTCCATTAAACAGCGACCATTCCTGCCTATCCTTCCCCTCCCTGCATCTTTCTAACTCAGTCACATTAGCTTTATAATCATTATTCAGTGTTTACATTTCTAATGACTGGAGAGTGTTTACAACTTTCAATCAGATTGTTTGCTTTTTTTGTTGTTGCATTTTAAGAATTCTTTATACATTCTAGATGTTAATCCCTTTTCATATATGTGATTTGCAAATATTTTCTTCCATTCTGTGGGCTGCCTTTTCCCTGTGGTGATAGTATCATTTGATATATAAAAATTATAAATTTTGTCAGTCAATTAAAATAATACATTACAGAAAAATACCATGCAAAACAGTTTGTGTTAAAACAGTAGGGCTTCAACTTAGCTGTTCAGAACAATGTATTTCCTTTCATAAATAATTAAGTTACAAAGCTGCAAACTTTTTTTTTTTATGGACTCCATCTGTTTATGTATATTTTTATCTAAAACTCTAAGATCATTTTTTTTCTACGTCTGAGAATTTTATTTGCTTCATTTGATCTAGGAGTATTTGCCCTTGGCCTAAATTTTTACTATTTTGCCTATTACTGTTAATTTTCGGCCTCTTATTTTCCACTTCATTGAGACTTACAAAATACTAAAGAATTATTCACCGAGCTGTTCATGTTTCAGGTTCCTCGAAGCCAAACTAAGCTGACAATAATGCTTGAAAAACTCGGAATGGATTACGACGGGCGGCCTCACAGTGGTCTTGATGACTCTAAGAACATTGCACGAATAGCAGTTCGAATGCTGCAGGATGGATGTGAACTCCGGGTTAACGAGAAGATGCATGCGGGGCAGCTAATGAGTGTGTCCTCTTCACTACCAATAGAGGGCACTCCAGCGCCACAAATGCCACATTCCAGAAAATAACAGCATTTATTTGCCCTTTTGCCTGTGGATCACTCACTGTAACTGGAGCTGCTACAAAGAGGTAGCAGATGAATACCTATTGAATTAGTCCTGCAGTGCAAAATTTAAGCACCTTAAACATTTAAAATCTTATTACAATAATAGGTATATGCATACATATGTGAACAGATTCCGTGGGAGGGCATATTGAATTCCTTGTCACCAGCACTTTTGATATGAGCAGTATTTGTTACACAGTAACAGTTCCTGCTTAGAATTGAATTTTATAATTTAAGGTGTCCAACATGTGTTCCTTTGGGTTTAAAATGCAAAGGTTTATTGGCTCTCCCCTTGAATGTCATATCTTACTGATGTTAAAATATGTTATGTATTTCTACAGTAACATCATTAGATCAGATCATTTCTTCAAATGCAGAAGAGATCCGAAAGGTGGGCCTTTATCTACTAGCCTTTGGGTTTTAAGAATATCACAGTCCTTTTGATTTTTGAAGCTTATTTGTGAACATGAGCTGTGAGTGGTAAATTTCATAAAGAACTTAGTAAACATATCTGCCTGTGTTTTGTTTTTTGTTTTTTCTTTAATTTATAACTGGAAGGCTCGTGATAGGTTATAAGATCTGGTTAAAAATTCAGTTACTGATGAGGTCAAGGGAAAGTCAAAAGAAAATCTCATTTAAAGGAATATAAGGGCTACAGCTTGAAGTTTATAATATGTAGATAAATCATTGAGGTCTTGGATTTGGTTTTTTGGTTCCTCTCCCTCTTGTGACATATCTGCCCTATTTCTTAAATCTAAGAGACCATGCTTTGAATTAGACTTTCAAGGTCACTACTTAATTTTGCATTTGTATTCAACATTGTGAGTGAGGTTAATAAAGTCGAATAATACTTTCTACCATATCTTATGTTTTTATTGTTAAAAACTGATTTTACATAGTAAGTGACCACCAAATGTTGAAAAGTTAATTCTTAACTAATTCTGAGAACAAAAATGTGTGTGTATAGTTGAGAAAGTGAAATTCTCCTAATCTAGAAATAGTTATTTTCAGAATTGGATTTCCCACTGTAACTTTCCTGAAACAATTTCATTAGCACTGCTTCTTTTCATTCACTTCCTAATAGTAATTGTGATGCTACTTTATTTTGATGGTTTATACATTATAATCAAATGAATTTTATAGAGGTCTTCCAACCCTGATGCATAGGAGGAAAGTAGGCATTTTTCTTGGTATAAGAATTCTCCACAGAGTGCTGTAGGTTTTTAACTTAAAATAATGAATTCCTGCCTCTGAGGAATTATAGAGTCACTATAATAAAGAATAATTAGAGGATAACAGAAAGCACAGTGTATGTGATGCCCTTAGACATACAGATTATAGTAAAACAAGGACATCTAGGTGTCTTCAGCTTAAACAGTAAATTCTTGGGGCAAAAGGGATATATGCTAAGATTTTTGTTAACCCAAATAGCACCATACAATATACCATGAAGTATTACTGGATGTTTTAAAGAATTTCCTTCAAATGGCTACAGAGGGACCATGCCAGGGCAAAGTATTAATATTCGGAAACAGTAAGTCACCAGCAAGATGTGGATGCTGGAATGTCCAATCACACTCCCTAGGCAATTTTTCCACATAGCCACCTCACTGTAGAATTCAAATTCATGCCACAGCAAAGCTGGAGTCCTCTCTCACCAACTTCCAGATTTGCTCACAAGAGCTGAAATTTGCAAGGGAGAAATCCGAGGATAGCAAAGAAATATATTAAATTGCCTTCCTCTTTTGTTTTCAAGTCCAGCTGCTAATCTATTTTTCTTTTTGCCAAGTATCAACAAGCTCATTTTATATTTCATTTTATATATATATTTCTTATATATATATATATTTCTTTTTAAGACCTTCAACGATATAAGCTCTCAGTATCCTTTTGGCTCAACTGAATGTTTTATCTGGTAATGCTTTACTGTCCTGACTCTTTTTTTAAAACTTTATTGAGGAATAATTGAAAAATATGTATATCGGATCAGATCAGTCGCTCAGTCGTGTCCGACTCTTTGCGACCCCATGAATTGCAGCACGCTGGGCCTCCCTGTCCATCACCGACTCCTGGAGTTCACTCAAACTCAGGTTCATCGAGTCAGTGATGTCATCCAGCCATCTCATCCTCTGTCGTCCCCTTGTCCTCCTGCCCCTAATCCCTCCCAGCATCAGAGTCTTTTCCAATATGTTTAAGTATAAACATGGTGATTTGATACACATTATGGAATGGTACCAATATCAAGATAATTGGCACGTACATCGCCTCACATAGTTTGCTTTTTTTTCTTTTTTTGATGGTGAGAATGCTTGAGGTCTTCTCTTGGCAACTTTCAAGTACTCAGTACCATATTATTAAGCGTGGTCACAATACTATACATTATACCTTGGAAATTATTGTTTGTGTAACTGAAAATGTATATCCTTTGACCTACATTGCCTCATTTCTGCCATCTTCAGCTCTTGGCATCCACCATTCTATTGTCTGTTTCTATGAAGTTGGCCTTCCATAGTGTTTGTTTTCTCCGTCTGGCTTATTTCAGTTAAACTTCCAGGTTGATCCACATTGTCTCAAATGGTAGGATTTCCTTCTTTTTTATGGGTCAATAATATTCCTCTGTGTGTATACGTGTGTGTATACCATTTTTTCTTCCCCCACGGTATCTTTTGAGTTCCCTTTTGACTTCTTTGAGCCATTAGTTGCTCAGAAGTATATGTATAATTTCCAGTTAGATGTGAGTTCACTTACGTGAACTTCCCAGCTTTCCTTCTGCTACTGATTTCTAGTTTCATACTGTTGCAATCAGAAAAGATACTTGGTATGATTTTAGTCATCTTAAGTTTGTTGAGACTTATTTTGTGATTTAACATATGATCTATCCTGAGAATGTTCCTTGTGTGCTTGAGAAGAATATGTACAGGTAATACCTCAGAGATAGTGCAGGTTTGGTTCCAGACCACTACAATAAAGTAATTGTCACAAGAGAGTGAGTCATGTGAACTTTTTATGTATGTTTATACTGTAGTCTACTAAGTATGCAATAACATTATGTCTAAAACAATTTAAACATGGTATTGCTAAAAAATACTAGTCATCATCTGCGCCTTCTGTGACTCTTTGTTTTGTTATTTTGTTGGTGGAGGATCTTACCTTGATGTTGACTGCTGACTGACCGGCTGGTTTATCTATTGAAGGCTGAGGTGGCTGTGACAGTCTCTTAATAAGAGACAGTAATGAAAGTTTGCCACGTCAGTTGACTCAGATTATTTATCTGTAGCATGCAGTGCTGTTTGACAGCATTTTATCCACCTTTCAAAACTGGAGTCAGTCCTCTCAAAGCCTGAAACTGTTTTATCAACTATTATGTAATATTCTTAATGCTCTGTTGTCATTTCAGCAGTCTTCACAGCATCTTCACCAGGAGTAGATTCTGTCTCAAGAAACCACTTTCTTCACTCATCCATAAGAAGCAACTTCTTCCCCACTGGTTTTATCATGAAATTTCAGCAATTCACATCTTCAGGCTTCACTCTTAACACTAGTTCTCTTATTTCCACCACATCTGCAGTTACTTCCTCTACTGAAGTCTTAAACCTCTCAAAGTCATCCAAGGGGATTGGTTGGAATTGGAATCAACTTCTTACAAACTCCTGTGAATGTGGATACTTTGACCTGTTCCCATAACTCACAAATGTTCTTAGTGGCATCTAGAATGGTGACTCCTTTCCAGAAGGTTTTCCATTGACCCTGCCCAGATCCATCAGGGGAATCCCTGTCTATCACACCTGTAGCCTTCAGTTCAGTTCATTTCAGTCGCTCAGTCGTGTCCGACTCTTTGCGACCCCATGAACAGCAGCACGCCAGGCCTCCCTGTCCATCACCAACTCCCAAAGTTCACCCAAACTCATGTCTATTGAGTCAGTGATGCTATCCAATCATCTCATCTTCTGTCATCCCCTTCTCCTCCTGCCCCCAATCCCTCCCAGCATCAGAGTCTTTTCCAATGAGTCAACTCTTCACATGAGGTGGCCAAAGTACTGGAGTTTCAGCTTTAGCATCATTCCTTCCAAAGAACACCCAGGACTGATCTTCAGAATGGACTGGTTGGATCTCCTTGCAGTCCAAGGGACTCTCAGGAGTCTTCTCCAACACCACAGTTCAAAAGCATCGATTCTTTGGTACTCAGCTTTCTTTATAGTCCAACTGTCACATCCATACATGACTACTGGACTAAAGAATAAGACTTGAAAGTTGAAATATTCCTTGATTCATGAGCTGCAGAATGAATGTTATGTTGGTAGACATGAAAACAATGTTGAATAATGTTGCTGTTACTGCATTGCCAATGAGGAGTAATATCTTGAATCTTTTCCTGAGCAGTAGGTTTCAACAATGGGTTTAAAATATTCAGGAAACCATGCTGTAAGCGTGTTGTCATCTAGACTTTGTTGTTCCATTTATGGAGCACAGGCAGAGTAGATTATCATTCTTGAGGGCCATGGGATTTGGGGGACTGTAAATGAGCATTGGCTTCAACATTAAGTCACCAGCTGCATGAGCCCCTAACAAGAGAGTCAGCCTGCCCTTTGAAGCTTTGAAGCTGGGCATTGACTTCTCCTCTCTAGCTATCAAAGTCCTAGACGGCAGCATCCTCCAACAGAAGATAGTTTTGTCTACACTGAAAATCTGTTTTCAGTGTAACCACCTGGATTAATTAGCTAGATCCTCTGGGTGACTTGCTGCAGCTTCTACATCAGCATTTGTTGCTTTATCTTACACTTATATTACGGAGACTGCTTCTTTCCTTAAACCTCACAAACCAAGCTCTGTTGGCTTCACACTTTTCCTCACACTTGTCCTCATCTCTCTCAGCCTTCACAGAATTGAAGAGAGTAAGGGCCTTACTTTGAATTATGCTGCGGCTTAAGGGGATATTGTGGCTTGTTTGATCTATCCATACCACTAAAACTTCATCAGCAATAAGACTTTCACTTTCTTAAAATTCATGTGTTCACTGGAGTAGCACTTTTAATTTCCCTCAAGAACTTTCCATTTGCATTCACAACTTGACCATTTGGTGCAAGAGCCCTAGCTTTAGGCCTATCTCTGCCTTTGTCATGCCTTTCTCACCAAGCTTAATCATTTCTAGCTTTTGATTTAAAATGAGAGATGCAGGACTATTCCTGTCACTTGAACACTTAGAAGCCATTATAGGCTTCTTAATTGGCCTAATTTCAATATTGCTGTGTCTCAGAGACACAGGAGAGGGAGAGAGATGGAAACAGCTGGTCAGTGGAGCAGTGAGAACAAACATTTACTAAGTTTGCTGTCCTACATGGGCACAGTTTATGTGCCCATAACAATTACTATATTAATATCAAAGATCATTGATCACAGGTCACCATAACAAATATAATAACTGAAAAAGTTTGAAGTATTGCAAGAATAACCAAAATATGACACACAAAATGAGCAAATGCTGTTGGCAAGATAGCACCGATAGATTTACTTAACACAGGGTTGCTACAAACCTTCAGTTTGTAAAAACTGTAGTGTCTGTGAGGCACAATAAAGCAAAATCCAAAAATGAGGTATGCCTGTATTCTGTTGGGTAGAATGTTTTATATATATGTGTGTGTGTACATGCTGGGTCTATTTGATCTAAAGTATCATTCAAGTCCATTATTGTTTTATTGATTTTCTGTCTGAATGATCTATACTTTGTTGAAAGTGGGATATTGAAGTCCTCTACTATTATTGCATTGCTGTGTATTTTTGCCTTCAGATCTGTTAATAATTGTTTAATATATTTAGGTGCTCGAGTATTGGGTATGTACATATTTACAATTGTTATATTCTGCTTAAATTAATTCAGACCCGTTTATCATTGTACGGTGACCTTTGTCTTTTGTTACAGCTTTTGAGTTAGTCTGTTTTGTTTGATGTGATTGTGTCTACTCCTGACTTGTTTTCTATTTTAATAGAATATCTTTTCCCATCCCTTTACTTTCAGCCTGTGACTGTCCTTATAGCGCAAATGAGTCTCTTGTAGTGAGCATGTAATTCAGTCTTGCTTTTATATCTATTCAGCTACTCTTTTTAGTGGTAAAAAATCATTTACATTTAGAGTAATTATTGATAGATAACAACTTACCTCCGTATTGTTCTTTGCTTTCTGATTATTTTGTGAGCCCTTTGTTCCTCTCTTTATGTTTGTCCTTGTGAGTTGATGACTTTTTGTAGTGGTATGCTTTGGATTTTTATCAGCAACCGATGTCCCAGAAATGGTGGGACCGAGTTGTGACCGAGGCCTGGGAGTCGGGCACAGAGCAATGGCAGCCCTGGTTCAGTATATGGCAAGGCGTGTGGCATCCACCCGTGGAGAGTGGGGCACCGCTGCATCTGGGGACCCTGAGGGCAGGCCTCACCGTAGTGCGGTCCCAGGAGCAGATGCAATGGGGGCACTCCAGACAGCCCTGCTGAAGACTGTGCGGTCGTCAACAGCAAAGGCTGCAGGCGTCCACAGCAGGGAGGCTCACTGGGGTTCTCCTGCTCTCCTTCCCCCATCAAGTGATTCCTCTGAGGACATCCTTCCTGGAGCCAAGCTGCTCTGGACTGGGAAATGAGGGGACGCAGCTGAAATGTTTCCTTCACCATTCCCTTCACTGTGCAGCTGTCCCTGCTTTTTGAGCTCTGCACAGGTTTTGCTGCTGCTTTGTTGTAGTCCAGAACTTTCTGTGTTTTAAGGAAACATAGCTTCCCCTATTTTTATTCATTTGCTGTTTTTGTGGAGAGAGAAGTGTTAGTGCCTCTTAGCCCTCCACCTCGCTGGTGCCCCCTCCTCACTGATTTTTAAGTGCTCTGTTGCGTCTCTGCCCCCTCCTCCTGTGTGATATTCCCTGTATCAGATGGACTTTTTGGGGGTGGGGGTTGAGACTAATTGTTCTGATGAGAGGATCTTAAACACCAAGAGTACGGGTTTTGAATTTTTGTTGTGGTCTCCTGTTTTTAAAACACTCAGTACTGCTAATTCTTGCAAGGAAAATGCTTACTCTTAAGCAGTTTTGCTGTTTAGTATTCCAGAAACTCAACAATATTAGGAATATTTTATTATCAGTTTTTGTTTTCTGTTAATGATATTATTATACTATATACTACAATATTAATATTTATTATTTACAAACACTTTTTTCCTAATCATTAGCTACATTGATTGCCTTGCTCTCCATTTTTCACTTATTGTGACATATTGACTTACTGGGTTTCTGCTGTATTACTTTAAATCCAAAACCTTCAGAACCAACTGAGGTGAATAAGGGAGCACTGTAATTTGCCTGTGTTTGTTTTGTGTTCTTCAGATAAAATACTTCAAAACAGTTGCTGTGGAAAAAAAAAAATCTGTTTTCTGAAGTTAAAAGATAGACCTGTTTAACCTGCCTCCCAGGGGCATGTTTCTACCTGGGTTGAAGTGAAAAACTGTGGGAATCACTAAACTGCTACCTATTAGAAGGGAGACGGTATCTTTGAAGACTAGTTTAAATGGTCATTTTTTTTAAAGCTCGGACCAGTTGACCTGCTGTCTTTAGTACATGTTCATAAATATTACATTCAAAATGATCATGCAAAACACAATAATATAAAGGTGCACGAGAGAACTGGTCATGAAATTACTGAGGAGAGGAAGAAACAGGTGGTCACGATAAAATGTGTGTGTGGCATGGGCTGTGGGTAGGGTCACCAGAGAAACTCCAGGCCTCTTGTATAAGCATGCCTGTGTGTTCTGGGAAAGCCTGATAGGATGTACTGTATTTTAAAGGAAGCCTTTCAGTTTCTAAGTTACAGTGAAGGAGTATAAGCTCCTTGAGAACAGGGACTATGATTTCCACATCTTTAATTGCACAGTGACATCTACAACAGTGTGTGAGTTAAGAAATGTTCCACATATAACTGAGTCCAGTGTTAATAAGTGAATGATAGCATTAAATAAGCTTTTTCCAATAATATGTAGAAGCTTCCTCTTTCTTCTGCACCACAAACTGAACCTGTATTTCAGACTTCCCTGCTCCTACAAATTTCCAAAGCCCATAAACTTATAAAGTGTATTATGGAGCGGGTGTCAGCAAGCTACCAATCCCTGGGACAAATGAGGCCCACGGCCTTCAAACTAAGTGTGGTTTTTACATTTTTAAATGGTTGAAAAAAATCAAAAGGATAAGAGTGTTTGGTAGCCCAAAATTATATGGAATTAGGTTTCAGTTTCTTTAAAGCTTTATTGGTTTATCGGAACTTAGCTACAATGCTCATTTGTTACATATTACCTGCAACTCCTTTTGTCCTACAATAGTGGGATTGAGTAGTTGCAGCAGAGACCACCTGACCAGCCAGAATGAGACTATTACTGTCTAGCCCTTTGCAGAAAAAGTTTACTTACTTCTACCCCTTGATCTGGAGCAATATGTAAGTTCCATCAATAAATGAGGAGTCAGCTGTGGTGAGTGATAGCCTAGAGCTGAGTGTTCAGATATAATAAGAATCCTGATTTTGAACACTGAAAGCATGTTAATCCATTGTTCAGCATGAAGCCTATAGGCTGCACAGTATCACCTCCATTTTACAGATGGAAAAATTGAGGTTCAGAGAGGTTGACCTGCCAAAGTTTAGATAGAGTTTCAGACTTGGGGAGTCTGCCTTGAGCCTTTGCACTGTACCCTTTTGCTATGCCACCTCCCCTTATATATATCAGCTCCTTTGATGTTCTAAGAACAACTAGGTTGTCCTACGTTGCACGAACATCTTCCTGTTATAGTTTTTCTTTTCTTTTGGCTGTACTGTGTGGCATGTGGAATCTTAGTTCTCCAACCAAGGATGGAACATATGTGCCCTGTAGTAGAAGTGCAGTCTTAACCACTGGACCCCTGGGGAAATCCCCCTGCTGCAGTTTAAATTAGATATTTCCAGTATCTGTCTGTACTAAATATTACATCAGGAAAGCATTTGATGTTCATTCTTTGGATGGAACAAACATACAAAATATTGTTAATCTCACAGATGACAGCTTTCAAGGCTTGTCAGGGACGGGGGTCAGTGAGGAAGGGTAAAGATTTACGTTGACCATTTTTCCTTTTGTTCTCAAAGCAAAGTGTATGATGAGTCTGTAATGAGACACAGTGGTTAAAGGGCTTAAGCTTGGCTGATGAGGGGACTGAGGGTGGAGGTGGTTTTATGGATTCTGTATCAGGACTTGCATAAGAGGCTGATGATTCTGAGGCTTTAAGCTAGATCTGCTTTTGGACTTCTGAGTGAGTATTCTCAAGGAAAATTTCCTTCGATTTCTTTAGAGTGAATACTAGTAAATCCTTACATCGTATAGTATGATTCTTTAAGGTCATTAAGTCATGCAGTATGATTTTTCAGGATGAATACCAATAGGTCATGTAGTATGATCAAGTGGAGGATGCCAATCCTTTTTCCCCATGTTGAATAAGAAGGCGTAGGAGAAAGCATTTGATTTCCCATCTAGGTGGTGATGGCAGATGGGTTAGAGGTTGGATCTTCTCCTGCATGTGTCCATTCTTGCTGACCCTGCTCCTTCCAGTGTCAGCCTACTTTCCCTTTGGATTATTTTTGTCAGTAGGATCATGATTATCACAGTCACATAGGCTTAAAACTTTGGAATTACTTGTGGCCCCCTCTCCCCTTTTATCAAATTGTCCTTTGATTATTTTCCAGTCACAGTATCCTTACTGCAGTCTCCGTTTCCATCCTAGCTCCTCAGACTTTTGCTAAAATTGAACTGACTCTTCTCTCTTCCTACATTCTACTGTCATTAAAAAATGTCTCTCACTAACCTCAGAAACCTTCACGTTTCTCATGGTGCAAAAGCTAGCTATTGGTTGGCATTTAAGACACTCCACAGTCTGGTTTTTAGCTACCTTGCAGCTTTTATAGTAGCTATCTGCTCTGGGCTAATCATTCTGCCACTCACCGTCATAGCTGCATCACACCAGCAGCATCCTATTTCTGTCCCCACAACTTAGCCCATCAGTTTTGTTCTCTTGATTCTGTTTTTGTTTTGTTTTTTTAAAGACCCAATTTGATTTCAGTTTTCTTCCCAGACCACCCTGACCTTTGGCAATAACTCCTTCTATTTGTTCACTTTAGTTTTATCATAGTCACTGTATCCTTAATTTGTGCTACATGGATCCATATTTATCTCAGTGTTTTTTCTGTTTCATAAGGGATGCTCAATTAAAAATAATTAATGGTGGTAATGAGTACCTTTTCCTAAAACTGCAGAGTAAAGAGCTTAAGTCTTGACTCAGTTCAGTTCAGTCGCTCAGTCGTGTCCGACTCTTTGCGACCCCCTGGACTGCTGCACACCAGGCCTCCCTGTCTTGACTAGTCTCTGGTCAAAAAGGAGTTATTGCTTGGGCAGAGTTACAGAGTTCCTCTTACAGTGTTCCATAAATCAGCTTTTAGAGAAGAAATGTTAAATTCCTGTCTCTGCATGACTTTCCCTCTAGGTGCCAGGAAAAGCAAGCAAATGCAAAGTTTCTCAGTCTGTGCTCTGCTGATAAACATTTGCTCCAACCACCCTTGGCCTTGAAAACGTCATCGCTAACCTTTCTTCTGTCTAGAACAGTGATTCGCAAACTTTATTTGCCCAAATACTCCCTAATAGTTTCTTAGAAATCATCTTAAAAGGAAATTTTTTTCTACATTTAAAGCTGTTCCTAAGTATAAATATTGGCAAAAGATAGAATTTCCAGCATAGTATAAATATTGACATTTTAAAACAAAACATTGCTCTTTCAAATATATCCAATGCAGGCAAAATATCTTAGAAATTTAATGCCATCAGCCATATAAAAGATAAATAAATTGAAAAATTTACATCTTTGTTTTTTAATATAAATTTATTTATTTTAATTGTAAGCTAATTACTTTACAATATTGTATTGGTTTTGCCATACATCAACATGAATCCACCACGGGTGTACACGTGTTCCCCATCCTGAACCCTCCTCCCACCTCCCTCCCCGTACCATCCCTCTGGATCATCCCAGCACACCAGCCCCAAGCATCCTGTATCATGCATCAAACCTGGACTGGCGATTCTCTCTTTGAATTTGTATTTCATTCCAAGTTCCCCACAGGATTTTATCCTATAGATTACTACAATAATCCCTAGATAGAATCCAAAAAATCAAATTGTGAAAATGTAGGGTCATGTTATTGCTATTATAATGAAAGAAAAAAGGATATTTTAGTTTGTATTATCACACAAGGGACAAAAGTAAATGTAGTGACATTTATTGTACAGACTGACGATTCACTGAACTGAGAAAGGCCCCACCACATGGCTTCCCCAGAGAAGCCTGCACATTTGGGAATAAGGGGCTGGACTGGAGGGAGGGTCCAATTCTGTTAGATCAGATTCTTATATTCTTGGAGCTTGTTGTCATAAAGTTTACTAGATATCTTTATGTCCAAAAGTAATATTGATTACACTATTCATACATCTTTGCCAAAAATATGTAAATTAACATTTTAAAATTTATGCATTGTGCTAAATTTCTATTTAGCATAATTAAAATCTTTTATTTTACCTAATCAAAATACATTTAAGATTTTGACACTTGTTAAATAAAATGTGAAATTGTTGAAAGTCCTCTTTTAATGAGAGTAATTTTCTAATTAGTTTATCCCTGGATAAATGTGGCCAGCTAGAATGAAAGAGGTCTCAATGTCAGTTCTGTTTCTGCCTTTCATTTCTATCTATGTAAATGCTGAAGAACAGCTCCTAAATAAAGAGATGGGTTTGGAAGTAATTTTATTAAAAAATTTTACTCAATTTTTAAAATCCCATGCCAAGATTGTATATCATCCTTCAACTGAAAATATGATTAGTTTATTGTTCTTTTTGTTGTTGAAAACAGAGAATTGGTAGCTCTAACTTTTAGAAATATTTGTTACTTAGTGATTCATTCTCCAATTTGGGGATATAAACCCAAATGGCTTTACCAAGACTATCAAATGGTTATTAACTGTACCT
Organism: Bubalus bubalis; assembly: GCF_019923935.1. NCBI lineage: Eukaryota > Metazoa > Chordata > Mammalia > Artiodactyla > Bovidae > Bubalus > Bubalus bubalis. The sequence goes on along the minus strand of NC_059157.1, from coordinate 20,447,962 downwards.
GTCACTCTTTCACTTAGAAAAACTTCATTTAATCCAGCTGGAAAATCCAACCAGTTACTTTCAAAAACATTTTTTCAGATATTTTTTGATAAAATTAGTGCTTTGTATATATTTTTATCACAATATATATTTCATTAAATATATAACTCATTCAAAAACTTTGAGCTGCAGATTTAATCATTCAATTTATGGTAAATGTCTACCATATAATGAAATCAAGTCAGATATCCACCATCTCCTCATTAAATCAGATAACCAGATCATATTTCCTTTCTGTCAGAAAGTCTGACCTGACCATTCAAATATTGTGGTAATGAATTTTGAAGAATAAAATTTATTTTAAAATTACAGAATATTTTTAAGAGATTACTAAAAGCACTCAAAGTATAAAATTCATAGACTTAATGTATATTTTTTAAAAACAATATGAGTCAATATACAATTTCCCAGTATTTAACTTTTAATAAGTCACAGTCTCTGTAAGCTAAAATTGTAAGTTATTAGGAAGCACGTAGGTTGATAAAACAAGAAGTAATCTTTCACTAAACATGTGGGCATATATTGAACTAGTGTATTTGATGCTTAGTAGAATTAGGAATCCAGAGAAGGTAATGGCACCCCACTCCAGTACTCTTGCCTGGAAAATCCCATGGATGGAGGAGGCTGGTGTGCTGCAGTCCATGGGGTCGCTGAGAGTCGGACAGAACTGAGCAACTTCACTTTCACTTTTCACTTTCCTGCATTGGAGAAGGAAATGGCAACCCACTCCAGTGTTCTTGCCTGGAGAATGCCAGGGACGGGGGAGCCTGGTGGGCTGCCGTCTATGGGGTCACACAGAGTTGGACACGACTGAAGTGACTTAGCAACAGCAGAATTAGGAATCAATAACATTATCAGGATCAGATTTTTCTGTAGAATATTCTGTAGGGTGCTAAAAACTAACTGGTATGGCAACTAAAATCTAATTTTCTGTTACTAGCTGATGGGAAATATCATTTCATAAAATTTGAGATTTGACTATTTGAAATAAATATTTCATGATATCATGAAAAGCTTTTTTATGTATGTTTTATTCAATGCATCATGAAAATTCTGGTAATAATTTAAATAATTCACTGAAAAGTAATTAAAATAAGCACTACTAAACTATTCTTATTTAACTGTTCAAAGGTACTTTTATTCAGTGATTGTTCTGAGGATGAATATTTTAAATAATATAAAAAGTACTCGTGAGAAAAGCTGTTTGTAGTATTCAACATTTCTTTCAGGTACTTCCTGCTTTGCTGGTGGTAGGGTTTCCATCAAGAGTGATCTATTTCTTCCTGGGCATGAATCTGAAGATGGAAGTAGCCTATTTGTTAAATAAAAATCAACATTACTTCCACTGTATCCCATTTTACCACATATTCAGATTTTAAACATCTTAACAATTCCCCAAACACCTTGTCTCTAAATCTCCCTGAACAGAAATATAGAACAGGGAGCTTCAGGCAGCCCCAAGGACTCTGGAGACTTGAATGCTTCAAGGAAGTACAGCCTAGCATGATTTGTAGGGGAGTAGTGTGCCTTCAATTTATAGAATGGAAGAATGGTCCAAGACAATTTATCTTGGACAAGACAAGAATTATTGTCTATACAGTATTTTGTTGTTTTTTGATTGCTCAGTTTGAGGGAAGGTTATGTTAATATATGAAAGGTGAGGATGTAGAGGAAATTTCCTTTAAAATTACCCCTTAAGGATTTCCTGTTGGTCCAGTGGCTAAGACTTCACGCTTTCAATGCAGGGGGCCTGGGTTTGATTCCTGGTCGAGGAACTAGATCCCACATGCCATAACTAAGACCCAGTGCAGCCAAATAAATAAATATTAAAAAAAATAAAATAACCCTTTCTCAAGAACCCCTTGAAAGGTTTTGAGGTCACCCACATTAGGGCTACATATACCCCATCTCACTCTTCTCCAGAGCATTGAAGATTACTGTCCTTATTTTCATGTGTTCGTGAAACGTTTTCATCAGTGACCTTGTACTTTTTTTTTTTAAGTTCCCATTTGATTAAAGTTCTTATTTAGGACTTTCTTAGTGAGCACTAGAGAAAACTGGGTTACTCTTTTGTAGGGGAGTGTAAAACAAACTAACCTGCCCCTGACTCGTTAATGTCATGAAGCTTATCCGTCAACCAACCAACACCAAGCCTTTGAGTTCCCTTTATCAGATAATGTCAGGAACACCTGGGTTATAGCATTCTTTCCACCTCCGTCTAGTGCTTATTCAGCCCTGAGCCGTGTTGAAACTGCATACATACCAGGTATAATGTTAAGAAACAGTTTTCAGTGCAGACAGCTGAAACCCAATCACTCACTCTGCTGAGTGTTGTGGTGATTGCACCGCACTTCTGCTTGCTTGCTTAAAATGTGTAAAGGGCACCGCTGGGAACAATGAGCATGACTTTTGTTCATTTTGTGTGTATAGTGAGAAAAATGTGGGAACTGCAAATAGTAAACTAATGATGATTCAGGAAATTCAGGAAAGACAGGTAAAAGAAAATAAGTAAACCTTAAGTCATAAAACTTGCATTAAATCCTACATTCTTTATATAGTCAACTTCCTTGTGTTCTACCAGTAGTGTCTGGGGAGGAGAAAAGGAGGGGGAACCTTTACAAAACAGATCTATTAAAAGCCTGACTTACAGTTTCAAATATTCTTATAAGGGATTTTTTTGCACAATATATGAATATAATGGTGTGCAGTATGCTGTTTTAGATACCATAGTTCTTTTTTTTTTTTTTGAGAAAGGTTATTTATCCATTTAAAGACTGCATGCTACTACAAGGTTTTTTATGGGCTTACTGAATAAAGTCATTTATTCCAAGGCTCTATGTGACTGTCAGGTTTGGGATGAAAATTTTAACTTCTGTTCAGGGTAGAAGGAAACAGAATAAGATAAGCGTTAGGAATTTCTCAAGGTTAAGAGGAATCTTTGTACAAAGAAGAGAAAGGACTTGGGACCTGGTAACCAGTCTGCCTCACCCAGGGTATGTCTCCCTAAACTTGTATCCTTGGTCCTCGATTTGCTTTATTTTCTGCCTTGGATGCACAAGATTTCCTGCAAAAGATTCCTAAAATCTAGTGCCCTGACCTCTCTTGAATTCTAGAAGTTCTCTACCAGCTTACTGGATATTTTGTGAGCATCACCAGTACCTTAAATGTAATACATTAAAAAACAAAGGTAGGGTTATTCCCCACCCCGCCCCCACCCCAGCCTGTACTTCTGCCACCTGCTCATCACTCTTTCAGAATCTGTGGCAAAGCTGCCAGTTTCCTGTTCTTTGGGCTTAGGAGGTGCTTAATTCATCACAGTGCAGGCACACCATGGCTCTCTGCTCTTGAAGGAAGCCTAGATGTGATCACCCTTTACATCTAGAATAAAAAGTTTGCTGATGAGCTAGAGGCTTCAGTGCTGAGCTTTCAGGAGGCAATGCCTGAGCCTGCTCCAATCAACACTCCCTCCATTGCTTCAACGTGTGGTGCTGAGTATCTGCCTGGTGCCTCTGTTGTCCCTGCAAGGCTCTTTCTGCAGTCCCTGGAAAGAAACAGCTTGGCTGCTGCCCCTTCAAAGATTACTTTTCATCTCTTCTGTTGGATTAGGTGGGGTTTGACTCTGCTTTTACGTCCAAGTGCATCTCTTTAAATTTCTCACCCTTAACCATGCTTGGGCATGAAGGGGGTGCATAATTCCAGTGTATTTTTAAAATTGTCTTTGTCCTTCATTTATAATTGATGACAGTCATTTCTGATATCCCCGAGAACTTCTTAAAAATCTGTCCTTTCAGACACGTGGTCAATGTGTGGGCTGTCAGATATGTAGATGGTGTATTTGGGAAACTTGTGAGTGTAGTGCCTTCCCCTAACGCCCAATTCCAGACCTTCTGAATGTGGGACACTTCTGTGACTCAGTGATGAATCTCAGAGGATTCATCTGAGCACGTAGGTGTTCTATTCATCATAGAGCACGTAGGTGCTTTCAGACTCTACTGTGTGGTGCCCCACCTGAAACAAACAGCACCGTGAAAGTAGGGCTTCCTTGGAGTTTAGGAATGTCTACGAAAAGTGAAGACAGCCATGGAGAAATCAGCCATAGTACACAGCTGGGATGCAGGTAGACCTAGGTTCCCATTCTGTTGGAGACTTTTAAATACACACGTCCAGAGTCATTCTGTGCTTGGTAACCGATAACAGGCTAGATGTTTTTGTTGTTGTTGTTCAGATCAATGACATTCAGATCCATAATTGCTTATATTCATCCAAAAATAAGACAGACACAGGAAAAGGTAGCTGACTGTAAAGCAGGTTTCTCAAGTGCAGCTGGTATTTGAGAGCATAAGGATCTGGAGTTTTGATCTTTGTCCTGACACTTGCTGGTGGTGTAACTGAGGCAGGTTACTGAGGCTTTCTGACTCCCAGTTTTCCCTATAAAGCTTTCTTTGTAGGCCTGTTGTAGGAGTTAAATAAGGTAATATCTGAATCATGCCTAGTGAATGATGGCCGAGGTAGCTGGAATATTGTACAGTAAAATAGAAATAAAACATCTGCAAAATTCATCATGGTGTTAAAGGGTGTCCTAATTGGCCTGGCATAATGGGTTGCAGGGCTTACAGGTCACCTTATTTTTCATGATTCAAGGATGAGTGATCCCAGAACCTGGAGCAAAAAAAAAAAAACTCCCACAAAATTGTTGGCAAAAGCAAAATGGCTCAGACTGTGGGAATAAGGGAGCTGTGAAAGACGGAAGGGAGGCCAGGGGCCAGGTGAGCAGATAGATCATACATCAATTCAGTAGAAGGACAGTTCACACCAACCCCCATATAAGAGCATTTACTGAAGTGCCAACTACCCATCATCTAGTGGAGGTGATGGAGACGTAAAATGATTACAAGCCACGTGGTGGAGGTGCAGAGAGAATAGTGTAAGAGCAGAAGCAGAGATTCCCAGATGAGGGACTCAGAGAACACTTCGCCTAAGTGGAACACAAGTGAAGTCTTACAAAACAAATCATTAGGCATTAGAAGAGGTAATATCCCCAAGCAGCAGAAATGGCATGTGTAAGAAAGAAAAGCGTGGGAACAGAAAACACAGTTTGATTCTTTAAGATATTTTCCCAGTGGAGCTCCATTTTTCTTTACTACGAAGACGTAGATTCTAAGCCTAGGTTTGGTTCTGGTCTCTTACACTGACCCACACTACCTGCCTCATCTCCTTGGCTAACATTAAGGGAGATTTCACTTGGTAAGAAGTGCTCTTGACATCTTGTCCGAAAGCCCTGACCATGAACTCTTCAACAATAGTGACGTTAGATTCAGCTCTGAGCCAGCGTCTCAGATTTCCACTAGACTGGTTCTACAGCAAGTGTTCTGTGGCTCAGGGAGTTCCCCAGCCCACTCACGTATATTTGCACTGAAATGAATTGCTCACTCAAGCCCTACAGTAATAGCCTCCACGAAGAGTAGACAGCTTAAAAGGCAGTCTCTCGTTAGACCTCAGTAGAAAGATTAATGGATACCAAGGTCTTGCATTTCAGTGGCTCTCAAATCTAATTTATCATCAGAATTGCTTGAGGAATTTTTAATGCAGAGTCCCAGCTCCTACTCAGAGATTCTAGGATGGAGCCTGGGTCTGTATTAAAAAAAAAAAGTCTCCCACAAGTGACTGCGATCATCAGCCAGATCAGGGAACCTCGATTGAGGAGAGGGTCACTGGGCTGTCTGTTCACTGACCACTGCTGATGGAATCTTACCAGTCAGGTTCTGCTTCCTGAGAGGAGATACCGAAAGATAAGAGTCATGCTGTGGTCTGGAAGTGGAGGTACAGCCCTCTGAGTGGTAGCAGTGTTTCTTCTTGTAGGCAGAGGCAAGAAAAGCCAGTGAGCAGAGACACACAGAAGCCACTCACATGCAGAGCTCTGCAGACGAGACATTGCAGGCGTGTCCTGGCAGCCTTCCAGTCCCCCATCCCCTCCTGAACACTCCTTTCTTGTCTTCCCGGAGATGTTCCTTTATCCTTATAATAAATCATTCTCTGTGGCTAAAGCCCACACAAGTCATTTTTGTTACAATTAAAGAGCCCAATGACTAGGAGTCTGACTAAAATTGTTTCTCTAAAGAACAGTTGAGGGATACATTTTTATTAGAATTTAGTGGATTTACAATGTTGTGTTAGTTTCAGGTGTATAGCAGAATGATTCAGTTGTATACGTGTGTGTGTGTATGCCAGTTGCTCAGTTGTGTCTGACTCTTTGCGACCCCATGGTTGGAGTCCGCCAGGCTCCTCTGTCCATGGAATTCTCCAGGCAAGAAGACTGGAGTGGGTTATCATTCTCTTTTCCAGCAGAAAGATTCTTTACTACATGAGCCATCAGGAAAGCCATTTATATATTATTTAGTTATATATATTTTATATATATATATATTCTTTTTCAGATTCTTTTCCATTATAGGTTATTACAAGGCATTGAATATAGTTGGGCTTCCCCTGGTGGCTCAGAGGGTAAAGCGTCTGCGTACAATGTGGGAGACCCGAGTTCAATCCCTGGGTTGGGAAGATCCCCTGGAGAAGGAAATGGCAACCCACTCCAGTACTCTTGCCTGGAAAATCTCATGGACGGAGAAGCCTGGAAGGCTACAGTCCATGGGGTCACAAAGAGTCGGACACGACTGAGTGACTTCACTTTCACTTCTTTCATGCTCTATGGCAGGTAGGTCCTTCTTGTTTGTCTGTTTTATGTATAGTAGTGAGTATCTGTTAATCTCAAACTCCTACTTTATCCCTCCCCCAGGCATACACTGTAAACAGGCTCTGGTACAACATAACTTTCTTTCAAACAAGTCTGGAAATGGGCTCAGGGGAGGAAAAAACCAAATTATTCTAACTATTGAGTCATTTATTTAGTAATCCTTTATGAAAAAAGGAAAAAAAAAAAAGATGCTGTATCTAGCTATATCCGTACGAAAGATGACAGGAAGAGATGGAAGCCACGCATGAACTGGCGGGGCCCAGATGGGCCTCCAGAAGGGAAAAGGAACTATAGCTGGTTTTGTGGTTCAGATGATGTCTGAGGCTGAGCCAGCCTCCGTTATACTGATCCCAATCTGTTCCTTCTGCCTCGCCCTCTCTGAGTCAGCCCGAGGCTGGCAGAGGTCTCTGAACCAGGCCAGCATGTTTGCCCTGGTGGGTTGAAAACAATCAACACCGTCCAAGAAACAAATAGAGCACAGCTGTTCTCAGATGGGAAAACAGGCAAGCCACTCTTTTCAAAGGGAGCGTCCTTGCCAAGCCAGGATGTCCGCAGGGTCTTCCTGCACAGAGCACTTCAGTGCTCTTCTACTCTTGAACAGGAAAAAGTTCAAGCCTCCTAAGCCACCACCACACGCCTAAAACCCAGAGACATCAAGCCAGTCAGGGGGTGGGGGGTTTAAAGCAGTGTTTCTTGGGTGGGTCAGTGGTCTAACTTAGTGGCTGCCTACTCCCCTAACGAGTTTGAGGCTACAGAGGCCACTCTGGCCAATCAGTTCTACTCTGCTGGCTCCTGTGGCCGTAGAACCATCCTGAATCCAGCCAGCCAGACCCTGCCTCAAGAGGAGAGATTGGAAATGGACCCCACCAGTTCTAAGACCAGAAAGGCCACCCCAAACAGGGTAAATTGAGTCTGGAATGTCATTATGTCCCTTCTGGTGGTTTTCAAATTATTTCCCAGAACCCCAGAAGGTTTCCAGACCCCTGGAAGAGGAGAGTGGGATCTGAATCTCTCCTAACCCCTGGTTTCCAAAAGCAGTCCGGCCTTCTTCTATTTACTCATTGGGCTTCCTATCATTGGGTTGGATGAATGGACTCCTAACTGATAAAGACTAATAGCTCATGCTGGATGTGTGGATATGTGAGGGCATGCAGGCATATGCACGCCAGACACTGTGCTCCATGCTTTAGATGCCTTAGCTTGCGCCTTCAAACAATTCTCTGATTGTCTCCATAGCACAACTGAGAAAACAGAAGTCACCCATCTTATCCAAGGTCACAAAGCTAGTGTATGGGAAAGCCAGGAATTGGGTGCTGCTCCTTCTGACTCTGGATGCTGGCTGTTAATGGCCTCCAGAAAGGACCACAAGGGAAAAAACAGAAAGGAGGGAGGAAAACAGAAAGTCAGCCTTGCCTGCCTGTTGGAATCCTCTGGGAAGCTCACGCCTCTGGAGATACTGATTTCCTGGATCTAGGGAGCAGCCCAGGCTTAGGGATTTGTTTTTTCAAGGTTGAGAGCCACTACATTAGAGAAACTGTGATAGGAATTCAATAATTAAAATTACACGTCAACACTGATTTGAGGGTGTCAAAGATAGGAATTTCCCTCATGGCAAATTACTCAACTGACGGTGTAAAAAATGTCCTTTAAGAAAGAGAAAAAACACAACAGACTTTCCCTGTAGCTCTGCTGCAAGACTTTTGCTGCTCTCTTTCTCTCCCATGGCTCAGCCATGAACTAACTTGAGATCATGGGACGGTCACTAATTTGGTGAGGCTGCATGGAGAATAGCTGACATCTAGAGGAGACGGCAAGGACATGGGAAAATTATAAACTGGGGATCGGGGTCCAGCGTCTGGGATTCCATCTTCTATGTACCCACTGCAACTGGCAAGAGAGGTGCTCACCCCAGGTACGAATTTAAGGGGACTCAAAAAAAACCCCTAAAACTCAATCATCAAGATAAATACTAGTACTATATTTACAAATACAAATTTAATGCAAAAAAGACTCACAGTGAACAAAATGTCATTAACTATAGACTGAATCTGACAGGGTTGGGGCTGGGATGAGGGCAGTGGGGTGAGAGGTGCAAGTGTAGGCTTTGATCTCCCATATTTATTTAAAATAGATTTTTTTTGATGTTAATTTTGATTTTTAAAAGTATTATTTTTCTTAAATGTTGTGCCCCATCGTTTACTCAAGGGGAGTAGATAACTTCTTTATGGCTTGTTCAGATCCTTCTGAATTAAGTGATGGGAATATCACAAAAGCCTTCCAACATTAACCTCCCAGGGACCTGATGCAATTTCCTGCCTCAGAGTGAACACTTCAACAGAAAATTACCAGCAGGTGAGAAAGAGAGAGGGTAAGGAGAGGGTGAGCTGTGTGCCGGACCAGTCCATGTCACTAGGGGCAGCCTTGGAGTCCTGTCTGCTGATAACTTGAGGTAGGGATGTATTTAGGACCTGAACACAACGCCCATCATACAGGCTCCTGACTTTTCCCTTGGTAAGTTAACCTCAGCACTCCTTATCTGTAGAATAAGAGCCAATAATATACATTCCTCATGGGGATGTTTTAAGGAGAGGTGACATCATATATGTAAATCACTTCACACACTGCCTGGTATATTCTAAGCGCTAAAAACATGGCATTTATTATCATCTGACGATTCCATTTCTAAGTCTGTTCTAGAAGCTCTACCTTCCTAATCTCAGTCTACTTGGAGAACATTTCACTGCTTACTGATCACTCACCAGAGGGTGGGCCAAACCAGTCAATTTTGTTGCTTATAAATAAGTCTGGGAATTTATCACTAAAATGGACCAGGATTAGAGAAGGGATGGAGAAGCCTGGATTCTAGGCTTAGCTATATCCCTTCACATCTCTGGGCCTCTTTATTTCTGCTTTATGAAGTGAAGATATAAATATTAGTATCTTTCCCGTTGTTTTCCTCTTGTGGGGTCAAAGAAAAAAGGGTGGAGAAGTAACTCACAGTTGCTCACTCAGATGGAAATACAGTTTATTAAGGTGTAGTTCTTGAAGTGGGCTCATTTCTTTGGACTGACTCACCCAGATCTGACACTGAACTTCAATAATCCTTAGAAGTAGATTCTTTATTCAGGACTTTAAAATGATAGCAGAAAAGTTTAATTGAGAGTAACAAAATTTGAACTCTAGAATGAGCTACATGTTACTTACCCAACTCTTTCTCTGAAAGAATAGACATTAGTTCTGGCCTTAACCATGTTACTTTCCATAGGGAACTGGGGAAATGCCTTCCTCCTAGTCCTGAGAAGTACAGCCACTTGTGTTGTCCTGACTGTATATTTTGATCTCCTTAAATGTCCCATGTAGTTACATATTCTTCATGTGAATGTGTTTGAAGGACCACTTTTTCCCAAAGCTCATGCACTAATTCATGAGAATTTTCAGTGATTTGGGCGCTAAGTGCTCATAATTCAAACTTGAACTTGAATGGCAGAGTCACCTTCCAACCATCATTAGAGAATGAGTGCAGGGTGTTGATCGAGAGCTGGGCTCTGATGCCATGCGGTGCCACTGAGCAAGGGACCTTTCTCTGTTAAATGGGGCATGGTAGCCTTGGTCTCATAGGACTATAGTGAGAAATATCAGAGTGGATGTTCATTAAGTGTCTAGTGACTAGCAACCATTCAATAAATGTTAACCATTATTGGATTGACCCTAGCTGTGTTCGCTATTACACTGGTCTGCGTAATTCTGAAGCTTGAATCTTGTTCTATGGGGCAATTGCTACGAATTACAACTACTACTCCCTATCACACTTCCTGGCAATGTTTTGTCTTTATTTCTTTGCTTTCTTCTTCTCTTCATAGTAGCAATGGGAAGGATTATATAGAAAGACTGATTCCAGGAGGTCTTTCTCTCTCCTGTTGCTGCTGTAATGAATTACTACAACTTAGAGGCTAAAAACAACATAAATTCTCAGTTCTGGAGGTCAGAACTTCAAAATGGGCCTCACGGGGCTAAATTCAAGCAAAGCAGTCAGAATGATAAGGGAGGGATACTGGGGAGAGAAGATGATGCTGAAACCAGCCTCTGTGCACCAGTGCCTAATTGAATCTCAGAGACAGAGTTTTGGGTGAAGTAGAAAAGAATAGTTTTATTGCTTTTCCAGGCAAAGTGGGCCACAGTGGGCCAATGCCCTCAGAACTGTGCATCCTGACCTGGAGGGGGTGGTGAAAAGTTTGACTAATAGTTCAAAGAGGAGGGCATGATCAGCTCGTGGACTTTCTTCTAATCAGTTGGTGGTGAGATAAGTGGGAGTCAGCATCATCAACCTTCTGGTTCCAGCTGGTCTGGGGTCTATGTGCTCATGGGCAAACAGTTAACTTCTCCCACCTGGTGAGGGTTTCAGTATCTGCCCAAAGCAGCTCAAAGATATTGTTGTGTATATCCTTTGAAGGGGAACCAGAACCCTTTCCCAAAGCTACAATATTGTTTCTTGACTGCTCTTCCCTTGTCTCTGCATCCTCTCTCTTCCCTGATTAGTAAGTGTTTAAACGCCTGTTGGAACTCAAGGAAGGTCATGGAGGCTGGATGAAACCCATCTCCTACAAACAAAAACCAGAGGACACAGAAAGGCTTTTGTGCCACAGGGTCCTGCTCTGTGTCAGGGATAGGTGGTGTTTAAGAGGAGAAAGAAAGGGCTTTTGGGGTGCTGGCAATTCCTGAGTATTGACCTGGCTGGTGGTTGTATGGGTGTTTATCTTGAGATAACCATTGTACAGAATGCTTTTGTTTTGTACACTCCTTTGGATGTACATTCTATTGCAGAAAGGGAGACCCTTTCTAGGGCCCGAGAGTGGGCTTTTGTCTAACATTCAGAAATTAATTGTCTGAGGAGACACACATGTTGACAAAGCAAGAGACTTTATTGAGAAGGGGCACTCAGGTGGAGAGCATGAGGGTAAGGGAACCTGGGAGGACTTCTCTGCCAAGTGGTTTGCACTCTTAAGTTTTATGGTGATGGGATTAGTTTCTGGGTTGTCTCTGGCTGATCATTCTGACTCAGGGTTCTTCCTGATGGAGCACGCATCACTCAGCCAAAATGGATTCCAGCAAAAAGGATTCCGGGAGGTTGGTAGGGCATATGGACTTCTCTATCCTTTTGACTTTTCCTAAATTCTTCTGGTTGGTGGTAGCTTGTTAATTCCAAGTTCCTTACCAGGACCTCCTGTTCCAAGGTTACTCATGCAAGTGGCTACTGTCTCATCTGGCCAGCATAGGCAGCTTCAGTCAGTGTTTCCCCTTACAATTAAAAAGTTAAACAAAAATGAAGCCAGAAAACACCAAGATGGTTCAAGACAAAAAGGAAAATCAAAATTTATTAGGAGACATCCAAGAACCTAGGATGATATGTGAACATTTCAGCACTAAATTTAACTTATGGTTCACAGGAGCCAATGCAGAGAGGAAAATATGTACCATGCCATTCACATTGTCTGATAAAAATAAGCACACATTTGCCTGGAGAGATTAATATTTCTCTGCTCTAAACTGAGGGCGGGGTATTAGGCTCATGGTATAAGAAGTAAAAAGAATGAATTCAGTGGCATATTTTCTGAAGAACACAAGCTGTTCCTTAAATGGTCATTTCTTATGTGAATTATTGATGGTAACTGAGAGCATGACATCCAGCTATAACTCAGGGAGAGCATTTCTCAGGGACTCTGAGTTGACCCAGTCCTGTGGTTTTCTGGAGCAAGGAAAGACCAGTGCACTAGGAGCTCAGAAAGAATAGTAGTAATTTTTTTACTGCAACTTTAGGGACTCTTGCATGTACACTCACAGAGAGTTGGCTGTATGCTCCAGCATCCCAGGTCAATCACTCTTTGTGGACGGTTTCCTCGACCCTTATCCTAGCTATGGTTTTCTCCCAAGGCTCTCTTGGCTCTCTCTTTCTTGACCTTGACTTGGTCTTGACTACAGGTCCTCTACTGCTGAGCATGTCTGAGTCCCCAGCTTGGGGTTGGGGCTGTTAAGAATTCCTGAGTGACTGGCTCTGCACTCTCCATATATGCAAAAGATGCAGTGCCTGCTTATGATGCCCCATTTTCCAAGGCACTGTGCCTCCCAGCCCCTGACTCTGCAGCACAGCAGAATCAGTGAAAGCATAGGCTTTGGATTCAGGTTCTGTGCATTTAAATCCTGACCCTACCACTTTATGGACGAAGTTTGTCTCTCACTTCTTCCTCTGTAAAATGGAGACAATTAGGCTATCTACCTCACAGGTAGTTTAAAACAGGAAGGGTGGGGAGATGGTGTAGCATTGCGGTTGAAAGCATAAACTTAGGAACCAGACTGCTGGGTTCACATCCCAACTCTATCCTTTACTAGCCATGTGGACTTGGACAAGTTTTTTAGCTCTTCATGCCTCAGTTGGCTCACCTGTAAAGTAGGAATAATATAGCACCTGCCTAAAGGTTGTTGTGAGGATTAGTTAATTTACTGAGTGCTTTATAAGTGTCTGCTAACTAAAGATTGGGGTTTCCCTGGTGGCTCAGTGGTAAAGAATCTGCCTGACAATGCAGGAGACATGGATTCAATCCCTGGGTCGGGAAGATCCCCTGGAGAAGGAAATGGCAACCCATTCCAGTATTCTTGCCTGGAAAATACCAAGGACAGAGGAGCCTGGTGGGCTAGAATCCATGGGGTCACAAAAGAGTTGGACATGACTTAGTGACTCAACAACAACTAAAGATTAGAATGATGCCTGCCATACAGTAAATTTCAATGTGTCAGATATTTTAATTATTTTCCCCTTATGCAATCCCCCTCCCCCCATCCCCCAACTATAGTGATTGATCAAGGAGTAAAATCCTGGAGCCCAAGGCTTGGCTATTTCTAACTAAATTCTTAAGATGGGATGGCAGAAATACTCTTTTGCCCTCTAGTCCAAAAGCTGTGGCTGCTGCTGTGTCAGGGAAGATGCTAATCAGCAGAAGGAGAAAAGATAACAAAAATTAAAATTAAAAAAGCGTATGAAAATCAGCAATATTTAAAAGGAGGAGACCAGAGAGAGGGGAAAAAGAAACAAGCAGACCTTGAGAGTCAGAGACTGAATGCTTTTGGAGACAGGGTTCCCACGTCTGGAGTCCCAGAAGCTCCTTGATTTTCTGTCCATGGTTGAATACAGAGGGTTGGGAAAGGTCAACATCATTATCCCTTAGGTTCAGACCAGTCTGGGCTCTCAACTGGCAGCTACCACCCTCCACCCAGGTGGGGGCCTTAGTTCCTGCAGAACTCAAAGATATGTATCAAATTGTAATGTATATCCCTTGAGGAGGAACTGGGAGTCTGTTTCACTGGCTGAGCTGTTGTTTTTTGACTGATTCTCCTCTGCTCCTGCATTCTTTTGTTCCCTTAAGGTCATTTGTTACCTTAAGATCGTTAATTATGGAGAACTGTTCAAGGATAAGCACTGTGGCCAGGTTTAGATCACAAAATGGCTTAGGCCCAAAATGGCTTCTCTTATGTCAAGAAAATTATGCCTGGTTCTCTTTCTCCAGGGACCCTCCACCTTATCTGCTTAACAAGTCCACTTGCACTGGCATCTGAAGGGCAGGCAATCTCCTGAGACTGAATTCTTCATTTGTGGGGGTCTAATGCCTACTCCAGGTGGTCAGTGTCAGAACGGGATTGAATTGTAGGACCCCCGGTTGGTGTCAATGACTCACTATTGGAACCAGGTAGGAACTTTGAAGGAACTGGCCTATAGGAACTCTCTTCTGAAAAGCGGCCAAGCACTCATTCCTCCGTTGCCTCCAGGAGAGCACATTTAAACACTCAAAAGACAGAGCCAAGTATTCAGCAGATCCATTTGAAGCTAAAGAAATGTTTCCGAGATAGGTGAATAAACATCGTACCAAGTTTTAAGACTCTGTATGCTACCTGGTGTGATAATGAACTTCCGCCTAGGCGCACGTTCATATATGAAGTTTATCCAATTTGTGATTTTTTTCTGCTGAAGCTCTTCAGAGTGAATCCAATTATCTTACTGTGTAAAAACAATGCCGTGTAATTAGATGTATCAAAGGTAATATAAATTGTAGAGATAATGGCATTTTAGAAGTATCTGGGATGGAACTTATCTGCCTGGCAGACTTCCATGAGAAAACACTTCCAAGGACAAAATATACTGTTCTGTGTCCAGTTAGTCCTGATTTTCTGATTCACTCTTTTATAGGATTCAGTGTTATGTTTCTACAGATAAATTTGTTGTGTATTGAACACCTCTGTTCTTACATTTTTGTTCGTACTTATTTTCACGTATTTGGAGTGAGGTCACTGTAATTTGGCAACCATGTGAGGGGACAGTGCAACAATCTCAGAGCTGATCACTGGGAGCCCATGTTCTTAGGGTTCCTGGAGCCCCAAGGAGAGATGGTGACTAAGAGTTTAGACACAGTAAGCTTCCTTGACATCTTCAGGTGCAAAAGAGCAGAAGATGCTGTCTGGGGATTTGGGATAAGCTGGTTGGGGTCAAATAGCCTGGACCCCAGAAGCCCTGCTCTATCCTGGGTCACCTCTGTTTACATCCGACCAACCTCCTCCTCACCTTTTCCCCCTAATCTTTTGGGTGAAGGTTATACAGCATCACATTAGGACTATCCCACACTGATAAGCTATTAATGAGTCATTAAAAATGGAATGGAGTTGATGAGCCATGTAGAGTTTGCTTAATCATTTTCTTATAGTGGGACATTTAGGTGGCTCTCGAATTTGGCTTTCGTAAATACAGCTGTGATAAAAATCTTTGCCCAATAAAGCTTTTTCCACATTTAGGATAAAACTGTACAAATTAATCCCTGAATATTTTAAGACTTTAGACACATTAGTCAAATAATTTTCCCAAACGTCTCTATTTTCTAAAAGGTGGTGTCTAAAGTGTATTTTTTTTCTGTTCCTTTGTCAGTATTATTATAATATTTCAAAACTTTTGTTAACACAATAGTTTAAAATTGGACTTATTGCTTTGATATAGATTTCTTCAATTAGTCTTGAAGTTAAACATTCTTTCCTCATGTGGGTTTATCCACTTATTTCTTTCATATATTTGGCTCAGCTCTAGACCATTCTTCCTTCAAAACTTCTAATTACAGAATGAGGCCAGTGAGTGTTGAATAAGGGATTGGCAAGCACTGAGTTATGAGAAGAGGCAGAACAGAAAAGACAAAGTGGGAGGCAAGGGAAGTACCAGGCTTTGGCATCGTAATTGCCTGGCAACACAGATCAGTGCTGGTGAATTGGGAGAAGGCCTGAGGTTGACCCCTTGCGGTGTAAACTCAAGCAAATCATTTAACAGGTGCACATCTTAGTCTATTTGTAAAAAAATAAACAATTTGGATTTCCTTCCTATTTCTTAAATTAGTTCTGAAGTTCAAAAGTGGACATGATATTACACGAAATTGCTTTGTAAACACTAATTGTACAAATAAATGTGAGCTTCTACTATTGACCAAGCACCAAGGTGCATCATTCGTACATGGGAGACGTGTTTAACCTAATGATCATGGACACATTTTAAAAATTAATTTATGATTATAATTGGAGGCTAACTACTTTACAATATTGTGGTGGTTTTTGCCATACATTGACATGAATCAGCCACAGGTGTACATGTGTCCCCCTGTCCCAAACCCCCTCCCACCTCCCTCCCCATCCCATCCCTCTGAGTTGTCCCAGTGCACTGGCTTTGAGTGCCCTGTTTCATGCATCGAACTTGGACATGTGATCTATTTCACATATGGTAATATACATGTTTCAATGCTATTCTCTCAAATCATTCCCCCCTCACCTTCTCCCACTGAGTCCAAAAGTCTGTTCTTTACATCTGTGTCTCTTTTGCTGTCTCGCATATAGGGTCATCATTACCATCTTTCTAAATTCCATATATATGCGTTAATATACTGTATTGGCATTTTCTTTCTGACTTACTTCACTCTGTATAATAGGCTCCAGTTTCATCCACCTCATTAGAACTGACTCAAAAGTGTTTTTTTTAGTAGCTGAGTAATATTCCATTGTGTATATGTACCACAGCTTTCTTATCCATTCATCTGCTGATAGACATTTGGTTGCTTCCATGTCCTGGCTATTATAAACAGTGCTACGATGAACATTAGGATATATGTGTCTCTTTCAATTCTGATTTCCTTGGTGTGTATGCCCAGCATTGGGATTGCTGGGTGGTATGACAGTTCTATTTCCAGTTTTCTAAGGAATCTCCACACTGTTCTCCATCCTGGCTGTACTAGTTTGCATTCCCACCAACAGTGTAAGAGGGTTCCCTTTTCTCCACACCCTCTCCAGCATTTATTATTTGTAGACTTTTGGATAGCAGCCATTCTGACTGGCGTGAAATGGTACCTCATAGTGGTTTTGATTTGCATTTCTCTGATAATGAGTGATGTTGCGCATCTTTTCATGTGCTTGTTAGCCATCTGTATGTCTTCTTTGGAGAAATGTCTCTACTTCTTTGGCTCATTTTTTGATTGGGTTGTTTATTTTTCTGGTATTGAGCTGCATGATCTGCTTGTATATTTTTGAGATTAACTCTTTGTGAGTGCTTCGTTTGCTATTATTTTCTCCCATTCTGAAAGCTGTCTTTTCACCTTGCTTATAGTTTCCTTCATGTGCAAAAGCTTTTAAGTTTAATTAGTTTCCATTTGTTTATTTTTGCTTTTATTTCCATTACTCTGGGAGGTGGGTCATAGAGGATCTTGCTATGATTTATATCAGAGAGCATGGACACATTTTTTCATCATCCTAAGATCTAAATTAAGTTTTCTGGACATAAGTAACCATCATTTCATGATTATAATTTTTTTTTTTTTGGCTGTGTCTCGTGGCTTGTGATGTATTAGTTCCCCGGCCAAGGATTGAGCCTGGGGCCTCAGCGGTGAAAGGACAGAATCCTGTCACTGAACCAGCAGAGAATTCCCTCGTGACTGTAATTTTTCCTCTCTGTTGACCCATTCATGATACAGATCATAGTAAGATTTAATCTTTAACCTATGTGTTTATGTATGTGTGGGTGTGTGGGTGGGTGGGTGTGACATTAACAGCAGAAGGAAGGAAAAAAGATATGTGGACAAGGCCTTACACAGGCTTTACAGATGAGTGAGTCCAGTTTCCTCATTTTCAGTTGAGGAAGCTGGCTGTGGTTGATCGTCAAGATCACACAGCTTATTAGAGCAGAACCAGGACTGGAAGCCAGGTCGATGGACTCCTGGTCCAGTGGTCTTTCCACCTCAGTCTACTTCTCTCCTGTATTGTGTAATGTTTCTACATGTGTTACCACACAGTGTTACACCACCTCTACATGATATAACATCCCTCCCCCAAGCAAGAACTTTCTACCAAACCTTGAACTATTTCACTTAAAGCTTTACAGCTAAATAAGGAGGAGAAGCAGAGGGCATGTATTTTCAGAACTGGAGTGAAATCAAAATTGTTTTTCTCTTTCCATCCATGTATTTCTTTCCAAATCCAGTTTTCCAACCCCCTCCCCCCAACCCCGATATCTCTGAAGTCTTTTTTTACATGATTGACCTGACATTGTCTTACTTATGAAGAAGGATTTCTAGAAGTTCCAGCAAACGACTTCCATTACATCTCACATGCCAGCCTGCTCTTCAGGATGGCCAGGAAATGTGGGTCTAGTTTTACATTTTCTTTTTGGGTTAGGGCTCTCTTCTTTTTTCTTTTCCTTCCTTGCTTTCTGTGATCTGCGATGATGATTTGTTTATTTATGTATTGCCATGCAGCGTGTAGGATCTCAGTTCCCTGAACCCCTTGCATTGGAAACACAGGGTATTAACCCCTGGACTACCAGGGAAGTGCCAAGGCTCTCTTCTTCAAGGTGAGAGGGCAGCTGGGTATCGCCAGGACACCAGTCCTTCTGCTGCAGGGTCTTTCTTGACACCGACAGAAGCAAGTTCCTCCCTTGCTTATACTTCTCTTGCCAGGAATTACCAGAGTCTGAATTTATTTCCTCTGTCCATCTGTGTGCTTATAAATTGTCTCGCTCTCTCTTCATGAACATGTAAGCTTCCTGAGAGCAGGGAGCTCACCTGTGTTGGTCATCAGTGTACCTCAATTGTGTTGTATTTAATATTCACTCAAATATTATTGGAGAAGGCAATGGCACCCCACTCCAGTACTCTTGCCTGGAAAATCCCATGGACGGAGGAGCCTGGTGGGCTGCAGTCCATGGGGTCGCTAAGAGTCGGACACGACTGAGCGACTTCACTTTCACTTTTCACTTTCATGCATTGGAGAAGGAAATGGCAACCCACTCCAGTGTCCTTGCCTGGAGAATCCCAGGGATGGGGGAGCCTGGTGGGCTGCCGTCTCTGGGGTCTCACAGAGTCGGACACGACTGAAGCGACTTAGCAGCAGCAGCAAATATTATTAAAAGACTAAAGGGATTGTGGGGTCAGTGAGTTGAACATTCATAAGATTTGGATCCATATTGTCATATCACCTCCCCTAAAATGTCAAAGTTCACAACTCATCAGTGATGTCCAGTAGGATCCTTTTCCTTGTAACCTGTCAGAACTTGGGTTTTGTAACTCAGTGGAAAACTCTTGATGATATCCTAGACAAAAAACTAAAAAAGAATTCTTATTATGCTCATTTTAGTTTATATTTGTTTGTTTCAATGTGTTTTAGAGAGATTTTTGTTCAAACTGGTTATGCTTTTTTTTCTTGATTATGGCAATATAAAGGGATAAACTTTAGTGGTCAAGAAAATTCATTTAATCTTCCCTGGGAATGCTGAGTAAATTAAATATTACTATATAGTTTCTCTCAATTATGAAGATCAAACATGTTTGACAGCATTTTAAGGAGTATAACCAAATTATGCAATCATAACGATTTGTTATACTCAAGATGGGAGTGCAGAGACACTAATAATGGTTTTACTCAACATTTAAAATACTGTAAAGATACCTAGTTAGGTAGCTGGGCTCTCTGTATCCACTGGTTCCACATTCTCAGATTCAACCAACCTCAAATTGAAAATGTATACTTTTTAAAAATCTAGAAATTTCCAAACATCAAAGTTGAATTTGCATGCCAGAAACTATTTAGATAGGCTTTACTTTGCATTTACATCTTTTTCCATGTATTTATATTAAGTATTATAAGTAATCTAGCATTTATTTAAAGTGCCCGGAAGGACATGCATAGGTTGTACACAAATACTGTCATTTTATATAAGGGACTTGAACATCCTTGGATTTTGGTATCCTTAATGGGAAAGCAGGGCTAGGTCCTGGAACCAATCCCCCACAGATGCCGACAGATGACTGTAATTGATGAGACATTGGCGGTGTTCAGAGCAACCAGTATGGACGGAGAGGAAGAAATTGATTGGCTCTCTTCTCAACCATTTATTCACCCACAGAGCATTCATAATGAATATCCTCAAGAATTCCTTGCTATAAAGGACCAATTAACCCACTTAACTAATGCATTTCGCTCTTGTAAATGCACACAGAAAGAGAACACTTGTTATCTAAAAGGATCTGGTCCTAGTCTCAAGGGTATGGTTCAAAGTTAATTTCTTTCTTTTTAAACTGTGGTTCTGGAAACTGTTGGGACTGACTTTAGTTTAAATCCCCCTTCTCCTCAGCATGTTGGCAGACTACACATGTGGAGGGCCAGGTGGGAATGATCTGGTGGTGGTCTGGAAGTGACGGGAGAAGTTTTCGAGGCCATCACAGTCTGTGGTCATCCTCAGCTCCTCAGAGGCTGCAGGATGACCTGAGTCAGTCTTCTCTCTACTTGGTTCTTCTGGGTGTTTTGGTCTGTTGATTTTCCAGTGTCCGTAACCAAAAGCAACATATCTTCTTGGCATGTTTGGAAAGGGAGCTGTTGCTAAGATTATTGGACTCACAAGGGAAAGTTCTAATAGTTACACAGTATGTAATATATTATTCAGAGCTGAAGATTTCATAGTTATAGGTATCTGCTAGGTCAGTTTTTCTTAAGCATTTTAATAAAACAAATGCTAACCAGTAAACTTGATGCAATCATTTCTCAAAGGAGATTTGGTGTTTAGTGAATACTTTCCTTTTTCTAGGGTTTATATTCTAGCTATTACATTTGGAAGTAGAATGTTCACCCATTATAAAATGCCTAACCTTTAAAGCTCCTTCTTTGGAATTCAATCTAATTAAAAGCAGAAAATATTTATTAAGTTTCTGGGAATGCCAGCCATACGTGAGGAACTTTGGGGGATACCCAAGAAGTCCAAGACCTGTAAATGATGTCCTAATTATGTAAAGGAATAAAGAATTTTACGGGGTTTCAGCTCCAATTCATTCATCTGAGAAACACTTTCTCCAGATAAGACAGGGTAATGACTCCTTTAATTGGACGCCCATTCTGCAGGGAGATGTGGAAACTGCTCCTATTGGGGCATTCTCTGGCTGGTACCTTCTTTTCAAGTGTTTGAACTGTGACACGTTCATCATATCCATAGTCTGCAGGCTCCAACAGAGCAAGGTAATTCAACTTTGGAAACAGCGGTATCTAGACAATGACAGAGGGCTTCCCAGGTAGCTTGGTGGTAAAGATCCCACTTGACAATGCAAGAGTTGTGGCTTTGAGTCCTGGGTCAGGACGATCCCTTGGAGAAGGAAATGGTAACCCACTCCAGTATTCCTGTCTGGAAAGTTCCATGAACAGAGGAGCCTGGTGGGCTACAATCCATGAGGTTGCAGAGGCAGACGCAACTGAGCACACATGCAAGACAATGACAGAGAGATAGAATTACCCTAAGAGGTATGAAATATGGAATATAATGATTCTGAGTTTCCCTGTGGTGTTTTAAGCATTTGATAATACTTTCCACTTTCAGGATCAGTTTTGCCCACGTTTTTACCTTCTAGCCCTGGGAGGATGCTGTATCAAGGCTGATTCACATACCATATTGACCATCTATCTAATTTCTTATAGGCTTTAAAAGCGGCTTTATTGATATGTAATTCACATACCATATAATTCACTCATTTAAAGTGTACATTCAGATATGTGTAACCATCACCACAGTCAATTCTAGGACATTTTCATCACCTGAAGAAGAAATGTGACATCCTTTAACTGTCTCTTCTCTAGTTTCCACCTGCTGGTCTAAACAAGCACTGATTTCCTTTCCTTTCTTCTTCTTTTTAAAAATCTCTGAAGCCCTCATGAATCAGCACTTTGCTATAAATCTCCACCATTTTTTGATCAGTTCTTCACCAAACTTTGACACGTGCTCTCCCCTTCAGTTGGAGCCAGGCCACTGGGGAACACAGTGATCTAAAAGTAGCGCCACAGAGCAGTTAAGGGTTAGGGTTAAGACACAAAGTGTTCTCAGGTGAACTGAAAATCTTGACCCAGCATTTGGAGCATCTCCCCAGCCTGAAGTCTTTCCATGGAGATCACACTGCAGGATTCCTCTTTTAGCCTCTTGTGAAGTACAGAAACATGTTGTCGACTAGCTTTTCCTTGTACCTTCCCTCTCTGGTTTTCTCTAATTTACATCCACCTTCTAGCTGCAATCAAGATTGCTGGGAGAAATATCAAGAACCTCAGATATGCAGATGACACCACCCTTATGGCAGAAAGTGAAGAGGAACTCAAAAGCCTCTTGATGAAAGTGAAAGAGGAGAGTGAAAAAGTTGGCTTAAAGCTCAACATTCAGAAAACGAAGATCATGGCATCTGGTCCCATCACTTCATGGGAAATAGATGGGGAAACAGTGGAAACAGTGTCAGACTTTATTTTTTTGGGCTCCAAAATCACTGCAGATGGTGATTGCAGCCATGAAATTAAAAGACGCTTACTCCTTGGAAGGAAAGTTATGACCAACCTAGACAGCATATTGAAAAGCAGAGACATTACTTTGTCAACAAAGGTCTGCCTAGTCAAGGCTGTGGTTTTTCCAGTGGTCATGTATGGATGTGATAGTTGGACTGTGAAGAAAGCTGAGTGCCGAAGAATTGATACTTTTGAACTGTGGTATTGGAGAAGACTCTTGAGAGTCCCTTGGACTGCAAGGAGATCCAACCAGTCCATTCTGAAGGAGATCAGCCCTGGGATTTCTTTGGAAGGAATGATGCTAAAGCTGAAACTCCAGTACTTTGGCCACCCCATGCGAAGAGTTGACCCATTGGAAAAGACTCTGATGCTGGGAGGGATTGGGGGCAAGAGGAGAAGGGGACGACAGAAGATGAGATGGCTGGATGGCATCACTGACTCGATGGACATGGGTCTGAGTGAACTCTGGGAGTTGATGCTGGACCACACCAGGGAGGCCTGGTGTGCTGTGATTCATGGGGTCACAAAGAGTCGGACACGACTGAGCGACTGAACTGAACTAACTCTACTCTGTTTGCCTTTACAATGTTTCATCTGTATCCACCACATTCATCAGGGAACAAATGCATCATCCTTCTTCTGTCTTTTGCTATCAGTCAGTTTGAATATTGGTTGTCTTCTCAGCCATGAAGTTTATCACAGCTTTGTCCTTAGTTTTGGAAGAAGAGTGAATCAACATTATTTATCTTCCCTGAAGGCTGTTAACCACCTTCTAGAAACATTAATCTGCCATATCACCCAAAGATGTAAGTCAGATATACTGTCTAAACTGAGACTTCTTGTCTATTGAAGGAGATTATCCACTCTTTTACTAAAATAGCTGCATTTATGGTCCTGAACACTTCCAAGAAGAGTGAGCATGGAAGAAGGTATATGTGGGGAAGTTTAGGTGGGGAGGAAGGCATGTTAGAAAGCAACATGGAGGAGATCAGTGTAATCAGTCATTTACCATTTCTATGTAGAAGATTTCTGATGATTTTCTTTTGGCTTTCTAGTTCAACTTTTATTTTCACAACTACAAGTCTCTAAACCATTCTGTATTCAATTTTGTCTTGAAGACACATGAGTTAGGCTTCTAAAAATGTCACTGAATAATTATATTCTTCTAGTGCGAAAAGTTTGTGGTTTTAGAATAAGCCTCCTGTTTCTTCAACAGGCTTAACCATACTTCAACTGTTCTCCCTCTGATGTAATCAGGGCTGTAGAGACTGGAACAAAACTTTATCAAGCCAGTAAAACTTTTGTTTTAGGGTCTTTCACTTATTAATAATTCATTTCATGAAATATTCAAACCATATAGTGTCTTATATAATTCCAGCACAGTCAATGCTGTGCTTTATTTATCTTTAATCAACAAGTTCACTATTTCATTTTTTAGATTTATTTGTTTTTGGCTGCACTGGATCTTTGTTACTGTGCAAGGGCTTTCTCTACTTGTCATTCAGGGCTTCTCATTGCAATGGCTTCTATTGTTGTGAAGCCTGGGCTCAGGCACGTGAGCTTCAATAGTTGCTGCACACGAGCAGAGTTGCCTCTTGACATGTGGGATCTTCCTGGGCGAGGATCGAACCCGTGTTCCACGCATTGGCAGGCAGATTCCTAACCACTGACCACCAGGGAAGCCCTACATGTGATTTATTTTTAAAGTGCCCACACATATATATAGATGGATACATCCTATAATACCTACCTCCCTTAAAAAAAAAATTCCTGAAACTTTAATGAATAGACAGCATAGTCCTTCAGGGTTATTTCAGCCCTTTTAAGGGAAAAATCAGCATTTGCTTGTGTTCTTAATTTCAGAGGCATAAGAATAATATCTTCTCCTCCAGCACCTCAGGAGGTAGCATAAAAGAGTGGTAGGGAGTGCCACACTCTCACTTGCATTCATCTGGTCCCAGCTGAGTTAGTAGATTTCCCACGAAAGCCCATTTTTCCATTCCTGAATCATATCTGAACCAAAGGCCCTATAAGGCAAAGATTCCCTGCTTCATGATGAAATGCCAGCACATGACATTCTTTATAATGAGTCACAGTCAATAAAAATTGTTCTCCAAATGAATCTGAGTATGCCTCCTCACCGAGCAACATGAAAGAAACATCTTTATCAAATCAAAACATCTCGTTTCCTCCACTGAGCTCAGACAGACCTTTCACTTCTGTAAGCAAAGGAAATGAGTTTCCACACTAAGTGAAAATCCAATCTGTCCTTATTTTTTCCTCAGCTACACTTGCTATGTAGTTTGAGGAAATGAGAATGACGTGTTGGAAAATGTTTTGGGGGTTTGGTGAGTGAGGAGGAGCTACCGAGGAATTCTTTGTACAATAATAATGAAATGATTATTCATTAGTCTAGAGGTATTTTGAACTCCTGAGAGCCTCCATATAAATATTAGGTGATAGGATTCATTTGTATGCATGATTGAATGTGATCTTGACCTGAAACCGCACTGGCCTTGCTATTAGGTTAAGTGGGAATTTATTAACTGTGCATTTCTGTTCTGTTGCTGCTAAGGAGACTTCTAGTGGGCCTAGTGAGGCCACAAGAGATCCCCAAGATGTCCACACATCAGCCATGGACAGGCTAACCCTTCAGGCTTGGGGAAATGGAAGTAAAGAAAGCATTGTAATGATTGTCTAGAACTTAACAATCATTATGTGAAAAGCATAAAGAAAAATTAAAGGAGGAAATACAAGCAAGTCAGGCTCATTTAGGGGACAACAGAAAGGGTGTGAATTTCAAGGCTGGCTTCTGTAAAAGGAAAGAATGTGCCCCACGGAGGATTCAGCAAACCCAGGTCAGAGTGAGATGCATTTAATTAACTACCATCAAGGCTCAGGGGATCAGTGACATCACAGATCAGTAAGAACTCACCTGGACCTTGAACTTGACCTTTCCTCAAGTATTCCCAGTAAAGTTACCCAGTAAAGAAAAGAAGTGGGACAGGGAATTAAATTCTTATCCAAACATCAAGAGGTTGTTTGCTTAAATTTCCCAAGTGTCTTTGGTAATGCTGTGTGCTTATGTTTCTAAGGAAGAAAAAAAAAATGATACCCAGAGGAGGGTAACCAGAATGGCAGAGAAAGCCTCCCAAATGAGAAACGGCTGAAAAATCCAAGAGGGCTTGGCAATAAGAAGAGAAGCACGAATAAGGACAAAAGGGTGGCCAGGAAAGAGAGGAGGAAGAGGGAGCATGTGTTCTCTGTAATGCTCCAGAAGACAGAGCTGCCCAGCATTTCCAAGGGGCTCTCTGGGGGAAATGGTGATCATTCGAAGGGTTGGGATTTACTCTAAGGCTATGGTGATGGGATATGGGGAGGTGGATAAAGATCTAGGGGCTGGGGAGGGAGAAGACTTGTTAAGGAAAATTGACTCTTTTTTAAAAAATTATTTTTAGTTGGAGGAAATTGCTTTACAGTGTTGTGTTGGTTTCTGCCATACAACAACGTAAACCGGCCATAAGTGTACATGTATCTCCTCCCTCTTGAGCCCTCCTCCGCTTCACCCCGCCCCTCTAGTCATCACAGAGCACCGAGCTGAGCCCCCTGTGCTATACAGCTACTTCTCACTAGCTGTGTGTTTTGCACACGCTGGCGCGTATATGTCAATGCTACAGTCTCGCTGTGTCCCATTCTCTCCTGCTCTCCGCCTCCACGGCCCTCGCCTTCCAATCTCTTAGTCCACAGACCAATGTTCGTTATCTTCTGAACATGTTGAGCTGCGATCAGAACCTTTCATTGACTGCCCATTACCTACCAAATCATGTTCAAGCTTTTTGGCTTGGTACTCAAAGCCCACAGTAATGTGACTTTAAAATCCTTCCCCACCTGCATCACTATATTCATCATCTCCCCAGACCCTTTATCTTTTTGTATGTCATGCATTTTCCAGGCTTCATCTCCCCTCCCCACTGAACTCACTGCCTGTTTTTCACAAAGCTCCCCTCATTCAATCCTTTCTCATGCCAGCTGAATGCATCTTCCTCCTCTCTGTCCTCATAGGACTCTGGCTGTCTTTCTCACACTGACCCTAAGCTGTCTTCTTTTCTACTATCGTATATTTGAACAGCACTTTGCAGACACAAAGTATTTTCACAAACATGGGTATTATCTACCCGGGAGGATTTTATTCATATTTTGCAGATGACTCAGGATTTGAGAGTTTAAGTAACTTGTCCAAAGTCACAGAGCTAATATTTGGTAGAGCTGAAATTCAAATGCAGGTTTTGTGAGTTTCAATCCGGAATCTACTTCTCTCCTAGGATTGTAGTGAGGGCTAGTTTAAAAAAAAAATTCTCTTAAGGTTGAGAGCAATTTTCAAATCTAAAATGCTGCTCAGATGAAAGGAAGGATTTATCCATCAGACAGCAATCTTCTCAAAGCCAGATAAGTCGTGTTCATCTTTTGTCTTTACATATAAATGCAGATTCTCAGGTCCACCCCAGACGTGCTGAATCAGCTACTGACAAGCCCTCCATGGGAGCGGATTATCCTTTCTTTGTGGGGCCCTTGTCCTCCAGGGATGGGGCGTTATGGGATCATTAGCAGGTACACAAACCTTAATTCACAGAGGAAAGGATGGGTGAGCAAACTATATATATATATTGTGCTGAGTAAGCAAAGATCTTATCAGGGATTAAAAAAAATTAAAGACTCAACTGGCAAGATTTTGAACTGTAAAGGGTGTTGTCTCCCCTGGAAGGCAGGTGTCAAGTGGAGTTTTAAGTGATGGAGGTAAGAAGACAGGGCTTTGAAGGGGAAATTCTTCATGGGTGTCAGAAAAACTCATCGGGAGGGGAGAAAAAGAGTTATGACGGAATTTTAATTCAGGAAAGAAATGACATGAGATGGTTTTTTTCTTCGAAAATCGCTGACAACAGACCTTTGATGAAAGGGTGGAACGATCCAGGTGTAGAGAACAGGTGATAAAGTACTGAAGGGCGAGGTTAACTCTTTTGTCCAGAGAACGGAACCAGGCACTTGAGTTCCCATGACCATTTTCTTTCTGGAAACATCAGTGTGAATTCAGCTATAGACTGTTTTTATTTTCCCTAAACAATTCATTGTTCTAAAGAGAGAGAGAGAGAAACAGCTCTAAAGGTTCTTGGTTTCTTTAAGCTATTTTGAATAATGCAAAATGTTGCTTGGGACTGTCATTTGAAATGTACACAGAATTAGCTAGTGAAAAAGAGGAACTTGCTAAAGTTAAATGAACGTATAACCCGGATAGTCTGTCGCCAGTGTGGATATGCCGTGTAAGTCTCCAGGAATTCTCTGGTATGAACTTTAATTGAATGCCCTGAGAGCACGGCTTCGGTCATCACTTAGTAAGCATATTGTGGAAAGTCCCACACCCTGTCCTGATCTTCCTGTAGGTTTCTGTGGGTTCCTGTTCCCCTCATCACCCTTGCAGTCACCTTATTTCAGTCTGAGAGCATAACTCCAGTGGAACATGGCCTCTTTTTCATTTTTCCCCTTCCCCAAAGCATCACTATCTAGGCTCCTGCAGGTAACAGGTAATATTGTGATTTATAATAAGAAATACAGGGACTTCCCTGGCAGTCCATTGGTTAAGATTTCACTTTCCAGTGCAAGGTTTGATCCCTGGTTGGGGACCTACGATCCCACATGCCTCAGGTCAAAAAAATGAAAATTTAAAACAGAAGCAATATTGTAACATATTCAATAAAGACTTTGAAAATGGTCCATATTAAAAAAAAATCTTGCATTGATCAAAAACACAGGAGTTACAAATGTTTTTTTTAAAAATGACGTACATATTTTCATCCCAGTTTCTTGCCCAGCACTCCTAAAATGTTTGGAATTTTCTATGTGGTAAGAGTGATAAAGTTGTCTTTCGTTAGTCATAACAAGCCCCTTTCAACCCTGTGGACAAAAAAAAAGTAACCAGTCAATCTAAGAAAGAAATAGAAAATTTTATTCACACCAAATAGAGGATTATAACCTAGCAAGGAGTCTTTCAGAAAGCTCTGAGGTCTGTTCCACCCATCAGAGGTTAAAATGTAGTTATGTAAGTTTTTGAGACAGAGGACTGTCATATTATGGACAGTTTACACAATCCATCTCTGAGCATACGATGTGAGTAGTGGGCCATGGGTCATTGTGGCCCCTTACAAGATTAAGAAGGAATGTTATCTCTTAAGGCGTTGTCTTGATGCTGGGAAAATATTGCTCTTTATGGTTGAGCAGGTATTTCTGCCGATGGGGAGGTTTGGTCCATGCATAATGTAGACGCACAGTGCACGGTAGAGGGAAGAGAGGAGGCCAAAGGGCAGAGCAAAATCATGTTTAAATTTTCCTCGACTTGCCTTTGAATATGAATTTTTATTTATCAGCCCCATCTGAGTTTATGGCAAAGAAGTTACTTTTGGGAAGACCCTAGGGCTGGGGGCTACTGGCCAGGAGAGCTCAGCATATGATTAGAGGGTTGGAACTTAGTCCATCCCCTGACCTCTGGTTCAGTCACCAATGGCCAATGCTTTAACCATGCCTACATAATGAAGCCTCTGTAAACCCCCAAAGGATAGGGTTCCAACAGCTTCCGGGTAGATGAACCCATGGCGTTGCTAGGAAGGCAATGCGCCTGCCGGGAAGACAGAAGCTCTGTGCCCTTTCCCACACATCTGACCCCATGCATCCCTTCCATCTGGCTGATCCTGAATTACATCCTTTTATATCTAGTAAGTAAACTGTTTTCTTGAGTTACAAGAGCCACTCTAGCAAATTAACTGAACCCAAGGAGAACGGGTTATGGGAACCTCTGGTTTACAGACAGTAGGTCAGAGCTACAGGTGACAACCTGGACTTGTGATTGGCATGGAATTGGCATCCCATCTGAGTGGGACAGCCTCGTGGGTCTGAGTCCCTAACCTGCCTGAGGTCTGACGTTCTCCCTGGGTAGATGGTGTCAGACTGGAATTATATTGCAGGACCCCCAGCTGGTGTCACAGAATTGCTTCATGTGGGTGAACTACTACACATCTAGTCTCAGAAGTGCAGTGGTGCTGGAGTAGAGTTTTGAGAGTAAAGGATGCAGGTAGGGATGTGTCTTTCTTTTATATAGGCTTTTAAGGAAGATAGTGGCTAGTTTAGGGAGACAGCAGCACAGCTCAGAAAAGGCTACTACTTAAATTCGAATGCTGTACTAAAAGGTTTACCCAGGAAATATGATGTCTGGAGCTTCCATTAAAGTAATTGATGGAGGAGGATATGGGTGTGGCACTTTGTGTGAGTGGGTGGGGCACTTTAGATGAAACAAGGTTGACTGTGAATTAATTGTTAAAATTGGGTATGGTCCATGGAGGCTCATTATATTAGCCTGCCTACTTTTGTATATGCTTGACATTTTTCGTAACAAAGGATTTCTTTATGCTAGGTAGCCCTGATCTGTCCTGGAATCCCTCAGCCACCCCTGGCATGGGCACTTACTCCCTGGTCATCATTTTCTCTATGGCCATGCCTGCTGATGCATTTTCTTGGATAACCCTTCCCCTCTGTCTCCCACTTCTTCACCTCTCTCTTCCCTTCCATGACCAACTAAAACCCTGTCTTCCCCACCTAAGGGGAACTCTAAAATATGAATAATAATTATCCTATTCTGTGCAAAGCAAGCGGTTTAATTCTTCTGTGCTGGGACCTCCCATCCACTGAAAGCACCTACTCTTTTGTAACAAAACATAGCCTTTCATATTGTTTTTCTGAGCAGAGGCTGTTCTAATCTCTTGAAGAATTCTGCCTTCCTCCTAGTCCATCTGGATCCTATCACCAGCTTAAAAAAAAATAGTATTTTTATTATTATTATTTTGGCCACGCCATGCTGCAGGGCAGATCTTAGTTCCCCAAACAGGGATAAAACCTGCACCCTCTGCAGTGGAAGCAGAGTCTCAACTACTGGACCAGCAGGGAAGTCCTTTGCTGCTGGCTTTTATAATCACTGTATTTCTCCCATCAGAGCACTCAAATTTGTTTAACCTCAAAGTAAAAGTCATGAATGGTAAATATTTCCCATGATTCCAGCAGAGGGAATTTAGTCTCTGTCTAGAACTTCCAGCAGGAGAGGTTCAGCTATGAGACTTGACTCTTGGTTTGTCTCTGGTTGAATGGGGCAGGAGAAGGGAAACTCCAGTAATCTAAAACTCCTATTTTCTCCGTCGTCATCTTCCTTTGAAATTCTTTAACTCATTTTACCAGAACTTCTGGCAAGTAACATGTTGACTCATGATATTTTGTCACTTCCTTCCTCTGGCTCACCGCCAGTGAGATGCTAATGGGTTGTCAAATGACCAATAGGCAAGATGGGACAAAAGCAACGTCCCTCTATAAAAACTCGCTTACCTGAACATTAACAATCAGAGACTTGATTACCTGAGCATTAACAATCAGACTGGCTGAGACAAACTGAGACAGAGTTAAGCTGGATGAAGAGATGGCTCCTCCCTTGCAGTATGAAATCATTCTTTCCCTATTTGCTTTGGAGCTCGGGTTCTGCAGAGTCCATCTGTGTGGATGAAAGATGTAGGGTCAGGAATGACCTATACATCTCAGGGGTCTTTTCAGCCATGGTGGGAGAATATTGAAGGGAACTTGAGTGGGGGGAGGGCAGCTGAATATGGCTTTTAGGGAAATAGCTACTCTCTCTCTCTACTTCTCTTCAAGGGCCAGAGCTCAGGCTGACAGTCTGAACCTGTCAAGGAGTGGGAAGAGTGCCATTCTAGGAAAATAAGGCAAGTTGATGGTGAACTACCCAGAGAGCTGTAATTATGGGAGTCCTGTCTGATAAGTCTGTGGGGGAAGTGAGGTGTGCCATGAGTTGGAGAAGGGTGGGGAGGATGGACTCTTCTAAATTTTACAGGCCATAGAACTAGAGTTGCTGGATAAATTATGGGATACCAATTAAATTTGAATTTCAGATGAACAACACATGCATTTTTAGTATAAGCATGGCCCAAATATTGCATGGGACACCCATATACTAAAATAAAAATGATATTCACTATTTGTCAGAAACCCAAAAATAAAAATGCATTTTTATTTGCTTGAGATCTTGTGTAGTAGCCCAGTCATTTTGATCTCTTTTTGCTCCATTGATGTAGCAAGTTGTCATGGTGTATTTGTCCAGTGAAGCAAGCACGATGATTATACCTTAGTAGTGCCTCATCTTGGCCTACTTTCACTGGAAAAGTCACCTGTTTTTTCCCTTTGGGAATGTTGTGAAAACAATGATTGTGTGATGAAAATAACTCCCATCTGAAGGTCCTTCATTACGGTGTACAGGCTTCTTGGAAAGATCCTGCCTTTGAGGGTTCAGAAATCATTACTTAACTCTTTCTTTTGATGCCTTTTTAAATTTTATTTTTTATTATGAAAAATTCTAAACAGATGGTAAAGAAGAAAGAACAATAAACCTCCATGTTCACCCAGCCTCAACAGTCATCAACTCATAATCTACACTGCCTCATCTATAGCCCACCTATTCTGTCCATCCCAGCCCCGCTAATTTGAAGTAAATTCTAGAGAGCTGAAGCTTTATTGCTTTATTTATACCTTTCTGTTCCTCACTGTGCCTTTTCTTTCCCAGTAATGGAATTGTATGGATAGTGCTTCCTCCAAATCTGCTAAACATTGCTCCATGTTTTCATAGTTCTCTAGCTGTTAGCCTTCCCAATATCAAATTGCTAAATCTATTCTTTCTAGCCTCCCTTGCCCCATGGCCCATACATGGGACTTCAAAACCCCACCTGGCGTAAGACTTTGGCTGGGACTTGGGTTATGGGAGGATTCAGGAGGGGTGGTAGGTATGCATCATTGGGCTCACTCTGCAGTGTCACTCTGGGAGCTGATCTGAGAACGATTGCTCCAGCTTTTGCAAAGAGTCTGAATACTCTAATATACCTAAGTACATCCTTCCCTCATAAACTGGCTAGAGAGGATTACATTGACTTTAACTTGCTACCTTGACTGACGCACCTTCCAAGAGGCAAGAGAGGAGAGGCACACAAAGCATTTAAGTCTCCTGGAAGAAAAATGTGATGGTTCCTGCGAGTTTAACAATGTACTGATCTCTTTAGGCTTTGGGGGCTGCCTAGAGCAGAGTTCCAAAGAATAGCAAGCAGAGATAAGAAAGCCTTCCTCAGCGATCAATGTAAACAAATAGAGGAAACAACAGAATGGGAAAGACTAGAGATCTCTTCAAGAAAATTAGAGATACCAAGGAACATTTCATGCAAAGATGGGCTCGATAAAGGACAGAAATGGTATGGACCTAACAGAAGCAGAAGATATTAAGAAGAGATGTCAAGAATACACAGAAGAACTGTACAAAAAAGATCTTCACGACCCAGATAATCACAATGGTGTGATCACTCACCTAGAGCCAAACATCCTGGAATGTGAAGTCAAGTGGGCCTTAGAAAGCATCACTATGAACAAAGCTAGTGGAGGTGATGGAATTCCAGTTGAGCTATTTCAAATCCTGGAAGACGACGCTGTGAAAGTGCTGCACTCAATATGCCAGCAAATCTGGAAAACTCAGCAGTGGCCACAGGACTGGAAAAGGTCGGTTTTCATTCCAATCCCAAAGAAAGGCAATGCCAAAGAATGCTCAAACTACCGCACAATTGCACTCATCTCACACGCTAGTAAAGTAATGCTCAAAATTCTCCAAGCCAGGCTTCAGTAATATGTGAACCATGAACTTCCAGATGTTCAAGCTGGTTTTAGAAAAGGCAGAGGAACCAGAGATCAAATTGCCAACATCTGCTGGATCATGGAAAAAGCAAGAGAGTTCCAGAAAAACATCTATTTCTGCTTTATTGACTATGCCAAAGCCTTTGACTGTGGATCACAATAAACTGTGGAAAATTCTGAAAGAGATGGGAATACTAGACCACCTGACCTGCCTCTTGAGAAACCTGTATGCAGGTCAGAAAGCAACAGTTAGAACTGGACATGGAACAACAGACTGGTTCCAAGTAGGAAAAGGAGTACGTCAAAGCTGTATATTGTCACCATGCTTATTTAACTTCTATGCAGAGTACATCATGAGAAACGCTGGACTGGAAGAAACACAAGCTGGAATCAAGATTGCCGGGAGAAATATCAATAACCTCAGACATGCAGATGACACCACCCTAATGGCAGAAAGTGAAGAGGAACTCAAAAGCCTCTTGATGAAAGTGAAAGTGAAGAGTGAAAAAGTTGGCTTAAAGCTCAACAGTCAGAAAACGAAGATCATGGCATCTGGTCCCATCACTTCATGGGAAATAGATGGGGAAACAGTGGAAACAGTGTCAGACTTTATTTTTGGGGGCTCCAAAATCACTGCAGATGGTGATTGCAGCCATGAAATTAAAAGATGCTTACTCCTTGGAAGGAAAGTTATGACCAACCTAGATAGCATATTCAAAAGCAGAGACATTACTTTTCCAACAAAGGTCCGTCTAGTCAAGGCTATGGTTTTTCCAGTGGTCATGTATGGGTGTGAAAGTTGGACTGTGAAGAAAGCTGAGCACTGAAGAACTGATGCTTTTGGACTGTGGTGTTGGAGAAGACTCTTGAGAGTCCCTTGGACTGCTCCATTCTTAAGGAGATCAGTCCTGGGTGTTCATTGGCAGGACTGATGCTAAAGCTGAAACTCCAATACTTTGGCCACCTCATGTGAAGAGTTGACTCATTGGAAAAGACCCTGATGCTGGGAAGGATTGGGGGCAGGAGGAGAAGGGGATGACAGAGGATGAGATGGCTGGATGGCATCACCGACTCGATGGACAAGAATTTGGGTGAACTCTGGGAGTTGGTGATGGACAGGGAGGCCTGGCATGCTGGAATTCATGGGGTCACAAAGAGTTGGACATGACTGAGTGACTGAACTGAATTGAACTGAACTGAGAGCAGAGCTTGGCCCCCAAACAGCAGCAACACCATTACTTAAAGACTTGTGAATTCAAATGCTTGGGTCTACTCTCAAGACCTAGTGATTCCCTAGGAGAATGAGGAGTGGGTGTTGGTGGAATCTGGAAATCTGTGTTTTCACAAGCTCTAGATAATTTAAATCTGGGGTCAGCCAGGGCAGCATGTGGACCAAATCCCACCCACCACCTGTTTTCGTGAATAAAGTTTTATCGGAACACAGTCACCAATGTATTGTCTCTACTTTTGTGCTACAATGACAGGCTTAAGGCCATATGGCCCATGAAGCTTAAAATACTTTACAGAGAAAATTTCCTGACCTATGATTTCAAATGATGCTAAATGTTGAGTCAATAAAAGTTAGAGGGAGTCCTCCCTGTCCTGGAAAGACCAGACATTGAGTTCACTTTCTTATAACCCTCAAACTTCTTATAAGCCACACATTTTCAAATACTAGGTTTCCAAGTAAGAGGGAAAGAGCCATATTTATACACTGCTAGTGTGGTAACTTTCCTGGGAAATGTGTTAGAAGAGTTAAAACCAAAGCAATCTTTTTGACTCACCAGTTCCACTTTCAATAATTTATTCTAAGAAAATAAACAGGATGTGCTCGATGACCAAGCAACAAGTACTGTATGTAACAAAGAAAAATGAAAAGCAGCCTTAACGTCCTACATAATCAATGTGATTGAGTAATCTGTGGTATATACATATTGCGGAATACTAGGTGGTCATGTAAAATGAGGCTGTAAAACTATACTTGTTGATGTGGACACATACTTATAGTGTTGAGAGAACAACTTCAAAGCATCATTTTTTTATTACCATATTTTTTTTTCTGGAACATACTTATTGTTTTTAATACCTATCTATATACCTACATTATAATCTATAAGGGCACATATAAAAATTCTCAAAATGGTGAATGCTGGATGGTAGGATTTTGCATGCTTTTTATCCCTTTCTTGTTTCATCTTTATTTAAAAATTTTCTTCACACATATTTGTGTGTGCATGTTAATGCACACAGAGGCACAAGGCATATGCACACACACACACATCTCAGTTCAGAGAAGTAACACAACATTTAAATGGATACGTTTGGAGACTCTGCCCTCTGTCCCAGTTGACATAAATGCCCTCGCCATGCAGCCTGATGGGAGCAGCAGGTCCCATAAGTGTACGCCTTGCTCTACTGTTGTAGAGCAGTAAAGGGGAAGACGCTGGAGGACTCATTGCACCTCCCTCATTTCCTGGCCCAGATGACCAACCATCTCAGTTTGCCTGGGGCTGAGAGGTCTTTCAGGGTGTGAGACTTTCAGCAGTAAACTGCGGAAGTCCCAGGCAAACTGGGGCAAGTTGGCCATCCTGTTTCTGTCTGACTGGAGAAGAGTGCCTGGTGCTCACGCAGGTATGCAGAGCGCATCTTCTGACTCACTCCATGGTATGCGGTCTCTTGATAGTTTATTTAAGAAACTGTTGCTGGAGCACTGGCTCTCCTGGCTGGGAGAGACTGTGAGCTCAGCAGGATGGGGCCAGGACTCAGAAGAGGCTTTCTTCCTTTCTTTCTTAGCTATATTATGCAGCATGCAGGATCTTACTCCTCTGACCAGGGATCGAACCCCTGTCCCTTGCAGTGGCAGCATGGACTCTTAAACCACTATAATGCCAGGGAAGGCCCAGAAGAGGCTGTCTGACAGCTCCAGAAAGCAGAACCCATTTCAGGAGACTCCTTCTCTTTTCTGACTGTATTAATCCACGCATTTGGTCTGTGCCTTGGGCCTCTGTGAGTAAAATGAAACCAAGCGGTATCTGAATAATTCAGGCCAGATTTCTCATTCAGTGACTTGGGTGACTTTGAATTTCCCACTTCAGTCGTTATTAAAGATTGAACTAATGAATGTTGCTGAAGTTGCACTCATTGGATCCCATTAGCTCAATTGTGCCCATTCCGTTAAAGTTGTCAACATCCTTTTTATGAAAGTGAAAGAGGAAAGAGATCAGGAATGGGGACCGGCAAACCCCTGCTGGTGTGGAAAGGAAACCTGACATGTAATGAAAGTGGAAGTTGGAGTAACTGCCGGATGATCAGCCTTGAGTACCTCTCTCTGTGTGTTTTCCACGCACACATTTGAAGGTGGTGGGTGAGATGTTGCAGAGCGGGCCCAGTGCCAGTTCTGCAGATGGACGCTGTGGGCTCATCTTGCTGCCTGTCATCTGTTATTGGAAAGGAGCACTTTTTGCACCAGCTGAGTTAGGGTATGTCCTCCTGGGTAATTTCATGGACTCTTATCACTCGCATTCACATCATCCCTTGTGGATCTTAGGGTACTGGGGTGCTCTGTCGGTGATGTGAGTGGCTGAGCACCTCCACAAAACAGACTGAGCCCATTCCCTGACCAGGTTCTTGGGGGATTCACAGCATTCCTGCTGTCTTCTCCTCTGAAGTGCAAACCTACATTGTTTCCTGGCCCACAGGGTCAGCACGTGGAGTGGAACCCTTTCCTAACCATATGCCATTTGGCAAGTTCCTTAATATCACTACATCTCAGTTTCCTCAAATGTCTAATGGGAACTTCACCATTCCCACCTCATTCTCACTTTTTTCCTTGTCCTCCAAGTTTCTCTGACTGGTTGTTCCTTTGTTGCCTGAAAACCATAAGGAAGGAGAGTGAGATGGATCCAGGAGACTCAGAAGTGATTCTCATCTTCCGGCACGCAGTGGCCTCCAGCATGGAGCCTGGATCTTATTCCACAGAACTTTAGAGTCATCGGACAAAGGCTGAGGCAGGGGGTTGTAAAGCCTCTTGCATGGACTGCTGGTGCTTTGCTGGTCCCCCAAGTGTTGTGACATTCACAGCGAGTATGTGTTTCCCTGGGAGAATGAAACTCAGGGGTCCCATTGGCTCTGGGTGGGGACGCTTGGTTCTACTTTAAGAGCCTAGGAAAGTTCTGATTTTTTTCTTCTTCTCTGAGTACTTATCTCAGTCTTCCTGAGAGCCCCCATCATTTATTGTTCTCCCCACCTCGTCTTCACTGGCAGCACAAAATGACAAGGTTCAGTGACTAAAGTAATCCCTTGGGTTTTTGTTGTTTATTTTACACCCCTAGGAAGAAGAAGGGGATTAGGTAGGAGAGGCCACTTAGCTTTGGGGTGAAGAAATAAGAGGTGTGGTGAGATGGGCTCAGGTGGATTTTGCTGGTG
The DNA here is from genome assembly GCF_019923935.1 of Bubalus bubalis. NCBI lineage: Eukaryota > Metazoa > Chordata > Mammalia > Artiodactyla > Bovidae > Bubalus > Bubalus bubalis. Next base: position 20,410,119 of record NC_059157.1, on the reverse strand, counting down.
GGAATACAAATAAGTTCCAGAGGAGGAGGATGTGAATATGAGCAACAAGACAGAGTCCCTGCAGTTACCCTGGAGAACGTCTCCTGACATGACTGATAGATGGAAAAGAGGGTGTGCTGCTTTCAGATGAAGGGTGACTGGCAGCAAGATGAGATCACAGCTTGCATTTTTTGTTTTTTTGAATTGGCACATGTCTCACTCTGCATCACCTTTCCCATCTGCTCCACGTGTACGTGTGCAACACATAGACGTCCGTGTCCACTGAAGAGTGGGTAATAAAAATCGCAATTGCAAGCAAACCTAATCCAAGGACCCAAGATACTTGCTTGACCCAATTACTCAGGAACTCAACTGCTCCATCCTCCTTTTATTTAGAGAGAGAGAAAAGGTAGAAGGTGGAGTAATGAGAGGACAGGTGAGGTGATCGCAGGTGTACTTTGCTGATGGGAGGGGCATACCTATACCGTATATTAGAAAGAAATTTTCACAAATATAAACATCTTTAGAAGTTCTCATTCATTGGTCCAATAATGCTAGTTCTAGGAATCTAGCCAGAGGAACTATCCCATTGGTGATATAGAGTGGTATGTTAAGGATACTCACTGTAGCTTTATGTATTATAGTAAAATATTGAGAAAATACAGACATGATCAAGGATGGGAAATATCAAAACACATTCAAGTACTTCTATATGATGGAATCAAACTGCCAGTGAAGGTGATGCTTTAGATGTATTTGTTTTCTAAGTTGAAAAGTAATTGCTTGTGACAACCTAGAGGGGTGGCATGGGATGGAAGGTGGGAGGGAGGTTCAAGAGGGAGGGATTTATGTGTTCCCATGGCTGATTCATATTGATATATGACAGAAACCAACATAATATTGTAAAACAATTATCCTGCAGTTAAAAATAAATTTAAAAAGAAACAAAAGTAATACATGCATATTGTTTAAAGGTTTAAATAGTGCAAAAGAGCTGAAATAAGAAGGAGGTCTCTCAACTCATTGGAGAAGAAAATGGCAACCCATTCTAGTATTCTTGCCTGGGAAATCCCGTGGCCTACAGTTCATGGGGCCACAAAGACTGGGACACGACTGAGTGACTGAGCTTGAATGCTTTCATCTCAGACTCATCCTCTACAGATCAGTTATAGATTGTGCTTTAGAAAAGAAAGGGGTGAAATAAGAAAATGATTCCAGAGAAAACAAGATGGTGGAGGAGTAGGTTGTTGTGGCGGACACCTCTCTCCACAGATACATCAGCAATACACCTTCAGACACAGAAGTGCATGCAGAACACCAGCTGAGAGCGGACAGGAGTGCCTGACCTGCAGAAAAGAACATGTAGACCCACGCAAAACTCGGTAGGGTGAAGGAGCTAGGGGGCAAAACAGCAGTGTGAGTGGGACTGGACCTGCCCTCGGTGGGCGGGGAAGCTGAAGCAGGGGTCCAGTCCCCACATCAGGGCAATTGTCTGAGTCAGAGGAGAAACATTTAAGGCTGAGAGTGAAATAGCTGATCTGTGGCAGCTTAAATGGAATGAGAATCTGACAGCCCTTGCCACAGCCATACATACCCCAGACGATGCAGTGGCTGGGACCTGGAGTTTAGGGATTGTGAAGCAGTCCCTGGGTGAGGGCTGCTGCTGACTGCAGAGGGAAGAATTGAGGGGATGTGAAAGAGGAGATTGTGGTGGGAAATGCCTGTGAAGGAAAGCCAGGCAGCCATGGAAGCAAGGCAATACTGCTGAGTCACGCATAGGGAGTGGATCCATCACCATAGCCTCTCTCCCCCCACATGCCAGCATTGGCAGCGGAACAATAGAGAGGCTGGCCCAGCAAAGGCCTGGCGCACTGGTCTACAGAGTTGGACCCCAGCTGGGGGCCCCTCTATGTGCCTGATGCACAGAACAACAGAGAAGGACCCCAGGCAAGGAAGCCTTCTAAGTGCCTGAACAGACAGAGCTGTGGAGAAAGACTGGCCAAAGAGGCCTTCTGATCGCCAGCTACAAGAGGCTCAAAAAAAGATTCTAATAGGGCCATAACTCCTGCAGTGGAGGCAGTCCGTGTCCCTGCACACTTGGCACTGCCAGGGTCCCTGCAAGCCAAGTGCTGCACCACCTTCACGCTCAACTCTCACTGGCGCAGAGCTGCCACAGGCAAAAAAAAAAATGTCTTGCGCCTCTTCACGCAGAGTTGCTTTGGTAGTGTCTGACTCTTTGGGACCCTGTGGACTGTGACCTGCTAGGCTTCTCTGTCTTCTCCAGGTGAGAATACTGGAGCGTATTGGCCAATACTGGTTGTCATACCCTTCTAGAGCATATTTCCTGCTGCCCTAGCCCTGCCAACTCCCCTGAGTACCTGGTGCTGCTAGGACCCCTGCCACCCAAGCAGCTGCACCACCTCCACACCTGGCCCTCACTGGGGCAAATCCAAGTCCTCCAGGGCAGCCTCAGGAGCAAACCCCAGTGGACGACCGATATGCAGAGGTGGAAATAAAACCACAGTTGAAACCCAGGGGCAGTGTGACTAAGGAAGAAGACCCAAAACCCTCCCACCGGCTGTACAAGCTGCAGATTAAATCCACACAATCAACTAGGCAGACTGTGTCTATGGAATATATAAAAGGACAGTGAGAGCTCCCACAAAAGAAAACACACTAGTTCTGACAGCTGTGGACATTGGAGGCAAGAACACAAAGGAGTAGGAGCAGATTAGAATCTGAGCTGCCCCCAAAGCAAGTCCAGAGACCAGCACAGTGTTGGAGGGCATCCTAGGGAGCTGAAGTGAACTGTGACTCCCAGCGAGGGAAAGGACGCAGACAGCAGTGACTCAAGAAAAACACTGGTTATTCTTATGTTTTGACTTGTTCTGTAGATTCTTTTGGAATTTTTTTTTTTCCTTTTTCTCCCCGTTCTGTTGTAGTTGTCAATTTTATTGGCACTATGAATCTAATTAAGCTTTTGATCTCTTTGTTCCTTTTCTTCCTCAGTCACATTTTTTACTATTGTTATAAACCTCTGCCTCTATGTTGGGCTTTTGCAGTTCTGGGGAGTTTTTTAAATTTGTTTTTTCCATTTTATAAACCTATTATTATTTTTTCTACACTTATTCCTTTATTTGCTTTTCCTACTGTTCTTTTCCCCTTGCAGTTAATCTTTAATATATATAAATCTTCTTTATCTACCTCTATTTAACTTTGCATCGCTATTCTTTCTTTTCTTTCTTTGCTTTTGTCTCAACATATTTGTTAGTTTTATTTTCATTGCCTTATTCCCCAATTGGCACCTTGCTTTAGTTTTGTTTTCCAATTTGTGCTTTAGTTAGTATTGCTCTGGTAGACATAATTTTTGGTTTCCTTTGTTCGCCGGGTCAATCAATTGTTCTTTATTTTTGTTGGACTGTTTTGATTTTGCTTATGGGTGTACATTCAGTCACACTTCTTATTGTTGTTATAAACCATGCTGTCTCTGCATTGTGCCTTTGCAGTTCTGTGGAGTTTTCCTTTTTATTCTTTTCTGTTTCTTCTTCCTTTTTTTTTCATAATTTTAACTTTTAATTTTTTTAAACCTATTATATTTTTTCTACATTTATTCCTTTGTTTGCCTTTCCTACTACTCTTTTGCCTTTGCAGTTAATCTTTAATGTATATAAATCTTCTTTATCCACTTCTATTTAACTTTGCATATCTATTCTTTTTTTCCTTTCCTCTCAACATATTTGTTAGTTTTGTTTTCATTACTTTATTCCCTACTTGGCACATTTCTTTAGTTTTGTTTCCAGTTTGTGCTTTGGTTAGTTTTGTTCTTAACTGGTAAATATAATTTTTTATTTCCTTTGTTCTCTGGATCAATCTATTGTATTTTATTCTTGTTGGACTGTTTTAACTTTACTCATGGGTGTATATGTATATGTATATGTATATGTGTATATTCTATTATTTTAATTATTATTTACCTGATTTTGTAACTGTCATTTGTCTGGGGTTCATCTTTGGTTTCTCGTTTTTGGATATTTGTTTTAATCTCACTTAATGCCATAACAAACTACTTGTGGAATCTTCGTTTCTGACCATACATCAAGCCCTGAGCCTTGGAGTGTCATCTGCTTATCTGAGGTTATTGATGTTTCTCCCGGCAATCTTGATTCCAGCTTGTGCTTCTTCCAGTCCAGCGTTTCTCATGATGTACTCTGTATATAAGTTAAATAAGCAGGGTGACAATATACAGCCTTGACGTACTCCTTTTCCTATTTGGAACCAGTCTGTTGTTCCGTGTCCAGTTTTAACTGTTGCTTCCTGACCTGCATACAGATTTCTTTAGAGGCAGATCAGGTGGCCTGGTATTCCCATCTCTTCCAGAATTTTCCACAGTTTATTGTGATCCACACAATCAAAGGCTTTGGCATAGTCAATAAAGCAGAAATGGATGTTTTTCTGGAACTCTCTTGCTTTTTTGATGATCCAGCAGATGTTGGCAATTTGATCACTGGTTCCTCTGCCTTTTCTAAAACCAGCTTGAACAATATGGTTCATAGTTCATGTATTATTGAAGCCTGGTTTGGAGAATCTTGAGCATTACTTTGCTAGTGTGTGAGATGAGTGCAATTGTGCGGTAGTTTGAGCATTCTTTGGCATTGCCTTTCTTAGGGATATATATCAATAATTACTTTAAATGTAAATGGATTAAATGCTCTGACCAAAAGACACAGACTGGCTGAATAGATACAAAAGCAAGACCCATATGTATGCTGTCTACAAGAAACTCACTTCAGACCTTAAGACAGATAGAGACTGAAAGTGAGAGGATGGAAAAATATATTTCGTGCAAATGGAAAGCAAAAGAAAGCTGGAGTAGCAATCCTCATATCAGACAAAATAGACCTTAAATAAAGAAGATTACAAGAGATAAGGAAAGACACTACATAATAATCAAGGATCAATCTAAGTGGAAGACATAATGATTATAAATAACTATGCACCCAACATAGGAGTACCTCAATACATAAGACAAACACTAACCAACATAAAAGGAGAAATTGACAGTAACACAATAATGGTAGGAGACTTTAACACACCACTCACACCAATGGAGAGATAATCAAAACAGAAAATTCAAAGGGAAACACAAGTCTGAAATGATACATTAGATGAGATGGATCTCATTGATATCTTCAGGACATTGCATCCAAATGCAAAATACACCTTCTTTTCAAGTGCACATGGAAATTCTCCAGGATAGATCACATCTTGGGTCACAAGTCAAACCTCAGTAAATTTAAGAAAATTGAAATCATATCACGCCTCTTCAACCACAATGCTATGAAATTAGATATCAATTACAAGAAAAAAACTGTAAGACACACAAACACATGAAGATTAAACAACACATTTCTAAATAACCAGTAGGTTACTGAAGAAATCAAAAGGGGAATAAAAAAATTTGCTAGAAACAAATGACTATGAGAACACAACTCGAAACCTATGAGTGAGTGAGTGAGTGAAACTTGCTCAGTTGTTTCTGACTCTTTGCGACCCTATGGACTATACAGTCCATGGAATTCTCCAGGCCAGAATACTGGAGTGGGTAGCCTTTCCCTTCTCCAAGGGATCTTCCCAACCCAGGGATCGAACCCAGGTCTCCCACATTGAAGGCAGATTCTTTACCAGCTGAGCCACAAGGGAAGCCATCAAAACCAAGGGTTTTTTCAATTTCTTTATGATTTTTATGATTTCTTTCCTACTAATTTTGGTTTTTTTTTCTTCTTCTTTTTCCAGTTGGTTTAGGTGTAAATTTAGGTTGTCTATTCAATGTTTTTCTTGTTTCTTGAGGTAGGATTGTATTGCTATAAACTTCCCTCTTTAGAACTTTTGCTGCATAAAGATCCAAGCAGAAATAAATGAGGGGAAAAATGAAAGAAACAATAGTAAAGATTAACAAAACTAAAAGTTGGTTATTTGAGAAGATAAACAAAATTGACAAACCCTTAGCCAGACTCATCGAGAAAAAAAGAGAGAAGAATCAAATCAACAAAATTAGAAAGAAAAAGGAGAGTTTACAACAGACAATGCAGAAATACAAAGGATTATAGGAGTACTCTTGCCTGGAAAATCCATGGACAGAGTAGCCTGGTAGGCTGCAGTCCACGGGGTCACTAAGAGTCAGATGCAACTGAATGACTTCACTTTCACTTTTCTCTTTCATGCATTGGAGAAGGAAATGGCAACCCACTCCAGTATTCTTGCCTGGAGAATCCCAGGGACGGCAGAGCCTTTTGGGCTGCCGTCTATGGGGTCGCACAGAGTCAGACACGACTGAAGTGACTTAGCTTAGCTTAGCTTAGCTTATAGGAGACTATTACAAGCAACTATATGGCAATAAAATAAATAACCTGGAAGAAATGGACAGATTCTTAGAAAAGTTTAATCTTCCAAGACTGAACCAGGAAGAAACAGAAATTATGAACAACCCAATCACAAGCAATGAAGTTGAAGCTGTGATAAAAAATCTCCCCAAAACACAAAAACCCAGGACCAGATGGCTTCACAGGAGAATTCTAGCAAACATTTAGAGAAGAGCTAATGCCTATCCTTCTAAAACTCTTTCAAAAAATTGCAGATGAAGGAACACTTCTAAATTCATTCTACGAGGCCACCATCACCCTGATACAAAACCAGACAAAGACAATACAAAAAAAGAAAACTATGGGCCAATATCACTGATGAACATAGATGCAAAAATCCTCAACAAAATTTTAGCAAACAGAATTCAGCAACACTTCAAAAAGCTCATACACCATGATCAAGTTGGGTTTATTTCAGGAATGCAAGGATTCTTCAATATATGCAAATCAATCAATGTGATATACCACATTAACAAATCAAAAGATAAAAACCATATGATCATCTCAATAGATGCAGAAAAAGCCTTTGACAAAATTCAACACCTATTTATGATTAAAACTCTTCAAAAAATGGGCATAGAAGGAATCTACCTCAATATAGTAAAGGCCATATATGATAAACCTACAGCAAACATTATTCTCAATGGTGAAAAACTGAAAGCATTTCCCCCAAAGATCAGGAACAAAACAAGAATGTCCACTTTCACCACTATTGTTCAACATAGTTCTGGAAGTCCTAGCTACAGCAATCACAGAAGAAAAAGAAATAAAAGGAATCCAGATCAAAAAATAAGAAGTAAAGCTCTCACTGTTTGCAGATGACATGATACTGTACATAGAAAACCCTAAAGATAGTATCATAAAATTACTAGAGCTAATCAGTGAATTTAGCAAAGTTTCAGAATACAAAATCAATACACAGAAATCACTTGCATTTCTATATACTAACAATGAAAAATCAGAAAGAGCAATTAAAGAATCAATCCCATTCACCATTGCAACAAAAAGAATTAAATATCTAGAAATAAACTTACCTAAGGAGATGAAAGAACTGTACACAGAAAATTATAAGACACTAATGAAAGAAATCAAAGATGACATAAACAGATGAAGAGATATTCCATGCTCCTGGGTAGGAAGAATCAATATTGTGAAAATGACTATACTACAAAATGCAATCTACAGATTCAATGTGATCCCTATCAAATTACCAATGGCATTTTTCACAGAACTATAACAAAAATATTTCAAAATTCATTTGGAAGCACAAAAGACCCCAAATAACCTTGGCAGTCTTGAGAAAGAAGAATGGAGCTGGAGGAATCAAGCTCCTGACTTCAGGTTATACTACAAAGCTATAGTCATCAAGACAGTATGGTACTGGCACAAAAACAGAAATATAGATCAATGGAACAAGATAGAAAGCCCAGAAATAAACCCATGCACCTACAGGTACCTTATTTTTGACAAAGGAGGCAAGAATATACAATGGGGCAAAGACAGACTCTTCAGTAAATGGTGCTGGAAAGACTGGACAGCTACATGTAAAAGAATGAAATCAGAACACTTCCTAACACCATACACAAAGATAAACTCAAAATGGATTAAAGACCTAACTATAAGACCAGAAACTATAAAACTCTTAGAGGAAAACATAGGCAGAACACGCAACGATATAAATCAAAGCAAGATCCCCTATGACCCACCTTCTAGAGTAATGGAAATAAAAACAAAAGTAAACAAGTGGGACCTGATTAAACTTAAAAGCTTTTGCACAGCAAAGGAAACCCTCAGAATGGGAGAAAATAATAGCAAATGAAACAACTGACAAAGGATTAATCTCCAAAATATACAAGCAGCTCATGCAACTCAATACCAGAAAAACAAACAACCCAATCAAAAAGTGGGAAAAAGACCTAAACAGACATTTCTCCAAAGAAGGCATACATATGCTAACAAACACATGAAAAGATGTTCAATATCACTCATTAGACAAATCAAATCAAAACTGCAATGAGCCAGCACCTCAGACCAGTCAGAATGGCCCTCATCAGAAAGTCTACAAATAATAAATTCTGGAAAGGGTGTGGAGAACAGGGAACACTCTTGCACTTTTGGTTAGAATGTAAATTGATACAATCACTATGGAAGACAGTATCGAGATTCCTTAAAAAACTAGGAATAAAACCACCATATGACCCAGCAATCCTACTCCTAGGCATATACCCTGAGGAAACCAAAATTGAAAGAGACACATGTATCCCATTGTTCATTGCAGTGCTAATTACAAGAGCTAGAATATGGAAGCAACCTAGATGTCCATTGACAGATGAATGGATAAAGAAGTTGTGGTACATATACACAATGGAATATTATTCTGCCATAAAAAGGAACACATTTGAGTCAGTTCTAATGAGGTGGATGAATCTAGAGCCTATTATACAGAGTGAAGTGAGTCAGAAAGAGAAAGATAAATATCATATTCTAATGCACAAATACAGAATCTAGAAAAATGGTACTGAATAATTTATTTACAGGGCAGCAATGGAGAAACAGACATAGAGAACAGACTTATGGACATGGGGAGAGGGGAGGAGAGGGTGAGATGTATGGAAAGAGTAACATGGAAACTTAAATTACCATATGTAAAATAGATAGCCAACAGGAATTTTCTGTATGGCTCAGGAAATTCAAATGGGGCTCTGTATCAATCTAGAGGGGTGGGATGGGGAGGAAGATGGGAGGGAAGTTCAAAAGGGAGAGGATATATGTATACCTATGGCCGAATCATGTTGAGGTTTGACAGAAAACAACAAAATCCTGTAAAGCAATTATCCTTCACTAAAAAATAAATTAAAAAAAAAAAAGGAAAATGATTCCAAAGCAACAATGAGTGGAAGAAAGACACAGATAAGAAAACTAACTTTTCAGTATAATTGCAGTTTGAGAGGAATGAGGTAAGGGTAACATAGAAAGGAAATATTCCAAACTCTTTCTGGGTGATGAAATTAAGAGTAATTTTTATTCTGTGTTTTCTAATTTTTTTTTAATAATGTGTCCTATTGCTTTCTTATACTCTGCATTTATGAAGCTAAAAATTGCATTCAAGCTCGAATTCAACAAAGAGCACAAACGGTCTTCTTAAAATAATAAATTTTTTTTTAAAGCAAGGGTTTTTATATTTACACGTGTGTGTGTGCACCCGCTCAGTTGTGTCTAACTCTTTGCGACCCCATGGATGTAGCCCACCTGGCTCCTCTGTCCATGGGATTTTCCAGGCAAGAATACTGGAGTGGGTTGCCATTTCCTACTCCAGGGAGTCTTCCTGTCTCCTGCATCTCCTGCATTGGCCGGTGGATTCTTTACCACTGTGCCACCTGGGAAGCCCAGGATATTTACAGATATGTTCCCCTATTCCTGTCATGTGTAAGTTTAAAATAACACTGTAGGCCAATATGCTTTTGTTTTAGAAAACACAGAAAATCTATCTCTTCACCAGCCCATCTCCATCATTCTCCAAATCAACACACACTAGAAAATTCTTGTTATTATTTGCTGGTCTTGTACTCAAGTAAAAAACTTCCTCTTATTTTGCATGTGAGTGCCAAATCCTGCAGTTTGAACTTTGCCTTTCTATAAATGAATCCATCAGGGAAAACAAATTTGACACTGGTTCTTAGGTCAAGGTCTAATGTTATGAGATTTTTCAAAATAATCCCAGGGGAAAATATTTGTCTGGTTTGTATATGACAGCACTTAGGAACAAACTTTTCAAGTTCCCCAAAATGATAAACGTACATTTGACAGTCCAGTGCAACAGTATTTCAGAATCCACACACACACATTTTAAAGAGACAGACGTTTCTGGATATTCCTAAAAAGACCTAGTAACAAAAGTGTTCATTTCTGATGTTGGAAAGAGTTTTTTGCACTTATATTGGAATGTGTGTATGTGTTTTCACCATGAGATTCCCATGGTCTTGTGAGAACCCTTATGGGAGAGGAGTTGGAAGGGCATTGACTTCTCATTCTCTTTAGAATCTTCTTGTCTACACCAGTAGCCACATTCACTTGAGTCTGGGCTAGAACAAACAAATATCCTATTTATATCCACAGACTGGTTAATTGGTCAAATAGATAATGATGTTAGTTACTCCAGTTTCCTCTTGCCATGGACAAACAGATAGGAGACTCAACTGAAGATCACGTGGCATCAAATGAACAATGCTTCTCCCTTCAGTTCTTCACACACTTACCAATTTATTAGGATAAACATGAAGGTTGTAAGTGGATAGTGCCAGCAACCTTGAGGAAGCAGGGCTATGGGCACTGATCTAGAATTAGTTCAAAGTTTTACTTCCTCCTAATTTGAATTCTTGATTCCTGGTGAGATATATAATATATATTTATAGACATACTTTGTATTCAATTGCTAGGGCCACTGTAACAAAAATAGCACAGCCTGGGTGGCTTAAATGCACAGTAATGCTGTAGGAAGACTTCAAGAAAAACTCCATCACCCAATCAGGGTCCAGGGCAGGCCAAACTGGCCTTCACTATGCTTATCTCCCTTCAAAAAATATTATACATACACACATGTATGCACACATCAGTGTCTATGTTATAGGTTGAATTGTGTCCCCTAAAAATCATATGTTGAAGTCCTAGCCTCTAGTACCTCAGGATATGGATAGAATAGGGTTGTTCAGATGGAATTAGTTAAGATGAGCTCATCCTGGAGTAGAGTGAGCCCTTAATCCGGTATGACTGGTGTTCTCATAAAAAGGAGGTATTTGGAGACAGGCACACAGAGATAAAACATTATGTGAACATGAAGGAAGAGATTACGGTAATGAATCTACAAGCCAAAGAATGTAAAAAAAAAAAAAAAAAAAAAAAGAAATGCCAGCAAATCACCAGAACCTGGAGAGAAGCATGGAAGAGTCCCCAGCCCCCATCACAGCATAGAAGGACCTAAGCCTGCTGATATGTTGAATTTGGTGTGCACTACATACGTTTGTGGCATAGCTGTGCAAACATACATTTGTGGCATTGCCTTTCAAATTTGATGTCTCATGCACTGCTATGTTTTTTTGGCAATAATTATAGCCACATATGCATGCAACTAGCACATGGGCCAGTTGAAAAGCTTACGAGATGTTGTTTATGATTTCACAGAATTTCTCCCGTTTTTCACAGTTGATAGTGTCATTTACTTCTTCATTTTGGTTTAGAAGTTTTATTTATTCCACACAAGTTTAGTTTCAACTTGGGCGATCATGCATCGTCAGAGCAGGTGCTCATGCTCTGGGTCAGGTAAATGATAGAGATGGCTCATCTAGAACTTAAAACGTTCTACAGGCTTGTGGTGACTGGGAAAAACCTTTTATGGCTTGTCTGGTTGGCCTCCTCACAGCAAGGCGCCCATGGGTAACAACGGAAATGCTGTGATAATATCCCGCCAGTTCTGATGAGGCCCGATCTCATCTGTTCTTTGAAGTCCTTCATGGAGAAGCTGATGGGTGCAGAGTAGCTGTTACATGTTTCCTGGTACCAGTCCTTCAGAGAACAAATCTAGATTAACTTCTTACCAGGGGTCAGGAAAGCATCACGTCTGTTCAAGAGAGCAAAACACACATCTAAGGAAACAGAACATAAGTCCTCAAGTATTCTAGACAGCCTAATCCACCAGAAAACAGTGGATGAGTGTAGGATTACAAATAGTGCTCTGTGTGCTCAGTCACTCAGTCATGTCCGACTCTTTGTGACCCCATGGCCTATAACACACGTGGCTCCTCTGTCCATGAGATTCTCCAGGCAAGATTACTGGAGTGGGATGCCACGCCCTCCTCCAGCAAATCTTCCCCATCCGGGGATCAAACTCGTGTCTCTTACATTTCCGGCATTGGCAGGCGGGCTTTTTACCACTGAGCCATCTGTGAAGCCCCCGGGTACAGATATGAGAACACCAAGTGAGAAGGCACAGCACCCATATAAATAAGAGACTTCAAAAATATTTTTTCAAAAAGAGAGGTAGTTCTGATTTTTAAGAGAGAGTGTTCATGCACTTTAAATGTTACTTATTATTCAAATACAGAAAAAAAAAAAAAAAACCTTCAAAGAACTTAGGTACCCCACATACCTATCTGCTAGCTTCAACAGTTATTAATAATTATTATAAATTAATTGTTTAATAATCACCATCACAATAGCAGTCATTAGCAATCTAAAAGTTTTGCTGAAGAATTTTACAAATAGCAAACAAAGCATTGAGGAAAATGGAACAATTAACTGAGATAATAAGCTTCAATTCCAGCAACAATAGCCTGTTACATTATGGACACTGAGGGTCACTGTAGACTCTTTTGTAAGGAATTCAGGCATCTGGCAGAGTCTCCAACAGCGGGGGATCTCACCCTCCCTTGGGCAACAGCCCAGAGCCCTCTCTGCAGGACTTAAGACTTGATAGTTTGCCTAGCAATTTCTCCCCCCGCAGTTGCTGTATGTACTGCATCTCTTAGACTTCTGTCTGTGAACCTCTTTGATGAGGCAAAACCCCTTCAACCATCTACCCTACCCGGTAGCTCTGACCACAAGGGGAACGAACTTGCCTTTGCTCATTCTTTCTGTCCAGTGTTTTGACAGACGATGCCTTTCCAGCAACCCAACTGCTCAGAATAAAGACCACATCTTCTTTTCTCCTCTCTCTTTGTGCTTGGCAGGAACAGAAATGTGTTTCTCATTATTTGGTCTGTTTTACAATGTACGTTCCTGCTGGGGTTCATTGCTTTGGGGATTACTAGGTATTTCATCTCATACAAGACTGGCCCTTCCTTAATGTTTAACAGCGGCAGTCCGTTCCGAGACAGGAAATCCTGAAGTGCTTTGCTGAATTTAAAGACTCAACCAAACATTAAGGTTCAGAAGATTTTTCCTGTTTTTTTTTTTTTTAAAGGTGTTATTTCCTTCTGGCTGGTGTGTATATGCATTATGAGGGTGTTGGGCAGGGTAGGAGGGTATTTGGAAAGGGGAGGTGAGTGGTAGGAAGAACCCAGAGATAATTTGAAGGTTAAAAGCCATTATGGCACAATGGAAAGAAGACAGGCCCTAGAGCTAGATCATCCCAAGTCTTTCTTACTGGCTCTTGGAAAAGCTAGTGACTTTGGGAAATTGACTTGACCTTTTGGGTCTTACTTTATAATCTGCAAAGAAGATGATGTAACCTACTCCTGAGGGTTGTTGTGAAGATTAAGTCACATGCTGAGTGAAAACATTCTAGGTGTTCAGTAATTGGTACCTCTTGTTATTATTATCTTCCTGTGTGCTGGTGAGGAATGTCGGCATTGGTAATACAGGGCCTGTGACCAAGAGTCACCCCAATCTAGGGAATAGATGTTTACAGTAGAGCTTCGATCTGTGTTTAAGGACCATCACTAGGGGGCAGGGAGACAGCATGGCTTAATCCAGCTCTGTGACCCAGGGCATGTCACTTGGCCTTAGTAACCTCATTAAAGAAACACCCATTGAGACCCTGCCTCCAGCTCCAGGGCACTGGGTCATCTCTGATATGGGAACCACAAGCATCCCCATAGGGTGGACCTGGGGATCAGATGAGATAACGTCTGTGAAAGTACTTGGTAAACTTGGAGCACAATCTAAATGCACCGCTGCGGACGTGAGGCTCCAGGAACATTTACTCTGTCCCATTCATGAGCTTCAAATACAAACTCTCCATTCCTCGGCGTTCAGCAGAGAGCAAACACATTCTGTTTGGCTTTGGCATTGAATGAAAAGTAAACAGTACCTTTGCAGTTGCTTTGCTTCCTCTCTTTACCCTTTACAACAAAGCCAGGCCCTTTAAGTCCTTCCTGCTGAGTTGAGAAGAGATGCAGGATTACAGATCTAGCCCCAGCTCACAGGACCTTAGAGGAGGGGGAAAGTGGGACATCAGAACAAGGGCATCTAAAGACAGCTGCACCTGGTTCTTAGTTAAGGGACTGGCCTTTTCTCAAGCCCTAAACCAGGGCCAAGTACCCCCAAGACAATTGCCACATTTTTCCATGGGGTAAAGGGCATCACCCATGTGGAAGGAGGTGGCAATGCCAGGAGAACACATATGTACACACTTGGACAGTAACGTGCTGGATCATGCCAAACGATACTGTAAGGAAGAGGATGTGGAGGTCTGGGGCCAGCCTGGGAAGCGCAGTCCAGCATCTTGACTTTGGGTCGTGCATTTCACTGTGAGAAGATCCCTGAATGAATCCAAAGCCCTGTGCGCTTTGCCCTTGAAGTGCCTGTCACTTCCCCTCTGTTGCCATTCTCCGTCTGAGGCCTGCAGTCTGTTTCCTTCGGTCTCACCAGTCCATCCTGCATGTCCCGAATACTGCCTTTGGGATGGGAGTTAGGGTGGCCCCAATCTAGACAAGCCTCCTGTTCCTACCTGTGGCCCCATCACGTCTGTGCCTTGGCTCCATCTGTCGCTCCCCCTGGAGGTACCTTTTTCCTCTCTTACTGTTTACACCCTCCCGTCCTTGAGGACACTTCATGCTTTCTCTACACATGAAATCTTTTATGACAATTCAATCACACGGCTCTTTCTCCCTCCACTGGTAGAGTACAGTATACTAGAGTAGAGTAGAATACATATTTTCCATATTACTTTTTGACCTTTTCGAGAAGGAAATGACAATCCACTCCAGTTCTGCCTGGAGAATTCCCTGGACAGAGGAGCCTGGCAGACTACAGTCTATGGGGTTGCAGAGAATCGGACATGACTAAGCGACCGTCACTTTTGGCCTTTAATGATTTTCCGTTCCTTCTTCACTTGTAAACAGTTTGCCTTTGGAGCAGGCAATATATGGGGACCTGAGGAATCCAATGGTGAACCAAACACAACTGGCCTCTCCCCAGAAGAAATTCTTTCTTACATTTAGTAAGTAAGAAGGGAGATTTCAAAAAAAGAGAGAAGAAATAAGCAATACTTAATACTCCTCTTGAGAAACCTATATGCAGGTCAGGAAGCAACAGTTAGAACTGGACATGGAACAACAGACTGGTTCCAAATAGGAAAAGGAGTACGTCAAGGCTGCATATTGTCACCCTGTTTATTTAACTCCTATGCAGAGTACATCATGAGAAATGCTGGGCTGGAAGAAGCACAAGCTGGAATCAAGATTGCCAGGAGAAATATCAATAACCTCAGATATGCAGATGACACCACCCTTATAGCAGAAAGGGAAGAGGAACTCAAAAGCCTCTTGATGAAAGTGAAAGAGGAGAGTGAAAAAGTTGGCTTACAGCTGAACATTCAGAAAACGAAGATCATGGCATCTGGTCCCATCATTTCATGGCAAATAGATTGAGGAAATAATGGAAGCAATGAGAGACTTTATTTTGGGGGGGCTCCAAAATCACTGCAGATGGTGATTGCAGCCATGAAATTAAAAGATGCTTACTCCTTGGAAGGAAAGTTATGACCAACCTAGATAGCATATTCAAAAGCAGAGACATTACTTTGCCAACAAAGGTCTGTCTAGTCAAGGCTATGGTTTTTCCAGTAGTCATGTATGGATGTGAGAGTTGGACTGTGAAGAAAGCTGAGCGCTGAAGAATTGATGTTTTTGAACTGTGGTGTTGGAGAAGACTCTTGGGAGTCCCTTGGACTGCAAGGAGATCCAACCAGTCCATTCTAAAGGAGACCAATCCTGGGTGTTCATTGGAAGGACTGATGCTGAGGCTGAAACTCCAGTACTTTGGCCACCTCATGCAAAGAGTTGACTCATTGGAAAAGACCCTGATGCTGGGAGGGATTGTGGGCAGGAGGAGAAAGGGACAACAGAAGATGAGATGGCTGGATGGCATCACTGACCTGATGGACATGAGTTTGGGTGAACTCTGTGAGTTGGTAATGGACAGGGAGGCCTGGCATGCTGTGATTCATGGGGTCACAAAGAGTCGGACACGACTGAGCAACTGAACTGAACTGGACTGAATACACAGTAAAGAGCATGGATATCATTAGGGAAGCAATGAAAGCCATTGCAGGGGACTTTAAAACATTTGTAAATAGCTTCATTGAGGTATAATTGGCAATAAGCTGCACATATTTAAAATATATAGCTCGCTGAGTTTTGACATATGTGTGTACCCAGAAAATCATCATCACAATATAGTGAGCATATTTATTCTCCCCAGAGTTTTCTTGTCCTCTCTCCTTCCCTTAGCCCCTGCTTCAAGTGCTGATTAGCTTGCATTTTCTAGAATTTTCAATAAATACTCCTATAGTATATATTTTTGCATGTGGCTTCTTTCAGCATACTTAAAAAGCATATTTATTTACTTTTTTTGTTGTTGTCTGTGCCAGGTCTTAGTTGTGGCACACAGGATCTTTTTAGTTGCAGCATGTGGGATCTAGTCCCCTGACCAAGGATTCAACCTGGGACCCCTGCTTTGGGAGTGCAGAGTCTTAGCCATTGGACCACCATGGAAGTCTTTCAGCGTATTGATTTTGAGAGTCATCTGTATTGTGTCACGTATTGATCATTCATCCTTCTTTACTGCTGAGCAGTATTCCATTACATGATATACCAGTTAGCTTATCTGTTGACCTGTTGATGGACCTTTGGCTTCTTCCCATTTTTTGGCTCTTATAAATAATGTTACTCTGAACCATAAATACTAGTATTTATGTAGACATACATTTTCATTTCCTTTGAGTAGACAACTAGGAGTGAAATTTCTCAGTCATGTGGTAAATTTATGTTTAGTTTTTTAAAGAACTGCCAGGTCTGTTGGACCTCCAGGCCATCATTCTGTTCATGTAAGATTACTGTAGGATAATGCGGACATAGACAAAGATGGCGACGAAGGAAAAGAATCACTAACGTTTAGCATATGTTTCCCATAGTCTAGGCATGGTGCTGCTGCTGCTGCTGCCGCCGCCGCTGCTAAGTCACTTCAGTCATGTCCGACTCTGTGCAACCCCATAGACAGCAGCCCACTAGGCTCCTCTGGCCCTGGCAAGAATACTGGAGTGGGTTGCCATTTCTTCTCCAGGCATTGCGCTAAGAATTTTTAAGCACCTTATTTCTTAATCCCTCCAACAAACCTTCTGAGGTAGTGAGGTAGGCACTATGATTTAGCCTCATGTATAGAAGAAGCACCTGAGACTTTTTGAAATTGAATAACTTGCCCAAGGTCTCTGACCTACTAACAAAGTGTGTGCATGCTAAATCGCTTCAGTCGTGTCTGACTCTATGCAACGCTATGGACTGCAGCCAGCCAGGCTCCTCTGTCCATGGGATTCTCCAGGCAAGATTCCTGGAGGGGGCTGTCATGCCTTCCTCCAGGGGATCTTCCCAGTTCAGGAATCGAACCCATGTCTCATGTCTCCGGCATTGGCAGGCAGGTTCTTTACCATTAGGGCCACCCGGCAGAACCTAAACCTAGGTCTTTCTGACTCTCAAGTTTGTGTTTATAACCACAGTGTAAGACTAAGCCAGTGGATGCTGAAGTCAAGACACTTGTCTTATGCTTTGCTTTCTTCTCAGACTGGGGGTCGGGGGAGGGGTGTAGGAAGCAGAACATTCTGTGCCTACAAGAGAGGTTCTCTTTAGTTAAGACACTGGTTTCATTTTGTTTTAACCATTAGTCTAAAAATCCAAGCAAAATATTAATACAATGTGCAAGATACACTTAGAATTCATTTTTATGGATTATTCTAGAACTCCGTAGAGATCATTTATCATGTCGAATCCAAGTATATGACTACATATAAAATGTATGTCTTTTTTACTCAGTTTAGATCATAGTTTTTTAGAGGGCTTCATCCATCAAAACACAATAGATGGAAATTGTATCAGGAATCCCGAGAGTCTGTGATATTTGGAGGCAGATGATAGAGTCAAGAGAACACGAGTTTGGGAATAAAACAGACTTGGATTGATACTGGGTCTGATTTGTATAGCGGAGAAGCTACTTAAACCTAATTTTCCTCACCTATAGAGAATAGAGATCATCATGACTATTTCAATGGTTTGTTTTGAGGATTAAAGACAATTACAAGTCAAAGCCTTAGGTTCTCAATGAGTGTCAGATTCTAGTTTAATTTTCCATTTCTTTTTTTTTTAGAAAGGACTCACAATTTTCATCCTGGCTTAAAATCTAAAGCCTTTTCTGCCTGAGAGTGGTGATCCTCCCAAACAACAGGCAAAATTGTGTATGTTTATACCTGTGCATTTTGGGGAAATGTCCCTGGCTTCTATCAGATTTCAGAAAACTCTGTGATTCAAAAACAGTTCAGAACCACCATGAGACTGTTTTTCATTCATTTAGTCGTTCATTTATTCATTCAACAATATTTACTGAATACCCACTATGTATGGATGAAGAATTTTATACAGATAAACTCTGTCCCTCCTTGCCTTTAAGGAGTTTACAGTTTCGAGTAATGAATAAAAACCCTGCAGTGTGTTGTGAATTTGTGTGTTACCCCAGTAATTACATACATCAGAGAGAAAGCTTGGTGTGTGAAGAAGAAAGTAGAAGATTCCTAGAAGACTGCTACAGTGGAGGTGAACACGATACAATCATTGCAGGGAAAAGGATCAGGAATCCAAACATACCCTTCCTGACTTTCGTGTGTTAGTGGCAGCCCGCTGCTCGATTGCTGGAGAAGACAGCACAGATTCTGCCGGGACTGAAGTGCCAGCCAGGATGTGTGTATGCACACACGTGTGTGTGGTGTGTAAGGGGTGGGATGCAGAGCAAACAAGTGCAGCTGGCCTGCCCCTTACCATCTGGGAGGCCCTCAGAACTCTGCCTACCTGGAGGGGGCTCATTTATTCTAATTTGCTCAAATGTTCTGTGCTGGCTGCCAGCCCCATGTGGTCCTGCTACAGTGTCAAATTTCCCTCTAGCACTTGGGCTGTTAAACTTTAAAGTGGATCAACTCCAGTCCTTTAAAAAAAAAAGTGTGCTCTTTGCTCAACTGATCTCTTAGTGGATGTGATCAAGATAACAGTTGGATCTCGTTATGTTTGGAACGTAAATAAGTTGTTTCCAGGCATTTAGCAAGGTGCGCTGGAAAAATACTGAAGCTGGCTGGCAATTGGTGGTATTGTGTGACTCAAAGCCCTCATTTTATAGATGAAGGCACTGAGGCCTGGTGATGTGACTTCTCTGGGATTTAGAGGCTGTTCCTTAAGTCCCAGCTGCCCTTGAGAGGTAAAGGAGCTGCGATGCAGGTGCTTCGTGAAGGCACCTTCTGGGAGATCCTTTCTCACGGTTTGAGCACTAGACAATGAAAAGGGGCCTCCCTGCAGTCACCCGCATTTCTGCCAGCCCTGCCCTCACTGACGGGCCCCACCTGCCCCATCGTATCTAGGGGCTGGAGCCCACGTGTGTTTATTCTTTCCAGTCCTGCACTTTGCTCTTTTATGTTCACTGCCCCGCAGTTGTGTTTGTTCCTGGAGCTCCCTTCATACATATTGCAGGCGGCCCCGTGTTTACTCGAGCTCCGGACTGAATATAACCTTCGCTATCACCAGAGGCATCCTCACATGTCAGTCCCTTTCCCGTGTGTGTGCAAACTCCAGCGCAGCCCGCAGACTGGGTGTGCCTACCAGCGTGGCTTTCATACCAGGGGAGTTCTCATTTAGATGGAAACCCTCACCCAAAACACGGATGGCTGGGTTCAGGAAGAAATCAGTTCTTGGTCCCAGGCGGCCCTCCTGCTCTGTCTCTTGCGTGCAGAAAGCCCAGGTCTCCACATCATAGGAGAGACTGGCCCCTCTTCTCCATTGAACAGCATGGCAGGTGCCCCTTCCCCATCCTCTGGGCCTTTGAAGGGACATAGAAAGTGTCTGTAGTGTTTGTAACATCCTTCCCTCCTTTAGGACCTTCTAAACGATCCCTGGAAGAGTCTGGTTAGTGGCTTTATGTAGGGTCAGAGACTGGAAATTGCCACCAGAGTCCACGGAACACAGGAACAAGTGCCCAACCCCACTCCCTCCACGAAGCTCTCCCTAACTGTCCTGTCAGCCCTGCTCTCTACCATCTGTAGTAATTACTGTGCTGGTTACAAGTTGCCTGTATGGTTCATAAATTATTTTGTGGTTTTAATCTTGCAAAATGAGAGTGAAAGCTCATCAGAATTGGCGTCTGTGTCTCCTTACCTTTACCCACTTACTCTAGTCAGTGTTGAGAAAACATGAGGTACTTTTCAACTTCCCATCTTCTTCATAACGTGGAAGAAGGTGCAAGCTGGCATTTACCTTTTGTCTGAATCTGGTAGCATCTCTTGTGACCTCCATTAGCGGATTGGTGAACTGTGGGCAAGAAGAGGTGGCCCCAAGTGACAGCAGAACCACTTCTTGAATACACTCAGTGAGAGAGGAAAGGGGGGTCTGACTCAGCCAGCTTGATCAACCTAGGGACCGTGGGCTGACAGTCTTGAAATCACATTGCCTTGACATCCTCCAAGTAGGTCTGAAACCAGATCCCTTAAAAATTCTCCAAGGCTCATAAGATCAGAGATTCACTCCTTGGAAAGAATGCTATATGCAATGATATCATTTTCCAAACCAGCCTCCCTTCCTTCTAGCAATTATTGGGCATCGAACGTGGACAATGCTCTGGGTCAGCAAGGCAAGTCAGCATGGGACTTGTACTCCTTCTACTCATGGAGCTTACTGTGTGTGTATGTTAGTCACTTAGTCGTGTTTCACTCTTTGCCACCCCATGGACTGTGGCCTGCCAGGCTCTTCTGTCCATGGGATTCTCCAGGCAAAAATACTGGGATGGGTTGCCATTTCCTTCTCCAATGGAGCTTACTATCTAGGAGAAAAGATGTATCCATTGACATTTTAGAAGGACTGAGAAAGAACCCTTAACATATGATGTTGGGCTGTTTTGGGGGTTGTCAGGAGAGCAATTAGATGTTTAGAAGCAAGAAACACTTTGGCAGGGGCTCAAGGAAGGTGAGAAAACAGAGAAAGAAGATGCTGAAGAGGAAATTGCTTGTTTGATTTTCAGCTTGTTTCTGTTCTAGGAAGGAAGCAAGTGGAGGAGGTGAGATTGCAAGTCCTGGAAAAGGCACGAGAAGGGCAGCAAATGTGATTCCACTGGAAAGGAGAGAGCGTGCTGGGGGCACAACAGCACTGGCCACGCGTTGTGTGCTTCTCAGGATTACTCCTCGTCATCTTGTCTATAGACGGCTAACTAGTGACTTTTCTGTGTGGCAGGCTGGCCGGCTACTGCACCTGTTCTTGAAGGTGTTCGAAGAACAGGTGCATAGCTGTGTTTGCTGTGATCGAGGAAGGGAACGTGTTCTTGCTCTTTGCCCTTGGTTGTGTTTACGGGGGCATCCCCTGCTGTCAGGACTCGAGTGAGGACACAGTGTCCGACCCTGTTCATCAGAGCAGCTGTCTGGCCAGTGTGCACCTCACGTGGGCTGTAGGGCTGTTGGTGAGGGTGGGGTCGGGGTGGTGGTTAGAACTGGAGAGTCTCTCTGGCTGTGACACCCAACAGCAGACCTCAAGGGGCCTAAGGAGGGTGTCCTTAGGTGCAGCTGAGAGCACAAAGAACGGGAAGCCTGTTGACAAGGAGGCAGGGCTGCCTGTGAGCTCAAGATGGGGCCTCTTGATTTCCAGTGATTCATTGTTAGAACCGGAATTTCAGGGTTCCTGTGGCCTGGGGTCTACACAGGTAGGCGTTTGAGAACTAGAATTACTGGGTCACTGGGTGGTATTGAGTGTGGCTATATCCAGAGTGTGAAAGCTTCCCCCAGAATACAAAACAGGATCTTTACTGCCTCGTTCAGACAGGATATTACATTGGATGTAAGATCACAGCCTGTGTCTCCCTTGGAAACAGACAGAAATGTCTATAAACACTAAACACAGATAAAAAATGCTCAGCTTGGGTTTTAAATCAGAATGAAAGACCAGTTTGTTTTGCTCACCAGCATGTGTGTGTGTGTGTGTGTGTGTGTGTGTCCCAAGTCACTTCAGGCGTGTCCGACTCTATGCAACCCTATACTGGAGTGGGTTTCATTTCCTCCTCTAAGGGATCTTCCAGACCCAGTGGTTGAACCCGCTTCTCTTAAGTCTCCCGCATTGTCAGGCAGGCTCTTTTCCACTAGCGCCACCTGGGAAGCCCCTCACCGGCATATGGTTTTGTTATCTCACAGTCCACGTACAACGAGAAGACAGGAGTCGTGTGGAGCCCAGAACCTGAGAGATGTTCAGAAATGCTAGTTACATCTTGACCCCATTCCGCCTGTTCCTGAAAGAAGACAGTCTCAGCCCCACACATATGGAGGCTTTCTGCATAACCTGGTTCTTTATCTTGTTCTCAGTAAAACATGAGCATCAGTTCTGTGCTAGGGGATGATATAAAGTCCCCACCTTCGGGGAGTTTAGATTCTAGTAGGAGAGAAAGTGAAGAAACAAAGTGTATAATGACAGGTAGTGAAAAGTAGACTGAAAAAAAAAGAAAGAACAGAAAAAGGGGAGATAGTATCTGCTTTTTCTAATCTTTATTGGGTGCATTTCGGCAATTTCTTTCCCCAGAAATGCCCCTGGACTCCCCTTACCTTTATCTCACCCACCCGTTGTTATGTTGTCATTGATTCAGATCTCAGCTCTGTTTGGACTTAACTTCTTCCGTTTGGGTTTAATCTCCTTCTCAAAATTCTCCCTTTTCCTTGAGGGGCCGTGATTAGCTATAGTCTTCCAGTCTTTGTCTGACTACATCTTTATTTCATCCCTACTTTTGTTTGGTGCCTTAGCCCTGTATAGATTCTAGATTAAAAGAATGGTCCTGGGGCATGTGGAAATATTCCGCCGTCTTCCAGCATCTTCTGCAGCCAGGGAACAGCTTTTTACCAGGCTAATTGTCGTCCTTTGCATAATCTGTCTTTCTCTTTCATTGTTTTTCTTCTCTTCCCTCTGGTTTTTCTTTTCCTCTTTCACTTCTTCCTTCGCTGCGCTTAAGTTTTTAAAAATTGTGTGTGTGTGTGTGTGTGTGTGTGTGTGTTCTGTAGCTTCACCCTAAGTCATCTTGGTTGGTGTAGGTTTATTTTCCTCTGTTCTGTTTGAGACTGATGCCTTCATATCTTCAAATATGAATCCTTATCTATTCTCTCAAAACTTAAATGAAATGTTGGTCCTTCTTTTCTCTTATTTCTTGTAACACTCTAATAGTTTCTACCTCTTTATCTCTGGCTTCATAGTAGATAATCTGTGTGTATCTATTTCCCAGTTACAAATTGTAGCAACCTATTTTACAATTCACATAGTCTCTCTTCAGTTTTGCTAATCTTCAGTTAAACTGTACATTGCATTTTAATCTTAATGATGACATTTGTTCCTTTTAAGAAAAAAATTTCAAATATTTTCCCATTTTTCTTAATGCCTAATATTTTCTTGGAGTTTTGGCATTTTAGGGAGGGGTCTGTATTTAGTCACTTCAGATATTTCTTTTAGATTCTCTTTCAGATTGCTGTTCTATTCTGTAACACCTAATTCTCCATTTTGTTTTCTCATTCTCAAAATTGGTGGGTTGTTTCCTTATGTGTTTTAAAATTTTCTAATTTCTGATTAAGATTGTGAAAAGCTCTTGTGGCATGGATTTTGAGAACATCTCTTTCATGGTTGCTCTGTTTCTGCCGAAGACTCTGGGTATCATTGGCCCAGGACTATGTTTTTACATTAATTCCTGAATTTAGGCTTTTCTAGGTTATACAGTGGAGAAGACAATGGCACCCAACTCCAGTACTCTTGCCTGGAAAATCCCATGGACAGAGGAGCCTGGTAGGCTGCAGTCCATGGGGTTGCTAAGAGTCGGACACGACTGAGCGACTTCACTTTCACTTTTCACTTTCATGCATTGGAGAAGGAAATGGCAACCCACTCCAGTGTTCTTGCCTGGAGAATCCCAGGGATGGGGGAGCCTGGTGGGCTGCCGTCTATGGGGTTGCACAGAGTCGGACATGACTGAAGCGACTTAGCAGCAGCAGCAGCAGGTTATACAGATAAATCTGAATCCCTCATCCATGTAAGACACAGGCTAGAGTTCCTGTTTTTCTGGGGAGACTTTATTTCCCCACCCAGAGTCCAGCCAGAAACAGAAAAACATTCTCGTAATATTGTGGTACTGATGGGTAGGGTTTTCTAGTCTTTCACCTGAGGAAGGCACTCTATTAGGGTCCCATCTTAATGCAGGAATTTAAGTTCCCAGCTCCATATCTCTATCAGGCACAAAGCCTAGTTGAGATCTAATACACAAGCTAAATGTTTACTTTAAAACCCGGTGCTGCAGCAGGGACCTCCAGCAGTATCTTGGAGGTCATTAGAAACACAGAATCTCAGCATCAGCCAGATCTGTAGAATCTGAATTTTCATTTTAACAAGATCCCGGGTGATTCATGTGCACATTAGTTTGAGAAGCCCTGTCCCGGATCACCATGTTACATTATGCTCGTTCTTCCAGTCTCTCCCCTAGAGAAGGGACAATGTTATTAGCTCATGTTTTCTGGTTTTGTTTTTAATTTTCCACTGCATTTTTGGGCAATGAGAATTTCACTCTTTCTTGGGAGCTTACCTATGCATTTAAACACACTTTTGTTAAAACCTTCTTAGTCTGACCTATGGCCAGGCCTAGAAGGCCAATTCTACTCTGTTTCCAAAGTCCAGTGTTGAGTTTTTAGCAGCTTCCTATACCAACCCCTCTAGGGCTTCCCTGGTGGCTCAGTAACAAAGAATCCTCCTGCCAATGCAGGAGATGTGGATTTGACCCCTGGGTCAGGAAGATCCCCTGGAGAAGGAAATGGCAACGCACTTCACTATTCTTGCCTGGAAAATCCCATGGACAGAGGAGCCTGGTGGGTTACAGTCCATGCGGCTGCAAAAGAACCAGACATGACTTAGCAACTAAACAATGCCAGCCCCTAGCTTGGTGCTTTTGTATGTAGACAGTCATTACTGTAGCTGTCATGTTCAAATGATAGATTAGAACTGATCTTTTGAAAGTTGCATAGTTAAATGCATATTTTTTGCTTAGCTACCTTTCCTTGCATGGTGATTTCTTTTTTACATACTAATGCTTTTGAAGAATTGACACAGTCCAAATCAATTAGATTTTGAATCAATTCGAAGATTTGAGGAATTGTTGCTTTTGAACTGTGGTGTTGGAGAAGACTCTCGAGAGTCCCTTGGACTGCAAGGAGATCCAACCAGTCCATCCTAAAGGAAATCAGTCCTGAATATTCATTGGAAGGACTGATGCTGAAGCTGAAACTCCATTACTTTGGCCACCTGATGAGAACTGACTCATTTGAAAAGGCCCTGATGCTGGGAAAGATTGAAGATGGGAGGAGAAGGGGACGACAGAAGATGAGATGGTTGGATGGCATCACCAACTCAGTGGACATGAGTTTGAGTAAATACCAGGAGTTGGCGATGGACAGGGAGGCCTGGTGAGCTGTAGTCCGGGGGTTGCAAACAGTCAGAAATGACTGAGTGACTGAATTGAACTGAATGTTTTTGAGAGAGGCTGGAACCAGGGACCCTTTACTGCAGTGCTTGTACCTGGACAAATGTCTCCTTCAGCAACAGAATGCAAAGAAACTATAAGGGAATAAAAATAACTGTATGCATGCAAAGTTGGGGCAAATTATGAACAATAAGATACAAAAAGACCCAAATTCAACTGCCACTTCTGAAGTGTCCAGAGCAAAAGCAGGATACTGCCCATGAACCCTGTAGGCTGCACCACCCAGGAGGTGGGCAGACCACCTGAGCCCCTCCTCTGGCCAGAGCCACCCACCCAGCCCCCACTCGGCCCATTTAAGGAACACGCTCACCCTCTGCCTAGGGAGTGAACAAAGGAATCTGTTACTTGTTTTCTCTCCCTCCTGAGACCCAATAAAGCCTTGCCTCAATTCCTCATCTGGCCTCTTATCCATTTCCATTGGTTAAAGAATCCAAGAATCCAGGTTGGTAACACTTTGACCTATAACCTCCTCTGGTGCTGCTATTTACTTTTTTTAGAGCTGGGCCTCAAGGCTAGGCCCACTCTCGTGCACCATGGAATTTCTGTAGTGAGATAGGAGGAAGCGGTTGTGCTTTCAGAGTCAGACACTGAACAATACAGCAGGGGCCAGTTTATCAGCAGACACCTCTCTGAGAGCCCCAGTTGACCAGTGGGTTATCTCAGCCCATAACCAGTCTGCCTACACGTGCAAGCCGGGTAGTAAAAACTGCAGGGTAGGCAATTCTCTCCAGATTCATTAATTGGCATTAACTATGCATTCATTCAGGACTTTCCTGGTGGCTCAGACAGTAAAGAATCTGCCGCAATAAGAGAGACCCCGGTTCAATCCCTGGGTCGAGAAGATCCCCCTGGGGAAGGGGATGGCAACCCACTCTAGTATTCGTGCCTGGAAAATCCCATGGACAGAGAAGCCTGGTGGCTACAGTCTGTGGGGTCACAAAGAGTCAGACAGGACTGAGCGACTAACACTTGCACTTTCATGCACTAGTCCATGGCACTGCAGGGTCTCACACCTTAGGGACACCTGAAGCGGAAGAGGAAGCAGCCCCTGACTTTGTGTAGCTAGTCACCATGCAGTGGTGGGGCATCCATACCCGAAAGAATGAGAAGGAAAATCCCGAGATGCTACCTAAGCAAGTGCCTTCTGGAGAGGCCAGGGGTGTACAGAAATGCCGAGGGAACCTCAAGTAAGAGAATGAACTCCAGAGGACGGCTCAGGGTGATATCATTCATTCACTTCCTTAAATCGCCACTAAATCCTTATCCCTGGCCTGCTTCTTCTTGGGGGCAAATCATTCTCCTTTGTTTCAGAGAGAAGTTAAGAGTGCCTCTGTCCTCCCCTGCCTGGGTAATCCATCACACCAACCACAGAGACCTTGGCTTTCTCACACCATTTGAGGGGCTCTGCTTGGCATAAAAAAACATATCTTCCCCGCATGAAATGAGGAGGGATTTCTGCTTTCTTCGCACCTCCTGCAGGGTACATCTGGCCCACAGTCCCTGACCATTGTTTGCAGAGCTTTAATCCAAACGTGTGCATTGTTTTTTGAATGGCAAAAGACGGGGCCAACAATAACCGCTGTCTTGATCTGTTTCGTTCATCTGGAGGGCAGGGTTATTAGATGAAGCTCCCTTCCAGCCAGTCTGATACGTTCTTTGTTTCCTGGGGAGTCAGGATCATTGCTTTTGAAACTTTGCTTACAACACATACTCCCCTTGAATCCCTTACCTATTTCTTTCCAAATTCTTCCTGTTCTTGAACACCCTTTTATATAGGTTACTATATATCTGCACTGGTTATTTGAAACTTCAGTTATGCCTTGTATTGTTAGGAATTGCTTTTTTGTCTTTCCTACTTATCTCCTGAAATGTATTTTAAGCTTTTTGAAGTCAGAGAGTTTGTAGTATGCAGCACAATTGGCAGGCACAGAGCAAGTTCTCAAAGATCTCAAGAAAGTCTGTTGATTCCAAAGTCATAAAATTACTAGTTACCAACATATACAATTATTCTCCTACTCCAGTGAAATATTTCTGCATGATGCCCAGGTTGTTGTGAAAATCATATCAAAGAGAGGCTAAGAACATAGGAATTGTTCATAATAGGAAATGAGCCAGGTTTTCCCCTGTGCTTACCTAAACACAGTGTCCCCCTCCACCTGCCATCAACACTTCCTATCACCTTTTTTCTCATAATAAAATGAGAGACAATAAAATGTCACATCTCCTTCATTTTGTATGTTTGGAAGCTCTTGTTACTAGGTGCATGGTGCTGCTGCTGCTTACTCACTCAGTCGTGTCCGACTCTGTGCGGCCTTGTGGACAGCAGCCCGCCAGGCTCCTCTGTCCCATTCTCCCGGCAAGAGCACTGGAGTGGGTTGCCATGCTCTTCCCAACCCAGGGATCAAACCTGGGCCTCCTGCTTTGCAGGCAGATTCTCTACCACTGAGCCAATGCTGCTGCTGCTGCTAAGTCGTGTCAGTCGTGTCCAACTCTGCGCGACCCCATAGACGGCAGCCCACCAGGCTCCCCTGTCCCTGGGATTCTCCAGGCAAGAATGCTGGAGTGGGTTGCCATTTCCTTCTCCAATGCATGAAAGTGAAAAGTCAAAGTGAAGTCGCTCACCATTAGGTGCATACACATGTGTAATTGTTATGTCTTCCTAATAAATTGATACTTCTATCATTATGAAGTCAACTTGATCTGATGTTACTGCAACTTGGCCTTAGTATGCTTTCTTTTTGAATGGTGTACCTATTTTCATTATTTTACTTTACATTTGGTCACAACCCATCTCTCTTTATATCTACTGTGCATCTCTAGTAAACAGTGTTGCTTTCTTTTTTTAATCCATTATGACAAGTCCTACTTTTTAATTGGGATGTGTATTCCACTAATATTTAATATATTTTTTCCTACAGTTGGATTTAGGCCTACTGTTTTCTACAGGCATACCTCAGAGATGTTGTGGGTTGGGTTCCAGACCACTTAAGTAGAGTAAATATCATAATAAATAGAGTCACACTAATATTTTAGCTTGTGGGTATAAAGATTATGTTTATGTTATACTGTAGTCCATTAAGTATGCAGTAGCATTACATCCGGAGAAGGCAATGGCACCCAACTCCAGTACTCTTGCCTAGAAAATCCCATGGACGGAGGAGCCTGGTGGGCTGCAGTCCATGGAGTTGCTAAGAGTCGGACACGACTGAGCGACTTCACTTTCACTTTTCACTTTCATGCATTGGAGAAGGAAATGGCAACCCACTCCAGTGTTCTTGCCTGGAGAATCCCAGGGATGGGGGAGCCTGGTGGGCTGCCGTCTATGGGGCTGCATAGTGTCGGACACGACTGAAGCGACTTAGCAGAAGCATTATGTCTGGAGAAGGAAACAGCAACCCACTCCAGTGTTCTTGCTTGGAGAATTCCATGGACAGGGGAGCCTGGTGGGCTGCAGTCCATTGGGTTACAAAAGTTGGACATGACTGAGCGACTAACACAGAAACACACACACACACACACACACACACAGCATTACATCTAAAGAAACATATGTACATTAATTAAAAAATATGTTATTGCTAAAAAATGCCAACCACCATCTGAACTTTCAGTGAGTCATAGTAGTATGAATCGTATGACTGATAACAGATCATAAGAAATATGATACTAATGAAAAAGTTTGAAAGATTGCCAAGAATTACCAAAATGTGATACAGACACACAAAATGAGCACATGCCATTGGAAAAATGGCACCTATCGACTTGCTCAATGCAGGGCTGCCACAGAACTTCAATTTATAAAAAGTGCAATAGCTGCAAAGTACAATGAAGTGGAGCAAAATAAAATGAGGTCTGCCTGCAATAATGACAGCTCAGATGTTCTTTGCCAGGCACAGTGCTAAATGTTGCATAAGCATTATCTCATTCAGCCCTCTCCAAAACCTTTCAATTAGGTACAGTTATTATTCTCATTATGCAAGTGAGTTAGTGAGACCTAAAATGATCAAGTGATTTGTCTCCCAGTCACACAGCTGAAGAGGAGGGCATGGCAACCCACTCCAGTATTTTTGCCTAGAGAATCCCCATGGACAGAGGAGCCTAGGGGGCTACAGTCCATGAGGTCACAAAGAGTCAGACATGACTGAATGACTAAGCATGCACGCGCGCACACACACACACACACACACACACACACATAGCTGAAACTATATGGAAGAAATACTAAAGTCTGGATCTGTCTGAAATTAAGGCCTCTTTTCTTATAAGCATAGGGTGGATATGGGTTTTACTTCTCCTTCCCTGTAGACAAAACATGACCATGTAAATATATACCCTGAATATTTACCTTTCTGATTCCCTTGTCTCATTCCTATGTAGGGAGAGTTACCTAGAGTTATCTAGGTCCAAGTGGCCCCTGCAGTGCCAGGAGCCCCCTCTGGATGGTGAAGACTTGCTTTCATCTGAGAGTCAAGGGGTCTGACTATAGACGTCATTGTTGCCTACTTCTGGTGTGAGGTTGAGCAAGTCATCTTGCCTTTTTTTTAAACTTTTACCTCTACTTCCTCATCGGTAAGTCTGGAGGAACTCTGAGGTCTTTTCCAAAACTACTTTGCCTAATTCTCAGGTTTATTTTTGGTGGCCAAGAACTAGAAAGAAATCTCTTGGCAAAGTTTTACCTGTTGACCATAAATTTGGTAGTATCCATGGTAACTGTCCTTGATATCCTTAATCCCCACGTAGCTTCCAATAACTTAACTTAAATAATAGAACAAGGATCTCTCATTCTTAACACAGTGTTCTTCAATCTCTGACTCCATCTATAGCCCGCCTCCCTGCAGCATCTGTCATGTTCCACTCAGTGCTGTTGGCCTGTCATTTCTTGGGTGTGCTAAGATCCTGGCTGGGTCACTTTTGGCTTTTAGGGCTCTAATTCTTATAGATGAACCAAACTTGAGGGTGCAGCAGTCATCCATCTTGGTGGTCTGTGCTCTAGAGCTGAGTGGTTGAGCTTTCCACCTAACAGAAGAAAAGCTATCTGCTTAATCTGCTCAAGATGGGAGGAAAAGTTGTTTACATTTCCAGTCACTTCGTGGGGCTCAGTTTCTACGCCTGCATATCAGTCACCATGTCCAGTCCTAGACTCACAGTAGGCTGGATGTGGGGCCTGTTCTCTGAGGAATCCACCAATCTACAGGTGTTCATTAGGTAAATTAGGAATTCAAGTCTTTTTTTTTTTTTAACTTTACAATATTGTATTGGTTTTGCCATATATCGAAATGAATCTGCCACAGGTATACCTGTGTTCCCCATCCTGAACCCTCCTCCCTCCTCCCTCCCCATACCCTCCCTCTGGGTCGTCCCAGTGCACCAGCCCCAAGCATCCAGTATTGTGCATCGAACCTGGACTGGCAACTCGTTTCATATATGATATTATACATATTTCAATGCCATTCTCCCAAATCATCCCACCCTCTCCCTCTCCCACAGAGTCCAAAAGACTGTTCTATACATCAGTGTCTCTTATGCTGTCTCGTATACAGGGTTATTGTTACCATCTTTCTAAATTCCATATATATGTGTTAATATACTGTATTGGTGTTTTTCTTTCTGGCTTACTTCACTCTGTATAATAGGCTCCAGTTTGATCCACCTCATTAGAACTGATTCAAATGTATTCTTTTTAATGGCTGAGTAATACTCCATTGTGTATATGTACCACAGCTTTCTTATCCATTCATCTGCTGATGGACATCTAGGTTGCTTCCATGTCCTGGCTATTATAACATTGCTGCGATGGACATTGGGATACACATGTCTCTTTCAATTCTGGTTTCCTCAGTGTGTATGCCCAGCAGTGGGATTGCTGGATCATAAGGCAGTTCTATTTCCAGTTTTTTAAGGAATCTCTACACTGTTCTCCATAGTGGCTGTACTAGTTTGCATTCCCACCAACAGTGTAAGAGGGTTCCCTTTTCTCCACACCTTCTCCAGCATTTATTGCTTGTAGACTTTTGGCTCGCAGCCATTCTGACTGGCGTGAAATGGTACCTCATAGTGGTTTTGATTTGCATTTCTCTGATAATGAGTGATGTTGAGCATCTTTTCATGTGTTTGTTAGCCATCTGTATGTCTTCTTTGGAGAAATGTCTATTTAGTTCTTTGGCCCATTTTTTGATTGGGTCATTTATTTTTCTGGAGTTGAGCTGTAGGATTTGCTTGTATATTTTTGAGATTAGTTGTTTGTCAGTTGCTTCATTTGCTATTATTTTCTCCCATTCTGAAGGCTGTCTTTTCACCTTGCTTATAGTTTCCTTTGTTGTGCATAAGCTTTTAAGTTTAACTAGGTCCCATTTGTTTATTTTTGCTTTTATTTCCAATATTCTGGGAGGTGGGTCATAGAGGATCCTACTGTGATATATGTCAGAGAGTGTTTTGCCTATGTTCTCCTCTAGGAGTTTTATAGTTTCTGGTCTTACATTTAGATCTTTAATCCATTTTGGAATTCAAGTCTTGATTGAAATGACTCCCTGGCACCAGAATTTTGTCAGTTTCTGGTATCAGTAGGGCCCACCTTGTCCCTTCCTCACCCCCACATTGCATTAAAAAAATTATTTTTTTATTTGGCTGCACCGGGCTCTTAGGTTGCAGCTTGCAGGATCTTTAGTCACAACATGTTGAATCTTTAGTTACGGCAAGCAAACTCTTGGTTGCAGCTTGTGGAATCAAGTTCCTGACCAGGGATCAAATCTAGGCCCCCTGCACTGGGAGCATGGCGTCTTAGCCACTGGACAACCAGGGAAGTCTCTGCATTGCCTTTAAAAGAAATAATCATGCTAGAAAAATCATCCTGTTTGGACGAAAAAAATGGAATAGAAGACTATTCCTCTGCAGACTTGGTGCGCAGACGGTCTTTTTGAAAATGACAGTTTGGGTCAGAGCTGGTGGAGACCTTCACCATCCTTATCTTTCCAGAAATGGTTCTCATAGGAGGAGCATAAACTTTCCTTTTGACTCACTGTGTAGCTGTAGGAAGTGAATTCAATCTTTCAGTGGTCCATGCATGAATGATAGGTACCAAGGTGTTGCCTCTCACAATTTTGTGACAGTGGGCTTCCCTTGTGGCTCAGCTGGTTAAGAATCTGCCTGCTGTGTGGGAGACCTGGGTTTGATCCCTGGATTGGGAAGATCCTCTGGAGAAGGGGAAGGCTACCCACTCCAGTATTCTGGCCTGGAGAATTCCATGGACTGTATAGTCCACGGGGTCACAAAGAGTCGGATACGACTAAGCGACTTTCACTTTGACTTTACTTTGAAGACCCTTGAAATATTGCAAGAATCTCAGAAAAAGAAAGTGACCTTACAAGGGTGACATTTCTGGTCACTGCTTAAAATGGTAACAGTATTTAAATAGGACTCTCTGGTTTGTCATCAATTTATGGCCTCAATTTGCTCGGAGACCAAACTCTCCAGTTCGCTCTGGGGCTGTCTAAATCAGAGGCTGACACTTTACAGTTTGTGTACCAAAGCCAGCAAGGACCGGCTGGGCCCACGTGAGGGGCCAGGTGTTGCCACTTTGCTGATGACTTCTATTTGCCTTTCCGTCTTCACCTCTTGGCCACTTCTAGGCTCTTATCCATAGTTTCTAATCTGTGGGCTGAAGTCACCAAATTAGAAGAGAAGACTCTTATCTTGGCAAAACTTTTGAAAACTTTCCACTTCCTTATCTAAAGAGGGAAAATATTCTTGCCTTAGAAGGAAGACTTAAGCTTTCCCAAGACTGCTGAAGCAACCACGGTGAATAATTAAATACTGTCAAATTCTCATGGCAAGAATTTCCCAGAAGGGGACAAGGTAACCAGATGCCATTTTACTTTTCTGGGCCTTAATTTTCTCAGCTGTGAAATGGGGCCATAAGAGTCAGAGAGAACCAAGGTCCTTTTCTATTTCAACAGTGTAAGTCTGTCTTTTTATATTACTCTTTTCAGTTATCATTATCAAAGCTGGTGTTGCTTAAAATTATTTATTTCATTACTTTTTCCCTCTGAACAAATTCATCTCCAAGCTCCACTCTTCCCCTTCTCCCACTTCATAAGGCACTACAGTTAGTGTTTTTGTCATGTTCTAGGTCAGCTGAAGACAGGTGGGTTTCATCCTTCTAGAGAAGTCTTTCAGGTCTCATCATTGACTTGAGTTTTCCTTGGTGGGAGAGTTTTTATTTCTAGCTAACACATCTTCTCTATGCTAAAGTGAAGTGAAAGTTGTTCAGTCCTGTCCAACTCTTTGAGACCCCAAGGACTGCACAATCCATGGAATTCTCCAGGCCAGAATACTGGAGTGGGTAGTCTTTCCCTTCTCCTAGGGATCTTCCCAACCCAGGATTCGAACCAGAATCTCCTATATTGCAGGCAGATTCTTTACCAACTGAGGTATCAGGGAAGCCCTCTCTATGCTAAAGAGCCACACAAACATTCTAGCCTTAAAATGTTATCAGATCAGATCAGTCGCTCAGTCACTCAGTCGTGTCCGACTCTTTGCGACCCCATGAATCGCAGCACGCCAGGCCTCCCTGTCCATCACCAACTCCCGGAGTTCACTGAGACTCACGTCCATCGAGTCAGTGATGCCATCCAGCCATCTCATCCTCTGTCGTCCCCTTCTCCTCCTGCCCCCAATCCCTCCCAGCATCAGGGTCTTTTCCAATGAGTCAACTCTTTGCATGAGGTGGCCAAAGTACTGGAGTTTCAGCTTTAGCATCATTCCTTCCAAAGAAATCCCAGGGCTGATCTCCTTCAGAACATTATCAGCAGAGTCCTATTCTTGTATTTTCAGCTACCCATTGGGAATTTTCACTTGGGAAGCATGTCTCACCATAAGTCAGTCAACAGCTATTGTTGAGCAGTTCTTATAATTCCAACATTATGAGTAATATAGGAGGCGCATTAGACATCACCCTTGCTCTTAAGGATCTCACACTGAAACTGAGGAGAAAAAACTAAAGTACATTCAGTCAGCAAACATCACTGAGGGACTCTTTGTGTGGGATACCATGAAGCCTGATGGGTAGTGTGGCAGTGTATCCCAAATTCCCAGAAATGTCCTACTTATATATGTATTGAAATTATTATTAATATTAATCCTCTGACCTTCCGGAATGTCCTAGTTTGGGTGAAAAATTATAAGGTTGCCTTAATGAAGGGTATGACAGAGGATGAGGTGGTTGGATTTCATCACTGGCTTGATGAACTTGAGTTTGAGCAAGCTCTGGGAGTTGGTGATGGACAGGGAAGCCTGAAGTGCTGCAGTCCATGGGGTTGCAAAGAGTTGGATACGACTGAGTGACTGGACAGAACTGAATGATGGGAAATGACAGCATCTTGTCAAATATCTTCACCCATGGGAGTTACAGCAACAGAGACAATTACCATAGCAACTGAGAATCATGATGATTAGTGCTTTGTTAGCACAGCTGGTTGTTCACATCAGATGGCCAAAGTATTGGAGCTTCAGGTTCAGCATCAGTCCTTCCAATGACTCATTGGAAAAGACCCTGATGCCGGGAAAGATTGAAGGCAAAAGGAGAAGAGGGCAACAGAGGATGAGATGGTTAGATGGCATCACTGATTCAATGGACACGAACTTGGGCAGACTCCGGGAGATAGTGAGGGATAGGAAAGCCTGGTGTGCTACTGTCCATGGGGTTGAAAAGAGTCAGACGTGACTTAGCGACTGAAAAATGACAACAGCACAGGAATAGCCACTGTCACACCCTGGGTGTTTCCTTTAGTTTGGATGAGGCAGTTCCCCTCATTACCTGAGACATGTGTATGGGCTATGTTGTATTGTTGGTTAATTTGATGCAAAGGGTTATTTTTCCAAGTTAAATTCTGATCAGCATTTATGCCTCTGAGATGGGCTTAACCTATTGCTGAGATGTGTCACATCTTTCATTTATGGGAAAACAGACCAGCAAGAAGCCTTAAGGAATGGACAAGTAGGCGGCAGCGGCTTGTGTAGTCCACAGAATGAAAAGGGGCTTGGGGTCTCATCAGCTCAGTTCAACACCATCCTGAGTACCTGCGTGCCTGCATGCGTGCTCAGTCACGTTCAACTCCTTAAGACCCCTGTAGCCGCCAGGCTTTTCTGTCCAAGGGATTTCCCAGGCAAGGACAGTGGAGTGGGTTGCCATTTCCTCCTCAGGGATCTTCCTGACCCATGGATTGGACCTGAATCTCCTGCATTTTCAGGTGGATTCTTTACCATTGAGCCACCTGGGCAGCCCATCCTGAGTATTGACTCCAAGCCAAACACTGGCCTTTAGCCAATAGGGCAGAAAGAATTTTATGAGCAAACCTAGGAGGCAGGAGATAGTGTGGGAAATGTGTAGACTGCCAGGCAACTTGGCACTGGTAGGGGGTGAGTCAGCGGAGGGCAAGGGTTGAGTCAGTAGGTAGCAGGGGATGTGGCTTCGGAGGTAGGCAGAAGCCACATGACGGAGAACCTGCATCAAGACACATAGTGTTTTTTAAGTTTGGAAATCAAATGGTATCTCAGACATAGCTTCATCCCTAGGGCTCTCACTACCCCAGCAGCCACTACATTTCCATGGATGTGATCTGGTTTTCAGAGTTCCTCATGATCCCCAGGGTTCTGTTTGCATGCGTGCTGCTCACATTTTCAGACTTAGCAGTGCTGATGAGATTGTTCCTGGAGAACCAGCACAAGGAACGTGACCCAGGAGGGAATAACCAGCCCAGAGCAGGCAGCCCCATGTTTGATGTCACCTCCAAATGCTGCAGAGGGGCTGGAGCAGGAAGGACCTTTGATTTACTGGGTCAAGGCAGTGGTGTTTGTGTTCTTCCTGGATGTGCCACACTTGCTGACAGGGCTGGGCTGGCACCAAATATCCTGCTGGTTCTTTGATGGTTCCTCCAGCTGGCAGACTTGGATGGCCCCAAAGGCCATGTGACCCAGCATGCTGTGCCACTCCCCAAGCTACTGGAGTCCCTCCTACTCTGAGCTGCAATGTGGAAGTCAGGTGATTATATTTACCCTGGCAACACACGTTCTCAGCAACAAAAGTGGAACAGTATGGGTTGGTGCATACACACAGGAAGTTAAAATAAAAAAACAAAACAAAACTCACTCACTGGTTTGGAATGAGCAAGTAGAATCCACCCAAAAGGCAAAATGAAGAAGCAAGTAGAACTGTCCCCAGCCATGTAAGAGAGACACGCCCAATAGAAATTTTGTTCAAATAGTAGAATTACTAACAAGTAGAAGACCAAGAATCTTTAAAATTGAATGCAGATGCTTTTTTCCAGTTTTGTAGACACAAATGCTAAGCATGATATTTGTAGGAGACCTCTCTTTTAGGTACAGGGGAGGTTTTCCTTAAAGTTTCATGCAACTTTTTTTCCTTTGTTAATTCACTTAGACATGTTTCCTCAGTTAGTATTTTTTCCTTCTCCATAACAAGAATCAGATCAGTGTTCATTTGGTAAGAATTAACAGTGAGTTTGTGGGAGTATGGAAAGGTGTTCCCATCTTTTGAGGGCCATATAGACGCCAAGATAGAAACCATCTTTAACAGAAAAAGTCTATGAGATTGTTGGTACTTGCAGTTCACTCTGGGTCCTGTGGGTGATGACCACTTTCATCCAAAATGCTTCTAAGAGTATGTTCTGAACTGGACACTTGAGAAGCATACGCTTATGACTATTTTTAACTGTGACTCACAGGAGAGAACTCCAGTCTAACAGCCTGCTCTGTGCAGTTTTAATCCATGTTTCATTGTCATTTACACCAGTGCTATTCTATTAATAAGTGACGGTCTCCAATGGTATGACAGGCTTGGTGCAGAATGTAAGTCAATGTACTACTTCCTTCATGGAGAAAGTCAGGCTTTGAAAAACCCGTCTGCTGAACCACAGCATGTTTTGTGAAGCGTTGATATGC
Source organism: Bubalus bubalis (assembly GCF_019923935.1). Classification (NCBI taxonomy): domain Eukaryota; kingdom Metazoa; phylum Chordata; class Mammalia; order Artiodactyla; family Bovidae; genus Bubalus; species Bubalus bubalis. The sequence goes on along the minus strand of NC_059157.1, from coordinate 20,372,209 downwards.
AGTGTGGCGCAAGCCCTTTCTCCTGATGTGGGTGAAATCCACAGACCAAGCTCTGTCTGCAGACTGCAATTTGACACACACCAGCATACACATTACTGTCACTTATGTCATCTTTCTAATCTATAACTATTAATGACATTATAGATTTTCTTGAAGTATAGTTGATTTACAATGTTGTACCACTCTCTGCTATACAGCAAAATGACTCAGTTATACACATATATACATTCTTTTTTAAACATTCCTTTTCATTATGGTTTATCCTAGGAGATTAGGTGTAGTTCCCTGTGCTACACAGTAGACCCTAATAGTTTATCCATTCTAAATGTAATAGTTTGCACCTGCTAATCCCAAACTCCCAGTCTATCCCACTCTTTTCCTATAACTATTAATCTGTCTTAATTAAAAAAAATTTTTTGGTAACAATTGCAAACTTACAAAAAAGTTGGAAGACTAGAACAAAGAATTGTGTACATTGCACACAGAGTGAAACCCTTCCACGTTTACTCATGATGTGCTTGGTAGCAAAAGCGCCATTTCCCGACCACATGATCTAGTCTGTCTAGATCTTGAGTTTCATGCCCTTGACCTTTATGAAGGTTGCGTTTCCTAGAATGATCCCTAGCTTAGGTTTATCCTGTGCTTCCTCATGATTAGCCCCAGGTTATGCCAGCAGGAATATCAGGAAAGTGCTATTGTTCATATTGTCCCATTAACTTTGTGCCCCCGTAATAGCTTTTGATCCCTTGATTTAAGAGAGTGTGTCCCATTTCTGCATTGGAAAGTTACATTTTTCTTTTGTAATTAATACTATCATATAAATATCCCATTACTCATTCCACTCTCACATACTTGTTTTAGCTCCCATTGATGTTTCTTGCCTAAATTTATTACCCTGATGTTTGCCAAATAGTAATTTTTAAATTGCATCCTTCTTACACATTTACTAGTAGGCATTGTATTTTAGGGAGGAATTCTCATCTCCCATTTGTAAGTGTATCTGTTTATAAACAAATAAGTTATTATTCATTATTGTCTATTATTCAATGAGTTATAATCCATTATTTTCATTAATTATTTTGGTGCTCAAATTGACCTAGATTTTGACAAAAGGAGCCCTGAGAAGCAGTCTTATGTGTCATTTTGACTTGTGCCCAGCATTCTTGAACACTGCCTGCACAACAAGCTCTTCCTGGTTTATCTTGTACTTTCCCTGTCCCAGCTTTGACTCAGTCAGTTCTCTAAGGAACCTTGGTCCTTTTCGTGGAGGATGATATTTAGAAGATCTTGATGCTGAGTGTGCCTAATGCTACCAGGGTATTGCTTCTCCCAGGCCATCCCAGAGGACAGAGCTAGGAAATATATGCATTTTTATACACACATGCAGGCATACATTTGTATGCATTAATACATGCATATCTTTACATCTTTATTTCTGTTTCTCTGGGTCCCCTTATCCTTAATATATTTATTTGCTCAATCCCCTGTGTGTAGCCATTCTCCCTGCCAACACGAGTCTGCCTTCCCACCATGCTTTTGATAGTCTTTGTAAAGATCATCATTCCTAGCTAGCACAGGCTGCCCCTGTCACCCTGCTTCAATACCATCCTTTCCCAGGCCCTGTTAACCCCTTGCTTGTGTCTACCCAATGACTGTTGGACTGAATAAGGATGGAAGGGAAGAAAAGCAAATTTTTGTTTTAAGAAAATCTGATTAAGATTAGAAGGAAAAAGTAAGCAAAGGTTAAATGGAAATTACCTGCAGTGGTTGCTTTTTTGTTCACTTTAGGATTTAAACTATTAGGCCATCCACGGGTATGCTACAACTGTTGACATTAGAGGATCTCAAGTGCCTCTAAGTCCACTTTTGGACTGTAATAATGGCCAGGAGGTGGGGAGGAGGTAGCTGCCTGTGCCTTCTGTGCTGCATCTGGGCCTTGGCTGTAATAACAGGGACAGGACTGTCAGCATAGAATGCTTGTCGGCTGGTCTGTACATGTATCATGCCTAATGAAAGAAGGACAAAAACAAACAACTGATTTTTTTCAGTGGTTCTCACCAAGAGGTTATATTTTCTGCCCCCAAAGTGGCCTTGACCTCTGCTGAAATAAGCACCAGAAAAGTGAATGCATTCCCATGATTGGTAATGACAGTTACCTCATTATGAGTTCACATTTCCTGTCACTTGGGCAATTAGTAGTTGCAAGCCTTTCAAGTTGATTGTAAGCTCCTTGAGGGCAAGGGACAGGATGGTTACTTACGTAATCACCCACAGTGACTTGTAATTAGTGACTGACTAGTGCCTGGTTGGCTGCCGTCTATGGGGTCGCACAGAGTCGGACACGACTGAAGCAACTTAGCAGCAGCAGCAGCAGCAGTGACTGATGAATCAAGGTTTTATTCTCCTCATTCTCCACCCAGTTAGACCTAACACTGGGGGGAGCATGTCTATTTTTCTATCATGTTCTAGTCACCTCCATTGTTCACATGTTAGAAAGGACTGAAATCTGGAAACTTCTGAGCTGGTTAAGGGAGGCAGAAGCAGAAATCAACCTTTTAAAATTTCATCTTCTTATCCTGCCTTCCTCCTTGCCTCCCTCCCTGCCCCTGATTGAAAGCCCAGCAGAAGATGATGCAAGAATGACTTCTGGGGACTTCCACAGTGATCCAGTGGCTGAGAGTTCACCTTCTAATGCAGGGAGTGCAGGTTCAATTCCCGGTCATGGAGTTAGGATCCCACATGCCTCTTGGCCAGAAAACAAAAACATAAAAAAAAAGAAGCAGCAGCAATATCGTAACAAATTCAAAAAAAAAGACTTCTGATCTTGGTAGGTAAATAGCCCTGCTGCTGAATTGTGCTTTCTCAAGTTCAGAACCAGCCAAGTGACAGGACATCCAGGCTCAGGATTGCAGTCAGAGCCCTGGTTGTAGGCTGGCTTTCCTCAAGAACTTTCTGTTCAGCTTTCATCAAGTCTCCTAACCTCCCTGGGCCTAATTGTCTGCATCTGTAAAATTGGAGATTGGAACTCTGTCGGGGTCCAGCCCCAGTGGATCCAGGGAATTCGAAGGGGAGATGGCTTCGGTGATCAGGATACGATAGAATTAAAGATATAAAGAGTGGTTAAATAAGGATAGCTCAGTGAGAAAATTCAGTGGAGAAAAGAGGCTGAATAACTTGGTTTACGTGGAAAGCTAATAAAATTCCAAAATAAGGAATTTACGTCACCTACGTAGGCTGCAGGCGTCCTCCCATTTTCCCGAAGGAGAGGAGACACTAAGGCCTCCCCGGTCAGATCTTAGAAGCCCAGGCAAAATTAGTAGGCTTGACGAGCCTCCACGCCCCAGATGGAAATTCAGCCAGAAGGTGAGAGAAAGAACGACATAGGGAGACCAAGTTTTGGTGAACAAGGCCCGCACTTTATTTTCCAAAGTAGTTTTTATACCTTAAGTTGTGCATAGAGGATAATGGGGGAAGGGATAGAGTCAGCAGTAAGCCAGGCTTTCTTCCTGCAAACTTATCATATGCAAAAGTTTAAGTGAATTACATCATCTTCTGGCCACGAGGCCTGTTAACATTTTATGATCCTTTCTTCAGGAAACTTATTTTTCTCTAAAGGTGATTATTCTAAAGTCAGGTGCCACCCTCTGAAAGCATTAGATAAAGTTGCATTCCTATAGGGCAAAGGTGTGGTGGGCTATAACAAGAAAAGAATTATCTCAAGGGTCCAAGGTTACAAACATTAAAGCTACTACTTACATTCCTATACATCAATTATATTAATCAATACACTGCCAGGGACACAGTAGGTAAGGGATATGGAAACTTAGCAGCAAACATTGGCCCAACAAGTGAAAAACCCTTCACCAATACAATTTCTAATTAATCTTTTAACTGCTCAAAGGAATCTGTATTTAGACAGTTTAGAACATCTCATGCCTCTCACAGTTGGGAGGCTCTGAACAATCACATGTGGTCGGAATAACCTTCAGAGGAGTTTGTAGGTTGAAACACTCTTGTCACGCCCAGGAACTTTATCAACTGGAGCTGAAAGTTAACTCTTTTTCAGAGAGAGGTGGTGGGGGACAGCCCCATGTAAAGTCAGAGGTGTAGGTGAGAGCACAAAGCAGTAAAGTAGGCAGACTCTGGTTTTGGGGGTAGATGCTCGAGAATTTCCAGGGGGACTCCAGAGGCTCCATCCCGCCTTTGCGTATGCCGAGTCTCCTTCCTCATGACCTTTGCCACGGGCAGAGTTCCTCACGCTGGCTCCCGGCAGAACTCACGGTCTCCTAACAGCCCCTGGTTCTACAGTTGTCTTACTCGGGCCTTATGAAATACTTTGATTCATGGACACATCCTGAACGAGAGCACAAGGGTAGCAAATTGACAAGGAAAACTGAGAGTGAAAGTGTAGTTTATGATAACACTAAGACCATTCTCCGATGCTCAAAACTAAACCTCTTTTTTTCAGCGTGTGTGTATGTGCATTCGCTTGCAATTACAGGAAGAACTATAGAAAGCCACTTACAGCTGCTGCTGTAGATTATTTTTTAATTTTTATGAAAAAAATAATCTCTAGAATAGCTAAAAAAAAATCATGAAAAAGAAGAACAAAGTGGGAAGGTTCACTCCCTGGTATTAGGTCTGACCATACAGCTAGAGTGATCAAGGCTGTGTTGTATTGGCGGAGGGACAAACATATCCATCAAGGAGCAGAATAGAGAACCCAGAAATCAACCACACAAAGATGCCCAACTGCTTTTCAATGGAGATGCAAATTAATTCAATGGAGGAGAGAAGACTTTCAGCCAGTGGGGGTAAAACAGATGGATATCTATAGACAAAAAGAGTGAACTCTGAGCTAAGGTTCTCATATAAAAGTTAAAATGAATTGAATATTTGAATTTAAAATGGGAAACTATAACATTTTAAAGGAAAATAGGGGGAAATCTTTGGGTTCTAGGGCTAGTCAAAGAATTCTTAGACTTGACACTAAAAGTGTGATCTCATAAAGGGGAAAAATTAAACTGATAAAAAGTAAAAAATTTTGCTCTGGGAAAGTCCATGTGAAGAGGGTGAAAAGGCAAGATACAGAATCAGAGACAATATTTTCAAACTACGTATCTGACAAAGGACTAGTATAGACAATATAAAAAGAACCCTCAAAACTCAACAGTTAAAAGAATTCCCAAAAATCTAATTAGAAAATGGGCAAAAGACATGAACAGATATTTTGCCATAGAAGATAATAATGGCAAATAAGCACATAAAAAGATGTTCCATAGAATTAGCCATTAGGGCAATGCAGATTAAAGCCACCAGCTCACTCCAGTACTCTTGCCTGGAAAATCCCATGGGCGGAGGAGCCCAGTAGGCTGCAGTCCATGGGGTCACGAAGAGTCAGACACGACTGAGCGACTTCACTTTCACTTTTCACTTTCATGCATTGGAGAAGGAAATGGCAACCCATTCCAGTGTTCTTGCCTGGAGAATCCCAGGGATGAGGGAGCCTGGTGGGCTGCCGTCTATGGGGTCACACAGATTCGGACATGACTGAAGTGACGCAGCAGCATACACCTATTAGAATTGCTAAATACATAAGAGTGACACCACCAAAATCTGATGAGCATGTAGAGAAATTGGATACATCATCCGTGGCATTGTAAAATAGCATAGCCACCTGGAAGACAGTTTGGCAGTTTCTTATAAAACTAGGGCTTTTCCCTGGCAGTCCAGTGGTTAAGACTTTGAACTTCCAGTGCTTCCCCCTGTAGAGGCAAGGGCTTGATTCCTGGTCAGGGAGCTAAGATTTTGCATGCTACTCTGCGTGGCCAAAAAATTAAAACAACAACAACAAAAATCCAGAAAAATAAACACAGGACTACCATGTGACCCTGTAATTTCACTCTTGGGCATTCACCCCAGATCAGTGAAAACAAGTTCACAGAAAAACCTGCATATGAATATTCATAACTGCTTTATTCCTAATAGCCCCAGATTAGATACAATGGAATTGCTTTTTGGTGTATTAATGGTTAACCAAACTGTGGGGTATCTATACCATGGAATAATACTTAGCAATAGACAGAAACACTTTTGATCCATGGGACAAGTAGGCTGAATCTCTAGGGAAGTATGCTGAGTGGGAAAAGACAGTTCCCAAAGATTACATACTGTATGATTCCATTTATATAACGTTTCTCGAAATGACACAATTATAGAGAGGGAGAACAGAGAGGTGGTTGCCAGGGTCAAGGACTCAGCGGGCGGGGGCAGGGGGTGTAGGGAGACGTAGAGCAAGGAAGAGAGGCCGTGTGCCTTTAAAAGGACATGAGAGATCCTCGTGGTGGTGGAAAGGTTCTCTATTGCCTTTACCCATGTCAGCATCCTGAGTGTGACGTTGTATTATGGTTTTGCCAGATGTTCCCATTCGGGTAATCTCAGTAAGGAGTACATGGGCTCTCTTTATTATTTTTAAAAATTGCATGTGAATCTACAATTATCTCAAAATAACAAAGCTTAATTTAAAATAAAGAAACATTAGGCTTCTCTTTGGGCTTAGTTTGATACAAGTAAATGGAGTAAAAAGATGTACAATTTGGGAAAAGACTTGAATAACCATTGGAGAGATTATAAATAGCTTGGTGATGGTGATGTGTCTTTTTTTTTCTATATCTGCCAGAGTACTTGGCCCCAGTCACAATCTTATCCATAGAAGCACTCAGTTATTTTGTTGTACGAAGCACTGTCAGTAAGGAGTAGAAGTTGCCATGTCGAGCAGTGTATCTTTTGTATTTAAGTGTAAGACATGCAGGTACAATAATATGCAAGTCAGATGTGGTTCTGTGTGAACAAGCCAATGATTTTTTGTGAAACATGGATGGTAATTAACCTTGATAACATAACCAAAGTCCTTTTGCATAATATAAGGTTAAATTGTTGTGTTTTCCTTCCATCGAGGGTTTGCTTATTAGCTCTCTTTTGTTTTATTTTACAGAGTATCCTTGACCCACATTCACTAGCATAGGAAGCAGGGGCAGTGTACTCTGGGCTTGAAGGCAAAGGTCCTCACTTCTTTTTCAGAAGCTCAGGGCTCTTAGGAAGTGTCTCAGGAATCTGGGGTGGGGGCAGAGGGCTGTTGATCCCTTTCTGTAGTATCTACCTTGGGCAGCTCCCTCTCTGTCTATTTTGCAAATTGGGTTCTTGTAAAATTTGGTTTAAGAACAGATTCCAATGCTTCATAAAACCTTTGAACCGCCAGGGGTTCACCATTCCTTGGGGCTGAAGTTGCAGTCAGAACCCAGTGTCTCAAATCCCCCATCTGGGGAGAGAGTGCAGAGGCCCAGCAGATAGCGGTGAGGGTTTTGTGTAGGGGGCGAGGCACCGGGGCCTGGCGGCATTCTGTCTCTCCTGCTGCAGCCACTGCCAACTGTGTTGTGCATTCAGTGTTGCCTCTGCAACACTGGGACAGAACACACCGCCTGCAGAAACTCTGGGGTAGAGACTCCACATTTCAAAGTAGGAAAACGAACCAGTGGGAAAAGGATGCTTGCAGAGAAAATACGTTTTGATTTTTCTTTGCAGTGTGTGTGTGTGTGTGTGTATGAGAGAGAGAGAGAGAGTAGTAGCAGTAGTAGTAACATAACATGTACATGCATGCTATGTCACTTCAGTTGTGTCTGACTCTTTGCGACCCTGCAGACTGTAACTGGCCAGCCTCCTCTGTCCATAGGATTATCCAGGCAAGAATACTGGAGTGGTAACATACGAGAAACATAAGTCCGGAGGACCCAAAACAGTGAGGTCACCGATCAGTCGGTAAGAAAAGCAACTGGAGACTGGAGAATTCAAACTAACAAATGCTTCTTGCATGAGGAATGTGCAAAGCAGTGTGCAAAAAAAGAATTTGTGAAAATATTTGGCAGATATTTCAGTGTTTGTTTCAATAGGCAATTGATGAATGGTGAATAATTAATACTAAAATAAATTATAATAAAAGATGTGATAAGATCTGCAAAATGCCACCTGGCTAATTCCACATTCAAATGGGACCAAGATGTCCACGATGGCACTGAACGAGATGGCCCTGGGAGTGAGCCCAGTTGGTGTGGGGGCGGGGGTCGTTTTCTTTCTGCAGTGCAGGCTGTGACGTGTGATGTGTCCACATTCCCTGAAAAGGAGTGAACTGGGGAAAGCTGAACCCTGCCCATGCTGGATGCATCGGGGCTTCATAAAGACATTTCCCGGTCTCCGCAGCACTCATACAGGGGTCCTCTCCCCATTGTCACCCTTCCTTCAGCACTGGGCGGTGCTGACTGCCCGCTGCAGGAGGTGACAAAACTTGAAGAGCCTGTGTGTCCACATCACCAAGATGGCCACTGGCAAGGGAGAGGGGATCTTCAGAGTCTGCATCCAGAGCATTTTGGAGATGAATTTCTACTTGTTTGGTCTTCTGTGGTGCTTAAGGCCTCTTGAATGTGCTGGGCCAGAGTTAGATGAGCAGAGACTCTGTGGTTTGCAAAATTCCTGGGAGCATTTCAGTGGTAAATACACTCTGGCGACTGGGGCTTGGAATACTGCAAGACTCAGCCTATGTCTCAGTCCACAGTGAACATCTTTCTTGGGGAGCTAGGCTGTGCGTGCCCTATTTTGGGGCGCCAGGGTGGGGGTGGAGAGACGTAGGACGTAAGCCCAAACCATTAATAACCCCTTTCCTTTTAAATTCTCTGCTTTTAAGAGTGAATTGGCTGAAGTTTCCAGAGGCCTTTTGGCCATCAACACTACCATTAGGAAACAAACCTAACCAACAAAAACACATTGAAACCACAGACAAAATCACCACTCTGATATAACCCATCTCCCCAAAAGCACTATCCAGCCAGAGTTGATTCTGGCCCATGACTCACTGGGGTTTTCTCTCTTTTTTAATCATTCTTTTCTGTTTTTTTGTTTTTTTTATTTGTTTGTTTTTTAAGGCATTAAAAAATAGTTTCTCCTGGCTTTAAAAATTTTTTAGTTATTATTTATTTTTGGCCTAGTGACATACAGGATCTTGAGTCCCTAACTAGGGATTGAACCTGTGCCCCCTGCATTGGAAGCAAGTAGTCTTAATCACTGGACAGCCAGGGAAGTTCCATAAGTTCCATGGCTGGGGCTTTCGGAGTTCCTCGAGGTCTAAGGAGATCCTCAAGTCTAGGATAGGTGAGCCCGGCAGGCCTTGACACAGTAGGGCTTGCCCAGCTGCTGGTTTCCATGAGTTCTCCAGGGTCATTCAGAACACCCCCATTCATTCTCAAAAGCATCCCAGTTTAGACCATAAATTATATGGTGTTTAAACAAACAAACTAGAAAGTTGACTCCAGGCCTCAGCTGAGGGGCTACAAGTCTCCTCTGAGGGCTCACTCGATGTGATTCTTCAACCGGGGTGAGCAAACTACAGCCCTTGGCCAGTTTGCTTTTGGAACACAGCTGAGAATGGTTATTATATACATATGTTTTTTTTAAAAAAAGAATATGTGACATAGGTAAACATGATGTGCAAATCCTAATATAATGACTATCTGGCCCTTTATAGGAAAAGGCTGCCAAGCCCTGATCTAGCCACCTGATCTCGCATTTGGCGTCGAGGCCCAGGGTCCTGGATCATTGTTGTCTTTGGCTTCAAAGAAGACTGAGTATTATGCATCCTCTTCCTACCTTGTCTCGACTCAAGTCTGGCACTGGGTCTGATACTGGGGAAGTGTCTGGGGAGTGTCACCTACCAGAGAACCCCATGTGGACAAAGACCTCTGTTGAGATTACTTGTTTCCTCTCCAGGAATGGGTGATGTCACAGAGGAAGAAATGAGGGTTAGGGGGTCCTGGGCCACAGATGAAAGGCAGTGTGGGCTCTGAATCCTTAGATGCGGGGGTAGATGGGACCCTTTGGAGGTTTCCTATGATCAATCACACCCTGCTGTCCAGCTGGGCCCTAGGATACCCAAATCTTTTAATGTTGACCTTCATGTTTCCACGTGGTCAATGGTCCTTGCCATATGCCCCTTGTGTGTAAAGATGCATGTGTGTTCAGGGCCTTCCCTGGCTGTCCAGTGGCTAGGACTCTGCGGTTCCACTGCAGGAAGGGCATGGGTTTGATCCCTGGCGAGAGAACTAAGATCCTGTAAGCCACGGGGTGCAGCACCCCCCCAAAAAAAGATGCAGGTGTTCATGCCTCCCCAGGGAATCACATCTTTCTAGCACGAGGAACTTTTCAGAATTTTAGTCTCGGTTCCATGAGAGAGGCTCCAGTTTTGGGGGACAGTTCTTGGAAAAAGAAAAAGAGACTCTCATGTGCAGTCCCCTCAGCTTTGTCACTAACCGGTCTGTGACTCTTGGGAACACACCAAGGGCCTTTGTCTTTTAATCCATAAAAAGAGCTCCCAGATAGCCCTTCCAGCATGAACACTGATGGTTTTCTGACCACACCGTCGTCTGGAATGCTCTTGTTCCTGTGATCCTCACAAAGAATGCAAAGTGTACATGGCACTTCTTACAAGTTTATATTTAGAAGCATTTTAAAAGCAAACACGTTGGCCAACTCTAAGAAGTACTCAGGGCACTGCCAGAGCCCCTGGTTACCTTATTCCTGCTAAAAATACTCAGAACCCCTTCAGTAGAGCAGTTGACAGGGGGCGGCAGGGTCAAGGCCAGGCACCAGGCTTACCCACTACTGATACCCCTGGCAGCACCACTTTCCACGGCTCCTAGAGGACTCACCTAAAACATGACTGTCTCATACAGGGTTGAGTAGAAACAGTGCCTAGACGACCTCCCTGGTGGCACACTGGGTAAGAACCTACCTACCAATGCAGGGGACACAGGTTTGATCCCTGGTCCTGGAAGATGCCACTGAGCAACTAAGCTCATGTTTCCCAACTGCTGAAGCCTGCTTGCCTGGAGCCCATGCTCCACAAAAGAAGCCACTGCAGTGAGAAGCCCGTACTCTGCAACTAGAGAGTAGCCCCGGATCACTGTGATTAGAGAAAGCCCACAGGCAGCAACGTAGACCCTGCACCCGGTACAGCCAAAACTGAAGTTAAAAAAAAAAAAAGAAACAGTACCTAGAAATGGCCTTGCCCATGAGCAACAAATATTCCATTAAATTATTCACAGAGCTGGATATTTGCTATTCTGGGGATGTTGCTCTAGAAAACTGGTTTGGCTTTTTTTTTTTCTTTCCTTGTTTCTTTTTACTCTAGACATCTCCTGAATGTCCATCTCACAAATGAGAATTATGTAATGATTATGAAAACCACATTGTATCTCAAGTCGACATTCATAAAAACGAGTGTTCTTTTTTTCCCCTTATTTCTGGAAAGCCAAAACGTGGGCAGTGTTTGCCAGGCTTGAGAAAGACGGTTACGCTTGTAGCTCGCTTTGGGCACTTATTGACCAGGTGCTAGGACTGAAAATGCTCTTTCTACGGCAGAAACACCACTGCCTTTCCCCTGTAGCTGAGACTGATTGGCAGGAAACATCTGGCAGCAGCTGACCTCGCCTGCATCCCATCTTCTGAACTTTGAAATAAAACATCTCTGAACTCTTACTTAGGGTGAATGTCCTGCACCCCTTGGAGGCAGGGCCCCACTAGGAGCTGTGTGGTTTGCTGGTTGCAAAGTCTGTCTGATTAAACAGTTCCAAGTTGTGATAGCTGCTTATTAGTTTTCCCACTGTTGCATACATTAAACCAAAAATACTCTTCAAGAGCAAGTGAGAGGGTAGGAAGAGATCTACCCTGAGATCATTAAAAACGATTCATAACAACTCAGGCCCCTGTGCCTCTTCCCTGGCAATCACTTTCTTAGTTGTAATCAGCCTTGGCTGCTTTAACAGCTTAAAAAGCCATTACTCCTTCCTCTGCATCTTCCAGCTTTTCAGCTTAGCCACTGATTGTGTCCTAGCCCTTTTGGAAACTGGCTTTCTATATGTGGAAACACACTGATTGAAAATGTTCCTCCCCAACCTCTGACTGTAAGAGAGTCAGTTTTAAAATAGGACACTTTCCATTTTGGGTTTTCTACCTTTATTACATTTTTGCATTTGAGATCCAAACAAACCACTCTCTTATACTACACACAAGGCATCCATTCTTGTGATTTTTAAAGTGCATTTCCCCTTTTTGTACAAAAATATGTATTTAAAAAAAAAAAACCTGTGGAACTTTCTCGACAAGGCACTTTTAGGCATGAAAATGAAGTTGAGTCTCCGGTTCTACATTCACATAGAAGTAAGAGCGGACTGCCACCACCACAGCTGTGTTCTTGGAGTCCTCACAGGTCCAGCCGACTTTAGAAACTGATAAACAAGACTAAAAGCATCCACAGCTTTACAACTTGCGCTCCAATGCTTTACAACCCTAACAAGGAAAAGCTGCCTGTCCGCACGGCTGTCTGTCCCTCCCCGTTCAGATGTGTCCCGCTTCAGGAAGTGAAGATACGCTGGCAAAGTGTCTTCAGATGACCTGGGAGATCCCATTGTAAGTATAACATCTTAGCCCCAATGTCCGTGGTCATTTCAGGAAAGACGAGGACGTCAGGACCTCCCAGGGCAGAAGCCATGGTGCTTTCTCTAGCAAATCACATCCTGTCGAGGGCTTTGACGGAAGGATACTGAAGTTTTCACTCACTGTCCATCGAGAGGGAAACCCTAGCCCACGGCTCTTCTGAAAAGTGAGCCAATTCTTTTTGGGGGTTTGTACACATATGTATATATATATATAGAAGTCATTTAGTATCCCAGTGACTACAAGTAATGCTTGTTTTTAAAAATGTCAAATTATAAGCAAAGATCAAAACCACAAAACATTCTTTTAGCAGTTTAAAATTTACATCTTTAGAAAAAACATTGAAAGAGTAATGTTTTGCCACCGTTCAATCTTAGAAAATACACTCTATCCTGACTCTGAAATCGTTTTAATCTCTGGAGAACTATGTAACTTCACTGTTTTTCACCTGTAACAAGAATACTTGAAGAAAAAAACAAACAGTCTTGCCCAAATGCTGCCATCTTCCAAGAAACACTGAAAGCTTATTGTATAAAATCTATCTTTAGAGCACCTAGTTTATTTATTGCACCTAATTTGCAAACGCTCCCCAGGACATGTGGGGGAATAAATTTGAAACAGAAATGAAGCTGCTCCCCGCCCCTGGACAGCTGCACCACTGGCAGAAGGCTGGTCCTCTGGGGGGGGAGGCGGGGGCGAGTTGGGAAGGGGGCCACTTGTCATCATAACCAAGAGGGTCAGACCTACAGGTCAGGCTACAGTCATGTCTCCAGATAAGAAACCTGTCCCTTTCTGAAGTGTGTAGACATATTACTGCTGGTGAGTTAGGAACCGAGGAGAGAGTCCCTGGGAGCAGGTCCTGAGGCCAGCTGTTGATATCCTGGGAGAGAACTGGCCCCAAAGCAGACAGCATGCGTGTGCTAAATCACGTCAGTATTGTCCAACTTTTTACGACTCTATGGACGGCAGCCCGCCAAGCTCCTCTGTCTGTGGGATTCTCCAGGCAAGAACACTGGAGTGGGCTGCCATGCTCTCCTCCAGTGGATCTTCGCAACCCAGGGATCAAACTTCTCTTAAGTTTTCTGCATTAGCAGGTGGGTTCCTCACCACTAGCACCATGTGGGAAGCCCAAAAGGAGACAGACTGACTGGTGAAGAGGAGATAGTGCTCTTCAGAGGCCAAAACCTCACTGCCTGACAATGCTGCTGGGGAGCTAGGGCAGGCACTTGCTTTAGTCAGAGAAGGGTCTTTCTTTGCCAGCAGGTAAGGACTTGCCTGGTGGGGTGAGCAACCCAGGTGCACTGGTGAGGGGGTTTGCAACCTGTGCCCCCAGCAGAAAAGCTGGGGTGAGCTGGGAGGAAAGAAGGGTAGGGGGAGGGTTTGTGGTTGTTTTGAAAGAGATACTTATCACTGAATTACCATATTTCAAATTTTGACACGGGAATGCCTTCAGATCACAATGACTGAAAACCATACAGAAGTCACTTGGGGCATTTTTCTTACTAACAGAGAACGATCTGGTCATAAGGAAATGACAGCACACTTTGTAGCTTTCATAAACTGCAGGAGGGAGGGGACTTCTTAAAGCAAAATAAATTCATGACCCGTATAAAATTAGGTTTGCTTCCAAATGGTGTAGATTTACACTCTTGTATAACAATTCTGATCACCAGATTTATAATATAGAGAATCTTGTCTGTGTACTGGATGTAAGACATGCTTACATAAAACCTAGTCCTGCCCAATGTCAGCATAAGAAAAAAATGTGATTGTCCCTTAAATTATATTAGCATGTAATCCCCCAGCATTGGCCACCTGGGAGAGACATAAAAAATAAAGCACTAGGTTGCAGACTAATCACAGCCAGTTTTAGGGATAAGAACTCTATGGAACACCACTTAAGAGCATTTTAAAAAATCAAAACATTTTAAAGTTCAAAAAGAAAAGAAAAAAAAAAACCCAACCACAAAACTCTAGGAGCCAAGACACTCGAGATCTGCTCAATGCTGATTTACAAAAGCCACAGAAACCAGGAGGTCTCTTCCAACTGATCTGGAGAATGCAAGCAAAAGAAGGCTCTTTGCGTGCAGAGTCCAGGGTCTGTGTCCCCAGATCTAGGGAGTGGGGTATCCCGTCTTCTGCCTCCCCTTAGGAAGACCTCGCTTTATTAAGATCAGGCAGAAGAAAAACGAGGCAGTCCTTTAATTAAGTTCTGAAAATAAAAACAAAACCCAAACCTTCTACAAATACACATATAAAAGTACTTTTTAAACACTCCCAAGTACCAATGAATCTTGCCCAAGAAAAATCACAGGATTTGGGGATCCATTGGATGAGGAAAGTCCCAGGAATCTCACAACAGTGAACCAACAGACTTTTAATGTTTTAGTCCAATGTGGTTAAGAACAATGAGTCTATGATACTTCAGAGTTGGCAAACAGTAAAAACCAAATCTGAGAAGTTGGTGAGGTTTTTCTCCCCATCCCTTTCCACACCCACACACCATAAATAAGAACAACCAAATCAAAGTCCGTCGGGGCTGGTAAAGTGTTGTTTACAATGTGGATGTTGTAAATCAGAGTCAAAATACAACCAAATGTTTTCTGGAGGTGTGGAGGATATACTGAATCTGCAAATCCAAACGTCCCAAACATGGCATAAATGATGACTCTCCAGGAAAAGAGATTCTAAAATCCTTTTGTGAAGAAAGAGACACGGGCAAGCCAGCTGAGCAAGTTACAACAAGTCTTGTAACCAAGCTGTCCGGTGACTCAGGGTAAAAGCGAGGGCTTAGAAAGCTCCCCCAAAGCCAAGAGGAGAAGCTAAGCGTCCCATTCGTGCCTGTCCTGCTGGCATCAGCCTAGTGCCATTGGTGACACCGCCCAGGAGCCAGCTGACTTCCCATTGCTGGTGTGTCGTTCTCTGCTGGGCTGTCAAAGCAGGGTCAGAAAGAGGAAATGCCCGTCTCCATCACAAGTTGATCGGCCTGCATCATCTTTTCCTGAACAGCAGCTGAACTGTGGAAGAAAACCAAGTGCACAAAAATGCAGAGATAAAGTGTGAAGCCCATGTAGACACAGGGCAGCTGCAACAGGTGAGAAGGCCCTGGCTGGGTGGAGAAGACCCCCAGAAGAGGGGCCACGGGGAGGACTGAGGGCTTGCCAGGGGACTGACTTCCCACACCCAAGAGGAGAGGGACTCCTTATCACTGAGCCAACATCCTCTGGCCTGGCCACGGCTGCCCACAAGCCTGGGTCCCGTCCAGACCCTTTCCAGCATCATCCTGCTCAGACAGACCCTCATTGCCAAACGGACCAGCACAGCCATCTCCTCCAAGCGTGAATCCAGTTCTGTGATCAAAACCTGGCTGTCTTGGCTGACTGCAGGAGAAAAGTGACTAGGATCCTTTACTTTCAAAACTGTGTCTGATGGCAGTTCAGCTCTTCTCCAGGCTTCCCTCTCCATTTCAGGATGACTGCAGCTCGGCTCATCCGCGCCCACTGAGCCCGGCTCCATCCCAGGCTGTCACTAGTAGTAGGGCCCAAGCTTCTCGTAACCTAAGTAACTAGGCCACTCCGGAAACAGACCGTAGGAACACCGAGGGCTTCCAAACTGGTCAAAGGCTATTTCAAAATCTGGTCCGTTTGGCGGCTGGGCTGTTCCCTGGGTAGACTGCAGCTCCGCCCGGATGATCCTATAGTTTTTGCCTTTGTTGCTGTCCCAGTACGTCTGTCCATTGCACTCGTAGCACACGGCGAACTCCATCCTCTCGTAAGACTGAATTTTCTCAGGCAAGCTGATGTCAAAGGAGAACGTGTCCTTGTCTGAACCCGCGTACGTGTCCTTCACGTACCAACAGGGAAAGTCTGTGAAGCTCTTCCAGGTGTCAAAGGTCATCCGGACTTTCACCGTCTTCTCGAACGCGAGGTTCTGCACCTTCACGGTGCCTGCAATGGACCTGTCCTTCAGAACGCAGTTCTCCAGGCACACGTGGTCGGTCTGAAGCCGATTTCTGAAGTCCAGGTAGTCCGCTGATGGCTGCGAGAAATCCAGCACAAAGCTCTCGCTCTCCGCTGTTGTCAGGCTCACGATGCTGTCCAGGAGCTCGGTGATGTTCAGCGGAATATCTAACGGGTCATCGAACTCGGAGAACACTTTGACCATCGTCAGGGCCAGCCCCTGGTTGTCGGCGAAGGACACCCGCTTCTTCACCTTTTTCTCCTGGACCGTCGGGGCCACCGTCCCACTGGCTTCATTCTTGCCGCTCAGCTGAATACAAGGCCTCAGAGGTTTGCTTGGCTTTGGGGCAATCTGGAAGGCGAACCGCTCTCTGCGCAAGGAGGGGGCCATGCAGCTGTACCTGCACTCGATGTCCACGGCCATCACGGGGCTAGAGGAACACGCTAGAACCCTGGCCAAGGGGAAAGACAGAAACAGAAAGGAGGTCAGACAGACATTCAGATTCATCCTTCCAACAGGGACTGGCAAGCTGCGTTTGCCTTCATCTCCGCCCACGTGGCCACAGCTCATTGGTAACTCAAGGGTGGTCCAGTGTGACCATGGTTTCAGGGGAGATTAAAAGCGTAAGTGGAGGGTGGGCAGGGGGAGAGGCCCAAGGTTAAAACCAAAGAAGTATGGAACCACTGGTCTTAAAACCAGTTCATGGGATTCCCTGTCAGGATTTCTTGAGGCCTTCAGTGCACTGATGATTGTGGGGAATAATGAAAAGCGCATGCTGTTTGTGGAGTTTCCAAAACTTATTCCTAATGAGGGAAGCCTCCATTTTTTGTGGAGCACCTTGCTGAACACAGTTTGGTAAATCCTGCTTTCATCCAATAAAAAGAAATTAATTCCTCCCACAAATACTGATTGTCATTTGCTATGTGCCAGGCATGATGCCAGACCCTAGACTCAGTAGTGAAGACAGACCCCAACCTGTCTTCACTCAATGTACAATAGATTTTTATATTCTAGTATGTTTTTTAAAAAGTGCCAGAAATTTAGTATTTTTAAACTTTTCATATCAGTGAATAATTTTTTTTTCTACAGTGAAAACAGCCTCTATAAGAATAAAAAGCAAAGAGAATCATGCTAAAGATTACATGAATCTGACTTCATAAAAACCATGTTTTTTCTATAAGGGAATAAAGTAAGTAAAACTAAAAAAAAAAAAAAAAAAAAAACAAGACAAACTGGGGAAATATTTTCCAAAAAGCATGGCAGCAAAGTGTTAATACCTTAATATATAAAGAGATTTTATAAAATAATAACAAAGTCAAATATTCCATGTAGAAAAATGAGCAAAGAGCACAAATAGAAAATTCATAGAAGAAATTTAAAAGTGGCTTATAAATATGCAAAATGTCAAAATTGTAAGTAATTTAAGAAATTTAGATTAGAAAATAGTGCCTGTTTTTACCTAATGAGTTAGGAAAGAATTTCAAAAGATAGTACAAATATCTGTATTAGTCCAAATGGCACAAAATTTCTAAATCTTATATTTTCAGGTTCTTATATCACATACAGGTGTTAAACTTAAGGGAATAATTTAAAATGCATGAAGATTAATGTATTAAATTGTTCAATGCAACATCAAGTGGAGGGAGAAATGTGAGAAAATAAACTGACCAATAACAGGTAGCCGATTAAATCAAATATACTATATTCATGTGATACAATTTTATATCATCATTAAACTCATTATTTGTAAAAAACATTTAAAAGGCATAAAAATTCATAATATAAGATTAATGTAAAAAATGGATTTCCTTGATGGCTAAGTTTGTAAAGAATCCACCTGCAATGTAGGAGACCCTGGTTTGATTCCGGGGTCAGAAAGATCTGCTAGAAAAAGGATAGGCTACCCACTCCAGTATTCTTGGGCTTCCCTTGTGGCTTAGCTGGTAAAGAATCCATCTGCAATGCAGGAGACCTGGGTTTGGTCCCTGGGTTGGGAAGATACCCTGGAGAAGGGAAAGGCTACCCACTTCAGTATTCTGGCCTGGCGAATTCTATACAGTCCAGTCTATACAATCTATACAATCAAGTCTATACTATACAGTCCATGGGGTCACAAAGAGTCGAACATGTCTGAGTGACTTTCACTTTCACTGTCAATGTAAAAAATGGAGAAGATAAAATTATACAGAAAGACTAGACTTGTAGGGCAAAATTATTACATATATGCACAGAAAAAAGACTAGAGATATACTTAAAACTGCCAAACTATCAAGGTGATGGGACTTCAGGAAATTTCTATTTTCCTGATTTGTACTGTCTTATCTTTTCTAAAATAATAGAACTTCTCTAACCAAGAAAACAGAATGAATATAGTAAAACATCTCAGATATCTTAAGATTTGCCAAAACTCACCCAACACTATTGTCACACTAGAGCCAAGCTATTTGAATTTCTATTTACCATGGCAAATTGATATCCTGATTTGACAGTTCCAAAGGGCTAACTGAAGAAGTCAGTGATGAAATCTGGATTAAAATCTTTGGTCTGAGAATCACAGAACACAGGATCTGGATTAGTTGCCAATCACATCTTCCTGCATGGCAAAGGCTCTAGTGTGGCAACAGTGTGTGGTGGTATGTTGGGGTACCAACTCTCAGGCCTCCCCTCATCTCCCTTCCATGGGGGTTGCTGTGCTGTGGATTGATGATGGTAGTTCAGGAGAAAGACTGGCAAAATGTTGCTCATCTTCTGACAAGAGTGGAGATCACTGGTCTCACATACAATACCAGACCCATAAATAATATCTGCTCTTCAGCTTGATTTTGATGATCAAATATATAAAGAAAAATGAGAAAGTATGAAGACATATTGGGTTTGATCCCATTTTCCAAAACAAACAAAAATAGCACTTCCTCGGGATGCAGGAATCACTTAGTAATGACCAAGTGGAGAACCCACACGTTCAGAGACAAAACAATAAACACAAGTACCTGTATTAGTCTGAAATGGCCCAACCTTTCTAAATGTTTTTATCTTAATTTATAGCCAGAAAGTAGCCATCAAGATGCATTTTAAAGGATATCTGTGTTACTGTTTCTCCTCTAACACAGTGAAACAAGTGAAAATTTTAGGAGCAAATTGGCTATTATATTTGTTTACACCCATGCAATTGTTCTGGAAAGGCAAGTTCTGACTGAACTGGGCAAGACAGCTTTAAAAAAAAAAATGTCAGTGGGGGGTTCACTAAGGGGTTCAATGTAAAACAAACAAATACCAAAAAACCCTATACCTAAAAAGTAATTCAATTTTTCTTTTCCTCTGTTCATTGCAAAACTCTGTTAGAATGCATTGGAATCATTCAGTTCTACTTTTAACACAGGTAGCTTTTGCTTTTTGAATGAATTGTTAATTAAAAATAACCAAACAGCAGGCAAAGCTGCATATAGCCCTTCCTCCTCTGCCCACCCGACAACCTGGGTATGAACTAAGGGCGGAGGGGTTCCTCCTCGGCCACAGCAGCTTCCTCCTGGCCTGAGTCAGCACAAGGTCAACTGCAGGCTCTCTACGTGCTTTCCCGCACCACCTTAAAACAGATCATTAGAAAATGACTGGGGAGCTCTCAAAATATTTTGGAAACAGAATTCTAACACAAGGGGATCAGCGAAAGCAATTGCACACTTGCTGCTGCTGCTGCTAAGTCGCTTCAGTCGTGTCCGACTCTGTGCGACCCCATAGACGGCAGCCCACCAGGCTCCCCCATCCCTGGGATTCTCCAGGCAAGAATACTGGAGTGGGTTGCCATTTCCTTCTCCAATGCATGAAAGTGAAAAGTCAAAGTGAAGTCGCTCAGTCGTGTCCGACTCTTAGCAACCCCGTGGACTACAGCCCACCAGGCTCCTCCGCCCATGGGGTTTTCCAGGCAAGAGTACTGGAGTAGGGTGCCACTGCCTTCTCCTGCACACTTGCAGTCAACTGCAATTGCTCTCAAGTTCTAACCCCGCCGGTTGGAGAGGCTTAAGTTGAAAGCATTGGTAAAGTTTCAGTATTTGGACCCAGAGGTATAAATGTACCCCTGGGATCCCTTTTATCACCGAGCTTTAAGAACAGGGGGTTGGGGGGTTAAGGAGGTGAGGCTGGAGTCAGAGCCAGACTCCACTGGCACTGTGGACTGGAGCTAAACAAACAATTCCACTGGCACTTTCTAGAGTGGAATTGGTTGTGTGACTTTCTCCATGAAAGGCAAAAGGAAGGTGAACCACCTGGGGGCCCAGGTGTTCCTCTTGGGCTCCGGCCCAGAATCCCTTCACTTTTTCGGTGTCGCCAGCGCTGGAGGGGAGGTCATTAACCCCTGTGGCCTCAACAGAGGGTGCAGTCTGACTCTTGGCTCCCTTGTCCATCCTCACAGGTATATTCCAGTTTTTATTCACCAGATCATTCTCCAAGAACTGGTACACCGAAGTGCTGGTTTGGTGTAAGCCTTCCTGATCTTCTGCTCAGAAACTCCCTGATGGACCCTGACCACAATGACCAACACCCAGACGTACTCCTGTCACTGGAGACACACAAGGTAATCAGAGCTTCCTAAGTCCCTGAAAGGCAGGCACCTGGACAGGTGTTTTAATCCTTAAATGGTATGAAAATGAGCAGTTCCAACACAGGATGCGTTGGGCTGTACTCACACCCTCTCTTCTGACAGACTCTTTGGGAGCTCTGCCCTTTCCCTCGCCCAAGCCAGGTAATATGAGTCACCAAGGTTGGTCAGGGGAAAAAAAACCAGGAGATGTGGACACACAACTGAACCAGCAGAGATGACATCGGACCTGGATACCAGTTCTTTGCAGGACAAGGTCACGAGACTGTGAGTAGCTGTTACTCAGACCAGCAGGGATTCTCAAAACTTTTGCTTCCAAATAGATGCCTAGGAGATCAGTCTTGCCCCATGAGAGACTGGACGTGTCTAAGGGTACATTTCAGTGTTTCTGGTCAAAAAGAGGACAAACCCTAACACTCCATGCAAATTAGAGAGAACATGGAGAGTTTTGCATAAAAGTTTTCCCTGTTCCACTAGTGACAACACTCCCTCTCCCGACAGCTGGCAAGGGTTACATGTCACGGTGATTCTTCTCTCAAATCTATCAACTTGTGCAGAAAATAACCCTATCACCTACACAGTTTCAAGCAGCTGAACTACTGACTCTCTGGCTGTGCCTTTTATAGAAGGCAAATCTTTTTCTTTTGTATTGAGGCCAACACATTGCCTCCCCCATTCTCTTGCACTCTGATAAGAAAAGACAGAAATATCAGACGCACCAATAACTCACCAGAACACTGAAGCTACATTGTGAAGGTAAGCGTTCACAACCAAGTTACCAGGTATAATTTTTGTTTTAAAGATGTGGACACCTACCCCTTTGGCATTTCTTTATTTGCTCCCAAAAGGTTTGGCTGCCATAGTGTGAACAAAGTTGGCATCTTTCCCATGGTACTCTGACCATGGGGCCATTATTCGCAGCCCTAGATGCCACTTGGACTCCTCTATTCTGTCACCGCCATCCAAAGCATCTCTGAGATAAATATCTGTGGATGAGGTTGCATATTATAGTAAGAGATAAGTTAAAATGGCACAGTGTCTGCATCTAGAAGTGTCCAATATGAAATACAGCACACTGGCCTAGGAATGCCTACACATTGCTGTGGCTATGCTATGCTAAGTCACTTCAGTCGTGTCCGACTCTGTGTGACCCCATAGACGGCAGCCCACCAGGCTCCCCCGTCCCTGGGATTCTCCAGGCAAGAACACTGGAGTGGGTTGCCATTTCCTTCTCCAATGCATGAAAGTAAAAAGTCAAAGTGAAGTCGCTCAGTTGTGTCCGACTCTTAGCGACCCCATGGATTGCAGCCTAACAGGCTCCTCCGTCCATGGGATTTTCCAAACAAGAGTACTGGAGTGGGTGGGGTGCCATTGTGGCACTCAGGGCAAATTACTCAGACTCTCTGGGCTTGAGCTTCTCCCCTGAGATCCCTTTGAGCTCTGACATTCTGGGTTGCTGATACTGCCTGATGGTTCTTCTTTTCCCACTAACTTTTCCCTAAATACCTCAACTTTACTTTTGGGGTAAATCCTCCAGCTGTCTTCACTTTAGTCTTGGCTCCTGGACAACCCTGCCAAATGAACCATTTCCTCTTCTCCTCTGCACCCCAGCCTGAAGGCCTTCCTCTGGCTTCTCCTGGGCCGTGGCTCTCCCAGGGAGGCCTGGCCACACAGACCACAGGCCCCAACATCTTCTAGCAACTCTCCAAGTTCTCAATTTTCTCCTCTTCTGCAGCAAACAATACCAGGAGAGAGCCCAAACCTTCTAGTATGTTCTGGGCTCTCTGCTCCCTCTTTTGCACTGAGTCGCTTCCACACCTCTTTCTCTGGACTCAAAACGGTGGCAGGAACAGGACACGGGGGCAGGCCAGGGCGTCCTGGCTTCGAAGATCCCACAGGTCACTGTCCCCTGGGTCCAGCCAGGCCCGGGCTGCACCCCGCCCCCAACCCCTCCCAGAGATCCTTCGCCGGGCGGGAACCCACCTGTGGGGCCGCGGGGAAGCCCCCTTTCCAGCTGGCTCGCTGCATCGGAGAACCCGGAGGGAGGTGGCAGGGGAGGCTGCCGCCACCAGACTACGTGAGCCTCGGTGTGTGTCCGGGAGGCAGGGCTTGGGCTGGGTTCCCGGAGTTGTGACCGGCAGGGGGAGGAAGACGACGAGGAGGAGGAGCCCTAGTTATCACACCAGGGCGGGGCGGCGGGGCCACCCCGGACGGAGAAGCGCCGCGAGAGCGTCCCCGCGCGGCCACCTCGACCCCGCCGGCCCAGGACGGCCTGTCTGGGGGCCGGGGACCCGAGGTGGCTCGGCTCCGAGTGGCCCCAGCCGCCGGTGCGCTCCGTGTCCCGTAGCCCTCGGCGACCTGAGAGATCACCCAGTGTGTTTCCCTATGTTGTAACGGGCAATCGAGGCGGGGTGAGAGACGCAGGGACTTTCCCCTCTGCTCAAGATCCCAGGGCTCAGCTCTAGCAGTGTCGGTTCCCAGGCGGAAAAGCCTAGTGTCAGGTTCGAACTCGGCACAGTAGGGACCAAGAGTGGTCTGGACTCCCAGCCCCAGCCTCCCATCGTGGCCAGGACACCCAATCGGTGCATCACGTGGGTCCGGCCAGGCTCCATCCAACCTCTGGTCCCTGCATTGCCCTCTCCACGAGGAAGCAACAGTTTCCTCAAGCCCTTCTAGAGTGTCCCATGCCCAGAGTGTAACTGCAAGCTGGCCTGAGAAAGTGTGTGCAGCAGGAAGCAGAGAAGGGTCCCTGATGCGTGCCCTCGTCGTCGTTTCTGCGGTCGGGCACCGGGCCTTGCGGGCTTGGTGGGGGACGTACCTGGTACAGCTCATAAGCCCCGAGGTGCGAAGGCGCCAGCCTGCGGCAGCATCCCAGCCAGGGTGGCAGGGGCAGCGGCGGCGACAGCAGGAGCGGGGGCCGGGGCTCAGGTGGGCGCCCTCCGCGGGCAGCCGCATCCGTCCGTGCGCTAGAGCAGCCCTCCCGCCTCCTCCCTGCGGCCCCTCACCTGGGACTCTAACTCCCAGCCGCCGCGCGGCTCCCTTTAACTTTCAGGCCACCTCTCCCCACTCGGGACGCCTTCCCAGACCCCCCTTTCCCGTGAACGCCCCCCGCAGCCAATGGGCGCGCCCGAGACGCGCGCCGTCCACCAATAACCGCGGAGCCGCGGTCCCACCCCCGCAGCACCGCCGCGCCACGTGATAGGCTGCGCGCCGGGAGCGATAGGGCCGGGTTCCAAAGGGTGGGAAGGGGGCGGTGGGTCACAATTTCATCCGAAGCCGGGGGAACGGGCGCCAGGGGGCAGAGGCACTTGCCTGCTGCACGGCATCCCGTTACAGCCAGAGGGCTGGACGCCGGCGCTTGGCACAGTTCCTACTGCCTAGGCAAAGTCCTAGCCGGGAAAAGTCACCCTACGCGCGCGGACGGGATTGCAGAGCCATTCACCCGTGCCGTCGGCCCCGCCTTTGTCTTACTCTTCAGCCACGGAGTTCACAGGTGACCGCTAGTTCCTCCATCACACGTAGAGCCCAGAGGAGCCGAGAGAGAATGCCAAATGTGTTTCCCTCCGTTTTAGGTGGAGCCTTGTCGGGATCAGTATCCCCAGCTTCTAGGATATTGTTGAAAATAAGTAATTACTGAACGCTTGCTTTGTGCCGATCACGGTCCGGGTGTCCTTGTGAATGGAATACAGTAAAATCCTTTTAATAAAGTTGTTATTGAAGCAAAGGACCAATACCCATCTCAGAATATTGCATATATAGTTGAGGGTTTCTCAGGTAGGTATTGGAGAAAGCAATAGCACCGCACTCCAGTACTCTTGCCTGGAAAATCCCGTGGATGGAGGAGCCTGGTAGGCTGCAGACCATGGGGTCGCTAAGAGTCGACACGACTGAGCGACTTCACTTTCACTTTTCACCTTCATTCATTGGAGAAGGAAATGGCAACCCACTCCAGTATTCTTGCCTGGAGAATCCCAGGGACAGGGGAGCCTGGTGGGCTGCCGTCTATGGGGTTGCATAGAGTCAGACATGACTGAAGCGACTTAGCAGCAGCAGCAGCAGCCACCCATATGAGATCAATTTAATATGCATACAGCAGCAGCAGTCATAGATATCATTTCCTTGGTGACCAGCTCTGAGCTAACCACTTTAGGGATGAGGATCCCAGTTTTCCAGTTTTACTGAATTTTGGAAATTAATATAGTATTACCAGCTTTTTAAAGTGCCAATTAAAAACATAAACAAGTCCTACCATCTTCTGTTACCAGCTTTTATTTTTGAAAGAAATACTCTATTCTTGCTTGGAGAATCCCATGGGTTTGCAAAGAGTTGGACACTACCAAGCTCACATGCACACACTCTTTAACAGCAACAACAAAATACAGGAAGGGCCTAATCTCACAGTAGAGGCTCATCCTTCATATTTGCGTATATTTAGCTTTATAAAAATTTAATATGTTGACCATAGCATATGGGAATTTCTGCTATAAGAGATTTAAAAGCAGCTTCTAACTTTACTAGGAATGTAAGACAAAACACTGGTCCATTACAATAATGTAGTTGGAGTCTTCGGTGCTATAGAGAGCTTCCTCAGACTCAGTCTTCCTGTCTGAAGGGTCATCATTAGTCCTCTTCCTTCTCTTTCAGTGGATAAATCTAATTAAGGACCACCTGGGAAATTAACTATTGGTAGGCAGTTGGCAAATGAAATTCCTATGCAATAATTCCTTTGCCAACTCTAAATACCCTTTTATTAGCTGATGAGAAGTTTGAAAATTTATGAAGCCAAGTGCTGCCTACATTTCTCAAGTGGAGGGAGCATGCTAGAGGAGTGGGCAGAGATAAAGAGCCAACAGGTATTGCAAAACATATGCAGGCAAAGGGTGATCTGAACCCAAGTGGGAAGGAGTTGGGACAAGTAAATACAATTTTATAGCATTTGGGTTTGGAAGCATCTTCCTTACATAGATCTAGGAAATCATGGATAATAACTTCCCCTGTGGTTTAGGTGACTATTTCAGACCAGGAGAGTGGGGCTAAACTTAGTTGTGGCACACCACAGGCTTGGTAGGTAGGATTGTGGCATCTAAGAGTTTGAAAAGAGCACAGTCTTTGAGATTGGAATAGAGCTGGGTTGCAAGCTCTGGAGAACTATTGCAGGAGAATTCGTATCAGTCCTGAACCCCAGAACCTGAGAGACGTACTGGTCCTTAGACAATCTGGCTTTGCAGTTTCATTTTCTAGCAACAAAGAGGGAAACTGAAAACGGAAAATTTCAACCCTTTAGTCAATGCTTACCAAGTTCCTTTTCTAATATCTGGCATTGAATTGTTGCCTTAATTTTCTTTAATAAGCCTATCCTCCTCCCCCAAATAAAAAGAAGCCAGTGGCTAAGGATAGCCAATGATCATCCATAAACCTCTTTTTCATGGTTGTTAGTGGTAGCACTGTCTTATTCTTGCACTTGGGTTCATCTGTGACTTTTTTTAGCTGTGTCTTACACATTTGTTCATTTATTCTATAGTGCACTATTAACTAACTTAAGCCTAGGTGCTGGAAATGGAAAAATAAGTGATATATTATCTTACTCTGAAGAAGCTCTTAAACTGACAAATAATGATGTGGAATGAACGTGTGAAAGGCAGATCTCTGGGGAGCTAAGAGAAAGACTGTGTGTGTGTCAGTGGGGAAGAGGGAAGAGGGAAATGTTAGAGAAGGCTGACCTTTGAGAAGTGACCACTGAGCAGGATCCTGAAGGGGGAGAAAACGTTTAGGGGTAATGGGAGAGAGAATGGCAGGAATTGGAAATGGCACAGAGTTCTTCTATATGTTCCCCCAAAGAATTTCCACTCCATTGATTAAAAATCAGATCCTCTTTCTGGCTTAAATACTAAATAGTCTTTCCTTCTGCATGTGTTAACATCAGTTTTTTTTTGCTCGTCCAGAAAACTTTAAAAAAATGTTGTTAATACCTTATCTTCTCCTCAACTTAACAATTTCAAAAACAGTTCAAATCACACAAGATTTTGGAAATCCTTTTCTTGCTTTCTGTCGTCTTAGAGTTCTAACATTGCTTCTCTTTGAATTTAAGTGAATCTAAATAAAAAAATAACCAGCATAGAGAGTCAGAACTAAAGAAGAGAGCATTCTTTTGCTTGATCAGAATAGAAAGTGGGAAAGACTGTTTCCAAACTGCTTAAGTCCATTTATATTTAGATGAGAGGCGTTGTTTGCACCTGTCAGAGCTGCAGATGCGCTCTGGGTGCATCATATTACCTGGGGCCCTCTGTCCCTCTTTCAGAATTGCTGAAGGGGACTTGCTAGGTCATGTTTTATGGGACAGGCAGATGAATACCAGTAAAGGGATTCTGTAAGCCTCTGTCAATGAGAATATGTCCTTAGCACAGAAGAGAAGATCTTGGAAAGATCTTGAGTAATTTACATGTCAAAGCTCCTAGAGCCAATCAGTAATTTACATAGTTGAGAGTTTCTGAGTTTCTGTATGATGCTGATGTAGGGACCACTCCTTTAAAAGTTACATTAACAGAACAGCTTTTATGCTCCAGCTTTATATCTAGTGCAGTGCTTTGTATGATCCAGATATATCTTTAATTTGCACTGTGTATTATGTTTATGATTATAAAACTAATACAAGATCACTGTGGACATTGTGGAAAACACAGAAAAATATTGTGATGAAAACAGCATCAGCACCACCCAGCCAAAACTACCAGTGTAACTTACTGTTTTTTCTTTCAGTATTTATTCTGTGCCCAAACATTATATTATATAGTATATATACAGTATATATACTGTATATAGTATATATAGTATATATACAGTATATATAAAATTTAATATTTTAATTTTCTAATCATGACTGCTCATTTTCAGTGTATTGATATTAGAATTTTCCTGACATGCTTTTTAATGACTGCATAATATGCCTTCACATAAAGAGACCATACTTTATTTTCTTATTATGGGATACTTAGATTTTTTACTCCAAATTTTCTCTATTATAAATATACTTTGATAAGGACCTTCATATTTAAATCTTTGTCTGCATCCCTGATTCTTTTTTCTTTAACTTTTCATTTTGTTTTGTTCTTTTTATATTAAACTTTTTGTTTTGTATTGGAGGACAGCATCCCTGATTCTTTCTTATGAGTCTGTTTCCCACAGGATATGCACCTTCTTTAGACTTTTAATTCATGTCACCAGATCATTTTTAGGAGGATCAGTATTGACTTTTTAGTCTCACTGTTGAGGAAGTTTAAGTGTTAAGTAATCGTAATAAGGTCTTGGTTTATGGACTTTGGGTAAATTATACCTCATCTCACCAAAAAACCATATGAGAATTTTCACTAATGAATCATATACTCTGTGCCCGGGTAAAAATAGCTACACACTTGTCTTTTGCTTTAGCTCTGAGTCTCAAAGTACACAGCCATTTTAAGTTATGAATGGGGACTTCATAACCATATTATTGACTTAAACGATATTAAGTGGTGGCTGGTCAGAGAGAAAGGGAGAGGCTGAGAACCAGAGGGTACCGCTTGGCCACAGGCTTAAAAGGAATTAGGCAGAACCCAGTATGTATTTATATTCTTTGCTCATCCATCCCCCGTTCATGACTGGTTTGATCATAAATTATATTTAAAATTGTAACTATATACACGTGATGCAACGTATAGCACTCAGAATGTCATGACAAGTGGAATGTGTTTCTGTGAGGAGAGTGACATGTCAAGCTGCTTGGAGGGCCACGACAGGCCACTTGGCTCTTGCGTGCCTTGGACCTTCAGGCTGGGCTGTTCTGCCGCGTGCCTCTGGAGTCAAATGCCTCAGATGCTGAAGGCACTTCAGGCTTTTGTGTAAACAATTATACTTTGGCCGGTTCCATCCTGATATTTATAAAACTGCCTGGATTGTCCTCTTAGAAACGGGCAATAATATAATTTGTATTAAGAAAGCAATGACTTGTAAGTCAAACAGATAAAAGCAAATATCGTATAATTAACGCATATATATGGAATCTAGAAAAATGTACTGGTGAACCAATTTGCAGGACAGGAATAGACACACAGATGTAGAGAATGGACTTATGGACATGGAGTGGGGGAAGAATAGGGTGGGACAAATTGAGAGAGTAGTATTGACATATATACATTACTGTGTATAAAATAGATAGCTAGTGGGAAGCTACTGTATAACACAAGGAGCTCAGCTCGGGGCTCTATGATGACCTAGAGAGGTGGGGTGGGGTAGGATGGGTGGGAGGCTCAAGACAGAGGGGATATATATATATATACACACACACATATAGATGATTCATGTTGTTGTACAGCAGAAACTAACACAACGCTGTAAAGGAATTGTACTCCAATTAAAAAAACAGAAATAAATAAATTAAATAATCACTCATTAGAGGGATGAGGGAAAAAGACTATTTAGGTACAAAAATTTCTAAATGTACGCACGATGTCTTCCCACAACTTTACATTTCTATCACTCCTCTTTTTCTTTGAAGTTTAGGGTCAGAAGCTGAACTGACTTCATGGTTTTCCTTCTGATCATTTGATATCCTCTAGGGAATTAGAACTTAGAGACTGCATTCTTCCTTCTTGAAACTCCTGGTAATGATTTCTCCACACACAGCCATGAGCTGTTAGGGCAGTTAAAGCTAGGAAGTCACCACGTGCGGGGAATATTCTATCTCTGCGTCTTGCCTTGATCACAATCCCAAAGAGGCAGAAATCTCAGAAAGCAGCGGGAGAGTCATCGACTAACGTTGTTATTTCACCTACTGCATAATAAAATGCAGAGGACAATAGTGCATTTGTTATAAAGGCTGCTCAGTTTTGTTATAAAATTACACTTCACCAAAAACAACCACCCGGTAACTATTTGTATGAGTCTTACTTGGTAAGCAGCCAGGACCATAAAATATACGAAGCCAGACTTTGACATCTAAGCCTTGGAAATTGATCTGACCATATAGTAAACCTTAGCAAAGATATTTGGCATCGTTCCTATTTTCTTCTGTTAATTCTCTGGTCATCTTCAAATGCAGAACCCCTTATAAGTACGGTTTGTTGTCTCCTATTTTTCTTTGATCCAAAGAGTGTAGTAACTTAAACCTTCACTGATTTTGACCCTGGTTCTTTTCTATTTTTTTTTTTTTCAGTTATTAAGTATAGTACCTTATTCCTCTTTTTAAATAACACCTTTTGTGTTTGGTTATGGAATGTAATACAAGTTCAACTATAGGAACTCTTGAACATATTAAGTGTAAAGGGGAAAAATAAAAACTCTCTAAATTTCCACAACTTGGACAAATATATGTTTTCGTTTGTTGGCTGGTTGGTTGGCTTCTTTATTTTATTGGAGTATACTTGTTTTATAATGCTGTGCTAGTTTCTGCTGTACAGCAATGTGGCTCAGCTACATGTATACATATATCCCCTCCCTCTAGAGCCTCCCTCCCACCCCCTCCATCCCACCCCTCTAGGTCGTCACCAAGCACAGAGCTGAGCTCCCTGTGCTCTCCATCAGCTTCCCTTTAGCTGTCTGTTTTACACATGGTCGTGTATCTATGGCAGTACTACCCTCTCAGTTCTTCTTACCCTCTCCTTCCCCACTTCTTTCTACAAGTCCATTCTCCACGTTCGCATTTCTATTCCTGGCCTTCAAACAGGTTCAATAGAATGATTTTTCTAGATTCCATATATATGCATTAGTAGACCTTGATTCTTTTTCTTTCTTTCTTTCTTTCTTTTTTGGTATTATCTTTTAATTCATAAAAATCAAGGAATTTTCTAAGATCAGTCAATAAGTGTTTCTCTCTCTTATAAATCAACATTATCCATCAACTTTTAGGGATTATCCAAAGTCATTGATGATGAAAAGAAGGAAATATAAGAGATATAAGAGAAGGTTTTTGATTTAATTTCCTGCAAAGATTTCTAGGAGGACAAAAAATATACAGACTCATAAAACCTTCATGCCCTAGACATAGTGAAATGTAGCGTTTAAGAGCGAAGTCATCTGATGGTCCTGGATTTAAATACCAACTCTGCCACAATGAGCTGTGGACTTTGGAAAAACTACTACCCAGGTTTGTGCCTCTGTTTTCCTATCTGTAAAATGGAAATACTAATGCCTGCCTGGCAGGGTTATTTTGAAGATTTCCCCAAATACTTTCTGTGTGACCAGGATGACTCATTCCACAAAATTCAAGTACAATGAAAGTCACGTTTCTGGATTATTCTAAATACAATAAAATCTGGATCTGAAGCTTCTCCTTACCAAGTTCAGTTAGAAGCTTAGTATTGATTGATGTGTGCAGTCCCTCAAAACTGGGAACGGGCCTTTTGTCCTTAGACTCTATGGTCACTGCCTGCTCCTTCTGCAGCCCACCCTCTGTGGAGATCACATCCTCACCATCCACTGCAGTTTCTGCTTAGGGCAGGCTTCAGTGATCCCCCCTTGGCAGGCCTGATGTGAGGGTCCTACCCCCCAGATCTCAAAAGTCAGTCTGGTGTTTTTTCTTTCATCAATAATTTATTTTGCAGGGGGTGTCAGAAAACCATGGAGAAGCATCTGAAAGAATTTTATACTCATACATTTTTATATGTGTACATGACCTCTCTTCCAAACATTTACCAGATTCTCCCCAACATTACAAAATATACCAAGGAGACTGAGTAGTATTTTTTTTTTAAGTAGTGCTAGCTTATCCGGAGAAGGCAATGGCACCCCACTCCAGTACTCTTGCCTGGAAAATCCCATGGACGGAGGAGCCTGGTGGGCTGCAGTCCATGGAGTCGCTAAGAGTCGGACATGACTGAGCGACTTCACTTTCACTTTTCACTTCCATGCACCGGAGAAGGAAATGGCAACCCACTCCAATGTTCTTGCCTGGAGAATCCCAGGGACGGGGGAGCCTGGTGGGCTGCTGTCTATGGGGTCGCACAGAGTCGGACACGACTGAAGTGACTTAGCAGCAGCTAGCTTATCCACCATGCTGATTTAGTTTCTTGATGAGGTTCTCACACTACATGTAATAGTCTATTTTGTGCTGTCCATTCTCCTGTGTTTTAATGATTGTCTTATCTGGCAGTGGGCGTGTTATTTGCTGCTGAGCAAAGAGGTCTTTCTCTCCCAGTGATGTCTTGAACCTTCCCTCTCCCACTCCAAGGGTGGTCTATTGTTTTCCGTACCAGTGGGAATTTACACTTTGTGGGCGTAGTGTTTGCTCAGGTGGAAGAGCTCCACATACCAAATCTTTGCTCTTTAATTTCACTCCAAATGCCAAGACTTTCATTTATAAATCACACTGCAAAACCAGAGACCCTGGAGTTAAAAGGACTTGGTGTTTTCTAGTTTAGTCACCCTCTATTTACAGGGGAGAAAACGAAAACCCAGAAAAGTGCCATCACTTGTTTAAAGTCAGAGATTCAGCTCCTGTTTGAGTTGGATGAACTGGGCTCTCTACATTTACCTCTAGGCAGACTGATGGGAAATTAATCAAAAGGCCCACGTGAGCAGTCTTTACAGTGAGTAAGGGGCTCCTGTGAGCCTGTGGGCAAAGCCCACGAAGGGCCAAGTGTAAAACTCCTGCCCACTACTCAAAGGCCAGTGAATTTCCAACAATTAGTGGAGACTAATTGTGGAGGCAATGGCACTCCACTCCAGAACTCTTGCCTGGAGAATCCCATGGACGGAGGAGCCTGGTGGGCTGCAGTCCGTGGGGTCGCTAAGAGTCGGACACGACTGAGCAACTTCACTTTCACTTTTCACTTTCACGCATTGGAGAAGGAGATGGCAACCCACTCCAATGTTCTTGCCTGGAGAATCCCAGGGACGGGGGAGCCTGGTGGGCTGCCTTCTATGGGATTGCATAGAGTCGGACATGATTGAAGTGACTTAGCAGCAGCAGCAACACCGTCAACATGGCACTCTGAAGTAACCAAAAACTGAAGCTATTCGGTACAGAAGAGTCTGAAGACACAGGTGACATGCCTCCAGCCAGTTCTTCTGAGTCCTTCCAAGTTTTAAGGGCTGTAGTAACAAGAGCATTTCCCCTCTTAACAAGCAAACTTGGCTCATGATATCTGACATCCTATCTTCAAACACTAACCAAAGTCAGGGTCAAGATCACCGCCTGTCTTTGTGGATCCCAGAGTCTTTCTGTTTGGTACTTGGGTGAGTCAGGAACTCATTAGATTGCAAAAGAGGGAAGCCCTGGGACTTCCTTGGTGGTCCAGTGGCTGAGACTCTGCACTCCCAATGCAGAGGGCCTGGATTCTAGGTCCCACTGCTGCAACTGAGACCTGGTGCAGCCGAATAAATAAATGATATTAAAAAATATATAAATACATTAAAAAAAAGAGGGAAACCTCACCCCTACTAGCTTAATCAAACAACAAGAAGAAGTACACTGGTTCATGTAGCCAAATACTAAAAAGGCAGGAGTGGGGTTGTTTCTAGGATAAACTTCTCAGCATCATGGGGAACATGACTATTGGCTTCTTGGGGCCGACACCAACCCCACACTGAGTGTGGAGAGGAAGGAGGGGTTCTCTCGCCTGGTGTCAGTGTACGCAGTTCCCAGGGGGACTCTGGTTGCTTATTTTCATTTTGTTGTTCTACTCCCCCCTCCCCACCCCCCACAGTGGAAGTT
Organism: Bubalus bubalis; assembly: GCF_019923935.1. Taxonomy (NCBI): domain Eukaryota; kingdom Metazoa; phylum Chordata; class Mammalia; order Artiodactyla; family Bovidae; genus Bubalus; species Bubalus bubalis. The sequence goes on along the minus strand of NC_059157.1, from coordinate 20,338,436 downwards.
CAGAGTCTTAACCACTGAACCACCAGGGAAGTCCTTCCAGGCGGAAAGGACCAGCAATGGTGCTTGGAGAGATGGCCCAGCCTGACTCCATGCCCACTTCTTCTCTGTGGAGGAGCATCTTCTGTCACTAAATTAAAAGAATGGGCAGGAAACGTGTTGATATGAACAACAGCAATGTTTCTGTCATTACCTGAAATGGGGAGAAGATAGCATCTGTCTTTCTGATGTTACCGCCACCTTGGATTTCCAAGAAAGAAGGAAAGAAAGGAGTAATTCTCTTCCATTGTCTTCCCCTTTGTCACCATCACCAGTCCCACTTCTGGAAGGTAGGGGACGCTGTCCCCTGGTCAGGAAGGACCACCGAAGAGCACAGGAGGTCAGCACCTGCTCTGGGAACCAAGAGTCTGCGGTGCATGGTGGAGGATTTCCATCCTCTAACAAGAGCCACTTCCGGGGGTCTTGAGATGCTCTCTCCCCTCCCCCACAATAAGATAGTCACCAGCAGGGAAGGCAGGAAGCCAGGTTCACATGGCACTCCCAAGCCCAGGCTGTTTCCAGCACACCAGGCTGCAGCTCACAGCAACCAGAAGAAAGAGTCTGAGAGCCCCAGCTCAGGGATTTCTTGTCTTGCTCCTCGAGTCTGCTCAGGTGAATTTTAGAGTCTTCACTGGGGCCCCAGCAGGATAAATTGTGCATTTTGCAAGCATAGCCATTCATTTAATTTGACTGCCAGGACAACCCCCTCATTCACAGGCAGGCGGTAAGGAAAGGATGCTTGGGTTCCTCTGGCTGGAGAAGAAGCTGTTTCCAGCCTCCGTGGACAGCTGCAGCAGAGGAGCAGGAAGGAAATCTGGGGAGGTGGAGAAGGAAACCGTAGCGGGGGAGGAAGAAAGAGGGCTTGTGGGGAGGCAGGTTTCTGAGGCTTGTGCAGGGTGAAAGGGAAAGCCCACACAATGGAGGAAAGTTGCCAAAAATCTCTGTTTTTGGGAAAAAGCCAGACATGGAAAAAAGTCTTCCTACCCAAAACAATTCTTTAGTCCACCCCACATCCTGAGACAGCATACAAAAACAATAAACGAAGCAACCTGCTGTAAGTGCAGTGAAGGTAGGAAATTCCGTAGTAACCTGGAAGGAGTTAATCCATTCATCCCTGCTTTGTGACAGTTGTTCAGGCTGGGTGGCTACGTTGGCAGTTAGAGATCTGTTGGCCCCTCCGGCTTTGTCACAACCTGGGACACGGGGCTGCAGTGGGTGAAAGGGTTGTCACAATGGGGTCTGTGGTTCATGGATGGGAGAGGAGGCTCCTGATTATTGACCCTCAAACTCTCAGCTCTGGGCGCCTTCCATGGCCCCCTGCCAAGACTGGTACTTGTCACCTTGCATCTGAAGCAGGTGAGACTCTTGTGTGATGTCAAGAGAGGGGTAGTCTCTGGGGAGGAGGATAGTTTGCCAGTGGGTCGTCTTGGACGTCTGTGTTATGTTCTCCTGACCTTTGTACTTTGAAGACTCCTGAGATCTGAAAATAGACAATTTTCTCAAGAAGGTCATATAACCTTAAAGACATGCTGCCAAGAGAATCAGCTTTAATTCTAATTTACTCCAATTTAAAACATGAATATGTGCCATCTGATTTTTTATTTTTAATAAGAGGAAACATTGTAGAAACAAGTAATGAAAATTTCAAGGCTCAAAGAAAGCACTGTGGAGTCATAAGTTAGGGTTATAAGGATTCTGGAAAAACCTTTAGTGGAATAAGCGTTTTTAATGCTTTTCTGGTCACTACCGGCCATGGAACAATGTCCCAGAGGCTCTTCCAGACCTAACACTCTGCTGCCTGCTTGCCTGGAAGTCCATCTCATCCTCTCGCAGAGTAGGCAGAACACGAACTGTGACCACTGTCCCTAAAACAACACTCAGGGGCCTGAGATTTCCGAAGTCCCTCTATTTGCCAAGTCATGTCTGACTCTTTGCGACCCCATGGACTATAGCCCGCCAGGCTCCTCTGTCCAAAGGATTCTCCAGGCAAGCATACTGGAGTGGGTTGCCATTTACTCCTCCAGGGGATCTTTCTGACCTAGGGATCAAACCCACCTCTCTTGTGTCTCCTGAGTTGGCAGACAGAGTCTTTACCACTGCACCACCTGGGAAGCCCCGCCAAACACTGAAAGCTATTTAATTTTAATTTCAAATGTACTCAAGACCTATTTATGTAAATCAGACTTTTTGATTCAGGAGCAGACAAAATTGAACAGAGGAAAAACCAGGAAAGGAAAGTCATTTTATATTTAGAGAAATGGAAAAAAGATGCGAAAATGTAATGAAATAAAGGAAAACAACAAAGAAGCTATACGCTATTGCCCCCAGAGTGCCTTGGGTGAAAACATTAGTCCCAAGAGAAGCTCATCACTGAAAGTTTTCAGGATCAAGTAGTTCTGGAGATTCAGACAAACTGTCACCCCGTTAGGAGATTCGCAGTACTTCAGAGCGTGTTGGAGGCTCTGCCACATCCTACAGCCTGTTTATTTAACCCAGCATTTCCCAAACTGCCCTGAGAACTCACATTTCCCGCAAAGTTGTATTTTACCGTATGGAGAGGAGGTGGTGGCGGTGGTTCAGTCACTCAGTCGTGTCCAACTCTTGCGACCCCATGGACTGTAGCCCTCCAGGCTCTTCTGTCCAGGGGATTCTCCAGACAAGGATACTGGAGTGGGTTGCCATTTCCCTCTCTGTATGGAGAGGAGTAACGATTAAAAAAAAAAAAGAGAGAGAGAGAGAACATAAGTGAGCATAACTAAAACTTTAGGAAAGAAATTCTAACAGAATGGGGACATGTATTACACATGATTTAACTCTATGTAATGTGAACTTCCTGATGTTCAAGCTGGTTTAAGAAAAGGCAGAGGAACCAGAGATCAAATTGCCAACATCCTCTGGATCATAGAAAAAGCAAGAGAGTTCCAGAAAAACATCTATTTCTGCTTTATTGACTATGCCAAAGCCTTTGACTGTGTGGATCACAATAAACTGTGGAAAATTCTGAAAGAGATGGGAATACCAGACCACCTGATCTGCCTCTTGAGAAATCTGTATGCAGGTCAGGAAGCAACAGTTAGAACTGGACATGGAACAACAGACTGGTTCCAAATAGGAAAAGGAGTTCGTCAAGGCTGTATATTGTCACCCTGTTAATTTAACTTATATGCAGAGTACATCATGAGAAACGCTGGACTGGAAGAAATACAAACTGGAATCAAGATTGCCGGGAGAAATATCAATAACCTCAGATATGCAGATGACACCACCCTTATGGCAGAAAGTGAAGAGGAACTCAAAAGCCACTTGATGAAAGTGAAAGTGGAGAGTGAAAAAGTTGGCTTAAAGCTCAACATTCAGAAAACGAAGATCATGGCATCCGGTCCCACCACTTCATGGGAAATAGCTGGGGAAACAGCGGAAACAGCGTCAGACTTTATTTTTCTGGGCTCCAAAATCACTACAGATGGTGACTGCAGCCATGAAATTAAAAGACACTTACTCCTTGGAAGGAAAGTTATGACCAACCTAGATAGCATATTCAAAAGCAGAGACATTACTTTGCCAACACAGGTCCGTCTAGCCAAGGCTATGGTTTTTCCTGTGGTCATGTATGGATGTGAGAGTTGGACTGTGAAGAAGGCTGAGCGCCGAAGAATTGATGCTTTTGAACTGTGGTGTTGGAGAAGACTCTTGAGAGTCCCTTGGACTGCAAGGAGATCCAACCAGTCCATTCTGAAGGAGATCAGCCCTGGGATTTCTTTGGAAGGAATGATGCTCAAGCTGAAACTCCAGTCCTTTGGCCACCTGATGTGAAGAGTTGACTCATTGGAAAAGACTCTGATGCTGGGAGGGATTGGGGGCAAGAGGAGAAGGTGACGACAGAGGATGAGATGGCTGGATGGCATCACTGACTCGATGGACGTGAGTCTCAGTGAACTCTGGGAGTTGGTGATGGACAGGGAGGCCTGGGGTGCTGCGATTCATGGGGTCGCGAAGAGTCAGACACGACTGAGTGACTGATCTGATCTGATCTGAATGTTCACTCTCCATCCAGAGCAAGGATGGGAATTGTTCCAGCAGATGTGCCCTGAACCCCCATTCGAAGGACAATCAGCAGGATGTCTTCTTTCTCCCAAGCACAGAACCAAGCGACAGTGCAAGCAACAGAACCAAGTGGAAGAGACGAAATCAACCAGTTCAAAGCTTATCGGTAGGAAATGAAGGTATGCTACACAGACACACGAAGACGAGATGCAGTGCTTCACTTGAGACCAGCCCTAGTCCTAGAGATAGACCCACCCACAACAACGTTTTGTGGGGGTTTGAAAAGAGAAAATAACTTCTTTCAAAAATAGAGGAGTTTAGACAGAAACAAGAAGAGAAGGCCATTTCGAGACGCTGCAAATACTGCAGCGATGGAGCCACAAGTTCGGCGATGCCTAGAACCACCAGAAACTGAAAAAGGCAGGGAAGGCCCGAAGAGCCTTCAGAAGAAGTGTGTGTCCCAACCAACACCTTGATTTTAGACTCTGGCCTCCAGAAATGGAAGAAGATCAATGTCTATTGCTTTAAGTCAAAAAAAAAAGGGGGGGGGGGAGTAGTTTTTATCTTTGTAGATCACAATTTACTCATTCATTCATTCAATGCAGTTGATTGATTGCCTGTATGTGCCAGTCAGGACTGAGGACGCAGGGTTGGTTAGTCAGGCTCCCTGCTGCATCTGCTATTCCCATTGGACAGAGGAGAGATGGAGACTACCACAGGCCAGTGGCATGAATTCTTTGATAACACAGTGACCAGGGCTGCTGGACTGAACTCAGAATGCAATCGTTCTAGTGTGACATATCCATTTTAATCTGTATGGCAGTTGAACAGTTCTTTCTCCATCACTGAAGCAAACCAACAGATGGTTATTTAATTGTTTGTAAAACCAAACATTAACTACTGGTCTTGGTAATATATCTCTTCTGCTACGGGCCAGAAAACAGATCACAGACAACAGTCTGGAAGATGCTAAAAAAAAAATCCAAAGATAAAATGTGGAAACTAAGATTTCAGTTTTGTTGTTGTTTTTTTTTTTATTAAAAAAATTGAAGTACAATGATTTACCATTTTTCAGATGAACATCAAAGTGATTCAGTTATACATATATGTGTATATTGTTTTTCAGCTTGTTTTCTGTTATAGGTTATTACAAGATACTGAATATAGCTCCTTGAATCAGCCCAAGAGTTACCACAGCACCTCACTAGCCAGCTGTCACCAGCAGTCCCTAAGAACATGGCTTTGAAGGTCACCATTCCCATCGATCCATCTCTCAATGGTCCTGCCACGTGTGCACTGGGGAACTGGACCCTTAGCCTCTTTCTGAAGGCCCCGGATGAAGCGTCTGTTCTAGTTTAGTGTGAATGTACTGACAAAAATTGTGCACACAGCCCCGCAGGCTTCCCTACACTTCTCCTGGTGGCGCCTTCCTTCCCTCCCTCCATTCACCTGAAATGTCGACGTCCCAGAGAGGTTCCCAGACCACCCTCCACCCTAGATCCTTCCTATCTGTACCCTTCACAGTAGTTCTCACCATCTGTAACTTTTTCTCTTCTGTCTGTTTTCTTGTTGGTGGTCTGTCCTCCCCAACTAGACAGCAAGCCCTGGATGGGAAAACCACGTCTCCTCACCTCCCGTCTGCCTTTCCCAGAGCACAGACGGGTCCCATTGACGGAGTGAAAAAGAATAACGAGAAAACACTCTCAGAGACAATTTTGAATAGAAAAGTAAAAGGACGATTCCCTGCTGGTTTTATTAATGGAAGCACATGTATTTTCGTTCTCTCTTATCAGTCACACAACTGACAACTTCTGGCTGTAACTCGAGCAAAATGTTGGGCGGTCTCCAGCGCAGACAGCCATCTAGGCTTCCGAGTGTCAACCAGAAACCAGAGCTGGGTGGTTGCATCTATTTCAGGACGTGCCTACCACCTTGTCATGCTGAGCAAGGTGTCAATAGAGACCTGAGAGTCAAGGATGGAATATATATATATATTAATATATATATGTATTGGCCCCCTGTATGCTGATAATAGTGTCACCAGAATCGAGAGGAGCCCAGAGCTGAGAGTAACCAGTCTGCAAAGGCAGGCAGGTAGGGACCAGGCAGTCTGTGAGAATTTAAGGCCAGGTAGCAGAAAGCAGAATGTTGCTGTTTCTGCTAAGTCGCGTCAGTCGTGTCCGACTCTGTGAGACCCCATAGACAGCAGCCTGCCAGGCTCCCCTGTCCCTGGGATTCTCCAGGCAAGAACACTGGAGTGGGTTGCCATTTCCTTCTCCAATGCATGAAAGTGAAGAGTGAAAGTGAAGGCACTCAGTCGTGTCTGACTCTTAGCGACCCCATGGACTGCAGCCCACCAGGCTCCCCCGTCCCTGGGATTCTCCAGGCAAGAACACTGGGGTGGGTTGCCATTTCCTTCTCCAATGCATGAAAGTGAAAAGGGAAAGTGAAGTCGCTCAGTTGTGTCCAACTCTCAGCGACCCCATGGACTGCAGCCCACCAGGCTCCTCTGTCCATGAGATTTTCCAGGCAAGAGTACTGGAGTGGGCAGAATGCTACCCCATCTTAAAGATTCTTGGTCTGGAGAATAGTCCTCCCTCCTGCATCTGGGCATCTTCTGGGACCCAGGTAGCAGGAACCAAGAGAAATGGTTAAGATTCTTTAGCCAAGAACATCCAACTGGCCATGGTTGGCTAAAGGTAGGCAGAAGATGGGAGCTTAAGAGTGGAGGACAGAGAATCAGCAGTTACAGACGAGCAAATGTTTTCATACCCTCAGAAAAGCAGCAGGTCCAGGGATTAGAGGAACATCGATCCATCCATTATTCAGTTGGCATATTGTAATGGACCCACAGCCTTACGCCAGACCATGGGGATACAGAGAAAAAACTCAACAGTTGCATTTGAGGAGTCACGGTCTAATAGGGGAGTGCATGCATGTGTGCTCCGTCATTTCAGTCGTGTCCAACTCTTTGCGACCCATGGACTGTAGCCCACCAGGCTTCTCTATCCATGGGATTCTCCAGGCAAGAACATTGAAGTGGGTTGCCATGCCCTCCTCCAGGGGATCTTCCTGACCCAGGGATCGAACCTGCACCTCTTATGTTTCCTTCATTGGCAGACAGGTTCTTTACCATTAGCGCCACTTGGGAGGCCCCTAGTGGGGGAGACAGGCATCTGAACAGGTAAATATGACATAGTGATTTACGCTGTGGCAGAACGAGTACTGGGAACCAGGAGCACAGAGGAGGATGCTTCCCTTCCCCCTGCTGGGCCTAGGAGGTGGGATTTAAGCGGATCCTTGAATGAGGACTTGGAGTTTTCCAGGTGGAAAAAATGGGGTGGATACTTCTAGACAGAGAAAGAAAAGCAGCTAGATGTGGGAGAATCTGGAATGTTTAGGGATCCACAGACATCTCGTGTGGATGAAATGTGAGGCATGGAGGGGAGCTGGGGGTGAGATGGGGTGGACGTGGAGGCTACCCGAAGGGGTTGGCCCTGTGGTAGGAGCCCTCATGTGCATTGCCGCTGGGAGGCTTGAGTCCCATCTTCTGGTCAATGGGAAGTCTCTGGAAAAGAATAGCATGACCTGATTTTGAGTTGTTTTACACACATATGAAATAGACAAATCTGGGCGGGAGAAAGCGTCTAGAAGAACACAGGGTTGGAAATCTGGCTTGATAAGAGGTCATGAGGGATGCCCAGTCAGAGAAACTTGGACTTTATTTTCTAGACCAAGCATCCAGATCTCAAATGCCTTCAGAGGCCAGATAGTAACAAACCTGTGAAGTCTCTGGGTTTGATTACTCTGTCTAAAGAATTCAGACTCAAGAAGTCAGGAAGGCTGTTTGTCAAACCAATCTCACAAGTGTCTGATATGACTTTACTCTGTGAGCCTGCGATCCCTACTGTAGAAATGGGGAGTTGGAGATGAGTTTTGATGAGGGGAATTGTAGCAGATGATGGTGATGCTTTCTGCCCAGTTTCTGTTGGTTCACCTTGGAGGTTGTCTGTAGACAGCTCCTCTCCAGCTGATGGCTTCCTGCCTCTTTCTGCTTGGGAGTATTCCCTGGCCACATTTGGGGCGGTGAGAAGTGTCGGGGTATTACATCTGACCCCTCCTGCTCCAACAACAACCCTTACCAGTGAAGGGGTAGCTAGGTAAACCCCTTCCCCACCCCCATCCCCCAACTTCCTTGCTCCTTGATTGGCCAGTGCTGAAGTCTACACAGTTTCTCAAACTATCCCCAGGAAGACTGACTCTCAGTTGCCCACAATAGTACTTCCCTCACTAATGCAACTTCATCAGCTGTTTTTGAAGGGGTCCCAGGAAGACAGGGGTTTCCCTGGGAGCTTAGCTGGTAAAGAATCCTCCAGCAATGCAGGAGACCCAGGTTTGATTCCTGGGTTGGGAAGTCCCCCTGGAGAAGGGATAGGCTACCCACTCCAGTATTCTTGACTGGAGAATCCCCATGCACAGAGGAGCTTGATGGGCTACAGTTCTTGGGGTCGCTAAAAGTTGCACATGACTGAAGCGACTAAGCACAGCACAGCACAGCTGTAAGACAGGCCCAGAAGTGAAGATTTGCCTACAGGAAGTTTATCAGGGAATTCCTTAAGACCAATACCTATGAGGAAGAGAAGAAAGGCTTGCTCAAAGGAAAGGGTGGGTGAGAGCCATGTTCAGTACTAGACAGGCAGGTAAGAACAAAGCCTGAGAAAACCCAGCTAAGTGACTCGGATGTCTCAAGACTGTGGAGAACAAGTTTAGGAGCCACAGGATTCAAGCAGATGCTGGGATTTCCATCTGCATTCTGCTCAAGGGGCCACTGCACTGGGAATGGGACATATAAGTTACAATCACTGAGTTCCTGGTATCCCACTCTGGTGCTCTAGTCTTTATCTCAAGAAATAAAAACAATTAGATTATGGGAAGCAGTTAGCAATTACATTTTCTGTCAGTGGATGAAATTTTACTTAAGCTTCCAGACTTTGTTTAAGAGTACAGTATGTCCCTTATTTCCCAGAGACTTTTGTGTGCTGTGCTAAGTTGCTTGGGTCGTGTCCAACTCTTTGTAATCACAGCCCACCAGGCTCCTTTGTCCATGGGATTCTTTAGGCAAGAATACTGGAGTGGGTTGTCTTTTCCTCTTCCAGTGGATCTTCTCAACCCAGGGATCGAACCCCTGTCTCTTATGTCTCCTTCATTGGCAGGCGGGTTCTTTGCCACTAGCACCTCCTGGGAAGTTTCTGAGACATTAGATTGGTCCATATGCTGCGCGCATTTGGTTTGCATATTCCACGATTGCATTGGGTGGACATTGGAAAAGCTTAGAAAAAAAATCCCTAAATGCAAGTGGCTGCTGCTGTGTGAAAAGCATTTGTCAATGAGATTTTCTGCTTTCTATATTTGTGACATGTGACATAAACACAGAAGGTAAAACCAGAGATGGCGTGGAAATGGTTCACAGAAGAACATGAGTGAGGGACTCAGTCCCAGGAATCATGTGAGCTGTTACTCTGACTTAGCTTTGACCATGGGTGAGTTGCTTCACCTCTGTAGTCCTTTGTTTCTTCATCTAGAAAATGAGAGTCCTGGCCCTGGGTGTTCTAGTTGAGAGAAAGATTATGATTCATCTCTGACCACCCCACTTTTACCCCCAAATTCGTCAGCAAAGTCCTCATCAATAATTAACATACACCTGCAGGTCAGCTCTGCATTATCAAGTTTCTCCTACTTGTCATGCTTTCTGTTGAATTAAAACTCCCTGTCCTCTGCTGTCTGAAGACACCACCCAAAGTCTGTAATTTTACAGGTCAGAGTTGGTGACATCTAATGTGCTTTCAAAGTCCGACATTTCTAGGAAGGGACCATCAGTAAAGTGCTGGCCGATCTCAGAATTCCTTAGTATTTTAAAAAATGGGCAAGCTCACTCATCCTGTGAGCCCATGAGGAATCTGGATATACCTGCATATCTGGTTACTGTTTCAGCTGATTTGCATCCAAAGGCCACAAGGCTCTGCTTCCTGCAACTCAAGTGTGTTCTTCCAGAAAATGTTGATGATACCTAAAGAATTAAGCAAATGCCTGACCAAAACCATTAAAGTCATTGGGTAAACGTGAATGAAAGAACAGGATATTATATTGTTGTTAACGATAAGTCAGAGGGGCTTCCCTGGTGGCTCAGCTGGTAAAGAATCCTGCAATGCAAACCTAGGTTTGATCCCTAGGTTGGGAAGATCTCCTGGAGAAGGGAATGGCAACCCACACCAGAATTCTTGCCAGGAGAATTCCATGGACAGAGGATCCTGGTGGGCTACAGTCCATGGGGTCGCAGAGTTGGATGTGACTGAGCGACTATACTTTCTTTCTTTGGGTTCCCAGTGGATTCTGCCACAGAAGCAGCTCTGTGGCCTTGGGCAGCTCATGGGTTCCTCATATAAAACCAAGGCTGACCTAAGTCCTGCTTGGAATCAATTTGCAGTTTGGTTGGTACAAATGTGATTCTGCCAATCTCAACAGTTACGATAGAGACATTTTGACCATGTGGCTCCTAACTTGGATTGTATGTGGCCTCCTTTCCTTGTGGGAACCAAAGGAACCAGAGACCTGCTAACCACAGATGCCTGGCTGAGGCAGAGATGGGGAGAAACCAACCCAAAGCAGAAGAGTCAGTGGAGGGAGAGAAAAATATAGGCAGACTGATGAAAAGGTTGTTGAAATTGGCCTTGGCTCAGCATCACCTGTCAAGTGGTGGTAGGGGGTGTTGACCTCAGCGGGTCTTTGTAGCAAGATAAGGAAGCTTTAATAAACCTGGCTTCAGCCTCTCTTTTGCTCTTTTTTCCCCCTGAAGACAGGTGTTTCCCCCTCTTCTAGGGTATAGTATTTAATATAAATGCACAAGTTTTGCCAGGCCAACTTCTCCCATAGAGGGGACCCTCAGGAGGTCAGAATTTTTGTTGCTGACTTGGCTTGAGTTGATATTTGCTACATCTGGTTGAAACGAGAGGCATACTTTTTCTGCTGTGCAAATGAATAAAAAATAAGACAAAAGCTGAAGAATCGAAAATCAACTTGGCAAAAGAACTTCGGTGGTTCAAAATTCCTGAAGGGTTTTAGGAAAAACTTAACTTCTATACTGTCACTTTAAAGTAGCATCATGGTGTGTTCTTCGGGTTTTCCTTTTTTACTGGGTTCATGCAAGTGGCCAGGAAAATAATGATATAGAGAAAGAGTCTAATGGAAATAGCTCTAGAGGAAGAGGAGCAATCTTCTCCAAAGTTAGATGGATTTATCAGAGTGATATTGACAAGACTGGTATCCTCATCTCTTCCTATGGATTATCCTTTTAAACAACGCATTTTAAAAAATGATTGGAGAATAGTTAATTTACAGTGCTCTACTAATTTCAGGTGTACAGCAAAGTGCTTCAGTTATCCATATCAGTCAGTTCAGTTGTTCAGTAGTGTCCGACTCTTTGCGACCCCATGGACTGCAGGACGTCAGGCTTCCCTGTCCATCACCAACTCCAGGAGCTTACTAAAATTCATGTCCATTGAATCAGTGAAGCCATCCAACCATCTCATCCACTGTCATCCCCTTCTCCTCCCACCTTCAATCTTTGCCAGCATCAGAGTCTTTTTGTCAGTTCTTCACATCAGGTGGCCAAAGTATTGGAGTTTCAGCTTCAACATCAGTCCTTCCAATGAATATTCAGGACTGATTTCCTTTAGGATGGACTGGTTGGATCTCCTTGCAGTCCAAGGGACTCTCAAGAGTCTTCTCCAACACCACAGTTCAAAAGCATCAATTCTTCAGCGCTCAGCTTTCATTATAGTCCAACTCTCACATCCATACATAACTACTGGAAAAACCATAGCTTTGACTAGATGGATCTTTGTTGGCAAAGTAATGTCTCTGCTTTTTAATATGCTGTCTAGGTTGGTCATAGCTTTTCTTCCAAGGAGCAAGTGTCTTTTAATTTCATGGCTGTAGTCACCATCTGCAGTGATTTGGGAGCCTCCAAAAATAAAGTCTCTCACTGCTTCCATTATTTCTCCAATCTATTTGCCATGAAGTGATGGGACCAGATGCCATGATCTTAGTTTTCTGAATGTTGAGCTTTAAGCCAACTTTTTCACTCTCCTCTTTCACTTTCATTAAGAGGCTCTTTAGTTCTTCTTCGCTTTCTGCCATAAGGGTGGTGTCATCTGCATATCTGAGGTTATTGATCTTTCTCCCAGCAATCTTGATTCCAGCTTGTGCTTCATCCAGCCTGGCATTTCACATGATGTACTCTGCATATAAGTTAAATAAGCAGGGTGACAATATACAGCCTTGACATACTCCTTTCCCAATTTGGAACCAGTCTGTTGTTCCATGTCCAGTTCTAACTGTTGCATCTTGACCTGCACACAGATTTCTCAGGAGGCAGGTAAGGTGGTCTGGTATTCCCATCTCTTTAAGAATTTTCCATAGTTTGTTGTGATCTACACAGTCAAAGGCTTTAGCATAGTCAATAAAGCAGAAGTAGATGTTTTTATGGGACTCTCTTGCTTTTTTGATGATCCAGTGGATGTTGGCAATTTGATCTCTGGTTCCTCTGCCTTTTCTAAATCCAGCTTGAATATCTGGAAGTTCATGGTTCACATACTGTTGAAGCCTGGCTTGGAGAATTTTAATCATCACCTTGCTAGCATGTGAGATGAGTGCAATTGTGCGGTAGTTTGAACATTCCTTGGCATTGCCCTTCTTTGGGATTGGAATGAAAACTGACCTTTTCCAGTCCTGTGACCACTGCTGAGTTTTCCAAATTTGCTGGCATATTGAGTGCAGCACTTTCACAGCATCATCTTTTAGGATTTGAAGTAGCTCAACTGGAATTCCATCACCTCCATTAGCTTTGTTCACAGTGATGCTTCCTAAGGCCAACTTGACTTTGGACTCCAGGATGTCTGGCCCTAGGTGAGTGATCACACCATCATGGTTATCTGAGTCATGAAGATCTTTTTTGTATAGTTATGTGTATTCTTGCCACCTCTTCTTAATATCTTCTGCTTCTGTTAGGTCCATACAATTTCTGTCCTTTATTGAGCCCATCTTTGCCTAAAATTATCCATATACATATATTATTCTTTTTCAGATATTTTCATATAGGTTATCACAGAATATTAAGTAGAGTTCCCCATGCTATATAGTAGGTCCTTGTTGGTTATCTGTCTTATATATAGTAATGTGTGTGTGTTCATCCCAAGCTCTTGATTTATCCTCAAAAAAACATATTTGGATGCTTTCCAGGAGGCCAGGTACTGGGGACAGAACCACTAATAAAATGTTCTTCCCTCCCAACTTTATTATGTCCCTTTATGGTATTAAAAACCACGTATATATTAAAGAACATTTTGGGGAAAAATATCACCATTCTAATATAACTGCTGTTAGTATATTGATATACATTCTTCTTGGGTATATAAAACATGTGTGTGTTTGTAATAATACTGAATATAAAAAAATATTATCCTGCTTTTTCTGAAAAAGACCATTTTATTAACACTAGCAGCTAGGATGCCGAAAGGCAAAGGGAAGGATTTGTAGGAACATTCCACAGTCAGGAGCAGGTGGATAAACCAGTGCAAATGAGGGCCTTAGGTGTTTTGAGAAGAAGTCTTCAGGGTTTTGTTTGTTTATTGTTCTAAGGTGTTCACCATCCTTCTCCCCCATTCTCCACAACAAAAACCCAAAGCAGTATTGTGCAGGGTATCAGAGCTAAGGATATGCTAATAATTTAGAGGCTTAGCCACCCCTTAGAGACAGTTTCTAAGGAGTCGGCTGCCAAGCTAAGCACCCCACCTCCTCCTAAGGACTCAGGTGGCTTCGCTCAGTTACAGGCAAAGAGCACCCATCTGCTGGCAACACCACCGCCTTCTTTTTCTTTCTTAAGGTTTCTTTAGTGCTACCCAGCGAGAGCTTATTCCCTGAGAAACCAGTCCTGCTCCAGTGTATCTTTCAGGACGACCAGAAGATGAGGTGCCTCTGCCTCTAAAGAAGCCTTTTTCACCTTGTTCAGATATCAATCGTCAATAAATAAATCAATAAAAGTCAAAAAATAACTTCTTGCTGTTGGGTTGGACGGTACCAAGTCTAATCCTTAAAATAATGGCAAACCCTTGCAGAAGAGTCCAGAGCCTTCCGGGAGACACCCCCCCACCACCAGTGCCTCCGCCCAGAGTTTATCTTCCCTAGTGTTCTCATCTGATTTACTGTCACCCTTGGTGAATTCAGGTTAGTGAGGTCTGGAGCGTGTGCAGTCCAGGAGCACAACTATAGGAAAGCAAACAAGTGAATAAATACAACAGAATTTGGTGCACGGTTTGGGAAGAATTCCAAACAAGTGAGAAGCCCCTCACTTAATTTTGTTAGTTTTTCCGCAGCCCTGCCCTGGAGGAGGTGGCCTCAGCTTCCCTAATTTGCCCCAAGTGACGAGGGTCAGGGTGGAGTGGGAGAACACACCTTGATCCTGGCCCTTAGCGCGAAACACTTCTTCCCAGAGAGGCTGGTATTTTCAAAATGAACGTAAGCAGTGATGACAGGAAGAGTTAGAGTAACTACAATTATTAGGATTCTAAGGTAAAAGTCTCAGTTTACATATAGGAGTTGAAGCATGCAAGGGGTTTAAATATTAGCTTCGAAACCTCTTAAACTACAAAAGCTACATAATGGCCCCAAAGAGCTTTATGTCATGTGTTCTGGGCTGCCTGAACCCATGTGATGGGAGCCCCTGACCCTGTGGCCTGAGGGAGGAGCTGTCCTGTCCTTTCCTGGCATCACTGCAGATTCCTTTTCTTTTAAAAAAGTTGTTTTTTTTATCATTGGAGTATAGTATAGCATTTCTATTACTGGAATATATTTACAATGCTGTGTTAGTTTCTGCTGTACAACAAAGTGAATCAGTCATACAAGCTGCATGCTCAGTCGCTTCAGTCATGTCTGACTCTTTGTGACCCAATGACTATAGCCTGCCAGGCTTCTCTGTCCATGGGATTCTCCAGGCAAGAACACTGGAACAGGTTGCCATACTCTCCTCCAGGGGATCTTCTCCACCCAGGGATCGAACCCAGGTCTCTTATGTCTCCTGCATTGGCAGGCAAGTTCTTTACCCCTAGTGCCACCTGAGAAGCCCAAAATACATATATTCCCTCCCTGTTGGGCCTCCCTCCCACTCCACTTCCCTAATTCTGTCCCTCTAGGTCATAATCTTCCCAAGATCATATAGTGATGGCTACTGGAGATAGGATTCAAACCTTCATCCTCCACTTTAAAATGCACTTTTCATTTTAAAACCACTGTAGATTTCTTCGCTATCCTTAAGGGGAATCATAGCCTTGGAGAAAATCAGTTGCTATCTTGTTACTTCAGCATCCCTGCTGCTGCTGCTAAGTCGCTTCAGTCGTGTCCAACTCTGTGAGACCCCATAGACGGCAGCCCACCAGGCTCCCCAATCCCTGAGATTCTCCAGGCAAGAACACTGTAGTGGGTTGCCATTTCCTTCTCCAATGCATGAAAGTGAAAAATGAAAGTGAAGTCGCTCAGTCATGTCCCCGACTCTTAGCAACCCCATGGACTGCAGCCTTCCAGGTTCCTCCATTCATGGCATTTTCCAGGCAAGAGTACTGGAGTGGGGTGCCATTGCCTTCTCCGTCAGCATCCCTATGTATCCTTAATTGGAAAGATTTTGAAGCAAAAAAAGTAACTAGATGTATTATTTCCTGGATTGAAAAGCAGATGGGATTATAGATATTTCTTTGTTATTTCAAATTGATTTCTACTATAGAAACAGTTCATGCTCATTGAAGAAAACCTTTCAAATGCAGAAATTTATTTGTACAAAAATAATTAGGCAGCCATAATTGCCTTGTCTGCAGGTAAAAATTATTAACATTTTGGTGTACACCTCATCTTATTCACATCTGATAATTTGTTCATTAAGTTGATGCCCTATTGCATTTTTGCCTTTATAATTTATTTTTCTAACTTAACATTATGTATTATATTATAAATATTTTACATCATAAATGTTATATTTATGTCATAATATATCATAGATATTTCCATGATATAGTGAAAGACTAGTTTGAGTATTTAAATATTCTGTAAAATACCATTTTGATGACTTCCTAATATTCCATCATATAGATAGGCCATAATTTATTGATCTGTTCCTTAATTTTTTACTTCTAGGGACAGGGCCTATACAGAGAAGTATACATTTTGCACAAGTGTTTCTCTCTGTCTGAGGTGGGGGGAAGCTGAAATACACCTAGCATTCAGCTCCCCAGGGAGTGTAACTACACAGGCTTCAGGGTAGGGCAGGAGGGGTGAGGAGTAAGGCTGGAGAACATCTTTTTCTAATTATTAATAGTACAAAGGCTTCAGGAGGTAAGTAGTAGCCTTGATGGTAGATAATACTCTGCTGAATTGAATACAGAAAATTCTTGAGTATTAGAATTGAGTAACTGCTGTTGGCAGTTACTCTCAGCATGAACTTCTGTACCTCTTTTAAAAAAAAAAAATTAAAGGTTCATAACACTGCAATTGATTTTTTTTTCACTACTAATTCCATTGCACCATTCCCACCCCCACCCCGTCCCAGAACTAGTGACTCAGAATCATGGTTCTGCAAGGAATGAGAGGTTTTTCCATTCCCTTTTATTTCCGCACTGCAGAGTCATGGGTATTTTAAATGTCGTAAAAATATATCCCCATTAAAGATCAGTTTTAGCTATGGCAATTATTATTGACTGAATGTATACTAATGCAGTCTACACAATAATGCCAGATCCTTAGGTTTCTATAATTCCAGGGGATTGGTGACTTTTGTTCCTTTGAGAGATGTGTCTGTAAAGCTGAACAGTGCAGAACTTTTCCCAAAACTGGTATTGGCGAGGGCAGAAGGTCGTCCCATTTTTAGAACAGTCCTGCTCCATTAGAGATGCTCATGCAGAATTGTAAAGAGGAAAACTAGTGGTGCTTATGATGATTCTTTTTAGATTAAGAATTAAAATGACATTTATTTTGGAAATGTTTCTCTAGCTGCCTTCGCCACAGGAAACTTGTTGGACGATAAATGACCTAATACATTTTGCATGTCCCTGAGTTTTGGCTGATGGACCAATCTCTTCATTAGAACATCCATTTACATGATATCAATCAGCTCTGAGCACAGCTCAGAGACCCAGGCAGGGGTTACTACCTCTGTCCCAGCCAGCATTCTGGAGTAGACCTTGAATCCTTTGCTTGGAACAGAGAGGCTGCAAGTGTGCAGACCAGGGCTTGGTGCTGGTCTGGGGTTAGACTTGCATTTTCAACTGAGAAATGCCAGGGAACTAAAGATGAACCGTGACTTAATGGAACGGTTAAAGTATGGACACCTGCCAGTAGACTGTCATGATACCAACTTCATCTTCCTTTTCTACGAAGGAATGTGAGCTTTAGACATTCCTAAAAGATAAAGAAACTCATGGCAGTAACAATAGTCTAGGGAATCAGGATAGAACCATGTAGTTCTTTGAAGAACTTCAACTTTAATTCCGTTCTTCCCTGGAAGCTCAGATGGTAAAGAATCTGCCTGCAATGCAGGAAACCTGAGTTTGATCCTTGGGT
The DNA here is from genome assembly GCF_019923935.1 of Bubalus bubalis. NCBI lineage: Eukaryota > Metazoa > Chordata > Mammalia > Artiodactyla > Bovidae > Bubalus > Bubalus bubalis. The sequence goes on along the minus strand of NC_059157.1, from coordinate 20,320,697 downwards.
CGGGAAGATGTCCTAGAGAATGGAATGGCTACCCACTACAGTATTCTTGCCTGAGAAATCCCAGGGACAGAGGAGCCTGGTGGGCTATACTCCATGGGGTCACAAAGAGTCAGACACTACTGATTGACTAACTCACTGAAGAGTGAACATTGGCCTTCATATGGAAAATTCAATTGGTTTAACAGTGTAGTGTATGTGTGTGTGTGTGGTGGGTCAGCCTCACTACAGCTTGTCAGGGGTTATAGGAAGCTTTCTGTCTTTTTGTATTCTTTCTTTCCTTTTATCTTTGCAAGGTTTATGTGTCTTCGTAGTGAGCAGACCTGTGCCTTGTGTCTATTTTCCAAGCATTTGACACAGCAAGCAGCAAGAGGAAGCAGAGCAGAACTGAGAGTCACTTACACGTCAGGTGACTTTGATGAGTCACTTCATCTCTTGGAGTATCAGTTTCTGCACCTAAAATAGAGATGCAGGTTATCAGAAGTATCAAAATGTCGAAGTCTTCCAGCAGCGTTGCACGTGTGGGTACTCAGGTGCTAAGTAAGCTGTGTCTGACTCTTTTCTGACCCGACGGACTGTAGCCCACCAGGTTCCTCTGTCCATGGGATTTTCTAGGCAAGAATACCGGAACTGGTTGTTATTTCCTCCTCCAGGGGATTTTCCCAACCCAGGGGTCGAACTCGAGTCTCCTGCACTGGCAGGTGGATTCTTTACCACTGAGCCACCCACGGTGTTGGTCACCACTAAAAAGGGACAGGACACATCTCTATAACCCCCACTGGACAAGACTGGGATAAGTCCTGGCCCCCACGCTCCAGCTCTTGCTGCCATTATGTATGACACAGATGAAGAGCCAGGAACCAGGGACTTTGTCGCTTAGTTACCACCTTAAAACTGAGAAATTCATAAAACCCCAAGACCTATGGGGGCTCATCTTTCTCAGTAATAAATGAGAGGGAGGCACTGTTCAGGGTCCTTCTGGAGACCGACTTCTATGAGTCTAGAAATCAATACAATAGAACTAACAAATGGGATTCTGCTCCCTCCCCTCTGGGGAGCAGAAGAAATAATGATTTAGTACTTGGCATTTTGGCCAGTTCTGCTGACTTTTCCCCAGCCAGTATTCTTCTCCTGTCTGGTTTTGCCCTTTTGATTTTAAGACGTCAGACTGTTGATCAATGATATATACTTTGTATGTTTTGTTTTGTCAACAGAAGGTGATAAAAGAAAGCCACCTTTTCTTTTCCTGTAAACAAGGGCTTGCTTATGACTCCAAAGGGGATTGATGGGAAGTATTGTGTTCTCTCCACATGCATGCCCCCCACCCCACCCCAACAGTGATAATGTGCTTTAAAAGTCTAAGAAAGAAGGTGAGTTTTGTTTCAGTACTGCCTCTCAGCTCCTTGGCAGGGTCACAGGGGCTAACTCAGCCTGTGGGATGCTGGCCCTTACTCCCCTTTCCTGAATAAGGTTCTGATTCAATTCCAAACTTTCTGCCTTTAATAATGTCCAAGGGGTCTATGCAAGGCTTCAGTACTGTGACTTTCCTAGTGTTTTGTCCTAGATGCCTGCCATGGCCATGTTGCCCTTGTCTGGCCTTTCCAGGGATGGTAGGCAAGCATTTGAAGTAGTGTCTTATTCTTTTTCAGTAAAGGCTGTGTGTGTGTGTGTGTGTGTGTGTGTGTGCTTTTTCAATCACAGAAAGTAGAAACTAAGTAACTCAGCTTGATTCCCTCCTAAGGTGAAGGTCATTTGATCATGACTTCAGGAGCTTTCAAAGTCCTTTGTCTATTTCCTTCCTACATCCATGGACCATGTTGCCATCTGATCGGACTTTTCAGTTGCAGTGGTTTGGAAATAGCATTTGCTCTGGCTTCCCTGATAGCTCAGCTTGTAGAGAATCCTCCTGCAATGTGGGAGACCTGGGTTCAATCCCTGGGTTGGGAAGAGTCCCTAGAGAAGAGAAAGGCTACCCACTCCAGTATTCTGGTCTGGAGAATTCCATAGACTGCATAGTCCATGGGGTTGCAAAGAGTTGGACATGATTGAGTGACTTTCACTTTCCTTTCCTTTCCTGACCCTGTCGCAGGGATGCAGGAGAGCCAACTCCTATCCTAGAAGAGCTTCCTGGCTCCACATCCTGCTTTCAGCCTGCCTTTGACCTTGGGTGCCAAGGATGGTCTGCCTTCTTCGGAGCCTCCAGGATCCAAGATGCTATAGTCTTGCCTCATCACCTGATGTGATGTTGAATGGGATCTTGTAGTTTTGAAGTGGTTTGGAAAATGTATTTTCTCCAACCCAGCTGAAAAGTCCATCTGAACATTCCTAAGCACTTAGAGATAATTGTGCCGATGAATAACAATGTAAATAGTGTGCCTGCGATCAAGTAACAAACAAGGGCAGGGGAATAAAAGGTGAAACTATCTTTCTGTGTAATAATCATTTTAAGAAACCAAAGCTATTTGAGAAAAAAAAAGTGAAAAAGCAAGACTTACCTGCCCAGCTTCAAATCCAGGATTTGAGCTGGAAAATCAATGATAGGTTTTCCCAGCAACCTTTAAGTCAGCCTCCTTCATATAACTCCTTAATCTGAAATCCCTCCTCTGCTCATGCCTGTACCATTTACAATAAGAGCTTTTATTACAATTATGAGCATGGAACACGGAAACGTATCTTATGTTTGGCAAGCAAAACTGTAATACTCTATGCAAGAATTCTCTTATTAAAATGCACACACACTCAGACCTGAGATTTATTGGTCTTTTGTCTGGTTGCGTTAAGTTCTTAAGCTGATTTTTGATATTACTCCTGTGGCGTTTTAAAGCTTTTGTGCTTAAACTGCACATTCTGCTCCAAGCACAGATATTTCAAGATGAAGTAGGCAGCATTTTATGGAATTTCAAAGAGATAGGGTGGCCAGATGATGAATGAACGCATTTATTGTGTAACAGAGGAATGAAATGGGCCAAGCTTTTCCTCCAGAAACCGGGCTTGGTTCGATAATATATTTTAATATTTCCTCCTCTTCAGGACATTGTATATATAGTAGACTGTGCTTTTCTCTTTATTTTTCTTGACTTAGGGTCAGAGTGACAGCTTATATGAATAGGGTCACCAACCTTGGCTACTTGTCTTTCTGTGTCCTTTCCTGTCTGCGGGCATCTGTGTTACATTACTCCTGGGGATGTTTCAATGGCTTCCTTGAAGTTCTTCATCTCCTTTTTTGTTGAGTTTTCTTTCTTTAACAGACCACTCAGTAATGGCTTTGAAATCTCCATGTTATTTATTCTTATCCCTTGACCAGCCAGCAGTGTTTCCGGAGGTAATCTGATGAATTGGCTTGAATAGCTCAATTTGGAGAATAGCTAACAGGCAGGGGAAGTGATGAGCATGATAACGGAGATGGCTGAGGCCCTTCATTAAATCAATACATAGTCGGGGAGGGGCCAAGTGTCAGGAAACACAGGGCACATGGACTAGCATCGCTGGGTATTAAGTATTGACATTTTTAGATCTGAGGCAAGAAGAGGAACTGACAATCCATTTTTCCAACTCGGGCTATCTTGTGGGTGGAGAGCTCTCCATTTATTGTTTCACTGGTATTAACCTCAGAGAGAGGAAGGATTTTCTGTGTTTTGCCTGGTGCTGCAAAATCAAATTAACACTGACCTGAGCCCTGCTCCAGGCTACAAAGCAAAGTGGAGGTGCCTCTAGGGGTGCAGGCCAGCACTAGCTCCGGGGAGGAGAGGTAAAAGCAACTGGAAACCACAGTGGAATTTCTAACACAAAGTAGCCTGTGATCAGTTACCTGATAAATGTGAGTTAGAACTTGAACAGGCTTTCTGAGGTCAGTGTCAGCCAATGGGGACAGAGCAGGGCTCTAAGGATGGGAGGACTGAGATGGTGAAGGGGGAACTGAGACGTTCTAGGTAAGAGGGTGGCAGAAACAAATAGAAAGAGTCCCAGCCAGGGGTTAGAAGATCTGCCTCTCCACGGGCACTCTGCACTCCAGCGTCCTGTGGCTAGGGGCCAAGCTAGAAGGCCCTTCTGAATTTTTGTTTCCTCAACAGTAAATGGAGTCATGAGGTGATTCGTCCATTCAAGGGATATTTTCTGAGCACCTACTGTGTATCAGACACCATGCTAAGCACCATGGCTGTAACAGTGAGCAGCATGGGTGAGAATCATGCCTTCAAAGAGGATAGTCTTCTGGGGGAAAATCACAAGTCATCAGGCGCTCAGATCATTGGGAGTTAAGTCCTGTGACCGAGAACAATAAGATATGATGGGAATACCAGGCGGGGAAGCTTCCGGTAACATGAGGGATTGGAGCTGATACAGGAAGGTAGGTAGAGGTTGGACAGCAAAGGTGAGGTGGTGGAAGGCTCTTCTGAACCTGGGAGTAACACTCCTGTTTGACGGGGGTATAAAGTTCAACATGGTAGACTCACAGAGCTCTGAGGCTCTGGAGTGTGTACAAGATGCTGAGGATAGCTTCCTGTGCTATCCAGTAGGCCCAGTGGTTTATCTATTTTATGTGTGGTAGTTGTACAAGATATTGAATATAGCTCCCAGTGATATATACTAGGTCCTGTGGTACAAGACATTGGATACTCTGAGATGTTAAAAAGATCCAGCAAGTTCTGTCATGAACAGAGGTGCTACAAACTAGCTGAGTGACCTCAAACAACTCACTTTACCTCACAGAACCTAGTTTCTTAGTCTGTATAATGGGACACTAATGGCCTGTGCCTCGGAATATTGTGTGGGTTAAATTAGATGATGTAGGTAAAGCTTTTAGCACGGTGCTTGGAATGTAGCAAAGCTTTTTAAATATTCACAGCTGAATTCCCATTGTCCTCATACCCTCTAAGCCCCTGGGATCCTGTGAGTCTCTTTGCTATTAAGGTCAGCACACATCTTCCCCGATGACTGTGGCCTTCTCTGGGGAGCCGAAGGTCTCCATATTGTCAATTTAAGAAATTTCCCTGGGATTAATTTTGGAGAGTTGCTTGCACTAGCTTAGCTTTCCCTCTTGTTTCTAGAGGTTACTGATTTAGGGTCATTTTTTCCACAGTATTTTCTCTCATATTATTGTACCTAGACATTTCCTAGGTAGAATCCAGATTAAAATATTGGTAAAAAAAAGATAAACAAATAAAATATTGATACACGTAGTTCTATCCTTATGAATAATATGGGTTTCTATCTCTATTGTTTTGACACAATGACCAATGAATAACTAGAATGACTGGGAAGCCTTGGAAAAATAATGTACTCTCTGCTATTTAAAATGATTTTGGTCATCACTTTTCTCCTTGACACTAAGGTTAGAGTTATACCCATATCTGCTGTCTCTCCTCCAATACAGATCTTACTTTTAGGCCACTTGAAAGATTAACTTGGCCTTTAAATGTGTTCCTCCAATTTTTTCCTTCTAGCACAAGTGATTCCTGAAATAGTCCTATCAGAGAAACCCAGTACTCTAAAAATCTGCTTTATTCTAGACAGACCACTTCCTATGTATTTGTTGGATACTTGGCACAATAGTTAATCGAGTATGTACACTTTAGGGCTTCCCTGGTGGCTCAGATGGTAAAGAATCTGCCTGCAATGCAGGAGACCTGGGTTCAATTCCTAGATTGGGGAGATCCCCTGGAGGAGGGTTTGGCAACCCACGTTAGTATTCTTGCCTGGAGAGTTCCATGGACAGAGGAGTCTGGCAGGCCATGGAGTCACAAAGAGTCCAACATGACTGAGCGACAAAGCACAGCTCAGGACATTTTAAGGCACTGCAAACATGCTGTAAGCGTGAGAAAGTTTTGAGAATTGAATCATATTCAAAACCTCAGAGACACATTTGGCACTCTCTGGATTTCCCAGTATTCCATACTCAGACCTTGAATAGTTCTTCCTTTGCTGTTGACCCACAAGCCAGCAGCGGATCTATGAAATATTGCAGTTAGCCAAAGGGTTTTCCTATAGCTTGTGCTTTTTTATCAGTGACTTGAATGGTGTTCATTCACAAGGCTACACCGTAATTCAGTAATGCAATTCTGGAGGAAGCAGGACCTGAGACAGGCAGTTTTATCTGAAGCCATGTGGTTCTATCTAGAATTGAGATGCACACAGGATTTATTTAAACATGACACATGTGGTTTTGAAACAATCCCCTCTTTGTCCTCCATCTGTAACATGACCTTGTAAATGACTTTGGTTAAGCAGAATCTAGGACTTTCCTGGTGGCTCAGTGGTAAAGAACTGCCTGCCAATGCAGGAGACACGGGTTTGATCCCTGGATTGGGAAGAAAAAAATGGCAACCAACTTGCCTGAGAAATCCCACGGACAGAGGAGCCTGGTGGGCTACAGTCCATGGGGTCACCGAAGAGTCAGATTTGACCTAGTGTACAATCTACTGTCTCTTAAGAAGAAAGAAAAGAGATAGAAAATCTGGTAAGATGAATGGTAGATGAGTTAATGTTTGGACTACTGGAAGTGAAAGACATATCCAGAAATAAAAAAAAACCCACCTTTCAGCCAACTGAGAGCATTGATTGAACTTTGCAAGGAAGTGTTTCTTCTGTAGTTTTCTTTTTTGATGCACATCAAAGGTACTGAAATCAAGAGAATAAATAAAAAAACAAACAGATGGGAATACCAGACCACCTAGCCTGCCTCTTGAGAAACCTGTATGCAGGTCAGGAAGCAACAGTTAGAACTGGACATGGAACAACAGACTGGTTCCAAATAGGAAAAGGAGTACGTCAGGCTGTATATTGTCACCCTGCTTATTTAACTTATATGCAGAGTACATCATGAGAAATGCTGGGCTGGATGAAGCACAAGATGGAATCAAGATTGCCAGGAGAAATCTCAATGACCTCAGATATGAAGATGACACCACCCTTATGGCAGAAAGTGAAGAAGAACTAAAGAGCCTCTTGATGAAAGTGAGAGAGGAGAGTGAAAAAGTTGGCTTAAAGCTCAACATTCAGAAAACTAAGATCATGGTATCTAGTCCTATCACTTCATGGCAAATAGATGGGGAAACAGTGAAAACAGTGGCTGACTTTATTTTTTGGGCTCCATAATCACTGCAGATGGTGATTGCAGCCATGAAATTAAAAGATGCTTGCTCCTTGGAAGGAAAGTTATGACCAACGTAGACAGCATATTAAAAATCAGAGACATTACTTTGCCAACAAAGGTCCGTCTAGTCAAGGCTATGGTTTTTCCAGTAGTCATGTATGGATGTGAGAGTTGGACTGTGAAGAAACCTGAGCACAGAAGAATTGATGCTTTTGAACTGTGGTGTTGGAGAAGACTCTTGAGAGTCCCTTGGACTGCAAGGAGATCCAATCAGTCTATCCTAAAGAAGATCAGTCCTGAGTGTTCATTGGAGGGACTTATGTTGAAGCTGAAACTCCAATACCTTGGCCACCTCATGTGAAAAGCTGACTCATTTGAAAAGACCCTGATGCTGGGAAAGATTGAGGGTGGGAGGAGAAGGGGACGACAGAGGATGAGATGGTTGGATGGCATCACCGACACAATGGACATGGGGTTGGGTGGACTCCGTGAGTTGGTGATGGACAGGGAGGCCTGGCGTGCTGCGGTTCATGGGGTCACAAAGAGTCAGACATGACTGAGTGACTGAACTGAACTGAACTGAGCAAGGATGATGTCTATGGGTGGTGGAATTAAAACTCCTACTTGTAGCTATGCATGGAATAATCAGGGTAGAAGCCAATGCTGAACATAGAAGCCTATATTCTTTTAGAATCCATCCTAGTGGGAGCTGGGGAGGGGGCACAGGGCTGGAGTTGTAGAGACACAAAACCACAGAGCACCCCCCACCCAAGCTCAGAACCAGAGTAAAATTCCTCTTGGGATCTGGTTTTCCATTCAGTCCCCATGCCCAGTTCCCGTGGCTTCCCCCAGGATCTTTGCTTTTTATCCACTTGGTTGCTTACAGTGGATCAGGCAACTGGAACCAGTGGCCCCAGGTGGAAGAGACAGATCTTGGAGGTGGTGCTTAGCTTTTCTTTGTTTTCAGTCTTCATCACGATGAAAAGCTAGTCGTGTTTCCACTAGCAAAGAAAACCCAGAGCCACGTGTTATGTACTGGTTCCGTGTTCTAGCATGTTTTGAAAAGTTAACACTTTTATCTTTCGGAAGGTCCAGTGTGCTTGGGAGTGTTCCCCTCCACCATGTTATATTTAGAACCTCTGCTCTTAGTTCATTTCTACCCAAATCGTACAGGCACCATGTCCCTGATTCTGCTCCAAGTGACTCTAACAGTGTCCCCTAACAATGAGCTGCCTTTGTGGTTAATTGCAGCTCTGTGCATGGAATAAACATTTCAGTTCACTTTTCAGGGGCTGACAGGTTCAGGAGCTGCCACACTCAGTTACTTGTTTTATATTGTCATCAGCATTACCAGGCAGCTTTTTCAAAAGATGGACATGTACTTAGATATAGATCTCTTACCCTCTAGAAGAATGTTGCTTTAAAACTTTATACTTGGAATCCAACCTGGAGAGTCTGATTCAGTGAGTCTGGGATAGGGCCCAGGAATTTGTAGTTTTAACAGGTATCTTGGGTGATTCTTATCATCAGAGAAGCCTGGAAAACACTGCTTTATTGTGTACTAGACTTTCCTGTTCTCTCTCCCACTCCAATCACATAAACCTGTGAAATATTTGCATGTTGTTTTTGTAATGAAGCTGTATTCTTCTATTTGGCAGCATGAATATATATGGTGATTTTGCGCCCTTGTGATTTATTTATTTATTTATTTTACTGAGCCATGCAGCTTGTGGGATTTTAGTTCCCTGACCAGGCATTGAACCCAGCTCCTTGGCAGTGAATGTAGTGAATTCTAACCATTGGGCAACCAGGGAATTTCTGAGTCCTTGTGATTTTTTAGAAATGGAGTTTTACCAGATTGATCTTCTTGATATATTCAGTTCACTGCTTGTGTTTTTATGAACTTCAAATTGTTAAACAACTCTGATGTTTTCATTTCTGTTTTTGTTTTAATTGGGAATTTAGCTCATTAGAGAAACATGCTAAGGCAGATATTTAAAGCAGTAATCGACATTCTTGCTTTTTGATTTTTCTTTTCAATTAAAAATTGGAGGAAAAGGGAAAAGGGGGAGTTGTTTCCTGGCTAGAAGGGTTCAGTTTTGAAAAAGGAAAAGAGTTCTGAAGGTTGATTGCACAACAATTCAAATATATTTAATACTACTGAAATATATACTTAAATTGATTAAGATGGTAAATTTTATGTAATGTGTCTTTTATGACAGTTAAAAAAAGGTCTGGGGAAGTGAAGACAGGTTTATCATTCAAATAAAAGACAGAAGATAAACCTGGGTACTTCCTGTTTGGCCAGGCAATGTGCTAAGAACTTTCCTACTTTTCCAACTTACTTTTTTAGTCTTTAAATGACCTTGTCCCAATTACACAGATCAAGAAATAGAAGGTCATTGAACTCAAAGGCCAGGGTCACTCAGACGTGGAGCCCAGGGTTCTGCCCAGCTCTGCCCACCTTCACTCTCATGCTCTTTCTGGATGTCAGCTTCCACCCCGCTGAGGTCCCCTGACTCTTTCTGGAGCCTGAGCACACCCAAGCTGGAGGGGCCCTTCCTCAGACATACCTCTGTGCATGTGCTTCTCCAATGCATATTCACTCTGGGTCCCTTCAATCCCCCGAGCTGGAGAGATTTAATGTTGGAAAATTTGGAAAACTTAAGGCTTACCTGTAACAATCTTGAGCTGTGAGGGCCTCTCTAAAGGGATGAGTGGAGAATTACAGAAGCCCCAGTTTAGAATGATGGACATGCAGTTCACCAACCCTCTTGTCCGGTCCTGGGCATATAACCGATGCCCGCAAAATCTCCCTGGGATTCGCTGTTGTCCAGGGGTGGCGCTGGGGACCACTACCCTTTGCCCTCAGTGGCTGAAGGCAGTGTCTCTGTCATGTCCCGCTGGGACTTGCCCTCCCTTGTCATCGGTTTCTGTCACTGCCCACACCTCCCTTCTGTCCCCTGCAGGCTGGAGTCAGCATGTCCTCATTGACAGATCAGAGTTTTCCTACTATCTGCAAAAACTTCTGTGCATCTGAGCTCAGTGGCATCAAGTTTAGAATTTAATGTCTTGGTTTCATCAACTGTATTTCTATGATTCTGGGGTCGCTTTCCCTAATGTATTCCTACTCAGCTCTGCACCACTGCTGGACTTCCCTCATGTATTTGCTACAACATGAGTCTCTTTGTCTCCTTTCTTCTTGACACTACCCCTCCCCCCAAAAATAAAACTTTTAGGCTGAGGGCTTCCTGGATAACGTATTAGACAGAGGATTTGACAAGTTTGTGCTTACCATCAAATGTGACCTTCTGTTTCTATCCACTTAGGATCTGTATCCTGCCTGCCATCTATTTTTCTACCCATGATTTCATCTTGTATAAGTCACTTCATCTCTCTGGGTTCCAATTGGTGGTGGTGGTTTAGTTGCTAAGTCATATCCGACTCTTGTGACACCATGGACTGTAGCTTGCCAGTCTCCTCTGTCCATGGGATTCTCCAGGCTAGAACACTGAGGTGGATTGCCATTTCCTTCTCCACTGGGTTTCAATTACTCGTTTATTAAATGAAGGTCCTTTCTAGACTGAGCATTCCAGGACTGCATTGATTTCCCTCCCTATTCCCAAGTTCATTAGCCCTGAATTGCTCTCTTTACTTGGAGTTCTAGCAACAGAGAACAAGCAGGGTTGACACAGCCCACCCTTGGCTTCTCCTACCAGGGCCCCCAAAGACACTCTGGCACCTCCTCCTGGCCTCTGGGGCTATGATGACTTGATTTTTCTTGATGGAGTTGGAGGCTGGAGCTTTGTTTTAGGAAGTGGCTCAGGAGACTGAATCAGAGCTCAGGATAATCTTGTCTTACCTCATAGTGACCTGATAGCTCAGTTGGTAAAGAATCCGCCTGCAATGCAGAAGACCTGGGTTCGATCCCTGGGTTGGGAAGATTCCCTGGAGAAAGGAAACACTACCCACTCCAGTATTCTGGCCTGGAGAATTCCATGGACTGTATAGTCCATGGGGTCACAAAGAGCTGGACACAACTGAGTGACTTTCACTTTCACCACATAGTAACTGGTATCAGAGGAGCCCTAGTGATATAAGCTGCCCAATTTTCTTACTCACATTCCTTTGTAAGTCCCTGCTTGTAAAATAAGTTTATGATAATACTCTGAAAACCTAATCCAACCCTCAATAACTTCTATCTTTTGCTGACAATCAATACGTTTCTTAAACAACTTTTCTTCAATTCCAGCTAGCTTTTGAGTAGGTTTTTTTTTCCTCCACAGAGTTTTAAGAACTGCTTCCTCAGCAAATTGAGAATAAGACGGTATATAAAAAGATTGTCTCTCACTCTCTCCACAACTCATTCCAAAATATTACTTTAGAAGCTTTTGTAATTCAGATGTAAACTTCATAAAAGTGACAACATATAAAAAAGTCTGCAGGATCATTCCAGAGTAGTCAAAACTGAAAGCAGTCAGAACCGATATCTTTAAAGATGCCAATAAAGTTGATGATGGGTGTTGTTATGTCTTGGGTACCATGATCTGTGGGAAAGACTTAGGAGGGCATTCTTTCTCAGTTATGGAATATTATAGAACACTCAGCCTTTATATAATGGGAGTGCTTACAATGAAACAGCATTTTAAATCTGAATCTTACTTGCCATTAATGTATTTGTTAATGATTCCATGTTGAGTCTGCATTCATTATAAATTTCATTCATTCATTCACATATTTATTTATTAAAAAATCATCCTGGAATCCTATCTGTCATGTTTCAGGCTCTGGGTGAAGCTTTGGCATTAATTAGAGCATTGAATAAGGCAGGTTATGAATTAAATAATAACTGATTGTGATAAGTGCCATGAAACAAATAAAATGGTATAACAGTAATAGGTTAGGAATCACTGAAATCTTAGCTTGCTTACCCTTTTGGTTTTTTGATTTCTGATTCTATTTTTCTTTCCTATTGTTCCTCCAGACCAGTAATTCCCTAACTCAAGTTCAATCAGAAAACAACCAAGTAAATGTCTAAGAGAGCTGAGCTGTATTTGTGGTTGGAGATAAACAGGTCTCCTCAGTAAACACTCCCACTTAGCACCTTTCTTGCATTTTGGATTCTTCAAAGTAGGCCATAAAAAAAAAATCACAGGATCCTCATTAAAAAAAAATTTTTTTTATATATGTCTTCAAGGAACCATAAGTAACCATAAAGTTATGGTTCAAGATAATTAAAAAAGGCTTATATTCAACATAGCTCCATTCAAATTCATGATGTTAATTTTCTGAAATAATATTGGCAGACAAGAAATGAAATCAACCAACATCCAAACTGTGGACTTGCAAAGAGTTTTATGACTTCCCCATGAAAAGAACAACTTGTTCCATGGTTCCCCACCCTCTGTCCTTTGTTCTGGCCCGGTTTTCTGGAACCCTTAGTTCTGACCTAGGTTTCCCTACTGTTTGATGAACACCAGCAAAGCACTTACCTTCTGTGTCTTCTTATCACTGCTGCTGCTACTGCTGCTAAGTCGCCTCAGTCGTGTCTAACTCTGTGCGATCCCATAGACCACAGCCCACCAGGCTCCCCCATCTCTGGGATTCTCCAGGCAAGAACACTGGAGTGGGTTGCCATTTCCTTCTCCAATGCATGAAAGTGAAAAGTGAAAGTGAAGTCGCTCAGTCGTGTCCAACCCTCAGCGACCCCATGGACTGCAGCCTTCTAGGCTCCTCCATCCATGGGATTTTCCAGGCAAGAGTACTGGAGTGGGGTGCCATTGCCTTCTCCGCTTCTTATCACTAATTTGTCTCATTTGTGTACATGTTGCCTGGTTTAGATGAGTCAGACCTTCAAGCATGCTCTTTGCATGTTTCTGTTACGTTTCTATACCTTTGAATATAAGTTAGAATTGCCTGTGTATGTTAGCTCTATCTTCAAATTTTGTTTTGTATGCAAAATAATTAAAAAGTAATGAGGTTTGTATGAATGAAATTTAACAATCGGGCTCCCCACTGTGGAGCCTGTGCCAAGGCAATAAATTATAACTAGTGTTTAAAGCAACGCGTCTGGTATGGAGGAAACCAAGTGGCTCTCTTCAAGTGGAAGAAAGACAGGAGAGGTTTTCTATATTAATGAGAAGCTCTACTTTAATTCTGTTGGGAGGGCTGCCGGTGGCATTCAAGGCTGTGTTATATTGGGTGGAACATCTGTCACTGGCTTACAGAGCTGTTAATCATTCATTTCATATTCAGACATCAGTATTCATTAAAAACTCTCCATTCAGGCAAGTCCTTCTGGGAGAAAGTACCTTATTTGGGGGTCTTAGATTTTTTTTTCTTTTCTTAAAAAAAAAGGTTCAATTTTAAACATATTTTTTTTAGCCAGCAGCAAGCAGCATCTGGCAGGGGGAGGTGGGAACTTGTCATACATGCAGATGACCAAGCAGCTTGTCTCCAGGGGAGGTTTAGTGTGGTAGGAGCAGGATTCAAAATTAAAATTTAAAGTCACCAGTTTCCATCTTGATTTCTCACCTACAAGAAAATTTCAAAGTCGGTGCAAATGCCATTCCATTAGCATCGCTCAAGAGTCTTGCATATTTTTCTTGGGAGGTTGTATAAAGCCTGAGCCCAAATACCTGGATGGTTAGGGCAGTCCTTCACTGCCTCACCTACTTGGGAATCCAGGCACACACACAACGTCTGAAGATCTAAACAGAAAACAGCATGTCCTGCTCCAACAAAAATCGAATGATTTTTCTGTATCTGCAGCAGAAAACGAATCCAGCAGCAATTTATTCTACCAGACCCACTTTACAGCTCTGGTGTGTATTAAAAATGCAAGAAATATGCCCTGTGACCCATGACTGCTTATTCTCCATTTACGAGACATGACTATTTCTCGTGTTACCTGTATGGTAATTACCATACATCATCACACCCACAGCCTCTCAATGATTCATAGAGAAATTAATGTACACTGCATTCTTTTCATGTAGGCGAGCATATTAGAATAAATCTGTTAGGTTTAGTACAAATGGAGTCCACAGCCCCAACAACCCCTATCAAGAAAAAACAAACACTGGTCTAAGAGAAACTATTTTCATTTAGATGGAATGAAAAAACAGGCTTTCTGTCTCCAAGGAATGAGAACATAAAGTATAAACTTCTGAAACCTCTAAATCCCAGCAGAAATGCAGGAGAACGTGGCTGGTGTAGCCAGAAGCCTGCAGAGCAAGCACGTTTAGTCTCAAACTCCTGGGCACTCTCCCTTAGCATCTTTCCAGTCGTGGAAGCCTCCATGGACATGAAGCCATTGACACCCACCCCAGAAGGCAGATGGTTGGTCTCCTTTCACAAGACACCTGAGTCTTTATCAGTCTGAACACAAACTTTAGACCAGCAGAATTTTTCCAAGTTGGGGGATTAGTGGCTGGGAGCCACATGCTGCCCCTCATCCCAGCCCAGCATCGACAGAAGTCTCAACTCGTGGTCTGAACTTACTACCATAAAGTGTCTTTTGGCAGGCTGTATTTGAAGTGACTGGACCTCACCTAGTTTTAGTTGCAGCTTAAAACTGAAGTGGCCAGAAAACAAGAAGAAAATACAATGAGGAAAAAAAAAAAAAAACTAACAAGACTTTTGTTTGTCCCAGACTGCTTCTGTGCCTTGTAACAGTTCATCTGGATTCAGTCTCTTGGAACCTAAACACATGGTTATAAGTGCCATAAGATATGGTCTCTTACAACCCAGTAAATTCCCAAGTTCAAAACCACATGGAAAGGGCAAGAGGCATATATCTGCATACAAGTATTGCTGGGAGCATTTTTTTTTCCTTTTTAAAAACTTTTATTTTGAAATAATTTCAGGGTTTAAAAAATGCAAAATAGGTACTATATGTCCTTCGACCAGAGTCCCTGAATTTAACATGTGACATAGTCATAACTATGGGAGTATTTCAGTACAATGATCAAAACTGGGAGATTAACCTTGACACAGTACTAAGATCTAATCTTCAGACATTCACTTTGCCTGTTGCCTCATTAAGGTTCTTTTCCTGGTCCAGGATCCAGTCAAAGATCTCATCTGGCATTTAATGTTCCTGTCTTCTTAGTTTCCTTTTATCTGCAATGTTTCATCTGTCTTTCTTTGTCTTTCATGACCTGGACATTTCTGCAGAGTACAAGCCAGTTATTTTGTGGAATATCCCTCATTTTGGATTTGCCTGATGGCTCCTGGTGTTGAGATTCAGGTTGTGTATCTTTGGCAGGTAAATAAAAAATGTCCCAGTAAGGTAAACCTTACCCTTAATGGTAAGTTTCACTTTGGTTAAAGTGATGTGTCCTGGTCTCCTCCATTATATGTATTTTTCTTAATTTAAGTATAGTTGATATATATAATATTTTATATTTCAGGTGTACAACATAGTGATTCACAATTTTAAAGGTTATATTCCATTTATAGTTATTATAAAATATTGGCTATATTTCCTGTGTTGTACAATGTATCCTTGTAGCTTATTTATTTTATACTTAGTAGTTTATACTTCTTAATCTCCTACCCCTGTCTTATCCCTCCCCACTTCCCTCTCCCCACTGGTAATCACTAATTTGTTCTCTATATATCTGTGAGTCTGTTTCTTTTTTGTTATACTCACTAGTTTGCTTTAATTTTTAGACTCCACATATAAGTGGTCTCATACAGTATTTGTCTCTGTCTGACTTATTTCAGTTAGCATAATACCCTCAAAGTCCATCCATGTTGTTGCAAATGGCAAAATTTCATTCGTTTTATCTAGTTATTTTTTCTAGTTATTTTTATCTAGTTACTTGGGCTCACCTATTACTTTTTTTACCTGAAGCAATTATTACTGTGATGTTTTTCCAAATGATAAGTTTCTATCATTCCTTCTATATTTTTTAGTTCAAAGTATTTAGTAGAGAAGAGGTTCCTTTTCTATTTATTTTACAATTATTTCTATCAGGAAGAGCTCATGAATTCTTATATTTTTCCATGAGTTATTAATCCATTACACTATCATTTATTTTCTTGTTCAAATTATCCCCAGGTTTGGCCTTCCAAAGAGGTCTTTTGACATGTTCTTATCATTCCTTGGGCACGTTCTTACTTTCTGACGTATCAAGACGTTCCAAGCTCATCTTCTTCTTTCTCTGCTCCAGCCCCCCAAATCAGCCATTCCTTCAAGGAAGACTGTTCCTTTTCTTGGAGAATGGTGTTTGGAGTGTAAGTTCTTGGAGCTTGTTGTTATTGCTATTGGGCCATCATTACTTCTAGGCCTCTCAGTGGGCAGAGCTATTTGTATTATAGACATATCTGTTTCTGCCTGCACACATATTAAAATCCACAGGTGCCTAATCTCTCTAATTGCAATCAAATCCATGCAGCTCCTTTTTTACCTTCTTCCTTTCTCATTTGAAGCTCCTTTCTCTGACACTGAGAACTCTAGTCCTTGTATATTTTATTACATGCACAATCCTAGAATATAAGCTAGTTTAACATTTTACCTTAAGTGCCTGAACTTTGTTACGCAAGTGAGAAATTACATGTGAATTTTAAAATATCATTTAAAAAATCTTCACTTTTCTTTCTTATATCATCACCCTTAGTAACTTTCTATAGTAATGCAAATTTTACCTTTTATTCTTCCAGAGACACCACAAGGCTGTCTTATTTCTTACTTAGGATTTCACAAGAGAGGCTCTTTTTCAAGTCACTTTTATAGGGGGAGTGTTGGGAATAGAATAAAAATATACTATTTTTCTTTCTCTGATTTTACTTAGAGTATTTCAAACAAAACAAAAGAGGATTTTTAGCCAGTCCTTCTATTTTCTTTCAATACAGTCACCTTGTCCTTTCATCTAGTTTAATTTTTATATTAATAGACTACAGAACCACCAGAGCTCTCCAATGAAAAGCACTGATTTCTGCCCAATTTCTGAATAGGTTAGGACGATGAAGAATATGAAGGGTTTCTGGAGAGCTGGAGATTTATTGAGATTATCCTGAGCAAGGATGCTACCCTCTTGTTAAAGAAAAACAGAAATGACAAATGCAGCAGTCTCACTATTTCTCTGTGCTCTATAATACCCTGAAATCGTTGGCCTGGGACCTTTAAGACAGGCCGTAGAGCAACATTGCTGCCACATCAGTCATCACTGCAGAGGAGCTGAGATGCATGAAAATATTGTCAACGTAGTTTTTGCCATGAGAAAACAGCCACGGACCTCTACTGTGTCTCTGCTTCATTTAAACATAGTAGGTCAAAGTCAAGGCAGTTAACACTCTACTGGTTGCCCTCCGCAAATTCACCAAAGTCCTACATTTGTTCAGTGCAGTTGATCATTTCTTTAAGACCAGCTCTACCTAAAATAAGAAAAAGTGAGAAAAAAAAATTATAGAATATATGAGCCTACCCCCTCTCCTGTCCAAGATATTTGTACTATATTTCTAACAGTTGGCTCAAGTAAGTAAAAGCAATCAACATTAACGGGTTAAAATCCCCACCAAAACAAAGATTGTTTCACAAACAATTCAGCTGCATAACTATGACAAGATTGTATCTTCAAAATAAAAAAAAGTCACAATAAGGTTTAAAATAAAGGGGTGGGAAAAGATATAGTAGGAAAGCATAATAAAAATACAGCAGGTGGCAAGATTATCATACAAAGTAAAATTAAGAACAAAAGGCTCTAAATGGGACAAGATGATATTAAAAATAATAAAAAATACAATACACAAAACCTATAGTTATCAAATGTCAGCACTGATTAGCATAACAAAAATGTACATAAGGCAATAAAACTATTAGGAAGCTTATGAGAATTTAATAAATGTCAATATTAGTGGTAAATTTTAATCTTACTCTTTTAGTATTAAGACATTGAGTAGTCTCAAAATAAATAAAACCACAAATGCTTTGAATATGTAGTAAGCTTAATTGTAGACATAAAAAATTTTGTTCTTTACAGGGTTTTCTTCAAATCCCCAATGAACATTTGTAAAAGGTGATCATGTACTGGGTCACAAAGAGAATCTCAATAAAATGTAAAAATTAGTATTCAGTTAGTATTACTACAAAATATATTATTTAACAGTAATATAATAAACTAGAAATTAACTATTAGAAGAAGACAAAATGGTGTAACAACTTAAAAATTATAGCAAAACTAATTTTATCATACCTCTTGAATAAATGAAGATATCAAATCTACAATCCAGACTACTTTGAGATAATAAAAATGGAAATAGAACATCTCAGAACCTATAGATATTGATTCAGCCAAAACCATACTTAGAGAAAAAATCAGAGCCTTAAATTATCTTGTGATCAGATCAGAAACAGGAAAATTTAAAATTTAACTCAAAAAGTTATTTTTAAAATGACCAAAATAAAGTTGGAAAAATAAATTAATAAAGAACTAGAAAAGACAAAGTTTAAAACTATACAGCTGGTTTTGTTCTTCTGAAACATCAAGAGAGAGTAATGCTGATAAATCTAGCCAAGAAAACACTTCAGAAGATACATGAGTACAAAAAGAGTGAGAAAGGGAGAGATAACTACGCATATAGAGGACTTAAAAATTATGAGGGAATGACTTTTATGCTAAAAGAGTTGACAATCTAGATTAAAAGCATTCTTTCAAGAAAAATTTAAAATATCAAAATTGACAAGATAGTATCAAACTTAAATATCAGAGATCAATAACCAGAGACTGACAATTTTGTTAAAAATGTATTATACTTCCAGATGGTGTTACAAGGAAGGTCCTCATGAAATTCAAAAGAACTGGTAACTGCTATGTTACTCAATTCTGTCAGAGTGTAAAAAGAGATGGACAGTCACCAATTCAATTTTTCAGGCTACCATAATCCAGATTCCAAACTCACTAAAAATGATAAAAATTGTATATGAAATACATTATAAATATATATGTAAATATCCTAAATAAAATATTAGCACTAATCTGAGAGTTGGACTGTGAAGAAAGCTGAGTGCCGAAGAATTGATGTTTTTGAACTGTGGTGTTGAAGCTCTTGAGAGTCCCTTGGACTGCAAGAAGATCCAACCAGTCCATTCTGAAGGAGATCAGCTCTGGGATTTCTTTGGAAGGAATGATGCTAAAGCTGAAACCCCAGTACTTTGGCCACCTCACGCGAAGAGTTGACTCATTAGAAAAGACTCTGATGCTGGGAGGGATTGGGGGCAAGAGGAGAAGGGGACGACAGAGGATGAGATGGCTGGATGGCATCACTGACTCGATGGACATGAGTCTGAGTGAACTCCGGGAGTTGGTGATGGACAGGGAGGCCTGGTGTGCTGCGATTCATGGGGTCGCAAAGAGTCGGACACGACTGAGCAACTGAACTGAACTGAACAGTTAATTAAAGGAATAGGATGTCATAATTTAATCAGTTTTCTTTCAGGAATTATTACCAGCATCCAACCTTGTTATGAAGACGATAGTCAATGAGATGAGATAAGTATGATTATTTTCTAATGATATATTTTCATACATAGAAAATCCGAGAAAATCAGCAGAAAAAATATTGAAACTAATAAGTATGATCAGTAAAATGTAGAGAAAATTATGTACAAAAGCCACTTGCTTTTCTTCATATAGAAATTTGTTAGAAAATGTAATGAAAAATAGATTTATTCATAATAGCAATAAAACTATTAATTTATGTACACAGAATATTATTTTTTTAAAGGTGAAAAATCTCTTTGAGGAAATCTGTAAAACTTCGCTGATAGAAATAAAGGGAGGAAATGTCCTAAATCAATGGAGAGAGAATAGGCAGAGGTCATTGATAGGCTGATTCTAGTCGGACAATGTTTACTGTATTTCCCATTAAACACAGAAGCAAACAAAAGCCCTATAGTGTTCTTAAGGAAGTAATCAGAAAATATTATTAACATGACATCAAGATCCCATATTAAACAAGTTTCTGATTTACTCAATACTAATCAACATTTTTTATAGTTTTGGAATTTGGACAAGGCACGTGTCACAGGTAGCCATTTGACAACGTTTTCTGTCTTCAGTGATTCTTCCTCAACCCTATATACAGAACAGACTCATCATCTCTGAGACCCTGGCACAAAGCAGGAATTATCTACCGTATGTATCTTTTGCTGGAAAATGGCCATGTAGAATTCAGTGTGCAGCAAAAAGGAAGTTAACCAGGTTCAGCAAGCAATTTTCTCCCAAAGCTAAAGATTGGTTCATCCCAGGAAGTCAGAAAGCTGATTAAACATCTGTTCTTTGAGACTCATCACCCTGTGTCAGTCACCAACAGCTTTGAACAGCCCTGAACTGCTCTGTTGGAGAAGGCAATGTCACCCCACTCCAGTACTCTTGCCTGGAAAATCCCATGGACGGAGGAGCCTGGTGGGCTGCAGTCCATGGGGTCACTAGGAGTCGGACACGACTGAGCGACTTCACTTTCACTTTTCACTTTCCTGCATTGGAGAAGGAAATGGCAACCCACTCCAGTGTTCTTGCCTGGAGAATCCCAGGGATGGGGGAGTCTGGTGGGCTCCCATCTATGGGGTCGCACAGAGTCGGACATGACTGAATCGACTTAGCAGCAGCAGCAGCAGAACTGCTCTGTAATGCACGTGCTACTTACGATTTGGGACTCCAGAAAGGTGCCAATAATACACTACTTTTCATTTTGTGAGTCTTCGGGTTCTCAGACCATAGTCTCTGTTTACTAGATTATCTATTCTGAGGCATGCATATTTTTTTCCCATCCACAGTGAATGTACCAAGACCTACACTTCAAACAAGCAGATTCCATGATCTATGAAGATTCTGTGGAAACCAAATATATAACTAATCAGGGGTTCCAAACACATTCCTTTGGAATCATCATGACTCTACTCTGTTCCTGGCAGTCTCCTGGGGGATCTCCAAGTCCATCCAGTAAGCCTTACCTTCAAGATCTATCCCAACTTGTTTCTTCACTACTTCTGTCCTCACCCAAACCTCTATTATTTTTGCTTAGATGGCTTCAGGAGCCTTTGATTAACCTCCCTGCTTTCAAGGAAGTGGGTGATGTGAG
The DNA here is from genome assembly GCF_019923935.1 of Bubalus bubalis. Classification (NCBI taxonomy): domain Eukaryota; kingdom Metazoa; phylum Chordata; class Mammalia; order Artiodactyla; family Bovidae; genus Bubalus; species Bubalus bubalis. The sequence goes on along the minus strand of NC_059157.1, from coordinate 20,299,522 downwards.
GGGGTGGGGTGGGATGGAGCTTTGTTTTTAAATGAAAGTCACAGCGTGTTGCTTCTTTCTTGTAAACCCTTCAGTGACTTTTTCCTTTGCTCAGGGCAAAAGCCAAAACCTATGGTCCATAAATAGGTGAAAAGAAAGTGAAATCATTCAATCATGTCTGACTCTTTGTGACCCCGTGGACTGTAGCCTACCAGGCTTCTCAGTCCATAGGATTTTCCAGGCAAGAGTACTGGAATGGGTTGCCATTTCTTTCTCCAGGGGATCTTCCCAACCCAGGGATTGAACCCAGGTCTCCCACATTGCAGGCAGACGCTTTACCCTCTGAGCCACCAGGGAAGCCCTAAGTCTATAAGTAGAGTGACCATATAATTTAACCTATACACAGGGACATTTTTAGAAGGAAAGGGCAGTTATTACAAATTATCCCAGAACAATAGGCATAAACAGGGCTGTCTCAGACAAGTGAAATGTATGGTCACTCTGCTTATAAAACCTTGTATGATCTACCCACCCCCTGCTACTTATCAGCCCTCATCACCCACCAGTATCACTCTGTCTCTGCTCTGCCCAAATCAGCCTCCTTGTTGTCCTCTGAAACTGCTAAACATGCTCTCACCTCAGGACATTTGCATTTGCTCTTCCCTCTAATTAGAATATTCTTCTCCCAGGTAAGTGAATGTCTTAGCCTTTCCTCTCTTGTAGACTCTGCTCAAATATCCCCTTACTAGGGAGACCCTCTTTGACCATCCTGTAAATTGCAGTCATCTCGTCACCCCTCCCCCTTCCCCCAGTGCTCCTTATTCCTCTCACTCTGCTGAATTTTTCTTCTGTTTTGCTTATCACCATCTGTCACGTTAGATATTTATCTCTTATTGTTTATGGTCTGTTTTCTCCCACAAAAAGGTTAAGCTCCGTGAGAATGAGGACTTTAATTTACTCATGATTATATCTCCAGCTCTTAGAACTCTGCCCAGCATGTAAGGAGCAGGATGACTATCTGTTGAAGGCATGAATGAGTGTCTGAAGTGAAGAGACATGTGGAAAATCATGGCGCTCCCTGGGGAGTAGCATGAAATATTTATGCTTAATCCCATCAATGTGAAGTAGAAATACTGTATTGGTGGCAAGTATGAACGTGAGGTCTTTGTAATATAAAATCACAAACACAAAAGTCCACAAGCAATATCAGCAAAAATGAAGCCCAGCAAATGATTGAACTACCAAAGATGGGCTGTTTCAAGGTTTTTAGGTTCATATCTGCTTGCATTTTATTAATTGATTTTGTTCTTTTACTCTCCAAGTACTAAAGTTCTTATAAGAGATATATTGGAGAGAAACATATAATTTTGCACATCTTCTCCTTTAGCTTGACTGTTTCTAAGGAAACAGATTCCAGATTTTGGTCTTGGAACAACCTGGAGTGTCCTGCTGACGTACAGCTTAAGAACTAGCGTAATAAATCACAACCAGTAAATAGCCCTTGGAGAGCTTCCACATTTCTGCTAACATTGAGCTCTGTGTAAAATATCAGTCAGTTTAATAAAGGAAAATTGGGATCTCATTTGTTATAATTCTGTTATAATTACCATTTTAATTAAATTAGTTACAGGAAATTGAATATTTTTTCCACAAATGTTTAATATTCATGTTTTTTCTTCTGTAGATTTCTATTAATCTCTTGTGTCAATTTAGCTATTGTGCTAGTCTTTTTATTCTTGAATTATTAGAGCTCTCTTTGCTTGTAAGGGTTATTTGCACACAAGAGAGCTTGGTCATTTGTTTTGTACTTTTGTTTCCTATTGTCTTTTGCTACACAGAAGATGGGTACATAAGTAATTCCTGTAAATATTTTGCCTTTGGTTTTATATTGATAAAGCTTTCTACACTTATTATATGTGGGAAAGGAGTTGTATGTGTATTTGTGTGTGTGTGTATCTTTGTTCCTCTTGTCATCAAGTGAGGCATAAGTCCTATGCTGCTGCTGCTGCTGCTGCTGCTGCTGCTAAGTCGCTTCAGTCGTGTCTGACTCTGTATGACCCCATAGATGGCAGCCCACCAGGCTTCCCCATCCCTGGGATTCTCCAGGCAAGAACAGAGGAGTGGGTTGCCATTTCCTTCTCCAATGCAGGAAAGTGAAAAGTGAAAGTGAAGTCGCTCAGTCGCATCCGACCCTTCGCAACCCCATGGACTGCAGCCTACCAGGCTCCTCCGTCCATGGGATTTTCCAGGCAAGAGTACTGGAGTGGGGTGTCATCGCCTTCTCCAAAAGTCCTATGGGTAATAGTTTATTACACACATATCACCTGTGTCTCTCAGGCAGCCAGTCAGGGAGTAAATCATACTGACTTTCTCTGGGTACAGCAGATGGGTGTGAAACAAAAGCTATGGACCAGTAGGCGCGTCCCACTGTGGCAGCCATAGTCTTCAGTGCTGGGAGACAGACAATCTCAGGAATGGTAGAGCTCATCATTGCTTGCTTTTTTACCTTTTTTGTCCTTTCTCCTTATCCTTCCATTTTTCCATCCCAATTTCTTCTAAGTTGCTGAACAAGTTAATAAGAATGGGGATTGATCTGTCTTAAGAAAAGGCAACTACAAATTGCACTGTAAGTTTCCCAAGTATTAGTAGGGCTTCCCTGGTGGCTGAGATGGTAAAGAACATGCCTGCAATGCCAGAGACCTGGTTCAATCCCTGGGTCAGGAAGGTCCCAAAGGCAGGACTATGTTTTATTAATTTTTGATTCCTCAAAACCTAGAACACAATACATACATTCTGCATTTGAATTAGGTGGCATAATTTCAAACTTGCAGCAAATAAGGAATTTCTTCGAGTATACTAGCAAGAATACATCATGAAGCCATTGACCCAATTTTAATCAAAGTTGAGAGCTTTGAGTTAAACACAATATAAACACAATAGTAGTACAGGGAAGTTTTGGAATCTTTTCCCCTAAAACAAATAAAAAAAAAATGACTCTTTTGGAGTGCTCCTGCGTTTCTTATTGGTCTTTAGATGGGACATAGACCAGCTCCTTCTGTAAGATTCTCTTGGATTTCTGATGCTATCAAATTTGGCAGGAAAGACAGAGTGAGGCAAGATGCATTACAAGTGGTCGCTCAGTCTTTGCAGCGTCCTTTCTCTATCTGAGCATGTGGCCTCCATTTGGGAGCCTGTCCCTGCTGCTGTCCTTCCCCTGGCCATGACCTTGACTGCAGATAGCTGAGATGCAAGGTCGTAATACTGACATCAAATCCATTTTTGCTGGTGACCCTGCCTTCCTCTGTCCTAAGTCTGATGACTGGCATTTGCTCCATTTTCTTTCTCTGCATCATTAGCATGTAAATCCCTGGGCTGTGCCATCTTTTTAGAATCTGCACTCTGATTGGATTGAACTCCACAGGAGTCTTAAACTCCACCTTCTTCTCCATTCAAGGTTTGAGTCTATTTCCTGCTGCACTGCTTATCTAATGGCTGCCTATGGGGAGTCAGGACTCACCCCACTGCTCCCCATGACTGAGGAAGGGATCCCATGCCTCATGTCAATCACAGGCAGCCCCGATACCATAGAGCTTGCTTTGTTCTCTCGACCAAACAGGCTATTCCCCACACTTGAAGCTACTTCCCCTCCATCCTCCAGGGGCAAGGTCTGGTTGCGACTCTTTCTGAACTCCTCCATGTGCCCATGGCTTACTGGACTTGACTCAGCTGCATTCCAAGATGCTGCTGTTGTAAACAAACTAAAGGAGCATGACATTAACAAACTCAAAAAAGCTTCCGATTGAGAGGCTTCAGTCTATAATGAACAAGATGGTTTGTCTTTGGCCTTTACACTGAGCTCTTTTACCATTTGCCACCATCTTAAATACCATTCCTATCTTCTCCATTTCTTCATCAAAACCTCTTCCTCTTTCATGGCAGGTCTTCTAAAGAACAGCTCAGCAGAGTGATAGACTAAGCAATTTAGAATGTGTAAAGGATGCCAGGTTTTTGGAGAGGGAGGAGGAGATGGATCATACAGGCTGACTTCTGAGAAATCTCAGTGTAAGATTTATTCCCTCCCAGGTTAGACGAAGCTGGCTCTGTTTACCTGTGTATCTACAATTATTCATGGATTTTCAGCACTTGCAAGCAATGCACTTTAGCTATTTTAAGCAGAAAAGGAATATGGTAGAATATGGAGTAGCTCACAAAATTAATAGTGAAGATGGAGAATCAAGCAAGTACCAAGGGAAGTTGGGTGGTTGGCACAGGCTAGAACACACAATGGATGCAGACTGGTCAAGGTGTTACTGCCAGTACTACTACTGGTATGGGTGCCCCTGGACCCTGAAAGCTGCCAATGGTGCCACCAAGATGAGCTCTAAATTGTCGCTGCTCCTGGAGTCGTTGCTCCAGACTCAAAAATCTTAGGCAAGAGTGAATCATGACAGGGAAATGCATTTTGGTTGTAACCTCATAGCCTTGCCTCTTTCCATGAAGGCTGACACAAAGGCAGAGTTTGAGAAGAGAGTTCAGCTGCTGGATAGCCAAAAATATGGCAAATCCTTATTTTCCTTCTAAAAACTTACTTGAGAAGACACATCATATATCAATAGAGGCTCCCAAGAGTGTTGCTGATATTTGTCTAATTGGAAGACTAGCCTCCAATGGCCAAAAGGCAGGAAGCTGAAATGGAAAGATCTGGAATCTATCACATATTCATGGACTCAGTGTCTGTCCTCCCCTGGATGGTTGAGGTCAGGGTCCAACTGTCTTGGTGGTATTACATTCCAGTGTCTCTCAAAGGGTATTACAGGTTGAATTTGTCCCTCTCAAATTCACATTTTGAAGTTCTAACCCATATGAATGTTGCCTTATTTGGAAATAAGGTCATTGAAGTTGTAATTAGTTAAGATGAGATCATACTGGAGTAGAGTGAACCCCTAATCCAACATGACTCGTGTGCTTATAAAAAGGGGAAATATGGACACAGATCCACATGCAGGGAAAGCACCTTGTGAAGACAGGAGTTATGCTCCCAAAGCTAAGGAATTTCTAGGAGCTTAGCTGGAAATAGACCCTTCCCTAATGTCTTCATCGCGAGCATGGCCCTGCCTTGACCTTGGACTTGCAGCCTTCAGAACTATGAGACAATAAATTTCTGTTGTATAAACCACATAGTTTGTGGTACTTTGTTATGACAACTCCAGGAAACTAATACAAAGAGCCTAGCATAGAAAATGATGAATATTTATTTGAAGGAATGTATAAAGAATTGTCTTGTCCCTTTACTGGCTGTGAGATAGTTTTTTAATTAAATAATTAATTACATTAATTTTCCCTTTGATTGTGCGAGCTCTTTGCTGCTGCATGAGGGCTTTCTCTAGTGGTAACAAGTGGGGCCTACTCTCTAGTTGCAGAGCAGGGGCTCTAGGACACTTGGACTTCAGTATCTGTGGCTCATCGGCTCAGTGGTTGTGATACACAGGCTTAGTTGCCCCAGGGCATGTGGAATCTTCCCAGACCAGGTATCAAACCCTTGTCCTTTGTGTTGGCAGGATGATTCTTAACCACTGGACCACCAGGGAAGTCCCAGCTGTGAGTTATTGATGAATAGATTTTATTCCATGAGATGGAAGAAATGTCTGACTCATTTCATTTCTTTAAATCAAATGTATTCTACTCCACATCCCACTGGGTTAGTGGTAACTTTAATGTTACGATGAGTCCCCCTCTGCCACATATCCCAGGCCATCGTAAAGGTCTTTGGGGTCTTAGATAATCCAATACGTTTGGAGAGAATATTTGTTCCTTGAGCACATGGAGAACCAAGCTTGCACCAAGCTGGGCTTCTCATTGAGGTACCCTGGCCTCCCCGAGAACACCTAAGATCCAGGCTCCTACGAGTCTTACCCTCCCTCTGTAGTGTAGGAAGTTTCAACTGATTCTTACAACATTTGAGACGGGGTGTTCATCTCGCCTCACTACCGCTCATCCCCAAATCTTCTTCCTTTTTCAAGCTTGAGGAGTAAAATCTCTCTCCTTAACTCTCACAGCTTCTTCCCCTCTGCTTTTTCCAAGGCACTCATCTTTCACTTCACCCACTGCCCTCAACAGATAGCTCAATAGCTTGGGCTTTCTGAAATCCAAACCGGCAAGTTATGCTTGATTTTGGCAACACAAGCCCTTCTTGAAGCCAGCAAATGCAACATTTTCGCCGCCATCTTCACTGGAAACAGAAAGGTCACTGTGAATTAAACACAAACACATTGTGTTATTGTTCCCAATTATTCACTCTCTCTTTCTACAAGAGGCGTAGACATCCCGTCCACTGCTATTGACTTGTCCGGCTCCCTTGTGAAAAATACGTAGTCTTGGCTCCCAGTGACGTCAGGCTTAGCTGTAGCCAATGGGAGAGGAGCAGAAATGACACGATGCCTGTCTGAGCATGGTATTTCCACTAGCTCTCCTTACATTTCCCCTTTGTCACGAAAATAGTATGTTCCATACATAGGCACATTAAAGCAAAATTGTAATAAAAAGAGTCACATGCGTTTTGGGGTTTCCCAATGCATATAAAAGTTGTGTTTACATTAAGCTATAATCTATCAGTGTGAAGTAGCATGTCTAAGAAAAAAGTATATACCTTAATTAAAAATACCCTATTGATAAACAATGCTGACCATCAGCTGAGCCTTCAGTGAATCTTGCTTGTGGAGGGTCTGAAAAACTGCAAGAATCACCAAAATGTGACACAAGGGAGCAAATGCTGTTGGAAAAATGGTGCTGATAGACTTCCTGGAGGCAGGGTTGCCAGAAATCTTCAATTTGCCAAAAGAATGCAGTATTTGTGAAGAACAGTAAAGCAAATGCGGTAAAACAAGTAATGCCCCAGAACCGTCAGCCCTGATTCTTGTGGAACACACCCACAGCCAGTTTGCAGTTTGTGTAGAGCTGTAGTCTGGTGCTAACCCCACAGCCAATGTGTAACACAAGTGAAAAATAGATTGTTGTCATTGTGATCTACCAAGATTTGGGGCCTAAGGTTGCTTGTAATCATGGGGAAAATCTAGGAAAATCTTACTAGTAAAATATCTAAATAATCATTCTTCCACACTGGGAAATATTATTTCCCCTTCTCTGAACCTCAGCCTCATTATATGTACAATTGGTTGAAACACGTGCTATCTTGGGTTCTTTCCAGTTCTGTTCTTCTAGGATTCTCAATCAGTATGACCAGCTTCCTTCTACATCGTTGGTCCACAGGGCTCATCCATGAGGCATCTGCTAACCTCTTGCCCCCTCCTCCCCATGAAAACCTTCATTTTAACCCAGAGATATATGATGAGGCAGGGAGCCAGCATCATAGTGTAGAAAGAAATACGACTTAGGACACATACACAGATTTGGTTTTAATCCCAACAACTAATTACTATTTGCCTGTCATAACAGTTAAGCTTACCTAACCTCTCTGAGCTTTCATTTTCCCATCTGTAAAATGGGAATAGGGCGTCCCAGGTGACTCAGTAGTAAAGAATCTGCTTGCCAATTTGGGCAACTCGGGTTTGATCCTGGGGTCAGGAAGAGCCCCTGGAGGAGGAAATGGCAAACCACTCCAGTATTCCTCCCTGGAAAATCCCATGGACAGAGAAGCCTGGCAAGCTACAGTCCATGAGGCTGCCAAGAGTCGGACACAACTTAGTGACTAAACAACAACAAAATGGGAATAAGGAGAGGATTGTGATGATGAAATAATACATGTGAAGTTTCTAATACAGAACTTGTCACATACTGAGTATGCAATAAATTTTAATTCCCTTCCTCCTTTAAAGGTTTTCTTCACCCAAGAGGATTTGCAACTCAGTGGAAATACATGTCCGAAGAGAAAAGGAAAAAGATTCTGAAAATTCATTTCAGATATCAGCTGTAGCTAGAGGAGATGATGTTAGGAAATCCTGAATCCCATTCATTAAACATATGGAGGGATGTGGTCTCTATCTCTTCTTACTTTCCATGTAAGTAAAATTTCATTCCATTTCCTCTATCTCTTCTTTTTTTCTTGCTTACTTTCCATGGACGATTTTGTTGCATCTAGGGTGATGGCCTGTAATCCTCTCACAGGGAGGAGCAGTGAATTGTAGGAGGGATGGTACATCTATCACAAGGGGGCCACACCCCTTTCTTAAGGAAGCCTCAGGAAAAAAGTCAGTCAAGAAATAGGGGGTGGTGAGCTAGAGGAAATGCTGTTGAGACGCTAATATGAGCTCAAAGAAGTGACCATTGGTTTTGGAAATACAAAGGCCTTTTGGAAGTAAGTCTTTCTTCTAAGCTGACACATTAAGTACCTAATGTGTACTTTCTGTTCTAAAGCATGTGGTGGCCACACTTTTGTTAGCTTGCCACCTGAAGAACAATCTCACTACTTCTATACTCTGAAAATGGAGCTGATTAAAGATCAGTGATGCCCTGAAGCAGCTTGTGGGTCCAGTAACCAAAGGTGTTTGACCACAGAAATAGAAAATATTAATAAAACAAGGAGGCCATTAGACTGAGAAGGTTCTAATACAAACCATAGCAGTCTGTGTGAGCAAATCCAAGGACCCTGTAGATTCCTCAGGTTATCCAATCATAGACACAAAATTTCAGCTTTTCCACTTAAGACAAACTTAAGCTGTGCTTGGTCACTCAGTCTTATCCAACTCTTTCCAACTCCATGGACTGTAGCCCACCTGGCTCCTCTGTCCACGGGATTTCCCATGCAAGAATACTGGAGTGGGTTCCAATTTCCTTTTATAGGGAATCTTTCCAACCCAGGGATCAAACTGGCGTCTCCTGCATTGCAGGCAGATTCTTTACCTGCTGAGCCACTGTGGAAGCCCAAAACTTAAGCTACAGCCAATCAAATAGTTTCCCGGCTTCGATTCCACCTTTGCCCTATCAAAGTCTTGCCCCTGCCCCTTCTTGGTGGAGCATTCCTAACCACCTCCAGTTTGGCAACATCAATTCCAATTGACGTTTGCTTAAACAAACAAAAAAAAAAACTCTTAAAAATTTTAATATGCCTGTTTATCATTTAACAAAGGTCGCCTGAATTTTGATTTGATCATAGTTATATGCATTCTTGGAGAGGAATCAGGGGTGAAACAAACAGCAACTAATACACCTTCGGACCAAATTCGTTTAAAGGGTTTTTCAGAAGACAAAAGAAAGCATTGACCAGTAGGTTTGCCTTGCAGGGAAGATTCTCTACACCCTTGTTGTTAGTCAGATTTTCCTGGCCATCCTTCACACTTCCCCCAGACTTAACTCTTTGCTTGTTTGTGAGAAATTCGTGCAGGAGTTTACAAAGCTGGGGGTGGGGATTGCACTGGTGAAGCAATAGCGGTGGTGTTGACATGAAACGCTGACTCTGTGTATTTTTTCTTCTTAGCCGGCTTGTGGTTGAGGACAACCCCTGCTGTCATTTTGATATTTGGCAAGGTACCTGAAAAACCTGAAATTTCTCCATGTGATCTATATCTACTTTGACAGTTTAAAAGAATGGCTCTTTGAAAATGTAAATCCTAACCCTTTGAATATTTTTTTTTATAGTCGAGACTATTAAAGCTGGTAAGGAGAGCTCCAAGTTTTGAGGCTTAACTATTACCAAAAAAAGGTGAGAATCTCTACAACCCTGATAAATTTAGCCCCCCTCTGCTTATATCTGGAGACGAGAGAGTTCATTGTCTCATTACTCAAGAGACAAAACCAATTTCCAACTAATGGAATTCTAATTTTCAGGAAGTCTTTTCTGATGCTTAATTAAAACTTGCTTCCTTAAAACTTCCATCAGGTAATTTATGCTGGGAATAATGTAAGTGTGCATATTAGTCAGGTTTTTCTAGAAACAGAAACAATAGGATATATAGACATACATGTAAGAGGAGACTTATTGTAGAAGCTAGCTCACACAGTTTTGGAGCTACCCCAATAGTCCATGGACTTCTTCAGGCCAGAATACTGGAGTGGGTAGACATTCCCTTCTCCAGGGGATCTTCCCAACCCGGGAATAGAACCCAGATCTCCTGCATTGCAGGTGGATTCTTAGCCAGCTAAGCCGCCAGAGAAGCCCTATAAAGATATATTTATAAAAGGCGATTTACTGTAGAAACTAGCTCACACAGTTTTGGAGGCTGAGCTGTGCACCGCACCCCCCCCCCCAAACCTTCTGCAAGTTGGAGAACCAAGAAAGTCAGTGGCATGATTCAGTCCATGTCCAAAGGCCTGAGAACCAGGGGTCTGCTGGTCTAAGTCCCAGAGTCCACAAATCCAAGAGCCAGGAGCTCTGATGTTTGAGGATAGGAGAGGATGAACACTCCTATTTAAGAAGACAGCATTCTCTTTTTGTTTTATGAGGGCCCTCAAGGGATTGAAGTCTACTGTTTCAAATGATTCTTTTCCAGGAACATCCTCACAGACACACCCAGAAATAATGTTTTACCAGATATCTGGGCATCCCTTAGACCAGTCAAGTTGATACATAAAATTAACCATCACATGGTTCATTTTCTTGGCAGCCCAGGGATTAAGACTCCATGCACCCAAAGCAGGAAAATCCTTGACTGGAAACCTCTGTAAACATCCATAAATGACAGGGTTTGGGGAGATACCAACATGGTGAGCACATTCTTGTGCTGGGAGGCTGGGGCACCCCGGCTCCTCAGAGATGCAAGCTTCTATGCTCAGGACCATTTTCAGACCTCACCCTATGTACCTCTTCCTCTAGCTGGTCTTTTGTGTCCTTTATAATAAGTTGTTTTAGTAATAGCATTTTCCCAAATCCTGTGAGTCCTAATTCTAGGAAATTATGGAACGTGGGGTGGGGGATGTAGATGTGAAAACTTCTGAATTTTTACCAAGTCAGACAGAAGTTTGGATCTGATATTGGCATCTGATGTTGGAACAGTCTTGTGGGAGCTGAGATCCTTTAACTTGTGGGATCAAAAACTAACTCTTGGTAGTTAGTCCAGAATTGGATTGATTGTTGGACACTAGTTGATATCCAGAGAATCAGAGAATATGATAAATCTACTCCATCTTTTACAGGAAAATCCTTCAACTATTTTTTAGCCTTCTCATATCAAAAATCTTTTGTTCTTCAAACTCTCACACTGATGAACTGCTCATCACCCGTATCAATCTTCTCCATTACTTATCAGAAGTTCTGGTTTGTAAAAAGTCTATCTTAAAATGCAATACTTAAAATCCAGCACACTTCTCTAGATGTGGCCAAAAGAGAACATTATAGATATTCTGTGCTTAGTCACTCAGTCGTGTCTGATTCTTTTTAATCCCATGGACCATAGTCCACCAGGCTCCTCTGTCCATAGAATTCTCCAGGCAACAATACTGGAGTGGGTTGCCATTTTCTCCTCCAGGAGATCTTCTTGACCCAGAAATCGAACTCGTGTCTCCTGTATTACAGATGGATTCTTTACCCTAGACTCAGGTTAATAATTTTATTTCTGTTCTAATGGACATGCCCTAAATACGTGTCTGTTACATGAAGTGGGGCTGGAAGGTTGACCAGCAGCAATGGTGATCCTCTTTATTACCCTGATCAGTTCAGGTCTTGCACAATCACAAACACCCTATCTGGCAAACACAGTCCTATAGATAACTGCACCTACCTCCTTGAAAGCTAGTTAGTGACCCTCAATTATAACTCAAACATGTCTTAGAGACCTCAGTCCTCATGCCAGTGAACTTATCAGAAAGTATGAAGTTCAGCCAAGAAATCTGGTAAATGACATTTTCTTCATCTTCTTACACATCCTGTATGTTAAGCATTTTATAGTCTGGAGCCCTGAATAAAATCATAACTGACACACTCTTTAATTCAGCACTAGTTCTGACTGATTATTTCCTGTATGTGGGGTTACTATATTGATTGTGTGGATTAAAAAAAAAATCCTATCACAATGTAGCTCTTAGGAGATTGTGACCAAGTTAAACACAGATTTTTCTTTTCAGATGAACTGCCAAGCGAGTCTCTCCTACTATATTTATATGCCTGACTTCTATGAGCCTGAATATAGAATTTTACACTTAGTCTAGTTGACATTCACTTTGCAAGAATCAATGAACCATTTTAATTTGTCAAAAACATTTTGAATTTTATTCAAATATGTCACTATGGGATATTTTAGGCAATTAGATTTCCTCATTAACAAAAACTTGGAGGTAGAAATTTGATCACTACATTAGGGAAATTTCTTTCTTTATATTCTAGAGCTGTGCCATCTAAACAGTAGTCACTAGCCTCATAAGACTTTTGAACAACTTAAAATGAGGCTAGTACAAATTGGGAAGTGCTCTAAGTACAAAATAGACACCAGATTTCAAAGGCTGACTACAAAAAATGTAAAATATCTCATTAACAATTTTAAAAATATCAATTACATGTTGAAATGATATTTGGGGTACATTGGATTAAATACAATAGATTATGAAGGATTTGCGGGCTGTATTGTTAAAATGTGGCTAGTTGAAATTTTTAAATTACACTTCTGGCTTGCATGATATTTGCATCAGAGAGTTTAGCTCCAGAGGCTGAAGTGACTTCTATCCATCGTTGCCCTCTTCTGGAACTGGATGATTAGAACACATTTGGATTGGGTAGGAGGCAGTGGAAATTTTGATGCCAGGCCCAGTATGTTGGTATGTGAATGGAAGTGAGAGTAGGAAGCTGCAGTGGGCACCCAGAGAGCAGCAGCTGTGTGTGTTATGTGTATGTAGGAGGCTTGAAAAGGAGCAATCGATGAGAGACAGTGTCTAGCCCGGCAGGGAGAGGACACCCAGACTGAACAGCCACTTTCTACAGTTTCCATGCAATACGATATCCCTGCGGATGTTTGGGGGGAATGAGAGTTTATCCACATGGCTAACCCCACAACATCCCCCCCCTCCCCAGTCCACCCAGTCAGGGACATCTAGGCTGCTCAGTCTATCCTGGTACCATCTTAACTAAGCCCACCCAGGCTTTGCCAGCCGACGAAGAAAGAAAGAAGTGGAGATTCATGTCGTGTTTTATTCCCTCCTTGATACTCTGGCAGAGGAGAGCAGACATTCACCATCTGTGAACTCAGTGTGTGGGGAGCATGTTATCTCTTGTACAAACACAGAATGCAAAGTCCAGCTAACGTAGCTAACGCCAGCACCCACACCTCTGTGCTGAAGGTGACCAGGTAGGTGCTCACACGAGAAGCTCCTCAAGCTTCCATCACCTGTCAGCTCCCATGAGCTCCCATGCAGACAGAAGGTGCTGGTCCCATCCAAGATGGCAGATGTCTCACAGTGGCAGCCTGAAAGCTGAACATAGCCCTCAGATGTATTTTGTCTGGCTTTTACAGTGTTTTAAAAAGTGGAGCCAACCTTGGTAAACCAGAACATCTCTCATTAAACTGTAAAGTTTGAGCTTCCCTGGAAAATTCCTAAGATAACACTGGGTCAGTGTTCCCATGGGGTACCAAAGGGCTGGAATGGAGTCACAGTATCCCTGTTCCCCCAGGACAGTGGTCACCCCTGCCAGGGTCCCTGGGCAGGTGCACAGACCCCATTAAATCCACAACACATTGGAGTTTTCTAGCTGGTCCATGGAGTCCTCTGTGTTCACTACCTCTAGGTCTTCCTGATTGGAAAGCCAGAAAGAGTATGCCTGCCATCAAGAAAGTGGCATGATGTAGGTTTTACACTGATGGTTTTATTGCCAGGGAGGTATAGGAGTTAGGTGAAGGTAGAGGTTCTAGATGGAGAAGGAAATGGCAACCCACTCCAGTGTTCTTGCCTGGAGAATCCCAGGGACGGGGAAGCCTGGTGGGCTGCCATCTATGGGGTCGCACAGAGTCCGACACGACTGAAGTGACTTAGCAGCAGCAGTAGCAGCAGCAGAGGTTCTAGAAGGGAGAGATTAGGTCCTTGGCTCTGCTCCTAACTGGCTGTTTCCAGTAGAGCTAGGAACAAGGAAACCTAGTTAGCCACTAGCCAAAAGCCATGCAACTATTTCAGCTTCCTTACAATAGTGGACTTACCATTTATTTAGGAGGATCGATTTTTCCCTTCTAATAAAAGGAAAAGGCAGTGTAGCAATCCCATAGGCCTGTGTGGGTGGAACAGATTGCACAATGGTTTGCTGGCCTCCCGGGCTGGATGGAGGAACACCTCGATCTTGGAGGGATAAAGGGCAGGCTGATCACGCCCGAGTGTGCTCACTCATTCTGAGGTCCAAAGAGCAGGTCGGTCTCACGCCCGTGTGCAGAGGCCTGGGACAGAGGATGGAGAAAAGGGCTTCTTTGTTTAAAACAGTCATCACTTCTGATATTCCATATACTAGGCTTTTATTTTAAAGCAGCAGATTTTTCAAAAATAACAGAAAAGGGATGGTAACCCCAAACACAAAACAGCTTTTTTTTTTTTTAAAGCAAATTGGATAAAAAGGCATTGCTTAAGGGAGACCTAAATTTCCTTCACATTCCTGAGGTAGAATCTAGATAGCTTTTATAAATTTGAGTCTACTCTGGTTGCTGACTTTGGCCTCATTTCCTTTTACAGAAAGAAAAGACTTTTGAAAGGCCTTCAGCCCATGGTGTATTTTCTCTCCTTTGCGATGTCTAATTCAGGAGGCCAATTTTAGCCACACTGGGCAGGTTCCTGCAGGAGGGTCAAGTCTCACATGTTCTGTAATGACCAGTTTATACTGAGGACCAAACTGGACCCTTTTAAATGACCATGCCCTTGGCCAAGATCTAGTTTCCCACTGACAGGGATCGTAGTGTGAGCTGGTCATTAAGTCATATGTTTGTTGGCCTATTTGTTTAGAGTAGGGATGGGGCTGAAAGAAAGACCTGTTAGAAGCTGAGAGATTGACTGAAATTTGACTTGCATTTTATTATAAATGTGTTCAGTGATTTTCTCCTGAATCCGAGATCTGATCCATGAAATCTATTAACACAAACCAGTGAAAAACAAACAAAAACAGCTAGGCCATTTTATCCTCGTTTTCCATTTTTGAAGTTTCTCCTCTCCATTTTTCCTTGCCCTGAATCCAGTCTACCAGGATAGCTCTGAATTCACATCTCTTATTGCAGCCTTTAGTTCCAGAAGGATCGAATCTTTCCTTTAGGACTCTACAGGGACATTTATAAACCATCACCCTATGACAGCCTTTTTGTTGCTGCAAGTTTCATGGTGTTGCTCACCTTTGAACTTGTATATGCACAGTCTGCTCAACTAAACTCCAAGCTCATGGGGAGTCATGGTATATCTCATACCTCTTCATGTTGCCTGGCGCTCCGGACAGTGCTGTGCACACGAAAGTGTCTCAGAAACGACTTATTGAAGGTATGGCACCATGATTGGTTTAGAGCATAGACTTCACACAAAATGGTGATTATCTTTGCTCCTGTTGAAAGTAAAGTCAGGGGACTGGAAGATTCATTCAAACAGAAACTCAGAATATTGCTTGTCTTATGCAGTATTCTAAACCCTCAATCCTGGTAGATGGTCTCCCCCCATGATAGCACCATGGCTTACATTTGGCTTTTTTTTGGTTTTATGCTCCCTTATAGTATACCCATTACCACACACATACACACACACACTATGTACGTGTACCTCTCTGCTTTGCTTCTGTATTCTTCATCTTCCCTTTTCCTGAAACATGTGATTTTACAAAAACTAAACTGAGGGCCTTAGATGAAACCCATTGAGGTGATATTTCCCAGGAACCACATGTTTAGGGAGTGGATAATTAAGATCTAAAAATTATATTTTAGCATTTTAACTAAACAGATCTAGAACTTTAGAGCACCAAGGCTTCATACATTGTACACATTGCTTTGCCTTTTATACAAATACAAATTTTATAAGCACTGGAAGAGCCAAGAAAGCAGAGACCTCTTTGGATGGGAACGTCTATTACACACGCTCTTATAGCACCCTGGGCTGTCTGGGACATCCTGAACAATGGAGGCAATTGAAGAATTCAAGTGAGCAGGTGATCGCTTACGTCTTTACAAGGCATCTCTGGAATACCCCAGCACTGGGTTTTCAGTGGGCCTGAGACTTCCTTCCTCTGGCACGATTTTCCCACCATGATGGGCCATGGTTCAAGACTTTATACTACACATGCCCAGGCAACTTCTGAATTTATTCTCAATGTCTTTAGAAAACAAACAAAAAAAAACTTATTTTAAGAAGAAATTTTTTTGTCTCCTACACACACAAAAAATGCACTTTACTTCACAGTACCTGTTATGGCTGAATTCTATCTCCCACAATAATTCATATGTTCAAATTGTAACCCTGACTACCTCCAAAGATGACTACCTAGGGTCTTTAATGAAGTAGAGTAAGGTCATATGACTGGACTCTAATTCAATATGTCTCATGTCCTTACAAAAAGAGAGTAAGATACAAAGAAATATAGAGGGAGTACCATATGGAGACACAAAGAGAAGATGGCTATCTCTAAGCCAAGGAGAAAGGCCCCAGAAGAAACCATACCTTCTGACATCTTGATCTTGAACTTCTAGCCTCTAGAACAATGTTGAGAAAACAAACTTCTATTGTTTAAGCCTTCCCAGTCTATGGAACTTTGTTATGGCAGCTTGAGCAAACTAATATAGTACTTCTGCTCATTTTCTCAACATCTTTGAGAAAAATTCATTTTGAAGGTGAAAAGCAACCCAAGAAGGGATGTATCCAAAGCCATGGAACTAAACAGGCCTTGTAACAATGAGGCTTTTCAAAGTCCTATATAATACTTTTGTTTCCATTCAACATTAAAAAAAAAAGAAGGTTATTTGAAACACTAAAATTGATTTCTGTGGAACAACCGTTCTCACCCCCAGCTAACAACAGTTCTCACCCCCAGCTTCACATTACAATCAACTAAAGAGATTTGGAAGAAAATTACCGGTCTCTGGGCTCTACCTCCAGAGTTTCTGGGTGATTGGTTTGCATTGGGTGGCAGTACTCCATCCACCCGTATGGTGATTCTAATGTCAGTTAGAGGTGAGAAAAAGTGCTCTAAAAAATCAGTTGATTAGAAAACATCAGAGAATTTACAAAGAGAATCACTCTATCTCAATCTTTTAAAAGCCTCAGATTTCCTAAATCATTGTAAATTGTTCCACCAAAATAAAACAGATTTCTTCCTCCAAATATCTCTCCATCCCCAAATCATTTTAGCATTGCTATTGCATCTGTTAGTGAGAATAGAAGCTATTTAGTTAATTTCTTCACCACTGATCAATGCAAGTTACAAAATGGCAGCTAGTGTTTCAGGGAGCATTTTAAAACCCTCAAATTTCAGGAAGCATCTATGTCTAGAAGACACTCCATTTGGATGGGGTACTCTGTATCACCCTAATTAGCAACTGAGCAACACGAGCTGTGTAGAGAACTGGCCTAATTTGGCGGAGCTGGGTTGAGAGCCAGTTCTCTGGAACTTGGCAGCGTGGAGAAATGCTATGGGTGCCAATTAGCTAGAGTTGCCTTCAACCCCTAGCTGCTTAGTGGCAGCCTTTTAATGTTTTGTTGGTTTTTCATTAAAGATTGATCTGACTCTGTGGATTTCTAATGTCCTTTTATTTGGTAAGTCAATCCCAGTCTGGCAGCAGCACATACACAAGATGTTTAAAAAAAAAAAAAAGTCTTGGCAGAAAGTGACTTTCAAAAGTCAGCTCTAAAATTCCAGAAGAGAAGGGGTGAAAAAAAGTGGGGGTAAGGGTGGAATGAGCTGCAAGCACCTCCCACCAGGCCCTGGGACATCTAAGGGGTGGAGAGGCAGGGCTGCTCCTCTGCCCTGGGATGCGGAATAGTGGAGAGTGGTGATGGGTCAGCTTGCGCAGTTTTCCCCAAAGGATAAAAACCTTAATGCTGTTTTCTGCAACAGCTTTGAGGTTATTACCTCAGATCCTTAATAAAAGGGAAGTTCGTAAGCAAGAGACTAGTTTGGCCCATCAGAGAAGGAAAGAGAATTTATAATAGTACATTCAAGCTTCATTTTGAGTTCATTGCCAGAAGCCACTGCAGCGGCCAAGGTAGACAAATGTGTGTCAACTGGTCTCTTGAATACTCTTATTGGCTGGGCGATGTCACCTGACTAACCAATCAAAGTGAGCCTCTCTGGGGCAACTCCAGACTAGCTGGAAACCACCTCACAATGGGCAAGAGTCCCACTGACAATTTATCTTGCATCTATGGAAGTATCCCAACTATAATTTCTGGCAGAAGCTAATAATGAGAGGACTTGCTAACAGCCTCCTTGATAACTTACTCAAGTGGGACTGTTCTTCCATTGGTTAGGACCAGTGTGCCTGCTGTGGCGAACAGGACTGCCTGGGGCTGATAATCTGAGCTGTATCACCTGCACTATGGCCAAGGACACCCAAAAGTTTAAGACCGTCAGCCTAATCTTCTAAGGGCTGGGTAGAGCTTGGTTTATTACAGCTTATGTTCTTACAGCTTGAGCAGTCCTGCTCTTGAGGGTTCTATAGTCGTGTCTGCTGGTGCCAGGCTTTAATATCATACCATATATGTATCATATCAGTATCATATATCTTGAGATACACACACACACACACATACATACACTTGAAAACTTCACAATAGTGTCTGTTAATGCCAGCTTTACTATATATGTTATATATTATAAGCAGGACTTTTCAAGTTGATATAAAGTCCTGATTCCAGGGATTTAGAAACAATGTCTGTTAATGCCCTAATTAACAAGGTTCTCTGCCTGGAGAAGGGAATGGCAGCCCACTCCAGTATTCTTGCCTGGAGAATCCCATGGACAGAGGAGTCTGGTGGGTTTCAGTCCATGGGGTCACAAAGAGTTGGACATGACTGTGTGACTAACACGCTTTCTGCCTGCTGTTCCCTCTGCCTGAACTGCGTTTCCCCAGCTGTCTGTATGGCTCGCTCACTGATTTCTTCAGGTCTTTACTTGAAAGTCACCGTCTCCTCGATCTAAACTTTCTAAATTTATAAATAATTTAGATTATTTCTAAACATGATCTAAAATTTCAAAGCCTCCCCCACCACCCACATTTCATGTAATGTTTTCTGTTTAGCACTTGCACTATCTAAGGTAACATACATTTTCAGTGTTTGTCCTCAACCACCTTCCCCCCCTAGACTATGAACTCCATGAGGACAGGGATTTTGTGTAGCTGACACATAGTAGGCAACCAATTAATATTTGCTCGATGAAGTTGTTGTTGTTCTTCAGTTGCTAAGTCATGTCCATCTCTTTGCACAAGAAGAGTGTTATTTATTGAGAGTGTGCTGTGTTCAAGGCCCCATGCTCTTTGCTATGGGAGATGCGAGAGCCTCTACGATGGCCTGTGACTTCTAGGAGCTCACCAAGCAGTTGGCAAGGAAATGAGAGCTAACAATATAAAACATGATGGCAAGTGCCAGATGAATGAGCTGGATAACAACATGAGAAGTCTTCCGAGGAAGGAGAGGCCAGAAAAGGCCCAAATGGTCAGTGTGGGCTCTGTGGGTAAGGTGAGCCTTGAACTTGACATTAGAAGAGGCAAGTGTTTGAAAAGTGTCAAAGAATTGGAAGGGTGTTGTAGGTGAGGGGTTTACCTTCTTCAGTGATTTGCTGATAAGACACTCAGCCCTTCTAGTGCAGAAGCCACAAGAGGTCTCTGACTCATGCCCCAGCTGCCACCTTGGGCTTGGTGCTACCCTCAAATAAAATGTTCAGGCGCCTTCCTAGTGTCTTGGTCACCTCCAGGTTGGGCAAGCTGTATGTCTCTTGCTTTTTCATCTAATGACCAATGCGAGCACTCAGGCTTCTCTGGTGCTGGCCTCCAGGGATGAGGGTATTTTAGGAATTGAGCAGCCTCATTTAGCCAAAGAGTACACACAACACAGACCCACTAATCCTGGGATTTTCTCTCTATTCCTGCTGTAATGGTATCTCATTTAAAAGCATTTCTGGTAGTGAGCAATTCAGTACCATGGAAGTTTACAGATTACTGAAGACTATTGTTTTTAAAACCAAGCTTTAAGACCTACTAGGTACAATGCAGATATGCAGATGACACCACCCTTATGGCAGAAAGTGAAGAGGAACTCAAAAGCCTCTTGATGAAAGTGAAAGAGGAGAGTGAAAAAGTTGGCTTAAAGCTCAACATTCAGAAAACGAAGATCATGGCATCTGGTCCCATCACTTCATGGGAAATAGACAGGGAAACAGTGGAAACAGTGTCAGACTTTATTTTTCGGGGGCTCCAAAATCACTGCAGATGGTGACTGCAGCCATGAAATTAAAAGACGCCTACTCCTTGGAAGGAAAGTTATGACCAACCTAGATAGCGTATTAAAAAGCAGAGACATTACTTTGCCAACAAAGGTCCGTCTAGTCAAGGCTATGGTTTTTCCTGTGGTCATGTATGGATGTGAGAGTTGGACTGTGAAGAAGGCTGAGCGCCAAAGAATTGATGCTTTTGAAGTGTGGTGTTGGAGAAGACTCTTGAGAGTCCCTTGGACTGCAAGGAGATCCAACCAGTCCATGCTGAAGGAGATCAGCCCTGGGATTTCTTTGGAAGGAATGATGCTCAAGCTGAAACTCCAGTACTTTGGCCACCTCATGCGAAGAGTTGACTCATTGGAAAAGACTCTGATGCTGGGAGGGATTGGGGACTGGAGGAGAAGGGGACGACAGAGGATGAGATGGCTGGATGGCATCACTGACTCGAAGGACATGAGTCTGAGTGAACTCCAGGAGTTGGTGATGGACAGGGAGGCCTGGTGTGCTGTGATTCATGGGGTCGCAAAGAGTAGGACACGACTGAGTGACTGAACTGAACTGAACTGAGGCACAATGCTTGCACAACTAAAATATAAAAACACAGGGGAATTGATTCTGAGGCTATTGAGTGGTGAGTCATTCATGAAATGTCCTCTGAACTCTATAGGTTTTTTAGTTGTACCTGTTTAATAGCCTTTTTTTTTTTTTTTTTTTTTTGGTCTCCATCATCACTTTCAGCCTGTGAGGTATCATTTTTCATTCTCAGCTTTAGTTTCTGATTATCTGTGGACTGGGAATCCAGATTGAGTAAATCATTTTAGTTATTATTGAAAAAGAACATAGGCTTTGATCAAGGTCTCTTATCAAGGCTTTGATCAAGGTCCTCTATGTGCGTGTCTCAGTGCCCAGGATGGGAGTCACCTCTGTTTGCCACTCAGCCCTTACCTCCTCTAGGCTAGCACTCAGAAGGCCCTTTTCCATGCATCCTGATATTTACCTGTGGTCAAGATGAGTGACTTATGGAAAGGGAAGAAATTCTACAGGCTGAGGAGAAGAGAGACTGAGAAGCTAGGGGTTGGACAGTAAAAGTACACAAACTCCCCACAAAATGGGATCTCTGCATGAGTCAGGTTTTATACTTAAAATTTTTTATTGAGATATTATTGACATGTAACATTGTATTAGTTTTAGGTATACAACATAATGGCTTGATATGTGTATATATTGCTAAATGATCACTACAGTAAATCTAATTAGCATCCATCATAATATATAGTTACAGTAGAAATGCATGTGATGAGAACTTTCAAGATGTACTGTCTTAGCAACTTTCAAATATACAACACAGTACTGTTCACTATAGTAACCACGCTGCACATTTTATCTCCAGAACTTATTTGTCTTGTAATGCGAAGTTTGTACCTTTTGGTCACACACACCCATTTTTTGCAAATCCTCCACCCCCCGCCTCTGTCAACTACTGGTCTATTCTCTGTGTCTATCAGTTCATTTTAAAACATCATATAGTGTTTGTCTTTCTCTGTCTGACTCACTTCACTTAGCATAATGCCCTCAAGATCCATCTGTGTTGTAGCAAAAGTCAGAATTTCTTCTTTTTCATGGCCAAATAATATTCCATTATATAAATAACACTGCAATGAACGTGAAGTTGCAGATGTCTTTTCAAAATAGTGTTTTTGTTTCTTTCAGAAAGAAAACTAGAAGTGGGATTGCTGGATCATGTGGTACTTCTATTTTTAAGCTTTTAAGGAACCCCGGCACTGTTTTCCACAGTGGCTGCACCAGCTTACATTCTCACCAGAAGCACACAGGTGTTGCCTTTTCCCCACATTCTCATAAACATTTGTGATTTTTTACCTTGTTGATAATAGCCATTCTGATCAGATATATGATGCGAACATTTCTTCCATTATGTAGGTTGTCTTTTCATTTTTGTCGATGATTCGTTTCCTGGGCAGAGGCTTTTTAGTTTGGTGGAGTCTTATTTGTATATTTTTACTTTTGTGGCTTAGTTCTTATTTTTTTGTTGTCTGGTTTTGCCACATTGTGACTGATCATTCTTTTGTCCAAGACAAGACAATGACTGGTTAATTATGAAAGTAACACTCGCCACACAAACCCAGCAGAAAGATTGTGGGGAAAATGGTTTCAGTTTAGGGTTAGACCCACCAGTTAGTGTTTCTCTTCATTTGCAGCTAAAAACACTGTAATACTGTGACAGATATTTAAGAAGGATAAGATGATGAAGTTCAAACCAGTCAATGATGAAGGAGATCAAACCAGTCCATCCTAAAGGAAATCAGCCCTGAGTATTCATTGGAAGGACTGATGCTGAAGCTGAAGCTCCAGTACTTGGGCCACATGATGTGAAGAGCAAACTCCCTGGAAAGGATCCTGATGCTGAGAAAGATTGAAGGCAAAAGGAGAAAGGGGAGGCAGAGGATGAGATTGCTGGATGGCATCACCAACTCAATGGACATGAATTTGAGCAAACTCCAGGAGATGGTGGAAGACAGGAAAGCTTGGCATGTTGCAGTCCACTGGGTCACAAAGAGTCAAACATGACTTAGCAACTAAACAACAAAAACAACTAAAGATGATGGTGGGAGACTCGTTGTCTACAAACCCAATCTCCCCCAGATTGGAGCCTCCATTAGAAAAAATAAACTTCAGAAGAGTTTACCAAAAATATTTAAATTCCTAGGTGAGAGAGACTTTCTTACTCTTCTTTTTTTCTAGGCTCTGACCACATGGAAGAAAAGATACCCTCTTCAGAGATAGTCTTGCTACCCAAAAGATTCCCTCTCTGCTGGGTTCTTAGAAACCTTTGGGTTATTTGAATCTCAGATTAACCCATGTTGTAGGACATGTAATCAATCAGGGAGATTTTTCAATGAAAATCGTACAGTTTTGCAGAAATTGGTTTATACTTTTTTCCTTCTCTAATACAAGTCAGTTCAGTAGCTCCATTCATTCCTCTCCTAAGATACTGTCAAATAAAAGTTTCCAAAATCATTTTCCATTTAGCAAGTGTTTTTCCTATCTCATGATTTACTCCTGTTACTTTTAAAGTAGTCTCTGCACTTGATTGGAAGGTATGACTATAATGCAAACTCAGCTCTTCTGGCCTGTTGACAAGGGAAGTTTTACTGTAAAAGATGAATTAGGAAGCAATAACTGAGTAGAACTAAAATAATCAATGCAATTGCCCTTTGGTGCATTTGGGGGCTAATGATATATAAGTCAATATGGCTGAAAAAGAAGAATAAATGTCAAACTAAATACCAAAGAATGAATAACCCACTGTAACATTGCTAGAGTCCTAAGTTCCCAGTATGCTAAGATTGTTCTGAGAACCACGTCAATACACTGGTCTCAAGGTAATTAAAAAATTCTAAAAAGCCAATACTTACTTTGTCAAAGGCACAAGTGGAAATCCAACCTGGAATGTGAGGAAATTAACACAGAGTTCTGTTTGTGCTCAAGCTGGGGCAGTTAACCATTATTCTTGAAAGAATATTTATACTGAGAACTTCCTTTTAAAACTCAAAATACTAGAGAATCATACAGGCTGGAAAGGACTTAAAAAACTATCTAATTGCTTTGTTTTCTATATTTGGAAGCTGTACCTCAGAAAAATTAAGTGAATTGTCCATGGTCACATTGCTGGCTTGTGCCTCCTGGCTGGCGCAGTGATCTTTAAATGTGCTTATCTTGATGTCCTTGTCTTACATGTCATTCCAATTCTCTCTCCCTTCTTCTTCTTCTTTCAGTCTTTATTTACTTATTTGGCTGGTCTTAGTTGTGACACCTTAAATGTAGTTCCCTAACCAAGGATTGAACCTGGGTCCCTTGCATTAGGAGCATAGAGTCTTAGCCATTGGACCACCAGGGAAGTCCCTCTGTCTCCTTATTCTATTGCAAAAGAGCCTCTCCTTTAAAAAAAAAAAAAAATAGATGACCAGTCCAAGTTCGGTGCATGAAGCAGGGCACTCAAAGCTCGTGGTCTGGGACAACCCAGAGGGATGGGGTGGGAGGGGGGTTCAGGATGGGAGGGGACACATATGCACCTGTGGCTGATTCATGTCTATGTATGGCAAAAACCACCACAATGTTGTAAAATAATTATCCTCCAATTAAAATAAATGAATTAATTTTTTAAATGTCTCCTTAGCTTTTTAACTATTTTAAGATGATTATTTTCTAAGAAACAGCAGACATGTGAAAAATTCTTTAAGCTAAGTAGGAGTTACTCTTTTGTAAGAAATGTTTATATTTGTAAGGGAAATCTCTAAATGTAGGGGTGTCTCCCTCCAGGTATCAGGAAGAGGAAGATGACCAAATCTCTAGAAACTCTGAACCATGAAGAAAGCAATGACTTAAATCTGTACAACCTTGCCGTTCTTTACTGTGCCCTTCCTAATAACCCGCCATTATTCACCCTCTTTTGTCTTTAGCTGAAGATGGTATTTAAGGTGAGGGCTTGGGCCATTTTGACAAGTTCCTCGATTCTCCTTGGTCTCTCCCATGTATTCCTGTTACTAAACTTTTGTTTGATTTTCTCCTGTTAATATGTCTCATGTCAATTTGATTCTTAGACCAGCCAGAAGAACCTAGGGGGGTAGAGGAAAATGTCTTCCTCCCCCACACTATGTTATAAGGTAAGTAAATATTGAATAAACGTCCCTTGGCGCTAACACATAAACCAGTAAGGTGAATTCTACAGAGACTACAGGCCATAGGGCTTGCAGTTAGACCAGATTGGCAGAAGAACCTCTGGAGGAAGTGGATAAGGGTTCACAGGTGTTCAGTGAAAACGAGATAGCCCAACACTGGTAGCCTCAAAATGTAGGAACAACAGCCTACACAGGGATAAAATAAACTAAGGAAAATTAGTATTCATAGCCCTTTAAATAAGAAGGCCAGGCCCACGTCAGAAGCCAGAGAAGATAGATGGAAGAACTTGAATCCCAAAGATAGGAAAATGGACAAAAATATCAGTGCTTTCTGCAGCAGCACATATACTAAAATTGGAACAATGCAGAGAAGATTAGTATGGCCCCTGCACAAGTATGACATGCAAATTTGTAAAGCGTTCCATATTTTTCAACCTAGATGTCCATCGACAGATGAATGGATAAAGAAGTTGTGGTATATGTACACAATGGAATATTATTCAGCCATAAAAAGGAATGCATTTGAGTCAGTTCTAATGAGGTGGATGAACCTAGAACCTAGTATACAGAGTGAGAAAAGTCAGAAAGAGAAGGATAAATACCATATTCTAATACATATATATGGAATCTAGAAAAATGGTACTGAAGAATTTATTTTCAGGGCATCAGTGGAGAAACAGACATAGAGAATAGTCTTATGGACATGAGGAGAGGGGAGGAGAGGGTGAGATGTATGGAAAGAGTAACATGGAAACTTACATTACCGTATGTAAAATAGATAGCCAATGGGAATTTGCTGTATGTCTCAGGAAACTCAAACAGGGGCTCTGTATCAACCTAGAGGGGTGGGATGGGGAGGGAGATAGGAGGGGGTTCAAAAGGGAGGGGATATATGTATAGCTGTGGCTGATTTGTGTTGAGGTTTCAGAGAAGACAGCAAAATTCTGTAAAGCAATTATCCTTCAATAAAAAATAAATTAATTTTAAAAAACCAATTAAGAAAAAAGTAGACACGGAGTTTGAGGTACGGGTGTGTGAGTGAGTGATTACCCTGTTTACAGCTTGTATGCTGAGAACATCCCTTAAGGGAGGGGACATGTGTACCCTTGTGGTGGATTCACTTTGCTGTACAGGAGAAACTAACACAACATTGTAAAGCAACTCTACTCCAGTAAAACTTAATTTTAAAATAAATAAAAATTGTATTTAAAAAAAAATCAGGGTGAGGAAAGGAGGTAATGTCAAAGATGACCAGATATTGTCAAAAGGCTGGAAATAAAAAGCAGGCACTTGATCCCAAGCTGGTGGGTAAATGGAATGGGCCAACTGGTAAGTCTTTTAACCCCAGGACTATGTTGGGTCTAGTGGGGAAATCTTTTTTTTTTTTAACTTTTATTTTGTTTTGGCATATGGTTAATTAACAATGTTGTGATAGTTTCAGGCGGACAGCACAGGGACTTACATACAGCATACACAAAGCTATGCAGATACATGTATCCATTCTCACCCAGCCTTCTCTTAGTGAAGAAATCTTGGTCCCAAAGTTGAGTCCCAATGCTAGCCATGCCTCCTTCATCCATTGATTCATTTGTGTAATAGTTATGAACACCCACTGTGTGCCAGGTGCTCTATTATGTGCTAAGGGACAAATTAATGACTAAGACAGACATAGTTCCTGTCTTTGCAGATACCACACAAGTCACTACACAATCATCCATTTACCTTCATGGCAAAAGTTATGAAAGGCAAGCCTAGCATACAATGAGAATTCATAAAAGGGGGATCTCACTTTGCTTGAAGACAAGGGGAAATTGTGGTATCAGCTTTTAAAATGGAAATGAATATCTAATGGGAGGTAGGTAATTTGCATTTTATGCCTATAAATACACCAACTGTTACTAATCAGTAATACCAAACAGAAGTGTGTACCTGAACAGACCGTGTGCACTAGATGCTCAGCGAGGAGGGGGAGAAAGGGATTCCACTGGGGAAGCCAGAGGGCACGGGAGAAGCTGGGTCCCTAGAGCTGTTGGATGAAAGCAAAGGTGAGGCTTCTGCTCACTTTCACTTAGAACCTATAAGGAACTGGGTCGCTGAGCACGAATAAAGCAGTGCAGCCTGAAGTCAGTCTCTGACAAAACTCAGTGCCCCAGTTCTGATTCCCGACCGACATTTTGGTTTCCTCGGTACTAAGGACTGCTGTGCACCCTACTTCCTTATTTCTCAGCCCCATTAACCCAGTTTTTATGAACTGTTCCCAGACTTCTGGATATTGTTTACCCATGCACCAGATGTTTGCTGGTAAGAATTAGGACGGTACAAATTCTGGGCTGTTACAAGGTGATAAGCATGCCTGGCTGATTGCAGGCTAGTCCTTGGGTTTTTGATGTATCTTTGGATTCATGCTTCCATGACCAAATTCCATCGCGCTGCACAATTCCAAGGGAAGCCCATCCCTGTAAGATCAGCAGCTAGAACTCCAGACTCTGCCACCTCAATCAGGTTCCTTGGCCCACAGTCATGCATCCTTTCCTAGGCAAAGTTAAGTAAATAAGTCAGTCTTTACTTTAACGAGTACCTTCTGAAAACATGCTTCAACCAAACGTGGAATTCTAATGGTAGGTGTATGGGCATGGTGGGTTTGTCAGAGCAGAAGTTTGTGGGTGCAGGACTTTGGGCACCTAAGTAGCACACCACACGCTGGACCAACAACCCCACCGCTTACAGATACAGCAGACATGCCCTCCACTTGCCAAAGCCTTCTCTGTCTGGGTGTGTGGAACGCATGCCCTAGAAAAGAAGAAAACTTGATGACAATGTCTTAGGAATAATAAACCTCAGGTGAAAATGGACATTTGAGCAGAATTTTGAAGGATAGTCAGGCTGGCAAGCTTTGAGCTGCCCAGGGTGGGGGGGAACCTCGGCAAAGCTCTGGTTTCTGATTGACCATCTTGTTCTCAGAGGCTGAACCTCGGCAAAGCTCTGGTTTCTGATTGACCATCTTGTTCTCAGCTAAAAATCAGCAATGCCCTTCCCTGGTTTCTCTCATTATCCTCCTTCCTCAGAGAGATCATCTCAGCCCAGAGACAAAAAGCTGTTATTCTGGCTTCTGTTTTGTGTTTTGTTGACGTCCTAAGAAGATGTACTGTCTCTTCAGGTATAAACTTGGGTTAACACCCCTGTCTTGGTGTTGATTGTTACCAGAATGGAACATGTGAGGAAATTTAACAAAGTTGGGTTCCTACCCCCTTACCAAAAACACTTTGACTAGTTTTGAATATTTTGTTCATTCCATGATTATTGTTTGAACACCTACTATATGCCAGATGCCGTTCTGAGTAGAGGTAACAGTGGATAAGATGAAGTTCCTGTACTTGTAGGTCTGACTTCCTAGTGGGAAGAAACAGTCAAGGACCTGTAAGCAAATATATAATATAAACTCAGATCATTAATGAAACAAACAAATAGGACAGTGAGGTAGAGAATGACTGACATGTTGGAAGTTGACATACACATCTTTCCCTATTAAGCTAGAATTTCAAACTACTGTGCTAAATTTTCCCATAAGTGATTAAAGTGATACAATGACTCACTTATCAGATCATGTTCCAGTCCATAGGTTCTGATTTGGGGTTGGAAACCTTAGACTCTACATCCAAGTTGCACTCACATGGCAGGCTGATCAGAGGGCCCAGGTGTAATTTACCATCTCAGCAGACCCTCAAGTCCCCAGGGGGGCACATGAAGTTAAACCCAGGACCAGGTATTTCAAGGGTAGCTCCCAGGGCTCTTTGCATGGTTGTACACAGAATGCCAGAAGCTGAACTACGGTCTCTGACCCCTTAGATCCTTGGAGCTCTGGAGAGGCTACTTCTTCTTTGTGTAGACAAAGCTGAAGCCTGAATGGTGACTGAATTACAAGCAGGGAACCACGTGTGGCAGCTGAACTGTGGGACATGTTGAGTCAAGACAGAGTAGCTCTTAAGTTCCTGGGAAACCTGGGTTTTCTCAGCGTCTGGGTCCGATGTAGACCAGCCCGTCAGCTCTGTATCCTCAGGCAAAGGACCTGGAAAAAGAAGGCACATGCCATGCTGGCATGTTTTATGTGTGTTTATGTAAATGGCCTTATTTTAGGGATAAAAACAACACCTCCATGTACACTTTTAGGTAAGAAGGGTCCTGTGGTTTGTTACGCAGGCCAAAGTCTCTTCTCTCTTTTTCTTATATAATCAAACCAAATACAGTTTCATCCTGAAACTAGGAAAGAGGCAATAAGTTGGAAAACTCTTTGGCCAGCTGTCAACTTTGGGATGAAATTAAAAAAAAGAAAAACTGCATACAAATTCCAGTCTTCTCTTTCATATGGAAATCTCAAGTTCCTTCTTGAACTGTAGTTTTTCCAAGATGATAGTGTATCAGTTCTTTGAGTTCTGGTCTCCCACCTCAATGTACTTATTCACAGATTGATTTATTTTTTAATCTATGGGCTGACTTTGATATGTTTATAATGGCTGTCGGTTGTAGAGCACAGTTCCTGGGCTTATTAGGTTTATGATCCAGAAGGGGACAGCAAAGCCACTTTCCTTACAGAACCATGGGCTATTGGAGTTGGACTCTTGGATGTTTCGCTTCTCTGGGTTTTCCATAAAAAATATATAGTAGTGTGTATATGTTAATCCCTAACTCCTAATTTATCCCTTCTCTCAATTTCCCCTTTGGGTAGCCATAGGTTTGTTTTCCATGTCTGAGAGTCTATTTCTGTTTGGTAAATAAGTTCATTTGTTTCATTTTTTTAGATTCCACATATAAGTGACATCATATGATATTTGTCTTTCTCCGTCTGACTTGTTTCACTTAGTGTGATAATTTCTAGGCCCATCCACATTGCTGCAAATGGCATTATTTCACTCATTTTTTGGCAGCGTAATATTGCATTGTGTGTGTACCACATCTTCTTTATAAACATTGAGTAGTTTAGACTTGAGGTCAGAGGAGACCTCTCTGCATAGATGCTCTTCCTTGTCTGTGTTCATCGGTGAATTCTTGGACTCACTAGGAACTCACTTAGGAAACATACTGCCGTCCAACATTGGTGAGAAATATATTGCTCAAATCTGTAGCCCACTGTGATTTTCTAGATACCTTCTGAGTTGAGGCATGAATGATTTGAAGCTGACCACGTGGATTCCTGCAGAAGAGTGTTCCAGGCTGAGGGAATATTTGGCTTGGGGATCCAGAGTTGAGGACAATGAAGAGACAAAGTCTGGTGTGGCTACAATTTGGGATCAAGGCAGAGAGGGGCATGTGATGAAGACGGAGAGGTTGGCAATGTCTGCAACTGCAGAGCCCTGTGAGCTATGGTAAGGAGTTTGAGTTTATTTCACATGCAATCAGGAGACTTTGGAGAGCATTAAACAGGGTAGTCATGGGATCCAGTATATGTTTTCAAAAGGTTGCTCTGGCTGTTGTGTGGAGAATGGATGTGGTGGGGCAAAGTGGAATAGGAAGACCAGTTAGGAAGCTGGTGGCTGAGTGCAGGTGAGGTTGATGTTGACACGGACGAGAGGATGAGAATGGAGATGAAGGCGAATGGAAGGATTTAGGGTACACATTAGCAGTGGCACCAGCAGGACTTGCTGATGGGATGAGAAGGAAAAGGAGAAATCAAGGAAGCCAGTGGCTGCCAAGACTGGGAGGCAGGCAAGTGTTTTAGCTGGAAATGATACCCTCCGTTTTACATACCGTGAGTTGAGGTTGCTAGTGAGACATATATTCCTTTCAATATTCTCTGATTTAGTTTAACATTTGCCTCTATTTGTCTGAATCAAACGAGCTTCCTGTGTCATGCTCCAGAAACTCTGCTCGAGCTCCTGCTTGAAATTCTGAACAAGAATCGGTGGTTCCCCAGTGGCAAGAGTGATGTCGTAGACTTGAGAGGATGTCCTAATGTCCCATTTAGACAGGCCCCTCCTGGTCTCTGGTTGTGCTCAGCTTTTCTTTCCCTTTATAGACCACCCTGGAGCACCTGCATTACAGGTGGGAGAGGCAATGGGCAGGTAGACCAAGGACACGCAGGAGGTAGAGAGACAACTGGGTCATTGACCCCAATATGTGACCCTCAGGAGCCCAGTATTGGGTGGTTAGCAGTGGCAGTGGCTCCTTTCTATTTAGGTTTGGGTGGTAAACAGTAGATAATCAAAGACAAAGAGACCATATGAGATGAGATGTTTAGTTAGTGTTAGTCGCTCAGTCATGCCCAACGGCTCCTCTGTCCATGAGATTTTCCAGGAAGGGATACTGGAGTGGGTTACCATTTCCTTCTCCAGGGCATCTTCCCAACCCAGGGATCAAACCCGGGTCTCCTGCACCGCAGGCAGATTCTTTACCGACTGAGCTTGGGAGAAAATTAAGGTGAGGGGAGAAAGCCAGCATCCCACTGGAAGAGAGGGGTGGGGATCGGGACTGCTTGTGCATGGATGGAGAGAAGCCAGAGGAGGGTCTTGAAGAACCAAAGAGATGAGCTCATTTCCTTGAGGACCAGGAATCTGGAGAAAGGATGTGTTCTGATGAGTATGGAAGACATAGGTTACAACTATGAAGAGACGGGAGCCTCCCAGATAAGCAGTAGCAGAAGACCTGGGCTGTGGGTACAGGGTAGATTTCAAGGACTAAGCAATGCACTGTAACTTTGTTTTTAGGAGTGTTTTTTCTCTCTCTCTCTTTGTTTTTGTTTTTTAGTGCAAACTAAAGCAATCTCTAGGGCTTCACCTGTGGCTCAATGGTAAAGAATCTGCCTGCAATGCAGGAGATGTGGTTCGATCCCAGGGTCAGGAAGGTTCCCTGGAGGAGGAAATGGCAAACTGCTCCAGTATTTTTGCCTGGAGAATCCCATGGACAGAGGAGCCTGGTGGGCTACAGTCCCTAGGCTGAAGCGACTGAGCACACACACACGCAAAGCAATCTCTAGAGGCAACTGACCTGAATGTTCGAGACCATATATTTGGTTTATCCCCCACGGATCTTTATATCACTGATATTTCTGCTATTATCACGGAGCTGAAATGTAATGTCTGCTCACTAATCTCCTCCTATGAATGGTGAAGAGCAGGGGCACAAGAGTCAGAGAACCTAGGTTGGAATCCTACCTGACTCCCATCTACTATGAAATTGGATATATTACTTAAATCCTCTGGGCCTCAATTACTTCATCTTTTAAATGGGAGCAATTATAGTCCCTACCAGGACTGTTGTGAGGATAAAAGGAATGAATACATATTTAGCGCTTGAAATAGTTCCTGGCACATACTAAGCTCACTAAAATACCACTTATTGCAGGAAAAAGACCAGAGGATAAAACAGGCCAACACGTTGTAGCCCCCCACGTTTTTGTGAGATCAAGGAAGAGGCCAAAGTGAACCTAGGTCATCTTGGCACGCTGGCATGAGTACCTGGGGACCCACTGCGTCCTACATTAGAGGAAGAAGAGAGTGACTACACTAGTCAATTACACAGAATGTGGAAAACATGAAAACAGCAATCCAACATCTGAATCTGCCTCCTAAAAGCATTACTAAGCCATTCCCCGAGCCTGAGACATAGGCTAATGGTGAGATCCCTTGAACCCTCGAAACACCACTGTGAAATGTCTGGAGGCTTTCTAGATTAATAGCGTTAGAAAAATACTGTTAGAAAAATCCTGCATTAGAAACAGTCTATGCCTGGCTTTTACCGCTGTCCCCTTCTATTGATGCCATTTTTCTCCCGAGGAAACGAATGTTTAAAAATTATTTTTAAATGTAATAGAAAGAATTATCAATCCATTAAGGAAAACAAAACCATTCTAATTAACCACCATTCATGGGAAAAGAGCTCGCTGCTGCAGGGCCAGATAAATGCCAATCCAAAGCTACAAAAATTAAGCCAGCCACACGGTCAAGTTCAATTATATATCATCCTCACTCAGCCAAATTGATATCTGATTATTTTGCCTCATGGATGCTGATGGAGAGGGAGTGATTTCTCCCTTGGCTGGACCCAGCATCATGAGCAGCTTCTGGTCTGCTGTTAAGGGACCAAAGAATGTACAGGGCATGCTCAACAGGTAATCTTTCCCCAGATCAACCTGCCTGAGGGAATGGAGACAGGGAGTCTCCATGAGTTCAGAGCAGAGACCACCCCACCCCACCACCAATCCCCTGGTTCAGAGTTCTTTATGTCTCAGCACAGAGAAGAATTCAGGGAGAGCAAAGTGATAGATAGGAAGTGATTTATTAAAATAGGATGCTGTGAGGCTTACAAGCAGGTAGGTGAGAAATGCTGCACCCAAGAACTTAGAGGGTTACAATTCTATAATCAAAGGAAAAATGGAGAAGGGGAGAAGAATTTATTTGTCTTTCTTGAGTAGAGATCACATTTCCATCATCAGCTTTGCCTCCAGGTTGGGCAGGAGAATTTCCTTGTCCCTACGTGGTCAAACTAGGTCCACAAATGATTGTTTTTTATGTCCTAAGGATCATTAACTCACTGAGTTCACTGGGCAGGAGGTGGGGCTCATGCCGCCCTTGTTTTATTGTTTGGGGGCATGTCTCATGCCTTTGCTACATGGTTTTGTTGCTAAGCAAGCCTGCTTGATTTTGTGGTCAAGCAAGCCTGGATTCTTGAGTAATCATTAACTTATAGGAGTCTCCCATAGTTTCTCCTACTTACAGTCCCCCAGTGGGATTAACTATTTAATCACCTACCTTGTCGCTTCACTCTAACACTCAGGCAGAAAGAAACTAGGTAGTGATGTTTCCCTTTCTGTCAGCAGAAGCAGTTATAACAGTGACAATGAACGTTGCTTTTTAAAATAAACAAATAAAGCCTAGCTTTAAATGACTAAGTCCTTCATTTCATTCTGTTTCATGACCTTGATAGCTAAACGGTTATTTAATGAAGGATTTGTAAGAGCTGTTGCTTTGTATTCAAGAATTAGGGGAGAGCATGGGACTTTTCAGGTGGTGCGAGCAGTAAAGAACCTGCCTGCCGGTGCTGGAGATGTAAGAGACATGGGTTCAATCCCTGGAGAATCCCAAGGACAGAGAAACCTGGTGGGCTGCAGTCCCTGGGGTCTCAAAAAGTCAGACACGACTGAAACAACTCAGCATGCACACACGTCCTTCAGATGCTCGTCTCCACGGTGAAGTAGAGATAATCTCCGAATTTCCCTTTGAATGATTAGGGAATCTAATCCCAGTCCAGGGGATTAGAGATCCCAGTCTAGAGATTTCAGCACTAACCAAGACAAAGAAGTAAATTATAGAGCTAATTACCATCACTCAGGCAAATAAATGCTAGCCATTCAAATCTGCTCCTGTTCAAAAGTGCTGTTTGTTGAACTTCAATAATGCCATGGGACATAATGATATAAATGTTTCTATTTGCTAGAAGGGCCTGCATGGAAACAAAGCCCCAAGAATCCAGCGAAGACTGAGACTGAGAAATATCAAAGAAACACTTCATCACATTAGGTGTCTCTGTGGAACCTTACTGGACAGCCGACGACTGTGGGGCTCTGTCTTGTTTTGATGATAATTCAGCAGGAAGAACTCTTGGACACCTGCCATATCAGCAAACTGTTCTTTCCCAAGAGAAAATTCCATATATTGGTCAAGAGAACCCAAATGGGTTAGGATGAAAAATACACACGTAGGGTTTTTAGAGTAAATGGTGATGACCTTCTACTCAGAGAGGCGAAGACCCTGTGTGTCCGAGATCACAGTTAGGGAGGGGCAGACCCAGGACATGTAACCTCCACGTTTTCTAGACAGCCGAGTCACTGCTCTTTCTGTTTCACTGAGCTGCCTTGTAGGGAAAACACTGGAATTACTGGAGTTAAAAAAATCAACAGGAATAGTCAACTTGCTTTACTCTTGAGACAGCTCTCAAGTGCAAAGGAAAAACTGCTCCATGTCTCACAGCCCATAGTGTCCTAGATTTGGGTGGAACTGATGTCTCAGGATTGGTGGAAGTGAGGCTAGCAGCGATCTGGGCTAGACTGGGGACAAGCTGGAAGTGGCTCAAAAGGGTTCTAGCGATCATGAGAGTTTCCCAAAGTACTACTGGGTTATGGCCCAGGGACTGCAGGAACTGAGCAATTGGGAGGAGGCATTCCATCTGGGGAGGACAAGATGGGGGAGATACGTTTTCTGAGAGAGGAATCCACATCCACGCTCTGGGGGTGTGTTTGTTTAGCTGCTTATTGTTGTTCAGTCACTGAGTCATGTCCGACTCTTTGCGATCCCATGGACTGCAGCACACCATGCTCCCTTGACCTTCACTATTTCCCAGACTTTGCTCAAATTCATGTCCATTGCAGACGTTTACTGAGTCTCTACTATGTGAACTGCATTGTATCTTTTCATGAAATGATTATAAAGGGAACCCTTATAAAGTACACACTTCCATGTGTGTGCATAGAAGTGAGGATTGAAGAATAGAGGTTGTGCTGAGAATAATAGTCATTTGCCTTGGAGTTCTATGTCAGGGGCAAAAAGGACCCCGAATGGGACTAGAGCAGGCAGAACAAGACTCCTGGTCTCAGGTAGAAACAGGAGTCAAAGCTACTTTTCTTTTCTCTCTTTTTTTTAAAGGGTAAAGAAAATGGATTTTTTTGTTTAATATTTTCGGTTATTAGTCACTGAAGAGGAAGAGGAGGAGGATGTTATCTGCTACTTAAAATTCCCAGCAATTTCCAGAAAAGTT
This sequence comes from Bubalus bubalis, assembly GCF_019923935.1. Lineage (NCBI taxonomy): Eukaryota > Metazoa > Chordata > Mammalia > Artiodactyla > Bovidae > Bubalus > Bubalus bubalis. The sequence goes on along the minus strand of NC_059157.1, from coordinate 20,263,792 downwards.
TTCATTCCAAATTTGCTAGACACAGTATATATTCATTGTGAAATGAACTGGTGAATGAATTGGTGAAAGAATGACTCGTCAGGTCTCATTTGAAGAACCATGTTGAGTTGGTTGATTTTTCCAGTTAACTAGGATTTCCTATAGCTGTGGAGTCACGTGGCTTTAACCATGTTATTTGATCATATTTTTAGTGCCTCAGTCATGTTCCTTTCTTCTTAAACATATTTTATGGAACATAATTTTCCCTTTCCATTGGTTGTTTTACTCTGTACAACTATGGCTTTGGGGCATTGGGAATGTGAGCGGTTTGCCCCCACCTTGCAGTGATTTTTTTTCTTGGAGCTTCTTCTGTCTCCTTTTCACCTTACCCATCATCACGAGTGTGTTACCATGAGCCAGACTTGCCCTAGGCACCTGGAAACAACAGTGAACCAGCTGGATGTGCTTCCTTTACAGAGTTTCCAGTTTAATCTGGAACTCAAACAAACCAGGCAAACAATTACAATCTGAAGTTAATTCTTTCTTTTGCCTCAATTCCCTGACCAAGGATCAAACCCACGCCTCCTGCAGTGGAAGCACAGAGCCCTAACCACTGACCACCAGGAAAGCCCCTGAGGTAAATTCTATGACGTTAACTGCTAAGATAGAGAAAAATACTAGAAAAAGTGAGTGTTCCTATAGCAGGGTGAGTCCTGAAGACCATGCCCTGAAGGTGACAGTTTAGCCACAACCCGAAGGAGGAGGCAAGCCAGCTGTGGGGAAGATGCCTGGCAACTCTTGCCCTCAACCTTCCCCTCAATCTTGTTGCTAAAGTTGGCCAGCAAATATCAGAAACTCGCGTCTGTTGAATCATTAATCTCATGTTCACAGGAAATATAGATGTTGCTCTTAAGGGGATTTCAGGTTTTCCTTAGGTGAAAATATACGTTTATCACAGCTATTTTATTCCCTCTTCATCTCACTTTGGAAAGACCTGCAAAGCACTGACTCACAGGGGAGTAAAAAATGAATAATGCACGGCCCCCTCCACCTTAGGAATTGTGTTAGTCAAGGTGAGCGAGGTTGCTTTGTAGTAACAGGTAATCCCCAAATCTCAGTGGCTTAATGTATTAGTAGTTTATTTCTCACTCACACAATTTCCAACGTGGATCAACAGCTCTCTTACAAGTCATTACTCAGAGATCTGGCCTCGTTTGATCTCCTGATTCTGGCCGCCTTTGATCTCCTGATTCTGGCCCCTATGCACAGAAGGTGAAGAGGGGCTGGAAGTTCAAATATTTTTAAAGACTAGTCTTGCAAGTTGCTTTAGATTATTTCCACCCAAATCCCAGGTGGCACTAGTGGTAAAGAACCTACCTGCCCATCCAGGAGACATAAGAGACTTTGGGTTGGGAAAATCCCCTGGAGAAGGGCATGGCAACCCACTCCAGTATTCTTGCCGGGAGAATCCCCATGGACAGAGGAGCCTGGCGGGCTACAGTCCATGGGGTTGCAAAGAGTCAGACACGAATGAAGCAACCGAGCAGGCACACACACTTGCAAGTTGCTTACATTATTTCCACCCAATTCCAAGCACATAGCTTCACATTAACTACAAGGGGACTGAAAAAATGGGATATCCCTATGTTTCCAGAAAGAAGAAATGGGAGTGCTGAAGATACGTCTGGCCTCCATTGTAGGACGTTCTTAATTTAGTGGCCCAGAAAGATCATTAGACACCACAGTGTCCTTATTTGGAGAAATTATCAAAAGTGTTAACCAGAGTTGGAAACAAAGATGGGGGTCCACAGAGGTGACATTGATTAATTCTGATTAATCAGTAACGGATAGCTGAGAACAGAAGTCTGCTAGAGAAACTGGGTTTGATTAGGATCTTATAGGATAAATAGGTATTTAATTTGTAGAAATAAAAGAGTGAAGTTAGACAAAGGCAGAAAAATGTGAAAGTTCATACCAGCCAGAAAGGGTAAGGCATCTTGTAAGACTGGAGGAAACAAGAGTGGAAAAAAAAAAAAAAGACGGACTAGATTCCCAAGGGCCTTGGATATGAAGTTAAATAGTTTGGCTTTTGGTCTATGGAAAACAGGAAACCATGAAAGCTTTTTGAATAGGTGGTAATATCATGAGTTTTGTGTTTTAAAAAGAGGTATTTTCTTTTCCGTGTCTTTGGTTGTTGGCTGAGGTTAGTGGAGAGCTCAATGCCTGATAATTAAGAACGTTGCTACTTCATAATAGGTTATTTCTTTTCTTTTGAGAATTGATAATACTTTCTGTGTGCTGGAAAAGCTCATTAGTCCTCCGTGTCATCAAGAATAGCACTGATGAATTAAATATCCCTATAAGGCCTATGTACTTTAGTGAACGGGTGGCACAAATGACATGTAAAAATGTTACAAGTTACATCATCTGTCAGCCTTGCAGAGAACTCGATCCAAATGCTATTAGGAGAACCAGAGCCATGTGCCAGCTCCTCAGCAGAGCTCAGAACACTGACATTAGAGTTCAGGGATTGTTGGCAACCCTTTGGCTCTGTTGTTATCCGTACCTTTGGGTTCCAGCTTTCAACTTGTTTCTGGTTGGCTAATAACAGCCCATATACCTTATTTTATTTTTAATTGGAGAATAATTGTGTTACAATGTTGTGTTGGTTTCTGCTGTACAACAACCTGAATTGGCTATAAGTACACATACATCCCTCCCACCGGTGCCTCCCTGCCACCCATCTCGGTCATCGCAGAGCACTGAACTGAGCTCCCTGTGCTCTCCAGCAGCTTCCCAGGGGCTGTCTGTTTCACACACAGCAGCCTATATATGTCAGTGCTCCTCTCTCAATTTGCCCCACCCTCTCCTTCCCACTCTGTGGCTACAAGTCTGTTCTCTGCATCTGCATCACTATTTTTGCTCTGCAAGTAGGTTCATCAGCATCACTTTTCTAGATTCCATATATTTGCATTAATATACTATATTTGGGGCTTCCCAGGTGGCCCAGTGGTAAAGAATTTGCCTGCAATACAGGAGATGTGGGTTCAATCCCTGGGTCAGGAAGATCCCCTGGAGGAGGGCACGGCAACCCACTCCAGTATTCTTGCCTAGAGAAGCCTGGCGGGCTACAGGTCACAAAGAGTCAGACATGACTGAAGCAACTGAGCATAGCGTGGCACAGCACACACTTTATTTGTTTTTCTCTTTCTGACCTACTTCACTCTGTATGACAGACTCTAGGTCCATACACCTCACTGCAACTGGCCGAGTTTTTGTTCCTTATTATGAACCGTCCATGTCTTAAACTTTAACCCAAAAGATAAAGCTCCATCTCTTCGTGGAGCCTCAGTCCCACTGCTCCTCTGTAGTGTTAATAATTACACGTACTTCTCCATTACAGCATTTGTCTAAATGCACAGAAATTTAATTTAAGTCCTAACATAATCGAAGTTTCCTTAGTTTCTTTATAGCTCTTCCACCAAGGTCCCAACCGTTTTCATTCCCACATCCCCAGTGTGAAGAAAAATTGAAAATACAGAAACATAAAAACCTTGATGCTATGCAATCTTTCTCCAAGGAAGCTTAACACACCTCTCTTAACTAGAAGTCTCTGTTGGTTCTTCATCCAATGACCAGTTCTTTCCTTACTCCTTGGTGTCAAAACCCTGATTTTGTTCAAATATCCTGAACTTTCCCCTCATCTGACTCAGGAATAAATCCAGATTAATCTAGCCATGGCATATTTGTGTTCCTTGTCAGTGATGGACTTAAGGGTGACCCAGTCTAGACAATGAGGCATGAGTACAGGTCTGCTTGGGGGTTCCTGGGAAATGTCGCCTTGATTTTGAAGAGCACAGATACCAGTCTTTGTTCCTCTTCTTCCTTTGGATGCTGTTGTGTCAAGAAACAGTGCCCAGCACAGCAGTGGCCACCTTGCAGCCCTGGGGGAGCCCCACTGAAGCAATGCCAGTGCCCTGGGGAAAACCAAGCAGGAAGATGAGAGGAGCCTAGGGTTCTGGTGGCATTGCAAAGTCACCACCTTAACCAAGCCCAGAGGAGGTCTCCATCAAGGACCTCTTTTATGTGAGATGACTTCTTTTCTTTACTTTTATAAGCTCATCAGTTTGAAGTTTTCTGTTACCTACAGCAGAAGCACTGTGGTGATGCACACCATTTCTTCCCATCCCAGTGAGGAAAGCAGATAGTCAAAGCAGAGGGTTCCTGCTACATCACTCCAGGCTATAACACCAAATCAAACCAGCCAATCTTGAAGGAAATCAACCCTGAATATTCATTGGAAGGGTTGACGCTGAAGCTCCAATACTTTGGCCAACTGATACGAAGAGCCGACTCATTGATGCTGGGAAAGATTGAGGGCAGGAGGAGAAGTGGGTGACAGAGGATGAGATAGTTGGATGGCATCATCAACTCAATGGACATGAGTTTGAGCAAACTCTGGGAGATAGTGAAGGACTCGGAAGCCTGGCATGTTACAACTGAACAACAAGGATATAACGTAATCGGTGCCCCTGGGCCTGAACAAAGAAGGTTCCAGAAAGCAGGCAGTGAGCAAATGACTTCATCTGAGTCACAGAGATCAGGAAGAAAGCCAGGGAGAAGGTAACCAAGACAGTGGCTTCCTCCTCGAAGGCCAGCTGAAGCATGAAGCCTGGTGCTTCTGCCTCTGATTCCTTCTGCCCACAAACTTGGGCCACTTCGCTCAACATCTCAAAGCTTCAGTATTTCTCATCTGTAAGATATATGCCTCGCAGGTTGTTGGGAGAATAGAAAATAATGCATGATACTTCCTCTCTTGTAGTACTTACAGCCCAGGCAGTATGGGCATAGAGTAAATGTATACATTTGATCTTAACAAGCATGATGATTCTTAAACTTTTGCTCCATCAGATCTTTGATGGTAGCAAAGAACCTCTGGGTCATTTACTCTTTTATTGTCAATTGATCTACCAATTTATAGAAGAGAAAGGAAGGAAAGTGTTCCACGAATGAGGCTCAACTCACAACTATGATCAGGGACTCATGACTTCATATCTGACACCCAAACAACTCCATCTCATGTATGTGAAAGCTCACACGGATCAAGAAGGATCTCAGGATCATACCCGAGAACCACTTTTTCCCCTCAGATTTATTGAGAAATAATTACCATATAACATTGTGTAAGTTTAAGGTGTATAATATGTCAAATTGATACACTTATATATTACAAAACGATTACCACCATAGCTAACACCTGCATCACATCATATAATTGTTATCCCTTTTTTTTGTGGGGAGAGCATTTAAGATCTACCCTCTTAGCAATTTTCAAGTAAATATTTAAGATAGCATTATTAACTATAATCACCATGCTGTGCATTACATCAGATCCCCAGAACTTATCCATCATATAAAGTGGAAGCATGTATGCTTTGACCAACACCTCCCCGTGTCCCCTACCCCAGGCCCTGATAACCACTGTTCTAATCTCTGTTTCTATGATTTCAGAATTTTTAGATTCCACATATAAATGACACCATATAGTATTTTTCTTTCACTGACTTATTTTGCTCAGGCTGATGGCCTCAAGTTCTGCCTATGTTGTTATAAGCAGCAAGATTTCCTTCTATCTTAGGACTGTATGTACATCTTATGTATTTACCCATTGATAGATACTTAGATCGGAGAAGGCAATGGCACCCCACTCCAATACTCTTGCCTGGAAAATCCATGGATGGAGGAGCCTGGTGAGCCGTCTATGGGGTTACTAGGAGACGGACATGACTGAGCGACTTCACTTTCATGCATTGGAGAAGGAAATGGCAACCCACTTCAGTATTCTTGCCTGGAGAATCCCAGGGACAGCGGAGCCTGGTGAGCTGCCGTCTATGGGGTCACACAGAGTTGGACACGACTGAAGCGACTTAGCAGCAGCAGCAGATACTTAGATTGTTTCTAAATCTTGACTATCATGAATGAACACAGAGTATAGATATTTCTTGGAGATTCTGATTTCATTTCCCTTGGGTATGAACAGAAAGTGGAATTTCTGGATCATACGGTAGTTCTGGGCTCCCCTAGTGGCTCAGTGGTAAAGAATCTGCCTGCCGATAAATGTATAATTATGGTTGACTCACATTGTACAGCAGAAATCAATAAAATGTTACAAAAATTTAAAAATAAATGACAAAGAAACAACAAAAAAAAGAAATCCACTTGCCAGTGCAGGAGATGTGAGTTCAATCCCTGGGTCAGGAAGATCCCCTGGAGAAACAAAGGAAAACCCACTCCAATATTCTTGCCTGGGAAATCCCATGGACAGATGGAGCCTGGTGGGCTGCACTCCATGGGGTCTCAAAAGAGTACAACACGACTTAGCGACTAAACAATGACAACAACACGGTAGATCTATTTTAATTCTTTGAGGGAACTCTGTATTGTTTTCCATAGTGGCTGGACAACTTATATTCCCACCAGCAGTGCACAAGGGTTCACAGGATCCATTTTCTTAAGCTATATTGCCACTTACAAATGAAAGAAAATTTGGTATGGAAGAACCATTTTGACTGAGTGTTGTGCCGCTTACACATATGCCGCATTAATTTTTTTTCATAACAACTTGTTAGCCTCCAGTTTTAGAGAAAGAGAATAAAAAAAAACCCTGGAACGTTCTTGCTTGGAATGATAATTGCTCATTAGAACCTCATTTCATTATAATTGTACAATTCATTATGCTGAGCACTTCGTTAGAAGTATTGTAAAACTCCTGACAACTTGAATATATTATATCAAATATTGGAATGTATCTGATTTAGAGCTTTACTGTTTCTTGAGGGCATTTTCTAATTAATGCAAGTCTGAGAAACCAGAAAAAGTGAGAGTCTCCATATTTTCTTCTGGGGGTCATTACCGGAGATGTGTTTAAGAAAATCAGTTTGAAACAGGAAGCTTTCTTTAGCTCAGAGAGAAAAAAGTAGTCCATAAACCTGAAATAGTCACAATGAGGCCACATCTGTCTTTACAAATACAAATAGCTCAGAATGATCTGCAATTAATACAAAACTGAATCTTTTTCGAGTGCTGTGAGGGACCTTGGGGTAAAGAGAGCAGATTGAACATTTTCATTTATTGCTCTTTCTTCTTGAAAGCCTACTGAAATGACAGCAACAGGGGCTTAAAAAACCCACAAGGACAAAGGAAATGAAGGAGAAGAACAGAACTGCAAAGTCCTGACAGCTGGAGGCAGAGGGACAAGGACTATTGACTTTTCAGACCCAAGAGCCAGAATCCTAAGCCAGCAGCGTGGGCGGTGAGACGAACGCTCATTGCACTCAGCACTGTGAATATGCAGGGATTAGTGGCTCCAGTGATTGGGGTTAAAGGTGGAGTTCTAGAAGGATCCACTGAGAGTCTGCTTGGGAAGCATTTGAATTCCCAGCAGAGGGACTGTCACTCATCTCCACTGGCACAAGTCAAGAAGTTTTTCCCTCTAGAGAGGGTGGAAGAGGAGCCTCAGTACTGGAGGATCCTAGAAATAGTTGATGGCAAGTCTACCATAGTACAGGCTTCCCAGGTGGCCTGGCCAGTAAAGAATCTGCCTGCCATGCAGGAGATCTGGGTTCCATCCCTGGGTCGGGAATATCCGTTAAAGGAGGAAATGGTAACGCAATCCAGTATTCTTGCCTGGGGAATTCCATGGACAGCAGAGTCTGGCAGGCTACAGTCCACAGGGTCACAGAGTCAGACACAACTGAGCGACTAACACACACACGCGCGCGCGCACTACCATAATACAGTGGGGGGATCAGAGGAGCACTTACACACCCCATGATGAGATCTTCCCTCCAAGCCCTCTTGGGTGAGCAAGACGCTGGCAGCAGAGCCTAGACCCTGAGCATGAGTTAGGAAGATGCTTCCCTGAAGAAGCTGACCATCCCCAGGAGAAACACCAAACATGTCCACCTCAGGGAGTTCTCAAGAACACAACCAGTTGGAAAAGTGGTTCCCAAAGTGTGGTCTCCAAACCTGCAGGTCTGGTACCACCTGGGAACCAGCTAAAAATGCAAATTGCTGCACCCTGCTGCAGACCTACAGAATCAGAACCACTTGGGTAGGACCCTGAGATCTATGAATACTTTGAGAGGCACTCCAGGTATTTACTAAAATTGAGAAGTACTGCTTTTGTTGGAGATAAGAAAACTGGGGCTTAGAGATGAAAACTAACCTGCGGGGAGGCAGACAGCAGCTCACCGCATGCAAGAATACCCCAACAGTCTGGGTTCTAGAAAGCCCGGTGGTCAGCCTCATACAGAAGGGAAGTCCATGGATGCTGACATTCTTGTCCTTTGGGGCTTCTAGGAGAAGTGTGGAAAAGGTTCGTTTCCTTCTTGGTTGCGTGTAGCTATCAGGGAACTTTCGGGGTGTCCAGAGATATTTCTCTGTCCTCTGCCTCAACCTACCGAGTTGTGCAAGCAGGAGTTGGTCCATGAGAACTTGGAGGCAGAGACCCTCAGGGTTCAGTCGGGCTCTCTGACTTGCCTCCTCTTCATCTCCCTGCCCTCCAAATCCTTCAGAGACAAAAGCTGGCCCTCAGATACTCTTCCTTCCCCAAAAGGGTACATAGCAAAAGCAGCTACTCTAGCTTTGCTACCCACATTGATTTACTTTTTTTTTTTATAATCCTTTAGTTTCCTCTTGACAGGATTATTCCCAGCAGATATATCAGGAGGAAACCTTGACTCAATGATCTGCAAAATTCCAACAACTCTGAAATTCTGTGATTCTGCTGCTATATAACTTAATGTTATACAAAAGATAAAGGTAAGCATCACAGGTTTTAAGGGACTCCAGAAATGTCACTCGCTATTAGTCAAGGCTATGGTTTTTCCTGTGGTCATGTATGGATGTGAGAGTTGGACTATGAAGAAGGCTGAATGCCAAAGAATTGATGCTTTTGAACTGTGGTGTTGGAGAAGACTCTTGAGAGTCCCTTGGACTGCAAGGAGATCCAACCAGTCCATTCTAAAGGAGATCAGCCCTGGGATTTCTTTGGAAGGAATGATGCTAAAGCTGAAACTCCAGTACTTTGGCCACCTCATGTGAAGAGTTGACTCATTGGAAAAGACTCTGATGCTGGGAGGGATTGGGGGCAAGAGGAGAAGGGGACGACAGAGGATGAGATGGCTGGATGGCATCACTGACTCGATGGACATTAGTCTGAGTGAACTCCAGGAGTTGGTGATGGACAGGGAGGCCTGGCGTGCTGCAATTCATGGGGTCGCAGACAGTCGGACACAACTGAGTGACTGATCTGATCTGATCTGATCTGATTAGTGCTTTCTTGAAGTCTCTTTTAGGCATTGACAGCTGGGGTCACATTTCCACTAGGCTGAGGAGAAATCGGAAGAGAAAAGACTTTGAGCTGGCCTCATGCGGGCTGCTCTGTGGTCAGCTGAAAGCTCCTTTTTGCCCACTGTTATCCACCCCAGTACAGAAGGGTCCATGAAGAGTGCCTGAGGATAGACTACCTTAGAGGGGACATCTTGGGTTGAGCATGAGCTTGGTTATCAAACCCTCCAGGGTTCAACTCTCAGCTCTACTATTGACTGGCAAGGTCACCCTAAGCTCTCAGCTTTCTCAACTGAAAAATGAAGGTTATGCCAACCTCTTTCTAGGACTATGGTGGGAAGGATCCACATATCATTCCCACCTGATGTCATGCCCCTCTCATAGTAAGAACTGCATCATCTGTAGCTCTTAGTCACAGCATCCCTAACAAGGCAAATTGTTTGCAAGGCTCAGGGCATGTAATGCAGGACTGGGGACCACTCTCATAGACATCGGGACTTCGAATTTTGATGACTACTGATTTGCAAGAACTAAACTAGAAATAGTTACAGCTATCCCTACTGTCATTAAAAAGAATCAAGAGTTAATTTTGTGAATTTGAATGGATTTTTAATTTGAGGTGGTTGTTCTCATCAGTGATGACGAATTTTCTGACACATATAGATAACCAAAGATGGGCTGGTGGCTTCAATGGTGGGAGGGTTCATCTCCATAGCAAGGGGTAGTTTGGGGCTGGGGCAATGGACTGCTTGGCCGGACCATATTAGAGGATACTGAAGAGCTGGTAATGGTTTGTGTGGCTGGGTTAAAGTTTTCCAAAATTTCCAAAAAGCCTCACAGCTCTCTGAGCTGCCCTGGTAATTTGTTGTTTTTGCTTCAAGTTTCTTTGGTCTTACAAACTACCCATCAAGTAATTGAGAATCTATAAATAAACATTAGAAGCCAGCCCCTATTTGATCAACTTTCAGGGTTTTTTTGATGAGTTTTCTTGAAAGTCGTTTCTGGTGTATAATTTTATTCATGCATCTCCCGGGGAAAGACCCTTCCCCCAGTCTTTGAGGAGGGCGGCAAACAGTTGCAAAGTCAAGGCAAGGAGAGAGCAGTGCTGCGTTTGCAGAGTTAACAGCCAAACCTACGAAATGAATACCATTTCCATGCAAGGAGGAGGGAAAAGGACAAACGCCTGCCAGACCTGTGCATTTCCTGAATCAATGCCAGTCCCAGGCCACAGAGCCCTGTACTCAGATGCTTCAGCTGGATTGCTTGAGTATTGACATTGCCTCGTAAACTGAGACCCTTCAAAGGAGTAAGAAGAAAAAATACATTTAGAGGAACATTTACATAGAGGCTTCCCTTGGGTTCCTGCTGCCCAACTGAATTAACATCAAACTGTTGCCCTGGAAAGGGGTCGTGAGAGGTGGTTTTTCCTGGCCCCACACAATGAGCGCAGTCAATATGGAAGCTGCCTGGTTTTCATTTGGAAGAAATTTACATTTGATCCCACCCTCACCCCCAAACAGCTACCCTCCTATCTGTTTCACTCTATCATTCTGAGGCCCATATATTTGCAAAAAAAAAAAAAAAATGCCTCCACTGTTCTTTCCCCTGACAACATGGCTCTAAAGTTCCTCTCCCTCAATCTTTCTTCCACCTCAAACAAAAGTCCCAGTCTTGAGTTCGGACTGATATCAACGAGTTTGGAGGGAAAACGCAGAGAGAACCAATTCATCCTAAAAAGTCAAAAGCTGATAAATTCTTGGAGCAGTCCTAACAATTTTATGAATTCAAATATCTCAGCTTTATAGTTCCAGGGTTTAAAAGTTAGCCTCTTGAACAGTTCATTTACTAAGATCATTTCATTCATCTGATCATTGATCAGATCATCAAGGGCAAAAAAGAAATCTGAGCATCAGAAGAGTTACTCTCCTGTGTTGCTCCATCTGATAATAAGGAAGTTTTACATCTGGGAAGAACAGATGCTAATGTTAATTCCCCAATATTCAGAAATCCACAGTCAGAATAGATAAGAATCATGGAAGCCCCTTTAGACATACACGAAAAGAACAGTAATCCCACACAGAGTCCTCAAATTCCTGGTCCTTATCCTGGGGCCTCCTTTTTTTAAAATGGCAATATAATTACAGTGTCATGTAAGGTTCTGCTGCACATGAAGTGAACCATCCATAGGCATATATACATCCCCTTCCTCTCAAATCTCCCTCCCCTTCAACCTCATCCCACCCTGCTAGGTCATCACAGAGCATGAAGCTGAGATCCCTGTGCGTTATAGCAGGTTCCCACTGGCTATCTATTCTACACATGAGAGTGTATATATGTCAGTCCCAATCTCCCAATTCACCCCACCCTTTGTGTCCACACATCTGTCTCTACATCTTCAACTCTATCCTTCCTTGGAAATGGGTTCATCTGTACCATAGAGATTCTCGGGGATGAGCCTCCCACTCCTATTTATTCTTTATTCTCCTTTCCTTCCTACTCGCAGTGCCAAATAAGGAGTGTCTTTGTCCTTGGGGAATGCGGGCAGAAGGAGCATCGTCTGATGTTAGAGTTTTGACATTCAAGTAATGTGTTAAAACTTATCAATGCGTAGCTACATGTTACTACTGCTCTAAATGCCTTCATTCATTCATTCAACAAGTATTTACCGAGTGCATCCTATGTGCTAGTAGTCACTTCCAAATGCTGTTTGCTCATTCATTCATCCAGTGCTTGACCTCTTATGTGCCAAGTATTGTTATAAAGGCTTTTCATTCTTTAGTCATTCATTCAACAAGGATTTACCAACAGTCTCCTCTGTGTCAGGCACTGATCTAGACTCTGTAGAGGTGAGCCAAGCAAAACTTCTGCTACTTTATTGAGGGCTGCCAGGCAATACACACACACACACACACAAGAAAACATACCGTGTATCAGGTGACGCTAAGTCCTACAGAGAGAGATCAGTTCAGGGGAATGGACAGGGCACCAGGTAGATGTTGCTATATTTAGGTCTCACTGATGCATTTGAGCAGACAGGAGCAAACAGGACAATTCAGAGGAAACACCAGTACGTGGGCCCTGAGGTCGGGGTGTGCTTGGCCTAGCTGAGAAAAATCAAGGAAGGAAGGGGTGATGTGTGCAAGAGGGAGAGGCATGCCTGAGACAGAGGGAGCTGGGAGGAAACTAGCAGGGACTCTTCGGGCTCTGCAAGGGCATGGGCTTTTACTCCAAGTTGGACGGGAGCACACTAGAGGGCTTTGACCATGGGAATGACTTGTTTTTAAATGCATCCTCCAGCTGCTGTGCTGAAAATAGACTAGGACTTCAGGGTGAAAATCAGAGGGTCAATTCAATGGCTAGGAATCCAGGCTGGAAGGGATGGTGGCTGTGGGCTGAGGCAGTGACCGCAGAAGTGATGCTCAGGTCCTGGTTATCTCTGAAGGTAGACACAGCAGGTACTGATGGACCAGATGTGGTACATGAGAAATTGAAGATGGTCCCAAGGATTTTGTTCTGAGCAATGTCATGGCTAGAGTTGACATTTACTGAGATGGTGGAAGTGTCAGAGGAGCTGTTCAGGGGAAGAGCTGGAGGCAGGGAGTTCAGTTCGAGATGTTATTCAGTGGCAGGTGTTCATGATAATCTCAATAAAGAGCCTGAGGCAGGCATTTCAGTGTTAGTCAGCCATGCCAGGGAGCTGTCCCAACTAAGAACACAAATGAGGGCATTCGTGGTGTTGAAAATCACAGACCACGCAAATAACCGAGCGTGTATGGGGTTAGAAGCAAGGTCCCAGCACTGAGTTCTAGGACACATCGATGTCTAGAAAAGGAGGGGGAATCCAAAACAGAGAGGAAGATGTAACCAGTGAGGTGGAAGGAAAAACAGAGTCAGTGGTTATTCTGGAAACGAAGAAGCAAGGAGGTGCTCAAGACAGAGGGAACCATCAACCACATCAGGTGCTGTGGGTAAGTGAGATCAGACAAGGGGTCACTGACGTCCCCTGGGAAGGTGCTGGTGGCCCTAAGCAGAGCCGTTCAGAGGAGTGATGAGGAGACACACCCATCAGGGCATGTTGGAGACAATGGCATTGATGTATTTAATTCCATGTTATTATTTTCATTCTACAAATGAGAGAGGGTTGAACTCAGCCATATTAGAATGCAGACATGCCCTTCCAAGCTCAGTGTGCTTGGAACCTTGATGCTCTCAAATCACCATGGGCAGTGGAGAGCGAGAAGAAGTCTGCTGGCATCTCAGGACAACAACCCCTAGAGAAAGAGGACAAGAGAAAAGCAGAGAGTGTGACCTTACTCCCAGCCCCCAGATTCCCCTCAAATCCATCCTTGCTTTTGGAGAGATACACTGGCTAAGACGGACTGGACAGGAAAGGTACCCTTTGCCTTTTAAGGGTATTTTATGTTTCTAGAAATTAATTCAGAATCGTAGGCTGCAGTCCATGGGGTCGCTAAGAATCAGACATGACTGAGTGACTTCACTTTCACTTTTCACTTTCATGCATTGGAGAAGGAAATGGCAACCCACTCCAGTGTTCTTGCCTGGAGAATCCCAGAGATGAGGGAGCCTGGTGGGCTGCCGTCTATGGGGTCTCACAGAATCAGACACGACTGAAGTGACTTAGCAGCAGCAGCAGCAGAGCATGCTAAGTCTTCTAACAGTTAGAGGGTGTGGCATTAGGTTGTCATTTATAGAGAAGAGGACTGTGGTTGAGGCTTGGCACTGATGTACGGGTGTCTGGTTATGAACTCCACACTCCCCAAAATTTATCCATGAACTGATGGCAATCTCCATGTGATGATAAGCAGCAAACTCAAATTTTCAAGGTTTATGTGTGTGTGTGTGTGTGTGTGTGTGCTAGGTAAATGTTCTTGTTAGAGCAGTCTTCATACACCGGTGCTACATTAAAATTTTAAAAGACTATTATGCTGAAATTCGTAAGTTCAAATGTAGCAGGAATGAACGTAGAGCCATGAGTTTAGTTTCCAAAATATCAACAGGGACAACAGGGAGGATATTTGTTTCAACAGCAGTTCAAATGAAACAGACGCGAGAGCTTTTGTTTACAACTCAGTAAGAACCAGAGGCATGAAGTGTGTACTGAAGAGCTGACAACGATCTTGGACAGTTTCCACAGAAGGACGGTTTCTGAATCAAGGCTGGACATCACTACACTGCGCTCTTAAGTGATTCAGCCTTATCTGGAAAATAGGAGCTGATAATTAGTTGCCACGTCTTAACAGGGACATTGATAAACTTAGACCACATTCAGAAAATAGAGGGTACTGGGGCTAGAAGTCTAAATACCATGATTTATTATGCCTTGAAAGAGCTCAGAAGGTTTAGCAAGAAGAAACAGCTAAAAGTGGCACCAAGACTGATTACCTGATACTCTAAAATTCATAAAACTTTTATGACTATGAAGCAATATCCATAATTTATCACCAAAGGACCTGGGGTTGTTGAAGGTGGCATCCACTGGCACAAAAGTCTCTGCTCCCATCACCCAAAAAGTATTCCAGGTATAAATTAAAATGTTCCACAAACCATTGTTCTTCATAAACAAGCGGTTTAAATTATCCTGACTCATGAATGAAGAGCATCCATATGTTATTTACCCAAATAACCAGTCTTGTCTGAAATCTTAGGTCATTCCACCAATAGATTTCTTCTATTGCTCCGAATCATTAATAAGAATTTTGATGGCCATAAAAACAAGAAAATAAATCAATCCTTAATAAATAATAAATGCTCCTTCTCTTTCGACAATGATTTATTAATATCCACTCCCAGAACTTCTTATTCCCTTTTGATTCAGGTTTTTAATTACGTATGAATTTACCAAACCATATTTCATTCAATTAATACATTTCTATCTGTTTTTAAGGAACTTTAGCAAGTGTTTTGCTGTGCCTGTGATTCCCCGTATGTGCTACGATATGAGCGCTATGAAAACTAATGAGGTTATTATTGCACAACTGCTTTTGTGATCGCTTAGCTCCTTATTTTCTAAGAAGCCTCAATTTTCCTGTTTAATGTTCGATTGTCAAATTGTACCAGAAAATAACAATCTTCTTGCTCCTAGGTTTGAAATTCATCTTTTCAAAATTTGGAAGATCCTGTTCCCCAAAGAATGTTTCAGAGATTATAACCAGGGTTCTGGGATCTGCCTCTAAGTTCTTTCTAGACTCTTCAAGACCTCATCTAAACTGGGGAGGGGGCAACTGGAGTAGAAGAGGCAGCTTCGTGGGAGCAGACAAGTGCAGTCAGTGGTGATTGCCCAAGGGAGGCATTGAGCTGGCAGGATTCTTAAACCTTGTTCAAGTCACGCCATTGCGCCCTGGGCCATGATCTGTCACTGGCTCCCATGAGAAGAGTGGTTGTGTGGGAACTCAGTGTTTCCAATCTAGAGCTAGGTGGTTTTGTCTTCGAGGATTTTTGTCTTTTTTTTTTTTTTTTCTTTTACTATTTCTTTACCCCTCTAAGCCTTATTTTCCTTCAGTGCATCTTTTTTTTTTTTTTTTTTTTACTCTTTTTCATTTTGGAGATGTTTTGTATAAAGGGATAAAATTAAAGAAAAATTGGAAGTAATTAGTTCTGTTGTTTATTAGTTGTTATGTCAGACAAGTTGCTTAACCCTACTTTATAGTGTTCAACTTAATTTTTTCTTAAGCTAACTTTCTGTAGCTGTGACTATACCATCTCGGTCTTCTTAAGTTCTCTTTCTGTCCATGGATTCAATCAAAGGCACTTATTACCCTTTTAAAAACATTTTTATTGCCATAGTTTATTTTTCCTCAGTTTTATTGAGATATAATTGACATATGACATTGTCTTAGTCCAAGGTGTAAAACATAGTGATTGATATATGCATATACTGCAGAATGATTGCCACACTAAGTTTAGTTAACATCAGTCAACTCACATAGGTAACAAATGTTGGTGAGGATGTGGAGAAAAAGGAATCCTTATGCACTGTTGGTAGGATTGGAAATTGGTGCAGCCACTATGAAAGTCAATATGCAGTTTCCTCAAAAATTTAAAAATAAGAACTACCACATGATCCAGCAATTCCACTCAGGTATTTATCCAAAGGAAATGAAATCACTGTCCAGAAGAGATGTCTGTAGCCCCATATTCACAGCAGCATTATTCACAATAGCCAAGACACAGAAACAATGTAAGTGTCCATCAGCAGATGAATAAATACCCATTTTTAAACTTAAAAAAATGTTTTTATTGAGTACAGTTGATTTACAACATCTTTAAGCTTTTAAAGCTGCCTTTCTTTACAAATTTCTCCAGGCTCACTTACTCTCACAATCTCGGGTGGCCAATCTTTACTTTGGATTTTGGTCCCCATCTCACTCTTTGGACTGGTACCCTTGGGTTGTTCTGTGGTCCCCTGGACATTTTTTGCAGGCACATCCCGGGGAGTTCCCTGTGCTTTCTGCCTACAGTCTCAGGCCAATCCCTGTTCCCTCCTGCCCTGCCCTTCTCCTGACACCCACACCCCAGGCTGGACAGCACAGCTTCTTAGAGCAGGAAGGCCAGAGAGTGACATTGAACTTGCAATCCTGCAAGTGAGAGCGCTGGAAAGCCTGTGAAACCTCTAGAGAGCTCTACATTGCAAAATAATCTTAATCCTAAAATGCAATATATTTGAAGACAGTATCAGTTCAAAAATCTTTTTATAGGGGAAAAATAATAGATGCACACTGGGATTTCCAAGGGATTGGATTTATGAAATATTTTAATGTTAAAAAAAAAAGAAAAGCATGTCTTAGTACTGGGGAAACACAGCATTATTTGTTAGCATTCGGCCCTGCCCTCCCTTCCTCGTGTAACTTGTTGTTGAATAGGCTGGAGTGAAATAGGAGAGAGCTTTTGGTTCCCCCACCACGATTGCTGGCCCTTAACCCCACCCAGTCAGCTCTTTCCTCCCCAGGCCTTGGTGTCGTCTCAGGCAGATTTTAGAATGCTTTGGTCCCCTTCAAGTCTAAAAAGTGAAAGCAAAATTCACTCAGTCGTGTCTGACTCTTTGCGACCCCCTACAGTCCTTGGAACTCTCCAGGCCAGAATACTGGAATGGGTTGCCATTCTCTTCTCCAGGGGATCTTCCCAAGCCTGGATTCGAACCCAGGTCTCCCACATTGCAGGCTGATTTTTTACCATCTGAGCCACCAGGGAAGTCCAACAGTTTGAATTTGGGAGAGTACTGGATTAAAACTCAGATGTGTATGATTATTTTAACAGTATTCTGGAAAACTAATCTTGGGATACTCTTGCCTAAATGCTCATTTAAAGATTAACAACATTCTCTCTCAAGTCATTAAGTAAGTAAGTGTTAGTCACTCAGTCATGCCCGACTCTTTGTGACCCCATGAACTGAAGCCCACCAGGTTCCTCTGTCCATGGAATTATCCAGGCAAGAATACTGGAGTGGATTGCCACTCCCTGCTCCAAGGGATCTTCCCGACCCAGGGATTGAACCCCGGTCGCCTGCATTACAGGCCGATTCTTTACCGTCTGAGCCACCAGGAAAGTCCAGTATAATACAAATCAAAACTTATACTCTGTCCTCCAACAGAAGCTTGTCCCTTCTCTCCCTGCCTCTTCACCTCAGCTCAGGTCAGACCTACTCCTTCTTCCTGTCCCTCCCCTGCCCTCTCTACTGCTTCCGGGTCTCCTGGGGCCAGAGGGGCCAGAGCCAGGGCACTACTGCTTCCGGATCCCCCAGGGCTAGAGCCCGGGCAGTGGAAGGGCCCTGTGCTGTGTATATGCTCCCTCTCGTTGCTTTATGCACATATATTGGAAAATTCCTCTGGGATCCTTCTGTGGGTTCGCTGAGTGAACCTCCCCACTGCTACCACCCCGCCATCACTGCCCCTCTGCTAGATGCACCTCGAAGCTGGACAAGGACCTTAGCCCCCGTCAGGAGCTGCGCACTTGGGGAGGCCCGTTTAGAAGCCCCTCCTCTCTTCCTCTCTGCATTTACTCCTGGGCTCCCTTCCCCCAAGCCCGTGGCCCTCTTGACTGTGGTCCTTTCTAAACTGGGGCCTTGCAGGCACCCCCTCCCTCTGCCCTCTCTCCTCTCCTGGCTCTCAGTGGCGGGGTCATCCAACACCCTCCTGGCTGCTTCAGCAGAGTCAGACCCCTAGTCTTTTGACTAGCAAACCCAAGGGCCACATTTCAAGCTGTCCCAGGAACCCTCCTGGCCCATCAGTCCAGCCACAGCAAAGGGAAGGCTGGAGAGTTTGAGCAGATCAGCCAGCACGTGGGCCAGCGAGTGGGCTGTCAGTCCCCCCTTCCTGAAAACCACTGGCATCTCCCTCTTCACTTATCCTGGAGGCAGTGGGATGTGGAGGAGGGGCAGGGAAACCACAAGGCTCTCTCTCTGGTTCTAGGCATTCTCTCCAAAGAAATCTTTCTTCCCTCTAAGAGCCACGAGCCTCCTCCAATGCACAAGAGGTTGTTGGGTTGCTCGGCCTCCTCTGTCTAAATTCGGAATCACGTGGTCGGCCCCTTCCCTTTGAACAGGGATGGTGCTTGTCATCCACTGTCTTTGGTTTGGAGGCTTGGGCAAAACCATGACACGGGAGGCCTTCATTCTACCTGTCGCTCTTGTGCGACTTAATTGAACAAACTTAGAGTGGATGTTGCTTGCCAGACATTGATCTAAATGCTGGGATTACAATGTGAGCAAAACATAATCCATGACCTCCAAAGCTCAGAGCAAAGTGGATGCGCTAACAGGGGCTTCAGATGCAGCCTGGGTGCCTGGGTTTGAATTCGTACCAGCTGACGGCCATTGGGCAATTCGCTTTACATCTCTGCACCTCCATTTCCCCACCTGTGCAATGGGGATAACCATAGTATGGTTATTGTGGTAGAAACGTAAGTACATAGAACAGAGCCTAGCAGGCAGCAGTTAAGACCATTAAACATAAAACACTGTGCTGTCCTTACTGTTTACAAGTTTCAGCTCATCCTGGTCTTTACTTTTTTCTCTCTACTTGCCTTCCAGATTCAGGCTCGTCCTTTGCCTGAGTCTCCAGACCTTGTCTTCTTTCTAGCTTGTTTCCCTGTCCTTCTAAGCCCCCACACCCTCATTGTAATTCTGTTTTTCAGAGTGCCTCATAACCTGGCCCCACTTTAGTTCCTCACTGTGGGTACCTTTGAAAAGTATACTTCCCCCTTTGAAATATTCTTTCTAAAAACAAAAGGTGGATATCTAGTTACGCCCAGCGTTCCCTTCAGAATGCTCATACCAAGTTCAGAGTCCTAGTCCTTCCTTGTTCTCCTGAGAAATGAATCCAGGAGTAAAATCAAGTCAACATTTAACACAATTAGATTTCTAGAAGCTCTCCAACCACAAATGACTTTTCAGTCCACTCTTATCCTCTACGACACTGTTCTAAGGAGTTACTGTAATGAGATGGCCACAGGATATTCCTCCTGTAGGGAAATTTGGGTGAGGCCCCCAAGCGGAGAACTACCCTAAGACAGTGTTAGATCATCTGTGTGGGGCTGGCACAACGGTGGTCCAAAACATGTTCCGTCACCCACCTCGAGAGCTTCAAAGAGGAAGCTGGGAACTTATTAGGAGCTTGAAGCAGCCAGTGGCAAGGATTAGTTTGAAGAGAGTTGGCAGGAGCTGGACATTCCCACCATTCTGCTCCACCCCACCCACATGCTTGGGAGGAAGCAGATGGATATTTCCCCATCACCTTAAGCAAAGAGAGAGAGACTTCAAAACTCAGCTTTATCTGTGAGGCTCAGAATTGGGTGAGTGCAGACTGGTAGCTGCCTTCCATCTGCAAAACCCAAAGAAAAGATGTGCGTTCAGCTGCCTCTGCCAGGGAGCAAAGAGACAGGGCTTGGAGGGAAGGTACCTGACTTAGAGGTGCACCAGGGGCTACTAGGGTAGTGGAGAGTGGCCGGCTGCATGCGACTTTGGCTTCATTAAAAGAACTGCCGGTTGGAGACCCACATGATGTTAGGCGAGGTGCCAAGGGAAGACCCCCAAAGAACCCATGATAGTGCTACGTAAGAGACAAAAGTGTCCTGACACCAGACTGCAGTGGTCTCCACCAAGTGAGCTCGCTGTTGCTCCCGCCCTGTCCTTCACTCCCCTCCAGTACTGTGGGAGCCTGAATTGAGAAGGATTTTAAGCAGTGATGAAGCCAACCAGCTCCTGCACCACCGCCAGCTCCTTATCTTGTATCAGGCCCAAGCTGGCAAGAAGAGAAGAGTCTAAATTGTATGACAAATTTGAATCCTGGATTGAACCGGATGTTTTTATTATCTGAAAAATGAGGCTATTTGTTAATTTCATAGGACCTGCCTGAGATTTCATCCAGGAGCAAAGAAGCATTCAACTTAGCACATAAAAAATAGTGTAATTGCTTTCTGCTTGCGCTCGTTTGTGCAGCTCATTTAAGGAAATGGTGACTCAGTAACAAGAAAGCAGAAATTGTATCATTGAGGGTCTAGATGCTCTGTGGACACAGAGGATGATTTGTCTGGAATCTTGGAAGCATGAGCCTCACATTAAGCAGCTCCTACCCATTAGGAACCCCGCCCTGAATGCCTTAATCCCCTCTCCTTTTAGTTTCATCCATATGCTTTGCTTTTCCTTCATCGTGAATAGAAGATGCAATAGGACCGGGGGATTCCTGTTGCCATCCTCAGAAAGCAGCTGAGGTACAGCAGCTTACATGCTGAGGAAAGCAGCTTACACGCCCTTGGGCGTGACAGACATGGGAAACATCTGGAAAAAGACGGAACCCAAGGAGTGAGAGGGAAGCTTGCCATCCAAGGCTAGAGACGGGGTCTCCATGGTGGGAACACCCTGTCCACAAATTCAGCACTTCAAGATGGGTGAGTGTGGCTGGAGCCACAGAAGCAAGCAGATGTGTAAGAGCTCAGGGTGTGGAGGACCCCTTAGGGTCTGAAAGGCTGGGGAAAGTAGAGGGTGAAGAGAGTGAGGGAGAACTGGGCAGAAGAGGAAGTCTCAAAAGTGAGAGAAGAAAGAGATAAGGGCTTTGGCAGTGAGTTGTGAGTCCTAGCAAATAAAAATACAAGACACCCAGTCCTTTGTTTTCTCTGGTCATTCTACTCTAGAGAGTAGAATTCTACTATTGGACCAGGCGAATGAGAATCAGTATCTTTGGCATTTGCTATTGTGGCCAGTGGAGTCATCCAAACTCAGGATGGAACCAGTGTGGAAATAGATTATTCTCCATGTGACTCAGAGACAGAGCAAAAAATGTTAGAAATACTGAGCTACACCACTATCATCATGAGAAAAGAGAGTTATATGGAAGATACATGACATACTTTAGTGATGGAAAAGACACTAGAGAGAGAAAATTTACATTACCTGCTTTAAAGAAAAATGGCTTAGATATAAATGACTCTAAGGGAAGTCATATAACAATGTAAAACATATTAAAAAGTAAGTACCTTCAGCCTTTAATTTAATTTTGAGTCAAATAATCAGGTTAAATTTATTCCTTGTGCGACACACAATTTCAATCTTTTATTATGCATTTCTGACAATTCAATTTAAATTGTGGGAGTCTGTTTGGCACAATTAATTTTAATGATATTTACTATCTGCTGGATATTCCTAAAAGGCAGAACATCTTGAAAAATGTGTTCAAGTTATTTCAAACCACTTTCAGATCCTTGTTAGCAAGCAGGAGCCGAGCTCCCGTCAGCAGAGGCTTTTGAAAAACTGACAGACACAAGTGCTAATCTGCTAGCAGAATCAGAAACGTGATTTTCATATCAACAAATTCCTGTGCAAGAGGAGGTCATTGGTACTACCTAAAGGGTCCCCATCACAGGACTTCTCAGCTTGAGTCATGTGATGAGAGCCAGCAATAGACATGTTCTTACAACAAAATAAGGCTGCCCCTACCCACACCCCCAGTGTCTGAAAATCTGAAGCTCTGCGTGATTGAGCAAAAAGCGCCTCACTTTCTCCTGTCCTCCACCCACCTGCCGCTCAGATGAGCCGTGAGCATCTTGAGAAATGATGCTGAACATACTTTAGGATAACAGGGCATCGATGAATAAATCAGGAAACCCTTCAGGATGCAAATGGATGCTGCTCGAATTAAAGGGAGAGCTGAAATGCATCTTGCAGATCTAAAGGGAGATGTGAAGCCCAGGTGGGTGCAATGATTCACTGAAGATCAATGAGACAGGGCCAGAGAGGCATTCCTGAGACCTGGACTTTATTCAAAACTCTTAAAAATCTTTTTACAATTTTTAAAGGTTACTTTCCATTTACAGTTATCACAAAATAACTGTATTCACTGTGCTGTACAGTAAGTCAGACAGGGAAAGACAAATACTGTCTGATAGCATTTATACATGGAATCTAAAAAATAAGACAAATTAAGTGCATATGACAAAAAAGAAGCAGACTCACAGATAAAGAGAATAACCTGGTAGTTACCAGTGGGGAGGGGAGAGGAGCAACCGAGGGGTGGAAGGGTGGGAGGTGCAAACCACTGGGTCTGAGACAGGCTCAAGGAAGCATTGTACAACAGAGTCAATATTTCATAATGACTGTAAATGGAAAATAACCGTTAAAGATTGTATTCAGTACCCTCTTAACATCCAGGTCTAAATTCCAGGTTTTTTTTCCTTTAATTGGGTTTTCTTAAACTGAAGAGCACTTACACCTGGGTTGACATCAGCACCTTAAATCACAAAGTTCCTCTGTAAAAAATATTGTGATGTCTCTAGAAATTTCTCTCACTGGGGAATCCCAAGCTGTTCACTCCTCACTGTCCCAAAGCTGTCATTTTGGGAGCCCAGGTGGGTCTCCCCGATGATTTGCTACACCTGAACTTGCACTTCAACCATGACCCGGCACTCTTGCCTTCTTTTTGGATGCCGCATGTCCTGAAAACCAAACAGCTGCTCTTGGGAAGTCTGCAGAGCAGGCCTCTGTCCACTCACCCTCCTAAGGATGGAGAGCCCTTCTCCCCCGCTTCCTGCCTGCACCCGCTGGCGTTCCCACGAGGGGCTTTGACTTCCAAGGTGCAGCAGCATCTGAAGGCTGACAGAGGGTTTGGGGAAGGCCAAGCGCTGTCACTCAACATGACCGCCCATGAGTGCCGAAATTGTGGGTGTTGATAAGGTACCGCTAGGAAATCTTTGAAGGTTAGGATTTTGATGAATTCCTCTGTAAATCCAGGGATGTGGTAATAAGACTGAGAATAGTAGGAATTAACCTCTATTGGGGTCTTACTCTGGTTCCAACGCTTTTTAAGTAATTTACATGTTCAGTTCAGTTCAGTTCAGGTGCTCAGTTGTGTCCGACTCTTTGTGACCCCATGAATCACAGCATGCCAGCCCTCCCTGTCCATCACCAGCTCCCGGAGTTCACTCAGACTCACATCCATCGAGTCAGTGATGCCATCCAGCCATCTCATCCTCTGTCGTCCCCTTCTCCTCCTGCCCCCAATCCCTCCCAGCATCAGAGTCTTTTCCAATGAGTCAACTCTTCGCATGAGGTGGCCAAAGTACTGCAGTACTTTCTTTCCCAGAAGAAGTACTTCTGGGGAAAAAAAAGAAAGAAATTAAATTGCCTTCTTTCTTTCCCAGAAAGAAAGAAGGCAATTTCTTTCCCTCCAAAGAAATCCCAGGGCTGATCTCCTTCAGAATGGACTGGTTGGATCTCCTTGCAGTCCAAAGGACTCTCAAGAGTCTTCTCCAACACCACAGTTCAAAAGCATCAATTCTTCTGCACTCAGCTTTCTTCACAGTCCAACTCTCACATCCATACATGACCACTGGAAAAACCATAGCCTTGACTAGACAGACCTTTGTTGGCAAAGTAATGTCTCTGCTTTTCAATATGCTATCTAGGTTGGTCATAACTTTTCTTCCAAGGAGTAAGCGTCTTTTAATTTCATGGCTGCAGTCACCATCTGCAGTGATTTTGGAGCCCCCCAAAAATAAAGTCTGACACTGTTTCCCCATCTATTTCCCGTGAAGTGATGGGACCAGATGCCATAATCTTAGTTTACTCAATGTTGAGCTTTAAGCCAACTTTTTCACTCTCCACTTTCACTTTCATCAAGAGGCTTTTGAGTTCCTCTTCACTTTCTGCCAGAAGGGTGGTGTCATCTGCATATCTGAGGTGACTGATATTTCTCCCGGCAATCCTGATTCCAGCTTGTGCTTCTTCCAGCTCAGCGTTTCTCATGATGTACTCTGCATATAAGTTAAATAAGCAGGGTGACAATATACAGCTTTGATGTACTCCTTTTCCTATTTGGAACCAGTCTGTTGTTCCATGTCCAGTTCTAACTGTTGCTTCCTGACCTGCATAAAGGTTTCTCAAGAGGCAGGTCAGGTGGTCTGGTATTCCCATCTCTGTTAGAATTTTCCACAGTTTCTTGTGATCCACACAGTCAAAGGCTTTGGCATAGTCAATAAAGCAGAAATAGATGTTTTTCTGGAACTCTCTTGCTTTTTCCATGATCCAGCGGATGTTGGCAATTTGATCTATGGATCCTCTACCTTTTCTAAAACCAGCTTGAACATCTGGAAGTTCATGGTTCACGTATTGCTGAAGCCTGGCTTGGAGAATTTTGAGCTTTACTTTACTAGCGTGTGAGATGAGTGCAATTGTGCGGTAGTTTGAGCATTCTTTGGCATTGCCTTTCTTTGGGATTGGAATGAAAAACTGACCTTTTCCAGTCCTGCAGCCACTGCTGAGTTTTCCAAATTTACATGTTAGAGGATATTTAATCTCAACTACTTAAGGGGTGGGCATACCACTACTAGGGGCTTCCCAGGTGGCGCTAATGGTAAAGTGTCACCTGCCAATGCAGGAGACACTGGAGATGTGGTTCATTCCCTGGGTCTGGAAGATCCCCTGGAGAAGGAAATGGCAACCCACTCCAGTATTTTGCCTGGAAAAATCCCACGGACAGAGGACCCTGGTGGGCTACAGTCCATGGGGTTGCAAAGAGCTGGACATGACTGAGTTTGCATACACATACCATTACTATCCCCACTCTATAGATGAGTAAACTGAGGTCCTGAGTTGAGGCACTCAGATTCAGAGGCTTGCCCAGCAGTACAGAATCTGTTCATGGTGGAGCCTGGATTGAGACCTCAGCAGTCTTGTTTGAGCCCATATTCCTAACTGCTAGGCAGCACTGCCTCTGCCCAGCCACAGTGGGCAGGTGTTTGGGTAAGCACACGGTCAGGCCTGGGAACCCAAGGCTCACTGTTCCAGAGACAGGATCCAGGAAAACAGAGACAGATGGACAGTTGGCGGGATGTGCGTGGCTTGCCCTTGGCACCC
Source organism: Bubalus bubalis (assembly GCF_019923935.1). NCBI lineage: Eukaryota > Metazoa > Chordata > Mammalia > Artiodactyla > Bovidae > Bubalus > Bubalus bubalis. The sequence continues at coordinate 20,238,102 of NC_059157.1, read as the reverse complement.
TGAGGCAGCCACTGTCTGTAAATAACAATTTGGGGAGTTTAATTAACAGCCCACTTGTAGGAACGCCAAAAACAACGGGAACTCCACGGGTGAATGACTTGGGGGTGAAAATCAGAATTGAGGGGCCATCTTTGCCATCTTTCAAGCTGCTATGGATAGCAACAGACAGACTGAACTGGCCAGGTTTTGGCAGGAGAGTGGGCTCCATTAATTACACAGATGGATCGCTTTGCTCAGAAAAAGCCGATGGATGGTTTGATGGAGTAACTTCTGCAACCATAAAACCAGGAGATGTATGGTCTTCTCTGTGCTAAATGGGGCCCTGAAGAGATTAACCTCACATACAAAGTACAAATGATATGCATGAATTTCACCAGGTAGGGGAAATGCCTCCTGACACTTAACTTCATGCCAGGGATGCTGGATTCAAATGTCAAACGATAGAAAACTTTTCTTGAAAGATGGTCTATGAGTCTGTAAGGAGAAGTGCTGGATTCTGATATACAGATTAGAACTTGATGTCAATGCCTTGAAGAGATCTTTGAATACATAAGCTTTAAGGAAGGGATGGAGTTGGGAGTTGTATTTATTTTATGGTCAAGATATATATTCAAAGCAAATGAATTTCAGTGTCATCAGCCCAGCTATAAGCTTTGTGACCTTCCTTCTCTCCCAGGGGAGTGTGAGAGTGGAGCCAGTTGGATGGAAGGCCAGGCTGTTAACCTCTAGGTCAGCACCCCTTACCGCTTCATCAGCCTTACTAGCTGGTCCTGCGTGTGGACTGCATTTCTATGAGCTGCGTGGAGACTGCTTTAGACAGGCCACCGCAGAGAAGCAGGACAAGCACAGCATTTCAAGTGTGAAGACAAGTGTTAAATCACAGCTCTGCTACTGGCTGATGATATACTGTTGGATGAGTCAACAACTCTGAGCCTCAGTTTATCCATCAGTGAAATGGAATAATAATCCCCCACAGGGATGCTGGAAGGATTGAGACAGTGGCTGGCGTATGAGAGCACCCATAAGCTGCAAACACCATGAGATGCTTCTGTGGTTAGCAGGATTTTGAGGGATAGTTTACCTGATAGCCTCCTTCTACTTCTGGTCTTTCACATTCCCCTTTCGTTTAGTTTGCTTTTGCTATTTTTTAATGCACTAAAATACACACGCATAAAATTTATGATTGTAGCCATTTTTAAGTGCATAATTCAGGGATGTTATTAATAAATACATTCACAATGTTGTACAACCATCACCACTATCCATTTCCAGAACTATTTCATCATCCCAGACTGAGACCCTGTACCCATTAAATAGTATATTCCCATTCTCCCCCCTCCTCAGCCCCGGTAACCTCTATTCTACCTTCTGTCTCTGTGAATTTGCCTTTTCTACATAGCTTCATATAAATGGAATCATACAATATTTATCCTTTTCTGTCTGGCTTATTTCACTTAGCATAATGTCCTCAAGGTTCCTCCATGTCGTAGCACATGTCAGAATTCTCTTTCTGTTCAAGGAAATAATAATATGCCATTGTGCGGACAGACCACGATTTGTTTATGTAGTCATCTGTCGGCTGTTATTTCCACCTTTTGACAATTGTGAATAATGTTGCTATGAACGTTCGAGTACAAGTTTATCTTTGATTTCCTGCTCTCAGCTCTTTGGGGAATATGTCTAGTAGTGGAGTTGCTGGATCAGATGGTTATTCTACATTTTTTGAGGAACTTTTTGAGGAACTGCTGGACTGTTTGTTACAGCAACTGCACCATTTCACATTTCCACCAGCAATGTATGAGGGTTCCAATTTCTCCTCATCCTCACCAACACTGCTGATTTTCCGTTTTTAAAAAATAATAGCCACTTAATGGGTGGAAGTGGTAACCCCATTTGCTTTGAAGGTATCAGTTCTATCTCCATATGGTAAGAAACGCCAGAGTAGATAAAGTTGCCTGTCTATCTCGGAACTGTGGTGTATTAGGGAGCACAGCTGGCACCGGGATTTCTGCAAAAGTTTTTATCCATTTTATCCAAGCAAAATGATTTTCCAGGAAGCAATTGGGAGAACACCTTGAGACCATAGTCACCTGACAATTCTGTCCATCTATTCATTTATCCATCCATTCATCTCTTCACTCATTTCCGTGTTCCATAGATATTTCTTGAGCCTTGTTTTGTAGGGAGGAGGGAGGAATTATACTCAATGTTGTGGCAACTAGATTTTAGAATCCGCAACACCAAAAATTGGGAGGGATCTTAAGAATCCTCTTGTCTAAACACCTACCCCACTCTGCCATGTTTCTTAAAACTAGAGAGAGGGACAGAGTTCAGGTTTCCAAAGTCAGTGATCAGCCAGGAAAGAGGGACCCAAGCCCCGAGGCAAAACTCCTCAGACTTGTAGGAGAATGGGTTTAAAACAAGGGCAAGCCTTTGTAGGGAAGGTCTCTTTTCTTATAGCTCACTAAACAGTCCAGTCACTGGATAAGCCAGTGGGATTTGAACACAATAAAACAAGTGTCAAGAAAACCTGATTAGATAAGGCCTGAGCACTCACACGGTCCTTATATTGTGATAACCTGCCTCCCAAATGTCACACACAGGCTGTGTGCGATGAGGATACTGCTGACTTGAAAGCCAGGCAGGAGGATGAGTATTTGATTTCAATCTGGGAAAATTCCAGAGGACTGGATTCAGAGGATTTATGAACACCATCATATCCAAACAACTGGATTTCATTAACAAACACAGACTTATTTTCTAACTCAGACTGGGATACATCAACTATATGAAAAGGCAAAGAGAAAGAGATGGAAACAGTGGTCAGAATGCAACTCACAGATAAGAGTCCCCACATATATGTTTATTTTACTCTGGTCAATGTTTAAGCCTCAGAAGCCCCAAAATAAACGAGGATCATAGCATCGTTTCCTAAAACCACGTTCTCTTCTAGATCCCGTACACCTGCCAAAGCCACACAAAAGCGCAAGATGGACTTCATGCAATCAAAGTTTCCCAGTCTTCATCACCACGACCATGGTGTTCAATATGATGGCTGCAGAATAAGATTAAATCCCATTACAGTGAACTTCCCATAACTTGGATGCCAATAGCCCTAGTTACCATTCCATCTGTATCCCCGGTGCTCTGCCTCATTTAATATTTTACTACCAATTTTTTTGTACATGTAAGTACTTCACAGAAGTAATTAATGTCTTAAATATATGTAAGCTCTTGGGGGCTTCCTTGGTGGTGCAGTGGTTAAAAACCCACCTGACAAGGCAGGGAACACGGGTCGGATCCCTGCTCCGGGAAGATTCCACCTGGCACAGAGCAACTAAGCCCTTGCATCAGCCCTACTGAGCCTGTGCTTTAAAGCCCAGAGGCCACAACTATTGAAGCCCACAAGCCTAGAGCCTGTGCTCCGCAACAAGAGAAGACATTGCAATGAAGGGCAGCCCCTGCTCACCGCAACTAGAGAAAGCCTGCCCAGAGCAACAAAGAGCCAGTGCAGCCAAAAATAAATAAATGACTAAATCTTTTTAAAAAGCATTAAATATACATAAGGTCTTTCCACACTGGACTGTTAGGTTCAGGATTATTCTGTTGGGTGCTGCAAGGTCCTTTGTTGTGTCCAGATTTCTGTGCTTATACAGCAGGATGCCAGACTCTTCAGAGGAAGCAGAAGGCTGAAGACTAAAGATCACCCTGCAACCTGGTAAGTGAAGAAGATTCAGCTGGTGCTTGAGTCATCTTTGGTCCCTAACCTCCCTGACTGCCTTCTGCTCCTGACGCTAGACCCTATTGAGAAGCCCTTCCCAACTCTGATCTCTTCTCCTGTCATTCATGTCTCAGCACCTTGAGCTGGTCCTCCATGGTTCTGACCTGCTTCCTGCTGCAAACTCCACCACCATCTAAATATTCACCCCATCCCATCAGCCGAGGCCTGTCTCAGATTAGTCCCACGGCAGGGGCTCTCCAAGAAGAGCCTAAACTCCTTCAATACATTTTGGAAAGATTTGTAATATCACCAGCCTTTTAAAAGAAGGAGCAAGGCATCAGTTAAGCTTAACATGAAATTAAATATAATCTGGCTACAAAGCATTCAGCTAATTGAGATTGCCATCCAAAAACTAATACAAGGATTGCTGCAGATACTAAAGGAGGTTATGGAAAATAGATGCTATGCAGACGTCTATCTAAGAGGGATTGATGAGGAAATTTTTTAAAAGATTTTTACATTTTTATTAAGATATAATTTACATATATCATTGTACTAGTTTTAGGTGTACGACATACCAATTTGATATATGTATATATTAAAAAATGATGACCACAATAGGTCTAGTTAATATCCATCACGCCACATAGTTACAATATTTTCTTGTGATGAGAACTTTTAAGGTCCACTCTCTCAACAACTGTCAAATACACAATACAGGGTTCTTAACTACAGACACCAAGCTGTGCATTACATCTGCAGGACTTATCTTTTAAGTGGAAGTACTTTTTAGGCCTCTTCACTCATTTCATCTCCCTCCCCACCAAGTCTTTAACAAAATTTTTCAGGGGGAGTTCGGGGTAGGAGATTGAACAAGGTGACCTTTCAACTGCAGGATTTGGTGATTGTAAGATCAAGATTGGTAAGATTAGTCCTAGTTAATATCTAGATTTGCTAGTTTTCCATCACTGGGTGGACGGGGACCAAATCACTAGACCCTCGGGGACTGCAAACTGCAGAGGAACACGGTCAAGTCTGGGAAGAACTGAGCATGTGCCTTGAGCTCCAGGAGCGGATGTTCCTGCTGGAGGAAAGAGGAGCACTTAAGAAGCATGAGAGGTACAGGAAGGTTTCGGGGGTCCCCATTTCACCTGTGTAGACATTCTTTTTCTGACCCCATTATTCACGCTGCACTAGCTCAGTGTACCGGCCTCTCTGGGCTTGGAGAGTGCAGAAGCACCAAGCCACGTCTTGGAATGTCACAGGATGCTCAGAGAGAGGCCTGTCTCTGCTCAGTTAAGGGAAAACTCACCGTACAGAACTGCAGATTCTAGCTGTTGCTCTATAATGGCAGAAAACCTGCTAAGGAGTAGAGGCTTTTTTCTCCTGTATTTGTGCTTCCATGAGAAGGAACCTCTTTTAAGGTCACCCAGGGCTTCCATCTTCCCATTTAGTCTGGGAAGGAAGTCAATCGTCTGGTCTAGCATCGGGAGGAGAATCTGAGCCTGCGTGGTTCAGCTCTTCCTGGCTCCTCCTAGTTCTAGATCTGCCTGTGGGCAGCGCCCCTCCTCCTATGCTCCCTGCAGGCATAGGCGCCCAGACCCCTGGGAAGACCTGCTGTGTTCCCTGCTGGCATTTCAGAGGCCAAGTCACAACCATCAGTCTGCAGATCAACAGCACGCCCACTAGCTGGCTTATTTGTAATAAAGCTGACATGTGAATCCCCAATTGTTGACTGCCTGTATCTTTCTGTCTATGGATTATGAACTCAGGTGGAGAAGATGGGTGTTATGTGTGAGCCCCTAATTCCCAAACAGCTTCAGCATTCAGAGCTTTCTTTATTCTAATTGTCCCCCAATCCAACGTATGTGCCTGGGTGTGCACACCCATACATTTCCCCCTCCTGTTTCAGAGGCCCTGCCCTCTGCTGTCTTCCTCTTGAGGTCCCAGACACTTAACACATCAGTCTGGGTGATCTGGCCTGAAAGAGCTCCTGGCTTCCTTTCACTGAGGGGGTGCCATGGGTCATGCCCTCACTAATCTATCTAACGTGGGTGTGCCTCTTCCACTGGGTGGACGGATGGACATCACTGAACCCATCTTCCATGGAAGACCCTGGGCCTTCTTTTTGTCAGCCCTGATCTCCTTTTCATTCAGGATTCCTGGGGCTGTTCCCTCAACCTTGACAACGGAAGCCCTGCTCTGCCCAGCAGGTTTGGCCGGTCATTTATAAGACACGGGCAGTTTCTGCCAGGAAACTAACCACCAAGGAAATAAGACTGTCTCCACAGTCAGGTCAACGGCAGATCAGATAAGACAGCCTGGAATTTTCAAGTACCTGCAGGAGCTTGTCCCACAATCTCATCTCACTCGTGTGTGAGGCTGGGGACACTGGTGATTTTCTGACAGTTGCCAGAACCTGGGCTCTGTTAGAGATAACATGTGAGTGCCAAGTATTACCCCATGATGGTGATGACAGAGAATTCACTCCCAGTAACACATGGTTCCTGATGCCACTCACCCAGCTGCCAGAGCCTGGGGGACCAGGCAGGGGCTCCAACACACCCTCCTAGCTCTCCAGCTCTGAGGATTGCTGGGCACCTTCCAGATGTGTTTATCAAAGTGTAAATGGGGTCACATGGGGTGGCCAGGGCCCCTTGTACAGGGGAGTGGGTGGTAACAGCCCTGGAGTCATTCATTGTTCAACCAGAGAGACGTGGGACCATCCTGGGTCCTGGGGAGACAAGCAGGTTCTCACTGAACGGCCCTAGGGGGCAATTTTGCCACAGTTTGGGTTGGATTATCAGCTTCAGAGATTTGGCCATTTCATTTATGAGGGGAGCAGAGGCCTCTCTTAGAGAAGGAGCATCCTGAACCATGTTCACAGAGGCTGCTGTGAAGAAAAATAGCAAATATTCACAACACGGGGAATATAGCCAACATTTTTAATCACTGTAAATGGAGCATGGCTTCCCTGATGGCTCACTGGGTAAAGAAACTGCCCGCAATGCAGGAGATACATGAGACTCATGTTTGATCCCCAGGTGGGGAAGATCCCCCAGAGGAAGAGACGGCAACCTACTTCATTATTCTGGCCTGGAGAATCCCACGGACAGAGGAGCCTGGCGGGCTACAGTCCAAAAGGTCTCAAAGAGTCAGACACGACTGAGCACCCAAATTGTGAATCATTATGTCGTATACCTGTAACTTGTCTAATACTGTATAGCAACTATATTTCAATTTAAAAGAGAGAGATAGAAATGCACCAGCCACTCAGAATGGACCACTTGGGTTGGGACACATTCTCTGTGGACGATGCTGTGATGGGTAGAGTGACCACTCACCCATGATGTTCTCAGCTGTGTGGTCAACTGTCTCTTTTTCTGATGGCCATAGTCTTTCTTTTATGTTTATTTATTTATTTATTTTGCCATACTACACGGTATGGTGGATCTTAGTTCCCCAACCAGGGACTGAACCTATGCCCTCTGCAGTGGAAACACAGAGTTTGAACCACTGGACCACCAGGGAAATCTCCACAGTCTTTCTTTAGAGATGAAGAAATGTTTCTACATCCCCGTTGTCACCACGTCCTGCAGGGCTGGAAGCAGTCTTTCCTGGATGACTTCATACCTCTTGCTTTGACCCACTCTGTGCAGCCCTAAACACACACACACCAGGCTCTCTCCCTGTGCCTTTGCAGATGTGAAACCCTCCATCCGACCCCTGTATCCTCCAAGCCACAGCTCTGGACCCCCTTCTGCAGGAAACTTTCATTTTTTTTTTTATTAATTAATTTATTTATTTTTATTTGGATGCTATGTGGGAAATTTTCTTAACCTTCCTCCCCTTGCTGATCTCTCATTATCTGAAGCTCAATAGTATTTGGAGATGATGGAACATACCTTAGCCTTAATTGGATACTGGCTGGGTATTGATCACTGTCATTTCCTCTGTCTTCTATTGCACCAATCAGACTCTAAGGCCATTTGAGCCCAGAAAATGTATTTCATATTTCTTCAGCCTCCCCATCATGTCTAGCACATTGAAAATGTTTCTAGGCCTTGAATAAAAAGGTGCATATTAAATAATTCCTTGCTTCTTCAAATACCACTGTATATTTTCTATGCATTTTCCAGGAGACCTTCCCCAACCACTCTGGTTCACACTGATTTCTTGCCCTTTCTGACCACTCAATACTGTCTGGGCTGTGCATTTCATCACTTAGCTCTCTTCTGTCTGAATGTATACTCTGCTTAAGGTACGAAAGTCAAATCTATACATCTGTAGCCGGGGTTGGGTGATTTAGCCTCAGGCTGAGGTGCCACCAGCCAAGGCCCTGTGTCAGGGTCTGACCCTCGTGGATCTCAGCCAGTGTGTGTTGTTGCCCTGAAGCTCAACCTCCCCAGCCTTGAGGGGCACGTTTAGCACCAGGTAGATCCGGGCATGAATCCTGGAGTCATCACTTACCAGGCGTCCCTCCAGACAGGACCTCATCTGAGGTCTCTAGACTTTCACCTGTAAAATTGGACAGGGTGTAATACCCACCCACCATCCAGAGCTTTATAAGTCTTAAATGCCATCATCTACTGAAAACATTAGGCAAGGAGAATAGGTGTTAAGATGAGGGTCCTTTGAAATCAACTCACATGACCTTGACCAAGAGACTTCATTCCCTAAACTTCATCTGTATAAAAGAGATTATCATGTGAACTTCACAGGCTTCTTATGGGAATTATGCCAGATGATATTAGGTACTTGTATGTTACAAAGTATTGTAGGTAGTAGTAGTAATCATAAAAGACTGTTAACACAGGACTGGCACATGAAAAGTACTCAAAAACTGTATCTCCACCTCACAGTGGGGCTTGTGGTCTCCTATTTCTCTCTGAGATATCAGTCTAGGTCCATTGGCCCCTTTTCCCACATCTGCCATTAACACAGCTCAAAGCAGAGCTTGCAGCCTCAGCAGACCTTTGCAGTTCCTGGGAAAGCAAAGACTCTGCATGCCTTCAGCCCCACCACCCATGTTACCCTGTATCTCCAACTCCTCCATGCTACAGAAGAGCTGCGATAAATTCTTACCTGAGGGCAGCATGTAACAACATGTAGCAAAATAAAATCTGCAAGATTCTTCCCATGGCAGAAATTTTGACAGCAGCTCTTTCCCCAAAGGACAGCACATAGAATGCCTGCTCTAAGGGAAAATAAGCTCTCAGGGGGAGGGGAAAAAACACTCTGGCCCACAGGGCAGGGGAAAATCAGCATTTTCAAGAGCTTGGCTTAGCTGTTGAATCCTGTAGTTGCAGATCTTTTTGATGTGCAAGCTGTTAGCCCACCTCATTTGTGCAGGACGAGCCAGGTATCACCTTAGAGGACTGAAGTTTTCCACCCTTTGGTCCTGGGCTGATGCTAGAAGGCTCTCTGACCTCTCTGTCCTTTACCATGCACCATTTGTAGATTTCAAGATTGGGATCTACAAATGAAGACTCAGAGCCCTGGCTGAATTGAGACCTTTAGTACGGATAACTTCTGAAATTCTTCCTTCAGGTTCTGTCTCTTATGGTCTTTTTATCTGCACCTTTTAGGTTAGTGATTTTAAAGCAGCTAAACAGGTGCCATAATTTACTCGTCCAAGGGCCCTGCTTTTCTGTAATGATGAAGAGATCCATGTATTCCCTCTTAAATATTAGCTTAAATTTGTGGGCTGCCTCCAGGAAAAAAGAGAAAGATATAAAGATGCAGTGTGGCTGTTGTTCATTTTTTTCCCGTAGCTCGTTCTCGCCCATTTAATTATTGGATTTCAGGAAATCAAGACCATTTAATTGTGTCAAGGGCACAGCAGGAAAACTGCAAAGAGGCTGTAATGACTCAGGGGGAAGAAGCCAAGTCCAGATGCAACAAAGGATGATTCTAGAAGCTTAACCAGAGCTAAACATAATGTGCTACAAACCCAGAAGGAAGAGCTAATGAAAAAAAAGCAACACGGGGGTAATTAAAGCCATGATTTGCTGATAAAGGAAGGGAGAGATAAAAAGAACATTAAAACTACTGATAAGTCTAAAAATGCATTCACTTTTGTCTGTGAAATATAGTCATGCCCAGAAGCACACACCTAGGTCGCCAGCATCACAGAATAACATCTGTGGCTCCAAGAGGCTGCCTGCCATCCAATAATATACTGCTGCTGCTGCTAAGTCACTTCAGTCGTGTCCGACTCTGTGCGACCCCAGAAACAGCAGCCCACCAGGCTCCCCTGTCCCTGGGATTCTCCAAGCAAGAACACTGGAGTGGGTTGCCATTTCCTTCTCCAATGCATGAAAGTGAAAAGTGAAAGTGAAGTCGCTCAGTCGTTTCTGATTCTTAGCGACCCCATGGACTGCAGCCAACCAGGCTCCTCCACCCATGGGGTTTTCCAGGCAAGAGTACTGGAGTGGGGTGCCATTGCCTTCTTCTAATATACTACTAATATTAGTATATATACTAATATATATATACACTAATAATAATATACTACTGACCCCAAATCAGTTTTGGTAGAGGTAGGGCGGGGGGGACTGTGACTCAAGAGGTCTGGATGGGGGGACCATTTTAACAGACACCCCCAGGAGGTTCTGATGCAGCTGGATAATAGACCACACTTGGAGAAACTCAAGAGGAGATGACTCCAGGATTTTTCAGCTGTGTATAATATACACAGACTCTCTAAACATTCGACTCTTTGTATATCTTACACATTCATAGCCTCTGTGTGCATATGCAGGGAAAGACTCTACACCATCTGTCTCTCCTGTGTATATGGATTCCACTTGCCCCTCATTTGTAATAGAAAACTGAATTTTAGAAGTTTTTGGTAAAATCAAATAAATACAGTGTGTGGCTTTGAGTATTTTCTTTCCTTACTTGGCCCAGGAGAGACTTTAATTTCTAAAGGATGATCAGAATCACAAACAAAGCTCGGAATCTCTGAGAAGTAAATACAGAAGCATTTGTATGCCCGACTTCAGGGACCATTCCAAACAAACCTGGGTGTCTCATCTCTGCTGTTCTGATGGCTCCTCTTTCCTTTCAGCCTCAAATCTGGAGTTGGATCTGCAAAGTCAGAAGGAGTAAGTAGGCTCTGGCATGAGGGAATTATTACTACTGGGCTCTGCCCTGCCCCACCCAAGTGGAAAGGAATTATTTTTCTCCTCTGTTAACCAGTCATCTTCAGGGATGGTGGATAGGCTTCAGCTTGTGGGCTGATTATGAGCATTTTGTAGAGGCTGAGCAAAAAGGGAGTAGAGGATTCTGAGGCTCTGTGTGGGCTCCAGATGAAGGTGTGTGACCTTGGTCCCTATGGGTCAGATGGATCCTTTTGTATCTGCTATGTGATAGGTGATGGGTCTTTTTGTATTACCAGTCCAGCCTTGGATTTTTTCTTTCAAAGGCTTACTCTTTGTAACCATAATTTTAGAACTGGAAGAGAACTTAGAGATTTGATGACTAAAGGATACAGCTTCTGCCTGCTGACTCCAAATTCCATGTCCTTCACAATAACCCCTCCTCTACACATATTTATTATTTCTTGCCTTCCTCACAGTAGTCTCCCAGATGATGTGAGGTGATATCTCATTGTGGTTTTGATTTGCATCCCCTTATGACTGGTATCTTTTCATACTGTTGGACTGCAAGGAGATCAAACCAGTCGATCCTAAAGGAAATCAACCCTGAATAGTCATTGGGAGGACTGATGCTGAAGCTGAAACTCCAATACATTGGCCACCTGATGCGAAGAACTGACTCATTAGAAAAGACCCTGATGCTGGAAAAGATTGAAGGTGGGAGGAGAAGGGGACAACAGAGAACCAAATGCTTGGATGGCATCACCGACTCAATGGACATGAGTTTGAGCAAGCTCCAGGAGATGGTGAAGGACAGGGAAGCCTGGCGTGCTGCAGTCCATGGGGTCATAAAGAGTCAGACACGACTGAGTGACTGAACATCAACAAGTAAATCTGAAATCTGAAAGGGTTCTATCCTGAAAAGCATCTATTTTGGTAAAAGGAAGTGAGAATTCAAACAATTTTGACTTCCATGAAGTCAAAAGGAGCCAGACCCAACTGAGCAACTGAACAACAGGAATGATTAGTGTGGTTGAGCACCTTTTCATGTACCCATTGGCCATTTGCATGTCTTCTTTGGAAAATTATCTGTACAAGACCTTCACCCATTTTAAAATCAGATTATTTATTTGTTTGTTATTGAGTTATATGCATTCCTTATGTGTTTTAGATATTGACCCTTAACAGATATATGGTTTACAAATATTTTCTCTCATTCCATAGGTAGTCTTTTCATCTTGATAGTTTTCTTCGTTGTGCAAAAGCTTTTTAGTTTGAGATAGTCCTATTTGTTTATTTTTGCTTCTTTTTGTCTATACTTTTAGTAGTATATTAAAAAAATCTTCACCAAGACCAAAATCCAGAAGCTCTTTTCTTATGTTTCCCTCTAGGTGATTTATAAGGTCTTTCTTTCAGATCTTACATTTAAGTCTTGAGTCCGTTTTAAGTTTGCTTTTGTGAATAATGTAAATGAGATTCTCAAGCCTTCAGTAGCTTATCAGAGATTTCTTCTCTAGACTCTATCAGAGTCTTCCACATCCTAACCCAATGTATAGATTTATCAAGTTTGCTGATTCTAAGGCTATATACACTCATGAACCAACATACGACAAGCAGACTTTAACCTGGTGAAGTGTATGCCTCTTCCTCCAATTAGCAGGAATCCCAGTGGACACAGTTTTCTCTAGAGTTCTTGCTGGGCACTCTTATATTCATGGGTTTTACTTATTTTTTTGATACGAGTTGGGGGAAGAGTGGAAAAAGAGATTGAATTAACAGGAAATAAATATAATTCTTATCCAGCACATAACTCCTTTGATTTCAGACAGGCTGATTTAGTGATCAGAATCCTAAGTGGAGGGTAATAGGAAATACAGAAAGGAAGGGAAACTAGTTATAAGTGGATGAAGTTGAAAGAAGTCATGAGTTATTGGATAGTAGTACTGTTCTCATAGCATTTCTGTTGTATTGTTTTATTGTAAAGAAGAATCAATTTTTTAAAAAAAATAATGCTCAGGGCTTTTAATTTACTAAATCTCAACCAGGATCAAATCTAGCTGACAGTAACCTGACTTTTTAAAATGCAAACACTGAGCTCAGATTTATTAATTTTTATGTTATGAATATTTAAATAAGCCTATCCCAATGGAGTCATTTTACACAGAGCTAATGCACTTACATTTTTAATGAAATGAGTAGTCAGCCATTAAAAATAAAATATTGGTATGAATTGTTAGACTGATTGAGGAAGAAAGTTATTGTGCAGGCAATCAGAGATTTTAGAAAAATGAATAGAAATCAAAAAACAATTATTGTTGACCCTTAGCCTTAAGAAAGACTCTATCCAACTTATCTTTTTTATAAACAATTGCCTTTCAAAACATCTAAAGAAAATTATCATTGCAAATCAAGCCTCAGGTAGGAAATCTGAGTCAGAAAATATATGAACTTCAGCAGCGGTGTTTAACTGCTTAGCTCCTGCTTCAAAATATGGGGGAGGTGGTCTTCTTTGAAATTCAGTCTCCAAACTTGCTTTTTCCTGGATTCCACATAAACTCTAACAACTCAAACTGAAGGTGTCTCCTCTGAATTTTAAGACACCCACGCTCTTATCAAGATGTGAACAAATGTAGTTTTTAAAGTCACTTCAAAAATGACTCCATTAAAGACCTTTTGAAGTCTTTTAAGTGGGAGAATTATAGTTTAAAGCAAACCCTGGCATTCCTTCTCCTAAGTATAATTTTCTGTGTTTGATCACCTTTAAGTGAGCCATACCTTTCTTTGAGTTGAAGGTTTAGGCTTAACTGATGAAGACTGCTTATTTCTCAAATTCCTTTAAGCAGTTGAGCCTATAAATGGACGAGCACAGTTTTCCCTGCCATGTTACATTTTTTGTGGGTCAATGAATTCTTAATTCCTATTCAGTTAGGAGTAAACTGATAAACAGAAACAGTGAAAAGAGCTACAACCCATTCAAGAGAAGACTGGGCTCAGGTTTCTCTCTGAATTTCTCTCAGGTAGCTGTTTGATGAACAAGATGTGTATTGAGTCAACAAAACAGGAGACCTTAGTGTATAGGCACTGGGCGAGCAAAGAACAAGAAAGGAATGGAGGAGGTGAATTGCTGGCATTTTGTAGATGGGAAAGGGAAACTTGAGGAGTGGGTGAATTGAGGATATTGGAAATAAAATAGTTAAAGTAATGCACTAGGGAAGGGAAGTGGAGGTGGTGGGGAGGATATGGGAAGAGCCAGGTTTGGGAGAAGCAGAAACCGTGGACCAAGAGAGGAAGGAAAGTTCAAGTACTTGGCAAATAGTGTCATTTAGAGCAGTGCTTCTCACACATACAAATCCCCCGGGGACCTTCCTAAAATGCAGATTCTGAGTCAGTTGTTCTGGGGCAAGCTGGCTATTCTGCATTTCTACCACGTTCCCAGAAGGTGCCAAGGGGGCTGCTGCTCCAGGCTGAGCTTGGAGTACCAAGATTAGAGGATCCCAGTTTCATCTCTCAGAACGTGAAGAATGTCGGTACCAATGAACGAATTATTTATTAAGTGCCTGTTATGTACCTAGAAATCTGCTAAGTGCTCTGAAGAGCAGAAAAGGAGATAAGAACCCCCTTGGGCAGGAGTTTAGAGTCTTAGAGAGGAGATAAGACATGCAAACACAAAGCCACAGGAGTGAAACAGAGGAGACAGTGTATTAGAGAGCCGATGTGCAGCCGGAAGGCTTCAGGAAGAGAGGGGGTCTGTCTAGGTTCCGTGCGGCTGAGACCGGCAGAGGAGTGGCCCGAAGCAGAAATGAGCACAGAGGGGAGAGTGTGGAAGGCGGGTGCAAAGAACTACAGAGACCTCTGCGGGGCCTGGGAGAAAAACATAAATAATTATGATAGCACAATAATATATGGAAGATATTTCAGTTCAGTTTAATCGCTCAGTAGTGTCCGACTCTGCGACCCTGTGGACCGCAGCACACCAGGCCTCCTTGTCCTTCACCAACTCCTGGAGTTTACTCAAACTCATGGAAGATATTTAGTTCCCTTTTTAAAAATTTTTTATTTAACTTAGATTAGGAAAGCATGCATCATTTTTAAAAAATTTTTATTGGAGTATAGTTGATTTACAGTATTGTGTTACAATTTCAGGTGTATAGTTGAAGACGTTCGTTTCTTATTTGCTTTTACTTTACTGCTGATATTAGATTATGTTTTCCTTCTTGCTATCTTCTTAGAAGACCAACCACGAGTTTTTGTTAGGGTTCAGACTCTCTGAGTTTTGAAGTCTTACAGGATCAAACCCCTCCTAACTTTGGGGGGATCTGACCCACTCTAAGTTAGGCTGGAGTTGCTAGAGAGAGGACTCTCTGTACCCACAAGTCACGTGGGTCACATACTGTAATGTGATGATAAACGTGGGCGTCTGGATAACTCAGCCAGGGCCAGGAGTGACAAGTGTGCCTGGAAAACAAGGGGAAGACTTCAGCCAGGAAGGACAAAGATCTGGGCTTGAAAGATAAAGAGGAAGCTGCCAGCCGCTTGAACAGATCGGTGGTGAAATCCCTTTGTTATGAGAATGATGTGCCATGGATTTGAGTTGACTCATGAGGGGCTGGGACAGGACGTGAGCACAAGACGGCAGGTGAGGACAAGCTGAGAGGGATTCAGTGCCAAGCAGCAGTTCAGACCTCATCCTTGCGGGACACTGGTGTTAGCCACGACTTTTCCATCTTGCTTGGGTAAGGTGTTACTGTACTGGCTTTAGACCACGTTTAGGAAAACAATGACATATTTGCTTAAACTTCCATTAGAAATCTTTGTCTTTACTCAGCTGTTTCCTGAATTATATAGAAACCAAAGAATTAACTGGGACAAGTGAACCACAGGTCAGTTGCTGTGCAATTTTTTTCAAGGAACAACTTCTCTGAGCCTCAGTTTCCCCTGCTGCACTAGGAGGAATGCTTGTTCTGGGACAACAACCTTAAGGGTTCTCACAGTGACAGTTCCTGTGCATTTTCCATGTGCCAGTCACATGTATTAAAAATGTACAGTCATTTTGCAATATATATATTTATATATTGTAAAATATATTTTTATAAATGTATATTTATATATTATAAAATTATACATTCAGTTCAGTTGCTCAGTCATGTCCAACTATTTGTGATCCCATGGACCGCAGCACACCAGGCTTCCCTGTCCATCACCAACTCCCAGAGCCTGCTCAAACTTATGTCCATCAAGTCAGTGATGCCATCCAACCATCTCATCCTCTGTCATCCCCTTCTCCTCCCGCCTTCAATCTTTCCCAGCATCAGGGTCTTTTCCAATGAGTCAGTTCTTTGCATTAGATGGCCAAAGTATTGGAGTTTCAGCTTCAGCATCAGTCCTTCCAATGAATATTCAGGACTGATTTCCTTTAGGGTGGACTGGTTGGATCTCCTTGCAGTCTGTGGGACTCTCAAGAGTCTTCTCCAACACCACAGTTCAAAAGCATCAATTCTTCGGCACTCAGCTTTCTTTATAGTCCAACTCTCACATCCATACATGACTACTGGAAAAACCATAGCTTTGACTAGATGGACCTTTGTTGGCAAAGTAATGTCTCTGTTTTTTAATATGCTGTCTAGGTTGGTCATAACTTTTGTTCCAAGGAATAAGCGTCTTTTTATTTCATGGTTGCAGTCACCGTCTGCAGTGATTTGGGAGCCCAAAAACATAAAGTCTCTCATCGTTTCCATTGTTTCTCCATCTATTTGCCAAGAAGTGATGGGACTGGATGCCATGATCTTAGTTTTCTGAATGCTAAGTTTTAAGCCAATGATACATTGCAAAATGGAAAAGGCAATGGCAACCCACTCCAGTACTCTTGCCTGGAAAATCCCATGGACGGGGGGGCCTGGTAGGCTGTAGTCCATGGGGTCGCTAGGAGTCGGACACAACCGAGCAACTTCACTTTCACTTTTCACTTCCATGCAATGGAGAAGGAAATGGCAACCCACTCCAGTGTTCTTGCCTGGAGAATCTCAGGGACGGGGAGCCTGGTGAGCTGCCGTCTATGGAGTCACACAGAGTCGGATACGACTGAAGTGATTTAGCAGCAGCACATTGCAAAATGATTACCACCATAGCATTAGCTAACACCTCATGATATTGTGATTTATAAGAGAAATAAATATTTGATCATTCACATGACCAAATGTATATTTCTCATATATATTTGGTCTTCATCCACAGCTCCCAAAACCCTTGTAATTTTCTGCCACCACAACTGGGTTCATGCTAATGAAGGTGACTTTTAAATCCTACCCCAGAGTGAGGGCTGCTGCTGCTGCTGCTAAGTTGCTTCAGTCATATCCGACTCTGTGTGACCCCAGAGATGGCAGCCCACCAGGCTCCCCCATCCCTGGGATTCTCCAGGCAAGAACACTGGAGTTGGTTGCTATTTCCTTCTCCAATGCATGGAAGTGGAAAGTGAAAGGGAAGTCGCTCAGTTGTGTCCGACTCCTAGTGACCCCATGGACTGCAGCCTACCAGGCTCCTCCATCCATGGGATTTTCCAGGCAAGAGTACTGGAGTGGGGTGCCATTGCCTTCTCCGAGAGTGAGGGCTAGTGGCCAGGAAAGCCAACCTTGTGATTACAGGTAGTAGTTACAGTTCGACCCCTTGATTTCTGGGGCTGGAGGTTGAATCAACTGTCATTGGCCAGTGATTTAGTCAATCATGACTGTGTAAGCCTCTGTAAACCTCCAAAGGGCAGCTTTCTGACTCTTTTTCAGAGATCTTCCACCTTGCGGAATCAGAACACTTCTGTGTGCCTTCGTGCTGGGTCCCATGCTTCATGAAAACAGAAAGACCTCACCCTGTGTATCTTTTCATCTGACTGTTGATTCGTACCCATTAATATCCTTTTTTAATAAATCAGCATTCTAGAGAGTTCAAGGGTTTTCCTGAGCTCTGTGAGCCTTTCTAGTAAAATGAATGCAACCCAAGGAGTAGGTTGTGGGAACCTCTGAGATTCATATCCAGTCTATTAGAAGAAAGCACCCAGTTGTGTGACGGGCATCTGAAGTGGAGGGTGGTCCCATGGGACTGAGCCTTTTACCCATGGAGCCTGATTCTATCTCCAGGCAAACAATGTCAGAATTAGGTTGACTTCTCAGACACTTGGCTGGCATCTGAGGCTTGCTTGTGGGTGTGGGGAAGTCCTCCATGCAAGTTCAAATCAGGTCTGGAACCTGTTTTCCAACTCCATCCCATCAACCTTCTCATTTTATAAAGGGGTCAGTTACTCCAAGAACATCTGGTGACTGTTCAGAACACAGAGAGAGTAACCCAGACTTCTAGCCCCTAGTCCAGTTCGTTTCTATCATCCAGCGCCACCCCCCCTCAAAAGCTTTGAAATAAATGTCTGAGTGCTTTAAATAGGCATCTGCAGTTTATTATTATAGTGGAAAGTCTGAGTCTCCACTGTTCCTCTATGTGATTCCAGCAGCAAGCCCAGTGCCAGCTGAAATCACACTGCTGACTTGTAGCCAGGGTAGTTCTGTACTAGTTGGATCCCGGATACTCTTGACCAGAATGGCAACCACTCCAGGAGCTGGACTCCTGGCAGAGTGCGTGTCCAGGACCTGTGGCGGGAATCCGCGTGGCCAGAATTCATGAAGGTGAAAGGGAGACGAGTGTCCCGTGAATGTAGCATTTTCAGAAACTGGGTTCAGTACACTGGTAAAGTGAGAATATTCTTAGCCCACTTCATGGAAATGGCTCACTTCTTTCTCTACTTCAGGCATCCATCCCAAGGAGACAATTGCCCTTGGAGGTAGAACAGTGAGGAAAGGTTGGGGTCCATGATGATAGCAAGGGGTTCCAATAAACAGAATGAGCCTCCAATGCAGAAAATCCTATGAGGATGGAAATGATGGATGTGGTGATCAAGGAGGGAAATGGGCTGAGGGCAGAATCGAGCTGAGGGCAAAGGGAGAACCCTTTGGGAAGACATGGGGGCCCCTTTACTCCTTCCAGGGCAGTGGAAGTGCTTTAGGCTTTCTAAGTCAGGGACACACATGGAATGGTGGTCTCAACATCAGACTCCAGTACTTTCTTCACTGAACGCTGCCTGGCCCTGTCTGGTTCCCGGAGGTATCCAGTTCATTCTAGTTCTGTTGGTACCTGGGATCCCAAAGCACCTGGAAATGCCTGGGAGCAATGTCACGTTGGTATAGACAGCAACACAGGTGGTGATCAAAATGACTAACTATCAGGAAGTGGGGAGGGGGATGGGGAGGGGGAGGGGGAGGGGGAGGGGGAGGCGGAGGGGGAGGGGGAGGGGGAGGCGGAGGGGGAGGCGGAGGGGGAGGGGGAGGGGGAGGCGGAGGGGGAGGCGGAGGCGGAGGGGGACAGGGAGCCTCTTCCAAGGTTGGAGGTACAGAGTGACCTGATGGTGACAGTAGAGGTCATCAGTGTTTGCAGGAAGATAAAAGACTGGCTTCAGTTCAGTTCAGTCGCTCAGTCATGTCCAACTCTTTGCAACCAGGCCTCCCTGTCCATCACCAACTCCTGGAGTTTACTCAAACTCATGTCCATTGAGTCAGTCATGCCATCCAACCATCTCATCCTCTGTCGTCCCCTTCTCCTGCCTTCAATCTTTCAGAAGCAGAAGCAGAAGATATTAAGAAGAGGTGGCAAGAATACAAAAAAGAACTATACAAGAAAGATCTTCACAACCCAGATAATCACCATGGTATGATCACTCACCTAGAGCCAGACATGCTGGAATGCAAAGTCAAGCCTGGCTTCACAGAGGCCATTTTCCAAGGACTACCTCAGGTGGCGTCCTGCCCTCTGCTTCTCACTGCCCAGGCATCTCAGCAATCTGGGGGCACAGACTGTCTACAAGGGGGTCAAAGAAAAGAGAAGGGACACTTAAAGCCAACTCCCAAGTCCTCCTTGGAGAAGCAACGTGATAGGTTTTGTCCCTTTAAGTCTGTGTGAGGCTGGAGGCCCTCCCCCCTCCGGAGGTTCTCCTCTGCCAGGAGCTGGGGCCAAGTCAGGAGTGAAGGCCAGACTTGGCGCGTTGACTGATGGCCCAGAGACGCACGGAGCTATCTGATGCTTCCTGAGGGCACCTGCGTGGACCCCTCATGAGAGGGATGGCGGAACCGAGTCTGCCAGGCTCCCACCCTTGGAGAGCTCTCTCATGTCTGACCCTGGGGGCTGCCCCCACACAGCTGAAGGCAAAGTTAGTTCCTGCTAGCTCTGGCCGGAGCAGCAATCCACTGGAGAAGAGCCCACTTTCTCTCTTCTCTCATTCGTGTTCAACACGAGCAAGTAAGCTAACACAATTCTAGCAAAATAGAAAAGTTGAAAGAACTTGTTTGTACAAGGAAGACAGATGAAGAGGATAGCTATTCACACCGCCCCTCCTTTTCACCCCAGGACCTGTACGTTCAGGAAGAAGGCCTATTCTCCAGGGAAAGGAGAGGAGATGGGCAATATTTTTCGTTGTTTGTTTCAGAGCACAAGAAAACTCAGGAAGCCTGGTCCAACTATGAAATGTGAATGGTCATACACCAATAAATCTCATTTTTCATTTGCCCACTCTCCAACCCAGAGAAAGAAGAATCCAGAAGAATCTGCTCTAGATAGCCTGTCTCTCCAAAGAAATGCCAAGAATGTTTAAAGGGTGCAAGGTTTCCACCATAAGATACTCTGAAAGTCAGAAGCAGGAAAAATGGAGAAGGACGAAGCAATCCTTAGTAAAAATTGCCTACCCGACTGCTTCTCTATTCACTGAAGCCTGGGATGGTGGCTGCAACATGACAAGTAGTGGGCATTCATCTCTTTTTATTCCTACCTTTGGCTTAATAGGTTTCCGGGGAGTGAAGACTCAGGGATTAAAGGATAGGCAAATTCCCTCTAGAAATTCCACACAAAACAGGAAAAGCCAGTAGATTCTGGAATAATTTTCATCATGTCATCTGGGGTTACCTCCAAGTTGCAGGTTTTTATGGAGTTTTCCTTTGCTTTTTATATATATATTTTCTGGATTATTTGAAATTTTTCTTTATAATAAAACTGAACTATGTTATAATCAGGAACAAAGTAAAGCATAGATGCAACTGTGGTTTTCTTCTTCTTCCAGAGACCTCAGTAAAATAAAAACACAGGGACAAACTTAACAGTCAAAATAACTAGAAGAGACAGTGAAGGACAGACCCCAACACATTTTCAGAAGAAGGGAATAAAAGCCCATTGATGGATAATCAGATCTCAGAAACCATATTGCAGAATGGGGGTGGGGGTGGGGGATGGGGTGGCAGAGGAGAGAATTCCAATTGTCTGCAGATGCACGAGCCAGTTGGTGGTACCCTACAGGCTCCTCACCCACCTCTGAGTCTGCCTTGACAGCCAAGCAAAAATCAGAGCTCCCTTTTCTCCAGTTATTGACATCCTTTCTGAGAAGTAGCACTTTTAGAGTAAACACTCTAAAAAGTGCTCGAGTAAACATCCCCAGTTTTTGACCCTTGAGAGCCTCCGAGCCAGACTCCTCTTTCTTCTCAACCAAAGTGACGCCTGCTTGTCAACAAGCCCCATAAAACAGCGGCATGATGGCCACCGTGAAAGGGTCATGAATGGAATCCAACCACCTAGCGCACGCTTCCTGATTTGGGGACTATAATATTGACAGAATCTTGGCTCAGCATCTCCCTGTGTGTATGGGTAAAAAATTGATTGATGTATTAATGCTTTCAGTTTATATTAACATAAAGTTGACTGGTTTCCCACCTTGAGAATCAGCCTGATAGAACACAGAAGACTTAAATATGGTTATAGGAAAAAATGTAATATGATCAACCTCAACAGTGTAAAAACAAATTCCAGCTGTCAGAAAATGAGAAGAATATGGGGAGAAGAAGGGTGGAGTGCTCATATCTTAATCTCATTTTGTTGGGGATCAAGAGGCACCTTCTATGTCTATTGGTGCTGCCCTTATGGGAAGTAGTATGGAGTTTCATCAAGAAATTAAAAATTGAACTTCCATATGACCCGGCCATCCCACTTCTGTGCATATATCCAAAGGAAACGAAAAGAAGATCTGAAAGAGGGACCTGCTCTCCCATCATTGCAGCTTTTTTTTTTTTTTTTACAAAAGTCAAGACAAGGAAACAAGCTAAGTGTCTACCAGTGGATGAATGGACAAAGAAGATTTGGTGTATATATGCCAGAAATAGAACTCCTGCGAGTGACAAGAACATTTCAGTGGGTTAGTTTCAGGTGGTTGGATAGTTTGATGGGCTGTGATTTCCAATTTTCACTGCTAAACTTTCAAATCTCATTAAAACAGCTCTTTGTTGCTATTTGCTGGGTTCAGTCAGCAGTGATTCAGCAAATAAGCAGACACAGCAGGTTCCCTCTTGGCAAGTAGAATCAGAGACCTCCAAAGTAGACAACTGAGAAGGAAAAGTGTGGTTTCAGAGCTAAAGCATGGGGAACGCCTTCCTAAGGATTGTCTTCTGTCGATCTTAATTGATCTTTATACGCGAATGACTCTGGAAGAAAAAGAAGACTCTTTCTTCTCCCTGATGGTTGCAGTGTTTGCCCTGGCAGCAGTCCGGGACAAGTGCATTGCTCAGGAGTTTGGAAATGTCTGCAAATGTCTGATGCAACCTGGTGTCCTGAAGAACATTAATTTTTTAAAAAAATGTTCTGGACTAGGAAGTGTCGCTTTTAGATTTAGAGCTGCCTTTAATCCCCTCGCTGGCCCTTACCTCGGTTTTTTAAAGTTTTTCTTAGCATCTGGCCAGAAGAATCATGAGGAAAACATTGCAAGGGCTCCAAATTTATTGCATGTCTCCCAGGGGCAAGGGATCATATTGATTCTAAGTTAGATGGAGTCGTCTCTCAAGTGGCTCTCAATCTAAAGACTAAAGCGGGATGGGGCTCTGAGAACTAGAACTCAAGGGCCAAAGAAAGAAGGACCCTGAGAAACGCAAGGCAGGGACAAGTCCTACAGAAAGAGCTAAAGATCCACGTGCTCCTACTGATAAGACTTGCAGATTTCCAACGTGGATGTGTCTAAGGACCCCCGTGATAGTGACAGAGGGAGATAAGGCAGCTTTGGGGTGATCCGAGGAGACAGGGACTTGTATGAGAATGCAGGGGTAGACTGGCCTTTAGGGTTGGGTTTATTTATTTATTTATTTATTTTTGATGTGGAAGGACCATTTTTTAAGTTTTTATAGAATTTGTTACAATATTGCTTCTGAATTATGTTTTGGATTTTTGGCCTCCAGGCATGTGGGACCTTAGGTCCCTGACCAGGGATTGAACCCACACCCTCTTCGTTGGACAGTGAAATCATAACCACTGGACCACCAGGGAAGCGTCTGGCCATAGGCTTGAGTCATTGTGGAAATAGGACCTGAGAGGACCGATCAAAGGCAGATGTAAAGAGAGCCAGCCCCTCAGTGCAGTGACCTCCCCTCCCTGACCTTGACCCCTGCCTTTGGTCTTTGTGTGTATCTCGAGTGTGCTCAGGCTCTGACTTGGTCAGCGGGGACATATTCCTGCCTGTCTTCATCCTGTCACCTTCTCCTCCCTCCCGAGGAGCCAGGTCTCTGCCTAATAGGGACTCGATTACTCAGTGACCCAAGTGACCAAGTTGGTAATGGCTGCAGAGATTTGTCTCTTAACAACCTGTCTCTAAGAATGCGCCCTGTCTCTCCACAGGAGGCCAGCAGGAAGACGTTTGAGGGCTTGGACATGCAGTCCAGCCTCTGACCATTTGTGTCCAAACTTCCTAAATCCACCCCAACAGGCAGCCAGTCCGCCCCCAGCCCCTCCTGCCTGTGGGTGACTCAGAGACCCATCCCATGAGTGTCTCTACCTTGGTAGCATTCAAGAGGATTAAGGTCTGAATTAAGGGCACAAAGCCCCTCTTCTCTTCAGCCCCAGGGAGGCGGGGTGGGGTAGGGTGGGAGGGGGCTCTTAGCATTGGGGAGACCTGGCCCAGCATCAGCAGAGAGAACAAGCCGCTACTCAGGCTGGCCGGCTGTTTACACCGGGGACACAGGCCCCACACCAGCTGCCCGGGTTTGTGGCTGCTGACGGGCCAGGGCGATAATGTGGGCATTCATCCCCCCAGCTGCTCTGCACAGCGTGCGCTCGGGGCACAGAGGGGAGCGAATGGTGGGGAGAGGGAAAGCAGAAGGAGCAGGCCTCCGACTGCAGGGCCCTGTTGGCTCCAAGCGGAGCCATGGGTTGCAGGGGAGGATGCATGCTCTTGCCTGACCTGCCAAAACCTCTAACGAGGCTAGTTAAACATTCCCAGCATTTCCAAATCATCTTCATGATAATTTCCCCCAATGAGCTGTCTGCTAAGAAAGGGTGGACAGACCCAGTACCCTCAAACCAATTTGGATGCACTTCAACCTTCTTTTCCACCCCCTGTGAAGATGAGCTGGGTCAGTATTTCTGTGATTTCCTGATAAGAGTCCTGGGTGGGAAATGAGGAGAACTGGGCTTAGCACCATGACCATGACCTTGGTGTAGTTATGTAACTGTTCCAAGCTTCTGTGTCCTCACCGTTAAAATGGACATGCAAACGGCTGCCCTACCTACTTCACCCGGTGGCTGTAAGGATGCAATGAAAGAACAGCCATAAATCATGCCATACACGACAGACCAAGAAGGCCTTGAAACCCGGGGTGGGCAAGCTTTTCTGCAAAGAATCAGGTGGTAAATATTTCTGACTTTATATATCATGTGAGGCCTCTATTGCACAGTCTTGTGATGTTTGTGTGTGTGTGCGTGTGTGTGTTTTTTTAAACAACCCTTTAAAAATGCAAAAATTATTCTCAGCTCCTGGCCTGACAGACACACACACAACAAACAAACAAATAAAAATCCTGGTTTGCAAACCTCTGATCGAGACAAACTGCAGGTGAGGACTAGAGGCAGGATCAGCCTTCAGTGGCTGTGATAAATCTAAATCTAAATAACTATTAATAAATATATATGGATAGTCTGTGAAAGTGATTGTCGCTCAGTTGCATCTAACTCTGCAACCCATGGTCGGTAGTCTGCCAGGCTCCTTTGTCCATGGAATTCTCCAAGCAGTAGGTTGCCATTCCCTTCTCCAGGGGATCATCCCAACCCAGGGATCGAACCAGGGTCTCCTGCATTGCAGGCAGATTCTTTACCATCTGATCCACAAGGGAAACCCTGGATAGTTTGTGAATATAAATAAATATACATCTAGGAGTTCTTAAACAAGATGGTCAATGGGCTTGGGTTCAATTTATTTCACTAATAGGGGCCACAAGTCAGAAAATACTATGAGGATGTTTATTTATTTGATAGTCTGTGAATATAAATAAATAAATATCCTCATGGTATTTTCTGACTTGTTCAGTGCGGTCACTCAGTCGTGTCTGACTCTAAAGAACCAATCAAACTAAAGACAAGTTCTAGGTTACTTGGAAGAGTTGTAACCTCTGCAGCCCACATTCCCACCTATTGAAACAACGGAGACATAACACTCACCTTGCCCATCTCCCAGAGTCCTTAAGGTAAAATAAAACAGCTTCCATCCATATGTGTGTGTGTGTGTGAGCATCAGTCGTGTCCGGCTCTATGGGACCCCATGGACAGTAACCCACCAGGTTCCTCTGTCCATGGGATTCTCCAGGCATGAATACTGGAGTGGATTGCCATGCCTCGTCCATCCCATCCATACAGTACTAATTTCTATGTAAGTTCAAAACTCCGGGGTAGTGTATTTTCATTCAACCTTCAAAATTATTCAGGCCAGTGACTTAACACTTAGCTCAGTTCAGTTCAATCACTTAGTCGTGTCTGACTCTTTGTGACCCCATGGACTGCAGCACACCAGGCTTCCCTGTCCATCACCAACTCCCAGAGCTTGCTCAGACTCATGTCCATTGAGTCAGTGATGCCATCCAACCATCTCATCCTCTATCATCCCCTTCTCCTCCTGCCTTTAATCTTTCCTAGCATCAGGGTATTTTCCAGTGAGTCAGTTCTTTACATCAAGTGGCTAAATTATTGGAGCTTCAGCTTCAGCATCCCTTGTGGCCCCTATTATAAAATAACTTGAAGCCCAGCCCATGGGTCATCTTGTTCAAGACCTTCTGGAATATCTTGCCATTTACTGAGCTATTTGTTGTCTAGACTGGAGTATCCATGCTCACTGCTTAGTCGTCTTAAACTGGAGGCCAACCTTCAGCCTCAACTTGGCCCAAGATGTTCACTGAGTCCTCATGATGAGACTCAGAGCAGACCACCCTGCCTCCCCAGCCAGTGCTGCCTGGGTGCAGCTCCTGCAGGATGAATGGGTTAAGACCTTTATTTGGGGACCACTACTGCCCAGGTAAGAGGCAATTAATGTTACTTGTGACAATAAGCACATAAACCGTACTTTGTTGACAATGGGTTTTTAAGTTGTGTCTTATTTCTCCCATAATACCCTAATAAGGTAAGCTGGCTTTGTCATCCTCATCTACAAAGGGGAATATTGAAACATAGTATTCAAGGCACTAATGTCCACTTTCATGGGGCGCTGGTTTCTGGCTCTTTCTCTCTCTGGTGAAGAGTCACATCCCTGTTTCTCCACGTATGTCTCTTTTTATGTTTCCTTGTCCTCACTCCTTGTTTGAAAATATTAGAAGAGGCTCAGAATGAAGCCAGGATGAAAACAGGAGAGAACAAAGAGTCTGTCTCATGGTCTGCACTTGTAAAGAATTTTCTAAAAGAAACCGCAGATCAGTACCATGATCTAGACTAGAATAATAAAAGCAGCCAGATTCAGATATACCCATACAAGAGGCAGCACTGATCTAATAAACGTTGCTTTTGTTCATACTGTGTGGAAATGTGATGAAATAAATGCAGCACTTTAGAACTAGGTACTTAGATAGAAGAACGTTCTTTTTCTTTCTTTTTTTTTTTTTTTTTTTACTTCTACTTCATACCTTTTCTTTTTTTTTACTTCTTTTTTTAAATTGGAATATAATTGCATTACAATTTGTTGTGCTAGTTTCTGCTGTACAACAACATGAATCAGCCGTAAGAATACATATATCCCCTCCCTCTTGAGCTTCCCTCCCAGTCCCCCATCCCACCCCTCTAGGTCATCACATAGCACTGAGTTAAGAGCCCTGTGCTCTGCAGCAGCTTCCCACTAGCTATCTGTGTTACACATGTGCTTGGTCACTCAGTTGTGTTCAACTCTTTGGGACTGCGTTGACTGTAGCCTGCCAGACACCTCTGTCCATGGGATTCTCCAGGCAAGAATACTGGAGTGGGTTGCCATGCCCTTCTCCAGGGGATCTTCCCAACCCAGGGATCGAACCCGGGTCTCTGGCATTGCAGGCGGATTCTTTACCAGCTGAGCCACCAGGGAAGCCCCATGTGCTACACGTAGTAGAGTACAAATGTCAGTGCTGCTCTCTGTTTGTCCCACCCTGTGTCGGAAAGTCCATTCTCTACATTTAAGTCTCTGTTCTTGCCCTGTGAATAGGTTCATCAGTACCATCTTTCTAGATTACATATATATGTATTAATATACCCTTTTTTTTTAGCTCAGCCATAAAAAGGAATGAAATTGAGTCGGTTGTAGTGATGTGAATGAACCCTATACCTTCTTTTGACAAGAAGGGCTGTGTGAGCCAGAAAGGGTGGGAGCTTTTCAGGAAGATGGCTGGCGTACAGAGCTGAGCCCGGCGCTGCAGATTCTGACTCCGGACCAGCTTGTTGTCTGCTACATCCTGTGTTTCCCAAGGTGCCAGCTGCCCCCCATGGCCACATCCCCGCAGGGCTACGCTTCACGTTTGTCATTTCATTGTTGTGGTCTGGAGAAATCTTTTCCCACTGCAGATGAAGAGCACTGTCATTTCTAACTGGACGCGATGTTCTTCCTCTGAATGATTATTTCATTCTGTTAGTGCATAGAGCTAGAAGGTCAACGCTACTACTCCACTGCACTGAGCAGAAGTTCTATTCTACAGAGGAAAGTTCTAGTCTTTGAATTTAGACCGCCTCAGACATGGACCAAAGATCTTACAAACGTCTGACCCCGATCTCAAGAGGGAGAGCATGGGTGGTTCAGGGCAAGTTTGGCATCCTCCTGGGAAAAACAACCCAAAGGACCCATTGTAGAGATGGTGACCATCTGCACCATTTTCACATATGAAGGAAAAAACTTTAGAAATGAAAAGCTAGCTCAAGACCCAGCCGAAGTAGTCCTCATGAAGCCTTTTCCTTTCCCTATTCTCCTTTTGTGCAAACTGTGATGATAGATATGTCTCTCCAGGAGTTATTTATTTATGAGTCTACCTTTTCCACTGGCCTGTAAGCTCCTGATCTGTTGAGGCTCTGATTACTTATTATTATGCCCTGAGCCTAGCCCCATGCCTGGCCATCATAGTCACTAAGAAATGTTGAGTGAATGAATGAATGACCTGGGACTAGGTCTTAGAAGGTCTTGGTGACCCAGCCAAATGATGCAATCTCAGCCATCGCCAGTGGTGTCCACAGTGGGGTATGCAAAACGACCCATTGGAGGACAGGGAAAAAAATATTAGAACTGCTATTTGTGCTTGCCAAAAGATGAACAATGAAAATAAGCTTTCCTAATATTTTATTAGACTCTAGAGTAGTAAATTGGTATATACATTAAGAACGAAGGTATGCATTTAAAACATTCTAGGCTACTGTTCCATACAAGAAGAAGTCACTGAAAAATTCTGAACAGGGAAAGACCATGAAAGAAAGGGAGTGTGTAGGAGAAAAGAGCTTGTAGACTGGAGGGACAGAGGGCATGAACTGGTATGGAAAACACTACAGAGGTCTCTGCACACGAGATTAGAGACAAGTATGGGGGCCATAGGAATGGTTGGGGGGAAAGGAAAATCTACTAAAAAAACTACTTCGTTATCATTATCTTCATTACGATCATTGCATCAGCAAGATGAAGTTGCATATTGGCCAACAATAAGCAGAAAGCCTTAGAGACTCTAAAATGTAGTTGGCACCTGGGGCGGGGTCCAGGGGAGTGGGCAGACAGAACTCCGAAGTAGACTTAGAAGGCTTGGCCCCAGGTTTGGATTCTTGTAAGTGACACTTAAAATTTTTTTCTCCACTTGTTTGAAGGGGCAGCAAATAGGGGCCACCCATCAGGCCTGCTCAGTCCCCAGCGTGGCTTCTTAATAAAGACTATTTATAGCCTCAGGTGGTTGCAGCAGCGTTTCGCAATTGCTGCGTGGGTGGGGAGGCCGGCGGGCCTGGCGTGGCTGCGTGGTGACAGTCTCCTGGCTGCTTCCTGCTGGCTTAGGAAAGAACAGAAGAAGGTGGGTTTGTTTGTCGGTTGAGCAACCAGTCATCGCCTGGGCTATGCCTGACTTTCTTCCTTTAAATATTAACCATCTTTTAAAACATTTGGGTTCTGTGCCCAAGGCCAAGGGGGCCCCCAAGAGAAAGGAGAGGAGAAAAGGTTAGAAGAAGAGAGGGGAGGGAGGAGGAGGAGGAGGAGGGTTTGCTGTATCAACAACTTATCTATCCCACAAACAGCATGGAGCATCCACACTGACACAGGGTTGGAGAGCTAAGTAGAAGCTGATTCCCATCCTAGAGACCCACGGTCTAGCAGAGGAGACAGATGGGTAGACACAAGACAATAGGGAGAGGCTAAGCCCTGCCCTGCCTGGTGCCTTCTCAGCATCTTCCCTTTCCAGAGAAGGTTCCATGGGAGAGACGGAGGACAAGATCAGAGATGTGAAAGTTTCCAGGGTCTCTGTCCCCAGGGCAGTGATTTTAAAACTTCATTAATCAAACAGTGACCTGGAAGCACTATTTAAAAAGCAGTTCCTGGTTCAGCAGGACTGTGTCAGGGGCTCTGGAACGGGGCCCCGGGACTCTGCATGGGTCCAGGTCGCTAAGCGAATTCAGATTGAGGCGGCCCCTGACCACAGAGGGGCGCTGCCTTTCCAGGGCTAAAGTCTGGGCCTGGTGCTGTGGCCTTGGAGCGAGTCCCCCAGAGGGTGATAGAGGAATCTGGAAGAAAGGAATGGGAGCAGTAGAGATGGTTAAGGAAGCAAATGGAGAAAGAGAAAATCTAGCTTTTTAAAAAAAAATTAACTTTTTCTTTTGTATTGAAGTATATCTGATTGACCATTTCAGGTCAACAGCAAAGGGACTCAGCCATACATACACATGTGTCCATTCTCCCCCAAACTCCCCTCCCATCCAGGCTGCCACATCACATTGAGCAGAGCTCCCTGTGCTCTACAGGAGGTCCTTGTTGGTTATCCATTTTAAACATAGCAGTGTGTACATGTTGATCCCCAAATCCAGTTTTCGAGAGAGAAAAGGACTGTCTCTCTAAGGAGAAATGAGCGAATGCTCCCAGGGACCCTGGCACTGCTCAGCTGACTGGTGTCCATGTGTTAGTCATGATTTTAAGAAAGCACAAAGCGTTGCACACGGAGCCAGCTCCTAGAGCCCTGGGCATCAACAGCACCCATGGAGCCCAGTCTTCTCTTCGTCACACCTCTTGTCTTTCTTCCAGGTCTGTCAGTGGCCACATCTTGCTCCTCTGCAGGTGCTGAGGCTGAATAAAGCTGTGGGCTATGGAAGGCGGTGGAGGGGGGTGGGAGGGGGTGTGGTCCATGTTCTGGAGGAGGTACGCTGGCTTGACACTATCTTCAGTGACTTGCCTGGTTCTCGGGAGTTCTAACTACACACCGCCCTCCACAGCCCCAGGCTGGTCTGTACCAGAGCAGTGTCCAGCGGGCTCTCGGAGGAGGCCTCAGTGGACCAGGCTACAAGGAGGTTGAGCCCTGAGAACCACCAGCAGTTTCCGCTGGAGGGTGCAGCCCTTGCCCCTCATCCTGGTGGCAGCAGGACTATTCTCTTTGTGAAACTGGTTTTCGGCCCAAAGCTGAGCCCCTGGGGTATGGCTGGTGTGATCCTAGCACCATTTGGTTATTTCTTGACTCCAGGCAGGGTGCTTCTGTTTATCCTGGCACAGTTCCTCAGTCAGCTGAGCTGTCCCAGGGCCCCTGGGACTATTGGCTCACTTCTCCTTAAAGAGGCATTCGTTTTCTCTCTGGAAAACTGAATTTGGGGATGGACATGCATGCCCTGCTGTATTTAAAATGGATAACCGACAAGGTCCTACTGTATAGAAACTTCCTCACTTCTCTCCACGTGGCCATCTCCTCACTCGTTCTTTAAGCTCCTGTGCTGGCACCAGCCTCCCAAGACTCTTCCTCAGTGGTCCCCTATCCCACTGGGGGGGCCTTATCATATGGACTCTTGCTCTCGTGCACCCCACCCATCAGACCACAAGTCTCAGGGATCTTTCTCCTGGGAGTTACTGGACACAACGGTTGAGAACTCCCGCTGACCTGAGTCTGAAACAGCACCACCTGCCGGCTCTGGGGTCTGGTTACTTCCCTGCTCTAAGTTTCAGTTTCTTTACCTATAAAATGGGCAAACAATGGAAATTACAATTAAGATTAAATGAGCTAATAGTTAGCCCAGCGCCCTCCATGAATGCTTGCTCTTCTCCTTATTCATATGGACAGCCTCACTTTCACCCTCATCCCCATGGACTTAGAGCAGAACAGATGCTCAGCGAATATTTACTGAATTCGCAGTGAAGACATGCAAACTTCCCACTGGATCTGTTAATTAGAACTTTTCAATAAGGACTGGGTAACTCGGTGTTTTCCTTTATTTCATCAGTGTTTTATGGTGTTTCCTCTATTGGAGGGTTTGTTCACTCTATATGAGTGGAATTAATCTCAGCTCAGGCAGCTTTTTCCTAATCTCTCTTCTTTTGCGTCCATCAATTCAGCGTGTTTTTCCCACATCTGTTCTCATCCTCCTATTTGCTGTCCAGGACGTGTGGCCATTTAAAAGCACTTTAAGCTGAGCTTAAGTTCTCCAGGTTTAGACAGGGAAAGAGCTACCAAATTCTATAAAGTCTGTTAGAAAGTTTGAATTCTGCTTCCCCCACTGTTCCTTTTCCACTTTGTGAAATGAAATGGGAAGAGCTAAGTAAACTCCAAAGTCCCTCTTAATTGTAATGGTCTGTGACCTCCTCCTGTGCACAGCTGGGTCTTTTAGGGTCAAAAAAATAAAGCAACTTCTGTGAACAAACTTAATTTTAATGACTAGTTTGACTCCCTGATATGGATCATCTCAGGAAGGGAATAGATACAACCTCTCTTTGCTGAGCGTCTTTCCTATTTGCCTGGAGTCACTAGTGGCCATCAGCATAGCTGAGCTAAACATCTGGATGTTGTGTTTAAGTTCCCTTGAGGCCAGGGATTCTGAAGACAGATAACCAGGGTGGACTGAACTTAGAATGAACTAGGCTCTTTTAGTGATCTTAATCAAAAGATCGAAGGTTAAATATGAAGAAGAGCCATCATAAAAGTGAAAAGTGGGTCAACAACTAACAGCATTCCATCCCCATCCAGAAGTTGAACACAAGCCTCATCGATACCAGGGAGGCTGATGTAGGGAGTGCACCCCGCCTGACCACTAGCCAGGAGACCCCTGAGTCAAGGAGCCTCTCTCAGTGCAGAAGGAACGCCCTCACCCCAGCAGGGAGGGCTAGGGACAGTCCTTTGCCCTGTCTCTTCCTCAGTCTCTTACCCAGTATGACTCACTCTGAATGCAGTCCTGAGCTATTATTTCTCATCATCTTATAATCCATTCTCCTTTTGAAAAGCATCTTCTAAAAATCTCATAACTCTTTCCCTGGAGATTGCAACAGGCACCCACTGGGCCCAGGGCTGTCCCACTCCTCACCTGGTGAGGCCAGAGCCAGCTCTGGGGCCTCCTTCTTGCCACTCTCCCTTGACTGCTGGTGACCAGTGATGGGTACACTTGTCTCAACACAGACCCAGAATTCCACAGTCAGAGACAGGTCCTAACTGAATCATCCCCTCAATTAATGCTTCATAAGCATCATCTACGTGCCATTAGGCGAGGCCCATGGGGTGTCACAATGGACAAACCAGGGGCCCTGCTTTTCAGAAGCTCCAGAAGGTGCATGAAGGACTCCAAGAGCATCGGTACTGTCTAAAACTAGGTACAGAGGAGAACTTCCCTGGAAGTCCAGAGGCTGAGATTTTGCCTTCCACTGCAAGGGGGCTGAGAGTTCAATACCTTGTCAGGGAGCTAAAATTGCCTCGCAGCCATAAAACCAAAACATAAACGATGGAAGCAATATTGTAATAGATTGAATAAAGCCTTTTAAAATAGCTCACATCAAAAATTAAATTAAATTAAAAGTACAGAGGACTGGGGGATCCAGAAGAAGGAGTGATGAGGTCTGCCTTAGGATGCTGGCATGGTTTTGCAGGTGGAGAAAGGAAACCATAGCCAGGAACAGAGGGCAGAGTGAGTGTTGAAAGGCAGGGGTTGGAGGACATAGAGCCTGTTCGGGAAGTGGTGGTGGTTGTAGGGGAGCAGGAACACGAGGCACAGGGCAGGAAAGGGATCAGAGAAGAGCTTGTAAAGCTGGGTCACTGTCAAGTGTGAAGAGAAGCTAAGGTACTTGGATTTGATCCTGTTGGCAACAGTATATTCACCAGATAACGTAGCAAGGAACTGAAAAATCATATGAGTCTTAGGTCTTCCAATATAAAATTACCTGTTCAGTCAGCAGCCTCGTCAAGTAATTAGAGGTTAAACTTGAGAAGGGATCAGTGGGGGAGGAACCTCCGAGGCAGCCATGGGCGTAGTCTTGACTGGTTGACGCTGCTGTAGAAAGTGGGGATATAGTCACCCTAAATCTTCAGTTTTCTGATTTAACTCCTCCATAAACCAAACTGGTTTCACCGCGCTCCTCGAAGGGAGTCAGCTTGGCTTCCCTGTCACTGTATTCCCATGAGAGATGATAAGTAATCAGGTTTCTGTCAAAGTGCTTCAGAACACACAGGATGTCCAATAAATACATTGAAATTTAGTACCGTGGCTTCCCCGGGAGGGGAGATGTTCAGAAATCCCAGGCAGCATACATCCCTATGTAGATAACCTCCTTGGAGAAAGTTGTCCCCTCGGAATTTTAACAGGCACCTTTGAGGCAGAAACATTTGGCAGCAAGAGGGGACAGGCATAGCCTATCAGATCAACAGAACCAAATTTGGTGACTGTGAATATTACTATTCTCACTGTTCAGAATAATAACTGTAAGGCAGAGAAGATAAAGCATGTTCTGTAGATCTCTAGCTTTCTGGCTTGTTTAGGGGAAGGGGGTCAATTAAACTGGGTTGTTTTTTTTAACAGCAGAACACTTTACAGCCTTGAATATGCTTCTGAGCATGTGAATTCAGAGGAGGTTTTAGACACCTTGTCTTTTGAGCTCATTTGACCACAAGCTCCCTTGTATTTCTTGGTCCACACTGCCTAGAGGTCCCCCCCAACTAAGACCCTCAAGAATTATTAGCATCCAATCTCTGGCCCTGCTGTGTTTCAAGAGGAAAAGGCCAGTTTCTGGGGGAAGTTGGAGGTGACCTGTGAGGCAGGAACTAGTGGCAGACGCCCCAGCAGCAGCCAAGTCACCTAAGACCATGAGCGTGCCTCTGGGCTGGAGCCTTTGGGGCTGACCTGAGCAGCTTCCCCTCCTGCTTTTGGCCGTGACCTGCCCTGCCCTCCACCTGCCGCAGCCCGCATGACCATCTCCTAGTTACCAGCGCTGGCTGGGAGCCTCATCCCTAATCCTGACCGTTCCTAGGCCTTGATATTTTTAGCCCTGGTGCAGAGCTTGTTACAAGAACTCAGCCAGCGGGACCCAAGGCTACATCGTGAATATTCTCTCCTGGCTGTTCACACTGGCTTATGAAATGTGACTCTCTCGCCTCACATTTTAAAGTTACTATTCAGTTCTCTTGGTGGGGAGGGGACAGGAGGCTCTTTTAGGACTCCTTTTGTTCCATATTCTAATTCACAAGGTTAGTAATTATTTCTGTTGGTTTTGTTCGTGTTCTCCAGGGTTTGATCTGCATTGTCTTGTTTTCATCTCTGACACTTCAGTTATCTTTACTTGGGGGCATAATTTGGTTTTGCTTCCATGTTTAGCATTAATAAAATGTGGTTTTTTTTTAAAGTGACCTTTGCAGGGGTCATGGTGAGTTCAGAGGCACTGAGCTGGAGGACTCGTCCCTTTTTACCGGGAAGAACTATGCTCTCCTGATTTGGCCCTTCTGGGTGTCACCTGTGTGTCTCTGCCCCTCTAAAGATACTCCAGAATCCTCTTTGCAAAGCAAAGCTGATTTCTGAAACCTCAGGATCCATTTTAAAAATTAAATCCCAGCTCCTCCGTGTGAATAAGGAAGTGGTCCTCTAGCTTCAAGCTTTACTGTAATCAGTATTAGTTTTATTCAAGTTAAAAATGTTGGTGTTTCTGGTGGTCCAGTAGTCAAGACTCCGTGCTTCTGATGCAGGGGGCATGAGTTCTATCCCTCTTCAGGGAACTAAAATCCCACACGCCTGCTGTGCAGTGCAGACCAAAAAGAAAAAAAAAGGCAGGGACGGGGGGGCCTCACAAAGAGTTCCCTGGTAGTCTAATGGTTAGGATTTGGCACTTTCACTTCGGAGGCTGGGTTCAATCCCTGGTCAAGGAACCATCCTACATGCCATGCAATGCAGCCAAAATACAAATAAATTAATAAAATAAAATAAGATTTTTATTAAAAAAAATAAAATATCTTTTTAAAAAATGTCCTCCTGCTGTCCTCTCCTTCCACTAAAAGTCTTGATTCCTTTTAAAGCCTCATTTTACTCAAAATAATACACTTTCTTCCATTCTCTTATTCTCTAGGACTATATTTCTATCCGTTTGTGGGGAAAAAATCTCTCTGGGGGGCCTGTGGGCTTATTACACTCAGTCTGTCCTGAGATAAGGCCCACCACCCTCCCCAGCCCGCCCCTGCCTTGCTGTTCTCAGACATCTGACAGCCTCTGCGCAGCTGAGCAAGCTTAGATTTCTCAGGCTCATGGCGTCTTCCTTCTTCCCCATTCCACCCATCTAATCTGGTTTAATTCACTTTTTTTTTTCCAATTCTGAATCAGTAATTCCTCTTGCAGGAATGTCTTTCTCTTGCTCCTTTCTGCTGTTGTCAGCTCTTATCCTCTCTTTTCTGAACGGCTCAACAAGCTCCTGGTGATCTTTATGAGAATGGCCCCTCCTCTGAATCCACCCTCTACTCTGCTGCAAGAAAGGCTTAATCAGCAATGAATGCTCCCCTCCACTCCCCTCCCTACCAAAACCCTCTCACCTGGATCTGGCCTCAGGTCCTCAGCAGTAAATGGAGAAGCAGCCACAGGAGCTCAGGCCTTCTAGAGAACGGTCGCCGTTCACTGTGTATCTGAACCAGGAGACCCTGACTGCTCTTTTACCTGCTCACCCAAATTGCAGAGATCTTCCACAAAGGACCCATGTTCCCATGGATCTGGGAACCCCTCCAGACTCTCCCTCTTTCCTGGTTTCTCCACTTTCTATTCTATGCTTCATATCAAGATCTTCCTGCTCTCCTAGCTCCCAGCTAGCCGTGGCCCAGTAGGACTCTCTGATGAGTTTTGGAGGTTCATTCTTGCCTCACCCCAGGTATCCTGGTCTACTAGCCACAGGCAAGCCCTACGCTTCCTGGTGACTGGGATGCTGCAAACCAGCCCACCGGTTGAGGAGGTCCAGATGGGATGCCCAACACAGGTTTGAGAGATGAAGTTCACTGGCAACCTTTTGGAATCCATAACAAAGGTTTCTAGTTTGTCCATTCATTGATTCATTTAACAAATATTTATATATAGAAACTGTCAAGTGCCAGGTACCTAGTGTTGAGGATCCAACAATGAGGGTGGCAGACCAGGTACCTGCTCACGGAGTCTCTATTCTGATGCTGGAGGGACAGGGAAACAGATCTGTCAGCTCATACGCAGCATCAGTAACAGTCAATGGTTCCCAAAGTCTAAAGACAAGCTGTATGATATGCAAGTGACTAAGTGGGAATGGCTATTGAAGACAAGATCTTCAAGGAATTAACCTCTGAGTATCGACATGTGGCACTAGTGGTAAGGAACCTGCCTGCCAATGCAGGAGACATAAGAGATGTGGGTCCCATCCAGGCGTCTGGAAGATCCCCTGGAGGAGGAAATGGCAACCCACTTCAGGATCTTTGCCTGGAGAATCCTATGGACAGAGGAGCCTGGCGGGCTACAGTCCATGGAGTAGCAAAGAGTTGGACGCAACTGAGCCAGTAACACGTTCCTGGAGGAGAGCAGCGGTGGGGAGGTAGAGAGAGGGTCCTGGGATTCAGGGAGCCTGGAGATGTGAGCTCCAAGGCCACACTATTGCAGCTCCAAAACAGATGCAGTTGTAGGTTGCAACAGGGGGGCCATGTTGGAGAAGCAAAAATGCTCACACTTAACCCCGGCAGGCCCTGCACACCCTACTCTCATCTCAGTTCTACTCTCCTGTACAGTGGACATTCTGAAACAAAACACACGTCTGTAAAAATACATGCAAAACTGGCACTCTGATACTTATGTACGAGTGTCCAGTGTGTTGGTAGAAATTCAAACTCCAGGCAAAATGACCTCCTTGACCTTTTTAATGGTCTAATCAGCAGATCTCCCTTGAGAAGGGCTTCCTCCTATCATGACTGTCTTTTCTCTTGCATAGCTGTTTTTTCCTTGACTACTAGGTAATGGTTAAAAAAAAAAAAATGAAAGGAAGAAAAAGAAAAAAAGCAATCCTACGAAATAGAGGGCACTTTGAAAGCACGAGGACCACTCCGTTCTCTGTCAAGTCCTGCTCCGCTGGCCAACAGGGAGGCTTTGGGATAAAGTTAGGCCTGTATGAAGGATGAATGGGCCCAGTCTGTCTCCTGCAGAGCTCTGCTGTGTGGATGGGGCCAGAGTCGTCACTTGGTTCATAAGCTTTAATAGAGCGTCTTTCATTCAAAGATCCCAGGACACTTCACAGCTGCTAAAATGATCCTAAGCAAATATTTGTAGCCACACAGTACAGGTGGGTCTGTGGAGGCACCGAGAAGAAAAAAGGACTGACCAAAGACCCCAAGAGTCAACTGCAGAGGCAGGTCCAGATTCCAGGACCTCGACCCATTCAGAGCTCTGTCTGTAGGCCCAGGCCTAGAAAGGACCACTGGGGCTTTGTGATGGAGATGAGACTTGGCCAAACAAATTTGAGATCCATAGTAACAGCCAGATGCGAGCCCACCAGGTCCTAATCCTGTGTCACTCGAGCACTTGTGCGTGGTGAGTTGGTGACCTTCTGCTGCCAGTGGTTGGGAGCTTTAATAATTAAAGCCCTCTAATTAGATTGACAGCATCTGTCAGACTGAGCTCATGCACTAGAGGGTGTTCTGTGTTGCTGGCAAATTCACATTCAGCTTCAATTATCCTCATTTCCTGTGTGCTGGGGCCAAAAAGACCGATGTAAAAAACAATCACACGGCCATATTGCCAAGATTAGGGCAGACACAATACAATCCACCTGCGTAGGCTACAGGCTGGGGTCCAAGTCAAGGGGGGCAGAGAGAAGATGGAATGTTATGGTCTGAATGTTTAAGTCTCCCTGCAAATTCATACCATGAATTCTTCACCCCTAAAGCTGATAGTATTAGTAGGTGGACTCTCAGCTTTGGCTTCACTGGTGACTCAGTGATGAAGAACCCACCTGCCAATGCAGGAGACGCAGGTTCAGTCCCTGGGTTGGGAAGATCCTGTGGAGGAAGAAATGGCCACCCACTCCAGAATTCTAGCCTGGAAAATCCCATGGACCAAGGAGCTTGGCAGGCTACAGTCCATGCAGTCTTGAAAGAGTCAGATATGACTTACCGACTAAACAGCAACAATTAGTAGATGGGGCTTAGGAGGAGGTGACCAGGTCCGGAGGGTGAAGCCTCCATGAATGAAATTAGCGCCGTTATACCATACCCCAAGGAACTCCTTTGCTCCTTCTGCCATGTGGGGACACAATGGGAAGTCTGTGACCTGGAAGAGGGACCTCATCCAACATGCTGACATCATGACCTTGGAATTCCAGCCTCCAGAACTGTAAGCAAGACATTTCTGCTCTTTGTAAGCCACTAGGCCTGTAGTATTTCATTATAGCCACCTGAAGGGACTAGGACAAAGACTGTACTTTGATACGGTCCTTTGGGATGGGTGCTGCCCCATTCTTGCCACTGCTGACCTGAAAATAAACAAAACTCCACACAGCATAGAGCCATGACCTAGGGGCTCCTTCTTTGAACTGGCCACACTGGGATTGATTAGCTGACAGACAGACAAGGCAGGAAGGATTCAGGAGGAAGGATGGGAAAGAGAGAAAGAAGGAGTCCAAGACTCCTGATGGGCTGCCTGACACTAACAGTACTTCTCACCCGATTTTCTCCCTAGAGATTGGTTTGTTCTGGAGCTTCTCCCAGGGGCAGGATCTCAGTTGAGATCCCCCTGGATAACAGGAACTCTGCTGCTGCTGCTAAGTCACTTCAGTCGTGTCCGACTCTGTGCGACCCCATAGATGGCAGCCCACCAGGCTCTGCCATCCCTGGGATTCTCCAGGCAAGAACACTGGAGTGGGTTGCCATTTCCTTCTCCAATGCATGAAAGTGAAAAGTGAAAGTGAAGTCACTCAGTCGTGCCCAACTCTTAGTGACCCCATGGACTGCAGCCTACCAGGCTCCTCCATCCATGAGATTTTCCAGGCAAGAGTACTGGAGTGGGGTGCCATTGCCTTCTCTGAACAGGAACTCAGAGGAGCTCGAAAACGTGTAGGCAACTGCCAGCATGGTTATGGGAGCTCAAGGGCAATTTTGGTACCAAATAGTGCTTATGAATTCAAATTCAGCCTCCTCCATTACTAGCTGTGGGATCTTGGGCAAGTCACATCATCTTTCTATGTCTCATTTTTCTGGGCACATGTAGTATGTGCTTGCCAGGATTCTGAAGGAAGAAATTGGTAGAGTGAAGCACTTAGAGCTTGGTTGACATTATGAACCTAATAAAATGTCAGCCATTATTATTACTATGATGTAGCAAGCTCAGCATACCCCAGAACTTATTAGATTTCTGGTTCCTTTTCAAAGCAGATCCAATTCGCTCTTGGGTCCAATTTAACTTAGGAATTAGACACATAAGACTTAATTTCCCAATTAAAGGGCTTCAGCCAAAAGACCACATTTGTTGGTGGGTGAGGAAGGAAGCTGGGCTTTGCCTAGTGCTGCTCTCATCACTGATGTTTTGCTGGGCATCAGCCAAGGCTGGCCCTGGGTACCCTGAGAGACAGGCCAAATTTGCTTACAGGGTGCTGCTTCCCTCTGGTGCCCACCTTCCCAGGCCCACCCAGGATCTATGACCCCGGAACCCCCCAGGGAGTGGGCATGGGTGGCAGCCTTCCAGTATCGATTAATCATCAGATTTGCCATGAACTGGGGAGCAAGGGCCAGCCCAGCGGGGAGACCCATGGCTTGAGGCCACGGTGGAAGAGGTGGCCAAGGAGAGAGCCAGAACCCAAGAGGGGTGGACCTCAGTGCTAGGATTTGTCTCAGCAGGTCTTGGGCAATGGAAAAGCATTTTGTATACGTAAAGGACCACCCAGACTTAAGGGGCACTATTCTATAACTGTTATGACTTTCCATTCAAAAACCACCCTTGTTTAGTATCCATGCAACAGGTAATACAGCAAAGAAAGCCTGAGCTCTGGGTGTGCCCCGCCTCTGTGGCTGACGCATGTGTGACCCCAGGGAAGTATCAAAGCCCCCCCTTTCAGAGCCTGACCTGTCTCTCTGTGAAGTCCCAGGACAACAGGGTCTTTGATGAACAGACGGTGACAACATAAAATGTCTAGCCTGTAGCAGAGAGAGTCAGCTGAGTCTGCGGTCCCCTCTCTGTGGTGAAGACACAAGGTACTTGTTCCACATAGAAACGGAACTTCCTAATATTGGAAAACAAGACTGACCCCAGAGAAGGCGTCACTAGTAAGTGATTTTCACAGCATCTTTTCTCTCCTTCAAGACCACGCAAAGAGGGACTATTTATTTCAGCATGGTTCAGACACCAGCAGGAATTGCTCACAAAAAGTGGGGTCTAGGGATTTTTTTCCATATGTGGGGTGCTTTTGTTTACTATCCTGTCTCAATGGACTCTGCCCAACAGGAACCTCCAGGTGTGTATTGAAAGGGCAGAAGGAGCTTGCCAGGGAAGCCCAGCATGCTGGGAGTCTCAGTGCCAGGCTTTGTGTGTCGGCTGGAAGGCTTTCCCGGGCGATTAATGACCACAGCAGACAACCCCACTGGCCCAGGAAGGAGGAGGGGTGGCTGGGTACGGAGGGAACACCGCTCTCACGTCCCCTGAACACAGCCAGCGTGCCCATGGCTTCTCACATGTCCCCTGGCCTGGGCTGCTCCCTAGGCTCCAGGCGGCTGGCCTGGGAGCTGAGAAGCCTCTTTGCGAAATCATCCACACCCTAGAGGCCCAGGCAGGTGTTTGTCACATGTGGGGATGGGAGTGTGCGGAGGTGGCATGGGTTTATTATTTCAAGATCCATCTGATTGGCTTCCCTCTATGCCCTGACCTGCTTCAGTTGTGCTAACGACACCACCTCATGGACAGACCTACTCACTACAGATGATGTGGGGATTTTTTTTCCCCCGTCAGTGTTCTCTGGGAAAATGAACTCTTCAGACATCCACAGCAACCGTCTAGGCCTGTGGGAATATGAGGGAAGTTGGGAACTCCAGGAACTTCAGCACCAGCATTTATATATTGTCTGAAAGCTTCCTGTGGTGGTCAGGGACCACAGAGGACACCCCAAGGGAGAAAAAAGGAAGAGCCCAGGGAAGAGCAGCCCAGGAAAAATATCCATAGGGAGTGTGAGTAGATGAGACCCACGGTCCCAGAGATTATGCATATGGATAGAGAGAGAGAGAGGGGGGCTTCCCAGGTGACTCAGGGGTAAGGAATCCGCCTGCCAATGCAGGAGACATGGGTTTGATCCCTGAGTCAGGAAGATCCCCTGGAGAAGGAAGTGGCAACCCACTCCAGTATTCTTGCCTGGGAAATTCCATGGACAGAGGAGCCTGGCGGGCTACAATCCATGGGTTCGCAAAGAGTCAGACATGACTGAGTGAGCAACTAAAACAACAATAAACAGATAGATACCTTAGGCCTTGTATGGAGAAGGCAATGGCACCCCACTCCAGTACTCTTGCCTGGAAAATCCCATGGGCGGAGGAGCCTGGTAGTCCACAGTCCATGGGGTCGTTAAGAGTCGGGTACGACTGAGCGACTTCACTTTCACTTTTCACTTTCATGCATTGGAGAAGGAATTGGCAACCCACTCCAGTGTTCTTGCCTGGAGAATCCTGGGGACAGGGGAGCCTGGTGGACTGCCGTCTATGGGGTCACACAGAGTCGGACACGACTGAAGTGACTTAGCTTAGCAGCAGGCCTTGTAACTAATGTGAAGGAAGAGAATATGTTGGTATCCTCATCTGATGAGTGAGGTTGGTCTCAATGATCCTGATGTTCCCTTTCAGGGTCAGCAATCTCTAATGCTCAATGAAAAAAACTATAAAAAGTTTGAATTAACTTTAGCAATCCTAACTGAGTTGTTAAAACAATGACACAGAGAATCCCAAACAGTGGAAGATCAAAAAAAAAAAAAATTTGTGTTTGATTCAGAAATGCAGATGGACCATTCTTTGTGTCATATTGATTGTTTTGCAGAGAACTAAGCGGGTCCTGGGAAATGAATAATTCATATTAATAGTCGTTTGCATTCTATGACCACCAGTGGTGGTCAGCCGAGGATGGAGTGTGTGCTTGAGAGATATGGATCCATTCACTGGTTTGACAATTATCTATTGAGAGTCTGCACCCAGCCCTCACCCTGGGAGAATGGATATATTCTGCCTTGCATCCGTGCATGCTAAGTTGTTTCAGTCGTGTCCAACTCTTTGTGACCCTATGGACTGTAGCCCGCCAGTCTCCTCTGTCCATAGGATTCTCCAGGCAGGAATACTGGAGTGGATTGCCATGCCCTCCTCCAGAGAATCTTCCCAACCCAGGGATCGAACCCATGTCTCTTATGTCTCCTGTGTTGACAGGCAGATTCTTTACCACTAGCGCCACCTGGGAAACCCATTCTGTTCATGGGGGCATCGTAAAATGCAGATCCCAATTTAGTAGGCCTGGGGTGGAGCCCAGCATTTTTAAAAGACTCCCAAGGGAAATCAGACATATGTGTGCAGTAAGACAGGTATCTTATAAGATTTTCTGTTGGTTGTTGGAGGAGGGATCCAGATCTTAAAGGCAGTGCAGTTCAAAGGCTGGGGACAGTCCAAATGTTAGAAAGGAAGGCATAGCTCTTAGAGGACGAGGGTCAGACCGTCTGAGAATAGAATGCTGCTGTCATTAAAATGTTTGTGGATAACTGAGAATTAACAGTTAGGGGAAAGGGAGGGAGGGTAAAGGAGTTCTCCAGGCAACCGGACACGGGCATTGTGATGTCAGCAGGGCTATTAACATGCAGCGATGGTTCTGAAACACAGAGACTCTCATCTCAAGGCTCTGGCCTTTCTAGTCTTCGAACTGAGGTTTGCCTTTGACTTAATGGAACAATTTTCTCCTGGTGCCACAACAGCCATTTCATTCCAAGATGGATTGCAATGTGAACTGATCTTTTTCCATTTCGTGTCCCAAACCGCAGCACAATTAGTTTCTAAATAAATGCCAGCGGCTTCTGGGGGAGGCTCTGATTGCAAGGCTGGAATAACAGTGGGCAGCCACAGAGCGGGTCCATGCTGGCTGGTCCCTACCAGGGCTAAGAGGTCCTGACGCCCCCGTCCTACTTACATACCCTGGATTTCCTAAGAGGCATCCACGCAGATGAGCCCTTATTGAACATTTGGGTTGCAAAGTGGTTTTGGGGACAGTAAGAAGATGGAGTTTGTTTGGAAAGTCAACATATGTTTTAAGGTAAACACAGATCACCTCTGCCAAAAACAGTTGTGTCTGCTTCCCAGAACTCCTGATCCTGTGTCTTGACAGACTCCCATTGCATGGGGAGATGACTCCCACCGCGCCTCATGCTCTGATGTGAGTGAGGACAGATGTTAGGGGTTGAAACATGTCCCCAGCCTTCCAAATTCATATGTCAAAGTCCTAACCCCATCCCTAGTATGTGACCTTGTTTAGAAATAGGGTCATTGCAGATGTAATAAGATGAGAGATCATACTGGAGGAGTGCTCAGTCGCTCAGTTGTGTCCAACTTTTTGTGACCCCATGGACTGTAGCCTGCCAGGCTCATCTGTCCATGGGATTTCCCAGGCAAGAATACTGGAGTGGGTTGCCACTTTCTCCTCCATCATAGTGGAGGAGGGTGAACCCTAATCTATATGAGTG
Source organism: Bubalus bubalis (assembly GCF_019923935.1). Classification (NCBI taxonomy): domain Eukaryota; kingdom Metazoa; phylum Chordata; class Mammalia; order Artiodactyla; family Bovidae; genus Bubalus; species Bubalus bubalis. The sequence continues at coordinate 20,193,815 of NC_059157.1, read as the reverse complement.
ATGTCCTTACAAAGGGGGAAATCTGTGAAGATGGAGGCACAGACTGAACTGATGCTTCTATTGGCTTGGCCAAAAAGTTTGTTTGGGTTTCTATTACAACAAAAACCCGAACAAACTTTTTGGTCAACTCAATACAAACCACGGAGAAGGCAATGACACCCCACTCCAGTACTCGTGCCTGGAAAAATCCCGTGGATGGAGGAGCCTGGTAGGCTGCAGTCCATGGAGTCGCTGAGTCAGACACAACTGAGCGACTTCACTTTCACTTTTCATTTTTATGCATTGGAGAAGGAAATGGCAGCCCACTCCAGTGTTCTTGACTGGAGAACTTCAGGGACGGGGAAGCCTGGTGGGCTGCCGTCTATAGGGTTGCAGAGTCGGACACAACTGAAGCGACTTAGCAACAGCAGCAGCAATACAAACCAAGGTGGCCAGCAGACACCAGCAACCCGGGGAGAGACATGAACACACATGTCCTTGCAGACCTCAGCAGAACCCAACCCTGCCCACACCTTGACCTCTGGCTTCTAGTCTCTAGAAATGTGAAACAATACGCTTCTGTTGTTTAAGCCTCTTGGTTTGTGGACTCTCTCAGAGCAGCCCTAGGATACTAATACAATAGACTGAAATAGAATTGGGCACCCATAATATTAAATATTTTTCTGTATATGTCCTTGGAAAAATCATTTAATCTCTATAAAAAGTGAAAGTTGGAGCAAGTGGTTAATGAAATTCCTTGCATTCTGTAAAGGTTGAAGCCTTCTGTGATTCTCAGAGATTCTGAGATATTGATCAGCCAAGGATCATTTTATTGATCACACCAGCCAAGTGAGGGCCGAGAAACAACACCCACGTCCACAGGAGGCTGAGGACAGGTGGAAGAGATGGAGTTCAAACTACTAGGTAACCAGGCAGAACCTTAACCCTGTGTGGCCTCAGATGCTAAACAGAGACTGGACCCTGGTTCGGAGGGCAGGGCCCTGGAAGCAGAGGGTAGTCTTGGCAGGAGGCTAGGACAGCCCCGAGGGGCTGGCGGTGTCTCCCAGGCTCCTCCTCCTGCAGGCAGCGTGGTCTAGAAGCAGCAGGTAGGAGTCAGGCTGAGACCACTGGCCTGAGTTTCCATCCCCCCCCGGGTAAGCAGTTAACAACGAAAGGTCAAGGAAGACCGATTCACTAACCGTGGCAGGCAGATCAAGTGACTGTCCTGGAATATTTGTTGAAGGAGACCCTTAGTAAGTTGGCGGGTAGGAGCCCAGAGTCATCGTAACTTGGGTATGAAAGGAAATGTGACTTCACATTGCGGTCACTGGTAGGTGGCATGTGGGCATTAGGGTGACATGTCCTGTGAATAGGACAGAGCAAGGGCCAGTCCACGCTGCTTATTAGTGATTTCCCTAGTCAGGGCCCTGTGCCTTGTAAACCATCAATTCATTACATGAAAGAAGGACGATGAAGTAGGAATTTGTTCCAGGAATGTGGGAAACAATTAGCCAATTTAGTCATTAGGGCCATGTTACCCTTCTAGACTCAACTTTAATTAGCTGCTTATTTGAATTAAGTAATTAATCTCTACATTGATTCTATTTAGTGCATGTTGGCAAAGGATAATGTGTATGACCACAAAGGTTAGCTTAGCAATTCGAGAATTTGAGTAGGAGAGGCAGAGTTAAGCATCCCCATGTTATCAGTCACCAAATCTCAACCAGCTCTCTGATATGTGTAAAGTTCTGTGCTGGATGCTTGTAATCAATGTTCAGGGTCATGTAGAAAGTGGCCAATGATTATTCTTCAAAATAGTGCAGTAAGCAGAACCCCCATGCTCCCCGAACAGCCTCTGTTTTCTCTGTTTTTCTACACGTAGTTTTTCTCTTCCAGAAATGGCCCATCTTACAGAATCATTCCTCAAGGCTTCTTTCTCCAATGACTTTATCCACCTATCACCTCTGGATCTGCTGAGTGGGAGTACTTCCTCCTTTGCATACCCATCACTCATCACCAGTGTCTTCTGGAACTCATATGCAATCTTGTATTCTAGTTCACCACCATTTGCCTCATCTCTTTTACTAAATTAGATGTTCCCTGGTGTGGTGGATTGAATAGTATCTACCCTCCAGAATTTCTGTCCATCTGAAACCTCAGAATGTAAACTGATTTTCCAAGAGGGTCTTTGCAGATATAATTCGTTTAGGATCTTGAGATGAGATTATGCTGGCTTTAAAGGAAGGCCCTAAATCCAATGACCGGTGTCTTTATAAGAGAAAGAAGAGGGAGATAATGGCCACAGCAAGACACAGAGCGAAGATGACCTGTGAAGACCGAGGCAGAGATCAGCCACAAGCCAAGGAAAGCCAGGAGCTAGTGGAAGCTGAAGTCCTCAAAGGCAAGGAAGACTCAACCTTCCCTTGGACTTTTGTAATAAAGTTGCTGATACCTTCCTTCCAGACTTCTGGTCTCCAGCACTGTGAGAGAAGAAATTTCTATTGTTTGAAACCACCACGTTTGTGGTCATTTGCTATGGCAGCCCAGGGAATTAATATACCTGAGTATAAGGTGATGATGCAAAGGTAATTCATTTGCATGATGGGTACCATGTTATTATTCTGAGTCACAAGTGAAAGTGAAATGTGCTCAGTCATGTCCAATTCTTTGTGACCCCACGGATTATACAGTCCATGGAATTCTCCAGGCCAGAATGCTAGAGTGGGTAGCTGTTCCCTTCTCCAGGGGATCTTCCCAACCCAGGGATCGAACCCAAGTCTCCCGCATTGCTGGCAGATCCTTTACCAGCTGAGCCACAAGAGAAGCCCATTATTAGTCACAAACCATGGGCAAATCACTATTTCAAATGGTGTTGATAATAAATTATTACATCAACTGCTCTAGACTTCTGTAGCAATGCTTTCCCCGCCGAGGCCCCTCAAGAATAGGAAAAAACAAAAGCCGAGCAAGATTTCAGACCAGAACCTCAGCACAGGGCTATTCCTTTGACATCTTGCCTCAGTGTCATTTCCTGGCATTGCGAGTTATTTAACGCTTACACGGTGATATCTGATCTTTCCTTCTATTGTTTCCCAGTGGCCACCAGAGCTCTCTCATTCAAACACAAGCTGGTGTGAAACCAAAGAGAAGGCAGTAAGACCGCAGGGCACCACACAGCTGTGCTTTCTAGTATTTGCCCAAACGGCTTCCTAGGATAACAGCGATCACTGAAGCACTCTGTTTTGAGTAAGCAACCTCTATTTTAACCATAGATGGCTCTGAGCATTGTGGCCCTCTAAATGATTCTAGAATAGCACATCCCTTCTCAGCCCGGGCATCCCAGTGTAGGAGTGTGCATTCACCAGCACGGATTACTGGTGTTTTTTTGGCAAGGCCAAGGCAGTTGCTCTGAGGGTGGGCTGGGAATGCAGCCACGATGCATTTATAAAGCAGACCTCTGCGCTTAAGGCAGAGAGTAACATGTATTGCTTCCTGGAAAACTGGACTCCATAGCTGAATCTGGGTCTATTGCCCAGTGCCTTGCTGTCCTTGGTCTGGAGGGAAGCAGTGTGCCTCATCATGGGCATTACCAGATCTTTGGTGGTCTTTATTTTTAAAAAATCCTGTGCTTTGAGCTTTGAGAAGAGAGAAGAAATAGTCTATCCCTTTAAATTAATCATCTCAGACACATGGCTCTGCAGCAATGCATCCATATTGATGTGTGTAGTGTGCCTGGTTCCATCTCCACCCACCTATCTCCTCTTGACCTCTCACAGCAGAGCAACTCAGGAGAAAGGAAGAGGCTGATGAAGTAACCAGCTCTCGCATATCAAGTCGCTGCAGCCTCTTGAGTGGCTACTGCCAGAAAGAGAAGCTAAGGCAAAAAGAACAAGTCTGGGTGAAAGACGGCAACCCTAGCTGAGTAGGGGAATCATTCCAAAACCCAGCCCTGTCCATGTTATCTTGGGGATGGGGGTGGGGATCGGCACTCAGTTGCAGGGGCAGATGGAAGTCCAAGAGGACTCCCTACTTTTAGTGCCCACTCAAGGGAACACCCTTGAGTCACCCAATGCTTCCTGCCCCTCCAGGGGCCATATCATAAGTGGTATGTCTCACTGGGTGGTAAGATTCATGCCAACTGATGAAATCACCACCCAGAGTTGTTAAAAGACTGTTGATGTCAAGCTGTCAGTGGCCACATTCCCATTGTCCAATCCAATTAAAATTAGCCTTTAGTCTCACACATGGAAACTCAAAGAATGTCCACAGGAGTAGTTCTCATTGTATGACTCACTCACGAGTGGTGGTCTCTGAGGGCTCTGCTGATGATCACAGACTGATTTCTCATAGGACAGGGAGACTGGCTCATCCTTCTGTATCTTCAAAAGCTTTCTTACTCCAGGATCGTCCCCACGGACATGTACATCTGACTTGACACAGCTCATCTTCAAAACGAAAACAAACAAATGTTCCCTTGACCTCATTCCCACACAACCGTGGTACATGGCTCTGTTTCTCCTTAGAGTGCCCGTGAGCAAGTGTGCTAAGACACTTCAGTCGCGTCCGACTCTTTTCGACCCCATGGGCTGTAACCCGCCAGGCTCTTATGTCCATTGGATTTTCCAGGCAAGGATACTGGGATGAGTTGTCATGCCCTCCTCCTAGGGGATCTTCTTCACCCAGGGACTGAACACTCATCTCTTGTGTCTCCCACATTGGCAGGCAGGCTCTTTACCGCTAGTGCCACCTGGAAAGCCTCTCTCCTTAAAGTAAATCTCCTCAAGCATCGTGAGTTATCACTGTCTCTATCTTCTCAGCCTCCATTCTCTCCCAACTCTTCATTCCCAACTCTATCATAGGGGAACCACTGACTCCACTTACTGAATCCAGAGACCAGTTAGTTCTCTGTTCCATCTTACAAAACTTGTGAGCAGAATCATCACGGTTGACCCCTCCCACCTTCTTAAAACTTTTTCTTCTTTAGGGTCCTAGGAGACCATGTTTTCTTGGTTTTCATCCTACCTACCATACTGTTTCTTTTTTTTTTTTCTTTCTCATCTGCCCAACATCTTAATGTTAGATTCCCCTTGGATGGAATCTTCAGAGTTTTTCTCTTGTCTTCCTTTCCTTTTCTTTCTCTTCTCTTCCCTTTGTTCTTCTCCTCTCCCATCTCTGCACCCCTGCTCTCCACCCTTTCTCCAGGTAATCTCTTTCAGTCTCATATCACCTACATATTCATGGCTCCCAACTCTGTCTTTCCAGCCCTCATCTTTCCCCTAAGGAAGCTGTCTCCATGACATCTCTGCTCGGACGTCTTATAGACACCTCAAATTGCATGTCTTGGCATCCCTCCAAGGCCTATTTCTCCCCCAGGATTCTTGTGTGAGGCAAATGACTCCATCATCTACCCAGTTGGCTCGGGTTAAAATTTAAGAATTGTTTATCTTTTATTCCTTTTCCCCCCTAGTTGTTATCTCACATTCAATGCCATAGTCCTATTAGCTCTAACTTCAGAATATATCCCAGAATCTAATCACCTCACCACATCCTTTGCTACAGCCTCATCCGTCATCATCTCCTGCCTAGCCCACAGCAATAACTCCTCTCTCTGTGTGTCCAACTTCCCCTACTGTACTGCCTTCTCTACCTAACAGGCCAAATAACCTCTGAAGAGTGTAAATCTGCTACTTTGCCCTCTTGCTTAAATCTTGTTAATGGTGTCTAAATACATAACAGTAAAATTTAGGCTGCTTGCCATGGACGTAATCTGAGCCCCGTCTACATGGTCTGACCCGGTCCTCCTTGCCTCCATTCTCATCCTGTCTGTTAGGCTCAGTTACACTGGCCTTCTTTCTAGACCTCAGACACCCCTCGCTGTTCCTGCACCAGTGTCTTTGCATTTGCTGTTCCTTCTGCCAGGAATGCTTTTCCCCTGATCTCAGCATAATTAAGCCTGACCTTTCAATTCTCAGCTTTATTGTCACCTCCTAAGAGAGAACTTTCCCAACTTCCGTTTAAAGCAGCTTCCAAACCTCTTCAATCTCTATCTCATTACACTATTTTCCTGCATGTTGATGAACACTCTTTTCTTGAAATGATTGTATTATTGATTTACAGCTTTATTGATTTTTATCTTCCTACACTGGATTATATAACAGCAATCTTGTCTGTCTTGTTCACTGTTAATTCCCTAACTTATACTAAGGCAGAGCTCATATCATATGTTCAATAAATATTTGTTGTGTAAGGAAATGCTCAATAAATTCTCTAGTGTGTTTCTGATTCTGGTTTGAAGCAACATGGCTTCTAACATTCTTCTGGCAGCACGGAAGAATTACCTAGACATATTTTTAATAATTCAGACTCTTGGGCCCCATCCCAGGATCTATTGATGTGCCACTGAGAGTGTCCTGATCTTTCCATTCACTCTGATGAAAAGTCTTGAATTGGCAAAATCAAGATCAGGGGGTTAAGATTCAGGCTAATGCAATTTGCGTTAAGCAGTCATATGAGTCCTTTGTTCCACTGGAGTAAAAAACCTTTAGAAACCACTAGATTGCAGTTGCAGGTGGGGTGGAGAGAGATGAAAAGTTGGACTCTGTGGTGTGGGTCTATCTGGCTGTTGAGAGTAGAGATCCAGTCTTACTGCTTTGGGAGCTGAGTGATTCTGTGAATTCCCAGGATACCTCTTCATTCAGGGAAAACCCTCTACTTTACATGTCCTTTACATGTCCTTCAGCTTCATGATGGAGAATCTGCTATTCAATATAGTAGCCACGATTTAAATTTGAGTGAATAAAAATTAAGGTATTTGGATCAGATTTATTCATTAAGATCAGACAGAATGAAGAATTCCATTCTTCAGTCTCGCTGCCGCATTCTCAGCACTCACTCTCGGCCTGGGCTAGAGCCTCCAGCGGTGACAGTGCGTTTCCATCAGTGTAGAAAGTTCTCTGGGTCAGGGCTGGTCTGGAAAATGCGCTCCTGGGACATTTAGGACATCCACCTGCTGTTGTGATTGCTTTAAATGCCACCCTTGTCAGTCGTACACAGAATTAAGCTATATCCTGGTTAAGGGATGGGTCTCGTGAGGTCTGGGAATTTCAGTTAAGCAGGTGAGAAGCTGATGAAAACAGTTTATAAAAACACATGCCAGAAGACTGGCTCACACACAGAGGAGAGGCACATTTTCACAGAAATACCTTTGTTGCTTCCAAGCACATGGAGAAAGCACATCTCTGAGACAGGGAGGACACTTTCCTTAGCTTGTTCTTGAACTCTGAGTCCAAGGTCACTCATGGGAATATCAGCAGGATTTGTCAGGTAACTGTTTCTTAGGCTTACATGTTACATCCCCAATGAGAGGATCAGCCAGCCACTCTAAGGCAGGGGAAATTATTTATACACTTATCTCCTTCTCGGCATTTCACATAGAGATGATAAACATTAGCACTTAGTCTAACTCGTACTATAATGAGCTCTGTACATGCCTCTTTTTGTTTGCTCATGAGGTTCTCAAGGGCAAGGATTATATCTTATTCCCTTCTCTGCAGCAACTGACACTGCATGATGCATAATTTTTTCTATACAAATATTCACTAGATTGGCTGGATAGGTGACTAGATGGATGGATGGATGGATGGATTTCTGAGCCACCCTGATGGAAGAGTCCACATGGTAATTTTACCACATGGTAAAAGAATGGTAATTCTGTGATATTACCATTTCTAACACATCATTTCTCTTCTCAGGACTTCAGAGGAATTCAGTATTATTCTCTCTTCTGAAGATGAAGAGACACAATCTTGTATGTCAACAGTGAGTAGATGAATGAGAGGAAACTTTTCCAGCGTCATGAGAGCATCCTCATGGAACTTCATGGGAAAAGCCATTTCCTTTTCTTCTCTTTCTCTCTCTGACAGAAAGCCCAGCTAGGGGAGGAACAGATTTAGCTCAAAAGGGAAACAGGCAAGTAGGGCACTTTGATAAGAAATTGCACATGTACCTTGTGAGGCGTTCACGTTCCCAGAGCACCTTGGGTTACTCTTTCAAGAACTCAATTTTGAGAGCTTATTATAGCTTTCAGAATCCTTTATCCCCCACATCTTGTCTCAGAGAAAGAGGAGAGTGAGACTGCATGTTGCGTAGCAATGAGGCACACGAGATCACAAAACCAGGCAAAGGCCAGCTCTGAGCCACCCGGCATAGGAGACAAGCTTGTCAGGACCACGTTCCTTGTCTCCCTGCTGCTCATGACCATGAGGGTGAAAGAGCAATGGGAACTGCAACACTGCTTATTGAAGACGACATGAGTAGACTGGTCCCCCCTTCTAATACACTTTTGCATGTTAAATTATCAATTCTATAAGTATTGCTTGCTTTTCTTTTTTTGTAATTCTTTTCTGGCTATAAAAATAACCCACATTCATTATAGAAATATAGGAAGGTATAAAGAAAGCTAAAAATACTTGTAACCCTCCTATCCTGAGTTTCTGCTGCATATATTTTAGTGTGTTTCCTTCTTATCCTTTTCCTGTACATATACAATATAAATAGGTATGGTTATATCTTTCTTTGAATAATGAGAATCACGGTCACACTTTGCTATTAGATTTTTATATTTGACAATGTATTATTATGAGTATATCTCCGTGCCATTCAACATTTTTCAAAGCAGTCATATATAAGTAAAAAAAAACTTTGGGGAGAAGGGGTAGTTAGGGTGTTTGGGATGGACATGTACACACTGCTGTATTTAAAATGGATAACTGGCAAGTACCTACTAAGGAGCACAGGGAATTCTGCTCAATGTTATGTGGCAACCTAGATGGGAGGGGAGTTTGGGGGAGAATGGATACATGTATATGTGTGGCTGAGTCCCTTTGCTGTCCATCTGAAACTGTCACATTGTTTATTTGCTATATCCTATAGAAAATAAAAAGTTGAAAAAAATCCTTCACCCCTCCTGCAAGATGTATAGGCTGTAAGTAAAGTATTATTTCGGAGAAGGCAATGGCACCCCACTCCAGTACTTTGCCTGGAATATCCCATGGATGGAGGAGCCTGGTAGGCTGCAGTCCATGGGGTCGCTAAGAGTCGGACACGACTGAAGTGACTTAGCAGCAGCAGCAGCAAAGTATTATTTAGAGGAAATGTTATGGTTTCAAATTATTATATTAAGAAAGAAGAAAGGCTAAAAATTCATGAGTTAAACATTAATTTAAAAAGTCAAGAGGAGTAGCAGAATTAACAAAGATCCAAACAGGAAACTAAAGTCATGAACGCAGGAATGTTTCAGATCTGCCTGTTGTATCTTTTTTCATTCTGTACTTTGGATTCTTTGATCCTTATATTTTAGATGTGTCTCTTCTAAAAGAGCATTTAACTAGATATTTTAAATCTAGTCTGACATCTTTGACTTTTAACTGAGGCATTTAGTCTATTTTCATTTCAGTGTAATCACTGAAATGTTTTATCTAGATCAATTTTGTGTTTTGTAATTATCCTACTTTCTCTATAGCTCCCTTTTTTTTTTTTTTTTTTTTTGCCTCTTTTGGACTCATCTCTTTTCATTTTTCTCTAGTACTTTGAAAATAATATATCTAATTCTCTTCTCCTAAAGCTTATCCTAGAACATTAATAAGCAAACTTTTCATATTCTAAATGTAATTAATGTTTCCCTCCTTCCATACATTACAATAATTTTAAAACACCTTAATCCTATTACCCCTTCCAATTTACATACTCTTGTTGCTGCGTATTTTATTTCTATCTTTTACTCACAGAAGTTTATTGTTGTTGTTTTCTGCAGTGTTCTTTGGATTTATCCCTATATTTGCCACTTTCTGGGCCTATTATGCCATCTTTCATCTCGGTCTTTCCACTGAGATTATTTCCTCTGCCTCAGCCAAGCCTTTAGAATTTCCTTTAATCACAGTTTATTTTTCCTTACCTCAAAATGTTTTTACTTGACTCTTATTTTTGAAAGATATCTTCACTGCACATATACTTTTGGCTTAGTGGTTGTTTTCTCTCAGCATATTAAAAATATTTTCCCAGTATCATCTAGCTTCTGTGATGGCTCTTATGAAATCAGTTGCAAATGTGTCATTTCTTTGTAAGTAACCTATCTTTCTTCTTTGCCTGACTTTTAGGTCCTCTCTGGCTTTAGTGTTCTGAGGTTTTATTATTGTATATTATGAGCATTTCTTTCTCTTTTTTCTTCTTTTAAAAATCCTGCTGGGTTCCTTGGGATGCCTGTATCTGAGGACTGGAGTCTTTCGTCAATTCTGATTACTTCTTTTTATCTCTTTGGAGTGTGTAAAAAGTAAACTGCTGGTCTGCCTTCCAGTTTTCTTATTCTTTCTTCAGCTATGCTAATCTTCTCTTAAACCACCCATTGAGGCTTACAAAAAATGTTTAGTTATAACATTTTTCATTTCTAGAAGTTCTAGTTGGATCTTTTCTCAAATCTGCTTGATAGCTTTTATATATTTTTTGTTCCTCACTTATACTTATAGGACATGTAGTGGTCTGAATTGTGTCCCCTCAAAATTCATATACTGAGATCCTAAATGCCAGTACCTCAGCATGTGACTGTATTTGGAGACAGGGCTTTTAAAGAGGTAATTAAAGTTACAGGAGGCCATTGGGTTGGGTCCTAATCCAATATGACTTTTATGAAGAGATACGGTGTCCTTTTAAGAAGAGATTAAGACACAGGACAGACATACACAAAGGAAAGACACCATGAGGACAAAGAGAGAAGACAGCCGTCTGCAAACCACCCAGAGACACCGCAGAAAGAGCCACCCCAGTCAGTACCTTGATCTTGGACTTACAGCCTCCAGAACCATGAGAAAGTAAATCTCCATTCTTTAAGCCACACAGTCTGTGGAACACAGTTATGGCGGCACTAGCAAACTCACACCGACCCCTATAGCTTCTGTTTCCTTTGAGTCAAGTTCTGAATACCTGTTTTATATTCCTTGGCTGATAAATCAATATCTGAAACTTTTACAAGCTGCATCTCTGGTCTGTTTTTTCAGCTGTATTATGCTTCAGTTCAGTTCAGTGCAGTTGCTCAATCGTGTCCAACTCTTTGCGACCCCATGAACCACAACAAGCCAGGCCTCCCTGTCCATCACCAACTCCTGAAGTTCACCCAAACTCATGTCCATTGAGTCAGTGATGCCATCTAAACATCTCATCCTCTGTCGTCCCCTTCTCCTCCTGCCTTCAATCTTTCCCAACATCAGAGTATTTTCAAATGAATCAGCTCTTCGCATCAGGTGGCCAAAATATTGGAGTTTCAGCTTCAACATCAGTCCCTCCAATGAACACCCAGGACTAATCTCCTTTAAGATGGACTGGTTGGATCTCCTCGCAGTCCAAGGGACTCTCAAGAGTCTTCCCCAACACCACAGTTCAAAACCATCAATTCTTCGGCAGTCAGCTTTCCTTATAGTCCAACTCTCACATCCATACATGATTACTGGAAAAATCATAGCCTTGACTAGATGGACATTTGTGGACAAAGTAATGTCTCTGCCTTTTAATACGCTGTCTAGGTTGGTCATAACTTTCCTTCCAAGCAGCAAGCATCTTTTAATTTCATGGCTGCAATCACCATCTGCAGTGATTTTGGAGCCCCAAAAATTAAAGTCAGTCACTTTTCCCACTGTTTCCCCATCTATTTGCCATAAAGTGATAGGACTGGATGCCATGATCTTAGTTTTCTGAATGTTGAACTTTAAGCCAACTTTTTCACTCTCCTCTTTCACTCTCCTCTTTCACTCTCATCAGAAGGCTCTTTATTCCTCTTCACTTTCTGCCATAAGGGTGGTATCATCTGCATATCTGAGGTTATTGATATTTCTCCCAGCAATCTTGATTCCAGCTTGTGCTTCCTCCAGCCCAGCGTTTCTCATGATGTACTCTGCATAGAAGTTAAATAAGCAGGGTGACAATATACAGCCTTGACGTACTCCTTTTCCTATTTGGAACCAGTCTGTTATTCCATGTCCTGCTCTAACTGTTGCTTCCTGACCTGCTTACAGGTTTCTCAAGAGGCAGGTCAGGTGATCTGGTATTCCCATCTCTTTCAGAATTTTCCACAGTTTATTGTGATCCACACAGTCAAAGGCTTTGGCATAGTCAATAAAGCAGAAACAGATGTTTTTCTGGAACTCTCTATTATGCTTAGGGACCTCCCATCATTGTGAATTTTGTGTGCTGATGAGCTGATCTGTGCTGATGATGTGATCTGTGCTGATAAGCTCATATTTTTTGAAAGCTTCATCTGTGGCAATTCTATGAGACAAATCTGAGAGTATTCACTTTTTCCATAGTGCCATGAGCCCAGGACCACTTCCAACTCAGCAGCTCTCTATATTAATTCTCCACTTGAACTTTTGGGACTACCCAGATAACGTGGATTGAGGTTGGAAATTATACAATGGCCTTGTGCTTATGAATAATCAAGGCAGAGATTTTGTTCCTTTACCCAACTACTGAGGTTAGATAAAGGAAGTTTGCTTTGCTTGTCTGGATGGTGGTGGAGAGGGACAGCAAATATCCAATTCATGTCTCTTCACTGTGTGAAGCTCTTCTACCAGATCCCATACTTTGGGAGGTCCTGAGGTCTTTCCTTTTTTTGGCCACACAAACTGTGCGGCATACAGGACCTTAGTTCCCCAACCAGGGATCAAATCCATGCCCCCGGCCGTGGAGGCTCAAAGTCATAACCACCGGATATCGAGGGAAGTCCCTGTAGGCTTCTTCATGTGACCTGACCACTGGAGTTTGACAAATGCCCTTAGGATGAAAGTCAGCTTTAGGGTTGCAAAGATAGTTCCAGAAGGAGAGGTTGTTTTTCGCCCAGAACCTTTCTCTCTTCTCTACAAAGATAAGGCTGGTTCATGCTGGGAAAATTCAATGCTGCTGTCGCCTCCATCTGCTGCTTTCCTGACCAGCCTCTTATTAAGAGCTGGGTCTAAAAGGCAAGCATTTTCTGGAAGTCAGTTCTAGCTTGCCCGGCCATTGTTGTCAAGTCCTGATCCGTGCACTGACTGTCCTGTGCATGAGCCCCCCTACGCTCCCCCCCAACACACACACAATCACAGAGTGCTTTAAAGGTCCTGGATTCTCACCACCACCTCTCCAATCAATTTTTCTTCATTTCCTACCTGCTTCTTTGAAGAAATCAATAAAAGAGCCATCTGTTTGGGGAGATATCTTGGTGACACTGTCCTCTTTCAGAAAGGGCTAGGAAGAGAGGCTAAATTCAAAGACAATGTGAAAGTGAAAGTCACTCAGTCACGTCCGACTCTTTGTGAGCCCATGGGCTATATACTCCCTGGAATTCTCCAGGCCAGAATACTACCAGAAAGGTAGCCTTTCCCTTCTCCAGGGGATCTTCCCAACCCAGGAAGAATCCAGGTCTCCCACATTGCAGGTGGATTCTTTACCAGCTGAGCCACAGGGAAGCCCAAGAATACTGAAGTGGGTAACCTATCCCTTCTCCAGCAGATCTTCCCAACCCAGGAATTGAACTGGGGTCTCCTGCATTACAGGTGGATTCTTTACCAGCTGAGTTTATCAGGAAATTCTAAGACACAACATCCCCAAAACTGTATGAAGACAGGGCTAAGGTTCTTGTATCTACTGCATCCACTCAAGGAGAGCCTACCAACTCTTATCCCAAGAGGATTTTTTTTTTTTTTTTTTTTTTTTTTTTTTGGCTGCATTGCACAGCATGAGGGATCTTAGTTTCCTGATCAGGGATCAAACCTGTGCCCTCTGTGTTGGAACCAGGGAGTCTTAACTACTGGACCACCAGGGAAGCCCCCAGAGGGGATTTTTTTTTTTTTTTTTAAAGCTTAAGCCAGTGTATGATTTGGGTCTCTAACTGGAAGGCTTTTTGAGTCATCATAACACAAGGTAAGTGACTGAAGAGTGTCTACACACTCACTTGGCACTGCCTTTGATTTCCCCGAGTGCAGAGTTGGACTCAGTCTCCAAGCTCTGTCTGGAAGCTCAGGGCATCCAGCATAGGATGACGGAGGCCATTGACACAGAGCAAAAATCTGCCTGAGAGACACTCTACTTCATCTGACGATTCTCCAGTTGTAGGTAAAACCTCCAGTATGATTTATGACTAGCTCCTTTTTAATGAAAAATGTATTTTATTTCTTAAAAGAATGCATTTTATTAAATAGGTAGTAGGCTGATAGCTATAAACTTCTTCCACATCTTAATGCATTTGTTTTTCATCTTTATTGCTGGTCAGATAGCCATAACCACCTTTCCCTCAGGGATCAAGAAAGGGCTTGCTGTTACACTAGAGGAAATAATTTATGAGTCTTTAAGTGCATGTGACTTATTAATTTGCTCCCTAAATGCTAAAATACCATATTTATGATTAGTTTTTGAGTCTCTTTCTTTGGGGTTAATCTTGTTTGAGGAGCCATAGGAACTGCGTGACCCCAGGACCAAGGGTCCCTCTTACTGGGCCTCCTGGTGGACCAATTTGTGCAGGTTAAAAAAAAAAAAAAAGTTCAGACAATGGGCTTATTGACATGCCTTCTGACCTTTCTCATTAGCTGTTGTTGTCAGGCCCCTGTAGAGAGCCTCGGGCAATAACAAGAGAAGCTAAGCACATTTTCAAATTCAAAGTCAGGTCTGCAAAGAGCTGGGAGTGTGGACTTTTCCCTGGGCAAGGGCAAGACTTGGCCCTCTCATGTCCTTACCAGCCCTGCCTTGTGCTTTCAACAGGGTAAATCAGGCCAATAAACTCTGCTGTTTGATGGAAGGTAAAAGGCATAAAGGTGAATACTATTTAGGAGAGGAAAGATCAGTTAATGCTTGGGAAATGCCTAAGTCAAAAGAATTCTTTTTCTATTCATGAATGTGGTCACTTGGAAATTCAGTTTAAGTTTACTATGAGTCTCATGGGTCTAAAAAGCTTTTCAAGTATTTGCCAACAGATTAACTACTGATATATATGATTTAAAAAATGGTGGAATAAAATTCTGGAACATACAGGAACTAATATTTATAACCTCCAAACCATACTGAAGAATATGTGGCACTGATTGAACTAGAGTGGGGCCTCCCTGGTGTCTCAGCAGTAAAGAATCTGCCTGCAATGCAGGAGATGCAGGTTTGATCCTTGGGTCAGGAATATCCGCTGGAGGAGGGCACAGCAACCCACTCCAGTATTCTTGCCTGGGGTGTCCCATGAACAGTGGAGGGGAGCCTGGTGGGCTACAGTCCACAGGGTTGCAAAAGAGTCGAGCAAGACACGACTGAGCACGCACGCATGAGCTAGAGCAGCAACAACAGGGATGCCCACAACCACGGCAGTGCTTGGCACGTGATAAATGTTGACTCAAGGTATAATGAAGCATCAACTCTCCAGACCTAGAAGTGAGGTGAAGTGAAGTCGCTCAGTCGTGTCCGACTCTTTGCGACCCCCTGGGCTGTAGTCTACCAGGCTCCTCTGTCCATGGGATCTTCCAGGCAACAGTCCCGGAGTGGATTGCCATTTCCTTCTCCACTCCAGATCTAAGCAGGACGCTAACATCTCTGAAAGTAAGTGAAATAATTCTATAAAACCCAACCTGGGGTGCTATACTTGGAATAATTAAATTCCCAGAGAGGACACAGAGGAAAGAGGGACCATTTTCTGTAGTGATATTCTAAAGTTTCTTATTTCTGAATGGCAGGAGATGTACGGATAACATAGAATGGAATCCTTGAACCAGCCACCTGTGGGTTCTAAGACCTCCCTCCCTCAGCCCCTCTTACTGCAGAAGAGAGGAAAGCCCAAAACTTAAAGCAAGTAGATATTCAGAGCAGAGAGCCCAGCCCATTTGTACAGAAAACCTAGACAATAATAATTATGAATAAATTTAAAAGCTGTGCTTCATAACCTAAGGATATGATTAAAGCAATGCTCAGAGGGAAATTATCAGGTTTAAGCACTTAGCATTAATAAATAAAAAGTAATCACAATAATGCATTGATTATTCAACTCAAGATGTCTGAAAAAGAGCCCAAGGTAATTACAGAAAGGAAGGCACAAGGAAAACATAATGTTGAGAGTTGAAATGAATAAATTAAAGAAAAAAAGATATTTGGCAGAAAAATAAATGAATCCAAAGCCTAATGCATTTAACTGAAATAGATAAACCATTCTCCATTACCTATTTTGGAGGGTGGATATCCCACCCTCCAAAAAATTGAGGGTCAAAATACAAATCCATAAAATTAGAGAGGAGAATGAGGAGATAGCACAAAGATGGAGGAAATTTTGAAAAAAAAAAATGATGCTAAATTATAAGCAGACACATATAAAAACCTAAGGAGTTACTATTAACATATATGAAGTTGAATAGTTGTCTAGATGCCAGATCCAGATAAATTCACAAGTGGATTATTTTAAATCTGTAAGAAGTAGGTCATTCTAACACTTTAAAACCCTTTCTAGAGTAAGCAAAATACATGCTTCCAATGCCTTCGTATAAAGCCAGTATAACTCTGATGCCAAAATTTAACACTGATGGTATATCATGCATACACAGAATTCACACATAGCAGATGAGTTCTGCTAATACATCTCATGCAAGAATCTTAAATAAAATATTGATGCATTAGTTAGGATTTTCTTTTTTGCATGACATACTTTCTAATAGCTCCTTGACCAGAGAGGAAAAAATAGCTCTAACAGAAAAGAAAGAATTTAAATATTTCAATGATACAGAAAGGTATTATGGGAAAACTGACTTTCAATCATGACCTTTGACTCCAAGGTCGGTGTTAGAACCAACAGGTGAAAGAATATTAAATCAGAATCGAGAGGGGGACTGCAGGTCGAGATTGCTCACAAACCCAGAATTATGCTCTGCTTTCCCCAATCAGAAGTTTCTTTGGAACAAAGTGAATGTTCTGGTTGGGTAAATTCTTCCAAGAGGAGGCTGTGAGCCTGTGACCACATTTCCTTTTCCTGTTCTGTGATGGGGCAGCCTGGTGGGTGAGAGGGGTAGGGTGAGTAGAAGGGAGGGAAGTGAGGAGAATTATGCTCTGCTTTCCCCAATCAGAAGTTTCTTTGGAACAAAGTGAATGTTCTGGTTGGGTAAATTCTTCCAAGAGGAGGCTGTGAGCCTGTGACCACATTTCCTTTTCCTGTTCCTGTTCTGTGATGGGGCAGCCTGGTGGGTGAGAGGGGTAGGGTGAGTAGTAGAGATGGGTCCATTCTCCGGAAGAATAAAGATGGAGTTTGTGCAGGGGAAGTGGATTGACTGCAAAAAGACGAGCTGGGACACCCTCAGGAGGCGCATCCCGAGCAGCATCAGCCATAAGGAAAGGCCGTCGTGGCTGGTGGTTGCTGACAAGACCTTCACTAGTAAGAGATTAGAGCTGAAGTCCTTTAACCAACTCTGTGCAAGCTTAGCCGACTGTGCTCTGTTTAATCCTCTTAGGCAAACAAGCCCTTCTCACCAGGCCTTGGATAGTGGCTCGTGCCAATTCTGGCCTCAAATGCCAGCCAGCTTTGGAAATTAGACCGGTCTTCTGCAAGCCCTGGAGGGGGGAGTACAAGCGCTGGTTTGTGAGGTGTGGAAAGCCAATCTGCTTATGGCACAAGACTTCCGGATAACCGCAGCCAAGTGCAGAGAGGAAAAAACAGCCTCCAAGGTAACCAGGGTGCAGCCAAGAAAGAACAAGGCAGCCACCCAGCCTTGACTCTGCCTCACCGGGGCTGGCCAGGCCCCTGAGGGGACATAAGGAGACATGGTCCGGGCACAGGACCTGTGAGATCTGAGACTGAAACTGGCCTTTTGAGAGAACAGGACCAAAGCCAGAAACTCGCAGAGACACTCGAGATGGCTCGTTTCCCCAGAGGGAGGCCCAGGTCACCTCCTGAGACGCCGCAAGCTGCTGTTATTGCCACATTTCAGGAATGGATGGAAAGTGAGTCCAGGTCTGAGACAAGATTTTCAGTTGACAGGGTATGTGAAGATCTTCCTCTGAGTAATTTCTTTCCTAACTGGCTAGAAAAAGAAGGAACAGGGCTTCCCTGGTTGTCTAGTGGTTAACTATCTGCTTGCCACTTTGCCAATACAGGGACACAGGTTCAATCCCTGGTCCAGGAAGATTCCACATGCCGTGGAACAACTAAGCCCACAGGCCACAACTACTGAGCCCGCGCTCTGCAACAAGAGACGCCACCAAAATGAGAGACTGCGCACCAGAACGAAGGCACAGCACAGCCAAAACTCAATCAATCAATAAATCTTAAAAAAAAAAAAAAAAAAAGAACATATGAAGTTCAGCTTTTAATTGGGTTAAGATCTCAAAGTCTGGGTCCATCTATTTGGTTTAAGTATGCATTTATCACCCAGTGTATTTAAGGGTCTTTGTTTTGGACTTGCCACCAGGTATAGAGTAAAGCAGTGTTCCCTCAAATAAATACAATGCCTCAACTGGTATTTAAAATGTGGTGCAGCCCCATTAAGAGGTAAAGGGATGTGCACTGTGAGTGATAGCAATATGCTATCACAGGTTCATCAGCTGTAATAAAAGTCCCATGGAACTGCAGAGCGTTGACAGTGGGGAAGCTTCAGGTGTAGGGACAGACAGCATGGATGAGAACTCTGTATTTTCTGCTCAGTTTTGTTGTGAAGTAAAATCTGCTCTGAAAAATAAAGTCTATTTAAAAAATAAAATAAAATCAGAAAGTGTGAAAGTGAAGTCGCTTAGTCATATCTGACTCTTTGCAACCCCATGGACTGTAGCTTACCAGGCTCCTCCATCCATGGGATTTTCCAGGCAAGAATACTGGAGTGGGTTGCCATTTCCTTCTCCAGATCTTCTTGACCCAGGGATTGAACCCAGATCTCTCTCATTGTAGGCAGACACTTTACCGTCTGAGCCACCAGGGAAGTCTGCTAAAATAAAATCAAATAGAAATTAATTTTAATAATATATTTAATGCAACCAAATATTATCATTTTGACAGGAAATTAGTATAAGCATAAAAACAAGATTGCTGACATTCTATTTTCATATTAAGTCTTCGCATTCAGCACATCTCAACTCAGAGTAGCCACTTTTGAAGTTCTCGTTAGTGGCTACCGTGTTAGATGATGAATGTAGAGGGTTGTATCATAAGGTCCCTGGGAGCTTACAAACAGGCACCCTTATCCCGTATTCAGTGCAGTGCAGGGGGTAGGATAGAGACACTTACCTGTTTGGACCCCCTGGAAAGAGATGGGAACTTCTCTAGAGTTTGGAACCAGCTACTAGCGCTAGGTGGGTTTCACAAAGCTCTCACCTCTTCTCAAGTTCTAGTTAACTAACAACTTGACTACCCAACCACACCAATCAGAGCTAGTCCCCGATGGCTCCATAAATCAGATTCCACAAGACCAGTTCACATACCTCTTCTTAGTGTATTTGCAAGGTCTCCATTCTGCCCAGATTTAGGGAGACAAAGCAAGGCAGGCAAGAATGAAACTGGCCCTCTGATGACCCCTGTTGCTTTACTTAGCTTCAGGATTGGTGCGCACTCTTACCCGGGACCGGCACCAGTGGGAAGGACTGGTTCGCACACACCACTCTTGCCACTTCTGGAGGGAGGTTTGGCCAGAACCTCCACAGTTTAGGGGTGCAGCTTTTTAAAGCACCCCTGCCTTCACATGCAGCCAGTCCCCTCTCCCCTTCCCCCTCCCTGAGGCAGCTGCAGCCGGCACACCGCAGCCAGTGCTGGCTGGGATGCCTGGTCTGTGCACTCCTCCAGCCTGGCCTCTCTTTATCCTCCAGACCCCTGATACCCGGGCTCTAATCCCTGGCTTATGCCTCAGCTTCTCAAATCCACATCTAGAGCCCTTTAGAGACTCTGGTTCTCTGACCTTAACTTCTTGCTCAGCTCCGCTTTCCTGATGCTGCCCTTACCTCAGCCTGGGCAGAAGTTCCACTCTGCCACCAGGGCCCCAGGCATGCTCAGGCGTCCCTGATTCCCTGCCCCCTGCCCTGGCATTAGAGAGCCATTTGGGTGCAGTGAAGTCCAAGGCTTGACCTGCTGCCGAGGTCCTGGGCAGCCCCTGGTAGAAGGGCCAAGGGTGGGTCTCACAGCCTGGGCCTCAGCCGGCCTCTCTGCTCCCACCAGCCTGCTCTATCTCCATGTCCGAGCTACTGTGCTCATTTCAGAGTGCTCAATTTCTACACGGGGCAAATTCTCAAAACTCAGTGCCTAAAATGTGTTGATATTTTCTCTCTCGCTCCCTTTCTCTCCCTCAGTATTACATGCAACACAAGAATTTTTCTTTTTATGGGAGCTGAATACCGCATCAGAATAATGCGTGATGACTTCCTTCCCAACTTTGGCTCTCTGCGGAGGCGAGGAATTGAGAGACTAATGTGTGCGATGGCACCCCACTCCAGTACTATTGCCTGGAAAATCCCATGGGCGGAGGAGCCTGGTAGGCTGCAGTCCATGGGGTTGCGAAGAGTGGAACACTACTGAGCGACTTCACTTTCACTTTTCACTTTCATGCATTGGAGAAGGAAATGGCAACCCACTCCAGTCCTCTTGCCTGGAGAATCCCAGGGACGGGAGAGCCTGGTGGGCTGCCGTCTATGGGGTCGCACAGAGTCGGACACGACTGAAGCGACTTGGCAGCAGTAGCAGCAGCAGTGTGTGCACAGGCACGACCCGGTTGTTCAGATAAACCTGTGCTTTGGGCGGGGTGTGGTCTCTGAAGATCTCCTGAGCATGCGCTTTAGGAGAAGCTAAGGAGTTCCACTATTGCCTCCATTCCCTAAAAATCCACTGCCTTTGGTCTCCGTTTTTGCTCAGCTCCAACTAAAGAAACATTTAAAACTAGAAACCTCGAGATATTTCTATTGTTCTGAAATCAGATCACAGAGGCTGAAATGTCCCAGCTGTCCACTAGGGGGAGACTCTAACGCAGCCCAGGAGCCCCGAGGAACTATCATGGAAGAGACGGAACTGAAAAGAAATGGGATTTTTGTGGGAAACACAATTCTTTTCTATATATTGGCTTTGATGTGATTTTGTGGTTAGATTTAAGTTGGGTGCTGAGTAGATGTTACAGCCCAATTTTTTTGTAATCTAAAAAGCTTAAACACTTTCTCTGCACCAGAAGGCTTCCCCCTCTCTCCCTTATCAAATAATACACACAATCATCTCTCTGAGCTGGGTACCTCACAGGGTCAAACGAGTGGGTGAACCCATACCTCTTAGCGTTGTCCAGCTCGGTGTCAACCTCACCAGAGCCCAGTGTCTGCCCAGGCTCTCTGGAAACTGACCTCCTCATTCAGTCTGACCAGCAGTGTATAGCAAAGACTACTCAATGCCAAGTCTACATGGTACAGTTATCACCCTTCCTGTATGAAAAATGGTTAAGAAAAAATGGGGTCATCCTTGCTTTTTGAATCCCTCCCCCCCTCACTGGTTGAAAACCAGTGAGTAAAATGTACTTGCATCTCGGGCATTGATGTGGGGATGCTCTGCTCCAGTGGTGGGAGCACCATCGCTCTGGAGCCAGAGGATGTGTTTGAGGCCCTGCAAGGTCTCTTACCTATTGGTCCAAGGTTCTCAGTCTCACATCACTTCTCAAGCTTCAATTTCCATCAATTAAATAGGGATAATAATGCCCATGTCGTAAGATGTTTAGGGGAATGGAGAAAGATAGGCAGGGAAAAGACACAATAGCAACCAGCACATAGTAGGTCCTCAGCTCGTTACTTCTCTCCTTTGGTCATGAAGCCTCTTTGCTGTCTCATCAGTTTTAAAGATACTCTCTCTCTATTGTTTTTTCTCATATTGCTGAGTGGCCTGTTCTCTTGACCCGTGTGGAGAGATGGAGAGTGGGCAACTCAAAAAGAGAAAACCATTTGATAGGAACTGAGACCAGGATGTCACTGTATCGAAATGGATTAAAACCACTTCCCAAACAGGTGGTCAACAGCCTGCTGCTTCTGCCAGAGTCCCAGCTGCATTTCTGCCCGTCTGTTGCTCGCCTGGATAGTCCCCAGAGCCCTGTGCCACCCCCACCAGGAGGACCTTCATCTTCTCTTGATTGAGGCTCTTTGACCTCATCCCAGGATGACAGATGACACAGTGCTTTGGTAGATGGTATTAAACTGAGGCTGTGCTTCCACAGAACTAAATTTTAATTCTACTCATTTCTTTGGAAGCTCCCAAGATTTGACAAATGATTCTGTGAGCATCTACATCCCACATTTCTCCACCCTCGGGGCTGGCTTACTGGTACCTGGCTGCAAAATCCCAACTACAGAGAGATTTCAGCTCAAGATTTATTTCCCTCTGCCTTTTTGGCTTCCCAGTTGGTAAAGGACATGCATTCCAACGGAAACACCATGCCAAGCGCGGTTGGGCTGAGTATCACTTTATTGCCTTGGTTCAGCTACATTTTGCGGAGAAGGCAATGGCAACCCACTCCAGTAATCTTGCCTGGAAAATCCCGTGGATACAGGAGCCTGGTAGGCTGCAGTCCATGGGGTCACTAAGAGTCGGATACGACGGAGCGACTTCACTTTCACTTTTCGCTTTCATGCATTGGAGAAGGAAATGGCAACCCACTACAGTCCTCTTGCCTGGAGAATCCCAGGGACGGGGGCCTCGTGGGCTGCCGTCTATGGGGTCGCACAGAGTCGGACACAACTGAAGTGACTTAGCAGCAGAAGCAGCGGCTATGCTCACCACTATACCACCCACCAATGTTTCATTTTGGAAAAGTTAGGCTTTTGTGAGCTGGCCTGGGAACTTTGCCATTATGTATCAATTTGTAGCTCTGGGAGGTGAGGCCCAAATTCTAAATGATTGGTGTACCAACTTACTTTCAGAATTTACTTTCTCATACATTGGGAATAGCCGGTTCTTTTGGGAATGGCTGGAACCGGAACGGTGATTCAGATAAAGAAGAGTATTTCTAAAGGACAAGAGAGCCCACAGGAAATCTGTTTGCAGGAGGGGCTGAAGCGCCTCAGGAAGACAAGCAAGGCACCCTTTGGTTCTTACAGCAAGGGTCAAGGTCAGAGAGCCAGGTGAGTGTCAGCCGTGGACACCGTCCTTCGGGTCAGCCCGTGGACCAGTGCCCACGTCTCAGAGCACAAGAGAGACAAAAACCAGAGAGCCTGTAATTATTTTTTTTTTAATAGATAAAAATGATTTAGAATATCTAAAAAAGGGTTTTCACCACGGGACCCTATGTTCCTGGGGCACTGGGCAGAAGTAGTGTTCTACAGCACACATGGAGGGAAATACACGTCAAAGAAACTGATCCTGGATCAACCATCTTTTTCCCCCCATCATCATGACATCCCAGTCTCAGACCTGACCTGCCAGGCTTCGCCTCCCTCCGCTGCCGTGCTTGCCCTGAAGTCCTATCTCACAGAGTTGGTTGTATTGGAGAGCATTTTCTAGAAAAGCTGTGTCCTGGTTTGTTTCTGATTCTTCCTCTTCTCAGCCTGTCCTATGAAGCTTCTGCTCCACTGCGCGTCAGTCGATGACAAGTGCCTGATGGGATACCACACCGGTGGCAGGTCAGGGGAATGACAGCCAAGAGCCTGGAGGAGACATTCTTTGCTGTGATAAGCGAATGCTCTCAGAAGGTGTTATTGCATGAGCAGAATGGATCTGGAAGAAAGAAGTCATTGTTTCTGATGCAGCTGATCTGCTCTGTGTGCACGCTTGGGTTGATATCTGTATCTCTACTGACGCGCAGCCTAGATCAGTGGTTCTTCGATTTTAATGGCCACAAGATTCACCCAAGGAAGCTGAGTTACTTCAGAGGGTAGGGGAAGGGCTTTCCCAGGTAATACTGAGGCAGGAGTTTACAGGAGCTCACTTTCTACTACCATGTCACTTAAAAAAAAAAAAAAAATCATGTTAGGGCTTCCCTGGTGGCTCCATGCAAAAGTCATGGGTTTGATCCCTGGTCCTGGAAGATCCCACATACCATGGAGCAACTAAGCCTGTGCACCGCAACTCTCGAAGCCCAGGCACCCTAGAGCTCCGCACAAGAGAAGGCACCACAGTGAGACGCCCTCACACCACAATAAGAGTAGCCTCTGCTCGCCACACTAGAGAAAAGCTCCTGCGGCAATGAAGACCCCGCACAGCCATAAATTTTAAAAAGTTGTTTAAAAAATCATGTTATTGGGAGCCTTGTTACTTGCAATTTATATTACATGAAAATATAGCAGAGGCTCATGTCAATCTCAAGCTCTCTAACAATCCTTCCCCCACTACCCTTCCTTCCTGGTAACCGTAATTTCAAAGAAACATCTCTAATCATAAATGCTTTACAGATAAAATGGTACCATTAGGTATTATAGCTTCTGTGACTGTGCAAAAACGCAGTGCGCTGGATGCCTACAGTACAGCCAGTTTATTAAGTCAGGTCAGGCTGACACAACAGAGGTCCACAAACTGGGTGGCTTCAACCATAGACATTTATTTTCTCAAAGTTCTGGTGGCTAGGAATTCAACAGTTAAGTGTTTATAAGGTTGCTTCCTTCAGAGGGCAGTAAGATATATTTTTTTTTTAGTCTGCCAAGTAATTTTATAATTGTATTTATTTATTTTTGATCGTGCTGGGCCTTCGTTCCTGTGCGCTGGCTTTTCCCGAGTTTCAGCGAGTGGGGCCTGCTCTCCAGTTGTGGGGTGCGGGCTTCTCACTGCGGTGGCTTCTCTCGTTGCAGAGCATGGCTCTAGGGTCAGTGGACTCAGGAGTTGCACCTCCTGGGCTCTGGAGCACAGGCTCAGTAGTTGTGGCGCACGAGTAAATTTAAAAGATCTTATTGGCTTTATTTGGGGCATCTCCGATGGCTGAGATGGTAAAGAATCTGCCTGCAGTGCAGGAGATGCAGGTTCGATCCCTGGGTAGGGAAGATCCCCTGGAGAAGAGAATGGCAACCCACTCCAGTATTCTTGCCTGGCGAATTCCGTGGACAGAGGAGCCGGGTGGGTTACAGTCCATGGGGTCTCAAAGAGTCAGACACGACTGAATGACTAACAGGTGGCTTTATTCAACAGCCCCTGAATTGGGTAGCACCCAATTGAGCAGATAGGAGCTCCGAGGAGCTGTATAAAATGATACAAGCAAAGGAGAGCAGGAACAAGGAAGCTGTACTAGCCAAAAAAGCAGGTTATTGCAAAGTTACTTTCCTTTAAGGGACAGCAAGGGTCCATGAGGCAGATGACTTAACTAGTGCTGATGAAGTGATGCCTGATTGACTGGTTTACGATGACATTTCCGGGAGAGCTAAAATCATAACTAAATTAACTCTTGGTTTGATGATTGATGTGGGGCTTAGCAAAAGTGACTCCATATTGGACCTGTTGTCTTGTTTTTAACAGAGGACAGAGCTGTCCATGTTTCTTTCCTAGCTTCTGATGGTTTGTTGGCAGTCTTTGGTTCTCCTTGTGACTGGTTGGCTTTTCCCTGTGTCTTCAGATCATTATTCTCTCTATGGGTCTGTCTCTGTGTCCAACTTCCCTCCTTTTATAAACACACTAGTCGTGTTGGATCAGGGGCCCGATCTATTCCAGTATGACCTCATCTTAACTCTTGCGATGACCCTGCTTCCAAATAAAGCCACAATCTGAGACAGTGAGAGTTAGGGCTTCCGTGTATGAATTTGGGAGGGACACAGTTCAATCCACACCAACCGTGATTACATAAAAACACTGTGGTTTGGGTCAAGGGCTGGAACTTGCTGAGCTTGCAGTTCAGCATGCCTATCACAGAATCACATCTGCCCTCAATTGCCTCATATGTAGCCTCCCTCCTGTACCCTCGAGTGGTACCCCACGGATAGAAACCCACCAGAAATATTTTGAGGCAAGCATCCATTCTATAATTTACATTCCTATCCCTGTCACTAGCCATGCCTTCCCACGCTGTTTGCTCCTTTCCATATGTCATACCCTTTGCTCTTCTAAAGCTACAGATAAAAGATTTCAGACCAGGCAACATCTCAGGGTGTCTGTACCATCTGTGAAATCTCATCCCAAATGAACAGTGAAAGGAAACACTTTAAAGGTCTGATTTCAATAAGCTTTTCATTCTGAACACACTGAAAGTGGGATTAAAAAAAAAAAATCTTGCCCTTTACTCGCTTTCATTTTCACTATGAATAAAGAATGTGTCCTTACCTCAGGGCAGGATGCTTTCCTTCAGAGTACAGCAGCTAGAAATACGACACTGAGACAGTCGTAAATCCTTAGTGCAGGTGATAAACAGAAGGCATTCACGACCTGTGAGGATGAAAATCTTCCACAGCCATCAAGTGTCGCTTTTGGTATTCCTGTGGCTGCATCGTGGTTTGAATGATGAGGAAGGCCTTGGAAACAGCCAGCAGGCTTCGGCGGGGAGGTGGGTGACTCAGCTGCTGTAGGTAATTTCCAGCTAGAAATTACAAGTAGAAAATGTGAGTCGAACTGAACTTTCTCAACTGAAAAACATCTTCATGGAATATTAAAATAACATGATCTGAACCCAATACGGAGACAGCAGAACTGTAAATCTCTGGATTGGTGTGGTTCAATCACTAAGTGGTGTCGGACTCTTGTAACCCTGTGGACTACGGGACCCCACAGAGAGGCACCAGGCTCCTCTGTCCATGGGATTCTCCAGGCAGGAATGCTGGAGTGGGTTGCCATTTCCTTCTCCAGGGGATCTTTCCCAACCCAGGGATCAAACCCAAGTCTCCTGCACTGCAGATGGATTCTTTATTACTGAACCACTAGGGAAGCCCCTGGATTGGTGGGATATACTTTAAAAATGTGTTTATATCTGCAATTTTGAGGAGCTCTTTGAGGAGACAGAATGAGTAATGGTTACAGGGTGTGACCTTTCTCTAAGATAGAAGCCATGCCTGTGTGTGGCCATTTGACAGGCATCCCATGGGTAATGAACGCGGGATCTTTCCAGACTCTTTCATCCTTGTGGTTCTATTAGTCTCTGAACTCTGGGAGGTGAAACATTCATAGGCAAAGCGAAGTGAGTTTGGGCCACAAATCCAAAAGCCTTTATTTATTCCAGCTCTGTACTGAAGTACTCAGTTCTGGAAATGGGGAGGAAAAGAGAGAGTTGGCATTCAAAAAAAAAAAAAAAATGCAATGAGTACCCACACTCAATGGTAATTAGTTATCATTTCCATAAGAAAAGTAGGACAGTCTATCCCAGAGGCAAACTCTTAGGCCCATCTTACGGTGGATAAAAGGGATTCAAGCCATTCCAATACTTAAGCATTTAAGTCTTAGGAGTTAGTGAAGTTTCATTTGCTCTCAAATGCCCCAGAATTAGACTAAGCAAAAATATCTGCCTGGTTCCTACGACAAGAAACAGCTTTGGTCACTGCTCCCAGGATAAGCCAAACCTACAGAAGGAACAGAAGGTCACCGAGGCATTTGCAATCAAAAGAGGGAACAAGATGGCAACTGTTTGTTAATCACCAGCACACCAGTGGACTCGGCTTCCCCCGTGGCTCAGTGGTAAAGAATCTACCTGCAATGGAGGAGACACAGGAGACGTGGGTTCGATCTTTGTGTGGGGAAGATTCCCTGGAGGAGGGCATGGCAAACCACTCCAGTATTCTTGCCCAGAAAAGCCCATAACAGAGGAGCCTGGTGGGCTACAGTCCATGGGGTCACAAAGAGTCAGACACAACTGAGCACAGAGAACAGTGATTGGACTAGTCTATGATAAGCCAGTCCATTTTCTTCAAAAAATTGTGGTAAAATATACATACCACAAATTGATCTGTCAAATTTTAACTATTTTAAGTGTATAATTCAGTGGCATTGACTACATTCAACAATACTGTGCACTCCATTACGATCCCGCATTTCCAAAACTGTCATCATCCCAAATAGAAACTCTCCACTTCCTCTTTAATGCAAAAGAAGTGAGTGTGCAGACTGTCTTGTCTTTCCTCTTTGACTCCAAGCCCTACTGCAGTACTCCTATGGAGAAATAGCAATGCTGAGAACAGGCTGCTGAGCACCAGAACTGCATGGCTGTCCCCTGTAATATTCCATGACCTGCATGGGACCAGGGACCCAGATGCACCACGCTGATGGCGAGAACACACTCACACCCTCCGTCAGTGTTTTTCCAGGAACTCTGCCTGCTCCACATGGCCCACTCGTTATGTGCTGAGATAAGTGCTCAATTAATTTTAATGATGTCATAAACTCAATAATCAGAAAATGAAATGGACTGGTCTGCTTTCACTCTTATGGGTTAATGACAGTGGACACACGGTAAACAAATAGTGTTAAGGCTGAAAAATGACTCTTGGTCATCTGTCAGACTGGGCTCTTGAAGCTCCAATAGTTTTGTTTATTTAGGAGGCGGCAATAAATCTCTGGAATGGAATGACCATAGCAAGAGGGCCAGGGCATGGAGCTCCCTGGTTCTGTTAGGGGAAGCACACCTAAACTGCCTACCCTGGCCAGGGACCATAGTAACCATTTGCATGAGTTGTTTTAGGACAAGAGGTCCTGGTAAGGAACACGGAACTAATAAGCCTCCACCAACTGGAAGAGTTTGGGAAAGGTCAAAAGGAGACATCACACGTCCAACCACCTCCCGGAATCCTCTCTGGCATACATCTTGGCTGAACAAGGCTTGCACCACCAAGAAGGACTCTGAGTCAGAATGATTGGCTGAAGACAACCCAGAAACTAACCCCATCACCATAAAACCTGAGACTGCAAGCCTCGTGGTAGAGCTGTTCTCCTGGGTTCCCTTACCCTCCTGCTCTCTAACCAGGCACCCTTTCCCAATAAAATCTCCTGGTTTGTCAGCACGTGTGTCTCCTCGGATAATTCATTTCCAAGTGTCAGACAAGAGTCCAGTTTCGGGCCCTGGAAGGGGTCCTCCTTCTTGCAACAGTTCTTGCTTCTCTTTAGCACTTGAGCTGTCCCACCCCCATCCCTGGGAACGGCTAACACCGCTTCTGCCCCTGGGGTGAGGAAAGGTCACAGGCAACAAGGCTTCTTAGACTCTTTCAGGTCTCCTTCTAGAATACAGGGTCAGTTCTAATGAGACACCAGTTCTATCTGTGCCTCTGCCTCCTCGGATCATCTCCCCTTCAGGTACTCATGGCCGCCTGATTACATTTGCATGTTTTGTCTTGGGTGGCTTCTCAGCTGCGATAATAACCTGTTTCTTTCATCTCTAAGAGATAAACTGAGTGGCTGGGACTTGTGAGTTACAGCCCTCATTACTAATGGCAAAATTCTAAAAGAACCAGTGAGCTAAAGCCCCCACACTTGCCTATTGGCCAATTTCTAAGTGCTCCCTTTCCCAAAGAAACAGTTTCTGAAAACCAAAACTTGGGGCTGCCAATGGTAAGAACCAGCAGAGTCAGTAAGCTGGGAGCTTGAGACTATGGAACCAGAAACTGGACACAATACTCTGAATAATAGAATTCCAAAAGTGGAAACAACTCTAAGGGTTTTTTCAGACTAATAAACCTCCAAAAATTCATGCTGGTTAAAATATAGATCCCTAGGCCCTTTCCTAACCTGTTCATTCAGAAACTTCTTGGAGGTGGTATCTAGAAATCTGTATTTTTTCACTGCATCCCAGGTTATTCTGATGCTGGAATAACATCATTCATATAACATCATAGGAAACAGTGGTAGCGTTCATCATGCTTCCTGCAGAAGATGCATCTGAAAAGGCCATGAGACAATCTCCTCTTTGTTCTGGACCTGCACTCCTGTAAACACAGCCTGAGATGGCGTTGAATCACAGTGGAGAATTATTACTGAGCTTGGAGTCAGTGAATATTTTCTTTGCTCCTGAATCATCACCATGATATTTATTCTTGAATCAGGAAAGGCAGAAGGCAGGGAAGAGATTTGAAAAACTGGAAGCATAATTTAAGCCTAATTAGTTTCCTTTCCTATGTCCATCTTTCATTGTTAAAGTCCATGGTTTCCATCTCATCACATGTGCTGTGCTGTGCTAAGTTGCTCAGTCATGTCTGACTCTCTGCAACCCCATGCACTGTAGCCAGGCTCCTCTGTCCATGGGATTCTCCAGGCGAGAATACTGGAGTGAGTTGCCATGCCCTCCTCCAGGGGATCTTCCCATGACAGGGATCTAACCCACGTCTCCTGCATTGCATGTGGATTCTTGACTGTCTGAGCCACCAGGGAAGCCCATCGCATCATGGGTATTAAATTACAACACAAACAGCAAGAAAACCCATTCTATTGTGGTTCACATTTCAATTCAATAGATATTTAATTGTCAGATAATTCAGCAAATGATTAAAGTACTAGGCTCTTCATATATAAAATCTGTAACTCAAATATTCGGTTGGCCAAAAAGTTCATTTGGATTTTTCCCATCAGATCTTATAGAAAAATCTCAACGAAACTTTTGGCCAATTCCATACAAGGTGGAATTGATATTTGCCACAAGAGAGATGCAAAATGTTAGGCAAGTTCAAAGAAAGTGAAGATCACATCTTGTTGAGGGTGGGCCAAGGACACAGAAGGGTCATTTGGGGAAAGGTCCCATTTGAACTGGAGCTTAAAGTACTCTACACATAGATGGGCGAAGGAAGGCACAGCAGGTATAGAAAAGGCTGTCAAGTAATGAATGTAGAAAACATGTGTTGAGGGTGTGAGTGGTCATAGAATAGTCAATTTTAAGGCTAAACAAAGTGGGTTAGGTTCGTGCATGGGGGTCCCTTGGACTAAAGAATTTGGATAACATTTTCCAGAAGTGGGGAGTCAAGAAGTGGCCATGGGGGGCAGACTGATGCCAGGGGAGATTTCAGTTAAGAGTTTCTATCAAGAGATGTGTGCTCAGTCATGTCTGACTCTGCGGCCCCATGGATTGTAGCCCGTCAGAGTCTTCTAATCCATGGAATTCTCTAGGTAAGAATACTGTAGTGGGGTGCCATTTCCTACTCCAGGGAATAATCAAGAGATAGGAGGTACTAAAATACGAGTCCAAAAATTTGAAAACAACCTGTATTAGTTTCCTAAAGTTGCTCCAATAAATTACCACAAATGGCATGTATTCTCTTGGAGTTCTGGAGGGTAGATGTCCAAAATCTATTTCTCTGAGCACAGATCAAGGTAGCTCTACAGGATAATTTGTTTGCTTGTCTTTTCCAGCTTCTAGAACTGCATGCCTTGTGCTTCTTGGCTTCTGGCTTCTTCTGAAACAAGCATGTGGCATTTTTGTAATTAAAATAAAGATGGGAGAAGTTAATGCGGGCCAGAAATAATGCAGTGAAGATGAATAGGGAGGGCGTGATATGAGATGAATCACAGAGATGAGGTCTCTAAGACTGGTTAACCCATCAGATCTCAGAAACAATGGAGGAAAAACCACTCCTTGGCAGCAAGCCTAGGTGACAGAAAGCTTGGGCTGCCTGCAGACATCTGTGTGGGAGGAGCCAGTCTGGAGATGAGGAGGCATCTTTCAGATGTGTTTGTCCTTTCAGGCGAGCCCACTAGTACTTGGCCTTTCTGCTGTGTGACATGAAACTTCCAGAATTTTCATCAAATCGGTCAGTAGGAGGAAGGAAAACTTCTTTTAAAGAATCAAAACCCTTTAGCAGTTCTGCTCTTCCACTTCAAAGGCTCCTGACCTTTGAGCCCTAACCTTGGAGCCTGGGTCTAATGAGATGAGGCAACACATTTGTTCTGCCTGCTCATCAGGCCTGGCAGCACTGAGATCCCCTAGGAAGTTCTGCTGGGTTCTGCTGGGAGGCAGTGTGGGGAAGGAATGCTTGGTTGGCAGTGGCCTTACTGGGATGGGACCAAGGATCTTCTTCGCTGTAGAGGAAGAGCTTCCACTGTCCCTTTCCAGTCCCCAGACCAGACTGGAATCTCTGCTCACCTCCGATGGCCACTCTTGCAACAACAGTGGCTGAGAAAGTGAGAGATCTTCCTGGTTAGTGAACTTATTGGAGAAGGCAATGGCAACCCACTCCAGTACTCTTGCCTGGAAAATCCCACGGACGGGGGAGCCTGGTAGGCTGCAAGCCATGGGGTCACACAGAGTTGGACACGACTGAAGCGACTTAGCAGCAGCAGCAGCAGTGAACTTATGGATGTGCTGGGGGTGTGCACAGGGACAGAAGCACCTGTGCTGGGGCCCCTTTAAGACCTTCCCCTCCACGTCTCCTCATCTTGTTGTTCATTCATGTCCTTTATAAGAAAATGGTAATTGGCAGGACAGTGCTTTCCTGGATTTTGTGAGTCGCTCCAGCAAATGAACAAAGCTAAAGGGGTATGGGAAGCTCTGAATTTGTAGGCAAGTCAGAGGCAAGAGAGGGTAGCCTGAGGACCCCAGCTGAGACTGGCAGCTAAAGCAAGGGCAGTCTTTTGGGGAACCTCACCTTTCAACTTGTGAGATCTGATGCTCGTTCCAGGCAGTTAGTGTCAGAATTGAGTTGAATTGGAGGACACAGTTGGTGTTGAAGAATCAATGTCAGAACTCAGTGGTGTATCCAGCTCTTGGGGTGCTCCATTTGAAAATCAATGGCAGAAGAAATAGCTTCTGATAGATCAGACAAGAAGGAACGTGGCAGTGTGGACCAAGCCCAGAGGATCTGGCCATGCAGTTTCTAGTACCGTTTCTGCTACTGCTCTAGATGAATACCTCAATCTTTCTAGGGTCCTCACCTACAAAGTGAGGCAACTTAGATCCACATCACAATCAACTGAGACACTTGAAAAATGCACACTCTCCCAGCCCTGCCCTTCAGAATTAGCATCTGAGAAGTGGGAGTAAGCCCAGGGTTCAGTTTATTCAAAGCTCCCCCCACCCCCACCCCCCCCACCCAGGTAATTCTGTTGCAA
Organism: Bubalus bubalis; assembly: GCF_019923935.1. Taxonomy (NCBI): domain Eukaryota; kingdom Metazoa; phylum Chordata; class Mammalia; order Artiodactyla; family Bovidae; genus Bubalus; species Bubalus bubalis. The sequence continues at coordinate 20,160,940 of NC_059157.1, read as the reverse complement.
TGAATGGGTAGTTGACCCAGCCAGAGTTTCCCAAGTTCCCTGATGATGAGTACAGCCTGGGCCTCACTGTAAATCCACAAAATCAGACTTCTTACTGGTGGGATCTGGCAATTCGTATTTTAAAGAGTGTTCTACGTGGACTGTAGCATCACAGGAGTTTGTGAAGTAAGACCTAGAGAAGTCGCTCTAAAAGTGTGACGCTGGGACCAGCAACACCTACATCATTCAGGAATTTGTTAGAAATGCAAAGTGCCAGAGTTCGTCCTAAACCTCCTGTATCAGAAACTCCAGGGGTGGAGTCAGGGATCTGAGATTTAACAAGCCCTCCAGAGGCTTCCAACACATGCCCAGTTGGAAAAAAAAAACACTGACCTAGAGAGCTGCTAAAGGTTCAGTTGTTGTTCAGCCACTCAGTCGTGTCCAACTCTGCGACCCCACGGACTGCAGCTTGCCAGGCTTCCCTGTCCTACACTGTCTCCTGGAGTTTGCTCAACTCGTTTCCATTGAATTCATGATGCCATACAACCATCTAATCCTCTGTCACCCCCTTCTCCTCCTGTCCTCAATCTTTCCCAGCATCAGGGTCTTGAGGGTCCAAACAACACTGATAATTTCAGTCTAAATCTTGCATGGGCAATTTTATTCCATCTCTGCTGTGGACCCAATAAAAAATAAAACCCTATTGTCAATCCTGAGACCTTACTCTCCACTGAGACTGACTGGGTAACTTGTATCAGTGTTCTCAAGCTAAAAGTCAAGATGGAACACTTTCTACTATTAATTGCAAAAGAACCAGCTTCCCGGGGGGGGGGGGGGGGGGGGGGGGGTGGAAATCCACTCTCTTCATGGGAATTCTTCATTGTAGAAGCTGCACTATATTATCCCCTTGACAGGTAAAAATATTTTCAGACTTACCTGATCTGAAACTGACAGACTCTTTAAAGCTCATTGGCTCATGTTATTGGAAGAACATGGAACAGAGTTCTAGTCTAATCTCATTTTATCGGTTAAGAAAAATGAGGGGGCCCAGAGCTAGTTCATAACTTGTAACAGAAATGGTAACACAGTTTTTAAAAAAGCTGGACTCAGACTTTCAGACTCATTTCACTGACTGGCATTGGTTATGCTTGGAAGGAACAAGTGCTTGGTCTTCTCCAGCAGTCTCCAACCTTTTTGGCACCAGGAACCAGTTTCATGGAAGACAATTTTTCACAGACTGGGGGTGGAGGGGGGGAATGGTTTGGGGATGATTCAAAAACATTACAATTATTGTGCACTTTATTTTTATTACTATAAATAAAGATCTGATCATCAGGCATTAGATCCTGGAGGTGGGGACCCCTGTCTCTGCAAGCCCAGTATAGCTGCCAGGGTCATCCATACCCATTCAGGGAGTTCAGAGTCTCCAGGAATGGTGCAGACTTGGGTTCCTGTTGGCACAGAGAAGGCAAGTAAGGGGAACATGGAGACATGTATTTCTAGACAGTTACATGCTACATTAATAATAGTTCTTGTTACAGAGGTTCCCCCACGTGCCAGGTAGATCTTGTCCTCAAAACAATTCCATAAAGGGGGCACAATTATCCCAGTTTTACCCGTGAGGAAATGATATACAGAGAGGCCAAATATGTGAGCAAGTCCAAATAGTGGACAATGAGTGGAGGCAGGATTAGAACCCTCAACTCTGAATCCTGAGCCCTTCCCAAGAAGCCCTACTGCTTCCTGGTAAATTGCTTTTGAACTAGCAGTGTGATTTCTTTCCGTCTCTAAATCCGTGACTCCTAACCCTCACTGCAGGTTAAAATCGTGGGAATCTTCAAAAAGTACTAATAGCTGCTACCCTCCTGCCCACTTCCATTAAATCAGAACCTCTGGAAGTGGAACCAGAATTATTGGGTTTTTTTTTTTTTTTGTAAAGCTCCCCCAGATAATGATAATTGCTAATGGGCTGCAAACCACTTTTCTAAATGTTTCATTTGCTTCAAAATAATTTAGATTACCAGGAATAGACACTGTTCTTTAAACAAGGGGTGGAAATTTAATTAATTAAATTACTCAAATGTATGATTGAATTATACTTAGAAGTTAGATAAAGAAAGGAAATGGGGGAAGGAGGAGAGCTGGGTTCTGAAATAGTTTATTTATTTGTGTGCAGGCGTGCAAACTGTTTCTCATCTCGGGGACCCCCACCGGTACCCCCACACCCCAAGATTCCCTGGAACACAATGTTATTCTAGTGTTTGAAAATGTAAACATGTTTAAAAGTAATTAAGCAAATTGGAAGTTAATTATTCTCAGCATTATTTTTTCAGAGAGAAAGTTCTCTTTAAATTTAACAAGTCTTCTATTTAAAGCATTTTGGGTCATGTTCCTAGGTTAAACGTAGAAGACAGTAATCTCACGGTAACTCCTTGAGTCTTATCCAAAAGAAGTCTTAATTAAGAGCTCATTCATCACGGTTAAAAATAAATCTTGAACAAAAGTTTTTCTTTAAGGCAATCTATACCTCCCACTCTTTAATTAAGGCTTCCTGTAGGATCCATGCCCCTAGAAATTCTAATCCTTTTGATTTTTTAAAAGTTTATATCCAACGAGACTGGGAGTAATCAACCTTCTCTTTTTAAGTATGTGAATACTCAGGCAGTCACTAACCCCAGAAAGCCTCCACCTGCAGCCACCCCTCACCTCCTTCTTCACATGGACAACACATTGAACCTGATGGAAAAACCCAACCACTAACTGCAGTCTCAGAAAACTGCCATCTATCTGCCTTTAAACTCTTTTAAAACTGAACCCAAAACTGGTTTATGGACTACATGCATATGCTAAGTCACTTCAGTTGTGTCTAACTCTTTGGAACCCTATGGACCATAGCCCGTCAGGCTCCTCTGTCCATGGGGTTCTCTAGGCAAGAATTCTGGAGTAAGTTGTCATGCCCTCCTCCATGGGATTTTTGAACCAGGGATCGAACCCGCATCTCTTATGTCTCCTGCATTGGCAGACTGGTTCTTTACCACTAGCGTCACCTGGGAAGCCCCTTAGAGACTACATATTTACATTTTTTTCTGCCTGAAATTTTTCATACTTATTTACTTACACATTTATTTGGTCTTGAGACTTCAGTATTAGAGTTTCTTATGACTGGAGTAAATTTTTTTTTACTATAAAGACCTTCTCTACAAGTTTCTGAAACATTCTTCCACCTCTCCAGGTCAGAGGAAAACGTTCAAAATTCTGCAATTTAAAGAGAAGGGTGCTGGAAAAAAATATTTGCGATAGACTTGGATTTCTTAGCCTGGAGGAAACTGGCTTCAGAGTAACTCATTAGAGTCTAAATGTATACAAAGATGACTCTATGGAAGGGGGTAACCAGCTATTTTACACATTCACTGAGAAAAGAACAAAGGAAGCCTAGTTAAATTGCCAGAGGAGGGATTTAGAGGGATCGATAAGGAGGGCCTTTGCTTCAGAAACAGATGAAAGAGCAAGGGCTCTTTTTTTTTTTAAGCCTTAAAGAAAAAGCAACATACTCCCTTGCATTGAGTGGTGTTAGTTATTCTTGAAGGGAGGAGAATTCATTGAGACCTTTCCACACAACAGTGACAGAAATCCAACACCTAGCTCCTTTTCTAAAAGACGAAATCATTGGTTCATGTAAATAGAAGTCCAAGGGTCGGACTCCAGCCCTTGCTGGATTTAGGGGTTTGAACAGTAAGATGGGCACTCTGGCTCTTTTCATCTCCCACTCTGCTTGGCTTTATGCCCTGAAAGATTTCCTTCTTGTGACAGCAAGATGGCTGCAGGCAGCTTTGAGCTTATTCTGCCCTTAAAGCTCCTTTTCCAATATCGGCTTCAGTAAAGGATTCTGATTAGCCTTGATGCTGCCCCTGGACCACTCACTGGTTCCAGAATAATTGAGTCTGTCAGGCTGGGTTACATGCCTGTCTTCAGAGCAGAGGCAGTGAGACCCCTCTGAGAATCGGCAGAACCCACAGGTCATATGGAGTGCAGGAAAGAGAGTTCCAAAAACAAAGAGGCAGGACAGATGGAGAAATAACATGGTTACTGCAGAGATCATCGGGGAAGCATTCTTGTCTCCTGTAATCACCGGAGGACAACTATGAACCGAGATTTTAACAAACTATCCTGATGTCCCAAACCCAAAGCTAAAAATTTTTTTTTTTTTTTTTTTGCGGGGGCCTATAGTTTAAGCTTGTGGTACCTTTCACTATTTTTGTGTTCTACTTTTGGATTTTTTAAGTCGGAGGGGTCAGCTAGAGGCAAAATAATAAGTTCCTGATAAACAAGTTAGAAGAGGAAGCCATGTAACTGTCCTTAATCTTTGGATCACTACTAACCAATCAGAACTTGATCTGGTTTGAGTTCATGGGCCATGACCTTCCACTGTCACCATGTCACAGGGGCCAGATAACTGCCCACCAATGAGATGCTGGCCTTCTTTCTCAGAGTCTAGACTGCAAACTTCCCCTGGCTCCAGAGCACAGGGAGTCCAAGGCTTCCCACTTCTGAAGCTCTAAGGAAATTGATTGTGACCTTGCTCCCAGGGCCCAGCGAAGGCAATCACAATCGCTGACAGTACATTTGCCAACGTCTGGGTTGTGCATTACTCAGGGTCCTGGGAGGAAACAGAATTCATCGCAAATGGTTTGAAGGAAGAGATTTTATGAAGAGCTATCTACAGATAGATGGGCAGGATTAAGAAAACAAACCAGGGACCAAAGATATCCAGAGACTGGCAATGTTGAAAGCCATTATCATCCCTAAGGCAGAGAGACAAGGAGGAAATGGAGGTACCAGAGCCAATGAGAGCTGAAGACGGAGAAGGGGCCACCCGGTGGGAGTCATGGAAGGGGTGAACAATTTGCTGCCTCTCTGATACTTTGGTACTGTCCCCTTGGACCAAATCCACCTGCAGCCAATCAGCAAAGGGCCCCAAGGATTGAGTCCATAGGGGTCACTGTCCCAGGACAGAGAAGAGAAAGAATCAACTGGAAAAACTGGGTCTGGCTTCCCAAGAAGGGGTGTGACATCTCAGAAAACTCAAGCTTGGTCAAGTCTATCTTCTAAAATTCTACAGAAAGTGTAACTCTAATCCCATGATGCACTGAGTCTCTCAGTGGCCCTAAGGAACTTTTGTTCTCAAAGCTCTGAGAATTGTTTCTTCCAAATTTTATCCCAGGCAGACATACAGTGTCATCCATAATAGGATACTGCAACCATTATACCTGGGCTTCCCTGAGAATTAATGCTCAGGAACCAATTCAAATTAATTATCTGGCTACACGATGGCAGGATTAACCTTTAAAGTGGATGCAACAACCATGATTTACATAATCTATTTAATCATTTTCAATAGAGTTAATATTTAGAATGCAAGTGGGGAGAAGTAAATTACATCTTAGGGCTTTTTGCAAATACCAGGCTCATCTCACAAAAGAATAAAATTAACATTATCAAAGGTATGGAACATATCAGGTGCCCAGAGCAATAAATTAGATTACAGGGATAATTAACAACCCTTCCAGAATCTTCTTGTAATATGAATTCATCCAGAAAGTAAATAAACAGTGACACACACAAGGAGCAGATTTTATTCATCACTTTCCTCTTGGATCCAAACAGAGATAGTCCAATCTGATAGGACCTTAGGAGATATTTAACAGGTGTGTGCAATAAATAGTGACGCCATTTGTTTAGGATCTGTGGGGGATATATCTAGAACAGAAGGAGCAGGCTGAAATGAAGCAAATAAAATTTAATTTGAATCTGGCTACCTTTTTATCTGATCATTTTCTTCATTTAAGTTCCATTCTGGGCAAGAACATGTGTGTTTTATCCTGCTTTCTAAAGAAACAAAGGCCATGAGACTTCCGTGGCAGTCCAGAGGTTAAGACACTGTGCTTCCAATGCAGAGGGCTTGGTTTGATCCCTGATTGGGGAACTAAGATCCCACATGCTCCATGTGCAGCCAGTAATAATAATAATAATAATAAACAGTGAAGAAACAAAGGCCTAAGAACTAAACAACTGGGATGGTCTGTCCTCTGTTGCTAAGACACCTAGTGCCTCAGAGCCATTCTTTGAGCAATCCAGAGAGTTCTTTGGGAGAGTGTTTACAGAGAGATGCTTTATGCAAAGCAAATCTCCTACAGAGAAAGACAAATACTATATGATATCCCTTATATGTGAAATCCTAAAAAAAAATACAACAAACTAGAGAATATAACAAAAAGAGTGAGAATATAACAAAGAGAGGTAGAATCAAGTGTACAGTAGAGGACACAGGGGTCTGGGAGTCCAAAGAACCAGGTCCCAGCCCTGCCCGTTCCTAACTAGAGGGTTCCAAGCAAACTCACACTACTCCTCCGGTGTCCAGGAGCCTCATCTGAAGTAAAAGAACCATATGGCATACTAGTTAAGCATACATATAGACTTAGTTCAGCCTGTGTTTTGAATTTAAGACCTAGTGTCTGCGTGACTCTGAACAGGACATTTAAATTTTCAGCCTCAGTTTTCTTATCTGTAAAATGGAGAGATTAGTAGAACCTACCTTGTTGGGGGCCAGCGTGAGGTACTCCGCCCATGGCAAAGGTCATGAGGAAGGAGCTTGACATACGCAAAGGCGGGATCGAGCCTCAGGAGTCCCCCTGGAAATCCTCGAGCATCTACCCCCATAACCAGAGCCTGCCTACTTTACTATTTTGTGCTCTCACCTACACCTCTGGCTTTACGGGGGGCTGTCCCCCACCACCTCTTTCGGAGAAGGAGTTAACTTAGAGCTCCAGTTAATAATAATTCCTGGGCGTGATGGGAGTGTTTTAACCTACAAGCTCCTCTGAAGGTTCTGTAGCCTGCCTGACAGGCTTGTCCAGCCACATGTGATTGCTCACAGCCTCCCAACCGTGAGAGGCACGAGATGCTTTAAACCTTCTAAAAACAGGTTCTTTAGAAAAGTTAGAAAATTATTAGTATAAGTATAATGGGCTGATTAGAAATTGTATTGGTGAAGGGTTTTTTCATTTGTTGAGCCAATGTTTGTTGCTAAGTCTCCATATCCCCTGCCCTTACACACATTAATGAATATATAAAAGAAATAAGTATTAACCTTTGATATAAATCACGTTAGACCTTAGGCTAAGTAAATTCTTTCCTTAACTAAAACCCACTATACCCTCACCCTATAGGAATGTAACTTTATTTGGGTGGCGTCTGTTTTAAGAATAATCACCCCTGGAGAAATAAGTGTCCTGGTTGACTGACCGCTGTCACAAGGAGAGGATCATAAATTGTCAGCAGGCCCCCTGGCCAGAAGATGATGTAACACCCCTAAGACCTCTGTATACATTTGTATGAAGCACCTGACTTTGATAAAAGTCAGGACTGCTGACCCCACGTGACTTTTGCATAACATCTCAGTGTATAAAAGTAGACCATGGAAAATAAAGAATGGGGATCAGTTCCTCGAAAGACTGGTCTCCCCATGTCTCTCTCACACTCTGGCTGAGTCTCCATCTGGAGCACGGAACCCACCATGCTTACTAATTATGCCTGGGCTTCTGAGATCCGACCGGGGAGGCCTCAGTGTCTCCTCTCCTTCAGGAGAACGGAAGGACGCCTATGGCCTACGTAAGTGGTGCAAACTTCTTGTCTTGAAGTTTTATTGGTCTCCCGCGTAAACCAAGCTACTCAGCCTCTTTTCTCCACTGAATTTTCCTACTGAGCTATCCTCATTCTATTACTCTTTATATCCTTAATTAATATTTAATTAAGCAGTTGTTTCCTGACCCTCGCCTACGCCGTCTCTCCGAATACCCTGGATCAGCTGGGGCTGGACCCCGGCACTACCTCACAGGATTGAGATGACTAAATAAATGTATAAAGCACTTAGCACACAGAGCCTGGCACATAGTAAGGGTCTGATAAAAATTGTTTCTTACTTCTTAAAAAAACATTTTTCTGTTCATTTATTTATGGTTGCACTGGGTTTTCGCTGTGGGCTCAGGCTTCTATTTCAGTGGCTTTTCTTGTTGTGGAACACAAGCTCTTCTCTTGTTTGACGCACAAGCTTTAGCAGCTGTGGGTCCTGGGCTCAGTAGTTGTGGATCTGGCCTTAGGTGCTCTACAGCATGTGGGATCTTAGTTCCTGGACCAGGGATTGAACCCATGTCCCCTGCATTGGTAGGCAGACTTTTAACCATGAGACCACCAGGGTCTTGGTTCTTATTACATATAACATAGCTCTAAAATCTCTCCAGCTATATTGTTCTGTAATTGTAGTTTTATAGCATAAAGAGAAAACCCATAGTTGAACAATATTACAAATGATGAGTCTGGAAGCTCTGTTGATTCATGAAAACATACTAAACCATCATCTAAAGTAGAAGAAAAAAGTTGGGAATAGTTGTCCTCAGTGTAAATTTGCTGGGGGAAAAAAAAATGAGGTAAATACTGACAAGTAATGGAAGGACATCATCATTGAAATAGTTGAAATGTCATCTTATCCTTTTCTCTAAAATTGTTTGAGAGTTCAGTACAGAGTTAATAAGAAACTGAAACTCCATGAAAGGTGGTTTTACATCTCTTCTTTTTCTTTGAAATTGTCCTGGATATGTAGAGATTACCATTTAGGGTTACAGTCAGTGCTCCAGGGCCCTTGGATAACTGTCCTGCCAAGGTGATGGATCTAGCTGTTTTGTGGCTCATCTGTAGCTTCATACAAAAAGCTTTTTCAAAATAGAAAGATAGTCCAATCTCTCCTAGTGAGGCTGGCTGAACATCTCTTCTCAGACAATGTTCCTATTAGCTTTTCTCCAACTCAGCCTCCAGCATTTTAGGAAAAGCCTTCAAAGATAGTCTAATCCATAAACTACACAGACACACTCTTTATCAAACTTGGACTTTTTACTTCTTGAGCTTTAGTGGGAAGAGAGGAGTTAAATAGCTTTGGAGCATGAGAAATCACAAGGGAGATCCTGAAGCTCTCTGGTTACTGGGATAGTTATAGAAATAAGAACAAGAGTCCAGTCATTGAGTGTTTTCTAAATGCCATGTGCCATGCTAAGCACTTCACACACTGATATTATGTGATTCTCACAACAGCTCTATGAAGTAAGTAGTAATATCGTCCCCAGTTTACAGATGAAGACATGGAGGCTTAGAAAATTTCAGTAACCTGTTCAAGGTTACGTTGTTAGTAAATATCAGAGATAGGATCTGAGTCACTTTCGACTCGGTTCCAAAGCGCATGATTCAAACAGTTACTTCTTAAGGTCTGTCTATTGACTGATCACTCACCTTGACAGTCTTCCCCAGACTACTGTGGGGTCTCCTCTTCTTAAGGAATAAGGCATCTTATTCCACAAGGTTTCAGGAGACTCTTCCCCAGAGTGGGTACTTCCGTTAGCCAATAACTGGCCTATTTTATGCCCAGCATTGTGCTAAGCTGAAAAACCCTTTGAACTTTCAGACTAATTATTTTCTAAAGAAAATGTACTGGAGCAGAATTAATCGACAGAGGAAGTTGTAAAAAATTAAAAGTCCATCCTTAAGTAAGAGACTCCTTTAAAAGTAAGCTCGAGGGCAAAAAAAAAAAAAAAAAAAAAAAATCATCTAACCCAAAATCTGTTTGTGTGTCTGCAAAAGGGGAATGGAAGAGAAATGTTGCCCATTTATCCCACAAAATGCCAACAGAGAAGATGAGCAAGATCAAGGCAAGAGAAAACTACAGCTATTTATTCCCCCAAAGAAGAGCGTTTGAAGAGACTCTTCGGCTTGACATTAGCAATCCTCCCAAACATTTATACATGAATTCTAGAAGACAAGAAAAGGACAAATCAAATGGGCACCCAGAATTTGAAACTATCGCATTAATCAGTTCTGTAGTAAGTCATCGACTGTGGATACAGGGTCACTCGTCTCCCCTGCACCTGGCTTCCTCATCTTCCACCTCTAAGTATAAAATGGTTTTTCCAGTGGTCATGTGTGGATGTGAGACTTGGACTATAAAGAAAGCTGAGCACTGAAGAATTGATGCTTTTGAACTGTGCTGTTGGAGAAGACTCTTGAGAGTCCCTTGGACTGCAAGGAGATCCAACCAGTCCATCCTAAAGGAGATCAGTCCTGGGTGTTCATTGGTAGGACTGATGTTGAACCTGAAACTCCAATACTTTGGCCACCTGATGCAAAGAGCTGACTCATTTGAAAAGACCCTGATGCTGGGAAAGATTGAGGACAGAAGGAGAAGGGTATGACAGAGGATGAGATGGTTAGATGGCATCACTGACTCAATGGACATGGGTTTGGGTGGACTCTGGGAGTTGGTGATGGACAGGGAGGCCTGGCATGCTGTAGTTCATGGGGTCACAAAGATTCGGACATGATTGAGCAACTAAACTGATCAACTACATCAAGGAAACTGCATTACAAGTGGGCTCCTTCCAGTCAATGAGCAGGAACCAAAATGGAAAAAGCCTACTTCTCAATCAATATAGTCAGTCTCTAAAGAGAGAATGCAGTCTCTTCTCATGTAAATGGCTAGGAAGCATGAGGGCTGATTTCTCTTTCTCTTTTCAAGGGTGAGTTCTCCTGTGGTCATTCACAGAACAGAGCGTAATATCAAATTGGAGGAAAGATCTTTTTGTTTCTCTATGTTGGTAATAGATGTTTCTTTCAGATCAGGGAGTTGGAGGGAGGAAAATGAGTTTGCCAATTAAGCATGAGGGAGGAATAAATTTCATCTCATGCAACTTTAAAATGGGCTACCCAATGCTGCAGAGTTATGTCTCTGCCAGTTTCTTTAGGAAGATTCCTGACCTTAAGATAAGCCCTGTCGGAGCCAAGAAAGTTTTCCTTTTCTGTATAGAAAGTGACTTATTCACATGGATCTGGAATACACCAGTTCCCAGGCTAAAAGTTCTGTCCTCCACAGCACTGTGTGAGGCAATCGAGTTTGGCTCTCTGATCTTGAACTCTGAAAATGTGCAGACTTGAATTCAAGCCCTCAATTTCTTCTCAGCTTCTAGATCTTCTGTGATTCAGGGAGAAAGTATAGAGGTGTCAAGAAACTACTGTTTACATGATAAATTACAGATCTTTGGGAACCATTGTCAAGGTTTGAGGAAAGGGAAGAGGCTTCTCACACCAATCCTCTAAGGGCTTTATTATATATTTGAGAGAAAAATTCACCAAGTTTTTCTGACATGTTGTTTCTTCTTTTGTAAAATGGAATTAACCTCTTCTGCAGAACAGTCTACTAGAAGAGGAGTTTCTAGCACACACAGATAGTGTCCCCCAAAAGTAGGCTGTCAAATTTTTGAGCAGTGCCTGGCACAGAGAAAAATGCAGAAAAATGTCATTATTGAATGAATGAGTAAATGAAGGAAGGAGTACATCAATGGATTGACAGTAAAAATATAAGAAAATTTATGAAGTCCTCTACACTAGTTGTAAGCACTCTTCTCCAAAGGAAATAAAGTATTGGCACTTCCGTTGGCATAGTTCAGTCTATAACGCATCTCAACTTTTGATTCGGAGCTCTTTGAATTATCGGTTTTTTAAATTCTGTTTCATCTTTCGCAAACCAATGCTAATACAAACATGGCTTTTCCTCTAAAGACTGTGCAACTCATCAAACAGCATTCACCTAAGCTCTGTCTCATCTCCTGACTGGTCTCCAGGTAGCCAAAGGTGTTTTCGTTTGTGACAGCTCAGTGGGAGGTTTTATGAAGCCACTGCCTCCCCTGAGCTGCGCTTCTAGAAAGCAATTCCCCTCCAAATATTAGTGGGAAGTGGTGCACTTAGTGGAAAATAATGAAATTTGAGGGTCCGGTCTCAGGTTCGGTTTCCCCAAAAGGCAAGTCACCAGAATCTAACTGGCTTCTCACATATTAGACATGCCATCTGGGTTCACCCTCCTTGTCACTTTCCCCAGGAGATGTTAGTGCCCAGCCCGTTCTGACAATGGGCCAAGCCTGCTCTGTGGGTAAGCCCAGGTCTTGTTTTTCAGTTGCTAAATTGTGTCCGACTCTTTAAAACCCCATGGGCTGCAGCATGCCAGGTTTCCCTTTCTTTCACTATCTCCCAGAGTTTGGTCAATTTCATGTCCATTGAGTTGGTGATGCTATACAACCATCTCATCCTCTGCTGCCCCTTTTTCCTTTTATCCTCAGTCTTTCCCAGCATCAGGGTCTTTTCAAATGAGTCGGCTCTTGACATCAGGTGGCCAAAATATTGGAGCTTCAGTGTCAGTCCTTCCAATGAATATTCAGGACTGATTTCCTTTAGGATTGACTGGTTTGATCAGCTCGTGGTCCAAGGGACTCTCAGGAGTCTTCTCCAGCACCACAATTCAAAAGCATTGATTCTTCCGTGCTCAACCTTCTTTATGGTCCAACTCTCACATCTGTACATAACTACTAGAAAAACTATAGCTTTGACTATATGGATCTTTGTTGGAAAGGTGATGTCTCTGCTTTTTAATACGCTGTCTAGGTTTGTCATAGCTATCCTTCCAAAGAACAAGTGTCTTTTAATTTCATGGCTGCAGTCACCATCTGCAGTGATTTTGGAGCTCAAGAAAACAGAATCTGTCACTGCTTCCATATTTTCCCCTTCTATTTGCCATGAAGTGCTGGGACCAGATGCCACAGACACAAACACATAAAAGCTACCCAGTAATCCAAGCCAGCCCATTTAAGGGTCACCTGAGTGAGCTAGAGTTGCCAAGACTCACAGGGCCATAGGAGCAGAGTCTTCAGGAAGATTCTATGGAGAAGGTGGGCCTTGAATCAAGCAGAGGCTGTGTCTGTAACTGACCCAGCACTGAGCCAGCAGGACTCTTCACAGGTCCTGGGGAAAGTCAGCAGGCTACTAGGACCTTGGGTTTTCCTTTCTTGACATTTTTATCCCTCATATGGTCCTTGGAAGAATCCAATTAAATAATGGATGTGGAAGTTATTTGAAAATTCTAAACTATTATCATTGTTATTTTGGAAAAACACGGCCTGAAAAGCTGACCAGGCACAAATCAGGAAGGACATTGAAGTCTGGCTAAGAGCTGGTTAAACTCAAACTTTATAAGCCTGAAAAGGCAATGAACAGCTCTTGGGCTCTTCCCCACCTGCAGCTGCTCCTTCCCTCCCCTACTGGGTACCACCCACCACAGCTCAGACCTCTCTCATTCACCTAGTGGGAAAAGAAAGCTAATCTCTAAGCGTATTGATAAAGCGTGAACTCACCCCATTTCAGCTCCATCCTCTCCAGCTTTGCGTAGAAACTAAAAATGAGCAAATCAATTAACACGGTCTATTTTAGAATTCGGCAAACTCTGAACATCGGAAGCAGCACTGCCTAGCAAGAAGAGAGGATGTAGGGATCACCTGAGCTCTCATTCAGAACATCCCGCTGGTTAGCTGCTTAACATTGACCTAACTTACTTTCCTTGTCTGGACCCCAGTTTCTTCCTCTGTGAGATTGGGGAGGGGGCTAAGTACTTGTCAAATCTTCTTCGTGGTGTTTCTGTACCTGAGTGGAGAAGGGGAAGCTCCAGGGCAGGTGCTAGGGGCTCCAGGGAAAGCAGATAAACCACGTGGAGGATACACTGCCAAACACACATGCTGTCTAGAGCCAGGCGGACATGATCTGTTCTACCAACAGACACTGAGGATGGGCCAAGGAGGTCTTTGGATGAGCGACACAGAGCTTCTGCCATCACAGAGCTCACAAATCTGGGGACAAAATCAGACAAATAAACAGACCGATGCTCTGAAGCATGGGGAGTGTCCAGATGCAGCAGTGCTGGGAACTATGGGGCCAGAGGGGGGACCACTGCACCTGACAGATGCTCTCCAACGTTTCTGTCCCAGGTGCCCTGCGACGCTCTCTCAGCCTGTTTCCTGAATGGCTTCACCAAGAAGACCTGGACACATTCCATTTTCTATTTTTAGGAACATTACAATGACGTTAAGTATATCAAATATGCCCAGTGACAACGTTTGGATCCTCCCTGCCCTCCACCGTGAATCGTTAATTACCTAAGGCCCTTTCCCTGCACCGGGATCCCAGGATTCCCCATCTCGGTTTACACCAGCTGTTTCTGCGTGGTATGTACTGAACTCACTTCCAGAACCCTGCCCTTCCTTTCCCCTCCTCCATACCTGCCACCTGGCTGTGTTACACCTTTCACCAGGTGTCCACATTTTGTTGGGAAAATTCCCTGAGTCCTAGGGCAGATACCAGGATACAGACTCAAGCACTGATGGAGAGACAAATTATTAACCACCTGCTTGGATTTAATCAGGAAATCTCATGCCCAAAGCCAATTGAGAGTCTGCTGCTGCTGCTGCTAAGTCGCTTCAGTCGTGTCCGACTGTGCGACCCCGTAGACAGCAGCCCACCAGGCTCCCCCGTCCCTGGGATTCTCCAGGCAAGAACACTGGAGTGGGTTGCCATTTCCTTCTCCAATGCATGAAAGTGAAAAGTGAAAGTGAAGTCGCTCAGTTGTGTCCGACTCTAGCGACCCCATGGACTGCAGCCTACCAGGCTCCTCCGTCCATGGGATTTTCCAGGCAAAAGTACTGGAGTGGGATGCCATTGCCTTCTCCAATTGAGAGTTTATGGAATGGTAATTACTGGTGTTTAGCCACCATCTACAAGTTTTCTAAGGTTACTATTCACTAGAAAAATTCATATTTTATTTCTTTTTTGCTAAAATGACCTCTCTAAAACTCTTGAGCATTTGGTATCCAAGAATCTTGTGATCACATACACAATCTCCATCCTTTCCCTTCCCCATTTCAGACAGCCGTCCCCTCCCTTCTTCATCTCTGCCCTTCTGGACTGAAGACCCCAGTATTTCCCTTCTGCCCAGGCCTCTGACCCCTTGATCACCTCATTGCCCATCCCTGGGCATTCTCCTATTCCATTAGGGTTTTCTTTCTTTTTTTAAATTTTTTAAATTATTATTATATATATTTTTTACTTTATAATACTGTGATAACACATTACAGGAAACTTGGAAAAATACAGAACAAAGTTACATACAGTTCCACTACATATTACAATTATTTTTAAGTAGATTAATTAAGATTTGTAGTTAAGAGTTTCAATATCAAACTCTCAAAAATTAAGAAAATGAATATTCAGAGAAGTAAAAGGATTCAGAGAAGATCTGAAGAGCATTGTGAACCAATTCAACATAATTAAGATTTGTACAATTTTCACACAACAGTAGGATACAAACTCAATTTTCCTGAAGGCTTTCTTAAAGCAGAGATGAGAACACGCATAGCATCCCCCCTCAAGTAAAAGCAAGTATTTGCTATTTGTTTTCCAAACTCTTCCTGGAGCCCCCAGCCTCACGCTGGCCTTTGTGGTCACATACACCCGTGTCAGCCCATTAGCCAAAAGATAACATCTTGGCTTCCTCTCCCCCTCTATTCTCAGGGACAGACTCTTTCTCCAAGGCTCTCTGAAAATGACCCCTCACCAGACAATAGCAATTTCTTCTTGCTGCATGGCTGCTTTCTGCCACGGGTAAGAATCAGTACAAAGCAAAAACCATTTGCAGCCAGGAGAATTCTAATCCTGGGGTTAGCGTGTTCATATCCCACATACACGCAGGGCACGGATTCTGGCAAACAGATGACACAGGCACAGGTGTGGAAACAGAGCTGTTCAGAATCTGCCAGCTTCCTCCTGGCGCCGGGGGAGAAGCTCTCCATCACTGCCAGTCCTCGGAGTACACCCCTCCAGCACCGCCCCGGCGTCAACCTCCTTTCAAACAGAGCGAGCTTAAATCCATGTGAAATAAATGAGCTGGACCGTGTTCATCAAAACAGCTTCAGCAGCGATGGGAGCCATTCCCTTTCTTATGTTCGGATTCAGGACTTTTCTAGGTTTTGACAACTGAAAATTCTAACCTAGGATTTACTCCTGTTCACTCAGACACATGTGTGTGTGTGCACACACTCGTGTGTATGTATGTGTGTGTCTGCCTCCTCTTCCCCTCTCTGGTATCTCTTTCCATATTTCTATTTGCTTCTCCTTTTGTGTATTTGAGTATCTCCTTTCTTTACTTCCTCCATCACTTCTCCTCCCCCTTCTTCTCCTCCTCCTCCCCTTCTTCTTCCTTGTCTTCCTCTACTTCCTCTTCCTCTCCTTTTTCTCTCTCCCTTCCTTCCTTTTCTCCTGCTTCTCTATCTCCCCTTTCCTTCTGCTCACTCCCTTCGTCCCCTCATTTTCTTCACCCACCTCTTTCCCTTCTCCTTGCTCTGTCTGTATGTGCTTCTCTACCCACAGTTCTACTAATTTCCCCAATGCCTTAAGGCCACAAACAAGAGTCCAGCCCACTCTCCATCACCTTCTTTGTGATGGACGTGTCACATACTCAGGCCCTCTCGCTATGTTCTGGGATCTAAAGATTTTCTTTCATATGTACTTGATAAGCACCACCACCAACAACAACAACAAAAAATAAAGTAGAAAAAAGCCATAAAGATCAGACTATAGTGAGCTTAACACTTCTGCACTCCCTAAAACTTGTTGATTGATACCATGGATTCTGTCAGGCTGACCTTTCCCAGCTGCAGCGTGCCATGATCTTTATTATGCCAGTGCAGAGCTCTGAAGTGCTTTCTAAAAAATGAAAGAGAAAATGAAGAGCATTTGAGGGATTGTGGAAGGGCATTATATTACACTTCGAGTTTTAGAAAATGGGTAATTTGTCTATGGTATAATTTATATGCTGACTTATAATCGACCAGAACATTTGATGGACCTAAACTCTTCATCCCTAATTGTGCCACATGGCAGACATGCACCGTGGAAACAGCTGTACAAGTTCTTCATGTAACACATTGGAAGATAATATAGAATGTGTGTAAATGTCTCAGAGTATCCTGGAGTAGGATCCAGACGTGTGTGTAAATGTCAACAGACCTCAAATCTCGTTTGTTGCTGTCCTTGGTGCTCTGAGGGCAATCACAGCTGCTCTGACAAACCCTGTGTGGGTCCATCCCTACTGACACACGTCTCTTGATGCTTTTGCTCTGGGAAGGTCACCCACTCCTATTGGGTTCATCTCCCAGGCCTCTCAGGCTCAGCGCTGTCAGGTCTCAGCCTCTAAGCTGCAGATGTTTGTCATCTCAGCTTCCCTGAGAGTAGCTGATGCCCAAACTCCGTCCTGCATGCATTTGGAATGAAAACATATTTTGTACTTGTCCCCGTGATCATGAATTATAGAATCATAAATCGGAAAGGAACCTCAGAGTTGTCTATTCCAATCTCTCATTTGACTAATGAGTAGGGTGACTGGTTTTTCTGGACAGTTTCAATTTATGCCGCCTGTCCCGACACAGTTATTAACAGCTCCCTCTTTTACTCTCAAATGTATCCTGATGTGGACAATAAATTATATGGTCTCCCCATAGCCGAGGCCAGAATACACACCCAGGTATCCAGAGTTTTTATTTTTTTTTAATTAGTAGTGTGCTGTCTCTTTTACCTTAGAGATATCCCTTTAGAGCAATGCTTCTTAACCAAAATCACCTGGATAGATGTTCCAAAACACAAATGCTTTGACCCTAATCAACTCTCAGGGTGGGGGTTGAACACAAGTCTTATGACGGAATCCCCAAGGTAATCCAGATGAACATCTCTGATTCAGAGCCACTGCTTAGAGAAAAGAGGGGGTTAAGAAAGTTTGCGCCACCTCCGAAACTGTGTGGCAAGATGTACTATTTCAGCGCTAATAAATCTGACCAACAATTCACCAAACTCTAAGGTTTCATCATGGATCCCTCCATTTTGGTTTTGTATATACTGTGTGACTTTGAAATTAGGCTAAACAAGAAGCTAAAAAGCCCAAAGGAGCCTGCTCTCCTGCAACTCTAGGAGACATACAGGAAGACTTCTTTGATCCATAGAGGTTTCCTTTCAGCTTGACTTCCTCCTTCATACTGACCATACCATGCAGTCAGAGGTCAAAGAGCTAGATAAGCATAGATTGTCTTCACACTGTAACAGATGATGATTACAGCCTAAGGGTGGCTTTGAGATGGGCTAAAAAGTGATGCCAATCACCAGCAACATGGAGCCGATAACCAAAGAGATTTAGTAAAAGGCAGGAGTGCTTCTCACATTTTGGCCAGGAAGAAGAGAAATGGGCAGAAATGACTCCATGCCAGGAAGGAGAAGTGAACCACAGCTGGAAGCCTAAGAGAAGGAAGAGTAGTGATTAATCAGTGTTTGAAAGCCATCTGCTTTCCTTGGCTGCGGAGTTCAGGCCAGCACCACTGGCTACAGATGCTGGAAAGTGGGCTGGGTGCCGGACAAGGGATAGCATTTACCTGTTAATGCACTGAAGATTCATCTTCCACAAGACTGGAGCTGTGTGAAAGTGCATGCTTATTTAGGGCAACACAAGTAGGTCCCAGCCACCCACCCACACATACCAAAGGAGTCACCCCAAATGGTGATTGGTGGTGGTCATGGTCTTACTTTCTCATTATAGTCCTAACCACCAGGACAACATACCACCCCAAAAAGGAACAACAGGAAAAGATGTTCAGCGTCACTAATTGTTAGAGAAATGAAAATCAAAACTAAATGAGCTAAGACCTCACGTGGCTCAGAATGGCCATCATTTAAAAATCTACAAATAACAAATGCTGCAGAGGGTGTGGAGAAGAGGGAACCCTCCTACATCATTGGTGGAAATGTAAACTGGTACAATGACCATGGAAAACAATATGGAGGTTCATCAGAAAAACTGAAAATAGTGTGGACAATGATCCAGCAATCCCACTCCTGGGCATATACCTGGACAAAACTATAATTTGAAAAGATAACATGCACTTGAATATTCATAGCAGCACTATTTACAATAGCCAAGACATAGAAACAACCTAAACGCCCAATGACAGATGAATGAATAAAGAAAATGTGGTGTGTTGTGGAATACTACTGAGCCATAAAAAAGGAAATCATGCCTTTTGCTGCTACATGGATAGACCTATGGATTATCATACTAAGTGAATTAAGTCAGAAAGAAAAAGACATATAGCATCTGATAGCACTTATATGTAGAATCTAAAATATTAACACAAATGAACTTATCTATGAAACAGAAACAGACACATGGGTACAGAGAACAGACTTGTGGTTCCCAAGGGGGAGGGAGGGTGGGAGAGGGATGGATTGGGAGTCTGGGACTAGCAGATGCAATCTATTATATATAGAAAGGATAAACAACTAGGTCCTATTGTACAGCACAGGGAACTATATTCAATACCCTATGATAAACCATAATGGAAAAGAATATGAAAAAGAATATATATATGTAACATTGAATCACTTTGCTATACAGCAGAAATTAACACAACAGAGCAAATCAACTATATGTCAATAAAATAAATTTAAAAATACAAGGAGCAAAGGAAACTTGTTGGGAAGACACTACTTTTGGAGAACATGCTTAGTAAGATCACTGAATTGGGAAACCTGGGTTCCAGCCCCCTCGGCCACTCAAGAGCCCGGTGGCCCTGGCCGAGTCATTCAGTATCACAGTTCTTCTCTTTCCTCATCCATAAAATAGGGACACTTCGCATGGTGCCTTTTAAGCTGTTCAGTGCTGTGCAATGATGGCTCCCCCCCAACTCTGGCAACTATACTTCCACATCCTCCCAGCATGTTATACCAGAGAAAGATAGTGCGACTTGCTGGACGAGGAAGAAAAGTGGTCCATTATGACAATGACCTAGAAAATCTTAACAGTCAGAATTACCGGGAAAAATTATGGAGAACTGGGACACTGCCCTTTCCACTGTCAAATGAGGCAGACATAATGAGGGCTGAGAGAACTAAGAAAGGAAGGCATTAGAGCCCAGACTTAATTTGACAATTTAAGTGACTCCTCTCCCCTTCCTATGCCTTCCCCACTTTTACAAATAGCACCGGGTGACACAGGCTTTTAGCTTCACCTGCCTCAGACTTGTTCTGCTACACTTCCGGGGTGGAAGGGGTAATTATCTTCCCTCACCCCTGCTTTTTTGCATTACATAGAATGATTAGAGACTAAACTTCTCATCTCTGGAAGCCCTTCACATTAAAGGGTGAGATGTCCTGAGATGCCCCCACTGACTCATGCACGTGTATGCAGCCTGCCAGCATAGACATCTTTGTGGGCAGACAGGGTAGGAAGAGGGTTTCCCTGGTGGCTCAGTGTTAAAGAATCCGCCTGCCAATGCAGGAGATGTCAGTTCAATCCCTGGGTGAGGTAGATCCCCTGGAGAAGGAAATGGTAACCCACTTCAGTATTCTTGCTGGGAAAATCCCATGGACTGAGGAGCCTAATGGGCTGTAGTCCACAGGATCGCAAAAGAATCATATGCAACTTAGCGACTAAACAACGAAGGTAAGAAGGTGCCGACAGACACGAGACTCAGAAATATCTGGGGTTTTCTTCAAGAAACAGGCTAGTGCTGTCCTGAAAACAGGGGTGCACGTGTGGTTTCACTCTGGATTAAAGACTTTCTTGAATTTGTTCAGTATTGAGATACTTTCTCCATTCCCATAGCTAATGTTGGCATAGCTACCTTATAGCAGATGTCTAATGTTGCCTGCAGCCATACTTTGGGGCAGAATTTGGCAGGAATCATTAGAGGTGTTTTAACCATCTCATTGCCAAAACAAGGAGAGGACCCTGCCAAGAACACCCACATATTAGCTTATTTGCATATAGGCACAAGGTGTTAGCCTTCTATTGCTTCCCAAATTTGTCCTTGAAGTCTTCCTAAAGGGCATTCCTAAGCATGAAAGACCTGCAATGTGGTCCTTAGAGCTGGAAGACCACCAAAATTCTGCACCTGCTACTGTACACGGCCTGTATCTTTTTACAGAAGGAATGCCTTGCAATTTGTAGGGGGAAGGAAATCCCTTTCATTATGCCATAGAACCCAAAGAGCCACGTGTAGGACTGCCAGCTGTTTTCAGGAAAGGTGAAAATCTACATATCCTCACCCCATCTGTGCAAAGATCCTCATTGTTTTAGAAATTCTCTAGAACGCAAATCTAAGCCCACAGTTCTGAACAGTATACTCATCTACACTCATCAAGGAGACAAAGAGGAAAATAAGGTAAAAGAATGCAGTTCCTCAGGGACTGAAAACAACAACTACTACAGACCTACAAGGTCATTGAGTTACATCAAGTGATCATTCTTTCTGCCACTTTCATGCTGTTTCATGCAAGTATGGCTTACAAATTCATTTATACATGACAGAATTACATTCTGTAATTCCAAACTACAGAAACATTTATAAGGCAGAGAGTGGTCTTCGCTCTAAAAAGGGAGGGAGCAATAATGATGTTTTAGATAAAAAATTATGTTTTCATTAGTGATTCATCCACTTAAGCAATCAATATTTTAGGAGACTTCTAGGTTCTGGGATGTAGAGATGATTCGAGCCACGTAAAATGATACAGTCTCTGCTCTCTGCTCTCTGGCTTGCAGAAGAGAAAGGTGAAGAGGAACATGGAAAGGCATGGAATGACGGAGAGACAGGTGAAGGCAGACGGAAAATCAGAGAGTGGATAAACATCTTTTAGCACCAAGCGTAGACCTGGGAGAGAAATGTAAGCCACTAACTGCTGTGGGATACTGGCCAACTCATTCAATCTTTTTAGGCTTATGTTTTCTCATTTGTTAAAAGCTATGTTTTTTAATGGATTGGAAGAATTATATGATTAAATTAATTCTTTGAAGCTCTAGACACAAGAAAGCTTGATATGCACATAAGGGGAGTTTATTCACTTAACAAATATGAACAGCTGTCAAGACTGTGCCATATATATTGCATACAATTGTAAGAAAAAATTTATACCATCTCTGGGTCTTACGGGGCTCACAATATCATGAAAATCCTCAAACATGGGCTAGGATCATGGATGGGATTTTTGTAAGAAAACGTCAAATGCATAATAGAACGTAGTAATGCAATGTTCAGGTTCAGAGGAGACCGGGAGTCTGACTTGTATCCTAATTCCAGCTCCACCACTTAACAGCCTTAGACTTTGGGGCATTTACTTCTCAAAGCCTTCATTTTCTTATCTGTAAGACTGAAGCATCACCGACTCAAAGGACATGAATTTGAGCAAAATTTGGGAGATAATGGAGGAAGGACAGAGGAGCCTGGCGTGTTGCAGTCCATCAGGTTGCAAAGAGTAGGACACGACTTAGCACTTGAACAAGGAGCTTGGAGCTAACAATGCTGATTTAGTACTGTTCGAGAACTGAATGAGATAATGCATGGAGAGGGCTGCCCACAGTCACTTGAACACAGTAAGCATTCTATAAACTACAGCTCTTGTAATCATCTTTGAAAATCCTCCCAATTCTGAAATGTCTTGACTTGGTCTATTTTAATCTCAAAGGTCTAAGCAGAAGAGCCGGTGGCACACAGCCATCTGAGCTTCTGAGGAAGGCATACTGGGAGCGCGTGTCTGGTGTTGAAGATAATTATTTTTCACTTCATTAAAACCCTGTACAGGAACTAGGAGATACATAAATGCTTAAAATTCACATTTCTACATGTTGGTAGCTTATTTCCTTCTTAGTTGATTAGAGCAAGCATTCAGCTCTGTTCAGTCGTGTCTGACTCTGCGACCCCAAGGACTGTAGCATGCCAGATCTCCCTGTTCATCGCCAATTCTTGCGGTTTACTCAAACTCATGTTCATTGAGTCAGAGATGCCATCCAACCATCTCATCCTCTGTCATTCCCTTCTTCTCCTGCCTTCAATCTTTCCCAGCATCAGGATCTTTTCCAATGAGTCAGTTCTTCTCATCAGGTGGCCAAAGTAGTGGAGTTTCAGCTTCAGCATCAGTCCTTCCAATGAATATTCAGGACTGATTTCCTTTAGGATGGACTGGTTGGATCTCTTTGCAGTCCAAGGGACTCTCAAGAGTCTTCTCTAACACCACAGTTCAAAAGCATCAATTCTTCAGCACTCAGCTTTCTTTATAGTCCAACTCTCAAATCCATACATGACTACTGGAAAAACCATAGCTTTGACCAGACAGACCTTTGTTGGCAAAGTAATATCTCTGCTTTTTAATATGCTATCTAGGTTGGTCATAACTCTTCTTTCAAGGAGTAAGCATCTTTTAATTTCATGGCTGCAGTCACCATCTCCAGTGATTTTGGAGCCCCCCAGAATAAAGTCTCTCACTGTTTCCATTGTTTCCCCATCTATTTGCCATGAAGTCATGGAACCAGATGCCATGATCTTCGTTTTCTGAATGTTGAGCTTTAAGCCAACTTTTTCACTCTCCTCTTTTACTTTCATTAAGAGGCCCTTTAGTTCTTTTTCGCTTTCTGCCATAAGGGTGGTGTCATCTGCATATCTGAGGTTATTGATATTTCTCTCAGCAATCTTGATTCCAGCTTGTGCTTCATCCAGCCCAGCATTCCTCATGATGTACTCTGCTGCTACTGCTAAGTCACTTCAGTCGTGTCCAACTCTGTGCGACCCCATAGACGGCAGCCCACCAGGCTCCCCCGTCCCTGGGATTCTCCAGGCAAGAACACTGGAGTAGGTTGCCATTTCCTTCTCCAATGCATGAAAGTGAAAAGTGAAAGTGAAGTCGCTCAGTTGTATCCTGCATATAAGTTAAATAAGCAGGGTGAGAGTATACAGCCTTGACATATTCCTTTCCCGATTTGAAACGAATTTATTGTTCCATGTCCTGTTCTAACTGTTGCTTCCTGACCTGCACAGAGATTTCTCCAGAGGCAGGTCAGGTGAGTGAGTATGAATCAACAAATAATGAGATTTGTCATAATTGCTTTATGTGTACTTGGATCCCATCATTTGTTACTCTATTAACTCTAACAATCCATCATTTAATTGGCTTATCTTTCAGAAAGAACAGGTTTCTTTTCTAATATAGTATTTTGCTTAAAAAGGTTTGGATGATTCATTGTTACTAATTATGTATTTTAGCTGAAATAAGAATGTTTTCAAATAACCTAGAAAATACACAGGCAGGATACTTCAAAGAAAAATAGTTTGGGGTGTGAGTTCACCTAAAACAATAAATCCTAAACTTCTATTACAAATGTATACTGTTTTCCTTTAAATTAGGAAATTAAACTATTTTTACCCATGGATTTACTCAAAAAGATTTTCTTAAGCATAATCTTCTCAGACTAAAAGGATTTTTTTTAAAGATTAACTTTTAAGGCCCTCTTGAGATTTGCATAAATCTCCTTTAATAATAAATTCCTGTTCAGCTATTCTGGTTCCCTCTATATTTGGAACCATTCCCCTTTTTAATACCTTTTGTCTTTTCAGTCATTTTTACAGAGGGTTAGGTAATAAAACCACAAAGAACTTATCCCACTGAAATTTCCCTGAAACATTTGCCTTTCTCAGAACGGATTGTTTTATGAGCATATTTTATCCACTTGCATAAAACAGTAAGACAAATTTTCCTTCAAAAAGAAAATAGGTTGCATGCATCTTTAACTTTAGCATTTCAATTAGAATAAGCAATAACATGCTTTCAAAATACTAGACAGATAGCCCGTGTGCTGGTTATTTCATTTTGATCATATAATTGTGCCTAATATATGGAACGGGAAGTAGTGGAGAAGAGGAGCCTGGCAGGCTACAGTCCATAGGGTCGCAAAGAGTCAGACACAACTGAGCACGTGGCACGACCCTTTCTTCATGCCATACAACCCATGCCTACCCAAAGGGTCACTAACCCAGCTCGATCTACACTTCACACACCAAATTTTGAATTTTCATAAGTTTTGTAGAGCCAACCTTCATCCCACCTCTAAAATCTTTCCAGCATCGGTGTTTTCCAATGAGTCGGCTCTTCATGTCAGGTGGCCAAAGTATTGGAGTGAATAGGAAAATACTACCTGTATATCCAAGTCCTTTACTGTTCTATCAGTATAGCGACAATAATGGTAACAGGTAACACATTGGCCCCCTGCCCTCAGGTTGCTCAAAATCAGATGAGTGCACAAACTTCCGTGGGTGAATGGATAAGTAATATCCCATTACAACTACATCTAGATACTTAATTTTTTGCCCCTCAAAGGCATTTCTGAAAAAAACAGTAGTTGCAGAGGTGCCTAGCCATTTTGCTGAGAAAAAAATCAAGCGTATGGGCCCCTAATAGCCAGATGTGTTTCTAGACTTTTCTTTTCCATGGGCCACAGGAGTTCAAGCTGCCCATTATGCTTTCCAGCTAAAGTGACTCTCCAACTTTCTGTTCTCATTCAGCCCTTTCCTCCTGTCACATTTCCCATACCCAAGGATCTCCAAGGAAGATTTTCTTCATGCTGATAATTAGGGTTGATGTATTCATGGGGCTTTATTTTCCCATCAGATCATCCCATCTGAGGCCAACATTCCTTTTGAAGTCTGGAGAATCTGAAGCTTGGAGGAGCTGAACAACTCCCAGAGAACAGAGCCTCCGGGAATAAAACTTTAGAATGATCTTAAGATCATTAGCACTCACTTTCCTCCTTGCTCAAAGAGTATCTCTTTGGAAAATCTTTGGTGGTGAAAGTCACTAATGATCACATATAAAACCCTAATTAATCAAAGTATGAATCCAATTCTTGATGAGCTCTTTTCATCCCCATTAGATTTGGAGTTTGCAGAAATCTGGACTATTTTAGCCCATAACAAAAGGTGGATATGCTGTAATGTTGAAGTCTGAATCACTGGAGCTATCTTTTCATTGCATTCAATTCCTGGTGACCTTGCATGAGTCGTTGTTCAACACTGAGGATTTCAAATGCAGTCAAAAAGGAGCAATGAATGTTCATCTTTTGCTACCAGCTCCTCAAAAATGTCATGTGTGAATGCTCAGTCATGTCCAACTTTTTGCAACCCCCATGGACTGTCACCCACCAGGCTCCTCTGTCCATGGGATTTCCCAGGCAAGAATACTGGAGTGGGTTGTCACTCCTTTCTTCAGGGGATCTTCCCAACCCCAGGATCAAACCCATGTCTCCTGAATTGGCAGGCAGATTATTTACCACTGAGCCACCTGGAAAGCCCCTCAAAAATGATATGTACCCATAATATGCAGTATTCAGTTGGTTCTCATAAATGAGCTAGAAAAATTACATTTTGCCAGGACCGATCTTGTTTCTCTGACAGACAGCTGCCTAGGAAATGCACTCTGCATTGTTGTTTATTACTTGAGAATCTGATGTTGTAGAAACACAGGCGCATTTACAACACCAAAGAGGGATGGATGGAAACAAAGCGGGGTCCAGAAATGAACTCTGTGATTTTCTGTTATTTATTAAAGCTCTCTAAGCATCAGTTTCTTCATCTGTATAATGAAGATAATATTTCCTGCCCATCTTACAAGATGATTATGAAAATCAGTTCATCAATGCATAAGCAGTACATATGAAGTCCCACACTGTGATATCTACTTCTGGAAATATAAAAGTATTACTTCTTGACTTCATGACTTTAATGGAAAAATAAAATAAATTATGTAAATGGTTAGAATCCTTACAAATACAAAACAGTAGCAGAGGTCATGGTCCACTCAAACAGTCAATATTGGAAGGGAAGTCAGAGACTCAGCAATCTAGCCATATCATTTTAAACAAACTGAGTTCCAGAGAGATAAAGGGCTTATGCAAGGATGTACAACTTGAGGGTCAAATATTTGTTAGAATATTCCAGTCTTTAAGGTGTACTATGTTTAGTCGCTCAATCGTGTCTGACTTTTTGCAACCCCATGGACTGAAGCCCACCCAGGCTCCTCTGTCCAAGGGATTCTCCAGGCAAGAGTACTGGAGTGGGTTGCCATTTCCTCCTCCGGGAGATCTTCCCAACTCAGGGATCAAACCTGGGTCTCCCGCATTGCAGACAGATTCTTTACCATCTGAACCACCAGGGAAGTCTTTAAGCAGATTCCTAGAAATTCAGTAAGAGCCAGGCTAATCTGCTAAAATGTAAACAGTTCTATGGGGAAAGCTGAGTACTTTTTAGAGAAACCACTTAGCTCTGTTGGACACTGCGGGTAAAAGGACAGACTCGGGAGACAGACTGACGGGTTTGGGATTCTGATTCTGTCACTTATTAACTAGTGGCCTTGGGTCTGGGCTATTTAACTTTTCTGTCCCATTTTGTCCTCTGTAACATGAAGATACCAATACTACCAAACTCCACAGGACCATTGCGGAGCGTCAATGAATTAATATGCAATGGCCTCAGAGCAGAGTCTGGCAAACGACAAGCTCTCAGGACCTGTTATTTATTAATGTATTTACATCAACTGGAGGCTCATGTGGGCTACTCTGTTAGTAAGAGAGGTGCCTAGAGAAGGGGTGACTGGGGAAGACAGTCACACTAGACCGAAGGGTAGCGTCCAGAGCAATGAATGCCCTGAATGGACTCTCCCTGAATGAACTGTCCTGGCTAACCAACCAGAGCTGCTATAGCCTAAATAGTCTTTAGGCTATTTCTTCCCTTTCATGTAAGTGTCAGCTAACATCCTAAGCATTTCTAGTATTACGCATGAGGACGAGGCTGGGCAGGAGACCATCCTTCTCATCAGCTCAGCTTCTGCAGCATCTCTGGTTCAATTTGAGTAGCCAGTGGTTCGCAGGGAAGAGGCAGCCCCTGTTCTGAAATAAAGGCATTGATCACCCATCATTTGCAATTCATTAGCCTCCTCTGCCTGGTTGGAACCAGCCTGGACTTTGACAGGCAAAGCCTGGAGGCAATGTTCAGTCTACACACTGATCACATATGATTATATAAGGCTTCCTAACCTCAACAGAGCGTGACAGGCACTGCCAACCCTAGGTTAGGGTCGCTTAGGGACAATGGCCCATGTTCCAGCCTCACTAGGTGACGGGGCCATAAGCTAGTCAGTGAAACTGGCGCCGGTGGAGACGGCCCAGAGGTGTGGCCATCTCGAGACAAAGCTGTGTCCATGGCTAGAGGGAGTTGGGAACGCCCAGGTCTGTGCTTGGGGTAGTGACCTGCCTGAGAATTCAGTCTTCCAATTCCCTCCAGGTAAATCCCTTTGATGAAGAGCCAAGCATCCAGCTTCCTCTACATTCCAATCAGACAGCTGCCTCTTCTCGCTCAGATTCCAGGCTGCCTGGCTGTCTTCAGATAATTTGACTTCCCACGTAGATTTCACCACAGGGAGAGAATGTGCTTGAAACAGAGTGTGTCTGATCTCCTGGCCTATTCTACTTGTCGTTGTAAATTAATAAAATGGCGTTTTGATTTACACATCTGTCTCTTATGAACTTGGTTAGTATGACTGAGGGACCCGATAAACTGATCTTGCCCCAGCACACTGACAAAACCAATTTTCTCAGGTTTTGAACCTGGAAAACAAAAGGGCCAGACCCTGGACGGTGTGGTTAAATCACCAAGGTAAATTCCCCTTTGAAATGTCTGGCAACGGGACAGCCAGACTTCCCTCTGCTATCAAACACATTTTTTCTCCTGGACTTTAATCTTTCAAGGTGAACGCTCCCTGTTCAAGGCCCACTCGGATGATTGATTCCATGGTGATAAATGTAGGAAATGGGAAGTTTGCCCTACTCTGAGCTACCCAATCGATGTTTTGACGAATCTACAAAAGCACCTAATCAAAACATAATTCTGATGAGCATGTGATTATTTGTTTTACACATGTCCTCTATTCAAAACTACTAAATTATTATTCATCTATAACCCAAGCTTTGCCAAGACTTCTCAGACAATACAAATTAGGTTATGTCATCTTTAAATCTAGGGGGTGGGTGCTTGCTGGCTGGATGGCTCTCAGCCCCTTTACTCAAGTCCCCATTCTGCTCTGGGAGGTAACTGAGGGCATCTCACCTGTGCTCACATCCCTCTCCTTCAGCCTTTTTTTAAAAATTTCTTTTAAATTGGAGGATAATTGCTTTATAATGATGTGTTAGTTTCTGCCATACAACCATGTGAGTCAGATAAAAGTATACACATATCCCCTCCCTCTGGAACCTCCTTCTCAGTCTCCCCCCATCTCACCTCTCTAGGTCATCACAGAGCACTGAGCTGAGCTCCCTGTGCTATACAGCAGCTTCCCACTGCTGCTGCTGCTGCTAAGTCACGTCAGTCATGTCCCACTCTGTGCGACCCCATAGACGGCAGCCTACCAGGCTCCCCCGTGCCTGGGATTCTCCAGGCAAGAACACTGGAGTGGGTGGCCATTTCCTTCTCCAATGCATGAAAGTGAAAAGTGAAAGTGAAGTCGCTCAGTTGTGTCCGACTCTTCACTACCCCATGGACTGCAGCCTACCAGGCTCCTCCATCCATGGGATTTTCCAGGCAAGAGTGCTGGAGTGAGTGCCACTGCCTTCTCCGGCAGCTTCCAACTAGCTATCCGTTTTACACAAGGTAGCGTATATACGTCAATGCTACTCTCACTTCATCCCACCTTCCCCTTCCACCCTGTGTCCACAAGTCCATTCTCCACGTCTGTGTCTCTATTCCTGCCCTGCAAATAGGTTCATCAGTACCATGTTTCTAGATTCCCCAGCTTCTTTTTGAATGTTGGGTGCTGACAGGTCACTTTCAGGGGAGCCCGAACTTTGCCACTACCACTGCTTTACGTGTTGCAGTAATTCAGAAGATTTCCTCTTCCATGTGTACTATTTTGGGGAGTCTGCAAAGATATTTTTTTAAGTCAAACCCATCTATAGAAGGTATGCATTTTTCCATCTTCCTTTTCAAGTCGGACAAGGCAATCTTGCATCTCATCATCTAGTCCTGGTCTTGGCACATCTGTTACCTCTTTTCAGGCAAGTTTGATCTGACGGTGCATCTAAACGGCAGGAAAATTCATGTGTCTAAAGTATTCAGATCTCTGCTGACAGATCAACAACAGCT
Organism: Bubalus bubalis; assembly: GCF_019923935.1. Lineage (NCBI taxonomy): Eukaryota > Metazoa > Chordata > Mammalia > Artiodactyla > Bovidae > Bubalus > Bubalus bubalis. Next base: position 20,130,998 of record NC_059157.1, on the reverse strand, counting down.
ATATCAAAATGTCCCATATTTCCAATGGCTAGAACTGTTGGCACTCATGATGACCTCCGATCTGAAGACACTGCTGGATACAAGCTCTTTCCTACAGGCAGCCCAGCAGCTACTTACAAAGTGCTTCAAAGTCTCTAGGATTAGATCTGGGCACCTCTCAAGCCCAGATCTTATACCTGTTCTGTGTTAATAGCAGCGAAGAAACTTGAAAGCTCATTAGAAAAGAAGGGACTCAGACCCTGTAGATCATCATCCACTTGTGTTTTGGGAACTGATGTGGTGTTTTAGTCATCTTAACTTGCCCAGTAATTACCTGGATTCATTCTATTTTCCCAGAGAAGGCAATGGCACCCCCACTCCAGTACTCTTGCCTGGAAAATCCCATGGACAGAGGACCCTGGTAGGCTGCAGTCCATGGGGTAGTGAAGAGTCAGATACGACTGAGCAACTTCACTTTCACTTTTCACCTTCATGCATTGGAGAAGGAAATGGCAACCCACTCCAGTGTTCTTGCCTGGAGAATCCCAGGGACGGGGGTGCCTGGTAGGCTGCCATCTATGGGGTCGCACAGAGTCAGACACAACTGACGCGGCTTAGCAGCAGCAGCATTCTGTTTTCTGAGTACTGTAACAGATATTCAAAGATTCTCCACCCTAGTAGTCTGAAGATGGTAAATATATATATATTTTTAGTATTCATTTATTCTTGGCTGCACTAGGTTTCTGTTGCTGTGCATGGGCTTCCTCTCGTTTCCATGAGCGGGGGCATCTCTCCAGTTGCAGGGCATGGGCTTCTTGTGATGGTGGCTCCTCTTGTTGCAGAGCAAGGGCTCTAGGCACGTGGGCTGCAGTACTTGCAGCAAGCTGGCTCAGCAGTTGGCCACACAGGCTTAGTTGCACCTTGGGATGTGGAATCTTCCCCGACCAAGGATGGGTTCCATGTGCCTTGCATTGGCAGGCAGATTCTTAGCCGCTGGACCACCAGGGAAATCCTGGTAAATATGTTTTAACACAACTATTATGGAACATTATGAGATCACATCAGGAGGCAAACCTCCTCTGTACATCCCCACATCCAAAAGTATCCAACGGTCCCATTATTGGAAAAAAGCAATAACTTGATTAACCAGAAACTGTTGAAAACTATGGTGAAAAACATTAACATGAAGATCTATGGACCAATGAGTCAGATTTTAGAGACACTAAATGTCCACATGTTAAAAGACAGCAGCGTTTACACTGAGAAATATTATTTCTCTCCCCTGTCATGTAAAGATAGCATACGATCCTCTTACACCTTGTCAAGGGTACACACAGCTGTGACAGATCACAAGTACAAGGGTGATGGACGGGATGTGGAAAAATCTTTGGATGTGTGTGCATGTGTGTGTGCTTCTGCTATGTACTGTATCCTCAGTGTATCAAACAATACATCTATTAAAAAAACACAAGAAAAGACGAAAGCCATAACCATAACAAAGTGTCATCTATTAGAGAAAACAACAACAAAAGACCTGGAGCAAAAACCATTAGAATAAAAAGAGGTAATGTAGAAACACAATTTTTATAGCCACATCAGCCTATGACACAGCAAACAGATGCTCCCAAGTATAATAAAGCATCTGAGCAATGTAACTTAAAATAATACTATATATTTGCATAGTAATAGATGTATATGTATATATGTACATATATATGCAAATATATATGTAGATATTTATAATCTTCCCAGGGATGGGATCCAGGGTGTGGTTTTGTACCAGCTGGTCCCTGTGTTTTTAGGACTAAAAGCAGTAGAGCATGAAGGGTAAGGTGCTCTGGACTTAAATAGACACTTTAGTCCTCAGCTCTTTGATTCACTTAAGACATGTTCAAAATAGGCAAACCCATTGAGACTGAAAGTATATTAATGGTTGCCAGGGTGACAAGGGAATGGGGGTGACTGCTCACGAGCATGAGATTTCTTAAGGTGATGCAAGTGTTCTAAAATTGCACAGTCATTATGGTTGCATATTCTTATTAATATATACCGATACCATTAAATTGTGTGCTTTAAAAGGGTGAGTCTAGCATGTGGATTGCATCTTAAGAAAGCTATTATTCCTTGATCACTGACATATATACACTACCATGTGTAAAATAGCTAGCTAGTGGGAATCTGCTGTATAGCCTAGAGAGCTCAGCTGGGTGCTCTGTGATGACTTAGACGAGTGAGCTAGGGGGATGGGAGAGAGGTGTAAGAGGGAGGGGATATATATATATATATATACACACATACATATATTACTTCATTGTACAGCAGAGACTGGGCTTCCCAGGTAGAGCTAGTGGACCAGCGCTCAGGCCCCTCCCCTGACAGAGGAAGGGAGTTGCCTCATGAACAGTTCATACCAGCATGACTAAACCTCACTGGTTTCTGTCACAGAGGTTTCTACTGGGTTGTAGCACTGATCCACTCTGTGGATGCCCTTTCTATAGGGGTGGGAGAGAGAAAAGAAAACGGCAACACTTCCTAGGCTCTGGTGACAAACTTTTCACTTCCACTTCTCAGACCATGGAGTTACCGACAGAGCTTCCGGGAAGGTTATTTAAACTCCAGGGCTCATTGGTATTGCTAGATGTCTGCAGCCTTGCTCCAAGATCAGTTCCCCCACCAGAGAGATTGGTCAGAGTCTAGCCCACAGGCCTGATGCTGCTCTCTCTTACGGAACTTTTATTTAACTGTCTAATTCCACCCAGCAAGCTGAATTAACTTCCCAACATGCCAATCCACTAAATGTGCCTATGTGTACATAAATCCCACTTGGGTGTCCCAGGAAGTGCTAGTGGTAAAGAACGTGCCTGCCAATGCAGGAGACATAATAGACATGGGTTCAACCCCTGGATTGGGAAGATCCCCTGAAGGAGGGCATGGCAACCCACTCCAGGATTCTTGCCTGGAGAATCCCATGGACAGAGGAGCCTGGTGGGGTACAGTCCATGGGGTCACAAAGAGTCGGACCCGACTGAAGAGACTTAGCACATGTACCTAAATCCCAGTTTGGACATACTTCACATTGTTCCCCATAGAGCTTCTGGCCACATATGGCATTATGGCCAATGTTGCCTAACTTCATGCTCTGTCATAATTGTATCTGAATTTTAACGTAGCTGGGACCCCTGAGTCTGCTCTCTTCCACAGAAAATAGATTTTCTCTTTTTGAGAGATCCATGGAATATTTACCAAATAATCATATGGTCAGGCTTCCCTGGTGGCTCAAATGGTAAAGAATCTGCCTGCAATGCAGGAGACGTTGGTCGGTTCGATCCCTGCGTCAGGAAGGTCCCCTGGAGGAGGGAGTGGCAACCCACTCCAGTATTCTTGCCTGGAGAATCCCCAGGGACAGAGGAGTCTGGAGGGTCAGAAATGAAGAAAATCTCAATAAATTAAATAACAGAAATCCGATAGGCCACATTCCCTAGCCACAGTGCAGTAAAGCTAAAAGCAATTTACTTAAATTATAACCATAAAACACCTAACCATTTGGAATTCTTTTAAGTCTCCTAATAACCATGAGATCAAAGAGGAAATCAATAATACAAAAATATATCATTTAGAAAATAATGGGAATACAAATACGTATCAAATCATGAAATAGGCCAAGCAGAATTTAGAAATAAATTTATAAACTTCAATTGTTTAAATAAAAATGAAAAACACATGCTAAGCTATAAAGGAAAGATTTCTGAGGAAAAAAAAAAAAAAAAAAAGGTCCCAAGAAAGGAAGTAATGAAGTTAAGAGCAAAAAGAATATCATCTTCCTTATAATGAGTACCTACAATGTGTCAGGTTCTTTTCCATTTTCTAACCTCTCCAAAACTACAAACTGGTATCCTTAGGGGATTGGTTCCAGGACGTGGGTACCAAAATCCTCCAGTGCTCAAGTCCTTTGTATAAAATGGCTCAGTATTTTCATATCACCTATACACATCCTTTTATCTACTTAAATAATTTCTATTTTACTTATAATATCTAAATCTAATATAATATAAATGTTATATAAATAGTTGCTGGCACATGGCAAATTCAAAGTTTTGTGTTTTTTGGAATTTCTGGAGGTTTTTAAAATATTTTTGATCAGAGTTTGGTTGAATCCACAGATGTAGAACCCACAGATACAAGAAGGCAGATTTTTATTATTATTTCAATTTGCAAATGAGGCTACTGAATATCAGAGAAGATGAGGAATTCGTCTGAGGCTTCACAGCTCTTAAGTTGTGAAAGGAATCAAGCTCGGGTCTGTCTGACTCCAAACATTGCCCTGTTTCTACTATATTCCATCCACTGATATGCACTTTCTTTAACATATCTCATTCATACAAACATACATTTAAAAAGAGACTACACGCTGGGTCATTGAAAAAAAATTATATAATGGATAAGCCTCAGAAAGACTTAATGGACAAAAAAGATAACAATATATCATATCAGATGCAGAGATTTTAAAATCAAAGCTATAGTCTATACAAATACATAATACTAGGCTTTCTATCAGATAGGAAAAAATTAAAAGTTTAACGATATACTTTTTTGGCTAAGACTGGGCAAACAGGTGCTCTCTCTCTCTTTTGCGCCTTCATTGCTGGAAGAAATGCAAAAATGGTAAACCAATGGAGGGAAATTTAGCAATACATACCAAAATGCCATATTTATCCACCTTTTAACCAGTCCAGCAATCTCACTTGTATAAACTTATCCTGAAGATACACCTACAACAACACAAAAATACACAATCTTAATGTTATTCATTGTTTGTAATGACAAATTATTGGCAATTACCTAAATGCCCAAGCATAGGAAGTTGGTTAATACTATGAAACATGCACAGAGAGGAATACGATGCAGCTGGACAAAAGAATTGGGAAGACCTTTATTAACTTACATGGAATGATTTCCAGGATGTATTGTTAAATTAAAAAAAAACAAGATGCAAAAGATTTTATATGATACAGTATCTTTTTGTGTAAGAAATGAGGGAAAATCACAAAACATACATAAATCTGAAATTTGGGGGAGAAAATCACCAAAAAGATGAATCATAAAGCAGTGAAACGTGTTACTTACAAGTGATAGTGGAATGGAGTAGAAAGGCTAAAGGAAGGGCAAACATCATTGAGTATCAGTACAAACTCGTCATTTCAAATATAAAAATACATATATTTCTTAGTGTGAGTGTGTGCTCAGTCGAGTACAATCCTTTGCAATCTCATGGACTGTAGCCCACCAGGTTCCTCTGTCTATGGGATTTTCTAAGCAAGAATATTGGAGTGGTTTGCCATTTCCTTCTCCAGTGTTTCCTGGTACTGTCTGCTGCTGCTGCTGCTAAGTCACTTCAGTCGTGTCCGACTCTGTGTGACCCCATAGACAGCAGCCCACCAGGCTCCCCCGTCCCTGGGATTCTCAAGGCAAGAACACTGGAGTGGGTTGCCATTTCCTTCTCCAGTGTTTCCTGGTACTGTCTGCTAAGAGGACCTAAAAGCGATCCACACATCTAGTGGCCAGATATTGGTATAAATGCCAACCCTGCTTTGAAGGGGTTCCCATTGGCTAAATCTGGGATAATTTGAGCATCAGAATAAATAAGAACCATACTGGATAATAATCTACTGTTTTAAACTGGAATTATGAGTCCATACGGATAGTATAGATAACTAGAGAGATAGTGAATATTAAGCAGAAGGCTTCCCTGGTGGCTCAGTGGAAAAAAAAGTGCACGCCAATGCAGGAGACATGGGTTCGATCCCTGATCTGGGAGAATCCCACGTGCCAAGGAGCAATTAAGCCTGTGTACCACTACTATTGAACCGGGGCTTAGAGGCCATGCTCCACAACAGAAGCCACCGCAATGTGAAGCCAGCACACTGCAGCTAGAGAAGAGCCCCCACTCGCCACAACCAGAGAAAAGCCCACACGGCAATGAAGACTCAGCACAGCCAAATCAATAAACTTTGAAATATGTTCAGTAGATAGGTAGTTGGTAGATATATCTATATCTATCTATATATATATGGGGCTTCCCTTGTGGTTCAGATGGTAAAGAATCTGCCCGCAATGCAGGAGAATTAGGTTCCATCCCGAGATTGGGAAGATTCCCTGGAGAAGGAAATGGCAACCCACTCTAGTATTCTTGCCTGGAGAATTCTATGGATGGAGGAGCCTGGCAGGTTACAGTCCATGCGGTTGCAAGGAGTCAGACATGACTGAGCGACTTTCACTTTATATATATATATATATTCAGGAATATATCATGATTAGACTAAGGATGGGTTAAGGACTTTCCTCTTTTTTTCTCATTCTCATTCACTTTGGACAATTCTCTTAAAGTGAAACACAATATTGCATATTCTTATTCTCATCTTCATCTTTGACCAGATAAATCTCTTCCCCTGCTGACACTTTTATATGTTGTTTTATTGTACAGTTTTATTTTGAGGTTGGTAACAAATGAGAATTTTTCTTCTCAGTTGACAAGTGTTAAAAAAAGAGAGAGAGAGAAACTAGAAGTGCTCGCCCAGGATTAGGCACGGGAGAGGGCAGCCTGGTGGGGATGTTGCGCTAGGGCAGCCGGTGGTTTCCTGGAGACCTCCAGACTGCAGCGGTGGCAGGGAGTAGGGTGTGAGCCCAAGGCTGGAGGAGACCCCGGGTCTTTGCAAGCAGCCCTTCTGTCGTTAGGGGTTTACCACTTCCTGGACTGTACCCAGGTTCATCGGGGGTCCCGTTGAGTAAGGCAGACCCCAGAGCTCAGCCATTCAGCTATCATTCTGACCCACAGACCATCCTCTCTCTTCTCCCTAACAAAGACCTACAATGATAATTATTATGATTTTTTTTCCCCACTCTTCCTGGACTCATTTCTATTTAGTTAAAAATGCACTTCCCCAATGATTCATTTATCAGCCTTCTTCTGCATTTAATCATGCCTTCCCCATCACCCCTCCCAATGACGTGAAATTGTTATCCAGCAGCCAGACCTCTCATACTCCCAAATGATTGCATGGCCCTCACTCCATCTCCTTAAGTTATAGCATTAATTAAACTGTGCCTTAATTAAGTAAGCCCTACCCTTCTCTTATAACAGTCCCATTCAGGCAATTTCCTTCAGGTAATTTCCTTCATTTCGATATTATGACTCACGCCTACTGGGGTTAGAGGCATATATGTACGGGCACAGGATGAGATTTTATGTGGTCTTTGGATGTTGATTAATTACCTTGGCAACCTGTGTAATTTCTACAGCTCTATAAAACCTCGATCCTTATTTTCTTCCTCCCAAAACTCTTCTTCTGGGGAAATAGAAAAGCAAGGCCTTCTGCTGTGTTCCACCTGAAATGCAATCAGCACACAAACCTCCAGACCTAGGGAAGAATTGATATTTACAGCTCTTGCTACTATGGACATCAGAAAACATGACAGACTGGAGAGTACCAGTTCTGAGTGCATACAGGAAGCACCATATTGTGGAATTCCTCAGATCCCTATTAAGTTACAGAAAATATGAAGCCATCAGTATAATTCTGCCCCGTGTCAACACTACAAACAGGAAGTGCTGGTAATATATTTCAGACCTGAGTGTCCTAAACCAACACCGTCAGGAGACTCTCTTGCTCTGAGCTTCCTATTTCTGGAGGTTAATAGGGTGGATCCCAGGCCCCAGTTAAATCCCTGCCTCACAGCTAGGAGTCCAGCTGGGCATTTCTGCCCCAGTTTATTGGAGACCCACTCCAGTAACTCTAGGGCACAAGAGGACCAACCATCCTGGTTTAGCTGGGACTGAGGGGTTTTCTAGGACCTGGGACTTACAGTACAAGAACTAGGAGAGTCCCAGGTAAGGTGGTACAGTGGGTTACCTTGAGGGCAGGTCCCTAAGGGAAGGAGCTGTGTTCTAAGTGACTGTGTCCAAAGCAGCCAAGTAGCTTCAGCTAAATTTGAATGGTTATCCACACTGAAATATATTAAACCATTAGGAACTTTGATCCTATAGTTGGACCCCAATTACAGAAAATTGTTTTTTTTCCCATTTGAAGAATGGGTATTCCTTAAGCAAATAGCATCATCCCTTTTCTCAGTGGCCAGCCCATTCTGACTGAAAGACAGGCAGTAATGAGGTAAGACACCTGTTCCTGGTACCCCAGAGGAGAATGGAAAGGTTTACACGAGAGTTGAGAGGGTCTATATTTGAGGTTGGGGGACAATACAGAGCTCTAAATCCAGGAGGATCCAGCTGCGCTGATCAAAAAACAGACTTACAATCCAAGATGACCACACTGGACCTACAAATCTCAAATTTAATTATAAAGAATTATTATGGGTACTTGTTATGTAATAATAGTAACAACCAGCATATATGAAGCCTGATTGGGCTTCCCTGGTGGTGCAGTAAAAGAATCCACCTGCCAACCAGGAGACCCAGGTTTGATCCCTGAGTCAGGAAGATCCTCTGGAGTGGGAAGTGGCAAGCTACTCCAGCATTCTTGCTTGGGAAATCCCATGTACAGTGGAGCCTGGTGGAACTATGGTCCATGGCGTCACAAAAGAGATGGACACGACTTAGCGACTAAACACCAACAAATGGCAGCCTGATTATGTACCTAGAACTGTTCCAGGCACTTTCATGGATTTACTCATTCAATCCTCTCTATGAGGTGAATATTAAGGTTATTATCACCATTTGACACATGAGACAGAGGAAGGTTAAGTAAATTTCCCCCCAGATCACACAAATATTAAGTGAAGGGACAGGTCATCACCAAAGCTGGTGTTGTTAGTCATTGTTATGCTCTTTCTCATGGGCTATTCTCCTTGTGTTAAAATACAGAAGGGTCCATCCTTATGTAATGAATTTGGGGTGAGATCCAGGGATCTGCATTTAAACAATAGCTTAAATGATTCTGATGCAGGGAGAGGCAGTATCTCAGGGATCTAAGTACATCTTCAACCCAACAGGTATGCAAGAGCCCAGGACTCGACACCGGACATTCTGGATTTCTAGCAGCAGTTCCCAGAGAAGGCAATGGCACCGTACTCCAGTACTCTTGCCTGAAAAATCCCATGGACAGAGGAGCTTGGTGGGCTGCGGTCCATGGGGTCGCTAAGAGTCGGATACGACGGAGCGACTTCACTTTCACTTTTCACTTTCCTGCATTGCAGAAGGAAATGGCATCCCACTCCAGTGTTCTTGCCTGGAGAATCTCAGGGACGGTGGAGCCTGATGGGCTGCCATCTATGGGGTCGCACAGAGTTGGACACAACTGAAGCGACTTAGCAGCAGCAGCAGCAGTTCCAGTTCTGAACCCCACAGCTGATCTGCCCACTCTGGTAATAGACATTTCTATCACTTTCAAGCCTGACGTGTGCATGGGGGCACGATTACAGTGAATGATTTCAGCTAGGGCTGGCAGAGGCAGGGCTCACAGCTTTGTTCTGCAGGCCATCCTCATTTTGCTTGGGGAGAAGAAATTATGAGGCCATCACGCTAAGCTGCAGTGCTGAGTGTGAGCTGCCCAACTGCCTAAAGTGACCCTAGACCTTGACTTTAAACCCTTGGAGAGGATGTGGTTGTCTGAGCTGAAAAGTGGTGGTGACATGCATGAACTGTCTGAATCCTAAGAAAGAAATGTTGGCACACTTGGCATGGTTTCCCGTGAAACAAAGAACCCAGCCTCAAAGCCCACTGGTTAGGCCAGATTACGTGGTCTGAACAGTCCTATCTGGGAGAGAAAAAAAACACAAAACTGTGAGACACTCTTTCTATCTTCCTGGGAAGATCTAAAGGTCTCAGGAAAATGGACGCTCTGCTTCTTGCTTTAAACAAAGGATTCTCACCCCCTGCGTCTTCCCCAGCACCAGCATTTGCAAGTCATGAAGAGCACACTTGGGGCCACTGTGGTTTTACTGATCCATCCTGGTACTCTGGCTGTGTGTGTGTGTGTGTGTGTGTGTGTGTGTAAGACAGACAGAGAAGTACACTAGCTTGCGCAAAGCCCTCATTTGCTATGGATATTGCTAGAAGTACAGCTCGAAGCCTGTTTTCTTCCCAAGCAGTCATCACAGTATACGTTTCAGCTCCTCTTTACTATGCCTGTGTTCTGGAAGCTGAATGTCTCCAGTTGAGGAGAGCAGAGCTTGTTATTTTCCCCCAGTCGACTCTTGAGCAATAACCTTAAAGAACTGATGGAAATCATATTGGCTTTTGTTTCTTTTCTCCTACCCTTGCTAATGGAGATTTTTAGAGAACATGGCCACCCCCAGACAGACTGCTGCTTCTGATCAAAACTCCCCAGATCCTCTGGGCAGGATATGCATCTGCCAGCCAGCCGTTCGTAGAAAGTGAGAAAATGAAGCAGAATTAGTATCATATCCACATTCTTTTTTCTCCTAACAGGCTCGGCAGCTGGCTCTTCCCGCTGGGCAATTTTTTCCCTTTTTCTTTGTGATTTGCCAAAGGGAAAAAAAAAAAAGACAGAAAGAAAAGGAAGAACAATTAGGAACATCATTTTAAGGTGTGTGCACCGGGTGGAGCCCTTTTAAGTGACATTCAGAAGCCCTGGATCTCCACAATTCCCTGTGCCCCAGGCTGGTCTGGCCCAGATTTCTTGTTTCAATGACATCCATCCTTCAGCTTCTTCATTGTGTTCTGGTCTCTTCTCAAATGACAATACCCAGGGGATAAAACACTGCTCTTCTTTTTTCTTTTTGTCTTTATTTTAAGAGCAATTCCCTTAGTCCTTTTTTTTAGCCATGGAAAGGAACTCCTGTTCTCATCAATGGCTCTGCTGGACGAAGGCTAACCACAGGCAGCTATGTGGACAGATCTCAAAGCTGGCAGTCTGAAATATTTTACCCATTATAGGTAAAAGTGAAAGTGTTAGTCGCTCAGTTGTGCCTGACTCTGCAACCATGTGAACTGTAGCCCACCAGACTTCTCTACCCATAGGATTTTCCAGGCAAGAGTGGTTTTTCAGGCAAGAATACTGGAGTGATTGCCATTTTCTTCTCCAGGGGATCTTCCTGACCCAGGAATTGAACCCTGGTCTCCTGCACTGCAGGCAGATTCCTTACCATCTAAGCCACCAGGGAAGCCCCAACTAAAAATACTATTCTGAGAAAATCTGAACTTTCATACAAATTATGAAAATGTTTAAAGAGATTCTTAACAAAAAGAATCCTCCCAAGATTGATTCTTGTAGGTAACTGCTTACAGATCATTTACTATCATTAAAGATTGGTGGAAAATTCACTGGAGAGAAAAAATTAACTTGGAGTGAAATTTAAAGTCAATCTGTCTGAGCCACTAAAAAAAAATTAAATCTCTCAGAAATGTAAATAAACCTTTGGGTTATAATAAAAACCTATGCTGAAACAGCATTTTGTATACAAATTTTAAGCCATATTTTTGTTTTTTAAAAGCTTGATTCTAATGGAATTTGATTAATCAAATGATTAAATCAAAGGCTCATTTGTAAGTACAAGGAACAAACTAGTGTGACCATCTTATTACTTTCAAATGAAGACGTAAATGCAAATTAGCTCATTATCAGGCGGAAGGAGAAAAGAATGCTGTTTGGAAAAAGGCAGCTACAGAAAGAACCATGCAAGTGTTCCATTTTTTTTTTTTCTCCTGAACTCCTTGATAATCTAATAAATTAAAAATAATACTTTATTGTTCTAATATGTATTTCTCCATCCATGACAGAAAGAGATATTTTCATGTGTTTGTAGTCCTTCAGATTTTCTCCTTTGTCAGTAGTCTTAAATTATTATTATGGTTGTCTTTTTAAACTTGCTTATAGGAGTAATTTCTATACTGTAGGTCTATGTTGTTCAGTACAGTAGTTACAAACCACATGTGACTATTGAACACCTGTGGTTAATTTGAATTGAGATATGCTTGGACTTCCCTAGTGGCTCAGATGGTAAAGCATCTGCATACAATGCAGGAGACCCAGGTTCAATCCCTGGGTCGGAAAGATCTCCTGGAGAAGGAAATGGCAACCCACTCCAATATTCTTGCCTGGAAAATCCCATGGACGGAGAAGCCTGGTAGGCTACAGTCCCTGGGGTAGCAGAGTCGGACATGACTGAGCGACTTCATGTTCTCTAAGTGTAAAATAGACACTGGGTTTCAAAAACCTAGGATAAAAACACCTCGGATCTGAACGAAGTGAAAAACACCAAAACATAGAAAAAGATCCAACTGTATACTGCCTATAAGAGATCCTCTTTAGATTTAAGGACACGCATAGGTTAAAAATGAAAGGATAGAAAAAGGTATTGAGCACATGTTAACCAAAAGAGAGCAGGGGTATTCATACTTCAACAAATAGAATATATCAGAAACTGTCACAAGAGACAAAGAAGGACATTATATAATGACAAAAGGGTCAGTTCACCAGGAAGAGATAAAAATTATAAATATATACATATACATATATATATATATATGTCTATATCAGAGCACTCAAATATAGGAAGCAAACACTGACAGAACTGAAGGGAGAAAAAGGCAGCAGCACAAAAATAGAAAGGTCTTTCAACACCCCCCCTTTCCATAATGTATAAAACATTCATACAGAAGATCAATAAGGAAATAGAGAACAACACTATACTGAATAGACCTAACAGACATATATAGAAAAAGCAATCCTAAAATTCATATGAAATCATAAAAGACCTCAAATAGCCAAAACAACCCCGAAAAAGAAGGACAAAGCTGGAATCCTAATGCTTCCTGACTTCAAAATATATTACAGAGCTACAGTAATCAGAGCATATGGTACTAACATAAAATAGACATATAGAACAATGAAACAGAATAGACAGCCCAGAGATAAACCCATACATACATGATCAAATGATCTTCAACAAGGATACAAAGACAATATAATGAGGAAAGGATAATCTCTTCAACAAATGGTGTTGGGAAAACTGAATGTCCACAAGTAGAAGAATGAAACTGGATCCTTAGACCATATCAAAAATCAACTCAAAATGGATTAAGAACTTAAACATAAGACCTGAAGCTATGAAACTCCTAAAAGAAAACAAAGGGATAAATTTTCCTAATACTGTTCTTTGGAATGATTCTTTGATATGGCAACAAAACCAGAGAGAGAGAGAGAGAGAAACAGAGAGATACAGGGAAGGGAGGGAGGCAGGGAGAGAGGCTACACCAAACTGAAAACTTCTGTACAGCAAAGGAAACAATCAACAGAGGGAAAATGCAAGGCAACCTACAGGATGGGGGAGAAATACTTGCAAATCATATACCAGATCAGGGGTTAATAGTCAAAATACAGAAGGAATTTCTTCAGTTCAATAGCAAAAAACAAATAAGCTGATTTTAAAAGTGGGCAAAAGACTTGATTAGACATTTCTCCAAAGAAGACATACAAATGACCAACAGGTATGTGAAAAGATGCTTAACATCACTCATCATCAGGGAAATGTAAATCACAATCATAAGAGATATCACCACACATTGGTTAAAATGTCCATTAATCCAAACAAACAAACACGCAAACTCAACCTGAAAATAACAAGTGTTTGGAGATTGGAACTCCTGTGCACTGTTGCTGGGAGTGTAAGTTGGTACAACCACCGGGGAAAACAACATGAAGATTCCTCAAAATATTAAATACAGAACTTCCATTTGATCCAGCAATCCCACCTCTGGGTATTTATAAAAAAAATTGAAAACAGGATCTTGAAGAGATAGATATTTGCATTCCAGTGCTCATGGCAGAATTACCGTATTTAAGAGGTGGAAACAAGCTAAATGTCCATTGATAGAAGCAAACTGTTTGCTTTTAAATTAAATATTATTCAGCCTTTTAAAAAAGGGAACTCCTGTCATCTTACAGCATAGATGAATCCTGAGAACATTATGCTAAATGAAATAAGCCAGCCACAGAAGGACGAATACTGCATGATTCTATTTATATGAGGTATCTAAAGTAGTCAAGTGAACTCTGGGAGACGGTGATGGACAAGGAGGCCTGGCGTGCTGCTATTCATGAGGTTGCAAAGAGTTGGATATGACTGAGCGGCTGAAGTGAACTGAACTGAAAGTAGTCAAACTCACAGAAGCAGAAAGTGGAATAGAAGTTGCCAGGGGCTGGAAGGAGAGGGAACTGAGGAGTTACTGCTCAATGAGTACAGCACTTCCATCATGCAAGATAAAATTTTTGATTGATGTAGTCAAATTTTTAAAGATCCCTTTAGGGCTTATGCTTTTAATATTATTCCCTGTATTTCACCTTTATAACAATATTCTATATTTTATCCCAATAGTCTTATATTTATTTTTTCTCTTATTTAAACTTTATTCTGACTGGAATTGTGTGTGTATGTATGTGATATGAGGTTTGCCTAAACATTTTTTTTTTTAGTTTTGAAGACCAGTTGTCCCTATATCATTTATTAAACAATGCAGCCTTTCCTCCATTAATTGTAAAACCATCTTTATACTAAATCAGATTTCTGTGGTATGCAGGGATCTATTTTTAAGCTCTTTATTTTCTATCACTGATCTATCTATTACCCCTATGCCACACTGCTTCAATTGCTATAGCTTTATAATATATCTTATCCCTTGTAAGAAACTCCCTGCCAACCCTCCTTGTTCTTTATTTTCAGTTGCTGTTAGAACTTTTCAGTTTCAAGGTTGGCTCCCCTGAAGCCCTGCAGAGGGTATGTGCTGAATAGTCAGGCAGCTGACTGTTCTCTGGATCCTCCCCAAGTGAAAAATCAACTAAAGATTTGTCTTTAAAGTCAAATCAATAAAATGACAATAATGAACACATCTGTTTTATAAAGCGTGGAATGATATGATTACGATGTTGTTGATGGCATCTCTCATTTGCAAAGTAAATATAGTATAAAATGGAATTTAATTCATTTCATCTCACTTGATTTCTACAGCAATTCTGTGTTGATAAGATATGAGTTATTATCCCCATTTCATAGTTGAGAAAATGCAACTCAGACAGACTGAGTAAAATCATGGAGTACAAATAGGATTCAGAAATGTTGACCCATTTCTTTTCCCAGTGCATTTTGAAACCCAGTAATAAAAATGTAAATGATTTCCATTGGAAAATACCATCATAACCCTCTTTGGTCACTTGAATAATATGACATACACACACTTCAACTCACAACTGTATTCCTGAATTCCCCCGTATGTTCAGTTCAGTTCAATTAAATCCAGCAAACATTTGTTTTCTTCTCTTTTCCCAGTAACATCATTTTCTTACAGAAGTGATACCTTGGAGATGTCCAGTCCTGATGTTTTTACATTCTTATTATCTGACGCTTTGTCTGGCTTCGTGAAACACATCTGGGGCAACAGCAGTACTTACTTTATCCAAATATGCTTGATGTACCCAACTTTCTACCAGTTGGGGAAGGAAGGAATGTTTCACATAAAAGAGCCTTAAAATACTAATGTTAAATTCACTACACTATATTAGTGCCAGCAACATTCTCATGCCCAAATTTCCAAGACCCCCAGAGTCACATGTTCAAATGGGCATAAAATACATCAGTCAGGTTTATATTTGACTGTAAATAACAGAAAAATTTACTACAATGACGTAGGCAAATAGAGGTTGACTCTTTTTTTTCCACATTCCAAGACATCCTGAGTCAGGCAGGCAGGTCTAGACAGACACTGAAAGATGCCATCAAGGGACCAGGCTGTCTATGTCATTCTGCCCCACCTACTGGTCACAAGACGGCTGCTGCATCTACAGGCATCGTGTCCACACTCCAGAGGAAATACAAAGCATCATTAGCCACTCCTTTGTTTGTGTTTATAAAAATAATCTTTCCTAGAAATTTCCTATAATTCCCTTTAGGTTTCAAGATTTCATAAGCCAGAGCTAGATAAACTGGCACCTCTTCTCTGCAAGAAATGTAAAAATAGGGGAAATTGGGGCAGAGGTTTGTCATGACTGATTATGATCAGATACAATCCATCACCTGAGGCTGGACTCACAGCTTCTCTAAACAAAACCAAGGTTTGTTTATAGTAATGCAGGTGGCCCCACATGAATCAAACATTATGTGGTGATGGTAATAGAGACCCAAATCCAGAGAAAATGAGGAAAAGAAGGGAGGTAGCCCCACTGCCAAATGTGGGATGAAAAGGTTGCTTTTACCTATTCTTGAACCAAGTAGAATAGGGAAAAGATTTCAAAACTTTGGATTGGTCAGTAAGAACATTTTTGGGCATGCCCATATATTTTTTTTTTTTTACATTTTAGTTCATTTATTTATTTGGCTGTGTTGGGTGTTAGTTATGTCATGCAGGATCTTTTCAATGTGGGGCACAAACTCTCTAATTGTGGCCCGCAGGCTCAGTAGTTATGGCATCATGACACTTAGCTGCACTGAGGCTCATGGGATCTTAGTTCCCCTACCAGGAATCAAACCCACGTCCCCTGTATTGCAAGGCATATTCTCTACCACTGGACAACCAGGGAAGTTCCTGTGTATGCCCATATTTTAAAAATAGATATTACTGTCTGTAAAAAGCTTTGGAACCCTAAAATCTCACAGGGCACAGAGGACTACAATGGGGCTGTCCCAGACGGGATGCGTTCTGAAGAGCAATAGAGCTGGCCTAGGATGGCAGCGCCAGCCTGCATCATGCTACCAAGAAGCTTATGATGATTCAAATTACTAAAATGTCTGGGAGTCACTTTCATTATCCTTACTGACAATTAATTTTAATGGCAAAATGAAATAATTAAGCAATAGGAAGTCTGGAGCACATAGCTCTCCAGTTATGTTATGAAAGAAAATCAGTGGTGCAAAGAGAAATTTACCAAGTCTAGGGTCCATCTAGTCAAGGCTATGGTTTTTCCTGTGGTTATGTATGGATGTGAGAGTTGGACTGTGAAGAAGGCTGAGCGCCAAAGAATGGATGCTTTTGAACTGTGGTGTTAGAGAAGACTCTTGAGAGTCCCTTGAACTGCAAGGAGATCCAACCAGTCCATTCTGAAGGAGATCAGCCCTGGGATTTCTTTGGAAGGAATGATGCTAAAGCTGAAACTCCAGTACTTTGGCCACCTCGTGCGAAGAGTTGACTCATTGGAAAAGACTGATGCTGGGAGGGATTGGGGGCAGGAGGAGAAGGGGACGACAGAGGATGAGATGGCTGGATGGCATCACTGACTCGATGGACGTGAGTCTGAGTGAACTCCGGGAGTTGGTGATGGACAGGGAGGCCTGGCGTGCTGCCATTCATGGGGTCACGAAGAGTCGGACACGACTGAGCGACTGAACTGAACTGAACTGAGGGTTCTTTCATATGAACCAAGGTGGTGAGGAACTAAGACTACGGTGAGAAAAATGCTGAGTCACTGAATTCATTAGCCAAGTTAATGTTCCATATGGCATTCAAGCTATTGCTTTACAAATTATTTAGGATAATTAATAGAAAATGTGCTACAATAATAAGCAGTATTTTAGTAGCTTCTTTGGCAATATGCATTACAAAGAGCGCTCATTTAATATTCCCATTTTTTTTGTTTGTTTCTGCTCCTTGAAAAGTATTTTGCCAGGAGCTTGTCTATATTTAACATCATCGCCTGTTGACTTTGTCAAAGTCAACGGGACTGTAATTTGCCTCTCAGTCACTGTCTTAGAGAACAGATTTCCACCAGTGTTTTTTCAACTGAGAAACAGTTAGAATCTTGGTCAGACTATGCATTCTTGTGGTGGGAGACTGACTCCCATATTGCATGGAATTTTTATCATCCCTGGTCTCAGGACACTAAATGTCAATGTCATTTGGATGACCCCATACACTCCCATTCATTCCCAAATATCCCCTAAGAACACAGTTAAGCCACAAACTGAGTTCCAGGGGGCGTCTTAAATTTACAGAGTCCAAAGTAAGATGCTCAGTAGCCCAGATCATATATTGATTGGTAGTAGACACAGTACTGGAACCCAGGTCTAGAACTCTGACTCTGGGGAGCTTCACACAACAGGCTTTTTCTGACATCTGATAGAAAGTTAATGTTCTCTTTTGTGCTTAACAGCTATTTAATAATATTTGCTGAATAACTGAGAATCCAATTTCATCAAAGCCAATGCTATTCATTAATGGGTAGTCATCTGTGAAAAATGGAATCCTTAATAAATAAATAAATAAGGAAAGGTATTTTGCATTTGGGCTCCAGCCAAATATTAACTGCAGAGGCTTTGCATTGCCTACAGGGTCAGACAAAGAGCAAGAATAAGGTTGTTGTATATAGAAGTTTGATGCCAAGGAAAAGTCAGTGATTCCATAAAGGAGGCAGCTAGGGGTCCAGAGAAACATTCTGTGCAATACCATGCATATGGACTCTGAGAAAAGGATTCAGAGATTTTCAGCAATACTTTCCCTGCTACCTTTTGCCAAATAAATTTTTATTTGTTAATATTTCACTTCCTTGACCTGGCCTTCCACCTTTATCATTAAAATGAACACTAAATACTTTCCTTCACTAAATACTAAACAGTATTCTTTTTGCCTTTGGGAATACCATACCACTTTACCTACCTCCTGAGAAATGTGTATGCAGGTCAGGAAGCAACAGTTAGAACTGGAGATGGAACAACAGACTGGTTCCAAATCAGGAAAGGAGTATGTCAAGGCTGTATATTGTTGCTCTGCTTATTTAACTTATATGCAGACTACATCATGCAAAATGCCAGGCTGGATGAAGCACAAGCTGGAATCAAGATTGCCGGGAGAAATATCAATAACCTCAGATACACAGATGACACTACCCTTAGGGCAGAATGGGAAGAAGAACTAAAGAGCCTCTTGATGAAAATGAAAGAGAAGAGTGAAAAGTTGGCTTAAAGCTCAACATTCAGAAGACTAAGATCATGGCATCCAGTCCCATCACTTCATGGCAAATAGATGGGGAAACAATGGAAACAGTGAGAGACTTTATTTTGGGGGGCTCCAAAATCACTGCAGATGGGGACTGCAGCCATGAAATTAAAAGATGCTTGCTCCTTGGAAGAAAAACTATGACGAACCTAGACAGTGTATTAAAAAGAAGAGATGTTACTTTGCCAACAAAGGTCCATCTAGTCAAAGCTATGATTTTTCCAGTAGTCATGTATGGATGTGAGAGTTGGACTATGAAGAAAGCTGAGTGCCGAAGAATTGACGCTTTTGACCTGTGGTGTTAGAGAAGGCTCTAGAGAGTCCCTTGGACTGCAAGGAGATCCAACTAGTCCACCCTGAAGGAAATCAGTCCTGAATATTCATTGGAAGGACTGATGCTAAAGCTGAAACTCCAATACTTTGGCCACCTGATGCGAAGAACTGACTCATTGGAAAAGATCCTGATGCTGGGAAAGATTGAAGGCAGGAGGAGAAGGGGACAACAGAGGATGAGATGGTTGGATGGCATCACCGACTCAATGGACATGCGTTTGAGCAAGGTTAGGGAGTTGGTGATGGACAGGGAAGCCTGGTGTGCTTCAGTCCTTGGGGTTGCAAGGAGTTGGACACAACTGAGCAACTGAACTGACTCTTTTTGCCTTCTTTGCTGGCCACCAAAGTACACATTCTATTTATCACTTAGTCATTCCACAAAAGTGGGTGCAAGAATAGCCACAATGTGACAGGCACTATGCTCAATGTTAGAATACAGCGGAAACATATAGGTTGCAGAAATGTGAGAACAGATGAGTGGCTTTGGAAAACCAGGCTCACATTCCAATGAGGCCACTTGAAAGCTCCTTAGCTTGCTCATATTCCAATTCTGAGCCTCAGCTTTCTCATTTCTAAAAGTGAGAAAAACACCTATGCTCTAGGTTAGTATAGGAATTAAATATAAATTATGTGAAAATTCTAAGCACATTGCCTAGTGTATAAGTTTCTTTTTGCTTCTGAGCATTTTGTCACTTTAACAGTGACAGCGACGTTTGCCACTGTAACTCTGCCACTGCCCTCAGCTGAGACTCTGAGTGAGCTGCAAATACACATGTGGTTTCCGCAAGTGAAGCTGTACCTGCCTTATCAACAGGTTAACAAGGGGGTTCATTCACAGGGGCATTATGAGGCTTGAGAGAGATGACAGAAAAAAAGAAAGTCACGTGGATCTCAATCTAATTTTTAAACTTAATTGAAATTTTAAGTGCACCTAGTAATATATTTAACTTGTTTCAGATTCACAGCATTGAGTATGGAATCAGAATATCACAAATGCAATTCTGATAATGGTATATGCCTTGCATTAATTTTAAAGAACTAATTCTTACATTCTTTGGGCTAAAATGATTATATTCTCATAAAGCTACTTATATCACTACCACCTTTAATCACACATAGAAAGAGTTCTCTCTTATTCTTTTATAATAAGCCCCCAAATATACATATATATATTATATCTCAATTCTGTTTTAAGACTGTATGATGTCACAGTGATCAATATAATTGTCCTGTAGTGAATGCAAATATAACTGATCCCATATCTCATAGCAGGCCTGAGTCAGGTTGTGAAGGAGCATTTCTTCCCACTTAGTGTGGCTAACTCCTATTCACCTCCCAAGATTTTGACCTTGGAATACCCTCTCTGGGCAGCTCCCAGCCACTACCAATCCACTCTGATTCCCAGATGGGCCAGGCATTCCTTCTTGTATTCCCCTGACACTGAGTGAATCTACCTCAAATCACCAAACAGTCCAAATGAGTTGCCGTATTTTACCTCTTTGCCTCTGCTGGTAGACTAGAAGAGCTTAGAAAGGTCCAGGGACTATTCTCACCCTTACGTTCTAGTTCCTCACATGTCCTACGTGTTAAAAACATAACACTTGATTTCAGAAAGTTGAAAGAAAGAAAGACACACTTTGTGACTCCATAAAACCATGTCTCCAAAGTGTTAAAACACTTTTTCTTCCCCATCTTCCCATCAGCCATGAGAGCTGCAATCTTATCACTGAAGCCGGAACTTTGAAGTCATTTGATAATGGTGTTACTGGTGCCAAAAAAAAGCAAATTAAAAGACTGTCTAAGGGATTGTTTTTCTCTTGAATTTGAAAGCCAATGTCTGAACGCTGAGATCCTGTGGCAAGAAGTGACAGTCCCTTTAGGACAAGCAAGAGGAGACATCCAGTTACTTCTTTGTTTCTATAGCTTCTAAGAGGCCATTTCTTCCCCAAAATGAATATATGAGATAAAAGCAATCGTATGGCATATTTAAGATCATTATTCATTTGAGATCCTTGTGGAAGTGGCATGAGCTAAAGATAATACTATCAAAAACTGCTATCCTGTTGGGCTCTTATCTCTCTTGACCCTGCTTGGTTTCATCTCTGGTCAGGGCAGCCAGATAGACGTCTGAGGATAGTGTGTTGTCTCTATGGCATAGGCAATGAGGGAGAAGGGAAGAGAGAGTATCCATTACTAACTGCTTCTGCCAGCCTTTATGTATTTTGCATACATTATTTCATTTAATCCTCTCAAAAGCCCTGTGAGATGGTTAAGCAGTTCATTATCTTAGTTTTACAGTTGCAAGCCCACAAACTTAGAGAGAGTCGGTAACTTGCCCAAGGTCACACAGGTGGGAAGAAGCTCTCAGAGCCACATGGAGCTCCCACACCAGCACATTTCTTGAGAAGTCACCAAGCTGCACATGGTTCTTTCATTCATTCAGGGGCTTTGGAGCCACACAGAGAAGTTGAGTCCCAGGCACAGAATACACTGAGTGAACGCACAATCTGTGGGCACGTTTGTTATTTTTTCAGGCTCAATTTTCTTATCTGAAAATGAAGATTATAAAAATGCCTGCCCCGAGGATTGTTTGGAAGATGAAATGAGATAATCCACGATATGCTCAAGACGGTTCAACTGTGCTGGTATAAGATGTTTAAATGTTGCCTCTCCTGACGAAGCAGTCACAGTCCAGTGGGAAAGCCAGTGGCATAACCAACCCACTAAGAAACAGTGAGCGCTGGTTTAATAGTGATATAAGCCAAATTGTACAGGAATACTAATGAGGAAGTGAAGGCTTCTCCCTGAGGGACAAGAGAGGGGGCTCCCAGTGGTGATGGCGTTTGTGCTTTGAACTGTCTTATTTCCCTGATCTGGGAGATTGGAGGTACAAGGAGCTGTATCACAGGTGTGGGGAACACTGTACACAAAGCTTGGGATGCTAGATAGGGGTCCATTAGGGGGTCCCTGCAAGGGGATGGCAGGAGATTCAGCTCGAGCTGTAGGTTGGATTCTGTGTGAAGAACCTGGCATGTCGGCCTCCAGGGTTTGGGTTCCTGATGTAGGCAGTAGAGAACCGTGAGAGCTTCCCAAGCAGGGGGCCACCTATTCCCGTTTGCATGCTGGAAGAAGAATGGGGGAGGCCATCTGGACCACAGATTAGAAAGGAGAGAGCTGGAGTCAGGGAGGCCATAGTGACTCTTCAGAACATAAGGGCTGAGCAAGACCGTGGGAAGTGGACAGAGAGTAGGGCTCGCATCTGACAGGATGGATCATAAGTGTCAGAGAGGCAGGGCTGTTATTCATTTCTCTGGGGAAATGCTGTTTAGTGTTCCTTCTTCTTTTTCAGAATCAAAAAATGTTATAAGTTTAAGGCAGTACTTGAGAATTTGAGAAGTGAAAGCACTTCCGTAAGAAGTGAAGAAAAATAAGGGAAGTTTTGTGGGGTTTGCAGCAACGTGATGTGCTTGGTCTGGATGACCTTCCGACTTGCTCTCCAGGTATCTCCAACGAGACTTCAAAGTATACAGAGTTACTGAAATTGCCATTATGTAAATGGACTGTGAAATGGATTATATTAGCCATTTTCCCAGGCTCTGTATTCTAACATTCTTCTGGAGAAAGTATGTTGGTCAAAATGAAGTCATTAAGAAAGAGAATACCTACAGAGGGGGTTTCTCCAGGAGCTATTTTACAAACTTTGTCCACAAAACACAAATGGCAAGATTGGCATGAATGTCCCATTATTGGGTGCAACCAAAGTCTGCACGATGCTTTGTGTTCACTGATACACCTAGATTTGAAAGGTAGAAGACATTTGTTTTCAGATTTTTATTTAAACCAAGAGGTAGAATGCTAAGAGTACAGAAATGTTTTTAAAGCCTGTGAACTGAAAATTTTTGTTCAGGACTGGGTTAGGAGCTGACAGGGAAAGATGTGAATACATAATAAATAAACACTCAAAGGGCAACTTAGGAATTTCAAAACATAAAAAAAAAAAATGAACTATTTGATGAATAGTGTCGGAACTTTAAGTTGGCCATGTAGAAAAAGCAAAAATCCAGATTCCTATATACTCATTAAACCAAAATTGACTCTGCTGCTGCTGCTGCTGCTAAGTCGCTTCAGTTGTGTTCGACTCTGTGCGACCCCATAGACGGCAGCCCACCAGGCTCCGCCGTCCCTGGGATTCTCCAGGCAAAAGTACTGGAGTGGGTTGCCATTACCTTCTCCAATGCATGAAAGTGAAGTTGCTCAGTCATGTCCGACTCTTTGCAACCCCATGGACTGCAGCCTACCAGGCTCCTCTATCCATGAGATTTTCCAGGCAAGAGTACTGGAGTGGGTTGCCATTGCCTTCTCCAAAAATAGACTCTAGATAGGGAATAAAAACATTAAAACAAAACATTTTTAAATGTTTTTATTCTAAGAAATTTGTAATATTTGTAATGATTTTGTAATAAGGAAGGCATTCTTAAGTAAAAAATACTCCTTGAAGTCATAAAGGAAATAATAATTTTGACAATATAAAAAGTATAAACTTCTATAAGCATATATTAATATATTATTAATATCATATATCAATAAAGTCAATATATAATATACTTATGAATATGTTACTAATATGCAATTGTCAATGCAAATATTTATATATTGTTAATATTATATATATTAATAAAGTAAGAAACAAACAACAATCTGAGAAAATAGTCATTTGCAACACATATGACCACCCCTCACTTGGTCTCCACACCTCTATCTACAAGTGTTAAAAACCTCCCTAAAACCCCATACACTCATGGCAAGGCTCCCTCTTCTCCCAGCTTCAGTTGCCCAGCCCCTTCAGCTCTACCCTCATAACCTCACCCTCATTTACCTCTTTGTGGTCATCAGCACTCATCTCTATTGTGACCTTTATCTTTGTTCATGTCAATCCCCTCAAGAAGCCCAGACTCCCCTCATTACTTGGACCCTTACTCCCATTTGGCCCTTGCGTTCCTCTTCCAACCCCACACCTCACCCATCCCTAATTCCTAAAACTGTTCCACTGTGTTATCACTTCAAAGCAGGTCTCCTATATGCTGTACTTTTTCTCTAAACATTGCCATCATTTTTTTTTTTTTTTGGTCTTCGAGGCATGTGGGATCTTAGTTTCCCAACCAGGGATCAAACCTGCACCCCCTATGTTGGAAGCTCAGAGTCTTAGCCACTGGACCTCAAGGGAAGTCCCTCCCATCAACTTCTTAGTCTAACTACTACCCCATTGTCCCTGAGCATAATGCTTCCTCACAGCCCAAAGCAGTCTACAGAGTGTGTGTGTGTGTGTGTGTCCATTAAATTATCTCTGGAAGGACATATAAGAAGCAGTTAATAATTATTGTCTCTGGGAAGCAGTTTCAGAGGTTGAGGAAAGGGAGATTTTGTTACTGTTATATTTTTTTCTACAGGGTTTACTTTTCATGACATGTATGACATTTTTTTTTTTCAAAGGAGAGCGAAGCATCTTAAAAGACAATGATTAAGTTCTTTTTTCTTTTATCATTTCAACATAGTGTGTGTGAATCTATTCACGTGCATGCCCACACACACTTACACATCACCTTTGATGCAGTGCGTAGAGTGAAAGCAATTTCACATCAGCTAATGGATCCAGTTTTTGTTTAAAAGCTGTTTTCAGAGGGCAGAAACAGCTTGTCAGGATAGTTGATCAAGTGTTTCCCAACCCACCATGTACACATACATAAATCTGATGATAGAAAAAAAAATCATTCAGACCATTTGTTTGGCACTTTGAAGACAAAGCAGCTAACCAATAAACCACTTCTCAGGTGTGTGTGTGTATGTGTGATTCTTCAGACAAATATTTTATTTCTGGATTTAGATGGGGAAGTCTATTTTATCTGCCATATACCCACAGTTGTCCAAGACTGGATTAGGTCCTAAATTAAACAAACTAAGCCTCTCTTTCAAGATGCTCATACTCTTTGAAAAGGTGGAAAGAACAATATAATCACACCAGAAATTGTCGGGAAAGACTTAATAGAAGAGTGAAGACTTGAGAGGCCACAGCAGAAATCAAACCACATAACCAACAATCAATGTCTTTCTTCTAGCCTTTGAAATTACAGTTTTAATAGTCCATGTACTCCAGTAAATTATGACAAACCAGAAATGCTGCTATTAAAATGGACCCCTGGGGCAAAACTCCTTACCAAGCCAATTTGAATTCAAATGGGCAGCAGGATATACAAAGAGAGGAAAACAACGGACCCTATTTACAACACTGTTTCATAAAGATAATTAACTTTTATTTATTCAGATATAAGAAGATACTGCAGAGTGGAAAACGGGGACTATTGGAGATGTTGCTAAGGACGCAAGCCTTTCAGATTTCCTCCCCTCTGTTCACCCTTTCTGAATTATTATGCCCATTACCAACCCCATGTCTAAATCAGAAAATTACTGAAATGCAAATTGAACAGAGTAATTTATCTGTGCCCGAAAATATCTCCAAGTTAACAGAGCTCCACTGATGAGATCTAAACAAGCCCAGGGAATCACGGTACCTAATTTACAGCAGTATTATGTAGCAACATAAATTCAACCACAAGCAACATATATTGTGAAAGTCATAATAAACACCAGAGAAAAATGGAGGAGAGATGAGGAGTCACACAAAATGTGTTTCATTAAAAGAGAAAGGAATTGCATGACTATCACATTAGTACTTGATGCACAGTCCAGTTTCAAATTGGTGAGAGTAAGGAAGCCAGCAAATTAAAAATCGTGATTCCTTCCCTTGCTCCAGTGGAGATTTACAAATAAGTAAATCAACTTTTCCGTGTGATGGAAGATTTCCACAGAAAACTCTTTCTCTATTATCTTGTCATGGTGCCTGAAATCATCAGTATTAAAAATGTAAGGATTTTGAAAATCTTTTGGTTTCTAAGATTTCTGTACTAAATCTTAGAGAACACTGACTCTTTATCAGCTAATGTATCATCAGGATGATATATCAGAAAACTTGTATTAAAACTTGTAGACAAAAGAGAGTCTAGTCATGCAATTACTGTTTCTTCTGAATTTATAAATGGGTAAATGGAGGCTCAAAGATATTATCCAAGGTCATGAAGTCAACTGCTGGCTGAACTGGAACTAAAATTTCATCTTTTACATTCCCGATCTAATACCCTTTCCCTACTCTGTACCTCAGTTTTCTTTCAAAGCTCTATAACAATGAGACATGAGTGAGATAGCTGGGGTAAGAAATAGGAATTGTCAACATGACCCCAGAAAGAAAAAGAGAAAGCACCATAAAGTAACTTCACTAACTGTACAATTTTGCCTGGATGGGCTCTGTGTCTGTGTTATTCGGTCATTTGTGTCTGACTCTTTGCAACCCTATGAATTGTTGCCTGCCAGCCTCCTCTGTCCATTTCCTTCTCCAGAGGATCTTCCTGACCCAGGGATCGAACCCGGGTCTTCTGCATTGCAGGCAGATTCTTTTCCATCTGAGCCCATAGATAGGCTCTATTAAAAACAATTGAGATTAAGAATTCCCTGGTGGTCCAGCAACTAGGACTTTGCCCTCCACTCTAGTGCGGCATGGGTTTCATCCCTGCTGGGGGAACTAAGATCCTGCAAACCATGTGGTGTGGCCACTAAGTAAGTGAATAAATAAAATAAAATGGACTACACTGCCTTTAAAAAAAAATTGAGTTTGGATTCCTCCCCCCATCCCCACATCAAATTCGAAGCTGACCAAAGTAGACTGGAATTGAAGCTTGGTGTTGGAAAAGTTAAGACACTATGTACAATGTTAAATCTTGTTCTTAGCTGTAGGTGATCTTAGTTCGCAGGCCTTACAAGGTAAAATCCCTAAATCAACACTATTTATTGTTCTCCTGGTCAAAGTCACTACTGGTCAAATTGATCACTTGTTATTTGCCAGAGTGGGTTATTATACCAGGTTGATATGAACTCACCCACTTATGGTAGTGAGGTGCTGGGTTACCTGGTGAGCACATTACATAAATGGTTGGGAAATTTGCAAAGCAGAGGCAGTAAGGAAAATGGAAATAATCTGAGAGTTGTTATTTTTAAAAACCAAAGTAGACTTCATTTAGGAAAGAACGTTGTTAGATGGCTTTACACCTGTTTCATAGTTTGGTGATTCATTTTAAGTTCATACAGCTGAAAGGTACCTTAATCTTTTTTAGAGTTCAGTGCTGTTAAAGCTTTTGTACTAGAACTTCAGGTCAGGATGGCACAATGTCCTCATGCTTTGCTACATTCCGGATGCCTCACTCTCAACCTCTGATCAAAACCAACCATGATAGATAATGAAATGGCATAGTCAATGTAAAAAAACAAGATAAATATCTCTGTGGACCGGGAGCAGAATGGGACCTCAGAATGGTGATAAAGACAGAAGCCCCAGCCCTGCTGGGATCTGGGTCTGGAAGTCCTTGAGGAGTCACCCTTGAGGAGTGGCTTTTGAGGAGTCATCACTTTAGAAGGACAGGATGAACAGTGCTTCTCCCCTAGAGGCACCTGGAGCCACATGGATGGAGAGCCCAGGGACTGGCATGGGGGCCTCTGTTCTTGAGAAGATGCTGAACACAAATGCTGCCACCCTCCGCCTGGAGCCGTGACTTTATGGGAACTCAGAAACCTGGGAGAGCAGAGAACAAGCCAGTCCTCAACTGGAGACTGAAGTTTTCCTCTTCTCTCGTGAAAGGATCTGCAATACCCTCGAGGTCACCAAGTGCCACTCTTCCCCACATTTCACTTTGAGCATCTGGTTTGCTCAGACAAAGAATAGTGAACACTTTCTTAGTCCAAACAATCAAAGTCCACCAGGGACAAATCTATAGTCCAACAAAATCAGGTTCATTTGCTCATTGCTATGAGTAAGACAGCACATGAGAGAAACCAAGTGTCTCAACAAACAAAGGAGGAAAATACATTGATTATAGGATTTGGGGAAGAGTGGAGTTTGGGTGAAATTTAAATGAAGAGGGTGATTTTTTTTAATAAACCATTTGAACCATTGTGAAGTGTATGAAAATGAAAGTATTATTTGCTCAGTCGTGTCTGACTCTTTGCAACCCCATGGACAGTATCCTGCCAGGCACCTCTATCCATGGAATTCTCCAGGCAAGAATACTGGAGTGGGTTGCCATTCCCTTACTCCAGGGGATCTTCCCAACCCAGGGATCAAACCTGCATTGAGAGAGAGAAGACCTGCATTGAAGGTGGATTCTTCACCGTCTGAGCTACCAGGGAAGCCCTTTGAAGAATATAATCCAGTGGCATTTAGGACACTCACATTTTTGTGCTACCATCTATAGAACACTTCCATCTATAGAGTACTTTTCATTTTGCACAACTGAAACTCTTTAGTCATTAACCGTTAATTCCTCATCCCTTCTCCCAACCCTCATCCCTAGCAGCTACTCCTATTTTTTGTCTCTATGAATTTGATTACTTAGATACCACATGTGAGTGGAATGGCACATCTCTCCTTTTGTGACTGTCTGGTTTTACTAGCATAACGTCCTCAAGGTTCACCCATGTTGTATCACATTTCAGAATTTCCTTCCTTTTTGAGGCTGAATAATATTGCATTGTATATATATTATATACAAAATTTATACATTTTGTTTCTCCATTCATCAGTTGATGGATATTGGATTGTTTCTACATTTTGGCTATCAGGAATCATTCTGCTAAGAATATGGATGTACAAATATGTTTGAGTCCCTATTTCCAGAGCTTTGGGGCATATATCCAGAAGTGGAATTGCTGGGGCATCTGGTAATCCTATATTTAGCTTTTTAAAGAACCACCAAATTGTCTTCCATGGTAGCTACACCATTTTACATTCCCACTAGCGATGCCTGAGGGTTACAATTTCTTCACATCCTCACCAACACTTGCTATTTTCCATGATTTTGATTATAGGCATCCTAGTAGGTATAAAGCGGTATCTCATTATAGATGAAGCAGTGTTTTGATGGGCTCAGTGCTAAGCAGGACTGTGAATAAAAGGGTCAACACCAGGTTAGGACTGTGAAGCGGACTTGAAGTCTCATTTCCTTGGAAACTGCAAAGTTAATGTGAAATGTCGTGTTCCGAAACCCTCCTCTGAGCCCCTGTGCCTGGTTCGGCCATCGAGGCTGCTTCTGTCACAGAACGCCTTTTGTAGATCTTCCTGGCCAAAGTGGGATGCTCGTTCTTCCTGATATCACTTTAAACTGAAAAATTTCAGACAATCTCCGGTTTTTGAAAATAAGGTTTCACGGAGAATAAGTAAAAGAAACATCGCTTAAAAGTGGGGGTTGTGAAAGTTTACAATGGCAGAGTTGTCCTTGGGAGGAAATAATGGTTACTATTCACTTTGAAGCTGGCTGTATCTGCTTCCTGCTAGTCCAGACTGATGACAGTAGCAGGGCAGGTATTTTATTTACTTTCTTCGTCTGGGCTTTTACTTTTTCAACATCAAGGATACAATAGAGAGAAAGGAAAAAATAAGTCATAAATCAAAAGCTTCCTACTGAAAAATGCACCTACAAACCAAAATTCCAAATCACATAAATATAATTACAGAGAGACAGCCACCTAGCTATGGTCACATGGGCACGGCACTGGTGGCCGATGTGATGGGGTGCGGGGGGTCTGCCTACTTTACTATTATCCAACAGGTGGCTAGGTGAATCATCAGCTTTTATTGGGATTTTTATCGCGTTATGTACAAAATAGAATTAACAATATGACCCACTCCATAATCTTGTGCAATATGTGAGACAGGCGTAACATTTCAACACACCTTTAAAAGACCTTTTATTACTATTAGTGGTGCTATTTATTCTTCTCTGAAAAAAAAAATATTTGGAGACAACTGGTGTTGCTTCACCTGCAAACAAGACCATCTATTCTTTCCATGTTAAACGAGATGCAGGGAATATTTACTTCATAATCCTAAACTGTATGAAACCAGGGCAGACTCTGGGCTGGACTTACTCGACCTCTTCCCTCAAACCTCTTCTGCTCTTCTGAAGGGTTATTTCAGCCCTTTAGACTGCATCTTCATGGATCGAGATGTGGTTGGTAATCTCATACTATTTCAGCCTTTCTCCTTTAAGCAGCAGAAACAGAGTGAGCCTGTGAGCCTCAAGTGCCAACTGTGCAATTTACATCCATCATTACATAATTAGCAATTAGCTGAGCACTACAAAGGGAGATCCTGCTATGAATACCTCTGCACACAATCCAGACTGGGACAATGTGTTTACTTCTGCCTTGCAAAGTGCAAATTGGGAGCCATCGAAGTCTTTAGCAAGAATAAAGTACAACATTTAAACGAACTGTTTAGAGATGATGGGGCGCGGATTTCGGTGGATAGTCAGGGCTTCTTTGGGGACCTCATTTTCATTGAACTTCAGCTTCCTGAGCCCCAGGGGGGGACTCCCTAAAGAAGTATTTAAGATATTTTCTAAATGAAGATGGGGCATTATTTTGGGTAATGACTTCAGACCCTAGGCTACAGTTAGCAGCTGACGAGGAGACTTTCAAGCTGAAAAGCTAATATCTAAGAGGAGAAATAATCGGCCCTTTTCTCTCGCTTCTTGCACGCTGAAAGCCAAGTAGAGCAGTCCCTCGCTGGCAGGAAAGGTAAAACAGACCAGCGTAACCACGGCATCCTTCAGCTTTCCGATTAGAGTGATAATCACTGTGCCCCCTCATTTTCCTGCCACTGCAGGAACTATAAATGGCATTCTGTGAGGCCGCAAATTGCAAGGGAGCACTTTGTACGTGAGGGAAAGTCTCCCATTGTGTAAATGGATCAGTTCCCACCCCAAAATTACTGGCCTCTCCCTGACAAAATGATGTGGGAGACTTGTTATTGCCTGCTGGGTTGTGTAAAATCCAACTAATTTTACAGGGAGAAAGCTTTTCCTACCTTATGATCCCTCAAAATGAGGGTTGCCAATTTGGGGGCAAACTAGTGAGAGAAACAGCGGTTCTTTTCTTCCTTTTTCTCTTAGGAACATTCATCTCCTGAACTGTCAAGGTCCAGGAAAAGAGAGGAGATTCCCCTCAGAGCACGTTTTTGAAATCTTTTCCACCATGATTTTGGACCTAAACCCTCTAAAATGTACCCCCCGCCACATCCAAAAATAGGAGCCTACCTATCTTTCCCATCTCCACCGCCTTCTACATCCACACCCATCCCTACAGATTTACTGTTAGGAATTTGCCTAAATTCCTGCACCCTCTAGGCAGTAATTCTTGGACTATCCAAGAGAGGTAAACATGTCCTTCTTTCCTCCTACACTGCCTTGCTCATGCTTCTAAAGTAGCTCAGCTCACATCCCCCTATTTTTATCCCCACTAAACTGTAACTTGTTAGACACCAGAAACCATATCGTATTACATTTAACTTTGCTCCCCCAATATTGACCACAATGCCTGGTACACAGTTGGTTTTTAATGAATGTTTGCAGTTGAGTATGTCTTCTAAGTGATAATTAACCTGTTCTTTCATGACCGGCAATTGAAGCAGAATTTTAGGATACTGATTTAAGAAAAGATGGATAGATTTACTTCCTAAGTGTATATTGTATGTCTTCTCTGGATTGGGCAACCTGGGTACAAAGAGGACAGAGACATTGCCTACAGCCCGAGGAGCTCACAGCTCAATTGCAGACAGACTTGACGACTCATCATTACCATACGGAAATAGAGAAAGAAGTCAGTGCTAAACAAGTATGCTGGAAGTGGCCAGCTCCACCAGGGCCAACTCCAGAGGATTCCACAGTGAAGATGTCTTTTAAAGAAGTCTTGAAATATGGGTATAATTTTCCATGTATAGGAGGATGAAAGGTATTCTAGGGGAAAGAAACTACATTTGGAAATAAAAATTTCAAGTCTAAAAAGGCCATGAAGGGCTGTGTTTCTGTCCTTCTTACTTGTGTGTTGTCATTCAGTCACTAAGTTGTATCCTACTTTTTGCAACCCCATAGACTGCAGCATTCCAGGCTTCCCTGCCCTTCACTATATCCCAGAGTTTGCTCAAATTCATGCCCATTGAGTCAGTGATGCCATCCAACCATCTTATCCTCTGTTGCTCCCTTCTCCTCATGCCTTCAATCTTATTCAGCATCAGGGTTTTTTCCCAATGAGTCAACTCTTCACATCAGGTGGCCAAAGTATTGGAGCTTCAACTTCAGCGTCAGTCCTTCCAATGAATATTCAGGGTTCATTTCCTTTAGGACCGAATGGTTTGATCTCCTTGAGTCCAAGGAATGCTCATGAGTCTTCTCTAGCACCACAGTTCAAAAGCATCCATTCTTCTCAGCCTTCTTTATGGTCCAGCTCTCACATTCGTACATGACTACTGGAAAAACCACACCTTTGACTATTTAAACCTTTGTCAGCAAAGTGATGTCTCTGCTTTTTAGTATACTATCTAGGTTTGTCATAGCTTTCCTTCCAAGAAGCAAGCATCTTTTACGTTCATGGCTGCAGTCACCATCTGCAGTGATTTCAGAGTCCAAGAAAATAAAATCTGTCACTGCTCCCACTTTTTCCCCTTCTATTTGCCATGACGTGATGGGACTGAATGCCATGATCTTAGGTTTTTTAATGTTGAGTTTCAGGCCAGCTTTTTCTGTCCTTCTTACACCAACCTAATTCCCTCCCGTCCTCACCTCCCATCTCCAGCATGTGTTGTGGGCTTTCAAAAATGAATCTCTTCCAGTAGGGTATGGTTGAAATACGTGAAGAGGGTCAAAAGGTACAAGCTTCCAGTTATAAAATATAAATGAGTCCTGGGGATAAAGTGTACAGCACAGTGACTGTTAACAAGAGGTTTATTGCATATTTGAAAGTTGCTAAGAGACCAGATCTTAAAGTTCTTATCACAAGAAAAAAAATTAATACCTCTGCATGGTGATGCATGTTAACTAGACTTACTGTGGTGATATTTTCTCAATATATACAAATATCAATTCATTATATTGTATTCCTGAAACTAATACAATGTTACATGTCAATTACGCCATTAAAAAAAAGAAATGTCTACACAACTATTTCAGAGTCTTGTTTGCCTTTCCTGTCCTGTATTTGTGTCCTGGTAGACAGGGATAGGAATTCTGTAGGGGCTCAATCACTTAAGTGATTTCTCAGAAGGAAAAGAAAAACCTCTCTTCTCAGCTATAAGTGAGATCCCTGATTCCTTGTTTCTGGTTGCTTGTTTGTAGAATCGGAGATGCTTACCAGAGAAGCCTTTAGAAGTCATAATTTCTGCCCCAGTAGGAATGTCTTTGGAGAAGGAAATGGCAACCCACTCCAGTACTCTTGCCTGGAGAATTCCGTGGACAGAGGAGCCTGGTGGGCTGCTGTCCATGGGGTCACACAGAGTTGGACACGACTGAAGTGACTTAGCATGCATGCACTGGAGAAGGAAATGGCAACCCACTCCAGTATTCTTGCCTGGAGAATTCCAGGGACGGGGGAGCCTGGTGGGCTGCCATCTATGGGGTTGCACAGAGTCGGACATGACTGAAGTGACTTAGCAGCAGCAGCAGGAATGTCCTAACACAGTCCCTCCACACTCCTAACCTCCCTTGTGTGTATCTGACTGGCTGAGTTCCAAAGACCCTGGAAAAAATTCCAGAGCATCACTAGAGAACATCCTAGACAAAATCTCACCTGAGAATAAGAATGTAGCCTAAGTTCCTACCAGTGGAATACAAGGTGTTACCCTCTACCCTATGTTTTCTTCCTCACTGCTCTTTTATCATCTACTATGATATCTGAAAAGACCTCTCACAAGATTCTGACAATAGTACCAGATACATTGCATACTTAAAAATAATGGTTAGGCTATTCTCGTCTAGTCAAGGCAATGGTTTTTCCTGTGGTCATGTATGGATGTGAGAGTTGGACTGTGAAGAAGGCTGAGTGCCGAAGAATTGATGCTTTTGAACTGTGGTGTTGGAGAAGACTCTTCAGAGTCCCTTGGACTGCAAGGAGATCCAACCAGTCCATTCTGAAGGAGATCAGCCCTGGGATTTCTTTGGAAGGAATGATGCTACAGCTGAAACTCCAGTACTTTGGCCACCTCATGCAAAGAGTTGACTCATTGGAAAAGACTCTGATACTGGGAGGGATTGGGGGCAAGAGGAGAAGGGGACGACAGAGGATGAGATGGCTGGATGGCATCACTGACTCGATGGACGTGAGTCTCAGTGTACTCCGGGAGTTGGTGATGGACAGGGAGGCCTGGTGTGCTGCGATTCATGGGGTCGCAAAGAGTCGGACACGACTGAGCTACTGATCTGATCTGATCTGATTC
The DNA here is from genome assembly GCF_019923935.1 of Bubalus bubalis. NCBI lineage: Eukaryota > Metazoa > Chordata > Mammalia > Artiodactyla > Bovidae > Bubalus > Bubalus bubalis. The sequence continues at coordinate 20,096,370 of NC_059157.1, read as the reverse complement.
TTTTCCAGCCAGGCCAACTTTAAATGTGTTCCTGAATTGCTCCTTTTAACTGCAGCCATCCTGGTTTAAGTGGACTGGAGGGAATATATTAAGCCAATTTGCATTGTCAACTAAGATACAATGGTTAGCTATAGATCAACTTTAAGACACTTTGACCTTATGAAAGTCCTGATTCAACTCCCATATTTTGTGTCTCTTTTGCCCCTTTGAGTGCCCCCCGACAGGTTTTTTAGTGCTCTCATCCACCCACTTCATGGTCCACGGCCTCTGCAGGGGCACCTTGCCTGGAATTGACTTTGTTCCCTATACTGGTGATTGCTCAACCTGAATGTCCAGTCGAATCATCTGGGAAGCTTGTTTTTTATTTCAATTCCAGGGCAGCCTGCTGGTATTTTTAAAGGCCCCCAGACAATGCTACCATGCAGCCAGGGTTGAGAATCATTGCTGTAGACAGTGTTTTGTTTTGTTTTTAAGCTTTTGAAAGCTGTAGAACTCAGTTCAAGGGAACACTTAGACCAAAACCCAAAGTGTAAATCAAACTGAAGCAGAGTCTTCTTTGGTTGATGAAGTATAAGCGTGGAAAGGAACACACATCTGTAGGGGACTCCATAGGACTGTCTAATAGGCTTCATGGATATCTACTTGGTCCATCAAAATGTACCTTCCCTGAAAGTCACTGCATTCAACCCATGGGTCTGCAAACTTTTTCTATAAAGAGTCAGTGATAAATATTTTTAAGCTTTGCAAGTCATATGGTCTCTGTTGCAACTACCCAACAGTGTTATTGACCATGAAAGCAGCCAGAATTTACAATAGGTATATTAATGAGCATGGCTGAGTGCCAATCAAATTTTATTTACAAAAGCAGGCTGCAGACTGGATTTGACACGCCAACCATAGTTTTCTGATTCATGTCTTAAAACAGCATCCCCTTCTAGATGATGGATTGCTAATCTTAAAAACTAAGTATGCTTATGTTTTGCTTACGTCCAAGTTACATCTATGCTCATTAAGTTACATGTGTGTTAATTGGAGACCTCTGATAACACCCTCAAATACCAAGAATTGGACTTCTTAGATGACTTTGGTAGAACAGAACTGAAGGAAGAATTATTCAGTGGGAAGTGGCAGGTCTATGCCAAGGGCTAAACTGGGACGATGGTAACTCTGTCAGTCATCTCTTCTGAACTGGAGTTTAAAGAGTAAGGAACAGAAGTCCCTCCAACCTCCTGGAGGGCTTCCCAGGTGGTGCTAGTGGTAGAGAACCTACCTGCCAATGCAGGAAACCTAAGAGATGTGGATTTGACCCCTGGGTAGGGAAGATCCCCTGGATATGGTAACCCACTCCAGTATTCTTGCCTGGAGAACTCCAAGGACAGAGGGGCCTGGCAGGCTACAGTCCACGCAGTCACAAAGAGTTAGAGATGACTGAGCGCGTGCGTGCACGCACGCGCGCGCACACACACACACACACACACTCCTGGAAGTACCTAGCAAGAGGGCCCTGATCTGGGCCAGCTAGAGCTGTAGTGATCTTACCCTCTTTGCCAGATAATCGTGATATTGTGTTGAGGTGAAAACTACCCTTTCAACATCTGCCCTGTTTGCTTGTATGAATCTTTGTGTCCGGGCTTCTCCTACTTAAAGAATCACATCCAGTTCAGTTTAGGAACAAAAGCTGAGCCCCCGTGCTGCAGGGAGGCTGTAACTGCTCCTACCAGAGAGACCACAGGAGCTGACGTGGGGCTGATCAGAGTGTGGGGATTTGATTCTGCCTGCCAACATTTCTGCAGGTGTCTTTACCTTTGTGCCACCTACCTCTGGATTGCATTTCCCTTGGGCCTCATTCAAGATTGACTTGTCCTCCTCCATAGACCAAACGGTCCTCTTTTTGCTGGTCATGCTGCTCCTGAGATGCTGGAGCTCAGTTACTGAAGAGCATTTTTAAAAACCACATTCTTTCTACTGCTTTATGTTTCAAATCTACTTGACACTTTTCTTTTTAATTCAGAATGCCTTGATTTTTTTTTTTTTATCTATAGCCTCTTGTAAGCAAGAAAAGAAATGAAATGTTGGAGCTAAAGATATGAATGCTAAAGTATTTATGGAGAAGTATGCTGATATTTTGGAGGAGGAAATGGCAACTCACTCCAGTATTCTTGCCTGGAAAATTTCATGGACAGAGAAGCCTGGTGGGCTATAGTCCATGGGGTCGCAAAGAGTTAGACACAACTGAAGCAACTTAGCATGCATGCATGTTCTGATATTTGCAATTTACTCTGAAATATAACAAAAAACTGGGACAGGTTGATTGGATGGAGAGAAGGATAGATGGGTATGTGATATAAGTAGAGTAAAATGTTAATGGTAGAACTGAGGTAGTAGGTATATGATGTTCATTGTAAAATTCTTTCCATGTTGCTGTAAATTTGAAATTTTCATAACAAAATGTTGAAAAGAATAAATGTTGGAATATTTAGAAAAAAATAATTTCTTCCTATGAATTATGCCAAGGCTTGAGTCAAGACTCAAAAACTTGGACCAATATATGAGAACTACTCTGCTTGGAGTACTAATTATGAGTAACCCTATTACAAAGGAGCCTAATTAGATTCAAACATTTTATTCCATCATCATGGTTATGAAATTCTATTAAACAACAAGTACTAAATGAAGTATTCTAGAATCAGCATAAATTATTCTTATTTTCCTCTTTCATCCCTTTAGCTCTCAGGTGGCCAGAATTAGATTTACCCTAATCCTTGGTCACAGTCTCATTATTGGCCTATGCTTGACCCATTTCTGTATATTCATTATTTAGTCATTTGTATTAAACAACTATAAACCCACCACCCAAAATAATAGCCAGAACCTTGAAAACCCACATCCAACTATATGGTCTCCTCAACCCATTCCACACCATCCTCAATTCTATGGACATCACTTCCTGTTCTCATACGTGTGTGTGATAATAACATTTTAAAATTTGAGTTTAACTTTGGAAAAGGAGTATATTCATTTTGACCAGTCTTAATTTTTCCCACTTAACATTACTTGCAGAGATTTATCCATACTGTTGCAAAATGTTGTGGTTCATTTGCTTGATTACTATATAATGTTCTATTATGTGACTACTACTACTACTAAGTCGCTCAGTCGTGTCCGACTCTTAGCGACCCCATGGACTACAGCCTACCAGGCTCCTCCCTCCATGGGATTTTCCGGGGAACAGTACTGGAGTGGGGTGCCATTGCCTTCTCCCTCTATTATGTGAACCTACCATTTATTTGTTCCCTTCATTTATAAACATTTGGTCCCAAGTTTAACATTCTCATAGGGAACCCATGCTGCATATGTGCAAGAATGTATCTTGGCTATTTGCCAAGATAGAGTAGCATTGCTAGGTACTAGGGTATACAAAGGTTCAACTTTAAGAGAGAATACTAAATCACTTTCCAAAGTGGTTGCAGCAATTTCTACTTCTTTCTCCTACATTAAGGGCTTCCCAGGTGGCCCAGTGACAAAGGACCCATCTGCCAATGCAGGAGATGCAGGTTCAATGCCTGGGTCAGGAAGATCCCTTGGAAGACGGCGTGGCAACCCACTTCAGTATTCTTGCATGAAAAATCCCATGGACAGAGGAGCCTGGCAGGCTACAGTCCATAGAGGATCACAAAGAGTTGGACACGATAGAAGCAACTTAGCACACATGCAAGCACCCCTACATTAATATGGTTTCTGTCCTTAAACAACATTTAATCCAGTGGAATATAAGAACATATAATGATATGATTTAATATTACACATACATAAATGGGGTGAATAATGGAATAGAAGCTTCAGGAGAAGACTTCTGGCAGTAGGAAAGAAGTGGTATTTGTCTCCCCTCTCAATTGATACTCATTGGAGTTACATCTAGATAGATGTTTGTGTTTCTCTCCTTCCACTCCTGTTTTGAAATTGTTTGTACTAGGGGAGTCTCTTGGGTTCCTCTCCATCTTAGGGGCTGTGGCTATGTTTTAACCTTCCATTCCTTGGAAAAACTGGAAGCCCCTCCCTACAATTCTTTCTGTACCAAAAAGCGTTCTGTACTCCCCACTACCCATGTGCTTCTGTCCAACAAGTGGCTTTGTGCTTGGAGGTCCAAGGTGCCAAATTCACTTACTTCCTTATTCAGCATCCAGAGAACTTAGCTGGGCCTCTGGGTTTGTTAAAAACACTCCTGCTGCTAAGTCTGCTAAGTTGCTTCAGTCGTGTCCGACTCTGTGCGACCCCATAGACGGCAGGCAGCCCACCAGGCTCCCCAGTCCCTGGGATTCTCCAGGCAAGAACACTGGAGTGGGTTGCCATTTCCTGCTCCAATGCATGAAGGTGAAAAGAGAAAGCGAAGTCGCTCAGTCGTGTACAACTCCTAGCGACGCCATGGACTGCAGCCCACCAGGCTGCTCAGTCCATGGGATTTTCCAGGCAAGAGTACTGGAGTGGGGTGCCATTGCCTTCTCCGAAAAACACTCCTGGTTGGACACAAATTGGTGTGATTCATTTTATAGCTGTACAGTTGGGCTCTTAGTGTCCTATGGGTGTCCAATCTGTCTCATCTCTGGACAGCCAACCCTGAAAAATGGATGATCTCTGCAGCAGCCGTGATAGGCCCCTGACCACCCCCCACCACCTGGACTAAGAGCTTTCAACATTTATTCTGCGTATCAGTTCACCCAGACAGCGACGGAATCTGCCACCTCTGCGGCAGGTGTGAGGGTCACCTCAGGTTTCCCGGCAGCCGGTGCTCAGCATGCCGCTCTGCTTGCCAGTGCGTCTCCTGCACCGAGGCGGCCTCATCAGATAGTGAGTTTCATTATGCACTGTCCACTGGGGACTCCACTAAAAGCAATAAATTCATTTCACTGTGCTAGTCTCTGGACTACTAAAGCATTTTAGTCCTGTTTCTCCTTTAACCTCCCAGGAGCCAAATATTCACTCTGACAAATGCTATTCATTACAAAGTTAAGATGACTTTGACTCTGTTTCTCTCCCTTATAATACAATGAAGACTCTTTGTCCTGGATTCATCTACAGCCTGACGGTATTAGGGATAAAAACATGCCAAGGCAGGCAGCCTTCTCTCCAAAATGGATTGAAATTACCTCTAGCGAGCTATGCCTTGCTTAGATAAAGGGTAGCTGAAAAAAAAAAAAGAAAGAAAAAACGGGTTTTCTGCTCATTTTTAATATCCTGACCAATAGATTGCTTAAGGGTGGATGATCGGAGAAAAAATAAAGTAGAAAAATGAAACATCACTGGAATATAAAAAAGATCAAATCCCTTTCACTCTTCTTTAATCCACAGATATTGTCCCCTGCTGTTTCTCCCCAGGCTGGGAGTTAGCAAATAAATGGAGGAATTTTGAGGAGGTATGGAACATCTCCAGAGTTGGACACAGAGAAGAGCTTAGAAAGATCTTGATGACTGATTGATTTGAGCAGAAATTAGAGCTGTATTTGATGTATCATAAAAATCAGCTGTGGGCCCAATTCATGCCCCTAACATATACCAGCATCGGGTACATTTGATAACCTCTAGGGTGGTTAACCTCTTTTTTAACCTCTTTCCTCATCTATAAAATGGGAGAGATAGTACTTCCACTACAGATTCATTGTGAGGACTGAATGAAACAACATATATGAATCTCCTAGCCCTGCATTTAACATATACAGTAAAAAAAAAAAAAAAAACAAAACAAAAAACCTGAATATTTATTTCCTTTTATTTGTCCTCCATCCTCTGTGGAGAGATAAAGAGAGAGGCAAGTCAAACCTTTCCTTGAGCAACAAAATATAAAGAAACTATATGGGTCTGAAAATAACTGTGTGCATGTGCAGTTGGGGCAAATTATGAGGAAAAAGATATGAAAAGACCAAAAAAAAATCCTGATTGTGACTTCTGAAGAGCCAGGAGCAGAAACTGGGTGTTGGAGCAAAAGGAGGGTACTGCACATGGCCCCTGCACTCAGCACCACCAATGGGGTGGGCAAGCCACCTAAGGCACCCCTGCAGCCCAACCCCTGGACACACCGGTGCCCTCACCCCATATACGGAACAAGGTCATCACCCTCCACCCCTGCCTTGGGAGCTAGCCGAGCAAGCAAGGGAAATTGTGTGTTTTTAGTCCCCCTACTCGGAGAAGGCAATGGCACCCCACTCCAGTACTCTTGCCTGGAAAATCCCATGGACGGAGCAGCCTGGTAGGCTGCAGTCCATGGGGTCGCTAAGAGTTGGGCATGACTGAGTGACTTCACTTTCACTTTTCACTTTCATGCATTGGAGAAGGAAATGGCACCCCACTCTAGTATTCTTGCCTGGAGAATCCCATGGATGGAGGAGCCTGGTAGGCTGCCATCTATGGGGTCACGCAGAGTCGGACACGACTGAAGCAACTTAGCAGCAGCAGCAGCAGTCCCCCTACTGCAGTAGGGGCCCCAATAAAGCCTTGCCTGGAAAAAAAAAAAAGAGGCAGGAGTGAAGAACACAGACATAGATAGTTGTGAGTCAGACAGAAGGCTTTGTCCCACCTATTTGACTTCAGAGAAGGTGATCTCTCCTCTGTCTATACTGACGGAATCAAACCAAATAACCACAGAAAATCTGATCACTGTGTTTGAAGTAGGAATGAGAGTGCAGATCTTTCAGATAAAAGCTGCTGGAGGAATTTCTTTGAGGTCAGAAGCTGGAGAAGAGCTTTGCCTCCAATTAGACCGGGCTTGCTCTGGTCTTAGGTATAACTGATCATCCTATACTCTTTATGTATCCAGGGCTTCATAGCTGTGTTTTGGGTACCAATTTCCCACATAGTTTCATCTTAATCTTCCTGTTTATGTCCTTTCTCTTTCACCCACTGCTCTTCTTATTTCCGTGCTTATTTTCTGCATTATTGTATGCTGGGTACTGTTGAGAACAACCTTGTCCCTATCTGATTACTTTGTTGACTAATTAAAACTTCCCAGAGTTCTGCACCAGGCTTTTCCTTTGCACGCCCGATGGGAACACTAGAGGCTTGTCAGCTCTAACAGCTACAGTCCGGCCTCAGGAACAAAGGGAGGCTCTGTTGCTTTCACAGCCATGGCCGGTTCCATCCCAGAATAAGGGGTGACTTGGGCTGGACTTTCCAGAACACTGGAAAAACAACCCCCCATCCGCCAAGAACAGAAAAGCCAAGTCACTTGTCTTGTCACTTTTCTGTCCAATTAGAGACACTGCTTTATAAATATTTTTCTAAAAATGTTCCTGTCTACTCTCTTCTAGTAGAATAATACCTGATGTTGTCAACTCTGTGGAGTTCCTTGGAGAGCATGCAGGATCCAACAGGATATGAAAAACTCTCCATTAATGCTTTCTTTTAGAAAAAAATGTCTTCTTAAATCCTGGAATTATTTTTGAAGGACACCATTAGAACACAATAATGGGGGCGGTGTGGAGAATAAGGACAAATAAGAGGTTTTTTCCCCAATTAAAGTTGTGTATTTGTGCCTCAATATATTCAAATAACCCATAAATTATTAACCAGCTGGGAAAATTTCCAAGTGCTGCATCAAAACATACAACACCAGAAGGCATTCACCAAAACAGGTTCTATTTATTGAACGTTGTTTACTATCTCTTGGCAGTTTTGTCTTTGGGGATGCTGTTGGAAGTCTCCCTAACATATACACTGTTGAGGGGAGAGATCTTTGTTTGGGTTTTTCAAATGAAAGACTGGCGCACACCCAAAGGCAAGTGTGCTCACTTCAGATCCTTAGAGTGATCAAAGCAAAGTATTCAGTGGTAAATCCACCTATGCAGAGTCCTGCGATATGTTGAATCAGTTCAGGACTCTGATACAGTGGTAAGGATTAGACCTGGAAAACTGTGGTATGATATGATGAAATTCTGAGATTAAAATATTGTGAGTGTGAAGCAAAGAACAGATATGAGTAGGGAAGAAAATAGGAAGAGTAGGAAGATCTCCTGGAGGAGGACACGGCAACCCACTCCAGTATTCTTGCCTGGAGAATCCCCATGGACAGGTGGTCCATAGGGTTGCAAAGAGTTGGACACGACTGAAGCGACTCAGCACAGTAGAGAAGAAAATCCATGGTATTTAAGAAGTTAGTTGGTGTTGTCCATTTTCAGCAGCACTGAATATTTCCTTTTATCCTAAAATTCTTGAGTTTGTTAATCTGAAAGGTAGAAAGAGTGGAGGAAGAATGAGAAATACAGGAGATTCTATTCTGTATATCAGACAGTATTTTGTTAGCACCTACAAATATAAAGGCCCAGCGTTCAAAACCATGCACAATTGTGAAGCCTTTTATGTGTGAAACTGTGAATTTGTATGTCTTTTTATTGAGTTTTTTTCAGATGAGCATTTTATTGACACCTTGCTTACTTTCAAAGGAATAAACAATGAGATCATAGAATGAGGGAAAACGGTTGGGAAAAACAGACCCACTAAGATCTCATGAGTGACTGGACATGACCTTGACTTTGCAACGCAGTCTCAGAGATGATGACAATCTCAGTGTGTTAAAGATCACAGGGCAGAGCAGCCATTCCAGTGAATGACCTGGGCACCTGGACCAGGCACAACAATTTAATGCATGCCTGAGTCTATAAGGGGGTACTTTGGAGGCTGTTTCTACCAAAGTAACCCAGAATCTCAGATGTCTATTTCAGGCTAGACGTATGTGAAGGAATCTGGGGGACCTGATGTGCAGGTACAAAAAGCAAAGATAGGCAGATTCCTGGTGGTGGTATCCACCAGCATCTTTTGCATCCCCTCACCACCAACCTCCCTCACAACCTGGGTGAAGGCCCATGTAGAATTCTTGGGGCACTGAATGCCACAATGCACGGGGAATAGCTCTAGCCAAGCATTTGGATGACTTTTTCTATATTAACCCTTATTTCTTGGAGAGACTTAAGTCCAAGGAGGTTCAAAGTACTTGTTTACATCCAGCTGAAGCAAGGCAATGGCCAAGAATTTACTAAAACCTACGAATTACATATTCCACGCCCATGATCAAATGTTCAAAAGGGCTGTTCTTCTCTGTAGAGCAGTACCTTAGAGTGAATAGTCCCAGATCATATAATTTTTATTCTAACATAGAGAGGGATAACTGGAAAATATTTCCAAGTCTTTTTTAAGAAAAAAAAATGAGAGCCTCTAAAGCTGTTTTTTTAATTTTATAAATCCAGAATATAATAATGGTTTTATTACAATATTTCATTACCACCCGCATTTCCAAGAAACATTGTCCTACTTAACCTCAGGGGACTTGAAATAGGCGGAGTCCCACTCTGTCTAGAACACTTGAGGAACTGGGGCTCTGTCTTTCTTTGGGGACACTTGAGAAGGACATATTCTTGCTATGTCATCTGAAGATTTACATTCCAAAAATAACCATTGCATTGTACTCGATTAACAGCATTCATGCATGCTAAGTGGCTTCAGTTGTGTCTGACTCATTGTGACCCTATGGATTGTAGCCCGCCAGGCTCCTCTCTACATGGGATTCTCCAGGCAAGAATACTAGACTGGGTTGCCAAGCCTTCCTCCAGGGGATCTTTCCAACCCAGGGATCAAACTCATGTCTCTTAAGTCTCCTTCATTGGCAGGTGAGTTTTTGACCACTAGCACCACCTGGGAAGCCCTGATTAATAGCAACCATGTTCTATAATATTACTACCCTGGTGGCGGCTCAGACGGTAAATCGTTTGCCTACAATGCGGGAGACCCAGGTTCAATCCCTGGGTCAGGAAGATCTCCAGGAGAAGGAAATGGCAACCTACTCCAGTATTCCTGCCTGGAAAAGCCCGTGGACGGAGGAGCCAGGTAGGCTACAGCCCATGGGGTTGCAAAGAGTCAGACACGACTGAACGGCTTCACTTTCTTTCACTTTCTATAATATTAATAACACTCAGGGTACTTGCTCCATGCCATCCCTAACACAGAATCGTAAAATGGAGATAAACACTTGTAATACAGCCTTCCTCATCTTCTACCTTATTCCTCATTATATGAAAGCAATGGCATTTTTCTCTGAACAACAGACCTAAGAATACTTTTCTTTTATACTTCCCCAAGGAGCACATTTCGCAAGAAACAGAGTTATAGCCACCAAGAGCAATTTGTGCACCTAACGCACACAGAAATGCTCAGCCTGCAGAACCATCATTAGCATTCGCTCACACACTTTATTCTTAACAAGCACTCCTTGGCCCTACAAAAGGAAATAATTGTACTTCTTCTTCATTCACTTTAAATTAATTTATCCTTGGGGGTCACAGGACTGCCAGGTTAGCAGCCCTAAAATCTAACATCATAATTGTTAGCCTTACAAGCCTCCTTTAACAATCACTTTTTAAAAATTATGATTCTCTCCCAATCCTGGAGTTTAGAAAATAGGCAATGAGGGATGACATCTAACCAACCTAGACCTAGAGGTTGATTCCTAAATTATACAAGACAGGACACAGAGATTTATATACTTATTATACATATTTATGTGTATAATTAACAGATACTTACAAAGTATAATTAGGTTATATTATTATGAGTGATCCGAATTAAACAAAATTAATTAGAGAAAATATTAATAAAACCACAATCTTCCCTAGAGTTTGCTAATCTTGGTGGATTTGAATCCATTGTGTCTTTTTGGTTGTGTCTACTTCAAAAATGTATTTAACAAAGATAATAATAAGGTGTGCTGGGCTGTGTTTAGTCACTCAGTCATGTCCAACTCTTTGTGACCCCATGGACTGTAGCCTGCCAGGCTCCACTGTCCATGGGCTTAGCCAGGCAAGAACACTAGAGTGGGTTGCATGCCCTCCTCCAAGGGATCTTCCCAACCCAGGGATCGAACCCCGGTCTCCCACATTGCAGGTGGATTCTTTACCATTGAAGCCACCAGGGAAATCCAATAATAAGGTGTAATCTGAAGTAAACAAAAAAACGAAACTTATGGAGATTTGAGAGATCCAGTTGATGCCACAGATTTGAAGTAGCAGCTCTAAAAGTTATGAAGCAACCAACATTTTAAAAAGAAATTTATTTCTGGCTTCACTGGGTCTTAGCTGCTGTGCATGGGCTTTCTCTAGTTGCTGTCCATGTTGGAGCATGGGCTCTACAGCATGTTCTCAGTAGCTGTGGCACACGGGCTTAGTTGCCCTGTAGCATGTGGAATCTTCCCAGACCAGGTATCGAACCCATGTCCCCTGTATTGGCAGGCGGATTCTTAACCACCAGACTACCAGGGAAGTCCCAGGAACAAACATTTTTAAGCAGTTACTCTATGCCAACTTATGTGCTGATACTGTACATTTCAGCCGGTTCAGTTCAGTCGCTCAGTCATGTCCGACTCTTTGCAACCCCATGGACTGCAGCACGCCAGGCTTCCCTGTCCATCACCAACCCCTGCAGTTTACTCAAACTCATGTCCATTGAGTCGGTGATGCCATCCAACTATATCATCCTCTGTCATCCCCTTCTCCTCCTGCCTTCAATCTTTCCCAGCATCAGGGTCTTTTCAAATGAGTCAGCTCTTCACATCAGGTGGCCAAAGTATTGGAGTTTCAGCTTCAACATCAGTCCTTCTGATGAATATTCAGGACTGATTTCTTTTAGGATGGATTGGTTGGATCTCCTTGCAGTCCAGGGGACTCTCAAGAGTCCTCTTTAACATCACAGTTTAAAAGCATTAATTCTTCGGCGCTCAGCTTTCTTTACAGTCCAACTCTCACATCCATACATGACCACTGGAAACAACATAGCCTTGACTAGACAGACCTTTGTTGGCAAAGTAATGTCTCTGCTTTTTAATATGCTGTCTAGGTTGGTCATAACTTTCCTTTCAAGGAGTAAGCTTCTTTTAATTTCATGGCTGCAGTCACCATCTGCAGTGATTTTGGAGTCCCCCAAAATAAAGTCTCTCACTGTTTCCATTGTTTCCCCATCTATTTGCCATGAAGTGATGGGACTAGATGCCATGATCTTCATTTTCTGAATGTTGAGCTTTAAGCCACTTTTTCACTCTCCTCTTTCACTTTCATCAAGAGGCTTTTTAGTTCTTCTTCACTTTCTGCCATAAGGACACTGTACATTTACTGTCTTATTTAATATCCACAACAGCCTGATGAAATAAATTCTGCCTCCTTCAATTACACTGTAATTGTTACAGAGTAGAATTTGAAATTCATAGATGTAAAGTAAATTAATTACCCAAGATCACACGTATTTACAGGTGGTGAAGCCAGATTCCAAAGCATGTCCTTCCCACTACTTGAAGCAACTCTCAAACAATGTATTCTCCCCTCTCCAGTAAACCCATGCTGTGCTGGGCGTCAGAGAATGGGTCCAGATGGCAGAGCAGACTAGGAGTCCATGAGGGAAGATCAGGATCCATGGGTACTGGGACCCACATACTCGGCTGAGCCCCTAAAAGTTTGTTTGACCCAACAGGTCAAATCCAAGAAATCACACAGTAAAGTACTTCTCCTGGGGCCAAACCAAGCCCAGAAAAACTGTTTTTTTTTGTTTGTTTTGTTTTTTTTTTGTGGTTACAATCAGAGCCCATTACAGAGTCCAGGAACAATTACAGGAATTAGAGGCTGTGTTGAGCAAAAAGAATAGCCATTTACAGGGTCAGACTGTGCTCATTGGAGAAAGATGATTGCTGAGCAAAGTGGAGAGGACGCTGAACGAACCCAAAGTCAGAACAGAGAGATCCAAGCTGGCCTGAACTGACTGCCTGCTGCTCTGGTGGGTACCCAGGTAGCAGTCACTTTTTGAAGTGAGAGCTTCATATTCTGTCCTTACTTGACCTTCATTTCAAATGCCTTTCACCTTAGTAGGCTGAGAAGCTGCCTGGGTCCTCCCAGTATTTGGTGACTCTAGAGAGAGCTGTGCAGGGAACTCTAAACATTAGTTTGAACCTTTGTGTCCAAAAGGTTGAGCACGCTATGGAGATCATAAGAAGGACTCAATAAATATTTGTGGAAGGCGGGAAGGTAAGGAAAGGGTGAATGGGCCAGATTCAAGTACCACTAGCAAACCATTCAAAACAAGTCCTGGGTCCGAGGCTGTGTCCGGAAAGGACAGAAAGAGACATAGCTGAGCTCCAAGCTGCAGGATGGCAACCATCAGAAAAGAGATTGGGACCTCGGCCGCTGGTCAGGTGGGTAGTGAAACTCTCCAGTCACAAAGAAGGCCTGAGGGGACTGCCCTGGCAGTCCAGTGGTTAAGACATCATCTTCCAATGCAGGGAGGTGGAGGTTCGATCCCTGGTCGGGGATTTCAGATCCCAAATGCCTTGTGGTCAAAAAACCAAAACACAGAACAGAAGCAGTATTCTAACAAACTCAATAAGGACTTTAAAAATGGCCCACATCAAAAAAAAAAAAAAAAAAATCTTCAAGACAAAACAAATGAAGGACTGAATGGAAAACCCATTCAGTAGTGAGAACAAGCAATATACCCTGCCTCCAAGGAACTGGAAAATCAAGGATGACCTAAAACACCAAGACACAGGAAGGAGGAGAGACCACGGTGTCAGGGTTGGGAGGCATTGAGAACAGCAGGACTAGTAACCACAAATCCTGACCAGGATATTCCCCTCACCAGGGTCACTGTTAGTCTGGGGTAGAGTTGATCCCGCACAAGTGGCTCCGTACTCTTCACAGAGAATGTTCGAGGTCGGGCAGAAATGGAAACCTAACAGGCTATTGCACGTCTTTCTGGTGACTGGTTATGAGGAATGCATTCTATTCCTCTGGATATCCAGGGAGGTGGGGTAGGTCCTCCTCAGTTTGGTAGAAAAGATCTCCCTGTCCTGTTATTATTATTATTTTTTTGAAGAGAGAATGGACAAAGGATGTTAATGAACTGTTACTTGGAGAAATAGGTGGTGGGGAGGTTCATCTATCAGGACAATTCTTTTAGGAAAGTGTGATGGAAGGAAACAGAATAACCCTTAATGGAGAGGCTGGTGTTTCAGCTCAACAGTACCCTATCAATCCAGCCCACAGCTGTATATGATATTTCACCTCCCATTGTGGGGCTATTTGCCTCTTCCTAGCATCCTTTACTATTCCCATCTTAGTACACTCTGTACATTGTTTACAATTTTATTTTTATCTCTAACACTATAAGCTCCAAGAGAATAGATACCATGTGTACTTTTTAAAATCTCTGTATCCCCAGAACCCAGTTCTGTGCCTGCGATGCTCAATAAATAACGGTTGGATGGATGAATAAATACATGACTGAATGAAAAAAAGTCAAGAATTTATCTCCAGATTCAATTACAGAGAAGAGAAAATTTTAGTTTAATTCTTTTTTTTTTTAATAATTTTTATTTATTTATTTATTTTTGGCTGTGTTAGGTCTCCACTGCTACACAGGCTTTTCTCTAGTTGGAGTGAGAGGGGGCTACTCTAGGTGTGGTGTGCAGACTTCTCATTGTGGGGGCTTCTCTTGTTTCCGAGCATAGGATCTAGGGTGGGTGGGCTTCAGTAGTTTCAGCACAAGGGCACAGTAGTTGTAGCTCCCTGGCTCTAGAGCACGGGCTCAGTAGTTGTGGTTCATGAGCTTAGTTGCTCTGAGGCAAGGGGGATCTTCCCGAATCAGGGATCGAACCTGTGTCTCATGCACTGGTGGGTGGATTCTTTACCACTGAGCCACCAGGGAAGCCCAAGAGAAAATTTTAGAGACAAGTGAAGCAGAGATAGTGTTGCTTCTAAGCTTCTGCTTGGAAGGCTCCTGAGGGCCACACTGCAACAACATATAATCTCTCTCAACACAGAATCTGGGGCTGGAAGTCCAAAACTGACAAGAAAAGAATGGATGACAAGATGTCTGCAATAACTTAACAGTAATTTCTAGGTCACTTGCAAATGATTACCGTTAATAATTACCAGCTTTTACTGGGCCCTTTCTATTTTCAGAGCGCTTTGCAGTCATTAGTTTGTTATTTCTCACAACATTGCTATGAGGTAGATCATCATTATTATCGCATTACAGATGCACTAAAGATGTCAAGTTGGATTTAATTGACCCAGGGATGTAGCTATTCTTAGTGGTTCATTTGCCCCTCTGCCTTCTGTTCTTAAAAATCTATTGATGCTGCCTAGAGGGTGATGTTGCTGAAGTGCAATTTAGAAAGAAACATTGCAGACAACCACAGCGAATCACAGGAGCAGAGTAGGTACTAAATTTCTGAAAGGTAAGAGATGCCAGAGAGAAGCTTCAGTGTAGTCTAGAAGTGCATGCACTAGCTTCCCATCATTTTCTAAAAACTTCCTTTTCTCTTTAAGGTGACTGTCACCTTGAAAATACTGATTTAATTTAACATGTATAGGTTTGAAAGCAGTTAACACAATATGGCCTCAAAATGCTAAGGCAGCTTTCCTATCCATAATAGAGCTGAGTCTGGGGACCAAATTGTTTTACTTGTATGGGAGCAAATGATGTTCACTCCAAGAACTAAAACTGATAGGATCAAAGGCTGGAAACAGTATTGCCCGAAAATGCTGGTGAATCTGGAGAGCAGCACTTGAACTATTGGAACAATATGTCTCCAGATTCAAGGAGAGAGCTTTACCTACATGTCTATGGGAGGTTTTTCCTTCCTTCCATTGTTTGGCTTTCCATTTGTCCACCTGTAGAGAGTTCTCAACAAGCACTGAAATTGTTCTTGCTGTGAGATGAATTGTGTCACTCAAATAAGATATGTTGAAGTCCTAACCCCCAGCCCCTCAGATTGTGACCTTATTGGGATACAGGGTCTTTGTAGAAATAATCATTTAAAATGAAGTTGTTAAGGTGGACCCTAATCCAATATGACTGGTGTCCTTACAACAAAGGGGAAGGTTGAACATAGAGACAGACAGGCAAGGAGGGAAGAAGGCCAGGTGAAGACAAAAGATTAGAGTGATGCATCTACAAGCCAAGGAACACCAAGGACTGTTAGCAAACCAGAGGCTACAAAGAGACAGGGAGGGAACCTACCCCTATAGGTTTCAGAGGATGCACAATCCTGCTGAGGTCTTGATTGCAGACTTCTAGTCCCCAGAACTCTGAGACAATAAATTTCTGTTTTTCTAAGTCACCCAGTTTGTGGTAATTTGTCATGGCAGGTCTAGAGAACTAATGCAGTTCTAGTGATAAATTAATTTCAAAAGAAGATGAAAAATGACATACTGTCCAAGGCACTGCCCAGTATCCAATTCTTCTTATTTTTTTAAATAAAATAATTTATTTATTTGGCTGCATTGGGTCTTGGTTGTGGCATGCAGGATCCTTAGTTGTGGCAGGTAGGATCTAGTTCCCTGACCAAGGATAGAACCCAGGCCCCCTGCATTGAGAGTGTGGAGTCTTAGCCACTGGACCACCAGGGAAGTCTGAATTCAAATCTTCTCTGGGTAAGTCACTTCTTACTATATAATAAATTGGGTGTGCAAGAGACGATCTCCACCCTCCAGACCAATGGGCAACATTTCCAGTTGTTATGTTAACAACATTATAATTATGGCCACAGTTCTACACCATAGAAACTGTGCTGAGTCTCTCAGTCCTGACTCTTTGGGACCCCATGGACTGTAGCCTGCCAGGCTTCTCTGTCCATGGGGATTCTCCAGGCAAGAATGCAGAGTGGCTTGCCATGCCCTCCTCCAGGGGATCTTTCCAACCCAGGGACTGAACCCAGATCTCCCACAATGCAGGCAGATTCTTCACCAACTGAGCCACCAGGGAAGCCCAACTACCATCTAAAAAAATAAGGCTTTTGTACTTAGTTTCTTAGGGATCCTCATTTGAAAACACATGCTTTTGGTTCCTTAAAAGACAACAGGGATAAAAGTGAATGGTATAATGTAATCTATCACCACTATGGAGAAAGTATTTTAATGTATTTCTTCCTAGTATCCATCCATCTCAAGCAATTTTTTAAAGCACAGTAAATCAAATTCAAATAATGTTGAAGAAAAGAAATAACAATAAGGGGAAATGAATGAAATAGTAAATATAAAATGAAAAAATCAACAATGTCAAAAGTTGGTTCACATTTAAATGTGACAGATACTAAGAAAAAGAGAGATAAGACACAAACTGTGAATATTGGGAAAGGAATAGGGACATTACTGTAGATTAAACAGATGCTAAAATCTAATAAGATATTATAGATAACATTATACCAACAAATTGACAATTTAAACAAAATGTATACATTCAAAGCAAAACACAATTTAATAAATTGACAGAGAGACAAATTTAAATTTTTAAACATCTATCTATTAAGCAAATTGAATCTGCAGTTTAAAGCTCTCACAAGGAAAACACCAAGGCTCTATGGTCTTGCTAGTAAATTCAAGAGTAACACCAGTCTTAACAAAACCATCCATAGAATTTAAGGGCAGAAGCCGCCTTCAACTCGTTTTATGAGGCCAGCATAACCTAACAATGACATTACAAGAAAGGAAAACTACAAGACGATATTTCTCATGAGCATCAATGCTAAAACCCTAAACAACGTGCTAGCCAAGACCTCTACAGAAAACCATAAAGCACTTTTACAAAAATTAAAGTGGTCCTAAATAAATGGATAAACCATATTCACCAATTAGAAAACTTGCTATTATAAAAATAGAAATTCTCGGGCCTTCCCAGGTGGGCCACTGGTTTGGACTCCTTGCTTTCACTGCTGAGGACAGGAGTTCAACTCCTGGTCCAGGAACTAAGACCCACAAGCTTCACAGTGTGGCCAAAAAGAAAAAAGAATTTCTCACACAAATAGATATACAGATTCAATGAAATACCAATCAAAATCCCAGAAGGTTTACTTCTGTGAAAATTGACTCTAAAGTTTAGAGGAATAGAGGAATAGCCAAGACAACCTTGAAGAAGAAAGTTGTAGGATTTCCCTCCTAAATGCCAAGACTTAATACAAAGCTGAAATAGTTAAGACAATGTGCCATTGGCACAAGGATGGATAAATAATTTGACTGATGGAAGTAGATAGAGATAGCAAATAAACACAAGAAAAGATGCTCAACATCACTCATTATTAGAGAAATGCAAATCAAAACTACAATGAGATATCACCCTACACTGATCAGAACAGTCATCAACAAAAAACTGTACAATAAATGCTGGAGAGGATATGGAGAAAAGGAGACCCTCTTGCACTGTTGATGGGAATGTACAATTGATACAGCCACTATGGAAGACAGTAATTAGATTCCTTAAAAGACTAGGGATAAAACTACCATATGACCCAGCAATCCCACTACTGGGCATGTATCCTGAGGAAACCATAATTGAAAGACACATGTACCCCAATGTTCATTGACTGCAGCACTATTTATAATAGCTAGCACATGAAAGAAACCTAGATGTCCATCAACAGATGAATGGATAAAGGAGCTGTGGTACATATACATAATGGACTACTACTCATTCATAAAAAGGAACGTGTTTGACTCAGTTCTAATGAGGTGGCTGAACCTAAAGCCTGTTACACAGGGTAAGTAAGTCAGAAAGAGGAAGTAAACAGAGAATCTAGAAATAGGTAAATATAAATACTTGATTTATGACAAAGGGGACACTGCAGTACAACGCAGGAAATTATGGATTTTTCAATAAACTGAGTCAGTTGGATATCCATATGGAAAAACCATACTATGATTTCTGCCTCACATCATATTAAAAAATCAAGTCTAGACTATTTCAGATTTAAATATGAAAGGCAAAACAGTAATGCTTCTAGATGAGAGAAAATCTTCATAAACTGAGGAAGCGGATTTCTCAACTAGACACAAAAAACACTGACCATAAAGATAAAAAAAAAAAGGAACATACTGGACTTCAGTAAAATTAAGAATTGTGTCCATCAAAAAGTAACACTGAAAGTGAAAAGGCAAGACTCAGAATGAGATAAATATCCATCCAAAAATAACGCTGAAAGCAAAAAGGCAAGACACAGAATAGGATCAATGCACACGTGTATATTTAGGATGCCAAGGATATATAACTCCAAATATATAAATAATTCCTAAAATCAATAGGAAAAAATGAGCAAAGGACTTGAATATACACTTCACAAAAGACAAAAATCAAAATGGCCAATAAACATATAAAGAGTTTTTCAATGTCAGTAGTCAGTAGGGAACATAAAACCACAGGGAGATAGCACTACTCATCCACGGGAATGGGCAACATGAAAAAGGGCGATGCTACCAAGTGTTGGTGAGGATGCTGACGAACGTTTATCCACTGTGGGCTGGGAATATAAATTAGCACAGCAACCTGAGTAAACTGCTTGGTGCTATCTATATGTATACCAGGGATATACATACCCTGAAAGTGAAAGTTTCTCAGTTGTGTCTGACTGTCTGTGACCCTACACAGTCCATGGAATTCTCCAGGCCAGAATACTGGAGTGGGTAGCCTTTCCCTTCTCCAGAGGATCTTCCCAACCCAGGGATCGAATTCAGGTCTCCTGCATTACAGGCAGATTCTTTACCAGCTGAGCTACAAGGGATGCCCAAGAATACTGGAGTGGGTAGCCTATCCCTCCTCCAGAGGATCTTCCCAACCCAGGAATCGAACCAGGGTCTCCTGCATTGCAGGCGGATTCTTTACCAACTGAGTTATCAGGGAAGCCCTAATTGCTGGAGTGGGTTGTCATTTACTTCTTCCAGGGGACCTTCCTGACCCAGGGATTGAACCTGGGTCTCCTGCATTGCAGGCAGATTCTTTACCACTGAGCCACCAGGGAAGCCCTAAATGCTGGAGTGGGTTGCCATTTATGTCTTCCAGGGGACCTTCCCGACCCAGGGATCGAACCTGAGTCTCCTGCATTGCAGACAGATTCTTTACCACTGAGCCACGAGGGAAGCCCTATATATATTTTATGGCCTAGAGCTCTTATTCCTAGGTGTATATCCAACTATAATATATACCAGCAGTTGCCAAACAAATATACAAGAATATTTGAGAGTAGTGCCATTCCTAATAGTCCCCAAAATAAAACAACGTCATGTCCATCAAAATAAAATGGATAAACTGGAGCACAACACAGCAATGAGAATAAACCAAATATTGTTACACACACTAACACAGAAAAACCTCATTAACATACATTGAACAAAAGAAGCTAGATATTGAGTTGGCCAAAATGTTCATATGGATTTTTCCATAAGATGTTACCAAAGTCCAAATGAACTTTTTGGTCAAACCAACACAAAAGGGAACATACTCTACATAAATAAACTTTACATGAAGTTTATTATATAGAGTTGGAGACTGGAAAAACAAATCACAGGCGATAGAAGGCAGGGGGCAGGGAGTGAGTGGAAGAGGATCTGAACAGACTAATAGGGGAGCTGGTGATGGTATGTCCTTGATTTGAATGAAGGTTATGTTATGAAAATTAATCAAGCTATATATTGATTATTATTGTATAAACATAAAGGTTTGTGCACTTATCTGTTTGTATAATTTAATACCAATTCTCCTTGAAAAATGCATCTCACTGATAGTGGATCTTACAAAACCACTGGACTTTAAAATCTGGTGAATTCTTAGATTTAAGGGTCAAGGGAGAATGACTGACTCACCCTTGCTAGCGAGGTGGCAAGAAACGGGGCTAGGAGGATAAACTCTGGCAACATTGTGGTGGTCTCTCAATGCAATGTCAGGGATTTGAGAATTTATTCAATGAACCCTAGAGGGTGAGATGGGACTCAGGGAGTCAATATGACCAGATTCATGTTTACAGAAAAAAAATCCTATACCAAGATCGAAATAAATTGAAAATGGAGAAGGGAGAGAAGACACAGAGGGACTAGGTAAGACGCTGTCAAAATAATGAAAGAAATGAAAGCCTGAGATGGCAAAGAAGTAGAAAGTGTATGTTTTCACCCTGCCCATCCATGTCTGCCCTTGATCTGGACCTACCCAGTAAACAAGTACCGATGCTGAAAACATTGGTTATGCCTGGAAAGTTGCCGTCTCCTCAGCCCAGGAGCATCTTCATGTTGATGGCTAGCAGGAGAGGGGCCGGCCCCCAGAGTGCTGCTGTCAAACTGCTTTTATTCTGATGAGTTCTTGGGTGTTAGTTCTTGCCATGCTTCACATCTCAAGGTACATTCAAGCGTGGCATTTCCTGGGGAGTTAAAAGAGAAAGTCATGTTATCCGTTGAAAAATCACAGGACAGAAACTGCAAGAAGCAAAGATCTGAGGACTACAAAGGTGGATTGACGTTTTTTGATGCTAACTTCTTTACTTGGGTAATACAGTCTGAAGTTTCAGGTAGACTGGAAAGGTTTTCTGGTCTCTTTGATGGATCTTTGTGCATAAATACCTTGTTCATGAATGGAAGGGGGATTTCAGATGTCCACAGGGCTGGAAGAATTCTTGTTATATATATAAAACCATAAACAAATAACAGCATTCCCTATCTTTTTTCCCTGTTTCCAGATAGACGATAGGTAGGTAGGTAGGTAGAGAGAGAGAGAGAGACAGAGATCTTAAGGAATTGTTCTCATGATTATGGAGAGTTTGGCATATCCAAAATCTGCAGTGATTTAGACACCCAGGGAGATAACCAAGACATCTGAACACCTGCTTTCCTTCTGGGAGTTTGGACATACGGTGCCATCCAGGCAGAGACTGCCTCTGTGAGCAGCTCCCAATAAAACCTCGGGCGTGGAGTCTCTAATGAGCTCCCTGGTGGACAGCATTTTTCAAGTATCGTCACAACTTGTTGTTGGGGAAGTAAGCACATCCTATGCAAGTCCACTGGGAGAGGATCCTCGGAAGATTGCATCTGGTCCCCCAGACTTTAATCGCATATTTATTTTCCCTTTGCTGATTGTGCTTTGCATCTTTTTCTGTAATAAATCACGGTTATGATCATGACTAGATATTGACTTCTGCGAGTCTTCCTAGGGAATCATCAAACTTGGTGGTGATCTTGAGAACCCCCAACCCAGAGTAGTACAAGAACCCATCTTATTCCTTTTCCCCCTTGAACTACACAGAGACACGTACGAGAGTAAATCACATATTGTGTTAAAAGAACATTATAATGGGTAACATAAAAACAGCTCAAGAGGAACCAATGATTATATAGTATTTGGGGAATAAAAAGTACTAAAAAATACAAAGTCATGATAATAAGACAAATTATACTTTTCCATTAATTCCAAAGGACATTTCCACTGATTTTTACAGAAAACAAACTTAATTATGTATGTCCAGCAAGAACTATTGTAAATCTTTTAAATAGATCCAGAATATTTTCAGTGAGGATAAGTACAGAGATCCATTAACCAAAGAGAAAAATGTTTAGGGACAAGTGAATGAAATTTCAAGCCTAATAGGTTTTGAAATCAATTTATTAGAATTATAAGGAAATCTTTCATGTATAATGATCTCTGGGTTTTGCTTAATAGTCACATTAATTAACTTCTCAAATTCAATAAAAGTGTAGGAAATTTACTTATGTTCAGTTCTTGACAAATAAATCATGGTAATTACATATTCACACGGCCAATGATAATTCCTCTAATTCAGTCTAATAAGCAAGAGTTCTTTTAGATAATTACTCCTTTTTAAAAAAGAAAAAAATCACATGTATAAAATGATTCCTACTGATTAGGAGTTTTGAGGCTTTGTTATGATGTATGAACAAGAGTTTCCGAAATCTTCAAGTCAGTAGTAACATCCTTTCAGGTCCAGCTTTAGTAAGATGTATATTCACAGGACATCATAACACATCCATATGTGATCTCAAGGGTGGCGGGGGTTGAAGGTGTTGGGTGACATAGAACTAGGATTTTTCAATTTCAGGTTTGCCTGACTTCCACTGTTGCTTCATGGGGAACAAGGTAATATATCAAAATCCCAGGAAAACCATAGATGATGAATATCAAAAGCCTAAGAAGTGATTAAAATCTAAGAAGTAAACCATACACCAAGCAAAATTTTCCCATCTTTTATACCACAAATAAGACTGGGATTCCAACACGTAACATTTGTAATCTAAAACAGTGATTTTCAAAGTATTATTCTCAGATCATCATCACCTGGGAACTTGTTAAGAATAAAAACTATTCAACAACAAAGACAAACCAGTTGAAAAATGGGCAAAGGACTTGAATAGGCATTTCTGATAGATGGATAGATAGATAGAGGTAAACAGTACATATGTACAAATGGTTAATAGGCACATGAAAAGATACTCAATATCACTAGCTGTAGTGTAAGTGCTTGACTTTCAATTTCTGAGGCATTTATTTCAAAAGATATCCATTCTGAATAAACACATTGCCAGCTCTATGACACAGTTATTAATACTAACAAACCAACCAGATAAGGGACCAGACTGTCCCACCCATGGAGATCCCCTTTTGGAAAGCCCAAGGTAATCAAGATAATTGATTGAATTATCCCTTTGAATGACCCCACTTCTCCCTTCCTGTGCTATGATTCCTGCTCTTATGCTTTCAATTAGCCAACAAGTAGTGAATCCAAGAAACTCTAGAGACACTTCACTCTCAGACCCTAATAAAGGCAGAGCCCAAGCTCTAAGCTCTCTCTTCTCTTCCATGACCTCACTGTGGCCCTTGGTTGCACAATATATCCTCCAGGACTTGTGAGTTAAAAGCATCTTCTTCAAAGTCCCCTGATGGTTTTTGCTGAAGTATGTCCTGTGATCATAACAACCACAAGAACTGGTCCAGTTGTAAGCAGGGTCTCCCAGTGGGAAGACATCTATAGAGATGGCTAGGATTAATATGCGCCCAGTGAGTTCAGCAGGCATTCCAATGGAGAGCACTACCCCAGGAGGCTTGGGACCTATGGAACATTAATCATCAGGGAAAGGCAAATCAAAGTCACAGCCAAATACCACTTCCAACCCACTAGAATGAAAATGTAAAATATTAAAAAGAAAAAACCACGAAAATAGCAAAGTTTGGTGAGGATGTGGTTAAACTGCAGCCCTTGAGCACTGCTGCTGGGAATATAAAATGGTGGGGCCACTCTGGAAAATGATATGGAAAAGCTAAACAGAATTATCAAATGATCTAGCAATTCAACTTCTAGGTATATATCCAAAGAAATTGAAAGCAGGAACTCAAACAGATATTTGTACATCGATCTTCATAGCAGCATTATCCACAGCAGCCAAAAGGTGGGAATGACCTAAATGCCCATTGACAGATGAATGAATAAATAAATGTAGCTTATACCTACAACAGAATATTACTTAACTTTAAAAAGGGATTAAATTCTGATTCATGCATATTCACACACCATGCATGAACCTTGATCTTATTGTGCTAAGCCAGACATGAAAGGACAAAGACCAATTCCACTTATATAAGGTGCAAAGCCACAGCTGGAGACATCCAAGACAAACAGACTAGGCTTTCTCAACCTCAAAGGACAGTGAAGTCCAATCTTAACATTTCTGAGTTCTCACCCTCTCAGTAGGCAGCAGTTAGGCAGGAAGAACTGATTCATTAACAGTCATAAGCAACCCTGGGAGTTCTAGAGAGTATTTGGAGAGGAGAAACCTAGGAAGAGTTGGACTTCTTAATCACCTGGCAAGTGAAAGGGTATAAATTTGGTATAAATATGTGACCATATTTTAGTGTTGCAGATCAGTAAGGCCCAGACTTTTGTGTTACAAGAGGGAAATAATAATGAGATGTGATTCTCAGCAAGGTTTTTTTTTTTTTCAACTATCCTCTTACACACTTCTTTCCCATGGTACTTGTCTGCAATAAGTCATAGTGGGAAAGAGTTTCAGCAGCCGATTCAGTAATATCTAAATATCCCTGGCAATGGAGAAGCTAGGCATTCAAGAAAAGTAAAAGAGGAAATAAAATAGGAAGAACAGAGACTTTCAAGTCAGACAGAGGGTGATAGGTTCTTTAGGGGCTCCTGGGGGCTCCATTTCTTAGTGATACTTTGAGAAGCATTGTAGCCTGTACTTGATTAATGGATGATGTTATTATTCCTGTTATACGATAGCAGTAGACCCATGAAAGGGGCTTCCCTAGTGGCTCACTAGTAAAGAATCCACCTGCGATGCAGGAGATTCGGGTTCGATCCCTGGATTGGGAAGATCCACTAGAGAAGGGAATGGCAACCCACTCCAGTATTCGTGCCTGCAGAATCCCATGAACAGAGAAGCCTGCAGTCCATGGGGTCGAAAAGAATCAGACATGACTGAAACAACTGAACAACAGCAACCACAGACCTGTGAAAGAAGTGCATTTAGTAAACTCTTATCTACTGCTTACTTACATCTGCTTTGTTTTTTTGTTTTTTAATTTTTTAATTGGAGGATAATTGCTTTACAATGTTGTGGGGGTTTTTTAAAAAAAGATTTTAAAAATATGAATCATTTTTTAAAAGCCTTCATTGCATTTGTTACAATGGTGTTTCTGCTTTATATTTTGGGGTTTTTTTTGGCTGCGAGGCATAAGGGATCTTAGCTCCCAGATCCCATATGGGGACGAACCTGCAACCCCTGCACTGTAAGTCAAAGTCTTGTAGACTGCCAGGGTAGTCCCAACTTACATCTGCTTTGATTTCACAAGACCCCATAAGCACCCTGAGTATTCTCAACAGGGACCAAGAGCCACTGGATTGTCTATTTTAATCCATTGTCTCTGTCACTTTGGAGCACCTCCTCTTCCACTAATAATAACCACTCTTGGTAGCAGACCTCTTTGGGTATCCTCTACTTCTCCAAGTCTGAATAGTGATGATTATGTATTTCCAATCTTAATCAAGGCTTAAGATATTAAGTCAGCCCAATCAATAGAAGCTTTGTATAATTCAAGTTGAGCACCTCTTATTTTGCTTGAGAAAAGCCGTAAGGATGCTCTCGCTTCTTAGAAAGGGTTGGCTGAAGTCTAAAGATTTTCAATAAGTTCAAATTGCCAGAGACATTTGCTTCTTGGAGGGTTTGAAAGAAAAACGATGAAAAGAATTTGAGAGTACTTTATAGGAAAGAATTATAAAGGTGATTACCCACATTAGTCACATTTTATCCATTTTCTTTCTCTGCTTTTTTTCCTAAAAAACTAGAAAAGGGATCCAATAAAAACACTGAAATCTGTGAGATTTTCAGTGTCGTACAAAATAACAGAACTACTATTTAATGAAGGTGTGATTCCATGAAGCTTTCAACACAGTAGAGTCGTACGTATTTGCAGCCCTCTGCATGTGAGGACCCATATGCAGGGGTGATAGTGGTATTAATCTGCTCTTGGGATGTAAATAAAAAACGGCAGTGCTGTAACTGCCAGCACCTGTTCAAATGTTCTGTCCAAGTTAGGAGCTGAGACGACACTCCATAAAGATACGGATCAGTGGTGTTCATAAGAACTTCTTCTCGGGTGCCCTTGGGTTGGCATGGAGGTCATCAAGGGAGATGGTGGTGTGAATCTGGGCACTTTGCTCACAGAGTGGAAACAACGATGCTGCATTCGATCTGCCTCTAGAAGCACAGGAGGCCTGGGAGCCCAGGGGGCAGCTCCTTCCATGATTTTAATGCCATTAATACCACTCACCATTTAAAATCAGATCTTGGTAATCAATAATGGTGCTTCATGATTACATACCACACCTAACCAGCTGATTGGTGTTTGCTGGAGATCTGTGAGATTTTCGGTGTTGTACAAAGTAACAGAACTACTATTACTGAAGGTGTGAGTCCATGAAGCTTTAAACATCCCTTCAACCATTCCCCCTGGTAGCCACAAGTTTGTTCTCTAAGTCTGTGAGTCTGTTTCTGTTTTTTTAAGTAAGTTCATTTGTATCGTTTCTATTTAGATTCCACATACAAGGGATGTCATACAATATTTCTCTCTGTCTGACTTACTTCACTCAGTAGGACACTCTCTAGGTCCACCCCTGTTGCTGCAAATGGCATTATTTCATTCTTTTTAATGGCTGAGTAATATTCTATTGTATACATATAAAACAGCTTACACAACATCTTCCTTATGCAATCCTCTGTCAGTGGACAGCTAGGTGTTTCTCTGTCCTGGCTGTTGTAAAAAGCACTGCAATGAACATCAGGGTGCACGTATCCTTTAGAACCATGTTTTCTTTGGATATATGCCCAGGAGTGGATTGCTGGATCGTATGGTGGCTCTATTTTTAGTTTTTTAAGGACCCTCCACATTGTTCTCCCATAGTGTCTGCACCAATTTACATTCCCACTAACAGTGTAGCCCTACTACTGCTTTTCAGCTGAACAGCAGTCCTGCTTATGTTGAATTCTTTAGAATCTGGGTACATTGTAAGAGATCTGCCATAGACTGATTACCAACTCCAGAACCCAAATGAGAATACCAGATCTTCTTGAGATCTTTGACCCTAAGCATGAAAGGATACAGGGAGGTAGATACAGAACAGTCAAATAAGGGACAAAAGAAAGGAGTGTAAACATTTACCTTTAAGGTCCCTATGGAACTCTGGTTTTTTGAAAGGACAGAATCTCTTTATAGAGAAGCCCCATTGTAGCAACAGTAATTCTGATCTTAAACACTTAGTGTATATTTCAGCAGAACAATTTGAAAGAAGAGATCAAATTCTACCACTAGAGAAAGAATGCTGCTGGCTTTAACCATAGGGCATGATTGTACCAAATTTCCTAACAGATTTGGTATACTGAATAGTACTCATCTCCATTTTATACTAGCAGCCCAATTTCGCTTTGGTAATCAGGATCAATCACCCCAGCCAGTATAGTAACTCCCTTCTTTGCCTATTAATTCAGGGGCAAAAGGAGCCCAAAGTACTCAGGTACTAGCCTTAACTTCCAGTTCAATGAAATCATTAGTGTGTTTCCTGGCAGAAGTATTCCTTGCTTTGAAACTAGGACTCCTAGACTAGCAGAGCATAAGGTCACAGGGACAGGAAGTTAACATTTTGCTGGTGGGTCACTAGGTGTAACAGTGAATGGTGACACCTCAATTTCCAGCCTTTGATTCCTGGACTCGTGAATCCTGACTATGGGAGAAACAGCACCATGAGGCTTTCCTGGTGGCTCAGATGGTAAAGAAACCTCCTGCAATGCAAGAGACCCAGGTTTGATTCCTCGGTTGGGAAGATCCCCTGGAGAAGAAAATGGGTACCCACTCCAGTATTCTCTCCTGGGAAATTCCATGGGCAGAGGAGCCTGGTGAGTTACAGTCCACGGGGTCACGATTAACACACACATCCTCCCAGAGAATATTGCCCAAACCCTGCAAGTACTGCCATCTAACTTGGGCTGTATATCTGATCCTGTTCAAAAGACTATTTTACAAGCTACCTGCTTTAGAACAATGGGGGACATGGTAAGACCTGTGAATTCCATGAGCATGGTCCTATTGCCACACTTTATTTGGTGTGAAATGAGTTCCTTGATCAGAAGCAATGCCTATTACAATGCTGATACTATGACAGTGGGCGAGGCATTCTGTAAGAAAACAGATGGCAATTTTGGCAGAAGCATTGCAAGCCTGAAAGGCAAATTCATATCTACAGTATCTCTTCCAGGAGAAGCAAAACACTGCCCATTTTGTGATGGAACCGATACAGTGTAATCAACCTGCCACCATGTACCTGGCTGATCATCCCAGAATGGTGCCATATTGGGGACTTGGTTTTAGAGTCTGCTTTGGAGAAGGAAATGGCAACCCACTCCAATATTCTTGCCTGGAAAATCCCATGGTCAGAGGAACCTGGTAGGCTACAGTCCATGGGGTCTCAAAGTGCCAGACATGACTGCGCAACTTCACTTTCACTTTTCACTTTGACAGACTGGACACTCAGCAGTGACTGCAGCCAGATCAGCACTGGTGAGTGGAAGTCTACGTTGCTGAACACAGGCTAAACCTCCATCCCTACCACCAGGGCCACTTGGTTCATAGGTCCATAGGATGATGGCAAGAAGGGCTGGGGAAAGGCTGACTGGAACCCACAGGACATGTCATCTCATCCTCTTGATTATTAAAACCCTACTAGTTAGTATTAACATGGGATACAAGTATCTTAATTTTTTTTTACCCAATTACAGAGGTTTGTCTATATACTACTTCTCAAGACTTCTTTGTTAGTAATTTTTCAGTCATATTCCTTTTAAGTCCCTACCTATCCAGCTAAACTGCCGGCCACAGTCCCTGGTTGGTATGTAATTGCACATCTGGCCCTTTCTCTTTGCAAGCACAATGAACAAGCAGGTGCACCCTTCCAAGTTTCACTTGGTGGGAGGATTTCCCTTCACCACTAAGAAAGGGGCTGCAGCGCTCCTGTGTACTGTGGTGCCTGGATCCTGTGCAGAACCATCTGTGACTCAGGCACACATTCTGTCTTCATTAGTCAACTGGCTTTAGGGAACTCCCCACGAGGCCATAAATGCAGGCCAGGAGAAAACAATGTTAAGCGTAGAAGTGGGAGCCAAGGGCACTTGGGCCATTTCCTGGTGTAGCTAACTTGTTTCCTCAGGGCCTGCTCAAGCCTGATCTCCTCTATGCTGCTGCTGCTTAGTCCCTTAAGTCGTGTCCAACTCTGTGGACTGGAGCCCCCCGGGCTCCACTGTCCACGGAATTCTCCAGGCAAGAGTACCAGAGTTGTCATGCCCTCCTCCAGGGGATCCTTCCAACCCAGGGATCAAACCTGTGTCTCTTACATTTCAGGCAGATTCTTTCTTTAAAAAATTAATTGATTTATTTTAATTGGAGGCTAATAACTTTACAATATTGTGGTGGTTTTTGCCATACATTGACATTAATCAGCCATGGGTGTACAGGTGTCCACCATCCTGAACCCCCCTCCCACCTCCCTCCCCATCCCATCCCTCTGGGTTGTCCCAGCACACTGGCTTTGAGTGCCCTGTTTCATGCATCGAACTTGGACTGGTCATCTCTTTCACATATTGTAGTATATATGTTTCAATACTATTCTCTCAAATCATCCCACCCTCACCTTCTCCCACAGAGTCCAAAAGTCCATTTTTCATGTCTGTGTCTCTTTTGCTGTCTCGCATATAGGGTCGTCATTACCATCTTTCTAAATTCCATATATATGCGTTAATATACTGTATTGGTGTTTTTCTTTCTGACTTACTTCACTCTGTATAATAGGCTCCAGTTTCATCCACCTCATTAGAACTGACTCAAATGCATTCTTTTTAATAGCTGAGTAATATTCCATTGTGTATATGTACCACAGCTTTTTTATCTATTTATCTGCTGATGGACATCTAGGTTGTTTCCATGTCCTGGCTATTGTAAACAATGCCGTGGTGAATATTGGGGTGCACATGTCTCTTTCAATTCTGGTTTCTTCAGTGGGTCAATGCCCAGGAATGCAGTGGGATTTGTATGCGTCGTATGGCAGTTCTATTTCCAGTTTTTTAAGGAATCTCCACACTGTTCTCCATAGTGGCTGTACTAGTTTTCATTCCCACCAACAGTGTAAGAAGGTTCCCTTTTCTCCATACCCTCTCCAGCATTTATTGTTTGTAGACTTTTTGATAGCAGCCATTCTGACTGACATGAGATGGTACCTCATTGTGGTTTTGTTTCGCGTTTCTCTGATATGAGTGATGTTGAGCATCTTTTCATGTGTTTGTTAGCATTTCTTCTTTGGAGAAATGTCTGTTTAGTTCTTTGGTCCATTTTTTTATTGGGTCGTTTATTTTTCTGGTATGAGCTGTTTGTGTATTTTTAAGATTAATTATTTGTCAGTTGCTTCATTTGCTATTATTTTTTTCCCATTCTGAAGGCTGTCTTTTCACCGTGCTAATAGTTTTCTTCATTGTGCAAAAGCTTTTACGTTTAATTAGGTCCCATTTGTTTATTTTTGCTGTTATTTCCATTACCCTGGGAGGTGGGTCATAGAGGATCTTGCTGTGATTTATGTCAGAGAGTGTTTTGTCAGGCACATTCTTTACCACTGAGCCACCAGGGAACCCTCGGTCTCCTCTACACTGGCCCCACTGGATGTTGGCGCATGCTCTGCATGCTCAACTTTATGGCTCCGTGGATCTGACAACATTCAGCTCATGAGCACAGCTCAGGTCTCATGGTCTTGGTGAGCCATACATAAGCATTCCAGTCTCTCTAAGACCCAGTAGCAAGCAAGTTTCTCAAAAGGGGAATAATCACCCCCAAAGGCTGGCAAAATTTGCTCCAAAATCCTAAGGGTTTGTCCTGTGGTTCACATACAGGGGCTGCCAAAGGCTCCAAACAGCGTCCTCATCTGCTACTTCAAGCCCCATTCCATCTGCTGGCTTGTGTGGGCCAAGTAGCAGAGCAGTTTGCACAGCGTCCTGGCCTTGCTGCAGAGTCTCCCCTTGCTCTGGACCCAATTCCAAACCAGCAGCTTTGGGGGGTGGGGGGTGGGGTCACCCAGTAAACAAGCTGGAGTCATACACTCTGAGGAAAAAGGGAAAGTTGCTCAGTCATGTCTGACTCTTGGCAACCCCATGGACTGTAGCCTGGCATGTTCCTCTGTCCATGAAATTCTCCAGGCCAGATTACTGGAGTGACTAGCTGTTCCCTTCTCTAGGGGATCTTCCCAACCAAGGGATGGAACCCAGGTATCCTGTATTGGAGGCAGAGTCTTTACTGTCTGAGCCACCAGGGAAGCCTAAGAATACTGGAGTGGATAGCCTATCCCTCTCCAGGGGATATGTCTCCCCTAAAACCAAAAGAGACCCACTAGGCTTCGTGTCTCTTTTTTGACTGTAGCAGGGCCAGATGCAACAGCTTATCCTTCACCTTAGGAGGGATGTCTTGACATACCTTAGAAATTTCACTGAGGCTGAAGACCCCATCCTCAGACATGCAAATGTCTTACTAATAAGTCTACTGTCATTACAAACTCTTGCTTACTAGATCCAATCAGAATTCTATCCTCCGGAATTCGCTGGTGGTCCAGTGGTTAGGACTCCGCACTTTCACTGCTGAGGGCCCAGGTTCAATCCCTGTTTAAGGAACTAAGACCCCACAAACTGCATGGCACAGCCAAAAATTTTTAAAGATAATATCCTCAATGTGATGGGCCAGTGTGGTATCTTACGGAAAAGAAATCTATATTTCTGTGGACTAATCACAGGAGTCTAGGAAGCTGACATGCTCCTGATTTAGGACAGTGTGAAGCACAAGCTGGAATCAAGATTGCCGGGAGAAATATCAATAACGTCAGATATGCAGGTGACACCACCCTTATGGCAGAAAATGAAAAGGAACTAAAATGCCTCTTGATGAAAGTGAAAGTGGAGAGTAAAAAAGTTGGCTTAAAACTCAACATTCAGAAAACGAAGATCATGGCATCTGCTCCCATCACTTCATGGGAAATAGATGGGGAAACAGTGGAAACAGTGTTAGACTTTATTTTTGGGGGCTCCAAAATCACTGCAGATGGTGACTGCAGCCATGAAATTAAAAGACGCTTACTCCTTGGAAGGAAAGTTATGACCAACCTAGATAGCATATTCAGAAGCAGAGACATTACTTTGCCAACAAAGGTCCAGCTAGTCAAAGCTATGGTTTTTCCAGTGGTCATGTATGGATGTGAGATTTGGACTGTGAAGAAGGCTGAGCGACGAAGAATTGATGCTTTTGAACTGTGGTGTTGGAGAAGACTCTTGAGAGTCCCTTGGACTGCAAGGAGATCCAACCAGTCCATTCTGAAGGAGATCAGCCCTGGGATTTCTTTGGAAGGAATGATGCTAAAGCTGAAACTCCAGTACTTTGGCCACCTCATGCGAAGAGTTGA
Organism: Bubalus bubalis; assembly: GCF_019923935.1. Taxonomy (NCBI): domain Eukaryota; kingdom Metazoa; phylum Chordata; class Mammalia; order Artiodactyla; family Bovidae; genus Bubalus; species Bubalus bubalis. Next base: position 20,063,540 of record NC_059157.1, on the reverse strand, counting down.
CTCATTGGAAAAGACTCTGATGCTGGGAGGGATTGGGGGCAGGAGGAGAAGGGGACGACAGAGGATGAGATGGCTGGATGGCATCACCAACTCGATGGACATGAGTCTGAGTGAACTCCGGGAGCTGGTGATGGACAGGGAGACCTGGCGTGCTGTGATTCATGGGGTCGCAAAGAGTCAGACACGACTGAGTGACTGAACTGAACTGAACTGAAACCCCATCATGGTTCTTTGACTGAATATAATGCTTTGTCTTCTCCTGCTACTTTCATGTTGTAAATTAAACCAAATCTGCTGCTTAGAGCAGCCTCTCTCTCTTCTTCAAATGAGCGGCTTTCGGCATTCTCATTGTAAGTAGGCTGAATAATGACTTCCCAGATATTTCCACATCCTAAATCCAGAAGCCATGAAAGTGACCTTATATGACCACATTGACTTTGTAGATATGATTAAATTAGGGGTTTTGAGATGGATTATCTGGGTGGGCCTGCATAATCACAATGGTCCTTTTTAAGAGTGAAGCAAGAGGAGTCAGGCAGACAGAAGGTGATGTGATGGTGAAAGCTGTAATTGGAGTGATGGGCTTTGGAGATGAGGGCATTAGAAGTAAAAGAATACTGGCAGCTACAAGAAGCTGAAAGAGTCAAGTAAACATTGTGCCCTGGGAGCCCCCAGAAGAGACCAGCACAGTCAACTCCTTGATTTTAGCCCAGTGACATGGTGCAAACACCTCACCCCAGAACTTTAAATGAGAGAATAAATTTACTTTGTGGAAACTTATTACAGCAGCTGCAGGAAACTAAGATGCTCTGCTTAAGTCTCTGAGGTCAGCCTGTGCTGTGAATTGTGATTGTGAAAAGTGAGGACCTCAGGACATTTTTGGGACTGCAGAATCCATTCCATGGTCTCCCATTCAACATGAACCATGCCATTTTGTGAACTGATCCCTGGAGGGGGTCATGATTAGTTCAAGCCCAACTTCCTTAGAGCTGGTTGATTCAGGAGCACAAACTCAAGTCAATCAGTGCGCAGAGTTCTCCTGGCAACAGGGATTCATTTAGAAGTGGGCATGTGATCCAACTGGAGCCAATGAGATACAGGGAGAAACAAAGACCCATCTTTCCCTTCTGTTTTCTATTTTACTAAGAAAGAAGAAATTAACCCCACCTGCTCCCACCTGCTTCTCTTTACGTGAGATAATAAACCCTTTTTGTTAAAGAAAGACAAAAAGAAAGAAGCAATCAAGAGTCTTTCTCAATATCCCACCATGATGTATAGCCATTTATTGCATATGTGCCCATACACTCTGCCTTTTTCTGTGGTACTAAGGATGAATTACCAGTTACTGCCCTCTTGATTTGAGTTCTTTTACCTACTTAAGGACATATGGCCCCAGAAATTCTCCCCTCTATCTACTGAAATATGAATTTCCCCCTCTACACTAGATTCTCCTTATCAGCATAAAAATATGCTTTTATTTTTGCCGTCCTAAAAATGCGTCTCTTTAGTGACTAATAGTGGGTATGCAGTTTCTTTTTGGGTACTGGAAACGTTCTAAAATGGATTATGGCAATGGTTGCACAACTCTGAATCTACTAAAAATCATGGGTGTTTGCACGTCAGATGGGTGAACTGAATGTATGTGAAGTGTCTCTCAAAAGAGCTATTTTTTTAAAAGAGGACATTGGCAAATATGATACTCTAAATGTTTGAAGTTGGGTAGGTCAGGTCACAATGATATTTTAACTACTTTAATGGAATATCTGAGAACATTTGCAAACTTATTCTATCAGTTCAGTCACTCAGTCGTGTCCGACTCTTTGCGACTCCATGAATCACAGCACGCCAGGCCTCCCTGTCCATCACCAACTCCCGGAGTTCACTCAGACTCACGTCCATCGAGTCAGTGATGCCATCCAGCCATCTCATCCTCTGTTGTCCCTTTCTCCTCCTGCCCCCAATCCCTCCCAGCATCAGAGTCTTTTCCAATGAGTCAACTCTTCGCATGAGGTGGCCAAAGTACTCAGCTTTAGCATCATTCCTTCCAAAGAAATCCCAGGGCTGATCTCCTTCAGAATGGACTGGTTGGATCTCCTTGTAGTCCAAGGGACTCTCAAGAGTCTTCTCCAACACCACAGTTCAAAAGCATCAATTCTTTGGCGCTCAGTCTTCTTCACAGTCCAACTCTCACATCCACACATGACCACTGGAAAAACCATAGCCTTGACTAGACGGACCTTTGTTGGAAAAGTAATGTCTCTGCTTTTGAATATGCTATCTAGGTTGGACATAACTTTCCTTCCAAGGAGTAAGCGTCTTTTAATTTTATGGCTGCAGTCACCATCTGCAGTGATTTTGGAGCCCCAAAAAATAAAGTCTTAACACTGTTTCCACTGTTTCCCCATCTATTTCCCATGAAGTGGTGGGACCAGATGCCATGATCTTTGTTTTCTGAATGTTGAGCTTTAAGCCAACTTTTTCACTCTCCTCTTTCACTTTCATCAAGAGGCTTTTGAGTTCCTCTTCACTTTCTGCCATAAGGGTGGTGTCATCTGCATACCTGAGGTTATTGATATTTCTCCTTGCAATCTTGATTCCAACTTGTGTTTCTTTCAGCCCAGCGTTTCTCATGATGTACTCTGCATATAAGTTAAATAAGCAGGGTGACAATTTTTTTTTTTTTAAGTAAAGGCAATTTTAAAAGTAAACTTTAGTGCAAAGAGAAGAAGAGGAATAAAATAGCAATTGGAAGGAGGAGTAGGGTCAAGAGAGGGCTTTTTTATGGATGCACTTATTTTTTATGTTTGTTTTCTTTTTAATCATGCTTTTATTAATGAATAGATGCTATTTAAATCATTTTATAGAATAAGTTAAATATATTGTCACCCTGCTTATTTAACTTAATCTATAAAATGATTTAAATAGCATCTATTCATTAATAAAAGCATGATTAAAAAGAAAACAAACATAAAAAATAAGTGCATCCATAAAAAAGCCCTGTCTTGACCCTACTCCTCCCTCCAGTTGCTATTTTCTTCTTCTTCTTCTCTTTGCACTAAAGTTTACTTTTAAAATTGCCTTTACGTTAAAAAAAAATTTATTGGAGTATAGCTGCTTTGCAATGTTGTGCTAGTTTCTTCTGTACAGTAAAGTGAATCAGTTATACATATATACATATCCCCTCATTTTTTTATTTCCTTCCCATTTAAGTCACCACAGAGCACTGAGTAGAGTTCCCTGTGCTGTACAGTAGGTTCTCATTGGTCATCTATTTTATACATAGTATCAATAGCATATATATGTCAATTCCAATCTCCCAATTCATCCCACCTCCCCTTTCCCTCTTGGTGTCCGTACGGTTGTTCTCTTCAATCCTTCCTTTCCCCTACACTCTATTGAACCTATCACCTCAACACTTCAACAAAACTGCTCTTCGGGGTTGCCAGTAACTTTCATGTAGTTAAATTTCATTGTCAGTTCTCAATCCTGATCTTACTTGTTCTCTCAGTCGTATTTGACCCAGTTTACCATCTCCTTCCCTGTCTTCCTTTATCTCAATTATGGCTACAAGAGTACTTATAACAAGCCACCCCCAAACTCAGTAGTTTAAAACATTTTTGCTTATTCATCTGTGAATCACATGAGTTTTCTGATCTAGGCTTGGCTCAGCTGGGCTGGGTGGGCTCCAAGCAGCAAGATAGGTTCAGATCTGTTCCACAAGACTCTAATCTTTCTTAGACCAGTGTGCTAACTAGGTCATGTTTCTCTCTTGCTGATCATACACTGCAAGAAGGCAAGTGCAAACACAGGATGCCTCTAAGGTCTAGACTCAGAACTGGCATGGACGACTACACCATCATTCTGCCGGCCAAAGAAAATCATGCCTTTGAGCACCAAATCAGAGAGCTGGTGAATATACTCTGTCTTTAAGGGGAGTATTTACAAAGTAATATGGCAAAAAGCTTGGACACAAGGGAACTAAGGCCTCTCATTTGATCAACTGTACAGAGCTTCCTCAATGGCTCAGTGGTAAAGAACCCACCTGCAATGCAGGAGACACAGAAGATGCAGGTTTAATCCCTGGGCCTGGAAGATCCCCTGGAGAAGGAAATGGCAACCCACTCCAGTATTCTTGCCTGGAGAACCCCATGGAGCGAGCCTGGTGGGCTACAGTCCACAGGGTCACAAAGAGTCAGACATGACTGAAGCGACTTAGCACACATTTCTCCTTGAATCACTTTCTTCATTGATTTCCAATACCCCACTCTACTAGTTTTACTGTTTCTCCATTGACTGCTTTTCAGCAGTAGAATTGTGATGCCTCGAGGCTCAGTACTTGGACTTCTTCTCCAGTTTAGTGACTCATTTGGTGATCTCATCTAGTTTTATGGTTTTAGAAATTGTCTATATGCTGATGACTCCATTGTTTGTATCTTCACTCTGACTTCTCTCAACTCCAGACTCACATACCCAACTGTCTAAACTTGTATGCCAAACAGCAAGTTTAAACTTAACAAGTCCAAAAACAAACTCCTGATCTTCTCCCTAAATAGTCCCCCAGGTAATAAATGGCAACTCTTTTTTTTTTTCCAGATGCTCAGGTAAACCCTTGGCGTCATTCTTACTTCTTCTTGTCACCACCATCTCTTACATTTTAATGGTCTCTTCCACCCTAGAATCTGTTTTCGATACAGCAGCTAGAGCAGTGGTCCCCAGTTTTTGGCACCACAGAGTGAATATGAGGAAGACAATTTTTCCCACGGATCAAGTTGTGGGGGAAGTTTTAGGATGATTCAAGCACATCATATTTATTGCGCACTTTATTTCTATAATTATTATATCAGCTCCACCTCAGATCATCAGGCATTAGATCCCAGAGGTTGGGGACCCCTGAACTACAGTAAGCTTTTAGAAATGTAGGTGAGATAAAGCCATTCTTCTGCTCAAAACCTTTGATGCCCCCCAACTCACCTGTGGCTCAGCTGGTAAAGAATCCATCTGCAATGTGGGAAACCTGGGTTCAATCCCTGGGTTGGGAAGATCCCCTAGAGAAAGGAAAGGCTACCGACTCCAGTATTCTGGTCTAGAGAATTCCATGGACTATATAGTTCATGGGGTTGCAAAGTGTTGGACACAACTGAGTGACTTTCACTTCACTATGACTTTATAGAACAACCCGATCTTCTGTTATTCTTTGACCTTATTTCTTTTCACTTCCTCATTCACTCTGCTCCAACTACATGAACTTCATTGGTGTTCCTTGAATAAGCCAACTACTTCCTGTCCCAGGACTTTTGTATCTGTTGTTCCCTTTCCCTGCAACTCTCCTCCCCCAGGTACAGGCAGGCTTGTTCCTTTAAATCATGACCCTTATTTTTATCACCCATTTCCCAAGCTATTTTTTCTGTTTCTTATTTTTTTATCACCATCTGACAAACCATAGGTTTTTACCTATTTGCTTATTGTCTATGTCTCCTCGGTGGATATGCAGGTTTCATGAGAACAAGTCATGAGAACAAGACTGTTTCGTTCATGGATATATTCTCAGAATGTAAAACTGTGCCTGGCATTTGCTATGCACACTATAATGGTGTTTGATGAATGACCAGATGGATGGATAGATGACATTGAAACATTTGGTTAACCTGATATTAATAAACTCTGCTTGATTCACTGTGGTTGAGCTTAATGACTGCTAAAACTAACCTGACAAACCTTAAATGTCTCAGTAAAAAGTGACTGCCTGATGAGTGTTATTATTAATAGCATGATGGGTATGATGGAGCTACCCAGGAAGTACATATTCACAGGAAAAAGAGGGCAAGGATTCCCTTGCTCTTTCTTCACCCATCTGTCTAGCTACTTTCTATGTCTCCTTCAAGCACAACCATTTCTTTAAAAACTTTTTTTTTAATTTTCATTTTTAAAAAAAATTTTTGGTCATGCTGCATGGCTTGTGGGATTCTAGCTCCCCGACCAGGGCTTGAACCCAGGCCCTTGGCAGCGAGTGCATGGAGACAAACCACTGGATGGCTAGAGAATTCCCCATAGCCATTTCTTAAAAGCTATTTCCAGTAAAAACACTGGGGCTACAGGGAGTTATTTTACCTTTGAAAAGAACTGGTATCTCTGCAAATCAGAGTCAGATAAAGCTCCAGAAGAGACCTGGGTCTCACAGCGTGGACAGGTATTAATTTAACTCCTGGCATCCAAACAACAGTCCTGGAGTTATTACAGAATGTAGTAGAGGGTAGATGTTAAAAGCCCAGATGCCAGAGCCAAAATGTTTTGCTTCAAATGGTGGCTCCACACTATTAAGTGTCCTGTGACCTTGGGCAAGCAACCTAAATTTTCAGTTCTTCCCTGTATCATCTGTGCAATGCCTTTAATAACAGTAGAGTTATTGAGAAGATTGCAGGCTTCCCTGGTGGCTCAGACAGTAAAGAATCTGCCCGCAATGCGGGAGACCTGGGTTCGATCCCTGGATTGGGACAATCCCCTCAAGAAGGGAATGGCAACCAGTACTCCTGCCTGAAGACTTCCATGGACAGAGGAGCCTGGTGGGCTACAATCCATGGGGTTGCAAAGAGTCGGACACAACTAAGCGACTGACACACACACACACACACACATTGGGAAGACTACATGAATTAATGAAGGCACTTGAGACATATAGTACTATAGATGTACATATGATACATAGCAAGTGCTGTATAATGACAGTGATATGGCTGCTGCTTGAAGCTAGGATCTTATTATTTGAGACATGGCACCATCCCCTCCTTGAATGCTCATGCAGGGCTGGGTTATGAGAGAGTCTATTCCTAGGCAGGTTGATAAGAAGCCCAGGGGTCCCTGAAGAGAGATGGGTCTGGGGCTCTCAAGGAGGAGCAAAGGACAAACATCTTTTTTTCTCTACATTCCCTAGTCTTAGTTACATAAAATGTTTTTTATTTTAAGCCCAGAACTGATGATTACACAACAAACAACTCAGTTTAAACTCTGTACTAAGGATTATATGGGCTTCCCTGGTGGCTTAGATGGTAAAGAGTCTGCCTGCAATGCAGGAGACCTGGGTTTGATCCCTGGCTTGAGAAGATCCTCTGGAGAAGGAAACAGCAACCCACTCCAATACTCTTGCCTGGAAAACTCCATGGACAAACATGTATCCTGCTTGAGGACAGTTTCTACTTCCTGAAAACATTCTGGCTAATCCTGTTATCTTAAAATGTAAATTATGGGAGTGGGTCTAGTAAGATCTTTACAACCTTGAGACATATTTTTGATTTAGTGTAGTAACTGCTGCTGCTGCTGCCAAGTCGCTTCAGTCGTGTCTGACTCTGTGTGACCCCATAGATGGCAGCCCACCAGGCTCCCCCGTCCCTGGGATTCCCCTGGCAAGAACACTGGAGTGGGTTGCCATTTCCTTCTCCAATGCATGAAAAGTGAAAGTGAAGTTGCTCAGTAGTGTGTGACTCTTCATGACCCCATGGCCTACCAGGCTCCTCTGTCCATGGGATTTTCCAGGCAAGAGTACTGGAGTGGGTTGCCATATTTAAAAAGTATACAAGTCCCTTGCTAACACTAGGGATGGGGGCATTCTGCATCCCCTTCTGATGTCTATGTCAGAAGCTTTCTCAGTCCCTTTTCACTTTAATAAAACTCTGCTATATGAAAGCTCTTGAGTGATCAAACCTGGTCCCTGGCCCAGAAGGTAAATCTTCAGAAATCACAAATATGACACTGTTCTGGGGGCTTGTCCAGGATCTTCAGGACAAGGTAAGAACACTCAGAGCTCTAGCCTCTCTGCTTTCTGAATATATATGTTTTCTGCTTTACTCTTTTTCACTTTACTAACTCTCCAGAGTGCTTGAATGACACACCGTGCATGAAACAAGTGATGAGCCCTGCTCTGTGGTTTCGAGGTGCCTCGTAATGACTGATGGCAGCCCCCAAAAGGGGAGTCTTGTCAGGGGTTTATACCAACCTGCCAATGCCAAGAGACACCCAACCTCCCTGAGAGGGGAATGGCCAGGGATGGGCAAAGCGTGTGGACCTAACTTTCCTTTCTCAGTTATCCTTTCCTGGTCTCTTTGACCATTTGGTAATTGCATGGGGGAATTAGAACTACTAACCTAATCTGTTGGATCATAGACTTTCAAGGGACTTGTGATCCATGCCGTTACTGTTTACTTTTACTTAGACCTCAAGCTTGGTAGTCATGGGGAGCCCAGACTTGCTGGGAGCATGTTTGGGAGCAAGGCGGAACTCTAGCTCCAGGAATGTCTCTTAGGCGAGAGGTCACTCTCTTGGCTGCCTGCCTCAGGGGCCAGCCACCTGAAAGTGAGTCTTTGTCGTGTCTGTGCCTCCAATCTATGTGGATAGCAGCACTTCTGGTGAACATGAGGTTTGTGAAGACACAGATCAGGAATTGCAAGATCTGGTCAGATTGGAAGTGCAATGGCCTTCTTCTTTTGGTAGTGCTAGCTCTTAGCAGGCCAGAGGAGGCTCTCTGATGGCTTCTGTCTCAACTCCCTAGATATTCTTTCTGTGGTATCTGTGGAAATGAACTGGAAGGACTGGCCCTAGTACCTTGAGGACAAAAATCACTTTTTTCTCACTGGGCAACCCTTTCGCTATCACATATACTGATGTCGTAATGACTCACCACTTCTACTTGCAGTCAGGGCTATACTCAGGAATGTGCATAAGCACAGGAAAGACTGATGCTTCCCCTAGGAGTCCCAGGAAAGATTCCAGGAAAGCTACTCTGCTGCACTTGGGGTGACATCAGAGGAGGTGTGAAAATCAAACAAAGGTCTTGGTGGTAAGGAGCTGGAAATCAGTCTGGGATGCTATCAGGTCTACCCTGGTGCACCTCCACCCCACCTCAGTGGTAGAACCAGGAGGCACAAGTAAGATGCCTGCTTGGTAAGGGACAGACTAAGACCCACCAAGGAAGGAAAGCTTCAGTGGAGAGTCTGTCTACAACCCCATCTAGAGCAGGAAGGGATGCCTCTGGTGGAAAGAACCCATGGCTGTGGATGCTGTTTTTTTCTCTTACACATGGGAGCTAATAGTTCCAGAACTACTTCTTTAAAATGTATTTTAAAAACTGGGACAAGTTTGATCCCAAGAGTTTAAAAAAGACACTCCTGATCTTCTTCTGTGATACTGAATGGCCACAGTATCCTTTAGAAGATGGGGAACGCTGGCCTGTTGAAAGGTCTGTTAATTACAATACTGTTTTGCAACTAGACCAGTTCTGTAGAAAACAAGAGAAATGGGTAGAAGTGCCATATATGTTGCTCTTTATCTCTCTGCGAGACATGCCAGACTTGTGTCCTAAGGGTACAGATTTGGGTGTGAAACCTACAGTTGCCTCCTGTTCTCTTACTTTGATCCTGTATCTGGAGCTCCCAACTGAACAGGTTGAGAATCAGGGCACCCTTCCAGAAGGGGTCACCTCAGACTCATTACAAACTCAAATAGTCTCAACTGTGGTTGAGACTATTCAGAGAATCCAAAAAGTACATAGAATCCTTTACGGGACTAACTTTACTTTATAAGATTACTTGGAGAGATGTAATACATGTCTTGGGACAGACGCTGACTCCTGACTCCAGAGCTTGAGTTTTGGGGGAAGTTACTACTTTTGGAGATGAATGGCTTAAAGGTAAGCAGAAAGAAGGAACACGAAATAGCCCTCCTCCCTACTGGGAACCAAGAAGTTCCCAAATAGAACTTATTATTCCATAACAGAGCCACTCTGCTGGCCATATTCTTGAAGGACTCAAGCCAGCACGCACTGACTTTAAACTATGCTAAGTTGGCTGACATAGAACAGGAAGAGAAGGAAATTCCTGGTAAATTCCCAGATAGACTACGGGAGGCTCTCTGAAAGTTTACGGACATTGATCTTGAAATTACAGAGTGAGAAATGATCTTAAAAGATAGATTTCTCACTCAGTTGGCTCCAGATATCTGCTGAAAGTTACAAAAACAGGAGTTTGGACCAAATCAGTCTTTAGAAAAACTGTTGCAGTTGGCTCAGATGGTATATTATGGTAGGGAGTATAAGGATGAAAATAGGAAAAAAAGAACCAGACAAAAGACTGATGCCCCAACAATGGCTGTTCAGTTCAGTTCAGTCGCTCAGTCGTGTCCGACTCTTTGCGATCCCATGAATCACAGCATGCCAGGCCTCCCTGTCCATCACCAACTCCCAGAATCTACTCAAACTCATGTCCATCGAGTCGATGATGCCATCCAGCCATCTCATCCTCTGTCGTCCCTTCTCCTCCTACCCCCAATCCCTCCCAGCATCAGAGTCTTTTCCAATGAGTCAACTCTTCGCATGAGGTGGCCAAAGTATTGGAGTTTCAGCCTCAGCATCAGGCCTTCCAATGAACACCCAGGACTGATCTCCTTTAAGATGGACTGGTTGGACCTCCTTGCAGTCCAAGGGACTCTCAAGAGTCTTTTCCAACACCACAGTTCAAAAGCATCAATTCTTTGGCACTCAGCTTTCTTCACAGTCCAACCCTCACATCCATACATGACCACTGGAAAAACCATAGCCTTGACTAGACAGACTTTTGTTGGCAAAGTAATGTCTCTGCTTTTCAATATGCTATGTAGGTTGGTCATAACTTTCCTTCCAAGGAGTAAGTGTCTTTTAATTTCATGACTGCAATCACCATCTGCAGTGATTTTGGAGCCAAACAAATAAAGTCTGATACTGTTTCCCCATCTATTTCCCATGAAGTGATGGGACCAGATGCCATGATCTTTGTTTTCTGAATGTTGAGCTTTAAGCCAACTTTTTCACTCTTTCACTTTCATCAAGAAGCTTTTTAGTTCCTCTTCATTTTCTGCCATAAGGGTGGTGTCATCTGCATATCTGAGGTTATTGATATTTCTCCTGGCAATCTTGATTCCAGCTTGTGCTTGTTCCAGCCCAGCGTTTCTCATGATGTACTCTGCATAGAAGTTAAATAAGCAGGGTGACAATATACAGCCTTGACGCACTCCTTTTCTTGTTTGGAACCAGTCTGTTGTTCCATGTCCAGTTCTAACTGTTGCTTCCTGACCTGCATATAAATTTCTCAAGAGGCAGGTCAGATGGTCTGGTATTCCCATCTCTTTCAGAATTTTCCACAGTTTATTGTGATCCACATAGTAAAGGGCTTTGGCCTAGTCAATAAAGCAGAAGTAGATGTTTTTCTGGAACTCTCTTGCTTTTTCTGTGATCCAGTGGATGTTGGCAATTTGATCTCTGGTTCCTCTGCCTTCCTCAGCGATCAATACAAAAAAAAATAGAGGAAAACAACAGAATGGGAAAGACTAGAGATCTCTTCAAGAAAATTAGAGATACCAAGGGAACATTTCATGCAAAGATGGGCTCGATAAAGGACAGAAATGGTGTGGACCTAACAGAAGCAGAAGATATTAAGAAGAGGTGGCAAGAATACACAGAAGAACTGTACAAAAAAGAGCTTCACGACCAAGATAATCATGATGGTGTGATCACTCACCTAGAGCCAGACATCCTGGAATATGAAGTCAAGTGGGCCTTAGGAAGCATCAACAAACAAAGCTAGTGGAGGTGATGGAATTCCAGTTGAGCTATTTCAAATCCTGAAAGATGATGCCGTGAAAGTGCTGCACTCAATATGCCAGCAAATTTGGAAAACTCAGCAGGGGCCACAGGACTGGAAAAGGTCAGTTTTCATTCCAATCCCAAAGAAAGGCAATGCCAAAGAATGCTCAAACTACCACACAATTGCACTCATCTCACACGCTAGTAAAGTAATGCTCAAAATTCTCCAAGCCAGGCTTCAGCAATACGTGAACTGTGAACTTCCAGATGTTAAAGCTGTCTTCGAAAAGGCAGAGGAACAATGGCTGTTAGACCTGCTCTGAAACAGCCTGAGAAAAATTCCCAGAGGGACCCAGGTGAAAAGGGATGGACTTGTTATTACTGTGGGAAGAAGAGGGATCTCAAGCGGGATTGCCCTCAAGCATTTAAGCCACCACTGGCTCCATGTCCGGTCTGCAAGGACCACACTGGAAAGGAGACCGGCCTCCGAGGTGTAGGTACCAGGGGTCAGACTCTCAAGGCAAGCGGGACTGAGGGTGCCTGGGGGTCCCTGAACAATCTCCCGTCCTAATTACACCTGTGGAACCCCAGGTATTAATAACTGTGAGGGGCCAATCCATCAGTTTCTTTTGGACACTGGGGCAACTTTCTCTGGGCTCACTGAAGCCCCTGGTCTGCTTTCCTCCTGATCCACTACTGTAATGGGACTGTCAGGACGAGCCAAACACTATTATTTCAGTCATCCTTCAAGCCGCAACTGGGATTCTGTGCTATTTTCTTGAGTTTTAATTGTGCCAGAGTCTCCCCACTCCTTACGGGGAGGGATATACTGAGCAAGGTCTGGGCCTCTGTTTTCATGAATATGGAACCTGCTCTTTTAACTAAAGAAAATGTGAATCCTAGAGTGGGGGCTGATGAAAAAACTGTGGGCTGAGCACAAAATACTGGTCCTGTAGTTATCACGCTCAAAGACCCTCATTTATTTCAAAAGCAGTATCCACTAAAGCCTGAGGTTAAGGAAGAGTTAAAACCCATTATTGAAAATTTAAAGGAACGGGAGCTATTAATTCCCTGTAACAGTCCATAGAACACTCCTATTTTGGGTGTGAAAAAAGTCAAATGATAAATGGAGACTTGTTCAAGATATTCAAATAAGTGCCTAATCCTTATATTTTGTCTGAAATTCCTAAACAAGCCAAATATGACTTTAAGACAATATAGAGAATTCTTGGACATTACAGGCTATTGCCGCATTTGGATTCTGGGTTACAGGGAACTTGCCCAGACTTTATATAAACTTGAGACTCAGTAGGCCCAAACCAACAAGCTGGTTTGGTCTCCAGAGACTCAAAAGGCTTTTAAGACTATTCAAACTTTTCTCCTACAGGCTCCAACTTTGAGCTGTCCCACAGGATCAGAGGTTAGTTTGTTGCTGAAAAAAGGTTATGGCCACATCAAATAAGGGTAATTGTTACTATTGTTTTACTAATGCCTAAGTCAAGGCTATGGTTTTTCCAGTGGTCGTATATGGATGTGAGAGTTGGACTGTGACGAAAACTGAGTGCCGAAGAATTGATCCTTTTGAACTGTGGTGTTGGAGAAGACTCTTGAGAGTCCCTTGGACTGCAAGGAGATCCAACCAGTCCATTCTGAAGGAGATCAGCCCTGGGATTTCTTTGGAGGGAATGATGCTAAAGCTGAAAGTCCAGTACTTTGGCCACCTCATGCGAAGAGTTGACTCATTGGAAAAGACTCTGATGCTGGGAGGGATTGGGGGCAGGAGGAGAAGGGGACGACAGAGGATGAGATGGCTGGATGGCATCACTGACTCGATGGACGTGAGTCTGAGTGAACTCCGGGAGTTGGTGATGGACAGGGAGGCCTGGCGTGCTGTGATTCATGGGGTCGCAAAGAGTCGGACACAACTGAGCGACTGAACTGAACTGAACTGAAAGCTCGTAAGTTTACTAATGGGCAAAATCTTACTGTACTGACTTCTCATAATGTAAGTGGGATCTTAAACTCTAAAGTTCAGAGCAACAATGCTCCACCTTTAACTGTAACTCAAAGGGTGTTGAAAGCTCTAGGAATAGAATATCACTTACACTGTTCCTGGAGACCCCAATACTCAGGAAAGTTGAAAAGGCTAATGACGTTATTAAGAGGCATCTGTGTAAGCTAACTGAGGAAACACAAGACAGTTGGTTTAAAGTTTTATCCATACCTTTAATGAGGGCTTGAACTGCCCCTAAGAAGAAGGGACTGTTGCTATGACAGACCATTTTTGTGCACAGATACTTTCATAGATCCTGAAGCCTTAGAATTAACTATGTGACTCAGCTTTTAACTTTTCAACAGACATTACTGGGAGGTTAACTCCTGACCCAGCCTTTGAGTCAAACTAGCCACTATTTGAGCCAGGAGCCAAGATGGGCCTGAGACTCTAGATGGGCTTGCTTTTGCTGACTCCAAAAGTCATGAGTCTGCCGTTTGACCCTCAAGGTAGAGACTTCCTGTCCTGGACTCATTCCTACGGTGCATTCCACAATCCGTCTAATTGCTGGGTCTGCAGAGCACTCCCCTCCTCATCAATTGAAGACTTCCCATGGTGGGTTTCTCTGCTTAAAGGAAAGGACTTTCTTCAATTCTGTGATGACATCTAACAATCCTAAGATGGACTGATGTAACTATGGACATAATGTGACTTTTAATTTTGATGTTTTAACTTGGTTTAATGCCTATTTTGCCTTACATCTGTAACTGTATAATGGGGTTTGTTTCTAACCGTCTGAAAGCTTTTAAGTTATAAATGGTTGTTCAAACTCCTAAGAGTGCCACAACCGCCTCCAACTATTACTTGGGGCCCCTGGATCAAAGACCTTCAATATGAGGGTTAGGAGAATATGTTGCCTCAACAATTTAGGGATGATGCCCCTCAACAGCAGGAAGTAGTTATGCAACGAAAATGATGCTCCTTTTCCATGGCAACGCAATTTTCCTAAAAGAAAAAGGGGGAATGAGAGCGTCAATTCCTAGGCAGGTTGATAAGAAGTTTGGGGGCCCCCAAGGAGAGAGGGTCTGGGGCTCTCAAGGAGGAGATAGTGTTAGTTGCTGAGTCATGTCCAACTCTTTGCAACTCCATGGAATGCAGCCTGCCAGGCTTCTCTGTCTATGGGATTCTCCAGGCAAGAATACTGGAGTGGGTTGTCATTTCTGTCTCCAGGGGATCTTCCCAACCTGGGGATCGAACCAGGGTCTCCTGAATTGCAGGCAGATTCTTTACCATCTGAGCCACCAGGGAATCCTCAAGGAGGAAATAGGGGTCTGGAATTCTCAAGGAAGAGGAAAGGACAAACATCTTTTTTTCCCCTCTACATTTCTTAGTCTTAATCACATAACATGTTTTTTTCTTTAAGCCCAGAACTGATGATTACACAACAAACAACTCAGTTTAAACTCTGTACTAAGGATTATATAACAATGTATCCTGCTTGAGGAAAATTTCTCTTTCCTGAAAACCTTCTGGCTAATCCTGTTATCTTAAAATGTACATTATGGGAGTGGGTCTAGTAAGATCTTCACAACCTTGAGACATTCTTTTGATTTAGTATAATAACTAATTTAAAAAGTATATAACTCCCTTGCTAACACTAGCAAGGGAGGCACTCTCCATCCCGCTTCTGATGTCTGTGTCAGAAGCTTTCTCTGCCCCTTTTCTTATTTTAAGAAAACTCTGCTATACAAAAGCTCTTGAGTGATCAAACCTGGTCCCTGGTCCGGAAGATAAATCTTCTTCCTTCTTCAGAGATCACTAATCAGACACCATTCACTGTAAGCTATCAGTTATGTGCTGCTTAGTACCCTAGATGCACTGGCCTTGGAGCACTCACAACATTGTGTTCACATCTGCTGATGAATCTGTTTCCCCCACTAGACCATAAACCCTCAATGTTTAGAGCCAGGTCCAATTCATTTTGATAATCACTGCCTGGTGTGGCACCTGGCACCTAGAAAACACTTTTGTGCCTATAGGGGCCAAGGTCTACTGAGTAAAGTCATCTGGATATCAATCACTAAAAGGAATGGTAGAGAATAATTGCCCTCTCACAATACCAAGTAGCAGGAACTACGCAAATTCAGTTTATTGTCACATGGAAAATAAGTCAGGGGCTTCATATCACCTGATTTTCCAAAGCCCTGTATTAATTTTCTATTGGTGCTGTAACAATTAACAACCTTAATTCTATCTGCAATCTTGAATCCACTTTGCCATGTAAGGTAACATATTCACAGATCCCAGGGGTCAGGGCATGGCTATATTTGGGGTGCTATTATTTGGCCTACTACAAGCCCCAAATATAGACAGAAAAATAAATGTTGGATTGCAGAACATGCTTTCTCTGACATAGGGCCTTTTATTTGTTGGGTTGGCTTTTTCTCTCTCAGGTTATAGGTCCTTCTCATGTATTTGGTGACTTATTAAGTAAGCTCATCTTCTCTGGGAGATTGCAGCAAACATTCATTGACTTCAGGAACTATGGCTGTGTGGGTTTCCCTTGAGGTGGCTATGGTTTCTCAGGCTCTGTGGTTTTTCAACAGGCTCTGTGGTTTCTCAATATTGTGGGCAGAACCTTTGGAGGGAGAATTATGCAAACTTCCACACTGAGGAGACTTCCTTTGCAGAATCTGCACCTCCTCTACATCATGACTACATCCAGAAGGGAAGATTTCAATCTTCTCTTCCAGTTTTCAAGCTTATTAGACCTTCCTTTAAGACACTATGAAAAAAGACATATGAGAGGCTAGAGATCAACATTAGCAGGTGAAAAGGAACCTACTTGTAATTGGGCAGGCAAAACCAGTCCTATCTCCCAGGTAACCTTTAATGTCTCATACCAGAGGCCTTCTCCAGTTTTTGATAATAAGAGCTGACATTTACATAGCATTTAGCAAGTGCCAGAAGCTGTTCTAAGCAACTTGGCATACATTAACTCATTTATTTCTCCCAACTCTTAATATCCCCACCTTGCAGATGTGTTTACAGACATTGAATAACTTTTGGATTATTCAATGTTTTATTCTGAGCAACGTCAAAACAAAGACAAGATATGAAGGAATGGGCAACAGCCAGAGAAACTGCACGCACACACACCATTTATCTCACAGCTTCTACTCATTTATTTCCTTCAACCAGCCAAACAATGCAAGCAGGCAGGAGAAGTGGGTAGAATCCTGTTCCAGGATGGACTAGTGCCTCTCACTCCCTTGGGTGCCACTTATTCTCACAGAATGAATATTCATCAAGACTTGGCTGGCACTGTTCTGATTAGGGAGGCTGAGCCCTCGGGCTTTGCCTGACAATCTATTGGTCTGCAGTAGCATCAGCCCTATTCTGATTGCTGTGCTGTGCTTAGTAGCTCAGTCCTGTCTGACTCTTTGTGACCCTATGGACTATAGCCTGCCAGGCTCTTCTGTCCACGGGGATTCTCCAGGCAAGAACACTGGAGTGGGTGGCCATGTCCTTCTCCAATGCATGAAAGTGAAAAGTGAAAGTGAAGTTGCTCAGTTGTGTCCAACTCTTAGCGACCCCATGGACTGCAGCCTACCAGGCTCCTCCATCCATGGGATTTTCCAGGCAAGAGTACTGGAGTGGGGTGCCATTGCCTTCTCCATCTGAGCCACTAGGGAAGCCCAAAGTTATGTAGGCCATTATGTCATTACATATGCGTTATTATATATAGTTATATCATAGTTACATCATTTCCACATCAATATCTTCCAGAACTTTGGAGAACTTTCCTAAACATGTTTATGACTTTGGAAGTTTTTCTACACTTATTTATGACCTTGGGAACTTTTCTAAACTTGTTTATGACCAGGTGTTTATCTTTTTTGAATGAGAAAGCCATGTGCTAATCCTTCATGGGGAATATATGTTCGATTTTAATCACTTTTGGAAAAAATGTTTAGAAGAAATGCTTTGGGAAAGCTAGTTTACCATTTTTAAAGTACAGCAAATAGATTTTTATTTATCCGTGTTAAAATGTAGAATAAGCCATCCTTTAATCACACACAGCTAGTTAGTGACAAAGTTAGGGTTCACATTCACGCAGTCTAAATGCAGAATCCACATGTTTAACTACTGTCTAATATTGTCCTTCCGTCATCAATGCCCATGATGCCAGAAGCCCAGATTCCTCTATGAAGGTATTACTACTAAGCTGAGAGAATTTTTAGCTGAAGTTTTATCCAGAAACCCAGGAGAATCTTTTTTTGTAAAGCTATAGGTGAACACAGCCTGGAACTAACAGCTCCTAGTTCCACTCAATACTACTCCCAAGTGTACAGTTCATACCCGGAGAAAATCCAGTTCATCAGAGGGCAGACAATGGATGTCTTGTGAGCAACATCCAGAGGACCCTGCTATGTAAAAGATAAAAAGCAACTGAAAATTTTAATGGTGGGGGGGGGCAGGGGGGATGCTAATAAACTAATATATAGGGAATCTTTAAATTATTATAATTTTCCTCCTTTGTAATAAGTTGTTTTACCTAATAAAATTTTCTCTGGCACAATGTGGTTAGCATGACTGCAGCTGTTAGCATTATTGTTCACCTATCAGTTCAGTTCAGTCGCTCAGTCATGCTATTTCAAATCCTAAAAGATGATGCTGTGAAAGTGCTGCACTCAATATGCCAGCAAATTTGGAAAACTCAGCAGTGGCCACAGGACTGGAAAACGTCAGTTTCCATTCCAATCCCAAAGAAGGCTCAAACTACCGCACAATTGCATTCATCTTACACGCAAAGTGATGCTCAAAGTTGTTCACCTATAGCTTTACAAAAAAAGATTCTCCTGGGTTTCTGGATAAAACTTCAGCTAAAAATTCTCTCAGCTTAGTAGTAATACCTTCATAGAGAAATCTGGGCTTCTGGCATGATGGGCATAGATGACAGAAGGACAACATTATCTTCTTCTAAGGCCCAGGTGAGGAAAGGGCACTGTCTCAGCCAAAAGATAACTTTACTTTGTGCTGTGGTTGCAGAGGAGGCAATGCAGAGAGCACTGCAGAATAAGTGGACTTAGTACATAGGAGACGCCGCCAGTGAACTTGTATCTGGAGCAGATCAGTGGGAAGGATATGGACGGAATAAACACACCAGGTCTAACGGCAATAAAGACACCGAACAAGTTCATGACCATACAATTTACAAAGCTTATCCTATGGGGAGAAAAATAAATATCACAACACTGTCCTGAAAAATGAGTGTCCTTTTAATTGGTGGCTCTTTTGTGTCAGAAATATGGTTAAGACAGAGTGCTATGTGCTCACAATTTTATACCACTTGGACATGATTTTTCTGAAAACATTTTTGAAAATAAGATGCTATACAACTATGATACTCAACAACAGTTACTGGAGATAGTGAGGGGCTGGGCGGGATCTTCAATTTTCAGAAGAAACAATTAAACCTGATTTTCTTTGTTTAAGATTCCTATTACATGTAAAATAGTGATATTTATTCCCGCAGTATCTTTGCCATAAAGGAAATTGTGAGGTGAATGCTATCAATAGTGGCTATTAACACATTATGTATGACACACAAGAGCAAGAAACTGAAAACCAAAATATCCTTACAAAACACCCTGGTCTTTTAATCCTCACGACAATGCTACAGTAAAATCAGAATTTTAGAATGACAGAGCTGAAGCCTATCTACCAAGACTAGCCAGCTAGTAACCACGAGAGATGTGATTCGAGCCCAGGGTTGTTTTACTATAAGCTTTGATTTTTTTTCATGAGGGTACAGTGCATCCCGCATGGAATTGTATTTAGCTATAAAAGATCAGGTAATGATATCTGCTTTTCATGTTTAGAGCTCAACATTAGTCCATACAAACCCAAACCTTATAAATACTTAATGTTAAGCACTTTTACTACTTTCCAGTGAAGGGGAAAAAAAATTGGAATTGATTGAATGCATTTTCAGACACAGTTTACCAGTTGAATAGTTTCAGGCAATTCAGCCTTTTTTTAAAAATCTCTATCCAGCAGAAACTTTTAATTTGTACATATAAACAGACATACTTCGGAGAAGGCAATGGCACCCCACTCCAATACTCTTGCCTGGAAAATCCTATGGACTGAGGAGCCTGGTAGGCTGCAGTCCATGGGGTCTCGAGGAGTTGGACACGACTGAGCGACTTCACTTTCACTTTTCACTGTCATGCATTGGAGAAGGAAATGGCAACCCACTCCAGTGTTCTTGCCTGGAGAATCCCGGGGACGGGGGAGCCTGGTGGGCTGCCGTCCATGGGGTCACACAGAGTCGGACACGACTGAAGTGATTTAGCAGCAGCAGCAGATGCATTTTGAATTAGGGTGAACATTACTATGAGTAACTGGCATTCAGGGTAGTAGGTGACATAATTCCTGTGTTCCCAATCAGGGACAGGATCACAGTAAATGGGGCAAAGGGGAGTTATGGACACCTAATGCATCATGTTGATTCACCAACTCCTCAATGCCACCCCGTGCTGTCCATTAAGATTCAAAACCAGGAGAATGTGTGCTGTGAACAGATTTTAGTTACACTGAGGGAAGTTTTTCTATCCAGTCACACATTTGTCAATATGTGAACAATGGCACAAATTTATAAAACAAATGGATAACGTTTGTATTATAATCTGTAACCACAGACTGCTGCTGCTAAGTCGCTTCAGTTGTGTCCAACTCTGTGCGACCCCAAGGACAGCAGCCCACCAGGCTCCCCGGTCCCTGGGATTCTCCAGGCAAGAACACTAGAGTGGGTTGCCATTTCCTTCTCCAATGCATGAAAGTGAAGTGAAAGTGAAGTCGCTCAGTCGTATCCGACTCTTAGTGACCCCATGGACTGCAGCCTACCAGGCTCCTCCATCCATGGGATTTTCCAGGCAAGAGTACTGGAGTGGGGTGCCACAGACTAGATGGCAATAAATGTCACTCATAACATTAATTTTGTTTTTGGCCTTATTGTATTTAACGGTAGTCATCAATAAACTTACCTACTTATTTGGATGGGAACGTTAGCATCACACTACACTGAATAATGAACATGTGAAAAAGCAGTTTATCATGTGGTTTAATATTCTGCAAAGCGCAATTTCTACCTGACCCATCTAAATCTTGGACATTTCTTAAGACACAGACTCTCCATCTATGTCCACTCTCTTGGAATAATGCTGTTTTTTTAAATTTCCATAACGCCTACTTTACTATTAAACAAGAAGCAGGAAATGGAGACCTTAATGAGATGATCCAAATCATCGATACATTTTTTTTGATGGTAGACAATAAAAAAAGGAAGGTATAGGCAGAGGAAAGAGAAAGAAATTGCTGAAGAATGGTTTCTGAAGGTGAATGATGGGTGCAGCAAGCCGGTTTTTATCTTAGTTTGGGAAGGAGAGGGAAGAAGGATGAGAAGGTCAACTAAAAAGAATTCAAAAGAAAGGAACATGTTTGTAATTATTTCAGTCAAGTTTAAGATGAGAAATGAAAGCACAGAGATAACAGAATAGAAAAAAACATAATTTTAGTAGTTAACATTCATTGAACTATTAATTCCATTTTGCAGAGGGGAACCTAAGACAAGAGGGGTTCAATAGCTTGCCCAAATCTACAGAGCTCGTTCATGGCAGAGCCTGAATTTCAATCCTTGCAATCCGAACTTCTATTTTAAAATGAGGTACTTAACGAAGCACATACAGTGAGAACTCTCATAGAGAGCAGACATAGAGACCAAGGGATTAACTGGGAGGGGGAGAAGGCCGCATTAAAAAAAAAATTTTTTTAACCAGTGGGCTAATTATATGCGTTGTATGTTAGTCCCTCACTCGTGTCCGACTCTTTGCGACCCCATGGTCTGTAGCCCACCAGCCTCCTATGTCCATGAGATTCTCCAGGCAAGAATACTGGAGTGGATTGCCATTCCCTTCCCTAGGGGATGTTTCTGACCCAGGAATCGAACCTGTCTCCTGCATTGCAGGCAGATCTTTACCATCCGAGGCACAAGGGAAGCAGACAAAACACTTTGTATATGTTAGCTCATTTAATTCCGCTAACAATTCTATTCGATAGATACTCCTTGGAAGGAAAGTTATGACCAACCTAGATAGCGTATTCAAAAGCAGAGACATTACTTTGCCAACAAAGGTCTGTCTAGTCAAGGCTATGGTTTTTCCTGTGGTCATGTATGGATGTGAGAGTTGGACTGTGAAGAAGGCTGAGCGCGAAAGAATTGATGCTTTTGAACTGTGGTGTTGGAGAAGACTCTTGAGAGTCCCTTGGACTGCAAGGAGATCCAACCAGTCCATTCTGAAGGAGATCAGCCCTGGGATTTCTTTGGAAGGAATGATGCTAAAGCTGAAAGTCCAGTACTTTGGCCACCTCATGCGAAGAGTTGACTCATTGGAAAAGACCCTGATGCTGGGAGGGATTGGGGGCAGGAGGAGAAGGGGAAGACAGAGGATGAGATGGCTGGATGGCATCACTGACTCGATGGACGTGAGTCTGAGTGATCTCCGGGAGTTGGTGATGGACAGGGAGGCCTGGCGTGCTGCGATTCATGGGGTCGCAAAGAGTCGGACACGACTGAGCGACTGATCTGATCTGATCTGATCTGAGTTCATTTTTCAGACAGGGGCACTTGACATTTGATAAACGACACATATCTTGCACAGAGTTCCATCTCAATAGCAGGTTCTGCAGCAAGAGAAGGAAGGCTGAAGGAGACTTGGCAACAGAACGGAACAGGGCAAGGTAAGCAGGTTCAAAATGAGAAATGCAGGAAAAGTTTCTCACTTAAGCCCAGGCTAGTTCCAGTTTTCAAATCTCCCCGCCCAGCCCGCGAAGGCGTCACAAAGCCCGCCCCTCGGCGGCGAGGCCACGCCCCCTTCCGCGGAGGGGCTCGGAGCTCCCAATTCTTCCCTCCCACCCTCTGACCCCGCCCACTCATCCCAGCATCATTTCCTGTGCGCTGGGCGCTAATTGGTCCGGCAGTCGGAAGTGAGGGCGGGCGGTGGGGCCGTTGCCGCAGTGACAGAGCTGGGGGAGTCCGAAGATGGCGGCGTCGCGTCGCTCTCAGCATCATCACCACCATCATCAACAACAGCTCCAGCCCGCCCCAGGGGCTTCGGCGCCGCCGCCGCCACCTCCCCCCCCACTCAGCCCGGGCCTGGCCCCTGGGACCACCCCGGCCTCTCCTACGGTGGGCGGCCTGGCTCCGTTCGCCTCCCCGAGGCACGGCCTAGCGCTGCCGGAGGGGGATGGCAGTCGGGATCCGCCCGACAGGCCCCGATCCCCGGACCCGGTTGACAGTGCCAGCTGTTGCAGTCCCACGAGCACCATCTGTACGGTCGCCGCCGCTCCGGTGGTCCCGGCGGTTTCTGCCTCATCTGCCGTCGGGGTCGCTCCCAACACAGCCGGCGGCGGCAGTAACAATTCACCGTCGTCCTCTTCTTCCCCGACTTCTTCCTCCTCTTCCTCTCCATCCTCCCCCGGATCGAGCTTGGCGGAGAGCCCCGAGGCGGCCGGAGTTAGCACCACAGCACCACTGGGGCCTGGGGCTGCGGGCCCGGGGCCAGGGGTCCCAGCAGTGAGCGGAGCCCTGCGGGAACTGCTGGAGGCCTGTCGCAATGGGGACGTGTCCCGGGTAAAGAGGCTGGTGGACGCGGCAAACGTGAATGCTAAGGACATGGCCGGCCGGAAGTCTTCTCCCCTGCACTTCGCTGCAGGTCAGAGACTTTTTGAATTGTTTATTAAGGGTTTTGTGTTTGGCACTGGGCTCCTGGTAGGGAAAGAAAACGAGTTATGATGATGGGAACGATGGGGGCGTGGTGATGATGCCTCAGTACGTCTCGAGAAGCCTTGAGGTTCCTTTCTTTAGGAAGTGCCAGGGTGACGGGGGCGTGGTAGGGGAACGTGTGAGTCCCTTCTTTTTAGTTTGCACAGTGATCCTCATGCTCATGCCCAGCCTCCCTTAGTGGTCGTCTCAGGACATGGATATACTTAACTTTTTCAGTTCCGAGTGTGTCGGAATAAAGTTGATCTGAGCAGCGTTAGAGTAGTTTTGTCGTGTGTTTGCTGATTTCCTTTTTACAGGAGTAATGTCGCATGAGGACAAACTAGACCAAGAGAAGTTTAATAAAACTCAACAAGTGTTAAGTAGCTATCGTAACCTCATCATTAATATAAGAGACTTAAATGCGAGACTTAAATGAAGTTAGTGAAACTTTCTCCGCTTTTGAGGTAGTGTACAATCCGATTGGGTAGATCAAAATGTGCGTATGTGAAACAACTGGAGAAGAATATTTGGATGCATTATGTGATGGCAGAAGAAAAGGCTTTGAAGTTCTGGCAACTGCTGTCTGTTGCCTGTGTAACAGATAATTTACCTTATCTCAGTAGCCTCAGTCTCCTCATGGGCAAAAATGTATATGGGGATTGTGTGAGGATTTACTGAGAAGTATCTGGGACCTAAGTTCTCCCCCTAAAATACTTATTCCTAAAACCTGGACCACTGCACCCTTTTTTTTTTTTAAAGCAAGTAATTATTTTTTTTTAAAAACAGATAATATGTTTTTATAAAATACAGAGAAATTTAAAACAAAAAGGATCATAATCTCATTGCCTAGATACCTCCCATTAACATTAAAAAAATAAAGATGATAAGGTTATATACCTTAGAAATGTTACATTAGAAATGTGTATGTTGTATGTATATTCATATAGTACAGAAATATACGAAATGAAAAAGCATCACACATAAACATCAAAGATCATACTCTGAAGATAACTTCTGTTAAGTTTCATGCTGTATTTCTAATATATACCACTCTTTGAGTTTGTTCTGTTAATGTAAAGCGTATGTTAAGAACTTAATGTATTGTTTATTTCTACCAGAACTCGGAAAATATTTTTATCCTCATTTTACAGATGACAAAAGTGAAGCATGTACACTTAAATAATCCTAAATTCACAAAAGAAGTAGTGGAACTTGGATTTAAACTCAGTTTGATTTTGAAATGTGTGAAGTCCAGGTTAAACAATTACACTTGGTTTAAGATCACTTTTCATTTTTGTGAGTAATTTTTACGGAGTTTTCACTTTGGCAGTGTTTGGGGAGAAGTAATTGGGGGCATATACACTCCAAGAGTGATGTTCACACTTTTTTTTTTTTTTTTTGCAGTCTATACTTAGCAATAAATTTTATTTTGTAACATGCAAAGTGAATCAAAAATTTCAGGAAACAGTTCTTTGCCTTGCTACATGTGTTGTACTCTGATATTTTATATCCTAATCCATTTCCTTTCTTGCAAATGCTGTTTGTTATCCCATTAATGAGTCATGGTCAGCAATGTGAGAAATACTTAACAGGAAATCATTATTAGATCGCTGGGAATGTGGACACTACTATTAGGAAAGATTGAGGGCAGGAGGAGAATGGGGCGACAGAGGGTGAGAGAGTTGGATGGCATCATCGACACCATAGACTTGAGTTTGAGCAGACCGGGGAAATAGTGAAGGGCAGGGAAGCCTGGCATGCTGCAGTCTGTAGGGTCACAAAGAGTCAGACATGGCTCAGCAACTGAACATCAACTATTAGGAATGTAGAATTGAATCAAAATCAGGCTCCCATTTAAGTGAACAGATGCTCACAAGTGTTGCTTATTTTAGATGAAATCATTTCTTTTTTTTAGGCAGGATGAAAGATCTATAATAAATGAAGCAAGACTGCCTTTGTAGACTTTATTCCAAATTTTACTATTAGAACACGTTGTTTCACGAATCTTGTCATTTTTCATCATACTGCATTGTAAGTAATCACTTGCAGATGATAGTTACATTAATTTTGGTAATATTTAGGATTAGTCACACATAAAATAGTGCTTATCTCCCAAGTCACATCTTCTGTTTGCCACAATAGTTACTTTTTATTCTGTTTTTAGAGTTTTATGTGTACCCAGCTAAGCTAGAAGACAAACAGTGAAACAGTCCTGTAATTATGTTGTAGTTATGAGACCCTGGCTTATTTAGGGAAAAAAAATAATCTGTTTTAGTTCCGTGTGGAAAAGGGAACAAAAACAGTGAAACTGTCTATGGTGTAAAAGTAGTCAATTTACTGTATTTCATGTTTATGTTCATAGCATTAAAGCTTTGTTTAATCTAGTCATCTTCATGCCTAGGCTGGGTAATTAAAAGTGATTCTCAGTTGACTATTACTTGATGGGAATGCTAGTCACTGAATGTCATGGAAGAGCTGTTTTAAAGATAGGAAATTGGTACCATGCCTTGGATGAAAAGATTTAAAAATTGTAGTTCCAGTGTTCCACACATCTTTTATTACTTAAGATGTGAAAGTCGCTCAGTCGTGTCCAGCTCTTTGGGATCCTATGGACTTTACAGAACCCCATGGAATTCTCCAGGCCAGAATACTGGAGTGGGTAGCCTTTCCCTTCTCCAGGGGATCTTCCCAACCCAGGGATTGAACCCAGGTCTCCCACATTGCAGGTAGATTCTTTACCAGCTGAGCCACAAGGGAAGCCCAAGAATGCTGGAGTGGGTAGCCTATCCCTTCTCCAGATGATCTTCCTGACACAGAAATCAAAACGGGATCTCCTGCATTGTAGGCGGATTCTTTACCAAGTGAGCTGATAGCTTATCATAGGTTGGTGTTAAATATTGACACAGTTTTGAAGTGGTCAGTTGTCCTTACCCTTATGGAGCTTATAGTCTACTGGGGAAAACTAAAAGCAACAATAACAAAAACCCCACAAAGTGTCCTAGAGTGATAGGAAAAGTAAACTCTTCTCTTTTGGAGCAGGCAGTTAAGGACGTTTGTCCTGATTTTAGATCATTTAAAGAAGTCTTTCTAGATAAAGAGATGTTTTAAAGCGAGGATTTAAAGGATGAGTCCAAGCTAGCCAAGCAAAGATGGGAAGGAAGAATGTTAATTAATGCCTTTATTTCCATTTAAAAATAAGTATAGTTCTATAGAATGAAATGAAATCATTTTTAAGGCTCTTTGAAGTGCTGTGGAGTCATATTCATATTTACATCCTTATGCCTTTTTTTTAAAACCATAATTCTTTCCAGCAGCGGAGTTAAGAATCCTTTCTATCCCACTTTGGACTGTGATAATTGTTAAATGTGTCTTAGAGACAGTATTAATAATGTCCACAACTAGAAACATAATCTTTAGTTTCCACTGTTGGTATAGATTCTTACAGTACTGCTTCTGATACCTTCTTAAAATGACTATATTAAAATGATCCAGAAGAAGGAAATGGCAACCCACTTCAGTGTTCTTGACTGGAGAATCCCAGAGACAGAGGAGCCTGGTAAGAGGCCATCTATGGGGTCTCACAGAGTCGGACACGATTGAAGTGACTTAGTAGCAGCAGCAGCAGCAGAGTTTATATAAGACTTACAGATAAGATGCTTGACCCTGGTTGTTCAAAGGACTATTAAAGCTGTTGAAATAGGATCAATTTAGAGTGATGTATCTCATGAATTAAATTCCTAGTAATGATGCATTTTTGTTAAAGGACCAGTATATTCTGATGAGTTTTCTTTTTAAAGAAAAGTTCGGATAAGGTCTTTGTGAAAAAACAACAACGAAAAAAGTGTTTAATGAAGCACTGATTTCTGAAATTTCATGATATTTACTTTAAACTGAAGAAATTTTGAAGTAGGCTTCCTGGTTACTTTAATGGTGAGCATTAGTTAACGTATGACTTGACTAGGACTTGTAATATAGGGTACTTCAATATCAAAACCAGCAAAATATGTATGGGAGTTTTGTGCTTTCTTTTGATTTCAAAGATATCTCCCTCAACGCATATTAACCATATAGAGATTGCCCTACTCATTTCTCTTTCTCTTAATTTTTTCCATCATGTCCATACTTGTCCCCCTACCTCCATCTCCTTCACTGTTTCAATTCTGTTTAAAAAAGAACGAAACAAAACATTGGGCTCTAGACTGTTGTTGCCCATCAGTAGGTAAAAAAATGAGTCAGAACACTTTAGTTCTGGAATGGGAATCTTTCTATACATTATCTGGCAAAGTCCTTGATTATACAAATGTTTATGTAGTTATATAGTCCTTGATTATAGCAAATGTTTTTGCCTCAAGGTTTAGCAAAGGTCCGATTTGATACAAGAAGAAAAGGAGCTAGTTTCATAAATATCTTCTCAGACTTAAAATTGTTGGCTACAAACTGAATTATCTTTTACTTAGTCTTTTCTCAACATCTTATACTTTGGTTAAGGTACCACTTTAAAAAAGTTCACATAGAACTTTTAGTTAGACAGGTGTACAAAGTGTCTCTTTCTTTTGGATTAATGGTACTACTCTTTGGAAGCAAATGATTGAAAGAGCAAATTAGTTAAATGAAGGTGTTATGTGTCTCTCAATAGTAGTAAGTTGGTAACAAGCAGACTGCAACCATAGAGGAATACATACATACATTGGTTAAAAATACTGTCTGATTTCTGTTATATACCTGTCTGCTTATATTTTCCTTTATACAGCAGTATTTTTTTTTTATGATGTGTAATCTGTAGACATTTGTGCAGCTGCCCGTAAATACACCAGTATACATATCATTATCCAGAGTTTAGTGTTTGTTTAAAGATTTGTCTTTTCATATAAAATCTGTACGAATCTTACATCTTATATTCACAGAATTCTGACAAATGCAAATGCCTGTATAATCCAAATTGTTACAGCTAATTTAGAAAGTTCCTTCATGTTATTTCCCTCTATCCCTACCCCTCCCCTCCCAGCAGACACATTGCTCCAACTTTTTTCCACTATAGATTGAGTTGTCTGTTTTAGAAGTTCATATAAATGGAATTATGCAATATTTCCTTTTTTGGTAAGACTTCTTTTGCTAAGCATAATGCTTTTGATGTAACTTGTATCAGTAGTAGGTACTTCATTATATGGGCATGCTACATTTGCTTTATACCTTCAGTTTGGTTTATCCCTACTTTTAGACCCTTAGGCTGTTTTCAATTTTTGACTATTATGAATAAAGCTGTTACGCTCATTCTTGTAAAATTCTTTTTGAGAACGTAGATCTTTCTCAGTACCTCGTATTGAAATTGCTGGGCTTTAGGGTAGGTAAATTTTAAGTTTTATAAGAAACTGCCAGACCTTTTCTCAGGGTGGATGTGCCATTTTACATTCCCATTAACAACATACAAGAGTTCCCATTGTTCCATGTCTTTGCCAACATTTAATGTTTTCTGTTGCTTTCATTTTAACCAGTCTGATGAGAATGTGTGGTATCTCATTCTGCTTTTATTTTGCATTTCCCTGACCTTTCCATGTGTTTATCTGCCATTTATATTTTTTCATAAAGTCCACTTACCCTTTTTTTAAACTGGGCAAATCAGTAGGACTATATTAGTAATTATTAAAGCCTACTATATTCAGTTCAGTTCAGTTCAGTTCAGTTCAGTCGCTCAGTCGTGTCCGACTCTTTGCGACCCCATGAATCGCAGCACGCCAGGCCTCCCTGTCCCATCACCAACTCCCGGAGTTCACTCAGACTCACATCCATCGAGTCAGTGATGCCATCCAGCCATCTCATCCTCTGTCGTCCCCTTCTCCTCCTGCCCCCAATCCCTCCCAGCATCAGAGTCTTTTCCAATGAGTCAACTCTTCGCATGAGGTGGCCAAAGTACTGGACTTTCAGCTTTAGCATCATTCCTTCCAAAGAAATCCCAGGGCTGATCTCCTTCAGAATGGACTGGTTGGATCTCCTTGCAGTCCAAGGGACTCTCAAGAGTCTTCTCCAACACCACAGTTCAAAAGCATCAATTCTTTGGTGCCCAGTTTTCTTCACAGTCCAACTCTCACATCCATACATGACCACAGGAAAAACCATAGCCTTGACTAGATGGACCTTTGTTGGCAAAGTAATGTCTCTACTTTTGAATATGCTATCTAGGTTGGTCATAACTTTCCTTCCAAGGAATGTCTTTTAATTTCATGGCTGCAGTCACCATCTTCAGTGATTTTGGAGCCCAGAAAAATAAAGTCTGACACTGTTTCCACTGTTTCCCCATCTATTTCCCATGAAGTGATGGGAACAGATGCCATGATCTTCATTTTCTGAATGTTGAGCTTTAAGCCAACTTTTTCACTCTCCTCTTTCACTTTCATCAAGAGGCTTTTTAGTTCCTCTTCACTTTCTGCCATAAGGGTGGTGTCATCTGCTTATCTGAGTTATTGATATTTCTCCTGGCAATCTTGATTCCAGCTTGTGTTTCTTCCAGTCCAGCGTTTCTCATGATGTACTCTGCATAGAAGTTAAATAAACAGGGTGACAATATACAGCCTTGATGTACTCCTTTTCCTATTTGGAACCAGTCTGTTGTTCCATGTCCAGTTCTAACTGTTGCTTCCTGACCTGCATAAAGGTTTCTCAAGAGGCAGGTCAGGTGGTCTGGTATTCCCATCTCTGTTAGAATTTTCCACAGTTTCTTGTGATCCACACAGTCAAAGGCTTTGGCATAGTCAATAAAGCAGAAATAGATGTTTTTCTGGAACGCTCTTGCTTTTTCGATGATCCAGCGGATGTTGGCAATTTGATCTCTGGTTCCTCTGCCTTTTCTAAAACCAGCTTGAACATCTGGAAGTTCACGGTTCACGTATTGCTGAAGCCTGGCTTGGAGAATTTTGAGCATTACTTTACTAGCGTGTGAGATGAGTGTAATTGTGTGGTAGTTTGAGCATTCTTTGGCATTGCCTTTCTTTGGGATTGGAATGAAAACTGACCTTTTCCAGTCCTGTGACCCCTGCTGAGTTTTCCAAATTTGCTGGCATATTAGTAACTGTATTTCCTAATGTGTATGAAGCTACCCCAACACTTCCCTGATTTCCCCTAGTGGCTCAGATGGTAAAGGATCTGCCTGCAATGTGGGGGACCCAGGTTTGATCCCTGGGTCAGGAAGATCCCCTGGAGAAGGGAATGGCAATCCACTCCAGTATTCTTGCCTGAAGAATCCCCATGAACAGAGGAGCCTGGCAGGCTACAGTCATGGGGTCACGAAGAGTAAGACTCGACTGAGTCACTAACACTTCCGCTTTTCACCCCAAAACTTAGTAGCTTCAAATAACAAGCATATTTTATTTTCTGTGGTTCGAGATTCCAGGTGTAGGTCAGGAATCTGGGCAGGCAGATTCCTTACCATCTGAGCCACCAGGGAGGCCCCTTTTGTGTGTGTGTATATATATATATATGTATAAAACTTAGTTATATATATATGTAACTGAATCAGTGTGCTATATACCTGAAACTTACAAACATTGTATATGTTCAGTTAAAATTATTTCTGTGCATTACTACAACAGAACAATGTATAGCTATGTTTTCCATCCTTTGCAAAAAAGAATAATGTAATTTTACTTTTTCCTTGTAATTTACCTTGTAAATTTATGTTTTCATAATTTTACTGGCATTGTTAGATATATAAACTTAGGCATGTGAAAGTATTAGTCGCTCAGTCCTATCTGACTCTTTGTGACCCCGTGGTTCCTCTGTCCATGGAATACTCCAGGCAAGAATACTGAAGTGGGTTGTCATTTCCTTCTCCAGGGGATCTTTCCAACCCAGGGATCAGACCTAGTCTCCCACATTGCAGACAGACTCTTTACCGTCTGAGCCACCCCAAAAAAGAAAATATATCCTTATTTCTTTTAAAAGATTTCCCCTTTTACCTTTCATTTCTCATAAAGCAGAAGTTAGGAAACTTTATATATATGGCCAGACAGTAAAGATTTTAGGCTGCATGCCCTGTGATCTCTGTTTCAACTGTGTCATCTGGTCACCTCTGCTTTTGTGCCATGAAAGTATCCATAAACAATGCATAAATGGATGGTATAGTTATGTTCCAATAAAACTTTATATGTAAAAGAGATGGCCAGATTTGGCACATGAGTTTTAGTTTGCTGATCCCTGTCATAAGGCATTGTGTGTATTTTTTTTTCACTTTTGTTTTCCTTCTTGTTTAGTCTTTACTTCTGAAATACTTTTTTATTTTGAGTTATTTCTGAGTTCCGTCATCTTATTCTAACTCACATATATACTAGTCTTTCATATCTTACATCTTTTTCATATTGTCTTTTAGCTAATATTGAAATAGTAGATCCTAATTTTGTTTTTTTGGGGGGTCATTTTCTTCTAGTCTATATTGCTAATAGAGGTGTTACCCTGCTCACATTCTTATGAAAACTCTGCATGGAATTTGACCTCTTTTTTTTTTTTTTTTTTTTTACTGCTCATTTTTAGAGAAATTAATTGCTAAATAATCAAGGATAAAAATAGAAGCCTGAACCTTGAGGGTAACTCCCCTTGTCCTTTCTCCTCATGTTGGACGTGGAACTCTGACCTAGAATATAGTAAGTCTCACAGGAAGGTTTGCAGGATCATCTCTTACAGGCATAGCATTTAAATTAAGCAACATAATTTTATATTAATATCTTAGTTTATATAGCCTACATTGCTGCTTTCTAGGAGCCTTAACCAGAGACATCGTGCTAAGGGCATTTTATAGGTAAGATGTCTTCCTCATAGTCTATTTACATAGAAGTTTTCATTAAGAGAGGCTTATCTAGTCACCTGCCTTTTTTTCCTCCCTGCAGGCATCCCTTTCTTTCGCAAGGAACTGACTAGGTCACAGGCTAGGTATGCCTTTCTTCCAAACCAGACATGATTCTTTGGCAGTTTAAAGACCAAAGAAATATATCTGGAGGATATATCTTCAAGAGCCAAGTTGTGAGCATAGATATGTTTAAAAAAAAAGAAAGTTGGATCTTTAACTTAGAGCCCAGGAGAAGAAAAGTGATAGAGGAATGTAATAATGCTAAGCAAATGCATTTTATTTTAGTGTTAGGTCTTAGAAAGGAATAAACATCATCATGAGTCTTGCAATGAAATGCAGGTGAAAACACTAGAGTAACTTATTCATAAATGTATTTAATAGCCTGTTTTTGCTTCTTAAACAAAGAAATGTTTTGAGTAGTTGGTTGTAAAATATGTGAGAGATACAATTGAAGACACAAGAGCCTCTTAAATTCTCGTTTTCCCCCTATGTCAGGGTACTTAAAGTTACCTTGGTCTATGTTTATTCTTCTGACAGGAACACTCAGAAAGGTGGGTTGTAGCCCTGATCTTGGGGGGAGCCTAACACCTGTATCATCAATGTGGGTTCATAATAAGAATTGAGGAGAAGGCAATGGCACCCCACTCCAGTACTCTTGCCTGGAAAATCCCATGGAGGGAGGAGCCTGGTAGGCTGCAGTCCATGGGGTCGCTAAGAGCTGGACACGACTGAGTGACTTCACTTTACTTTTCATTTTCATGCATTGGAGAAGGAAATGGCAACCCACTCCAGTGTTCCTGCATGGAGAATCCCAGGGACGGTCGCACAGAGTCGGACACAACTGAAGTGACTTAGCAGCAGCAGCAGCATGGGTTTCTGGGGTATTTATACTAAAGCCCAGGTGCTCAAGATAACTTTGAGGTTCATGTTCTAAAAGTTATTTAATTTTGAATAATTGAGGAAAGTTATGAGTGTTTTGTTTCTGTGTGTCTACTGGGTTTTCCTTAAAAGGCTTCATCAGATATTCAGAATTGCTTTTCCCTAGTGAGTTGCTGGGACCTTTGTCAAGTAGAAACTTGCTTTGCCTGTTGGTTCAGGAATCTATGTTTAAAATTAAAATGAAAGCAGTGTGAGCTTAAACCTTTTTTTTTTTTTTTCTTCAGTGTTTTCTTGGAATGTGTCAGTTCCCTTTTGAATTAAAGTTTGTGAATTTTTTAATTGTACAAAAAAAGGAAATAAAGTGTTGTAAATTTTCCTTTCCCTTTTGCCTTTTTGGTGTAACACAAACTAAACTAATGGTTGGTGGCAGATGATTTATTGGCTTGTTTGTGTGGACTTGCACCTTTTTTCTTCTGTGGTAGACTTTTTTTAAAAAAGAAGTAACTTTTGTTTTATTTTATGAAGAACACTCTTAAGTGAAGCTGGTGGGTTTTTTTTAAATTGTGAGGGTCTGATGGTGAAGAATGCAATGACTAATATGTGTCCAAGTATGTCAACGCTACAGAATACAATGACTGCTTGGTGCCAGTGTTTTGGTTCATGTCAAGGTGTCAGCAGTTTTACCTACTGTTGCTTTTGCATTATCATGAGCACTATCTTAATATTATTTTGTAAATGGTTTTGACTTCTCAGATCCCCCCAGAAAGGGTCCCTGGAACCACCAGGGGTCCACAGACCACACTTTGAAAACTGTTGAGCTAATACAAATAGTTCTTAATTTTGCTAACATTTTTTTTTTTTTTTGAGAATCTGATAATAGGTATGGACATTTCTTCTGAAATACATATTTAAACATCAAACTTACATGTAATTTTCAGAGGGTTATAAGTTCGAGAAGCACTAGCTCAGTGGTTTTCAAACTTCGTATCAGAGTCACCGGGAAGGCTTTGTTAAGGCAGGTTGCTAGGCCAACAGTCCCACTGCTTCTCATTCAGTTGGTCTGGAGTAGTCTGAGAATTTGTATTTTTTCATCCATCCTATTTGGTACTAAGGCAATGGCACTCCACTCCAGTACTCTTGCCTGGAGAATCCCATGGATGGAGGAGCCTGGTGGGCTGCAGTCCATGGGGTCGCTAAGAGTTGGATGCAGCTGAGCGACTTCACTTTCACTTTTCACTTTCATGCATTGGAGAAGGAAATGGCAACCCACTCCAGTGTTCTTGCCTGGAGAATCCCAGGGATGGGGGAGCCAGGTGGGCTGCCGTCTGTGGGGTTGCACAGAGTCGGACACGACTGACGCGACTTAGCAGCAGCAGCAGCAGAACTTTTATTAATCTGGAATTTTGCATTTTCCTTTAATTAGGAGATGTCCTGTCATTATTTCTACATGTATCTGTCCTCTCTTCCAGTCCTCTGTCTCGCCTCTCTCTTCTCTCCTTTATTTCAGTTTCTCCTCCAATGTTTTTTGGGAGAGTTCGTCAACCAGTTTTTCCTCAGGAATTGTTTCCTTTATTTCCACTATTATCCAGTCAATTTATTATATCCTTCATTTCTCCTATTATATTTTTCATGATAATATTTCCAGTTGGTTTCACTTGATAGATGTTTGTTCTCATGTTTTCAGTATTCTCCAGTTTTTCGCTGGCAACACTTAATTTGCCAATTTTAAATATCTTTTTTTGGTCTATTAATTCTGCTCTCACTTATTCTGTCATGGTGCTTGCACTCCTCAGACATCCTATTATTTTCTGCTGTGAGCTTATAATCCCTTGGAAATGACAGCTACTTGGGCCAGTATTGCATTTGAGAGGATGAGTTTGGGGTTCTAGCTTTTGGTTTTCCATGTGGTTTTAGCCAAATAAGGGCATGCGTCAGGGTAGAGAGGCCCTGGATGTGATGCCATCCTAGGTGCTCAGGGTTCCCCTGACTCTCTTCGGTCCTGTAGGCATGCGCTTTGCTTCCCACCTCAGCCAGGTTCCACTGCTCTGCCTCGTATTGTCCCTTCTCTTTAGGCTAGAGGTGCACTGGAGATACCGAACTCATGTTCTGCTGCAGCACAGGGGACAGCATGGCAGGGGTGAGGGGAGGACTCAGATCACTTGCCTCTGTTCTCTGTCCTAGCCAGGGTGACCGATCATCTGCAGTTAAGCTGATGTTTCTTCCCACAGTGGCACTCAGCCTTTTTTTTTTTCTTCCTTCCCAAGGAGCTGTGATTTTTTTTACCCTGTTTTTGTTTGTTTTGTATTTTTGTTGTTGTTTAAACTGGCATCTGGAATTCGTGTCTTATCCTTTCGCTTTTGGTGTTTTTTCCCAGTGTTTTGGGGGGAAACATACATTTTTCTACTGCTTCCTAATGAAATACTTCATTTTTTAGTGCTTCCTAATGCCATAGTTCTTTTCTTCTATCTAACTATAAATGTTTTCCTTTCTAAACCAGATTCTGTAAGATGGAGAAATTAAATTGGTCAGAATCCATCTTTGACAAATGAAAAATATATGCAACTTTATTGCTTTATAGAAGTCATTTTGTAGTTGGCTTTTTAAACTGTTATTTTAGAAGTAACAGGGAATATACTCCCTTTTGTTTAACCATGACTTCTGATGTAATGAAATGTAAAATAGTTCTTTATTTAAAAGGTGATATAGTTAGAATTGAAATTAGAAAAGGAAGTAATAATGACTTTGAATGTTAAGTAGAAAATGTATTTTTTTTGTCATAGAACATTTCTTATAAAGTAAGCAGAAATCTAATAGGTATCCAGGGATCTGTGTATATTGGACTGTGTAAATTTAACCCAGTCCATAGAAAACCTTTGACATTTTAAAGAATTATCACAAGACTTCCCCTACCTCCCAGTTTAGAGCATAATATTGTGGCATGTAATTTCCTCCACGCGTGCATGTGTGCTAAGTCGCTTCAGTCGTGTCCAACTCTTTGCGACTCTGTGGGCTGTAGCCCGCCAGGCTCCTCTGTCCATGGGGTTCTCCAGGCAAGAACACTGGAGTGGGTTGCCAGTGCCCTCCTCCAGGAGATCTTCCCGACCTAGGATCGAACCTGTGTCTCCTGCAGCTCTTGCATTGCAGGTTTCTTTACCACTGAGCCAGCGAGGAAACCCATAATATCCTCCATAAAATGTAGTGAAACTGAAAACTTAAAAAAAATAGAACTACCCATCATGCTGAAATGGATCTGCTCCTCTGGGTGTCCTCCTAATTTTGAGGCTGCCTCCTGCACATCAGCCAACATACAGGTGTGAGTCAGGCTTTTTTCCTTCTAGTTTTATTGAGATAAAGTTTGCTTTATCACACTGTATAGTTTTTAAGATGTATGGCATAATGATTGATTTATGTATGTCATGAAATGATTACCAGAGTAAGTATAGTGAATATCTGTCATCTCATATAAATAGAAAATGAAAAAGAAACAAATGTTTTTTCCTTGTGATGAGAATGCTTAGGATTTACTCTCTTAACATCTTTCATGTGTAACCTAGAGCAGTTGTAACTGTATTTGTTCTGTTGCACATTACATCCTTCATACTTACAGCTGGACTTGTCTGTATTGACAATCTTTATTCAGTTCCCCTTCGTGCAGCCCCACCCGATCTCTGATAACCACAAATCTGATCTCTTTCTCTGAGTTTGTTTACTTTTTAAATACAGTTGACCCACGAATAATGCAGTGAACATAGTGGTGCAAAAAAGATATTTTTTTGAATTAGTGTTCTACTTTTGTTCAGAAAAATACCCAGAAGTGGACTTGCTGGATTGTCTAGTCGTTTTTTTTCTTTTGAGGAACCTCAATACAGTTTTCCACAGTGACTACATGGTTTTCATTCCCACCAACACTACACAGCAGTTCCCTTTTTTCCACATCCTCACCAGCACTTATTATTTGTTGTCTTTTTGATAATAGTCATCCCAAGAGGTGTGAGGTGGTTTTTATTTGTATTTTCCTGATAAATAAGGAGTTGAACATCTTTCATGTGTTTCTGGGTCATCTGTATGTCTTATTTGGAAAAATGGTTCAGATCCTCTACCATTTTTAAAATTGGGTAGGTTTTTTTTTTTTTGGTGTTGAGTTGTATAAGTTCATTGTATATTTTTGATATTAACCCCTTATCAGATACATCATTTGCAAATATTTCATTCAGTAAGTGGCCTTTCATTTTGTTGATAGTTCCCTTCATTGTGCAAAACTTTGTAGTTTGATGTAGTCTCATTTGTTTACTTTTGCATTTGTTTCTCTCACCTGAGAAGTCATAACCCCCAAAATATTGCTAAGACTGAGGTCAGAGAGTGTACTGCCAGTGTTTTCTTCTAGAAGCTTTATGGTTTCAGGTCTTAAATTTAAGTCTCTAATCCATTTTGAATTTATTTTTGTACATAGCGTGATAAAGTAGTTCACTTTGGTTCTTTTGCCTGTAGCCATCTAATTTTCCCAACATCATTTATTGATTTTTAATTCAGTACGGTTATAAATTACTGTGCTTAATAGACCTTTAGAGATGCTCACAGATACCTGGAACTGCTGCTGCTGCTAAGTCACTTCAGTCATGTCCGACTCTGTGTGACCCCATAGACGGCAGCCCACCAGGCTCCCCCATCCCTGGGATTCTCCAGGCGAGAACACTGGAGTGGGTGGCCATTTCCTTCTCCAGTGCATGACAGTGAAAAGTGAAAGTGAAGTCGCTCAGTCGTGTCCAACTCCTCGAGACCCCATGGACTGCAGCCTACCAGGCTCCTCTGTCCCTGGATTCTCCAGGCAAGAACACTGGAGTGGGTTGCCATTTCCTCCTCCAATGCATGAAAGTAGAAAGTGAAAGTGAAGTCCCTCAGTCGTGTCCGACTCGTAGCGACCCCATGGACTGCAGCCCACGAGGCTCCTCCGTCCATGGGATTTTCCAGGCAAGAGTACTGGAGTGGGGTGCCATTGCCTTCTCCATACCTGGAACTACTGGTATTAAATTGGTGAATAAGTTTGTTGGCTGGGAAAGATAAGTTACTTTAGAAACCTTTCAGCTATTGCATAAATGTGTCATGGCTGAATTTTGTTTCATTGAAAGTAATTTTATTGTCATTTTAAGAGCCTTGTTTTGTTTTGTTTTGTTTGGGGTGGTGGAAATGGATTGGTATGCTTAAGAAAGTAAGCAGGTTATTCTGATA
Organism: Bubalus bubalis; assembly: GCF_019923935.1. NCBI lineage: Eukaryota > Metazoa > Chordata > Mammalia > Artiodactyla > Bovidae > Bubalus > Bubalus bubalis. Next base: position 20,025,178 of record NC_059157.1, on the reverse strand, counting down.
TTTTAGGTTTAAGTTCTTCCTAAAGATTTTAGAGAAAACAGTGAACACATCTGTCACCAAGTAACATTTTATGTTTCGTAACTTTCTGTTATTTCTTCTGAGTTACTAAAATAGATATAATACATATATATATAAAAGTTAATGAGTTGTTTTTCTAGACAGTTCCAAACATATTTTATTGTTACTTTGAGAGTCTTTTGGGTACAAATTTTTGTATAAAAAAATTATAAAATGTGAGAGATGTGATATAAATTTTCTCATTGGTTTTATAAGTGTAGATCAATGAATTTAGCAGTTCAAATGATGTATAGCCTTGTTGCTTTGCTGACAATCCAGTTAGGTCGAAAATGTCTTTAGGCTATGATTTTGCTACTATAAATAAAAAAACATCACGTTTAAATACTCCAGATACCTTAGGTTTTTCTCCTTCTATTAAATTTTAGAATGCATAGTTTTTAGTTACAAGATTTAATATTGCCTACGCTTGTTCCTTTGAGGCTTTAATTTTAAGCAGTTTAAAATTCTGAACACAAGTGAAACAATTTTCTGTCTATAAACTCAGGCCTAGTGAATAGATACCAATGACCTTACATTTGATATTGAAACATCTTTGAGAGACTTTAATTGAAACTCTGACATTAGAATAAGAAAATTGTTATGTATATTGAGTGTAGATAATGTGTTATCAATTTAGGTTTTCCTCATAGTGCCAGTACAATACTTTCCACATAATATATTTTTTAAGCTTTCTGAGTATGTAAAATAATAAAATTGTCTCTCACACTCTTTAGGGGAAATAAAATGCTAAAATTTATAAAAGAGGTTCATAAAACTTAGTTTAGTTGAGCAGTTCATCAGGGTGAACTTTTTATTGCTATTTGCTTGCCCTACTCAAATTCAGATTGATTATTTATGACTCAGAGGTTCTGCGCGATCTGGTTTTACTGACCTCCCCTAATGCACCACTGCCCCTTTCACCACCAAAGCAACAAAAACGTTAAAATACCCAATAATCCTTGAAAAATAAGGTATTAATGGAGAAAAACACAAAATAGAAGTACATATGAGATCTGAATTGAAGGAAAGGTATATCATACACATGGATTAGAAGACTCACTATTCTAAATTTGCAACTTACAGAATTAATTCTAGAAAAGGAACATATGTCAACATAATAGAGGCCATATGTGACAAGTCCATAGCTAACATCATGCTCAATGGTGAAAAGACAAAAGCGTTTTCTTTAAGATCAGGAACAATATAAGTGTATCCACTCTTGCCACTTTTATTCAACATAGCATTAGAAATCCTAGCCAGAGCAATTAGACAAGAAAAAGAAAAGTCATCCAGATTAAAAAAGAAATAAAATTATCATATTTGCAGATGATACTATATATAGAAAAACTTAAAGGCTCTATCAAAAAGGTTTAAATAAGAAAATTCAATAAAGTTGCAGGATATAAAATCAATATATAAAAATCTGTAGGCTTTCTTTACACTAATAATGAACTAATAGAGAAATTAAGAGAACAATCCCATTTACAAGTGTAAAAAAAGAATAAAATACCTAGGGTAAATTTAATCAAGGAAATGAAGACCTGTATATTGAAAGATGCTAATGAAAGAAATTGAAGAAGACAAATAAATGGAAAGATATTCTGTGCTCATGGATTAAAAGAATTAAAATTGTTAGAATGTCTGTACTACGATATAGCAATAAAGATTCCATGCAACCCCTATAAAAATTCCAAGGGTATATTTCACAGAAGTAGAACAAAACAGTTCTCAGATTTGCATGGTATCACACAAAAGACTCCAAATAGCCAAAGCAATCTTGAAAAAGAAAAACAAAGCTGAAGATACCACATTCTCTGACTTCAAACTATATTACAAAGCTAACTTAATAAAAACAGTATGATATTGGCATAAAAAAAGACATACAGCTCAATGGACAGAATAGAGAGCCCAGAAATAAACCCATTCATATATGGTCAATTAATTTATGACAAAGGAACCAAGAATATACAATGAGGAAAGGACAGTCTCTTTAATAAATGGTGTTGGGAGAATGGACAGCTACATGCAACAGAGTGAAACTGGACCACTATCTTACACCATACACAAAAATTAACTCAAAATGGATTAAAGACCTTAGCGTAAGACCTAAAACCATAAATCTCTTAGAAGAAAACATAGGTGAAATCTCCTTGACATAGCTCTTGGTGATGATTTTTTGACTCTGACACCAAAAGCAAAACAACAAAAGCAAAAATAAGTAGACTACATTGAACTAAAAGGCCTCTGCATAGTGAAGGAAACCATCAACAAAAATGAGAAAGCAACCTACTGAGTGGAAGAAAGTATTTGTGAATGATGTTTCTGGTAAAAGGTTAATGTCCAAAATGTACAAAGAATTCATGTTGAAAACAATGTTGAAAGAATGTGTGTGCGTGGGTGGGTAGATTGACCTTGAGTAATTAGAGTCTCTCCAAGTTTTTATCTTTGGGCTAAGAATTGGATGACAGAAGGAGCTAGGCATGTAAGATCTGGGTCTTCAGGCAGAGAACACAGCAAGTACAAAGTCCTATAGGCTGAAATAAGTTTGTCATATCCAGGGAACAGAAAGTGAAAGACACGGTTAGTAAAGCTCAATGAGATAGGAGAGGTGAGAGTGGCCAACTCACTCGTTAAGGCATCAGATCAGATCAGATCAGTCACTCAGTCATGTCCGACTCTGCAACCCCATAAATTGCAGCACACCAGGCCTCCCTGTCCATCACCAATTCCCGGAGTTCACTGAGACCACGTCCATCAAGTCAGTGATGCCATCCAGCCATCTCATCCTCTGTCGTCCCCTTCTCCTCCTGCCCCCAATCCCTCCCAGCATCAGAGTCTTTTCCAATGAGTCAACTCTTCGCATGAGGTGGCCAAAGTACTGGACTTTCAGCTTTAGCATCATTCCCTCCAAAGAAATCCCAGGGCTGATCTCCTTTAGAATGGACTGGTTGGATCTCCTTGCAGTCCAAGGGACTCTCAAGAGTCTTATCCAACACCACAGTTCAAAAGCATCAATTCTTCAGCATTCAGCCTTCTTCACAGTCCAACTCTCACATCCATACATGACCACAGGAAAAACCATAGCTTTAGGAGCTTTTATTATGTGTGTTATTGGAATCCATTGCAGGATTTTAAGCAGGGAAGTGACCTGATCTGGTGCATGCCTTGAAGAGAGACACACTCTGCTCTGTTAAGGATGAATTGTTAGGCAGCAGATGTGACAGTAGAGAGACCAACAAAAGGTTTCATGCTGAAGTCTAGACAAGAGATTGTGGAGCTTGAAACCAAGCTGGTGACCCTAGGGAGTAGGCAGATTTGAGATGTGTGTTTGGAAGTATAGTTCATGAATATCAGAACTGAGGGAAAGAATTCTTCAACAATAAAATGAGGAAAATACTTGTCACAGGATGTTATCACAGGAGCTAATACTTGTCAAGCATTTGGCATTCTTGTCAGAAAAAAGAGCTTACTAAATGTTAGCTACTTACCATTGTTGCTATTTTTATTTTCAGGAATAAGCCATATACTTAAGCAAAAAGAATTTTTCTGTAAGAAATTTTCTGTAAAAGTTAAATTATACCTTTTGTACAACTCTCAGTTTGGGAGTCTCTTCTAATAGCACATACTGTTTTGTTGGTAAAGATCAGAGTATTACACTGTCTTGATTTTTAACAGCCTCTCTTGGCTCAGAGAGAGATGGTTCATTGGTTTTTCTTTTGTGCTTTGTAACACTAAGCCTGGAGAAGGCAATGGCACCCCACTCCAAGTACTCTTGCCTGGAAATTCCCATGGATGGAGGAGCCTGGTAGGCTGCGGTCCATGGGGTCGCTAAGAGTCGGACATGACTGAGCAACTTCACTTTCACTTTTCACTCTCATGCATTGGAGAAGGAAATGGCAACCCACTCCAGTGTTCTTGCCTGGAGAATCCAGGGACAGAGGAGCCTGGTAGGCTGCAGTCCATGGGGTCGCACAGAGTCGGACACAACTGAAGTGACTTAGCAGCAGCAGCAACAGTAAGCCATAAAGATATGTATAAGTAGCAACATTATTCCTTTTAAAAATTGTAACTTAACTTTTTTTGACATGTGCTAGATTGGTGGAATGGGACACTGAAAATCTTGTGTGGGTCTGTAATACTTTCACTTAGAAGCTATTTCCTATGAGTTAATTTATAGGTAAGTTACTGTGTGGTCAAATTCTGTGTAGTTCTTTGAATCAGCCCTAATTAGTATTTTTATTTTGGTTCTTTAGACCCCTCTCCCCGCCCCCCGCAAAAATCAGTTACAGAGATAATTGCTACAAACCTTGGTTATGAAACAAAGGCCTTGTATGACCATTATAGGTAATGAATTCTCTTTATGTATAAAAAGTAATTAATGCATATGCATTAAACATGGATAGAGTGGTGAATGACCAGTTATGAATTGTACTTAATAGTACAGGTAGAGTACATGTTTTGATAAGCTTTTTATGTATGGTTTTCTAAATTACAGTACTTTAAGTAGGGGATTAATTTTTTGTGGGTAACACTTATTTAATGAATTTTAATACAAAATCAAATTAGATGATTTCATAATTGACACATAAAATGTATCTTTACTGATTTTGGCTGTTCATCTCCACCTTTTTAAACTTGCATGTGTACACATACATATATTTTATGCAAAATTACGTTTTATGTAATAAGAAAAGAGATAAAAAAGAAGAAAAAATTACGTATTTCTAGTACCTAGTGATTTAGTCTCATTTTCTATCCATCTATATTTCAAATATCATATTTTTTCTCCTATATTTTGTTTTATATATATGCAATGCAAAAGGCTAATTGAGGGACTTCCCAGGAGGCCCAGCGGTTAAGACTCACGCTTCTACTGCAGGGAATGCAGGCTTCATCCCTTGTCAGGGAACTAAGATCCCACATGCAGCGTGGCACAGCCAAGAAAGAAAGGAAGGGAGGGAGGAAGGGAGGGAAGGTGGAGAAAGAATGGAAGGAGAACTGATTGATGTATAAGCAACACCTTTCTATGTTGGAATTTTTTATAATATTGTGTGTGTATCTGTGAGGGTGGGTGGGTTGGTGGTTGGTCTATACCTTTTTTGTTTTTTTTTACTATGGTAAAATATAAATTTAAATTTTTTATTTATTTTAAGCAGTTTAAAAGTAAAATGCCATTTTCGCCATTTTAAAATATATGGCTCAGTGATATTAAGTCCATTCACAGTGTTCTAGCATCCTTTCAATACAGATGATTTTATTCAAAAACTGTCATTTTATCATTTATGTAACAGTATTATTCGGAGAAGGCAATGGCACCCCACTCCAGTACTCTTGCCTGGAAAATCCCATGGATGGAGGAGCCTGGTAGGCTGCAGTCCATGGGGTCGCTAAGGGTCAGACACGACTGAGCAACTTCACTTTCACTTTTCACTTTCATGCATTGGAGAAGGAAATGGCAACCCACTCCAGTGTTCTTGCCTGGGGCATCCCAGGGGCAGGGAGCCTGGTGGGCTGCCGTCTTTGGGGTCACACAGAGTTGGACACGACTGACGCGACTTAGCAGCAGCAGCAGCAACAATATTTTTGGGCATCTAATCTCCATGATTTTCTGTAAATAACATTATGGTAAACATTCTTGATGCAAAATCTTTGTCCACGGGTAAATCATTTTTTAAATGATAAAAATTGATAAGTGGTCTTTTGAGTCAGAGAGTATATTTGTTTAAGCCTATTCATGATAATGCTACATTTTCTTCTGAAATGTGGTACCATGAGACTTCCCTGGTAGTCCAGTGGTTAATACTTGCCTTCCAACACAGGAGGTGCAGGTTCAATCCCTGGTCAGGGAACTAAGATCCCACATGCCTCCAGACCAAGAAAACAAAACATAAAACAGAAGCAATGTTGTAACAAATTCAATAAAGACCTTTTAAAAAATGACCCACATCAAAAAAACCTTAAAAAAAATGTGGCACAAGTTCATATTCACATTATCAGTGTGTGAACACAACTCCATTTCACCACTTTCTTGCTGATACCAAGCATTTTTGTTTTTACTTCAGTTATTAGTGAAGAAAGGAAATTAGTTTTCAAGCATTGTTAGTGCACTAATTAGGGAAATGTGAATTTGCATGCAGGCTTTACTCAAATCTATAAAGCAGGAGACTTTTTCTTGGCCTACTTTCCTGGAGTGAGTGAATTTCTAAAGATAGTGTAAAGGACATATATTGAAATAAATCTTTTTTTGGTTTCTATTTTCCACATAATTCTCATTTATTTAGTTAATATATGCATAAAATGAAAGAAGATATGACCATTACTGCTTTCCACTGTTAAAATGTCATTTTCTAACAACATTACATGGTAAGTAATAGCATGGAGGCAGTGATACCTAGCTGGCAAGTCCTAATAAAACTTAAAGTAGGAAAGGAAAGATCACTAATAAAAGTATTAAGCAGGTAAAGATAAAAATGCTAATATTTTCAGTAATCTTTTTTTTTAACCCATTGCATTGTAGCTTAAAATTTCATCATAGTACTATGATGACCTTCAAATTATCAAAATGGCTATTTTTTCCATTTTTCATTATCTCACTAAATCCTCATCATGCTGGACTTGGCATAATGTTGTGACCCTTTACCGTCCATAATGTGTTTTCTTGGTATTTCTTACCATTCCCAGTGTTTGCCTAGTCGGTACCGTGCTTTAGATATTTTTCTGGCTCTTCTAACAACACCCTCCAGTACCACCATTTTTCTGTCTGAAAATTGTGATGCTTTTCACCAGTGTTCTGGTTCTGTATTTCCAAAAGCCTGTATTCTCATTTGTTTGAGAATGAGATATTATGCCATTATTTTTAGTTCTTCCTTTTCACATATCTTGTAACCAAACTATTACCATGTATTTCTGGTATCCATATATTTTCCACTTTCCCTAGTGTAATGTTAAGTGCTGTGCTTTGTCTTAGATTTGATTTTCATTGGTATTTAAAAATATAGAAATGGATTTTATGCATCTGATTTTGAGAGGAAAGTGAATGCCTTGGACAGGAATCCTGCCTCATTCATCCTGCATTTCTAGCATGAAATAGGTGTTGAAGAAATGTTTTTGGAAGGAATTGCCCAAACTAAAGGAAGAGCTTCCTTAGTTCTCAGTTCTGTGAGATGAGGGAATCTATTTGAATGGCATCTTTTTTTTTTCTTTACCTTTTTGCTGTAGAACATAGTACTTCAGTTATTCATATTTGTTGATATTATTGTTAAAGGAATTCTAATGGTTCTTTTTACAAAACTGATTTACAATATAAAATATTTTCCCTATTTTTAGGTTTTGGAAGAAAGGACGTGGTAGAACACTTACTACAGATGGGTGCTAATGTCCATGCTCGTGATGATGGCGGTCTCATTCCACTTCATAATGCGTGTTCTTTTGGCCATGCTGAGGTTGTAAGTCTGTTACTGTGCCAAGGAGCTGATCCAAATGCCAGGGATAACTGGAACTATACTCCTCTGCATGAAGCTGCTATAAAAGGAAAGATCGATGTATGTATTGGTAAGTATTATTTGGTGATACCTAAATTGTAAGGTCAACCCTACAGATAGAATAACATTTAAAATAAAGGTTTACCCTTGCTTGTTTTTTATTGTAGTGGAAATACTGTTTCCTCAGAATAAAGAACACTTTGTTACTTCTTATAAGCAATTATTTTCTATCAAAGGGGAAGTAAAGACATGGTAATCTAAAGTTGGTTAGGAACAAGATTCACAATATTAACTCTCCAAATGTAAGGCAAATGCCAGCTGGTGTGGAACTAAATTTTGATGGATTACTGTTATCAAATTTAGTTAATTTACAGTCTTTAAAAGTCTGAAAGTTTTCCATCCTAGCATCATTGAGAACCATTATAAAGTACAAGTTCTTACTGAATTGGATGACATATTTGGATGTTCAGGTTGATTCAAGGAAAGTCATCTAGTACTAAGGCAAAACCTTTTTCTTTATGTTGCTAAAATTGAACACCAGCTATTTTATTAGCCCTGGAAAAGCTTTGAGTGATTCGAATACAACCGTTCAAGGCTTAATATTTTCAACAGAGTCTAGAGAAAAAGCAATTTCAAACAAAATTGAACTTTTCAACGATTTTAAGGATTGCGATTATATGAAACTATATTCAATCAGCATTTCTTTCTCCTTTATATGTATATCTAAATAGGCATCTATTTTAGACTTTGCTTTATTGTGTAAAATCTTTCGTTTTGAAATCTAAAACAGGCTTCTAGAGAACAAGCATAGTGTCTCCTGAATGTATCGTCTCTTTTTTGAAACTCAATATGATGGATGTTTGTTTCGCCTTTAGCAGGTTGATTTACAAATTATCTTCTTGAATGGTACCCATTTCAGTATAATTGGCTATTTTTTCTGATAAAGCTCAAATAAATATGTCACATTTAAAGATACAGAGGTGGTGCTGTTATTAAGATTTTCTCCCACTTCATAGCCACCTATTCCAGCTTCAAATATATTTTTTCATTTTCTTCAAATTATTGCATTGTCTGACAAAACTTCTTTATTCTATTCTCTGCCATTATCCTTTATCACTTCACCAGCCAGTTTTACCAAATGAAATTCAAGGTCATTTCAACATGACCCTTATACCCTATCCTTTTTGATCTTTGACATCTTACACTTGATTCTCCCATTTCCTCCTAAGTCTCTCACTAAAACAGCCATGTCCTAGACTAAGTCATTCATAAAACTAATCTGAAAAGCTTGAGTTTACCACATATTTTCTGATTACTAAATCTCTTGTTATTTGTGATGTTACTATGAGATAACTGTTACTGAATTTGAAGTGTACTCTTATCAAATCTTCTAGACCTTCAGCCTCCCTACTCTCATTCTTTCTTGTTTCACTTTGTCACATCCATTGAATTTTTCTGTTGTTAAAGAATTTTACACAATTTTCACCTTCCAATGTATTATCTCTTTTAGGCTGAAGTGTTCTATTTTCCTACCTGTACCTCTTGAATTTTTCATTCTGTCGCTGCTTTTAAGAAAATTTCCTTTTATGTTGTCTTTGCAAGATTGTTGTACTTATCAGTAAACCAAAGATCTTAAAAAATCATATTGCTTTATTATATTTGACTCTTTTGAACTCTTTACATAATAAGAGGCATTTATTATGTATTTTTAACTTTTTGTTTTGAAATAATTATAGATTCATAGAAACCTCCAAAAATAGTACAAGAAGGTCCATGTATCCTCCTAGTTTCACCCTTTGGCTACATCTTACGGTGTCGTAATACAGTATCAAAAATAGGAAACTAGTATTGGTACAATGTGTAGAGTTCTGTGCCGTTTAATCACATGTTCAGATTAATGTAACTGCAGTCAAGATACAGAACATATTATTGGAAGCTCCCCTCATTCAGTTTATTTATGAAAGAAAGTGAAACTATTAGTCGCTTAGACATGTCCAGTTCTTTGCGACCCCATGGACTGTAGCCTGCTAGGCTCCTCTGTCCATGGGATTCTGCAGGCAAGAATACTGGAGTGGGTAGCTGTTCCCTTTTCCAGGGGATCTTCCCTACCCAGGGATTGAAGTCACATTGCAGGCAGATTCTTTACTATCTGAGCCACCAGAGAAGCCTACTTATAGCCTACTTTTATAATGATCTACTCCGCATCCCAGATCCTTAACCCTTAGCAACCAGTAACATGTTCATCTGTATAATTTTGAGAATGCTATAAGTGGAATCATACAGTATGTAATTTTTTTGAGATTGGCTTTTTTTTTCTTATTTGCCTTCCAGATCTTTTTTAAAATTGCTGATTATTATGCCATGGTTTTGGTGTACTATAGTTTAGCATTCACAGCTGAAGAACGTTTTGGTTGATTCCACTTCTTTGCTATTACAAATAAAGCTCCTGTGAACATTTGTGTACAAATTTTTATGTAGAGATGAGTTTTCTTTTCTCTGAGATAAATGCTTTAGATTGTGATTGCTGGGTAATACAGATACTCCTATATTTATATACAAATATAAAACATTTTATAGTCAGATATAAACTATGTTTATTTAATCGACTGTTCATCAAATTGTTGTTATTCTTCATTAAGGATGGGTTGTTGAATATTGGTCCTGAGCATGCATTGACTTCTGGTTATGGATTGTCTATAATGAATGGACTGTCAAACATTTTTTGTTGGTACTTGTTTGAAGAGTTGAGATAGGGAGGGAAAAGAAAGAAAAAGGTGATGCTGGTAAATCTACCAAAAATTGCTGTGGTTAGGTGATATATAATTCACTGTTTTCCCTTGAAGGCAACTCAGAGTACTTAACCAAAGTTCTTCAGTAATGTTTATATCCTGTGCATGAAATGGATGATTCAAATTTCCTACCATTTTACTAGTAAATAGTAAAGAAAGGAGAAAGCTGTTTCTTTGCCACGGCCTCTAGAGCTGATATAAAGTTGTTATAATAAAGAATGTTTTCTTGACTGAGAATGAAAAGTTCTCTCTGCTTAGTGAGATTTATTTAAGAGTGTATTGTAAGCCTAAAAAATTAATTTCATTCTTTAAATGCCCCAAACATTCTTTATTCTTAGTTTAGTTTTTTTTAGATCATCAAATACTTAACAAATTTAAAGTGGCAATTTTTACTGTACTTTAAAAAAAACTTAAGATAATCTATTTACTAAAGCTTAAACTAAGTCTTTATTATTATAACTCACTCCTAAAGTAATCTTGCTTTCATGATTTCCAGGAATGATTTCTATTTTCTGTGTCTTCCATCTAGAAAGATATATTTACTTTCCTTGTTCAAACTCTAGTTTAAATTATCTGTTCTATGTACTCATGTTTCTCTTCAAATCATATACCCCTTTACTAAATTACCTGATCACTTCCATGGTCCTTTGATTAAAAAGTCCTGGAACTTGAGAGTGGCATGGGATTGGGAGCAGAGGAGGGAAGAATGGTACCACTTCTGATACACTCTTGTCTTTTGTTATTTCAAATATAGTATATTGAAGATGAACAGCTTTCTGGGTTTATTAGAAAGTACAATGATATTAACCGGCACACCTCATTTTCTGTCCATCTAGATTTATGCTGTCTGATATTGTAGCCTATAAATGAAACCTGGTTAAAATGTAAAAAATTTTAAATTTAATTCTTCAGTTGCACTAGCCACATTTCAAGTGCTTAATAACCATATCTGTCCACTGGTTACTGTCTGCGAGTGTGTGAATGTTGAAATCTCCATCATTGTACAAAGTTCTCTCAGATAATGCTGTTACAGTCCGTGTACCTGTATACATAGTCCTTTAATGAGATCATTCCACATATGCCATTTTCTTATTTTTTCACTGTGTTATGACCATATTTCATTATCAGTGAATATTTTTTTATCTAACCTCACTTTTAAAGGCTGTCAAGAATTATATAGAAATAACCACTTTTTAGATCTTTCATCCATATTAGGCCATTTAGAAGATTTCTGATTTTTCACTATTGTATAAACAGTACTATAGAGAATATCATTTTCATTAATCACATATGTAAACCCTGATTACTTTTAGGAAACTACTGGAAAACTAGTGCTTCTTAATAAGAATCAAAGAAATATAGCTGCTGGAGAACTTGACTAGGGCTCTGGATTTAGCTTGTCACTTTATCTATCCATATGTCGTCTATAAATGAGCTAGGTTAAGAAAAGTCATTTCCCACACCTTTCTTACTCCTTGCAAAAATTCATTGAAAATTCAGCGAAGCATTGAGAATTTGATTCGTTTGCCTTTGTTTCATTATTCCATCTCTTGCCTGTTCCTGCCAGAGTACCTCCCTTTGGCATTTTTAACATCCATTTTCCATATAAAAACTGAATTGGAATCTTTTAAACAAGTCTCAATGTAGCATTTTTGTAAAAGTAAAAAATTGGCAAAATTCCATACTTGGATCCTACAAAAGGAGAAGAGCCAAAAATGATAGTAATTTTTCCCTTCTGAAATAATCCCTGCTGACACTGAGCACCATTATGTTGATGACTTGCCCACTGATTTCAGCTGCATTCAAGAAGGTTAGTGTTTTTGCATTTACCTGATAAATTTGGGACTACTTCAGTAGGCATTCTGGTTAATAGTGTTAAATATATATATTTATATAGAGAGTTTATTTGTTCATTGTATTCTACTAAAGTTTCCAGAATGAATCCCTTCATTCTCGTTTAAGAAATACATCAAAGATGCTTAAATTAGAGGGGAAAAGGTCAAATAACAGAACAAAAGAATGACCAAAAAAGACCTCATACATTTTTGAAAGTGAGATAATGCTTTACTTAATGCTCAAGACTGTCTGTTAAGGAAATTAATTGTATGCTTGCATTTACTTTTAGATTAAACATGGTCATTCAGATAATCTATGGAGTTCATTGAGATGCATGGCTTAAGCTTGGGGTTGTATGAAAGTGGTATTTGATTCAAATGGCTCATGTAACCAACTTGGCTTTCTCTTTACATGATCACCATGTTATCTGAAATGGGTGTAATAGTTGTAGTTGTGATATTATTTAAGGAATTGTGTCCTTGCTTTGTACAGTTCCCTGGTGACAGATTTCAGAGGCAGGCCCAAATTGGAGATAAAGATTTATGGAGTCCTTCTCATTCCTCTTTCTCACTGACCAAGCTAGAAGTTGTTAAGTATAATAATTGCAGTTTCAGGGCTTTAAAAAATTGTTTAGTTGTTCAGTTATTTAAATCTGCTAATTCTGTTTTTTAAATGGAGTGGGTGTTAGTTAGACTTTTCATCTATAAAAAGAATCTGAGATTAAGAATATCGCTTTATTGTGAGTTGTTTGATAGTCTACCCTCAGGTATGACAATCCAGATAAGACATTAAGAAATGCCACAGTGTGTCGAAATATGTTTATTTTGTGTCAAGCCAGAACTTTTCTATATTTGCTGTGGTATAAATAATCGTGGTTAGAGATAGAGTGTGTATATTTTATTTTGCCTTTGGGGGCACCATTTTGAGTGTTGATCTTTTGAAATAATTTACTTGAATGTAAGGATGAAGGGAACAAGAGCAAGAAGTATTCTAGTGGGTCTCCTGAAATGAAACCCTGGTGTCTCGGTGTTCTTGCAGAGTTGTGGTTGCATGTTGATGGGATTAGGACAAGGTCACTGGTCATTGAAAGAAGGTATTTAGGACAATTGCATAGATGCCCCCATTAGAAGTCACATAAAGGAAAGAAAGCTTGAGTTACAGTTCTGGTGTGATCTTGACTTGTACTTGTGTAGAATGATATGGCAGAAATTAAATGCTTGGCTTTAGAATTAAGTATGAATTTTCTTTTATCACAAACAATTGCATTGAGCCTCAATTTCTCATTTATAAGGCAGGCATCAAACTTGCTGCACTGGGTTGTTATGGGAAGTTAACTGAAATAATAAAGCGGGTAGAGCCTCAGCAAGTGCTTGTTCCCTTCCATGCTCTTTCTCCCTTGGGTGGCAGCATAAGATGTCCTCAAGAGATCATTTTTGTATTCTGACCGTTAGTAAAACCTTAATGAGAGATATGTGGCTCTTTGTTGCCATCACTGTGAACTCATATATGTCTTTTGTTTCAGATTCATTGTAACTGTGTAAACTTGAATTATAATTTGATGAGACATGAATTTTTTTTTTAATGATGAGACATGAAATTTTTTTTTAATTGCAATTTTGGTCTTTTAACTTAGCAGAGATATTGCAGATAGGAAAATGGAAAATCATTGTGACTTAAACCTTTCCCCACAAATATTTCAATAGCAGTAGTATGAAGTTCTAGTATGATTTGCTGTGACTGAGTAAAAAGTTTGTGAAAGCTTGACAGTTGTGAAGAAGTGTGAACAATGATAATTTTTTAAAGGCAAATTAATTATGAGGAAGTAGTTCTTCAAGCTATTGGAGGGCATCATAATTGGCTGTTTCTGAAAATTGCAACCCCCTAGGAATGAGAGAAGGGAAAAGAGCAAAGGAAAAACTCAAATAAAAGAAAAAGGCATTCTTTTCCTCCTGAACGTGGGCTAAAGGAGCTAAAGTGGGAGAAGTGTGACTAAGTACTGTCGTTAAGAGTATCACTCATAGGATAATTTATTGAATCTAATACAAAATAAGTTGCATTAAAAAATTATTTGTTTTGTTTCCCAAAGAATGAAAACTTAACAGTTATGTTCTTTTCCTCCTTCAGATTGAAAGTACAACAGTGTATTGAAGTTCCAGTCATTTGAATTCTTAGACACATAGGAAAATAATAAAGTTGTGATATTATTGAAGAAACTGAAATTCAAAGCAGAATCAGAATATTATGACATCAGTTCAACCGTATGTTGTTTGTGGAAAATATTTTAAAACGTGTGACTTTAAACCTTGTGTCTAGTAGCACTAAAACTGAATCGGTCTTAATATTTTATACTAATGAGGAATTTCCCTGGAAATACTAGTAAGTCCTTGAGGCCTTATTCGGCCCTTGACAATTCAGGGATGGATTCAGAAAACCATGTATCTGAAACTTCACTTAGAGACAGATTGGAAAGCAGCTCTTACATGTGGTTGCTGTCCCTAGAACTGTACGACTTCTGTCATCCTGTCACAAATTTGAGGGCTTCCCAGGTGGCGCGGAGGTAAAGAGCCCACCTGCCACTGCAGGCAGGACGCAGCTTCAGTCCCTGGCGGTCTGCGGTTTAGGGGGCTCAAAGAGCCGGGCATGACTGAGCGCCCATGTTATAAACTTACTTGGTCAGACTGAAATGTCTGCTTTGTCCCTTAATTAGTATTTTATCTAGCTGAGTCTAGTTGAGTATTAGAAAAAGTAATCTTCTCCTAAGTACAAGCAAGCATAAAGCAATACTTGGGCACAGATTCATTGTTCCTAGGGCTGTTAGCAGTTTGCCTTTATTTTAATCAACTGGTATTTTTTTTTTAGCACCTTCTGTGTTTACAGTTCTGTTTTTGAAAGCAGATGAAAAGCTGAAGGGACAGGGTTTTTATTGAGTTCCTATTATGTGCTAAGAACCAAGCTAGATTTATATATATATATATAAAATATATAATATATATATGTGTTGATGTCATAATTGAGCCTATATATATAAGGTTTATAATTGAGACTATATATAAGGTTTATGTATAGTCTCCATTATGACAGCAATCCTTGGTGGAAGGTAGTGTTTTATGAAAGAGGAAATTGAAATCGACAGAGGTGAAGTCATTTGCCTCAGGCCAGACAGTTGCTAAGTAGAGAGCAGTCTTCTCAAACCCACATTCGTCTGACTCCTAGACAGGACTTTCTTTTCAACTTGATTCCCTAGGGTTTCCAGGTAGAAAGGAGATATGCTTTGTCATAATCACTCTTATATTTATTCTACTACCTGCTTTATCTTAAAATAAATTGTGGTTTGTGTAAGAAGATAAGACTGATTTCCCACATGTATTGGGGCCTGCCTTAACTTCTTATTGCAAAAAGGATATAATTGAATTGGATATTAAAATCTGCTGTATACACATACAGAATAATACCTCAATTACTCCAGATGTAACAGGCTTCTTCAAAAATTCTTGGTTTTTTCTATTTATAGGAAGACTGGGTTATAGGAGCAAAATTTAATTGGATGATTCTTTTATTAAAACATTTCATGCCAAAATGTTACCCTAAAGAACTGCTCTCTTATGTAAATTTGGTAAAATTTTGTTTTCTGGAATTAGTTTCCTAATGTCTTTAAAAAATTCTTATATGCACATGTGGACTGTGTTAGTCCCTGTTCTAAGAGTGCCTCAAATATTTATTTTGTCCTCCTAATAGCTCCATGAGTAGATACTGTTACTCTCTCCTGATTACAGATGAGGAAATGGAGGCGCAGAGAGGTGACGTTGCTTCCAGGGGTCCTAGAACTAGGAGATGGTGGACCCGGGATTCCATCCCATTCAGTCTGATTCCAGAGGACCACTCTGAACTGTGGTGATTTGCCACTAGTAAGTGAAGCAGCCTTAGGAGATTTTTTGAACTTAATTTTACCTCAGTGAACTATCTGCCTTTATGTGCCTCATTAAATAGAAACCTATTTTTAATCCATTTATTCCTGTGTACTTGACCAGGAAAAAATAAGAATGCACTTTTTTTCTAAGTTCAAAGGCACATAAAGGCAGATAGTTCATTGAGGTGAAATTACGTAATATATCACAAATATGTTGACAGAATTCTGAATTTTTAGTGACTTTTATATCAAAGGCAAAGACAAAAGGTAGTATGGTTAAAAATCTGGACTTTTACACAATAGAAAATTACTTCTTGACAGTTTTACCTAAGACTTATTCTCCAGTCTCAGCATTATCACAGTTTCTAAATTAATGTATTTATTTTATATTGGTCTTGTTAATTTAATGTTACTGCCATATTTGATGTTATTCAGTTGATAAGAACTACCTGATTTTTATTTCTCCATTGGTTACAAATTAATTACTTAAACAACAACTTTAAGAGAAGTATTGTTTTGGTGAACATACTTGCACAGTGTGCATAAAGATCTTTTTTGTCTGAGGAGAAATATCTCTCTCATTTCCCTCTTATTATAGACATAATATATATTTGTAATAATTGGGGCTTCCCAGGTGGTACTAGTGGTAAAGAACCCTCCTGCCAGTGCAGGAGATGTAAGAGACACAGGTTCGATCCCTGGGTTAGGAAGATCCCCTGGAGAAGGGACTAGCAACCCACTCCAGTATTCTTGCCTGGAGAATCCTATGGACATAGTAGCCTGACAGGCTTAGCGTCAGGAAGAGTTGGACATGACTGAAGTGACTTAGCACAGCATCGCATTTGTAATAAACATTAAAACACTGTAGAAATATGTTAAAATAGAAACATTTTTGTAAGCCTACTCATTCACCATGCATTCTATATAATACTTTAAAATTAAGATCTCTTATTGCTGTAGATGCCCACTGAGATCCGCCCAAGTACTCTGGAACTAATGCCTCTTTCTCCATCATCATTGTTTTTATTGCCTCTTCCTCTTCTCTGAAAAAACTTTTGAAGTCCAGAACAGGATTTTGAGGCAAGCTGGAGCCAATTCTCTCTAATGAGAATTTGGAATTAAGATTCAGATAGCGTAAGTATATGTATTGTCTGTATCTGAGGATGATGGTGACAGAGCCGAGAGACAGGGATTGGCAGCAACAGGATAAATTTGGGGACATGTTTCTGCCTTTGCTTTTGATGAGATACCTCTCTTCTTTAATAAATTTTCATGTTGTTTAAGCCACAACATATCTCCCTTGTAATAAATAAAACCGCTTTATTAATATAAAGTCAGTACCTAAAAAATATTTTGATAGGTCACAGCATCTTAAAATTAAAAGAATCCTTAGAAATCACTTTTATATTTACCATTTACTACTATTTACTATTACTTTTTAAAAAGTTATTTACGAGTTACTATTTTACTAATTTACTATTTGCTTCTTTCTTATTAAGATATTAAACCACAAAAATCTTCCTTCAAATGAAATCTAATGCAATAACCCAAAATGTAAAAGTGTGGAGAGGAGAGAAGCAAAGCCCTTCAGGTATTCCACCTCACACAAGTGCATGTGTATAAGGGGATTGGCTGTGGGCCCGTAAGACGCTCAGGAGCAGTGGTTTCAGCCACGAATAGTTTTGCCTATTGAGGAGATATTAGCAATGTCTAGAGCCTGGTAAGCTGCCGTCTATGGGGTCACACAGAGTCGGACACGACTAAAGTGACTTAGCAGCAGCAGCAGCAGGGATGATTTTGGTTGTCGCAGTGGAGGAATGCTGTTGACATCCAGCGGGTAGAGGTCAGGGGTGCTGTTAAAAGTCTTCCAGTGCCCAGGGCTACACCTTGTTGTTCATGTTGCATGACAGTCCAGGGCCAAAGCCAGGGCCTGACTGATTTGATTGGAAAAGATGCCACAAGCCACTTTTAGATTCAGATAGTTTGTTACATACATAGATTGTGAAAAGAAGAATCGAATGTGCCAGCTCCTTGTGGTCCTTGTACCATGCACTACAAAAGATGACACTGAGCGAAAAGGGCCGAACGACGGCAGCAGGCACTATGGGAAGAGTGCCTATTGCTCTCTTGCTCTCTTGCTGAAGAGTCAGCAGAAGGGGAGAGGAAGAGCACCCCCACCCAACCTCATCAGTTGCTTCAGTTTACAGCTGAAATGGTAGATTCACATATCTAAGGTGTTCAAAACAGATTAAACATTTTCCAATAGTTGAATCATGCTTCAGTTTTAATATTTAATTAAAATTAAATCAGTAATTCCCCTGGAGAAGGGAATGGCAACCCATTCCAGTATTCTTGCTGGAGAAGATTATGGACAGATGAGCCTGGGTGGGCTACAGTCCATGGGGTCGCAAAGAGTCGGATACCGCTGAGCCACTGAGCACATGCTGTAGTTAGGGTAGTTTCTCAAATTGTTGATATTTACCTCTGATGTGTTGTACTATTACTCTATTAACGTATTGACTTGTCTTGATTTATCAGCTGTTTTTTATAGTCAGTTCAGTTCAGTCGCTCAGTCGTGTCCGACTCTTTGCGACCCCATGAATCGCAGCATGCCAGGCCTCCCTGTCCATCACCAACTCCCAGAGTTCACTCAAACTCACGTCCATCGAGTCCATGATGCCATCCAGCCATCTCATCATCTGTCGTCCCCTTTTCCTCCTGCCCCCCAATCCCTCCCAGCATCAGAGTCTTTTCCAATGAATCAACTCTTTGCATGAGGTGGCCAAAGTACTGGAGTTTCAGCTTTAGCATCATTCCTTCCAATGAACACCCAGGGCTGATCTCCTTTAGAATGGACTGGTTGGATCTCCTTGCAGTCGAAGGGACTCTCAGGAGTCTTCTCCAACACCACAGTTCAAAAGCATCAATTCTTCAGCACCCAGCTTTCTTCACAGTCCAACTCTCACATCCATACATGATCACAGGAAAAACCATAGCCTTGACTAGACGACCTTTGTTGGCAAAGTAATATCTCTGCTTTTCAGTATGCTATCTAGGTTGGTCATAACTTTCCTTCCAAGGAATGTCTTTTACTTTCATGGCTGCAGTCACCATCTGCAGTGATTTTGGAGCCCAAAAAAATAAAGTCTGACACTGTTTCCACTGTTTCCCCATCTATTTCCCATGAAGCGATGGGACCAGATGCCATGATCTTCGTTTTCTGAATGTTGAGTGTTAAGCCAACTTTTTCACTCTCCTCTTGCACTTTCATCAAGAGGCTTTTGAGTTCCTCTTCACTTTCTGCCATAAGGGTGGTGTCATCTGCATATCTGAGGTGATATTTCTCCTGGGAATCTTGATTCCAGCTTGTTCTTCTTCCAGCCCAGCGTTTCTCATGATGTACTCTGCATGTAAGTTAAATAAGCAGGGTGACAATATACAGCCTTGACGTACTACTTTTCCTATTTGCAACCAGTCTGTTGTTCCATGTCCAGTTCTAACTGTTGCTTCCTGACCTGCATATAGGTTTCTCAGTTATTCCTAATTTATATGTTTAATATTTTTTTCTGTATCATTGATTTTGTCCTGTTTGAGCTTCTTGAACCTGTAAATTGCTGTCTTTTTTCTTT
The DNA here is from genome assembly GCF_019923935.1 of Bubalus bubalis. Lineage (NCBI taxonomy): Eukaryota > Metazoa > Chordata > Mammalia > Artiodactyla > Bovidae > Bubalus > Bubalus bubalis. The sequence continues at coordinate 20,005,479 of NC_059157.1, read as the reverse complement.
TTTAATGTCTTACTTGTTATGGGAAACTCTTAGGCATTCTTTCTTCAAATATGTATGTGTTTCTTTTTCTTTTAAGACTGTTTACAGCTTATTAGACATTCTCACTCCATCCTTTGCCCATGATAATTTCTCCTTGTAGCATTCTTAGAAGTATCTATTGATATATTTTCGAGGTCAGTAAATTTCTCTTCAGGTGTTTGTAATCTGTGGTTAGACCCCTCTTTGAGCTTTTAAAAAAATCAACTTTATTGAATTCTAACATAAAATTAGTTTGATATAATGAAATAAAATGCATCCATTTTAAGTATGTATATTGATGAGTTTTGCTAAATGTATAGGCCCATGTAATCACTACTGTAATTTTGTAGAACATTTTTATCACTCTAAATTTAAAGTTCTCTGGTATCTATTTGCAGTCAGTTTTCTCTTCCCCCTCTACCATCCCTAGAGAACAATTGATCCGTTTTCTGTCACAGTAGATTAGCTTTCTATTCTAGAAATAGGTTCTTTGCTGTATGGCTTCTTTTGCTGAGCATGTTTTAGAGATTTCATCCCTCCATTGTGTTGTTGTTGCTTAGTCCCTAAGTCATATCCAACTCTTTGTGACCCCATGGACAGTAGCACTCCAGGCTTCCCTGTCCTTCACCATCTCCCAGAGTTTGCTCAAACTCATATCCAATGAGTCGGTGATGGCATCCAACCATCTCATCCCCTCTTGCCCTTTTCTCCTCCTGTCCTCATTCTTTCCCACCATTAGGGTCTTTTCCAGTGAGTTGGCTTTTCCCATGTGGCCAAAGTTTTGGAGCTTCAGCATCAGTCCTTCCAGTGAATATTCAGGGTTGATTTCCTTTAGGATTGGCTGGTTTGATCTCCTTACTGTCCAAGGAACTCTCAAGAGTCCTCTAGCACCACAGTTCGAAAGCATCAGTTCTTTGGCGCTTAGCCTTCTTTATGGTCCAACTCTCACATCTGTACATGACTACTGGAAAAACCATAGCTTTGACTATATAGACCTCTGTTGGCAAAGTGTAAGTCAATAGTTTATTTATTTTAATTGCTAAGTAGAGTTTTTTTGTATAGATACGCTAAAATTTGCTTATCCTTTCACCTGTTGATGAATATTGAGATGTTTTTCATTTTTTTGCTGTTCTAAATAAACATGCAGTATTCACGTGCAAGTCTTTTGTATGGCCATATTTCTTTTCCTCTTGGATAAATATCTAAAAGTAGGATGTTAGCATGTAACAGTAGTGTATATTTACCTTTGTAAGTAATTGCCAAATTGATTTCCAAGTAGTTACGTACCACTTTATATGCCCACCAGCAATGTATAAGAGTTCCAGTTTAGTATATTCTCACTAATACTTAATACCATTAATAATAAAAGATGGATTACTGCCCATCTCTTACATTTGCATTTTTCTTTTGAATGATGATGTATAGAGCATCTTTTCGCATACTAGCGGTTTGTGTATCTTTTTGTCTTACGCATTGAAGATTACAGCTAGTTAAAATTTGTTTCTGTAGTATTTTGCTTTAAAATTTAAAAATTTTTATTTGCTGAAAAATCTAATTAACTTAATGCTTTGTATGATTTAATTTTAGAAACTCAGTCAAATGAGTGTCTCTGTGCTCTTAAGAAAGTCAGATGATAATTGAAATACTTGTAAAACATTTCAACATAAACATAGCTTCTTTTAAAATTAAATATCTGTTCATTGTGAAGAATAGTTTTAGATCCTTAATGTAGCTCTAAAATTCACATAACAAGGAATTTGCCATGGTTTAATAGGTGAATTTCTGCCATTAAAAGTGAAAACTGTACAAAATGGTTTTTCATAATTTACATAAAAGCCTTGCTGCATTTTTAGCTTGGAAAATTCACATTGCTTCTATTTCTTCCATCTTCTTAAATCAGTTATTAATGCCTGTACTTAAATATAATTTACCATTATAGCATTTCATTTTTTTCTTAGGAATGTGATGAGACTTTTTTGCATATATATAAAAATATTTCTTTTTGTTTGAAAGAATTAAAATCGTGTGAATACTTAAATTTAATAGTTTTGAGGAATTAAATTAGTCCATTTCTATCTCTGCTTCATTGGTCACCGGCTGAAGGCAAGCTCTCTGAATCTGGTTTTTTACTACAGGTGAACATTTGTCCCAGAAATAGGAAACTCACATGTCCTTCTTGCCATAGCTCTTTTGAGAATGTCATTTTGAATATTGGGATCTTACTTTAGTTTTTACTCTCTGTTATTATGTATGCTAGCTTCTATATCTTCTCTACTGTTCTAATTTCCAAAGGAGATAAATGAATTTGAGATGTATAGCCTAGTCATTTGGGATTTGAGGTTTGATAATGCCCTAATTGGTTAAAGATATTGTAAAGAAATTTTGAATGTCTCCAGTAGTCTCAGATTTACATACTGAATATCATTCAGATCTTAGTTTTCTGTTTTTCCTTCAAACCTTATTTTGTGTATTGATTGTGTATTTGGGGGACTTTCTTCAGACATATGTGCTACTTTTGAAGAAGAATCTATTACAAAATGAATTTCTTATTGTATTATTTGTCTGTAGTCATATTTTATTATTCCTTTTGGTAGCACGGAACTTTCAAAGCAAATTTTGAAGCCTTTAGCATTGAGAGTCCTACTTGTCACCACTTCAGGTACAGACTGACATTCTTGAAAGGCATGGTTGTTATCTTTGACCTATGTATGTGCTGTTCTTCTGGTATTAGAAAATAGTGCCACACAAATCTTCGTGGAGAATAATGTGAAACAGAAATTTGACTTGAGCAACTGCTCGAGAAATCGACTTTTTTGTATGTACCCTACAACTTTCATTGATCTATAGTCTCAACTTTTAGTTTTGTTTTTGTTAGATAGTGTTAGGATAAATAAATCTTTCTTTTTTCTTTGACTTAAGGGAAAGGAGGAAAAAGGTCTATTTGAGGCAATTCTTTTTTAAGATTTTAGATATTAATGCTTAGACTGTAAATCTAAAAGCATCATCAGGGATTTGATACCATTCTGAACAAAGAAAGTTAGTCCCTCGTTAGTGTCCAACCCCATGGACTGTAACCCCCCAGGCTCCTCTGTCCATAGAATTCTCCAGGCAAGAACACTGGAGTGGGTAGGTACTCCCTTCTTCTGGGAATCTTCCCTAACCTAGGGATCAAACCTGAGTCTTCTGCATTGCAGGTGGATTCTTTATCATCTGAGCCACCAGGGAAGCCGAGACCATTCTCAATACCTAGAAATCATCTATGGTGGCTCAGACAATAAAGAATCTGTCTGCAATGCGGGAGACCTGGGTTCGATCCCTGGGTTGGAAAGATCCCCTGGAGGAGGGCATGGCAACCCATTCCAGTATTCTTGCCTGGAGAATCCCCATGGACAGAGGAGCCATGGTGGGGTTGTATGGGGTCCATCAGGTCATAAAACATCAGACACGACTGAGTGACTAAGGACAGCACAGTCCAACTCCTTCACTTTGTAGACCTGGTAATTGTCTAAGTTGTGCTCCTCAAGCTGTGGTTAGGGACGTTTTTTTCCTTCTTCAATGAATGGCAGGCCAATAATTTTGTAAACTACAATAAAGACCAAGTACTGGAAAAAGTAATTTTTACATGACATGCACAGTTTTAAATGCTTCTTACTTTTTGTGGTTATCTCAGTGTCGATTACAGAGAATTCTGGAACTAGTACGGTCCATAGACCGCACTTAGTCTATCCCTGCCCACACTTTATCTGTTACTGCCCAAGGTCAAGGTTGGCAAACTATGACTACAGGCCATGCTCACCCCTTGTTTTTGATATGTCCTTTAAGCTAAGAATTGTTTTTATATTTTAAGTGCTTTCTTAAGCACATTTTGATATATGGCAAAACCAGTGCAATATTGTAAAGTTAAAAAATAAAATAAAATAAAAAAATTCACCATAATAGTAAATTTTCTTATACATGAAAATTACACAAAATTCAAATTGTAATGAGGTTTTATTGGAACAGAGCCGCACACATCCTATAAGTATTGTCTGTGACTGCTTTTCCTCTTTAATGATGGAGTTGAGGCAAGGCTGAGTAGTTGGGACAGAGACCATATGATCTCTAAAGCCTAATATATTTTCTCTCTAGGCCTTTACAGAAAAAGTTAAAATCTGAAGGTTTGGCTGTAGGACACAGCATAGAATTAATAGTTAGTGCTAGAGTTGAGGGTACAAATAAATTTTAAAATGTGTTTTAAACATTATTATTAGCTGATACGTATTATCAGTCGCTGTGCTTAGTACTTTTGCTGCCATTTCTGTTCTCATTTAATCTCCTCAGTGCTGTCCTTTTCTAAAAACTTAGGTAAGTTTAGATCTTTTCCGGTCCAGTTATAGATACCTTTATTGCTCCTAAAGCTCTTAACTCTGCTCTATTGTGAGTTTTTTTACCCATATTGGATCAATTTAAATGGTTTGATATTTGAATTTTGTTATCAGCATCTGGCTTGGAAAATCCAGCTTCTTCCCTGTTGCTACATAACTCTGCAGTGATATTTCTGTGTGTTCAAGTCCAGTGAGTGAAATGCATATGACTCAAAAATGTTAAGAAAACAGATATTTCTCGTGAAAAGATTAATCCTTTAAAAGTGAGCTAAAACAAAACAAAACTGCAGCTGAACTGTAAGGGCAGATTTCTGTTGCAGATAGCAAAGATACAACAGCTACGGTTGAGGCTTTAGGTGACTTTTGGAGGATCAGTAAGGCTTTCAGTGTTTTGCCTCTGCCACTCATTAAACTGCAGAGTCAAAGCTCCCATCATATTATTGTCAAGGCTTGTTAAACTAACATATTTCTTTACTTCTTGTTTAAAGCAGCTTCTTAAGTTCTTAAAGTATGCAATTGAAAAAATAAAACTGAGCTTTTCATGGTAGTTGTTATTTCTTTGTTTTCCTACCCTTTGCATGTGATCACTCAACAAGTAAAGATAGAGCAATAACTGTCATCTTTACATTTGATACATGAGCCTACTTCATGATGTAGACCCTTTACAAGCCAAATCTTCATGTTGGGATTTCTTCTTGGAATAAAAAATTACATAATAGCAGCAAAAGCTTATTCATTATATGAGGAAAGAATAAAACTGCAGTTTGATATTATGAAGTTTGATATTATGGTACTTGCTATTTTGTGCTGCTTAGCTCTTGTCACTTTATAAACGTATGGAAATGAATTATGTTCATTGCTTACAATCAAGAATGAAATATTATAGACAGTCTTGACAAAATCTCACTGCATCTTTTCAAGCCATGGCTAGTTGTTATTACCCCAAATCTCAAAGTACCCACGGTTCAGTGCAAGAGATGCTGGTGTACATTGTCCTAGCAGCTGCCTCCCAAGTCTAGATGAGGCTGTTCCTTTGTACCTTATAATAAAGCCGTTGACTAAGTGGCTTGTGCATTAAAGGGAGAGGAAAAGCCTTATAAACAGCAGGATTTTATTACTTAGTAATATATGAGGATTGCGTTCCCAATATTCCAAAAGATTGTATGTACTTTAGCATAAGACTATTAATGAATGAAAATCTGGGACACATAAACAGTCATTATATAATGTCTTTAACCATTTATTTGAATTGAATATTTCTGCTTTGTTTTAAGTTTATTCTATAGAATATTGGTAAATGGTAACAACTCCTGTTCTCTCCAGGCATACACAAAATGTTGTGTTAAATTTGAATGTGTTAAATTTGAATTGTTAGAATAACTTGTGATTGAACATCCCTATACACACACATACCAGATGTATTTGAAATCTTTTGAATTAATAATTAAACAGTGTTCTTTCTTTTGGAAGCCTACACTTCTCAAAATTCTCTGTAGCTACTTTTTATCCATAATAGCATGTGTAACATTCAGTCCTCAGCATACATTATAGTGATCGAATTTCTGATTCTAAAAATTTTTGATGGCCAGAATTACTGCGGAAGGCAGTTGTTTTCTGCAGCTTGGCTGCAGGGAACCCGAGTTGCATGCATTACTGTGTCTGGTAAACTTCCTGGAAGCCAGCCAGTGTGTTCTGGTGAGTTTCCACATATGTAAGCAGTGAGCACTAAAAGGCTTACCCAGTATTATAACCGTTCTGAGGCGAGGAAGCGGTGGGAAGTTCAGCAGTGAAGCAGCAGCAGCAACAAGCAGCCACAGTGGTAGGAAAGACAGGGCAGGCTCACCGTGAGCAGATTTCCCAGTGCGAGGCAGTGAGCACACAGCTCCCCATCCTGCTGCCCGAAGGAGGCAAACCCAAACTGTCTGTGGCAAGATTTCTCTAGTTTCATGTTTATGATGTTCAGTCACGTGATAATACTGTACCACAAGTTGCCAACTTCGCTGTACTCTAGAGAGGAGCCTTTGCTGCAGTGCTTTTTTTCCTCCTTTCTTGCTTTTTCTTGCTTTGCTTTTTTTTCTTGAAAGAGAAAAAACATTCTGCAATGTATGTTTATGCCTACACCATGCCGAGGCGACACTTCCCAGTAAATAATCTTTGTATCCCCGAGGTAAGATACTGTTTCTGCTTTCCCTGCACAGTGCTGCTGCAGCACGGAGCTGATCCAAACATTCGGAACACCGATGGGAAGTCAGCCCTGGACCTGGCAGATCCTTCAGCCAAAGCCGTGCTTACAGGTAAGGAGACAGAGCTGCCCAGTTATCCTATCCGCGAGCTATTCGATCTATCAGCTTGCTTGTATAAAACCTTTATGCTCTGAATTTTATTTTATTTTTTCCTACTCATAAAGGCTCAAGAAATATATCCCATTACCTCTACTTTGTTATTGATTTGTTATATTAATTGTTAACCTTAATTGCTATACTGTCACAGCAGAAGCAGTAGGATTGCTTATTCTGCTTAGAATGTCTGAGAATTACAGCATGAAATGAAAGCGTAATTATTCATATTTTAGACTTTCTTTTTTATGGTTTAGAGCCTCGTTTCCTGTACTTCATCTTCTCAGTTAAACCTTGTGGAGACCTTCACTATGGAGCAAGCAAGGGCATTTGTGTTACTTTATAAAAGTAGTTTTGATCAGAAAGACAACCTGCTGCCTCATTGCTTAGGTCAATAATTCAATAAAATATGGTGCTGCTCCTCCCTTGCCACTCTATTTATATTTTTTGTCATTATCTTCTCCCCATGATAACTGAGTAAGTACTTTTTAACTGAGGCCATGCATTGCCTTTTTACTTCAGATAATAAAAATTTGGGCTTAAGTATTGGTTTTATTAAGGCAGATGTCAAGAACAGCAAAGAAGGAATGCTGGAATAGAAAGGCTCTCAATAACAACATAGGAAATAATGCTATGAGTGATGTGATATTGAGCAACCATTTTCATTGATCTTCATTCGCAAAATGCTGCGTTGGGTCTATTTTTGTTTTTATTCTTAGCATCTGAGTTCTGCTGCCTTTGCCTTTTACTTAACTGACCTTTGTAATTTGGAGCCTCTTAGTCACTGCAGTGCTAACAGGATTGTTTTAGGGTGCGTGAAAGTAAATGCCTTTTAGCTTCCTTTTAAATTTGTCCAAGCTTGAGAAAAATAAATCTTGTATTCACTTTTAAATTTAGAGTCCATTTTTAACAAAGCACCTGACATGAATGAAAAATATCTATATACAGAAAGGTTTTGCTTAATTACTCTGCATAGAAAGACAACTTCCCTCAGTGTTAAAATTAATATAATCTCTGCTAAATCTGAGTTATCTGATTTATCTAAATTAATAAAAGGTTAGGTGATTCAGTTGCTGAATCAAGATAACATACACTAGAGGGATGAAGCTATTTTAAACCAGAGTAGATAAGGAAAAATTTAAATGTAATTACGAAGTTTTAAATAATGAAATGAAAGTCCCTAGCCTCAGGTCTGCTGTTTAGGTTCCACAGCCTTTCAGTTTTTCCATTTAACAAAGCCCTGGGCAACAGTTGCAGCCTTGAAGTGGTCTCTGACCAAAAGAGAAATACGATTCACAGCAAGAGAGGGATGTAAAAGCTGACCAAGACTGTCTGTGCCTCTGTGTCCTCCCTCTGACCTTTGCTTCTCTCCAACCCTCAGCACCTGCCTTGTCCATGTGCTAGATTTGTTCATTTGTTCATTTACTGCAGCACTGCTTAGATCCACTTGCACTTTTTTTAAAAGATAAAGTTTGAATATGTTATTAAAAAGAAGAAACAATCTTCTAATTGGAAATGAATTTCATGGGAGATTATATTGCCTGTTGTTAGTTTGGGAAAGAAATTTGGCAGAATAACTCATAGACCCCAAAGATTTCCTGGAGGGCCAATAGTATGTCTGTTAAACTTCACTTGAAAAGCATCTAGCCTGTATTTTGCTTAGTAGGAAAGTATTAAATTCTTCTTGGTCGTAATACTGAGCTCATTAATTGTTTTTTTCAAGAATATGCTCTCTTGGAAATGATATACAACTTTTCAGGTATGATTTATAAGAAAAACATTCTAGTGGAAAATGTTTGTGGAAAATATAAGCTAATGATATTTACACATTTGTGTTATATAATGCAATGAAATATATTCTAAAATATGTTTCTGCCCATGCAGGTTCTCTTCTAAGCAGTTCTTTCTGATGGAATTATGGTAGAAGTAATATTTCCAAAGTTAAATTTAAAAGATTGAGCACTGATAAAAAGATAATCTTTTGAAAGGAAAGCCTTTATTTAGAGTTATTATTGATTATTCTGGATGATGTGTCATTATTTTTATGCCAGATATAGTTGTAGTACCATTACTTACCTTGAGGGTGAAGTTTCTGTTCTTAATTTTTTTCCTCTTTGGGAATTTAATTGCCAAAGATGACTTTCCAGTATTTTTTATGTTACTGTTTTTGTGCATTAGCCAAAATTGTATATAGGTATATGTATAATCTTTAAAAGAAATTAGCAAAGTGAAAATCCCTTACTGAATATTTTAAATATGTAAATATTTTAAATATGTAAATGACTAATACCCTCTTCTGTATAAAGAATGCATGGGTTTTTACAGAGCTGTATAAAACAACAACATACTTCTTGTTTTACAGCTAAGGGACCCCAGCATATAGCCATCTGCTTTGGATAGTCATTTAGGCATTTTTAAGAGAATAATTAATTGGAAAAGCTCATTAAACTCTTTGTTGAATTATTATGTTAAGTGACTGATATGCTTAGAAGAGATCTTGAGGGTTTTTTGTTTTTGGTTTATAAGTCTGAAGTTCTGGGCAGTCAACTGAAGGACTTGGATATGGTTTTGTATTTTTGTTTTTTAGGAAACAAGGATAGGAAAAGTTTAAAGAAGCCTGTAAATTTCACTGAGGAACAGTTTTGGTGTGTTAAGATGATGAATTTTTAAAAATGTATTTATTTTGACCTTTGTTCCTAGGTATATAAATAAATTCATTTAGAAATTGGGGGAAATAGGAAAAGTACAAAAAAGAAAAAAATTGCTCATTATTCTGCCACCTAGAGAGAACATTTTGGTATATTTTATTTATAACCTATTTTTCTGAGCACACACACCCCACATTCTTCTTTCTCTTTAATCAAATCAGCCTTATACATTATATATTGCTTAATAATCTTTTTAAAAAATTGAGTTATATGAATATCCCCAGAAGGTGCTAAGTATTATTCCGCAACATGAATTTATAAAGACTTAATGGTATCCTCCTATGGATACGTTTTAGTTTTTTGAGCTAATCCTCTAGTGTTTACCATTTAGGTAGGTTGTTTTCATCCTCTATTCTTTCTTATGAATTTAGAGTTATTTTATCAATTCCATTGGCATTATCTTCTTTACCATTCAGTTTTAGCATCCACACACGTTTCTATTTCTGAATGAAATAGAGAATTTGGTGAATGAGGGACTTCCTTTTTAAAGGACTGCACTGTATGTGGTATTATTTTGAGACAGCTACATGTAAATTGAAGGTGGGTGACAAAGGGAGTATTCATTGAAGAGGATAAAGATGTAGGAGTGTTGGTTAATCATGTAAAGGGGATTCTGTGGGGCAGAGTGGGAAGTTGGATCATAACAAGAAGTGACAGCAGATTGAGGCTGAGAGTTTGGAAGAGGCTAGATGGCCAAAGGAGAGTTATGGCTGGCAGAAGCAAGGATGATGGGGATATAACAGTAAGTTTAGGTGATCATGTTTTTGCCAAGGTAATTTGTCCCAGAAGTTTCCTAGTAGATTTAGGGGTAGGGGAATAAGGAAGAGGGATATATTTGCACCAGGGTGTCTCAAGAATAAACTTTAATCTGGATTCATTGCACTTCTGAGGAAATTCTAATCTGTGATTGATGGGCTGGCTTTTGGCTCCCTTTTTAGAAGGAATCAGCTGTTGCTCAGTCTAAAGGCAACATTGAGGGGTCTTAATGTTTAGCTTGCTGAGCCTGGTGTGCTAAATCAACAAAATTTATCTGGAATCCTATCTCTTTTTTGTGTTGTTATTCTACTCCACTGCTTCCTCCTGCTTTTCAGATAAAATGAAAACCTTCAGCATGATCAGTGAATACTTTAAATGATCTGAATCCTGATTGCTAGGTTTTAGTTAAGCAAAAATTTAGGATTCCTTTCTTTCTCTCACATTTCAAAACCAACCTATCAGTAGTTCAGGTCTACATACTTTCAAATCCCCAAGCCAATGATTTCTTACCAGCTTCACTACCCTAGCCTTAGTACATGCTTTTTGTCGTCTTTCTTTCCTGACAGCAGTAGCTTCGTAATGGGTCTCTGCCTCCACTGTAGCTGGAGTGAGTTTTCTAAAGCATAAATCAGTGCTGTGATTAGAAAATTCATTAATATGTTCTCATTACCACTGAATAAAATCTAGACTCTAACCATAGCCTTCCATGGTCTGACCCCTGGCTTGCACATCTCTGATCTTGTCCTCTTTGTTCTCCCTTGAGTTCTCTGCTTCAGCTACAGCAGGATGCTTGCTGTTGCTCAAACAGATGAAGCCCATTTTGGTGTCTGGACCAACGCATGCTCTTTACTAAAACTGGAACACTGGCCCAGAGTGTCACATGGGTCATCAGTCAAGTCTCCACTCAGATGTTTACTCCTCAGGGAAGGCTTCTTGTCCTCAGTCCCGTTAGCTTACTTTAGCTCCCTTATGGATTTATTATTGTATTTTCTTTACAGTGTCTGAAATTGCATTAGTTTGTTGTCATTATGTTTTTGCCCCAATAGAATGAAAGCGTCACAAGAATTTGGGCTTTTGTCTGTTTTGCTCACTCCATTGTGCCCAGGACTTGGATGAAACTGTTGAATAAACAGGTACATCTAGGGTCTGATTATTAAATTTTCTGCTTCTTAAAAATTATTTTGAATTGCTAATAGTCAGGTACACCTCTTAAAACATAATGCATTAAAGTTTTTCCTATTTTTTTAATCACTATATACCTGATGGGTAAGATACGTACTAAACATTTTATCAACAGAATTCTTGGATAGCTCCTTTGATTGAGAATATTTCAGTTCTGGAAAGATCAGACTTCCTGCAGCTGTCACATCAGAATTACAGGTGTCAAGCCAGGGCCTCATTTTTACTCTTCTTTGCTCGTTGTTCTGTTAATTGACTGTTTTGCACATCACCTGCACTACGGTGTAGCCTATTGCCTTTCGTGTGTGTACATTTTCACTATGTCTCCCATGATTGAAGAACAAGATTTACCGATTAATATTGCCTGTAAGATTTATCATTGTATTATTATAAAAAGTTAATTATTTAGATAATAATTAATAAAAATAATAAATTAATAATAAATTGATTTATCCAACATTATAAATGTTCTTTTTAATTCTTTGCTATCTAGGCAGTAGGCTTGAATTCAACATTCATTTGAAATATTAAGACAATATTTAGAATCTATAAGGAAAGATCTAATAATCAAACTGTTTGAGCTATTCATACTTAAGAGGCAACTCAAGTAATGTAAGTGTGTAAGCCATATATGAGTTATAGGCCTTAAGAGGCAACTCAAGTAATGTAAGTGTGTAAGCCATATATGAGTTATAGGCCATTAGACATAAATATGAATTTCCCAGGTGGCTCCATAGTAAAGAATCTGCCTGCCAATGCAGGAGACGTAGGAGATGCAGGTTCAGTCCTTGGGTCTGGAAGATTCTTTGGAGAAGGAGATGGCAACCCACTCTAGTATTATTGCCTGGGAACTCTATGGACAGAGGAGCCTAGCAGGCTACAGTCCATGAGGTTGCAAGAGTCAGACACGACTTGGTGACTAAACAACACAACAGACATAAATACATGGAGTGGAAGAGAATGGAAACTTTGTGTTTGGATAACCCGGAATTCTAGTATCTCACTCTCTTCCTATCAGCCTTTTGTGTAATTAACGCCAGCAGGCCTGCATCACTAAAACCAGCATGATCTTTCAGCTCATCAAAAATCACCTGTTTGTGAGGCATAATAACTTGTTAGTGTGTACTCTGAGAGCAACTGTTAGTTTCCACAGTAAACTGTAGCAACCTTATAGTGTTTTCACTGCATTTTGTATTAATACCTCAACTCCAACCAAATTGCTATTTTAAATGGTTTTTTTAAAAAATTCTTACAATAATTACTGTTAACATTTGCTTTCTTAAATAGCACATGGGACATTAGAATTCATTAATACTTTAGTATTATAAGGGTTAATAACTCTGTTCTTTGCAATTTTTATTGAACTTTTATTTTGACAATATTGTAAATTCGTATGCAATTGTATAGGGAAGTCCCCTGTACCCTCTGCATTGCTTTCACCTAGTGAAACAGTAATGTCTAGCGAAACTGTGGTATGGTATCACAGCATTGCTGCACTCAAGATACAAAACATTTCCATCGCCAAAGATGTTCTTCAGTGGTTTTCCCTACTTGTAATGCCTTTATATATTTTGGTATTAGGGTAATGCTGGCTTCATAGAGTGAATTAGGAAGTGTTCTATACTTTGGCCACCTGATGTGAAAAGCCAACTCATTGGAGAAGACCCCGATGCTGGGAAAGATTGAGGGCAAGAGAAGAAGGGGGTGACAGAGGATAAAATAGTTGGATGGCATTATTGACTCTATGGAAAGGAGTTTGAGCAAACTCCGGGAGACAGTGGAGGGCAGGGAAGTCTGGCGTACTGCAGTCCATGGGGTTGCAAAGAGTCGATGTGACTGAATGATTGAGCAACAACAACTATCTGCTTTTATTTTCTGGATGAGATTGTTTTCTGAAAGAGATTTTTTTTTTTTTTTAATAAATGTTTGGTTGAATTCACCAGTGAAACCATCTGGGCTTGGTACTTTCTCTTTTGGAAGAGTACTATTAAATCTTTATCTCTAATTGGTACAGTGGTAACTAGGTTATGCATTTTTTCCTGGTGTGAGTTCGGTAGCTTCTGCCTGTCAAGGAATTTCATGTAAGCTGTCAGATTTCTGTGTATAGAGTTAGTTGTAGTTTTCCTTTGTTAGACAGTTTTTAGTGTCTTTAAGATAGATAGTGTTATCCTCTGTTTTGTTCCTGTTAATAGGTAATTTGTGCTTTCTCTTTTTGTTTTCTAATTCTCTATTGAATTTGTTAAAACATTGCTTCTGTTTTATGGGGTTTTTTGTTTGGCAACAAGGCATGTGGACTCTTAGCCTTACCCACCAGTGATTGAACCTACAGCCACTGAGTTGGAAGGCAAAGTCTTAACCACTGGACTACCAGGGAAGTCCCTGTGTTTTCTGTGTTATTAATGTTGCTTAGAAGTTTGTTTTTTGACCTTTTTCGAAGAAGCTAGTCATTTTTTCATTGATTTTCTTTCTCTTTTCCATTATATAGATTTCTGTTCTTATGTTTATTATTTCCTTCTGCTTACTTTGAGTTTATTTCACTGTTTTTCTAGGTTCTTGAGGTGTTTAGAAAACTGATTTGCAATTTTTCATCTTTTCTAATGTGCCATAAATGTCCCTCTAAGTACTACTACTGTGACTGTGTCCCACAAATTTTGTATTTTCATTTTCATTCAGTTCAATGTGTTAGTTTTTAATTCCATAAGAGTTTCTCTTTAGCCCACAGATATTTAGTAGATGTATGTTGGTCAAAATCTTAAGTGTTTGGAGATATTTTATTATCTTTTTAATATACCTTCTAGTTTGATTCCATTGTGATTGGACAACACTTGTTATGTTTTCAGTTCTTCTCATTAAAAAATTTTTGTTTTATGGCCTAGAATGTGGTCTATTTTGGTATATGTTCAATGGGCATGTAAAAAAATGTGTTCTGGTTGTTGTTGGATGAAGTATTCTATATGTGTCTGTTCCATCCTGTTGGTTGATGGTGTTGTTGAGTTCTACTCTATCCTTACTGATTTTTTTCCTCATGTGGCCTTGATTGGCATCATAGGAAGAAAGGAGCAGTAACTTCATTACTATTGGGCCATAGTGAAAATCTGTGGAAGTCTGTTGTCTCCACCAACATTGTGGTGAGGAGGGGCTAATTATTACCTGGAAAAGATGAAATCTTGGTTCCTAATGAGCTTGCAAATTTAGGCTCATCCCAAGGGCTTTGCTTCATAAGTAGGGGTAAAGCGACAGGTTTTTTGTTTGTTTGTTTTGAGGTGTGATTTTTTATTTGCTTATTTATTTTTGGGGTTTTTTGTTTTTTTTTTACAGTATTTGACTGGACGAGGCAGTTACTGTCTAAAGGTTTACTGTCATGTTAGACTGTACCAGTCTTGGTCCTTTGGCTTGAGAGAACAGGCTTTTGTTTGTCTGGACCTACTGGCATTTTCTGAGTTGCTAGCTTCTTCAGTTCTTAAAGTCTGTATCAGTTCAGTCACTCAGTCATGTCTGACTCTTTGTGACCCCATGGACTGCAGCACGCCAGGCCTCCCGGTCCATCACCAACTCCCAGAGCTTGCTCAAATTCATGTCCATTGAGTCAGTGATGCCATCCAACCATCTCATCCGCTGTTGTCCCCTTCCCCTCCTGCCTTCAGTCTTTCCTAGCAAAAGGGTCTTTTCCAGTGAGTCAGCTTTTCACATCAGGTGGCCAAAGTATTGGAGCTTCACCTTCAACATCAGTCCTTCCAATGAATATTCAGGACTGATTTCCTTTAGGATTGACTTGTTTGATCTCCTTGCTGTCTAAGAGACTCTCAAGATTCTTCTCCAACACCACAGTTCAAAAGCATTGATTCTTCAGCCCTCAGCTTACTTATGTCCAACTCTCACATTCATACATGACTACTGGCGAAAACATAGCTTTGGCTAGACGGACCTTTGTCAGTAAAGTAATGTATCTACTTTTTAATATGCTGTCTAGGTTGGTCATAGTTTTTCTTCCAAGGAGCAAGTATCTTTTAATTTAATGGCTGCAGTCTCCATCTGCAGTGTTTTTGGAGCCCAAGAAAATAAAGTCTCTCACAATTTCCATTGTTTCCCATGAAGTGATGGGACCAGATGCCATGATCTTCATTTTTTGAATGTTGAGTTTTAAACCAGCTTTTTCTTTCTCCACTTTCACTTTTATCAAGAGACTCTTTAGTTCTTCTTCCCTTTCTGCCATAAAGGTGGTGTCATCTGCATATCTCAAGCTGTGCTTGGTCCAGCCCGGCGTTTCACATGATGTCAGTATACAGCCTTGATGTACTACTTTCCCAATTTTGAACCAGTTTGTTGTTCCATGTCTGGTTCTAACTGGTGCTTCTTAATCTACACACATATTTCTTAGGCGGCAGGTCAGGTGGTCTGGTATTCCCATCTCTTTAAGAATTTTCCAGTTTGTTGTGATCGACATAGTCAAAGGCTTTGGCCTAGTCAATAAAACAGAAATAGATGTTTTTCTGGAACGCTCTTGTTTTTCCTGTGATCCAACGGATGCTGGCAACTTGATCTCTGGTTCTTCTGCCTTTTGTAAATCCAGCTTGAACATCTTGAAGTTCTCAGTTCATGTACTGTTGAAGCCTAGCTTGGAGAATTTTGAGCATTATTTTGCTAGCTTGTGAGATGAGTGCAATTGTGCAGTAGTTTGAACATTCTTTGGCCTTCCTTCCTTTGGGCAAGTTTTCCAAACTTATTTTCCACTGTTGAGTTTTCCAAAGGCATTTTCACAGCATCCTCTTTTAGGATTTGAAATAGCATAGCTGGAATTCAATCACCGCCACTAGCTTTGTTCGTAGTGGTGCTTCTTAAGGCCCGCTTGACTTCACATTTCAGGATGTCTGGCTCTAGGTGAGTGATCACACCATCATGATTATCTGGGTCATTAAGATCTTTTTTGTATAGTTCTTCTGTGTATTCTTGCCACCTTTTCTTAGTATCTTCTGCTTCTGTTAGGTCCATACTGTTTCTATCCTTTATTGTGCCCCTTTTATCATGAAATTTTCCTTTGGTATCTCTAATTTTCTTGAAGAGATCTTTAGTCTTTCCCATTCTGTTGGTTTCCTCTCTTTCTTTTCACTGATCACAAAGGAAGGCTTTCTTATCTCTCCTTGCTATTCTTTGGAACTCTGCATTCAGATGGATATATCTTTTCTTTTCTCCTTTGCCTTTCGTATCTCTTCTCAGCTATTTGTAAGGCCTCCTCAGACAACCATTTTGCCTTTTTGCATATTTGCAAAGTCTAGATATATGGGACAAAAAGGACTTGGGAACCCACCACCATGTCTTTCCTTGGGTTCCAAGGTCCTTAACCAGTATGCCTTCTTCTGTCCATCATTGAGAGTCTTCTCATGTATATTTTATATATGATGTCCAGGTTTTTAAAGGTGTACTTAGTGGGGAAAGTATGAAAAGTACATGTACTCCATTTTCCTAGAAGTAGAAGCCTTGAAACTATTTTTGATTGGTTCTTATTGTATTTGCAATTAGTCTATTCTCATATATATACTCTGAATATTTAGGCATTGAGTGTAACTGCATGAACAATAGGGACAGTTTGGATGGCATGCTTATTTTTCTAAGCTATCTGCTGATCAGAAACCTAAATTTAAGCAACTGTGAGTTATGAGGGGTATGATTGGACTCTCAGTTCTAGTCACATAGTCCTGCAGAGAACATAACTGTGTAGTATGTTTGCTTTTTTAGCTGAATCAAAAGGAAAATTACGAGTTTACAATTGAAATAATTGTGACCAGAAATAACAGTTATCAACAGCTTGCTGCTTTATCTATCAGTTGGTAACTGGTAGACAAGCCCATCTTCCATGGTCTTCTTTCTGTGCTGTTCATTATTTCCATTTATTTTGACTCAGCCCTAAGGTTGGAATAGCCCAGCAGCCAGTATTTTCCTAGTTGGTCTAATGTAGGAGAATTATCTTTCTGAAACTTTAAACAGTCATTGAACACATGGCGTGAGGTTTTATTATTTAAAAAATGAGGTGTCCCTGAGTGGAATAAAGGGAGTAATTGGTAATTATTTCAGATCAAAGAAGCTCCATAATTAAAGTAAGTTAGTGTTGGAGAGTTTCCTGGTAGAATTTTTGTAGAAAACCATCTTTTCCTGCTGTACTCCAGCTTTGTCAGTGTGCCTGCCTAACGTTACTCATTCATAAGGCTGAGGAAACTGGAGCAGGATATGATGATGCAAAAAATATAAGTTGACCTAAAACAAACACCTCCCCTTTGAACATATACCCGCTTTTATGCCTGATATTTTCTAGCAGAGTTTGCCTTACACCTACATTTTCACACCTTCCAACATGCTGTATAAGCAGATGTCAAGAAGGAACATGTACTAGCTGGTAAGAAGAGGCGAACGAGTTGTGTATACCCTTTTACTTAGGGAGCAGTTTAGCCAAGCTTTGGACTGGGAGGGTGTTGACAACCTAGGAGACAAGGCTTTTCTTAACCCTTTCCCCTCTTTACAGAGGAAAAGGCATCACGAGCTGCAGGTTCATGGCCATGCTGTAAGACTACGGCATTCCACCAGGCCCTCAGTCAAGAATGGGGTAAAAAGAGCAATTTCAAACAAACCCTGAATTCCTTCCATTAAGCTGTTTTGCAGTAATGTAATATAGTAACTATGAAACTATTTTAGGTGTACTGTAAGATTGAGCCAGTGTGTTAGAAGTAAATGAGTTAGTTCTTTGGGGAAAAAAATGATTGATTTCAGGACTAGACTGGGGAAGGTATTATGAACCTGGAATATTTTAATGTGCTGGCAAGTAAGGAAGTGCTCAAAAAATAATGCAAGCAGGTCTGAAGGACACAGGGGCATGTCAAAAGGACATCTTGAAGGGGCTCCCACTGAGCAAATCTAGGACAATTTGACCATCAAAATAAGTGAGAGTAAAGGATTATAACCCATGAGATAACATAGGAAGAGCTGTGTTCATCCAGTGATCATAAATGAGTAGAGAGAGTTCCTCTCACTGCTCGAATGCTCATTGATAAATGTGGATTGAACTGTTGGAACTGGAAAATCCCCATTTGCAGCCACGGTAGCAGACTGGCTGGGACAAGAATCCCTAGTGGATGCTAAATTTCAAGGACCAGATTTGATGAGGAGCAGGATATTTGTGTGGTTCTGAGCATGGCTGCCAATAGATTGATTATTACTTGGGGGGAAACAGTAACTATACAGTAGAGAAATCTGACAGTACACTTGTTGAGGAAGCAAAATTAATATAATCGGTAAGAGTCAGATAAGCCTTGAGAGCTGGCAGATGTAATACCTGAGAAGGACACAGCACCTCTCATGTTGTATTCCAGCCAGGGATGCATAACTAAATCTCACCAGGAGACATTAGATGAATACAAATTTAGGTGCATTCCACAGAATAATTGGCCTGTAGTTTTCAAAAATGTCAATGTCAGGAAAGACAAAGGCTGAGGAATTATTTCAAATTAAAAGAGATTAAAGAGACATGGCAACTGAATGCAAAATAGATGATCCTGGACTGGAGGGGGAAAGTGCTATAAAGAATATTATTGGAACAGTAACAAAATTTGAATGTGTACTCTCTATTAAATAAAAATACTGTACCAGTGTTAAATTTCCTGACTTTAATTACTGTACAGTGCTTACATAAGAAAATATCCGTGTTTTTAGGAAATAAACAGTGAAGTAATAAAAGACGAAGAGACATGATATATTACAAGTTTCTGAAATAGTTTAGAAAAATTACTTATTGCTTCTGTGTACCTACATAGAGATATAGAGGAGAAAGAGAGGATATAAAAAACATGGACAAAATATTAAAAATTGGCGAGAGGCATTCCCTGGTGGCTCAGATAGTAAAGCGTCTGCCTGCAATGCAGGAGACCCAGGTTCGATCCGTGGGTCAGGAAGATCCCCTGGAGAAGGAGATGGCAACCCACTCCAGTATTCTTGCATGGAAAATTCCATGGACAGAGGAGCCTGGCGGGCTACAGTCCATGGGATCACAGAATTGGACACGACTGAGCAACTTCCCTTTCAAAAGAATTCTCTGTACCTATTTTGCAGTTTTTCTCTGTGTTTGAAATTATTTCAAATGAAAAGATCTTAAAAATTAGTACTCCGGGCACACACACAAAAAATGTGACAATTTGGTTAATAAATTATATGGTCACCCTGTACTATTTTTTTGTACTTTTCATCCTCAGATAGTTTCATTTTTTTTCATTACTAGTGTTTATGAAAAGCTTAAGCTTTTTTTTCCCTTACATTTTACTTTTAACTGTCTTGGTGTCCTTTTCTATTTGTTACTACCTCAAAATTAAATACTTGTTTCTTTTCTATGAATACAAGTTTCTTTGCCTTGTTTTAGATTGAACACCATCTTATGGTCATTGTTACAACTGTTAACTTTCCTTGTTTTCTGTCTTGTTCTGAAGAAAACTCTTGGGCATTAGATTTGTTGACATTGTTTTGAAAGAAATATTATTTGTACCCTTTTGCCTTTTTTTTTTGTCTCCTCCAGAACACAATAAATTCAGTGTTCCTACTTGGGCAGGAGTATATTCCCTTTGGTTCTTTGAGGATACATGGCCATAGTGGGCCCGAGGTTGGTGCTGACTATTTCCTAAGAAGCTTTTTGATCAAATGAGCTTTCTCGTGCTTCTGTGAAAGGAGCAGTATTTTCTTTTCTCAGGGAAAGGATAAGGTTTAGTAACAGTGTCAGTAACTTAAGAATATCTATTGAAAAGTGTGTATGTGGGACTTCCCTGGTGGTCCAGTGGCTAAGAGTCTGCCCACAGTCCCAATGCAGGTGGCCTGGGTTCGATCCCTGGTCAGGGAACTAGATCCCACATGCCGCAACTAAGACCTGAGGCAGCCAAAAACAAAAAAAAGTGTGTGATCATCAGCGTCTGACAGTTTTAGAATTGCTAGACTTTTTTTGCTGTGGACATTGAAAGTCATCTGAATTGATAGCCTGACAGGGCATGGAGAGAAATACAGTGAATCATATACTCGTCTTTCTAAATGAAAGTGGAAAATATAATCTGAAATAACTACAAGTATTGTTTTTTATATGTGGGGATTTCTTTTAAAAGAAGTAGTTATTAGGAAGTTAATTAGACAGGAAATCAGTTCCAGATAAGGAGTGCTTGACTATACTTTGATTTGTGGATTATCAGAATTTCATCATCCCCAGTCTGTATCATGTTTCTTTTCTTTCTGAAGCAGAGGAACATTCTATGTATCCAATTTTATTTATGTTTTTTCCCTCACAGTTTTTCTTTGTGGGGAAAAATTCATTGCTCTTTATAATTCTAGTTATATGTATTTGGCTTCGGTGTTTGGAAATGGGCCCCAGGTGAGTGAAGAAGAATCCTTCTTTCTTTATTGATGTTCTAATCTTGCCACATGTTGTTTTTCGATTATTCTATTATCCTCCATTGTACTGAAGATGAATGATATTTTGCTTATGACAGGACATAAAAATGACTCTGGTTTTTAAGAAGTTATTAGAATGCCAGTGGCAATAACAGATAGACATGCGAGAGGATCCTTTCCTCCAGAAGAGCAGCTGATTTTGTGAACTTCTTTACAAAATAAGTCTTTTTTTTGAAAACCTACTAAGAGAAAATAAAATAACTGCTTGCCTATACTCTTTGTAAAACAAAAACATGCCAGGTAGTAATGTTAATGATGATTTATAGAAGAACAGGCTAGCCATAAAGTAGAAGGAAAAGAAGTTCAGTTAAGCATAGAAGTAATCTTTATACCAGAAGTTTACGATATTACTCATTCCTTTTTCTTAAGGATATGTTTTTATACTTACCCTTCT
This sequence comes from Bubalus bubalis, assembly GCF_019923935.1. NCBI lineage: Eukaryota > Metazoa > Chordata > Mammalia > Artiodactyla > Bovidae > Bubalus > Bubalus bubalis. The sequence continues at coordinate 19,984,256 of NC_059157.1, read as the reverse complement.
TCATATTTTAATTCTTAACTTGACCCTTACACGACTAGAACTTCATAGAAAATTCTTGGATCTTTTATATTTCCCTATATTCATCTTAATTATGACTTTTCAATGTCAATGTTACTTTCTCTTTTATTTGAAGTACACTTTGGGCCAAGTTCAGTTCAGTTCAGTTGCTCAGTCGGTCCTACTTTGTGACCCCTTGGACCACAGCATGCCAGGCTTCCCTGTCCATCGCCAACTCCTGGAGCTTACTCAAACTCACACCAATGAGTCAGTGATGCCATCTAACCATCTCATCCTCTGTCGTCCCCTTCTCCCCCGCCTTTAATCTTTCCCAGCATCAGGATCTTTTCCAGTGAGTCAGTTCTTTGCATCAGGTGGCCAAAGTATTGGAGTTTCAGCTTCAACATCAGTCCTTCCAGTGAATATTCAGACTGATTTCCTTTAGGATGGACTGATTGGATCTCCTTGCAGTCCAAGGGACTCTCAAGAGTCTTCTCCCAACACCACAGTTCAAAAACATAAAATCTTCGGCACTTAGCTTTCTTTATAGTTCAACTCTCACATCCATACATGACTATTGGAAAAACCATAGCTTTGACTAGATGGACCTTTGTTGGCAAAGTAATGTCTCTGGTTTTTAATATGCTATCTAGGTTAGTCATAGCTTTGCTTCCAAGCAGTAAGCATATTTTAATCTCATGGCTGCTGTCACCATCTCCAGTGATTTTGGAGCCCAAAAAATAGTCTCTTACTGTTTCCATTGTTTCCCCATCTATTTGCCGTGAAGTGATGGGACCAGACGCCGTGATCTTCATGTTTTGAATGTTGAGTTTTAAGCCACCTTTTCCTCTCTGCCCCTTCACTTTCATCAAGAGGCTCTTTAGTTCTTCTTCACTTTCTGCCATAAGGGTGGTGTCATCTGTGTATCTACTGCTGCTGCTAAGTCGCTTCAGTCGTGTCCAACTCTATGCGACCCCATAGATGGCAGCCCACCAGGCTTCCCCGTCCCTGGGATTCTCCAGGCAAGAACAGTGGAGTGGGTTGCCATTTCCTTCTCCAGTGCATGAAAGTGAAAAGTGTAAGTCAGATCGCTCAGTCGTATCCAGCTCTTCGCAACCCCATGAAATGCAGCCTACCAGACTCCTCTGTCCATGGGATTTTTCCAGGCAAGCGTACTGGAGTTGGTTGCCATTGCCTTCTCCCTGTGTACTCAAGCTTACTGATATTTCTCCTGTCAATCTTGATTCCAGCTTGTGCTTCATCCAGCCCGGCATTTCACATGATGTACTCCGAATATAAGTTAAATAAACAGGGTGACAGTATACAGCCTTGACATACTCCTTTCCCAATATGCAACCAGTCCATTGTTCCATGTCTAGTTCTAACTGTTGCTTCTTGACCTGCATACAGATTTCTCAAAAGGCAGATAAGGTGGTCTGGTATTCCCATCTCTTTAAGAATTTTCCACAGTTTGTTGTGAAATCCACACAGTCAAAGGCTTTGGCATAGTCAATAAAGCAGAATGGATGTTTTTCTGGAAGTCTCTTGCTTTTTCAGTGATCCAACAGTTGGATCTTGGCAATTTGATCTCTGGTTCCTCTGCCTTTTCTAAATCCAGCTTGAACATCTGGAAGTTCTTGGTTCACGTAGTGTTGAAGCTTCGCTTGGAGAATTTGAGCATTACTTTACTAGTGTGTGAGATGAGTGCAGTTGTGAGGTAGTTTGAACATTCTTAGGCGTTGCCTTTCTTTGGGATTGCACCAAGTACCATGTTTAAATGTTGTGGATAAAACTGTATAATCTAATTCCTTATTTGTTTGACTGTCTGGGTTTTCCTAAGTATTTTTCAATGGAAGACTTTGTATCTTTTCATGATGTAGGATAACATAATATGTATTTACTATGTTTTATGTGTTTTAATGAAGCTGAATAACTTTTGTATTTATCTGATTTAATTCAGTTCAGTTCAGTCGCTCAGTCGTGTCCGACTCTTTGTGACCCCATGAATCACAGCACGCCAGGCCTCCCTGTCCATCACCAACTCCCAGAGTTCACTCAAACTCATGTCCATCGAGTTGGTGATGCCATCCAGCCATCTCATCCTCTGTCGTCCCCTTCTCCTCCTGCCCACAAATCTCTCCCAGCATCAGGGTCTTTTCCAATGAGTCAACTCTTCGCATGAGGTGGCCAAAGTACTGGAGTTTCAGCTTTAGCATCATTCCTTCCAATGAACACCCAGAACTGATCTCCTTTAGGATGGACTGGTTGGATCTCCTTGCAGTCCAAGGGACTCTCAGGAGTCTTCTCCAACACCACAGTTTAAAAACATCAATTCTTCGGCGCTCAGCTTTCTTTATAGTCCAACTCTCACATCCATACATGACCACTGGAAAAACCATAGCCTTGACTAGACGGACCTTTGTTGGCAAAGTAATATAATATCTCTGCTTTTGAATATGCTATCTAGGTTGGTCATAACTTTCCTTCCAAGGAGTAAGCGTCTTTTAATTTCATGGCTGCAGTCACCATCTGCAGTGATTTTGGAGCCCAGAAAAATAAAGTCTGTTACTGTTTCCACTGTTTCCCCATCTATTTCCCATGAAGTGATGGGACCAGATGCCATGATCTTCATTTTCTGAATGTTGAGCCTTAAGCCAAATTTTTCACTCTCCTCTTTCACTTTCATCAAGAGGCTTTTTAGTTCCTCTTCATTTTCTGCCATAAGGGTGGTGTCATCTGCATATCTGAGGTGATTGATATTTCTCCTGGCAATCTGGATTCCAGCTTGTGCTTCTTCCAGCCCAGCGTTTCTCATGATGTACTCTGCATGTAAGTTAAATAAGCAGGGTGACAATATACAGCCTTGACGTACTCCTTTTCTTGTTTGGAACCAGTCTGTTGTTCCATGTCCAGTTCTAACTGTTGCTACCTGACCTGCATATAGGTTTCTCAAGAGGCAGGTCAGGTGGTCTGGTATTCCCATCTCTTGAAGAATTTTCCAGTTTCCTGTGATTCACACAGTCAAAGGCTTTGGCATAGTCAATAAAGCAGAAATAGATGTTTTTCTGAAACGCTCTTGCTTTTTCAATGATCTGGCAGATGTTGGCAATTTGATCTCTGGTTCCTCTGCCTTTTCTAATACCAGCTTGAACATCTGGAAGTTCACGGTTCACGTATTGCTGAAGCCTGGCTTGGAGAATTTTGAGCATTACTTTACTAGCATGTGAGATGAGTGCAATTGTGCAGTAGTTTGAGCATTCTTTGGCATTGCCTTTCTTTGGCATTGGAATGAAAACTGACCTTTTCCAGTCCTGTGGCCACTGCTGAGTTTTCCAAATTTGCTGGCATATTGAGTGCAGCACTTTGCCAGCATCATCTTTCAGGATTTGAAACAGCTCAACTGGAATTCCATCACCTCCACTAGCTTTGTTCATAGTGATGCTTCCTAAGGCCCACTTGACTTCACATTCCAGGATGTCTGGCTCTAGGTGAGTGATCACACCATCGTGATTATCTGGGTCGTGAAGATCTTTTTTGTACAGTTCTTCTGTGTATTCTTGCCACCTCTTCTTAATATCTTCTGCTTCTGTTAGGTCCATACCATTTCTGTCCTTTATTGAGCCCCTCTTTGCATGAAATGTTCCCTTGGTATCTCTAATTTTCTTGAAGAGATCTCTAGTCTTTCCCATTCTGTTGTTTTCCTCTATTTCTTTGCATTGATTGCTGAGGAAGGCTTTCTTATCTCTCCTTGCTATTCTTTGGAACTCTGAATTCAGATGCTTATATCTTTCCTTTTCTCCTTTGCTTTTCGCTTCTCTTCTTTTCACAGCTATTTGTAAGGCCACCTCAGAGAGCCATTCTGCTTTTTTGCATTTCTTTTCCATGGGGATGGTCTTGATCCCTGTCTTCTGTACAATGTCATGAACCTTCGTCCATAGTTCATCAGGCAGTCTGTCTATCAGATCTAGTCCCTTAAATCTATTTCTCAGTTCCACTGTATAATCATAAGGGATTTGATTTAGGTCATACCTGAATCAAAAGGTCATACCTAGTGGTTTTCCCCACTTTCTTCAATTTCAATCTGAATCTGGCAATAAGGAGTTCATGATCTGAGCCACAGTCAGTTCCCGGTCTTATTTTTGCTGACTGTATAGAGCTTCTCCATCTTTGGCTGCAAAGAATATAATCAATCTGATTTCGGTGTTGACCATCTGGTGATGTCCATGTGTAAAGTCTTCTCTTGTGTTGTTGGAAGAGGGTATTTGCTATGACCAATGCATTTTCTTGGCAAAATTCTATTAGCCTTTGCCCTGCTTCATTCCGTACTCCAAGGCCAAATTTGCCTGTTACTCCAAGTGTTTCTTGACTTCCTACTTTAGCATTCCAGTCCCATATAATGAAAAGGACATCTTTTTTGGGTGTTAGTTCTAAAAGGTCTTGTAGGTCTTCATAGACTCATTCAACTTCAGCTTCTTCAGCATAACCGGTTGGGGCATAGGCTTGGATTACTGTGATACTGAATGGTTTGCCTTGGAAACGAACAGAGATCATTCTTTTTTGAGATTGCATCCAAGTACTGCATTTTAGACTGCTTTGTTGACCATGATGGCTACTCCATTTCTTCTAAGGGGTTCCTGCCAACAGTAGTAGATATAATGGTCATCTGAGTTAAATTCACCTATTCCAGTCCATTTTAGTTTGCTGATTCCTAGAATGTTGACGTTCACTCTTGCCATCTGCTGCGTGACCACTTCCAATTTGCCTTGATTCGTGGACCTGACGTTCCAGGTTCCTATGCAATATCGCTCTTTACAGCATCGGACCTTGCTTCTGTCACCAGTCACATCCACAGCTGTGTGTTGTTTTTGCTTTGGCTCCATGCCTTCATTCTTTCTGGAGTTATTTCTCCACTGATCTCTAGTAGCATATTGGGCACCTACTGACCCAAGGAGTTCCCCTTTCAGTATCCTATCATTTTGCCTTTTCATACTGTTCATGGGGTTCTCAAGGCAAGAATACTGAAGTGGTTTGCCATTCCCTTCTCCAGTGGACCACATTCTGTCAGACCTCTCCCCCATGACCCGCCCATCTTGGGTGGCCCCACATGACGTGGCTTAATTTCATTGAGTTAGACAAGGCTGTGGTCCATGTGATTAGATTGACTAGTTTTCTGTGATTATGTTTTGTGTGTCTGCCCTCTGATGCCCTCTCACAACACCTACCTTCTTACTTGGGTTTCTCTTACCTTGGACGCGGGTTATCTCTTCACGGCTGCTCCAGCAAAGCGCAGTCTTTGCTCCTTACCTTGGACGAGGGCTATCTCCTCACGGCCGCCTCTCCTGACCTTGAATGTGGAGTAGCTCCTCTCGCCCCTCCTTTGCCTGCTCAGCCGCTCCCTGGACGTGGGTTTGCTCCTCTCGGCTGCCCCTCGTGACCTCGGGCATGGGGTAGCCCACGCCCGATTTAATTAAATGGGCTTGATTTAATTAAATGGGCTTGATTGACCAGTGAGTCTATTCCTCAGAAACTATGGTGAGTTCTTAGTGTCATAATTAGGGAATTTTGCTTTGTATTGTGAGTCTGCTGCAGTAAGGAGGTGCATGGAAGAAGGTGCAGAAACAAAAAGATTTATTTGAGTAGTTGCAGTGAGTCCCTATGCTTAGAATCTTTCATTCATTTTCCCTTAAGACACTCATGTATACATTATGTCTTCTAGTAAACTATATAAAGCTTGATGTCCAACACAAGAAAGATCAAGAGCAATGGGATGTGCTTTTTATTTACTCAGCAAAGGATGATTGCAACAAAGCATTGTGGGCCTCTGTAAATCTTTCCCACTGTATCCGAACTCCTTAGCTGAAAAGTACTTTAACAGGGAATATACCAAAAGGTGTCTCTGGTAATTTTGATATTCTTTGATCTTGATCATCCCAAGGTTAACCTTACTTACCCATACATACAAGGCTATACTAGTTGGTAAGATCCCCCTGAGGGAGAGCATTGCAACCCATCCAGTGTTCTTGGCTGGAGAATCCCCATGGACAGAGGAGTCTGGCAGGCTATAGTCCAGGTGTTTGCAAAGAGACAGACATGACTGAGCAACTAAGCACATACTTTTGGAATTATTTATTAGAGAATTGTTCTCCCCTTGAACATTTTTAGTTAGACTATAATATTGGAAAGTAAATAGATCACTGTCTGCCTCCATTGCATTCAAGAATCTGTTGGTTATATGGATGGCAATGATCGAGAAGTAAATTGGGCATAGGAAGAGTTTCCAAAGAGAAGTTTACCATTTTTTTAACTTGTAAATTTGTGCTCAGCTAAACAATAAAAATGTTAGAATAATTTTTTCATTATCAATTAATTAAGTGTTCCTTTTGAGAAAGAAAATAGAACTTTATAAATGGGAACTGTTTTAATACATCTGGGCCACAGATAGAAACAAGGTCATGGTGCACTCACAGCATAGCTGACAGCTCTCTTTTACCATTTTCTAATAGCATACAGTCTAGAAGAAACCTTTGCTTCCTTAAACCCTCTCCCAATACTCTCAACTCAGCTCAAAAGCTGTAGTGGAGTCTTAACACCCTCTGACTGAGGTGCCAGCTGTCCCCTATGGCCTGTCTTTTCCCTCACTGTAGCAAGTAACAATCCCAATTTATTCACCTGTAGCTGTCTTCCCAGTGGACTTTGGCTGGAAGGCATCAACATTTTCCTTAAAGACATTTCTTAGATTCAAATTACTTCCCCAACACTTAAAAGGTGAAAGAAGGATTTGTTAACTCTGTGTGTGTGTGTGTGTGTGTGTTCAGCTCAGCATGTTTGTTGGTACTTACATGTTCATTTTGATAGTTGTTAAGTATATAAGGATAAGGAAGACACTATCTCTGACCTCTAAACTGAATGATTAGTATGTTTTCATATGATAATAACAGTGAGTCTGGTTAATTTATAAATCTCTTTCCTTCATAGATTTTAATCATTTTTACCATGTTTCATCTGAAGGCAAAAGAAAATGCTTGAAAATTTGTTAACTTTGTGTAGTGTAGGGTGTGGAATTCTGATTACTAGTACCACAGAATTTATAAAGGAAATTCTTACTGCAAATGTATTTGTATGCGTGTGTGTGTCAGAGAAAGAGAGATAGGGAGTCATAATGATTCACACAGAACCACCTGATGGCAGTTCTGATGATATAGTGTGTGCCTTTCCTAAGAGAACTTCTGGAATTACTGTTAGTTCCAGCGTGTGCCCCAGGATATATCTATTTCCACAAGTCATTTTCAGTAAGATGTGAAAGTTTCTCAGTTTCATCTATGTCATGAAAACTGTAGATCTTCATCTCACACAAAGAGAATGAATCTTAATATGTTTCTTAGTTTTGCTCTTCAACAAATAACCTTGCCAAGTCTTCTTAATATTCCAAGGCAAATCAGTGGACCCTGGGATTTAAAATTTTACACTTCCAAACAGCTACAGATATTTCTTTCCACACTGGATTAGAAATGTTTGCCTTAAATCTTTTAAGATTATCAAAATGAGAAAACATTAGGCTGTCAAGAATCTGAAAATACCTTCCTTTTATACTCACTCACTCTTAGGTAGTCCTTGTCAGGATTCCTGGGTAATTATGTGCAGAAGCCATTATACAAATGACTGGTTTTATCAGTTAAGCCACATTTACTCAAAATGAATGCATAGTATTTTTTTGCTAGCGTAGAATGAGAGATTATGTATGGAAAGAAACATTTTCAGTATTTAAACAGTGCTAGTTACCCTTAACTATAACTTTCTCCAAATGATATGGTTATTATTATATAATAACAAATTAGAAGTATTAAATTATTTGAAATAATTATCTACTTTTGTCACACTAAGATTTCTGCAAACATTATTTGATTTTGTGTGTGTGTCTATATGCTATCTGGGCTGGAGACAGATAACTTGAGATGGTGCCAGGTGGGTCAGAGTAATGTCATCCTTCATGAACACGCTGGCCATGAGCTATCATAGCTGTCATTTGTCAGACTGTTCGTTTTATGTATAAAATAAATTTCTTAATGGTGTCCTTGAAGTGAGACTCAGTTTTAGTTTAGAATGTTGTATACCATTTTTTCTTTGATTTTCTTAGCACTGGTTTCTCATCAGGTCATTTCTGGAGATACTTTCTGTTTAAAATGTGTAATAGTACCTTTAGTGAAAACATGTTATCTCTTTCTAGCATATAAACATTGGTTTATCACTGCAAAGAAGATATGACTAAATAAATGTACCTACTTTTGTGTCTCATAAAAATGTACGTAAAAAAATGGAAAATTTATTATTTTACCTCTTTTGGAGGACTACTATCAATAATAGCCGGCTGAAAGTATATAGTTACTATACTTCTTTATGTTGTTGTTTAGTAGCTAAGTCATGTCTGACTCGGCGACCCCATGGATTGTATCCCGCCAGGCTCCTCTGTCCATGGGATTTCCCAGGCAGGAGTACTGGAGTAGGTTGCCATTTCCTTCTCCAGGGGATCTTCCCAACCCTGTTGTTATAAAGTAACTGATTATACTACACTCCCATAATACTGAGAAAAAAATGAATATTTTAATAAGTCAGTGAAAGGAAAACAGATCAAGTAAAAACCAAAATCTGCTTTAGTAAACATAATTTGATATAAGAAATCTTTCAGATAGGTTTGCTTTTTACCCATATTTTGAAGTCATTTATAGAATCTTGAAAAGCCAGCTTTTATTAAAAATTTATCCATTAGGAATAGTCTTGAAAAGAAATATAAAAGAAATTTAAGGTAATACCACTTCACACCCATTCAGTTCAGTTCAGTTCAGTCACTCAGTCGTGTCCGACTCTTTGCGACCCCATGAATTGCAGCACGCCAGGTCTCCCTGTCCATCACCAACTCCTGGAGTTCACTCAAACTCAGGTCCATCAAGTCGGTGATGCCATCCAGCCATCTCATCCTCGGTTGTCCCCTTCTCCTCCTGCCCCCAATCCCTCCCAGCATCAGAGTCTTTTCCAATGAGTCAACTCTTCGCATGAGGTGGCCAAAGTACTGGAGTTTCAGCTTTAGCATCATTCCTTCCAAAGAAATCCCAGGGCTGATCTCCATGGCTACTATTTTGTTTTAAGAGAGAGAAAAAATAAATCTTAGCAAGAATGTAGAGCAATTGGAACCCTTGTGCACTGTTGGTGGGGATGTAAAACGATGCGGTGGATGTGGGAAACGCTGTGAAGGTTCCTCAAAATTAAAAATAAGATTACCGTGAGGTAGCAACTCAGGTTCAAAAGAGTTGAAAACAGAGACTCAGAGAGATATTTGTACACTCGTGTTTGTAGTAGCATTATTAGAGCCAAAACGCAGAGGCACCTTAAGTGTCCATCGAGAAATGAGTGGATAAACTAAATGTGGTCTGTACATAAAGTGGAATTTTACTCTGCTTTATAAAGGCCCACCACTCATTAGTCCAGTATTCTCATAGAGAAAAGTAAGTTGTTTGCATAATATAAAGGACTATATGTTTGACTAGTTTACTATTGCTGTTAATTTTTTCTTATACTAATTCAAATAGCTCTCTCCCCAAAACTATTTGCCTTGCTTTCAGGAATAAGACATGTTCGCAAAAAGCTAAAAAGTAATAGCAACCCAAACTTTGTACTGTAAAGAACTGTTATATGTATGTGCTTATAATAATTGTTTTTGACTGAATTAGAATCATAGCAGTTTCATTCAGCAATTTCAAATTGCCACATCAAATTTTGTTTTCATTCCGATTTACGATGCACTTATATCTGAATCCTGTCCTATTGGTACTCCCCTCCTCCCCACGCCCGCAGGGATTTCCTATATAATAACCTGGTGATACTTTCATTTTTATATCTAAAATTATATACGATAGACTCTCTCATTGTTGCAATGGAGCTTCCTCCAAATACGACATTTCTTTTAAGAAACACAGGCAGCTCCAGGGATGGGAACGTGGGATAGGTATGCCTTTTTTATAAATAAAGTTTATTGTGCGCTTCTGGAGATATAAGAAAGTATAAAATATGGTCCCTGACTTCAAGGGTCTCAAGTTGGGCAAGGGAGACAGACCCACAAGTGATTTTTCATACAACATGGAAAGTGTTATGGAGCACAGAGGAAGGCGCAGGTGGTTCTTTGCAGAAAAAACTAAAGCCAGGAATTCGGCATTTTCTGCCCCTGGGTTGTTCTCTGTCCACTTTTGTGACTTAGTATTTTCTGTCTAACATTTCTGTGTATTTTTCCATTTAGAATATGTTATTTTTCTGTACTTTTGATCAGCAGTGTCAAAAGAATATGGCCTAGACTAAAACCACACAATCTTATTCAGTTTCTCTCCCCAGTTACTTCTGCGGCATCTAAAAGCTTGGCACCAAATAAAGACAATAAGCAAACTAAGGAAATGGAAAAAAAAAAATACAATTCTTCTCTAGCTTGTCCTCAGCAACAACAGTATCACTCTACCAAGTAGACAATACCTTCTTCTGCATCCATCAGAGGTATCAAGTGATCAGTATCATTGTGCAGAACTTGAACACAGAAAAGTACTGTCTAGAATGAGGGTACAAGTGTGTTTGCCTGTGTATGCACAGTGGTTTGGTAGTTGTTTCTTAAAGTTAGAATTTGTATAACCTTGGAACCTTTTCCGGAAGACGGTGATTTTCGTAATTATTTGAGTTTCAAATGTGCCTTTTCTTTAATTTTCTAAGCTATTAATACCTTGCTACTAAAGAAGCAAGAAGAAAGGAAAAGGAAATATTAATATTACTAGATATCCCCAATCCACAGATCGTAGATTTCTGTGCTAATTTATTTAGTGTTTAGCTGGTACACTGGGTGGTATATACACCTATGCCTACACACATACACCCGCCCTGCCCCCAGCATACACACACGGGTGTGTGACTAGCAGCCCTGATCCTGAGCTCAGGTTGACAATGTTCTTATTAAGAAAGCAGCAGTAACTCAGAAGAAAGGCTTGTGTGCCACTTTTTCATAGCTATGGTATGCCCTTGTGGAGAAACATTGTTTTATGTGGCCTTGTCCATGTCCTGTTGGAAACGGTCATTATCAGCAGAGCTGACTTGCACATCCTCAGTGTTTAACGTAGTACTAATGGTAGATTCGATGGCCATGAGTTTGAGCAAGCTCCGGGAGTTGGTGATGGACAGGGAAGCCTGGTGTGCTGCAGTCCATGGTTTGCAGAGTCATACATGACTGAGCAACTGAACTGAACTGAACTGAATGCTAGATTAATTTTATTTTTAATTTACCTCTAACTTCATGCTTTAAAATACTGGCTACATGCATGCTAACCTTCAGTCACATGTCATAAGGATTGCGGAACATTCCTGTGGTAGATAAAAATATGCCAAGACTGATATGCATTTCATGAAATCATTGTAATATAAAGTAAATCTAAAGTTTAAAATTAACAAAGAGCAAAACACATCATATTTAGTAACATTCATAGTTTGCATTATGACTTAGCATTATTGACTCATGGATATAGGTGAAGCTGGCTACTAGAAAACAGTAGTTTATTAAATATCAAATATCTAAAACAGGCATTTACTATACACACACACATATACCTTTTGGACTGAAATTTTCTCTCTAATGAGGAAATGAGATTTACTCTCTGTAAGGTTCTATCAATCTCAATAAAATTCTACCTCTTCACAATATGGAGGAGAAGGGAGAGTTCATCTGCATGGTTTTCTAATTATCTTCCCCTGAATAGCTTTCACTTTTTCTTGGGGATTATTTGATTTTTTTAAAACCTATTTTTTCCACCAGTTGATTAATGTTGTACATCAGTTTTTATAGCCTTCTGCTCATATTGTGATTGCAACTCTCTATGGACCCAGCAAAATGTTTAGGACAGAAAGATAAAATGCCTCCCCTTTTTTCACTATATAAAGCCATTGTATTATACAGAAAGTTAGTGGAGTATGGAGAAATCTGTTCTCTCAGATCTCTTAAATGTCAGTTGTTTTGAATAAGAGTTCTTTCACTGATGTTAATTAAAAAGAGGTCCTATCTCCCTGATGATTTACAGGGAGAAATAATAAGCAATTGTCAGTAAAGCAATTGCTTTAAAATTTGAAAAGCTTTGTCACCATCATCGTCATCACCATTATCTTGTGTTGAAGATTGGGAAGCATCGTTGGCTGTTGTATTTATATTATCCCTGACCCTCAGAGTAACCCACAGGATAAGCTTTATCTCTCTCATTTTACAATGAGAAACATGAAGCTGAGAGGAAGGTTAAATGATTTGGTCAAACTCTCATGGCTAGTCAGTAGCCGACCCAGGATTTATTCAAAATATCTGGCACAAAAATTAATGTTCCTTTGATACGACTTACTGGTGATTCCCAAGCCAGACCCAGGTCATGGACCCCCTGGATATATGCACAAACCACCCTGTCTTTGTGATGAAAGTCATAAAGTTAGAGGAAGAAAAAATTTAAAGACAGCAGTGATGTACAATTAGAGCATTTTACCTTCTCCTTCTAAGTTGGTTCAGTCTTTTTTTTTTTTCAACATGCCCTTAATTCCCTATGCCATTAATTCACTATTTCCCTATGAACTTGCTGCCATAATTAGTCCATTGTTGAATCCCTTAAATAGTTAGTAATATTCTCCTATTTTTAAGCCAAATACAATACCTTCTTTTTTTGGAGCCAAATTGTATATGTCTAAGCATTTTTCTTTTTGAGAACCTCCTCTGAAATACCGACAAGAGTAGACAGGACCCTTTGTATAACTGTAACCATCACCTCTACCACCTTGTCTTTTTATCGTGTAAACCAAATAGTTGCCTTCCTTCCTTTTTTTTTTTTAATTCTGCTGATACAACATGAGTTTCCATGTGCTTTTCTGTAAATTTGTCACGTCGATTCATTGAGTTTCCTGTCAAATCAGCTCCAGAGTAGTGAATCTAGGCTACTCTTAAGCCAGTTTTTAGTGTTTCTTGACTTACGTATTTGAACAGTTGCGTGTGTTTTGTTTTGTTTTTTTACTCTAATATCAGGACACTGCATTTATCCTCCTCATTCTTTATGTTCTTTTTGTAATGTTCGCCATCAGTTGCCATTATTCTGTATCCTGAGTTCAGGTTCTTCAAGACCAGATATTGTTCCTCCATGTTATCTAGATAACCAGCTTTTTTTTTCTTTTTTTTCCAAATTTCCATTTCTCTTAAGTTAGTCAGCAGGAAGAAATGATGAATTTACCAAGTTCTTTGGTCTTTTGCCCAGGACTTTCATAGTCACTGGAAATTGTCTATATTTCTTTTGTTTAAGTTATTCATCTCTACAAGATTCAGTAAAAGTGGTTAGTGGAGTACGATACACTTTCTAAACACACTCTCAGTCACTTCTTGGCATGTACATTTGAATGAGGTAACCTTCTAAAAAGCTTGTGCTGTCCCTATGAGTCATCATTAACCATACTGGTCCCTTTCTCTAAATGCTGTAGCATATTGCAGGGACTCTTCAGTGCTTAATACCTGTGGATTGTCATCAGTTATCACATACATCTTTAAAAGCCTTAGTTGCCTACTAAGACAAACCTTGTTTTTGCATTATGCTGCTCATTAATGTTCAGTGCTTCTTATGTATTACTCACCTCTTGAGTTTCTAGCCTTCTCATCAACTTTATTGTTAGATTCTCTTCTCCTCCCAGCTTCATTCCTACCTCTGTTTTTACTACTTTCCTCTTTCACGGTTCCTTCTTCCATTTCCCTTTCCCTATTCTCTCTCCCACCCATCACTCCCCTCCTACCAAAGAAATGTCCAGAAGTCGTGCTCTGAACCAAGAGAGCTTATACCCGGGAGAGCCCTTCTTAGATCACTCAAAGAGAAGGTGCTCCCCCACAGTGAGTGTCTACTCAGTTTTGTAACCTTCCAGCTCAGGGTAGTTTTAGATCCACACTCTGCCGGACTGTAGCTACTGGCCACGGATGGCTATTGGACATGTAAATGGGTCTAGTGTCACATGTTGAAATGATAATATTCTAGATACACTGGATGAAATAAAATATTAAAATTCGTATCCTCTGTAGTCCACCCGTAGTCCACCCCAACCCATGTCCATCAAGTTGGTGATGCCATCCAACCATCTCATCCTCTGTCGTCCCCTTCTCCTCCTGCCCTCAATCCTTCCCAGCATCAGGACCTTTTTTTCAATGTGGCTACTGGAAAACTTTAAATTACATATGTGCTTTGAATTATATTCCTACTAGACAGCAATTTTTAGACACTCTAAATTAAAAGGAAATACATAAAGAGATTCATTAGCACAAAGAAAAAGAGGAAAATGAATTATACATGAACAAATAATAAAATGCATAGCATTCTGGAGCCATTTTGGATCGACACATGTCAGTATGCCCAGAGAGCTTTGTTACATTATTGCGCAAACTGGTGGAGGTTGAACATAATCAGCCCTGATTTGTCAAGAAAGCTTAAATTATGTTTGGAATAATCCATTTTTGAATGCATAGAAGTGTTTAATATGTTTCAGAAAGAAATTCCCTCAAGAGCAGAGGAATTAAAATGCTAAATTAGCAGTTATGTTGAAAACTTGGCTATCTAGAGCGTTTTAGTCCTTGGGTTTTCCAAGAGAACTAATTTTTATGGCTGCAGCTTTTTAATAAGGCTAAGTGATAATTTTTATGTGAGGGTAGTTGATAAATTTACGGGAGCAGAATAAGCCCCTAAAAGAGTAAAAGTACCAAAATATCAAAACCACTTTTTCTTCAGAAATGTTTCTTAATATTTGATAGGAAGTGTTATATTTATATTAAAATAATTTCAAAAAGAATTTATTTTTGTTGTTTAAAATTAGTACACGAATTTGATCTCTTCATTCAAGAAGCTTTGGTATTTAATACCTGCAATCTCTGTCTTTGTTCATTTACATTTAGAAATGGTAGCAAATGTTTCTCAAAGGCAAATTCTACAGTCAAGTTGTGGATAATACGAAACTAAAACCAAAACCTAATCATGGAAAAACAAATTAATGTTTTGAGCATCATGGAAGGGTTGTATGCATGAAGTGATATTATATCACAGGTTAATCTAAGCAGCTTTCTAAACAAGGAAGCTCTGAATAACCATCTACTGAAAAGATAGTGAAATTACATGAATCTAGTTTCTGCTAAGAAATTCATAATAGCACACACAAAAGACATGGAATGTCGACACAGATTTCATTATTATTGATGTCAGTTCGGTTCAGTCGCTCAGTCATGTCTGACTCTTTGCGACCCCATGAACCACAGCACGCCAGGCCTCCCTGTCCATCACCACCTCCCGTAGTCCACCCAAACCCATGTCCATCGAGTCGGTGATGCCATCCAACCATCTCATCCTCTGTCGTCCCCTTCTCCTCCTGCCCTCAATCCCTCCCAGCATCAGGATCTTTTCAAATGAGTCAGTTCTTGGCATCAGGTGGCCAAAATATTGGAGTTTCAGCTTCAACATCAGTCCTTCCAATAAATTGTCTTATATATGTTTCTGATAGAAATGTCGCTGCCCTGTTTTGCTAAGTGTTTACAATAAAAAAGGACTGACAATAGACAATTAAACTGACACTAAGGGGTCGAGTTAATATATTCCAGATGAGAAAATCAAAATGTACAGTTGTCATGTTGTTTCTTGCCCTGTTACATAGTAGAATGTATCCCAGTAAGATAGTAATTGTAAGATGATCTGAAACTGAACATCTACTTCTATTTCTTGGGTTTTCTACTTCAAATAAAGATGTTTTTCTGATTTACATTTTGAAAAACTTGAAGCAATTTCCCAAAATAAAATGCTGTGAAATAATTTTCCCCCAAAATTGCAAATATATTCTCATTTCCTCAACTTTAAAATCTTTCATCCATACTTTTCTGAAATAATAAGCATCCTTATATGTCTCCTCAGTTGAACAAAATAAGAAAAAGTAGATAAAAGTATTCAAACAAAATCAAAATCAGTAGTTACGATGATAGTACACTGGCCCGTTACATTAACCTTAGAATAAGGAAATGAAAATGATTAAGTAAATTAAGTGAATGTGCAACTGTGTTGAATTTTTTTTAAGCTAATATTATGCTCAGGAAAGGAGCAAACTGGCCTTCCAGATATTATACCTCAATAGCTCTCGTATAGTCGTCCTTTTTTTCCTAAAACTATTTCTCATGGAGAACATTTTCTTTAATATGCCTGAAACACCTCCTAACTGAACTATGAACTCTCAGCGTCTGTCTCGGAATAGACTGTGCAAGAATCAAAGACAAATTAAGTTTTGACAATTAAATTAATAATTAAATAAGCTATTAATGGCTATATTATTTAAATAGATTGTTCTGATTTTATGGACATTTCTGAGTCTGTGATTATATAGCCGTTAAGTAGAAGCTGAATTAACATGCTGCTGCTACTATGATCATGTTCAGAAAGATTATTGGATGAAGTATTAGTCTAAGATTGAGAAGTAAGTATTTTAAAGTTTATAAACTGATTTATAGCTATGTTAGATCATATCCCTTAGTCACACATAAGACTAGCACATCAAAGATAAACTCTGCTGCATTGTGATCCATTCAGTACCTTGTCTGTACTTGACTCTTTACATTCTCACTGTCACCGTTTTATGTACGTTTCCTCTCACCATCCTCCTACAATAGTCCTGTAACTAATCTCCAGTGTCTCCAGGTCCTGATTCATTGAGCTACCAGGTTAAGTTAAGTTTTAATTAGTTTACTCCCCTGCTTTAAAAAAAAAAAAAAAGAGTGACTCCCTGTTCCTATTCCTTATAAAATCATGTTCAACTCTACAAGCTAACATTCAGGATCCTTTAAAATATAGAATAAATTTACTTTTAAATTATTATTTAATGCTCCCCATTCCACTTCATCTTCCCAACATACACTCTAAATTTGACATCAGTCACCTTTCTCCAAATATGTATTTCATTTTCCTGCACTTCTTTCCTCATACTGATAATTATCTAAATTCCAGTCCATCTTCACATGTTAAAATCTTGCCCAAAATTGTGTGGCCAAGGTTCTGTGTGTCTTCATGAAATCACCCCATATTATTCCAATTAAAAATACTGTCAAAGGACATAGATTCTAATCTGAGCTTTGCCACTACATAGTTTTAGAATATTAGGCAAATTATTTGTTTATTCTGGGTCTTAACTGAGTCATGTATAAAATAAGGATATCAAACTAATTTATCTTGCCAAGCCTGCCTTAAGATTATATTTAGAATCAACAAGTGTAAGTCAAAGATCCTTTTTTTTAACAGTAGTTCTTAACCTGTAGTAACTTCACAGACTTCAGTGAAATTCTTTGAAAACTCTAAAACTGGAGGCAAAAGTTTATCTTACAGTCTGCAAAGAATTTTCTCCCTAGGGAGAGGGTCTAAAGCTACTTTCATTAGCTTCTTAAAATGGTTCATGATGCCCAAAAGGTTAGGATCTATCATTTCCCTGATCTAAATCTTTTATTAACAGACACACTCAAGGGCTCCGTCCCTCTCTCACTGTCAATGGTAAATACCTAAAAGTTTTAAGAACACAGTGCTTAGGTCAGTTATCTTCTATTAGAGGTCCTCAGCCCCTTCCCCTTAACATACCTGACAGTGGTGCGCACGTGCGGTGCCTCCGTCAGCAGCAGTAGCGCACTGCAGCGTGCTGAGTGAGTTCCTCATCATTTACCCTGAGGACCTGACGCCACGTCCTACAGGCCTGGCACCATCCCTCGCACACTAGCTCCAATTCCATCACTGACGTCCTGCTAATTCCAAGGTTCAAGACGTGATTCAGTAGTAGTAGCTGTAGTATACTTGGCATGTTATAGATAGTAAATATTTGTTAAATGAATAAATGCATTTATTCAAAGGAGAGCTAATAAATGAATGGTATTTTAAAAGAGAGAGTTTGCATAAGAAAGATTATGCCCAGGATAAAATACCATTACTCAGGTTGCACTAAGGTTAATTAACTCTGTGAATAAGAGATTTAGTGATACTTCAGGGAAATATAAGGAAGAAAAGTAAGTTAAGCATGTGCAGCTTAAAGAAGTAAATTGTAATTGCTGCTTCCTGAAAAGAGCAAAATTGCAAAGTTATTGTGTCTTTCAGAGACTTTGTTAACAGGACAAAATATACAAAGAATAAAATACAGTCATACACAATAATTACAATGAAGGCAGGATAGTTCTTATATCATTCATGCAGTAATCACTTGTACTTCTGTGTTAACTTTAGTTTCCTTAATTTTTTACATCTAATGTAAGAGGGCAGCGGTCTGACAATCCCAAATAGGTATCTCTCCAAACTCCAGGCCCTCAGTAGGCTGATGCATTGAGAGGCCAACCATCCTGATAAGAGCAAGGACTGCAGGAAGGTAATTTTCTTTTCACAGATAACAATTTGATACCTATAAATCAAAATATGCTTTGTACATGTCTTATTATAGCTCTCAGCTCACAGGTACTGCATAAGAAACAGTCCTTGAGTGAAGAGGTCGATTTTATTAATATATATTCTTCCTATTTAAAAAAATACAAAAGCTAGAACAAGTGAGCGGTAAAGAGCTAAAAGCTGTGCAGTTAGCTCAGTTTAGGTGAATTCTCCTCACAAAAGGCAAGCATGTGATTTCTAGCTGTGAGGTGGGATTTCTAGCAGTACTGTCATATTTCTCACTAGTCAACTTCTTCTCTTTTGTTCTTTTCCCTTTCTATAGATGGCATGTTTGTATTCCAGAATTAAGAATTTTTCAGATTT
This sequence comes from Bubalus bubalis, assembly GCF_019923935.1. NCBI lineage: Eukaryota > Metazoa > Chordata > Mammalia > Artiodactyla > Bovidae > Bubalus > Bubalus bubalis. The sequence goes on along the minus strand of NC_059157.1, from coordinate 19,965,435 downwards.
TAAAAAAGATGTGACTTGGCAGTTTCTTATAAAGTTTAACATTTACTGTACATTTTAGCAGCCCCGCACTTTTAAGCATTTACTCAGGGGAAATGATGACATAGGTCCATACAAAATCCTGCCTGAATTTTTAGTAGCTTTATTCATGATCGCCAAAAGCTGGAACAACCCTTATATCTGTCAGCCAGTGAATGGATAAGCAAATTCAGGTGCATTCATATAATGTAATGCTACATAATCAAAATGGTCAAATACTGATACGTCCTTTTCCAGGGGACCGTCCTGACCCAGGGATCCAACCCACATCTCTGTGTCTCCTACATTGGCAGGAGAGTTCTTTACCATCTGAGCCACCAGGGAAGCCCTGTTTTTGGCCAGTGTGCGTTTGTAGTTATGTCCCAAATTTTAATACTTAGATTTTTAACTAACAGAAAAAATTAGTGAAAAATCTTGAGTTACATTCCAAATACAGTTGACAATAGCCTGCCAGCTTGCTCTGTCCATGGGATTTTCCAGGCAAGAATACTGGAATGGGTTGCCATTTCTTTCTGCAGGGGATCTTCCCAATCCAGGGATCAAACCTGGGTCTCCTGCACTGCCGGCAGACTCTTTACTGTCTGAGCTACCAAGGAAGCAGATACAATTGACAGAATATCAGAAACGGGTATAAATTATTTGAAACCCTGCTTGTTGTTTATTGGCTAAGTCGTGCTCTACACTTTTGCGACCCCATAGACTGTAGCCCGCAAAGCTCCTCTGTCCATGGGATTCTCCAGTCAAAAATGCTGGAGTGGGTTGCCATTTCCTTCTTCATTGGAAAACCCTGCTAAATGTCCATAAATGGGATATGTATCTAAGATGTTGCTGGGGCTAAGTGAAGACATATTACTGCATACAAAGAAACTTGTTGTTAACAATCATCTATTGACTGCATTATTTTCTTTTTTTGTAGAACCTTTGTTACGGATGTAATATTGTGGTAATGTTTAAGGACTTTTTTTTTGTTAACATATGTAATTGTTGTCATAAATATTATGATATAAGATAGTATAGTTGTATTTGGGGGGGGGGAGCTTTTATCTTTAAAAATTGATTTCAGCTGCCCTGCAGGGATTGGGACATCTCCATTTTCCTAAAAAACTGGAAAATTCTGTTCCAGCTGTACTGTTTGGACAGCACAGCTTCAAGTTTATGTTGCACAGGTTGAATGTTAGCTAATTAGAAAGATCAAAGTTGTAGAAGACAAAAGATAGAAAGGATCTCCACCAGGAAAATACTCTGTTGACACCTAAAATTTTAAAGCCCCCAATTTTCCCATGTTTAGCACAGATATGGAGTGTTTAATTTGATCACGATTTTAGACTTAACCAATTATGGACTTTGAAACCAGAATCAGAATGAGCAGGAAGATTGATAGGGTTCAGAAATAGGAAGTAGGCATTGAGAACTTTTAATACTTTGGTACTTTTTTCCCCAAAAAATTGTCCTGAAAATGTTCATGAAAGATTTCAGAGAGAGAAATAATAAATTCAATTAACAAGTAATTTAAATAAATAATTCAAAAAATAATTTGAGAGAGAGAAGTCAAGTCATTCCTAGGATCGTGTTTCTGTATGGTAGATATCAAAGATCTAGCTTAACACCTTGAGATTAGATTATTTCCTGGTGCTTCAGTGAAATTCCTTCCACAGCTACATAACTGTTTTTAAATTTTCAAATCTATTAGGGAAAACACAATGGATTATGTCACCTAAAGTGATATTTTATTTCCCCATATTGGCTGTCAGTTTAGTTATAAGAATCAGTTCATCTCTTGTATTTGTCGGCACTTTAATGAGAAAATACCTATATGAGAATGATCAATTCATGGTTTTGGCACTCAGCAACCTGAGTCCCTAAACTTGTTAATTGAGATTCTTGATTGAAGTCTTTACATAGCTCTTCTCTTGAGAAACCTAAAGCATGAGAAATTAATGCATGCTATGGGAAATGCAAAATGCATTGATCATTTTAATAGACCTGGAATACATTTCCTCCATTCCTATTCCTTTGGTCCAAAATATTAAACAAGAATGTAAAATTTACATACCTATTTTTGGGTGGGGGGGGCCCATGTTTACAAGCTCATGTGAAAGTTCACTGCTTTAAAGTAGTTTTGATGGAAATATTTGGCTTATGTTATATAAATATGTTCGGCCTATTTAAAGCTAGCTGTTGTCATTGTTTTTAAAACTATTTTATGGCTATTACTGTTTTGTTACTCTTTTCTTTTGTTTCCGTCACTTCTTCCAAAACTCAGATTTGGTTAGTTTCTGCTCACGTGTTAGCATTTTTCAGGGCTTGACAGATAGTGAATAATACTCAGTAAAGCCTTAGACAGTTCATTTAATTGCCTTGGCATCAGTTTCATTAACTGTAAATGAATATGTTGATGATCACTTAGGACAGCAATTCTGAAATTGGGGATGAGGTGACAAGAGAAAGGTGACTTTCAAATTACATCCCCTCTCATTGCATATAACAAAAGATGTTACTGATAGGCATGTATTATGTGTGGTTTCAAAGTAAAGAAAAGAAAGGTTACAATTCTTTTTTAGTGCTTTATTGCTTCTAGAATTTATGATTCTGTGTTCATAATCTTTCCATATTGTTACACCTCAACAAAAGCAAATGACTCATTTTTAGAAAACTTGGTCTGCTTTGAATCCTGTCAGTTGCTGAAGAAAGGGACAAAAACACTTTAAGATGTTGAAATTAAGATAAGTCATTAATTATGACTTCTGTTTATTGATTCAGTTTTTCTTCGTTTTTATTCACAAAGTAATTTTGCCTTCACAGTAAGTGAAAGAGAAGTTGTTTCTAACTACCTCAGAGAAATACAAAGGGGGGTTTTACTTTTATCCTTTATTTTTTAACTTTCATTTTTAACCTTTCTGACAGCACACTCTTTTTAACACAGTCACTCACATCCCTGCCCCCCACTGTGTATGTCTGTGTCTGTGCATGTGTATTTATCTTTCTATGCATCCTGTCAATACTTATACTAATAAGCCATTTTTACTAATAAAAACAGTTTAGACTTTGGAAAGTAAACTTTGTGGCTTGCTTTTTTTTTATCCCACTTATTTTATTCTAATAAAAAAAAAATTTTTTTTTAAGCCATCTATTTTATCCTTTCCTGAATGCTATTATCTTGACTATAATTGCCTGGTTTCCTTTCCGGCTGATCTATTGCTAGCCTTTATCTGGATGTGATTAAAGAATATAAATGCTCCATAAAGCACCAGAATCTCAGCCAGAATATTTTCAGATTTGCAGCTAAAATGAAATAGAACAAGGGGTTTAGCTGTTAAGGAGCTCAGATTTGTTGTCAGAGTGTGTGAGGGACTCTAAATTCATTATGCTAGTTGTTCTGCAGTGTAGCATTTGAAAAATAGCTTCCACTGTTTATGGATTGTGGTCCTCGGGCACCAGATAGTGGATGTTGGAATGTACTGCAGAAAAGCTGATTAAAGTGCTAGGATCTCTTAACTGTGAGTAGAAAGTCATTTGTAATAACTGAGTCTGACACCTTTGGGTGTACTTATATGTTTCCTTTTGAAAGTTTTGGTTTATTATCAGTTTAACCATGAGGGAATAACTCCCCCCCTACCCCAAGAAAAGTGCCTTTTGGAGAAAACATCAATAAGCTATACTAGATGAGAAGTTTATGTAAGAGGATTGATTTGAACTTTGAAGATCCCAAATTCTATGTGATTTTATTTCTTAGGTTATTGGAGTCATGCTTCACTGTGACTTTAATTTTAATAGTAGCTGCTTTCAGTTCTCAATTTCAGATTACTGTATCTCAGGAAATGTATAACTTACTCCAAAATACAAACTATGCCAGAATTTATTGTTTTCACCTCCCATTACCCCCACTTTGGGCCACTTTCCTCTCCAACAAAAAGTTCACTGGCGTGGAATATGGAAAGACTTGACTTTTACAAATCTTTAAATATACTTTGCATTCTCCTTGTTGAACTATTTCAGTATTTTCTCATTGTTTTCAAAATAAAGTTCAAACTTCTTTGAGTGCCATTCTTGTGATCTTTGTGTTTCTTCTCTGCCTAGTTTTTACTCAGTCCCCTGTAAAATGTCCTTTTTTTGAGGTTTAAAGTGGCCATTTCCTCTCTTGTTTCTTTTCCTTTGGTTGCTTCCTTCTTCCTCACCCTTCATCGTAGTATCACCTGTTCTTACTTTAAAAACCCTGCACAAGTTTTCCCTCTTCCAGGAAACATTCCTTGGACTACAATTAGCCTGCTTCTTATTTATCCCATTAGACTAGCCTTTAACCTCTTTATAGCACTCTGTAACACTCATTTCCTGCTCTCATCATTGGTTTACTTGTTTGTCTTGTTTAATAGACTCTTATTTCTTGAGTTCAGAAATGATAATGTCTTTTTCAGTTTTGAATCTGGCCTATAGGCCTTTCAAATAAATGTTTTTTGACTAAATGAGTGACTTTTATAGATAATTCCATAATTTCACTTACTTTGCTCTTGATTCTTAAGGCATTTTGAGGGTATGGGTCGAACCATTTTCTCAAAAGGATCTTAAATTGACTCACTCACTTCCATACTGCCACCTAAAATATTTAATAAGGGTAGAATTTTGTCTTTGGAAAGATTAGAGCCTTATTTGCTAGGGGATTATAATATAGATTTCAAACTGTCGATCAGTTGAAGAATCTGGGATGTAATATATGGAAATTGGAAAGGCAAACTCTTATCGTGAAGCAAGCGTTCTAGCTTATTCACATATATTGTTGAACCCATGACTTCATTGGTATATAAAATTCCCTTAGGAGAGAATAGACATTTAACAACTTTTTCCTGGTTTGAAAATTACTGCTTACAGTTCCTAGATTTTAATAAAATCTTAACCCAAGAATCAAGAGAAATGTTTAAACTAAAAAAATACTTGCTAATGAAGGGTTATAGAATTTAAACATGTGCTTAATGGTCCTGAGATGGCCTTAAAATATTTGTATCAGTATTCCACATTCTGTAGCAGAGCAAACAAAATGCAAAAAAATTCATGTTTATAAGTGATAAGATTTTTAAAAGTAATTTAAGCTTATTTTTTAATAGAATTATAACATCTTAATCTAAAATTTTATTTCTTATACATATATATATGTATACACACTTAACATTTGCCTTCATATCACTATTTGCTTAGACATTTTATATAATTATTTCTTTAATGATATAGCAAACTGAGTCAGCATATTATAGCTGAATCATGGTCCTAGCTGTTCTTTTTATTCATTCAATGAGCAAACTCTATATTATTAAAATTCCTTGTCCTTCAATTGTGCTGGCAAAGACTTGCTTTTTAGTTCTTGAATGCCCTAAGAAATATGTGTTGAAAATTCTAAAGTATATACCTATTTTCAGTCTTTGGTATGTTAAGCAATAGAATGGAAAAATATTATCCACATCTTAATAGATGAATGTCTGCTCATTCTCAGAGACCCTAGTCTCCTTTTAAAAAAATATTTTTAAGATTTATTGTTTTTAAAATTTGGTATTGAATTTGCATAAAGTGTAGATTGCAGCATGCTAGAATATTATTGTCATTTAAGAACATATTCATGGGTGTTTAGAGCACTGCCTCCAAGGGGTTCATAGCATTTGGTACATAGTTCACGTATTTCTAGTCTACAGACTTACCCTATTGAGGCAAAGGCTTCATGATCCTGATTTTTTTTTTTTCTACTGCTATAAAGCTCAGCAGTGGTAATTAATGGTTGTGTGGGGTTTGTTTTTTTGTTTTTTTTTTTTGGAAAAAAACTTTGCGTGTCATTAAAATAAAATTGAGGATTTTTGAAGACTAGTAATTTGTACCTTTAAACAGCCACATTATTTTGCTTTTGTCTCAGAATGTATTATGCTTCACAAGTATACTGTGACAGTCTGAATAGAAAAGGGGGGAGGGGACATTGTCTTCAACTGGCATGCTGTTATCAGAGGGAATGTGTTTCTGGACATGAGATTTAGCATTCATTGGTCGTCTGAAGAAAGCTATTTCATCTGAGGATTGGACAAGAAGCTGCGTCAATTTGCTGCCCGTCTCCAAGGCACTGGTGATGCTGCCTTCACAAGCTGGCTAACGTCACGGCTCCATCACCCAGCGGGGTGTGGGCTCTCTTTTTCTGTTCTTCTCTATTTAATTCTCTATTTGCTGCCTACTGCATTTCTTAATCTGTCTTCTGCCAAATGCTAACAGCATGATATTTTGCAATCATCTAGGTGAATACAAGAAAGACGAACTCCTAGAAGCTGCTAGGTAAGTGATTCCATTCATTTTAAGTGAGTATCAGGCATTTAAGAGAGAAAAGGGGGAGGGCAGGTAGAGGTCTATAAAATTAAAGCATGTTATTGTCTTGCTTGGATTTTATGCGATAATGTGGATAAGACCTTATACTAAATCTTTGTATACTTTATTTTGCATGGTTAGTGTATTAAATGAGACTGTCTTTCAATATGGTGATGATTGTAAGGTTAATTTTATTTGGAACATATCTTAAGGTACCTGCAAACCCGAGTTGCCCAGCTTTTCGGTTCATATTCTTGAAGTATTTAAATAACTATATCTGTATTTCTCTCTAGAAATTTTTCTAGCCAAGCTTGAATGAGCGGCATAAAGTAAATGTTAAAATTCTCATCCATTTTCTTTTGTTCTTGTTCATTTATAATTTAATTGATTAGCTTTTTACAACATTTTGTATGTTTAACTCCAGTGTTTTAGATCACTTATCAGACTAAAGTTTGTTTGTAATTAAGAACATGACTTTATGCAGATAAACAAAGCAAATAATAATGTAGAAAGCTCCCTTATCTAAGATATACCACTATATGATGATTAACAGGAATTAATTACAAGTATATTGATTGAATTGAATTAAGTGTAGCAAAAGACATTCATTCAGAACCATATAAAAGAAATCAAGTCATATGATTTTCCATTCTGTTGTGAAAAATATCCATAAATATTCATAAGAAGCACTATAATTTTATAGGAATTGACTTACTACCTTTTTGTAGGAGTGGTAATGAAGAAAAACTAATGGCTTTACTGACTCCTCTAAATGTGAATTGCCATGCAAGTGATGGGCGAAAGGTAAGTCATTTCAGATATAGTATTCCCCTTCAATGATTCTTTTTTGCTTTGCCGTTAAAATTTTTGAAGTTGGCATATATATGTGTGTGTGTATACTTATATATACACATACATATATATATATGGCTGCATTTCACTGGCATCTTTTCACTGTAAATGAAATGCTGTCGTATCTGTTATTGGCAGTTGTGACATATTCATAGAGCTGGTGAAGCAAGGATTTTAAGCCCTTTCTCTTAAATGTCAGACACTGAAAGTTATTTGTTAAATGGAACTGCAGCTTTTTCAGTGATTACGATTAGAACAACATATATTATTTTCTGTGTGTGATTATGAAAATTAAAATTTTTTGTTTATGTCCTAATTACCCATCTTTGTTAGGATATATGTATTTTTTGTTTCTTTCTGGCAGAGGAAAATTTGTTTGCTAGATAACCAATACTTTTTCAAGCTGAGAAAATGCAAATGATTTTTCAGGTCTGTTGTAACAGCCCTGCTTTTTTTCCCCCCATTGGCTAAGTTTTCGTCATTATATATTGAAAGAAAGTAGATTAGAGCAGTGAAAAATATCTATATTAATACACACTTATCATAAGGTAATATATGAAATGTGCAGTTGGTATCTTCATTCTCTGCTTAGTATTCTTGCTGAATTTAGACTGAAAATGTAACCCTTTATGTCCTTTGGTATTTAACTGCAAAGTTTTGCAGTGGTTTACCTAAAAGTACTTTGTACTATAAAGTCTTTTTTAAAATGATGGTTAATTTTTTAATGTTAAACGATAGCTTTTATATTTTTAAAACCTAAAACAATTTTAAAGTAATCTGTAGACACTGAAGAAAATTATCTTGTACCTGATATTTAAATAATTAACTGCTTTGGAATTATTTATATCAAAAATATGCTATGGATGGTATCAGAAAGATGGTACCCCCTTAGAAATAATGAGCTGTTTTGCAGTTAAAAAAACCATTTTTCTCTGAGTGATAATTTTATAGATGAAAATTCTTCAGCTTTCCTTGACACCTCCACACTGTTATCCCTATTCTAATGAAATTCATATAATAGTGGCATTGAATTGAATCCTTCTGAATATATGTTGTTTTTGAAGATGGCTTGAATATTATTTCATGTGGCCTAACATTTATCCATCTAACGTGTCTCCATTTATCTCTGAATAAATAAAGAGAGACTTCTGCTTTCTTGGGAAGTTAACTATTTATAAATTAAGCTATAAATTAGCAAAGATTTATTCAGTACTATGAGTGACTTTGGGGAGATGTTTTCAAATGATAGCTGCTCATTTTCCCTTCAGTTTTGAAGTTGCTTTGGAAATTTTAACTTTATTGAGTTACTTTGAGTTCCAGCTTTTGTTTGTATCCTCCTAGTGGATAGGTGACTTTTATCACTACGCACAAAAAGGCCATCTTGTCTGTAAGTGCAGCTATATCTTTAGACAGAATTCTCTGAGAACCCAGTCTGCTTCAGTTTCTCACAGCCATTTTAATATTACAAAATTTATGTGAGATTACTGTAACAGGAGTTAGTTTCTATCCCAGCCTTATTTCTCCCTTCCTCACCCTTATACCTTGACAACCCCATTTCTGGCTCAGTAAATCATGATAATTAAGGAGCATGAACTCTGATAACTAACATTACCTCTTCTTTCTGCCTCGACCCTACACAAATAGGTAGAACTTCTTTATTTTTCCTTGTCCCCAAATGAGGATACCCTTTCCTTATTCCTGTAGCTGAAACTAATATAGTCCTCATTTAAATTCCTATGGTTCTTTTTCTGTATTACTCTGTGGCATTTACCACAGAGTTCTTGAATTGTAGTTATTCATTCATTTCTTTTTCTTCTACTCGTCTGTTAGCTCTCTTTTGTACCGGACCATGCCTGGCACTTTGCATGTAAGAAGCTTAGGCTATGAATATGTTCCCCGATGAACATAATTTTATCCTTCGAGTGAAAAAAAAAAAATCTGTACTCTTTGCCATGTAGGAATTTAACTCAGAAGTATATGAATGGGAAATTGTATATTTTCTGTTATTATATATTATTACTAGTATTATTTTATTAATTTATTTTTGAGTAATTGTAACACAGAGGAGAATTATATATCGTAATAGGTAGAACATTTTAAATGTCTCAGATATTATTATTATACTGAAGGTCTCGTAACATATAAATAATGCAATAATTTTCCAAAATGTGCTCCTATACTTTTTTAGATTATCAATTTTCTCAAATTAGCTAGAAAAAGAAAATTAGACTTAAGCATTTATTGGGTTTTGGTGCTATGCATAAAACATAAAAAATCATCCAATATTGTTCATCGATATGCAAAATGCAAATAAAATTTCATGATTAAAATGGAATAATGTGCATATTTAGATATTACCCTTATTTATGGCACAGAGCAGTTCTTATTAGATGTACCACTTTCACTGAAGCCAGAGAATGGTAGATAATCTAGGTGCTGAGGGAGGCTGGGAAAATATCCTTTAGTTATGAAAATCTCTTTGTTTTTTTGCTGTTGATGTCAAGAGAATGTGTAAGCAAATCTAGCTGCTAAATTACAAGTCTACCTGATATATTCAGTATTTTTCCAGGCCATTTAATTCGTTTGTTTATCTAGAATTAAGGAAGTCAGATGGTATATTAACAAGAAGACACAGATGCTTTACATATATAGTAAGGTATATGAAGTTTCATTTCTTGACTTTGCATTTTAGAGCACAATGCAGAATCGAATTCATTTTTAACAGGTTTTTAAATGACTGTCTTAATGCTTACCTGAATCTTTGGTTGGTTCTGGTTTTACTATGATTCCTGGTTTGTAAATTTTAAAAGCCCATGGAAATGTCAATTTTGAAATGTTTGTAGAAAAGAAATGATCCTTATACACAACTAGTAGGTGGAGAAATTGCCAAGTTATATGTGGGGGTTTTAGACTTTAGTATTCCTTTTTCAAGTAGTATGTGGGCTTATACAATGACAGTGTAAATTTTAAAGTCTCCTAATTCTATACTGTGACTTGATGATTATCTAATTAGGTAATAATCTGAGTGGTTAAGATTTTTATTTCCGACAGACATTTGGTTTTCTAACCTGTAGAGTCTGAAAATAGTGAATAAGGTTTTAAGCAGTTTGTATTGTTATATTTCGTTTTATTTTACATGTGAATCAAAGCAGAGCTTGGCTCCTCTAAAAATTTCCAGTTGTTGTTGTTGTTTTCTCTAAAAAGCAAAGGCAAAAAAGTTTTTAGTAATGTTTTGTTTTAAAATGCTATTTTCATTTAATTATACGTGTATTCTAATGCTGGCCATTTTAGAAACATAGGGCATTGATAGAGTTAAACATAGCATTCCAGTTTCCTATTTTGAATTGTAGTGACCAGGCCCTTAAAACAGATTGCTTCCCTTCTATAATTCTTGTATTTTTGAACTTATATTTCTTGTCCTTTAATCTCCCTTTACAGCATTTTCTGTCAAGATCAGATGTTTTATTAGCAGTTATCCAAATTACTAATTCTAGTCTTGTTTGATATGTAAATTTAAGATGGTGATCAACTCATTTTTCAATATTAATTTTTATAAGGATTTTACAATGCATGAAAAATATTTGAATACATCTCAAATTATTCCAACACTCAACCCTTTTCAGAATTCTTTTAGGTCTCTTTGTGTCCCTTTCCTGATTGCCTTTATCCCCTTCCAAAATAAATGTCCTAAATTTATCCCCTCCTTATAACAAGGAATAGGTTGGAGTTTGACATTACTGTATGTATTCCGAAATATGTATCTTTGCATGCATTTTCTATGCCTACCATTTCTGTAACTTTACATCACTAAATATTGAAAGTAAGTAAAGTTTGGTTGGAATTTTTATTTTCATTATTTTCAGTGTAATTTCTGGTGGTTCCTCTCTGCTCCTTTTGTTCATTCAGTCAACACTCAGTACATACCGTGTATAGGTCACTATGCTAATGTCATGGGAGCTAACTGTATATTTAATAGTATTGGTTCAGTCGGAGTTCAAAATTGATAGAATGATTAAGATACTATCCTGGACATTGAAGCCAAGGCCTAAAAATGTGATTCCTTTTGCTGTGATACCGTTATACAATGTAGATTTGAGGTGAGGTATTTTTTCCTAGCTCTTTTATTTTGAAGGCATTAGTATTTAGACATGTATGCTCTTCTGTAAGAAACCACAAATTTAGATGAAAGACAACTGGAGAAGCATGTTTTAAATTCAGAAAGATTACTGAAAGAGTTTCTTTAAATGTCAGATTTCTACTGTGTAAATGTTTGCTTTCATAAAATAGTTAATAATGAATAAGACTCTGGAAATGGAGAAAGTAAAGTGTTTAAAAACTATTTTTTAATGGAGATCAATCAGAAATAAAGTAGAGTTTAGTACCATCCCTCAAAAATACCATAAAAAACTGTGTGATAGAGTTGAAAGAGCAAATAGGCTTTGAGGCCAGACAGATGGATCCTGTTCTCTGCTTGTCTGCTCTCTAAGCGTGTGGCTGTGCACTGCAGCTTCCAGTGTATTCTTTACCAAATGGGGATAATGATTCCTGTTCCACAAGACATTTGAGAGGATTAAATGAAATTATGTGATTAATATAACCCACAATAGAACCTCAGTAAATTAGATCCCCACTCCTTTGATACATTGTTAAAGCTTTTGAAAATATTTATAATGGACATATACACAGTCTTGGGGCTTCCCAGGTGACACCATGGTAAAGAATCCACCTGCCATTGCAGGAGACGCAGGGGATGCAGGTTCGATCCCTGGGTTGAGAAGATTCCCTGGAGAAGGAAATGGCAACCCGCTCCAGTATTCTTGCCTGGGAAATCCCATGGACAGAGGAGCCTGGGGGACTATAGTCCATGAGGTCACAAAGAATCGGAGATGATTGAGTGACTGAGCATGCACATACATACTTCTGAGTACTTTAACAGTCCCTAGTTCTCCAGTACTCTTGCCTGGAAAATCCCATGGGCGGAGGAGCCTGGTGGGCTGCAGTCCATGGGGTCGCTAAGAGTCAGACACGACTGAGCGACTTCACTTTCACTTTTCACTTTCATGCATTGGAGAAGGAAATGGCAACCCACTCCAGTGTTCTTTCCTGGAGAATCCCAAGGACGGGGAAGCCTGGTGGGCTGCCGTCTATGGGGTCGCACAGCATCAGACAGGACTGAAGTGACTTAGCAGTAGCAGTAGCAGTTCTCCACTTAAATTGTATATTATCCAAGCTCAGTCCTAGGTGGCGTTTGGATAAAATGTAAGTTACCAGGTAATCTGTAACACATTCAGTTGAATTAATTGTCTTGAAACTTGGTCTTTGTTCCCTGCCCACCCCATATTACATGTAATAAATAAATTTATTTTTGCAGATTATAAATTGAGAAATGTGTTCATAAGACACATATGCCCATTTTAAGAATATATTTATTAAAAATTAATATCTGGCTGAAAAATAATACCATGATGTTCATTTGAATTCCATTTTAAGCACATCCAGTGAGGTACAAAGGATAAATAGGATTAGTGCAATGTTTTTTGTATTCATACTTAAATTTTAGGATTATATGAATTTGTCATATTCTCATACAGTATTCTTGGTGAACAGCTTTCTCCTTCAGTGTAAGTCTTCTCTAAATATCATGTTGGGATGGATATTAACAATCCTCACATTGTTACTTTGAAGATCCCTCAGTGAACCAGGCCTCTCATTATTTATGATCTTGACTGGTCCTTTGCCACACAACCTGTGAACAACGACTGGGACGCTTTGAAGAATAAAGTTGAAGTGATGCTATGCCAGGTTTGGGACTAGCCCATGGAACTGGCCTGGTAGCTGCAGTTTCTTGCTCTTGGAATACTCTTTCTTGGAACCCAGATGCCACACTGTGAGGAAGCACAAGCAGCTGTGTGGAGAAGTTCATGTGGAAAACGAAGAACTGAGGCCTCTAGCCAAAAACCCCCACCAAGCTTGGTTAACCATCTGAATGACTCCTTTTTTCTTTTTCTTTATGTTTCTTTCTTTTTTTTTTTTAATTTATTTATTTTAATTGGAGGCTAATTACTTTAGAGTATTGTGGTGGGTTTTGCCATACATTCACATGAATCAGCCATGGGTGTACATGTGTTCCCCATCCCATCCCTCAGGGTCATCCCAGTGCACCAGCCCTGAGCACCCTGTCTCATGCATCAAACCTAGACTGGAGATCTGTTGCACATATGATAATATACATGTTTCAATGCTATTCTCTCAAGTCATCCCACCCTCTGAATGACTTTTAACTCTCCACGTGTCCTAGACTTTTAGCTTCAGTTGAGTGTCCAGTCTAGCCTCCAGGTGACACTAACCATCCTAACACCTAGTTCATACCACACAGAGCAGAAGAACCACCCAAGTAACCTACCATTTTGGGGGTAGTGTGTTATGTACTAGTAGCTAACTGAAATACCCTATGCGAAAATACAGCTCAGTGCCTATTGTATAACTCAGTACATATTATCTATTGGGCAAGAAAGTTTGTGTCTTTTATCAGGTGGATTACTGAAAATGGTTCTTTCTTAGCTACTTGAAAGAACAAGTGAACATTTTTAAATAAATCACCAAACATTTATTTCTTTTGATATGCTCACTTATTTTATATCTTACAATTTAAGATACTTTCCCCTCAGAATGCAAAAAAAAAAAAAAAAACACACACACAAAATTTATGCACATCTTTTTGGTCATGACATTGCAGGAAAAAGCAGAACATTGAAGCTAAAAGACCAAGTTTTAAGTTAAAATTATTACTAACTGTGTGATCGTGGCAAGTTTTATTATATCTCTTGAGTTCTCAATCTTTTAGCTTAAGAAATGACGGGTTTGGGCCTCATGAACTCAGATTTACCTTTCAGCTCTAACATCTTAAGATTTTTATGTGTTTTGTTGTTTTTCATCAGGGTTAATAATACAGAATTGGATTGTATAAGAGTCAGTAAGAGTCAGTAGTGTTATATGAGACAAAACACACCTGATATCTAGAATAAAGTTTACATACAGCATTTTTCACCTTTAAGAAAGTCTTAGTGTTATCTGAGGACACATGTGTAGATCCCTGTGGCTTTTAGTGGCCTTTATCATCCTCCTCTGTTCTTGCCAAATCTTGGTTTAGAAAAGGTCAGAGCATTTTTTTAATTTCCAGCTTTTCTGGCTCATAGTTTAGATGTTGCTTGGGATTATAGGAAGGTCAAAGTGCAGTTAAGTCTGCATGAGGGAACTCTTCAAATACTTAAATTATGTATCTAATCAAATCACTTCTTTAAAGTACATCTTACTGAGTAGTGTGTGTGATACTGTAAGGCAGAAATCACTGAGAGCAAGTGTTCTTGCCTGCTGATGTTGGGATATACTGTATAAAATCTTTATGCTTGTGTATATTCATTTTATAACAATAAAGGCTTGAAAATGCCTTCTTTATTTTTCATTAGGGAATCACTTCTACTAAAACAGTCTCTATTTTGTCTAGCATGACATCTCTACTGGTGAGGGTAATTAGTACCCATGCCAACCATGTTTTGTTTCTCTCTTTGAGAAAAAAATTTTTAGTAGAAAGGGGTATGTGTAAAAAAGCAGGTGGTAAAACTTAGGAGTTCAGTTTAGTTCAGCTTAGCCACCCTCTTCTGAACTTTGGTTTCTCCTGTATGCTGACTTTAAGTCACTAAGCTGTGTTTGACTCTGCAGCCCCGTGGACTGGAGCCCGCTAGGATCCTCTGTCCTTGGCATTTCCCAGGCAAGAATACCGGAGTGGGTTGCCATTTCCTTCTGCAGAGGATCTCCAGGGATCAAACCCGCATCTCCTGCATTGGCAGTCAGGTTCTCTACCAGTTAGCTACCAGGGAAGCCCCTGGTTTCTCCTATACTCATATCCAAAAGACCCAAGTTGCCTGCAGTTTTCAGTATAGACAAGTTGAGGGATAAAAAAGGAGTGAGTATGAAATCATTTTGCTATGAGTATGATTCATTATTAAAATTCAATTTAGAAGCGAAATTACAAACGTGACACTTCAGTATAGCCTTGTAAGAATCTAAAGTGATTCCTCTGTCTTTCCAAATGAACCAAACTTGATAGGGTAGGTTAGAGCACAACTGCAGCAGCAGCTTGAGAACATCCATCTGGCAGAGTGTTAAGGGAATAGGAGATTAGGAAGAAACACAGAAGGTCACTCTAATGCTATTCCTAGTTCCTCAGTAGTGGAATTGTCAGTGGTGTTATTTACATATAATTATTTATCAATTATTACATGGTAAAGATATTTTAAAATAGTTCTCTGATGATTATGATTGGTTATGATCTCTTTGGCCTAAACTGTTTATTTAATATCACTTGAAGGAGAGTGTTCCCCCATCAGCTCTTAAATCCTTTTAAGTGAAGGGTGAACCTTAGTCTGTGAAAAGGCTTCCTTAGTTACAAAGAAAGTCTGGTTTCAGAAACTCTTCTGGCCTAATGAGAAGCAGCAAAAAGTGGAGAGTTCATTATGGATTGAAGAACCTTGATATTATCTGTAGCTTTGGATTGGTATTATGAGAAAGAGTTGTTTGGCCATCATGTAAGAACAATGTAAACCATTCATTGTGTACCACCATCTGGTGCCTGAGTTAGCTCGGGCTGCCATACCATAGACTGGGTGGTTTAAATAACAAAAGTTTATTTCTCCCAGTTCTGGAGGCTAGGAAATCCAAGATCAAAGTGCCAGCTTGGTCAGTTTCTGAGGAGGGGATCTCTTCCTGACTTCTGGAGGGCTGCCTTCTTGCCAAGAGAGAAAAAGAATTCTTGGCTGTCTCTTAATAAGGGCACCAAATCCCATCTGGGGGGCTTTTACCCTCATGACCTCATCTACCCTGATTACCTCCTGTAAGTCCTATCTCCTGTCTTCTGGAATATCCCGTCACAGTGAGGGCTGGGGCTTCAACATATAATCCGGAAGGGTGACCCAAACATTCACCAGGTTATTTTTGTATTCTGCCTTTTTTTTAAAGTATAATAATTGCTCATGAAATCTACACACACACACAAAAGCATATTCATCCATTCCCTCACTTCCTCAATTAATTTAGAATTATAAAAGGAAATTTTTTAAAGCATTAAGAATCTAAATAATATTCTTTTTTAAGAGAAGACTATTTTCAATGACTAATAAAATGTCCTTCTCTGCTAAAAATGGCATCAAGAGTAAAATTTAAAAACACTATAAATACCATTCATGATTATTTGAAATACATACTCGGGTAATCAAGTTAGTAAATTTGGAAATCAACTAAATATTAAATACTTTATATGTTGATTTTTTTCCTTTTGTAAAGATGTTTTTATTTTTCAATAATAACATGATAATCCCCTACTCTGAATACCATAAAAATGCCCATTAAAGTTATCTCCTAGATTCTGAGAGGGCCCAATACCCTTAGAATTGAGTAAGGGCAAGGAATCAATTCTTTTGTTAAGAAGTCCTACATTTTTAGGGAACCCTCCTACACCGTTGGTGGCTATGTAAATCGGTGCTGCCACTGTGGAGAGTGGAGCTTGGAAATCTTGGGCAGGGAATACCCACTTGGGCAAGGAATAGAGCTGGAAATCTCCGCACCTGGCTGCCTCTAACTGCTGAATTCATATGTGCAAACTCAGAAATGACAGGACTTGGTCGCTGAAGGAACTCTGAGGTGATACTATGTCTCCCGAGTCCTGGAGCTCTGGAGACACTAAAATCAGCTAAAGGAATTTCTCATTCTCACAGTTTATATTTAAAATGACTCCCCAAGGGTCTAAGGTGAAATTATTTCCCCATAAATAATCTTTAAATGAAACTCGGTGGACTCGTTTCCTTGTACTTACAGAATAAGGCATCTATCTGTCTGTTGAACTTTAGTTAGAATCTTTGATGTTTAGATTTGAAAACCTTAGATTGTAAATATTAATTATAAAAAGGAATTCAGGGGAGATTCGAATAGTCCAAAAACTTTTCTTTTGAAAAGTATAAAACATCAGGCTACTGTCAGACCACACAACCTGATTTCCATAAAGTCTGCCAGCTGTTTCTCATTAAACAATGCAAAATTAACATTGCACCCCCTGAAACTGCTAAGCATTCTTTTTTCTTTCCCATACAAATCCTATGAGAGGATGCTAGAAACTCATTTTCATGCATACAGTTCAGTTCTTCTGCTGGTTCTGTGGCTGGTAAAGAGAAACACAAATTTCTGGCTGTTGTAGAATCCCCTTGGAGTTTCCACAATGATAATGTTAAGTTAAAATTTAATTAAGTTGGCATTCAGAGCTTTGCCCTCACAAAGATTACCCCATGGATTACCTGCTCTTTCTTGTCTGTTTATTTCCTTTCCCCTGTCCTTCTCTTCCCCATACATAACACTTAAAGATAGTCCTTTATAGTCTTACCTTAAAAAATAAACTTTTACTCTTAAGGCAATTGAAGTATAGAAGTTTTATGTTATTAGTTATTTCATAAATTCTACAAATTTTCAAGTGCCTTAGGTTCCTTCCTAAAGATAACTACATATGTTACTTTGGAAAGGCATTCTCTTTGAGGCTGTAAAATATCAATCATTATTCTACCTCGTTGAACTTTATTTGGAAGAGGACTTAAATGGCAGCTAGTCCAGCCTCCCAGTACAGTGTTGGAAGCTTCCCTCCAATAACTCTGATAGGTTTTCATCTCACTCTACTTGATCTGGCTCAACAGATCATCTCTGGATTTAGCACCAAACTTAGAATTTCGCACTTCAAGGAGAGATTGACTAGTCAGAAGAAGCACTTGAATCAACTGGAGGGATTTAGTTCAGGAAGAGACCAAATGACCATCCATTAGAGATACATAGAAAAATCCAGCACTAGGAAAGAAGCAGATAAATTATCTTCTTTAATTTCAGTATTCTTTATTCTTCCATGTCCTCTGATGCTTATTCTGAATCACTTCCTTTGTTAAGAAGTCCTACATTTTAGGGAACCCTCCTACACTGTTGGTGGCAGTGTAAATAGGTGCAGCCACTGTGGAGAACAGTATGGAGGTTTCTTAAAAAAAATAAAGTTACCAAGTGATCCAGTAATCTCTCTCCTGGGCATGTATCCAGAAAAAGATGAAAACTCTTAAGTCAAAAAGATATATACACCCCAGTGTTCACAGCAGCACTGTTTACAATAGCCAGAACATGAAAGCAACCTAAGTGTCTATCAACAGATGAATGCATAAAGAAGACATGATGTACATATACAATGGACTGTTACTCAGCCATAAAAAAAAATGAAATGATGCCATTTGCAGCAACTCACATGGACCTAGAGATTATCTTTTACTTCCTAAGTAAAGGAAGACAAAGACAAATATCATATGATATCTAAAATGAACTTATTTACAAAACAGAAATAGTCTAACAGATATAGAAAACAAACTCTTGGTTACCAAAGGGGAAAAGGAAGGGGAGATATAAATTAGGAATTTGGGATTAATAGATACACACTTCTATGTATAAAGTAGATGAACAGCAAGAACCTACTGTGTATCACAGGGAACTGTATTCAATATCTTATAATAACCTATAATGGAAAAGTATATATATATATATATGAATCACTTTGCCATATGCCTGAAAATAACACAACACTACTTCAATTTTTTTAAAAAAAGAAGTCCTACATTTCTGGGGCACTCATCCAATAGTATGGCACACTCTCAATATTGATAGGGTTTGATTTGAATGCTGAGTTGAGTCAGAACTACCAAAGCGATCCCTGCCCACCAACAGCAGTTTCCCCTCTCTCTCAGCCATACTCATCCATTTCTGAACATCCTCTGCAGAATCTGAGTGTCAGAACCCAGCCAAAGGAAAGGAAGGAAGGTAGAGTGAGAGTTCTGAAGTCAGACTTCCCTGCATTTGATCTGACTCTGCTATTAACTTGCCATATTAATCCCCATGTTTCTTAGTTTCCTTATCTGTTGTGTGGAGATAATAATGGTCTCTAGCTCTGGTAGTGGTTATGTAAAGTAAGCAAATTAATACATATAATGCACTTTAGTACATAGAAAGTACCCAGTAGATTTTAGCTATTATTTTAACAAAATACTTGGTATTTCAAAGTGTTTTTGTATCTTCTATTTCATTTTCACCAGAAAATAATACAGTAAAGAAGCCAGTACTATTATTACTCTCTTATTTCAGAGATTGAGACTTATAAACATTAATATGTTAAATGCTCCTAGGTTGTAGGAATAGTATGTCTTACTAATGAAAAGTAACAGTCTTGATGTAGTCCACTGTGATGGGACTGTAGCTATTATTAGGTGCATGAGCTCTAGGCGCTATGCTTTAGAGAACTGCTGACCAAGTGTCCCAGCACCAGAGCAAAAGACTCATAATGGGAAAGAAAACATTATTATTAGAAGATCTAATAATGTGTGGTCTGTAGAAAAAAGAAAAGTTAAAGGAGATACTGGGGAAAGAAGTGAATTAAGGTATCTTTTTAAAGTCTTATTTCTACTTTGGTTCATCAGTTTTCATTCTGCAGATAGTTTTTCTCTTTTAAATTATTTTTATAATAGCTCAAGAGTTGAGAAGCTACAAGGAAACTTGTTATTGTTATGGTACTATGTAAAATATCCATTCTAAAGACAGGTGTCAGTGATGAGATATAGTTATTTCCATGGACTCATGCCCGTATTGATTCTCTGGCTTTTAATTTGGTTTGATGCTGATTTAAGTTTCACTGTCTCAAAGAACTTCTTAGCTATACCTCACACTCTATGCCTAAAGGAAATTTAATAAGCTCTGATTATGCATTTATTATATCTTCCTGAGAGTTTTATATTAATGGCTGATACAGTATTTTATTTGTAGAAGGGGCACACTGATCTGTCTTAACCAATGGTAAGTTTGAATGAGATGTGTTTTGTTAAAATAGCCAGAGCAGAGATGGAGCATTTATAAATGTCCATTTATAAGGTGTTAGTCACTCAGTCATGTCCTACTCTTTGTGACCCCATGGACTGTAACCTGCCAGGCTCCTCTGTCCATGGGATTCTCCAGGCAAGAGTACTGGGGTGGGGTGCTGTTTCCTTCTGTTTATAAGATCCAACCAGTCCATTCTAAAGGAGATCAGTCCTGATGCTAAAGCTGAAACTCCAGTACTTTGGCCACCTCATGCGAAGAGTTGACTCATTGGAAAAGACTCTGATGCTGGGAGGGATTGGGGGCAGGAGAAGAAGGGAACGACAGAGGATGAGATGGCTAGATGACATCACCGACTTGATGGACATGAGTTTGAGTGAACTCTGGGAGATGGTGATGGACAGGGAGGCCTGGCGTGCTGTGATTCTTGGGGTCACAAAGAGTCGGACATGACTGAGCGACTGAACTGAACTGAACTGATAAGGTGATGGTTATTAAATAATTACAGCACAGGACTTCCCTGTTGGCTCAGACGGTAAAGTGCCTGTCTACAATGCGAGAGACCCGGGTTTGATCCCTGGGTCGGGAAGATCCCCTGGAGAAGGAAATGGCAATCCACTCCAGTACTATTGCATGGAAAATCCATGGACAGAGGAGCGTGGTAAGCTACAGTCCATGGGGTCGCAAAGAGTCGGACACGACTGAGCGACTTCACTTTCACTTTACACAGTGGAAATACTATACAAAGAATAAGATGGACCTATATGTGCTAGTATTTTTAAGAGAAAAAAAAAAAAGCCAATTCAGAAGAATATTGTGTGATCTATGTGTGACAAGTGAAAGTGTTAGTCCCTCAGTTGTGTACAACTTTGTGACCCTGTGGACTTAGCCTGCCAGGCTCCTCTGTCCATGGAATTCTCCAGGCAAGAGTACTAGAGTGGGTTGCCATACCCTTCCCCAGAGGATATTCCCAATTCAGGGATCAAACCCAGGTCTCCTGCTTTGCAGGCAGATTCGTTCCCATCTGAGCATTTCCCACCAGGGAAGCCTTGTGTGACAAAAGCAACAGCACAGAGAACTCAGAGGAAGACAAACGTGCCTTCATGTAACACAGAAAAACATCTCAGATGATGCAACTGTAAGCAGTGCCTGTCTTTAGGAAAGGAGTTTGTTGGGTAAAGAATGGCAACCCACTCCAGTATTCTTGCCTGGAGAATCCCAGGGATGGAGGAGCCTAGCGGGCTGCCATCTACGGGGTCACACAGAGTCAGACACAACTGAAGTGACTTAGCAGCAGCAGCAGTAAGTCTTACCTCATTGCAAATGCATGTGTGCCCTTGGCGCACACACTCAGACACACACGCCATTTTCTGACTTGAGACAGGTCCAGAATCCAAGAGGCATTCAGCTTGAAGTCTGCCTAGAGTTGGATTATCAACCATCCAAGTTTGCCTGGGGTGAATGGGTTTCCTGAGACTAGGAATGGCCTGAGCAAATCAAGATGAATTGATTACCTAGCCTGAAAAATCCCAGAGGATTTCATCTAGGTCAAAATGAAAATCTTAATGAAAACCGAAATACACTATACATCATGAAGTTAGGCAACTCTCTGTTGACTTACATCATGGCTTCGCAGTTGTGGTTTTGTTTTTTCTTAGGGAATGCTTCATACATCACACAGGCCTGTGTTGAAACGTGGTATAAATCTTTTACACAAATTCAAAGTCATATTCACCAAGCTGGATTATATGTATCCCCTCTTCTCTTTCACTAATGTAAATCAAAAGCAAACTATAACTTTCATTTCATTACTAGCATGAAGCACTGTGTTAAGCCTTCAAACATAAAATACACTCCTCATTCTCAACAAGCTCACAGTGGATTAGAGGAGACAGACACATAAATATCAATGTTTAACTGTGTTATTTTGTGACAAGTGTTAAAAGTATAAGATAGTGGCACACAGTTTTAGAACCAGTCTTCAGCAGTCTTTTAAGTGAATACTTTTTGTTGCCATTAACAGCGATAGGAAATTCTGCAACTAGAAAAGAAGTGTGGGTACCTAGGTGTCCTGGATACCAAGGAGAAAAACATTTCAATAAGGAATAAATGATCACCTGTGTCGGATGATACAAATAGGTGAAGTAAGATGACGGCTGAGAAATGACCATTAGGAAATAACTTCTAAGTGTGCAAGATACTCAATAAGGTGATAATAAGTAATAACCACCATTTGTTGAGCTTTTTCTGTGTGATACTGTATTAGGTGCTTATTTATATAGTTAACTTTAATCCACAAGATAGTCTTACATGGTAGGAATTATAATTCTCATTTTATAGATATTAGAAGCCAACTCAGACATTAAGAAACTAGTCCAAAGCCACATAGCTTGTAAATTTTGTAAAAGAGAAATGCAAACCCCAAACTTAAAAGTCTCTGCTTATCATTTCTTCATACTGTGCTGCCTTCGCTTCTGTTATAACGTTGTCCACAATTTTTTATATACTTTTAATTTAAAATGTTTTACATTTTTACAGTGTTGTGTTGTTTTCTGCCATACAACAATGCACGTCAGCCGTAATTATCATCCACAATTTTATAACAGAATGGTTGGTTGTTCCTGTTTTAGCTATGCATGTATAAACTTTAGGATAAGTTAATGCATTATTGTGTGCTTCAAATCTGTATCATAAGAAGCAAAGATAAATATACATATATGTTTCTTTTTTCTCTTATGGCCTGATTCCAAGAAGAAAACTTTGAATTATGGGATTTAAGTAAGGATTCTTTTTTGAATAAACATTTTACAATATAAAAATAGTAGTAATAGCAAATCTCTTACAGCAGAATAGTATTAAGATAGGTTTTTTGATAGAGCTATTATGTTTGCAGTTGTTTCATATTTTATCACTCTACATGTTTGACTTTTAAAGTATTCACAACAAAAAAGTCTGTTTTAAAAGTAAATCAGATATGCAAACTGACAGATTGCTGTGCTGTCCTGTCCACGGCGATGCCGTAAATGTTTGATTCTTGTGTTTGTTGATTTACAGCCACCACAAAATTATCAAGCACCATGTGTGAGTAAATGGGTCTGCTTTTTTTTTTCCTCCCAAAACCAAAATTATACTCTGTTAATTATCCTAGCATTTAGAAAATTACTCTTACCATTGTTTTGCCATTTGGTAGTTGAGGAATAAAGTTGACACTATGTGGTAACCATTCACTAAATTTAGTCCTGTACCATGTGATTTTAATTGCTTTGCATCAGAAGATAGCATTTAGTATATAATGTTTAGTTGTAAATTTTTTTCTAGAGGAAAAACCCCTGGGCTCAGTAGTAGAAGCTTGTTCAAATCACCCTTTGTTCTCAGTTTGTACTTTTTCTTTTTGCTTTATACCATTTCCTCAGATTTACTGCATGCATTTCACAGACTTTTATGCGCCTTCCAATGATACTATTTAGTTTGCATAATTAGCATCGACAGTAGAATGACTGCTGGGAAAGTTTCATCCAGCGTGTTCAGCACTCACTGCCTACGAATTCATCTGCTCCTGTAGCTCATCTGTCTCTGCCTAGATGCTGCTATCATTTTGCTAACTGACACTGTTATTCTATCTCTCCTAGATTAGTCCTGCAGGCTTCTATTCAGGTCTTGCTGCCATCAGATTTGCCCTCCCAGTCCAGTCTATTGAGTAACTAGAGTGATCTTTCCGAAACTCCGTTCTCAGCCCCTTTACCACCAGGGTATCATATAGGCACTTCAAACTCAATAAACCCGAACTTCGCATTCTTTCCCTTTGGGTTCCCTTCCCATCTCCCCTCTATCCCTCCCTCCCTTCTCTCCTTCTTAAAAGCAAGCTTCAAAAGCAGTCTTAACATCTGTATAAGGAGAGAATGGTGAGAGAGAAGGCAGAAAAATATTTGAAGAAATAATAGCTGAAAGTTTTTCAGATTTGGTGAATACTATACATAATAGATCCAAGAAACTCAGCCAGCCCCAGGCACTCACATATACCAAAAAAAGAAGAAAAAGGCTGTACCAGGGTACATCACGAATCAAATTGCTTAATGTCTCTTAATGATAAAGAGAAATTATGAATGTATCCAGAGGAAAAACCACATGTACACAGGAATAAAGATAGAATGTAGGGGGATTTTTAGTCTCAAAGAGTGCAAGCCAGATAATAGTGAAATGACGTCTTTAAACTGTTAAAGGAAGGGAAATAAGTCCTGAAAATAACTTGATAGTCCTTGGAGGTATTTGCAATAACATTTGACATGTGTCTGAAGGCAGAAACTTGGACGGGCTTGTTGTTTGATGATTCAGACATTTTAATCATCTATTTTCATATGGCATTTTACATTTTAAAGGTGTTTAAATATGGGAGAAAACTTTGCACACTGTTTTGAAATAGCCAAGAGGAGTATTTATCTCCATTTTGCAGGTGAGAAAGCTAAGCTGGTAGTTAACATGACGTTTACAGTTCTATAAGACCCAGGACTGTGATCAGGTTTCCTGACTTCCTATTCAGGACCTTCTTCTATCTACCCTACCGCGTTATTAGCTATGTTTTGCTCAAGAATAATTCCTAAAGTTAGAGACTGTCAGAATAAATAAAGTGTATGGGGTGCCTTGAAAGCAGTAATAAGTAATACAGTAGTTAGTAATACTTTTGTATCTTGACAAAATATGTGAAGAAAATAAAATGAAAATCTTTTAAAATCCCAAGGCGTATGAGAAGCCATTGCAGTATTTAAACTTGAAGTGAATGAGTAGAGGTAGGGAAATTGCTATGATTGTGGAGAAACTTTTAATTAAAATAATGTTATTTCTGATTTTTTTTAAAGGTAAGAAGTTTGATTATTTTTCATTTTCATATTATATGTGAGCAGAGAACCTTTTGATAACGGGTCAAATTAAAATGTGACAAATTTGTTGAAGAGAAACTTTATTTTCCTCTTGTATTTATACTGCATATAAATTAAATACCATCTTGGCATATTTCATTGCATATCCTACTAAGGTAGGAAGTTAGTTTTGACACATTGCTAGCAGCAGTCTGGTGGGATGAATACAGTCCATTATCTTTTTTTTTTTCCCAGTACAATTTCTTCAGATATTCTTTAGAGATGTTTTTCAGCTTTTCCTATTACGGAGGAATTCTGAAAGCTAGCTCTTTATAATAGAATTGGGATTTAAAAGTTAGAATTTGAATGATGGACAGGGCATAAGTAGGATAAAGAAGAATATTTCCAGTTATGGGGAGTATGAACTCTGACATCCCAGAACAGTTGGAATGGTCCTTGATGTAAAGAAACTAAGAAATAATGTAGAGTAGATAGAGTAGGGCATGCTAACTGAAGGCCTTGAAAAAACCCACTAGGAGAAATAGGTGAATGACATGAAGTTATGGGGCTTCCCTGGTGGCTCAGAGGTAGAGAGTCCTCCTGCCAATGCAGGAGATGCGGATTCAATCCTTGAGTCTGAAAGATCCCCTGGAGAAGAAAATGGCAACACACTCCAGTATTCTTGCCTGGGAAATCCCATGGACAGAGGAACCTGGCGGGCTACAGTCAGGGTTGCAAAAAAAATCAGACATGACTTAGTGACTATAAACAGCAACAACTGAAATTAGAATTTACTTCTGAGATGAGTGGATTGTCTCTTATCCAATTAAGAAAGATGAATTTGGGCACTTCACCTCAGTATTTTCTGTGTGTGTTAACACTCACTGCCTTTAAAGAAATACAGATTAAATGCCAAAATAAGAATTATTTACCTTTATTTTACCTGATTATTTTACCTTTGTTTCTTTTTCTTTTCTAGTCAACTCCTTTACATCTAGCAGCAGGCTACAACCGAGTTCGGATCGTTCAGCTTCTTCTCCAGCATGGTGCTGATGTGCATGCAAAAGACAAAGGGTACGTGTATCTGCTTATTTTCTTGAATGGTGTCACTCACGGGTCATTTATTACACTTGGTGTTCAACATCTGACACAGCAAAGTTTTTGAGCACTGGGCAAAGTCTTACATCCCATTGTTTTATGGCTTGTACAGCATTTTAAGAACGTTCACAGTGATTTGACTTATTTTCATATTCCTACTAATTAAGGATTTGTCTCATAACAATTTTGTAAATTAGTTTAATTTTACTGTATTCTATTATTTGCAGTCAAAATTTCTCTCAATTGCAGTTACTATTTTTCAACTCTTAAGTTGTACTTCAGAAAGATAGATGAATCAAAAATTCTGATGACCCAGTAATATGACTATTCTATTTATCAGATATGAAAGGATCATCTTTTATTAATAAGCTAAAATCTTAAGTATACAGTATTTTAATGTTTTTCCTGATGAAATCTTGACCATCTAAACTGAGAAAACCTTAAAGATACTTATGAAGATTGATGTGAAAGAGAGGTGTCTGGGAACCAAAAAAAGCAGTATGTCATTTATTTTGTAAACAGGTGAATTTTGGAAAACTTTGTACCAATTTCCTAGCTAATCTCCAGGGACGTGGGAATTGGATCTGTTAGACTATACATTGGGCTAACACTTCTCCTTATGCCACTTTAAGATCTAAAAGATAATTACCTGACTGCCCCTGTGATGTAGATTCCTATTACAGTCGTGATGGGTAGCGTAAAGGAAAGAAGCCCCAGAGAAGGCTGTCTTTCACTTTGCCCCTCTCCACATCAGGAAACAGAGACAAGAAGAAAGAGCTCAGTACTTGAGACAGTTCTCAGAAGGGGAGTCTATCATTTCAAATCTGCTCCTTTCGGTGCTCTGTTTCTCCCTTGCCTGCCCCGTTCTCTGTACCATATGTACGTGGTGTTCCCATGGTATAGGGGCACACGTGCCTGATGCTCTTGTACACCTCTGTAATCCTTGTGCATGTCTGAAAGCAAATGGGTGAACCGTAGGTGAGTCCTCAAGAGAAGTACACCCCAACAAGAGGGTCCTTGATTTGTGCAGAGTGACATTTGGGTATGCAAGCTATAATAATTTAGATATTGAATTCTTGTGTTGGAAATCACCATGAAAGTAAAATAATATGGTAGGAATATTTCAGTTCACTATCAGTTAACATTTATTTTCTGTAAATACTTAACATATAAAGCAGGCAGTTTGTAATCAGTACATGCACTTCTACCTTTACTTAAAAGCTTTTCTACTTGGTTCTTTAATGATTGACATAAAATAACATAAGTAACGAAAGGTTGGACATTAGTTATGCTTTGTATTCTCTTATTACTTTAAAATATTTTGAATATAATTGTATTGGAATTTGTTAGATTTTTGTTTCTTAGCATTTCTTGGATGAATGACTAAGTTGTTGGACATTACAGTGTTTTAGTTTGCTTTTTTCCATTTAGCGGACTTGTGCCTCTTCATAATGCGTGTTCATATGGACATTATGAAGTCACAGAACTGCTACTAAAGGTAAGAAGAATTAAAGATATTGAATATTGTTTGCCTTTAATTTGTTATGAGTTTACATGGGGATTTTTTACCAAGCTTTTTAAGAGAACAAAATTGTTGTTGTTGTTGTTTTTTAATATTCACTGTTGCCTTGAAATGTTTAAAGTATTCAGCTTATTTTAAACTGTATTTTAAATGCTGAAATTAAAACAGTTGTTGACATTTCAGAGTTATAACTGAAATTTACAGTGAAATGAATGTTTTATTTGATTCCGTGAAATGACTCCTGACCATTAAATTTCTTTTCTCAATTCAGCATGGAGCGTGTGTTAACGCTATGGACCTGTGGCAGTTTACCCCACTTCACGAGGCCGCTTCCAAGAATCGCGTAGAGGTCTGCTCTTTGTTACTTAGCCATGGTGCTGATCCCACTTTAGTCAACTGCCACGGCAAAAGTGCAGTAGACATGGCTCCAACCCCTGAGCTCCGGGAAAGATTGACTTGTATGTATTTATATCCTAAAATCAACACTGCTTGTTGTAAATTAGAATATCTTCTTTTTGGTATTAGGGCTGATGTTTTGTCCAACTTAGATAATGGCCTTGTCTTCTTGTATGTAGACTAACTAGTTATTCTCTTTTCTGATTCTTTATGAATTCTGCAGGAATCTTATATATGTACACTATATTTATTTTGTGTTTATTCAAGCTTAATTCTAATTTATGTGTTCAGGCTCTTTTTTTTTTTTAAAGACTAGAGAGGATAAGGTCATCAGTAACCATTTATTGAACATTTAATATATGCCAGAAACTGGAAATGTAGATGTATACAAACCAGAAAAAAAAATCTCTAAGCTCACAGGGCTTATATTCTAATACTGTTCATAATAATAGATGCTATATAACATCATGGAATGCTCATTGTTGCCCAAACCCTGCAAGTTGCACAGTCATGTTTTTACTTGTGTTACAGCCCAAGCACAATCACTAGTCCAAATTTAAGTAAGATAATTTTTATGACTTGGTTGAAGTAATTTTCTCAGATACTGATACATCTTACTTATATTTACATATGCATGTTTTTTATAAACTTTTGTTTTAGAATAGTTTTAGATTTAGAAAACTTACCAATTAATACAGAAAGTTCTCATATGTCTCATACCCAGTTTCCCCCCATAAACAAATTAATATGGTACATTTGTCATAATAATGAACCAGTACCAATACATTATTAACTAAAGGCTGTAACTCTATTCAGATTTCCTTAGTTTTTACCTAAAGTTCTTTTTCTGCTCCAGGATCCCTTTCAGAACTGCTGTTGCTGTTCAGTCACTCAGTCGTATCTGACTCTTTGCGACCCCATGGACTGCAGCACAGCAGGCTTCCCTGTCCTTCACAGGGAAGTCCTTTTTCTGCTCCAGGATCCCATTCAGAATACTGTATTAAATTTAGTTGTCATATCAAATACTAAGATATATTTAATTCTACCTGTAGGCATTTCAGGTTTAAATTAAAGTAGGTGTCACATACCTAATTTTAAATTTGTCCCATAGTTGATACTGTCTTAAATCTAGGATGCTAAGAATCAGATAACTGGATTTAAACACCTGAGAAAACCTTTAAATGATCATTTAAGAAAAAGGCATAGTCAAAATGAAAACATCAATGAAGTTTAAACAGACTATAAATTTATGTTAAAACAGGAAGAATTCCTTGCGATTTTGATCTCGTTTAAATGGAAATTCAAACTTATTTTGGTGCCGGAACAGATGACGTCCACTACATTACAGGCCCGCACAAACCAGGTCGTCACTGGGCAGATGTCTTGGCAATGAATCCTTGTGGAAGTGCATGTTTTCTCTCTCCCACTCATGTGACTCTTGTCATATGTTATCTTCCATTATATAGTTTATTTTTCTATGTGATGTTCTGTCTCCTCACTTTAGTTTTAAGTTCTTAGAAAGAGCTTTGGTTTTATTATTCTATCTTCTTAGCACCTGCACAGTGCCTTATTACCTAATAAAAATGTGTGGATGGTGTTCGTGTTTGGGCTTGTACCCCAACCTAGCACGGTACATTGTGCATGCTGTGTGCCCAGCAGGTTTATTGAATTGAATTTAACTTAACTCAAAGTATATTTATTTTTTAATATCTTTTTCTAATTTCTTTCTTTTAGTTTTATACCCCAGACTCGGCTTTATCCCCTGTCACCAATTGACTTTTTTTCCTTCCAGGCATTTTGTAAATACAAGTATTGTCATGGGTTTTTACATTGTCTTTCATTGGTCTCTCTGATTCCAGTGTAAACATTAAAATTTAACCAAGATTTCTATAGTTTTGTAAAGGAAAAAGTTCCCTGATTAGAGTATTTTGCAGCCTTTTCAGTATCTTCTTAAATAAGATTCTACTAATGAAGGAAAGCATTTAACAAAGTTGGAACTTTTCTAACCAGTTCTCATCCTCATGCTCACTGCTTTATGCTAGGCAATCACAGTAGCAGACTTCATTTCATATGTACTTTATGCTCGGCAATCACAGACTTCATTTTAAGAAAATTATACAGGAAACAGAAAACAACATTTTGATCACATCCATCATTACAGCATTTTCTCTATACATTTCTTCTCTTTCTTGTTGACTTTTTTATTTGTTGTTTTCATGAAGCCAGATGAACACAATAGTGTGGGTTCTGCACATAGTGGAGTTGAAAATCCTAAAAGTAGCTTTCATTCTTGTTTCAAAAGGCATTTATAAAGAGAAACTTCTAAGGCATTCTATAAATGTTAAGTTTTCAGGGTAATTAGGATTTCTGAAGTTTCAAAGTCCTGTACTTTGAGGAATTTGGCAGTGATAAAGTACCACTAAACACACAGTTAAACAAAAATGTTTTCCCCCCAAACTTGCCATGACTTATTTTATACATATCAGCATTCGTGCAGCAATTATTTATTGGCTACCTACTGTATGCCAAACACTGTGGTCAGTGATGGGACCACTGTCACAGATAAAACAGTGCGATAAGCCCTGTGACAGAAGGCTAAAGGCAAGTGCAGAGGCTTTTAGAAGAACGAATCCTAACAGGGAACATCCGAAAGGCTTATCCAGAGTATCTGAACTGAGACCCTGAGCAACGAGTAGTAGTTAATACGTGTGTGTGCATGTGTGTGTCTCTGTCTCTCTCTGTCTTATAAGGGAGAAAAGAAAGTGACAAGGGGCCCTCAAAGGAAAGAGAGAAAGGCAAAGAGAAAGAGTTCAATGCCAGGCAGATGCAAAGGCCTGAACATGAGCAGGACTGGAATTATGTAACATATTATGTCACATATCATTTATATCTTTTCAGAACAATTTTCAGCTTTTTGTTAACAAGTAGTCTTATCAAAATACACTCCAGTCTTTTAAAATAAAAAATAAGACTATTTGCTTTTAATAAATGAGAGTAGTGGATTCTTATTCATGTAGTTAATTTAGAACTCCCTTTTAAAAATCTTACTTGCTTGTATAGATAATAAATATATAACACTAACTGTTCTTTGAAAATTTTTCAGACTCTGGCACTTCCCCCATAAATCAGTCCTCCCCTCCTCTGTGTTAAGATATAATCATTGTTAATATTTTGGTGAATATTTCTCTAAATGTATTTTTTATATCATTAGTTGTATTTAGTTGTGCTGATGGTAAGGTAGTAGTAATCATACCAAAAAATGGGTCAACCTTCCCTTTCTCATTTGCTACATGAATTTTCATTTTAAAATATATACTTTCATGTCCAATATATAGAGAGCTATCGTTTTGTTTACGAGTTAGAAAGTATTCCAGTGTGTGAAAGTGAAGTCGCTCAGTTGTGTCCGACTCTTTGCGACCCCGTGGGCTGTAGCCCACCAGGCTCCTCCATCCAAGGGATTTTCCAGGCAAGAGTACTAGAGTGGGTTGCCATTTCCTTCTCCAGGGGATCTTCCTGACCCAGGGATCGAACCCAGGTCTCCCACATTGCAGGCAGACGCTTTAACCTCTCAGCCACCAGGGAAGCCTATTCCAGTGTATAAGTGTTCACAAATTACTTAACTGGTTTCTATTTGGTGTACATTTAAGTCAACTTGATTTAAAACTTTGCTGGAGTGAGTATCTTTATATGTGTATCTATATGTGAATGCTGAGTAGAAAATAGTCTTATTTCAGAAATTTTCATGAACCTACACCCTCCTCCTTTGCACTTTTATCATTGTTTTGTCATGTTGTGGCTGTTGCTAAAATAGAGGAATATGTAAAATTAATAATTTTCCTACTTTATAATCATGATAATGATTTTTATAGATTTTAAAGATTTATATGTCACCATTATTTAATTAACAGATGAATTTAAAGGTCACTCTTTACTACAAGCAGCCAGAGAAGCAGACCTAGCCAAAGTTAAAAAAACACTTGCTCTGGAAATCATTAATTTCAAACAGCCTCAGTCTCATGAAACTGCACTGGTAAGATCTTATTGTTAATCCGTTCCTTGGGTCTGTAACAGTAGTGTAAACTCAAAATACAATTTTCATTTCAGAAACCTTAAGGTAACTTTAGTATCTCAAGTGCCAGGAATTTGCATTTTAATATTGGTTGCATTGATTTTTAAATCTGGTTCAGAAGATGATTGCTTTCATGGGTGAGAGAAGAGCCATTTGCTCAACCTTAATTTGAAAATTATTTTTACATTTGCCTTTATCCAACCATATTATAACAAACCTACTTTTGTGGCCAGTGTGCTCATGAAATACAAAATGTGATTTTTCTCATAGAATCTCCCTTTTCTTGTGGTTGCTAGTTGCTAGATAAATATTATATTTGCTTTCTACAGAAGATTAAATTATTTTCAAAGGTACTTGCCTCATCCTTTTGAGCAATTGTAGTCAAAGAATTATTATATTCCTTAATGAAATATAGTAAGACTAGGAAATTTTTTGTTCCAGACTGTACAAATTGTTTTTTTTAAACTATTCATCTTCTTTCTGTTAATGTACTTGGAGAAAGATGATTCTGTTTTCTTCGTCAGTGATCACATTAAGTTTCAGGTGTAGGACTGATTGGATTACACTTTAATCCAGAATTTAAGCATAAGGGATGCCTCTATCACAAACCTCTAAATATGCTTCAGTTAACATTCTTAACTTACATCTGGCACAGAAGGGTCAAACCGTAGGCAATACCTGCTGAAAACAACATTGTAAGAGTTACCAAACCAAAATAGGCCAACTGTATGTGTGGCCCCCATGCAGGGGTTTAGATACATTCAGGCTACACAGTATATGCCAGGACACACTCAAAGCCATGGACTAAACCTGACCTGCTTTTTTAGAGTGTTCATTTTATTCATTAGTACATAGTTTTTTACTTTTTAAATTTTAATACAAATATGAAGTGAAGTTGAACACAAAGGTTGTATAAATAGAGGATAAAACATAAAATTTCTGAGAATACTTCTCCCTCTAAGCTCCTTCAAGTCTGTTACCTTCTTACCTATCCCTGGGCATATGGACTTATTGTCCAATAGTGTTAGGAGTACCTCTGGGGAAGAGCTTGAGAAATACTGACTTTTGTGGCTGACAACCTACTGAAGGACTGAGTAATTCAATTACGGATTTTTTTAGCTTCGGAGAGGCAGTATTCTGATACCTCAAGTAAATATATACTGGATAATTGCTTATTGGCTAAAGGGAAAGGAGTGAAGTCTCTCTGAATGCTCAACTAAGAGCATAATTTCACCTTGATTTAAAGGCATGTGTTTCATACTCGCAGTGTATTTAGGAGGAATTTCGGTCGTCTCCGTAATGTGAAAATGTATGTTTTGGGACAGCAGTGTTTTAAATAGTCAGCAGGTGCTTTTCAATTCAGAAATCTACTTTTACACGGTTTATTTTATTCACTGGTTTTTCTTTATGTTACAGCACTGTGCTGTGGCCTCGCTGCATCCCAAACGCAAACAAGTGACAGAATTGTTACTTCGAAAAGGAGCAAATGTTAATGAGAAAAATAAAGAGTAAGTGCAGTCGCAGAAGGCGTTGCTCCGTAGTTAAAGCAATACTGCGGTACAAGTTAAGAGGTGATGTTTTCCTTTTCTCCTCTCCGCAGTTTCATGACTCCCCTGCATGTTGCGGCAGAGAGAGCCCACAATGATGTCATGGAAGTTCTGCATAAACACGGAGCAAAGGTAAAAGGCACACCTGAGATAAGGTGCCAGTCTCGGCATTGAGTAGCTAGCTGCACTTAAAGATTGTTCCTCTCCTCTCTGATTCTCCTGAAGAAATTGATCTTATAAAGGACTGTTAACATGTATTTGAATTCACTGATTCTCCTTTAAAGCTGATTTAAATCTGGTTGCTAATAGAGATAATTCCTGGTGCTTTATGTTGTACTTTACTGTCATTCTTCTCTAAAGCAATAAATGTGGTTAGGGTCTTACCGTTTGAAATGCATTTCACCTTTACACTGTTTTACCTTAATACTGGAATTGATATATTTTGGTAGTCAACATCAATGATGGCTTATCAGAAAATAATTTATGTAAATGATTGACAAAATATTGCTACTTATTTTAAAGAACATTTGTTCCTTCAAACCAGTAATGATAATCATTTTTTCACATAACCTCAATATAAAGAAATAAAATTTTAATAACCATTTTTATTGGCATTGTCTGAGTGACATTATCTGCAACTCCAGGACTCCCATGAATTGCTTGAGGAAATTTTGCTTGAAGGAAGCAAGCTGGTTGTTTTTCAGAGGTACTTGAACGTGAAAATTTTTAAATCCTCAACAATTTTTTTTTTAACAGCTCAGCTTTTTATTGAATATGTTACTAAAGAGGTTTAGTGAAAAAGACCAAAGCTCATGTTATCATCATACTCTTCAGATTCTTCTCTTTGCTTCTGCTTTCTTCTCCTCAGCTGGCAGCAGTGGTAGATGGGGCAGGACCTCCTGCTGGTCCAGCGCCAGCTACCAGAGCAGGTCCACCAGCCCCCGCATTGCAGATGAGGCTCCTGATGTTGACATTGGCCAAAGCCTTTGCAAACAAACCTGGCCAGAAAGGCTCAGCATTTACACCGGCTGCTTTAATGAGGGCATTGATCTTATCCTCTGTGACTGTCACCTCATCGTTGTGCAGAATGAGGGCAGAGTAGATGCAGGCGAGCTCCGAGACGGAGGCCATGGTGCGGTTGGGTGCTCGGTGGGAGCTGCCAGGCGCCGTGCTAGTTGCTGGATGAAGTGAGGGCCTCACCCCAAAATGGCCTTAGCTTCCTCGGAAGACCCGAGTGCCTTAGCAGAAGCTAAGGAAAGAAAGCAAGAGTGTATATTTTAAAACAGGGGTCCCCAAAGTAGGATATAGACACTCTATGGAACATACAAGAGGAGCCACTGGGTGAAGGGGGAAAATACTAGAATTTTTATTTATTGAAAGAGTAATTTACTAATAACTAGTAATTTATTAACTTATTAAGAACAGAGAAATTAACATCTACTACTATTTCCTACTCCAGGGGATCTTCCCAACCGGGGAATCAAACCTGCGTCTCTTGCACTGGGAGGTGGATTCTTTACCAACTGCGTCACCTGGGAAGCCTTAGTAATTTATTAACTTATTAAGAACAGAGAGATTAACATCTACTACTATTTCACACACAGATTGATACTGCCATCAATCTGTGTGTGTGTGTGTCTGTGTGTGTGTGGTAGGGGATTGACAGGGATACACTCACTCATCTGCTCACATCCAGCACGATGTGACACGTTGCACTTTACATGAGTAGATTTATGGGTATTATTTTAAACGGTAGCATCTTAATAAATACCATTGTTGAAAATCAGAGGAAACAACCATGACAATCGTGTAGAAAGGTTTATCTGGCTATTTCATAAATGAGGATTTTCAGGAATTGACATACTTAGTTGTTTTGCCTTTTTTTTTTTTTTTTTTTAATGAAAGTAAGTGAGTTCAAAATTTGCTTATAGTTCCAGATAGTGACAAATGATTATTACTTGCATGTAGGTACATATTTTTAAAAAGAAACATAATCAGAACCTTAAAGATCAAAGTTACATATTTTAGAGAAATGAAAGAGAAAGTAACTGCTTTTTAAAAGGAACTTTTAACAAATGAGGAGGCCATTTTGAAAATCAATTTTTAGAAAAGAGCTGCTGTTTTTTTAGTTTCTTGCCAAAAAAGGATGTATGTTTATCAACTAGCTGTCATCTGTATAATTTGAAATTGAGCAACAGAATTTTCTAACCTGTTTTAAAGTTGTTGTTTTTTTTTAATTTGTTAGGTAGTTTTTGAACCTATTTATGACATTTTAGTGCAGTATCTTATGATAAGTTTGCAAGAATCAAGAAAGATGCAATTTTGCTAGCAAAATTCAATTAAAGCCTTAACATAGTAAATTACATTAAAAATTAAAAATAACCATTGTGATTTAGAAGACTTCGCTAACAATGTACTTTTTCCAGTTGCACCACATATCTATGTGAAATCTAGCTGTTATTGAAAATGAACCTAGAATCACACCCTCAAATCTACATCACAGTTTTATAAGATTTTTAAAAATCTTTTAATTGAGCCAAATGACATTTTGTACAACTGATGATTTAAAATTTTTAAAATATTTTGTTTCATCTGCTTCACATTCTCTGTAATTTCTCCTTTTATATAAGTTTTATAATATTCATTATACATTAGTTTAGCACTGCTTGGTTATAATTTACAGATGCACATAAATGAATATTGAGAGGGTTCTCAAAACACATTTTTACTCCTGAAGTGCATGATCCAAAAATTAGTATATCCTTGCTTTAAAAGGACCGTTGATGTTTTTAATTAAAGAGGCAGGATGAACCAGAATGAAAGTAGCAGTTCTACAGATTTATTACCTGTTTCGAGGGTACAGCTACTGTGTTCTTACATAAATAATGTCTTGTTGCTCTACCAAGCAGAAAATAATAAGCTAAGTGGGCTTTCTGCTACTGTTAAGACCATTGTTTGTTTATCATTGACCTATTTTTAAAAATATCTTATGGCATTTATAATGTTCTTGAACAACCATGAATAATGCCCTTCATTTTGGGAAAGTATCTATTTGTTGTCTCCCATGAGTCATTTTATTTCATGAAGGTTCAATGAGAAATAACATTATTTTATATAACCTAGTCAGCATTACTCTAGGTCTGTGGCTCTAAATCTTTTTCTGGCCTTCATGTTCACAGTACATTCTCATCAATAACGTCAAAATTCATCAGTCAGGCATGTGTATAATTTTAAACGCCCTGCCAGTGTTGTAGAATGACTTTTAGACTAGTATATCTTCCCTAGTCCTCCCACTGTAGTTCAACAAAATTGAGAACTCCTGCTACTAAGCACCTTAAATGGAAAAAAAATTAAGGAGGGCTATGAACCCACAGATACCTATTTCCACCCTCCCATTCATTCATTCCCTGATCCCAAGACAGACTGCTGTCTCTTAGGGTTGTTTTATCTGGTGACTAGCATTAGTAAAAGCTCACTGTAAAAACCCAGTTTAGCTACTGATGGGCCCTAATGTTTGCCTGCCTGGTGTTCTTTCTGGGGAACTTATGGTTTCAATTTGATTTTTGAACAACTCATTTTTTCCATTTGATCTAAAAGCACCTTCCCAACAAGCAAGCCTACCCTTGAATTACATTCAGCTCTCTTATGCTGCTTCTACCCTTCTGCTGTCTTCACCTCCTCACCATGCTCCCAGTTCTTAAGCTAAGACTAGTAAATCAGAAATGGCAGAGAATTTGGTAGGGAGATCTGATGCCATTAACTAATTTGTCTTACTTAAATAGAACTTGGTAATATAAGCCAAAACATTCTTTTGAGTAAAGCTTGGTAATACAAAGTTTAGGTTCATTGTGCATGTTAAATTAAGCACATTGTGTACATAACATAAGCAGGTATACTTTTCTGTTTGGAATCTTCCACTTTCTAGTTTTATGACCTTGGACTTAATTTTCCTGAACCTCAGTTGACTCATTAGTGATATATGGTATTAATACCTCCCCTACAAGGGTGACTGTTGTTTTGTTTTGGTAAAAATTAAATGAGCTTATATATATATATGTTATATAGTACCTTGCATACAAACCATACTTTCTTTAATTAGTAGTAAGTATGAGTGTTGTAATTTTTTCCATATTTGTCTTTCTAAACTTATATAATATGCATTTCCCCTCATTATCTAAATTTTATGTAAGACATATGTGTATAATCACTTTCTAATTTTTGATCCACTAGTTCACCATTGAGATGTAAAATGATAAGGATAATGTGCTGGTTTCTATGACAAATACCAGTTTGAAAGTTAATGCAATTACCAAACTTGAAGCTAATCCTGAATCAGTTTAGTGGCATCAGTAGTGAAGAAGGAAGACAATGACGAAAGCCATTTGTGAAAGACTGTGAAATACTAAGCTGTATTACTTGAAAGTGAATTGGGTGCTTGAATAGACTTAGAAAATGGTGGTACAGTTAAGGAAGTAAGAAAGCTATGTGTTGGCAATGATTTTGTACTTGGAGTTAATATGATAGGAGCAATAGAAGGACATTAAATAAAACTAGTAGTTGGAAACACAGCACTGGAGCATGATAGAGAGTTTAGGATTAGAAATATGTATTGGGAAGCCCTTGACATAATGATCACACGCTGTGGGAATGAGGAAGGTTTCGGGTAGAGAATGTGGAGAGATGAGCTGAGAGTCAAGGAAAGAACCTTTGAGGGTTGCTCATCTTTGTGGAACAGTAGTGGGAAGAGGGGGTTTCCCAGGTGGCACAGTGGTAAAGAATCCGCCTGCCACTGCAGGAGACAAAAGAGATGCAGGTTTGATCCCTGCTCGGGAAGATCCCTGAAGAAGGAAATGGCAACCCACTCTTGTATTCTCATCTGAAAAAATTGCGTGGACAGAGGAGCCTGGTGGGCTGCAGTAATGGGATCACAAAGAGTTGGCCAGGACTGAGCGTGCGCACACACACACACTTTTGAAGGAGATATTCCAAAGGTATAGAGGTAGAAAATTGTATTAATTAGGGTTTTGGCAATAAATACACACTCAAAGTGGGTAATCTGGGGAATATTTAATAAATTATATACAAAGGTGTGGGCAAGGTTTAGGAAATCAACAGGAATGAGGTAGTACCAGCAGCAAGTGGGAGCTATTGTCATCCCTGGGCCTGAAGGGGCGCAGAAGCTGGGGGCGGGCTAGAGAAGACCGCCTGAAAGCATCTGTAGCCTTTGATAAGGGTAGACCTCATCCACATTCCTCATTCCGGTCCTGCCCACCACCCTCTGGCCAAATACAACAAAAAGTTAAAGACAAAAAAGCCATTGCTGTCATCTGTAGAAGTGATTTTCCCAGGAAACGAAGCAGGGTCAAGGATGATATTATGGGTCTGGAGAGGCAAACAGGCAGTATTCAGTAAAAGGATAGAAGACAAAGGACTAGTAAGGAAATGATGGTTATAAGAAAATGGGGTTATTAACCAACTTATTTGAGAAGTCCACTTTTATAGGAGTAAATGTCTGTATCTTAAAAAAAATTATGTCTATGAACCCCCTGCTTTACAAGATTACTGTAAACCCTAAATAGAGACATAAGGATTTTATCTTTCTTTCTTTATTATTGTTAATCTACTCTGACATTCTGCATTCTATTGCTGCTGCTTTGTCTTCTGTCATTATTAAGTAGAACCTAAGCCCCAGTTGCATATGGTATTGTTAGTACCTAGAAACAAAAGGTTTAATTCAGAAGTTCTTTTCTCATATTTGAAAGCACTACTGTTTTGTCATTAGTGAGCATCTGTTAAATGTGTGGAACATGAAGAAATTTTTTTGATGTTCATGTCTCAATTTGACAGATTTATTTATACTGTATGTAAAAAGAAATTGTGTCAATAGTAATTGGTGTTTAATGAGCTTATTTCTCACATTGAGAGTGATTAAGAATCTTTGCTGTCTTTAGAGAAATGTGTTAGCTTATTATAAGGATTTTATTAATTCTCTTTCAGAGGTGAGTTGATAAGCAGATTCTGTCAGCCCAAAAGTGTTAAAGTGCTTTTAAAAATGTAGATCCCAAGTAGCTTTTATAGTTCAAATAATATCTGAGGTTTGATCATATCAGAATAAAGTCCCAAGGGGCCAGTGTCTCAGAGACATTTTAGTTACCATTCAGTTAGATTGACTGGATATAGATTAGGCAGAAGTAGAAATCTGGCTTATTACTTCTGTGAGATAACCACAGAGTTAATCCCAAAGAAATGATCTGCAGGAGGTATAGCTGAAATTCACAAAAGACAGAACAATGAATTTGGAAATAACTGTTAGTTTCCTTAGCTGCCATTCTCTCTGTATATGCCTCTCTCTCTTTCTGAGATTTCATGAGTTTCTTATCTCTGTCAGTCTTTGTTCATCTGTTTCATTCTTCTTTTTATAGACTATATTTTTCTGTTGTACTTCTCTGTGGCCTGAATATGATCTTCACAGCCCTTACTTTATAAACCTTTGGCTTAGAAATATACCACCTGCAGCTGCCATCTCATCTCAGAGATGAGAAAGGGAGCGTAAATAAGACTTCAGTTTGTGTAGCACAGCCATGGCATTGGCACCTCGAGTCTAATCAGCTATGCTCCGCAACTTATTTCTCTGACAGTTAGGGCATGTGGGCAGTGTGAGTACCCCTTTAAGAAAGCAAAGAAAATATGCACCATTAGAATATAATATATCTCTTTTCAGAAAACCTGATTTTGTCTTTTAAAATTCCATGTGGATGTTGAGATTTACAAATAATAATACTCAAGTGTGGCTAGTAAACACTAATCTAGCTTCATGTTTCTCAGATTATATTAAAATTTAACTTCCTAGAAAAATTCTATACTCTGTGATGGATTCGTAACACATTAAAGGATTAAAAACCTTTGAGTAAAATATTGATCACTGTAGCAGAACTCTAGCTAAGAATTAAATTGGTAGTCATTTTGTTTATTTCATTCCTCATAAGAGATGCTTTGACCTGTGTACATCCTACCATGGATAACAGTGGCCTGTATTAATCTGTAAAAACTTAAATTATACTTTTACTGCAGATAAAGTGAGTCAGTTATTTTCAGTATTAAACAATTCTATCAACACAGGCATGTAGCTTTTTTTCCCTCCAGACTTCTGGGGAAAGAATAATACATGGTTTTTGGTTAGAGAATGTTTCAGTTGTCTCTGTTCATTATACAGAATGGTATATCGAAAACTGTGTTCTTTATGATCAGAATTTACTAATTTGTCATTCATTTGAGCCATCCATTAACCAACCATTTTAAAACACCCAGTATACAAGGCCTTGCACTTATTACTATGAGGTATATAGAAAGTTTGAATTTGATAAAGCTTCTTGTCTTAAGGGACTTCAAATCTAAAAAATAGTCTCAACTAATACAGTCTACTTGAACATCTATTATCAGATTGGAGAGGACAGGTAGATTGTTATTCAGAGGAGAAACCAATTACTTCTGTTAGTGGTGGCAGGCTGGGGAGAGAATGGGAGAAATTTCATGAATAAAATAGAATTTTCACTAGGAATGTCCAGGAATTAGATCTATAGAAATAGTAGTAAATATAGTTGGCATCCCTTTCTTATACTAGTGAGTGGTTGATTTTTGGTCAGAATACATTTTAAATAATGACTCAATCAGGAAAGCAAAGGAGTTTGTTAGTCACAAGTTAATGATTAGTTAGTTCAGTAGATAGAATAATAGGTACTTAGTTCATGGGGAAATAAGGAAAATCTGAAGAGACATATTGGAGCAAGGTCTTAGTAGTCTCAATTGGAGAGTTTGGGGTTTGTTCTTACAATACTTCCAATGGAGAGCCATTGGAAATTTTTGAATAGGCATGAGCAAATCCTGTTTCAGGAAGATAAACTTCCTAGGGAACTACTTTCTCTTAGAAAACCAATTACAGACATGTAGACTTAAGATGTGTGTATGATAGTTGGCATAATCATTTAGCAGTATTCAACAAAATTAGTTTAAGACTTTTATTTAAAAAAAAGAGGGGGAGGGATGATACAGGGTTTATGTTTCTTAAAAAAAAAAAATGGAAGTGTTAGTTGCTCTGTCGTGTCCAACTCTTTGCGACCCCATGAACTGTAGCCCGTCAAACTCGTCTTCAATGGACTTCTCCGAGCAAGAGTGCTGGAGCGGGTTGCCATTCCCTTCACCAGGGGCTCTTCCCGACCCAGGGATTGAACCCAAGCCTCCTGCATTGCAGGCAGATTCTTTACCTTCAGAGCTACCAGGGAAGCCCAGTGTTTCTTAACTTCAAGCTAAAAAGTTTACAGTATGCCTGCCACCTGTTCCCTAGGTTGTAGTTTCTGTCTACCAGGATATAGACCTGTTTCAGATTCCTGTCTTTGTCCCTCTATTGTGGATTTTATTTTTACTCTTCTTTGCTTTTAATTTCAAAGTGCCCTGATTTGAACAGAAAAAAAATAGCTAAAATAATATACAGACCGTTTTCAGTTCTCAGATTACTTGAAATCAGATTGGGACATCATCACATGTTCATAGTTAATATAAAATTGTGTGAGTTCACTTTGCTAAGTACAGAAATGTCACAGAATAAGTCATGATGAATTACCACATGAGTGATGTGGACAAAGATAGCTTAAGCTTAGACAAGAGGTGAACTCACAGTTAGCTGTTGAGACTAGGCTGTTCACACTGACTAGAATTTGGAGAGAGTCCCCTTACCATTTCCTTATCGTCTGCTTACTGGTTTCCAGAACAGTTTTGGGCATTTAGTCATAATTT
Organism: Bubalus bubalis; assembly: GCF_019923935.1. Classification (NCBI taxonomy): domain Eukaryota; kingdom Metazoa; phylum Chordata; class Mammalia; order Artiodactyla; family Bovidae; genus Bubalus; species Bubalus bubalis. The sequence goes on along the minus strand of NC_059157.1, from coordinate 19,923,012 downwards.
TATGTCCTATGCATTTCCGGCCACATATCATTACAGTACTCAATCTCTTTAGGAAAATCTTAAAAGCATAGTCTCTGCTTTTAAATAGCTTACAATATATTAAAACATATAGTATCAGGCACAGAGTCTAATATTGGTAAGTACTTAGTAAATGTAGTTGCGTGCCTTCCTTATACTCGGGAGTGGTGATTTTTGCTCAGTGTTGCATTCCATGAGTGCATGCCCCAGAGTGAGAGAGAAATGGGAGAAGTGAATCTGCAGTTTTCTGTGTTGCACTCAGTTCCACCACACATATTTATAGAGATAACCACCTCTTACGCACAGTGGTTTGTTAGTGTTTAAAAATATTCTCTGCACTTCATCTGGTGTTTAGTTGATTTGCTAAGACACTGGAAGTGAAACTGGCTGATGCTGGATTTACTGAGAAACTATATCTGTTTCTGCCACTGCATTGCTAAGGTATCTTCAAGGATAATCTTGGCCAAAGGCAAATTTTACCTTTTGCAATGACTTTAGAAACTACGCCTCCAGAAAATAGAGTTTCAGTGTACATTGGAGCATAGCAAGCCTATCAGATTGTGATGAAAAAATTACCGTAGAAGGGGTGGTGATGTAAAAGTAAATGACAGATGGTCTTGAATGATATGTGGAGGGATTCAAGTTTATGTGAAGGCACGAAAGAGTCCCTGTGTTTGAGATGAGGAGTAACTTGGTAAGATCTGTATTTTAGACTAGTAGTTCTCAAACTGTTCTCATGATTTGATGAACTGGATTGAGAATTTCCATCACTGTAATTGAATTGGTGTTTTATGCAAATTCCAGGAAAATGTTAACAATTAGAATGTTCTCAGTTTTAAGTTTTTCTCCTGTGATGAGAACATAATTCATAGAAAAATTCAAATTTAGTTTGACCACTTGTGTTTTCCATCAGTACATGCTAATAATGACTGTGCTTTAAGTATAAATAGTCATTTTTCTGCGGGCAAATACGATATAATTAAATTTGTCAGTATTTCATGGTGAATCTTGTGAAACACTGTTAAGAATTTATTTGAACCCTTGCCTGAAGTGTCATGGCCTTACTTACAACAGTGAAAGACTGGAGACAGGAAGACCAATTGTCTTAAATTGTCTCTTAATCTTGTATTTGGTGGTGGGGGGTACACAAGTGTTTTGAATAACTAGCCAGTATGTATTTGAGAATTTACTGTGTACCATTAATAGGAACATTCTAGACACAGAAAACCTATGCAATACAGTCCATATTTCAGTAACCTTAATTTTACTTGGTTAACAAACACTATCCCAGTGTTCTACTTTCTAAAATAGTGCTGAATTGATATAGGTGTTCAGAAAGGAAGTAATCATCAAGGTTTAAAGTAATCAAGGAAGACATCCTAGAAAAGGTGAGACTTGCCATGAATCTCATAATCCAGAAAGGCAGAACAAAGGGCTTCTCTGAGAGAAGCATCGTGTACAATGAATGTGGACTTTGGTCTGACTAGAGTAGTCTTTACTGGGGCATTCCAGAAAACAGGTTAGGACCAGTTAGTTTTGATCAAATTATAAACATGATCCCAAAGTTTAACATTGTCTTAACCGTCTTAAAAGTAACCATTCTTTCATTATGATTTTTCAAAGTTTTAAAAATGGAACTTTTGAATTTTCGAAACAAGTTTTTCGTTAAATGTGTTTGTAGTGCAATTAGGTCATTCTATTATAATCATTTACTAAAATTAGAAAAGAAATACAATTAATTTCTTTATCTTTGCTTACTTACTCTGTTGTCTTTACATCCTGGGAACGAGCTGGGTAGAACCATTCGTCCAGAAGTATTTAATGTGCATCTTTGCTGTGGCAGGCAGCGAACCTCAGACAAGAGGACCAGACCTTGGGGGCCTTACAGCGACCTCGAGTTGTCAAGGAGAGTGGCAAGGAATGGAGGATGGACAGGAAGGCAGTCATTCAGGGAAGAGATGGGTATACTATAATTTTCAATAAGATGGTCAGAGAAGGGCAACTAAGAAGATGGTATTTCTTTAGAATCAGTATGCAAGAGTTCATGAATAGTTTATAAATAGTCTATTGTATTTTTCATAAAAGTTGACAATTGATTTTTCTCAAGAATTTATTTACTAGGGTGTAGAGGGGAACAAAACAGCTGCTCAGTCCCATGTGCCCCCTTCAATGATTTTTCAGATGAATGCACTGGACACCCTTGGTCAGACCGCTTTGCATAGAGCTGCCCTTGCTGGTCATCTGCAGACATGCCGCCTGCTGCTGAGTTACGGCTCTGATCCCTCCATCATCTCCTTACAAGGCTTTACAGCAGCACAGATGGGGAATGAGGCCGTGCAGCAGATTCTGAGTGGTAAGTTCACACAGACAGACCTTGCTTTCTGTTCTTCTGCTTCCAGGTCTGTCCACTGATACACAGACTTTGTGTCCCTTGTTTTAAGGGGCTCTTTGGAATGTTTTCTTAGCCTGAAAATTTTTCCTGCCTTTCTTTGCTTACAGTTTAGCCTGTGGCCCTGCCCATCAGCATTCTTCTTTTTGTAATTCTTAAACTTCAAACATTCCAAATTTTTCTCTTATACTTGTACTAAGAACCATTTAATAGTGGATTTTAGGTTAGTTTCTGCAAGTTGGAACTATAAATCAGGCAAACATATAGCTATTACATCAGAATTTCTCATAATATTATATGTAGTTTTTAGAGGTAATTGATAAAATGGGGAGGAAAGGATTGAATAAATTAAGCAGATTGCTCCAGCAATGCTTTTAAAATGTCTTCTAAATGAATACAGTTAGAATATATGGCTGCTAGTAAAAGATAAAATTAAATACTGAATCACAAATGAAAATTTTATTATTATTTTGATAATTCTTCTTAAAAATTGATTAGTAAGATAAAACATTATATGGGTCATTAAATGCCTAATTTAGTATTTGCCAGAACTTGTTAGTTTAAGTCTTCATATTTTTTATTGATCAGGAAGGATAATACAAATAATAGAATTTGGTGGTAAAATCTTGCCCTTATAAAGGTTTCTTTTTAAAGAGAATTCTTTTTTTTATTTAGAAGACAATATAATTTTTTTAACTAATATTTCTACAAAAAATTTGTATGTCTATAGACCATATACTGGCTGAACTTTACAGTTGCACCTGTATTTACTAATCCAGTTCCAGGTTATGTCTGTAATGACTCCTGAAAGAATACATCAGTCATATAGAATGTATAGTAAATTATTGGGGTTCTGTTCTGGGCAATATTTTAAATTTAATGTTTATTTAACAACCCCTGTTAACACCAGGTTTGAGATCCACTTTTAGAAACCGGCACTTGCATCTCACAAGCCTGTAGTCACCAACAGTATACAATAATAAAGTTTTAATGGTACACTCTGACAGCATTTATGTTAACATCTCTCTTTCCATTTACCAGATAGTTTTCTGTCCTTTGCTACTCTGTGGTTCCTTAAAAACCAGCAGTAATCTTCCCATGTCTTTTCTGCAGAAAGTACACCTATACGCACTTCTGATGTTGACTATCGACTCTTAGAAGCATCTAAAGCCGGAGACTTGGAAACTGTGAAGGTATGTCAGTGCTTTAATGTCTTGGGTAGCTCTTTGAAACCTTTGCTTCCCGATTCATTTTAAGCTTGTAAGTGAAACAACTCAAATCCAAACAATAAAAGGGACGAGCAGAGTGGACTCATAAGGAGAGATCTTTATGAAGAATTTCCTAGTTATGTGCCTTTCATTAAATCACTTTTTAGTCACTTTACTTCTGGTTATATGAATGCTCTTTTTATTTCTTTCCACTTTTTAAAATTAAAGTGTTATTTTGGACCACACTCATAAATTTGCAAGCTAGTGCAAGCCCAGGTAATAGTACGATAGAGTTTGAAACAGTGTTCTTGACCTTTTCCAAAAGATTCTCACCTTTGCTCTAGGAAATCATCCTTACGATCCTGCAGTTGGGAAGTATTTTTTGATTCTACAATTTATGTATTAATGTAGCTACAGACTCACTTGTCATGAAAAGATATAATCTGACCAAATGATGATGGCTCTTTAGGTTATAGAGTCTCTCCCTTATGCCCAGACTTCCTTCTGTTGTGTAAAAAAACTACCACCTGAAAAATCCTGTGTTCACCCTACCAGCACCTTCTCAGTATATCTATAGGTAACTTCCAGGTTCTGAGTTTTTGTTATAACAGCTCACTACAGTGGCAGGAGCAACAACCAGACTGTCAAATACCTGGAAAACCCTTGACATCAGACCTTGTAGCCTAGAAAATGTCACTTTTTCTCTGCCTTTTTTTAACCTTTTTTAGTTTTCTTTTCATTACCTCTCTTCACGTCACTTCCCTAAATTTGGGATAATTAAATAAGTAAGCAGTGACTAAATAATTAAATAAGTAAGCAGTGGCAGAAGGATCGCAAGATTAAAAATCAGGAAAATGGGGTTTGAGTTTTTATTCTACCCCTTACCACTCTAGGACATAGGATGTCACTTAACCTCTCTGAGCCTTGGTTTATTTATCTGTAAAACGGAGATGATGATTAACTTCTCAAGTAGATAATAATTCTCTCACTGGAAAAAAAATGAAATTCTTTATAAATTATTACTCAGATATTTGTTTGTCATCCATCTGTCACCACCAATGATGCAGCCTCTCCAGCCTGACTTTGCTTCTGCTGCTTTGTAACTCAGACAGAGTTGAGCTTGTGCTGAGATGATAATGTCCAAAAGGAAAACAAACAGGTGACAGAGAGGTCATTTGGAGGACACAGCTGAAGGAGACAGGCCAAAAACTAGTGTGATCAGAATCAGTTTGACTTGTAGACCTAAACAAATATCCCCTTGAAGATCAGGTAAAACATTGTTGATTGCTTGGCTCTGCTCTGATGGATCGAAGGGCCAAAGGGGTGGCCCACACAGAATGAATGTAATTTTTCCAGAGCCTTCTTGTTGCCACGTCAAAGCAGGCAAAAATTCTGGGTAGTTCTGCCGTCAGCCAGGGTTAATCTTATTTGAGCAAAGGGTGGCTAAGAGCGTGCTGGTACAAGCAGACAGGCTCTCACGGGGAAGAAAGCCTTGTAACAATGAAAGGAAGGCACAGTTTGCCTTGGAAATGCTTGCTTTATTATGTTTTCTTCTTTTTGAGTAGGATTTTGGCCAGGAAATGTTGAAAAAGGTGAAATTGCTGTGCAAACATAATATTTGTAGACAATGTAAAGCAGAACATCTTGCTGATTTTAAAACATCACTTGTATTATCTAATCAAAGAAATATTTAGAAAATTACAACTTATCCAAGATGCCTGCATTATTTTGGTGCAAGATCCTTAAATAAATACTAATGTTCTTTTTGTGTTTGTGTGTGTGTGTGTCAATAAAGCAACTTTGCAGCCCTCAGAATGTGAATTGCAGAGATTTAGAGGGCCGGCATTCCACGCCCTTACACTTCGCGGCAGGCTACAACCGTGTGTCTGTCGTGGAGTACCTCCTCCACCATGGTGCCGATGTCCATGCCAAAGACAAAGGGTATGTGTTAGACTGTCACTGTGTGGAATTCATTTTCTTGATACTTTAAAAAAAAAAAAATTTTTTTTTTCATGATAGATTTTTTTTCCCCTTGTCAAAAAAGTAAATTTTTTTTTTTAAAGCTTAAAGCATAATGCTTAGAGAATCCAGTAGGAACCTGAAACATCTTGAAGTTGTCTGAAGATTCTTCAATCACTATGTCAAGCGACACAGATATTTCTCTTTCTTCATATGATGAAGATCAGGGATCTAAACTTATCCGAAAAGCTAGAGAGGCACCATTTGTCCCCATTGGAATGGCAGGTTTTGCAGCAATTGTTGCATATGGATTATACAGATTGAAGAGCAGGGGACATACTAAAATGTCTGTTCACCTGATCCACATGCGTGTGGCAGCCCAAGGCTTTGTTGTGGGAGCAATGGCTCTTGGTATGGGCTATTCCCTGTATCAAGAATTCTGGGGGAAACCTAACCCTTAGAAGAGGAGATGCTGTCTTGGTCGTCTTGGTGGTGCTTGCTTTAGTTAGACATCTCATATTGAGGTTATTATATGTTTATGCTGAAAATAAATTGTTTGGGTCAGACAAGAACTTGGTAATTTGAAAATTGGCTTCCTTTCTTGCAGGCTTGATTTGCCTGGTGACCAAGTTACTGGTGACTAGTTCACTAGCTAGGTCATTCAGGGGAGTCAGACCAGCACAAAAGAAACATGTCACTTTTAAATACACTTGATAGTGGTACCTGTCCACCTTAAACTCTTCTGTTGAAATTAGTTCTAAAGAAGACAACATGCCAATCCTGAAAGTGCTCCCAGTTGCTGCAGAATATCATATGCTTTTGATGTAATGTAGGAATCCTATTTACCCCAGTTAATTTAACTTTCTGACGGCCTTGTGGACTGAGTACTGTTTTAAGGGCTAGTTGGCTCTTGAGGAACCCTTTCAGAACAGTGCATGGAATACAACATTACAAACCTCCCTGGAAGTCTGTGTGTGTTTTTAAACCAAAACTAAAAAGCTGGTAACAGAGCCACTTTGAAGTAGTATTTATTTTAGAATCATAGTTATAAACATGAGAGTAACTTGACTTGTGGATCCCTTTTAGCTCTTTTGTAATTGCAGAATTACATTTTGCTGCTGTTATATTAGAATAATTTTAAATTATTTTGAAACATGTATTTAAGTGCTAACACAAAGGTAAATGAAAAACACTTTTTAAATGTGTGCAGTATGTTTATTTTCTCCAAAAGTATCATCAACTAAATAAAATCCCTATAATGGAAGTCATTGATGAGCAAGCTGGTTTGGTCAGACATTATACAAACTTTGGTATATCACAGAATGCTTTGTTGTACTTGTGAAATTCTCGTCTAACCTGAATTTACATTCCATGGTGATAACATGGTAAATGTAGTGTTATTAAAGTAAATGAACACATCAGAAAAAAAAAAAAAAAAAGCATAATGCATAAAACTTTGTTGTTGTATAGTAGCTAAGTCATGTCCAACTTTTTGCAGCCCCATGGACTGTAGCCCACCAGGCTCCTCTGTCCATGCGATTTCCCAGGCAGAAATACTGGAGTGGGTTGCAGTTTCCTTCTCCAAGGCATCTTCTCCAGCCCATGCATCAAACCCATATCTCCTAAATTAGCAGGCAGATATATTTTTACTACTGAGCCACCTGGGAATCCCCCCGAATTAAAAGTTTATGAAAATGTATAGAAAGTGAAAAGTCCTTCTCATTCCACCTCCTAGATTACAACATCAAAATTTTGTTGTAATTGTCAGGAGTTTTGAAGCACATGTACCAGTGCGTGTGCTGTTGTGGTGGGGCTTGGTTTTAACATAAATGAAGATGTCATCCCACACAGTCTGCTCTACAGTTTGCCTTTTTTATAATAGTATATCTTGAATGTCTTTCTATATCAGTACTCAACAGTTCATTTCATCCTTTTAATGCCTATATACAGTATTTTATTGTATTTTGTAAATATGTTTATATAGTTCATTGTTCATCCCTCCTTTTGCTATTAAGAATGTATAGTCTCCTCCAAAAAGAAGCCATCCATCTCAAAGTCATCCATATTAATAGAAACATAATTTCATTTTTACTAATTCAGATATTCTCTATTTTTGTATTAGCTTATGAAACTATTTCAGTTTATCTAGACAGGGTTTAAAGCAGCCACGGGAGACATTTAGAAAAGCTCGAAGGAAGTTTTAATTGAAATGAGCTTCCATATCCTGAGTTAATTTCATATCATTTCAAAATATAAATAAGCACCTTCCTGTGCAGTTACATTGCTAAGAAATAAACCACACAACTTAGACTTCAGTTGGGCTTCCTTGGTTGCCCAGACAGTAAAGAATCTGCCTGCAGTGCAAGAGACAGGGTTCGCCCCCTGGGTTGAGAAGATCCCCTGGAGAAGGGAATGGCAACTCTAGTATTCTTGCCTAGAGAATTCCACGGACAGAAAAGGACTACAGTCCTTGGGGCCACAAAGAGTCGGACCTGACTGAGCAGCTACCACTTTCACTTTCACTAGGTTTCAGTTAGCCATTTTGCATTTATTTCTCTTTTAAAATAAACACGTCAGACATGAACATTTAATATTAATCACTGTCTCTTTCCAAGTATTATAGCTCATTAGAGAGGAGCCAACATTTGTTGTTGTTGTTTTTTAATTTATATTCTTTTTTAACTTTACAATATTGTATTGGTTTTGCCATACATCAACATGAATCCGCCACAGGTATACACATTTGTTTATATTGCCCCATTTTAGCACTTAGCATTTTTGGTCTCGAAACATTAAAAACAAAAACAAAGAAACCAGATCTCTCTAAGCAAAAAGGTACTAACTTGATACCTTGTGTCTTTGTACTAAGTGCAACTTAAACTTATCTTTTGAGGCACCCTCCTTTTTTATGGGGACATCTTTTTGTCCTTTTAGAAGGCCAGCTACCTTGTAATCAGAACTTAAACGAGTCATCACAGAATAGTTTGCACATCTGACTAGAGTTCTTGGTTGATGTCGTTATTTTCATTACTGAATACTGACTATCTTCAAGATCAGAGAATTATTTTTCTTAAGGGAGTGTTCAATAATAGTCAAATGCCATAGAGAATTATTTTATTATATGTATCATTTTAACACACAGCTTTATTATATGTCTTTAAAATAATTTTCTTTGGTTTAGTGGCTTGGTGCCCCTTCATAATGCTTGTTCATATGGACACTACGAAGTAGCTGAGCTCTTGGTAAGACACGGGGCTTCCGTCAATGTGGCGGACTTATGGAAATTTACCCCTCTACATGAAGCAGCAGCTAAAGGAAAATATGAAATCTGCAAGCTCCTTTTAAAAGTATGTACTTTTAAAAATTATAAAATATAAGGTAATTATATTTATTATTTGGTTAGGATGTAAATACATCAAGGTAAATTATTCTGTAATACAGTGCAGTAAGTGCTGTAGAGACTGCTTCCGTTTTCTGTTCTAGGGGGATGTTTAAGTGTGATATCATGATACTTACGTAGCTTTGAGTAGTGGCTGAAGTGCCTTTCTGAACTGATTTGATTATGTTGAGTTCATCACAATTCAACAAGGTAGGTTTTGGAAAGAGTTGAATTAGCTTGCATTACTTATCTGTAACTGACAGAATTAATATCAGAAGATATTTATATAAGAAGAAAGTTTTTCCATCAAGTTTGATTTTTTTTTCTTGCTAGCTATTTTTATCATTGTTAACAAACTCATCTCTAACTATTAAGCATTAATTAAACATTAAAATATATAAAATTAAAATATGTGAAAAATTACTGGACATGTATTTATATCATTTCCTTTCTCTCTTTTTTAAACTAGAGAGAAACTTGTCTTAGTTAAATATAAAATTCTTCTCCTACAACTTTTATGGGATCAGATACGTTCATATGAGTTTTAAGAATAACACTGTATTTGATACTCATTTTTATTGTCACTGGTTAAGTAAGAAATAACTTCTAGGTCACTGGGAATTCACTGTCTGGGTTGGTTATTCCAGATTTCCCCAGTGGGCCAATAATATCTGTGTCAGGCCTGTAAATAAAGATTCTTGACTTTTAATTACTTTATTTCATAAGTATAAATGATTAAACTTATAAAATCAAGTTAATTGTTAATATATTTCTACCTAATTTCACCATAGGTGCTCAGACTTAAAACAGAAATATTTTTAAATTACCAAACTTTATTTTTACTGATTCCATTTGGAATTGAGTATTAATACTTTTCCACCTGTGTCTTCCTCTTCTCATTTCATCAGCACTGAATATGTTTATATATTAATAATTAAGATTTGATTAACATTAATATCCAGGCCATCATTAAAAGGAAAAGCGGTTTCCAAAGACAGCATAGAGTCTGAGACAGTATATGCTACAAAAGTAAAAGACATTTTACTTTCCCTCTCATCATCACAGGTGATCCTGAGGCATGGGGCTTTGGTTGGGAAGTAGTTAGAAAGCTGATCCAGTATGTTGCTAAGTAGGAAATTTGCAAGAAACACCAAATGTTGCCTCTGTTTTTCACAATGCACATAGAAGAGGTATTTTTCTTTGGAGGAGTGAAAGGGAAGTTAAAAATAAAGAAACAAAACATAACAAAGATGCTACAGAAAACACAAACACCATTTGGTTATTTTGTAGCATGGAGCAGATCCCACTAAAAAGAACAGAGACGGAAATACACCTTTAGATTTGGTAAAAGAAGGAGACACAGATATTCAGGACTTGCTGAGAGGAGATGCTGCTTTGTTGGATGCTGCCAAGAAGGGCTGCCTGGCGAGAGTGCAAAAGCTCTGTACCCCAGAGAATATCAACTGCAGAGACACCCAGGGCAGGAACTCCACCCCTCTGCACCTGGCAGGTGAGCATCACCAGCACTTCCAAGGCTTGTGTCCTTTCTTGGATACAGTTCATCAGAAGAGGAAAGAAATCATGATCAGGAAGAGTGCTGCTACTCAGTAAAATGCTTCCCTGACATAATTTTATATAATTTTTTTTATTCTTAATCATTCTTAACTAGTTTTTAAAGCAAAAAGTGTTAAAAACCCAATATTTTCTGGTCATTATCACTTATATACATTTTTTTTTTTAAGCTGACATGTTTGCCTTTTTTTCATTCTAACAGCAGGCTACAATAACCTGGAAGTAGCGGAGTATCTTCTAGAGCACGGAGCAGATGTTAATGCCCAAGACAAAGGTGGTTTAATACCTCTTCACAATGCGGCATCCTATGGGGTGAGCATACTAAAGTCCAGAAAAGTTCACTGATACTACTTGGTTAAATACGTACCATGCAGGAAGTAACCAACAGATACCTAACCAACAGCATCATTTAGTACAATTTTAGTCTTACTGTTTAAAGTGTTTCTAGCCTTCTCAGTTAGGCTTAACTGTCTTTTGCCCAAAGACCATATTTTTTTCAGCTTTCTGGACTCTTCACATTATGTAGTACAATAATAGGTATTTAATGGCTGCTCAGCTAATATTTATTGATACAGATAATAAATCTTAACTGTACCTTATGTAGATTTTATAAACTCTGAAAGCCAGCAGGTTACTCTGTACACATGGAAATTATGCTTGCTTATGTTTATCATCAGCATCTTAGAAATATTCAAGTAAATGGTTGAGTGATGGCTATATATGGTTTCATACAGTTCAGATAACTAGCTGAAACTCCACTGACTAGCTGAAACCCCACCGTGAAAGTCGAAATTTATTCTTTCAAAGCCCTGTAACTGTAATCATCAGCTGAAAGAGAAAAAGGATGTATTCCAACCTTGATGATATTTGTTGGACCACCTGCCTGGAAATCACCAGGGCCCACTGTAGGTCTCATGACTCATGCAGGAAGAATATGAATGCTCCTGTGCTTTCTGCTGAGACACTCAATCCCTATTTGACTGTAAAAATGCCCAGATGCCAGAATGTACATACCAGGGGTTCTCATAAGTGGAGTCATTGTTGGTGAGGACAGTTTCTAGATTTGAAGAAACCTGACAGACTATAAGTAAAAAGTAATCACATGACTTCCGTATTCTTTTACTCTCTGCTCCTTTGCCCTTTATAATAAGCATATCCACATCTCCTCATGCCCCCTCTCAGTGACCAATATTTCAGGGAGATGACATGTCCTGAGTTGAAACACTGTTCAGGAAAGCAGCAAACCAGTTTCAGGTTGGACAGATAGGAAAGAAAATATTACTTCCGAGTGTGTGTTTGACCAACTCAAAATCAGTATTAAATAGACGCAGATTAAGTGACTTCAGTAGTGGACGATGACTGGTATCCTGGGGATAAAATAGTTTTCTGAGAGAGCTGAAATGACATAAAGTTACTTAAGCTGTTATTTATTGTTCATTATTCTTTGGTACATATTTTACCTTTTCCTCTGAGAGGTCAGTCAGCTCTCTGTATCTTTGGGCCTTTTTATATAGAAAGAACTTACCACTTCAGTTTTTCCAAATGGAGAAACAAACACATAGTTTAAGAAGTTTGAATAAAAGTTAAAGGTTTAATGAGAATATATATTAATGGTAATGTGCATTATCCTGCTTAGTGTTTTTCTATTATAATGCCTTATATTATTTTTAATATATATTTATACACGACCATTAATATTTTTGCTCTTCAGTAGATATAAGGCATTGATATTTATTTACCACACAGCATGTAGTTTTGTATTTTTTCATAAGAGTAAATCAATTTACTGAGTTTTCTTTCTCAACTTTTTCATTTTTTAGTGCTTTCTCTAAAATGTATAATATGATGTTAGGGGAATTGCATGACATTATTGTAAAATTAAATTGCTCTAACTGGAGCCCAAGCACATTTCTCTTTTCCTTGCTTCCCAACTTTCTAAAATTGAATTAGGGCCCTTGAAGTTTTTTTATGTCACATTTGTCATTTAAAGCATTTTGTGTTGCAGCTGAATTTTGAAACCATATTAAATTGACTCCTGGAAACATTCCAGCAGAGTTCAGTTCCTTTTCTAGACCTTCCAGTTCAATACTTCACTCAGTCCTATTGTATAGGACTGAGCTGTAGCTATTTATTGCATTCACCAGCCTTAAATTTCAGTTAGAATTTTTGCCCCAGTGATGTGGCTATTTAAAAGACTTAAGAGTTGTGTTTTTAAGACTAAAAAACACTATATTTTTTAGTGTTTTATAGTACATGTATAGTAATATGCTTCCTGTTTTTGCATTTTCAGATGTTTGTCAGCAAATTTAACAAGCATGTAGTTGGTTTCTCCAAGCATGAACTACAGATTTTATATAAAGAAAGTTTAATAATATATACCATATATATAATTAATTTTATCCTCACATAATTTTCCTTGGACTGCCTTAATTTTGGAGACCTATACAAATTCGCCTACCTGATTATATTATTCCATCAATACAAATGTGTGTGTTAGTTGCTCAGTCATGTCTGACTCTGCAACCCCGTAGACTGTAGCCCACCCGGCTCCTTTGTCCATGGGGATTCTCCAGGCAAGAATACTGGAGTGGGTTGCCATGCCCTCCTCCAGGGGATCTTCCCAACTCAGGGATCAAACCCAGGTCCTCCCGCATTGCAGGCAGATTCTTTACTGTCTGAGCCAGTAGAATAAAATTAATCATCAGGAACATAGTTTAAATACCCTGTGACCTTACTGGGGAGAAGCTTGAAATTACTCCATGCTTTTGGATTAATTGAATAAAAATAGCTATTCTTTTCAACATGTATCCTTTGAATAAGGGAAATAAATTACGGGGATTTGTTTTAAGTGATTTTGATAGTACTACAGATGTTACCTCTTTTGATCTTTTGTGTTAGAATCAATTTCATAATTATGCCATATCGTTCATAATCCCTAGAAGATGCAAAACATGGTCTGTTTTCAGAAGCCCTAGTCTGATTATGCTCTGTTGCTGTTGTTTTTATATTGTCAGAGCAAATATAGAAGCTTTCTTAGACACTTCTGATTTGTATTTGTCTAATAAATCTTCTTCTGTTTTCTGAAATCACTTTTCCTAAAATTAGAAAATATTTGTATTGTATGAAAAAAAACTTAATATACATTTCTTCTTCCTCAGAAGAACTACCTATTCCTTTTGAAGTGAGTGTATTTAAGAGAACAAAGAAAATATTTTAAGGAATTCTTAAGGAAATTTTGAAGAAGCCTGCCCTACATCCCAATACTCCTGTCTTTACTTTCCTTATCTCTTCCCATTCTCATGAAAGTCAGCCTCAGATAGGTATTCAGCAAATGTCTGATTGGTGGGCAAGTGCACTAGAGAGAATAAGTGAATAAATAAATGACCCTCCTATCTGTGCTCTGACCTTTTGTGTCAAACCATTTACAGAACACCATTACTTAGATATTTTACTTTAGAAACCACATACCTCGAGTGAACCTTCCTAGAAGATTCCTTCCTACTTAAATTTGTGCTACTCGATTTCTGCTAATGCTTCCCTCTACCTTTTTTGTAAATCTTCTCGACTACATGAAAAAAACAAAAGACAGTCATCTTTGAATTCTTTCTCCTCTTTCTTCCTCTATAGTTAATTTGTCTTTCTAAAACCCAATTTTTTTTCCTTCAGAAGTTCTCAAATTTAGCTCTTCTTTTGTGTTCTTCTCTAACCATCACAGTTCAGCCTCTTATCACCTCCTGTCCAGATGTGCTGCTGCTGACATTTCCTCCACCCTCAAGTCACTTCGGGCATGACAGACTAATTTTTGTAGAATGTTGCTTTGTTACGTTACATTACTTCCCCAAAGGCTAAAGAAAGAACATTGAGAATCTTTGAGATGAGTGTTTCAATAAACAGATCAGATTGCAATGGGTTAGAGAATTTAAGATAGGTCTGAATATGCTATAGGACTGAATAAAAAAAAATTTTTAAGCTCCCATGAAGAATTACAGAGTAGCAGAATAATTACGAAATTGATATTTTGAAGGAAGCAAGAAAAGATGAAGTCCAAAATACAGGTGGAAGGGTGCAATGAATATTCTTTTTTTTTATAAAAGAAACTTCTGTTAAGGATGTTTAGGAGAATAGAGATGTAGGGGCAATGAAATGTTAAATAAAAACAAGTGTACCTGAAGGAGCTTTACCAGATAATCTCACTGTTACCTTGGTGTCCTCTTGTTTTCTTCAGCATGTGGACATTGCAGCACTATTGATAAAATACAACACATGCGTAAACGCAACAGACAAGTGGGCGTTTACCCCTCTCCACGAAGCAGCCCAGAAAGGCAGGACGCAGCTGTGTGCCCTGCTCCTAGCGCACGGTGCAGATCCGACAATGAAGAACCAGGAAGGCCAGACCCCTTTAGATCTGGCAACAGTAAGTCCTCACTTCAGAATATTCAGAATTGCTTTTTATAATTCCAGGGATGACAGTAAATCCCAGGATTTATTAGCAGATTTGCTTTAGTGGTGCGTATTATCCCTTAAGAGAAGAACAAGTTTCTTTCCTTCTGGAAACTTGAGAATTTCTCATTGTTGCTTTAATTTCAAACTATTAAAACAAACTAAGCAGTAAGTTACAGTTTTTGACCATACTTGGAGGGAAAACATGAATCATAGGAAACCTTGTGTATAGATTGTATTCTCAAAGAATTATACTTAGTAAGCCATCTTATCACCTTCTACATTTCACATAGTATGCTACATCATTTGGTGTTTAATTTACCTGAGGGGATGAAATAATCAAAGAAAAATGATCTTCTAAGCAGTATATCATTCTTCTGAAGATGGAAAAGTAAACTGATATATTATAGAAGTATTTTCAAAATTAAATTTTCATGATTAAATGTGTTATTTAACTACAGAATTAAACACAGTACAGAAACATCTTTCCTGAACTTTCTGGAAATCAGGGAGTTACTGTATGGTCATGTAATTTAGAATTTTTTAACCAAAAATACTTCTCTAAGCCACATTCTGCTTTATACATCTATTACTGAGTATTAAACAATTTCAAAACCTGTAGTAGTTTAACCAAAACCGAATGAGTGACTTACTACGATGACTTATAATTTCTCAGAGTTGCGTGCATTGACTGGGCTCAGCTGGGCAGTCCAGCTATTTCAACGCCTTTAGCTGGGAGCTCAGCTGAGGCTGCAGCATCCAGGATGGCTTTAAATCCTGCAGGACCTCTCTGTGCATAGTATCTCAGACTCAGTGATCTAGTCCAAACTTCTTTATAGTGTGGGAGGATGATTTCTAAGAGAAAAAAGTAGAAGCCACCAGTCCTTTTCAAGCCTGGCTCCAAAGCGTCAGAGCACCACTTCCTCTGCATTCTAATTGTCGCAGCAGCTCACAAGCAACCCAGATTGAAAGGAAGGGATGTAGGTGCCACCTCTTGATGGGAGGAGAGGTACAAGATGTACACAGAGGAAGGGATTTCCGCACATACTCTAACAGCACTTGTACCTCACAGACTGAAGAGTTCATGAATAAGCTGGCCAAAGTGCTGTCCCTTTAAAATTTTACCAGGTTTTTATTAATTAAATGTGCACTAAATGAACAAAAATCATCATAGGTGTTAAGCATAAACAAACATAGTAAGTATGGAAACTCCTTCTAAAGAAGAGATTGAGAGTCAGCGTTCTGAAAAGTGCTCTTTTTCAGAAGAAAGATGAAATATTTTAATTTTTAACTCTTCATATCTTTGTTAGTTTATTTGTCCTTTGAATACATGGGTAATCAGTATGAACAGCTGTGTGCGTACTTTTCATTTAGTGTTAAAAAATGTGTTTCTGGGAATCAATATAGTTCACATTCTTGGATTCTTTACACAGTTAACTTTTTTCTGTGTGTGTTGTGGTGAGAACACTCAAGATCTACTCTCAGCAGATTTCAAGAATATAGTACAATATTATTAACTATCATCACAGGCTACACATGAGATCCTCAAAAAAATGAAATATTTTGAAATAGTTGGAAAAAATTTGATACTATTTTTTTAGTATTGAATAGTTTCTCCAGTTCTACCTACTGAAACTACTGGGACTCTTTGGAGCTGTCAATCAGAGAAGAAAAGAAGAAGGAATTGTCAAAAACTAATAGGGAATAATGGAGCATCCATGAAAGAAAAAAATTCACTACGCATTCGGTCCTTAGTGAGAAACTTATTTTAAGATGTAATATTGTGTGTGTGTGTTTTATCTATTTGTTTTTTAGGCTGATGACATCAGAGCTTTGCTGATAGATGCCATGCCCCCAGAGGCCTTACCTACGTGTTTCAAACCTCAGGCTACTGTCGTGAGTGCCTCTCTGATCTCACCAGCATCGACCCCCTCCTGCCTGTCTGCTGCTAGCAGCATAGACAACCTCACCGGCCCCTTAGCCGAACTGGCAGTGGGAGGAGCGTCCAACACTGGGGACGGCGCGGCGGGCGCAGAAAGGAAGGAAGGAGAAGGCAAGTACACCACTGAACGCCCGTTTGGTTTTGGTTTCTAAATTAACAGATTCCCTTTTTTCTGTTGGTAGTTATTGAACACCTCACTTAAAGACATCCTGTCTATGAGTTTTCACGTACACAACAGTTCATAAGAAACATGTCTTCATAAACTCCCACTGTTCTGGGCACCAGAATCAGACAGCCATGGCCCCTACCCTCACAGTCTTACCCTCTTTCCCCCATGCTCTGCTGTCCAGGTACCTGAAACTTTGCAACACACACTTTATTTAATCAGTTGTTGTCTCTACTGAAAAGTGTCCTCCATTTAATTTCTCCTGTGCTCAACTCACGGCAGAAAAGCCTAAACAAGTGTATTCCATCCTTTGTATGGCCCTCCTGCCTGTCTGCCATGAGTTTCCCTGCCATGAATAATATATTTGAAGAACTAAGGGCTGGCCTGGGCTTATGCCTTCCTCCAGCTTCCCCAAGAGGGGAAATCTTAGCATTTATATAAAATAAGATGTTTTCTTAAAAAAAAAAAAAAATAAGTGTTCATAGAATAAATGCCTTGACATCTACATTGTTCTTACGTATATCCCAATACATCCTATTCCAACTGTAGTATCTTACTGAACTACTAAGTGAGTCTTGTTACTGAAATTATATCAGAAAAATGAAGAGAGATTATGTAAGAAATGAAAACTGAAACAACAGCTGGTAAATTTTGATTTTTAAATTCCATTGTTAAATATTTCACTAAAATAATTATATTGTGCTTTAAAATATTAATATAAATACTACTGATAAGATAAACTCTTTTACTTCCCCATAAAATTCAGAGTTAACTTGAAGTGTCTGAATTAAATTTATGTAATTTAGATCATTTTATGCTGTGTAGAAGCATCTGCACAACCAAGGGTGTGTCAGAGAGCCATGGCTTTAAATAAATACTGAAACTTCCTCTAGATTGATGTACTTCTTTCTGAAAAACTTTAACATGTGTCTGTTTTAGTTGCGGGTCTTGACATGAATATTAGCCAGTTCCTAAAAAGCCTTGGTCTTGAACATCTTCGGGACATCTTTGAAACAGAACAGGTAAGCTCTCATATATTGTCCAGTCTTTTCAGTTAAATACTAGGAGTTATTAATTGTTATTCTTTCTTTTTTGCTTCTTAACCACTCTTTTAAAACTCAAAACAGATTTGTGAAGAAGCTAGGGGTATCTCCTAATTACGCTTCTTTCCAAAATTGTCTAACAGATGGTGAGAGTCTTTAACGTTATGTTGTTGTATCTTCATAAGCAGTCTGGCTCAATATGTTTTATTACATGTCAAAATTTAGGCCATGAAACCACCTCAAAAGAATGGTTTAAAAATCTTCCCTCATCTTGTTTCCAAAAAGTTATTAGCTTTTATTCACCTCATTTTATTACTAATGTGACTGGATTCATTTAAAACTAGTAAGAAATTTTTATGTTATTTAGCAAAATCTTCCTGCAGCAGTTGTCCATTAAACTGAAAAGCAAAATAATTCTTAGGCAAGTGTACCTATAAAAATTGCTCCTTTATGAAGTTTCCACTGTCTAGCTAGAGACTGAAATATGTTGAACCGGAACTTGGCCATATGCTTAAAGACTTAGGCTGTTTTCAGACAGATCTGAAATGCCTGTAAAGATCTTAGTATGAAGTCATCATTAGGGTGTTTATGGATTAAGATCCTTCTGTTTGTCAGTCTGTTTTTATATGGAATAATGAGTTTTTAACTTATCACTATGTGATTTTACTACCATTAAACATCAAGTAATAAAATCCTGAGTTTAACTTGGGTATTATCAATATACATAGAATCTTAGAATGGGAAAATTTTTTAGAGATCAGTAAGTCTTTCTCCCAGATATAGGAATTATCCTTTTTATATTGATGTGGAACAATATCTTGTTACAATTTGGACAGGTATAATGAAGTGCTTCTAATCTAAAATACACCCACATCTGCCCCATGTTTAATCTGTTAATCTTCCGTTTATCTTTACACTGTTTTGCACAAAAATCTCACCCCTTTCTGCCTATTAGACTAGCATTAGTTTCATTGGGCTGCCTTGCCAGATTTCCACAGACGTGTGGCTTAAACAATAGAATGGTATTCCTTCACAGTTCTGGAGGCCTGAAGTTCAAACCCGGGATGTCAGCAGGGCTTCAGTCGCTACAGGGGTTCTAGGGGAGAATCTGCCCCACACCTCTGCTAGTTGCTCGGCCCCTTCAGCTTCTGGCCGCATCCTTTCAGTTTCTGCTTCTGTCTTCACCTGCCTTCTCTGTGTCTGTCTTCTCTTCTGCGTGTCTTTTGTAAGGATGCTTGCACTGAGTTTAAGCCCTCCTCACCTAGTCCGAGATGATCTCCTTATCTCAAGATCCTTAACTAAATTTACATCTGCAAAGTTGTAAAAAAAAGTTTTCCAGATAAGGTTCTTCTCAAGTTCTGGGGATTAGAATTTGGACATATCTTTTTGACGGTTACCATTCAGCTCGCTGCAACATACTATAGCCCTTCTTAATTTCTAAGACCTAGTAAACTTATTGTGGATTTATCCTTCTAATCAACTACCCACCCCTACAAAGTTTCTCCTAATTTAACATAATAAATTCATCTTCTTTTTTAGTTACTCTTTTTATGGGTATAGTGTCCAAATTCTTGACTGGCCTCTCTGGCCCATTCTGATTTCTTTGTAGGCATATAGTCAGTTCAGAGTAAATTTAAAACTCCAGGTCTTTTTCATATCAACGATGAAAGATTTTTTATGTCAAGATTTTCTGATGTCTTTCATTTTAGCTAAATTTCTTTATGCTATACATTGTAGTTGATCTTTAATGATCAAAACGGTTGGGTAGAAGTAGCACTGGACTGAAAAAAGACCTTGATTCTGATTAAGGCATTTAACCTATCACTCGCCTTACCTGTAAAATATAACACTTTCAAAAGTCCAGATAATTAAAATTCCCAGCCTCGTACTGCTGTGCCAGTTTTTAAAGTATGCTTTAATGAAGCAATGGTTGTATTTTCTGTCTGGCAGTAAGGGTTTTATAAATGCTATAATAGTTACCTTTGCCTTTAAGCTTCACCTGCCATTGATTCCCCCTCTGGCTTGGAGATTTCTTATGGGAATATCCTATATTGTAAGACTCTTCTTCCCTTATCCTTTCCCTGAAGGTATTAAAGCTGTTTTAAAAGCAGTATCCTCAGCTACAGCCGTATTCTGGCCATTTCCCTTCTTCTCAAATCATATCCACAATAACTGTGAAATTTCACATAGCTTTGCTTAATAAAAACAAAGACCCAAATTCAAGCAAATCATTCCAGTTAGCCATTTTTCAAGAGTTCAGCCTCTACTGTTATAGTCAGTTTGCATCATAATTTTTTTTTTTTTTACTTAATATGTTCTCTTTTATAGTAATGGTACCCTGTGGCATACTTATTTTATTGTTTTTAATAGTTTAATCTTATAGTTGGTCCTTTTGACAGCTTATGAGTAGTTTCATCAGTTTCATTGTTACCTTTTTCATTGCACTTTTGTTCTAAGTAAATGGTTCCATTGATTTTCCTTTTGCCAGAGTAATTTCTGTATCCTTTTTTTTAATCAATATGTTGATGCTTCCATTTAACATGTATTACCTAGCCTAATTCCTTCCCTGCAGACAAATAATATTATCATTCTCTGTATGGAACTGTGTGTGACTGTCTTCTGGCCCAGTCTTCAAGCAATCAAAAGTTTTATTTTGACTACAATTGTTTCTTGACTAGCCTTTAGTTCTAGAGTAATAAGTTCCGTAATCCTTTCCACAACTTATCCAGAGGACTTTTCTGCCACTGACATTCTACATCAGTCCAGTAGAATGTGATGAGGTCGAGGTGTTCAGGAGGTGAGGGGAAGTGTTACGGTGTGTGTGTGTTGTACCCATTTAGTTCTTGTCTATTACTGATCTTGAGCCAGTCATTCTGTTTCCTGAGATGCTTTGACACATAATAGAGTATTATTTCTATTCTGATAGATACTTTTCTCCCAGTGGAGTGGGGAAGGAAGATCATTTATTTCTCCTCCTTCAGAGCATCATCACCCCACCTCTTACCTTACAGTTATTCTCTCAGAAGTCTCTTAGCTAGCTTGTTTGTCATATGTGTTTTGCCAGGTTCTGCATTAAGTACCATGTACCTCTGTCCTTCCTAGTTAAGTGTCGCACCGGTGTCACTCGGGCCCTTTCTCCGTAACCTAGCTTCCTGACTGAGATACTTTTTCTGTGGGAAAGGCTGTTTGATTTACATTGCAATTCCTGGAACATAAATGCTGTGACTTAGAAGACTCCTTGTGAACATACTTATGGTCCACGTATATGTATGAAAAGTGACCATATCAATTTTTATTTCAGAATCTAAAGACAAAGGCATGGACTGATTTATTCAGTAAATTCATTATGAACATGATTGCAAAGTTAATTCTAATATCTGTTACTGTAGCCTGCAACCTAGCAACGTAAAAGAAAGGCCTTTTTCGTTAAAACCCCAATGTTTCTCCCTCCACCCCAGAGAAAATAAATAAATCTTCAAAACAAGAGGCAGCTCTTCTTAAAGTAACATTCTCGAAGTGAAATTTGCTTTATATGCAAGATGATTTAACTGATACATGGGTGAATGTATGCTGAGTATAAATAACTGGCCCAACAAACTTGTAATTTCCTAGATGTAACTAAGTTTTTTATTTTTAAGTGAGTTAAAGATAATTTTCAGAAAAATATTTCTAGCAGTATAAAAGCTTTGAATCTTGTAGAAACGTGTCTAAAATCCACCTTCCAGATATTTCCAATTCTTTTATTATTAATACAGTAATATCATATTGATCATCAGAATTTGGAATAATCTTTACTCCCATGCCTTTCTTTTCCTTCACCATTTCTATTACCACGCCCTGTCATCTCTCCCTTTGAAGTTGCTCTCCAGTTCACCCCTTCAGTCTCCTCCACCCCACCGTCATCATCGTGTTCACTGTCACTTTCCCTTCCAGATCTGCCCTTCATACACCGTCCTCCTGAAATACAAGTTTGTATTGCTCTGCTGACAAGGTGTCCTTGGACATTTTGGACATTATGTTCGCTTGATGTGTAAGACCCATAGAGACCTGCTCTTAGCCTACTGCTCCGTCCATCGCTTTTTTTGTTCCTGTGTATACATTATACACTAACCGTTTTGAACTTTATTATTAATACTAGAGTCTCTCAAATGTTTTATATTCACTTGGTTTTCCTTTTGTACATAGTGTTTCCTTTGTCGTAAACACCCTTCCCTTCTTCCTCTAAGTCTTCCTCCTCAGCTGAATTATTACCTTCTTTTAAGAACCTTTCCTGACCCCCTTCCTGTTCCTTTCTTAGTTCCCAGTGCCACTTATAAGCTCAACACAGTAATCTTCCTGAGAGTTCCCATGGGATTCCTCCAAAACATTTACCGGCCGTTAGCACGTATTTGTGTTTACTTTTATCCCCTTGGTAGAGGAGCCCGCGTGCCCTGTGGTGCTAGTGTTGTGTTTGCTCTCTGGCCCCACTGTTTACTACCACCCGGCCAGCTGTTTACCTTTCTGAGCGGTAATGGGTCATTTTAGAATTAAATGAAATGTTGAATGAGTCACTTTTTGAGAAATACCTAGCATATAGAAGGTACTTATTAAATACATTATGTATGAATGAATGAACAAGTGAGCATAAATGTAAATTCAATAGCTAGTTATTTAAGGTCTTCCAGTCCCCAATACCAATAAATATAAGGACAAATTGAATACCATGTAACTCAAAGCAGTTAAATTTAATGTTTAATTATTTTAGCTCTCTAGTCATCCCTTTTAAGACAGATAAGCAAAGGGAAAGACAAATATGGCAATTCATTTCAGCTCTTCTGTATACTATTTTTATGATTTCACTGAGCCTGAATTTCTTCATAAGGACAGTAATAGTATATCATGGGTCATTATGAGGATGAAATGAGGTATTCATTTCACGATTGGAATCACATAATGAACAAATGTATCAAACATTCTCCATTTCTTCTCTGGAACCTAATACTATGTTTTGTTGGCCTGGTTTCTGCTTCTTTCAGACTTACAGTATATATATCAATTTAGAAAAGCTAGAAGACTCTTTAAATTGAAGCTGCCACATAGATATGAGATCCTGTTTTTATGTCAACCTGATCTGAAGTTTAGAAGAAAAAAGTGGAATATCAATGTAGTAAACCTTGTACATGGTTTCCAAATTATATTAAAATCACATCTAGCTAAAAATGTAAAGACTCCTATTATGTTGCAAACTATGCTGTCTCAAAGATGTACATTACAGAACTGTGGTTTTTTTAGAAGCTCTGCGGAAAACTTCCTTTGGGTGGTTGGAAGTGAATTGCCCATTTTGTGCAATGGAGAGATTATTTCTTAAATGGCCACTTAGGAGCAATATAGCAAATTATTTCCAAAGAGTGAATGATGTATGCTTTTTGCTCTGAGAAGATCAGACTCATTTTATTCTGACAGTAAAAATCATCAGAGTTCCACACCTAATTTGTTAGTTTTTTTTTAATGTTATGTGCAAGTATAAAGGTAGAGAAGGCCATGGATAAAAATATCTTGAGTTGGAAAAGAGTGTTTGTCAACGGATTTCTCGGTTTCCCAAGGAAAAAGAAAAACAAAAGCTAATCTTGTGAAGTAGTTTTTGGATTGTCACAGGACCAGCTGCTTCTGAGCTGAAAATTCAGGAGATGCCGCTGCTGGAGATTTCACCCTGTGCATTCAGAGCACCACCACTGGGTGGCGGTAGAGACTCAGTTACTTTTAGTCAACAAAGAAAGGACTAGAGACAGATCTCGAATTGTAGAAGCGAACCACCTCCATATACAGGGATAAATCACCAAAACTTAAAAAAAAAAGACCAAAACTTTTAAACCACTGTTTTGAACAAAAATAAAATGTATGTTAGACTTCAGGGATTGTTAGATAGCTTTTAAGCTCTTACAAATTCTACTTACTCTCTTTTCTCCAAAATGGAATTCTTTATTTAGTTTCTATATAAGATGGTTTGTAATCCAACTAAATACTTGTGATATAAATCTTGCTACTTTCTCAGGCAGCCTCTTCCATGCTTGAATACTTCTTAGCACCAGGAAGTTCTTTCTTATTTTTATATAAATCCCACTTCCCTAAAGCTTCTTCTGTTTCATTGTGCTGAGCCCCTCTTTTCCCTACCATTCATCTTTCCCTCCTGGATATTGAGATCTGGTATTTCCCCCATTTTCAAGCTGCTGGTTGTCTCCTCTTATAGCTTTAGGCAAGCAAAATGTGGTAGAATGAAATAATCAAAAGGAAAAATGGCAATGATCATTTTATATTTCTATAGCATTGTTTCTCGCATTTTCCTTCTCCATGGACTGAAAGCAAATCAAGGAGTATTTCAAGTGAGCAAAAATCTGGTAAGTTTATGAAGGCAACTTTAAGATTTAAGTTCATGCTGATAAAGGAGACAAGAATTTTCTTAATTTGACTGGATACTGGAACACTGAAGACAAATGAAAGAGCTTTCATCATCTGAAGAACTGTTAAAGATTTAGCTTTTTGTTTCATTTTTCAGATTACGCTAGATGTGTTGGCTGATATGGGTCATGAAGAGTTGAAAGAAATAGGCATCAATGCATACGGACACCGCCATAAATTAATCAAGGGAGTAGAAAGACTCTTAGGTGGACAACAAGGTAAGCTATTGAAAAATAAAGAGGTTTCAGAAATTAGTGATAAAGTGTCCTGTGAAGTGAAAGTTGCTCATTTCATATCCAACTCTTTGCAACCTCATGGACTATGCAGTCCATGGAATTCTTCAGGCCAGAATACTGGAGTGGGTAGCTAGCTGTTCCCTTCTCCAGGGAATCTTCCCAACCTGGGGATCGAACCCAGGTCTCCCTCATTGCAGGCAGATTCTTTACTGGCTGAGGCACCAGGGAAGCCCGGTATAAGTGTCCTGCCTAGCATTTAATCAGGTGGCCTGACCCTAGAACTCATGCACTCAGTTTGTGGCGTCTCCTGCTTGTCTCTCTCCATCCTTGGTCTCGCTCTCCCTCAAGTCATTCAGGCTAAAAATCAGAGTCAGTCTTCCCTCTCCCCATAACATTGCATCCTAAATATCCCTGGATCTGCACTTCGGTCCTTTCCCACTGCTGTCACCTAATCCACGTCACTATCGTCTCTCTCTTGCACTGACACAACCACCTTCCAGCTTATCTCCAACAGTCTCCTTTGCGGCCTCCCACCCCCACCCCGCTCCCCAAACCTTCCTTAGATGATAACCAGAAAACTCTTTCCAGGATGACTGTATGATCGTACCATTCCACTGCTTGAAATCCTTCAACAGAGTACTGTTGGTTTTAGGATAAAATCAAACGCTCATAACATGACTGTTCATAATCTGACCTTTCTGTCCTACCTTGTGTCCTTTTCCCTCCTTCAACATCAGTGCAGTCTTTTTCTGTTGTACTTTGCTGTTACACACCTATCTTTTTTTTTTTTTTTTTGGTATGCCTCCACGTTTATCATTTCTCTATTTGTTAGAGGTGCTTTCAGTATAGAAAAGCAAAGAGAGAAAAGAAACAACCTGAATTAGTCTGCAGAGACAGTAAAATTGCAAGAGTGACATGAAAGTAAATGTTAGCAGGTATTGATCTTGACTCTTGCTTATTTAGCTGTACGAACTCAACAAGAATTATGAAATAAACAAGAATAATGTACTTGAAAGTTATTATATAAGTGACCATTTCAAGCTGTCTCACAGATGATATTTCTTTTAGAAGATAATTCTTACATTTTAGACCTGACTGCATTTAATTACAGTGTGTTCTCTTTTGGATCAGAATCGTGTATGTTCATGATTGAGTTCAACAAATAATTGTTGAGTCTGTTGTGGGTATAGGGAACTGTAAGAACAGAGCAAATTGAACCCCAAACACATCTCCATTATTTTTTTCTTGTCTTTGGATGTATTTGTTTAATATAACCTTATATATTGGGTTCAAGTTGCAAATAGCTTAGACTTGTTCCAAAATGTCAATTATTTATGAGAGTTTTCCACAAAATAGAGCCTGGATAGTGTAGACCTTTGTTTAATATGTTAATTTTTCTTCCCTGCAGGCACCAATCCTTATTTGACTTTTCACTGTGTTAATCAGGGAACCATTTTGCTGGATCTTGCTCCAGAAGATAAAGAATATCAGTCAGTAGAAGAGGAGGTAATGTACATCAGAATTTGTCATTATCTTTTCCTGAAATCCCTGCTTACGTCTGTTTTTCCGAGAGAGGTGAACTTGTCTTGTATTGACCGATGGTCCGTGCCTGCTCATCGTCTTGTCTCCTTGGCCGTTGCGCGTTGCCAGCATGAGAGTAGGACTGTAGAGGCGGCACTGTTGCTGGCCCGTCGGAACCCCTGGGGTTTCCAGTGGGTGGGCCACACGTGCCTCTTTACTCCGGAGACTTTGCTGAAACTCGTAGAAGTAAGGAGACCCTGTAGAAGTATTTTTTCATACTGATAAAATGCTACCTAAAAATAATACAGAGTGAGAATCTTGTCTCATAAATAATAAACATCTTCTCATCTTGTACATCACAAAGTGCCTAATGGCATTATCATGATAAACAAGCTTCCTAACTGATTCTACCGTTTTGCAGAGAAAAGGCATGCCTATATTTTTGTTTGTTTTCCCCCTCTTAATTAGTGCTGGTATGATTCCCATCCCAGGGTCTCAGGACCCTGACCTCAGGGTCTCATTAAAGCACGTTCTTAGTTTAGCAGGAAAGCATCCTGTTTTCTCCTGTCCTACTAAGTAATCATTCTCCTTGTAGTAAGTAAACTCTGATTATAAGGTCAAAAATGTAGTGACCAACTTCACAGAGGGAGCAGTGAGATAGAGAATCAACTCTTTGAGTCAGTTCTCTGAGAAACTTAGGAATTTAAAACATCTTAATTTTCAAACTATCATAATTCTTAATTTGGAGAGTAGAAGAAGGGTAAGTAGTGTTCAGAAGATAGTTATTCCACTTTCTTACTTACGTGTTATACCCAGCTTCCTCTGTGCAAATATACTTTGAGATCCCAGAGCAAAGAGATGACATGGACTTTTTCACCTAAGGGACAAAAATTTATTGATTTTTATCAGTTTTTTGTGTTTCTTTTCAGCACTAGTGCAATGGGGTATTAGTTCAACGTTAGGAGTTGTAGTTTGACTTAATCACAATGTTGGTTCTCCTCAGTAACAAAAAATAGTAATGTGGATGACTTACTATGGTACTTTACCCCATGGTGTTTGCAGGAAAACCTTTCAAAGCTTTTATTAAAAAATAAATAGAAAGTGCAAAAGTTTTATATTTATATCTATTTTCTCACCAGAAATACTCACTAAACTTGTTGACTCATTTATAGTGAACTCCTATTTACTTACTAGTGCTGAGTCTTAGACTCATTAGCGAAACAATACAATAGAATTAAAATGTTGAAAACAGGAGGAATGTCTTCAGAATTCCACACCAGCATATTTTCAGAAAGTTATTTTGTTTTGTTCTATAGATGCAAAGTACGATTCGAGAACACCGAGATGGTGGTAATGCTGGTGGCATCTTCAACAGATACAATGTCATTCGAGTAAGTTTTGAGCATTTCAGGGTGAAAATTGGATTGCACAGCTTGCCTGACTATCAGATAGAAGCTAGATCAGTTGACATTCATGAGACTAGTATGCTGATAAGACTACCAGCTCACCCACAAATTTGGACTGTAGTTTTTGTTTACACTATTTCAAAGTAGTATTAAAGGCCTCAATTTTTAATCTGATTGAGTCAGTGATTATATCAGAATGCATATATCTCTTAATCTCAGTATTTTAGTTCATAACATGAAATAAATGACTGCCATATGCTTTTTTCAGAGGGGTGTCATAAAGATGAATAAAATCTGTTGATAAATGGTTTAACCCTTTGGGTTAATGGACCTGTTGACATTATATCAGTGCACATCAGAATTACCTGGGGAGCTGTCTGAAAGTACAGATTTACAGGCCCCTACAACCTGAAGTCCTCAGGTGATTCTGAAGTATAGCCAGGTCAGGTGTAGATAACGAACAAAAAGTGTAGCTGAAAATTGTCACTGAAAACAAGAGTGTTAACTGAATTATAGTGACCTGGCAACTGTATCGTTTTTAAATAATGTTTTAAGCAAATGAAACAAAAATTGAACCTCCCTAAAGAAAAACATACTTTTGATTTTAAATTATAAACTGCCAGTTAACATGCATTTCACTGATTCGCTTCTTTCTTCCTCATCTTTAAAGATTCAGAAAGTTGTGAACAAGAAGTTGCGAGAGCGGTTCTGCCACAGACAGAAGGAAGTGTCCGAGGAGAACCACAACCACCACAACGAGCGCATGTTGTTTCACGGTGAGCACCCGCTGGTCATCAGCTCTGTGTTTGCGAACTCCAGGAAGGTGAAAAGCCTGTGGCATTGATTGTATTCGTGTTGTGTTAAAAATGGTTTTTATTTATCTTTTTTATTACATGTTGGTACCAGCTTTCTAAAGCATTACATGAATGGGCTTTCCAAGGCACGTACAATGCAAATAACTTACCTGAAATTGTCTCAGAACTTAAATTGCACGCTGAGCCATCTAGACGGTGAAACACTATTTTTGTTGTAGTTCAGCAGAATTGTTTTAGTTTATTGGATTATCTGTTTTTGCTTAAAGCAATACTGGGTGTAAAATAATCTGTATTTTCAAAGTTACATTGTACTTTGCTATCTAAAATCTTACTATGAGTCCCTGGTAAAATTCTAGTACATGATAGTAATTTATGTATCGTAGACCATCCCACAGAGTAAACTTTTCATGTAAGCATTATTAGTGTTACTCTGCCAAGTGCAAATAGTATGTAGCTAATGGAGATTCTAGAAAGTACTCAAAACTGATCTGTCTTTATATTTTTAGGTTCTCCTTTCATTAATGCCATTATTCATAAAGGGTTTGATGAGCGACATGCATATATAGGAGGAATGTTTGGTGCTGGGATTTATTTTGCTGAAAACTCTTCTAAAAGCAACCAGTATGTGTATGGAATCGGAGGAGGAACAGGCTGTCCCACGCACAAAGACCGGTCATGTTATATATGTCACAGGTGAGCATCATGCCTTCTGTGTAAGGGTTGCTACCCTCAGGTCATGGACCACATTAGTTTCTCAGGCTCTGCAGAAGTCACAGGTCATTCTCACTCTTAATCCTAACAAATCAGACCATCTTGGCGGTTAGATAGGAAAAGCTGATCTGCCCCTACCCTAATCAGAGCAGTGACATCAGAGCCGACAGCAGTTGTGGTAAAAGCCAGGTATTTGGGAAAAGCCATTCCTAGGTTACAGCGAAGCTCCCTCCATCTTGACTTTCTCCCTGGGCTCCACTTTCCTTATTTCAGATTCAGGACAAGATTGAGAATTATTTCTGGAGAACAAGGAACCTCTAGCACTAATCACATTTGAACTAGAGCACATAATTTCTCTAAACAAGTAGAATCTTTCATTTGTTCCTGGTCAGCGTTTGCCCCACAGGGTATTGGTATCCCACACTGGGGCCACTGCATCTGCAGGCCGCACACAGGCACAAGGCAAGCTGGTGAGCAGACCTGAGCCAGCCAGCCAGGGCCTGCATCTTCTCCTGTCTCCATAGCAACAAGGATGCCCTGGGGCAGGAGGCAGAAGGCAGGAGCGCGGGCTGTCAGGTCACACGCTGTGACATGTGGACACGGGGTATAGCCATGGCAGTGGGCCCAGCAGGCTGAGCGGGCAGTCTCAGCCTGCTCTGAGTAGTGCCACCGCAGTGTGGAAATGGAGCTCAAAAAGCTTCCTTCTAATGCAAGTCCAAACCTTTTCCTCTGGGACCTACAAGAGGATACAGTTGATGCCAAGCCAACATCACCAGTAGCATCACACTAAAAAAGCCAGCCCAGGCAGGATTCAGTTAAACTGGGTCTAACACAGTTTTGATTCACAGTAATATTTGTTCAGTCATAATGCACAGATCATACTTCATTACTTAAAAACTGTTTGATTGAATAATAACTATTTACAGTTAACAGTAGGACCAAATCTTATAGCTTAGTTAAGATGTCTATTAATATGTTCAAGTATTTATTAAGGGTTTGCAGACTTTTATTTCAAAGGGTCACAGTGGTAAATATTTTAGGCTTTGCAGGCTGTAGGATCCCTGTCACAGTGACTCAGCTCTGTGCTTGTACAAAAGCAGCTACTGCCAGCCTGTAATGAATGTGTCTGTGTTCCAATAAAGTTTTAATTACAAAAACAGGTGGCAGCCTAGATTTGGCCCATAGTTTGCCAACGCCTAGCTTATTTAATACACTCTCTTCCCAATCAATCTTTCTTTTCCTCCATAATATTTAACAACTGCTTCAATTCATGTTTCACTCAGGTAGTAAACTTTCTGGCCATATATTGAAGCTAAATATTTTTATATATAATCCACTTTTATTATTATTCTTTATCTCATCTCAGACTTTACGTCTTCATAATGAGTAAACCTAATTTTAACTTCAGACACTGTTGCCATCTGCTTATTTTCTTCACTTTCCTCCTATCTGTCCACACTCATTCTTCCAGAATGCAGTTTCACCAGTATTTATCTTTTTCCACTAGTCAAAACTTGCCAGGTATTATCTGTGATTGATTTCTAAACCATACCAAAACCACTTAAAACTTTAAGTGGAACTATTGAACCTGCTAACTGCTTATAGTAAATCAGTATTTCAAATCTCATCCTATTCCTACTCATAAAATTAAAAATGACATTTAAATTAGCTTGCCTTACGTTAACTTTTTAAAAAATCAATAAACCTACCAGTCATACCATTCTAAGATTTAAAGCTTCCTTCAAAGTATTGCTTTGCTTTTTTCTTCAGGCAAATGCTTTTCTGTAGAGTGACCCTTGGCAAGTCCTTTCTGCAGTTCAGCACCATGAAAATGGCCCATGCCCCGCCAGGCCATCACTCTGTCATTGGGAGGCCAAGTGTGAATGGGCTGGCCTACGCCGAATATGTCATCTACAGAGGAGAGCAGGTATGGTGCTCGTGAAATAAGCGAGCCCAGGCTGCTGTAAACAATAGATTCAAAATGTGAAGACCACATAAGAATTAAAACCATTTAATGTAATAATGTAAATATGAATTTAGTTGAATTTTCAAGTGGATTGAAAAGGAGAAAAAATAGATTAACTATATACATGAAAACAATGTTTTATTATATGCCAACAGTCTTGGGCCAGTTTGTAGGGCGAAGAATTGCAAACAAATACTGGATTTCATTTAGATCTGTTGATTGTGGGCAAAGATTTGAAACTCTTTCAGGTGTATTATGGGATTAAGCAAATGAGTAAATACGTGATGTGTTGATTTAGGGAACTGGGTTCTCACTGTGGAAGAAGAGATGTAAATATGGAATGAGGGAAGGTGAGAATGACTCTAGGGACGGACAGAGTTTGGAGGTATTGATAGGAACGAATGGTTTTTAGTAAATGTGTGTATGTTTGTACACATGTAAGTGTATGCATGTATAGGTTTATGAACAAGAGATTTGTGTTAGGCACATATATATATATGAGTACATATGTGCATGTATTTCTTAGCACTGTCTGCTGAAAGCAAAAAAAAAAACAAAACCCAGTAGCAATGAGGACTCCTAAAGCCCAGATCTTGGCCTGTAATACCATGCCCCATAGAAGGATCTTTGAAGAAACAGCTAATTCCAGGGCTGGAGCAGATTAGGAACTTGTTACACCAGAAGGGAATGAAGTCCTCAAAAACAATGATGGGAGCATGTCACAGGGACACAGAGTCAGCTCACAGTGGCTCCCAGTGGCCAAATCTGAGATAATTTGAACATAAGAATAAGGATAGTAATAAATTTTACACCATTGGAAAGAATAGGAATTTATGATTCAATACGGATAACAAAGAAAGGAAGGGAGAGAGGGAGGAAGCAAGCTTTCAGGTTAAATGAAACCCCAGAGACAGGACAGCTAACTGCAGATTCTCCCCCCAAAGTAGATCTGGTACTAGAAGAGAAAGGACATTATTAGATCTACAAATAAAATTGAAATATAAATTGTAGGTTAAAAAATGTAATATGTCCGTATAAAATTTATATATGAGAATATCCCTATTCGTAGGCAATAAATACTGCCATATTTAGGGATTAAAAAACCATGATGAGGTATATTACTTACTCTGAAATGACTCAAGGAGAAACATCTGAATCTCTCTGTGTGTCTGTCTAGTATATAGAGAAGTAGGGAGAAAGTCCACATGATAAAGCAAATAGGATAAATAAAACCTTAACAATATTTGGGTGTAGGTAAAGGGTTGGACTCTTCACATGAGGTGACCAAAGCACTGGAGTTTCGGCCTTAGCATCATTCCTTCCAAAGAAATCCCAGGGCTGATCTCCTTCAGAATGGACTGGTGGTTGGATCTCCTTGCAGTCCAAGGGACTCTCAAGAGTCTTTTCCAACACCACCTTGAAGAAGTGGTCTTCTTCACCACTTTTGATGCTCAAAAGCATTAATTCTTTGGTGCTCAGCTTTCTTAACAGTCCAACTCTCACATCCATACATGACCACTGGAAAAACCATAGCCTTGACTAGATGGACCTTTGTTGGCAAAGTAATGTCTCTGCTTTTGAATATGCTATCTAGGTTGGTCATAACTTTCCTTCCAAGGAGTAAGCGTCTTTTAATTTCATGGCTGCAATCACCATCTGCAGTGATTTCAGAGCCCCCAAAAATAAAGTCGGACACTGTTTCCACTGGTTCCCCATCTATTTCCCATGAAGTGATGGGACCAGATGCCATGATCTTCGTTTTCTGAATGTTGAGCTTTAAGCCAACTTTTTCACTCTCCACTTTCACTTTCATCAAGAGGCTTTTTAGTTCCTCCTCAGTTTCTGCCCTAAGGGTGGTGTCATCTGCATATCTGAGGTTATTGAGATTTCTCCTGGCAGTCTTGATTCCAGCTTGTGCTTCTTCCAGCCCAGCATTTCTCATGATGTACTCTGCATATAAGTTAAATAAACAGGGTGACAATATACAGCCTTGACGAACTCCTTTTCCTATTTGGAACCAGTCTGTTGTTCCATGTCCAGTTCTAACTGTTGCTTCCTGACCTGCATATAGGTTTCTCAAGAGGCAGGTCAGGTGGTCTGGTAGTCCCATCTCTTTCAGAATTTTCCACAGTTTATTGTGATCCACACAGTCAAAGGCTTTGGCATAGTCAATAAAGCAGAAATAGATGCTTTTCTGGAACACTCTTGCTTTTTCCATGATCCAGCGGATATTGGCACTTTGATCTCTGGTTCCTCTGCCTTTTCTAAAACCAGCTTGAACATCTGGAAGTTCACGGTTCACGTATTGCTGAAGTCTGGCTTGGAGAACTTTGAGCATTACTTTACTAGCGTGTGAGATGAGTGCAATTGTGCAGTAGTTGGAGCATTCTTTGGCATTGCCTTTCTTTGGGATTGGAATGAAAACTGACCTTTTCCAGTCCTGTGGCCACTGCTGAGTTTTCCAAATTTGCTGGCATATTGAGTGCAGCACTTTCACAGCATCATCTTTCAGGATTTGAAATAGCTCGACCAGAATGCCATCACCTCCACTAGCTTTGTTCGTAGTAATGCTTTCTAAGGCCCACTTGACTTCACATTCCAGGATGTCTGGCTCTAGGTCAGTGATCACACCATCGTGATTATCTGGGTCGTGAAGATCTTTTTTGTACAGTTCTGTCTTGTATTCTTGCCACCTCTTCTTAATATCTTCTGCTTCTGTTAGGTCCATACCATTTCTGTCCTTTATCGAGCCCATCCTTGCATGAAATGTTCCCTTGGTATCTCTAATTTTCTTGAAGAGATCTCTTGTGTTTCCCATTCTGTTGTTTTCCTCTATTTCTTTGCATTGATCACTCAGGAAGGCTTTCTTATCTCTCCTTGCTATTCTTTGGAACTCTGCATTCAGATGCTTATATCTTCCTTTTCTCCTTTGCTTTTCGCTTCTCTTCTTTTCACAGCTATTTGTAAGGCCTCCTCAGACAGCCATTTTGCTTTTTTGTATTTCTTTTCCATGGGGATGGTCTTGATCCCTGTCTCCTGTACAGGGGCAGGAAGAGAAGGGGACTACAGAGAATGAGATGGCTGGATGGCATCGCTGACTCGATGGACATGAGTCTGAGTGAACTCCGGGAGTTGGTGATAGACAGGGAGGCCTGGCGTGCCGCAATTCATGGGGTCGCAAAGAGTCGGACACGACCGAGTGACTGAACTGAACTGAACTGAATGATGCTAAAGCTGAAACTCCAGTACTTTGGCCACCTCATGCAGAGTTGACTCATTGGAAAAGACTCTGATGCTGGGAGGGGTTGGGGGCAGGAGGAGAAGGGGATGACAGAGGATGAGATGGCTGGACGGCATCACCAACTCGATGGACCTGAGTTTGAGTGAACTCTGGGAGTTGGTGATGGACAGGGAGGCCTGGCGTGCTGCAATTCATGGGGTCGCAAAGAGTCGGACATGACTAAGCGATTGAACTGAACTGAACTGAAAAAGGTCGGACACGACTGAGAGACTTTTGAACTTAATGTGCCAGTTTGCAGTTGTTTACAAATAAAGAGTTTTTAAACTACCAAAGAATATTTTATCAGATTTTTCTTTTTAAATCAGAAATGCCCAGCTTCTAGAAAAAATATTTTCACTTTGACTCAGTAATTCTACCTTCAGAAATCTATTTCAGATAAAATCAGTGACAGTCACATCCCCCAAAAAGCGCCTAGAAGGATGTTCATTGCTGTCTCAATTATCATAATGAAAATTTTAAACAAACTAAATATTTAGCAAAAAGGGAATGATTAAATGAATGTTAGTATATTTGTGTGCCTGTGATTTAAAAATACGTCTACATGGTATTTGCTAAACACAGAATCAACCAAAACATAAGAGCAGTTATCTCTGGGTATTAAGATTATAGATGATTACAGTTTTCTCTACCGAACACTTTTCCAGATCTTGTAAGTTAGCTATGGGAAATAGAATTTCATTCACATTTGGATGGAAAGAAATAACATGTCTAGTATTTGCTGATCTTTTAACCATTTCCCAAGTACTTTGACTTGATAACTTGTTGAAATTCTCTTGCTAGAAAAATTTAAAGAATGATGTGGTCCACATCATATTTGAAAAAAAAAAAAAAAAGTACCTTGAAAATAGATAAGCTCTTTTGTTTCAGGGGAGCACACCTGTGCTTCCATATGCAGGTAACACATGGACAGTGTTAATTATAATGTCTAATAATTGAGTCGTTGCCCATGAGCAATTTCTCCTGACTTATGGTAGTTTTCCTTTGCCAACTTTTCTTTCATTCCCCTTAGTTATACCTTATATCATATTTCACCTTTAGTATCAACATTACTAAGAACATGTAAATGTTTTATTCAGAGGGTTGATCTGAGGAGCATTATATATTATTGGTGGGATTGTTTCTTTCTTTAGAATTGAAAAGATATATTGAAAATTAACTGCACTGTACTTGAAAGAAAAATAGTTCCAATTTTAGTATATGACTCGACTTAAAATATCAGGAATGTTTTTGTATGTTGTACTTTAAGCTTCACATTAATTAGACATAGAGGAAGTATTCTCTGGTCATTGGCAGCTACAGAGATGTGGCCTGTTTTACTGAAGTGATATGAACAATGCAGAGCAACTTAACCTGGAGAATGGAACAGAACGATTTGTAGAATGATTTTCAAACATACAAAATCATTCAAGGGAGCATGATGCCTCCTCATCTCAGTGGAGAATAAACTATAAACACTTGAGTTTAAATTATAGCATTGAGGATTTGAGTTAAGAAGAATTTCCTGAAAGTGCAAGTCACTCAGTCATGTCCAGCTCTTTGCGACACCATGAACTATAAAGTCCATGGAATTCTCCAGGCCAGAATACTGGAGTGGGTAGCCTTCCCCTTCTCCAGGGGACCTTCCCAACCCAGGGATTGAACCCAGTGTCTCCCACATTGCAGGCGGATTCTTTACCAGCTGAGCCACATGGGAAGCCCAAGAATACTGGAGTGGGTAGCCTATCCCTTCTCCAGCAGATCTTCCGGATCCAAGATTTGAACTGGGGTCTCCTGCCTTATAGGAGGATTCTTTACCAACTGAGCTATCAGGGAATTTGGCTACTAAAAGTGATTGTTGAATCTTTTCTTCTAAGTACTTAAAAAAATATGCTCTATGCTCTTAGAACCAGCTTGGGTTTAGAGTAAGACTTGACAGGAAATAATGTTTGTTGGTCTATCCTGGGCCCTTCTGGTCCTGAAGTTTATTAATTCCCTTGCCTTAAAGCCTACTTCTGGACTTTGATATGATTCATTCCTATCTCAAACTATGTGCTCAGTCACTCAGTTGTGTCCAATTCTTTGTGACCGCATGAACTATAGCCCTCCAGGCCCCTCTGTCCATGGGATTTTCCCAGCAAGAACACTGGAGTGGGTTGCCATTATACACAGAAGCAGTTCAGTAGCCTAATGAGTAAGAACCAGAAGCACTCAGAAAATGATCTTTAAGTCATTCATACCATTAGAATCTGCCTAAATTTTACATGTATTGGGGATCTAAAATACCATACTACCAAATTCAAACGCTTGCGTTACCGATTCCTTTGCTTAAGCAACTTTTCTACAAGCAAAAGGATGTATCACACAAAGGATCATAGAAGACAGGGGTAGAGGCTCATCTTCAGAGCCATTCTCTTTCCTGTCAAAGTTGCCTTTCACTAGTCAACTTGTCAAAATGACCTCCAAACTCTTGCCTCTAGGTTACTGGTGACCCCACACACCTCGCCTTTCCCCCTCCTCGCTCAGTGGGTTACCTCATCATCTATGATTAACTTGAAATCAGTTCAGTGAATTATTCTGTCATTGACTTTTCTTGAAAATGCTATGTGACAGCAATCAATGAGGTGACATGAGAAAGATTTTTCTTTGCCTTAGTTTTCTGGTTTTTGGCATGTGACTCTGCTGCTGCTGCTGCTAAGTCGCTTCAGTCGTGTCCAACTCTGTGCAACCCCATGGACTGCAGCCTACCAGGCTACTCTGTCCATGGGATTCTCCAGGCAAGGACACTGGAGTGGGATGCCATTTCCTTCTCCAATGCATGAAAGTGGAAAGTGAAAGTGAAGTCGCTCAGTCATGTCTGACTCTTAGCGACCCCATGGACTGCACCCTACCAGGCTCCTCCATCCATGGGATTTTCTGGGCAACAGTACTGGAGTGGGGTGCCATTGCCTTCTCCCATGGCATGTGACTCTAGGGAGGCATAAATGTGGTGTGACGAATTTACAGTATTCAGAGGTAAAATAACATGATAGCAATTCTAGGATTACAGGGTTTACACAGGTTTACGTACAGAGATGAAAGTGGACCTCCTCACTGTCCAGGCAGGCTCTCAAGGTGTATGTAGAGTGTGGATTATGACCAGCAGCCTCTGAAGCGTCCATGTGAAGCTGGGCTTCGGTATCTTACCTGCCCAAAGGGTGATAATGCTTTCTTCCTGTCCTTTCCAGGCATACCCAGAGTATCTGATCACATACCAGATCATGAAGCCGGAAGCTCCTTCACAGACCGCGACAGCCGCAGAACAGAAGACCTAGTGAATGCCCATTGGTAAAGGCCGGATCAGATTTCAGCCCGGGCCTGGATGACAGTGGATTGTTTTCAACAAAATCAATATTCTGTAAATCCCCGACAGCCTAGAAATAAGCTGTTTGTCTTTTATAAAGCATTGCGATAGTGATGAATATAGTATGAGTAACTGATAAATACTCAACTGCTACTGTTCCCTTTGAGGAAATGTTTACAGGGGCGGCCTTTTAATATATCTCAGGCTCATTTTCATTGCAGTTATCCATCGTTAAGGCAGGACTGCTTCGATCTAGACTTAATGGGAAAAAAGACAGCATAACCAATACTTTTCCCAAATGTTCACAATTCACACACTACATTTGCTTTTCTACATATGGCCCGTGTATATAATAAATATACACATATGACAGGCTCATTTTTTAGTTTTTTCTGAGCATTATCATCCACTTTTTGTTGCTATCATTGTTGTTGCTTACTTTGAAAATGAGCCCGAGCCTTCCTGAGGATATTTTGCACAGTCACACTGACTAAAATCACTAGTGACATAACCCGAGCTTCCGGCTGAGCAAGGCTTTTAGTGTCCACTTTTTTTCCCCCACTGATTTATTTTTTATCTGTACCTCTTATCAGCGTAAATGGAGATGGAAAGGAAAAACACCACATTTCAGTTTCCTTTTATGATTGGCCAGTCTTACAAGGGAAAAGCACCCAGCATCCACCTGATTTAGGAACTCCCAGGTTCAGAGCACGTCGAAGCCCATGAGAGCCGCTCGCACTTCCCAATGCAGGCCTGCCTCCAAGGCATTCGGGACGGTGCTGGAGGGCCAGGAAGAGCCCAGCCGGTGAGAGGCTGTGGTGACGTTCAGAGGGGAGACCGCCGGGGAGGCCTGTGAATCCAGAAGCATCATTAAGACGCGTGAGGGGCCCGAGGTGCGAAAATACGGCAGCAGAAAAGGACCACGAGGACTTCTCCAAGATAACACTACTTCCCTTCACTTAACCCGCACCACCAGAACTGGCGCCCCAGAAGCAGCTGCCTTACTTCCCAATTTGGTGGAATTACCATACTCCAGTAGAATCACAAAAATACTACTTGATTGTTTCTCTAGTTTAGAAAGCTGGGGTTCAAATCCTGTTTAGTCACTAGGTAGGCACAAATGGGAGAACTCTTTTGTTTGCTCCAGATTTGGGGTTTATTTTGAGTGAGGTGCTTCAGATAGTTTACATAGGTCCCTGCACTAAATTTTTGAACCATTGTCTCAAACTGCTTAATAGATGAGGAGAACAAAAATGGAAACCAAAGCTCTTTCGGTTGTTTTTAAATGAAAGGAGAGAAGTAGTCATACTGTTTCTTCTTGAAATCACTGCTTTGTTTCGCTTTTTTTCCCTCAACATTTGTCAAGTGCACGTTGACACTTGTAAAAAAAAAAAAAAAAAAATTATCCGTGACAGTTCTCACACTGGTCCTTTTCATCTTAACTGAATATTGAATTGAGTGCACTAACATATTTACATGGACATGCTGTGTGTCTACTCAGCTTCGAAGCAAAGTAATATAAATGTGGCGGAAAAAAAGGAAAAACAGTATGATGCAAACTTGCCATTTCAATTTACAGTCCTGAAAACTAATTTGCTTGTTTGTTTTTTTAATGCAAGTTGATTAAGCTGTGACTTCATTTAATCTCCTAAAGAAAATGGTTACATGCAAAGATTCTAGAATAGGGTCTTAAAATACACATTTTGCTTTTCTTTTGGCTTGAGTCCAATGCTAGAACTAGGCATCAGGAACTAGTTTTGAGTTTTATAGCTGAATCTTGCATGGGTCCTCAAAATTAAATCAAGAATTAGCCTCAGTTGTTGCTTCTATTGAAGTTTTAGTGACCCAAGCTGGGTGTTTGTGTCTTGGCTACTTGTTTAATAGCACTAGAATTCCACACAGAGCTCCCAAGTTTGATATTCATGAAGAGGGCTGTTTTCCTCCCTTCCTTCTCTTTTGCTGTGTTTGTAACAGTGGGTTGAAGGAATTGGCATTTGTGTCGTTTTCAGTAGCTGTGAAAGTGTATAATACTTGCCTCCAATTAGATATAGTTTAAAATGGTAAACACAGCTGTGATTTTTAGTTAAGTAAAAGGATGAATATGGTATGGATCTCAAAAGCTTTATAGCTTCATTAAAAACAGAAGCCACTACCCACTCAACTGTGGTTGTATGTCGTTTCCGTCACACTAACTAGGTTAACGGATGTGCCAGTTTGAAACTTCAGCCTTACATTTGAGAAGCTAAGCCGTGGTTCGGTATTTAAACTGCCAGTGTTATATCTGACCTTCTGTGTGCCGAGTAAAGGTACTGTGTAAGGAAGACATTCGCTGTGCTTCTTGTCTTGTAATGATTTGAGTATGTAGTAGTTCTTGAAGGAATGTGTACATACTACTCATCTGCTGAAGTAATGAGGTAATCAGTATCTCATAAGAGCCAAATACATTTTTTCAAAACTTGAAAACCAAAGGTTACCCTGAGCGTGTTTCAAGTTAGCAGACATTGATTGCATTTGGAGTTTCCACCCATAGTAGTGGGACTTAAAAGCATGGCATTCGGTAGGCTGAGATGCAGTTAATTTCTTGTACACGCTCTACAGAAACACTAGCAAGTGAGGGCTTCCAGTATGCCCGCCCCTGAGTGGCCCCTCTGTTTCCCAGACCACAGAGAAGAGAGAATCCAGACCCTCCACCAGCCCACTGCACGTCTGACATCAAAGGGCTTCTAGCCCTGATGGCCCGATTTGCTCGCTGTTGGCATCAGTTAAGTGGTCTGGACTGGGCACTTTTCTCCTTGTTCTTGGCCTCCTTCCTTTTTCCCCAGATTGCTAATCTGGATTTAGGATTAGCTCCAGCAGTTACCTTTGACCCCACTCATTTGCCTCCATTCTCTGTCTTGAGTCTTGCATATATACAGTGACTGTACCTCAGTTTCCAGTTCACAACCAGAGTCAGGTAGTAGGCCTCATGTTCTCTGCTTAGAAGAGTCGGCCACTTTGTTGACAGATGCCAGTGTGGAACCCAGAGTTCTGATTCTATGCGGAATAATAGCAGTACAACCAGAATCCTTCATCTTTTCCTTCTTGGAGTTTGGAATTCCTAGCTTTTCAGTAACATAAGTAGAGTAAACAACACTAGGATGTTTGTGTGAAATGACATCCTTCTGCTCCTTTGAGCTTGATGTTCGTGGCTACACTAATTTCCCTTTGCTCTCAAAATAGCGAAGTGCATTGATACGTGCAGAGAAATGCCTGAGTGTGGCAAATAAAGTAATATAGAGTAATATCATAGCCTCTACTCAAAAAATAAAATTTTGGTGTATGCTAGAAAACAGCATTAGAATGCAATAAGTTGTCTGTGTTTTTCTCTATCTCACAGCTGCACAACGGTTCTTGGCCACTGCTCACCCTTGTTCTTAAACACCTGTGCCTTCTGGATTTCCGTGAACACGTTCAAACAGAGATGTTGTGTATTTTTAAGCACCTTTCCCCTAGGATATCCAGATCCCATTTGTATGATAATCTGTGATAAACAGCTTTTTTTCTGTATTTTTCTTTTGGGCAGTTATCTGACATAGAGCTATCGATTTTAATCATTCAGGCAGCGCTCAAAACTGACCTTAAGATAGGGTTTCATGTGTCAGAAATTTAAAGACTAAACTTCTTTGATGTCAAATCAGTGACAGAGAAATTAAAAGAAAGTAATTGTGAAGATGATATTTGTGCTTTGGCTGGACACGTCTAGCATATGAAAAGGAAATGCATTAAAAAAAAAACTTAAAAAGTAAGACTACTTCAGATACCTTGTGCATTCTGAAATTAATAGACAATTAAAATTTCTTAACAAAGCCTTAACTATGGCAGAGAACTTTTCACCTTTTATATCCTAATAAACACAGAGTTGTAATTCCATTTCTCAGCATGTGAAAGATGTCAGCATGTTGGGTGTATCTCCATGTATCTCACACCTGGTAAACTTAGTTGACAAGAATCTATTTTCTAAGGAATCCTCCCTTTATCTGCAGAGGAGCTGAGAGAATCAAACCGTCCCCCATTCCTCTGCAGCTGAACTTCCTCAGCTATCAAACATTCTGGTTGAGAGAAATGATTTCAAAATCCATGAAGTTTTGTGCATGTAGGGATTACCAGCAACTCATGAAGTGATAGATACCATGTAGAATTTGAGTGTTGCACAAGCTAATTTTGAATCATTTAAAAATATAAAGCACAGTGATAAGTGACAAGCAGTAGGAAGCTAAGATTTTACATACTCCCCAAGACTAAATATGCTCACAAAGTGACCAGTTTTAAACATCTGCAGAGGTTTTTAACTCCTTTGAGAGAATATTCACACGGTAGAGGTGACTGCATTCTGACTCTTCATTTTTTCACATTTTCTTTTATGCTTTACACTTTCACATCTCCATACACTCCACCACCCATCTTTTTCAAAAAGATTTCTCATGCTCTAGAATCTAGAGTGTTTGGTTATTCTTCATAAGCCTGCCCTTTTCCGCAGGCAGTTCGTGAAGCCCCTTGTTGGCTCTGTGTTTGCAGAGAAGTATAGTTAAACCCTGGTGGAGCAAGGGGAGGTCCCTTACATGCCCCCAGCCCCTCCCAAGGCTCAGGAGGAAAAGCTAGAAAACACAATAAAAATTGGAAAGGAACCAAAATCTTTGAGGCTAATAGCCTAGACCTAGAAGCCGACCTTGACTATATAACCATTCTATTCATGACACAGAATATTTAAACTCTTCATGTGCATAGAATACCTGCTTCTGCTCCCATTGTTTCAAGCTCACCCTGTCTATTGTCTTTGATACCTACAGATTAAAAGGTACTTATATTAAGGTTTCTCAAAAACATTTACAAAACCAGCTTTGAGGAAATCAAGAGTGTTTCCTGGCAACAGCATTTGAAGTAGTAAGTGTATTTTCTCATTGTGATGTTGGTCTGTGTACATAACCAATGTAGTGACTCTTCGGTTCATTATTGGTAATGTTTTTATTTGTAGTCTCTGTGACCCACCAATGGCAGGGAGTTCAGTTCACTCTCCTGTCCTGTTCTACATTTGTCTATTTGTAGAATTGCCAGATAAAAGACACCCAGTTAAATTTGAATTTCAGATAAATAATTGTTTTGCTTAAGTATGGTTTGCATTATTTGGCATATATTTACTGTAAAAAATTATTATTTATCTGAATTTCAAACTTAACATCCTGGGCTCTTTGGCTTTGTTTTGTATCGTTTTACTAAATCTGGCAAGCCTGTTGATTTGGTCGTAGGAAATTGCTTACAGCATGTAAATTCTTCTAGACTTCACTCTCTTTCACATGGATTGGAGGACCCTTTTTTCCCCCCTCACCCTCTTCTTTCCAAAAGAGAGCGTC
Organism: Bubalus bubalis; assembly: GCF_019923935.1. Lineage (NCBI taxonomy): Eukaryota > Metazoa > Chordata > Mammalia > Artiodactyla > Bovidae > Bubalus > Bubalus bubalis. The sequence goes on along the minus strand of NC_059157.1, from coordinate 19,879,799 downwards.
AAGGAACTCAACCTGCCTGCATGGTGGGTTTCTATTTAAGACATCTTTATGATTATATTTAACCTGTAATTGTGCTTTGGCTAAATGTCTAACTTACAGTACTTGTAATTGTTTAATATTCAATAAAAACATTTTTAAAGTATATGGTATGTGGGTAGCAGTTAGCTCTGAAGTGTTTTCATTTCCCTGTTTGTTCCTTTCAACCTGACTAACCTTAATGCGACTGCCCTAAAACTGCCGGAGAAGACAAACAACAGCTCCCTCTCATCTTCAGACAAGTCTCTATGAGACCCGATGAAGGGCCTTATCCTCACCTCGCAGCCCACATGGGAGTCACTGAGGTACAGCAGTAGCAGAAGCACAGCTGCCTTTTAGAAATACCTTCACAACAGCGGGGCACGCGCTTTGGAGACAGACTTCACTCGGGCTCCCAAAGCAGCTGGGAGGCCGGCAAACTGGTATCGCTCCGGACCTCAGTCCCTCCTCGTATCATGGGGGAGTGTGGGGCACGGGAGCCAGTGGGCTGCCTGCCTCTTGTGATGGCACTGCTTTGGTGGCTGTGACTCAGGCTAGAAAGTACAGCCTATGAATAGCACTTGTGGCCCTTTGTCATTGGGCACGGTTCACTTTTCCTTGCTATTTTATAGTCATAAGACAGCACAGTGGGCGTCTAAGCTGAAGGAGCACCTGGCATTACAGAGGTCATCTAAAGACTTTCCTGGTGGCCCAGTGGTTAAGAATCTGCCCATTAATGCAGGGGACGCAGGTTCGATCCCTGGTCAGAGAATTAAGATTCCACATGCCACAAGGCAGCTAAGCCCACATGGCCATAACTAAGATCCAACGCAAACAGATAATATAAAAGGTCATCAGTTCCCATTCAGCTGAGACCTGGCTGCCAGATTTGCAGCTTAGCATCTGCTCTAAAGACCTGCGTCTAGAACAAGGGGAAGGGGATGGTGCAGGACTTGAGTTGGCCAATCCCCACCCGTCCTGTAGAGCTAATGATGAATAAGACGTCTGACAATATGTAGGTGACATGTTCATTTTTTTAATAGGATTCTTGGCATACTTTACTTGGTCAAAGGCTGATTTGAAAAGTAATTCTATTCATCTCTACTTTCATAATTCTGCTTACAAGTCCGGAGAATGTTATACAAAGCATAAGATAAATTAGGTGTTTAGGAATTACAGATCCAAACTACCATATATAAAATAAATAACAAGGACTTACTTTTGGATGGCATCACTGACTCAATGGACATGAGTTTGAGCAAACTCCTGGAGATGGTGAAGGCCAGGGAAGTCTGGTGTGCTATAGTCCGTGGGCTAGCAAAGAGTCAGACATGACTGAGTGACTGAACAACACAAAAATATAGAACAGGGAACTATAATATCCTGTAATATCCTAAATGCAAAAGAATCTATATATAAAGCTGAATCACTTTGCTGTATACCTGAAACTAACAGAACATTGTAAAATACCTATACTTAATTTTGTTTTAAAAAGTTTAAAAAGAAGAAAACCATGGATTGAATCCATGGTGGTATGAAGAGGCTGGAGTTTTCGGGAAACCATGGCTGCTGTGGACCACCAGATTGGTTCACAACCCCCAGGAAATTCTGCGGGGGCTCTGGGTCTCTTCTATCTGCCAAGTAGGAATAATTTCTGCCAAAGTTATTTAGTAGGAATATTCGGAAGATTTTCAAGTGCTCTTGGGGTCCTAGGAGAAAGCAGAAGTGTAACGAGAAATCTGGCCGGCTACATAGTCTGTAAGTGCAGCAAGTTTGCTGAAAGGCCGTATAGGATGAAGACACCTCAAACTGCTGGAGTTCAAGGCCCGGCTCTGCCACTTACTATTAATAGCCATGTGACTTTGGGAAGCTCCTTACCCTCCCAGTGCCTCAGTCCCTTCATTTTCTTTTTTTTATAAATTTATTCATTTTAATTGGATGCTAATTACTTTACAATATTGTAGTGGTTTTGCCATACATTGCCATGAATCAGCCATGCGTGTACATGTGTTCCCCATCCTGAACCCCCCCCCCTCCCCGTCCCATCCCTCTGGGTCATCTCAGTGTACCAGCCCCAAGCACCCTGTCTCATGCATTGAACCTGGACTGGCGATTCATTTCACATATGATAATATACATGTTTCAATGCTATTTTCCCAAATCATCCCACCCTCGCCCTCTCCCACAGAGTCTAAAAGACTGTTCTATACATCTGTGTCTCTCTTGCAGTCTCACATATAGGGTCATCGTTACTATCTTTCTAAATTCCATATATATGCGTTAGTATACTGTATTGATGTTTTTCTTTCTGACTTACTTCATTCTGTATAATAAGCTCCAGTGGAACGTCCCTCATGGTTGAGTGGTTAAGATTCTATGCTCCCAATGCAGGGGGCACAGGTTCAATCCCTGGTTGGGGAATTAAGATCCCATATGCCCCACAGTTCATGGGGTCCATGGGGTCACAAAGAGTTGGACGCAACTGAGTGACTTTCACTTTTCATGCCCCACAGTTCAGCCAAAAATAAAAAAAAGACTATAAAATGGGTCTCCTACTTCTAGCAGTTCATAGAGTTGCTGTAAGAATTAAAACTAGCATTTTCTGCTGAGTTTTGTATGGGAACTGAGCTCCGACAGAGTAGACCTGGACACACGGTGAGCACCTGCTGATTTAGGCCCTGGTCAGCTAGTTCTCATAAGGGAAGGTTGTTAAGAACAGAGGTTGTGGTTTATTTCAAAATGGTTCCTTTCTCTCTCCTACTGCCTGAAGAACAAGGATATTTTTCTCCAGTGTTTACTATGAGAACCTATTTGAGTTCCTGGAAATAAATCTCACAGAACTGTCCCAGTCCCCGATGACTGGGTCCCGCTGGAGTTTTGAGCTCTCAGGGTTATCCACATTCAGCCTCTAGCAATTCATTGCAGTTCTTGTTTTCCTGCTCAGTACTGGTTCCCCGAGCAACTTCAGCTCATGAATCTCAGCTCCAGTAAATTGTTATTCTCTGTATTTGCCTGTCAACTTCTCCAGTCTCGGGGACAATTTCCCCTGTGTCCTTACCTCTCTTACATATCCTAGGAGAGTTGATTTTTCACTCTGTTTGGCTTTTGACGTGTTATTAGGACTTACACCTTCCAAGTTCCTTACATGTAGAACTAGAACCCCCAGACCACAATGACTGTTTAAAATATAGCACTAAAGGCATCATCTATAAAAGAAACTGATAAGCTAAATTTTTATTTACAACTTCTGCAAAAGATTCTGGGTAGAGAATGAGAAGATAAGCCATAGACTGGGAGAAATATTTGCAAAAGGCATATCTGATAAAGCACTACTATCCAAAATATACAAAGAACCCTTAAAACTGGATGTTAAGAAAATCAACAACCTGAGTAAAAAATAGAACAAAGACTTAAACAGACACCTCACCAAAGGAGGTAAACAGATGAGGAATAAGCATAGGAAAAGATGTTAAGGCAAATTTGAAAAATGACATGCCATTACACACCTATTCAGATCAGATCAGTCGCTCAGTCGTGTCTGACTCTGCGACCCCATGAATCGCAGCATGCCAGGCCTCCCTGTCCATCACCAACTCCCGGAGTTCACTCAGACTCATGTCCATCAAGTCAGTGATACCATCCAGCCATCTCATCCTCTGTCGTCCCCTTCTCCTCCTGCCCCCAATCCCTCCCAGCATCAGAGTCTTTTCCAATGAGTCAACTCTTCCCATGAAGTGGCCAAAGTACTGGAGCTTCAGCTTTAGCATCATTCCTTCCAAAGAAATCCCAGGGCTGATCTTCAGAATGGACTGGTTGGATCTCCTTGCAGTCCAAGGGACTCTCAAGAGTCTTCTCCAAAACCACAGTTCAAAAGCATCAATTCTTCGGCCCTCAGTTTTCTTGATAGTCCAACTTTCACATCCATACATGACCACAGGAAAAACCATAGCCTTGACTAGACAAACCTTTGTTGGCAAAGTAATGTCTCTGCTTTTGAATATGCTATCTAGGTTGGTCATAACTTTCCTTCCAAGGAGTAAGCGTCTTTTAATTTCATGGCTGCAGTCACCATCTTCAGTGATTTTGGAGCCCAGAAAAATAAAGTCTGACACTGTTTCCACTGTTTCCCCACCTATTTCCCATGAAGTGATGGGACCAGATGCCATGATCTTCGTTTTCTGAATGTTGAGCTTTAAGCCAACTTTTTCACTCTCCACTTTCACTTTCATCAAGAGGCTTTTTAGTTACTCTTCACTTTCTGCCCTAAGGGTGGTGTCATCTGCATATCTGAGGTTATTGAGATTTCTCCTGGCAATCTTGATTCCAGCTTGTGTTTCTTCCAGTCCAGCGTTTCTCATGATGTACTCTGCATATAAGTTAAATAAACAGGGTGACAATATACAGCCTTGACAAACTCCTTTTCCTATTTGGAACCAGTCTGTTGTTCCATGTCCAGCTCTAACTGTTGCTTCCTGACCTGCATACAAATTTCTCAAGAGACAGATCAGGTGGTCTGGTATTCCCATCTCTTTCAGAATTTTCCACAGTTTATTGTGATCCACACAGTCAAAGGCTTTGGCATAGTCAATAAAGCAGAAATAGATGTTTTTCTGGAACACTCTTGCTTTTTCCATGATCCAGCAGATGTTGGCAATTTGATCTCTGGTTCCTCTGCCTTTTCTAAAACAAACTTGAACATCAGGAAGTTCACGGTTCACATATTGCTGAAGCCTGGCTTGGAGAATTTTGAGCATTACTTTACTAGTGTGTGAGATGAGTGCAACTGTATGGTAGTTTGAGCATTCTTTGGCATTGCCTTTCTTTGGGATTGGAATGAAAACTGACCTTTTCCAGTCCTGTGGCCACTGCTGAGTTTTCCAAATTTGCTAGCATATTGAGTGCAGCACTTTCACAGCATCATCTTTCAAGATTTGGAATAGCTCGACCAGAATGCCATCACCTCCACTAGCTTTGTTCGTAGTGATGCTTTCTAAGGCCCATTTGACTTCACATTCCAGGATGTCTGGCTCTAGGTCAGTGATCACACCATTGTGATTATCTGGGTCGTGAAGATCTTTTTTGTACAGTTCTTCTGTGTATTCTTGCCATCTCTTCTTAATATCTTCTGCTTCTGTTAGGTCCATACCATTTCTGTCCTTTATCGAGCCCATCTTTGCATGAAATGTTCCTTTGGTATCTCTGATTTTCTTGAAGAGATCTCTAGTTTTTCCCATTCTGTTGTTTTCCTTTATTTCTTTGCATTGATCGCTGAAGAAGGCTTTCTTGTCTTTTCTTGCTATTCTTTGGAACTCTGCATTCAGATGTTTATATCTTTCCTTTTCTCCTTTGCTTTTCGCTTGTCTTCTTTTCACAGCTATTTGTAAGGCCTCCCCAGACAGCCATTTTGCTTTTTTGCATTTCTTTTCCATGGGGATGGTCTTGATCCCTGTCTCTGGCCAAAATTTGGAACACTGATACCAAATGCTAGTGAGGATGCAGAGCGACAGGAACTCTCATTGTTGGTGGCATGCAAGATGGTATAGTCACCTCAGAAGACAGTTTGGCCATTTCTTACAAAACTAAACATACTGTATGTTCCAACAAGAGTGCACTTTGATATTTATGCAAAGGTGTTGAAAACTTAGGTTCATGCCAATACCCGCGCACAGGTGTTTCTAACAGCTTTATTCACAGTTGACAAAACTTGAAAGCAATCATATGCCCTTCAGTAGCTGAATGGATAAACAAACTCTGGCACCTCCAGACAGTGGGATATTTGTTCAGCGCTAAAAAGAAATGAACTTTCAAGCCATGAAAAGACGTGGAAGAAACGTGAATGCTAAGCAAAAGAAGCTGATCTGAAAAGGCTACAGGGTGTGTGATTCCAACTATATGACATTCTGAAAAAGACAAAACTGTGGAGACAAATAGAGAAGTGGTTGCCAGCAGTCAGGAAGGGAGAGATGGCTAAGTGGAGCACGAGGATGTTCAGAGCAGTGAGAATACCTTCAAAGATACTGTAAAGGTGGATGAATGTCACTGCACATTTACCAAAACCCATAGAATGTACAACACCCAGAGTGAACCCTAATGCAAACTGTAGATTTTGGGTGATTTTGATGTGTCAACATAGGTTCATCAATTGTAACAAATACACCACTCTGGTAGAGGATGTTGATAATGGAGGAGGCTTTTATCAACCGGGACCAGGGGTTTATGCAAAATCTCTATAACTTCTGCTCAATTTTGCTGAACCCAAAACTGCTCTAAAAAAAATTAAACCTATTTAATAAAGAGAGAGAAGGCTAGAAACACACTTACAAGCATAATGTATACACTAATACTTCCCCTTTTAGAGAGGAGACATAGAGATGCACATGAAGAAATAAATAATAAAAAATAATTAATTTAAACCTAATCCTCCTTTGACTTCAAGGTGGTGAATAGTGTGAACATGTATTTTTAAAAAGGCTGATGTTTTAAATTCGTTTAAAACTGGGGAAGACAGAGGGTAAATTCAAATATTCTTTATGTTTCTGCCACTTCGAACTTAGGAACTGATTTTGTAGACCCGTGCTCCAAAGTTCAGACCCAGGGGAAGTACTGGGAAGAGAGAACAGTTACCCAAGCAAGCCCCTCTCTCAGGCACTCACTCAACCTATGATGTTGAAATAAAACTGATGTTTCCTTGCTCAGCACTGGGACCAACCTACAAGGTAAGCAGCTGTGTTCTCGGTCTCAATATTCTTTAAAATAAGACAGGAGAATGTATACAAAAAGAATGGAAAGCAAAGACTCAAAAAGATAACGTATTTTTTAAAAACTATTATAAACAAAGTCAAAAGACAAATAACAAACTGGGAGAAATATCTGCAATTCATACTTTAGAAGGGCTTCCCTTGTAGATCAGTCTGTAAAGAATCTGCCTGCAGTGCAGGAGACCCGGGTTCCATCCCTAGGTTGGGAAGAGCCCCTGGAGAAGGCAATGGCAACCCACTCCAGTATCCTTGCCTGGAAAATCTCATGGACAGGAGCCTGGTGGGCTGCAGTCCATGGGGTCACAAAGAGTTGTGCACGACTGAGCGACTAACATTACTTACTGTAGAAGGGGGCTAATCTCTTTCATACAGAGAGAGTTCCTAAAAGCCTGTAAGATTATTTAAAAAAAAAAAAAAATCAGGTGAAGCAAAAAATGGCGCCTGCAAATGAGTAAAGTTTGTGATGCAGCAAGTTTTTTGTCTCTGGTCGAGCTCTTCTTCCCAGGACGGAAGAAAATGCAGGTTCCTCATTGGGCAGCATGGGTACGAGCAGTGGGAGGCGATCAAGACTCCAGCATCTTCCCTGGCTGCATCAACAAGGCTGAGGTCTTTGAAGACCAGGTAAACGGACGCCTCAAGAAGGGACTGGCGGAAGGTAAAGACTATGTGCTGCTCCCAATGGCTGCTCAGCATTACCTGGTCAACTGGTATGTTCTAGAGCATGACCCGCCCTGCATGGAACGCAAGGTCGTGGAACTGCCCAGCACCCACAAGGTTGAAGTGCACCCAGTAGGACTGGTGCTCGTCCAGCTCAATGATACGGACACACCGCCCACGGCTCAGCTCAGCCCCGCAGATTCTAGTGACCTCGTTTTTGCGCACCGCTCGAGAACAGTTTCCGGGTCACCCCAGGAAGAGACCCGGCTGTGGCTCAAGAACGCGGAGGGCTCTTTTGAGAGGTTGTGCGACGCCTGCGTCACAGTGCTTGACGCCCGCTCTCGAGACTGAGCAGGTGGTCGTCATGGAGACCCGAAACAAGGATGGCACCTGGCGCAGTGCGCGACCACACACGATTGGAGCATCGGAGGAGGGTGAGGACTTACAAGGCCAGCCGGGCATCTGTGGTCTCACCAACCTGGGCAACACGTGCTTCATGAACTCGGCCCTGCAGTGCCTCAGCAATGTGCCGCAGCTCACCGAGTACTTCCTCCAAAACCGCTACCTAGAGGAGCTCAACCTCAGCAACCCGCTGGGCATGAAGGGGGAGATTGCAGAGGCCTATGCCGACCTGGTGAAGCAGGCGTGGTCCGGCCACCACCGCTCCATCGTGCCCTACGTGTTCAAGACCAAGGTCAGCCACTTTGCGTCCCAGTTCCTGGGCTACCAGCTGCATGACTCACAGGAGCTGCTGTCGTTCCTCCTGGATGGACTGCACGAGGACCTCAATCGCGTCAAGAAGAAGGAATACGTGGAGCTGTGCGACGCTGCTGGGAGACCCGATCACGAGGTGGCTCAGGAGGCCTGGCAGAACCACAAACGGTGGAACGATTCTGTGATCGTGGACACTTTCCATGGCCTCTTCAAGTCCACCTTGGTGTGCCCTGAGTGTGGCAATGTGTCTGTGACCTTCGACCCCTTCTGCTACCTCAGTGTCCCACTGCCTGTGAGCCACAAGAGGGTCATGGAGATTTTCTTTGTCTCCATGGACCCCCGCCGCAAGCCCGAGCAACACCAGCTCCTGGTCCCCAAGAAAGGCAAGATCTTGGATCTGTGTGTGGCTCTGGCCAAACACACTGGCGTCTCTCCAGAAAGGATGATGGTGGCCGATGTCTTCAGTCACCGCTTCTATAAGATCTACCAACTGGAGGAGTCTCTGAGCAGCATCTTGGACAGAGACGATATCTTCATATACGAGGTGTCAGGCAGGGCGGCCGTTGGGGAGAACTCCAGAGAGGACGTTGTGCTTCCTGTCTACCTGCGGGAGCGCACCCCAGCCCGGGACTACAACGGTTCCTACTATGGCCTGATGCTCTTCGGGCACCCGCTTCTGGTGTCGGTGCCCCGGGACCGGCTCTCGTGGGACGCCCTGTATCACATCCTGCTGTACCGCCTCTCACGCTACGTGACCAGACCCAGCTGGGATGATGAGGAAGATGGGGATGAGAAAGACCTGGAGGGTAAGGACAGCCTCCCTCAGCCTGGACATGGGTCTGGGGGCAGCTCCCAAGACCCTGGGCTGGAGCAGGCTGGGTCCAGCTCTGGAGTTGTGAGCGGTAGCCCCGGCCCTGTGGACACCTCTCCTGGGCCATCTCACTGGCCCCAGAGGGTGTGGCACAAGCACCTCTTCACCCTGCAAAGGGTTAATTCCAATGGGACCAGCGACCGCTGGACCTTCAACGAGGATACCCAGGCACAGCCATACATTGCCATTGACTGGGAGCCAGAGATGAAGAAGCGTTACTATGACGAGGTGGAGGCTGAGGGCTACGTGAAGCACAGCTGTGTCGGGTACGTGCTGAAGAAGGCCCCAGTGCAGCTGCAGGAATGCATCGAACTCTTCACCACTGTTGAGACCCTGGAGAAGGAAAACCCCTGGTACTGCCCCACTTGCAAGCAGCACCAGCTGGCCACCAAGAAGCTGGACTTGTGGATGCTACCAGAGACACTCATTATCCACCTGAAGCGCTTTTCCTACACCACTTTCTCCCGCGAAAAGCTGGACACGCTTGTGGAGTTTCCTATCCGGGACCTGGACTTCTCTGAGTTTGTCATCAAGCCTCAGGACAACTCAGCTCCGGAGCTCTACAAATACGACCTCATCGCGGTTTCCAACCATTATGGGGGCCTGCGGGATGGACACTACACGACATTTGCCTGCAACAAGGACAGCGGCCAGTGGCACTACTTCGATGACAACAGCGTCTTGCCTGTGACGGAGAATCAGATTGAGTCCAAGGCAGCCTATGTCCTCTTCTACCAGCGCCAGGACGTGGCACACCGTCTACAACCCCAGGCTGGCTCATTGAACCCCCCGGCATCCTCTGCCTGCGATGCGCCACCCAAGTCGGGGTTCATGGATGTAAACTGAGGAGCCCCGGCCCCACCAGAGGGAAGGAAGCTGTCCCAGCTCTCTTCCTTCCCAAAGCCACCCCCGTTCTCTTACCCATTAGGTGCCCCGCACCAGGCGTCGTGGGCTTAGTCGTGGCTGCTGTTCTCCTGTGCCGCTACATCACTCTCTCCCAGGGAAAAAGAGCTCATGGCTCCTTCCAGCAGTGTGTTCCCCACCCATGTTTGCTCTTCAGAGCATCAGCCTTCCCTTCTATTCTCTATTTATGATTCTCCCCTTCCTTCTTGTCCTCAGTCCGGGGTGTTCTCAGGGGGTGGGGGTGGGGTGCACCTGAACAGAGTGTATTTTCTTTCTGAGACCTTGTACCTTGCACTGTGTATATATAAAAGTGCCAGTGTGTTCCTAAAAAAAAAAAAAATTCAGATCAAAGTTATAAATACACAGTTCATAGAAAAATACAAATGGTTCTTGAATGTGTAAAAATTGCTCTATCTCATAGAGAAATGCAAATTAAAATTAGTTAACACAAGTTACCTCTCAGACTGACAAAACTCAGGAAGTTGTATAACAAGTGTTAGTGAGTGGGTATAAAAGCAGTGGATAGGGAGAGAAGTTACAAAAATATGAACATACTATACCTTCATGTGCTTACCCAAATGACTGGAATACCTTCTTGGTGAATATGTCAAAATCTGGTAACAATTTTTTTTTTAATAACATTGGTAAATCGGTGGTGAGGTGACTTAGTTGAAAAGGAGGCATTTTATTATATATTTTAAAATTTTTGATCTATGTGAATAATTTATCTACATAAAAGAATTGGGAGGGGGGCTTCCTTGGTGGTCCAGTGGTTAAGACTTAACACCTGCAAGGGTCTTGGATTCAGTCCCCCGTCAGGGAGAACTATGATCCCTCATGCCATGCAGTACAGCCAAAAAATGTTGAAAAGAAAGAAATTAGGAGTAAATCATCTCATTTAGCGTTGGGTTGAAGCGATTTCCACAATACATCAAGGGAAGCAAGATGCAGAAACTGTGTATTGTATGATCTTGTTTTTATAAAACAAATACCAATAAAATTCCTATATGTAGTTAAACATATAGATACATGGTGTATGCACTTTATACCTGTATACCATATAATACAACACATCATATCGTGTAAGACTCTGTGGGGATAGAGGGAAAAGGAAGGACATGTGATGGTTAACAGTGGTTGTTTGCAGAATCTGGTGGAGGGAGACATGTGAAAAGAATATATTTTTTAACAATATGGCTGACATTTTTGAAAGAAAAAAATGGGTGTGCATATCTATTTATGTCTGTCTGGAACATAGAACAAAGAAAGAAACATCACCTGCAAGCCACAAGAAAACATAACTATCATGACTCTTTGTTCATGAGCTAGAATATGAAAACACACGTGTATATATGTATGTGTGTATATATGCACACATGTATATGTAGAAAGATGGTCATGGAATGTTGAGGGTAAGTGTTTCAGAGATACAGGGTTTCAGGACATTTTTTTGCTTTCTAATATTTGGATGTGTTTGACTTTTTCAATAAAACTATGTAACTGTGGGAAGGGAAGAAATTGAAACAAGAATAATACATGTTTTCTAAATCTTGCGGCTCGGTAATTCAAGGCCTGTCCTCTAAATGTACAGTCTGATTTCCAGGTGAAGTGCTTCATTCTGTTTGAAAACTTAAAAGCAGGAGCAATCATCTTAGAAATGAAGAAAGTTGTGATGATGATGATAGAACCATAAATGTGCGATTCTCTTAGCATTTCTGCTATTTTTGCCCATTTGCTCAGAATGTTGGAAGAAAATCGTTTCCACTGGGAGATGAAAATGAAAAGGGCGTGGAAACATCACTTCAGTTTTCTTGCTGGATCCCTTCAAAGCCATGGGTTATATTTTAAAAGGAGTAACATTGTTGTAAGCAAATATCCAGAATCCACTTTAACCCTAACTACAGAATTCAACCTATAAATCTACAGTCATATTTCTATCAATGGTCATGTGTTCTCTAGGATTAAAAAATAAATCCGCAACTGTTACTTAAAATGAAAAGGAGATGTATAAAGACATCCCAGACAAGAGGTGACCAAGCAAATGTAGACATGGTATTATTGATTCCAAAGTATCAATAGAATGGCCTTACATACATGGAAAACAAGAAACATCACCTACCTATCAACCACGTGCTGCATGCGTGCTAAGTCACTTCAGTCGTGTCCAACTCCTTGCAACCCCATGAACTGTAGCCCGCCAGGCTCCTGTGTCCATGGGGATTCTCCAAGCAAGAACACTGGAGTGGACCACCCTGCCTTCCTCCGGCAGATCTTCCCAACCCATGGATTGAACCCTTGTCTCATGTCTCCTGCATTGGCAGGCGGGTTCTTTACCTCTAGCGCCACCTGGGAAGCCCAGCTGTTGACCACAAGAAGTTGTATAAAGCGCAACTTCATGCATGCGAGGCATCATTGAAATAGAAAACACAAACTGTTAAAGTCTTACACTGTGATTCTGAGTTTATCAAATCCTCCTCATATTTGTAATGCATTCCTCTAAGAAACTGACAAAATAAAAATGAAAATATCAGGGTGTTGAATATCATATTTAACTAACTTGATTTTTAGCAACAGAACAAAAGCAGAGACTGTACACTCTGAATGTCTATTTAAAATAACTGGCTTGGCTAACAACTCAAATGTTATCCTGTTGTCTGGGAGGAAGAAATTTTCCCGCTCCCCTTCTACATTATTTTGACTGGTCTAAGAATTAAATTGGCATGAGATGTGTATAGATAAATGGGAGAAAAGCCCACAAAAGTTGAATGACATGTATCCGTGGAAGAGACCCAGGAAAACTGAGTAACTCAAAACGGCTGAAACCCTTCAGTTAAAGACCATCTTCGGCTAAAGATAAAAGAGGATGTTGGGGGTAGTGATTTGGCACTTCAAAGGAAAGGAAGGCAATTTATATGGAGATGAAAAGCAAATGTTTGGTAAATAAATATTTGCTGGGCCCTGCGGAGACAATGGGACGGAGGAATTTTAACAGACTTTGCTGGATTCCTCCCCATCTACACACCTGGTCCAGGCTAGGTTATCTAAGGTGATGTTCTCTTCCTGAAGCAGGTCTTCTGTCTGCATTCTTCAGGAGGAAGGTCAAAGTTTCTTCCTGAGCCTTTTGTCCTTCCTTACTTTCAGCTTGAAATAATTTGCATGCCAAAAAAACATTTAGGGGTGGCCAGTTTTGCTCCCCTGCACTGTCCAACACTTGAATTTATAAAATGCATAAATCAGAGTCTTGAAGTAATTACACCCAGTGGCTCATCTTGGTTACTGAAAATTTCTTACAGTGGGGTGTAAGGCAAGGATATGCAGAAGGAACTTTCACTGTTCTTTGCATTTTTGAATTTTGTGGCAGTGAACATATGTATTTATTTTCGTGTATTAATCATTGAACAACTTTATTGGGATGTAATTTACATACCATGAAATTTACCATTTTAAGTGTATAAGATTTTTTTCATAAATTTACTAAATTTAAGAGTTGTACAACCACCCCAAGGGGTCACACAGAGTCAGCTTGGCAGCACTTTGGTAGAGATGCCTGGAACCCCAAAGTCAAGTGCAGGAGCTTAACCACTGAACTTTTCTATGGCAACTAGTGGGGAGTCGGTTCCCTCAGCTACTGTTCTAGTTAAAAATAGATTCCCTGGGCTTCCCTGGTGGCTTGGTCATAATCACTTGTAGGAGCTTGTGGAATCTTTGACTCAATGTCTTAGATGGCCCTAAGGATCTCTATTTTTAAAATAATCTATAAAAAATTTAAAACTTTTATCACAATGGTGATAGAGGGACAGTACAAGTGGTCCCCCTCCAACCTTACGACTTCCTTTCTTTTTTCCATTTTCCTACACACTTCTGCATATTTGTCTCTTCAGGTGAAATCAGGAATATTTTGCCCTGTTCCTCCCAAATTCTGTTGGTGTTTTGATTGAGATCATATTAAAGGACAGGTTAATTTATGGAGAAATAATATCTTTTCAATACTGAGTCTTTTAATCCAAGAATATAGTATGTCCTTCAGCTTTTTTTCAAGTGTTCTTATATGTCCCTTGATAGGACTTTTTTTTTTCTATGTCCCTTAGTAGGACTTTATTTTTTTTTTCATTGAAGATTTTTTTTAGTTTTTGGCCACACTGTACCATCTTAGTTCCTGACCAGGGATTGAACCTGTACCCCCTGCATTGGAAGCACGTAGTCTTAACCACTGGACTGCCAGGGAAGTCCAGTAGTGCTTTAGCAGGTCCATCAGCTAGGTCTTGCCTATCTCTGGTAAAGTTTACTGTAGGCAGTTTATCTTTAAGCTGATATTGTAAACAGGATCTACTACATCTATTTTAAATTGATATTTCATATGGGGAAGCTATTGATTTTTTTCATGTTAATATAATCAACCACTAGCTGAATTCTCTCATTTCTGATAGCTTTTCAGTTGATTCCTGTTTTTCAGATACATATCATCTGCAAATAATTTGGCCTCCTATTTTTCAAACCGTATACCTCATTTCGTTCACTTGCTAATTACATTGACTTGTGCTTCCAAATTGCATTGCTAATTGCATTGCTTACTGTGTTGGAGAAAACTCTTAAGAGTCCCTTGGACTGCAAGGAGATCAAACCAGTCGATTCTAAAGACAATCAGTCCTGAATATTCATTGGAAGAACTGATGCTGAAGCTGAAGCTCCAGTACTTTGGCCACCTGATGCGAAGAGGGACTCATTACAAAAGACCCTAACGCTGGGAAAGATTGAAAGCAGAAGGAGAAGGGGATGACAGAGGATGAGATGGTTGGATGGCATCACCAACTCTTTGAGCAAGCTCTGGGAGTTGGTGATGGACGGGGGGAAGCCTGGCGTGCTGCAGTCCATGGGGTCGCACAAAGAGTCAGACATGACTGAACTGAACTGAGTGCTTCCAAAATAACGTTAGATAAAAATGACACAGTGGAAATACGTGTTTACTAACATACTTTTGGTTTACACTTTGGGACATTTGTACTAACTGAATCTGATAGAACCAATCACCAAATGACCACTGGGGAACCACTGCCTTATATCACCTTCATCCGTTTACTACTTCAGCCTGGCCTCAATGCATATTGCTATTTCCGTGCTCCCAACAGAACATGAGGGAACACGAGGTCTCTAAAATTTCCTAAGATTTTGGGAGCCAGGCCCCTTTGCTACTGTTGGGGAAGGGTGTGGCAACTCCTTGTACAATCTTTGACTGTAGCCCTAATCACTTGTGTTGTAAGGTGTTTAAGATAGACCTCTCCTGAGAGTCATCCTGGGCCTGGCAGAAAGCAGACTCTCAAAAGCAAATATTGTATATTAACACATATAAATGCAATCTAGAAAGATGGTACTGACGAATCTATTCTTAGGGTAGCAATGGAGATGCAGACATAGAGAAGAGACTTGCAGACACAGTGGGGAAAGGAGGGGGTGGGATGAATTGAGGGTAGCATTGAAACATATCCAGTACCATGTGTAAAATAGATAGCCAGTGGAAATCTGTTGTATGACTCAGGGAGCTCAACCTGGTGCTATGACAAGCTAGAGGGGTGGGATGGGGTGGGAGGTGGGAGGGAGGTTCAAGAGGAAGGGGACATATATACCTGTAGCTGATTTACGTTGATGTACGGCAGAAACCCTGCATATAAGTTAAATAAGCAGGGTGACAATATACAGCCCTGACGTACTCCTTTTCCTGTTTGGAACCAGTCTGTTGTTCCATGTCCAGTTCTAACTATTGCTTCCTGACCTGCATACAGATTTCTCAGGAGGCAGGCCAGGTGGTCTGGTATTCCCATCTCTTGAAGAATTTTCCACAGTTTATTGTGATCCACACAGTCAAAGGCTTTGGCATAGTCAATAAAGCAGAAATAGATGTTTTTCTGGAACTCTCTTGCTTTTTCCATGATCCAGCAGATGTTGGCTATTTGATCTCTGGTTCCTCTGGTTTTGTTTATTTAACTTATATGCAGAGTACATCATGAGAAATGCTGGACTGGAAGAAACAAAAGCTGGAATCAAGGTTGCTGGGAGAAATATCAATAACCTCAGATATGCAGATGACACCACCCTTATGGCAGAAAGTGAAGAGGAACTAAAGAGCCTCTTGATGAAAGTGAAAGTGAAGAGTGAAAAAGTTGACTTAAAGCTCAACATTCAGAAAACGAAGATCATGGCATCGGGTCCTATCACTTCATGGGAAATAAATGGGGAAACAGTGGAAACAGTGTCAGACTTTATTTTTTGGGGCTCCAAAATCACTGCAGATGGTGACTGCAGCCATGAAATTAAAAGACGCTTACTCCTTGGAAGGAAGGTTATGACCAACCTAGATAGCATATTCAAAAGCAGAGACATTACTTTGCCAACAAAGGTCCATCTAGTGAAGGCTATGGTTTTTCCTGTGGTCATGTATGGATGTGAGAGTTGGACTATGAAGAAAGCTGAGCGCTGAAGAACTGATGCTTTTGAACTGTGGTGTTGGAGAAGACTCTTGAGAGTCCCTTGGACTACAAGGAGATCCAACCAGTCCATTCTGAAGATCAGCCCTGGGATTTCTTTGGAAGGAATGATGCTAAAGCTGAAACTCCAGTACTTTGGCCACCTCATGCAAAAAGTTGACTCATTGGAAAAGACTCATGCTGGGAGGGATTGGGGGCAGTAGAAGGGGACGACAGAGGATGAGATGGCTGGATGGCATCACTGACTCGATGGACATGAGTCTGAGTGAACTCCGGGAGTTGGTGATGGACAGGGAGGCCTGGCATGCTGAGATTCATGGGGTCACAAAGAGTCGGACATGACTGAGCGACTGAACTGAACTGACGGCAGAAACCGGCACAATATTATAAAACAATTATCCTCCAATTAAAATAAATAATTGTTTTAAAAAGAAAGCAGACTCTCAGATGAGGACATCTGTGTCTTACCCTTCACTTCTTTCTGTCTAAAAAATCCAGTTCTCAGAGATTTCCTCTCTGCCTTCACCTGTCACCTTCCGTGGTGTTCAGGGAGCTCACAGATTTGAGTGGCCCATCTCCACAAGATTACCATCAAATGATTCAGACCTTCCAAGTCATTGTATTGGCAGTTTTTCGGGAAAGGATAAACCAAGCCAGAGGTGGTCGAAAATGTATTTATTTTTCTTCAAATGATCTTTGTTTCAAGCAATAAATAAAAACAGACATGTTGACTTTTCTAAAAAAAAAAAAACAACAACAACAAAAATTCCCCTAAACTATATACATCCTACAGAAATACAAGCATATCAAATGTAGAAATGACATCACTCTGAAAGATGGGGCTATTTACAGAAATTACAAGTATTGCATTGCTGTCTTGAAGAAGCCTCTTTCTGGCATGACTCATAAGCTCTAAGGGAGAGCAGGGTCCTCTTCAAAGAGGTGGCACTCTCCATCCTTTGTTTTTTTTCCGACTGCACCATGCAACATGTGGGATCTTAGTTCCCTGACCAGGGATCGAACCCACACCCCCTGCATTAGAAGCACGGGGCTGGACTGCTAGTGAAGTCCCTCTCCGTACTTCTTGATAAACAAACTTGCAAAGAAGAGCACTGACAGCCAGAGACGTTCTTCAGTTCCTTATCAACCACAGATCAGCTTTCAAGGGGCGTGAAAAGGGACCTCGTCTAGGTCTTAGGTCCCATGAGCTCCTGACAGAACCCATATTGTCCCTCAGCAGAGCTGGGGCCACACAGGGCCAGGGACAACTGTCTGCTGTGGTTTCTGCCACACAAGCCAGCTCTGTGTTATTAAGCCCCGGCCTCCAACAGCACCTTGCCATCCAGAAGGCTAAGTTTCCCAAACTCAGTTATGCAAGGACAGCACTTGGGGAGCTTTGAAACCTACTGATGCCCAGGTCCCTCCTCCAGAATTCCTGGTGTACCTCGTCTGGGCTAACGGGCAGCCAAGGCAAACCCCTACTTTACCAACAAACGCTGGTGGCCAAACTCTGATCTCACGGCTCCCTCCCCTCACATTGAAATTACCCATCCCACCTCCCTCTGCCCATCTTCCCAAGGATTTTGGATTTTTTTCTCATACAGAATCAGAATCAACTCTAGAATCAGGCTAGAATGGACATCTGAGGAAAACGGCCTCAGAGGCCAAGACTAAGGGTGGGAGCTCCCTGCCACCAGCTCACAGGTGGCTTCAGTATAACACTGCCTGGGGGTGGGGGGGCTCCACCCACACCCTGGAGTCACAAAGACACTGGAGGGAACAGCAGCATTCTCCAGTCTCTATACATGATCCAGTGAGTCAACAGCACAGGTCACCATGGATCAAAGTGGCAAAGCTTTCTGACTGCGACAGAAATTGCATGTCACCAGAAATCACTTCATGGGAGAGACACCTGTTGAAACCCAGTGGCTGTTTGGAGGGACCTCGTGATGCCGTCTTCATTAGAGCTCTTTCTTGCAAGTCATCAAAGAGGCTTCTGATGGTAAAAGTAGACAGTGACCCCAAATCCCCGATTCCAATCAAGCCCATTTCCTATTTGATTTCTAAGGGTTTGGGGACTCACACTGTTATCAAGTACAAAGAAAATGGCTTTATAAATAGTGGTTTGACACTGCAACACGAGACTTGAATTGGAAAGCAGGGAAGAGACCCAGTCGGGGCGGGTCCTGGGCTCTGACTGTCTGGGCAGCTGGAATCCGGGAGTCTGGGAAAGCACGATACACAGATTTTGGCAAATGTACACTCATTCTGTAAAAAGTTAATCTGTTCTAAGCTACTTTCCCTCCCCCTTCAAGCAGTCCCTCCTGCGGACCTGTCTGTCTGTGGGAACCCACACTTTTCCAGCAGAGGAGCCCATTCGACCGCAATCCATCACAAAACATGAAGCAACTTCCAGGAATCAAGGAAGACAAGGAACGTCCAGCTGAGCTCTCTCAGTAGGCCCAGTGTCATGAGCCCGACCCCTCCACGTCTTCAGGAGGGGTTCAGCCAAGCAGCTCCCAGGAAAGGAGGAGGCCTTGGGCTTTTCTAAAAACAGGAAGTGGGAGCTCTGGCCACACCCAAGACAGGGCTTGACAAAGGTAAGACAAATGATGCCAGGTTCATGTTCATGGAAGGAAACGTGAGGAACCTAGTCCTGTCTGGGACGTGGGGACAGAAGGAGCATTCCGACACTATGCTGACATCGAGGCTTGAAGTTATTAATGGGTGAGCAGCACTTTGATCCTCAGAGGGCAAAAACAACCCCAAAAAGCAAAACCTAAAGCATGCTCTCACTTCTAGACAAGTTTGGAATTACTGCTAACCTGGCACTGGGTAACAACACTTCCACAATACTATAAGTTAAATAACCCGTGGTTAGTTCCCTCCTCCCTCCCCCCAAGCCCAACCCACCTGCTCCTTGTTCCAAAAGCCACTCCTCTATTTGGAAAGGCCCCCTGAAAACGGCATTATCTCAAGAAAGGATTCTACTCTGGCACTCTAATGCCCATCCAGAAACCAGCTTCCCCGCAAAGAGTCTGCCTGACTCCTCACTCACGCTGTCTTGCTGTCCTAATCTTCCACAAGACCTCCACTGGGGTGTCCAGGCCCTTCTTTTTATTCACCTATTCACTTTACAGATATCCACCTACACTAGGAATCTTTTAAGATCACAAGAATTTGTTGGCATACTTCATTCCAAGCAAACCCCCTAAAATTAAAATCTCTGATTTAGGCAAAAAGAAGAAAAAAAATTGGTGCTTCCACTTCCCTTTCGGGTCTATCTCTTATTAGCTGGGTTCCCCAAGGACCTTGGCAAATGATTTGCTGCAGGAAAATCTGAACTGCACCCAATTTTAATTTTAGGAGCACCTTAAACGATATGGCATTTATCACAGATGATATATAAGTTCTCGGGCAGGTCTAGGAGAAAAACGCTTCCACCGCCAAACTGAGTTACTGATCATCCGAAACGGTTGTATGGTTGCGGTTTCAAATAGCTTCGGTGGTCCATGTGCCCAAGAACCAACTTCAAAGATAGTCTCCAGTCGATATTCAAGGATGCGCTATATGCGGATGTACACACCCACAGATTCTGGTATCCGCGATGGAAGGAGGGGGTGCTGGAACCAATCTCCCACAGATACCCAGGGTCAACACTAACAACGCCCTCCCTTCCCTTTCTCCTCCTCCCACCCTGCCCCCTTCCCAGCGGTAGCAAATGCAGGCTGATCGTCATGCCATCTCGAACACACCACCTCACTGCATTGACGTCTGCACGCTGCTGTGCTCCGCCGGTCCACACCAACATCAATATATTCTAAAGACACGGTCCCTAGACTTTGTGTACTTACATACTCTGAGGAAATTCTCAATAAATACTTTTATTTATTATTAAGCATAAGTATTCACCTGTTGATGGCGAGTTAAAAAGGAAAACCATGTCCTAAAAGATTTCTTTAAAAAAAAAAAAAAAAAAATTCCTGTAACTACAACAAACAAAAGGACCAAGCACACAGAAGCAGGCACTTCTGGTCAACTTGTTTTCCGCCCTTTGCCTCCCCTCCACCCCCCTCCCCCTAATAAAACCGGGAGAGCACATTTGCCAGGATCTGTGGGTTTCCTAACTTCAAGCCTTACTGCTTAAAAAAAAAAAAAATGAGGTAAGAAATTCCTATCTGAAAACTAAAACTGACACACAAACCAAGCCCCAGGTCTTCCCTGCCTGCCGAGGACGCCGTTATTGCTCTAAGTTGGAGTGTTTTGTTTGCGTTTAAATATGTATTCGAGGTCCTTATTGCCATTCTAGCTGGCCCCACGGTCGGCCAGAGAGATGGATGGAAGGAGCTTGGTTGCCAGGCCCCCTGCGGGTCAGTCCGGACCTGCTACCGGGCCACAGGGCCCCACCCAACGTGGGCTGGTGTAGGGGTGGGGGGGCGTTCCGAGGATTCTAACAGCTGGGGGAGGTGGTGATGGGGCTGTGCAGGTAGGGCAGGCTGCTGGGGGCCGGGTGCACCCCCACAGAGACCGGGAAGCTGAAGACGAACTGCGACGTGGGCGTGGGGGTGGCCTTGCCCCGCTCGCGCAGGGGCCCCGAGGGGCTGGCGGCCTCCACCGCGCAGGACGTGGCCAGCACCTGCGACTCGAACTGCAGCAGCTGCCCCATGAAGCTGAAGTTGGGCGAGATGATGCTCCGCCGCTGCTTGACGAACTCGAAGGCCTCCTCCAGCCGCACGCGCTTCTTCATCATCAGGTAGGCCAGGCAGATGGTGGCCGAGCGGGAGATGCCAGCCTGGCAGTGCACGAGCACGCGCCCGCGGCAGTCCTTCACCGCATCTGGGGCAGAGAGCCACGAGCCCGTTAGTGTCCCCAAGTCCCCGTCCTTCCCACGGGCGGAACAAGGGCGCTGGGGGGAGGATCTGATAAGCATTGGTCGGAGCCCTTCCTCTGAACCACAGAAGGAACAGCCCTCTGAGGCTGACGCCGGGAGAGAGGAAACCCACAGGGCCAGGGAGTGCCGTCGGTTCTAGGCTGTTTTGGAGACTTAACCATACAAATGTGCCAGGCTTAGGAAATACACATGCTAAAGCCAAGGGTCAGCACACACGGAGGGATTTTCATTTGCAGGAGAACAATGACCCAGTTCTCTCTGTGTCTTCCTCCCCACCCCTAAGTCTCATCTGCTTGGCAGGTGGGACATCCAAGGCAAAAGTTCTTGGCTCTATCAGCTACCAATGCCTGCGGTTTGTGTAAGTCCATCTTCATACCCCTGGGCGACTCAACACCCCAAGGGTCAGCCTTCCTACTGAGAAAGAGGGAAAATAGGCACCCTCTGGCAGGGCCCTTTCTAAGTCCCTCCTTCAACACTCCAGCTCTAAGTGGTTCCCTCTTCCCTCGCTTCCTGTCTCTGCCAGCCTTGCACCCAGCGCCCCATCCCTGAACCCAGCGCCCCGGCCAGGGCCAGCCTACCAATGTACTCGATGGCCTCCATGAACCAGGAACTGATGTCGGCCTTGTGATTGTCCTCCACCGGGATACACTTGTACTGATAGTGTCCTTCGAAGTGGTTCGGGCAGTCGGAGGAGACATTCAGCAAGGCCGTGATGCCCAGGGCATCCAGCATGTCCCTGCGGGCCGCGTGATAGGCACTGCCGAGGTAGAGGAAGGGCAGGATCTCCACCGGACCCCCCTGCAGAAGGGGATAACAAAGGGGCCCCCCCCAAACATCGTAACTGTAAGACAGCGGGCAGAGGGCTGGGGTGGTGGGATGGGGAAAGGGGAGCCAGTCTGGGGCGGGGCAGGGGGGATGCTGTCACGGGCCCTGGGAAGATGGCCTGTGGACACAGCCCCTCCAGGTCTCCCCGTGTCCTGCTGGGGCTCCGGGAGGGAGTGATGCGCTCAGTGGTACCTCTCTGGCCTTGATGCTGGGCCCCCCTCTCTGGTTCAAGCAGCCCACCTCCCCCCCACAACCAATGAAGCGGAAGACGCAACGCTGGCCTTGTTTCATATTTTGTGATGTGAGGAGCTTACACCTGCTACCACTAAGCTACTTGCTGCAGGTCAAAAACAGACGCCACAGCAACCTCAAAGACAAGAGGAGGGATCCTGGCAAAAGGAGGTTATGTTGGCTTTGCTAATGACATGATTCTGAGGCGGATCAACACAAGTGATGTGGGATTTGCGGAGCAGAGTTGCGGGACCCCATCAATTTACTCCATCTCTGTGTAAAGCAGAGGGCTGGAAGGGGCGTGCTCGTAAGAATCACAGTGGCATGAGCTGGTTTTCTTAGAAGGGCTGGTTGTCCACTGATGTTCACTTAGCATTTACGATTAGCTTGTATGGGGGGCGGACAGCTCTGACTGTTGTGAGCCAGGGCTGGGGTCTCAGCTTCCTACAGAGCAGCCCACACACTTCTGGGCTCCTTGCTTGTCTGCACATAACTCTGGGAGAGAAGTCAGGGACTTATGTCTTTACATTCTTTTTTTATGTAAGGGTAATGAGAGAAGAAGGGGAAGAATTTCAAAGGAATAATGGATTCCACCTAAGGTCACATCCCAACCCTCAGGGTTCATCAATTCACCCAGCATTGAGGCCCTGAGTCCTGAGCCTCTCCAAGCAGAAGTCTGATCTCAGCCCGCACCTGGTCATGCAGTGGGGTTCCACAGGAGCTGCAGCTCAGGTCCAAGGACTCCGCTGTGCTTGGGGGCACAGCAGGTGGGATGGCTGCCAGAGCCTTGGTCTTCGAACAGAATTCTGGGTACTCGGAGGAGAACCTCTCATAGCCACCTGTAAAGGAGAAAGATGCTCGGGTTAATGGGGTCACTGAACAACCAGGAAACCAAACCGGGGGAGATCTTGAACCCTACCCTTCATAGAGGAGAGCTGTTGGGAAGCTAGGGCTGGTTGCACCTACATTGGCCACTGGGTGGCGCTGTGGGCCCAGAGATAATGGTTAAGGAGCCCTTCTTCCAGAGATGGGAAGACTGCCTTGGGGAAGAATGCATCCTAAAAGCTGGAAAAAAGCTTTAGGGACAAGACTTCGGTTTAGAATGCAGATACACAAAGGAGGATGTGCAGGGGGAGATGAAGAAGGAATGCTTTCTTTACAGTGATGACAAAGAAAGAGGGAAGAGCCACTAGGGGTTTCCATGAGGCCACAATTGAGTCCTGGGACCCTCAAAGATGTCTGTCATCCCCCAACTCCAGCTCTTCTTTTAGGGAGGTTCTCTAGTGTGGGAGAGAATAAAAAAACTATTATCCTGGCACCAGACCTTCTGGACCTCAGCAACAGAACAGATGCCAATCACACAGCCTCATGAACAGCTGTTCCATCAACAAGGGGACAAAACGAGAGGAAACGGGCTTAAATCTAAACAAATCCCTCTTGCCTCATCCAGGTTTGGGGCACGGGAGGATTTCCTGACCTGACAGTTGCTAAGCCCTGGAATGGTTCTCTGCGGAATCATCTTCCGGGGAAGGAAGGTCGTTTAAGTAAAAGGAGACAAATGGCCAACTTCTGTGGAGTACCATTAGTGCCATTCAGGCAAAGGCGGCTGGGCAGGGGTGGGCAGAGACGCAGGAGGAGGCGGGCAGGGAAACACACCAAGAAGAGATAGTCAGCCTGTGTCTCTGATTTTCTTGTGCACTCTGGGACTTTGCTTTGTGGGAAACTTACCATCTATTATTGTCAAGGTTTGGCCCTGCTTGGGTCTTTTTGTTTTTGTTTTTTTTTTAATTTTTTGTTGTTGGTTTTTGTTTTGATGTGGACCATTTCTGGAGTCTTGACTGGATGTGTGTGGGGGGCGTCCCAGGTGGCACAGTGGTAAAGAATCTGTCTGCAGTGCAGGAGATGCACGCAGGTTCAGTCCCTGGGTCAGGAAGATCCCCTGCAGGAGGGCATGGCAACCCACTCCAGTATTCTCGCCTGGAGAGTCCCATGGATGGAGGAGCCTGGCGGCTACAGTCCACGGCGTCACAAAGAGTCGAACACGACTGAGTATGCGTGCACTGCTTCCGTTTTGTGTTTTGGCTTCTTAGCCCTGAGGCAGGTGGGATCTCAGCTCCCCAATCAGGGGGATCACACCTGCGCCCCCTGCATTGGAAGGTGAAGTCTCAACCCCTGGACCAACAGGGAAGTCCCCCTGCTTGTATTTTTATTTTGCAGTTTCTATTGGACCAAAAATAGATTATAAATGAACTCAGCAGGGTCTGCAGGTTGTGGAACAACCACTCAACGGATGGTCACATAAGCAGCTGGCCCATTACACCTTTATGACTAAGTGATGGGGGGCTGCTATTGCTCTCTATCCCGACCATTCAAAGCAGTTTTCCAACATGTGACGGTTAGTCAGTTCCTTGCCCTGAATCCCAACCATTGACACTACCGCTTCGGAGAGGAAAGAAAATGATCGTTTGCCACATCATAAGGCTTCCAGAAACAGGGCAGACATTTTTTCCTCTCTGAGCAGGAGGCTCCTGGTTTCCCTCCCCCAGGCTATAAATGGCCATTTCTCTGGTCACAGGCCCTCGCACCGCTGAGTCATAATGACCAGCCTCCCTGGAGGGAAAACCTGCTGGAGGGCCCAGTCCTGCCCTCTTCAGAGGTGCTAGTGGCCTGAGTGGACTTCTTGTCAGAAGCAGCCCTCCCTTTCGCCTATAAACCTGCCAGCGCTTCCGCCCCCAACACAGGCTATGAGCAATGAAAGCCGGCAAGTGCCTTTAGCTGAAGCCCCTGGGATGGGCCTCTGGGATGGAAACTTCGGGAAATGCTGCCCTTTGGAGAAAGTAAAAGGAGAATTGGTCCATCCCCAAACCGATGTTGACCGTCTATATGAAACACCATCACTTGCTCCTCTGTACTTCTAGAGGATCTGAAAAACTGAGTGAAAGGATCTGTGTGTTTATTACATAATTTGAACATTAAAATACATCTCAAAGAGATACAAGACGTTGAGGGGTGCCCTCCCAAAAGCTCATCACCTGGACGGGCAGGCCAGCAAAGTCACAGGAGGGTCAGGGCGAGGCTCCAAGGTCATAGAGAACCAGTAGCCCTTAGGGCTGAAGGAGCCAAGGAGCCTCAGTGGTAGAAAGAACGTTCTTCCCGTTGCTGAGAAGGCACGGACCAGGGCATCAGACGGAAGGGAAAAAGCCTTGCCTTTGCAGTCAGATGCACAGCTCTGAGTTGAAATGCCAGCCCTGTGAATGAATCATAGGCTGTGCAGCCTGGAGACATCACTGAACCTCTCGGAGCCTCCTCCTTATTTGTAAAATGTAATGAAACTTCCAGGCCGGGAGTCTCTGGTGGGGACTGACTGGAACAGCCAGCGTGCGCTGTGCCTGGCCCCAGGGAGACACTCAATGAACGTTTCCTTCTTCGGTACCTAAGGGGACTCCAGCTTCACTCACAACTTCTCACACTCAGGACAGCTTTCTCCTCCTGGGCTTTCCTTCTTTTTTCCAGTGGGCATCTGGAGAGCTGGTAGTTAGGCAGCAGAAGAACAGGTACCAGGCACTTCCTGCGTCCCACGTCCCCTGCCCAGTCAAGGACATCTGCTACCTCCAGGGCTGACCATCAATCAATCCCCAGGGAGCAGCAGAACCCTGGAGGGGTCCCCAGCCTGCAGCTGACCCTGGGGGTGTGGCAGGTGTGGGGGATGGGGGAGGGCACAGGCGGGCCCAGAGACCAGACCAGGCTTGAAAGGGGGGGCTATCTGTCATCTCCCCAAGGCTGCATGTAACAGGACAGAGAGATAGCAGTGGTCAGGAAAAGGCACCATTACAACGAAGCGGCAAAATGATTACCGAAAAGTTCTTTCGCTCTGGAGACAGAAGCAAAGGGAGGGTGGCGTCCCTGACATGGGATCAACGGAAAGGATTTCCCTCCGGAGCCATCATTAGCTTTGGGGGGATCTGTGGCTGGTAGTTATGAGGGGCATCAGCAAAGGACCTCCTTCTGGGGCCCAGGAGCTGCAGTCAGGCCAGGACCTCAGATGAGTAGAACACACCCTTGTGGGGTCGGGAGCTCCCGAGTGATGCAGTGCAGACACAGGAGTGCAGGTCAGGGGCCATTCAGTCCACACCCCACAAGATCACACTCCGATCCAGGTTAATAAAAATGACAGACCCTCTTAAAAGGAAATGTTCATTATGTGTCAGGCTCTTCCCACCCTGGTATCCAACCAGCAGCCCTGGAAGAAGGCGTGCTGAGCCCCAATTTAACAGAAGAGAAAACTGAATTGCATGGTGGCCCCCATGTAAGGGCATTCAGCCCACAGCTGCTGCTGCTGCTGCTAAATCGTTTCAGTCATGTCCAACTCTGTGCGACCCCACAGACGGCAGCCCACCAGGCTCCCCGTCCCTGGGAGTCTCCACGCAAGAACACTGGAGTGGGTTGCCATTTCCTTCTCCAATGCATGAAAAGTGAAAAGTGAAAGTGAAGTCGCTCAGTTGTGTCCGACTCAGCGAATCCACGGACTGCAGCCCACCAGGCACTTCCATCCATGGGATTTTCCAGGCAAGAGTACTGGAGTGGAGTACTGCCTTCTCCAGAAGGGGCCTCAAAGTCACTTGGACCCTGGTCATCAGGAGCCCATCCTGGTGCTTCCCCACTGCTGCTTCTCCAGTGGCCCTTCTCTCAGGGACCACCCTCCATCACTCTAGGAAAGAATTTTGATGCAGAAATAGAAAGAATGTGAACAGGGCACTGCTGATATTTCACTGGACTCAGCTTCTCTCTGATGTTTTTCAAACTCCAGGTAGTTATAAAGGAGTCGTGGCCAGCATCTTTTTTTAATTTAATGAAACAGAATAAAAACAACTTGGAGGCACTGCATTTATAGAGGGTGTAATTTCATGGCACTCTGGTTTCACAGTGATGGTCCCCATCACAGGGACTCCCCTGGCACTTAAAGGCACTTGCTGGCTCTTCTTCTCCCAGACTGTACACGGCACGTGCTGCAGTGGGGCACGAGCCCAGTACAGGGCGACAGACACCTGGCCCGGGCGTGAGCTGTTGCAGGACACCACTCATGTCTTACATCTCTTGGGGGGAAGTGTATTTCAAGAGCTCAAATTACGTAATAAACACATGGATCATTTCACTTTTAAAAAAAAGCTCCTCTAGAAGTATATAGAGTAGCCCTATACTAGGTCCTGATGGAAACGAAAATCAGTTTCTTATGGTGGGTGGCGGGGAAGAAGACTGTTCCCAGCCTCTCTCCTCAGTGCCTGCCTCCCCAGCTCACATCTGTGCAGGTACCATAGCCATGACCCTTTCAGCAAGAGCAAGATTGACTTGTATTTTTTTATCTTTGACCACATCCTGCAGCATGCAGGATCTTAGTTCCCCGACCAGGGATAGAACCTGTGCTGCTTGTACTGGGAGTGCACAGTCTTAGCCACTGGACCACCAGGGAAGTCCCAAGAGCTAGATTTAGATCTCCAAGCTTTATCCAGAACTCATAAGAGGGAAGGTTTATTGCCACTGTAGACACGGTGGGGTGGGATGGGAGAGCGTCTATCCTGTGGCCTTGGAGCTATGCAGGACGGGGGGGTAGGCAGACGGGTGCAGAGGAGCCCCAGCTCTGACTGTGGGAGCTGGAAGAGACACATCCCCTCCTAAGCCCCGTTTTCCACCCTCAGAATGCAAGGATTCCAGACGCTATCTTGAAGTTCCAACATTCTGTGCTCCTGAATGGTCATGAACTGACTACCAACTGACAGCAGGTATACTTCCATCAGACCTGTGTATTTCCACCTTCTGAACACAATCTCACAACACATTTGTGCCAGTGAATTCCCACCATTTTTTTTTTTTTCGTACGTCCTGTCGCATGTAATTCGGTAGCAGATAGGCTGACTAATTTTGACCTGTTTTTCCCGTGTTCTTATTTAATAATATACCTTCTAGCCTTAAAGCTCTCATTTTCTCATCTTAATTTTAAAACTGGAGCGTCTGGGGGGGCGGGGCAGAAAGGACTATAATTTTCTACCCAACTTCCTTGAGGAATAACTA
Source organism: Bubalus bubalis (assembly GCF_019923935.1). Taxonomy (NCBI): domain Eukaryota; kingdom Metazoa; phylum Chordata; class Mammalia; order Artiodactyla; family Bovidae; genus Bubalus; species Bubalus bubalis. The sequence continues at coordinate 19,851,389 of NC_059157.1, read as the reverse complement.
CGCCTACGGTTCAACTCTGTGTTCTTCTCGTCTTCTCACACAGACAGCGAGGCAGTTTTCAAAGTTGACAGAAACCGTGAAACTGGCTGCCCCCTGCTCATGCAGGTGGGGCGGGGGAGATGTGTGAGAAGTCCTTTGAAAGGGCAGGCTGCTGTGGTACCCGTCACCTCGCCGTAATAGGACTCTTAACGGGGTCTGTGACGGGAAGGACAGCCTCTTGGTGGTGACGATGGTCGCAGATCTTAACGTGGCTGCCACTTTTTCCCTGTTACTCTCTTTGCACTCACATATCAACCTGTTCACAAACAGGGCTCATGGTCTTGCTGTCCTGGGACATCTTATCAATATCAAACACTGCCCAGCAGGCAAAGTCTGGGGACATCTGAAGGTCCTTTGGCTTTGAGAATTTCCAAGACTTCCGGTTTACATGTATGGGCTCCTCACCTCCGAGTTACCGGCCGAGACCTCTGGGTCCTGGGTCTGCTACCTCTGGTGTCCCGGGCAGCTGGCTGGACACGCGAGGTCACACTCTAGGCTGGATCTCGCTTGCAGCCCCTCCAGGTACTTCTCTGCCATCTGCTCCCTTCAGCAATCTGGCTTCCGTCTAGTCTTCATTTCTTCCTCCCCAACTTCCTCTTTGTTAAACGGGAACTGCCTTCCAGGAAGGAACCCAGCTATCTGGTTTCGGATGTTCTGATTTTTTTTAAGGAATTCCTTGGCTCTTTAAAAAGGTCACCCTTTCTCCTCTCTGAGTTCTCTGTGGGCCTACCTTTCCTGTAAGCATCCAAGACAAGCCCAAGGGAGCCGATATGGACTTCCTGACAATCAGGCTGTCACTCTCAGTCAACACCTACTGGAACCATCCAGTGCAGATGATGCAAAGAGTAGTGACTTTGCCTAATTCTTTATAATTCTTTAAAGTCTCACACTCTGGGTTAGGAATTTCCCTTAAGGCCTACCTTTATTTTTATGTTTGTAATTCTAACAGTTCTCCGCTGTCATGGGTATATCGTGTCCTGTTTGCAAGGAGAAAAGCCAGTCCTTTTGCCTTTGGGTGAAAGAGCTGCCCTTAGCATCCCCCAGGACTCTGCCGTTTGGTGCCACTGACCTGGAAATGAGGATGGGCAGGGCAGATGGACACAGAAAGAGAAAAGATGGAACACAGCCACCTGACCTCTGCCCACAGCTCTCAGGATGGGCCTTAGTCGCTGTTCACACGGAAGCTATCACGTCAGGTCTCTATGATCAGGCTTGGGGACCATCGAGTATGAGACTTCCAACTTGGAAGGAGAAGCTGGAGTATATTGATCTTCCCAATTTCTCAAAACAGCTCCAGGACGGCTTTTCAATCAGAACTTGAGTAAGAACTGACAAAGGTCACAGGCTGAGAAGAACTTTAGATAGAAGAAAAAGTAAGATAATGTTTTTATACCTGAAATCTTCTGTGTAACAGACTGATCTCTTATTGGGGGGATGTGGGAAGTAAAGAATGACATCTATTAAGGTAAGAAAAATGCTCTTTTTGTCTTTCTCTACTGGGGGGAGGGGGTCTAAAACCCTAAACCAAGGATCTATGAAAGAAAGAGAAAGGGATTTCAAAAGAGATGTGTACTATAATTAAATCTGAAAAGCTGAAATCTCTAAACTGTCCCAAAATGCCTTACAGGGTTTTCAATAAAATGAGTTTTACCCCAGTGGGAAGATTAACTAGCCAAAGGACCAGAAAATGTAGTGATTTGGGTTACTGCTTTTAGCAAACCTTGGGTATTATTAGGAATTGTAAAGGCCAGCTAGCATTGCCTTAATCTTAAGTAAAGCTATGAATTCTTGCCTGTGGTATTAGTTATTAACTACCTGTAATATATAACCAACTGCCCTTCAAAGTGGCATAAATAGAAAAATCATCTGTTTAAACACAGTTAATTGGTAAAAGTCCATAGCTTGTGACCAGGAAGGGTAATAGAACCTCTAAAAATATCCGGCTGTTTTTACTGTCCCCCCAGGATGGCAGATATCAACAGTTTTCCACGGCTTAATGTCTGACCACTTTTACTCCACACCCACCACCACACATGAATGGTTGCACAGAAGGCCCCACTGCCTGCAAAATAAAGGAACAAACTGGGGGGGGCGGGGGGGGGAATCATCCAAATTACCCAACACCTAATCAATTCAGGTATTTACTAAAGATAAATCTAAGGGTCTTGTCTCCTCCCGTTTCCCTTTAGTTTCCTGCCCCCAGGGCCTCCTGCGAGGAACCCACGTTTCCTGCTGTTTCGCTGGCTTCTGCACTGTCCGCCCCCAGGCGCACCTCCCCGCAGCGCCAAGGGAGCCCATTTCCTTCTGCCCTTACTGGGGGATTCCTTTGGAAGGGAAGGCAAGGAGAAGAAAGAGGAACTGTGTGAAGACTGCCTCTGTTTAGCACCTAAATGAAAACAGGCTGAGCTGAATAGAATTTGAACCAGTTAACCTCAAAGATGTTCTATCACCACTGCAGAACAAGCTGGAAGGAGATACCCTCCCTCCCCACACTGTGTGAATTTTAGGCGGCGGTTGCGTCCAAAGGCAGGCTCCCTTTGCTTAGAAAGACCCAGCTGAACCTCTCCTGGCCCCTCCCGGGAGGGCCTATGAAGAGAAGTTGGACCCCACACCCAGGCCATGACCCTCCCCACCTCAGAGGATGCGGTCTGGGAGAGGCAGCGAGCGGTCCGCCCCTGCGCGCGCCGGGTCAGGCAACAGGAGGCAGTGCAGGCCTCAGGAGGAAACAGCCCTTAAGCACTCCTTTTCCTTCGGCCAGGCACCTCGCCAACCGCCAGGGGACTGCCGACCCTACAGACTAGCATTTGCCTCGCGCCGGCGGCCGGCCCGCGGGGCGGCTCTCGGTACAGATCTGGCTCCGGGCTCTCCCGGCGGGATTAGGGGGAACCAGGCAGGTGCCGTGAGCCCGAGGAGGGAACCTTAAAAATCTGCTTCTCTCTCCAAGAGCGAGGCCTAAGTGCGCGCCCGGAAACCCTAGGGCGGTCCTCTCTGGATTTCTTCCAGGAAAAAAGGAAAACAAAACGAACCCAGACGCCACGTGCGTCCGCTCTGCCTCGAGAAGGGTCCCGGGTTCGGAAGCCGAGCAGGCAGGCGTGCTATCGGGGTCCAAATCCAGAGCGATCGAGGTGAGCACAGCTCGGAGAACACAGCGGCCAGCCCTTGCCACTCGAAGGGGCTTTCGTCCCAGAGAAATTTCTCTCACTGTCCCTACGTGCGCCAGCACCACGCAGAGGAGGACGAGCGGTGTGCTCAACCTCGGGGACCCCATCCCCGCTCTCCACCCGGTCCGGGACCACTGGGCTCCCGGCACACCTCGGCGCCCGGGGCCCCTAGGCCCCTGCGCCCAGGTCGCCTCGCTAAGCGCCTGGTCCTTCCGGTGCAAGGCCCTTCCTGGCACTTTCCCTTAAAGCGCTGGGAGGAGAAGGGAGGAACGCTGGGCCCAATCAGAGGTGCCAAAGGCCGCCCTCGCAAAGAAAGAAAAATCAGCAAAATCGCCTTAGTGGTTCAACCAAAGGTCAACAGCAGCATTTCCCCAGCAGCTGACAGGTCAAATGGCCAGGAAACAACTGCCGAGAACAAAGCCCCCCGCTGTTCACAGGGGCCAGCCCGACCCGCCGGCACCGAGCCGTGTGGTCCTGCCTTTTGGAAGGGGCGGTGGGGAGAGGTTTCCGCCGCCGCGCCTCCCGCCCCATCTCCCTTCCTCTCCGGTGAGCGGGTCCGGAGAGGAAGGGCAGGAGGGAGGGGGTCGGGGGCGCCGGCAGGGAAAGGGGCGGCCCTTTGATGGCTGGGGTTCGAAACGCCTCCCTCGGGTCCTGGGGCGGCCAGGACCCGCAGCGGGCTAAGGAATGCGCGGAATGCGGCGCGGGTGGAAGGGGCGCAGCGCCGCAGGGCCCCAGCGACTCGCCCGCTCCCGGCCTGGCCGGGCAGGTGCGGCCGGCGCCCGGGTCCTTCCAGGTACTTGGGTAGCCCTAGGCCCTTTCGGAGTTTCCGACTTGCAGATTAGTAAGATCTCCCCTTCCCGAGAGTTTCGCACTTAAGCACGCGCCGCCATCTGAGAGTCTTGAGTCTGAACAAAAGGTCGTTACTTCTCGGCTGCCTTCATTTAAGAGGCCCCGTCCCGCTTGGCGACCCCGGCAAATACTCGGACCTCCCGCCTCCGTCTCCGGAGCCTAGGTCTAGCCCGAGGCGGGAGAGGTTGGCCACCCTTCCTGGTGGAGCTCGGAGTTGGGCGGCACAACCAAGCCCGCAAGCTGACCCTCGTTTTTGCATTTATGAACGGTTGATTTCCAGCAGGAGCCGCAGAACCGATCGCACCCCAGCGCGCACCCTCCTTCCCTCTCTTCCCCACGTCTTGGAATCTCGTAATCGGATTCGGTGCGGGACCCGGCCATGCCAAACCAACAGGCCTAACCTGTCCCCCACCTCCCGCGTAGTGAGTGGCACTTGAGAGCGCTTCCCTGGACTCGAAGGTGGAAAAGCTGCTGAGTAGCTTCTCCCGCAAGGCCAGACCGTTGGTGTAAACAAATGCAGAATCGCCGGGAAGGGTCCGGAAATGCAGGTGACTGAGCCCTCACCATCTCTGAGGACTTTAGGAGCTCGCGCTTGCACACAAATGCACAGAAGCCTTGCACACCAGCGCGCACACAAATACGCACAAAGAAGCGTTCAGGGGGCATCCCGCAGCCACGAGTCACCCGCAGGCACCTCTTCTCCTGTCCACTAACGCGCAGGCCGCCCAGCCCCGCCGCACCGACCCTCCAGCTCGCGCCCGGCGCCCGCGTTTACCTTTCAGCAGGCAGATGTCTGTGCGCTCGGCGTTGCGACGCAGCGCCTGCACCACCAACGACACGGTGCTGTCCTCACGGAGGCTCTCGGCGCGCGGGCTGCGCTCGTCGTAGACGATGACGGCGGAGTAGAGGCCGGAGCGCAGGCGGGCGCGCACCTCCTCCTCGGCGGGCAGGATCTGCTCCAGGCTCACGGAGCCCTTGGCCCGCCGCCGCACAATGGTGTTGCAGCGCACGTTGACCGAGCCTCGGATGTAGCCCGCGCTGTGCGCCAGGAACGGTCTGCAGTCCAGCAGCAGGCACTTGCCGCCGCTCAGCAGCCCCAGGGCGCCGTGGCTGCCGCTACCGCCCGCGCCGCCGCCGTTCTCGTCCCGGTTCATCAGCCTTTTGAGCACGCTGCAGTCCATCTCCCGCAGCTCGTCCACCGTCACCATGGTCGCCGGGAACCGCGTCTGTTGGACACCCGAGGATGCGAGGGACTCCCGGGCGAGCTGGGCTCCAGGAAGGGGTGAGCGGGGGGCTACGAAAGGGCGCGCGCGAGCAAAAGCGGCCGCAAACTTGGCCCCTAGGGGCTTTCACTGGCGAACCTCTTCTCCCGGGTTCCCCTTTCTCCCGCAGCTTCTCGGTTACATAGCAGTCCGGGCGGCCTCGGGCGCCGGGCAGCAAGATGCCAAGGGGGAGGTGGCAGTGGAGTGGAGTGTGTTTACGGGAGAGGTACGAGGGCTCCCTTCTGTTGTTGCCTGTATTGTATTTCGCCCGTTGCGCTGCCGTTCCGGCCGCGGTTCCCCCGCGAACTGCCGGAGCTCCGCGCTCTGCCCCAGCCAGAGTTTCCTCTCCTCGGCGTATAGATTTATTAATGCTCCTCGACTCTCCCCCGGGAGGGGGCAGATGCATTACTACCTCGCGAGGCTCCGCCTCTTTCCATTCTGGGCCGCGAGCCCTGCCCCGCCCCCCGCGCCCGCTCCCCGCCCCCTGGCGGCTCCCCCCGCCCCTCCGGCCCCACCTCCTCCGCACGCCCCAGCGAGTGAATGGAGTGCCGGCCGCTAGCTCCTGGTCACGGGGACGCGACGTCACAAAGAGCGGAGTAAACAGGGCGCGCGGCGGTCGCCGCCAGGCCCATTCATAAAACCGAGACCTAGAGGAAAAGGGAGGAGGCCTCCGACCCGCAGGCGAGCGGCTGCGCCGGGACTTTGTGAATGGAGCGTGGCGGCGCCTCTACCCTGCCTCCGCTAGCGTCCAGCCCGACCCGAGTTGCCTTGCAGCCACTGCACCCTCGCCTCAGTGGCGGCGGCGATGATCCGCGGAAAAAAATCGCCAGCCGAGCTGGCCTAGCGGAGGGCCGGACTCGGTTTTGAGCTTTCATCCCGGTTTACCTCCGCGCTTCCCCCTTGCCAACCCCGCAGGTGGGCCCCTAGTACCCAAGGGGACTGGGAAACGCCGCATAGCAGCCGGCCCTGCCAGGCCCTCCTCGCCCCAGCCTTACGGAGCGCGTTTGGCCCGCCAGGCGTTTTTGGTTGTTTTTTTTTTTTTCAATTGCAGTTCCTCAGACTTTAGCTTCTGCCTTAACCTGATCGATTTTCATCTTAAGGAATTAAATCAGTTTTATAGCTTCCCGAGGAACGTGGGCAAACCCGAATCCAGAAGATGAAAGAGAAAGCCCTCGCGCCCCGAAGCCCTGTAATAGGAGTGAAGTGTTGAGTTTGTTGCTTTATGACCCAGAGGGAGACATTAATTGGATCCGGAATGTTGTTCCCAAGGAGGAAGGCGGAGTGCCACTCCCTTCCACGCTTCCTAAAGATGTTTATTTAACCCTGATGGGGAGGGGCTGGGGGGGGGGGGGGAACAGACATTTTCGGCTTTTGGAAAAGTCCTAACGCCTCTCGTACTCGTGTGAATTGTCTCTCAGGAAATGACAATTAGGGTCCACATTTGGTGCGAAACTAGACCCCGAGAAATTGACGGGTAAAGAATTTAATACGTCCCAGGGCCGATTCGGGTTTCTTTGCGTCCCTCTTTCTCGGTCCGGTCTCATTTTCCCCGCCCCCGCTTCTACTTATGCATTTAATTTCCCAGAGGGCACTTTTGGCAGGGGGTGCGTGCGCGCAGCGGTGGGGGACACGACAGAAGCCAAAAATGATGCGTCCGACATCTTGCCAAGTCTTGTTAGTGAGAATTAACCACCGAGCAGGGAATTACGGGACTCGCTCGGGGCCCCGGTGGCAGTGGGATCGAGTCTTCTGTTCCTGGCTGGCGGAGGCGACAAGGGTCGGTGAACCCGCTCCCTCCCCCGACTCTGCCTTCCGCTCCGCCTTTGTTCCCAGTGGAGCGGCTCTCCGGGGCTGTAGACTCCGGGCCCCAGGGCCACCCCTTCAGTCCCCAGCCCGGCCTCGGCGGCGGCCTCCACCTCCGAAATCTACAGCCCTCGATCCCCTCCCGCTGCGTCCGGGCTCCCAGACCCCAGGCCCAAGCTGAGTGCCCCAAAATAGCTCTGCGATGTACTGGTCCCGTCTCTATTTAGAATTTACTATTTTATTCATCGTGGACTTGGGGGGAGGCGGCACTAATTTTAATTGTTTAAGCCACTACTTTATTTATTCTGACTACTCAGTTTCGGGTTCCCCTCGACCTTTGGCGAACGAGGAGCGGCCACCACTGAGGAGCCAGTGAGGCCGCGGGGCGCTCTGGAGGGGAGGTCAGCGGTCAAAGGTTTGCTGCTTGGCTTCTCCGCTGGGAAAGGGACTGTATTCCCTCCCAAGGCTTTTGTCCGGTTTTTCGCGTGCTGAGGTGGTCGTGAGGCTCTGTGTAAAGACTCGCTTTCCCTGGCACACCAGGAGCTCGCCCTTTCCAAGGAGCCCCCCGCGCGCCCACCTTCCCCGGCTTTCCCGGGACGCTCTTGGGCAGCACTGGAATCCGCTTCCAGAAAAACGCCGATGCCTTTAACAAGGACTTCAGCTGGACATCTCGGAAGAGCCTCTCAGTCGGAGGCAGGTCCGGGCGAACTGCACACGTGTCGCAAGAGCTGGGGGACGTCCCCCGGCGGCACGGCCGGGCTCCGCTAGCCTTTGTCTGGCATAAGCCGGGGGCGCCTCCGCGTCCGCCTGACCCCCTGCCCGGCCCTCACGTGGCCCGTAAATAACAGGTCTGGAGGCAGGAAAATGCCCACCGAACAAAGACTTGCTTTCTGCACCTGATGGTAATCCATGGTGGCAAAGCCCGTAAATCCCGCAGGCAATTCACACGGAAGGGGGCGTGGGCGGGCGCGTGTGAGTGTGTCTCTGTGTCCACGTGTGCCCGCCCGCGCCTGCGCGCCCGCAACCTGGAGGCGAGCCGCAGCATCCAATTCAAGTACTTAAGCCAAGATCCTTTTGCATTACCAACGCGAATGCCTGATATTTGAAAAAAGACTGGGAAAAAAAAAAAAAATCCTTTCCCTTCAAGTCAGGAATTAGCTTTCGGTTATGTGAAATTCAGCCAGCAAGATTTAAATTTTGTTTTTATCCGGGTTCTCTGTAAGCACCCTAGATAATTTTTTTAATTTTTGGTATTATAAGTGTGTGGGTCATGTGCTACCCAAATAAATACAATGTAAGGGATCCTCGATCCTGGCTATAGAGGTGATAGAACTTGTCTCCAGTGAGTATGCAGGCGGGGCCAGAGGTGTTGGGTGGGGGGGAACCTTAATCAGTTTACAGGAGAACCTCGTGAAACAGCTTGTCTCCAAGATCTTGGAGAAAACAAAGGCATTTGGAAGGAAGACACTGAATGTCATTTCAAAGTTAATTTGATTAAGGAAGGCATTTCTGCTGGAGCTGGAATGGGATTGCCCACAGAGAGATATTTTATTTATACTCAGCAGGAAACCTCGGGGTGAAAATACTTTAAACATTCACTGTGACATGTAAATCCAACTTCTCTTTCATCAGATAGTCCTCAGACCGACCTTATTAGTCACTGTTAGGCCGGGCAAAACCGTTGTTCTTGTTTAAAAACATTTCTTTCCAATTAGGAAGTTGTGTGATCTGGGAATTTAAAGCCCAGAGCAGGATCCCCTGAGAGGACTATCTATGGCTTCTATTCTGGTTTTGATGGCAACCTCTTGACTCACTGCGCTGTCTCCAAGTGCCTGAATAAAGCTTGCCTGAAAAATCACTAATGAATTAAAGTGGTGATGAAAAGCAGAGTTCTGTGGATTCCTCTTTACTGAGTGGATCCCTCTCACCTTGCTTATCACTCTTAAGTGGAACAGGAGTGGTCCTTTTGACATTGAGCTGTTGGCTAGGTTTCTAAGATCAGCTGATTGGGGAGCTTCCACCCTAGTAATGAGAATGCTCACAAGAACTGAGAGGCTGTTTCATGCTCCTCAAGGGAAGAAGTCTGTATATACTGTGTGTTCTTAGGTAACAGGTATAGATGAATTGAAGAATGTCTTGTCCTTTCCTGCCCACCTCTGCTCATCAAGTCAGGACTGAAAAGCCTTCAGTGTTGAGTGAGAATGAACATCGCCAAACAGCCTCAAAAGCAACCTGAAGGCTTTTTTTAGTCCTGACTTTGTCATAGATTTGTTCAGTAACCTCCATTTATTTTTCTAGCCACACTACTGTAGCACTTGCTGATGATTTAAAGTGCTAGGTCTCTAATCCAGGGTCTCTGCAGAAAGGTTTTAATACATTGCCTCCCCCCATACTTTATTTTAAAAACAATTCAATCTAGGCTATGCCAGCATCTAGCTTAGTGATCTTGGGCAAGATAATCTCCCTGGAGTTCAGTTTCTTCATCTGCAAAATGAAGAGTTTGGGCATGATTGATTTGTCAGAGCCAGTTCATTTCCACCCCTGTGTGATTCTGAGCTGGAGAGCTCTCTGCCAGCCTGAAATAACCACCTTCTTTCTCTCAAAGCCAGGCACTCTGAAATCCACAAGTCACAGCACAGTCTCTGCCTCCTTCCTGTCCCTCATTTGCTTAACGCTGGTAATTTTAATTTATATGTTAAGTCAAGTGCTAATGTCCCAAGCTTCTTATCAAAACTTCAAGTTTTGAAAATCAAATTTTGAAAGCAAGTACTCCACATAGGAGATAAAAAGTGGGCTCAGATTTTTGGGGGGGTTCACTCCAGCTGTGAATATTTTCATATTCATTTATTAGACACACGTGTTAAACTCAGTGGGGGAAACAAACTTGTCTCAAACACTGTGCCTTCAAAGAGTTTATGATCTATTTGGTTTAGTCAGGGTGTGATTGTCACGGTTTGTTACTGCGGGGCAGGATCAAATATCTTCAGGGAAGAACAAACACAATGTCAAGGGGATTCAGAAAAGAAAGGGGTTGAAATGTTTTGTGAAATCCATAGGGAAATGGAAGAAAAAGGCCATCATGAATAAAATGAATTTCATCTATGTAGATGTTATCCTTGATTTCTCTTGGTTGGTTCCTATTCTTTTCTTTTTTTTCAAGCTTTTATTCCACCTCTGACATTCATTCTGTCCTTGTGACTTGTGTCTTTTCCTTTCATCTGTTAACTTCTCTCTTCCCCAGTGGGTTTGCCTGCTGAAAATAGATGAGCCCTTGGTCTGAAGCTGCAAGGGAGCCAAGATGATGCAAAGGTTCTGTAGAAAATCTCTGCCGTGGACAGAGTCCACGGCCAGTGAGCTGACCCAGATGTAAGGTGACCCAAGTGTGGGCCCGACTCTTCAGCAAATCAATTTTCTACATCTTAATTTTACCATCTGTAGAAGTAGGGAAAATAATGTACTTTTTACTTTTCTCAGGACAGCAAAATATCTAAATCACTTTCCCAGGAATCCTGCTGTGAACTTCTTTTCCAAACCAAATATTGGCATGCTGCTACTGCTGCTGCTAAGTTGCGTCAGTCGTGTCCGACTCTGTGCGACCCCATAGACGGCAGCCCAACAGGCGCCTCTGTCCCTGGGATTCTCCAGGCAAAAACACTAGAGTGGGTTGCCATTTCCTTCTCCGATGCATGCAAGTGAAAAGTGAAAGTGAAGTCGCTCAGTCGTGTCTGACTCTTAGCGACCCCATGGACTGCAGCCTACCAGGCTCCTCCGTCCATGGGATTCTCCAGGCAAGAGTACTGGAGTGGGTTGCCAGTGCCTTCTCCAAAATATTGGCATAAGTGGTCAGAAAAGATTATTGGAATTGTGAGATTATATATATATATATATATATATATAAAATTTTAAATTTCTTACCAAGAATTAAGCATTAAATCACATTTATGTATTTTCTAAATTTTTTTTGAAAGCAATAAAACAACCCTAAATTAAGACTATCACAGGAAACCTGAGACTTGGTGGCATTATTTCTTCACTGGTGAAACAGTGTGTGCTCAGTCACTTTAGTCATGTCTGACTCTTTGCTACCCCATAGACTGTAGTCTACCAGACTCATCTGTCCATGGGATTTTCCAGGCAAGAATACTGGAGCAGGTTGCCATTCCTCCTGCAGGAAATCTTCCCAACCCAGGGATCGAACCTGCGTCTTCTGAGGCTTCTGTACTGGCAGGCAGGTTCTTTACCATCAAGCCACCTAGAAAGCCCCACTGGTGAAACAGTAGAGGAAACAAAATTTATAGAAGACCCCTGTCATGCCACCTGTTTTCTATCATAGCCCCTTGTCATCATTATCCACTGAAGTCTCCATAATCATTCTGCAGAGGGTCCCGGATGCAATCCTTCCTGCCCAATAATGTAACAAAGGGAGTGTGTGTCCTACCTTTCAGATGGTTTAGCTATACTTTGCTTCCACATTTTGGCCTAATTCAAGTCTTTTTGCGTAATGGTTGGTTCATTCTCTTCTTAACTGTATAGAAGAGACCAAATATCTTCCCTCAACTCGCTTAGCTTTATACCTGGAGCAAATTAAACTGACAAAGACAGGCTGTGCACGTGTGTGCACTCAGTCACTTCAGTCATATCTGACTCTTCATGACTCTATGGACTGTAGCCCTTTAGGCTCTTCTGTCCATGGGATTCTCTAGACAAGAATACTGGAGCAGGTTCCCATGCCCTCATCCAGGGGAATCTTCCCGACCCAGGGATCAAACCTAAGTCTCTTATGTCTCCTGCCTTGGCAGGTGGGTTCTTTGCCACTAGCGCCACCTGGGAACCACCCCTCCCTACCAAAGTCAGGCTATCAGGAGAAAAAGCATACAATTTTAGTTGATGTTAATATATACATATACTTTTTTTTTTTAACATGCACAAGGGATTCACAGAAAAGAAACCCAAAGAAGTGGTTAGACTTGGATGCTTATATGCCATTTTAACAAAGAGCAATAAGTTGCGAAAGCAAAAGTTGCTCAGTTGTGTCCAACTCTTTGTGACCCCATGGAATTCCAGTCCATGGAATTCTCCAGGCCAGAATACTGGAGTGGGTAGCTGATCCCTTCTCCAGGGGATCTTCCCAACCCAGGGATCAAACCCAGGTCTCCCTCATTGCAGGTAGACTCTTTACCACCTGAGTCACCAGCGAAGCCCAAAATTACTGGAGTGAGTAGCCTATCCCTTCTCCAGGGGATCTTCCCGACCCAGGAATTGAACCAGGGTCTCCTGCATTCCAGGTGGATTCATTACCAACTGAGCTATCAGGGAAGCCCTGATAAATTGTAGAGGAGCAATTAGACAGAGAAAAGAGAAGTTGAGCTTCTAGGGCTGATAAATTATGGAAAGGTGGTTAGGAAATAAGTGGGGGAAATAATGGTAGATTAGGGTTATTTAAGACTTCCCTTGTGGCTCAGCTGGTAAAGAATCCACCTGCAATTCGGGAGATCGGGGTTCAATTCCTGGGTTGGGTAGATCCCCTGGAGAAGGCTACCCACTCCAGTATGCTGGCCTGGAGAATTCCATGGACTGTACAGCCCATGGGGTCACAAAGAGTCGGACACAACTGAGTGACTTTCACTTTCAGGGTTATTTAGTGAGGTTTTATTTGCGCAGACTCATCTAGGTACCGTATCTGTCTCTGGTGACAAGGGTCATTCTCCTCCCCCTGAGCAGGAGAAGGAGGCACCTACATGGGGGTGGTTGGGGGGAGTGGTGGGCGGTGGAATTCATGCCCTGCTTCTAGGCAGATGGGAAGTAGGGAGGCAGAGAGCTCTTTTCACATCTGTTTCTCAGTTGCCTTTAGCTGACAATAGTCTTTATGCTAATGCAGCATTTCTGGGGGTGGCACATTGTGATCCCCTTCAGAACCATCTCGAAGCTTGACCAAATGCTGGGCTGGGCAGGGCAAAGAGAGATGCCAGAGTCTCAGCTTGAGGCTTGCTTGAATGATGAGTAAGTCGCCCATCAGTGAATCATTGAATGATTCAGCCCATTAATGGTTTTAGAAACCCTTTAGAAGCTAAAGCCCTTACTTCTGAGTTTTCAGGCAGATGGAAGGAAGGGGCCAAGAAGCAACAATTTCTAAAGGAAAAATATCCACAGTCGATGGAACTATTTTAACAAAAAGCAAAATGCCATGGATACTCCATGATCAGTTCATAAATCATTGGTTCAGCTCACCCTGGTTGAAATCATCTGAAATCAGGACCAGCCTCTCCCAGCTGGATGGATACTCAGATCAACAACCCTGGAAAGGAACAAAAGAAGCAGAGGGAGGCGGGGCAAACGGGCTCCACCGGCCACCTCAGGCTTCTCAGTTAGCTGCCAGAAGGTGGGCAGAAGGACAGCCCACCTGCTCAGGGGCCCCAGACCCACCTTTGCCTCCATCACCCTGCACCGTGAAGCCGTCCTCAGACTGTGTGCATTTCCTCTGTGTGATCTAATTGTCCAGGCTATCCGGTTTCTGTCTTTAAAAAAAAAAATTATTTGGGCTGTCCAGAGTCAATATGCCAAAGGAATACAGCTAAATGTGCTCCATCCATTCTTTCCCAGGTAAGAGTTGTCTCTGTCTACCTTTTCTGTTGGAATTAGCATAACAATCCACAGAGGTTTACTCACTGAAGGAAACACCCAGGGCCCTCTTTAAGCAGTGGTTAATTACATCCTGCTATTTATCCCATTTATCAGACGTTAACTAATTAGCACCAGCCAACTCCATTTTTAATCTAACGTGGTCCTCTTCCCCCTCCCCCAACAGACTCCCAGTATCCTGAGTGGTCTGGGTCACATAGTCCTGAACCAGGTAAGCCTGTCCTCCTTCTAGGTGACCCAGGCCCCTTTAGCAAGGCCCATCCTGCTGCCCCTGCCTGAGTCTGAGCTGTATCCTCTCTAGCCCTAGATTTCATTTGGTGCAATGAGAGCAGACCCAGGCTTTGGAGCCAGGCAAATGTGGGTTGTTGGCTCAGCCATATAGCGGCTGGGGAACTTTAGGTAAGTCCTGATTTCCCCTTTCCTCATCTTTTCAGTGGGAATGTTACTTACATGTAGACTAATTATCGGGAATGTTATTCAACAACTCTTATTCCCTTTTCTTAAAGAACTTTTTAAAAAGAAGCTAAGAGATGTCTATGAGGCAGCATTGTTTTGTTTTAATATTTATTTATTTGGCTGTGCCCGTTCTTAGTTGTGGGATCCAAACTCTTAGCTGTGGCATGTGGGATCTACTTTCTAGACCAGGGATCAAACCTGGGCCCCCTGCAATGGGAGCTCTGAGTCTTAGCCACTGGACCACCCGGGAAGTCCCAATATTTATCCTTTTATGTCTGATTTATCTATCTCAGCATTATGCTTTGAAGACTGGTCTATATTGTACCATGTATCAGGATTTCATTTCTTTTATAAGACTGAATAGTATTTCATTGTATGCATAGACCACGTTTTCTTTATCCATTCATCTGTTAATAAACATATGGGTTATTTCTAGCTATTGTGAATAATGCTATGCACATTAGTGTATAATATCTGCTAAGTCCCGCCTTTCAAATCTCTCAGGTTTATACCTACAAGTGGAATTGCTAGCTCATATAGTAATTCTCTGTTTAATTCTTTGAGGTTCATCTTTTTTTTATCTGTTTGATACTCATATGCTCTATTTACTTTTCTATAGCGCACATGTCTCATAAGTTAAACAACAAACATTTGTTCCTCGCAGTTCTGGAGGCTGGGAAGTCTAAGACCAAGATTTTGGCAGATCTGCCGTCTGGTTTTATCTTCTCATTGTGACCTCACATGGCAGAAAGGACAAGGAAGTTCCCTGGGGTCCCTTTTTTCAGAGCATGAACCCCATTCCTGAGGGCTTTGCCCTCATGAGCTAATCACCTCCTGAAGACCCCACATCTAATACCATCATCTTGGGGCTTAGGGCTCCAACACATGAGTTTTGAGAGGACACAAACTTGCAGTCTGCAGCACAGTTCTCTACTTAGTTTTCCTCATTTTCTGTAGCAGAATTGAGTCATCTTAGGTATTGCAGCCGATTCTAATTACAACCCCTGCCAAGCAACACGGTTCAGATCTGATCATGGACCTTGACAAAACTTCTACAGTTCTCAGGCCAGACCTAAGCACAGAATGCCTGGATCCGAGATGTATTAATTTATTAATTGCTAGGGCTGTGCTCAGAAAAAAGCCCTGAGTCCTCCACGCCTCTGTCCTGCACTCCCACCAGCCTCTCTGCTGTTTACATTCTTTCAAACGCTGTAGGATTCACCTGCTCTCCACACCGTCCCTGTGGCTGCCTTCTCTAACCTCCACTTCCTGCTCCTTTTATGTAGTTCAGATGTTTGCTGCCTGAGAGGTAGGGGGTGAAAGTGGGGGTAGGGGGTGGAGTTGGGAGTGGGTGGGTACCCAGGGCCACAGCTCACTCCCCTGGACAGGGAGCCTCCACTTCGTGGCTAGTCCACCCAACCAACTGGCCCCGTCCCCCCTCAGCGCCACCAACAGCCCAAGGGCTTTTCCAGTCTTCTCCTGAAAAGGCGGATTTAATCCTCTCGAGTTCTCTGCAGCAACTTCTGACCAGACAGACTGCTTCCGCTCACCAGAGGCTCACAAACCCAGTCACACTGAAATGCGCTTATGTGTGGGGATGGCTGTTCAGAGCTGAACCCGCGCTGGAGGGTACATACGCACTTCCTGGCCCCAGGCATAAACACCACGTATGTATTCTTTCCTTTCAGAAGGGATGCTTTTCATGCTTGTAATGAAGTGTGGTCAGAACATATTCTCTTCTAGAATATTAGGTCAGTCAGAGGTTTTCCCGTCTGCTTTACACATGTGAATGAAAACGGAAGTCAGCAAAGCCTGTCATTGAATACTGTACACACGTGTCAGTAGAGGCAGTTCTAGAGTGGACTTTTCTCTGGGGTATTTGTTGGTGATTTAAAGAGAAAGGCAAGGGATTAGACTGTGTGCCTCTTGCAGTAGCTTCCATCTATGGGTTGGGAAAAACACGGAAATATCTAAATATTATATAATATCTAAATAATTATCTAAACATGATCAAGTTTTCCACTTGGAAGTTATCAAGTCTGAAGTATATCAAATTGAAGAGTGCTGTAAATATAGATTCTTTTTTTGAATCTTATGAGGACTCCTGTTTCTGCGCCTTCTCTCCAGTTGACTGAAGAATTAAAGAAAATGTTTTGCTTGAACTTTCTCTGTAGGGCAGCCCTGGCAAAGGTCTTTTCCTGTATTAAATTCCCCATGACCTTGCATGGCAGAGGTGAAGTGTGTGTGTGTGCATATATATACACACATACATATATGTATGTATGCATAGGCCTGTGTACATATACACATAGGTGTGTATAACATTTATTTTTTTTCTTCTTGAAACACCCATTTCCAACTTCCCCCTCATTTTCGTAAAATCCCCTTATCCCTTTCCCACCCCTTGCAATGCAAAAGGGGTCTTCTCCTTCCCACTCTGTGTTGCTATTAACTCATATACACTCGTGACAGGATGTATTCAAATTCAATGCTCACAAAATTCAGACACCGGTTTTTCTTCCACCCCCAATGTGCGTTTTCTGACTCGCAGGTTTAGTAAGTTTTCACTTTAGAAGGTCAGCAGCCCTCACTGGGTGATGATTGACAGGCGAGGATGGGGCGGGGGAGGGTCGCCCCCCTCCCCACCCACCCCCTCCCCCGGGAGTCAGCATCTTGGCAGAGGAGGAGAGTAGTTGCTCACGTTGGCTTGGCTACACACCCCCAGTCAACATCTCGGGGTCCCCTTGTGTCTGGGTACCTGCCTCCCTCCTGTGCTCCTTCAAGTCCTGTTCTGAGAGGAGGCAGAGGTAGTCGCTGCCAGGATAATTAAAATGGAAAGGTGGTTGACGGAGGCACTGACTGTGTGCCGAATTTGTAGCCAAGGTACCCCATTAGCTCAGGGCGCCTGTGGACACCTGTGATTCTCCAGCCTCCTGCCTACCCCCTGGATGGGTGGGACTCCACTCTGAAGAGAATGCAATATAAAGTACCCTGCCTGGGGGCCAGGAAACAAATATTGGGTAGTGGGGGCCCATTCCCCAGGCCTGCCATGATGAAGGACCACAGACTGAGTGGCTTACATAGCGGATATTTGTTTCTACACAGTTCTGGAGGCCAGAAGTCGAAATCAGGGGTGGTTTCTTCCAAGGCCTCTCTCCTTGGTGGATGGATGGATGGTGGTCTTCTCACTGTGTCCTCCCATGGCCTTTCCTCTGTGAGTCTGTGTCCCCATGGCCTCTTCTTATAAGGCACCAGTCGTATTGGATTAGGACCCACTCTAAGGTCCTCATTTTAACTTAAGTACCTCATTAAAGCCCTCGCCTCCAACTATATCGCATTCTGCGGTCCTGGGAGTTAGGACATTAACTTATTAATTCTGGTTATGTAACGGGACTGCTATGAACTTTTCCCAGGAGGAGATCTGATCCCCTCAATGTATTCTTCCTGACCCTGTCTCCCCAGGAGGTAGCTTCTTGTAGGTTCTGGAGTCAGACTTGGACACCGGCTGGATCCTTTCTAGCTGTGTCACCTTAGGTTGGTTACTTGATATCTCTGAGCTCAGGTTTCCTCTGCTGGGAAACGGGGGCAAAATACACACAGGCCTGACTTGGTACCGGTCTCCATACCCAAATCCTCTGCCATTCTTTCCTCTTGGTTCTATTCCCTTCTGGAGGTCCCCAAGGACATCCCATCCACAGGGAAGCAGATGCATTTATTTGTGATGTGTCATCAGGTGCCGGCTGGACCCATCACTATGCCCATCTCGGAACCTCCATGGAAGGAGGTCCATCTCCTGGGGCCTTGTCTCTTCCTGGGTTCCCCAGGCTCAGCTGAACCTGCTCGGGGCTCCTGGTCTGGCTTGGGGGTGGGGGCAGACTAGAGAGTCTCACCTCCAAGGCTGCCTGTCCCTAAACAGGCAGAGGGCAGGGTTTAGACTCCAGAGGGGACACAGACTGAAATCAGAAGGCTCCAGGCTTGGATCAGGGCCAAGGCAAAAGCCACTTGTACCAGTTGTCAGATACCAGTGATTAGCAGTTTCCCAGACTGGGGAAGGGGACCTGTCGCTTGTCCAGGAGGGTGGGAAGCAATGGCTCAGGGCACTGGGGGAGAGAGAGGAGGCAGGGAAAGGACCAGACTCGCTGGGAGAGAAAGCAGTGCATGGAGGATGGCTCTGAATTCAGGGACAAAGTTTCTCAATCAAGAGTGTCACAGGGCAGCTGGCGTCAGCCCCGTCCGAGTGCCACACCCACCCCTCCCGTGCTGATCAGCGGGCTCCACTGGAGCGGGGGGCTCTGGTCAAGGGGCGCAGCAGCCTCTGGCAGAGAAATGACAAGAGAGGGGGGAGGCCAGCCCTGCTAAGGCTTTGCACGGGGACAGGCTGGCCCGCTGGTGGCCCCGTTCTCTGCCTGTTGCTTTTTCCTGCCCTTCGTGGCGGGCTCACATCTCTCCAGATGGTGCAGAGGCGGGGAGAGGTCACAGAGAAGCAGGTCTGCTGTGCTTGGCGTGGAGGGGAACCGAGTTAGGGTTTGTGGGTACTGTGTGCTCGGAGGCACCCCCTTTCTTCCCAGAGCAACAGAAAACAGACACGAGTTTAAGTCAGCGCCCTAGCCCCAGTGTCTTCCTGCAGCTCTGCTGGGGGTGAGGGAGGAGAGATCAGATGGGCACAGGGCTCCCCGGGCTCCCCAGCTTATCCAGGAAGACACAGACGCCTCTCAGCCCTGAAGTCCCTCCCCCAAGTCTAGCTGGGTATTGGGAGCCCATTCCCCACCGGCTGGCAGCCCTGGGGGCTGGTTGTGTAGCCCAGGCCTGGCCTTTCCCCACGATTCCCTGGTCTTGGCTCCATGTCTGTCCTGGGCCTGGGCTCTTGCTGCCTGGGTCTGGAGGTCAGGCCTTTCCCACCTGGGGCTAGATGCTGCCTGTTGAAGCCCCACTTCCTAGATGGGAGCGGGGTGTGCTCTATCTGGCTGGACTGAAAGGCCCTGCACCCCGTGAGTGACCCCCTTGGCATGTTGGCGCCAGCTGCGGTGAGTTGGAGCTGCCCCGCTGACCACGGGGATTTACATTTCCTGTCCTCCCCTCCTCCCTCACCCAGTGAGCAGCGAAACCAACCGGGGTTAATCCCTCCAGGCCGCTGGCTGCCACTGTGGGGTCAAGCATGCCTCCTGGCTGAGCCTGCAAGCCCTGGGATCTGTGGGAGTGTCCATGTGAGAGGTACATGTGGCAGTGGGCTGTGGACCCTCTGCAGGCCCTCCCAGAGCCATCTCGACTTTTCTCAGTCTCTTCTCTGAGCACTTCCCTGGCAGCTGGCTCATCTGGCTCACTTCTCTGAATCTTTTGACTTGGATGACCTCCCATCTGGGTTACTGCCCTGGCCTCCTTACTTGCCCACCCGCCCCATCCCAGGCCCCTGCCCTGTCTCTTCCTGCTTCCATGAACCCTACGCACGAGGCTGCTCTGATCATATATCCTGATTACAAATGTTTATGATTCTGGCAACCTTCGTGGAGTCTTCAGTGGACCCTCCACCTCCTTTCCCAATGTCCACCCTTCGTCTGGAATCACCCTTTGCCCCAGGTCATTCCTGGATGTGCTCTGTATTTTCTTTCCCGAGTGACTGGGCTCGCCCTGTTTTCTGTGCCCTCCTCCTGGGACTCTTGAGACAGTTTAAGAAAGATCCTGCCTCTGAGCTTTGAGCACGCACATCCGAATCTTCCATTCATGTGATCCCCAGCCCACTCTCACCAGAGACTTATGCAAGCTACCCCCGGTCTGTTTGAGAATTGCCCCATGCCTAAATGATGCAAAACCAGAGTCATAACGCCCTCAAGAGAGACTTTGAACTTCACTTATTAATCAATTGGAAATTTGGACAGAACTTCTGCGTGATGTCTGTCCCTTTCACTTTCAGTTCGGGGAGGCTCACTGAGCTTCCTTCAAGGACGTGGCTCTCTTTGCCTGGCAAGAATACATTCTGTACATTTAGGCTACTTTGTTTGTCTTTGTTCCATGAAAGACCTAGTCAGTGTTTTCTTAATTTTTCAGCCAAAAGTAATCTTCTTGTCTCTCTAGCTCTTGTAACATTTTTTCTGTTCTGTAAAGCAGGCCCCTATCTTCTTTTATTCATTCATTTAACAGATACCCAGGCATTATTATTATATCAGACACTGTTGCTTGCCCTGAGCTATGGAAGTGAACAAAACAGACAAGGATTAAAAAACGTGATCTCATGGAACTTACATCATGTACAGAGAAAGACAATAAAAACACAGAAGTAATTTGTATAATGTGTTACATGTTGATAGGTCATGGAGAAAAATAAAGCAAGGATAGAGATACAGAACATTGTAGGATGCTAAAAATTTTAAATAAAACATTTTATAAACTTGACCTAAGCCATTTTGGATATGCTCAATTCTCAGGGGGTTTTTGGTAGATGGCGGCAGCTGCTGAGAAATATGAGGTAGGTGGGGGTTAGCCGTTTCCCTGTAATGTCACTGTCAGGAAATAATCAAAGTACAGCTCATACCAGACTCTGCTTATGATGATTATCAATCAAATACTTTGGTTCACAAAGCAGATCGGAAATTGTTCATATAACCTATACTGGATTCCCATCGACTTTTCGTATTTCCCAGGTCTGTGCCTTCTGGTCAGGATCTTGGTTCACAAGTCCCTCTAAACCAACCTCTGGGTATGTATGGCTCAGAGCAGGAACTCCAACTCTTTGTGACCACATGGACTGTAGCACACCAGGCTCCTCTGTCCACAGAGATTCTCCAGCCAAGAGTACTGGAGTGGGTTGCCATGGCCTCCTCCAGGGGCTTTTCCCAAGCCAGGGATCAAACCCAGGTCTCCTCATCAAACCCAGGTGGATTCTTTACCATCTGAGCCACCTGGGAAGCCCAAGTCCCTAAATGATTGCAGCCAATTATCAAACCAATCCCCCTAAATAAAATTTTAATTTTACTAATAGAAGCACTATTGCTTTGCTTCTTCATATGTTGCTAGCTTTACCAGAAAAACTTACCTTTTGAATTTAATGAACTCATCAGCAAAGTGTTGGTTGTGACTTGAGAAAAGTGGAAGTGTTAGTCGCTCGGGTGTATCCAACTCTTTGTAACCCTACGTACTGTAGCCCACCAGGCTCCTCCATCCATGGGATTCTCCAGGCAGGAGTACGGGAGTGGGTTGCCATTTCCTTCTCAAGGGGATCTTCCTGACCCAGGAATCGAACCCAGGCCTCCTACATTGCAGGCAGGAGATTTGAGATGGGGGTAACAGAAATTCCTGGAATAACATCCTGGGAGTGAGGCCTTTTCTGGGAGAATACCAGCTGAGTATTCCTGGACTGTGGATTCTTTTTTTTTTTTTTTTTAATATTTTTTAGAAACTTCCCTGCTGGTCCGGTGGCTAAAATTCCAAGCTCCCAATGCAGGGAGCCGAGGTTCCATTCCTGGTCAGGTAACTATTTCCCACGTGCCACAGCTAAGAGTTTGCATGCTGCAACTAAAGATTCCTCTTGCTGCAACAAAGACCCAGCACAACCAAATAAATAAATAAATATGAATATTTAAAATTATTTTAAAATTAATTATTCTTGGCTATGCGGGGTGTATGTTTCAATGCTATTCTCTCACATCATCCCACCCTCTCCTTCCGCCACTGTGTCCAGAAGTCTGTTCTTTATGTCTGTGGCTCCTCTGCTTCCCTGCATGTAGGATCATTGGTACCATCTTTTTAGATTCCATATGTATGCTTTAATATATGATATTTATCTTTCTCTTTCACTTTACTCTGTATAACAGCCTCTAGGTTCATCCACCTCATTAGAACTGACTCATATGCATTCCTTTTTTAGCTGAGTGATATTCCACTGTGTTTATATACCACCACTTCCTCCTCCATTCATCTGTTGCTGGACATCTAGGTTACTTCCATGACCCTGCTTTTGTGAATAGGGCTGCAGTGAACATTCGGGTACATGTGTCTTTTTCAGTTATGGTTTCCTCAGGGTATATGCCCAGGAGTGAGATTGCTGGGTAGCATGGTAGTTTTATCTCTAGTTTTTAAAGTAATCTCCATACTGTTCTCCAGTGGTTTTATCAATTTGCATTCCCATCAAGAGTATACTTCCGTTTTTTAAAAAATTTGAAATTAAGAAAAAAACAAGGGAAGGAAATGACAACCCACTCCAGTACTCTTGCCTGGGAAATCCCATGGACAGAGGAGCCTGGTGAGCTACAGTCCACAGGGTCACAAAGAGTTGGACATGACTGAGCACCTAATCAACAATAACAAAGGTAAGAAAGAGCAGATTAGGGCGATGCTGTGAGGAGGTGCAGGAGGGGACCTCCGCAGTGAAAATCATCGAAGGAGTGGTGGCCTGCGATGGAGACTCGGGGGAGGGAGACATCACTCCAAGTTTGTGCCTCAAACGCGGGCACAAACAGTGCCTCAAACAGTAGTTGATGAAGCTCTTTCATCATAGACGCCTGAAAAATCTGTCTTGCTTATTGAACTTAAATATGAAAAACCTAAAGGAGAGTTTTTAAATCAATTTGTAGAAAATCAGGACACACTCCCGCGACCCACGCATAGAAGGTCTAAGTTCCTAGAGACCGCGGACATGTCTTAGATGTAACTGACACCTACGAGAGGCCTTTCACTGAGCTGGGTACTCACCATTTCCCCAAGAGGCGGAGAGAACCATGCGGATGAGTAACCCGAGTAAAACCCATTACGATATATTGTGAAATAAGCTTTATATCGTGTGATTCAGATGAGATGTTCTGTGGGAGTTTGGAGAAGAAAAAGAACCCCCCCTCTCGAGATGTCCAGTTGGGCCCGGAGGGTTAGGTAGGTGGGATTAGGACAGGGGTGATAATAATTATAAATATTTATCAAGCAGCAGCTGGTGCCAGGAGCTGTTCTGCCAGGAGCTGTTTGGGGCCTTTGCGGTGGGTACTGTGAATATGCCCAATTTACAGATGAAGACAGTGAGGCCCGCAGAACTTGGAGCGCTTCTGGAGGTTCCCTGGGGTGGGGGGATCTCACAGTGCCAGGATTGTGATCCCTGCGCTGGCCCCAGAGTCCTATGCTCACCCCTCCTCCTTCCTGACCCTGGTGCACACAGGTGGAGGGGGACAAATGAGCAGCTGAGTGGGGCTCAGGAGGGAGTCTGGGGTTCAGTGAGCCCCCTTGCCTGGCTCAGAGGAACCATGCTGGGCCAAGTGGGGGAGTTTTCCAGGCTGTTGGGGGACAGTCTTGACGGCTGCTCTCCTGGCTCTGGACAGTTGATTCCCAAGGGGAGACACTTTCTGAGCATAGAAATTGGCGGGGGCGGGGAGAGAAGCAACAGGAAGAAAGCCAAGAGGGGGCTGTGTTAGGGACCGCATCACCAGACCCCAAACACCCGTGGGGTGGGCTGGCAAACAGGGCTGCACAGGACACCAGCATGGAATCAGTCCCTGCAAAGGGCATCTCCAAGGAAACTCAGTGGCTTTAAGGCCCATTAACCCCGGGTGGGTGCAGTGGGAGGTCCCTTTTAGTGCCTAGGGGAGGGGTGTGCCTGCCAAGTCGCTTCAGTCCGACTTTTTGTGACCCACCAGGCTCCTCTGTCCACGGGATTCTCCAGGCAAGCGTACTGGAGTGGGTTGCTATTTCCTCCTCCAGGAGATCTTCCCAGGCATCAAACCCACATCTCTTACCGCTCCTGTATTGTCATGTGGGTTCTTTAACACTGATGCCACCTGGGAAGCCCTGGTGGAGGGGGGCTTGAGTTAAATGAGCATTTGTCTCTCAAGCTCAGTGAGTGAAGCTTTTTCAGCCACAGGGTTTTTTTCCCCCTCCTTTTCATCACACCCTCTGGAGTGGCAGGAAGAAAGGCAGCCCGGGAGTAGTGGCCCAGGACAGCGGCCTCAAACCCCATCCTTCATCTCTTACATAAGCCTCCTGCTCTCCTTCCGGCCCGCAGGCTTCAGCCCCGGGCTCCCGCGTGCGTCTATGTGCGTGTTTCTGCTGCAAGCTGCTGCCCAGAGGGGCCGGCGGGCCACGTCACAGCCTCTTGGGCTCAGTGCTGAAGGCCGAGCGCCTGACTCATCCAGCCCTGAGCCTGCAGAGCAGCTGGCCGGCTGCCTGGGCCCGTCCCTGGGCCGCCTCTGATGGCCTTTCCAGCCCCTCTTTACAGGCACCCCAGCCTCCGAGGGAGAGGATCCCAAGCAAAGGAGGCGACACAGTGTTACCCCTTGAAGCTATAAGCACTTCTGTCTCCCAAACGGGCTGGGTGCTGCTCTAGGTGGTGAAGGCCGAGCAGTTAACAAAGCCCGCTGGAGAAGCTGCCCTTCAGGAGTTCACATCTTAGCAGGTGAATGAATGAGCTTAGCCAGCTGTTGGAGAAATCCAGCCCTAAGCTGATCTGGCCCCACTGGACACCCCGTCATCTGAGTCCTGCAGTCCCTGCTGCTGTCTCCTCCCCCAACCTGGTCCTACCTTCTGATCCTGCTCATCCTGGGAGTTGGCCTGGATGCAGAACGTGGGCCTCTTCGACCCTCTAAGTCCCCATCACAGCCTCCTGGAGGCACAGAAGACCTCCCTAAGACCCTGTTGGGGGCCCGGCCATGCGAGACAGAGGTAACTCAGGAAACTCATTCCAGTGATGCTCAGGGACAACCCCCCATCAACTTGAATTTAGGTTCATCCAAACTGGGGAGCCTGGGAAACTCACATTTGTGAGCATCATTTGGCTGGTGGGTTTGGGGAAAGGTACAGTCTGGAATCCACACTGTCTACTCCCTGTGCTTACTATCTGAGGTCCAAGCTGGGAGACTACAGGGGAGGGGATATGGGGGAAGCTGAGGGCTGGCGGGTGCCTTCAGGCACAGCGGACGATGATGCTCCATAACGTGCTGTCACTTGGAAGTTGCCCTGAGGCAGATGATGGTGGAACAAGGCCAGGCATCTCACCGGCCCTGTGTTTCCTCTTTCAGCCACAGCACCATGATTTTCCCCTGGGGAAATGAGCTTTCCCTCAGTCGTGGTGGGGTTGTCAATCCAGCTGCCTGCCTGTGATGGACACATCAAGGTGGCTTCTCAGAGCGCCTTTCTCTTGAGTATGCGTGAGATCAGCCGTGTGGATTTGTCCCAGTGGGCTTGTTGATAGGATTCTGGTACTCACATCCCAAGTGGCCCTGGTTCCTGTCCTTTTCCTGCTTGATTATTCAGTTCTTTCTCCTATGCTGGGAACCACTCTGTATTCTCCAATACATTGGTCTTCTTGCCTAGATTATCTGGAGTTGTCTTCCATTGCTGGCAACCTTAGAACTCTAAGTGATGGCAAAGGTAGCCTGCGGCTGTCCTTTACCCTGATTCTGGGCAGGGACAGGTTGACACAGAACCAGTCGGGCTCGCAGGGTCCCTAGAACCCTGCCTTCCCCAGTGACGGCTGAGAGAGGAGGGTGCTGCTAGCAGAGTCGCTCCGCTGCACTGCGAGCTCCGTCCAAAATAGCTCCCGCCCCTCTGCTGCATGCTCTAGGTGGCATGAAGAAAACGCCTTCGTATTTTGAACAGCGGGTTCCAGAAGATTCTTTTCACCTTGCCTGTGTCCTGGGTGGAGCGGAGGGAGGTTCTCTCATTAGGTGGCCAGCATCCAGCCTGGCCACTCAGCTCTGACTCCAGGCCAGGCTCCAAGTCTTCTGTCTTCCTCCTTGCCCTGCCCCTTTCTTCCAAATCAGCTCACCCAAGTAGCCCTGGAGCTGGGTCAGTACCAGCAGACAAGGAGAGTGTATGGCAGAGAGGAAAGAACCTGAGTCTGACCAAGCTATTGGCTGCAGCTCTGCAACCTGCAAGGGTGTGGCCAGTTTTGCTCACTGTTGCGTCTCCAACGGAGGCTCTGAGGAGGGGCTCAATGGATGGTCATTCTCGAATGACCCGGCTCCTAAGGAGGGTGGGCTCTCTTGGAGGCCCTCCCTTTGCCCTCTCAATGTCCAAGACACCTCGTCTCTCTACCTCCTTGGCTGCTGCACCCATCATTGCAGTTTTGGAACAAGCTGCCCCAGGAGGCAGTACACACGCTCCCTCCATCGGTGTGCTCCAGCTGAGTCTGGGAGACCATCTAACAGGGATGTTTTAAGGGGATCCAAGTTCAAGGAGGGAAGTTGGGTTAAATGACCTCTGGGATCCCTTCTCACTTGGGGGTTTGACTATTCCATAGCTATTTTTTTGTTTTTTAATTAAAAAAATATTTTTACTGTGAATTTTTCAAGCATGCAGAAAAGTTCACAAGTAATACAATAACTGACAAACGTATGTGTAACCAGCACCAACTGTCAAATTTAGCCTCTTGCCGTGTTTATTCTGGATACAAATGAATTCCCTCTGCAGATTTGTGGGGTCTTTTTTAAAATTAAATATTTATTGAGGCATAATTTACGTATACAGAGTACACAGATTTTGAGTGTACAGTGTGGTAAGCTTTGACAACTGTGTAAACTACCAGGTGGAACTACCACCCCAGACAAATTAGAGAATTTTCTCCTGTGTATCGTTCCCGGTCCATCCTCCCCCGCTAGAGGCAACCACTGTCCTGATTTCTCTCACCATAGATTCATTGCACCTGATCTAGAACTTTCTATAAATAGAATCATACAGAATGAACTCTTTTGTGGTTGGCCTCTTTTGCTCATCGTTATGTATTTTTTGGATTCTTCCATGACACCATAAGTATCAGGAGTTCATTCCTTTTTATTTCTGAGTAATATTCCATGAGATGCAGATACCACAGTGTATCTGTTCACCCAGTAAAGGACCTTCCCATAACATATTTGTCCAAGATAAATGAAGACGTATGTCCATGAAAAGAATCCGACAAGTATATTCATAGCAGCTTTTCTCATAATAGCCTCAAACTGGAAACAACCCAGATGAGTGTTCTATTTTGATACGATCATCTTTCCTCAAAGACAGTGAGGACAGGATGCCCCCCTGATTCTTCCAGGGACCACTGCAGTGCTTTGAACATAGGAGAGAATTGGTAAGTCTTTGTTGAATGGGTGGAAGGCAGAGAAATGTGCAGCCTAGTCTCTGAGCCTAGTTTAAGAGATGAGGGGTAATGCTCACCCCTGATCAGCTCCACCAGGCATAAGACAGAATGTGAGCATGGAAAACATGGGGTTTGTTCATCCAAGAGCCTCAGTGCTAAGCTCAGCTCCTAGTACAGGGTAAGTGTTCAGAATATATATGTCGAACAAATGAAAAGAAGTAAACACACTGTGGAGTGACAGTCACTAGGTTCTCTTCCTTTTGGACCATCCTGGCTTCCACAGTAAACTTGCTTCCTGGAAAGACACACTCACCAGGGTACGGGGACAAAGAGTCAGTGTAAAACGCAGAGCAAGGTCCACTGGTAAGGCCTGGAGATAAGGATGAGGAGGTTAAGAGTTTCCAGAAGAAAGTTAAAATAAGCTGGTTTCTAGTTCTTGCCCCCAGGCCCTATATGTTAGCTCTTTCATTTTCATCCCTGGTAGACCCAAGCACAGGAATCCACCCATTTACAATTGAGAAATTTGCCTGGAGATCCCCAGGGACCCACCGCCTCTAGAATGCCCTGCCCCCTCCCTTTCCATGGCTGCTTCAGGCTCACGCGTCCTTCAAGGTATCCAGCAGAGCCAGGAGGAGAGCTTTTCCTCTCCCCGAGCCATGGGTTCCAACAGCTCAGCGCTCTTCAGGAAACCAAACACGTGCCCATTGACGGAAAGTTGATTTTACAAGGGATAGAAACCGCGTCCTCAGTTCAGTGAGTCTGCCCCAAGGCAGGGATAAATATGTTCCCTTAAATGGCAAGTCTTCATAACTTCAAGTCCTTTCAGGCAGGAACAAAAGGTTTCAAGGGAAGGCTGGGCAAAAGGATGTTTCCTGGGTCCTCTGACTCTACTGTGACTCACAGGAGGATTAGTATCTAAGGATCTAGAGTTGGGCCTGTAATGACCCAACTCTTTCACTTGTCCTGGAACCCACAGGCACTTTAGTTTCCAGGAAGTCATAGTGGAAAAATGATGTAAGATTCCAAACTCTTGAATCCTTCTGGTTGTGCACCTAGCTATTTATAGGGCTTCCGATGAGCCTGTTTCCTCACCTGTGCAATGAGAATGCTGGATTAGACAATCTCTAAGCACCGCCTTTCCAGCTCCAAAACCTATGCTTCTAGCATCACAAGTTCAAAACCTTGATCCCACTGGTTCTCATCGTGATATTATTTATTTTTGTTGGCGTATCATTACTTGACAATACTGTGTTAGTTTCTGATGTACAATAACTTGAATCAGCTATAAGTACACATATGTCCTCTCCCTCTTGAACTTTTGCCCCATCTCCCTCGCCACCCTGCCTCCTGTGCCATTCTGCCCATCTAGGTCGTCATAGAGCACCGAGCTGAGCTCCCTGTGCTAAACAGCAGCTTCCCACTAGCTATCTATTTTACCCACCAGTCTCATCCCTATAAATGCATGGAGGGGAAATATTCACAGCCATCTCTAGCATCGAGTTCCTGTGTTTTGAAGACTCACACGCATGTTTTAAAGACAGCAACGTTCCTATCAAGGCGATTTTCCTGCTCGTGATGTTTCTTTTTTAGGGTCCAATTCGGAAATGCTTTTAGTCAACTGTCAGTGTAGATGGGAAAAAAAAAAAAAACTCTGAAAGATTTTCTGCTTTCTATCCTTGTTGATAATACAAACAAGACCCCACTGCCTTGAGAGGATGGTGGAGGGATAGGAAATTCTCATCCTTTCAGGGCTAAAAATAAGCAAAGGGCTAAAAATCAACAAAGATGATCGGGACAATCTGACTGCTTGAAACGGCAGCAGCCTGGAGTCTTACACCACGTGAACGAGGAGGGTGCGTTTCCCTGGCTGGACCCAGGGACACAGAGTTAAAATAAAGTTGACCTTTTGAAGAGGAACACTGAGAAACTTGTGTCCATGGTTTCCATCCCCTCCCCCCGGCCCCATTTTCTGGGCCAAGCACTGAGTTTTACATAAGTACATACTCTGAACATCCTTTATTTCCTGTTCAGACTTACAGTGGCATACATATTCAGCCTGACCTTTAAAGAAGTTACGGCCAGAGGAGGATCTCTAAGGATTCACTATATGGAAGATCCTGAGGATTAAAGATAGTTCAGTCAATAAAAAGGGCTTTTTCCCTACTTGTTGACTGACAGAACCGTTGGTCTGTTTGTTCACTTTGGCCTTCGTCCTTTCTTTCTAGAGGTCGAGGGCTTGGAGAAGACGGATCTGGCCCCAGATTCCGACTTTGCCACTGCCCACCCCCCCCACCCCGCCCCCGTGTCAGGGGACTATTGGTGACGCACTGAAGCCAGGCTGACCATTGGGGCAGATGGCAGGATGACCTCGAATGATGCTGAGAATCTGGGGAGCAGAGGTAAGTGGGTTGGGCCCCCACAGTGGTGTCCCAGTGACAAGGAAAGCCAGTCTTAGGCTAAATCCTGCCAAGCAACCGAAGGTTTATTAGCACATTGGCACAACACAGTTGTATTAATAGAACCTCTCCAGCCAGCCCGTTTCGCAGGGCTCTGAGACGACCTTGCCTGGAGAGTTTGATCAGAGGTGTGGGGTGTGCCTTCTCAGAGGTCAGCAGGGACCTAGAAGAACACAGCGGGTATTCATCTCTAGGGCCGTCATCCTGAAAGGTGCCCAGCGACCTCTCCAGACTGGTCAGTTTCCTCCGCAACAAATTCGTGATCATCAAACTGTTAGGGGAAGCACCCTGATTGAAACCGCCCACCCTGGCCAGGCACCATAGTAACCATTTGCATGAGGTGTTTTATGACAGGAGGTCCTGATAAGGAATACGGAACTAATAAGCCACCACCAACCGGAAGAGTTCGGGAAAGGTCGAAAGGACACACCGCGTGTCCGTCCACTTCCCAGAATCCCTTTCGCTAGCATCCATCTTGGCTGAGCGATGCGTGCGCCACCAGGAAAGACTCTGAATTAGAATGATTGGCCAAAGACCACCCGGAAACTAATCCCATCACCATAAAACCCGAGACTGTGAGCCACGCGGTAGAGCAGTTCTCCTGGGTTCCCTTACCCTACTGCTCTCCATCCGGGTGCCCTTTCCCAATAAAATCTCCTGCTTTGTCAGCACATGTGTCTCCTCGGACAATTCATTTCCGAGTGTTACACAAGAGCCCAGTTTCGGGCCCTGGAAGGGGTCCGCCTTCCTGCAACAAAACCTTGCGGGGTTGAGTATATAATAATGTTAACTCAACTAAGAAGCAGACACTTTATTAGAAGCATTTCATAAATGAACAAAGCGCAGCTTTAAAATGCTTTTTTAATTATTACTTTACACTTTAAAAAGATTCTGCTTTCTCAATTGAAATAATGTGTCATATGTTCATTTCACAATCAGAAAAATAGAAGACCTTCTGTGCATTCATATGGCAAAACTTGTTTGCAGGGAAGGACCTAACAGAACAGACTCCACTTTTCCATATTGGCCACCCAAGTGACTATGGCTAGGTTACACTGAGGTGGTTTCAAAAGACTTTCTGACCATTATGACCTGTATACTGGCAATCTCCACTTCTTCACACCTTTTGGATTTTAACCTTAAGACCCTATGACTTCACCAAGGACGTCAGAGCATGTGAAGACTTGGATTAACAACTCAGCTCTACCCCTCATTATGCTCTGTGACCTGGTTAAGCTCTTTAACTTCTCTGAGCCTTAAGGTCTTCCGGTCAAAATCAGGGCTAATAAAACATACTTTGCAGGATGGTAGCATGTGGTGGGGGGAAATGTGTGACTTCATAAACTGCTAGATGGAGTTTGTCCAAGCACTCTTTTGCAACTGATTTTTAAAATGTTGATAAAATCATGTCAGCGAGCTGGATAAGGCCCCTGGTCAAGAGAGTCATTTAGAGAGGAAGTTGTTTCTTAGGGTGGTGTATGCGCATAGGGAGCAGGAAACGAAATTGAGAGTGATGAGCAGCTGTTAGCCTCTTTCCTTTCCTGAACCATCTCCGCTACTGCCCCCAAATCCCCCTCCACCCCACCCCCAACCTTCCTCCCCCTCCATCCCCTCTCTCTGACATTTGAGAAGTAAAGGCCTTTATGCGGTCCTGTGCCTGAGCACATTACAGCCTTTGATGTTGGAATATCCATTTCCTTTCCCCTCCCCACCACCAGCCAGGTAGACCACACCCTCCCCAGGGCCTGACCTGGCCTCACCTGCAGCATCCTCATCCCTTGCCTGGCTTCCAGAAAGAGCATCTCCTCTGTTGCAGAGGGTCTGGAAGGCAGTTCTGTTTCCATCTTTCGCCCCCTCCCCTGTGGAGTCTGAATGTCTCTTTCACACCCCGTTAAACCGGTGGAGTTCATTGCTTTACACTCCCCCGGAGACACACACTGATTTTCTGTCTTCTCTCTCCTTCCCTCTTCCTTATTTTTTAAAAATTTTATTGATTTATTTGGCTGTGCCGTGTGGCATGTGGGATCTGAATTTCCCAACCATGGACCAAACCTGCGCCCCCTGCGTTGGAAGCGCAGTCCTAACTGTTGGACCTCCAGGGAAGTCCCCTCTTTCTTATTAAGTTGTGGGTTCTAGATGCACCAGGCATAGCATGTGTGTATAATGGCTTCAGTCATGTCTGACTCCTATGGATGGTAGCCTGCCAGGCTCCTCTGTCCGTGGGATTCTCCAGGCAAGAATATTGGAGTGGGTTGCCATTCCCTTCTTCAGGAGATCTTCCCGAACTAGGGATCGAACCCACGTCTCCTGTGTCTCCTGGATTGGCAGGCAGGTTCGTTACCACTGAGCCACTGGGGAAGCCCTTGGATGCACCAGGCTTTCAGAATTGGAGCCTAACACTTTTCAGCTGAATAAAATAAACGCTCCCAACCTAGCTTGGATACTAGGGTCTGTCTTTCCTTTTGTTCCTGTTTCTCTTTGTTTTCTATGACTCCCTCACCTAGCCACCCCCAACGTCCTATACCACCTTGGAGAGGTTTTATCTGCCTGTCTGGTCCTTGCTTGAAGAAATAATAGAAACAGGATGGTCTTAATTTAAACTACTTGGTGGAGGTGGGGGCGTCCAGACAGAAAGAAAAGGAAGGCCGTGTCCTCTTAAAACGTCACAAGACAACCTTTTCTCTTTTTCTGTTGTTTTTACTCACATACAGCCATGCTTTATCTGATCTTTGTACCTCAGAAACCAGGGGTAATCTTCAGAATCTCTTTCATCACTTTGAACTTGACCCCAGGGAAAAGTGATACAGCATCCAAGTGCAGAGGAATATATTTGAGGTTGGGGGCTTATTTTCTTTGTCCTGGCAGGTAGCAGTGTCTCTGACTCATTTGCTGTTTTTTATTTTCCTCTGAGGAGTGACCAGAATCACAAAACTTGACATCTGTCCCATAAAGCAGCTGGGGACATTAGCAAAGGCTGGGCACCTCCTTTCTCCCCGGCATCGAGGAGTCAGCGCGTGCTGCTCAGAGAGGACCAGCGCGTGTCCCCCCACCCCCACCCCCCCACCGTGAGCAGGTTTGCACAGCATGTGTGCCCTGGAGCACAGATGCCACTGACTCCCCAGACAGAAGCCCAGGTCTCGCTGTCTTACCAGTGAAAATCGGTTTTGTGTGTGCCCACGCATATGCTTCAATACAAAAAGTTGACAATAAAGACATTCTGCATATAAAGAAGAATCCCACCCCCACCCATAATTGGCATTACCATTTCAGTATGTGTTCTTCTAACCTTTTCAATATAAATATAATGGGTACATTTGGGGGAGGAAAACATTTAACCATACACATATGTGCCTATTTTTCTGGCCATGGAGTCAGTCATACTATAAATGCTATTACTTTTAAAATGTGTATGTTGTAGAATCTAACCTTGTCACTAGGTAAATTTTCAATGTCATTTTCGTACTATTGTTTTTATTTTTATTAAAAATTTTTCTTTTACAATATTGCTTCTATTTTACATTTTGGTTTTTTGGCTGTGAAGCATGGGGGATCTTAGCTGCTTGACCAGGGATCGAACCCACATCCCGTGCCTTGGAAGGCTAAGTCTTAACCAATGGACCACCAGGGAAGTCTCTTATTAAAAAAAAAAAAATTAACACTGATGTTTTTAAATGGCTCCATAGTAATCTGTTCTGTGGATATACCACAAATTATTTAACTTCTGTCTTATTCATAGTTTTGTTGGTTGGTTTTTTTTTTTTTTTGCTGCTTTATAAATAAATGACACAAAGGTACAGATACATCTTTGTCCAGTTATGTCTTAGGATGAACCTCTAGACATGGGATTGCTGGGAGTACCATCATTCTCCAAGTTGTCCTTTCATCCCAACACTTATCATGAATTTCACCTGTTTTTGGACACTTTGTATAAATTCCCCAACTAATACAGGGGCCTGTTGTATTGGGTGTAAAGTAAAGGAAAAAGAAACAAATGCCTTGGATAAACAGTGAATGTTTCTTTATCCCACTGTCCAAGTTTAAATACTTGTCTTCCTAAAGACCCCTTCAAGGTCACCATGCAGCTGGGTCCCAGTGTGTGAGGTGGGGGATGGGGGGACTGCAGGCCGACGGGACCAGCCCTCGGAGGCGAGCTCTGCTTCCTTTTCCAGTGTTAACCCTCCTCTCTCAACGCGCGTATCACTTACCAGGACCTGTAACATCATGGCTTTGTGTGTGGAACACTCTGTGATGTAAATTTTTTTTCCTCTAAATTCCAAGAATGAAGAAGCACCGTGTGTTGATGCTCTTGTGATTTCTCAACTGTGACCACCACGTTGGTAAACTGTCTGGTCTCGTCGCCCCGCTACTCTGGGAGTCAGTGTTCTGTTCTACCTCTTAAAACCTGATCTGTTGAAAACTGATCATCTGGGGTTGGACACGGTGGAGCAGGGGAGGGCTGGGAGGGACAGGCATAATCAGAACCAGGGGAAGACCCAGCAGAGAGATGCTGGTTTCTTCTTGTTCCTGTTTCTATCTTCTACTGACTCACTCTTTCGACCTGACCAGGGGGTTGAGAGGGAGCACAGGGGCGAAACAGCTTCCGACCTTGAGGTCACTCAGCATCTCCTGTAAATGGATGTAGTTGGGATTTGATTTTTGTGGCTGGGAAAGTGGCCTGGAGCGTCTCCGTGGGAGGCCAGTGAAACTGTAAACATTGAATAAACAGAAAACTGGAGTCCACACCACTCCTGTGAGACAGACCACACCTGGGTTTCAGTTTAGTCTTTTGATCTCCTCAGATTACAGATGAGAGGAGCAAATGGGATGACATTTATTTGCTTTGAAAATAAGTGAGAGCACCAGTAGAATACAACAAATTCAGAATTTAGGTCATCAGACTATTTCTAGCCCTTACCAACATAGATTACTAAAAAATTAACTATACAAGGGCACACAGCTGCTGGAAAAATAACTTTTCACCATGCATTGTAGGCACCAAG
Source organism: Bubalus bubalis (assembly GCF_019923935.1). Classification (NCBI taxonomy): domain Eukaryota; kingdom Metazoa; phylum Chordata; class Mammalia; order Artiodactyla; family Bovidae; genus Bubalus; species Bubalus bubalis. The sequence continues at coordinate 19,816,688 of NC_059157.1, read as the reverse complement.
CTATCTTGAAAGTGAAAGTGTTAGTCGCTCAGTCACATCCAATTCTTTGGGACTCCATGGACTGTAGCCAGTGAGGCTTCTCTGTCCATGAAATTCTCCAGGCTAAGCATACTGGAGTGGGTTGCCAGTTCCTTCTCCAGGGGATCTTCCTAACCTAGGGATCGAACCCAGGTCTCCAGCCTTGCAGGCAGATTCTTTACCATATAACCCACCAGGGAAACCCAAGCTGTCTTGAGGGGCCTGCATAAAAACGTCTAGGTCTTAGGATTTCCTTGGTGGTTCAGTGGTTAAGACTCTGCACTTCCAATGCAGGAGATGTGGGTTCAATCCCACAAGCTGCCTGCTGCTGCTGCTGCTGCTAAGTCGCTTCAGTTGTGTCCAACTCTGTGCGACCCCATAGATGGCAGCCCACCAGGCTCCCCTGTCCCTGGGACTTCTCCAGGCAAGAACACTGGAGTGGGTTGCCATTTCCTTCTCCAATGCATGAAAGTGAAAAGTGAAAGTGAAGTCGCTCAGTCATGTCTGACTCTTCGCGAACCCATGGACTACAGCCTACCAGGCTCCTCTGTCCATGGGATTTTCCAGGCAAGAGTACTAGAGTGGGGTGCCATTGCCTTCTCCGACAAGCTTCCTGGAGTGGTCTAAACAAATAAATTAAAAAAAATAAAATAAAATAACAGAAAAACAAACACTAATGTTAAACAAAAATCTAGGTCTTGGTTATTTTATTTGAAACAAAACTGATTCTATTTTTTTAAAGCCCCAATTCATCTAATTTATCATATTTATAGATATCTTTCTTTAAAAATAAACAAATTCTTTTTCTCTAAAGTTAGGGTTGCAGGTGTAGTAAAAATGCAGGCAGGAGGTGTGGGCGGGCTCTATTCTCACTGAAAAGATAGAGCAAGTGAAGCAAGAAAATGTGGTGCTGCTGCTTTAGTCACTCAGTCGTGTCACAAGTCGTGTCTTGCGACCCCATGGCCTGTAGCCCGCCAGACTCCTCTGTCCATGGGATTCTTCAGGCAAGAATACTGGAGTGGGTTGCCATTTCCTTCTCCAGGGGATCCTCCCAACCCAGGGATCGAACCCTGGTCTCCTGCACTGCAGGCAGATTGTTTACCAACTAAGCTACAAAAGAGGTCCAAGAAAATGTACAGTCCCTGATTTGAGACCAGACTTTCCCCCCGGAGATCCTGGCCAGTAGGTATTTGAGGATCTAAACCAGCATCTTTTCTTACTGTTTTCCCAACGCAAAAGGACTCATGAGGATCAGCCTGGAGTGGGGGAGATTTATGAAGAGTCAGAGTGAGCAGTGAGGTAGTGCAGCCTCCTGCACGTGGGGGACAGATGGATGTTGGAGATGCTACTAAAACCCTTCGTTCACCTCGGGCCGGGGACTCCTGTTTTGTAAATTCTTCGCCTGACACCACCTCGGTTTGCTAAAACGCATTTCATCTGCTTTGTAGGTCTCTACTCCTGGCATCTCTCTCTCTCTGTAGGAGCTCTGGGCAACCACAGCTGTTAACACCCCAGCTCCCCACCAGCAGCTGAGCAGTCAGTAAGAGCAGCTGAGCCTGGGAGGGGCCCCAGCTGCAGTCCTGGTGTGGGGAGGGGACCAGCCGCAGGGAAAGAAAGGCGCAGGCCCTGGGGGGTGGCAGGCTGGCTGTAGAGTGGGGTGTGAAGCTCAGTGATGCTCTTCCAAACCCAAAGAGTCAACACGACCAACCTTCGCTAATGAAGTCATCGTGAGACCTACCCAAGTCAGATAGAAGGATTGGGAAATCTCAGATGACCTAGTTAGATAAAGTCCTTTAGCATTTTACAGTGCCAGGGCCCAAAGAGAACAACCAGAGGGATGTAAACTGTGCTATGAAATGAAATGGAGTACTAATTAAAGATGCTTCTGAGCTTGGTTAGACTCTTGCCTAATAGTTTTTGCTCCCTACCCCCTATCAGCTGGAATGGAAGCCTGAGCCCTTTCAATTTTCACAAATAAAAATCATCCCAGGTGAACTGATGTACTATAGGATGACCATCTTAGAAGTCTGGTTCTGCCCTCATAAAGCTCTGTGTGTGTGGGTGTGTGTATCTTTCTCTTTCCCCTTCTTCTCAACCTCTTGTAAACTTTAAGGAAAGCATTTTGGCTCAAATAAAAAAAAAAAGCTCTTTGTTTTTTTGTGTGTCAATTATTGGAAGTAATGGAAGCTTCTGAGTCTGTTTCATAATGCCTGGGTCTTTTGCATAACATCACAATCAAGAATTCTAACATTTGAAAAAATCTAGGTTTTCCTTCCTAAGTCTGCATTTTATACCCACTCAGAAAGCTTTGGGGGACTTTCAGAATTGGTTAGACCATGTGTGTTAGGTCTCCTGGTAAGTGACTTAAAAGGAAACAGGATTTAACAAACACAAGGAAAGTGTCTTACAAACAATTTGCCAGATGGCTCTCCTCCGCTTGTCATATCAGCTTGGCTTTGTGACTTATGGGTAAATTTCCTCATACAATTCCCACCGGAGCTGCAGAGTCAGCGAGAGTTTGTCAGAGGAATATCTAAATAAATCCTGGGCAAAGTGGAGTTTTCAATCATGAAACTTCTTGGTGACTTTAATCACACGGAGAAAGCTCCAGGGCTTGGAAGGGTAGCGGTTATGAATTAACCCACAAAGCCTGTGTAAGAGGCGGGACTCACTTTCCACCACAAAATTCGATGGAACCCACTTGGAATACAACTTGTGGTTCAGTCTCTCTCCTTTGACTTGATGTAACTGTGCCTTTTTCAGCTCTGGGATTAGAGATACCAAAATAGTCTGCCTGACATTAGCTTTTCTCAGGCTGGCTGTGTGGATCACAACTAGGAATAGGAAAATGCCAGAAGCTTCTCAAGGCAAAATGTTTTCTTCATTGTCCATATGGAAAGGGGGTGGGAAAGGTTTTTCAACTCCTTCAAGGCAAATATAATACATTCTAATGGCTACTGTGCTCTGATGAAGAAAAATGGGCAGACTCCTTGGCCAAGAGTAAGAGGTACTTCCACAGTAAGGTCACCTGTTCCATTGCACAATAATTATTTACTTTAGGTTTGATTTTTCCAAGTCTGAAGTTGCATATACAGGAAGCGGCCTCGACAGCAAGGGCTGTTTCTGACCCGGTAGGTGGAATTGGGGCCGAGAAAAGACCGTTACAAGTGTGTTTAATAGACACCAAGACTCTTCACTGTTCGCTTGTGTAACTGTCCCTCTCTTGTGTGTGATTCTGTTTAAGTTGAAACAGAAGAGAATGGTGAATATCCATTTTTAGTCCAGTTGTGTAGACTAATATTGGCTAAAAGCCTGAGCTTTTCTTTTAAAAACAAAAACCCAAAATTAGCAAAGCCGTTAAACCTGGAAGTCAGGAGGCCTGGCTTCTCTCTGGCTCCAACTTTGCCATTGATTTAGTTTATAACCCAGTATGATTCTTGTCTTCTCCATCTGTGAAATGGGATGAAGGAGGAGGGTTAGAATAGACCACTTTTAAGATCCTTTCCACTCTGGATATGAAGCTATCATTTTCTTCTTTAGTCCTCTTTGGATTATAAATGATCAACCCTGACCTCCTTGTAACTGGGAAGGATTAATTTTAAATTTACACTGGATCTGTTTCTGCGGCTTTCAGTTCAGTTCAGTTCAGTCGCCCAGTCGTTTCCGACTCTTTGCGACCCCATGGACTACAGCATGCCAGACCTACCTGTCCATCACCAACTCCCGGAGTTTACTCAAACTCATGTCCATTGAGTTGGTGATGCCATCCAACCATCTCATCCTCTGTTGTCCCCTTCTCCTCCCTCCTTCAATCTTTCTCAGCATCAGGGTCTTTTCAATTGAGTCAGTTCTTTGCATCAGGTGGGCAAAGTATTGGAGTTTCAGCTTCAACATCAGTCCTTCCAATGAATATTCAGGACTGATTTCCTTCAGAATGGACTGGTTGGATCTCCCTGCTGTCCAAGGTACTCTCAACAGTCTTCTCCAACACCACAGTTCAAAAGCATCAATTCTTCGGCCCTCAGTTTTCTTAATAGTCCAACTCTCACATCCATACATGACCACTGGAGAAACCATAGCCTTGACTAGATGGACCTTTGTTGGCAAAGTAATGTCTCTGCTTTTCAATATGCTGTCTAAGTTGGTCATAACTTCTCTTCCAAGGAGTAAGCATCTTTTAATTTCATGGCTACAATCACCATCTGCAGTGATTTTGGAGCCCCAAAAAATAAAGTCTGACACTGTTTCCACTCTTTCCCCATCTATTTCCCATGAAGTGATGGGACTGGATGCCATGATCTTCGTTTTCTGAATGTTGAGCTTTAAGCCAACTTTTTCACTCTCCTCTTTCACTTTCATCAAGAAGCTCTTTAGTTCATCTTCACTTTCTGCCATAAGGGTGGTGTCATCTGCATATCTGAGGTTATTGATATTTCTCCTGGCAATCTTGATTCCAGCTTGTGCTTCTTCCAGTCCAGCGTTTCTCATGATGTACTCTGCATATAAGTTAAATAAACAGGGTGACAATATACAGCCTTGATGTACTCCTTTTCCTATTTGGAACCAGTCTGTTGTTCCATGTCCAGTTCTAACTGTTGCTTCCTGACCTGCATACAGATTTCTCACGAGGCAGGTCAAGTGGTCTGGTATTCCCATCTCTGTCAGAATTTTCCACAGTTTATTGTGATCCACACAAAGGCTTTGGCATAGTCAATAATGCAGAAATAGATGTTTTTCTGGAACTCTCTTGCTTTTTTGATGATCCAGTGGATGTTGGAAATTTGACCTCTGGTTCCTCTGCCTTTTCTAAAACCAGCTTGAACATGTGGAAGTTCACGGTTCATGTATTGCTGAAGCCTGGCTTGGAGAATTTTGAACATTACTTTGCTAGCGTGTGAGATGAGTGCAACTGTACGGTAGTTTGAGCATTCTTTGGCATTGCCTCTTAGGGATTGGAATGAAAACTGACCTTTTCCAGTCCTGTGGCCACTGCTGAATTTTCCAAATTTGCTGGCATATTGAGTGCAGCACTTTCACAGCATCATCTTTTAGGATTTGAAATAGCTCAACTGGAATTCCATCACCTCCACTAGCTTTGTTCATAGTGAAGCTTCTTAAGGCCCACTTAACTTCACATTCCAGGATGTCTGGCTCTAGTGAGTGATCACACCACTGTTATTATCTGGGTCATGAAGATCTTTTTTGTACAGTTCTTCTGTGTATTCTTGTCACCTCTTCTTAATGATCTTCTGCTTCTGTTAAGTCCATACCATTTCTGTCCTTTATTTAGCCTATCTTTGCATGAAATATTTCCTTGGTATCTCTAATTTTCTTGAAGAGATCTCTAGTCTTTCCCATTCTATTATTTTCCTCTATTTCTTTGCACTGATCACTTTAACCCTTTTAACCCTTCGACTTTAACCCTTTTCTTATACATAATGACCTGCCACAAGGAGATAACCTGAGCTGCCCACCTGTGAAGGGCTATAAGGAAGTGAAACTAACACTTTCCCTGCTGCCCAAGGCTGGCCATTCTAGGAGACATTTGCAAGGATTGGCAAGGATTGAATAGTGTTTTTACTTTGTTTCCTCAGCTCCTCCCCATCTCTGAACTATAAAAGAACCTGGCAACCAGGCCCTGACTGGACGGTTATTTTGAGGTGCTAGCCTGTCATCTTCTGGGTCAGCTTGATTAAAGTCTCCCTTGCCTCAACCCCTCATCTCTCGGATTCATTGGCCTTTTGTAGAGTGAGCTTGGACGCGGTAACACCCTTTCATGGGGAACTAGATAGGTGGTGGTGTAAATCAACTTTCTTCAGAAGATCTTAATATAAACACCTTAGAACACTGGTGTAAAGAGTTGATGTTTAACTCTGTCAGGGATTATGTACTTATGTTTTAGGTATGTTGCAATATCACCCCCTGAACAGAACTTCAAAATCAGTGGTGAATAAAAACTTGATGTCTTAGCCATCACCTTGGTGGGTGAGGTTAAGTGGTCCCCTCACCGTCTCCAAATTCGCTTTTGCATCCTCTCTCAGAACCCCTCTCCTTGGGCCTGTCTCCATCACATTCGGTTCCTAACGTCCTCTCCCCACTTTAGGGCTGTCTCTGACCACCTCTTTAAAGAAAGTCCATTTCCCTCCCCATCACTTCATCCTGTTTTGTTCTCTTGCTAGCCCTTATCTGAAATTCTTTTACAGTTTTCATTTGTTGGCTTGTTTCCTCTCTTCCTGCATGAGAAGGTGAGATCATGAGCCTAAACTTTATCTTGTTCTCTGTTGTATCCCCAAGGCCAAGTTAAAAATTCTTTTTTTTTTTTAAACTACAATTCCCTTTTTTATTTTTAAAACTTATTTATTATCATTACTTTTTGGCCCTGCCGCATGGCATGTGGGATCTTACTTCCCCTACTAGGGATCGAACCCAAGTCCCCAGCATTGGAAGCACGGACTCTTAATTATTGGACCTCTGGGGAAGTCCTGCAAGTTATTAATAGGTCTTTGTAGAAGGCAGGAGCAAATCTGTTTCTCTTTTCCCCATCATGTTCCTATCATGCTAAACTTCTTTCTTCAAAAGTGCCATGCCATGCCATCCCCTTCATGTGCTTTGCTCTGCCAAGAAGGCCCCCTTCCTTGTTGCAATTCTACCTAAGTTTAAAAACAGCTCAAAAGCTGTTCCTCCTCTAGCACTACCCTGGGACTGAGCCTGGAGCTACTGTAGCTCTTAGCCCTTGTGCTGACTTCCTTTATCTGTCTACCCTGTGGGTCGGAAGGGATCCCTGATGTCAGGGACCAGACCTTATTTACCTCAGTCCCTGCAGGCTTAGCAGCACAAGTCTGACCTAGTGGGTGCTGAGGAGTATTTGTGAATGAATGTGCTGACAAAGAATGTCACCTACCATTTCAATAAGAAAAAGGATATTGAAGCCATCAAATCATCAGCCACTATCGTGGTCCCTAATGGTGCACCTTAAGGGGAATTCAAGATGCAGGGGGGGGAATTCAAGATGCAAGATCCTTGCTTGCCACCAAGCTACCAGCCTCTGCAGCCACCCCCATGGTGTACCCTGAGGGGCTTCAGCAGAGGGAAAAACAGAATACCTGCCCTAGACTCTTACCACTAAATTCATTAACTTGAGATGTCTGGTTTTCTTTAATTAGCAGTAATCTTTTGATGTTCTGACTACCTGGGTTTTTTTGTTTGTTTGTTTTGCAAAAAAACGCCTATATTCCTGACTGCTCCCTATCTCTTTGGAAGAATCCCTCAAAGCTACCTGAGATGCTGTATCTGGAGCTTAAGTCTTCAGTAAGTCCGCTGAATACAACAGAATTCTCACTTTCTAAGTTGTGCCTTTTTTTTCAGTTGACGAATGATTTCCTGTGAAGCTCTTGGATAACCAGACTTCTCTGTGGAGACACAGCCTAGCAGACCCTCAACTTTTGGGAGACTCCATTTACTGCCGTTGTGTCTCTGGAGGGGACCTCCCCGGTGGCTCAGTGGCTCAGATTGAACCGGAGATGCCGGCTCAATCCCTGGGTCAGGAAGATCTCCTGGAGGAGGAGATGGCAAATCATTCCAATATTCTTGCCTGGAATATATCTCGGACAGAAATTTCTGGAGGGGACCTGACTAGGGGAGACTGTAATGACCATCTGGGAGTAGAAGATACTGTCTGACTAGAAGGTGAGCAGGTGCTGCTTGCTGCCCTTTGGGTGAGGGATGCCAGACCCTCAAAAGCATGTCAATCCGTCTACTATTCTTTGGCCTTTTCTCAATCAAGTTGTGGAACAGATTCCCATTCCACAGTTGCCTGCAGCCTGAGAGCTGTGGAAGAACTGATCACATTTTCAAGTATTAGACCCCTGGGTTGGAGAAGGTGATGGCACCCCACTCCAGTACTCCTGCCTGGTAAAATCCCATGGGCAGAGGAGCCTGGTGGGCTGCAGTCCATGGGGTCACACAGAGTTGGACACGACTGAGTGACTTCCCTTTCACTTTTCACTTTCATGCGTTGGAGAAGGAAATGGCAGCCCACTCCAGTGTTCTTGCCTGGAGAATCCCAGGGGCGGGGGAGCCTGGTGAGCTGCCGTCTATGGGGTTGCACAGAGTCGGACACAACTGAAGCGACTTAGCAGCAGCAGCAGCAGTCCCCTAGGTCACAGATTCCACTGAAACCCAGGAGAAATGTACAGAAAGGCATGTCAGCTTCACATGCTTCAGGCACCATTTTCAGGGATTGCTTGACTGAAATCTGGCTGGAAGAAGGGGTGCCCACAAATGATCAGGTTCTTCCCAACCTGTTTCTGATTCTCTGGTGAGTTGGATGTGATGACAAGCATGACAGTTCCCCTGTTAGCTGCATGTGAGCTGTTAGGAGACTAGTCATTTAAATTAATTTTTCTTTTTAAATAAATTAAAAAAAATATTTTTTTGATATGGACCATTTTCAAAGTCTCTATTGAATTTGTTATAAGCTTGCTTCTGTTTTATGTTTTGGCTTTTTGGCATGAAGCATGAGGGGTCTTAGTTCCTTGACCAAGGATGGAACCCACACCTCCTGCAATGGAAGGTGAAGTCAACTGCTGGACCACCAGGAAAGTCCCTAGTCATTTTTATAAAGAACAGTTATAATAGGGCAAAACATCTCCACATGGTACTGCTAACTTCCACTCACAGGGGATGTTACCGAAGAGTTTTAGAATGTAGAAGAGATACCCTAAACCTACAAACAATGGGGAAAATAACACTTGCAAAACAAAAATAGCATGTGTAACTGTTTTTTGATTGAAAAAATGAATTTTTTTCTGGTTTGCCAAGGATGTGGAAAATAGGAAGCTCAAGATAATAGCATTTAAGTAACTAGCCCAGCCTTTGGGATGAGTTTTTAAAGTCTTACATTTTGGGGGATTCAGTGGAGGGTTTGATTAATGGAGCAAGATTTCCTAGAGGACTTGATGCTACAGTTCTGGTGTTTTTAGATGTCGGCATCTCCAGTGAATGTTATAAAGGTTAATATAATACGATTCTTCTTGAGTTACTCTTTTGATTGCCTTCTTTATTGTGTAGGATTCCTCCTTTGTTTTAATGCCTCCCAGAGCCTTTTATGTTCTTCTGTTTCCATCTTATGTCATTATGGCTCTATCCTATTTCTCCTATTAATTTAAAATTCTTTAAGGGCAGGACTTGTAGCTCAGTTATCTCTACAGCTCCTGCATCATTCAGCACAGAGGTAAGAATTCAATACATTGACATCTTAGTAGAAGAAATATTCTGTATGTATTATAGACGTGGCTATAGTGTAAGACAATGTTATAAATGGCAAGAGCGGTACAGGCACAGCGGGCACAGGGAATTCAAAGGACCCAGAGTTATAACCTGCTATCACACTGTTTTGTGCGACAGTCATATTCTTTGACTCTCCTCTGTGTAATGTCAGCTCGTCTCTACTAGTATTTATGCCTTACAGCATCCTCTGTAGAGTATCGATTCACCTATACTTTTTCTCTTCTTCTAGGAAATGAACTCCATCTATCATCTCCTATGGGTCACTCGACGCCTTTACAATGTCCCCCATTGATAGGGTGAGTATATAACTTATCATCCAACAAAGACAGTTTGGGGACTAAAAAAACGTGCTGCTGCTGCTGCTGCTAAGTCGCTTCAGTCATGTCCAACTCTATGCGACCCCATAGACGGAAGCCCACCAGGCTCCCCCATCCCTGGGATTCTCCAGGCAAGAACACTGGAGTGGGTTGCCATTTCCTTCTCCAATGTGTGAAAGTGAAAAGTGAAAGGGAAGTCGCTCAGTCGTGTCCGACTCTTAGCGACCCCATGGACTGCAGCCTACCAGGCTCCTCCATCCATGGGATTTTCCAGGCAAGAGTACTGGAGTGGGGTGCCATTGCCTTCTCCAAAAAAACGTGCTATTTCTCCTTAACCTGGAGCTACAATCCACAATGTCAGTCAACCTGGAATGAATGATCATCCCACTGATGGGAAAAAGCCTCTGGGATTATTTCTGGGATATAAGCCTTTCCAGGTACCCAAGAGTCCCCTACTCCAACTACCTGCTTTGCCTTCTCAACTGGTTTCCTATAGGTGACAGACTCTTAGCTTATTGACTCATATTAATTTAGATTTTTAAAAAATATTATTTACTAGGGTTAAATACAGAATTCTCCAGGCCAAAATATTGGAGTGGGTAGCTGTTGCCTTCTCCAGGGAATCTTCCTGACCCAGGAATCGAACTGGGGTCTACTGCATTGCAGGCAGATTCTTCACCAGCTGAGCTACCAGGGAGGCACTTACTAGGGTTAGATGCCCTAGTTTTTGGTTTTGTGTTCTTTTTTTTCACCCTGCTCAAATAGTTCTCTTCAATACTGAGATATGCAGGGTTAAACTTTCGTTCCTATAGCCTTTGTTCTATTCAGTACAATAAAGCCTTCTGTGAATGGCCCAAGTGACTTCACTCTTACTTCCCTACCCATAAAATAAACAGGATGCAGCCTACTTTGGGAAAACTTATCACAAAAACGTAAGGCATCTCATTTACTAATTTTTTAAAGTTATAGTTACTTGGTAGGGGTGGGGTGGAATGGTAGGGGTGGAGTGAGGGGGAAAGTGGGAGAGCCGTGGGGATATAGCACATCTTTTCAGGGACTCCTTTCAGGAACACAGTGCAGGGATTTACAGACCACATCAAGCACTCTGGAACTAAGCCAGTCTGCATGGCTCTGTCCTTGTATCGGTGGGAAAGGGTTCGTTTTGAACAGAAATGCCTTATACGCTGACATTTCTCACTGCTGTGGGATATAGGAAATGTGCTTTGTCGTCATTTTTTAAAATTCCAAATTGTGTGACCCCGAGACCTTCAGCACAAATGGTCTGGGAAGAATGGTTGGGAATTCTCTGGTCCTTCGAAGTCCCTTGCTCCGTCCTTAGCAGCTGGCTTCTCCCTTCCTGTAGAGAGAAGTTGGCCTGGCTGCTGCTGTTAGTGGACTTTGTAAGCTTCTTGCATGGGACCAGTGGGATTTTTAAAAATGTTTACCCTCTCCTTGCCAAGCTTTCCAGACTGTTTGAGATTTAAAAAAAATTTTTTAGTTTAAAAAAAAATTTTTAATTAATTTATTTAGGCTGTGCTGGGTCTTTGTTGCCATGTGGGCTTTTCTTTAGTTGTGGTGAGTAAGGGATACCCTCTAGTTTTGTTCGGGCTTCTCACTGCACTGTCTTCTCTTGTGGTGCGTGGGCTCCAGGGCACGTGGGCTTCGGTAGTTGCAACTCCCAGGCTCCAGAGCACAGGCTCAGTAAGCTTGTGGCGCACAAGCTTAGTTGCCTCACGGCCTGTGGGCTCTTCCCAGATCAGGGACGGAACCCAGGTCTCCTGCATTGGCAGGAGGATTCTTTACCACTGAGCCACCAGGGAAGCCCCTCTCCCAATTTTTTTAAGTCAACTTTTTATTGTTCAGAGTTCTTTTAAGGACAGCTCACCTAGGATGTGGGTTAAACCCTAAATGATAAAAATCCATTTCTTTATGACAATGTACCATTTGCTTACTCGTCAGGGGTGAGGGGTTGGGGGAGGGAATGAAACTGGATGGAGCCCAAGCAATCAGCCATGACTTTTCTGACTCCGGAAACGTCAAGGGCTCTAGGACCCAAAGAGATAGACTGTAAAAGTTTAGGTTGCTGGAAACTCTGAGCAGTGTTTACTCACCCGTGAGACAGGCACTCTTGTTTCCACAACGTGTGGACAATGGTATCAGAGAGTGTTGATTCAGTGTGTGTCGTGTAATATGCACTGGGTTTATTTTTTCTGTATCCACTCATTTAAACCTCACAAAAACTTCATGAGGGAGGTATTGTTATCCTCATTTCATGGATGAGAAAATAGAGACTTAAAAGACTAAAAATGTAGCCCCAAATCCCAATTAAACAATCAGCAGCACCAGTAATTGGATTCCAGTCTGGCTGACTCCAAAGCCCTACTTTTAACTGATGTACTCTACCATACGGTAGTAAACAGGAAAGTGAGTCTGATGTTCACGTAATGTAAACATTTTGCATGCCATATTGAGGGTCTGTACCTCTGAACAATGCAAAACAACACACTTTCTATCGCTTCTGTTTGTGGCATCTCTGAATTTACTTCACTTGGCTTTAGCCCTGCAAAGGACGTTTATCTTAAGGCATACAAGGCAGTAAAATAAGCTACATTTTTATTTCTTTGGAGGGTGTGTTGGGTGAATACTAAAGTGGTGATGAAGCAGTGAGGAGCCCACGCACCACAGTTAGAAAGTAGCCTCTGCTCCCCAAAGCTAGAAAAAAAGCCTATGAGCAGCAATGAAAACCCAAAATAAAAAATAAATAGATTTTTAAAATTAAAAAAGTAATGGTTAAGAGGTGCAGCTGCCCTTGTTCAAGATTGGAACTTATGGTCAATGGTGGCTCATTTCTTCTTTTCTGGAAAGGCTCAACCTTAGTCTATCCAGATTAGGAAAAGCCAGTATATTTTCTGAAGAGATCCTAGAGTATCATCCATCCGACTGGAATCAGATATATGACTCCCTCAAGAGAGAAAAAATATCCTTCTTGTTGAAAGATTGTACATGGAAAATATTTTAAAAATCAAGCAGTGGGTTTGGGTTGCCGATTTTTTAATGATCGATCTCTTTCTGGGCCAATTCTGTATTCAGGGTAGTCAGATATGATCAAGTGGCCTTGTGATCTTAGCTCTACTCCCTTAGGCACAGATGAGTGCTTGAAATAGTTGAATGTTCCTGTCACTCCCACCTCCGGGGTGTAGGGGTTCCCAAAACCTGCCCCCTTCCTTCCTGCCCACTGCCCTCTCCCCCTAGCCCAGTGGGTCACAGGTACCTCAGCGCCTTTGGTATTATTAGTTATTACAGTGTTACTAGTGATGAATCACAAGGTTCGGACTTTTTTTTTCCCTCCCAAAGCAATTTACCCTCGTCTCCTACTGAAGCTGCATTCTGACTGCGGGATTAAAAGTAATTAAAAACATTTAAAATTATTTATTAAAAATTTAGTTAGTCAGTTGCTGTGTGCAGGCTTCTCCTCGTAGTGGCTTCTTCTGTTGCAGAGCTCAGGCTCTAGGCATGCGGGCTTCAGTAGTTGCAGCACATGGGCTTGGTGTTTGTGGCTCCCCGGCTCCATGAACAGGCTTAATAGTTGTGGAGCATGAGCTTTGTTGCTGTGCGGCACGTGGGATCTTCCCCGACCGAGGATGGAACTCATATCCCCTGCATTGGCAGGTGGATTCTTTACGACTCAGCCATAATGGAAGTCCCCAAATGTAATTTTGTTGCTTTAAATACTTCTCCATATTTTCTGCATTTGGTATGTGATATTTTACAATCGTGTGCTTAGTCGCTCAGTCATGTGTGACTCTTTTTGACCCCATGGACTGTAGCATGCCAGGCTCCTATGCCTATGGAATTTCCCAGGCAAGAATACTGGGGTGGGTTGCCGATTTCCTATTCTAGGGGATCTTCCCAATCCAGAGATTGAACTTGAGTCTCTTGCACTGGCACGTGGATTCTTTACCACCGCACCACCTGGGAAGCCCATTTTACAATGATTAAGCTAGTGCCACTGTGTTGTGCTTAGTGACTCAGTCTGACCCTGTGACCCATAGACTATAGCCCACAAGGCTCCTCTGTCCATGGGGATTCTCCAAGCAAGAACACTGGAGTGGGTTGCCATTCCCTCCTCCAGGGAATCATCCCAACCCCAGGGAGAACCCAAGTTTCTCGTATCGCAGGCAGATTCTTTACTGCTTGAGCCTCCAGGGGAGCCCAAGAATACTGGAGTGGTTAGCCTATACTGGAGTGGGTAGCCTATCCCTTCTCCAGGAGATCTTCCCCACCCAGGAATTGAACCTGGGTCTCCTGCTTGCCTTGAGAATCCCAGGGACGGGGGAGACTGGTGGGCTGCCAACTATGGGGTCGCACAGAGTCGGACACGACTGAAGCGACTTAGCAGCAGCAGCAGCAGCTCCTGCATTGCAGGCAGATTCTTAACAGCTGAGCTACCAGGGAAGCCCTATTAAGCTAGAAAGATTATTAAAGATTTACATATTCTTGAGTCTCAAAACTAAAATCTCTTTACCTGCCATGTATTTGAAGTGTGTGTGTGTGTGTGTGTGTGTGTGTACACCTGATTGTGAAAACCTCCCATCTCGACTTTCATCTCTGTTTAATTTGCTGATAGGTTAAATTACTTATAACATTATACCCATCAATTCTCAGATAGGGGCCACCAGCTCTTTGCTCTTGTTTAGTGGAGAGTGTTCATTGATGTGCACCCTGAGTAGGAAATTTATCCACCTCCTTCAACATTCAGAATGTACCAGAAGTTCCCTCCTAGAAACAAAGTTATCAGTTTCTTGAGTGTTTTCCGAGATTTTTCTTGTTTATTTAAGCATACACACACACACACACACACACACACACACACTGCCCATAAGTTTGGGCCAAAATTAAAACCAAGACCGGAAGTAAAGTGAGGCTGGGGTTGCTCGGCTTGACCTATGTCCCTACCCTGTGCCTTTTTCTTTGGGACCAAGATACCTGACTTCTGGTTCAGATTCTAATCCCCACAATTTTCTCATACTTCCCTCTTCCAGCTCGGAGAGAAACAGCCACTCCTATTGATTTCTGATCCCCAAACACCTGTTTCTTCTTCCCTTTAGAAAAAGCTGTTTACGGTCACACGATGGAATGGGTACTTTCACAGATGAGGCACAAGTGCAGGGAAAATGGGAAGAAGGGAGGCAGCGGAGGAGGAGCGGGTTGACACCCACTGTGGGCAGCACCCCTCACCCTGCAGCTGCCCAGCTGTGTCCTGTGCAACTCACAGCCTGTGGGAGGCGAGAGTCCAGGGGTCCTCAGAACGCGCAGTGTTCTCATCACTCCCACCTCCAGGGCGTGGGGGTTCAGCAAGCCTGCCCCCTTCCTTCCCGCCCCCTGCCCTCGCCCCAGCTCCCCAGCCCAGCGGATCAGAGGTACCTCGACGCCTTTGGTATTATTAGTGTTATTACAGTATTATCAGTGATGAATCACAAGGTTCGGACTTTTTTTTTCTCCCTCCCAAAGTAATTTACCCTCCTCTCCCACCGAAGCTGCATTTTAGGCAGATTTAAATGTGGTTCCTCCTACCAGGTTTCCAAGCCCGCTGAATCACCCAGCTTTCTGAGGAGAGAGGGCCCCGCGTGGCAGAGGGTCTGGTTTTCCCAGCTGACCGGCCCACGTGCGTTGGGCTGACCTGATTTGAGACTCGGGGGCCTCACTCGCAGGAAGTGCGCTTGGTTTTCCCAGAAAGAAAAAGTCCCATGGCCAAGGTCACCTGTCTCTGATGGTGTTTGTCAGCTTCAAACACGGTGACTCATAGTCACAGGTCGAAATAAACCTACTCGCTATCATTTGTTTGAAATGAGTTCCCACCACCTGGGAAGGTTGGCTGCCTCTGGTAAGTCACGTCTCTGGAGCCCGGGCGCTGATGAAATCATTTTTAATGACACGGTCTCTAAATAGCCCAGGCTTGCTTTTTTATCTTGTTTTGGGTTTTTTGTTTTGTTTTGTTTTTTGGTTCACGACAGGTCCTTGGCTCTTATTTTAGGCCTCAAATGAGGTGTAGTATGAAAATTCTTTATTCTTTTCTTTCCTCCCAGAACTGGCCTAGGTGAGGGGAAGGTCTGGTTGGAGGGTGAGTGGGAGAATGTGGAGGTGGGAGGTGGGGGTGGCTGACGTGGGCTCCTGGCATCAGCTCCTGGCATCTTGGGCAATGGGGCTTTTCCTCTGCCCTGAGCATTAGCCACCCAGTGGTGGATGGAATGTTCCAGATGGGCCAGCGGGTGATGTCCTGCCACTTGGGCCCCACACAACAGAGCCTGCAAGGCACATCCCCCTCCCAGGATCTGGTCTTCTGGTGGGAGTTTCAGATCTAGATATTCTGATTAGGCGTCTGAACTGATGTGTCAGTCATGTCCGACTCTGCCACCCCATGGACTGCAGCATGTCAGGCCTCCCTGTCCTTCAACTTCTTCCGGAGCTTGCTCAAACTCAGGTCCATTGAGTCAGTGATGCCATCCAACCATGTCGTCCTCTGTCGTCCCCTTCTCCTCCCACCTCTTTCCCAGCATCAGAGTCGTTCCCCATGAGTCAGCTCTTTGCATCAGGTGGCCAAAGTACTGGAGCTTTAGTTTCAACATCAGTCCTTCCAGTGAATATTCAGGGTTGATTTTCTTTAGGATGGACTGGTTTGATCTCCTTGGAGTCCAAGGGACTCTCAAGAGCAGAGCAACACAATTTAGAATCAGAAATATAACCAGCAGAAGTCAGTTCTTTGGGTGGGTCAATCTTCTGCCTGTCTATTTATGTACTTGAGAAGCCAATTAAAATTTTAAAGTCTTGGTAGAGGCTAGAATCACAGGAAAAGGAGAATTTAAAATGTACAGCTAATTTTGTTTACCCCTTTTGTTACTCTAGTGTGTGTGTGTGTGTGTGTGCACCTGCATGTGTGTGGCAGTCTTGCTAAAGTTTCAAAAAAGGAGAATTACAGATTATCTGTTTTGTATTTTAATTACTATTTATTATTATTCTCCAATAATAATTGGAGATACCATTATGCTTCAGACATCTTTCCAAGATGTCTGATTTTTCCACCGTTTGGACATACTGTAATTTGATGGACATCCATCAGATTGCTTATAATCGAATTGAAAATTGCAAATCCATCTATTGCTTATAATCGCTTGCTATTACAAAAGCTACTGAAATGAACAAATGATTTAAGAGATATTTTTACCATGGAGTGCTCTAATAAAACATCCTCTCTTGAAAGGAATGGTCTTGTCTACCAGCCCCAGTGATTTTCCTCCTGGACACTGATGAGCACTGACAGATTCTGAGCCTCCCACCCTTTTTTTAAAGGCTGCTCCCACCACGCCGCTACCCCAGTCAGGTTTCGCGTTTACTATTACCCTTCCTCCTGAGCACAATGCAGTTAATTAGATTTTTGTCTTTTTATTTAGTCTCAGATTTCACCAAGTGCCTCTCTGAGACTGCATCTAAGTTGCCAAGGTTACATTTAAAAGCTTCTCAACCTTATCTTTATAAAACATCGTGTTACTTTTAGGGTTGTAGAGTATAGAGGTGTAGTGTGTGTGTGTGTGTATACACACACACTCATATCAAACTTGTTTAGCTTTCAGGGAGAAGGAGGTTTACACTGCAACAATGCAAATAATTAATATTCGACATCTATCTTTTTCAAAGTCCTGCTAGCACGTTGCCTCCAGAAATTCCTTACTGACCGCATTTCTGCAGACTCCAACTGCCTTGCCCTCCTTCGGAACCTACTTTGCCTTCCTTCAGTGCCTTATTAAAAGCCTGTGCTGTCTAACCCTTACGCTATCAGCTTCTTTCCCTCTGAAACATTGGAGCATACATCTCTGAGTATGTAATACCCTAACAAGTACCAAAGTGGAACATGTAAGCACTAGAATCATGCTATCATCTGGCAGACAGTGCCTCTCAGATAGACGCTCGACTTTCAAAAGCCGTGTCACTGAAATATCCAGGAGGGGAGGCGAATCCCTCCCTTATTTCCTTTCTATTTTTAAATTTTATTTATTTTTAATTGAAGGATAATTGCTTTGCAATATTGTGTTGGTGTCTGCCAAACATCAACATGACCTCCCTTATTTCTTGTTATTTGCAACTGCTGTAACACACAAATCTCCAAGTACGTAATGGCTCTAGCTCGCTCAAAATTTATATCTTGCTCACATAACAAGTGGGAGGTCGAGCAGTTCATCAGCGTGACCCTCCTCTGCATTGTAATTCTGGGAACCAGGCTCCACCAGCGCTGCTGTCTCCAACACATGGCTTCCAAGACTGACGCTTTATCAGCGAGAAGGGGAGGAGAATCATGGGGGGACCCTGCAAGGCAGGCTTCCGTGGGCCAGACCTAGGAGTGCTGAGCATCCGTTCTGCTCACTTTCTGCTGGCCAGAGCTCTCTTGTTGCTCCCCTAACTATGAGTCCAGGAACTTTAGCCCTTGGCTGGTCATCTACTTTCTAGCAAAAATTATACACTAGGGAAGGGGGAGCCTTGGCTTTTTGTCAGATGCCTAGCTATCTTTCTCTTTAACTATTATCACGTTTTTATATATCATCTTCTGAACACACTATTAACACGGCATTGTATTGTATATATATATGGACCATCTAATTAATTCTCAAATTAATTAGTCATTTCTTGTCAATACTACCATTATCATATTTTTTTTAGATGAAGAAATTGAGACTCAGTCTAGATTTCTTGCCCAAGAGAATACATATAATAAATCTGGGAATTGTGATTCAAATCCTGGTCTACCTGGTTTTAAAACCTAGTGACTTTAAATTTTCTGTTATACTGTCCATGTATGAATAGAAGTGGCATATCTGGGTCTTTAACAGCTAAAACGGAATACGGTACTAACACCAATGATCGCCTTTATGGTTTTCATCAGTTTTGTAGCAGAGTTGAGAAGGCCTGATGTTCTGAGTAATCTCAGTGATTTTCACATTCACCTCTTGTTTCTTCTTTTTTATTGTCTAGAATCTGAATTATTTTCAATCATTCTCAAGGATTCAGTTTCTAGTCATGTGAGGATGATGCTTAGATATTTAACTTCAATCCCAACATCTCATCTTAGTTTGGGCCCATGATTCTGACTGCCGGCTCAACACCTCTGTAGACACCCCAAATTCAACCTACTGAAGGCACTGTCTTCATGCCTTTGGAACTGCGCATTCCTTAGGCTGGTTAGTCAACAGCTCCCCTAGCTTTGATGAACTCCCCAAGACGGGAGTGCCAAACGTGTTTTTCCATCACTGCTTACCTCCTAAAGATTAAATAGATTCTTAGCTACTTTGCATGTCTTCTAGACGGGCCAAATGTTATCACTCTTGCTAACAAGGTTGAGGACTATTTTGAGATGGTGATGATGGTTATCTCAACAAAAATTCTTCCATGTGCCAGCCTCTTCTCACTTTCTGTTTGACACTGAAAAGGCTGAGGAGAGTGTCTAGATGGTGCAAATCCTTTGGGGCTCAAGCCTGGCCTGAGTCATGGACACCCACTCACAGAGATGTGTTCGTGCTTATGAACATAACTGCGGGGGCCATATGCATATATTTGGATACCCCAAGTCCCTCTGTCCAACCTACTCTCTGGGAACATTTTTTTCTCTTCCTGTCTCTCCCACCCTTTGAGCTGATCCAAGTGCAGAAAAGAGTCCAACACATCAGAATTCCTCTTCTACACGGGCATTCCTGAGAGTTTCTAGGAAGATGATACTTGTCCTTAGTAATTTCAGCCTAGGGAAACACAGGGGCCTCTCCAAGATGCTTCATCATCCAAAAAAACTTAGACTACTTGTTATAGACCTTGAACCTAGCTAGAGAGGGGCTGGAGGGCCAATTGGTTACCAATTACTAAATTTAAAAAAGAAATACCAACACCAAGACATCCTAGAATCAAGAATAATGTGAAAATGGCAATTGATGACCAGAGAATTTAAATTCTTAATTTTCACCACCTTTTCATACTTTGCAAAAATAATTTGCTTATGAAAATGAAAGAAAATACTTGCAGCTGCTTAGTTTCCCTCTTGTATGCCAGGCATTGCTGCTAATCTACCAAAATCCTGTAAGATGGGTATTATGTATGTTTTACAGATGAGGGAACTGACCTTAGAGAGACTGATAAGCCAAGTTATTTGTGCCCTGTGGCATAAGGGATCTCACTTCCCCGACCAGGGATCAAACCTGTGCCCCTTGCATTGGGAGTGCAGTTTTAACCACTGCCCACCAGGGATGTGCCAATCCAAGTTTTTTAAATGAATCAATTATCCCCCTCCCATGCACACACCATTTTTATATCTGTAGCCACAGACCTGGGGCACAGGATCATGTCTGCCTTCTGAACTCTTGGGTCCCCGTTACCGAGTCCAAGCTTGCTCTGCTCGCCGCAGGACAGGCCAATGAATCCAAGAGAAGAGGTGTTGAGGCAAAGGAAGAGACTTCAGTCAGGGAGCCGGCAGACTGAGAAGATGGCAAGCTAACACTTCAAAATAACCAACTTATGGAGTCTGGATGCCAGGTTCTTTTAAAGATCAGAGAGAAAGAAGCAATGAGAAACGAAAATCAAAAGACAGAACAGAGAGGGAGATGCAGTGGGGGAGTAAAGTGAAAGGGTCTTCAGTCTTGTAAAACATCTCCAAGGAAATGGCCAGCCCTCAGAAGTGCTGTGTTAAATCTCTTCTATTCACAGGTGGGCAGGGACAAACCATCTCTCCAGGACCCGAACAAAGACACTTTAGTTTACAGTCAAGCAGAGGGGCAGTATCCTCCAGGAATGCCATGAAGTATGATTGTAATAATAAAAGCAAGTTCAGAGAAACAGTTTCCAACATGGAGTCAGAATTGACTTCCTGCCAAACCCAAAGCTAGTACAATTTCTAGTAAACGTTTGCTGAGTAAAGTAGCACATGAAAGGGTGATGTGATTAAAATGATGGTCTCCTTCCAGAGGTGGTGTAAATTGAAATGTGTCCGTTGTAATGTGCTCACAAGCCACCTTAAAGTTTCAGCCGTTTAGAACTGTGAAGGTGTGTTTCTTGTTCTTGCTCTGTGTCCGTCACAGATTTTTGCAGCTGGTGATGGGGGATTCCACTCACCACAGTCACTCAGTAAACTGGGCTGATGGAGCGACTCCTACCTTGGATGTTGCTGATTGTGTTGTGATTAAATCATGTAAACTGAAAAGGACACCTGTCTCTTTCACTCATGACTCACCAGCCAGAACTATCACATGCTCCCACCTAACTACAAGGGAGCCAGGACGTGCAATTCCATCATGTGTCTGAAAAGGGGTGGACCCTTCTGGGTCCACCTATGGACCATATTAGTGCTGTGTGGCAAATAGCACTAATGACCTCCGTGGGATGTGGGGGTCCAGTGAAATGAATGATATAAAAATGCTTTTTATCATAAGTGATTCCTGGTGATTATTAGGCTTAAGAAGCCTCAAGTCAGGCCTTCCCTGGTGGTCCAGTGGCTAAGGTTCCATGCTTCCAATGCAGGGGGCCCAGGTTCGATCCCTGGTCAGGGAGCCAGATCCCACATGCTACAAATAAGAGTTGGCATGCTGCAACTAAAGATCGAAGATCCTGCTTGCCCCAACTAAGACCCAGCACAGCCAAATGAAAAAAAAATATATATATATATATATATATATATATTTATATTTATTCCCAGTATTCTTGCATGGAAAATCCCATGGGGAGGGGAGACTGGTGGGCTCCAGTCCATGGGGTTGAGAAGAGTTGGACACAACTGAGCACACAGACACACACACACACACACATATATAAAGATGCCTCAAGTCATTGTGTTGGTTTCGACTTAGGTATCTCATGAGGAATTCATCCTAGGCCATAATAAAAAGGCCCTGGGGCCTGGTAAGAGGGAATATCATGTCCAGTCCTGACCCTTAAAAATAGATGGTTTCCAGTCCAAATGCACCTTCTTAACACCCCAGTCCTGTGTGATCCCCAATCACATGTAGGTCGGTTAGGAAGTTGCTTTCTCAGCCAGAAGATGAGGCTTCAAGAAGTCTAATCACTTGCTAACCTTGGGCTTACCCTCGCTCTTAAATGGTGAAGACTATTGTTCCCATCCTTTCTTTGCAACAAAATATTCCAGGCTCATATGATTTGGAGACTTGGACCTCAGTGATTAGGGAATAGGTAATAGAGATTTGAGGTCCACTGGGGTGATTACTGGGGGACAGAGAGGAGTAGCAGAACCTTCTAACCCACTTCCATCATCTGGTAGGGCAGCTGGAATCTGACCAGATGATGTTCCTTTCTGTTGTTCTTGGCTGATATTGTAGATCTGGGGAAAACAAACCAAATGGAATCCCTCAGTTCATGTCCTAACCGTATAAAGTACTGAATACATCCAAGAGGAGCAAGGAAACATTAATGCACAGTGAAGTCATTTATGCTTATCTTGTCATCAAAGCATTAAAGCCATTTTGCTACTAGATGGTGTCTAGTCCCACTCCTCTATAGAAGACAATAGACAGACTGGCACACCCAATTTGAATCTTTGTTCTCTGAACCACAAGATATTGCCTGCTTTGGCTTGAAGGGTAGAGATGGAAACCAAGATTCCCCATAACTCAGCTCCTCCAGATGTCTATCATTGATTGTGTCTGGGAGTGTAAAGGGAATTTCTCTTTTGTGCATCAGCTTCTCCAATTTTTAGAGTACTCAAGATTTTGTAAGCCAATGGCAAAGCTACTTTAGGATGTAAAGAGTATTTTGCAGGCAGCTGCTCTGATTAATTCTCCTTCCACCTACCTGTGTATTGTTCTGCTCTCAACTCAAGCTTGGGATCTCTGGTTTTCTTTTCCTTTTCTTTCTGGTTCTTGAACATTCCCTTTACTTTCTAGAATGTGCTGCCTATATTACCATTATAACTTTTGTTTGATATAATGAATGAAGAAAGGAGTTCAGTGGGAGTGGGAGCTTCAGGGCATTTGGTCCACCATGCTGCTGCCACTCTCAATTTTCCACTCTTCTCGGTCACTTTATTTTTTATGTACTTATTTTAAAGATTTTTTAATGTGGACATTTTAGAAGTCTTCATTGAACTTGTTACAATGTTGCTTCTCGTTTATGTTTTGGTTTTATGGCCATAAGTCATGTGATATCTTAGCTCCTGGACCAGGCATCAAACCCATACCTCCTTGCAGTGGAAGATAAAATCTTAACCATTGGACCACCAGGGTGGTCCCTGTCACTTTGTTTTAACTTAACTTCTTATAAAACAGTGTAATGAACTCTCATGAACATTACCCAATTTTGACAGCCATCGTTTTATTATTCATATTTATGCTAATCACACCGTCCTGCATGCTGCTTGTTTTTTTTTTTTTTTTCTTTTTTGAGAATTTTAAGGCCAGTCCTTGAGCTTTGATCATTTCCTTCATAAGAACACCAATATGAACCTCACTCATAAGAAATCTGCAATACTATTATCATGTGTCAATATCCAATATCCAGCCTCTGGAAACATTAGTTTTTTACATGTTGTATCCTTGATCTATTTGCTGATTTTCTCAACCTTTCCCCCATAATTTGTTTCTCCGCATTCTTCAGGATGGTCTTGATTTTTCAGGCCATTATGTCAGATATAAGAGTTTTCCTGGTGGCGCAGTGGTAATATGCTTGCCAAGGCAGGAGACATGGGTTCAATCCCTGGATCTGGAAGATCTTCTGGAGAAAGGGATGGCAATCCACTCCAGTATTCTTGCCTGGGAAATCCCATGGACATCCCGGTAGGGCTTTCACTTTCAAGTCAGATATAAAGAGTGAATTCGGCTACTAAAATTTTTTAGTTTGCAAAATATATTTTTTGCTGCAGGATTTTAGGGGATAAGATTCATTTTTTTTTCCTTCAGATATCCAGCTGTCACCTTAAATAGCAATTTCACTGGCCCATGTTCTGATGATTTAATCTCATCCTTCTCTTTGACTGCTCCTGCTTTGCAGGTGGGTGGTTATTTTCTCTCTGGGATATAAGTCTTGCTGATGGAAGACTTTAATGGCAAAAATCTCACAGACTGTGACAGCAAAGATATCTTAATTAGTGTTTGTTGAATCAGTAATGAATCTGTAGCCAGGGATTTGTGTACCTCATTTGTATATTTCATTACTGTTGTCCCCTGAACAGACTGAAGTCACAATAAAATTTGCACCTAAACAACTGATTTGAATTTTCATTTCTAAAGGTGATCATTTCCAGGAAACATAGTCTCTCTTAGATATATTTTTAGTTGTTACATGGGCTGTGCCAAGCTTGGTCTTGAAAACACCCCTTGGGTTAGAGGAATATTTGTCATATGTAGCAACTGCACTAAGGGTATGAGGATTCTGTAGGAATGTGTGTGTGTGTGCGTGTGTGGCAGAGGTTGTAGCATCCAATTGCTCAACCAGGGGTTTAATATAAGTGTAGGGTGGGACTTCTCTGGCAGTCCAGTGGTTAAGACTCTGTGTTTCCACTGCAAGAGGGGTGAGTTCGATCCCTGGTCATGGGAACTAAGATCCCACATACCTCTCAGTGTGGCCAAAAAAATTTTTTTTAATAAATTAAGTGTAGGGTTTTAAAAGAAATGTCTTTTTTATTTTCTGTTTTCTATTAAGCTCGGTCCTTTTTTCCTAGGGGAAAATATAAAAGCGCAATTAGACATAAGCAGTTGCATGCAGTTAATCTCAGGTTTCCACAAGCATCTTCAGATCCATTGGAAATGATGCAGTTTTGAGAAAGGAAGGAAGAAGAGGCAAGAAGGCGCCATCCCCAGAGTGAAAAGCTCGATGCATGTGAATCGAACAGAGTCCTATTTGTTTGGCAAATAAGAAGACTTTGTCTCAGATTTGCCTTCAGCTGGCTGTATGTATTCGGAGAAGGCAATGGCACCCCACTCCAGTACTCTTGCCTGGAAAATCCATGGACGGAGGAGCCTGGTAGGCTGCAGTCCATGGGGTCGCTAAGAGTCCATCACGACTGAGTGACTTCACTTTCACTTTTTACTTTGATGCATTGGAGAAGGAAATGGCAACCCACTCCAGTGTTCTTGCCTGGAGAATCCCAGGGACAGGGGAGCCTGGTGGGCTGCCGTCTATGGGGTCGCACAGAATCGGACACGACTAAAGCGACTTAGCAGCAGCAGCAGCAGCAGTAGCTCTATGTGTTAAAAAGCAGAGACATTACTTTGCCAACAAAGGTCCGTCTAGTCAAGGCTATGGTTTTTCCAGTAGTCAGGTTTGGATGTGAAAGTTGGACTGTGAAGAAAGCTGAGTGCCGAAGAATTGATGCTTTTGAACTGTGGTGTTGGAGAAGACTCTTGAGAGTCCCTTGAACTGCAAGGAGATCCAACCAGTCCATTCTGAAAGAAATCAGTCCTGGGTGTTCATTGGAAGGACTGATGTTGAAGCTGAAACTCCAATACTTTGGCCAACTCATGTGAAGAGCTGACTCATTGGAAAAGACTCTGATGCTGGGAGGGATTGGGAGCAGGAGGAGAAGGGGACGACAGAGGATGAGATGGCTGAATGGCATTACCGACTCGATGGACATGAGTTTGGGTGAACTCCAGGAGTTGGTGATGGACAGGGAGGCCTGGCGTGCTGCGATTCATGGGGTTGCAAAGAGTTGGACATGACTGAGCGACTGAACTGAACTGAGCTCTATGTTCTGGGCAAGCCACCTATATTCTAAAATAAGCATAATGGTATGCCCCTGGTAGGGCTGTTTCCAAGATTAATGGAGGCATGGTGAATTGCTCAATAAATGTTAACATGGTTATCTACAATTTTAGTGTTGGGTCCTAAACACTATGTGTTTGCTTCTGTGGTATTCTGTATTCTGTAGTATTCTGTATTCTAAAGTTTGCCTTTGATGGTCCCAACACGTCTAGACTTTAGGCTGCAATGGCATTTTTCAGTCATGCACAGAGTATTTCTGTAGAGCAGGGGTCCCCAAACTGTGGGATCCAATGCTTGATGATCTGAGGTGGAGCTGATGTAATAATAGAAATAAAGTGTACAATAAATGTAATGCACTTGAATTGTCCAGAAACCATCCCCCCCCCAACCCCATCCTGGGTCTGTGGAAAAATTGTCTTCCACAAAACCAGTCCCTGGTGTCAAAAAGGTTGGGGACCACTGCTATAGAGGATTACCTTGGTGTTAGTAAGTAAGTGTTATTTTATATTTAAAAGTCCATTTAGATGTTAATGCCCTTTTCCCTTAAATGGGTCTCAGTGGAAAGCCCTAACTTTAGGGGAGCAAATTTGCCTTGAGGGGGAAGGGGCGGAGGAGGATTCCTCACCACTAATGGAATAATGAATATGACGTGTTTAAGACTGAGAGTGGAACGATTAAGAAAACCCTTGATCGGAGTGCTTGGAAATCCAGCCTAAATTTTCTGAAGAAGTGTTTCTGAGCCGACTTTGGTATTTGGTGGACGACTTTATCAACAAGACCAGGAGAAATGTGGGCAGGGTGAGACAGGACAGGAAATTACTACAGAAAGTTGATTTAAAAATAGAGAATGAGACGAGTTAACTGACCTACTGATTTTCCTCTTTAAGCGAAAAACCAGGGGCTCTAATCTCCCAGAAATCAGAATGTTATGACTTTTCTACACAGAGTGTAAGGCAGGAACGGACACGACCATGTACTTCCTATTATACATGACTCACTCTTCTTTTGAAGCTGGGTGTTCTCAGTACTTCTCCAGATGGTCTGTTCTGAGTGGACGAAGGATCCACCCCAAGGAGGCAAGGATTTGGGAGCATGGGTCAGTGAGGTTAATAAAGACAGGATCCAGGGAACTTGTTCAAGAGAGAGACAGAATGAGAACCAGGAAGGAAGAGTTGATATTTCTGTGAGGTGTGATGGTGGCTGTATGGTCATAGTTTTGTGAGGGTGAAAATGCAGGCGGCTCTGGATTTCTTGCAGCATTGTGGGATGGAAGTAACGTCGAAGCTTTTGAGAGACGCGTGCAGGGATAACATTTCATAATGCCTTAGATTTGCTTTTAAAAATATGAAGACCAAAGCTGTGACAGTCATTTTGTGTAGAAGGTGTGGTTAGCGGCGGCCCCTCTGCCTGTGAGGAATATGAGAAATAGTAGAAAAACAATCATGTTGTGTGTTAGCAAAGGGAAAGAACAATAAAGTGATTTGCAAATTTAAAATATATATGTTTTTATTTCTAGGATCAGGTGACTTTGATAAAGCTCTCTTGGCTCTGTTGCTCCTCAGTGAAAAGCAGAAAATATTTGATTGGATGGAGAGACCCCTTTCTTTGTGTCCTGCCTGCCAGTCTGGAAGGAGAAAAGCTGTTACAGGGTAGGTTCTTCAATAGGACCATAAAGGGGATCCCTGCGTGGTTATTCCTAGTGACTGGTTGTGGTTAAATGAGACATGTGCTTCATCAAAAATTGAAAAATGCCTCTCCCATCCTCCCCTCTTTCCTTCCCCTCCTGTGGCCTCCGTGTTTCTCAGAATGCAGGGAATACACACTCTTTCCACAAACCCCCATGCCAACTGCAGGAGATGGGAAAACTCCTTTATTCAACAAACATTTTAAAGCACACACTGCGTATGAGATAGAAGGGCCCTATGCTTTCACGCTTGGCTGGTGCCATCTTGAAATTCTTAATAATTTTTGAACAAGGGGTTCTGCGTTTCCATTTTGCAGTGGGTTCTGCAAATTACGTAGTAGCCAGCCCCGAGTGGTGAACAAAACAGACGTGTATTGTTCTCATGTAGCTCATTTTTCTAGGATTAGATTTTGGTCTGGGCCTGGGTGGGGTAGGGTATGTAGTCCCCAGGGAGGAGAAGCAGCTATGTAAACAAGTCCAGCAGAGCAGGGGTGGGGGAGGGGAAGGAAGAAGGAGGGAGGCAGAAATGGTCCCTGGGGGTGGGAGTGGGGGGCAAGGGTAGCCTTAAAAGAAGAGTGAGATGTTTGCTTGCAGGAACGTGTGTGGGCGGGCGAAGCTTGGGCTTCTGGGAAAAGGCTACAGAGATGCTGATGGGAAGTGCTCCTGTGTGCCCTTGGCAAGGCTGAGTTCACGGTCTGATGGATGCACTGTGGTGAGAGAGAGAGAGAGAGAGAAGATCAGCAAAGGGCTCCAATCCTAGAGGAACTTCCCTCCATGATAAGGCACTGAAGCTTCATCTTTGGGTCACTGGTTCTCAACTCTTGTCTACTCATTAAAACCCTTGGGAGACTGAACATTATACCAAGCTCCCACTTCCATTAAATCAGAATTTTAAGGACTGGGGCAAAGGCATTGATCCTTTAGAGCAACGCAGGTGAATCTGATGTTTAGGCAGCATTAGAGACTACAGATTTAAGCAGAGGGGCATCAGGATGTAGGATATCACACTGATAAAACTGTTCGGGGAGGACTGGGTCATAGCTGAATTTTAGAAAGATCTACAGTAGCCAGAGGAAGAGTTCGAGAGCCAAGGTCAGAAGGTAACATCAGTATTGAATGTCTGGTTTTTGAAGTTACTTTCAACAGGTCTGAGTGGACAGTATAACAATGCATGCTGAGAACTTTTAATATTCAAGTCAAACAATAACCTTTTAGTACCTCCCAGTAGTATAAAGGAAGACATACATCCATCAATTTTGGGGGCATCAGTTGTACTTCTCCAGGGCTTGATATGAAGCCAGCTGGTTTCATAGATGACAGCTCTGAGGAAACACTGAGTAGACACAGCTATGGAAAATCACAGGTTTTGTGTTTGTTAGTCTTTAGGACAGTGTAGCCAAAAAGTAATGATGCTGTGTGATTCTTTTCAGCTCACCCCGAGATGGAAAGGGCATGGGTCACTGAAGTGAAATACTCACCTCACCGGCATATGAGGTGACATCTTTGTTCTCATCCTTTGTTTTTTAACCCAAATGACAAATGGATCTGTTTATTCCTAGCTATCCCACACCCCCTGGATGGTTATGTTGTTGTACAATCTGTGCGTGTACAGCTGGATGATTTTATGAATGTTGTGTCAGTACATGTCTTGGGTTTAATAAAACAACCCTCCCTTAGAGGCAGACACATTATGAGTGGAGCACCGTCTCAGGGTGTGGGGTTTCCTGCACATACTCTTTGTCTTTCATTTTATGAGAAAATATTTTTAAAACCTAACAAGTATATTTTGACTACCCATTAGCAGTTTCAAATTTTTAGCAAAATGCTAACCATCCATCAGGTTGAAACAATTTAAGCATTGAATCTCAAAAACAGATTAGATGAAAACCAATTTAACTTTAAAGGAAAGTTTACCTGAGAGGCCCTGGAGAAAATTACTGGTAGAGGAATTTCGGAAATCGAAGAGTTTTAAGTCACTGTGGTTGGTCTTACCCCAGGAATAAAGTTGAGTGCACACCGTCTACCTGGTATATTTTGTGATGGAGTAAATTTTTGATTCCATCACAGTTTGAGCCCAGACTCAAACTCTGACCATTTCCCTCCCTTTTCTAACCTTACCTTCTATTTACAAAGGAGGGTTCTTCTCTTATCAGGCCAGATCATACTCCCCTTGCACATATGGAGTTTGGGACTTTAAAGGATCAAAACTTGCTCAGGTTTTTAGGGAATTAGAATATGCAGAAGTAGGACTTCTTTGGTGATCTAGTGTCTAAGACTTTGCACTCCCAAGGCAGGGGACCTGGGTTCGATCCCTGGTCAGGGAACTAGATCCCACAAGCCACAGCTAAGACCTGGTGTAGCCAAATAAATAAATAAATATTGGGAAAAAAAAGAGTCTCCTTAAAAAATATGTGGAAGTAGGAGAGACTTCAGAGGTGAGTTCCAAGGCTGACTTTCTCATGTTGGAGAGTAAGAAAAAGCCAAATGTAATAGAATTTATTAACCCCAAGAACATTAGACTTTTATTATAATAAATAGCCACTCGTATTTGAAGGTGGTAACAGTTCCCATTGGGACAGGCATATTATATGGGAGGTGGAAAGAATTTCCAAATTATAGAGGAAACGTAGAGTGGAGGGTATAGGTGCTAGTGTGGGTTATTGGATTATTATCTGCTGAGATACAAAGATCATCTGATTGAGAAAAGGACTTCTTTCCTCTCTTGATTGATGATGTCAAAACCTTGGCCATTGTCCATGATGAATCACCACCCACGTTTAGCAAATGCCCACATATGCTGAGGTGACTTGCAGGCAGAAAGGGCACCTCGTGGCTAATTGAGAACATTGGCTGTTGGTAAAGAAATCCTCAAAGAGGAAGAAGGAAGGTATGTTGCCGTGGGGCTCCTCAGATAAATAGAACTCCTTTTGGTAGCATTTGCCACATTTTTTAGAAGGTGGTCGTTCTAAAAGGTCCTGCCTGCCGCAAGCATTTCTTACAGATGAGTTTGTGTGTGTAAAGGGATTTCCCTCTGAGAACCAGAAGCTCTGTCAAGGCATTTGTGTCTAAGAAAGAACCATCTAGAGGGTGGAGGTGGCCTGTCTGTTGCCAGAAGGACCAGCCAGGTACGGAGTCAGGTGACCTTCTCAGCGGGCACACGCTCACCTCCTGTGGATTCATGCAGCCTTCTTTGAACAAAGAATTCCTCAGTTGAGAGGATTTAAATCTTGACTAAATCATGATGGGGGGAATAAAAGTACTATGCTAAGAACAGCATTTTCATGTTTTTTTTTGTTTGTTTTCCTGACAATGAACACTAGTCTGATAATCAGCCATGACAGAGAGCTTCCTCAAGCAGCCTCTGGACGGGATTTTTCCATCTTATTCTAAATTATATTCTTTATCAGAGTAGAAGAGAAGGCTTGAGACAGCCCTTGGCACCCAATCAAGTGGGCGAGGCTATGCTCTTGTCTTGATTTTGACCTGCCACAAGGCTAGTATTGGGTCAGCGGTGGATCTGAGGGCCTGTGTTCTTTGTCCTAATGTTTGTGAATGATGCGCATTATGCATAATATGATTATGATTGCCGAGCTAAGAATTCTTCTCCAGCTCTTTTTAAAATGTCATCAGATTCTAAGTGCTTTCTTAGTCTTTCATGAAGATACTGGTGGTTTTCTTAGATGACCAATCGGCATAAAGGTGATGAGATGGCACGTGTTGTGTAGCAATATTGTCTGTGCTGTCCTCTGCCCCTGTTTGCTCCTCGGTCCAGGGCTTGTCAGAGTGGATTAAGCAAATGAAGTGTAATTTGTCAGATTCCAGGAAAGGAAATGGAAAACTATTCTCATGTGCTTCAGTGGCTGAGTCCCTGGTCTGGTGACAGAGTAAGCACTTCCATGACGTGGGTTAGCTTGGTGGTGAAGCTCATAGCCTTTGGCACCATGTTGGTTTTGACACATATAGACCTTGGCATTACACAAACCTGAGTTTGATCACCAGCTCCCCACTATTACGTGCGTTCTCAGTCATATCTAACTCTTTGTCACCTTATGGACTGTAGCCCTTTAGGCTCCTCTGTCCATGGGATTATTCTGAACATGGGATTATCCTGAAATTATCCATGGGGTGGGGTACCATTTCCTCCTTCCAGGGATCGAATCTGTGTCTTCTATGACTTCTGCGTTGGCAGGTGGATTCTTTACCACTGAGCCACTGGGGAAGCCTTACTATTACTGTGTGGCCCTGGGCAAATTACTTAGCTTCCCTGGCCCCCATTTCTCCACCCAGAAAAATGGGTTAATAGCACCTTATTTATTGGGTGCCATGAGCATTGGCTGGAATAATGTTGAAAATGAGTCTAGTGGCATGTGCTTGTGTTTTAAATATTCTAATTCCTTTTATAAGAGGGGAGCTGAGCAGTGGAGTCCTTGAGCAGGGTTTGATCAGTCAGCACTTATATTCATTCTCACCTCCCTCCAGAATGCCTCTCCTTACTACAGAGATTAGAAAACCCCAAGCTACCACATTTCCCAGACTCTCTTTTAGCTAGAAGATTGTTCCATTTCACGAGATCTGTGTATACGTTGTTTGCAAGGAGGAAATGAGGTAGTGGCCATTTTTCATGCTGTTTTTGGCTATTTTCTGCAGGCAAGCAAGATCATGAAATTTTCTGGAGCACTTGTCCAGCTCTGTAGGTGATGTGAAGCAATGACATTCTGATCCTGGCATCCAGATCCCTGTTTCTTCACCCCTGGATTGCAATTATGATGGTGTTCTTGAACTCCACACACTCAGGGGCAGCCTCGAAAGTCCCCAGTGTCTTGATTTCAGCACAGGGAGCAGCTTCCTAGTCATTGGCTCTTTGGAATTATGGGAGTACCCCGGGACTCACCCAAGAGCCCCCTTCTCTTGTCTTTCCACCACTGCCCTAATTCAGTCCATTTGTGTTTAAAATTGAATGGAGTATGTTTCAAACACCAAATCCTAATTTGTACAGTAAGTGAGTCCCATGGGAAGAATGAAGGAAGGGACCATATAGAAGAAAAGAGAGTAGTGAGAAGAAGGTGCAAGAGGTCAGGAAAAGGAAAAGATACCTTTAATTGATGGCTAAGGTAACACTGACCATTGCTTACAGTTCAGATAAGCATGGAACACTCAAGAAGGGAGAAGCAAAACTGCTATGAGGTCTGGGTTTAAGATCTGCTATTTAAAAAAGAAAAACCTGCTATTAAGTGGACATCAAGGATGACATGGATCCCATAGGGGCTTTTCTGATAGCTCAGTTGGTAAAGAATCTGCCTGCAGCGCAGGAGACCCCAGTTTGATTCCTGGGTCAGGAAGATCCCCTGGAGAAGAGATAGGCTACTCACTCCAGTATTCTTGGACTTCCCTTGTGGCTCAGCTGGTAAAGAATCTGCCTGCAATGTGGGAGACCTGGGTTTGATCCCTGGGTTGGGAAGATCCCCTGGAGGAGGGAAAGGCTACCCACTCCAGTACTCTGGCCTGAAGAATTCCATGGACTGAACAGTCCACAGGCTTGCAAAGAGTCAACCATGACTGAGCGACTTTCACTTTTCACTTCCTATAGGAACTTAAACCAACTCCAGTTACTTGGCCATCAAGTTTGTATAAACAGTGTAAGGGCACCAAGTCTTTGATGAAAGCGCTTGCACAGTATAAGACATCTACTGGCTTCTTACTCTACCAGGGACGTGTAAGAAATAGCTAGCCCATTTCAGAGAATTATCCCATAAATGAATAATGAAGTTTGATGGAAAAGGATTCTTTTGGCTGTGTCTTGATTGGACTGGAAATATACAGAATCTATAGGAGCATCCCTGGGCTGGGAAGTCATTACTTAGTGGTCCTTTCCTACCTGAGGCTTGTTGATTAAGCTGCTCTCTCCCCTGAGGCTGTGTTCCTATTTCAGAGGCAGATCTGTAAAGGGGATTAAGTATTACAGGAGCATTCTAGGCTATTAAGCATAACACTGTCCTGATGATGTTTGCATTCAACTGTGGCTTGGAATAATCATGGAGATAAGAGTCCTTAAGAAAAGTCTCTCATTAGCACATTTATCCACAGGTGTTCTAGAGATAACAGTTCTTAGTGAAATGTAGCCGGGTTACTGGTTTTTGGCTAACATTAGTTTATCAGCAAGGGTGCTGTGAAAATGGCACTTGAATGTAAAGAAAGCAATTATTTCCCTAGCAATCTGCTGTGGGTAGCAAATTGGGACCATTCTGTCTCTTCTCCATCTAAGATACTGGCAACAGTTTCAGGAAAGGTTTGATGTGCCCGACCTTATCAACAGTCACGGAGGAAGTGATGAAGCTACAGCTGCCTTGTGGCAGTTGGAATCTTTTTAGAAAAACTTTCCATACCCAACCTGTTGGAATATCATCACCAGAGAACACAGACAGACGACAGGACATCAGTACCAGAGATGATAAAGCTACATGGATTTACGGATGAGGTAGATTACAAATGGCTGCAAATTCTTTGCAGGTCCTTCCATCAAGAGATGAAATCTAAGGGCTTTCCTGGTGGTCCATTGTCTAAGACTCCATGCTCCCAATGTGGTAGGACCCAGGTTCTATCCCTGGTCAGGAAACTAGATCCCACATGCCACAAATAAAGATTCCACATGCTGTGGCGAAGACCCAATGCAGCCAAACAAAACTTTTTTTAAAAAAGAGATGAAATCTATCTCCACCCCTTCCTGCTGGACTGGCCTTGTGACTTGCTTTGACTAATAGAATATCGGAGAGGTGATGTATGATTCCAAGCCTACGCCACAAGAGGTCTTGTCCCTTCTGTTCTTGTTCCGGTGGAAGGCTTCCACGGCTATGAGCCCAGGCTAGCCCACTAGAGGACAAAACTATGTAGAACAGAGGTGAAGCATCCTTGCTGAGGCTCCCTAGGTCAACTAGCCTCCGGCTGCCCCACCAGGACTGCAGGTTCACTGAGTGACTCACTGATATGACCCGTATTGTGAGAGGCCTCTTACAATCCAGCTTCCATACTGGTTTACCTGTCTCATACAGGAGTTTTGTTGTTCAGTAATTCAGTCATGTCCAACTCTTTCAGACCTCATGGACTGCCAGGCTCCCCTATCCTTCAGTATCTCCTGGAGTTTGCTCAGATTCATGTCCATTGAGTCAGTGATGCCATTCAACCATCTCATCCTCTGTTGCCCACTTTTCCTCTTGCCCTCAATCTTTCCCAGCGTCAGGGTCTTTCCAATGGGTCGGCTCTTTGCATCAGGCCAAAGTATTGGAGCTTCAGCTTCAGCATCAGTCCTTCTGTTGGGGGAAGCACACTGATCGAAACCGCCCACCCTGGCCAGGCACCATAGTAACCATTTGCATGAATTGTTTTATGACAGGAGATCCTGATAAGGAATACGGAACTAATAAGCCACCACTAACCAGAAGAGTTCCCGGAAAGGTCGAAAGGAAGGCAATGGCACCCCACTCCAGTACTCTTGCCTGGAAAATCTCATGGACGGAGGAGCCTGGTAGGCTGCAGTCCATGGGGTCGCTAAGAGTAGGACACAACTGAGCGACTTCACTTTCACTTTTCACTTTCACACATTGGAGAAGGAAATGGCAACCCACTCCAGTGTTCTTGCCTGGAGAATCCCAGGGACGGGGGAGCCTGGTGGGCTGCCGTCTATGGGATCGCACAGAGTCGGACATGACTGAAGTGACTTAGCAGCAGCAACCGGAAGAGTTCTGGAAAGGTCGAAAGGAGACACCACGTGTCTGTCCACTTCCCAGAATCCCTCTTGCTAGCATCCATCTTGGCTGAGCGATGCATGCACCACCAGGAAAGACTCTGAATTAGAATGATTGGCCAAAGACCACCCGGAAACTAATCCCATCACCATAAAACCCAAGACTGTGATCCACACAGCAGAGCTGTTCTCCTGGGTTCCCTTACCCTACTGCTCTCCACCTGGGTGCCCTTTCCCAATAAAATCTCTTGCTTTGTCAGCACATGTGTCTCCTCGGACAATTCATTTCCGAGTGTTAGACAAGAGCCCAGTTTTGGGCCCTGGAAGGGGTCCCTTTCCTGCAACACTTCCATTGAATATTCAGGGTTGATTTCTTTTAGGATTGACTGGTTTGATCTCCTTGCTGTCCAAGAGACTCTCAAGAGTCTTCTCCAGCATCACAATTCGAAAGCATCAGTTCTTCGGCACTCAGTCTTCTTTATGGTCCAACTCTCACATCCATACATGACTACTGGAAAAACCATAGCTTTGACTATACAGACCTTTGTCAGCCAAGTGACATCTCTGCTTTTTAATAAGCTGTCAAGGTTTGTCATAGCTTTCCTTCCAAGGAGCAAGCGTCTCATACAGGAGTGCAGACCAGCAATGCTAGGAGTTACCTGTCTTTTTCTCGGCATGTTTCTGACTGCTTTCCTGGAAATACACTGCATCCAAGAGCCAGAAGCTGAAAGTTCAGTTTTGCTGAAAGTGAAATTCCAGTACTTTGGCCACCTGATGTGAAGAACCAACTCATTGGAAAAGACCCTGATGCTGGGAAAGATTGAGGGCAGGAGGAGAAGGGGACAACAGAGGATGAAATGTTTGGATGGCATCACCAACATGATGGACATGAGTTTGAGTAGGCTTCCGGAGTTGGTGATGGACAGACGTACTGAAGTCCATGGGGTCGCAAAGAGTCAGACAGGACTGAATGACTGACCTAAACTGTACTGGAGGGCCAGAAATCCTCCCAGAGTCTCAGGAGAGTGATATTTCACATGGAGTCCACAGGAAGCTCATTGGACTGCTGGTTTTAAGGGCCTTAACCCTTGCTGATGGAACAGTGTTGTGGGGGTGGAGGGGGTCTTGCATTGAGTTTAGGGAGCACCTGAGCACAGTTTAGGTGGATTTACTTCTTTCAGGCTTTGTTGATTGCACTTCCATTTCTCCACCTCACAGTGATGGTTCTAAGAATTTTGGGGTCTTTGAAAATGGATGAGTTCTCTGCACCCTTTCCCAAGGAAAGAAATGTGAATAGTTACTTTCAAAACAAAAATTTTGCTTACAGTTTGTAGGGGTGAGGAGAGGGGAGGGAATGGAGGTAGGAAGAACCCCAGGGAGTTAAAATAGCAGGATTAGTGTAATTGGTTTCTCGGTTTAAAAAAAAGTCAGAAAGCTCCATTGGAATTAACTTCTTAAATTCCCTCCATTGCTTAAAAAAATCCTTTGGATTGTAAATGAAGCCTTTATCAATCAAGTAAGTCAACACAATGTGGGCTTTGAGAACAAAATGAGGGACTGCAAGCTATCATCAAACACAAAGGAAAGCCCAGGGTGTATCCTGCCTGATTCTTTTAGAAAAGAGGGAAAATGGCTATTTCTGGCTGTGGGGAAGAGCTTTTCCATTCATCAAGAAATTGAAACAAAGAGAGAGCCCTGAGGCTTTTGGGGGTAGGAGGGAGGTGGGTATTGGTCTCACTTAGATTGTTGGGTTTCTCCAGGAATACTCTATAGAAAGTGGCAGGAACATCTCAGAACTCAGATCTCCCCGCTCTGTGAACCCATTCCAGGCTCTCTGAGGAGCTCTGCTGGCCTTACGTCATTTGAGCTACCATAGGCAAGGAGTCCAGCCTGTGTAGTGGTAGGTGGTGTGTGTTGAGTTGCAGAGCTAACCCCTTTCAGTTCAGTTCAGTTCAGTCACTCAGTCATGTCCGACTCTTTGCGACCCCATGAATCGCAGCACGCCAGGCCTCCTGTCCATCACCAACTCCCGGGGTTCACTCAAACTCATGTGCATCAAGTCGGTGATGCCATCCAGCCATCTCATCCTCTGTCGTCCCCTTCTCCTCCGGCCCCCAATCCCTCCCAGCATCAGGGTCTTTTCCAATGAGTCAACTCTTCGCATGAGATGGCCAAAGTACTGGAGTTTCAGCTTTAGCATCATTCCTTCCAAAGAAATCCCAGGGCTGATCTTCAGAATGGACTGGTTGGATCTCCTTGTAGTCCAAGGGACTCTCAAGAGTCTTCTCCAACACCACAGTTCAAAAGCATCAATTCTTCGGTGCTTAGCTTTCTTCATAGTCCAACTCTCACATCCATACATGACTATTGGAAATACCATAGCCTTGACTAGACAGACGTTTGTTGGCAAAGTAATATCTCTGCTTTTGAATATGCTTTCTAGGTTGGTCATAACTTTCCTTCCAAGGAGTAAGCGTCTTTTAATTTCACGGCTGCAATCACCATCTGCAGTGATTTTGGAGCCCAGAAAAATAAAGTCTGACCCTGTTCCACTGTTTCCCCTTTGCTCTCCCCTAAATCCTTGCTAGCAAAGGGTAGTAGAGAGGGAATAATTTGTACTTATAATTTTAAATAATAATGTACTAATAATTACCAAAATATTTTTTATTTGTACTTACATTTAAGGACCCAGTCTGTTTTTAAAAATGTTATCCCAGCTAAAGAGGAATTTTAGGTCAAGAGCAAAATTCTCTTATTTTTGTTGTTGTTTTAGTCACTAAGTAGTGTCCAACTCCTTTCCATCCCCATGGACTGCAGCCCACCAGGCTCCTCTGTCCATGGGATTCTCCAGGCAAGAATACTGGAGTGGGTTGCCATTTCCTTCTCCAGGGTATCTTCCCAACCGAGGAATAGAATCCGAGCCGCCTGCATTGGCAGGGAGAATCTTTACCACTGAGCTAGCAGGGAAGCCCTTTAAAATTAATTCAAATAGCTACACAATTCCATTTACTTTCTTTCATGTTAAGTGATAAACTGAGGCATATTAAGAATTTCGAGAGTTTATTTGAGCAAACATCCATTCCAATCTGTTTGGTAGCAAACCAGAAGCAGTTAGGAGACCTTATTTGGCAAAGCCTGATTGTTTGTTTGTGATCAGTTGTCCTCAGGTTTCGATTTCTCTACCTTGAGGTGTTCATAAGATCAGGTTTTGGTTTGCTTACTTAGGTAGCCAAGACATTAGAACCACCTCTGTCTAACAGCGTCTTTGTTCAATGAATTTAGCACTCTGCTAAATTGTTCGGGGTTTCTTTAATACATAAGAGCTTTAGAAAATACTTTTCCTCATGTCCCTGTTAGAAATTGAGTTGTCAGCCAACTTCTGAGAGCTGCTGCTGTGGCTGCTAAATCACTTCAGTCATGTCTCACTCTGTGTGACCCCATAGACGGCAGCCCACCAGGCTCCCCCATCCCTGGGATTCTCCAGGCAAGAACACTGGAGTGGGTTGCCATTTCCTTCTCCAATGCATGAGAGTGAAAAGTGAAAGTGAAGTAGCTCAGTCGTGTCTGACTCTTAGCGACCCCATGGACTGCAGCCTACCAGGCTCCTCCGTCCATGGGATTTTCCAGGCAAGAGTACTGAGAGGTGCTACTTTAACAAAATACCTGGAGAGAGTCAGTCTTTAAGCAAACTGGCAGTTCTTGGCACTAGTGAACCTAGTTGATTATAGTATGTTTGCTTTCATATAGCATCTAAAATTAGAAGCAGATTCTCCACTAGAGGCTGAGTAAAGGGACATGTGAACAAATCTGATGCTAATCAAGCAGCTCTTCCAGGATGATTCCAGTTGGTTTAGACTTTCCCCACCACTTCTATAACCTGAACATTTGTCTATGGCTGCACATTTAAAAAGTCTAGGGGACCTTCAAATCCAAAGACAGTCTTCTAAAACTACTTTGGACTTCAAAACACTTGAAGAAAATGGCTACTTAAAAAAAATTCTTGGAATTGGTCATAAAGTCTTAGAATTTGAGATGGACATACAGCCCTTATTCCTATGTGAACTTATGACTTTGATAATACACTTTTCATGAGGTCTCAAACATAGGAAGTGGCTGACAAAGATTATGAAAATCAATGGTAATAACAACCAGACAAAAATTCTTAAACATATAAAAAGACCTATCAGAATGACTTAAAGCCTTCCAAATGTACTAGACAAGTCATTTTCATTTTTAGAAAAATAAAAGAAAAAAAATTTTAGTGATAAATTACATGAGCTAGATTGATGCAAATTTAGACATTCCAGGAATGCAAACGACTTAATTCTTAGTAATTCATTTGACTTAAAAAGTTATTTTCTCTATTTCTGTATTGGAAAGTCCAAAAAGAATCCAGGACATAGTGAAAGCTCCTTTTTTAAAAGCATTTTGAGTTGAGCATTTTCTATGCTTCTGCCTGTGTGTTAGAAAATCAAACTCAAGCAGGTCGGCAGCCTAGGGCTTAGAAGGGATATGGTTGAGTCAGGAAGACCCTCTCCTGGATCTTGTTTTAGGCCAATGCAAGTTCAATCCCTGGGTTGGAATGATCCCCTAGAGGAGAACATGGCAACCCACTCTAGTATTCTTGCCTGGAGAATCCCACTCACACATTGGCTGTAGTCCATAGAGCTGCAGTGCAAACAGTCGGACACAAGTGAAGCAATTTAGCACACCACGTAGGTACATTTCCTACTTGCAAGGGGCAAACCTTTAACTCCCCCAGTTCAATGTCCACTGTAGCATGGAGGTTATGAGAAAATTCCTGGTCCAAGGCTATTTCCTTGTAGGACACCATAGGCAAGGGAAAAAAAGCTTTTTCCTGTGTCCATCTTAGGTTCTCAGACCCTGTAATTAGTCTTAACAAAAACAGATTAACCAGAGAACAAACAGAAGTTTATTAACAACTGCATTGAACGTACACATGGAGCTACTCAATAGGAGTGGTTAGAATTGTGCTTACACAGCATCTTAAAAGGAAAATAAGGTTTTAGAGAAGTGACAAGTCAAAGGAAAAGGACTCTGAGTTTCTAGGGTTGGCAAATTGTAGGAAGGCAAATACGTGGAGGCACGAAAGGAAGATAAGGGCAAGTTTTAGCAATGTTTTTTATGTAGATTCCTCTGGACTGATCAGGATCTAAAGGTGTCTCTGGTGATTAACTTCTATCTTTCCCAGTAAACAGCTTCCTTAGTGGCTTAGATGGTAAAGAAACTGCCTGTAATGCAGGAGACCTGGGAAACCATGAGGCATGGTGGAAAAAACAAAATTCCATGTTAATCCTCATTCATATGCTGACCTCCAGTGTGACCTTGGACAGGTCAGTTTCTCTCTCAGAGGCTCGGTTTCCTCAACTTAAAATGAGGATATAAATAATGTCTACAGTATTAACAAATAATAAATGAATGGGCTAATGTCTGTGAAAATGCTTTCTAAACCATCACTGCTGTACAAATAATAGCCCTACTGATTTTTATTAATCTATATTTTGGTAGGGAGGTA
This sequence comes from Bubalus bubalis, assembly GCF_019923935.1. NCBI lineage: Eukaryota > Metazoa > Chordata > Mammalia > Artiodactyla > Bovidae > Bubalus > Bubalus bubalis. Next base: position 19,776,369 of record NC_059157.1, on the reverse strand, counting down.
GAGGAAATTTGGAGAGAAGGATATAGATAGATTTTCTCATATGTGTATATGTGTATGTGCCTGTATTCATGAGTTTGTAAAATATACACCAAAGTAATTAAAGGAGATAGTTTGTACAGTTTTTATTAGTAAGTAAAAGTAGTCACTGTAGTTGTGACTATTGATCTCTATTCTTTCTATCAGTAATTAGATTGTAGGGCCTATGTCTGTTCAAATCATGGAATGTTAGAGATCTGCCTTTCAAATAACTATACGACCCTAAGTTATTTTTAGCTTTATTGGAAAATACTTTCTCCTTCGTCCAGCCTTTTATCTTCAGTTATTGCCCAGTCCTTCCAAACCCCTAACGTCAGGTAATTGCCCTTATTCTGGTACTGGTAGATGCTACTGATTCATAGGGAAAGACTTTGATCTGAACCAGCATGGAGTAAATAACCATCCAAGCTGTGGCTTCCAATTTTAGTTACTTTCAGCTTGCGCATTTGGATGAATCACTACACTTAAGTTTAACCCTATGAAAGTTGGTTGAGGAATGTTTTCATCATGTTTATAGAATACATGACTGAGTGTTCTTAGAAGATCTATTTTGGACAGTTGCCCAGCTACATTTACATTGCTGCTTGAAAGAATTCCTCTTCTCAGATGGTCTGATGTATTCATGGCATCTGGAGGAATATGGTTTTTGAAAGCTCTTGGATCCTCTAATTTTCACAGACTGTAGTGTGTGTTTCCTACTTGTGCCCGGTAAATGTAGAAAGCTGGGGAAAATCCTAGGCTTTATAATTTGGCACTGGTGTGCTGGTGAACCAACGTCCCCACCCCCAATATCCATTATACGTCAGTTTCTCTGGTGCAACTACTTCCAACATGGCCAACTGCAGGATAACATCAGGTTAGCCATGGACTCTGTTGAGCAGCTACAAGCTGTCTCCAGCACGCCCCTGAGACCATAAAATTTAGTTAGTCATCACTTTTCTAAAAGGAAAGGCGAGATGAAGAGGAGTGGAGATAGTGGCTGGTTTTGGTCTGAGCTCCTTGGCATATGTATAAGAAAGATGTACGAGTCATTCTTCACAATAATTAGTCTAGGAAAACTCAACGTAGGATGCTTTTTCCTATTTGTCTATTACTTTTGCTCCATTAAGTCTTTTCTAACCTTAAAGAATCTCTAAAAAAGATCTGTTTATTGGAGATGATAGTATAGATATTGTTTGCTTTTTTAGAAAAAAAAAAGCAGACTAACACACAGGAGTGTATGAAAATACAACTCATCAAAATTTATGTAGGCAACAAAAAAATGTGGCTGAGGGAATTGAATAGTGTTGAATGCACGTATTGGAAAAGAAGACAGATCTAGAATCAATAATATAAGCTCCCACCTTAGGAAACTGGGGGCAAGGGGGAATAAAAACTAAATCCAAAGAAAACAAAAGCAAATAAATAAGAATTAGAAAGCTGAGGAGTGAAGCTAAACACAGAAAATCAACAGAGAATATCAACAAAACCAAAAACGGATTCTTTGAAAAGATCAATAAGACTGATAAAACTCTAGCTGGACTAGCCAAGAAAAAAGAGAAGTCAAAAAATCACTAATATCAGAAATGAAAGAAGGGCCATCACTACTGATCCTATGGACATTAAAAGAGTATGAAAGGAATATTATGAGCCATTCTATGCCCCTAAATTTGATAAGCTAGATGAAATAAACCAATTCCTTGAAAAGACATAGTCTGCCAAAACTCATACTTGGATAGATAACTTGAATATCCCTGTATCAATTATAGAAATTTAATCAATAATTAATAAATTTCCCAAACATAAAGGATTAGATCTAAATGGTTTTACTGGAAAATTATATCAGTTTTTAGGGGGGGAAATGAAACCAAGTCTCTACAGTATCTTCCAGAGAACGGAAGCACAGGACATACTTCATAACTGATTTCATGGGGTTAGTATTCCCTGAAGACAAAACCAAAGACATTACTAAGAAGGAAACTACAGACCAATATCTCTCATGAATATAGCTGCAAAAATCCTTAATGAGATATTAAGCAAATCAAATCCAACAAAGTATAAAAAGAATTCTTCAGCATGCCCAAATGAGATTTATCCCAGGTAGTTAAGGCTCACTCAATGTTCAAAAATCAATTAATATAATCATTTACATCAGCAGACTAAAGAAGAAAAATATAGGATTATATTAATAGAGGCAGAAAATGCATTTGACAAAACCCAGCACACCATTCGTGATAAAAACTCTCATCATGGTTAATGGTGAGATACCAGGTATCTTTCCCCTAAGAGCAGGAATAAGGGAAGGCTGCCTCCTCTCACCATTCCTAGTCATTATTATGCTTGAAGTGCTAGTTAATACAATAAACCGAGAAAAGGAAACAAAATGTATGCAGATGGGGGAGGAGTAAATAAAGCTGAAAACTAAAATTGTTCACAGATAACATAACTGTTTACATAGAAAATTTCTATGTAATAATAATAATAATAATAAAATCTCCTAGAACTAATAAGCATTTACAGCAAGGTTGTAGGGTGTATACAAGGTTAACATACACAGGTCAGTTGGTTTCATATATGTCAACAATGTACATTTGGAATTTGAAATATAAACACAGCACTTGTTTGTGGTTGCTAAATCATGTTTGACTCTTTTCAACCCCATGGACTATAACCGCCCAGGGTCCTCTGTCCATAGGATTTCCCAGGCAGGGATACTGGAGTGGATTGCCATTTCCTTCTCCAGGGGATCTTACCCACCCAGGGGTCAAACCCCCATGTCTCCTGTATTGGCAGGCAGCTTTACCGCTGAGCCACCATGGAAGCCCTTAAAACAACACTACAATAGTACAAAAAAAGAGATACTGGGAGTTCCCTGTGATCCAGTGGTTAGGACTTGGTGCTTTCACTGCCATGGCCCAGGTTCAGTCCCTGGTCGGGGAACTAAGACCCTGCATCCTGGGCATGAGGCAAAATCAAATTTTTTAAAAAGAAACAAACCAAAAAAGCCTCTTAAAACTTGCCAATAAGAAAATGTGTGTGCTAAGGTGCTTCAGTCGTCTTTGACCCTAACAGACTACCCGATTTAAAAATGGGCAAAAAATGTGAACTTATACCTCATTGAAGAAGATATATGGATGGCAAATAAGTATCTGAAAAGACAATATCATATGTCATTAGGAAATTGCAAATTAGAACCACAGTGAGGGACCATGACACCCCTATTGGAACAACCAATATCCAAAATACCAGAAACATCAGCTGCAGTGAGAATGCCGAACAACAGAGCCTCTCATTCATTGCTGGTGGGAGTACTAAATGGCACAGTCTCTCTGGAAGACAGTTTAGCAGTTACTTCCAAAACTAAACAGGCTCTTACCATATGATCCGGCAATGGCACTCCTTAGTATTTACCCAAATGAGTTGAAACCAACATCCACACAAAAACCTGCACGCAAAGAATATATCAGCTTTATTAATAATTTTTGAAACTTGGAAGTAATCAAAATGCCCTTCAATAGGTGAATGGATAAACAAGCTGTGGCACACCCATGAAATCAAATATTATCCAGTGATAAAAAGAAATGAGTTCTCAAGCCAGAAAAATATACAGAGGAATTTTGAATACATATTGCTACTGAAATGAAGTAAGAGAAGCCAGTCTGAAAGGTTATAGCCTATATGATTTTAACTATGTGACATTCTGGAAAAGGCAGTTACAGAGCCAATAAAAAGATCAGTGGTTGAAAGAGTTTGCATGGGGGAGGAAGTGAAGGAATAGATGGCGCGCTGGGGATTTTTAGGGCAGTGAAGCTCTTCTCTATGATGCTGTCATGGTGGATACATGACATTATGCATTTGTCAAAACCCATAAAACCGTACAACACCGAGTGTGAACCCTGAGGCAACCTATCAGTTCAGTTCAGTCGCTCAGTCATGTCCGACTTTGCAACCGCATGGACTGCAGCACGCCAGGCTTCCCTGTCCATCACCAACTCCCAGAGCTTGTTCAAACTCATGTCCATTGAGCCAGTGATGCCATCCAATCATCTCATCCTCTGTCGTCCCCTTCTCCTCCTGCCTTCAATCTTTCCCAGCATCAGGATCTTTTCCAATGAGTTAGTTCTTCTCATCAGGTGGCCAAAGGATTGGAGCTTCAGCTTCAGCATCAGTCCTTCCAATGAATATTCAGGACTGATTTTCTTTAGGGTGGACTGGTTGGATCTCCTTGCAGTCCAAGGGACTCTCAAGAATTCAAGAGCATCAACTCTTTGGTGCTCAGCTTTCTTTATGGTCCACCTCTCACATCAATACATGACCACTGGAAAAACCATAGCTTTGAGTAGACGGATTTTTGTTGGCAAAGTAATGTCTCTGCTTTTTAATATGTTGTCTAGGTTTGTCATGGCAACCCACTCCAGTACTTTTGCCTGGAAAATCCCATGGACGGAGGGGCCTGGTGGGCTGCAGTCCATGGGGTCACTAGGAGTTGGACACAACTGAGCGACTTCATTCACTCTAGGTTTGTCATAGCTTTTCTTCCAAGGAGCAGGCGTCTTTTAATTTCATGGCTGCAGTCACCATCTGCAGTGATTTTGGAGCCCAAGAAAATAAAGTCTGTCACTGTTTTCATTGTTTCCCCATCTAATTGCCATGAAGTGATGGGACCAGATACCATGACCTTAGTTTTTTGAATGTTGAGTTTCGAGCCAGCTTTTTCACTCTCCTCTTTCACTTTCATCAAGAGGCTCTTCAGTTCCTCTTCGCCTTCTGCCATAAGGATGGTGTCCTTTGCTTATCTGAGGTTGTGGACTTTAGTTCTTTAGTTAATAATAATGTATTGGGACTACACTGTGCGTTTAAAGCAGGGGGCGTGGATTTGAACCCTAGTTGGGGAAGTAAGGTCCCACATTCCACTTGGCCAAAAAAAGTGATCAGTATTGATTTATCAGTTGTAACAAATGTACCATACTAATGCAAGCCAAGAATGAGAGTAACTATGTATATGTTGTGGGGCAGAAGGGGCATCTGGGGCAACTCTGTACTTTCTGCTCAATTTTTCTGTAAATTTGAAACTTGTCTAACAACATAAAATGTACTAACTTTAAAAATACAAAGTAGACTAACACCCAGAAGTGTGTTTTTTTCCCTCCTAGAGCAGAGGTTGCAAACGTTTTCGTAAAGAATCAGATGGTGAATACTCCAGGCTTGTGGGCTGTGTGGGTCTCTATCATTTCCTCTCCTCACTTCTTTCTCTTCCTTCCTTTTTCTTCTTAAACAATATTCTTAGCTTACAATCTGGGCCCAAGATCCCTAGTTTACAAACTTCTGCCCCAAAACACTTTCTCTTTTCTTAGTCTTGGCCAGACCCATCCACGTTTCTCCCCTCCTTGTTTGTACTCTCATCTCCATTTGAAACAGAAACTTGTGATATTTAAATCCCCTCCACGTGGTGTGATTTCCCCTACAATTTGCCATGCTTATAAATAGGGTAATTTCCAAAGCTTAGTAAGAAAAATGAAGAGTCAAGAATTAACTTATTGATCCAGCAATCCCACTGCTGGGCATACACACTGAGGAAACCAGAAGGGAAAGAGACATGTGTACCCCAATGTTCATCGCAGCACTGTTTATAATAGCCAGGACATGGAAGCAACCTAGATGTCCATCAGCAGATGAATGGATAAGAAAGCTGTGGTACATATACACAATGGAGTATTACTCAGCCATTAAAAAGAATACATTTGAATCAGTTCTAATGAGGTGGATGAAACTGGAGCCTATTATACAGAGTGAAGTAAGCCAGAAAGAAAAACACCAATACAGTACACTAACGCATATATATGGAATTTAGAAAGATGGTAACAATAACCCTGTGTACAAGACAGCAAAAGAGACACTGATATATAGAACAGTCTTATGGACTCTGTGGGAGAGGGAGAGGGTGGGAAGATTTGGGAGAATGGCATTGAAACATGTAAAATATCATGTATGAAACGAGTTGCCAGTCCAGGTTCGATGCATGATACTGGATGCTTGGGGCTGCTGCACTGGGACGACCCAGAGGGATGGTATGGGGAGGGAGGAGGGAGGAGGGTTCAGGATGGGGAACACAGATATACCTGTGGCGGATTCATTTTGATATTTGGCAAAACTAATACAATTATGTAAAGTTTAAAAATAAAATAAAATTTAAAAAAAAAAAGAATTAACTTGTTGGCCTGATGTAAAAGAAAGGGTATTTTTGTTTGTTTGTTTTTGGATTTTCAACTCCTCTCACAAAGATTTGGAATATTAATCAAGAGAAGAAATGTACTGCAGATATTGGATTTACCTTGTGCCTGCTGAGAATACTTTATTCAAGATAAATTTTCATTACAAATATTTTAGTAAAAGCATTATCAAAACAAGATTAAAGTCAATAAAAATAATGAAAATGTAATTCCATAATCTAAGTGAAGTTTGGTTTGCATATTAATTTCTAATTGTATACACTGGCTTACTTTTTGGGTATTCCTATTTCTTTGTATTTTGTTAATTTTTACTTATTATTTTATCATATAAAATATTTCAAATTTTTACATAGTCTTTAAAAATTATTTTCTTTAATATATGAGTCCATCATATATATTACATATATTATTATGTTCTACCATAATATAGTAAACAGTTCCCATAGCTTGGGAATTATTTATGTTGCAATAAGATAGCATTACCAACTCAATGGACATGAACTTGAGCAAACTCCAGGAGATAGTGGAGGACAGGGAAGCCTGTGTGCTGCAGTCCACGGGGTTGCAAAGAGCCAGGCATGACTCAGCGGCTGAACAACAACAACAAAACATTTAAATATCTTCATCTTTTTGCTTAGCTGAATTATTTTCTTGTGATAAATTACTAGAGGTAAAGTAGCCATACTGAATATGATTATTATATTTGTCATTTATGCTACATGTTTCTATTTTCCTTGCGGGACAAGTAATGTATTTTTTTACTAAAAATTTTAAGGATTAAATGTAGGGAAACAATTTAAATGTGAAATTAACTACTAGCCCTAAGAATCACTTTTGAGCATTTAATGAGTGCTTGCTATGCACCAAAGATAAATAACCCTTGGTCTCTGCCCTCAGTGTATACAGTCTAGTGAGAGAACAGAGTCGACTAGGATGTGAAATAAATTTTAAAAGGTACCAAAAAACTCAGCTATCAAAATAAATAATATTTTAATGCACTATATTAAAAAAATTGACTTGGCAAACCATGGCTCATGGGCTGTCTCCTTGTTTATATAAATAAAGTTTTATTGGAACCAGGGCCAGGATTAGGGTAGGGAAAGTGAGCAAGGTTGTGCAAAGGCAGATTGGATTTTGTTGTTATTTACAATTGCAATATTTTGTTATCGTGTATTTTTTCATTTAATTTTAGTTTATAAATAATGTATTAAAACACATTATTTATCTTGATAACTGAGGTTTTTTTGTATCCTCTTAAGTTTTTTTCCTCAAGTCAAATACCTCACTCACTACTCACATCCTAGTCCTGCCTTTGGGGTGGAGATGAAAGAAATAGATCATCGGAACCTTAGTGAAAGACATCGGGTGTTATGAAGTTTGTGTGTATGCGTGTGTTTTCCGATGGTGATGGTTTGTGTTTAACTGCCCACAAGGACCACGGTGCTAAGCAACATGTAATATGAGCCGCCCCTGGGAAAGGATGCTGTCCTTTCCCAGGATGGATGTCATCCAGAATCAGCAAAGAGAGCTGTTTTACCATCAACATTGGTTGCAACCATGCTTACACCTGCGTAGCATCGGTTGGGCTTCCCCAGTGGCTCAACAATAAAGAATCTTCCTGCAACGCAGGAAATGTGGGTTTGATCCTTGTGTTGGGAAGAGCCCCTGGAGAAGGAAGCGGCAACCCACTCCAGTATTCTTGCCTGGGAAATGGACAGAGGAAACTGGTGGGTACAATCCATGGGGTCACAAAGAGTCAGACACGAAGTAGCGACTAAACAGCAGCATCAGTTACATAGCCTGAAAATCTAGGCCAACCATTGCCACTTAGCAAGGACCACTGGCACTTTTTGATTGACTGGCTTATATAATCTTTATTGTTCCTTAATGCATTAAACATATCACTATGTTCTTTAAAAGGAACTATAATGTGGGAAGGATTCATGCCGTGTGTGTTTTAAAAGCCAGGTCACTAAAGTATGCGTAAGGCTCATCCTGTCAGAGATTGCTGCCTGCCAGAGTATAATCAGAAAATCCTTCCTTGTCCAAAAATTGGTTTAAGAAATGGTTTCCAAGTTTGCTAGAAAAATGAAAAAATTTTCTCGAAGTCCAAATACAGCAGACTGTAAGTTGGGTGATAAATATCTGGTCCTTTCTTAAACATGTTTTCCTTTCTAAGTCGCACTTAATTTATGTTAAAATCAATTTCAGGAAATGCTGAAAAATAAACCCTAAGTACAGCTACTCTTCCACTTTTTTCCAGACATTCATTGGAACATAAGACTATAAATACCTAGGATGTTTGTAGAAAGATCAAAGCATTAACACAAGAACATTTAGGCCAGTGTTCTGTAACTAAAAAGATAATTAGTGGTAATATTTCTTTAGTACCTGTGATGAGGGTCTTGTCGTTCTACAATTCAATAAATATATGAAATCTGGGCTCTTTGTGAACTTTGAGAAACAGAAACTGATAAAAAGGGGCAAAATTTTGTAATAGTCATCATAATGGATCATTATGGAAGAAATATCTACTGTTTGAACAGATGGAGAAGCAAGTCACTTCAGAACTGTTTTAAGGTTTTGTTGTGTTTCTAGTACACTAATGCCACACTCCTTACTGCGGAAAGGACATTCATCACCAGGTTTTGGATTCCTGAGGGCTCGCTGATGGCTCACAGTATCTCCAGGTGAATGGATATGGTTGAATTAGAAAGTCAGTGGAGGGAAGAATCAGCCTGCCCAGCCCCCAGACAGGAAATGGCAAGGAGATTAAAGATGGGCTGGTGTCAGTTGTGGGCTTCCCCTAGGCTGTGAAAACAAATAGAACACATAATTAATATTCTTCCTGCAGCTTGTGGAAGGGCTTTAGGCAGAACATCAGTGTTCGTTTTGCTATCTATATTCAGGCTGCATTTTGATGCATGATATTTTGGGAAAATGGGGAGCGTTGCATAAGCTGGGATCATCTGTAAACAAACGTCAGGTTTCTAAATAGGAGGAGAGCCCATAGGGGGTTGTTCTGTAATTCAAGGCCAACCTGCTCAACCAGGAGATGTGGAGAAGTGAAGAGGAGTGTGATTATTGGTGAAGAGTAGGAAGATGTTGTTTTAAAAGAGACAGTTACTGTCTGGGCAATAGCCTGCTGACTGCTCAGTTTCAAATCAGTTCAATAAATATCTTTTGAGCGCTTAGTGCACACCATGTTCTTTGTTAGCACCAGAATACGGAGATAAATAACAGGATTGCTCATCAGTTTACAGTCTAATGCATACAGAAAAGAGGAAGGAGATTAATCACAGCAGAATTCAGAACCCAGTGTCTAACCACCAAACTCAAGAGTTGCAAAGCTCTTTCCCACTTGCTTATGGCACTTACAACTGTCATTCTATGGGACTCAAGAAGTTTGTGGACAAAGTTTATTCCTTTGTTGACTAAAAAAACAAAAAGTACCATCTAAAGGTTGTGAAATATGTTTTAGTCATAGGACTTAATGAGGACTTAGGCCTAGGAGACAGCCTCTCAGACAGGGCTAAGGGACTTTTCCAAAGAGATGAGGGAAGACCCAGGATACATAGGCGTTTTTGCAAAAAAAACCCCAAAAACCCCCAAACCAAAAAATCCAGGTAATCAGAATATCAAAAGATACTATTAATTAAAGAAAACCAGATATTTCAAGTTAATGAATTTGGTGCTTGCCACGTATGGGACGGTGACTCAGCCATGTAAAAGACACTTGCTCCTTGGAAGGAAAGCTACGACAAACCTAGACAGCATATTAAAAAGCAGAGACATTACTTTGCCAACAGAGGTCCATTTAGTCGAAGTTATGGCTTTTCCTATAGTCATGTATGGATATGAGAGTTTGGACCATGAAGAAGGCTGAGGACTAAAGAACTGATGCTTTCGAAATGTGGTGCTGGAAAAGACTTTTGTGAGTCCCTTGGACAGCAAGGAGATCAGACCAGTCAATCCTAAGGAAAATCAACCCTGAATATTTATTGGAAGGACTGATGCTGAAGCTGAAACTCCAATACTTTGACCACCTGATGCGAAGAGCTGACTCATTGGAAAAGACCCTGATGCTGGGAAAGATTGAGGGCGGGAGGAGAAGGGGGTGACAGAGGATAAGGTGGTTGAATGGTATCATCGACACAATGGACGTGGGTCTGAGCAAACCCCAGGAGATGGTAAAGGACAGGGAAGCCTGGCGTGCTGCAGTCCTTGGGGTCACAAAGAGTCTGTGAGACCGAACTCAGAGACTGAACAACAGCAACAAAATGTATGGGAAGATGCAAGAGTCTGGCCTCACTGAAATCATTCGCTCGATGGCACTTTAACTGTCTGGGGCCAGAATTCTGCTTTTCTCCATCCTGAATCCCCTCAGGGTGCACAGTCGGAAGTGGCTACAGTGGCTGGTGGCTTCATCGTTACCACGTCCTTTGTGTACTGGTTTGGCAGGGGACACTCCTCATCCACACCTTCTTATTGTGTGTTTTATAAATGCAGGGGGATAGTTCGGGGTGGGACTTAGCCCAGAGTCACTGATAGTAAGCCATGGGAACCAACATCCTGGTTGGTTCCATTGTGTTCCTTAGTGGATGAGGAAACTAAGAACTGGGCCCAGTTTCTGGTGTCTATATTCACCTACCCACGTGCCCAGCCAGCAGTTTTATATTTTGTATACATTATGTATACAAATACATAATGTGAAACATTATGTATACATACATTATGTGTACATAATGTGAAACATTATTTGGGGATGAATGTTTAGCCTTATTTGCATTTTATGAAGGTAGATTAGCTTAAAGATATAAAACAATGGTGCAATTCAAGGAGTCGCAAAACTCGGACAGAAGTTAGTGATTGAATGACACTAACTATAAAACAAGGCACAGTCTCCCCACTGATGTGATTAATAAGATTAAGTAACATGTTAACTGGCCTTCCCTGGTGGCTCAGCAGTAAAGAATCCACCTGCCAGTGCCTCGATGCAAGTGACACGGGTTCAGTCCTGGGTTGGAAAGATCCCCTGGGGAAGGAAATGGCAACCCATTCCAGTATTCTTGCCTGGGAAATCCCATAGACAGAGGAGCCTGGCAGGATCGCAAAGAGTCAGACATGACTAAACAATAACATGTTAACACAGTACTTTGCAGTTAGAACCAGGAAACTAGTTTCCATGGTTTATTGGCTGAAGTGCGTGTCTGTGTGTTTGTGTGTGCACACATGCACGTGTGTGTGTGTGTGTGTGTGTGTGTGTGCTCAGTCCCTCAGTCATGTCTGACTCTTTGCAACGCCATGGACTGTAGCCTGCCAAGCTCCTCTGTCCATGGGATTTCCCAGGCAAGAATACTGGAATGAGTTGCCATCTCCTCCTCCAGGGGAATCTTTCCAAACCAGGGATCGAACCCGCATCCTCTCTGTCTCCTGCATTGGCAGATGGGTTCTTTATCACTAGCACCACTAGTCAAACCTTGTTGCTTTCCCTTTACGTTTGTAAGGCAAAAACATTTTTAAAAGGCAACAACAAACCAGCATCCAGAAATCTCAGGAGTCCTGTCTAAAGCAGGTGGGGAAAGAATTTTTAGGTCTCTCTTGGGCTGATCAGAGGTTAGTTCAAAATTATACTGTTTAATTCTGTCATAAGAGACAGTAGCCATTTGGTTGCAGACCTGGGAAGGTAGGTGGATTAAGAATGTGTGTGTGTGTTTACTGGCAGTGTCTGTGAGTTAGATGTACAGTCATCCCAGTAGGTGATGCTAGGTCAGGTTCTTCATTTATGAAAAGAGTCCCTTCATAGATTCAGCTCTCTTCTAGATCTAAAAAATTCTGTGAGCCTGTCATTCTATGTTGAGTTCCATAGTATGCTCAGCTTTTCTTTTTTCTCAGGTGGGGGGAGGGGGAGAAGAGAGTAGACTTAAAGGAAGTCTAACTCTCCACACCATTTATCATCAGGAAGTTTATCAAGATGAGAGAGATTAACACATATGAAACACCTATAAACAATGGAAGACAGTCTGTAGTTAAATTGGCAATTATTTTAAATGCCTTAAGAATTCCAAAGGGCTGGGAATCTGTAGGACCTGGGAGTGACTAGGGAATATTCAAGGGAAGACATGATCATGTAGAAATTTACCAGGGCAGAATTTGAGAGATGAAGATGTAGGCATTCCAAATTAATAAATTCATGGTGCCTGAAAATATATGTCTACATTCACCATATATATATATATATATATATATTCATTTATTTGTGTGTTTGTCACTTGTTTGTATATTTATACAAGGAAATGCAAGTTACCTATCATTTATAGCCTTTTTCTCTTTCGCCCACTTTGGCTCAAGGCAGGAATGAAACGTGTTGTTGTGACTTCAAGTAACACACAGACCAAGTCCTAAAATAAAATGAATGGGTCTAACCTGGTTAATTATCTTCAGGTGTTGAAATAGCACCAAGCTTCTTAAATCTAGGGGGAAATTCTGAGACCTTGGTGTGGGATGTTTCCAGCTGAAAATGTCTTTTGTTTTTACCACCTGTTTCAACGCATAACTTCTCTGACCCCCTAACCCAAGCCCTCATGGGGGTGCCAAGTGGGAAAGGCTTTCTGGAGCTCACAGACACTGTTTCTCATCTGAAGTACTTGTTTGTTTTCAACCTGTCCCCTTTCCTCGGAAAAAAAATCCACGTGGTTTCCAGACACAGCTTTGACTTCTAGGAAACTGTACGTGTCTGTGTGTTTTAAGTTGCTCTGGTCGTGTCTGACTCTTTGCAATCCCACGGACTGTAGCCCTCCAGGCTCCTCTGTCCACGGGGATTCTCCAGGCAAGAATACTGGAGTGGGTTGCCATGCCGTCCTCCAGGGAATCTTCTGGACCCAGGGCTGGAACTCGCATTTCTGAAGTCTCCCACATTGACAGGCGGGTTCTTTACCACTAGCGCCACCTGGGAAGCCAAAAAAACTGTAGCAGTTAATAAAGTATGATGACAAAACAAGTATTAATGCCACCATGTTTAAATGTGAAAGGGATAATAATAATATGAATCGTGTGTATGTGTGTGTTAGTCGCTCAGTCGTGTCTGACTCTTTGCGATCCCATGGACTGTAGCCCCCCAGGCTCCTCTGTCCATGGATATTTCCAGGCAAGAATACTGGAGTGGGCTGCCATTCACTTCTCCAGGGGATCTTCCCTACTCAGGGACTGAACCGGGTCTCCCACATTGCAGGTAGGTTCTTTACCATCTGAGCCACTAGGAAAGCTCCCAGTATTGCTAATAACAAATGCTTATAGCGTGCTGTGTTCAAAGTGCTGTGCTCTAAGATTTATCCCTCTCTTAGCTCATTGCCTCTTCATAATAATCCTATAAGGTGTAGGTTATTGTTATTATTTGCATCTTACAGATGGGAAAATCAAAGCATGGAGAGGTTAAGAAGCTTGCAGCTGACCCAAATTGTGGACCTGGAATTTGAATCCAGGCAGTGTAACTAGAAGTCTGTATTCAGCATCATTCTAGCAAAAGAAAGCCATTGAACATAGAACATTCCTGACTTCTGTTAACTCCAGTGGAGTCCTTTCGTCTTTAATTATGTTGTCTGTAGTCAAAGAAAAGGCCGCTGACCCTGTCGCTGGGGCAGGGCTGGTGGTGATTTTCTCTCTGTGGGGGCAGCTCTGTGTTCCTTGAGCTCTCATGTGGCCTAGCTAAGGCCAAGGGCATCATCTAGGACCTGCGGATACCACGCAGATGCTGTGGTCCTAAAATCTTCTCTCTATCCACAGCCAGGCAAAACCTTTCCCAACCCTGAAGTATCAGCATTAAACTCATGCCCACAGGACGTGTTTTTAATTTTAACAAATGTCACCTATAATTAACCATCACTCTTAACATCATGGCATTTTCTCATCTAGTTTATTGTCTATGAATTTCCCCAATTGTTCTCTTATTATTGAAACTTTAACATATAAGCAGTTTGCTATACTCCTCTTTTGTTTAATACATCACATGCATTTTCTCCTTGTATTATAAATCATTCATAGATATAATTATATTTTTGACACATGAAAGAATTACATAGCCATGGCAAATGTTTCAAACGTGAAACATTTTGAAAGATGAAAGACATGTCAGTGCATGCAGCAGCATATATGTGATGAATCATTTTTGCTGATATAAATAGATCATGTGACACACACTATTCTATGCCTTGCTTTCCTCTCTGTCTCTGTCTTACACACACACACACACAACACACTTCCCCCCAAACACAGAGAAATATACCAGTTTGGAACTAACATTTTCTTTCCATTTTCATCTCATTTCTTTTTAGTGATGTTTTTCAATATGAGTAAAACATGCTTACCGTAACAAAGGAAATGGTGCAAAGACATATAAAATAAAATAAAAGCGAACTATCTCCTTTGGTCCTGTCTCCAGTCCCATCTCTCCCCACGTTCCCAGCTCCCATGCTAACACCTGCTACCTACTGCCCACGTTCATTCAAACAGATGTAAATGCATATTTACATATAAGATAGATTCCTTTTTGGTTTGTTTTTACTCAAATATAATTAAAGTAAATGTATCAGTCTGTAATCAGTCTCTTTGTGTCCACCCCCTGACAATATATTAAGAACATTCCTAACAATTCAAGAGATGAGGCTCGATTATATTTTTCTTTCCTAACTCCTCTTTCTCTTGTCATGCATGTGGGTGTTTATATATACAGGTGTATTTTTTTCTTTGTCTCCCACAATTCTTATTTGCTATTCAGCTTTGCAAGCCCCTCACGTCTGCTGATGTTCCAGGAGGTTCCTAAGCTCCCAGTCCTACCAGTCAAGGGAAAAGGTCATCACTCAACTGAATGTACTTGAGAGATGGAATTGAAATGAATCCCTGATCTTTCAGGGAAAAGAGAACAAGGGTCTCATGGTCCAGCAGCTTCTGCAGACAGAAAGCCATCAAGCACTTATCAGGTAAATAACTGGATCCAGTTCCCCTTTCCTGAGCCTTTAAACTCACTGTCATAGAGGGAGAATGTTGTGATTTCAAGATGGCCAGTTAACATAAATCCTTTGTTCATCTGAGTTTTGAATCCATCAAGAGATCAAAAACAAGGGCCAAATGAAAATATCATTTTAGTGATAAGCCAGACCCAGCCAGTTTAGAACTAGAACCACAGTGAGGCTGAGTCAATTTGCCCGGCCCTCCTCAGGCACATGTGAACAGAGTCAGAGCTGCTGGCGTCAGGTCTGTGGCTGCCGAGAAGGCAGCCCTGGGGGACAGCACTCCAAGAAGAGCTCCTCCAAGACAGGAGCTGGGTTGGGCTTTCCTTTCTCCCACCTGACCACTTAGATGGACCAGGCTTCATCCTTAGATGAGAAGAGAGAGAGGTGGGGAGATGCCTAGACAGTTCCTCCCTCTTATTTCTGAAAGGGAGGAGGTTTGACTTTAAGGGCTGAGAGAGGGAGATTGCTGTGGAGAGGGTTGCTCCTGCTGATCATTCACTGAAGAGTGAGTCATGACTCAGGAGGCAGATTTATACTTCAATCTGTTGTTCAGCAAGTAGATTTTCATCATTTTGTTCATCCCAGATTGGGCATCGATCCTATACATTCACACTGGGTTGACGTACATTTTTTTTTTTTTTTGACGTACATTTTTGAGAACACCTCTTGTAGCCTTGGTGGCAGCTGTATTTCCAAAAGCATGCCCCGCTCCCTCCCCCAAGTCTGCACTGGAAACACACCAGTGATCTGGATGGCTGATAAACTCCCACATCTCACAGAGGGGTGGGTGGGGGGCCAGGTGTTGTGCACCCAGAGCCGGCGCACGTCCACATCTGCATTTGCTCATCTGTCAAATGAGGAGGTCGATTAAGTCATCTCGCCAAGGACCTTATGGTGCCAGCCTTCTGTGATTCTGAAACATTGCCTCCCCCATAACTGCTGAGGACCACCTTTTCCATAAATAAACCATCAGAGCTGTATATAAAGGTGCTGAATTTCCAATGGTGGAGAGCACCTTTTAGTCATGCTGGGAGCCCAGGATTTTACTTCTAAGTCAATGCGCAAGATTGGGACCCACCAAGACCTCCAACAATAACATACTCCCACTTTGATAAAACCCACTTCTCTGGGAGGATGAATGATACAACCTCTTGAAAACATTCATCAAAAAAGAAAAAAAAATCTGCATGTACCCTTTGATTCAGCAATTTTACTTCAGGAAATTTACCTTACAGCAATCAGTTCAGTCAGTTCAGTTGCTCAGTCGTGTCTGACTCTTTGTGACCCCATGAATCACAGCACGCCAGGCCTCCCTGTCCATCACCATCTCCTGGAGTTCACTCAAACTCACGTCCATCGAGTCGGTGATGCCATCCAGCCATCTCATCCTCTGTCGTCCCCTTTTCCTCCTGCCCCCATCCCTCCCAGCATCAGAGTCTTTTCCAATGAGTCAACTCTTCGCATGAGGTGGCCAAAGTACTGGAGTTTCAGCTTTAGCATCTGAATCGATGCAATTGGTAAGGATATCTATACAAAGATACTTTTTCTGCAGCATTCTGTACAACTTAAATGTCTATTAATAAAATGTGGATGAATTAGATATGGTTCATAGAAGGGAATAACCATGCAGCTATTAAAAAGGTAATGAGGAAAATGTGTAAGGGCTAACATGGAAAATTTTCCAAGACAGAGTATTGATTGAAAACGGCAAGATGCCTGTACTTCTTTTGTATGATGACATTCCTTGGTGTGTATTATGTGTGTGTATTCTTATAAATACTTAGAAAATAAAACAGACCCCAAATCTCTTCACAGTCTCTATCTTGGAAAGTCTCAATTGTCTGCATGGGAGCGAGGTCAGCTGAAAAACATAAAAGTAAAAACTTCTGATTTTTCACTTTTACCCATTTCTGTACTCTGTGTCCTTAAAAAATAGGCAATTGGACTTGAGTCTGGGTGAACGCCGGGAGTTTGTGATGGACAGGGAGGACTGGCATGCTGCAATGCATGGGGTTGCAAAGAGTCGGACACGACTGAGCGACTGAACTGAACTGAACTGATGCTATACACATGAAACTAACACAATATTATAAATCAACTATACTTCAATAACGAAATCAAAACATAACAATAGGCACTTATGATTCTTGTGGGTGGCACATACAAAGAAAACCCCTTCAACCTTCAGAACCTTCCTGAGGAGAAGAGTTAGCCTCTTTATGTGCACAGTTCAGAATGTAAGATAATGCTCTACTGAGTCAGTGGAAAGGCAATGCGCAAACTCTGAAGTGTTAAGGTGATATCACCTTGTAGGGCACACTTTTTTAATTTAACTGATTTATTTTTGACTGCTCTGGGTCTTCGTTGCTGCTTTCTAGTTGCAGTGTGTGGGCTTCTCGTTGCCGAGGCTTCTCTTGTTGCCCAGGCTTCAGTAATGGAGGCTTATGGGCTTCGGTAGTTGCAGCGCATGGACTTAGTTGCTCTGCAGTATGTGGGATCTTCCTGGACCAGGGATCGAAACTGTGCCCCCTGCGTTGGTAGACAGATTCTTAACCACTGGACCACCAGGGAAGTCCCAGGGAAATCTTTGGCATTATTGATAAATGCAGTCTGTCCCAGAGCGCATGGGATTTGGGTGAACTCAAGGGCAAAGTCAGTACCCAGTCAGTCTGAGACCACATATACACAGAAAGACTGCTCACAGAATGAGAAAAGATCACAAAGAACCTGCACGCAATTTAAAAATACAGGCCGGAAGGATTATTTCTGAGCATCACTGTCCTGCAGCAAACTGCATTTCCCCATGATGCCCAACAAGTTTCATGTGCCCACCCTGGTCTTTTCCCCTTTTATGGGTGTATATGTGCCCACCGTGGTCTTTACCCCCCTTTATGGGTGTATACATGCCTAATTGGAGAAACAGTGGAAACAGTGTCAGACTTTATTTTTTGGGGCTCCAAAATCACTGCAGATGGTGACTGCAGCCATGAAATTAAAAGACGCTTACTCCTTGGAAGGAAAGTTATGACCAACCTAGACAACATATTCAAAAGCAGAGACATTACTTTGCCAACAAAGGTCCGTCTAGTCAAGGCTATGGTTTTTCCTGTGGTCATATATGGATCTGAAAATTGGACTGTGAATAAGGCTGAGCGCCGAAGAATTGATGCTTTTGAACTGTGGTGTTGGAGAAGACTCTTGAGAGTCCCTTGGACTGCAAGGAGATCCAACCAGTCCATTCAGAAGGAGATCAGCCCTGGGATTTCTTTGGAAGGAATGATGCTAAAGCTGAAACTCCAGTACTTTGGCCACCTCATGTGAAGAGTTGACTCATTGGAAAAGACTCTGATGCTGGGAGGGGTTGGGGGCAGGAGGAGAAGGGGACGACAGAGGATGAGATGGCTGGATGGCATCACTGACTCGATGGACGTGAGTCTCAGTGAACTCTGGGAGATGGTGATGGACAGGGAGGCCTGGCGTGCTGCGATTCATGGGGTCGCAAAGAGTCGGACACGACTGAGCAACTGAACTGAACTGAACTGACATGCCTAATCACCCAGAATGGTTCACAGAGACATCGAGGGCCCCTCTTTCTGTGAATGGTTAAAAGCTATCTGTCAAAGAAACCTTCTCTGTGTTGTTGAACTTAACATTTATGACCTGACATCACGAACCTCAAGAAAAATGAGATCACGTTACTATGCAGGCCCAAACATTGCTGGATCCTTCCATCTTCTTGACTGCAGGACTCCCCGCCCCTTTCGAGGTCAGTTGCCTCCCTCCTGAGGAATGTCTGAGAGTTCACTGAAAGGAGGTCATCTTTAACGATGCCCTTGGCAGTTCTGGCTTCATCGCTCAGTGTTGGTTTCCTGGTGACACCCCTTGGGACTCTCTTGGGCCGCCTGGCTGGAACCACTGCCACTGCTCTGTAGGAGTGCCCCCTCCAGAACCCCATGGACATCCCAGGGGGCAACTTCTCACACCATCACCAGTCTCCCTGGGGTCTGCCATTCATTTGAGCAGAATACTCACCCTCTGAGCTGCTTTGCCCAGACCGCAGCTCCACGCTCCTCCAGCTGCTGAGGTCCAGATTGCCAATGTTTACTCTTCTCCAGAAGAACATGCACAGGGACAGGGCTCCCCTGCCTCTCTCTGCCTTCCACAGGAGCTGTTGGGGTGGGGGAGCTGAACTGGAAAAAGATTCCGGGAAAAGTCTCTGTGTTGTTCCAGAAACCACTTCCTTCCATCTCTTAAGTCTCTTTCAATTTCAGCACACCAGTGGCCACCTTCCCGAGTCCAGAGTCTTCGCAAGGTGAAGTTTGGTTTCTGTTCATTTGGGGCTAACTTGCAGGATGTGTCTATAGTCCTCTGACCCCTATATATGGACACACTTGCCACCTTTTTCCTAGGGTGCTTCTCCCTATTTTAAAAAAATTATTTATTTATTTATATTTGTATTTTTTTAATTAAAAATTTAAATTGGAGGATAATTGTTTTGCAATGTTGTGTTAGTTTCTGTTGTATGACAAGGTGAATCAGCTGTAAGTGAACATATATCCCTTCCCTCTTGAGCTGTCCCCTCACCCAACGTCCCTTCATCCCACAACTCTAAGTCATCACGGAGCCCTGAGCTGGGGTGTTTCTCTCTGGATGAAACTAGTTAAAAGGGTACCAGAGGGTGCCATGGCAGGGAATATCACCCAACTCCAGGGGCCATATGTATCTGAATCTCTGCTCTGGTAAACTGAGATCCACCAGTACACTAATGAAACACTGGAAGGACCCTGCAGTGGAAACACAAAGACCATTGAGTTAGACAAGTAAGAAAAAAAAAAAAGCCATAATGAAAGAGAAGAAATAGAGCTGAAGACTAAGGGGAAACGGCACATACCTGCCAAGAGAATGGTGAAAGAATTTCAAGGCAAGTAGGTCAAGGGGTTGCATTGTTTCAGTCTTCAGCAAGAGGCCAATGCAGTGCCTCTGAGAAATTCCACAGAGAGATTTTTGCAGAGTAAATCTTTGCTATTTGGGAAAATATTAGACCTCTGAAAACTCCCACACAGATAGATACTATTCTAACATGCTTTCATGTTAGAAGCTGAAATCCGAAGGACAATAATAAGATCCCAGTGAAGTATGTAATTTGGATACTCAAGAATATTCATTGTAAGGACTGATGCTAAAGCTGAAACTCCAATACTTTGGCCACCTGATGCGAAGAACTGACTCATTTGAAAAGACCCTGATGCTGGGAAAAATTGAAGGCAGGAGGAGAAGGGAACGATAGAGGATGAGATGGTTGGATGGCATCACCGACTCAATGGACATGAGTTTGAGTAAACTCCAGGAGCTGGTGATGGACAGGGAGGTCTGGCGTGCTACAGTCCATGGGTTGCAAAGAATCAGACATGGCTGAGCAACTGAACTGAACTGAAATGAACTTGGCTGAGAGACCTACCCCTTTACAGCTGACTCAGAGTATGGATTCAAACTGGTACCTCCCCAGTTATAAATGAGCATGTTATGGCCTGTGCGATCACGTGTCACAGCTGAAACCAAGCACATCAAGTGTCAGAGTGCTAAGGGCCTACCGTATTGTGCAAGAATTGGGCCATGGCTAAGAGCTGCCTCAGCTCCTTGTTTTCCATCAAGGTTCACTGACCTGTGATTTACCTACAAAGGTTCTTCAGTTCACACCCCGCACCACTGCTTGTCAGCCTGGGAACCTTCAGAGGAGCCTGTTTCCTTAAGCCTGGTCTCAGCCTTCTCCTGGGCTTAAGCCAGGCCTTGATGACCAGGGGCTTGTTCTGTGTTCTTCTGGGTATGTAGAACCTCTTCCTTGTTCCTTCTTCCTGATTTTTTTTTTTTTTTTTTTAAAATAGAGGATAGGAGAAGGGAGATTAGGGAAGGAAGTCTGGCAAATGAGATTCAAGGTAGGAAGTGTAGTATTCAGTGGAAAAATTTGACTATAAGTCTAGAAACTTAAGATGATAATTTTTAGATTTGAAATATAATTTTAAAGATGCTTCCATTTTACTCAAGGTCAGCCCCAAGCCTCCATGTATATGAGATAGAAATGAAGAAGCAGGTGATGGAGGGAATGCGGGAAAGGGTCTGGGGACCTCTAGAAGGTATAAGGCAGTTTCCTGGCTTACCTGGTGTCAGGAACTCTGGGTTTCCCTGTCAGTTCTGCCTCTGACCAGCTACATGATCTGGGTAACATCACTTCTTTCCACACCTCAGTATCCTCAATGTAAAGAGGAAGTTGGATCAGATGTTCTAGAAGATTCCTTTCAGTTCTAACAGATAGGAATTTGCAGTTTGATTACCCCCTCCACCCAAAAGTTGACTAAAGAATAATGGATTTAAGACAAACTTAGTGGTTCTTAGAGGTGAATAAATAGCATCAAATTTAATAATGGATAATTAAAATTGATCCAAATCAGCTATTTGTCTTCTGTTATAAGACAATGTAATTATAACAATTGGTTTTAGCATGAATATAATGTAAAAAGTCTTTTAATCCACTTTTCAAAGTGTTTTTGCTTATATAACTTTTAAAGCTACTCTCATTACAAAGAGTTAGTTAAAAACTTGCGGCCAAGAGACTGAACTCAATCGTGAATTTTGGCCACATTCTTCCTTGGCTTGGCCACAGAAAGGTCCAAGAGGTGTCATTTTTGGTCTCATACATTTTTTTCCTGGTAGCAGATAGCCACTGGGAGGGTCCCTGGTCAATTGGTCCTATTGGCCTTCTCTGCAATGAGAGATAGACCCTAGTGACTTTCTTCTTCAAGTTACAGACCTGTCCCATCGCTTCTCATTTCAAGAAGAAAGCGTTAACCCCAAGCAGCACCTGGAAGCCATCACAATGTATTGACCTTTGGCCCCTTTATTTCATGGAAGATGTATTTTAGGAAACTTTGTTTTTATTCTATGGAATTAATAACATCGATTTCATCATACACTGGATTCCCTCCTCTTTCACCGGCTTTTTGGCCAGTTGCCTTGTGTATGCTTGATGACAAGAGGTTTCTAATGGGCTACGCAGGCCGTTCACCGTGTACGGTAGTTTGCCCTACACGTGCCCTACACGTTTGCCCTCTGTGGCTGAGTCCAGGCCCTTGGCCCAGCAGGAAGGGCAGAGCAAGCCAGCTCCTCCAGTGCTCTGATGCTGAGGGATCGTCTCAGACCCAGACAGTGTCTTTCATCTGACATGCGTGTGAAGTCACTTCAGTCATGTCCTACTCTTTGTTACACTATGGGCCACAGCCCTCCAGGCTCCTCTGTCCATGGTATTCTCCAGGCAAGAATACTGGAGTAGGTTGCCATCTCCTTTTCCAAGGGCTCTTTCCGACCCAGAGATCGAACCCACATCTTTTATGTCTCCTGCATTGGCAGGCGGGTTCTTTACCACTAGCACCACCTGGAAACCCCTTGTTTATTCCACTGAGTCCTGGAACAGGAAGAAATTTGAGAATAACCAATAGCTATTTGCTTTTATTCTTCTTATAAAAGAGTTGAGTGAACTAAATGCATTGATTTAGAAAAATTGCATAGAACAAAACATGGTAAAATAAATACTCATAATATTATTATTATTACTACCATTATAGACTCTACAGCACTTTGCTAATTGCAAAGTGACTGACTCTAAAGACAGGACCTAGAAAACTTCTAGTCTAAACCATCGCTTTGCAAATGGGGAAACTGAGATTCGAAGAGGAGATAAGACTTGCCCGAGCTCACAGAATTTACTAGTAATGTAAAAGGGATTAGAATTCAGGTGAAAAATACTAATTTAGAAATTTTGTATCTTTGAAACCAGCCAGCACATCTCAGAAGTTTTTGAGACAATACGGTGGCAGGAAAATCCTGGATTCCCCAGAGAAGATTTGGAGAGGTTCTTTCCTTCACATAGTTTCTTATTCCATTGATCCTAAGATACCCTCCATTGGACCCCAAGGAGCCCCCGCTTCTTCTGGCTGTTGTTCCTTCAGAGTGGCTGCACTAGAGCCGTGTCTTGGCCATATGCATGGCTGGGAATGCTTGTTGTTGCTGGGAGGGATGGAAATCTGCCATGTTTACTGGAAGCTGGACTTCTCCCACTGTAGAAGAGAAATTGGAAAAGTTCTTTTCAAGTTTTTCATGAATGCTTCCTTTTTAAATGACATCGTTTCATAGAAGGCATTTGCATTGAGTTTACTAGGGCTGTGTTACAAAGTACCACAAACTAAGTAGCTTAAGCAACAAAAATGTATTGCCTCATAGTTATGGATAGCATCGCCGATTCAATGGACATGAATTTGAGCAAATGCCAGGAGATAGTGAAGGGCAGAGGAGCCTGGCGTGCTGCAGTCCATGGGGTTGCAAAGAGTTCGGCATGACTTTGCAACTGAGCACAAACAACAACAACTGAGTTATGGAAGCTAAAGTCTGAGATCAAAACGTCAGTGGGGCTGGTTCCTTCTAAGGGCTGGGAGAGAATGTTTGTTCCATTCCTCTCCTCTGGTTTCTGCTGGTTTGCTGGCAATCTTTGGTGCTTTTTGGCTTACTCCCCCTGTGTGCCTGTCTGTCTCCAAAGTTCCCCATTTTATAAGGATGCTAGTCATTTTGAATTACAACCAACTCTGATGCCTCATTTTAACTTGATTTCTTCTTTAAAGACCCTAGCTCCAAAGAAGGTCACGTTCTGAAGTACTGGGGATTAGGACTTCAACGTATGAATCTGGGGGCACAATTTATTGCCCCTTGAATTGTGGAGCACAATTCAAGCCAATAACAACACTGAATAATTTAGACCAGTAAGGATGGCATCTGTTTCATTTACCACGGAATGTCCCAATGTCTAGCACAAGGCATGGCATGTATTGGGCGCCCACAAATTTGTTGATGTAATGAACACACTTAGTAATCCTCATTTAATTATACTGGGGGTTTTCAGATTGGCTGTTCATAAGGTGTTAATTTTCCCTCAAAGATGCTGATTATCCTTTTGGAAGACTGTCTTGTCAGTAATCCCCAGTCCTGAGTGTAGCCAATTTAATGTCAGAGTCTTCTTGCATGAGCACATTCAATTGCACTAATACTAAGTATAAAACTGACTGACACTGACTTTTGTCTGTCCTGTCTGGAGCCTGGTGGAGGGTATGTGAAGCCATGAATTGATCTGAAAGCAGCAGCAGTAGGAAGAGGAAAAGAGAAGAGCATTGGCAGCCCTCTGTTCTTGTCTTGGAAATCCCATTTTAATTTCTGATGGTACCAGGAGACGTTGACACATGAGCATCTGTCTGGCACTGGCCATGGGAATGCTGCCCAGGCACATGAGGAAGTTCTCAGAAATGTCTTTGTGATGGGAGGAGAGACAGTTCTTAGATATCTGTGTCCCATCTGTAGGCATAGTAACTCCTTACAAATTCAACCTGATAACTCAGAGGCCCAAGTAGGAAATCCTGGGTCAGCCTTTCCCATTTCCCATTAGAATTGTTCGTACACATAAACAACAGATGGATGAGATTAATGAGACATCATATTCAAGTAGAATAAATTGGTCTGTAATGTCGAGGTAGTGCTCTCACTTGGCAGAGGATAGTATCCGCTTACGTGGAAGGTTGCAGTTGTGCTTCCAGGCTTTCTGGGCACTTCTGGCACAACCAACTAGCATCAGTATAAGAGGACCCAAGTCAGAGAGCAAACTACATTTTTAAACCCCTGAATGCTTTCCATCAGATACTGAGGCATCCAAATCATGCCTCTTGAGTTGTTTCAAAAATGGATGATGACAATAATAGCAAAAGAGCACATGACACAGGATCCAGTCACTTGTTTATTTTTATGTGTTTTGTTCTGTTGTCTTTCCGTGGGTGAGTTGGCCTGTGAGTACGTGCCTACACAGCCATCTGGGTGAGACCAGATTTGGGGCCCCCTGGTTCTTCTGTTTGATTGGAAATGAGCTTCTTTGTGGAGTCTAATTTGCAATGTTTAGTGGAACAGAAATGATTGGGAGAGTGTGGTTGACTGTTCATGTTAGAGAGAAAATCATACTTAGTGTCATAAACAAGCTCTTTGCGCGTGTTATTGGTTAGTTCCAGTCCATGTACATAGATCACTGTATCTAAGCCCTTAGATGCAGAACTCAAGGGCTCAGACCACTACCGAGACTCCAGTGCTCTGAAAGATCACGTGTAACCCCGCATCAGCTACTGGGCTTCCAGGTCCCCAGAAATCAGTCCAAAGTCAGCTGCACCAGGGGATCCCATTCAGGACTCAGCAGGCAGCAAGGGGATGTGTATCTTTCTGGTAAGTCCTGGAAGACTTGGCTCTGTGCATCTTCTGGGCAGAGAGAGGGCAGTGGTTCTTTTCATGATGCAGCCGTATCACCAGAACTGCTCTGCAGTGAAGGGGAGGCTGAGAACCTTGTCTGGACTGACACCCTTTGTGGGCACACAGCGCTCACGGGTGGGCTGCCATTTTCCACGGTGACACTCCATGAGCTGCTGGCCTTGCCCCTGCTTGTAAAACTTCAGAAAGGCTTTGACTCCAGCCCACACCTCCCAGGTACTCCCCTGTTTCTTTTCTGGCCAGTTTGTGTGGGCTGACAGGTCCCAGTCTCCACTTACTAGTCAGCCGCCTGTTCATCTGTGGACTAAGTACACACGCAGTGTTGCAGATGGAATCTGCCTCATACAGATTAGAGAGGGTGGACCTTATTTTACCATTTTGGTGCCTTATTTCTGTTAATACTCTTCCCTGGTGGCTCAGAGGTTAAAGCGTCTGCCTGCAATGAGGGAGACCTGGTTTCGATCCCTGGGTCGGGAAGATCCCCCGGAGAAGGAAATGGTAACCCACTCCAGTACTCTTGCCTGGAGAATCCCATGGACAGAGAAGCCTGGTAGGCTACAGTCTATGGGGTTGCAAACAGTCAGACACGACTGAGCGGCTTGCCTTGCCTAAGCTCATAGTAGGTTTAAACATTTTCATTACGAAACAAACATACAGAAAAATACAAAGAACAGTATAATAAACACTTAGGTACCTGGTCCCCGACCCTCTGGAAAGCTTTTTTGTTTTTTGCTGTAAAATCTTAGAGCTACACTTGATATGTCCTGGGAACCACCCCGCCCCTCCCCACCGCCCCATTTCATATACACCCCTTCTCCCTTGATTCATTCCTTTCTCACACCCTCCCTTCTCAGAGGTAACCATAATCCCAAATTTAGAATGTTTCAATTTCTTGCATATTTCATTGACACTAATAAATGTGTATGTATTCTCAAAAATATAGAGCACCGTTTTGAACGATTTTAAACTTTTACATGCATGGTGTCATTCAGTATGATCTTTTTATAACTTGCTTTTATATATAACACTTTTGGGGTGGAAATTTCCCCATGTTGTTTGATTTTTTTAATTTGCTATATCACTGAATAGTATTCTGTTTTATGAATATACCATTATTTATGTACTCTCCATTTGATTGCTATTTATGCTGTTTCCTTTTTTTTTTCTTGCCTTTTACAAAACACTGCATTGCATATCTAGTGCCTGTTTCCTAGTGTGTGAACAAAAGATTTTTTTCTAGCAAGTGTACCTCTAAGAACTGCTGGGCCTACTAATACTGACAATCACGCCCCAATAAGTATGTGTGAAGATTCATTTCTCCACATTCCCACCCACCCTTGGTGTTATCCCATTAATATTTTCTAAGGCTAATTTTTTTAGAGCAGTTGTAAGTTTACAACAAATTGGAGGAGAGGAAGTTACAGAGATTTGCCGCATATCTTCTACCTCCACACACGCACAGCTACCCCCATTATCAACAGCACTCATGAGAGTGGCAAATTTTTTTACCAAAGATGAACCTATATTAATTCATCATAATTACCCCAAGTCCATAGTTTACCTTAGGGGTCACTCTTGGTATTGTACAGTCTGTGGGTCTGAACAAAATTATAATAATGTACATCCATCATTACAATATCAAAGTCGCTCAGTCGTGTCCGACTCTTTGTGATCCCATGGACTGTAGCCCACCAAGCTCCTCCGTCCATGGGATTCTCCAGGCAAGAATACTGGAGTGGGTTGCCATTTCCTTCTCCAGGGGATCTTCCCGACCCAGGGATCGAACCCAGGTCTCCCGCATTGCAGGCAGACGCTGCAATGCAGGCTAACTCTGAGCCACCAGGGAAGCCCATGGAGTGTTCTCACTGCCCCCCAAATCCTCTGTGCTCTGACTACTCTTTCCTCCCTGCCTTCAACCTCTAGCAACTACTGATCTTTCTATTGTCTCTTTAGTTTTGCCTTTTCCAGAATATCACATCGTTGGAATCCACGGTATGCAAATTAGCTTCTTTCATTTAGTAATATGCTTGGGACCTCAAGATTCCTCCCTGTCTTTTCCAGGTGTGACAGCTCTTTTCTTTTACATTAACATTTTCCACCAATCTGAGCCTTTCACACTGTTGTCTTAATTTGCATTTCCCTAATTATCAGTGCCGTTGAGTGTGTTTTCCATATGCTTGTTTTCAGTTTTCTTCTGTGGTTTGCTTCTTTCTATATGTTGCCTCTTTTCGTCCATGGATATATTTATCTTTTATTCATTATAAACTTTGGACAGAATCCTTTGTTAGTTTTAAGTAGTGCAATATCTTTTCCCAGACTGTGCTTTGTCTTAATTATGTATGTCTTTTGGTGAACAAAAGGATTTATATTTTAATGTAATAAAATGTACTTTAATGGTTCGTCCTCTTTTTATGTGTGTGTCTTTTTAAGGAAATCTTCCCACTCCTCACAAGAGGTCATAAATAGATTATTCTGTATTTTCTTCATTTTTACAGGCCCTCCAAGCTTAATGTAGGTTTCTAATTGACTGGGAATTGATTTTTGTGGGTGGTGTGATGTAGAGATTTTAATTTCATGGTATTTTTCATAAAGATCACCAGTTGCCCCAGAATATTTTTTGCAGAACACTGTTTTCTCCTACTGGTCCAATTCCGCCTGTGTAGGTAAAGGTAGGGAACAGTGTTGGTGGAGCCTGGGTGAGACCTGGGGCTGAGGAAAAGGGGCCAGCTATAAGAATTACTTTAGCGAACAGATGTAGCCCCTGAAAGAAGAATGACAAAGTGAGAGGGGGTGGGCGAATAAAAGTATTGACTTCTCTTTTCTGTCTTCCATTCTTTTGCTGTTACTTCCTATTGGTCAAACCCAAGGCGAGCCAGACACGACTGAGCGACTTCACTTTCACTCTTCACTTTCATGCATTGGAGAAGGAAATGGCAACCCACTCCAGTGTTCTTGCCTGGAGAATCCCAGGGACGGGGGAGCCTGGTGGGCTGTCGTCTCTGGGGTTGCACAGAGTCGGACACGACTGAAGTGACTTAGCAGCAGCAGCAGCAAAGCGAGCCAGAGGGTGCCGGTGCCCTGGTGATGCAGTCTGCAGGGGTCGGCTTCCCCAGGACTCAGAGCATCACAGTCCAGTGTAGAGGAGGGATTCACGTGGGGTACATATGGAGCCCAGTTCTCCATGGTGTACACACACCTCATTTTCCAGTCCACCTCTTTTCCCTTGTGGCTCAGTGGTAAAGTATCTGCCAACAATGTGGGAGACCTGGTTCGATACCTGGCTTGGGAAGACCCCCTGGAGAAGGGAAAGGCTACACACTCCAGTATTCTGGCCTGGAGAACTTCATGGACTGTATAGTTCATGGGGTCACAAAGAGTCGGACACGACTGAGCAACTTTCACTTCAGTTCTCTCAGAGATACGTCACTCTGTTTCATTACAGTTCTGCAACCTATATATGTATCCTGATTTAGCACATTTTGAAAGTAGGTTTCCCCAAACTGGGTAGCAAGTCCAAAGCAAGCTGTGCAAAGAAAGCAGAAGTTCCCCTGCCAGAATAGAGTCTTGAAGTCACACCATGGCTTCAGATTTCTTGAGAATTTATATTTTTCCCTTTTGGAGAAAGTGGTCCTTGGCAATCTGCACATGTTTAAAAGTAGGAGATTTAAAAGCTGTTTGGATGTACTGAGAGAGGGTTGAGGCTGGCCAAGATGTATCTTCACTGTAAAGTGATCCAGGTGGACTGTTGGAGAAACCCCTGACATCAGTGTGTTTAGAATTTTCCTCTTGGGCTATCAGAGTCCCTGAAGATAAGTTTTACAAGTTTCTGTTTTAACCAAGTAGGGGAAGAGGGCTGGGATCTCAGTAATCAGCATTAAGTTACATATGACGGTCTCTCTTTTTTGGGCAGGATACTTACTATGTTGATCCATTTGTGCTGCTCTGACAAAAAGTACCATAAGCTGGATGGCTTATAAACACTTTTTTCTCACAGTTCTGAAGTCTAGGAAGTCCAAGATCAAGGTGCCAAAAGATTTAGTGTCTGGTGAGAGACCACTTCCCCACTGAAGTTCATCTTCTCTCCGTGTCCTCGTGTGGTGGGAGGGGTGGGTGGGGCTCTCTGGGGTCCCCTTTTAAGGGCACTAATCCCATTCATTAGAACCGGACATGGAAAGGACTGATGCTGAAGCTGAAGCTCGAATACTTTAGCCACCTGATACGCAAAGCCGACTCATTGGAAAAGTCCCTGCTGAGAAAGTTTGCAGGCAGAAGGAGAAGGGGGTGACAGAGAATAAGATGGTTGGATGGCATCACTGACTCAATGGACATGAGTTTGAGCAAGCTCTGGGAGTTGGTAAAAGACAGGGAAGCCTGGCGTACTGCAGTCCATGAGTCGGACGCAATTTAGCAAAGAGTCGAAAAGAGTTGGACATGACTTAGCAACTGAGCAGATCCCATTTATGAGGGTTCCACCCTCATGGCCCCTTCACCTCCCCAAATCCCCACATTCTAATACCATTGCCTTGAGGGTTAGGTTTCAACATACGAGTTTTGGGAGGATGCAAATATTCAGATCACGGCAGACACCCTTACTTCCAGTTGTGTCTTGGCGGTGCCCAGTCCAGAAGAGTTTCTGGTCATCTTCCAAGTGGTTATAATGCAATTCGGTGTACAGGAGGCTTCTAAGGGTCATCTGTTTCCCAAACAGCTTTCACCAAGTCCTCCTTCATACCTCCTTTCTTCCCAATCTCAGAGTTACTCAGTGCCACCAGGATGTGAGCCTGTGAAGTTGCTGCTCTGAAAGCCAGGTTGGCTCACAGCTCTGCCCACGCCATCTGAGGATTTGGCTGTGGCAAGTCTGTTGAGTCAGTCATCACTCATCCATCTGTGCTCCAGCTTCCATGTTTTACTACTGTTGCCTCCTCTTCTGTCCTCCCCAAGCTGCGCTTGTCTGTCCTTTTAAATCATCTCTTTATTGTACTTTTAGTGGAGTCTCCGGAGAGACAGAAATTAGATGCATGTGTTCAAATACCCTAACTCAGAATCCTTCCATTTTCTGTAAATATATTAGCCTTGAGAGGTTTCTTTACTCATTTTCAATCCTTCTTGTTTTTGGATAAATGCATTCAAAGCTATCAATTTCCCACTCAATATTCATCCCACAGATTTTGATAGTACTTCCACTGTTATTGGATTCCAAAGATTTTGTCCTTTCCACTGTGATTTCTTCATGTTGACAAGTTACTTAGGAAAGTATTTTTAAATTTCCAAAAATATTGTAAAATGATCTTTTTACTGCTGATTTCTAATCAACATGTGGTCTTAGAAGATGGGCTGTATGTATGACAAGGATCTTTGAAATGTGTTGAGATTTCTTCTGTCTCTTGTGGTCATGGTTGATTTTTGTGTAGGTTCCATCTGTGCTTGTAAAGAGCATGGTGTCTCCATTCATTAATGAAAGATTCTATGTATATCTGTTAGATCCGACTTGATCTTATTATATGATTGCTGCTTCTGCTGCTAAGTCGCTTCAGTCGTGTCCGACTCTGTGCGACCCCGTAGGTGGCAGCCCCTGTCCCTGGGATTCTCCAGGCAAGAACACTGGAGTGGGTTGCCATTTCCTTCTCCAATGCATGAAAGTGAAAAGTGAAAGTGAAGTCGCTCAGTCATGTCTGACTCTTAGCGACCCCTTGGACTGCAGCCTACCAGGCTCCTCCATCCATGGGATTTTCCAGGCAAGAGTACTGGAGTGGGGTGCCATTGCCTTCTCCGTATTAGCATAATTTTATTATTCTAATCTTCTATATTCTTATTAATTTTTCATTGGCACAATCAGCTTCTACTCTGTGATTATTTTAGTTTTCACTTTATTTGAGACTATGTGGTTAACTATGTACATGTGCATGGTTGGTAGGTTTTTTTCTATTAAATTTTATATAATGTCATTCTTTGTCCCTATGAATGCTTTGACCATCCTAGATAGCATATTGAAAAGCAGAGTTATTACTTTGTCAACAAAGGTCCATCTAGTCAAGGCTATGGTTTTTCCAGTGGTCATGTATAGATGTGAGAGTTGGACTGTGAAGAAAGCTGAGCACTGAAGAATTGATGCTTTTGAACTATAGTGCTGGAGAAGACTCTTGCGAGTCCCTTGGACTGCAAGGAGATCCAACCAGTCCATTCTAAAGGAGACCAGTCCTGGGTGTTCATTGGAAGGACTGATGCTGAGGCTGAAACTCCAATACTTTGGCCACCTCAGGTGAAGAGTTGACTCATTGGAAAAGACCCTGATGCTGGGAGGGATTAGGGGCAGGAGGAAAAGGCGACAACAGAGGATGAGATGGCTGGATGGCATCACTGACTCAATGCACATGAGTTTGGGTGAACTCCGGGAGTTAGTGATGGACAGGGAGGCCTGGTGTGCTGCGATTCATGGGGTCGCAAAGAGTTGGACATGACTGAGCGACTGAACTGAACTGAACTGAACTGATGAATGCTTTTGTCTTACTTTTTTATTTTTGTCTGATTATGATTTATTCCCCAGCATTCCTTTGCTCTTTATTTACTTTTTCTTAATATACCTTTTCCATCCATTTGTTTCCAACTTTCTCTCTCTACTCCCATGAATGTGTATAGTTTAGAGATATCTCTTATAAGAAGTATAGAACTGCATTTAAAAATTAAATTTTATTTAATCTTTGAAATACTTAATCCCACATATAGTATCAAATTCTAAACATAATAAAGATATAATATAGCATGAATGTGGAGTTTAGAAAACTGGTACACATGGTCTTATTTGAAAAGCAGAAATAGAGTCACAGATATAGAAAACAAACTTATTGTTACCACGGAGGG
Source organism: Bubalus bubalis (assembly GCF_019923935.1). Taxonomy (NCBI): domain Eukaryota; kingdom Metazoa; phylum Chordata; class Mammalia; order Artiodactyla; family Bovidae; genus Bubalus; species Bubalus bubalis. The sequence continues at coordinate 19,743,917 of NC_059157.1, read as the reverse complement.
AAGAGGAGGTGGGATGAATTGGGAGATTTAGTATTGCTATCTATACACTTCTATATATTAAATAGATAACCAATGAGAACCTACTGTGTAGCATAGGGAACTCTATTCAGTACTCTGTGGTGATCTACATGGAAAAGGAATCTTAAAAAGAGAGGATGTATGTATATGCATAGCTATTTCAATTTGATGTACAACAGAAACTAACATTGTAAAGCAACTCGACTACAGTAAAAATTTATTTTAAAAATAAATATACTAAAAAGTAACTGAAAAATTTCCCTCTCAGCTTCTTTCCCCATCTTCCCAGTCTCTCTCTTTAGCAGGTGATGAACATCGTTAGTTTCTTGCTGGAGATAACCATTGGGAGTATAAGTAAATATGATTTATAAATTATTTCTTTTATGGTAGCAGTATATGCACTGTCCCTTATCTTGCCCTTTCATCTTTTAGGGATTTGTTCTTAATTGTACATGAAGAACTTCCTCATTTTATGAATGACTACATATTATTTTGCTTTATGAATGTACCCTAATCTATTAACCGATCTCTCATCAGTGGACTTTTAGGTAGTTTCCAATCTTTTACTTTTACAAACAATGTTGCAATGATCTTGTGCAAACATTATTTAAACATGGACAAATATATCTATGAGAGAAATTTCTAGAAGTGGAACTTCTGGGACAAAGGGTATAGGCTTTTGTAACTCCGATAGATATACAGATGTTGCCCAACTATCCTCCATAGAGTTTTGCCAGTTTACACTCCCACTGCAAAGAATGTTCTAATTCATTCTAATTCCCGCTTGCTGGTTTCCCCACTGTGTCACCTTATCAGCCAAGGGCCAGTCAGTAAAAACAGTCGTTGTTAATGATTTTCAACAGAGGGAATCTTAGAAGGGGGACTGAGTATACAGGTGGTGGGAGAACCAAAGTCAAACATGGGCTAAGGAGGCAGCTCAGGGCAAGAACCATCACAGGAATCTGTCATCACCCATGGGCTGCTGGACCCAGGAGCCAGGACCATCAGAAGAAGCTGGCACTGCCTCCCTTGTAGGAGCTGGGAGGATGGAAATAGGTGCTGTCAAGAGGGTGCTAGAGGAGAAGTAATTGTTGAAGGAGATGCTCCTGGGAGCAGAGAGTGAAGAGCAGAAATATCCTGGCTTCTCCCTCTCCTCTGCCCTCCTGTTTTTTGGCCCATGCCTCCCATTTCTGAAATGACCTGAAGTCAGCAAGAGAGTTTGAGAAATACCTTTTCCTGTGACTGGAGACCAGAGCAGAGAAAGATGGAGAATATACAGATCTGAGAGCAAAACAGGGAAATGAATGGCACAGTCCGATTTTTCTGCAGTTCAGCTCCACGTGCACCATCTAAGCCATATTTAAATGCCACTGTCTACTGGGTCTCACAGGATATGATCCCTAGCTGCTCTCCTATCTCATTTTCTACCACTGTCCCCAAATTTTCTTGGTCGACCCTACTCTGGCCCCTTACTGTTGCTCAAGCAAGCCAACTTCTCCCCAACTCCCACCATTCATCTCTGTTCAGCAAGTCTGAGATGCCTCCACTCGGGACCATGCCTGCATCTGCAGTTATTTGGGAGGGAGCTCCCTCCGGCCCTGGGACTTTGTCTCGGGTCCAGTGGTCCCAGGCAGTGGGCAGTTCATTCAGTTCCTGGTCTTGGGGCTGAGTCTTAATCCTTTCCATGCCTTAGTGCCACCATTTGCCATAAAGCCACAGCCCCAGGCAATGACCAGCTGTCATTATTTTTCAGTTACCTCCTATGGGTTGTAGCTAGCAGTGAGCCTGGCCCACTTACCACTGCCCCAGCAGAAACACATTTAATCCTTGTTATTTGAGGCAACTGACCCCTTAGCCCCTAATGCTTGATTCAGGCCATGGAAGCCAGCAGGTTCGAGGCTCCCGTTTCACCTATCACTTTGGTTTCTGGTTCTTGGAGATGTTTAGTTTATTTCTGACACCAGTTGTGTTTTACTGGTTTTCTCTTCAGATAATCTGTCATTGTGTGTGTGTGTGTATGTGTGTTTGGAGCAGAGGGAATGTGATGAACCATGACCTTTCAGCACCATCTTTTTCCTTTTTTAAATGTTTATTTATTTATTTGGCTGTGCCGGGTCCTAGTTGCAGCACATGGGATCCAGTTCCCTGACCAGATATCGAACGTGGGCCCCCTGCACTGGGAGCATGGAGTCCCAGCCCCTGGACCAGCTGGGAAGTCCCTCGGCCATGCCGACCAGACCACGCGCTTAGATTGGCAGATGCTCAGTTAAAACACTCCGTTAATGGACTCAGGAATCCATGTCGCACACGCTGATGCTTAAATCATACATGAACCAGCCTGTACTTGTGTGGTGGTTTTGGGTGCAAACGCTGGGCTTTAGAACCGTTCCTTCCCGCAGCAGCACAACTGGAGGACGTACAGGAGGCTGTGATGGCAAACTCGTGACCCCAGCCCCAGCAGGGCCTTCTGCAGGGCTGCAGTGAGCTCGGCTGGCTTCCCCCCGTGCTCGCTTCAGCACCAGATCTGACCCTTCTTTGCAGTGAGTGTTAGTAACACTACCATCACTGTTATTATCGTGACTCTAGTCATCAGGTTAAACTCCTGCAACAACTCTCACTCTTTAAACTGGACTCAACCTTTCTTCTTAATTTTCATCTCAAGGGATTTGCTGCCCCTCTTTTTCACTGAAGGCTTATTTCTTAAATTGCTCTAATTCTTAGCCCCGGTGAGCAACTCAGGTTTCCTGTGCCATCAGTTTCCCCTTCATCTAGACATGAAAACGGAAAAATCTATACTGATTGATGCCAGCCTATTAAGATGTGGTTAAATGGATCTCACCTTCAAAACAGTAAATAGAACTTCCCTGGCAGTCCAGTGGTTAAAACTCTGTGTTTCCACTGCAGGAGGCACAAGTTCGATCCCTGGCTGGGGAGCTAAGATCCTGCAAGACTTGTGGTGCAGCCAGGAAGACAGAAAAGAAAAGTAAATAAACAAAAAGTCTCCCCTGATGTGGCACCCCTTCTAGCTATTACCAACCTTAGCCATCCATCACGGAGGCATACCATGGGGCAGTCTTGCTCCCACCCCTCACCCCTGTCTCAACTGTTGCAATCAGGACTCTGCTCCCATTGCTTCACTGAAACCAGGCCATGAAGGTCATTCATGAGTTTTCATTGCTAAATCCAGTGGCGCATGCTTGGGTAATTGCTTGGCTTTTCTGCAACATTCGCCACCTCCTCTCTTTGGAAACCCCACAGTTCTTTGGCTTCCATGACCCTCTCTCCTCTTGTTCCATTTTTCCTCCTTGTGGCTGGAGTGTCTTCACCCTCCCCTGGCCCCAGCCTTGAGCCTTCCTCACTCTGCTCCCTCCCTCTGGCTTTCTCATACGGTCAGTGTGACTCCTTTTGTATTTGCCTGCAGGTGACATCTGTACTGGATTGAAGGATGTGCCCCCAAATTTACACCCACCCAGAACTTAAGAATATGACAGTACTTGGAAATAAGGTCTTGGAAAGTGTCATTAGTTGAGATGAGGGCATACTGGACTGGGGTGAGAGAATAAAATTTTGTTGTTTAAAGCCACCCTGTTGGTGGCACTTTGTTACAGCAGCCACAGGAATCTAATACATTGGTTCTCTCTGGACTTGCACTAGACCTCCCTGGTGTCAGGGGCTGGACTCAGGCAGGGCAACCCAGTCCCCCCTTATAGCTCATTCATTCACTTTGTTCTCTCTAGATATTTCCAGTTTCAGACAAAAGATCTTCCATTTGACTGGGACAGTAGCTTTGTCCAGAAGAGAAAGTGAAAGTCACTCAGTCGTGTCCAACTCTTTGAGACCCCATGGACTATTCAGTCAATGGAATTCTCCAGGCCAGAATACTGGAGTGGGTAACCTTTCCCTTCTCCAGGGGATCTTCCCAACCCAGGAATTGAAACAGAGTCTTCTGCATTGCAGGCAGATTCTTTACCAACTGAGCTATCAGGGAAGGCCCCGCAGAAGAGAAAGATAGCTCTTAAATCTTGACTTACCACTTAATTGCTGTGTGTCCCCAGGCAAGAACTCCTTTTGTCAGCTCGGTTTTTCCATCTGTTCAGGGGAGATGTTAGTTTCTTCCTGGGTTTTAAGATTCAGTGAACTGATGGGGAAAGTTTTTAGTGGAAAGTCAAACTTGTAAGTTTTCCTTTCTTTGGAAGACAGAAACAAGCAAGAAATGGTTGGACTTCTTTTCTTGCTATTCCTTAACTTGACATCATCAGCCTCAAGCTTCATTTGGTTCTTTTCACTCAATTTTAGAAAAACCCTTCTGAGTCTGGCACCTTTAAGAGAGTCCTTCCTCTGGGCTAAAACTTCAAGGCCTCTTCCTGGTCCATGACCTTCAGGTTTATTCTAGGTCAGCTTCCCTGCCATTGTCATTTTCTCCTATCTCCCAGCAATTACTACATTTTCCTAAGAATTCTGAGGTTGTCAGGGAGTTGTTTTTATAGCAACACTATTTTCTTTAGACGCTTGCTAGTCCCTTCCAGCTTTTCACACCTGGTGATTTACCGCCCTTAGAGCCTCCTGTGTGTATTGGTTGCTCAGTGTTGTCCGACTGTTTGTGACCCCATGGACTGTAGCCCGTCAGGCTCCTCTGTCCATGGGATTTCCTCAGGCAAGAACACTGGAGTGGGTTGCCATGCCCTCCTCCAGGGGATCTTCCCGAGCCAGGAATGGAACTCTCATATTCTGTGTCTCCTGCATTTTTACCTGCTGAGCTATCAGTAAAGCCTCCTCAGTTCAGTTCAGTTCAGTTCAGTCGCTCAGTCGTGTCCGATTCTTTGCCACCCCATGAACTGCAGCATGCCAGGCCTCCCTGTCCATCACAAACTCCCTCAAACTCATGTCCATCGAGTCAGTGATGCCATCCAGCCATCTCATCCTCTGTCGTCCCCTTCTCCTCCTGCCCCCAATCCCTCCCAGCATCAGAGTCTTTTCCAATGAGTTAACTATTGGCATCAGGTGGCCAAAGTACTGGAGTTTCAGCTTTAACATCAGTCCTTCCAAAGAACACCCAGGACTGATTGCCTTTAGAATGGACTGGTTGGATTTCCTTGCAGTCCAAGGGACTCTCAAGAGTCTTCTCCAACACCACACTTCAAAAGCATCAATTCTTCAGCGCTCAGCTTTCTTCACAGTCCAACTCTCACATCCATACATGACCACTGGAAAAACCATAGCCTTGACTAGATGGACCTTTGTTGGCAAAGTGATGTCTTTGCTTTTTAACGTGCTATCTAGGTTGGTCATAACTTTCCTTCTAAGGAGTAAGTGTCTTTTAATTTCATGGCTGTAATCACCATCTGCAGTGATTTTGGAGCCAAGAAAAATAAAGTCAGACACTGTTTCCACTGTTTCCCTATCTATTTGCCATGAAGTGATGGGACTAGATGCCATGATCTTCGTTTTCTGAATGTTGAGCTTTAAGCCAACTTTTTCACTCTCCTCTTTCACTTTCATCAAGGGGCTTTTTAGTTCCTCTTCACTTTCTGCCATAAGGGTGGTGTCATCTGCATATCTGAGGTGATTGATATTTCTCCCAGCAATCTTGATTCCAGCTTGTGCTTCTTCCAGCCCGGCGTTTTTAGCTCTTTATTCTCCCAGAGCTGATTGACAGCAGCCGTAACAAAGGCGATGATGATGACACTTATGTAGCATGTCCCGTCGGCCAGCACTGTTTAAGGGCTTTACATACGTGAACTCACTTCATAGTTAATCTTTTGTACTTCTTTTATTGTCTTGTTTCATGTTAAACATTTTTTTAGTGCACCATTTTGGTTCTTCAGTCAATTTTGCAGACATTTTTAAAGGATTATTTTCCCAGTGATTGCTCATACATCTTAACTCAGTACAAACTATTTCAGGCTATTTTTGACATAATGTTGGTAAAATAGAGTAACTTCATTTAGTAGCTCCCTTCTGCACATTGTGCTATTATTGTCCCATGTTGTATGTTTACAATAAATCCATCAATAGAGTGTTATAGTTATCACTGTATGCAATCTTATTTTTTAAATATAAAACTTAAAACCTATTTTAACATTCTTCATATTTATGTTTGCCCACATATTTACTATTTCTGGGGTTCTTTGTATCTTCTTATGGATTCATGTTACTACTTTGTGTCACTTTGTTAATTGGAAGGACAGCTAGCAAAGCATTCTTTCAGTTTTTTGTTTTTTGAGAAACATTTTTGTTTTGCCTTCATTTTTCTAATTGCTGTGTATAAAATTCTTGATTGGCAGTTTTTTTGTTCCAGATCTTTATATATGTTGCCCCACTCCTTTTGGCTTCCCTGGTTTGTGGTGAGACATCAGCCATTAATTGCATTGTTGTTCCCTTCGTATATGGTGAATCATTTTATTCTTGTTTCTGTTATGATTTTCTTGTTCTCTTTGGTTTTTTCTTTGGTTTAGTGATGTATGTGGGTGTGGATCTCTTCATGTTCAACCTACTTGGGATACATTAAGCTCTTTGGATCTATAGATTCATTTTAAAAAATCAAATTTGGTAAAATTTCAACCATTGTTTTTTAAAATTCCCATTTATTTATTTGTTTACTTTTGGCTGTGCTGGGTCATTGTTGCTGCCCAGGCTTTTCTCTAGTTGCAGTACAGGGGCGTCTCATTGCAGTGGCTTCTCTTGTTGCGGAAGAGAACTCTTTTTGGGCTTCTCTTCTTTGGGGCTCCAGAGCACAGGCTCATGGTTGTAGCACACAGCCTTAGTGGCATGTGGGATTTTCCCAGATCAGGGACTGAATCCATGTCTCCTGCACTGGTAGGTGAATTCTTTACCACTGAGCCACTGAGAAGCCCCAATATTTCTTAACTATTCTTTCTGGCTTTTTTTTTTTTTTCAAACTCTCATTACATTTATGTCGGTTTGCTTGATATTTTCCTGCAGGTCTCTGAGACTGTTTTCCTTCAATCTTTTTTCCCTCTGTTCTTCAGATTGGAAAACTTCTGCCAGATTCTCTTCAAATTGACTGATTCTTCTGAAACTCGTATTTTCATTTAAGTCCAACCTGCTGCTGCTGCTGCTGCTAAGTCGCTTCAGTCATGTCCGACTCTGTGCGACCCCATAGACGGCAGCCCACCAGGCTCCCCCGTCCCTGGGATTCTCCAGGCAAGAACACTGGAGTGGGTTGCCATTTCCTTCTCCAACCTACTGAGCACAAAAGAGCCTAGGTAATTGTCTAAGGCAAACCCTTACTTAAAGGGCAAAACAGCAAATATTTTAGGCATGCAGTTCATATGGTGTCTGTCACAGCTATTCTGCTCTGCCATTTCGGCTCAAAGCTATATAGACTACGTAACTCAGTGGCTGCCAATGTGTTCCAATAAAACCATTATTTACAAGAACAGGTGGCTGGTCTGCGGACTGTAGTTTGCTGATCTATGATCGCTGGTCTAAGTTTTGCAATTATTAATAGCAACAGGCATACCTGGGATTCAGATGTATGTCTTCTTTCTTCAAAGTCTGTGCTTTTTCCAATATCTCACATTGCCTCCCACTAATGGATTGTTTTGGTCCTTTTAGTGATGAGATCGTCCTAGGAGCACCACAAATACTAGTCAGAACACACCGTCTATTTTTGCATCACTTGCTTCATTCCAGCATTTAAATGCGTAATAGGAGAGTCTTTCCCCCCCTTTTTTTCTTACTCTTCTTTCTTTCCTTCCCTTCTTTTATTTCTTATTCCATCCTTTGCTTCTTCCTGCCACTGTCTTTCTTTCCTTCCTCCCTTCTCTTTCTCTCTTCCTATTATTCACCTTTGTAGACTGACCGTACTTTTTTCTAATTCCGTTTCATTCTCCACTGAACTGTTTTCATTTCGCCAAAGAAAATTGCTGATAACGTAATGTGTTACAATAGTCACATAGAAAAATAGTAACTGGGAAAGAAAATAGGAATGTAAGTGCCGTTGCTAGCAGGATTACCACCCGTAAGTTATAAATAGAGTAGATGTCATCTGTTTTCCTCTGGTGATGTTTGATTTTTTTTTTTTTAATTGCTTCAAACAGTCTTCTGGGGAGCAGGAAGCAGGGAAGCATGCAGATTTCAATTTCTTCTTCATTTTCTATGGATGATTTCTTTCTAAAACTGTTTCCTCCCTCAACCTGGTTTTGTCATTCACAATGTGAAATGGACTGCTCCAGTCAGTCTTGGGTTGTAGCAGTTGTTCCCTAGGCTTCTTGGGAGAAACTTCCACCTCTAGAATTAAAGACCTATGTGTGTGCCGCTGTGTGCTCAGTCACTTCAGTTGTGTCCAACTCTTGCGACCCCATGGACTGTAGCCCATCATGCTCCTCTGTCCAAAGGATTCTCTAGGCAAGAATACTGGAGTGGGTTGCCATGCCCTCCTCCAGGGGATCTTCCTGACCCAAGGAGCGAACCCATGTCTCTTGCATCTTCTGCATTGTAGGTGGATTCTTTACCCACTGAGCCACCTGGTAAGCCCAAAGACCTATGTAGCTGCCCCAAAAGGTGAGTTGGTTCCTGGAATCGTGCCTGTCATAGGCCTTCTGCAGCCATGGAACTTGTATACATGCTATAGAATGTTTTTGATAAAATGAGATGAAATAATCAGCTAAATGTAGCTCAAATAGAGCCTGTGCTCTAGAGGAACCCCAACTACTGAGCCCACATGCCACAGCTGCTGGAGTCCATGTGCCGTTAAAGCCTATGCCCTGCAATAAGAGAAGACACTGCAATGAGAAGCCCACGCACCACAACTAGAGAGGAGCCCCCGCTCGCCGCAACTAGAGAAAGCTCTCAAGGAAGACCCAGTGTAGCCCAAAATAAAAATTTTAAAAAAAGAACATCTCCACTGTTCTTCCCATCCTCTGACTCCCCAGTGATCCCTGGTGAGATACCTTTCATTTTAAGATTCATTTTTATCACTCTGAAGAGTTGGCAACATGTTCATCTATTTGCAGAGGGTTTTCTTTTGTTTACACCCAGTTATAGCAACTTAAAATAAGTTCTGTGGTCAGACTTTTAGTATTTGTTTACTCATTCAGTTCTGACTCAGTGTCCATTATGTGCCAGGCACTGTCAGCCACTGGGATTACAGGATGAATCAGAAAAATGCCTACTCTCAGGGACCACAGGCTTGGGGTTTGGGCGTGCTAGATTTTCTTTCTGGCGCCATCTCTCTGCAATTTAAAAACTTTATTTATTTTTTCCTACGCTCTGGGTGATTATAGTCCTCAGTTAGCACTCCAAGAAGTTGCCATTATTCGGTTAGAATTAGCTCTTAAGATGGAAAATGTTTGCTATCCTTGTCCAATCTCTTTATTTTTCAATTGGAGAAACCGAGGCTCTTGCTGAACAAGGCTACCCTCTTCTGAATCTTCAGCGGTGTATAAGGTGGGTATCGGAAATGACCACAGTCCTCTGCATTAGCTGCATTCCTCCTAGAAGGTTATGTGAGAGAGGCATTACATGACTTGCCATGAGTTGGCTCAAAATGTACACTATAGTGGGTGTGAGCAGTCCTAAAACAAGTGTGGTCTGAAATCACATCCAGATTCATTGGTGTGAAATCACATTTCACATTACAAAGTTTGCTAACAGTTTCTGCTTTGCCCAGAAGCCCAATCCTGGAATCTGAAGTTCTTTCACCAGACAAGGAACTAAGCTGAGCGTGGACTTGGGTGAGAAGATCAAGTGACATTGATGAGAAAGGAACGTCCTTTCCCTGCTTCTTCCCTGGAAGAAAAGCACTTTCTCCTACCTTGGTGTTCAGAGAAGAACATAAAATGGTACCATCAAGATCCCTTATGCATCTTCGCACAGGAACTTCTCGGACTACCTTCATAGCTCAGTTGGTAAAGAATCTGCCTACAATGCAGGAGACCTGGGTTCGATTCCTGGGTCAGGAAGATCCTCTGGAGAAGGAAATGGCAACCCGCTCCAGTATTCTCACCTGGAGAATCCCATGGACAGAGGAGCCTGACAGGCTTCAGTCCATTGGGATTGCAAGAGTTGGACATGACTTAGCAACCAAACCACCACCACCACCACAGGAAGTTCTAGCCATTGAAGAAGGATGGGCTTTGCCTCAGACAAAAGGGAAAATAACAAGGCAGCTTGAACTCATAGGTTGTTGAATGTCAGTGGATGTAATATACTATTGTTAAAAAAAAAAAAAAAATGTTCAACCCAGTGTGGGTCATGCTGGGAACTATGTGCACAGATTTCATTAAAAAAAGAGATTTGTTGCTTAGGTTTGGATGTGGGCCATCTGTTCTATTTTTCTTGAATTTAAAGTCACTTTCCCAGTGGAACTGTATTTTGAACTTGTTTGGGGAAAGCAGGGCACTTTATTTATATGTTAGTCTCTTTGGCTAAGCATGGGACTGATAAAATCAACTCTAAAATGCCCTTTGATTGGTAACTTTTATCTTACCCACATGGGATGACTTTTTCATGTAAGATGTGACTGCGATAAAATTTAAATTGATCATCTGATGCCTGCCGTCAGAGACTGGCAGCTCTGACGTGAGGCTTGTGATTTGTGAAGGAAGCTGAGCCAAATGACCTGCACAGAGCTGAGAAGATGACCCCAGACTGTTGACTATCACTTTCCTGCCTGAATTCTTTCATTAGTGAAGGTAGATTCCATTTTCCCACGGACTGATTCTCACTGAGATTCATGTCCAAGAGATATTTATCATAGTACTATTTATAATTCAAAATAGTTTGAAAATGATGTAAATGTGCGTTGTTTGGAGATAGGTCAATAAATTATGGTTTAAACATACTATTAAAAACATTATTCTAGGAGGATATTTACAGACATGGGAAAATATTTACATTATGATATTAAGTGAAAAAAAACCTAAGTGTATAATGGTATGGCTTCAATTTTTTAATTACATAAACATAATTATATGCACAGGTATATAAATATGTGTATTTATGTTGTCATTTATTCAGTAAGCGTGGATCAAGTGCATTTTATGTATTAGACACTGTGCTAAGGGCTGAAGGTGTAGAGCTGAATGAGATTAATTCAGTTCCTGCCACAGACTTAATAGTTTAGTATAGGAAAAAGCATCAATAACAAATATATCAAATATTCATAATTTTTTTCTGGGTGGTGAGTAACTTAAACATTCTTTTTTCTGAGTTTCCGTATCTTCTAGATTTTCCACTAAAAGAAAATGCCTCATATAGATAGAAAAAGACAGCAAATAATATTTTAAAAGATGAGTGGAGCTGAAAACCTGTTCCCTGGCAGGAGGCTTTCTCCCTGAAACTGGAGATTCAGCTCCACAAACTGCAGGAGCCTTGGCCCAGGGACCAGGAGACTGTCACTAACCTGCTACATGACCAAGGATTAGTGACTTTCCTCTCCTGTTCTAAGTTTCTTTTCCTATATGGTGATAGTCTGATCCAGGTAATGGCTAAGATCTTGCCAGGTCTTAGGGTGTGGAACAGTATTTTCAGAGACTTTATATGGGGAGGCACATTTCCATAGATGCAAATCTACTGCTCTTATAATTGTCCTAATTCATAATTTGGTTGTGCCTTCTTATCTTATGCACAAGTGTTGTCTTCAGTTTACGGGCAAATCATCTTTTGGGCATTTCGAGAGAAAAAGATATCACAGTCTCTCTTGGTCAGCTTCTCTCTGTGCTCTAAAAGCAAATGATTCCTCTGGGTCATCCCAGTGCACCAGGTATGGGGAGGGAGGAGGGAGGGGGGTTCAGGATGGGGAGCACATGTACACCCGTGGCAGATTCATGTTGATGTATGGCAAAACCAATACAATATTGTAAAGTAATTAACCTCCGATTAAAATAAATAAATTTATATTTTTAAAAAAATAAATAAAAGCAAATGATTTTCCATCAGTTATTGACTATTTAGCCTAGTCCTGTGGCAGATGTCGGAGAAGGCAATGGCAACCCACTCCAGTATTCTTGCCTGGAGAATCCCCATGGGCAGAGGAGTCTGGCGGGCTACAGTCCATGGGGTCGCAAAGAGTTGAACACCACTGAAGCAACTGAGCACATGCTAGATGTAACAGAGGATACAAAGTGGGAGTGAGGCATGATTTGCTCAAAACAACTTGAAGCCTTGATGCAGAGAGGCAGTGAAAGCTTATGAAAATGTTTGCGAATGGGACAGCAGCATACCCCAGGCTGGCTCCCAGGCTCCCATCTGAATACATAGGTATTCACAGGAGGGAGACAAATGGCTTGGGTGCGACTAGTCAGGAGAAGACTTCAGAGTAGACAAGGTGTGACCTCAGCCTTATGGGATGGGCATGATTTAAATAAGGGCAAGGACAAGGGATAACGTTTCTAGCAGGAAGAACACACTGGACAGGGGGACGAGGCCCTGGATGTAAGGGTGGTAAACTTTAGCAGATAAAAATACAAGATGCCCAGGTAAACTTGAATTTCAGGCAATTCATGCATTTTTAATATAATTTTGTCTCATACTTGGCACATATAATATCGGGCAGATACTTATACTAGAAATTACTGGTTATTTATCCAAAATCCAAATGTATCAAGGTGTCTTGTATTTGATCTGGCAAATCTGATGGGTGTTTGCTCATGTGAGTGGACACCAACATCCAGGTGAACTCACCTGATCCAAGCAGATGATTTGAATTTCTGTCCCACTGGCTTGGATATTTACAGAGTCGTGTACTAGCTCTGGGATTACATCTCTACTGAGTTACATTGAGCAAGTAATTCTTGGACTCTGTATCTTTATTGTACCACTTGTAAATTAAAGATTTCTGTATTAATGTGTTAATGTATATTCTAGGGCATTATAGTGTGAGAATATTTGATACTAAATAAAAAAGGGAGCCAGGCCCCTCTTGTCATGTCTCATACAGGAAAAACCAATCCTTTCTTTCTGATTCCCAGCCCATGATATTCACTGCTACTTGCTGGTATTTTGCCTCCTTTCCCTTTATCTGGGTATTGGTTTCTCTTGTGTCTCAGAACAATGTCTGCATCTTCCCTGTGTTGGGATTGCCTTTCCTTCACATTGTCATCCTGCTTTTCTCAAATCCCTTCCCAAATATAACAGACCCTCTAACTCCTCTTGAGTAGTTGCCAGAGGGGAAGAGAAAATATTCAATCCTCAATTCTGTTTCCCTCCCCCGCAAAGAGTATGACCACCACAAAACTCAGAAACCAGGGAAGGCGGCTGGGGCAGACGTCCATCGGCTCCTTCTTAACAGGAGGGAGTCAGGCTGGTTTTCATGAGTGGGGATCATTGCTTCTCCAAATAGGAGAGCCATATATGCTTATCTCAGAAAACTACAGGTAAAAACCATGGCTTTTTCCAGATCTCTGAAGCACCTGTGTGGTGTTGACACATGATCGTTCTTATACAATTATGAAGGATTCCCTTGTTGCTCAATCAGTAAAGAAACTGCCTGCAGTGCAGGAGACCCAGGTTCGATACCTGGGTCGAGAAGATCCCCCTGGAGAAAGAAATGGCAATCCACTCCAGTATCCTTGTCTGGAAAATAACATGGACAGAGGAGGCTGGTGGGCTGCAGTCCATGGGGTTGCAAAGAGCTGGGCATGACTGAGTGACTAACTAGCTAGTGGAGGTGATGGAATTCCAGTTGAGCTATTTCAAATCCTGAAAGATGATGCTGTGAGAGTGCTGCACTCAATATGCCAGCAAATTTGGAAAACTCAGCAGTGGCCACAGGACTGGAAAAGGTCAGTTTTCATTCCAATTCCAAAGAAAGGAAATGCCAAAGAATGCTCAAACTACCACGCAATTGCCCTCATCTCACACGCTAGTAAAGTAATACTGAAAATTCTCCAAGCCAGGCTTCAGCAATACGTGAACCATGAACTTCCAAATGTTCAAGTTGGTTTTAGAAAAGGCAGAGGAACCAGAGATCAAATTGCCAACATCCGCTGGATCATGGAAAAAGCAAGAGAGTTCCAGAAAAACATCTATTTCTGCCTTATTGACTACCCAAAGCCTTTGACTGTGTGGATCACAATAAACTGTGGAAAATTCTGAAAGAGATGGGAATACCAGACCACCTGACCTGCCTTTTGAGAAACCTATATGCAGGTCAGGAAGTAACAGTTAGAACTGGACATGGAACAACAGACTGGTTCCAAATAGGAAAAGGAGTATGTCAAGGCTGTATATTGTCACCCTGCTTATTTAACTTCTATGCAGTGTACATCATGAGAAATGCTGGGCTGGAAGAAGCACAAGCTGGAATCAAGATTGCTGGGAGAAATATCAATAACCTCAGATATGCAGATGACACCACCCTTATGGCAGAAAGTGGAGAGGAACTAAAGAGCCTCTTGATGAAAGTGAAAGAGGAGAGTGAAAAAGTTGGCTTAAAGCTCAACATTCAGAAAACAAAGATCATGGCATCTGGTCCCATCGCCTCATGGCAAATATATGGGGAAACAGTGGAAACAGTGTCAGACTTTATTTTTTTGGGCTCCAAAATCACTGCAGATGGTGATTGCAGCCATGAAGTTAAAAGACACTTACTCCTTGGAAGGAAAGTTATGACCAACCTAGATAGCATATTCAAAAGCAGAGACATTACTTTGCCAACAAAGGCCTGTCTAGTCAAGGCTATGGTTTTTCCAGTGGTTATGTATGGATATGAGAGGTAAACTATGAAGAAAGCTGAGCGCTGAAGAATTGATGCTTTTGAACTGTGGTGTTGGAGAAGACTCTTGAGAGTCCCTTGGACTGCAAGGAGATCCAATCAGTCCATCCTAAAGGAGATCAGTCCTGGGTGTTCTTTGGAAGGTCTGATGTTGAAGCTGAAACTCCAATACTTTGGCCACCTAATGTGAAGAGCTGACTCATTTGAAAAGACCCTGATGCTGGGAAAGATTGGAGGCAGGAGGAGAAGGGAATGACAGAGGATGAGATGGTTGGATGGCATCACTGACTCTATGGACATGAGTTTGGGTGGGTTCAGGGAGTTGGTGTTGGACAGGGAGGCCTGGCGTGCTGCAGCTCACGGGGTCTCAGAGAGTCAGACACGACTGAGCAACTGAACAGAACTGAGTGATTAACACTTTCACTTTCACAGTGAAGGATTTAGAAAAGTGTTCCCTGGGATTCCTGGGTGGCTGGGTGATAAAGAATCTGCCTGCCAATGCAGAAGTCATGAGTTTGGTCCTTAGACCAAGAAGGTTCCACGTGCCACGGTGCAACTAAGCCCGTGTGTCACAACTATTGTGCGCCAGGGCCCACGAACCGCAACGACTGAAGCTTGCTCACCCTAGAGCCCATGCTCGGCAACAAGAGAAGCTATCACAATGAGAAGCCCACATACCACGATTAGAGAGTAGCCCCCGATCGCCGCAACTAGAGAAAAGCCCATGCAATAAGGAAGACTCAGCTCAACCAAAAAAGAAAAGAAAAGTGTTCCATATTGTGCTCATGTATTAAGTGCTCATCTTACTAAGTGAATTCCTATTATTGCAGAAGATTGGGCCTTCAGAAGAGATAATTTGCTCCTATTTATTTCTTCACCCACTAAAACTCTGGACTTTTGCCCCAAGCACTTGTGGTCTCAGGTGCCTTGAGTGGCACAGAGGGATCACCAAAGCCACAAAGAGCAGATGCAGCAGACACAGAATGCTTACTTTGATGTGAGTTGTTCAAAATCAGCTCTGGATCCAAGCAGATTGTGTGTTTATTGCCTGCTTCTGGCCTGGGTTACTTTATACCTGATCACAACACGCAGCCTTTTCAGGTCACAAGCTCTTTCAAGTGGGCTCATGAGGGTCTACCTTGCTTAATTCTGTGCCCGTTCTTGGAGAGACTTTAGGGCTGATGCTGGAGTTCAGTTTGGCCCCCAGAAGTGAGCATATCCTTCTCGCTTTGCTCTGACACGAGCTTGTATCCAGCCTGAAAAGTACCTTCCCGTAGCCACGGTATAGCGTATTCTGGGGAGCATCAGATAGTCTGTGTGTTTTGATTCTAGGAAAGACATTAGAGCCAATCTCTGGGATCCAGGTGACTCCCAAGAAGAGAACTCACCCCACCCCCACCCACTAGACCCTCAGAAGCCCACCTTCCCAGTCAGCCTCACTTTTCACCTACCTGGTCTCTGGCTCCCACACACCTAGGTATGTAATAGGGTAGCTGCCTGAAGGAATATAGGCTTTCAGGCTTTTGAGTCAGGCCCGAGACTTGGCAGGGCAGCGGGAGCTGATCTGGCAAAGGTCACGCTACTTCCTTTGTCTGTACTGAGGCCAAGTAGGAGAATTAGGAACATAAATTCTGAAAGATTAGATTGGATCAGAACAAGGCAGCTGTTGTTTTGCTAGGGATTAGAGAACATTACAAAGGTCATTGGACCCACTTCTGTTTTATTTAGAAGTTTCCCCCTGTCTTGGTCAGCGTGGGCTGCTTATAACAAAATAACATAGGCTGAGGGTACCGAGTACCAGAAACCAAAACAGACATTTATTTCCCAAGTTCTGGGGCTGAGAAGTCCAAGATCAGGGTGTCAGCATGCTGGGTTCTCGAGGGCTCTATTGTGGGCTTGTGAACGGCTGCCTTCTTGCTGTGTCCTCACATGGTGGAAAGAGAAAGAACAGATTCTCTGATATCCTATCTTATAAGGATAGTAATTCCATCTGGAGAAGCCCAAGCTCATGACCCCATCTAAACCTAATTATTAGTGCCATCACAATGGAGATGAAGGCTTCAAAATATGAATGGGGAGTGGGCACCAACAAGTAGTCCGTAACACTCCCTGAATGATTTGAACACACTTCTGTTGTCTTTTCACTGCTGGGTGCTCCAAGGTGTGTCCCATGAGGTAGGGAGAGGCTGTTTCCAGGCCTGGAAGGAGGGTGCACTTCTGAAGAGTCAGCTGAAAAGTCAAGAGAGGAATAGAGGTGGTTACAGAGACTTGGTCTCCCGCTGCTCATCCAGAAGATCTCAAGCCTGGGAGCACATCTGACGTAGCAAACATGCCTTTGGTGCTAACCTTTTCCCTCCAGTCTCCATTGAACAGGACGCTTCTAGAAAATGACGGAGTAAGTTTTTAGCATCTCCCTTCCCTTTTCTATTTATTGATTCAGTTTTGGTTGACTAAATAAATGTATTCACTTTTCCAGGAGCTTGTTCAATATTGACTTAAAATCCTGAACAGAACTGAAACTATCATGGAGTCACCATGTCCCTCTACTTCATGGTCTCCCTGGTATTGGTTTCTTCCAGTCTTGCTGTCTCAATCTAGGTCAGGCACTCAAAGATGGATCAGTTCAGTTCAGTTCAGTCGCTCAGTCGTGTCCAACTCTTTGCAACCCCATGAATCACAGCACATCAGGCCTCCCTGTCCATCACCAACTCCCGGAGTCCACTCAAACTCATGTCCATCAAGTCGGTGATGCCATCCAGCCATCTCACCCTCTGTCGTCCCCTTCTCCTCCTGCCCCCAATCCCTCCCAGCATCAGGGTCTTTTCCAATGAGTCAACTCTTCGCATGAGGTGGCCAAAGTACTGGAGTTTCAGCTTTAGCATCAGTCCTTCCAAAGAACACCCAGGACTGATCTCCTTTAGGATGGACTGGTTGGATTTCCTTGCAGTCCAAGGGACTCTCAAGAGTCTTCTCCAACACCACAGTTCAAAAGCATCAATTCTTTGGCGCTCAGTTTCTTCACAGTCCAACTCTCACATCCATACATGACTACCGGAGAAACCATAGCCTTGACTAGACGGACCTTTGTTGGCAAAGTAATATATCTGCTTTTGAATATGCTATCTAGGTTGGTCATAACTTTCCTTCCAAGGAGTAGGTGTCTTTTAATTTCATGGCTGCAATCACCATCTGCAGTGATTTTGGAGCCCAGAAAAATAAAGTCTGACACTGTTTCCACCATTTCCCCATCTATTTGCCATGAAGTGATAGGACCAGATGCCATGATCTTCATTTTCTGAATGTTGAGGTTTAAGCCAACTTTTTTATTCTCCTCTTTCACTTTCATCAAGAGGCTTTTTAGTTCCTCTTCACTTTCTGCCAGAAGGGTGGTGTCATCTGCATATCTGAGGTTATTGATATTTCTCCTGGCAATCTTGATTCCAGCTTGTGCTTCTTCCAGCCCAGAGTTTCTCATGATGTACTCTGCATAGAAGTTAAATAAGCAGGGTGACAATATGCAGCCTTGATGTACTCCTTTTCCTATTTGGAACCAGTCTGTTGTTCCATGTCCAGTTCTAACTGTTACTTCCTGACCTGCATATAGGTTTCTCAAGAGGCAGGTCGGGTGGTCTGGTATTCCCATCTCTTTCAGAATTTTCCACAGTTTATTGTGATCCACACAGTCAAAGGCTTTGGGTAGTCAATAAGGCAGAAATAGATGTTTTTCTGGAACTCTCTTGGTTTTTCGATGATCCAGTGGATGTTGGCAATCTGATCTCTGGTTCCTCTGCCTTTTCTAAAACCAGCTTGAACATCTGGAAGTTCACGGTTCATGTATTGCTGAAGCCTGGCTTGGAGAATTTTGAGCATTACTTTACTAGCGTGTGCTGCTACTGCTGCTAAATTGCTTCAGTCGAGTCTGACTCTGTGGGACCCCATATACGGCAGACCACCAGGCTCCCCTGTCCCTGGGATTCTCCAGGTAAGAATACTGGAGTGGGTTGCAATTGCACGGTAGTTTGAGCATTCTTTGGCATTTCCTTTCTTTGGAATTGGAATGAAAACTGACCTTTTCCAGTCCTGTGGCCACTGCTGAATTTTCCAAATTTGCTGGCATATTGAGTGCAGCACTTTCACAGCATCATCTTTCAGGATTTGAAATAGCTCAACTGGAATTCCATCACCTCCACTAGCTTTGTTCGTAGTGATGCTTTCTAAGGCCCACTTGACTTCACATTCCAGGATGTCTGGCTCTAGGTGAGTGATCACACCATCATGATTATCTGGGTCGTAAGCAGAGTCCAAGGCACTCTCCCTCAGTCATTCAATGTTAGAATAGTCCCTGGTCTAGAAAGGTCCTTAGAGACATTTAGTCTGTGTCCTTTAAAGATGGTTTTTCCCAGACTACATAGAGATGAAGAGATGGATGAATTAGAAGCAAGCCTCCTGACTCTTTCCAAAGCACTAATGAACCTTGGTGATGATGCTCCAGGGAAGTCTCAACGTGCAGGGGAAGGAGATGCCATGCATGGGCTGTGGAAGCCAGGAACCTCACACTCTGAGCAAAACTGTCGGAAACATTGTCTGTGTTTCCCAGTAGCTTTATGAAGCATATGCTTCAGAGTTTACTTTCAAAGGAAGACAGCTGAGGATCAGAGGTCTGTGGAAGGGTGGTAAACAACTTTTCTCCTCCCGAAAGCTCCCCACCACTAACATTGTGCAATGTAACTGCTGCCCTGGCCACCCCCCCTCATAGAGCCCTGTCCCTTGACGGACAGTTGCTCTTTGGCTTATGGAAGCCACCGGTGCCTCTGAGCAGGTGAATCTGCAGCTGAGTTAAGTTCCTTTCTTCTCAGAAAAGGAGATAAGAGGGGAAGAAACAATATTGCAGAGTCAGGCATGAGGGAATTCTCCGGTTCACTGGACTCTTAAAGGCAAAAGCACAGTAGAGAGTCGATGTAAGGATAGTATTACCCTTCTCGGATGTCAGTGAGGCATGAGGCCACGGGGGTCTTGAGAGTGTGTGTTCATTAAAGCAGATGGCAACAGAAAAGGGAGTTTCATTTCAGGCCCAGGTGGCCAGGAATCTATTTGCTTTCTTCTTCTTTTTTTTTATTTTGGCTGCATATGGGATCTTAGCTTCCCAACCAGGGATTGAACCCATGTCCCCTGCATTGGAAGCATGGAGGCTTAGCCACTGGACTTGCAAAGTCCTTACTTGCTTTCTTTTTTGCCAGAGAGGAAAACGTCTGTTGTTCTTTTCAGAGGAGGCATGGTAGGAGAAAAACCATGGATTCTACCTTGAAGAAAGTGATATTATTTCAAGGTACAAATTTGCAACAAGTAGCAAATAAGCCATAGAGATCTAATGCACAATGTAATGAATATAGACTATATGTACTGTAATTATAAAATATGATATTGCTACAATGGCAATTACATGACAATATTCAAATATTTCAAAGTGATGTATTGCACACTTTAAATTTATACAATGTTTTATGTCAAATCTTTTCAGTTTAAAAAAAAAAGAATCTGTGGCAGAGTTCCACTGGGTTTATCTGAACTTGTCCTACATACATCAACTTGGACCGACAGTATCAAGTAAGATAGTGCATATCCCCTGGGGAGGGAACGATGCAATATTTGCAAACTACCTATTCTGGACCCAGATATTGGCAGCCATGATGGAAATCCCAAACTTTATTCTGGTGTTTGAATGCTGAAACCTTAGCCAGTTCATGGCTGCACCCTGTAAATAAGACCAAAATGTCAGGACCCTATCTAAGCTCTCTCTGCATGGTTTTAAGATAGTCTTTGTATCCAGGAGCAGTCTGAGGTTGGATACGGGACTTTGTAAGTGTTTGTGAATAGTGGCAGGTTCCACCCTGTTCGGTTTTGAGGGGCCCAGCTATTATAGGAGTTGGGGGCACTGGGCTCGGTGGAGGGTCTTTCTTTCCTAAACTCTAGGTGTGCAAGTCATTCGTGGACAAATGTTTACTCTTCTCTAGGAAAATTCAACCCTGTACAGGGCTCAGGGAAGGTTATTTATTTATTTAAAAAGAATTTCCTGTAAAATCCTAAAATCCTTTTGTTGCATAGAAAGCCTTCCTAAATCCTCCACATTTTTAAAAGCTTTAATTGTGTGATTGTGTTTGGAAACCACCTCAGGAAAGCCTCTGCAGATCTGGATAAAGGATTATTATAAGGGTTTTCACTTTGATGGTATGTATTAAAAGGCCAAGATGGGAGGGCTAATTGAACTACTACACCTGAGGAGTTCACCTGTAAGGAACAGCCACAGCAACAATAATAGTAAAATTCAGCAGCACAACTAACATTCATTTAGCCAATCAAAGGGCTTCCCTGGTGGCTCAGATGGTCAAGAATCCGCCTACAATGCAGCACACCCGTGTTTGATCCCGGGATCAGAAAGATCCCCTGGAGAAGGGAATGGCTACCTGCTCCAGTATTCGTACCTGGAGAATTCCATGGACAGAGGAGCCTGACGGGCTATAGTCCATGGGGTCACAAAGAGTCGGATACAACTGAAGCGACTTAGCAGCAGCAGCACAGCACATGCCGGGCATTGTGCTAAATGCTTGATAAGACTTATTTCACTTAAATTTTGAGACCTATCAAGTGGTTATCTAGGCAAAGGGGCAGTCAAGGAGTCTCCTATCTCAGGTATTTTTTAGCATCTTGGCAACATGGCTGAGCGACTAACTCTTTCCGAATGGTGGAATTTTACGTCATGTGCTAGAGTGCAGTGGATATGTAAGCCTCTTCACCACTTTTTTTCTCAAAGGAAGAAACTATTCGGCTCTCTGGAAAGGCCACTGAAAATTCATTTGGCTTAGGTATGCAACAACAGAGCGTTCCACGCTTCCCACTCTGGAGAGGAACAAATGGGCATTGGAGGGCTGGTCGTGCATCCAGTCATTTCCTGAACAAGTTTTATTGTGGGTCCACAGTGTGGGGAGCTGGTTGTGTTGCTGCTATGTTGCTGCTGATACATCTAGTTGAGAGATGTTCTTGGAGAACAAATTGAGTTCTACAACATCCATCTAGGGTCAAGGGAAACAATGCTTGATGGGAAGTAATGGAAAAGGCTAAAAAATATGGAAAAGAATATGACTAATGCATAAAGAGGAACGAAACTGGGTTATTTGTAGCGATGTGGATGAACCTAGAGTCTGTCCCACAGAGTGAAGTAATTCAGAAAGAGTTGTATTTTAATGCATATGTATGGAATCTAGAAAAACGGTAACCAATAAACCTATTTGCAGGGCAGGAATAGAGACGCAGACATAGAGATGGACTTGTGCACACAGGAGAGGGTGGGACGAATTGAGAGAGGAGCACTGACATGTATACCGTGTGTGAAACAGACAGCTCGTGGGAAGCTGCTATAGAGCACAGGGAGCTCAGCTCAGTGCTCCATGATGACCGAGAGGAGTGGGATGGGAGCGGGGTAGGAGGGAGGCTCAAGAGGGAGAGGATATATGTATACTTACAGCTGATTCATGATGTACAGCAGAAATTAACACAACATTGTAAAGCAATCATTCCTCAATTTTAAAAAATAAATAATTAAAAAAATTTTTTTAAAGAGTATGGCTAATAGACTCAGAGTTTCTTCTACCCTTAAGAATCTATTGCTGGGAATCTGCTGCTCCCAGGCTCCAAAGTATGGTGTCCTTCTTAGGCGATGTCTCTTAAGCATGTATGGAGATACAAGCAGGGTGTCATCACTGACATCCCACTCGATGCTCCTGAACACCTTCACTGCTTTTCCACAATTGATTTCTCTTAACATCCTGGGGTTTGCATTTTCCTTTCATGTCAGTCCCAGATAAAGCTCCTTCCTCAGTTTCCCTGGTTAATAAACAAGAGCCACACTGGCTGGACGTCAGACTGTAGCCCAGGTGAGAGCTTCTCATTCTCTACTGAGACATTTCCCTGAATTAGTTTCTCCCTGGGGTCATTGTCTCTGACCATTCTTTTAGTTGTTACTGTTTTTTTTTAAAAAATACTACACTATTTAGGCTCTTCTGTTGAATGTATATATAGCTTTAACAATGGCATCACTCGATACTTTGGTCTTCTATAGTTTTCTGAAAAGTTCCTTAGAAGAAAAAACTTAATGCCATTTGCGGTTATTCAGGAAGTAGGACATGGTAACCTACAAGCAGACTTCATCTTATTGTGCTTCACTTTATCTCATTTTGCATATACTGCATTTTCTACAAATTGAAGTTTTGTGGCAACCTTGCATTGAGCACGTGCCGTTTTTCCCACAGTATTATTTTTAAATTAAGATGAGTTCATTTTTTTTTTTTTAGACACAGTGCTATTGCACACTTAATGACTACAGTATGTGGTATATGTAACTTTCATATGCTCTGGGAAACCAAAATATTCATGGGACTCACTTGCTTGCAATACTCACTTTATTGTAATGGAATTGCCTGGAAATGAACCCGTAGTATCTTCAAGGGATGCCTGTACTTTTTTATTTATTTAGGGATAGAGCTGGGTTGTCAAAAATAGCACCTTATCGTCTGATATCTTAGTCAGATTCTCTAGGTAAAAGAGCCTGATGCACACTTCAGTGCTAATATCTATCACAAGGTGGAATCCCAGGGCAACCAGAATGAAGGACAAAAGACCGGAGCAGAGAAGGAGTCTCGCCGACCTGGCTGCTACTTTGTGAAGGACACAGCTAATTGCTCGGCTCTCTGGGATGGTTCTAGACAGGCTCCACAGAAATATCACGCTCAGAATAGTCCACTGGTGGGTGGAACAGAGAGGCCATTTATCTGTTGGCTCTCTTCTGTCTTTTGTTTCCATAGGTCAAGGTTCGTCCACTGGGAAGTGTAGCCCTACGCTTGCAGGTTGCACATCCCAGCTTCCAGGAAAGTCAGAGCTCACATCTGGTTGTTTGGAGCTTCAGCCAAATCCGATGGCGGAGAGAGCAGCAGGAGATGGGCAGGGTCAGCCTCAGATGGACCAAGTGAAGCTGAGGAGCCTGAGAATTCCATGTGGTCTCCTAATGTGGCTCTTTCTGATTGGGTCCTGCCCAGTCAGGAGGCTGGAGATGGCCTGGGTGAGGCGGGAAAAAATACTTGTTATCCGTGCTGCTGACAAGGTTCTAGGAGGTGGAACTGGCTTTGTTTTCCAGACCCTTCAGAGCAGGAGCCAGCAAACTTTATCTGAAAGAGCCAGATGGTAAATATTTCAGGCTTTGGGGATTGTGTGGCAAGGGAAACAATGAAGGCTATCATGTAAGTACTTCTGTAACTATTGAAAATGCTACTGTTTTAAAAACAGAAATTATCCTTAGCTGGCAGACCTTAAAAAGTAGGCAACTGACCAAATTTGGCCCGAGGGCTGGAAGGGGCTGATCTCTGTTTTAGAGAACAGGTGAAAAGGTATCCAACGAGGACTCTAACTCAACTTTCGGTAAAGTCTTCCATGGTCTCAGGCACTAAACAGAATTGTTTTCTTCTAGGGCTGTTGAAGGAAATGCCTATGAGAGTAGAGGCCCCTTGGGGTGGCCTGATGGGCCAGGATGGTTTGGATTTGGCTATAGGGCTATTTATTTAGGTATTTATTTCAGTTTAGAAATATTTATTGATTTTTGGCTGTACTGGGTCTTTATTGTGGCGCACAGGCTTCTTCTCATTGCGATGGCTTCTCTTGTTGCAGACCACAGGCTCTAGGATGTGCGGGCTTCAGTAGTTGCAGCTTATGGGCCCTAGAGCTTGGCGCTTCAGTAGTTGAGGTGCGTAGGCTTCGTTGCTCCATGATATGTGAGATCTTCCCGAATTAGTGATCGAACCCTGTCTCCTGCATTGGCAGGCGAACTGTTAACCAGGAGACCACCAGGGAAGTCCTTTATTTTAGCTCTGATGGGTGTGTGCAGTGGCTCACACTGGCTTAAGAAAGCTGATCCTGCCCATCTCTTCCCAACTTCACATTCAGAGATGCCACAGCAGTATCTTGAACTTGGGCATAGTGAGACTATTTATACTATGGAAATCAGCAGGTGCTGCAAAGGGCTTCCTTGGGCGTGGGAGGAATAAGCATTTGCAAATATTAGCTAGCACACCACGGGGTCTTTGCCTGATTGGTGCAGAAGCACAGTCCTTACTACTTCCTGTAGCAAGTGAAGGAGACAGGAATCATGTAGTTATCCCTGACATGTCATGGCCATGGGAAATGCTCCCATTGTTCTTCCAGCAGTCTGTGCACTTGAGTTTAAAACTCATGCTTTTGAAATGGAGACACAGACATAGAGAACAAACGTATGGAGACCCAGGGGGAAAGGGAGGGGGTTGGATGAATTGGGAGATCGGGAATGACGTATATACACCATTGATACTATGTATAAAATAGATAATGAGAACCACTGTATAGCTCAGGGAACTCTACTTGATGCTCTGCGGTGACCTAAATGGGAAGGAAATCCATAAAAGAGGATACGTGTGTACAATAGCTGACTCACTTTGCTGTCCAGCAGAAACTAACTCAACAAAGCAACTATACTCCAATAAATATTGAATTTAAAAAACAAAACATGCTTTTATGTCGAGTGGTCATGATAGGGATCATGATGAGTTTCTGTATGTGGGACAAATTAATAGCATGCTTTGGGGGTATTACTATTGAAATTATAGTTTTAAAATTATGGTATTTTGGACCTTGCCTACTTTTTAATTAAAAGATAATTTTTTTTACAGAATTTTGTTTTTTTCTGTCAAATCTCAACATGAATCAGCCATAGGTATACATATGTCCCCTCCCTCTTAAATCTCCCTCCCATCTCCCTCCCCATCCCAAGCTTCCAGATTGGTGCAGAGACCCTGTTTGAGTTCTCTGAGCCACACAGCAAATACCCATCAGCTATCTATTTTACATATGGTAATGTAAATTTCCATGTTACTGTCTCCTTACGTCTTACCATCTCTTCCCCGCCCCCCTGCCTGCCCCGTGTCCATAAGTCTGTTCTCTATGGACCTTGCCTATTTTATTTTAAAGGATCAAGTTTGAATTAAAATGGGACCGGTTTAGGTACAGCCAGAGAGCAGTCATGTCAAAGACACAATACAGCATTTCCCGTGATGGTGTCGGGAGAGGTGGGGCGAGATTGAGGTAGAGCTGGCTGGACCAGGCTGCCTTCCTCCTCCATCTCGCTTGCCATCTGTCAGCTCCCAGCACTCTCTAGTATTTAAACAAATTTCCAATCGCCATCTCTTAAAATAAAGCTTAATATATTCACATCTGGTGGTTTCCTGCTCCAGTTATGCTTAGTTTTGGCCTTCACTTAAAAAAAAAAAAAAACCCAACTATTCTGTGATTGCTTTGTGGTGCTTTGGAAGCGTTTCTGGATTAAGGATTTGTGACTCTTTGATTGCATTGTGATTGCATTTGCAAGTGACAGGATACAGAGGAAATATGAAGCCTGTTTGCACCATGCTTCTGTGAGTACTAGCCCCTATGGTAGATTAATCTCAGATTATCATCTGAGAGATATTTTTAAAGTGCAGGTTGTCTAGCTCTGCCCTAGACCGATGACAGGGACAGAATCCCTGGACATTTATTATTTAATTTTTTAAAAGATTTTTTTTATGTGGACCATTTTAAAAGTACTTATTGATATTTGGCAAAACTAATACAGTTATGTAAAGTTTAAAAATAAAATAAATTTAAAAAAAAAAATAAATAAAAGTACTTATTGAATTTGTTACACTATTGCTTCTGTTGTTTTTCAGTGTTTTGGTTTCGTGGCTACAAGGCATGTGGGATCTTAGCTTCCAGACCAGGGATTGAACCCTTACCGGCTGCATTGGAAGGTGAAGTCTTAACCATTCATTGGACTGCCTGGGAAGTCCCCTGGGCATTTATTTTAAAAAGTTCTCCCAGATGATTCTAAAGAGCTACCAGGATGGTTAACTATGAACACTAGTGATTTTTAGAAGTCTTATCAGAAATTGTCAGTTGAGCATTTCTCTCTGGAAGGATCCTTTCTTCTGTGTTGGCCACTGAGGTTCTTATTTTGAGTATTAACAATATTGAAACATCTGCATTGACTGTCTAAATATCAAGAAAAATAATTTCAGTCCTTAAAGGAACTATGGAGCAAAGTCTTTGAATCAGGACTGCCATGCACGTTAATTCCTAAAGATTAGAGCAAATGGGCTTCTTACTGGAAATATTAAGTCACAGTGAATACTCTCATTCTCACCAATAAGGAAAGAACATCAGTTTTGGAATCAAGATTTAGTTGGCTTCAAGTCCTGGCTCTACCAACTTCTTTGTTGGCAAAACCTTAGGTTCTACAACTGTAAAATGGGCATAAAATATTTTTATTTCAGGATTATAATAATTTTTAAAACTATAGACCATGCCTGGTGTATCATAGTTGCTAAATATATGCTAGATATTCTCCTCCTGGGTATAATGAAAAGCCTAGCATTTCTGTGTGGTTCTAACACTCCGGAGCTGTTCTTTCTTCTCAGGGAGCTGGTTACCAAACTAATGAGTAAAGCTCTTGCCCCTCCTGGATTCTGTTTCAATTTTTTTTTCCAGTTTTCCCATTGGGTATTTTTTTAAAGATTATTATTATTTAAAAAATTATTTATTTGGCTGCACTGGGTCTTGGTTTCTGAGTGCAGGCTTTCTCTAGTTGCAGTGAGTGGTGTCTACTCTCTACTTGCAATGCTTGGCCTTCACTTGTTGCAGAGCATGGGCTCTAGGGCGTGCGGGCTTCAGTAATTGCAGCACATGGGCTTATTTGCCCCACGGCATGTGTGATCTTCTTGGACCAGGGATCGAACCTGTGTCCCCTGCTTTGGCAGGTGGATTCTTAACCACTGGACTACCAGGGAAGCCCCCTATTTGGTATTTTTTCCCCAAGCAAAGATGGAAGCAAAATAGTTTTGTCCTTCTGGACAGTAACCCCCTCTGGTATGGCCAGATAATGGGATAAAACCCCTCAGTTTAAAGCAGTCTATAAAGTTTCAGGGACAGACTGCCTGGATGGTTTTCCCTGCTCTCTGTACAAAAAGACAATCTGGGATTTCCGTGCTAGCCAGGCACTGCCTCCCATCTCCTCTGATCTTTACAAAACCCTTTCCTCCCTCACCTGTCTGCCTCGCCAGGGAGAAGGATCAGCTCCCGCCTCTCCCTGCCTGGCTTCAGCAACACAGCTTCTACTTGCTCTTCTGAACCCTGGGGCTTTTTTTTCCCCCAGCACAGAAGCCTTTTGAACAAAGCTCCTCCTTTGCAAAAACTCTCAGCTAGGATGTGTTACAAACCTCTGCAGCTGAATGAAGAGTGGCTCGGTCTCTTGAGAAGACCTGTTCTCTTTCCTTTGACAGAGTAGAAAATCCCTCTGAGGAAGAGAGGAGGAGCTTCCACTGATGAATGCATTTTCCTCCTTGCATTAATTTACATTCATGAATGATAATGGTAGACCTCTTCTCTCTGGATCTTATTTTAAAAAGCTGCTACCTGGTATTATTCACATACCCCGCCACCCTAGAGGAAAACGTGCCTTTATTAAAACAGGACACTTGGGACAATGTTGTTGTAGGACAGATGGAAATTTTGCAAGATGAGAGGAATTTACCAGATGGGGAAGGGGAAGTGGGGACTGGGTGGGTGGGTGGGTAAAAACACCTTCCTATGGGAACATGTTGCATAGGACCTTAAAAATGTGGATGAAATCAACGAATGAAGAAGAAGCAAAAGGCAGAGCTCAGTAGGGCAGGGGGACTTGAATTGGTGGTGGGGGAGTGGTTTGGAATGAGACTAAGAATAAGTTATATTAGAAAGGGCAAGTGTGGGATGGAGGGGATGAGGGAGGGAGGCTTCAGAAGGAAGGGATATACGTATACTTATGGCTGATTCATGTTATTGACAGCAGAAACCAACACAACATTGTAAAGCAATTATACTCCTATTAAAAAACATTGTAAAGCAATTATACCCTTATTAAAAAATAAAAGAGAAAGGATACGTACATCCAACCCGAGACTGATGGGCCAGATAGCAGCAGAGCCAAATGAATGAGGTGGTTCCAGATGAGGAACTACACAAAGATCTATGACGGAAGAGAACTTGTCTTTTCCTGATGACGAAAAACGCTTGTGACACGTTGGAGTGAATTTCTAAAGGAAGGGAAGGGAGAGGGGGAGAGATTGAGAGACAGAGACAGAAAGACAGAGTTTTAAAAATGCAATATTTCATTTTAAAAAGCCTAAAAATAATGAAATTCAGTGTTTGGGAAAATTTAGAGGAGGGACAGAAGGAGATATTTACTGACGCTAACTTGCATATCCAGATAACATGTATACTGTTTATAATACAATAGCCAGGAAATACATCTTCTCTGTAATGTTATAGGAAGAACAGAGCCATCAGGGATGATCAGAGAGTAACAGTCAAATACAGTAGAAAAAGTCCGACTTAGGGGTAGATCAGACTTGCTCAGTTCAGTTCAATCGCTCAGTCGTGTCCGACTCTTTGCCACCCCATTGTATGCAGCACGCCAGGCCTCCCTGTCCATCACCAACTCCCAGAGTTTACTCAAACTCATGTCCAATGAGTCAGTGATGCCACCCAACCATCTCATTCTCTGTTGTCCTCTTCTCCTCCTGCCTTCAATATTTCCCAGCATCAGGGTCTTTTCAAATGAGTCAGCTCTTCGCATGAGGTGGCCAAAGTACTGGAGTTTCAGCTTCAGCATCAGTCCTTCCAATGAATATTCAGGACTGATTTCCTTTAGGATGGACTGGTTGGATCTCCTTGCAGTCCAAGGGACTCTTAAGAGTCTTCTCCAACACCACAGTTCAAAAGCATCAATTCTTTGGTGCTCAGCCTTCTTCACAGTCCAACTCTCACATCCATACATGACCACTGGGAAAAAACCACAGCTTTGACTATACAGACCTTTGTTGGCAAAGTAATGTCTCTGCTTTTTAATCTGCTGTCTACGTTGGTCATAACTTTTCTTCCAAGGAGCAAGTGTCTTTTAATTTCATGGCTGCAGTCACCATCTGCAGTGATTTTGGAGCCCAAAAAAATAAAGTCTGTCACTGTTTCCACTGTTTCCCGTCTATTTGTCATGAAGTGATGGGACCAGATGTCATGATCTTAGTTTTCTGAATGTTGAGTTTACAACCTAAAAACTGAGACTGGTGTTCTATTGGGTGGACTTGCTGAGAATTTAAACCTGGGATGCAGCTTCTCAGGTAGCTCTGAGGGTCTGTTCTTCAGAGGTAAGGGAGGAGCCAGGAGATATAAGAGTTCAAACCAAAAAACCCAGGGAGTCGAACTTCAAAATAATACTGCTAATTAAAGAAAACCAGGCATCCTGAGCTAATGAATTTAGTGCTTTTCTGTGTAAGGGAAGAAGCAACGGCGTGGCCTCAAAATCGTACCTTTGATGCGCACCTTCGCTATCTGGGGCCAGAATCCTGCTTTTTTCATCGTGAATCCCCTCAGGGTGCACAGCTGGAGCAGCTGCAGTAGGTGATGGTTTCATGGCTGCAACATCCTTTGTTTACTAATATGGTGGGGGTATTTTTGTCCACATTTCCATTTCAGCTCTCCTGGAATTTCTTTACCCTAATTTATTTGATTTTTCAACATCCAGTTCAACATGTAAGCTAATGGGGATTCAATCTTTTATGTGAAATCTCTTGTCAAAAAAAAGGTGTTTTATTTAACTGGTGAATGTGAGAATTTTGCTTTCCGAGCTGTCAGGACTATAAACACTTCTTTTCAACAGTGACTCAGAGTTGAAAGGGGTGGGGGCAGGAATCAAGCAAATAGTGTGAAACCCATGGACACTTTTAAAGACAACACAAAATGATGCAATGATGGACAACCTGCTTAGTGTTAGATTACTTCTTCTGACATCTTCATCTGTTGCATTCATATGTCTGACTGTGAAAATCTTTGAGCGTGAATTACTGTATGAAAATGCTCAGCAATGCGACCATATGACTTCTTGAGGGTCCCACCAGTTCTCATCGAGTAAAAATCTCCTGGGTGCTTCATTCTGCTTTGATTTCATTGGTGATAAACGGTCAGCTTTCTGACCCCAAATTGATGTTGTACTTTATTTCTTCACTACCGATCTATTACTTTGCATTTATTTTCTGGCGTTTTCAAGATATTTTCATGTGTGCTGATGTAGAGGGTGTGATCCCCCACTTTATATCCCTGACTCATTGGAAAAGTCTCTGATGCTGGGAGGGATTGGGGGCAGGAGGAGAAGGGGACGACAGAGGATGAGATGGCTGGATGGCATCACTGACTCGATGGACGTGAGTTTGAGTGAACTCCAGGAGTTGGTGATGGACAGGGAGGCCTGGCGTGCTGTGATTCATGGGGTCACAAAGAGTCGAACACGACTGAGCGACTGAACTGAACTGAATTTTGGTTTACTTGTGTGGTAGGCAGAACAATGGCCCCTGTATTGTGTGCTGTGCTAAATCGCTTCAGTCGTGTCCAACTCTTTTTGACCCCATGGACTGTAGCTTGCCAGGCTCCACCATCCATGGGATTCTCCAGGGAAGAATGCTGGAGTGACTTGTCATTTCCTCTTCCAGGGGATCTTCCCAACCAGGAATTGAACCCTGGTCTCTTACATTTCCTGCATTGGCAAGCAGGTTCTTTACACCCCCGCCTTTACAACCACCAGAGTGCCATGTGGTAGGCAGAACAACTGTCCCTGAAAGAGGCTAAACATACTAACCCCCAGAATCTGTGAACATTTCATTACGCGGCAAAGGGGAATTAAAGTTGTATGGGATTAAGGTTGTTCATCATCTGACCTTAAAACAGAGAGATTATCCTGGAGGATCTGCATGGGCACTGTGTCAACATGAGGTCCTAGAAGTGGAGAGGGACCCAGAAGAGCAGGTCAGAGTGACTGGATGTGAGAAACTCAATCTATCTTTGCTGGCTTTGAAGATGGAGTGAAGGGGCCATGAGCCAAGGACTGTGGGTGGTTTCTAGAAGCTGGAAAAGGTGGGGAAAGCGATTCTCCCCTGGAGCCTCCAGAAGGAACACAGACGTACTGACACCTTGATTTCAGCCTGGTAAGACCTGTGTCAGATCTCCGACCTCCAGAACCGTAAGATCATACCTTATATTGCTTCAGCCGCTAAGTCTGTGCTGATTTTTCGCAGCAGCCATAGGCATCTAGTGCAATTTGCATCACTCAAAACACTAGCCTGGTCAGTAGTGCAGCAGCAGATAGACCATGAGTCTGAAAATGAGCCCCTGCAAGGATACGGGCTTGTGGCTTCCACAGGACTCTCGTGTCTGGGCAGCTGTTCCTAAGAGGTAAGGGAGGAAGACCATGCCCCAGGGGAGCTGTCTGGAGAAGTCTGAGCCTCACACCCCCGTGGAACCTTCGTCATCCCTAAACAGCCTCCTCACAAACCTTCCTCATCCCTCCACAGCATCTCCCCGCTGCTTTTTGTCGCGGGTTCACTTCCTGTTTTGGTCCTTTATTTACCAGAAGCGTCTCTCACTTTCTGAGAACAAGTCCACTTGACCATGCAGAGAGAAGCCGTTCAGGAAACACGTATCAAGGTTTCATTTTGAAAATCTTCATATATGAGGTGACGTTGGAAACCTCACAGACCCCCCAGTTTAGTAATGGTTTAGAGAACTGGTTTGCATGAAATGTCCCAGTGAATGGTACACTGGGCTTTTCAGAAATTAGTTTTTTAAATACCTATTCTAGTCTTCACTCTAAAGGATCAAAGATGGCTTTTGAATAATTTTAGCCTCTTGGTTGAAAGCCTGCTTAGGTTTTAAAGGTGTATTTTTATTCCCGGGAACGCCTTTGATAGAACCATCCCTGTTGAAGATCTTGTATCAACAACTTGAGGTTTATTGGAAATGTTGAATTTCTGCCTGAGGGTTTCTGAAGTGCAATGAATCAGATGTTTGAATTGTTTGTTCTAAGTTATTAATTACAAAGCTAGAGAGAACCGTGGTTAATGGCACTCCTAGGATCATATAAATCTGTGAAAACAGGGCTCTCCAGTTACCCAGTCATACGACCTCAGACAGTGCCAAACATCTTCATATGGTCCACGGAGAAGCCTCAGAGACGCTCTCCCACGTGGACGAGCCAGTGGGTCTTTTTAGGATGTCAGAGCTTTCAGTGAGCTGTTGATAAATGTTAGATTGCAGGGAAAGTCAAATTTGAGATGAAGTTAACCAGGAAGTAGAAGCTTAAAATGTAAATCCTGGAGTATATATAGTAAGGAGAGAGAGAATTACACAAGCAATCACATCACAGTCTGATAAATGCTGCCGTAGGAGAAATATAGACTGCTTCTCCTTTCTCTCTGTCTTCCAGTTTCTCTCCCTGTTTCCTTCTGCTCAGTTTTTCTTTTCTCTGCAGAGACCAAGAGCTGTTGCTGATCTGTTTCATTTCCCCCCTCACCCCCACCCCAGGGCTCTGCTTTGTAGGTATTCTCAGTATATATCTAGCCTCTTCATCTCAGCTGTTTGGTTTTGTTTTTTTTTTAGAAAATATTTTGTTTTCTACTTTATCTTTTTTTAAGTTATGTGAGTTGGATTTTTTTCAAACTTATTTCTCTGATTTCTTCTTTAATTGAAATGTAGTTGCTGCACCATATTATATAAGTTCCAGGTGTACAGTATAGTGAGTGAGTCACAGTTTTTAAAGGTTATATTCCATTTATAGATATTATAAAATATTGGTTATATTTTGTGTTCTATTTTAGATTTGG
The DNA here is from genome assembly GCF_019923935.1 of Bubalus bubalis. Classification (NCBI taxonomy): domain Eukaryota; kingdom Metazoa; phylum Chordata; class Mammalia; order Artiodactyla; family Bovidae; genus Bubalus; species Bubalus bubalis. The sequence goes on along the minus strand of NC_059157.1, from coordinate 19,710,428 downwards.
TATGGAATATTTTATTTTGGGGGCTTCCCTGGTGGCTCAGTGGTAAAGAATCTGACTGCCAATGCAGGAAACATGGGTTTGATCTCTGGGTCAGGAAGATTCCCTGGAGAAGGAAATGGTAACCCACTCCAGTATTTTTGCCTGGGAAATCCCATGGACAGAGGACCCTGGTGGGCTACAGTCCCCAGGGTCACAAAAGAGTCGAACATGACTTAGCAACTAAACAACAGCAACAATTTTATTTTTTACCTCCAGCTTTATCAAAGTGTAATTGACAAATAACCTTTTATATATTTAAAGTGTACATGATAAGTTAATATACATATATGTTGTCAAACATTTGCCATAATCAAGTTAATTAGCACATCCCTATCACTTCACATAGCTTTTTTTTTTTTTTTTTTTGACTACTTGCTATTTTAGAACTCCTGAAAACACTGAAGTAAGTCTTTCACTGAGAACTATCCCAGATTGATAGGCAGGGAAAGATTTAAGGGCCAGTGTTTCAGGCTCACCTCCAGTGCCAACCCTCATCTATTTGAACAGCCAGGGAAGTACTTCTCCGAGGATGGTGAAGAACTCCAGAGATGAAAAGAAAGCCCTTTTCTGCTGTGTATAATATGTCATTGCAAAAAAAAAAAAAAAAATGACCCAATGAAAAAGGAAGGCTTGGAGCCTAAGGAAAATCCTATTGCCAGTGGAAGTATTTTTTCTTATTGCTTTAAGCAGTTAAGTAGCCGGCGTCAGCAGCCGGGCAGCCAGCATCCGGGAGCCTTGGGTATTGGACAGGATGTTGGTCTGCCAGCTTCATGGAGGGAAGGAACAATGGGTGTTTAATTTGCTTTTTATAGCAAAGCCCATTTGGGAAGAATGAAGGCAGGAGGATCTCAGAAGGGCTTCCTTTCCCTGAGGGCTGGCCCATCTGCTGGGGGAGAGGAGTGCCGGCTGCAGGCAGGAAGCCACTACCCTCAGCGTCGCCTCTGCCAGGATGCTGGCCCACGTGGCCACTGAGCAAATGACAGGCTCTGAGTGCAGGGAGGTTAGTTAGGGGCCCTTTCTGAGCATAAGACAACTGACTTCTGTCCTGGGATTACCGGGACATATGTTCCGTGAACATCCTAAGTATATCCTTTCTCTAACAAAGCCTCTTTTGTTGGGAGAGTGAAGGCTTACTGAAACTCACCCCTGCAGGTGATGCAACATTCAAGACAAATTAATCAGACTTTGTCTAAGTATCACATCTTAATGACTCTGAAAGCAGAAAACAGTCCAAATTATATGCCTTTAGGTCATTAATACGGATATCATTTTCTGCGTATAATGAATGTAATTATTATAACTATTCTTTTATTTTGATGTTATGAATTCTCTCTTGAAACTGGCAGAGGTACACCAACCAGCTCCGAGGCACTACGCTTTTAGAGTTTGTAAGCCTATCTTTCATCATCTTAATCTTTATTGCTGCTTGCGCATCGTTTTGGAGTCTAACTGAACAAATACTTCCTTCTTTTTTTTTGTTCTTCTTCCCTCTTGTTTCTACTGAAACTAATAAATTGCTTTGTTATATTTATCTATAAAGTCAGAATAAATAAGCTCTGGAAAGAACCTAATCAGATTCTTATGAACTTAACTGATAGCTCTGTTGACTGTTCTCAGACCTGTTTTTGTTTTATTCTTGTAAAAAGGTTCCTGCCTGTCTCACAGTAACCTCCAGATAAGGAAGGTATTTTAGACCCTGAGAGGGTGAGCCAGAGGTCTTCCCTGAATGGCTCTGGCTAGTTTGAGGGTTTAAGGGCACAGGCAAAATCTGGGTAAGAGAAGGCCCTTTCTGCTTGGAGCTTGGTCCCTAAACTCAGTGAAATTTGACATTCCGGATGTGGGTTGTTTTTACACGTGACCTTTCCCTCCTCAAAGCTGAGAATGATCCAGTTAAGATGCCTATTTTTGCTTCATATTTTCACATATATGCTATGCTTCTACCCAGGTGAGTCGCTCTGCAAGATAACAATCCTTTCAGTACCTTAGAAGACATCATTTGGGGATTTGGTGAGGGACCACACTCCTGCTGATAAAGAAGAGATAACTGAAAATATTTGTCATCTGAGTCTCACTATTTTTCTGAGTCACATGTGTTCTGATGTGGTGGTGGGAGTAAAGAAGACTCTGATGAGTGCTCTAGACAGAAGGATGGAAAATTCTTAGATCATTCAGTTTACCCTTCAAGACTCATAGAGAATGGGGCTGGCTTCATCTTTTGGTTTATCTTTTGGGCTGGCTTTGTCTTCCCATGCTTCCTTCTCAAGAGACACGAAGTGGTGGATGAAGATCTCAGTGTTACAGCCATTAAAAAGAATGAAATAATGTCATTTGCAGCAACAGGGATGGACCTAGAGATTGTCATACTGAGTGAAATAAGTCAGACAGAGAAGGAGAAATATCATATGACATCCCTTCTATGTGGAATCTAAAAAGAAATGATACAAATGAACTTATTTACAAAACAGAAACAGATTCATAGACTTAGAGAGAATGAACTCATGGTTATTGATGGGAGGGGGGGCAGGTGGTGGGAAGGACTGGGGGAAGGGATAGTTAGGGATTTGGGGTCAATATGTACACTCTGCTATATTTAGAATGGATAACCAATAAGGACCTGCTGTAACACATGGAATGCTTCTCAATGTTATGTGGCAGCCTAGATGAGAAGGGAGTTTGGAGGAGAATGGATACATGTATTGCTGAGTTGTTTTACTGTCCACCTGAAACTATCACAACATTATTAATCAACTATACTCCAATACAAAATAAAAAGTTTTTTTTAAATCTTGATATTAGAGAAATATTTTCAAAGAATCATGCCAAACAGCTATTGTTTTTTAGTCCCTAAATCATGTCCAACTCTTTTGTGACCCCCATGGACTGTAGCCCGCCAGGCTCCTCTGTCCATGGGATTCTCCAGGCAAGAATACTGGAGTGGATTGCCATTTCTTTCTCTAGGGGATCTTCCCAACCCAGGGATCAAACCCTTGTCTCCTGCAATGGCGGATGTATTATTTACCAATGCGCCACCAGGGAAGCCCTGCCGGTCCTATTTAACTGGTGAGATGAGTATACTCCCACCCAGGCTGTCAGACATTGACTTTAGTTCAAACTCTCTGTGGAATCTGGAGCAAGTCACTTAAAAATATTGCTGTGCCTCAATTTTTCTTCTTTATCAATGGTGTCCAATAGAAATAAAATGTGAACTACACATGTAATCTTAAATGTTCTAGGAGTCCCATTAAAAGAATAAAGAGAAATGAACAAAATTTGTTGAATATATTTTATTGAACTAATATATCTGAAATAGCATCACTTCAAGGTAAAATCAACATAAAAATTAATCAGACATTTTACATTATTATCATTCATACCAAGTCTTTAAAAATCTGCTGTGTATTTTATACTTATAATACAACTTAATTCGGACTAGCCACATTTCCCGTGCTTACTAGCCACATGTGGCTGGCAGACAGAGCAGTTCTATATTTTGGAAGATGTCTATTGCTTTTTTTTTTTTTGGTTTCAAAAAAAGTCTTTTAATTGTTCACAATAGCACAAAATGACATCACATTATGGTACTATTGAGTCATGAGGGTTATTCTACAGTTGATGAACAGATATACTATTCTCAAAATGAAGAATCAATGTCTGTTGCTTTTAAAAATATATTTTTTATTTATTTGACTGTGCTGGGTCTTCCTTTCAGCATGCAGGATCTTTGTCCTGATAGTTCATGGTTCTCTGATGCCCTTTGAGCTTTATGAAATAGATTCTAGTGGGTGTGGCATGACCTGAATGAGTTTCAATCTGTGCCTTGATTCCTAATAGCCATATGTGCATTGTGTCTGACTCTTTTCAATCCTTTGGACTGTAGCCTGCCAGGCTCCTCTGTTCTTGGGGTTTTTCAGGCAAGAATTACTGGATTGGGTTTCTATTTCCCTCCTCCAGGGGATCTTCTTGACCCAGGGATCAAACCTGTGTCTCGTGCATCGCAGGTGAATTCTTTATCCAATAAGCCATCTGGGAAGCCCAGTAACCATATCAGCGAGTACATATTCTGTAACCTTTCTGAGTCTCAGTTTCCTTGTCAAGAGATTGTACCTTGCACTTCGATGGAAATTTTAGGTAGTGTTTGTAAAGCACCTGGTGAGTGCCTGGTAGGTGCGTGGGTGCTTCATTGGTCAGTCTTCCCAACTCTTTGCGACTCCATGGACTGCAGCCCACCAGGCTCCTCTGTCCATGGAATTTTCCAGGCAAGAATACTGGAGTGGGTTGCCATTATTGTCCTCCAGGGGGTCTTCCCAACCCAGGGACCAAACCCGTGTCTTCCGTGTCGGCAGGTAAGTTCTTTACCACTGAGCCGCCCGGGAAGCCCTCCCTGGTAGATAGGCGATAAGAAAATTGTCAGCACACAACACCAGCGGTGTCTGTCTCTGTGGAACTGTGGGTCTACAAGTCAGGGCCTACGTGACAATCCGAGGGGATGTGTGGGGGGCTGCCACCCTGAGAGTTCACACACAAGGTTCTACCATTTTAATTTCAGTTTTGAAATTGTCAGGATTTTTTTTTTTTAAACTGCCACTCTTGGGACTTCCCTGGTGGTCCAGTGGCTAAGACTCCATGCTCCTAACGCAGGGAGTCCAGGTTCCATCCCTGGTCAGGACACTAGATCCCACAGGCCGCAACTAAGGCCTGGCACAGCCAAATAATTAAGTAATAAATAAATACTAAGATAAGATAATAAATAAATGCCACTCTTTATCAGGAGAGATTGATTAGCAGGCGTTTGTTGCCTTTTATTCACTCAACAAGCATCTCGTGAATTCCTAAAGTAGTAACAGAGTCTTTCACAAAGTTCTGTGAGAAATACCTGAGGAGCTTGTTTATAATAAAGGTTCTGAGATGCCTCTCAAGACAAGACAGTTTAGTTGGAGAGGGATGGGGCCTGGGGGTCTGCATTTTCACAGCTCTCTGGGGATGCTAATGTAGCCCATCCTCCGACCAAAGATGGCAGCACATCGGTCCCATTTCTGCCTGGAAGGACGTCTGAAACCGCCCTGGCCACCCTCGGGTACAGCCTTTCCCACTGTGTGGTCTCACCTGGGCCAGGTAGCACTCAGGGTGGACCTGGGGGTCAGCCAGGCGGGAGAGAAGGCAGGAGACAAAATCCGTCTTAAATAGATGGGCTGAAGGTAGATGCCTTACAGTGGAACCAGCCAGTTCATTCTTAATAAAGTAAAACTCTCAAGTAATAAAAGAGGACCGTTTCAGGGTCCCGAAATAAGCAGTCACTGCCAAGATGGGCTAATGGTGCGTTCTGACCTCCGGGCCCCTAGTTCCCATCAGCATAAATAGCTGACTGGGCTAAAGCTGCCAGGAGTGGTTTTCTTTCTCATCAAAGACCCCTGCAACAAGAGTTGCTAGCACTCTTGTGGCTCTAACAGGCCCAGGGACTATCAGTCATTTCTCGGCTTCGCACCCACGCAGCTTCGTGTGGTGGGCCCGAAGGCACCCCCTCCTTTCCTCGGAGTGAAGTCCCCCAGAGAATCAGAGAGAGGATGTGACACCAAGCAGAAGTCTGGGCTCAGGCCTTGGCACCTGTCTGGTTCTGTGAATGCTGCGTGTCTGCGCCTCCGCTGCTGCTGGACCACGTGTGGGTCTGGGTTATGACATTTGCTGCCCAGGTTTTTAAAAAATTTTTTCCAACAGCATCTGCAGGAGACTCTGCGAGGCTTCTGCAAAGCACATGGTGTTCTCTGGAAGCTGAGCTGAGGCGTGTGGGCGGAAACAGCCTCAGGTCTCTCTGCTTTTCTTTCTGCCTGAAACACTCACTGCACATACCACAAGGTGTTTTTTTTTTTTAGAGGTTAGACAAATTTGCATCCTCCTTCTTCAAGCCAGAGGAAGTGTTGGAGGAAGTTGTGTATTAAAAGAACCGGGTGGGGGCTTAGGTTAGGAAGAGAGTCGCTTCTTGGCAGCTTTCCTTGTGGCCAGAAGTCCCAGTAACCTTGAAGCTATTAACCCTTGAGGACATGGATCAGTGATGAACTCACTTGGATTAGGTCCAAGTGGAGTGGATCCACTTCATTATTTAGCTCCGAAAGCCGGGTCTCTTTCTCTCTTTACATCTGAGCTTTAGACTCATCAGCTGCAGTTTGTCCAGCAATTCAGCTCCAACTCCCTGGAGACGCCAGCAACTCACAGGACAGCTGCTCTTAATACTGAGAACATCATGAAAATCCGCCCAGTGCGCAGGGGGTGTTGACACAAAGCCCTGGCCTCGTCATTGTAAGGGGGCCAGAGGAGGGATGAGGTCCTCAGCTGGCCCTTTCATTTTTGCCTTCGGATCATGGATAATGAGCTTGTCTTTCATGCCTTAATTGGTTCTGAACTTTCTTCTTCCCTTCATAAAACCAGTGAAATGATAAATATTTAAGAGCTAGCCAAACCTCAAGTTAGGCTGTCTGTAGAACAGAGCCACTGCAAAGAAAGCAATTAAGTTATTGGCATGAACCAACAGGACATTGGAGGGTATGGCATGGCAAAGCCATGACTAATTAAGTGGAAGGAAAGGACTTTTGAAAACACTGTTACCTGTGCTAAGAAACCTCAAGTGTAGACCTGGACCAGTTGTGATCAAACTTTAACATAAACCTGTGTGTGTCATCAAATGTCGGGAGGACTTGCTGGCCCCTATGATTCAGCTAAATGTGCTGCCTCTGTGTAACTTGGGCTACCTTTCTCAACCTCAAATGCATCTCCAGAGTATTCAAATACTCCAGAGTACTCAAATAAAGAAATGAATTTTGGGTAATATCAGATTCATGGTGGATCTCTAAGATATTTTTGTTAAGACATTGGAAAGATTTAAGGCAATGCCTCATGAAAAGTTTCAGGTGGACAAAAGCCTTTGTAAGGGTCTCAGGGTCAGGTTTTACAGGTCCAATTCATTTAAGAAGTCGAACTTCTAAAAACTTGAAGGTGTTGTCCCACACCAGCCACATCAGGAGTCTGAAGTAGAGAAGAACTCATCTCAAAGAGATTTGTGGATGTGGCCTTTATCTGGTATGGATTGATAAACTGACCTATATACAATGTGAATTACACCAGCTTGAACCAAAAGGGGTAGGGAGCACAAAATGAAAAGCTGTCTTTGAGTCCTCAAGTTTGTATTTGTAGGGAACAGGTTGGGAAAAACCACTCAGCTGCAGAAGCTTACTGTTTTTTTGGAAAAAAGGGTGATCAACAGGGAAGAACTAAGTATCCAGAAGGCAGAGCCAAAAGCCACAGTGAACAATTCCCAGGCAGTAGTTCTGAGCCCTAATCAAGCAGCCAGCAGCATATACCTGGCTGGATTTCACAGATTCCAGAGAATGCTGTGTGCCTCCAATTCTCATCATCTTAAAAAAATTTTTTTTATTTATTTGGCTGTACCCAGTCTTCGTTGCAGCACGTGGGGTCTCTGTTGCCTCACGCAGACCCTCAGTTGTGGCATAAGGATCTAGCTCCCCTGACCAGGGATTGAGCCTGGGCCCCCTGCATTGGAAGCCCTGAGTCTTAACCACTGGACTGCCTGGGAAGTCCCTCTCCTCTTCTTGAATGAGAGTCTATAGTGGTTATCCCAGGTCTATCCCGCTATTGCATGTTGGTTGTGTAGGTGGTGGTGATGGAGGAAGCAGAAAATTTGTCTTTTTAGTACATGGGTCTTCATGGGTCTTTGGGCAGAAATAAACAGTTTTAAGGATCTATTCTCAAAGAACTGAGCCTCATCTGCACCTGGATTGGATTTAGAAAATAAAGCCCTGGACTCCCAGGAGGATGCCATCATGGAATAAGATTTGGGGACTTTAACAGAGGCATTGAGTATATTTTCTAAGTCAGACAGATGTGAATTGTTATGGCCAGAGAACAATGTGTCATGATAGATCGTATTTCCCAAAGACATCCACTACAGTATGACCCATTCCACGTGCTTTTTTTTTTTTTTTAATTAAAGATTTATTCATTTTTAAAGACATTTTATTTGGGGGCTGTGATGGGTCTTCACTGCTGCACGCAGGCTTTTTTTCACTGCAGTGCACAGGCTTCTCGTTACAGTAGCTTCTCTTGTTGTGGAGCACAGTCTCTAGAGTGTGCAGCCTTCAGCAGCTGTGCTCCGAGGCATGTGGGATCTTCCGGGACCAGGGATCGAACTGCTGTCCCTTGCATTCCAAGGCGGATTCTTAACCACTGGACCACCAGGGAAGCCCTCCACATGTCTTTGCCGTGTAACTTTGACATTCCTCCCATGCAGTGGTAGGGTCTATGTCTCCTTTCCTCAGACCTTTGTAGGCCTTTATGACTGTCTGTACCTATAGGGTATGGTGGAAGGGACACTATGTGACTTCTGAGGTCATAAAAGTGCCAGGTTCTCTTGAGTCACTTGCTCTTGGAACCCATCTACCATGCTGCCACTGCATCAAGTAATTTAGGCCGAAGTCCACTTGGAGAGGAACTGAGGCCCCTGGCCCTCCGCTGTGACCTCTAACCAGCACCAACGTTCCGTGTGTCTTGGAAGTGATCCTTCAATCCCCAGTTGAGTCACCTCAGTTGATATTGTGTGATGCAGACATGAACCTTTCCTGTAAGTCCTGCTCAAGTTATACACTCGAGAGATGAACAAATGATTGCTGTTTTAATCCTCTAGGTTTTGGAGGGTTGGCTCCCAGAAGTACGTAACTAGAGCAATAGGGGCTGGTGGGGGTACTATGAAGTACCGTGAGAGCAGTGGGCCACAGGTGGGCCAGGCAGGATCCCAGGCATCCTGTGACCTTGTCATCCTCGACCTATAGATTCTGGGTAGAGGACTCCCAAAAACAAAGAAAAAGTGAAGTTGCTCAGTCATGTCAGACTCTCTGCAACCCTATGGACTGTAGCCTGCCAGGCTCCTCCTCCATCCATGGGATTTTCCAGGCAAGAATACTGGAGTGGGTTGCCATTTTCTTCTCCAGGGGATGTTCCTGACCCAGGGATCGAACTCAGGTCTCCCACATTGCAGGCAGATGCTTTACCCTCTGAGCCACCAGGGAATCCCAGAGGACTCCCAAAGCACGGGCCAGAATGCACAGGAGTCGTGGAACTGTGTCAGAGGCCACTAAGGCAAAAATAAGGAGAAAGTGTATTCTCTGTACTTACAAGGGTCAATAGCTTTTTTTTAACACACTTGAAGACCGGTTTTCCTTAAGACTGAATTGAGTTAAAAGCGGAAATGTGCTTGGATTCACTTGAAATGAAGCTGCTGGGATGAAATCAATGTAAAAATAAGACTTGAGAAATGGAAGCAGTGGAGGGAAGGGATCAATCTTGAGTAGAGGTTTGTGTTGCAACGTGGAAAAAATTTTGCAATCGGAATGAAACAATGGTGGTCGTAAGCCCTGTCTGTCAGCCCTGACTATGGAGGAGGCAAAGGATTGGACGGATTCTGACCCCTGGGGGGTTACTGGAGGGTGAAGAATGGGGACACCAAGAGGAAAAAGGTCCCTGGAGCAGAGAGGCAGAGATACAGATGGATACACTTTGATCCAGTGGCTGGATATTCAGGAGCACGGGAGACAAAGACCTATAAGATGGGGCCTAAGGAATAGGACCCTTCCGTCGGCTCTAGGGACTTGCCGTACACACTGCTACATCCCATCTCCCTCTTCCCAAAGCCGAAGGCCGCAAAGCTCAGTGATCTGAGTTCCAACCCCAGCCTGCAGGGCACGGTATCTGTTGTGTCCTCTGCCCCAGTCTTGTCCTCTTCGTGCCCTCACAGGCAGGCCCAGACAGAAGAGACACCGATTCCTCTTACTGTGCCGTGAGCTCCCTGGGGGCAGGCAGGGTGTCTTATCTACACTGCAGATGCTGCAAAGCAGTTTGCTGATTGAATGCACGAATGCATGCCTGTGGGGCTGAGAGCAGCACCAGATGGCACAGGGGAGCCACAGGGCACGTGGAGGAGGCAGGGGCAGTGGGTGTGCAGGGCTGGGGTGCTGGGGAGGGGGTGATGCTGGAAGGCCCTGTTTCAGGAAATCCAAGGCCTTGTCTAAGTTCTTCTAGTGTGAAAGTCGCTCAGTCATGTCCGACTCTTTGCGACCCCGCCAGGGGACTGTAGCCCACCAGGCTCCTCTGTCCATGGAATTCTCCAGGCAAGAATACTGGAGTGGGTAGCCGTTTCCTTCTCCAGGGTACCTTCCCAACCCAGGGATCGAACCCAGGTCTCTCTCATTGCAGGCGGGTTCTTTGCTGTCTAAATCACCAGGGAAGCCCACGAATACTGGAGTAGGTAGCCTAACCCTTCTCCAGGGGATCTTCCCCACCCAGGAAACCCAGGAATCGAACCGGGATCTGCTGCATTGCAGGTGGATTCTCTACCAGCTGAGCTACCAAGGAAGCTCACATTCTTCTAAGTCAGATGCTCATAGGCAGGAAATCTAGCTAGCCATTTATCATTTATTTTTGGCTGTGCAGAGGCTTCGTTGCTGCGCTGGTTTTTCTCTAGTTGGGGAGCAGGAGCTGCTCTCTAGTTGCTGTGCACAGGCATCTCATGGCAGTGGCTTCTCTTGTTGCAGAGCACAGCTCTAGGGTAGGGGGCTTCAGCAGTTGTGGTGTGTGGGTTCCAGAGCACAGGCTCAGTAGTTGTGGCTCCAGGGCTTAGCTGCTCCACGGCATGTGGAATCTTCCCAGACCAGGGATTGAACCCGTGTCTCCTGCATTAGCAGGCAGATTCTTTACCACAGAGCCACCAGGGAAGCCCCAGACTAGTCTTAGTCAATGTCCCTTTCCCTGCTCTGACAGAGGGGCCTCTGAGCCTGAAAAGGGGCTGGCAGAAGAGGAGGAGTCGAAGGAGCGAACCCGAATGACTTCCCACCTGGGGAGTGAAAGGAGCTGGGTCTGCGCCCTGCAGAGCTGTCTTACTCCCTGTTCTGGGGCTGCCCCTTTCTCGTTGCCAATCCAGGCTCCTGCCTTCCAGCCCGGGCCTGTTGCAGTGCACACCCCAGTCTGGTTACCCACAGGCCGTGATGGCGGGAACGCCCCAGATGTCACCGTAAAATCAGGATATTTGCAAGCGCAAAAAGGACCCGGGCCACGTTTTAATACTTCATCTCCTTCATTTTACAGCCAGAGAAGCAGGGATCAAAAGGCTAAGCAGCTTATCAGAGGTGGTGGGGCAGGGCTAGAAGGCACGTGTTGCCCTGCTGACCCCATCCTTCGAGTCAGCAGGGCTCCAGAGAGTGCTGCCCTCCTCCCCGCTGGGTCTTTGCACATCCTCCCCAAGGTGGAAGGAAGTGGGTTTCCACCCTCTTCACTCTTCACTCATCTCCATCCTCCCCTGCTGTGGGGAGGGAGGCTTTTAACATAATCACCCATCAAAGTTTTGCTATGAGATACCATCCCGACAACAAAAAAGACTTGTTTGTAGAGTAGAGATCCTTCTCCGTATAATGTGGGGATATGGGGCCCTGTGGGTTAAATTGTCTCCCCCTGCCTCCAGATACATATATGCACTGTGTGCTAAGTCACTTCAGTTGTGTCCGACTCTTTGCGACCCCATGGACTGTAGCCCACCAGGCTCCTCTGTGCATGGGTTTCTCCAGGCAAGAATACCAGAGTGGGTTGCTGTGCCCTTCTCCAGGGCATCTTCCCAACCCAAGGACTGAACCCTCATCTCTTATGTCTCTTGCATTGGCAGGCGGGTTCTTTACCACCAGCACCACCATACTGAAGTCCTAACCCTGTGAATGTGATGTTCTTTGGTAGAAGGGTGCTCTTGCCTGGAGAATCCCATGGATGGAGGAGCCTGGTGGGCTGCAGTCCATGGGGTTGCTAAGAGTCGGACACGACTGAGCGACTTCCCTTTCACTTTTCACTTCCATGCGCTGGAGAAGGAAATGGCAACCCACTCCAGTGTTCTTGCCTGGAGAATCCCAGGGACGGGGGAGCCTGGTGGGCTGCCATCTATGGGGTCGCACGGAGTCGGACACGACTGAAGCGACTTAGCAGCAGCAGCAGCAGCAGCAGCAGAGAGTAGGCAGGGCCCTTAATCCTCTATGACTGTTGTGCTTGTAAGAAGACAGAAGACACAGAATAAACACACACAGGGGAGAATACTTTGTGAAGATGGAGGCAGAAATAGGAGTTATGCTGCCAGAAGCCAAGGATGCTTGGGGCCGCTGGAAGCTGGAAAGCATAAGAAGGACCCTCCTCCTAGAGGTTTCTGCTGACACCTTGATGTTGAGCTCGTATTCTCTAGAACTGTGAGAAACTAACAATCCTATGTTCTAAGCCAGGGGTCCCCCACCTCCGGAACATAATGCCTGATGATCTGAGGTGGGGCTGATGTAATAATAATAGAATGTGATGCACTTGAATCATCCTGAAACCATCCCCCAGACCCTGCTCAATGGAAAAATTGTCTCCCATGAAACCTGTCCCTGGTGCCAGAAAGGTTGGGGACTGCTGTTTTAAGCCACCAGGCTTGCTGTACTCAGTTACAGCAGCCTTGTGTGTGTGTGTGTGTGAGTCACTCAATTGTGTCTGACTCTTTGCGACCCCATGGACTGTGGCCCAAGGAATTCTCCAGGCAAGAGTACTGAAATGGGTTGTCATTTCCTCCTCCAAGGGATCTTCCAAACCCAGGGATTGAACCCAGGTCTTCCGCATTGCAGGCGGATTCTTTCCCGTCTGAGCCACCAGGGAAGTCTACTGCAGCCTTAGGAAAATACAAATGAGACTTGTTAGCTGGAACCCAGGAAGCTGAGGTGGGAGAAGCCAGGATCTGGAGTTGAAGCTAGGGTCTGGAGTTGGAGCCAGAAAAGGAAGTGGGGAGGGGAGCCCACATGAGGCTTACCTGGTGCTGCCTAGAGGTGAGCAAGGGGAACAGCAAAGCAACATGTGGGCTGCTCTCTAGCTGATCAGAAACCAAGCCCATTTCCTTTCAAGCCACTGGGGGCCTGGGCGAGGGGAGCAAAGAATTAATGCCTAGAAATGTCTATGGGGTCGCACAGAGTCAGACACGACTGAAGCGACTTAGCAGCAGCAGCAATGAAATCTCTGATGCCACCTCTGGTTGGTCTTATTCCCTTTGAACTTGCACCTCTTCATTCAGCAGACAATAACTGCATGTTGCGATTTCAACTGTGATGGGACCTAAAGACCTCAGGGAATAAACCTCGTCTTACAGCGATCTGTCTCTGGGCTCCTGTCAGTGCCAGGCTGTGCACGGCATGTACTGGCTTCTCAATCTGTATTGACTAGTTGGGTGATTTGGTATCACAGCAGTAGTGCAGCCTAGGGTGGAGTGGGTTTGTTTAAGTATTTCTGGCAAATCTATTTAGAGTGTAGCAGTGTTCTTGCCTGGAGAATCCCAGGGACGGGGGAGCCTGGTGGGCTGCCGTCTATGGGGTTGCCCATAGACACGACTGAAGCGACTTAGCAGCAGCAGCAGTATCTTGACACTTCCAGGTAGGAGATAAGTCACATGACAAGTGGATGCCCATCTACTCGGTGACCTCAGACTGGTGTGGTCGCTGAGCTTTGCGAATCTCCCAGTTTGGGCTCCTCTTGTTTATATGTTCAGGGTATTTCTGATTTTAGAAGATGCTCATTTGCCTTTTCTCTTGCCTGTTTCAACTCCCCACCCCAATTACCTGGTAACTCATCTTTCTTTAGAGGCTATTTATTTTGCAGAATTTTCAAAGAGCAGGATGATATTCAAAGCTAAGCATGGAGAAGCCTTATTCCCTCTGTCCGCATCTTCCTCTCTCTGGGCCACAGGGATGGATAATTGCCATTAGATTCTTATGTTTCTAACCCTCTTAGATAACAACACATAAAGGCAGTTGTTCTTAAATCTGCTCTGTATTTCTTCTACAAAAGACAGCAAGAATATTTACTACTTGACAACTTGATTTTTTTGGGCAAATAGTACTTTACTGAAGTGTAACATACGCAGTCAAATGTACAAAAGCTAAGTGGACAGGTGAATGAATTTTTTTCCTTCTTAAAGTTTATTTTTTCTTGTGTGACTTTTAAAAGCAGTCCTAATGAGGCACAATTGGCACAGAATGATAAACTGCATACACATGCATGTATATATATCCACGAACCATCACTATAATCCACATAGTGAGCATATGCATTGCTCTCCAAAGTTGCCTCCTGCCTTTGTATGTTTTTATTAGCTACTAAATTAAAACAAGTGGCTTCTAGCTTTCCTGGTGGCTCTGTTGGTAAAGAGTCCACTCTCAATGCAGGAGACCTGGGTTTGATCCCTGGGTCAAGAAGATCCCCTGGAGAAGGAAATGGCAACCCACTCCAGTATTCTTCCCTGGAGAAGTCCATGGACAGAGGAGCTTCAGCGTATTGGGTCACAAAGAGTCGGCATGACTAAGTGACTAACTTTCACTTTCACTTTCAAGTTAAAACAGACTACTGAGTTGGGCTGAACACATCTAACGTCATGCTGATTTACATCCTTGAGGATATTTCTTTGAGGTTCCTGCAGTTTTTGGGGCTTCCCTGGTGGCTCAGGGGTAAAGAATCTGCCTGCAATGCAGGAGCCGCAGGAGATATGGGTTTGATCCCTGGGTCAGGAAGATCCCCTGGAGGAGGGCATGGCAACCCACTCCAATATTCTTGCCTGGAGAATCCCATGGACAGAGGAGCCTGGTGGGCTACAGTCCACAAGGTTGCGGAGTCAGACATGGCTGAAGCCACCTAGCATGCCTGCACAGTTTCTACCTACCAGGAGGCAGGTAACACAGCATAAGTTAACAGCGTAACACAGCCACTACCATGCCTTATTGATCATCTAAATTTCTAACAATTAAACATTCGAACTCAAGGGACTTTGGGAAGATTAATTTGAAGGTATTTGTAGCAAAGAGCTTATTTTTGTCAGCCTGTAAACCTCCTAGTGCCAGAGCTTCTGATTCTGAGCAGGTTGACTCAAAGGATTAAGGATTCTTGGAAAAAAGGAACAGAAGTTCCATGGAATTTCAGGGTTTCCTTTGTTTATAAACCATAATTCTGGGAGGAAGGAAGTAAATACTTATTAAGCATCTTGTAAGTGTCAAGCACTTCACATAAAATAAATAATTTAATCCTCAAAATAACTACAATGGAGAAGGGATTATCACCATTTTTACAGAAGAGGAAATAGGCTCTGAGAGTCTAAGCAAGTGGTTCAAGGTGACAGGAGCTGGAGTTGAAACCCAGAGCTGTTTTATTTTAGAGTCTGTCCTATTTATATCCTATTTATATAGCACCTTCTGCACCTCACATCTAGGCAAATATTAACAATTTATATATCCATAGATATAGATATCTATAGATTGGGTTTCCCTGGTGGCTCAGATCGTAAAGAATCCTCCTGCAATATTGGAGACCTGGGTTTGACCCCTGGGTTGGGAAGATCCTCTGGAAGAGGGAACGGCGACCCACTCCAGTATTCTTGCCTGGAGAATCCCCATGGACAGAGGAGCCTGGCAGGCTACAGTTCATGGTGTCACAAAGAGTCGGACATGACTGAGTGACTAAGCATGGATATAGATCTGCAGATATATCTATATACATACATACACAGATACATCTATATACATACACACACACACACATATACACACATACATACATACCTATTGGAATGTGCTGTCGTTACCCGTTAGACTCTGCCAAAGCCCTTAGAAAAAAGTCAACAGTCTATAGAACATGCAGGCAAATTGTTTACATGGATAAGCGGATTTTGTAATTTATATAAAGCGATATATATTGAGTTGATCCCCAGTGTTCTAGTTACAAGTACTGAGAAGTTTTCTTATGGCCTAAGAATTGTGTTCTGCATTTTAATGGAAACAAAATAAGGATGAGATAGAACGTCTACTAGCAAAGAGGGTATCATGTTGTTGGTGAGGTGAGGCATTCAGAGGGACACAGGGTGTCGTGACTGTGAGGGCAGCGTGGTTCTAGGAAGGTCCCAACTGCGGGAGGAGAACTAGAGGATGGGAAGTTGAATGTCTAGTTGGGAGGGGTCTCAATAGCCAGAGCTTTAAAAAACCAGGCAGTGAAGTTTTCACGACTTGCTTGAGTTCGCATGGAGAGCTATAATAATAAAGTACAATCGAGTGTGAGGCATCCTGCCCAGTTACACAGTTGGCCTTGCCTCTCTGTGGGTTTAGCAGCTCAGGATTTAGCCAACTGTGAATCAAAAATATTCAAAAAAAAATTCCAGAAAATTCCAAAAAGTCAAACTTCAATTTACAGTGCTGCCGACTATTTACATAGCATTTACATTGTATTAGGAATTAGAAGTAATCCAGAGATGATTTAAAGTGTACATGGAGGAGATGCATAGGCTTTATGCAAATACTGGGCCATTTTATACATGGGACTTGAGCAGGTACAGATTTTGGAATCTGCGAGCTGCTCTGGAACCGATGCCATTCGATACAGAGACTGTACATCTTACCAACCTCTGTATTCATCAAAAGTTGAAATCTTTCCCTCATGAGAACCAGCCTCAACTAGCTGTAAGCAAAGAGAAAAAAAGGACATAGCATCAGAGTCCTACTAGAGACAGACAAGACATTCAAAAGGGGTAACAGAAGGGCATTCCGTGGAGGAGGGCCCCTTGACAAAGGTGGAGCAGGCTCAGAGAAAAGCAAGAGGGGATGGCGAAGCACCAGGACCAGCAAAGCAGGAAGCCACTGCCCCAAGCTGGAGGGGCAAGGGGAAGGAGAAGGGTGCCAGAACCAGTGTGCAGAGCTTCAGGTCCAGGAATACATACCTCTTTCTCCCTGTCCCCACATCCTCCGGTCAGTTGCTGGTTTCTCCTATTAACCCAAACCAAGAGGAAGCTTAGGGGCCTGAGAACTGTGTGGGCGCCATCCCCAGAGGTCAGCAGCCTGGGGTACAGGACAGGGTGGAAAGGCACAGCGCGTGGATTTGAAGGAAAAATGGACAAGGTCAGTGCAAAACCTGGGCGAGGGGGATCTGGGAAGGCTTTACTGGGCAGTACATCAAAGGAGCTATTCCAGGTGCCCTAGAATCTCAGAGTTTTAAATCCACTCCCTTTTGTAATCCAACAGCTTTGTCCTGGTTCTTAACAGCAGCTCTATAAACCCAGGACCTTATTCTTTTTGGAGTCATCATTTCCTGCAGAACCCAGATATAAGTGCCAGCTGTTTAGCTCAAGCCCTAGCTGAGGAGGCGGTAATGGGGGCTATTCTTAGTGAGCACATTGTCATGGGTTAGTGACTTGGAGTTCAAGGTAGTGGGTGCCCAGATAACTCTGAATGATGGTGGTGTTTGTCAGTTGGAAAGAGGTCTTCCTCATTAACTCATTATCTTGCTGGAGAGGCAGTAGCACTTTGGCTCCAGCTTTTCAATGATAGTGGCTCCATTTCCGACTTGCTTGGAAACTATTATTAACTATTATTCCAAACAATACACTTGCATATTTGACAATCCGGAAACCAAATTTAGCCAGGCAAATTATAGACAACTGCTCTCTTATAATGTCACTGTGATGTCCTAATTTTTTAAAAAATGGAAGATTAACAGAGCCAGCTTTAAACGCTTAAACAATATTTTATGTTAGAAACCATTTCCCCCCAAAGATACTTAGATCTCTGAAATGTTCCCAGAGCTCTATGGAAGATAAATAATGTTTCTTTCAAAGGAAGGGGAAGTTGCAGAACATCAAATATATGCAAAACGTCTTCAAAGCTGGATGTGCCATCAACTTATAAGGAATTATGATGAAACTAAGGAAAACTTAAGAGGTAATTTAAATGATTTAAGCACTACCCTCTTCCCTCCTTCTCTAATACCTCCCCCCAACCCAAGACAAAGCTCATAACGTTAGACTGACCTTTAGCATACATGATTTTAATGAAAACCAAGGCGTTCCCTGCTCCTGAATACATCTCAAACCATTCTTTAAAGTAATGATCTCTTGTCAAGTCCCTTGCTCTGACATGTGAAGGAGGAACATCTGACATTTGAAAAATATTGTACAGGTTTGAATCACCTAAGTATATTATGGCTTTGTTTTTGTAGATAAGAGAAACTAAGAACAGTGTGAGCAACAAAGGAATCTGTTAATACGGCTGGATTTGGATGCCACGTATTTGGGTTCCACCGTGTGACTACAGGCGAGTTGCTTAACCTCTCTGAATCTCAGTCTTCTCATTGCAAAGTAAGGATAACAGTACTGTTCGCCATGCTTATTGTAAATGGCAAGTGGATTTGTGTGAGCATCAAGGTATTTTTCCTGAAGGTACTTGTTATATGGAATACAGTGCGAGAAAGCCAGCCACAATAATTCATGAGCCTTCTCAGAGTTCAGGTCTCTTACTGAGAATGTTATGTTGGCAGATGACCTATGAGACAAAGAAAATGTGGTCTTATATATGGAACCTGAAAAAAAGGGTCATGGTTTTTAACAAACCAATCTAGCGTACTTGAGCTTGAGGGGGCTATGCATCTATTTTCAAACTTGTCTGTCAGGGTACCACAACTAGCCTGCTTTGCCTGGGGTTACCTGACCTGGTAGCTCAACGACCATGACTATTGGGACAATGATTTTGTACTCTTCCTGCAAAATGATGAATACGATTGGTCCACTGCCCACACATGGAGAAATGATCCTTCTAGACATGGGGAGGATGTTGATATGAAATTGTGACCTGGCACAGGTGATGATGTTTCAAGAATTAAATAACTTCCTACTGAAACAGTTTCAAAGAATCGAAGCTCTATAACAATCCAGGCTCTTTGTTTCAGTAGTCTTCAAACCTCTCTGCCCAACTTCAGAGATCTGCTAAACTTAAATCTTTGGAGCAAGGAGTAATCTGTCCTTTCTATTTTTCTGATTTTTAAAAATAAATCTTATGCAATGGGCATGTTATAATGTATGCAATTTGTAGGCATCAAAATGTTTACTTTTAAAAATTCTTGCAAATTAAATACTTTTGAATATTTTTGGAAATTGAAGTTTATTTTAGTATATTTCATATGTACTATGATCATTGAAGCTAAATACAGCATAAAACAGAAGGAAGGGGGAGGAGAATTAGAAGAAATTTTGGCAGTCTGCTGCAATATTTGCATTAAAGGAGCAATTAAAAGTAAATTGCCCAGATTTTGGAAGCTTCTTCCAAATCCTAACTCAACCACTTAACAGTTATGTGAACCCAGGACAAGTTATTTAATTTCACTCTGCTTCAGTTTCTTTGACAACAAAATGGGAACATAATATAAATATGTTATGAGATTTAATGAGTTAAATCCCATGTAATATATATGAGATTTAATGAGTTAAATCCCATGTAATATATATTATATTAAATGCTTAGAAAAGCAATAGCAGATACTAAGCAGAATCATGGAGAAGTCAATGGCACCCCACTCCAATACTCTTGCCTGGAAAATCCCATGGATGGAGGAGCCTGGTAGGCTGCAGACCATGGGGTTGCTGAAGAGTCGGAAACGACTGAGCGACTTCACTTTCACTTTTCCCTTTCATGCATTGGAGAAGGAAATGGCAACCCACTCCAGTGTTCTTGCCTGGAGAATCCCAGGGACGGGGGAGCCTGGTGGGCTGCCGTCTATGGGGTCGCACAGAGTCAGACACAACTGAAGCGACTTAGCAGCAGCAGCAGCAGCAAGCAGAATCTAAGTCTCATCATTATTATCACTCTTCCTAGACTCACTTGCTAGAATATTCCTGAAGATTGGTGATTCAGCCTTTATTGTATTTATTTATACTGCTTTTTATATTATCAAAGCTATATATAAAAATCAAATTGTATTTAAGGAGTAACCATGAAAATCAGGCTTCCCCATCTCTACAATTAATCTGTGATCTTGCCTCCAGAGGCAGTCACTTCTCATCTATTCTTTTAGCTGATTACTTTGCTATTTACTTCCTTAAGTAAGGATATTACTTCTTGATTTATCAATACTGCTATTTCTTGATTTATCAACTATAGACATTATCTATGAATTTCTATTGCAGCAGTCAAGTTTAGCTTTTGAACTCTTCCCCTTTTCTTTCTCCAGTTCTACCAAATTATGCTTAAATCATATTTTATATTTACTTTATTATGATTGTGTATATATTGTTGACCCCTGAGCCAAGTGATGTGCCAAAATTGCGTTTTATTTTGTTTTGGAAATTTTTGCCTTTATTGGAGATAATTAGTTGCCTTACTTTTTCATTTCCTTATCTCTTTAATTCCTCTCCCCGCCTCCCCCCACCCTCCCCGCCCCTCATACACACACACATGATCATTCAGGTGAGTCAGACATCTCCTGTTTCATTTCAAAACTATCAATTCTCTTGGATAAGCAGTTGATTCCACTGTACCCCAAAGGCTCCCCTCTCTGAGCCCTTCATCCACTACCTTCAGTCTGGGTGTGGCTGTACATTAGGCTGGTTGCTCGGCTGCATCCCAGGTTTTCCTTACACCTTTCCTGTGTCCTCCATCTTCATACTATTTTACTTGATTACTTTTCTGAAACACAGCCTCTGGAAGCATATTTTAAAAGTGTGCTTCGCAGGTAAAATGCTTGACTCCCTGAATATCTGAAAATGTCTTTCCTCTGGCCTTACGCTTGATCCCTCATTTGGCTGGTTGCAGAGTTCTTTCTAGATTGAAAACAATTTCCCCCAGAATTTTGAAGTTAGTATTGGTTTGCTGTCTTCATGCTCCCAAGCCTTCTGATGCCTTTCTAGTTTGTGTCTTGTGTGTGTGACCGTTTTTGTTCTTTCTAAATGCTCTTAGTGTCTTCCTTTTTATGCCGGAGTACTCTCTTCATTGTTTATTATGCATTGTGCTGAGCACGTGGTGGCTATTTTCAGTCCAGAGTCTCATACTGTCGAGTTCTGGGAAGTTTTCTATTATTCTTTGACAATTTCCTCTGCTACATTTTCTTCATCCTTTTCTTAGAACCACTGTCAGTTGATGTCAGACTTCATAAATTGATTCTCTAAATTTCTACTATTTTTCTTCTCTTTTCCTTTTGTTGCTCCTTTGGTGTTATTTCCTCCAATTTATCTGTCAATCTCTTTACCAAGCACTTAAAAAAGTTCATGTTTTATTTATTTTTTAGTGAATAATACATGCTCATGTTAAAAATTCAAAATTATGAAGAAAAGAGAACACAGGTAGAAGTAAGCCTCTTTGTCGCCCTCATTCCTCAGACACCCAGTTCACCACGTTGGCAGGGATGTTTGGAACAGCTGAGGGTGGAGCTGCAAACAGGGTTGTTTTATGAACGTTTGCATGCTGAGTGATGGAAGGAAGCCGCACATAGCTTTCTTTCTTAATGAATGCAGCCATCCAGGAATACATTCTCCTAGATAGGAATTCGCTGGGTGGCTTTGCTGGAGAAAAGAACCTTGGCTGTCAGCACCTTTGGGACTTTTCTCCTGGGTTGGTAAGTCTCCCTAATGTAGGACATTCTAGCGTTCTGTTGGAAAGTGTAAAACTGAAGCCTGGCTGCTAACATTCTCAGCGAGAGAGCTGGAGTGCGGCAGGGGAGTGTTTGGGGGAACATTTCCATACTCCCATTTGTAAATTTCTACTTCCTCATTTTGGTTTCAGTCTTGTGCCACCCACCACCCAGAACTGAGCCTAATCTCTCAATCCAGAGGAAGCTCCCCACCCCCGCCACTTTTTAGCCTTTCTAGAAACTTAGCCTGGTTTAGCCTCTTTGGTCTTCTCTTGGGGTAGAGGAGGGGAAGTCATTGGGCTGAGTTGAACAACGGAAGGGATCTTAACTTTGTTTGGGCTTTTTCTGTTCTTTACACTGAATTTCTTTCTATTGACCTCTTCTTGCTTACTGACGCTTTCGCTTGTTATCACCATCCTACTGTTACCTAGCCTCCCCACGAAATGTTTTATTTCAGATACACTCCAGTTGACCCTTGAACAACATGGGGGTTGGTATCATCAACCAATCTGAACGAAACTTAAGAGTTGATCCTCCCATCACACAGTTCCTTTATCCAGTGTTTCCCCATCAGGGATTCAACCAACCCCAGATCGGGTAGGACTGCTGTATTTACTATTGAAAAGAATCTATGCACACGTGGACCTGCTCAATTCAAACCCATGTTGTTCAATTGTAGTCAGTTTTAAGTTAAAAAAAAAAAGCTTCCAATATGCTGAGACTTTCCACCTTTCATTCATGACGGGTATATTTTCTTCTACTTTATTTACCGTAGTTATAATAGATGTTTTAAAGTCCTTGCTTGCTTCCGTAAACATTTGGGTCATGTCAAGGTCAGTTTCTATTGATTACTTTTTCTCTTGAGTGTGAGTCACATTTTCCTGTTTCTTTGGATGTTGAATCATTTTGGATTATATTCTAGACATTGGGAGTGTTGTGCTGTAGATAATCGGGAGGAATGCTGTCTTTTCCCATTGATTTGTCTTAGTAAGCCCTTGGTTGCATTCTAGTTGAAAACTCTAATTTTGGTTGGCGGCTCCAATTTTCCTTTGTTTCATGTCCCTTTAGCTGCGCTGTTGGCAGTTCTCCCTGTGCCTGGGTAGCCTCAGAGTCACTCAGACATTCAGTCAGAGTTTACACGCATAATCTACGACTCCTCACCATGGACCTCGACCTTCCCAATATGGTGACTTCACTTTCCAGTGGCTGCGGTTGCCTGAACTCTGCTGGTTCTTCAAGCTGGAAACACTGCAGGTTTCCTATTGGAGTTTCAGCTGTGCCCTGTGATCAACTTCCTTGCATCTAAGGGGGAAAAACGTGGGGGGAAACTCACCTTGTCAACCTGTGCCAGCCCCCTTTTCCAAATGTCAACTGCCCTCTCTAGAATCTACTTGCTTTTGTTCACTGCACGCTGCTTTCAGATGGGTTTTGTTTTTGCTTTTTATAAATGTTGCTCTGTGAGTTGAAGTGAAAGTCGCTCGGTCATGTCTGACTCTTTGTGACCCCATGGATTGTAGTCCATGGAATTCTCCAGGCCAGAATACTGGAGTGGGTAGCCTTTCCCTTACCAGGGGATCTTCCCACCCCAATAGTTATTATCTGGGATGGAGCAGGTTTAGTTTGAGCTTACTCTACTGTACCAGAGGTAAACTTCTTCTAACTTCTTTTTAAACAATTACATTTTCAGTCATTAACCCTACTTCCGAAGTAACTCAGTGGCACCAATTTCTGAGCTTTTTGGGGGTCCTTTGTCCAGGTGACAGTACCATTGCTACTATATCCATCCTGAAGAGCTCTTTCAGCGAGCATGAAATGACACATGAATAAAATGGGAGGTAATGGAATGCTGCGGCACAGAGCCTTCTAAATCAGACGGAATCTCTGCTGCTCCTCCAGTTAGCCTCAAAGTGGCAGAGGGTAGGTTTTTTTAGCTTCATGTGAGCCAAAATAAGAGTATTCTTTTAAAGCAGCACTTTAAAAAATGTGGCTAAGAACCTCAAACAGCAGAATCACTTGGAGTTCTTGTTAAAATAATGCAGATTTCTGGGTCCTGCCTTAATCTTCCTGAATCAAAATATAGTGTGCAGACTAAGGATTTACAGACTCAGATGGCTCGGAGGTAAAGAACCTGCCTGCCAATGCAGGAGACATGGGTTCGATCCCTGAGTCAGAAGATCCCTTGGAGAAGGACGTGACAACCCACTCCAGTATTCTTGCCTGGGAAATCCCATGGATGGAGGATCCTGGTGGTCTACAGTCCATAGGGTCGCAAAGAGTCAGACGCAACTGAGCAACTTCACTCACTCACTAGGCTGCTTAAGCAACAAACAGCCCCCTGATGTGTATCTGATTCACTGTTACCATAAATGGAACGGGTGTAAGGAGTGAGACGCAGCTCCTGATTTTAAGTCAGTAAATTTGCTTCAGGATGACAAACACAAATCTTTTGGAAGCATGTTGCATGATAGGAAAGAGCTTTTTGTTGTTTTTTCTTTTCCCAGGGTCAGTTTGAAATAGGGATTTTGAATAAGATTTTAGTTCCTAAATTTGGAACTGCTCTTAATGTGCATACTCTGTAAACTCCTAACAGGAAATCACTACTCCGTACAGCAAACAAGACCCCTTTGCTGTAAGAAGTCGCCATTCTTTCTGGCTTTCTCTCACCGGTATTCGGGTAAGCAATATCAATGTATTGCTCTGTATGATGGTAACCCCACAGAAACCGTCACTTCAGGACCCTGCATACACACTGGAAAGCTTCGTGAAGTTGTTGCATTCATTTCTGGAAGTTAATTGTTACTCTTACCTTCCTATAAATTCAAGAGACCAGACAAAGGAGTGTAGTAATTGGTCTGTTAGATCAGCTTCATTAGAAATTGACTTCATTCTTCATTCCTGCTACTCTAGACTATTAACTTAGGTCTCAGTAAATTTGTTCTGGAGAAATTCATGTACTTTTAAAAAGACCCATTTTCTATCAAGGTACAGATGGGGAAATTGAAAGACTGAAGCGGTAAGCATTGTGCTTATGTCTTGGTTACACACACCTTTTGAGGGGAGACCAAGACAGAAATAAAAGGTAAGTCATCCTCTCTAATTCAAGGCTATATAACCTCTACTACTGGGCTCTTTGGGGCTTCCCTGGTCACTCAGATGGTAAAGACTCTGCCTGCAATGTGGGAGACCTGGAATTGATCCCTGTGTTGGGAAGATCCCCTGGAGAAGGGAATGGCAACCCACTCCAGCATTCTTGCCTGGAGAATTCCATGGACAGAGGAACCTGGAGGCTATACAGTCCATGGGGTTGCAAAGAGTCAGATACAACCTGAGTGACTAACACTTTTACTAGGCCCTTTATGAAGCTGTAAGTCAGTGCTTCACCCTCTGGGGTACCTGAGCCCTTAGGGGGGTCTTTGAAGGAAATAAGAAGGATTTTTGAATTGTTTTCATTAATTTCAAAAGGTCCAACAGAAACTGCACATTTCCCTAAATAAAACTGCATGAATTAAGTAGAATGTCATGGTATTTTTGCTTTTGATTAGCATTAAATTAATTCAGTTTGATAACATTGATTATCATGCTAATTTGAAGCTGTGATTGCAGTTATATATGTCTTAGATGATTAAAATGTAAAAATAGGTTAATTATGTCTTAATAAATGCAGTTTGTTTGATAGAAGTTTATAACACCTAAACTCATCAGAAAAAATATGATAAATTTTGGGCACTTTCTACATATATCTAGAAATAGGAAGAGTGTTTCTAGTACATATAACTCTAAAACACACCTCTTCCAAAAGTCTTCTGGAATCACAAGATTCCACATATTTGTTCTTTCTGGTCACCTTAACATGCATAGTATAAGGACTTCCCTGGTGGCGAAGTGGATAAGAATTTACCTGCCAATGCAGAAGACACAGGTTCAATCCCTGGTTGGGGAAGATCCCACGTGCCCTGGGACAACTAAGCCCAGGAGCCACAACTATCGAGCCTGTGCTCTAGAGCCAGGAACTGCAACTACTGAGCCCACAGACCTAGACTGTGCTCCTCAACAAGAGAAGCCACTGAAATGAGAACCCTGTGCGCGACAGCTAGAGAGTAGCCCCCGTTTGCCGCAACCAGAGAAAGCCCTCGCCAAACAACAAAGACCCGGCACAACCAAAAGGGAAAAAGACAAAACCAAAACACGCACAGTATAAAGTCAAACCATCCTTTCTTATACTTTTGATGCCAGTTGTGACCGCAGCGTCCATCACTGACATCGCTGGCTATTTAGCCTTACCTATGTGTACAATTTCAACTTGATGGGTGGATGCCTGTGCAAGCTGGTAGCGCATTTAAAAGAAGGGTCTTGAAAGCAGCAACACAACCATTGCACTGAGAAATGGACAAGAGAGAAGTTTAATCTATCCTTCTGCTAAAACACAATGGATACTTTACCTGGGTGCTAATAGCGCGTGGCAGTTGCCAATGGCAGTTTAGCTGGTTTGGAAAGTATGAATACAAGTGTAACATATTTTCTGAACTCATGAATCATTAGGCTCGTTGAAGGACACGTCTTTGAGGAAGTACTCAACTTGCTTCCCTGAACTAACCCCCCAGGGTGGGGTTTTCGTAATCGCGTTACCATCACTGTGGCTTTAGGCGTCACTTATGTGACTCACCTGGTTTGGGCTGCTTTAGACAACAGGTCCAGAGTTCAGTCTGCTGAAGGGCACTGACTGAGATCATTGTTTCCCAGGGCATGGCCTTTAAAGGTTAAACTGGTGGGGAGAGGCTCAGGAACATGTGACTTGCTATATTTAGGCTGCGTTCTTCCCTAGAAGAATCTGTTCCAGAGATCATTCTGGAACGCTTCTTGGTTCTAAGGAGAGGTTGGGCATCATCCCCTCACCCCCTACCCCGTCCCCATGCTGATGTCCATGAACTTGGAGGTAAGAACAGAATTTGCTAACTCTCAGTTGCAGCGGTTATTCGTATGATCACCACGTGTCTGTTGGAACACATTACACAACACCATGTGATGTGATGGAGACTTAATCTATTCAAGTTCCTCCTGTGTAAAGGAGGATAGGGCAGATGACCACTAAGGATCTCCCAGACTCTGACCAGCTCCGTGTGACTCTAAGCTGCTATGTAGAGTAGATCTCAGAATAAAGATTGCCCTTGTACAACACTCTTGACCAAGCTGATGCCAGACAGTTGGCAATTTACATGTGTGGGAGACTCTCACTGCGGGTGGGGAAAGTGGGGTGGAGACAAAGCATGTGCCTCAAAGTACTTATTTTAACCTTTTAAAAAACCTTTAAATGTTCCACTCATGTAAGGTGACTCTTTTCCTTTTGTTTCTTCGTGCTGGTGTAAAAAGCTATCAGCTAGGACACTTGTAAGCATCCGCATTGGAACTGTTGTTCCCAGGGACTTGGAGGGTTCTCAAAGTTTTAGTTATGCAATTTTCTTTGTTCTCAGATTGTGTCTTTAAAGTTCTTAAGTTTCTGTCTTTCATCCTAAACTTACTCCCCTGCGCAAGACATGTGCGTCTGGCACCTATGAGCCCACTAATATGTGTTTATTAATAATTAATTATAATGAATAATTATTGATTAATTATTATAATTAATAATAAGCTGTCATCTATTTAGACTTTATGCCAGTCCCCATTGCTCTAAGCATATATTATTTAATCCTCACAATAACCTCATGATTTACTCTTGTCCTATCTTACAGACAGGAATGGAAATTTTTGAGAGGCTGAGTAATTTGCCTAAAGTCACATACACGTGGGAAAACAGGATTCAGGCTCACATGCATTTGACTTGAGAGAGTCTATGTGCTTAATCACTATGCTGTATTGTCTCTCTTTCTTTGTTGAAAGGATGAATAATATGAGCTCTTTCACACTGAGAGGAGTGTAGTATTAGCAGATCTCCTCTGCTTGAAGACATGCTCTGTGATGGAGAGGAAGAGGCTTGGGGTTGGGGACTCTTTTACCAACTTTACCAGCAAAATAGACATCCGGTCCACAACCTAATAACATTTACAGAAGTTTAGAAATATGCACAAAGCAAAAGTCCAAGCTTTACAAGAGCACATTCAAGCAACATGACATATATTAAGCCCCTTATCATGGTTTCTCTTGGGGTACAGAATAGGAGTGGGAAGCAGGGCTAAAAGGCAATGAATAAATACCTAAGACAGGAGAGGGGATTCATGAAGGCCCAGTGATGGCGATATATGTGAGCTGAGAAATATAATGAACTTGACCTTTGCACTTGAGTATCTCCCCTCTGCCTTAGAAAGAATAAGAAGAGCCAGGACAAGGGAAAAATAGATCAGGTTAAGGCAAAACCTGGAAGGGTAAGGAAAGCAGGATTGACTGCCTCCTTCCTCACATTCAGGGGTTTTATTTGGTTCTAGAATGGAGGGGCTTTCCTGTAAACACAGCTACACGTAGATCGGCCCCATCAGGCATTTAAGTGTTGCCGGAGGATAAGGCCCCATTATCTCTATACTGGGGCTTCCCAAGTGGTGCTGGTGGTAAGGAATCTGCCTGCTAATGCAGGAGACATAAGAGATGCACGTTTGACCCTGGGCTGGGAAGATCCCCTAGAGGAGGAAATGGCAACCCAGTCCAGTATTCTTGCCTGGGAAATCCCATGGACTAAGAAGCCTGGCTGACCACAGTCCATGAGGTTGCAAAGAGTGGGACACGACTGAGGCAACTTAATGCATGCGTGCGCACACACACACATACACACACACAAACACACCCATATACTAAAGGAGAAGCCATTTCAGAACATGCGAACTAGAAAGCACAGTCAGAATCACTCTACAGATAAGAAAGCCAATGTTCAGGGTGGTTGAAGGACTAAACCAAGATGGCACAGCTGGTTTGGACCAAATCCCGAATGACAACCTAGCTCTCTTCCCATGGGCCCTCACCCTTTCCCCAGGCACATCTGCCTCAGCTGGGCTCTAGAAGCCCCTTGCACGTTGACTTCTCTCTGTTTCTCCTGTTGAAGTAGCGATGGATTTGCCTGACCAATATCTCTCCCCTTCATTACCTGGACTCAGAAGAGTCTTTTTAAAAATACGTCAATTTTTCTTCCAGTTTTATTGAGATATAATTGACACACAGCCCTGTAGAAGTTTAAGGTGTACAGCATTATGACTTGACCTACATAGTCCATTAAATGATGATCACAGTAAGTCTAGTGAACACTCATCGCCTCATATAGATACAGCATTAAAGAAATGGAAAAAATATGTCTCCTTGAGATGAGAAATCTCAGGATTTAGTCTCTTAACAACTTTCATATATAATATGTGGGAGTGTAGATTTTATTGACCATGTTGTATATTACATCCCTAGAACTCATTCATCTTATAACTGGAACTTTGTACCTTTTGACCATATCTGTCCAGTATGCCCTCTCCCTAAGAGGGAGAGAGCCTTGACTTTGGAAAAGTCATAAAAGTGAAGTGAAGTCGCTCAGTCGTGTCCGACTCTTTGGGACTCCATGGACTGTAGCCTATCAGGCTCCTCCGTCCATGGGATTTTCCAGGCAAGAGTGCTGGATTGGATTGCCATTTCCTTCTCCAGGGGATCTTCCCAACCCAGGAATCGAACCTGGGTCTCCTGCATTGCAGGCAGACGCTTTACTGTCTGAGCTACCAGGGAACCCCAACTTTGGAAGGTGCTCAGTAAATACCGGTGACAGTGATTACTGATACTATAGAAGATGTTCTTTGACCCTCCAAACACTTGGGTAAGGAAGTGAACTCCATACTACTTGTTCTAGATTGTTGTAGCTTCTTATTTTATTCTAGTTTTAGCTTAGGTGTAACTAGCTGTATACATGTGAACTGGCAGCCTTATCTTGGATTTAGTTTCTTCATTTATCCAAAGGATGGAGTGGTTTTTAGAGCTTTCTAGCCAAGGATTCTGTGATTAGGGCTCTTCTGGGACTCCAGAACTAATATTTTCCACCAAGGCAGGCATGGGAGAGTGCATGCTCACAACGGATGCTCTGGGTAGCTCATTTCAGTGGCTCAGTCTCACAGGACTCCTGTGTTATCTATGAATGAGCAGTGAGATCCTCACCAAGAGCAACGTGCCTTGTAGAGATGGACAATCCTTGCCTTCCAGGCATTGTCATCTTATTGGAGAAAAGATAGTATAGATAGAAAAGATAACAGTTAGAAGCGTGAGCGTGGGTGCATGTGTCCCTTCAGCCATGTCCAACTCTGTGTGACTCTATGGAATGAAGCCAGCCAGGCTCCTCTGTCCATGGGATTCTCCAAGCAAGAATACTGGAGTGGGTTGCCATTTCATTCTCCAGGGGATCTTCCCAACCCAGGGGTCAAACTGGGGTCTCCTGCATTGCAGGTGGATTCTTTAGTATCTGATCCACCAGGGAAGCCCGGGTAGAAGCAAAAACCAGGCTGGGAGTCCAAATGCCTGTGAATGGCCAGGGAAAGCTTCTCAGAGGAAAAGGGATGCTGGGCTCTGAAGGGAAGTAGGATTCTGATAACAAAGGCAATGAAATGCAACAGTACAGGTGAAAGTCACAGACCAAAGACACAGTCAAGGCACCCAACGGTTGCATCTGCAAAAAACTGTATCACTAGATCAAGAGATAAGGGGGCTCAGAACTCAGCTAGGGAGGTGACCAAATGAAGGCATTATTTACAGCAAATACTCAGAGGGTATTTGAGTGTCTATCTGCAATTGAAAGGATGAGACAGTGGATTAGAGAAGGTGTTTGGAGTTGGAGCCAAAAGCGGAGTGTGGCTGCGACAGGAGAATCCGCAGGAGCTGGGCACGTCCTGCGGGGTGGACTGTAGCTACCTGACCATCTGCAAGTGGACACAAACTCACTGGGAGTTAAAACCAAAACAGAATGAGGACATCCAACCTATCGAGAAGTGACACAAAACTGTTTGTGAATAACAGATGAGTGTTGGAGAATTAGGAGGTGAGCGGAGATCGTAGAACATCAGAATGATTTTTAAAGATAGCTTAAAAATTAAACTTTTCTAAACAAGAAATAGTGAATCTAAGAGAAGATAATGTTACTAAGAGCTCTTCTGCCCACATTGAAAGCATATATGTAACATCTGAACAATTATATTTTGCATTTGAATAAGTTCATGTGGCTATTAGAGTCAAAAAATAAACGTCTACGATCTCAGATGCAATTTAAGTCAGTGGGTTCCTGAAACTTGGAATAGTTTTCTCCCATATGGTTATTTTTATATATGTAAAGATTTATAGACGATAGATACATATCTGTATGTATGTACAGACACATAGATAAGTAGGTAGAAGCTCCAATACTTTCACCACCTGATGTGAAGAGCCAACTCACTGGAAAAGACCCTGATGCTGGGAAAGATTGAAGGCAGGAGAACAAAGAGTCGACAGAGGATGAGCTGGTTGGATGCAATCACCAACTCAATGGGCATGAATTTGAGGAAACTCCAGGAGACAGTGAAGGACAGGGGAGCCTGGAGTGCTGCAGTCCATGGGGTCACAAAGAGTTAGACACAACTTAGCGACTGAACAACAGCAATAAATATGACACTGAGTGGAAGTGGGATGATTAAATTTTTTTAAACATCAGAAATTTTTATTTTTTTAATTTATTTTATTTATATACTAATTATTATAACTGGACCAATATTGCTTTCTCCTCTCAGAAGTTTCCTTTTTTAAAATAAAATACTATAATCACTACAGTGAAAATACAAGAGGAAAAATATTTGAACTCGTATTTGAATCTACAACTTTCTACCATCTTTTCTGATTCATTTCTCCCTTTCTAAAATTGAGTTAATATGATCATTAAAAAAATTTTTTTGTAGTGTTTTTTTTTTCAAATCCCTTATGATTATACAGTGGAAGTGAGAAATAGATTTAAGGTCCTAGATCTGATAGATAGAGTGCCTGATGAACTATGGAATGAGGTTCATGACATTGTACAGGAGACAGGGATCAAGACCATCCCCATGGAAAAGAAATGCAAAAAAGCAAAATGGCTGTCTGGGGAGGCCTTACAAATAGCTGTGAAAAGAAGAGAAGTGAAAAACAAAGGAGAAAAGGAAAGATATAAACATCTGAATGCAGAGTTCCAAAGAATAGCAAGAAAAGACAAGAAAGCCTTCTTCAGCGATCGATGCAAAGAAATAGAGGAAAACAACAGAATGGGAAAGACTAGAGATCTCTTCAAGAAAATCAGAGATAACAAAGGAACATTTCATGCAAAGATGGGCTCGATAAAGGACAGAAATGGTATGGACCTAACAGAAGCAGAAGATATTAAAAAGAGATGGCAAGAATACACAGAAGAACTGTACAAAAAAGATCTTCACGACCCAGATAATCACAATGGTGTGATCACTGACCTAGAGCCAGACATCCTGGAATGTGAAGTCAAGTGGGCCTTAGAAAGCATCACTAAGAACAAAGCTAGTGGAGGTGATAGAATTCCAGTTTAGCTATTCCAAATCCTGAAAGATGATGCTGTGAAAGTGCTGCACTCAATATGCCAGCAAATTTGGAAAACTCAGCAGTGGCCACAGGACTGGAAAAGGTCAGTTTTCATTCCAATGCTAAAGAAAGGCAATGCCGAAGAATGCTCAAACTACCGCACAATTGCACTCATCTCACACGCTAGTAAAGTAATGCTCAAAATTCTCCAAGCCAGGCTTCAGCAATATGTGGACCGTGAACTTCCTGATGTTCAAGCTGGTTTTAGAAAAGGCAGAGGAGCCAGAGATCAAATTGCCAACATCCACTGGATCATGGAAAAAGCAAGAGAGTTCCAGAAAACATCTATTTCTGCTTTATTGACTATGCCAAAGCCTTTGACTGTGTGGATCACAATAAACTGTGGAAAATTCTGAAAGAGATGGGAATACCAGACCACCTGACCTGCCTCTTGAGAAACCTCTATGCAGGTCAGGAAGCAATAGTTAGAACTGGACATGGAACAACAGACTGGTTCCAAATAGGAAAAGGAGTACGTCAAGGCTGTATATTGTCACCCTGTTTATTTAACTTCTATGCAGAGTACATCATGAGAAACGCTGGACTGGAAGAAACACAAGCTGGAATCAAGATTGCTGGGAGAAATATCAATCACCTCAGATATGCAGATGACACCACCCTTATGGCAGAAAGTGAAGAGGAACTAAAAAGCTTCTTGATGAAAGTGAAAGAGGAGAGTGAAAAAGTTGGCTTAAAGCTCAACATTCAGAAAACGAAGATCATGGCATCTGGTCCCATCACTTCATGGGAAATAGATGGGGAAACAGTGTCAGACTTTATTTTTCTGGGCTCCAAAATTACTGAAGATGGTGACTGCAGCCATGAAATTAAAAGACGCTTACTCCTTGGAAGGAAAGTTATGACCAACCTAGATAGCATATTCAAAAGCAGAGACATTACTTTGCCAACAAAGGTCCGTCTAGTCAAGGCTATGGTTTTTCCTGTGGTCATGTATGGATGTGAGAGTTGGACTGTGAAGAAAGCTGAGCACTGAAGAATTGATGGTTTTGAACTGTGGTGTTGGAGAAGACTCTTGAGAGTCTCTTGGACTGCAAGGAGATCCAACCAGTCTATTCTAAAAGAGATCAGCCCTGGGATTTCTTTGGAAGGACTGATGCTAAAGCTGAAACTCCAGTACTTTGGCCACCTCATGTGAAGAGTTGACTCATTGGAAAAGACTCTGATACTGGGAGGGATTGGGGGCAAGAGGAGAAGGGGACGACAGAGGATGAGATGGCTGGATGGCATCACTGACTCGGTGGACATGAGTCTGAGTGAACTCAGGGAGTTGGTGATGGACAGGGAGGCCTGGCGTGCTGTGATTCATGGGGTCGCAAAGAGTCGGACAGGACTGAGCGACTGATCTGATCTGATCTGATGGTTGATTTGGGCTTCCCAGGTGGCACAGAGGTAAAGAATCCACCTGCCAAGTAGAAGATGCAGGTTTGGTCCCTGGGTCAGGAAGATTCCCCTGGAGAAGGGCATGGCCACCCACTCCAGTATTCTTGCCTGGTAAACTCTATGGACAGAGGAGCCTGGCAGGCTACATACAGTCCATGGGGTTGCCAAGAGTCAGACAAGACCGAGTGACTGATCACACATGTTGATTTACAATATTATGTAAGTTTCAGGTATACAGCATAATGATTCACAATTTTTAAGGGTTGTACTCTATATTTTATAAAATATATGTCATATTCTCTGTGCTATACAATATATCCTCATAGTTTTTTTTTATTTTTTAAAGATTTTTTTTGATGTGAACTATTTTTAAAATCTTTATTGACTGTATTACAATATTGCTTCTGTCTTATGTTTTGGTTTTTTAACCGCAGGCATGTGGAATCTTAGCTCCCCGACCAGGAATTGAACCCATACCCCCTGCATTAGAAGTTGAAGTCCCAACCACTGGACTGTCAGGGAAGTCCCTATTTTATGCATAATGGTTTGTTCTTCTTAATCCCCTAGCCTGATTTTGCCCCTCCCCACTTCCCTCTCCCCACTGGTAACCACTAGCTTCTTCTCGGCAAGTCTGTTTCTGTCTTGTTATATTCACTAGATTATTTATTTTCTAACTTTTTATTTTGTATTGGGGTATAGCTGATTCGGAGAAGGCAATGGCAGCCCACTCCAGTACTCTTGCCTGGAAAATCCCATGGACGGAGGAGCCTGGCGGGCTGCCGTCTATGGGATCACACAGTCGGACACGACTGAAGCGACTTAGCAGCAACAGCAGCGGCATAGCTGATTAACAAACAACGCTGTGATAGTTTCAGGTGAACAGAGAAGGGACTCAGCCATACATAGACATGTATCCGTTCTCCCCCAAGCTCCCTTTCCATCCAGGCTGCCACTTAACATTGAACAGAGTTTCACGTGCTGTACAGTAGGTCCTTGTTGGTTATCCATTTTAAATATAGCAGTATATTCACTAGTTTGTTTTATTTTTTAGATTCCATATAGAAGTTGCTGCTGCTGCTAAGTCACGTCAGTCGTGTCCAACTTTGTGCGACCCATAGACAGCAGCCCACCAGGCTCCCCCGTCCCTGGGTTCTCCAGGCAAGAACACTGGAGTGGGTTGCCATTTCCTTCTCCAATGAATGAAAGTGAAAAGTGAAAGTGAAGTCACTCAGTTGAGTCCGACTCTTCGTGACTGCATGGACTGCCGCCTACCAGGCTCCTCCGTCCATGGGATTTTCCAGGCAAGAGTACTGGAGTGGGGTGCCATTGCCTTCTCCACATAGAAGTTAAATCTTACAATACTGGTCTTTCTATTTCTGAGTTATTTCATAAGCATAACATACCATCCAAGTAGGATAGTTAGAGTCTTAATAGAATTCAGGAATAATTGCCCATCTCTTTGTTGGGCATGTCTTCTGTTCAGCAGGTAGCTACTTTTCCCTTCAATAGAGGGAAATGGCAGGAAAGAAACAGAATCGAAATTACTTGAATTAAAAAAAATTACTTGAATTTTAAAAATATATATATATTGTTCTGGAGAATATTATACCAATATCAATGGGACTCTCTTACATCTGTGATGCAGTAAGCAGCTTACAGCATAGTTCCCAATATATTTTATATTTAGAATCTCA
This sequence comes from Bubalus bubalis, assembly GCF_019923935.1. Lineage (NCBI taxonomy): Eukaryota > Metazoa > Chordata > Mammalia > Artiodactyla > Bovidae > Bubalus > Bubalus bubalis. The sequence goes on along the minus strand of NC_059157.1, from coordinate 19,675,260 downwards.
GTACTGCTTTGTGATTATCAGGCTGGTATTAACATCCTCACTTCTCATTTAAATATAGGAAAACTGAGGCTCAAAGAGTTTATATGCATTGCCTGGGAATTCACAGTCAGTGAGCTACAGAGCTGTGATTGAAATTCAAATCTTCTGACCCCTGGTCCGGTGTTGCTCACTTGCTGTCACACACAAAAAAGCAGCCTTGATTTTGATCCTGCATTTGTAATGTTCTTCTCTAGTAGCTTGTTCTTCTCCTCAGGTCTGGAGATGCTGCTGACCTCCAACAAAAACGGTTGTCAAAGGCCAAGGCTCGACCCTGGCTCTCCCAAACAAAGGTTTCGGTCCAGAGCACACCACTCCGCTCACATGCTCTTATTTGCACAGAGAGGATTGGATTACAGGGTCATCTTTGTTCCCATCCACGCTTCCGTGTTCATTTGGATACAGAGAAAACTGTGCTTGGGATTTGCAAAGTACAGCTGAGTATTTCCTTGTTTCATCACTGGCATTTTTTTTTTTAACCCAATGGTACACCTGTCCTTTAAAACTTGACTATAGGAGTGGAGTTGTGGTTGAGTCTGAAAAATGTTGCGGGCTGAGTGTTTCCAGAGGGAAAGATACTCTGACGATGTCACTTGATAAGCTTTGTTTATGGAGGCAGGAACAAAGCTCTTTCGAGGAGATAGAAGTAAAGATTGATTTTCACTTGATGGTAGGGACCCTGAGGTTTTTTAAAAAACTTTTTACTTTGAAATAGATATTTACAGGAAGTTGCAAAGATAGTATGGAGAAGTCCTATGTAACTTTTAAGAGTGTGCTCCAATAGTTACTTGTGGCATAAATATAACACATCAAAACCAAGAAATTGGCATTGGTATAATGTGTATATGCTAGATCTTTCTAGCACATGCCAGACTATGCATCTAATACCCAAGGTGCAGAATTGTTCCTTCAACCACAAAAATCTCCCTTGTGCAAGCTCTTTATAGTTAAAACCCACCTACTTTCCCCAAACCACAAATGTTTTCCATCACTCTAATTTTGAAAATGTTAGATAAATAGAATTATACAGTATGTGACCTTTTGAGAAGGGCTTTTTTCACTCAGCTTAATATCCTTGAAATCCATCCAAGCGGTGGCGTGTTATCCATTGTTCATTTCTTTTTCTTGCTGATATAGTATGCCATAGTATGGATGTTCCACAGTTTGTTTAATCACTTACCTGTTGGAGGACATTTTGGTTGTCCTATCTGGGGGGCTGTTATGAACAAAGCAGGTATGAACAATCATGTACACATTTTTGTGTGTATATACGTTTTCATTTTTCTGGGGTCAATGCCCAAGCATGTGATTGCTGGATCATATGGTAAGTGTGCGTTTAGTTTTTAAAGAAAACTACCAAATTATTTTTCAGGGTGTCTGTACTACCTTATCGGAGAAGGCAATGGCACCCTACTCCCGTACTTTTGCCTAGAAAATCCCATGGATAGAGGAGCCTGGTAGGCTGCAGTCCATGGGGTTGCTAAGAGTTGGACACGACTGAGCGACTTCACTTTCACTTTTCACTTTCATGCATTGGAGAAGGAAATGGCAACCCACTCCAGTGTTCTTGCCTGGAGAATCCCAGGGACGGGGGAGCCTGGTGGGCTGCCGTCTATTGGGTCGCACAGAGTTGGACACGACTGAAGTGACTTAGCAGCAGCAGTAGTACTGCCTTATATTCCTACCAGCAATGTATGAAAGATTCTGAGTTATTTATCTTCTCATCTCCCCCCTGCCCTTGGCCCAGCACCTAGAAAGGCACTGCCCATAGAAGACACTCAGTACATGGTTGTCTGCATGAATGGCTAAGGACCCCAACAACCTGCTGGTACATCCCTGTTCCAGGATTCCATTCCCAGTCATAATTGAGGACTTTAAGTAGCTTTGAATAATCCTGTCAGTCTGAATTTAGATATACCAATCCAAACTAAGCCACAGAAGGGGGTCTCCTATGAACCTGCTCAAATGGAGGCATTAGTAGCTTTATTTCCCTCCCATGCTCCTCTGCTCATAGAAAAATGAGGAGGTCAAATATTTCCAACACCAAGCTCCCTCTCTAGGGTTTGGCACCTTGTACCTCTCTTGATCTGAGAAGGAACAACGATGACCTTGCAGACTCGGCTGTACCCAAAGGAGCCATGTGGTGTGGACCAAGGTCAGTGTGCGGGACACCAGGAAGACAGCTACCCCTATTCTCCCAGCCCACAGTCACCCATTAGCCATAGAGAAGAGATGCTTGGAGCTACGCTGTGAGTTTTCCAGAATGCTGATTCCTCCACGGAGAACTCCTCTGAGGAGCGCTTCCCAAAGTATAATCCATGGTGTAACAAAGACCATTATTTGCTCTGTCAAAGATTTGGTTTTCTCCTCTGTAGAACATGAATACCGGGAACTGATAAAGTTGTTTGTAGAGTCAATGAAATGACACATGTGGAAAGAACCTGTCCAGGGCTGGGCTCCCTGGAACTATTGGTTCCCAATATCATTTCCTCTTTCCTCTTCTCAATAACTAGACAGACATGAGTTCTGGAGTTCTTGTTACACCTTCCATCCTCTTTTCTGCCTATTTGGCTCCTCTGCCTCAAAATCCTGTTCAAGTCTCATCTCCCTTGCCATCTTCCTCTCAAAAGTTTGCCTTACCTTGTGGACTTCCTGGTTTCTTAGAGCAGAGTGGTCCTGGATGAGCTTAAACTCAAGGTGTCCTTAAGTGAGTTGTTTTTCCTGGAAGCAGGACCCAGAATGGGATCCTTGCCTAGAAAGTTTTAGGTGCTAAGACACCCAGGGGACCAAAGGAAGAGATGGTGACAATGGAGGGGTGTCACTGGGAGAGAAAAGTCATCCTTCTCCTCATCTCTGTTTTCCACAGGGACCAATCTGGCTCTCGGATGGTGAGGGCCAGAGTAACACAGCTCTTATGTGCAGCACTGGGGGACCAGCCTGGCTCTCAGATGGTGAGAGCCAGAGTAACGCAACTCTTCTGTGAAGCACTGGGAGGCAGGGCAGGTGTGGAGACATGGGAAGACAGATCCTGGGCAGGGAGCGCAGCCTTTCCACAGTGGAGATCAGGTGGATGCCCAGTGGGGGAAGAACAAGCCCAGAATTGTTCAGAGACATCAAAGACATTCCCATGGGACTCTGAGATCCTTGGAGGAGGATTTTGAGAAGACTTTACATAGACAAAAAGGATGATGAGACAGCAGAATTTATGACCTCATTCACACTCACCAGCTGATTACACTTCGAAGTAATGCAAACCACTCCACTCACTGCCTAACATCCACTTGCCAGGTAGTAGAGTCAATCCTGCACAGGTATGCGGGCGCTTCCTGTGTGTTGTGGATTGCCTGATACAGCAACTGGTGCCTGGAACTCCGCTGCCTTCTAGAGTTTGAGATTCAGAGAAAATGGGGAGAAGAGAACAATTTACTGTTTGTTAGGACTTCATCTGCACCAATAAATCCTGTTCCACAATTCAATTTCCCAAACCCAATCTCTACCACCTATGGCATTTTTCTCTCCTTCTTGCACTTTAATGAAGGTTTCTGCATTAATTTTGCACGGGTTTTTACAAAACTTAGTTGATGTAGAATTGTACTGAGAAACACCTAATAATGTTTTGGTTCCCAAGTGGCCAAGAGAGGGTTTTAACCTGTCTGTGTCTAACTTCAGTTCAGTCTCTCAATCGTGTCTGACTCATTATGACCCCATGGACTGCAGCATGCCAGGCTTCCCCGTCCATCACCAGCTCCCAGAGCTTGCTCAAACTCATGTCCATCGAGTCTGTGATGCCATCTATCCATCTCATCCTCTGTCATCCCCTTCTCCTCTAGCCTTCAATCTTTCCCAGCATTAGAGTCTTTTCCAATGAGTCGGTTCTTCCCAACAGGTGGCCAAAGTACTGGAGTTTCAGCTTCAGCATCCGTCCTTCCAATGAATATTCAGGACTGATTTCCTTCAGGATGGACTGGTTTGGATCTCCTTGCAGTCTAAGGGAATCCCAAGAGTCTTCTCCAACACCACAGTTCCAAAACATCAATTCTTCAGCGTTCAACTTTCTTTATGGTCCAACTCTCACATCCATATATGACTACTGGAAAAATCATAGCTTTGACTATAAAGACCTTTGTTGGCAAAGTAATGTCTCTGCTTTTTAATATGCTGTCTAGGTTGGTCATAGCTTTTCTTCCAAGGAGCAAGTGTCTTTTAATTTCATAGCTGCAGTCACCATCTCCAGTGATTTTGGAGCCCAAAAATATAATTTGTTTCTCCACCCATTTGCCATGAAGTGATGGGACTAGATGCTGTGATTTTAGTTCTTTGAATGTTGAGTTTTAAGTCAGCTTTTCCACTCTTTTCTTTCACTTTTATCAAGAGGCTCTTTAGTTCCTCTTCACTTTCTGCCGTAAGGGTGGTGTCATCTGTGTATCTGAGGTTATTGATATTTCTCCCGGCAGTCTTGATTCCAGCTTGTGCTTCCTCCAGCCTGGCGTTTCGCATGATGTTCTCTGCATGTACGTTAAATGAACTTACATGGGTTAAAACTAAGATAAGAGCTGTCACCAGGGATTATTCAGTTTAGCTGTATTCGCACTCAGTTCTTTTTAAGAACTGGGCTTCCCTGATGGCTCAGTGGTAAAGAACCCACCAGCCAAAACAGGAGATGCAGGTTCAACGCCTGGGTCAGGAGTATCCCCTGGAAAAGGAAATGGCAACCCATCCAGTATTCTTGCCTGGGAAATCCCATGGACAGAGGAGCCTGGTGGATTATAGTCCCTGGGGTCACAAAGAGTCAGACACAACTTTGCAACTAAACAACCACTTTTTAAGAATTGGTAACTTCTTGAGTTATTGAAGCCATTACTGCTAACATAAGAATTTAGGGATCCGAACTTCCTAGAAATTCTGAATGAATGTCTTTTCATTTGATTCCAATCTTTTTTTTTTAAGTGAGATGCTCAAGTCACTTCCTGAGTTCAGTCACTGAACTTGTAGGTTGTCTGGCTGCCTCCCTGAGGTCTTCGTTGACCAAGGAATCAGCTGTGAGATCTGACTGAGTGTTCAGACTGGTGTCTGTTATCACATAACTTTTGTTTGTGGCCTGGAGAGCTCAAGGATTGGCCACAGAGAACAGGCAGGGTCTACCCCGTGGTGGCATGGATGAGCTTCCAGGATGAATGACTCTTGACAGGCGTCCACTTTCAGTTTCAAAGCAAGTGCCTGGCAGCATTCTTCTTAGGCACATGGGTGGCTTCCCCTTCCTTCTCCGAGGTGATTACATAGTATTTCTCACAGCCTACAGCTAGCTTGGAAAGTGAAAGTGTTAGTCGCTCAGTGGTGTCTGACTGTTTGCGGCCCCATGGACTGTAGCCCCACGAGGCTCCTCTGTCCATGGAATTTCCCAGGCAAGCATCCTGGAGTGAATAGCCCCAAACCTTTTAAATACAAATGACATGGAGGACGCTAGGGCCCTGGGGACAGTGGCCACGGCCACAGCGCTGTCACCCTCTGCCGTCCAGGTGCACGGCTGGATTTCATTGAATGCCCCATGTTCTTGGCACACGAAGAACCTTACGTGTGGTCCGGTGGGTTGGGCTGGTCTCCTGCTTGTGTCAATGCTAAACCGGCAGGATTCTTCTGCTGCCCGGGAGGCTGCCAGTGGCCCCTGGCTCAGACTTGAGATGCCCTTTTGTTCCTCACCACTTGGCCCTGGAAACAGCTGTCTTCTGACAGGCTTATCAGGAACAGACTGTTCTCGGAGCTCCAAAGCTCTTGCCAAAGAAATAAATGACCAATTCTTTCCCAAAGTGGGTCTTACTCCAGGAGTGCCTGTGAGCGGCTCACAGGGGGCAATAGATAAGTATCTGTTGAGGAAACTGGGTACACAGAACATCTTCTGGATCGCTTACCTGCTTGAAAACATTCTCATGTGGTGGTAAGTTTGGCTTATGAGAAGCTCTAGTGAACCTGGACTGCAGAGCCTAGATGCCTTCTTTCGATGTTGCTCCCAAGCAGTGGATGACCATGCAGAAGGTTGGATGGAATGGAGCCATATGGCAGAGTGCTGGGAGCTGGGGAGGCTGACAGACAGCATTTCTTTCCAGGAGCTCCCATGTGCCAGGCCCTGAACCAGGCATGTTACGTGCATTATTCACTTTATCTGCATAGCAGTGTCCTAAGGAGGAAATGAGGCCCTGCTTTAGTGATGGGCTTCCCTGGTGGCTCAGCTGGTAAAGAATCTGCCTGCAATGCAGGAGACCTGGGTTCAATCCCTGGGTTGGGAAGATCCCCTGGAGAAGGGAAAGGCTACCCACTCCAGTATTCGGGCCTGGAGAATTCCATGGACTATATAGTCCATGCAGTCACAAAGAGTTGGACACGACTGAATGACTTTCACTTCACTTTAGTGACGAGGAATTGCGACTTAGAGAGGGGGAGTCACTTGCTTGAGGTCACACAGCTTGTACAGGGCAGAGCCTGAGGTAGGAGTTCTGTCGAGACCTCTGCTGTTGCCATTGTCCTGTGGTCAGGTAGCTGCTGGGCTCAGGGTGAGTCAGGATGAACCAGGCCCTTCTGGGCTTCCTCACTCTGAGCTCTTCTGAGAAAAATTCAAGATACAATAAACAATGCTTATTTAAAGTAAAGTAAAAAAAAAAAAAATTTTCTTTACCTGTGCTGGGTCTTCAAGCTGCATGTGGGGAGGCTTCTTTAGTTGCTGCTCATGGGACCTAGAGTCCACGGGCTCAGTAGACGAGGCACCAAGGCTTCTCTAGTTGTGGCGCTCGGGCTTGGCTGCCCTGTGGCATGTGGGATCCTAGCTCCCCAACCAGGGTTCGAACCCATGTTCCCTGCATTGGAAGGGGGATTCTTAACAGCTGGACCACCAGGAAGGTCCCCAACAGCATGCTTTAGACTTGCGTAGCACTTGAACTTACAGAGTAATTTCACACCAGTGTTTCACTGGCTCTTCACAGTAACTTAGTGAGTTACTAGCAATGGCAACCCACTCCAGTCCTCGTGCCTGGAAAATCCCACGGACGGAGGAGCCTGGAAGGCTGCAGTCCATGGGGTCGCTGAGGGTCAGACACGACTGAGCGACTTCACTTTCACTTTTCACTCTCATGCATCGGAGAAGGAAATGGCAACCCACTCCAGTGTTCTTGCCTGGAGAATCCCAGGGACGGGGGAGCCTGATGGGCTGCCGTCTATGGGGTCGCACAGAGTCAGACACGACTGAAGTGACTTAGCAGCAGCAGCCACATATCACCAATGAGGACTTCCGTGGTGGCTCAGACAGTAAAGCATCTGCCTACAATGTGGGAGACCTGGGTTCAGTCCCTGGGTCAGGAAGATCTCCTGGAGAAGGAAATGGCAACCCACTCCAGTACTCTTGCCTGGAAAATCCCGTAGATGGAGGAGCCTGGTGGGCTACAGTCCGTGGGGTCGCAAAGAATCGGACACGACTGAGCGACTTCACTCACTCACTCATCACCAATGAGAAACTGAGGTTTGACAGGACACAGAGAGGTTGGCCTAGAACTCAGAACACCTCATGATGAACCTAGAGCTCTTTTTACAGAGCACTTTTATTAAGCATTGTGAAAAAATGTTAATACAACTTTAATTTCAAATATAAAATACTAGACTGGAAGCTCCTTACATCAGAAATAAATAAGATTTATCTTTGTGTCTTTAGCACACCGCCCAGGGTGGGGCTTACTGCAGGTTATCAATATCCCTAAAAATCTATGCCATTGGTAACTGTGAGTCCTCTGTCTATAAAGCAAAGAGCCTCATAGTCCTGGCTTCAGAGTTGTTCCTTTTTTTTTAAGAGTTGTTCCTTAACCATAATTGAGTGTCACGTTTATTTTTAGTGCAGCAATTTGTAACTAGAACAGTGGATTAAAAATGTTTTAGTGGTAGACAACTCTTTTTCAAAGGAAATCTTAGGCAGAATCTTGACCCAGGAAATGGCTTTTAACAGAGTTTACTGGACAATTGTATCTTCATCTGGTGGAAAATATTTCATGGGAAACTCCTGCAAACTGTCTTGGCTGTCCCAGATCGCCAAGGTGCACGATCTGAAGATCACCAAGTGAATTACCTAGATTGACCTGAGGACTGTTCATCTCTTAACCTTGTCAAACATTAAGGTGCTAGGTGGGGGAAAGGAAGAAGGAAAAGAAGAGGAGAGGGAAGAAGGGTGGGTGTCTGGTCTCAACCTCAAGGACCTAGGCTGGAGGACATATTTTAGAGGGCACAGTCTGGATCACATAGTCTAGAAGACACAGGCTTGAAGACACATAAAACAACTGGAAAGACACCCCATGACTATTCTTGTGTTTTATTTGCAGCCCTAGATTCTCACAGCAGACAACGCTGTCAAGGAAAAGCCCAGCCTTGTACCAAGTTATCAATATCAGCTGCGACCCGGTGAGGGGAGCCATCCATCCTCACAGAGACATTAGCACGTCTTGACTCGCCCTTGGAGCCTCTATTTGAAAGGTTCATCCATCTGCATGCAGCACTAATGACACTGGCCTTGATCTGAACAGCAGAGAACTTCGTTTTGCTCGTTCCCTGTTAGGAGGTGGGCGTCACTTTGTCGCTGGGGCGGCAGCCTCCTGTTCAAAGCAACCGACACAAGTCAGTCAAAGGTGAGATGAGTTCTGATTTTTATCTCCAGGTTGTGAAAGGAGAGTTGGCATGAAAGAGCCTGACATCCCTCCTCTAAATGTGTGTTAAATGCACTGCAAGGTGAGAAGTGATTTCATTTTCTAAATTATGGGGCAACAGACTTAAACAACAGAATTGGGTGGGGCGGGGGGGGAGGATGGTGTAAGATGACTTGCAAGTTAATAATACAGTTACGAGGTTGCTCTCTTAAAGTTTCCCTCTGGTTGAACCGTCTTTGCCTCTGCCCTTCCTTCCTGACCATAGACTGGGCTGCTCCTGGGGAACTGCAGTATTGGCGCTTGTACTGTGAATAAATCGAGTAGTGGGTATTGACATCTTGCCCCAGAATCCTTGGGAGGAAAACTTCCAGCCTCCTAAAGTCGCACTATGTAGTTCTGGCCTTATTTACTTGGGCTTCTACTTGTGAAATCTCCAGTTCAGGCCAACAGGCATTTTTTTCTTTTTTAGCCCTAATATGCGCTGGACACTAGGCAAAGAGCTAGGGATAGACACATGAGTAACACCCACGTCTCCTTAGCTTATCAGGGAAAAATTATAGGTTTATAACTAAAGCAACCAGGACACAATTAATTTTTAATCACTGTTATTTTGAGATATGTAAACCAGAGAGCTATTTTGTCTTGGGATGTCTAAACAGGTGTCACAGAGTCAGGGGGCTTCCCTGGTGGCTCAGATGGTAAAGAACCTGTCCACAGTGTGGGAGACACATGTTCAGTTCCTGGGTCAGGAAGATCCCCTGGAGGAGGGCATGGCAACCCACTCCAGTATTCTTGCCTGGAGAATCCCATGGACAGAGGAGCCTGGCAGAATACAGTCTATGGGGCTGCAAAGAGTCAGACACGACTGGGCAACTAACACTTTCTTAAGAAAACAAGAGGAAGGCACTTGCAATTTAAACAAAAGACAACTAAGATCTCACAAAATGCTAAGTCACTTCAGTTGTATCTGACTCTGCGCTACCCTATGGACTGTAGCCAGCCAGGCTCCTCTGCCCATGGGATTCTCCAGGCAACAATACTGAAGTGAACTGCCATGCCCTCCTCCAGGGGATCCTCCTGACCTAAGGATCAAACCTCAGTCTCTTATGTCTCTTGCATTGGCAGGCAGGTTCTTTACCACTAGCACCACCTGGGAAGCCCTCTCACAAAATGATATACAAGTATCCTGTGAGTGTAAACTCTCCTCTGAAATGGAAGAATGAGGCCATTGGATTAGCTGATTTCCTTAGATCCTGATTTTCGATTCATCACTGCAGGATTCTGACAATAAGTGCTTGGAGGTCAGAGTTTTATCGTCTAAACAGGTTTTCTTCTCCTCCTCTTATTGCATTTAGATCAGAAAGCAATGTAGAGAAGCAAGTTATATGGAATTAAAGTTGGCTTGCAATCATAGCTAAGTTCTATTATCTGCATCTTGCATGCAGGATGTATTATGTCAAAATATTGACCAGTGAACATACAGAGTGTACTGAAGTTTCTTTACTTATGAACAGGTTAGATTTATAATGTTATTCTTTTGTTAGAATTTTATTTTATTATGGTACGTGCATGCTAAGTCGCTTCATTTGTGTCCAATTCTGTGTGATCTCATGGACTGTAACCCGCCAGGCTCCTCTGTCCACGGGATTCTCCAGGCAAGAATACTGGAGTGGGTTGCCATTTCCTTCTGCAGGTGATCTTCCCCACCCAAGAATTGAACCTGGGTCTCCCTCATTTAAGGCAGATTCCTTACCATCTGAACCACCAGGGGAGCAAAACAATCTTGTTGACTGTAAATAAATGTTGCATGCCAGATCTCGAGAACTTATTCACCTTGTTTAACTGAAACTTTACTACGCCTGTTGCTTAACAGCTCCCCATTTTTCCCTCCCCCGCATCCCCTGAAAACCACTATTTCACTTCGGTTTTCAGGTCCTTCTTAGATCTAGTTGTTTGCAAGTTCAAAGTGTCTCCAAACCACCAACATTTGACATTTTCTCACCACTGTCAATATTCTTATTTCTATATTAGTTTCATTGGAAATTCCACCTCTTCTTACAAGGACCTTCAACATTCTTATTATTTTTGATTCCATCAGATATAATGAGGTTAATACTATTTGCAAAATTCATTAAAATAAAAAACAGAACAAATCTTTCATTCTCTACTGACAGAGGTCAAGAGAAGACTTGGTCTTGGAGTAACATGGCTTCTCCAAATGTCTAGAACTTCATATACAAACTCAGAGTCACTTACAGGTATTAAGAATGATCCCCAAGCTCAGGAATTAAGACCTGGCCTCCCTAAGCCTTCTACTCCACCATCCTGGGGCTCCAGAGGGGGCCTGAGGGCCTCACCCCTCAGTACCATTCAATATTTACAGCTTCATCACCAATAAAGGAATTTCCTACATATGAACCTCGAGTTGCAAACTTTCAAAGATGTAACTGTGCATGCCAGCCCCACTATGCCAGCTGTTGTACTGTACTACTGTACTTTTAAGGTATTATACCATAAAACTAAAAATGTTTTCTCTATTTTTTTTTTGTTTTTATATATGTGTTATTTTTGTGAAAAGTATTATAAATCTATTATGTGCTAAGTCGCTTCAGTTGTGTCTGACTCATGGTGACCCCATGGACTGTGGCCCACCAGGCTCCTCTGTCCATGGGATTCTGCAGGCAAACTCTGGAGCAGGTTGCCCTCCTCCTGGGAATCTTCCTGATTCAGGGATGGAAACTGTGTCTCTTGCATCTCCTGCATTGGCAGATGTGTTCTTCACCCCTAGTGCCACCTGGGAAGCTCAAACCTATTACAGTAAGTACTATATAACTGTATTAGTTGGGTACCTAAGCTAACTTTGTTGGACTTTCAAATTGGACTTAAGATGTGCTCTCGGAGTGAACGAAACTTGTTCATATGTAGGAGACTTCGTCTACTTGTCTTGAGTCCAGTAGGGTTAATCTCAGCCTGCCCTGCATCCCAGGTTATCCTAAGAAGCCTCAGCCTCTCAGGTCATCCCCCATCTCCCACACTCTAATCCCTATAGGTTCTGAGTACCCACTATTCTATCTCTGTCTCTTTCAGCTTCCTAACTCTTGAAACTTTTCTACCGTGTCTCCACAATTTCTTGTCCATCATTAGCAAAATCCCACATACCATCATCTCTCCTCTTTGCCTGAATCTCCCCTGAGGATGGGCTTCCTCAGGAGCCCCTCAAGAAGTGACTATTTTTCTCCTGTAGTCTTTGTAGCCCCAGGCCTAGAGGAGAGTTCAGTGTTTGCTGCGATGCCCCTGGACCCTTAAGGCCCTTTTCTTCCTCCCCTCACTACAGATCACCAGCTTTGACTTTCATATCAGCTTGTGTTGCTCAGCACCCTTCATCGTTGCTGACTTGGATGAAGGAGGACACTTCCCCACTTATATCTTAGGTTTCTTAGCTCCTGGTTTGCCGTTACTCTTTTTGATCTTTCTCTAATCTGAATGTTTGGTGATTTCTGGGTTCCTAAACATACATGGTCTTTCCCCCACCCTGGCCTTTCCAGTCCTGTGACCTCCTCTCCTCCAGCTCAACCACCCACTCCCCAGTCACACTTCATCCACACCAGGTGGGAGGCAAGGTACTTAGTGCAGATGTGGGAGGAGGTAGATGGATTGGTAGGGTCTGTGGTCCTCTCCTGCACACGAAGTCTTCTCAGGAAATAAGAAGCAAGGTCATCAGCCGAGAGTGAGATGAGACAGAAGGGTTGAAGAGGGAAGAGAAATCAAGAATGAATTAGGAATGAGTGTTTAGGATTTGGGTGAGGTGTCCTTGGGGAACTTGCTTAACCTGTACACCTCACTCTCCTAATTTATAAAATGGGGGTAAAAATAGTAGCTAATTTAGTGGTATGTTGTGAGGACTATTATACTTCATCAAATCCAAGATGTCATCCATTGGAAGGTGTATCTTTCCTTCATGGGCTTCCCTGGTGGCTCAGACAGTAAAGCGTCTGCCTGCAATGCAGGAGAACCGGGTTCGGTTCCTGGCTTGGGAAGATCCCCTGGAGAAGGAAATGGCAATCCACTCCAGAACTTTTGCCTGGAAAATCCCATGGACGGAGGAGCTTGATAGGCTACGGTCCACGGGGTCGCAAAGAGTCGGACACGACTGAGCGACCTCACTTTCACTTTACTTCATGCACCACTAATACAGAAAAATATCCACCAATGTCTGAGCACCAGGATTGTTAGATGTGGCCTGATTTCCCAGATGTTAAAATGTGAAACAAAATACATCATACAATCAATGAAGTGTGGTAAATGTTTTAAATGAATCATACACTTATGGGATGAAGTGTGTCCTCCCAAAACTAGTATGTTGAAATTTAAACCCCTAGTCCTCAGAATGTGACTATATTTAGAGATAAGGTCTTTAAAGAGGTAATTAAGTAAAATTACATCATAGGAATGTACACTAAGCCAACATGAACGGGGTCTCTATATGAAGAGACGACTAGGACAGAGCCACCTGTGAGCCTGGGAGAGAACCCTCTGAAGAAATAACCTTGATCTTGAACTTTGAGCCTCCAGAACATTGTGAAAATAATTTTCTGCTGTTTAGTCCACCTAGTCTGTGGTACTTTGTTATGGCAGCCCTACCAAACTACTATGCTGTGCTGTTCTTAGTCGCTCAGTCATGTCAGACTCTTTGTGACCCCGTGGACTGTAGCCCGCCAGGGTCCTCTGTCAGTGGGATTCTCCAGGCAAGAATACTGGAGTGGATTGCCATGCCTTCCTCCAGGGGATCTTTCCAACCCAGGGATCAAACCCAGGTCTCCCACATTGCAGGTGGATTCTTTATAGTCTGAGCCCCCAGGGAAGCCCTACCAAACTACTATAGATCCTTCAATAAAGCTTTCTAAGACTCAGGACAAGGAACTCAGATATGTGACAGCCCTGTCTCAGACCTCCAACCCACCCTCCCAGGGTCCCTTCTACTCCATCAACCCAGCCCCAAGTTGGAGCTTCCCTTCCACTTGGGTCTCCATTCCCCAAGAAGTCGTCTACTTGGCACATGAGAGCTATATGTAAACTAGATCCATTACCACTTGACTTCTTAATTTTTTTTTTAATTTCACTTATGTGGCCAGAAGGGGAAAGTGTGATGAGCTTTAGATCAACACCCTGTTAGCAGGATTCAGACCAAAGTACACAGTTCACACTTAGCTCAAACCATATTTAGCAAAACTGATGGTCGGCACTTGACATTAAAAAGGTCTATAACAGCAGATTGTCTAGATTAATTAGCTCTCTGAAAAGGACGGACACCTTCCCACCCCCCACACCCTTGACTTTTTTTCTAGACCGATTTGACATTTGTGCATAATATGAAGAAAGATTGTTAAGCCTGTAACGTGGCTGCTAAGAGGCTTCAGTTCATGTTTGCTAATCTCCTGTATGGTGAAACACTGGCACCAGGACAAACCCTCATTCACATTGGAACAAAGCGCTAGTTATGTGTGTTGAAATTCCTTCGAGAAAATGTCTTGCAGGCCATTGGGGGAGTGCATGAATGCTGGAAATACTTCACCAAGTGTTGCTCAACATCCTGGGAAGACGGTCTCCTGGCATCTGGACGCTCACCCTGGAGACGGGTTGCAGCCCTCTGGGGCACGTGGGTCTGGTGAGGACAGAAGGAGCATGGGTGGAGGAGGGGGTGGACATGGAGTTGGATGTTTTCTCTGTAATTGTTCCAGACTGGGCTGGAGCCAGCCCCAGACTGCCCACTTGCTTAGTCCATTGAGAGTATCTAACCCCAATGCTGGGAAAGATTGAGGGCAAAAGGAGAAGGGGGCAGCAGAGGATGAGATGGTTAGACAGCATCGCCGACTCAATGGACATGAATTTGATCAAACTCCAGGAGAGATGGAGAACAGAGAAGCCTGGCATGCTGCAGTCCATGGGGTCGCAAAGAGTCAGACACAACTTAGCAACTGAATAGCAGCCACAAAGTCAGGTTTATCACCAAGGCTGCCACCTTCCCTGCTGGGAACCAGATTTTCCTGTTTTCCGATTATACGTCCAAGTTACATATGTGGGTTTCTTCAGCTTTGACTTGAAGAAGTAAGAGGGTGGAGAAACAGAGGAAAGGTTTTTGATCAACACTGAAGGTGTGAAATGGTTAGGTGGGAGTCCCTGGGTGGAGGACGCAAGCCAGATCCATTATGGCTCCAGTTGTGTGCTGAGCTGTGTCTGACTCTTTGCGACCCTGTGGACGGTAGCCCACAGGTTCCTCTTTCCCTGGACTTCCCAGGCCAGAATACTGCAGAAGGTTGCCATTTCCTCCTCCAGGGGATCTTTCTGACCCAGAGATCAAACCTGGTGTCTCCTGCAATGACAGGCAGATTCTTCACCACTGCGTACCTAGGAAGCCCAGTTGTGTGGAGGTAACTCCAACAGATGGGTTTGAGGAAGTGACCTTAGGGAGCAGAGGATGGCGGGTGGGATCACCCACTTCCTATGGGGTGATGTGATAAGTGCACACGACCAGAAGGGAGAGGAGAATGGTGCAGAGCTAGAGCAGGGCTTGGCATGGTGACCAGAAGCATCAGCACCACCTGGGAAAAATGCAAATGCTCAGCCCCGCCCCAGGTCTGCTGAATCGGGAACTTTGGGAGTCGACGCCAGTCATCTGCTTGAACAGATCCACCTGGTAATTTTGATGCTGGCTACAGTGTGTTAGGAGCCCTTCTGGATGAGGACGAGACAGTCCTGGTATTAATGGTTGGGGGAGAGTTTGGGGGGAGGAAAGAGTAGAGAATGGACTCAAAGGCAAAAAGATGTTCTGCTCCATACACATGAAAAGTGATGAGGGATCCCAGGATCAATGAAGAAGACTAGTTTCTTCTATTGTGGGTCAAGACTACAGCTTCCCAGGATTTCCCTGCTGGTCCAGTGGCTAAGATTCTGAGCTAACAATGCAGGGGGCCCAGGTTCGATGCCTAGTCAGGGAACTAGATCCCACATGCCACAATTAAAGATTTCGCATATTGCAATGAAGATCCCATATGCTGCTGCTAAGAATCGGTATAGCCAAAGAAATAAGCAAATATTTTTTAAAAAGGACTTTAGCGCTCAAGGTATCTTGAATCCTTAGTTCGCATATACTGACCACAGATGTCGATGCAGAAGTTTTAAGGAGAGATGTGGCCAATAAGAGTAAAAGAACAAATGTGCATGCAAATTACTCTTAGAAATTAGAGAAAGGGAATTACATGGCTGAGATCCATGTGCAAATGGAGGGTGGCTCATTTGTTCTTTCCCCTCTACTCTGGTCTGTTATGGGCTGAATGGTGGCCCTCAAAAGCCAAGCCCATGTCCTAACCTCCAGAACATGTGAATGCAACCTTATTAGAAAAAGAGTCTTTGCAGATGTAATCAAATTAAGGACCTCCAGCTAAGATCATCCTCGATTATGTAGGTGAGCCCTGAGTCCAAGGAACTGTCATCATGAGATACAGAAGAGGAGAGAGACACACAGAGAAGGAGATGAGAAGCAGGAGCCTGAGAAAGAAGAAGATGGAGGCAGAGACTGGAGCTACACAGCCATGCTGAACCTAGAGCCTGTTACACAGAATGAAGTAAGTAAAAAAACAGATATCGTATATTAATGCATATGTGTGGAATCTGGAAAAACGGTACTGATGAACCTATTATCAGGGCAGGAATAGAGATGCAGATGCATAGAACAGACAGGTGGACACAGAGGGGGAAGAAGGTGGGATGAATGAAGAGGGTAGCACTGATGTATATCCACTACCACATGTAAACTAGGTGCTGGTGGGACCCTGCCGTTTAACACAAGGAGCTCAGCTCAGTGCTCTGTGACAACCTAGAGGGGTGGGATGGGGCAGGGGTGGGAGGGTCAAGAGGGAGGCAATATATGTCTACTTAGAGCTGATTCATGTTGCTGTACAGCAGAAACCAATGCAACACTGTAAAGCAATTACCCTCCAATTAAAAAGAAAGTTTTTAAAAATGGAGGGAAAAAAAGTTAAAAAGAAGATGGAGGCAGAGATTGGAGTTAAACAGCCATAGACCAAGGAATGCCTGAGCCACCAGAAGCTGGAAGAGGCCGAGAAACTTTCTCTCGGAGAGACTTCAGAGTGAGTGCGGCCCTG